>NW_025334038.1:12137500-15032826 GCF_019186645.2 Phyllostomus hastatus
GAGGTGCTCCATTGGTCAGGTATTCACCAGGGCCAAGTGCACGTTGAGGTAATGGGGAAATGAACAAGGATAAGCAGAGCAGGCCTGCTGGGGGGAGAGGGGCAGCCCTGCTAAGGGCTGCAAAGATGAGAAACCCTGGAGGGAGGATAATGGCAGGGGACAGAGAGGCACAGAGCAGTTGCTATGCTTACACCTGGCATCTTATTTCCATAAAACCAATGTATCCCTGGCATCCTTGAATAGAACCTGCCATCTTTCTTGGGTCAATGGGAGTTGAGGAATGGACAATAGGAAGGCAAGGGACACTAAACCCCCCTGTGATGGGCTCTCAGACCAACTCTTCTTGGGTCCCTCCTTCCATTGGAACCCCAGACTTTCAAGATGGCTATCCCCCAGTCAGTGTGCCAGATGTCACTCAAAACCTGTCCAGTGATGGTCCACTAACCTTCAGAAAGTCTGAAGAGCAGCTCAGCTGGGTTACACCTGGTGGAGGGGCAGTCCTGGAGTTTCAGACTGAAGATGAGAACTTTCACTTTTGGCTCAACAGTCTGAAAAAGATAAAGGGCAGCTAATGAACTGAAACTGCCTAGAAGAAGCCTTTTGGTAATAGGGGCAAATATTTCAAGATGAGAAGCTAGGAATACTCAGTCTGGTTTTGGAAATTACCTCCAGCCATCTCAGTTAATAAAGGGAGCTGACTCTAGACTCTGAGGGAGAAAGAGCTACACTTTTCTATAACATAGACAACCCTCTCCACAACCTCAGCAAAGAGATACGTTTGCCTGTGTTTTCCTCTTGGGCTAATGAGGCATCTCCTAGAACTGGGCACAGTGTTAGGACCAGGAACAAGGGAGTCCACTCTTGTCAGGAGTCTATGTCACAGGGAACTTAATCAGGTGCCACCTCATGATATTTATGGATGTCTGGAGTTTGCTTCTAAACAATCTGGTTTTAGAGGGGATGGTAGGGTAGAGAAGAAACCAGATCAACCACAAGTTAATAGGTTTTGAAGCTATAGGTAGTTTCATTATACTTTTCTTTCTACCTTTGGCCATATTTGACATTTTCCATAATAAAAAAATAAGAGGATCTGTTTTCATTAAAATTGGAGCAGGTATAATTTTCTCTCCCATTCCCAGCCTTTCAATATCAAAGGAAACATCTCCAGGCTGACATGTTGCTTGATTTCACTTTAAATTACCTTTTTGGGGGAAGTTGAGTTCGATCATTTTCCCCTAGCTAACTTTTTCCTCCTCTGAGCAGATAAAGGCCACTGAGAGGTACCAACAGCAGCTATTGGAAAGGGAGCCAGGCACATTCTTATTTTCTCAAAGCCACCCATAACCATGTCCCTCCTTGACAGATGAAATGCCTGAAGCTCTGAGAAGCTGGTAACTTGACCGGGACCATAGTTACTGGAGCAGCGACTCATCCAGCCTTGTTCTTTCCCTAGGCCAAGGCAGGAGAGCTACACTACCAAGGGAGCTCTAAAGCTTCCTCCTTCCCGAGAGATCAGTACACAGTGGGGCAGCCTATCACATCTATTGCAGGAAGGAAGAACTGGAGGAGCCATCTGCTGAGCCAAGAATTCCCCAGGTGAGCAGAGCTGCTTCTGGTATGTTACCGAGGGACCCTCGTGTAGCTCCTGCAGACCCTGTGGGCATGACATGGCTCTTCATCATTGTGCTGGGCCTGAGGATGTCCTCTGGCCCTAGACATCAGCACGTTGATGGGAGCAACAGCTGAGGGTCCCTGGGACACAGAGAGGCAGGCAGGAGCCCCTGGGGGAGGGGGGAACTGGAGTGGGTAAGGGTGCCTGCTCCTCCCTGTCCTCGCAGCCCATGGGAAGAGGCACCTTTAAGAGGAGGGTGTGGGGACCTGGGATGAGGAGAGAGGGTAGGTAGTTCAGGAGAAAGCTGTGGGTAGCACGATTCAGATTCCTGTGGACACAGGGCAACCCCTCTCCATGGAGAGATCTTGGCTGCTCACCCTGTTCTGAGTGCAGTAACTATATGGGAAATGCTCCCAGGCATGGAACTAAGGACCCCAGAGAGGGACCATCTCCTCTCCAGATCATTTCTCACCACTGCATAATCAGAGTGGTCATCCTGAATCTTTAGGGCTGCTTCTGAGCTGTCAAGTGCAATATCTGGAATTTAATTCGTACCTAAGGAAACAAAAGGAATAAGGAACTGGTGCAGGGGTGCAGTAAGTGGCTGCTACATTTATCCAGGGAAGAGTTTACTATTTGGCTAGTGGGCTATGAACTGAGGGTTCATACTTTATCTGGACACTGGTGGGAGCTGGTCTTCCTGAGAATGTTTTGATGTAAACAGGGAAACTGTAACCCACATCCTCAAGCAGAAAGGGAGCCAGGGTTTTGCTGGGTGCCTCTCTGAGGGCCGCACCTGCATAACCCATGTGCTCTCAGATGTCAGTGTGCCTCACCCGTTAGCTAAGCAACAAGCTCTGGTTGAATTCCTTTAAGACCAAAGGCAGATTTATTTACTTATTTATTTTAAATTATATTTTATTGATTATGCTATTACAGTTGTCCTGATCTTTTCCCTTTTGCCCCCCTCCACCCAGTGTCCCCTACTCCCTCAGGCAATCCCCCCATTATTGTTCATGTCCGTGGGTCATACATATGTTCTGTGGCTACTCCATTTCCTACACTGTACTTTACGTCACCATGGCTATACTGTAATTACCTATTTGTGCTTCTTAATCCCCTTACTTTTTCATTCATCCCCTCTCCCCCCCCGCCGTCAAGCTTCTGATAATTGACTTCTTTTCTCTTGCCTTTAAGAGTCTCTCTTTATCTTTAACCTTTGGCCTTTTAATGATGATGTGTCTTGGAGTGGGTGTCTTTGCATCCCTCATAATTGGGACTCTTTGAGCTTCTTGGACTTGCATGTCTATTTCCTTCACCAGATTAAGGAAGTTTTCTTTCACTGCTTTTTCAGATAGATTTCCAATTTCTTGCCCTTTCTCTTCTTCTGACACTCCTATCAGGTGAATATTGGACCTCTTAAAATTGTTCCAGAGGCTGTTTATACTATCCTCATTTTTTTGTATTCTTTTTTCTTCTTCTTGTTCTGCATGGTTTTCTTTTGTTTCCTAATGTTCCAAATCATTGATTCAATTCTCAGCCTCATCCATTTTACTGTGGTTTCCATGTAAATTGTTTTTTTTTATTTCAATTAGTGTATCCTTCATTTCTGACTGGGCCTTTTTTATGCTGCTGAGGTCCTCACTAAGTTCCTCAAGCATCCTTATAAACAGTGTTTTAAACTCTGCATCTGACAGATTGCTTATTTCTATTTAGTTCTTTTTTCTGGAGTTTTGATCTATTCTTTCATTTGGGCCACATTTCTTTGTCTCATCATTTTGGCAGCCTCCCTGTGTTTGTTTCCATGTATTAGGTAGAGCTGTTTGACTCTGTGTCTTGGTAGTGTAATCCAATGTAGTAGGCATCCTCTAGGGTCCAGTGGCACAGCCTACCTTTGTGTGAGCTGAATATACCCTCGTTTTGTAGTTGAGCCTTGGTTGCTGTTGGCAGGTCTATGGGAGACATTTACCTAGGCCAGTGAGCTGCAAGGACTGGCTGTGACTGCTGACCACCAACCTCTGCCCTCTGTGGAGGATCAGCTGTGCAGGGGCAGGGTGGTGGTTCTCTGATGTGGTCTGTATCTGTCTACTGGGTGCATCGGCCCTGGAGTTGCCAGGGTGGTGCAGGCCAAGGTCAGCCCTGACTTGTGCTTTGCCTGGGGCACCCTGCCTGAGCTGTAAAGCAATCTGAGATGGCTGCTACTTGTGCTGGGCTTGGAGATTCCCAGATGAAGCCAAGCTGTGACTCTAATCTGGCTGTCATTAGGGCTCACTGAAATCAGCTATTGCTTATTTGATAGGATTTAGGAGCCAAGACCAGCCATTCTTTTGGACAAGCAGCTTGGGTGGGCTCATAATTTGGGTGGGGTAAAGCTTCTGTGGACCTCCAAGATGGGTCACACACTGTTAGCCAGGTTGATGGAGTCTCAGATATGGTACCAGCTTGCCATATGGCACACAGTGCCTGGGGTAGAGCAGGCAATAAAACCCTGGCAGCTATTACTACAATGTCTTGTGAAGGCATCTTCTACCTTTGATGAGATCATCTCATTATTTGTGGATAACAAAAGCAACAGCATCTACACAGGCCAGCTGGAAAGACACAGATATGAGGATGGGGTCAATGCTAATTTGTCCATTTTGAGCCACCTGCTTCAGAAAAAATGGAGGTTCTACCTAGCTGCAGCACTGAGGTTTTGACATTAATAAGCCTGAACTTTAAATGAATAGTTCCTCTTGCAATCCAACCCTCTTGGTGATGGAGGTGGTAGGATCAAAGCCAGGAGGCATGGGGTTGAAAGCAGAGGCAAGTGGCTTTGTGCCAGAACCTGCAGAGGCCAGAATAAGGCCTGGGTGAATGCCAGCGTCATCCGGAGAGAGGCCTGCGAGAGGGCAGCTCTTTGGGGGTAATATAGGAATACTGCAAGGACTCAGGAGGTCCAGAGAGAAACTACTGGCTATGTAATCAGTTATACCCTGTCAGGAGATGGGGGAACAGTGGGGACTCCAGGGAATTAAGTAAGGAGGTGGCACAGCAGTGCCCAAGCATAGGAGAGGCAGCTAACTGTCGGGTAAAAGACATCTAACATACTTTCTCAGACAGGAGTCAGACTTGATAAAAACAACACTAGGTACAGGAAGAAGGGGCCTGAGGTTGTAGGACATTTCCGATAGCTGGTATCTGATTTAGTGGTCCTGTATGTAAAATGTCTTTTTTTTTTTTAAACTGTGGTAAAATACACATACTGTAAAATTTACCATCTTAACCATTTTAAGTGTACAGTTCATTGTTATGCAACTATGACCAAAATCTATGAAATGTCCTTTTTAATCTAGAATTTTAATTCTCAGTAGATTTCTATACAAGAGAGCAGGAGATGCATGTAAATATTTACCTGAACAGGTCAACCCTCGTTATCCTTCCCTAGGAAGACTGACTCCTGACCTTCTCTAGTGGTGCTTTCAGTGGAAATCTCCCCAGATACCATTCTGCAGGTCTGCAGACTGTGGGGGCAGTTCAGTTCACACATCAACTGAGCATTAAATGACTAATATGTTCTCAGGATCCTTTGCCACTCCTCATCAATGTGGGAAATGGCTTAACTTACCGGCAACTCACTCAGCTTCTGCAGCAAACTTGCATCACTTTGGCAGTCATAAGACAAATCAAGAGAAAGGAAATCGACTGCATCCTAGAAATAAAGGAACAGGGTCATCAGAGCACAGTAATTTCAAGATGAAGAACTGCTCAGAAGTGTCCTTTTTTGTTTCTCCCTGATTACTGAACTGAATACTCCAAACTAGGGTTTTCCAAGGGACAAGCAGATGGAGGAGAAGCTGGGGACCGAGTGAGAGAGTAGGTGTGTTGGGGGAGGAGGGGTGCTGTGTATTGTTGGGGATGTATCATTTACGTACTTGGCAAAGTGCTTGGCACACAGTAAGTGCTCAACTGCATGTGAGTAAAGGGGTGAATGAATAGATGGAGTACTGGATGCCAAGCATGGTGGGTTCCCACCAAGCAGGTAAGCACTAAGGAGGGAGTCAGAGGCCACAGCAGCCCTGGGTAGCACCCTCCTCAAAGTGGTCCTCTCACTCTGTCAGGACAGAGGTGGTGGAGCCCTCTGCCACCCGTGGGCCCCTCAGTGATCTCTGCAGAGCCTACTGGGGTGCTTAGTTTTGTTTTCATTGTAGGCTATAGCCATTGGCTACTTTCAGGCCACAGCATAAAGTCCACCCCATTTGGCCTAAGCTTGGCCCATACTATTATCCAAGGACATAGTTCTCATGGCCCTGGTCTTCGACATCCCCACCCATGTTCCAGCGCAGGGCATACCCCTCCATCCTGTGTCTGGCCTGCATATACTCTAAAAACTTCGGATTCACAGAGTCTAAACATACAACCATAGAACTGAGACTCCTTCCCCGCCCTTCTCGGCAAGCCACTTCAGGTCATAACCAGATCATTGCCCGTCTTCTCCGACTCAGAGGCCATCTGTTCCTTCACAACAAAGACTGTGGATAATGGCATCTGGTGACAATTGTGAGCCGTGGACCTCGGACGACTGACCACTGGAGCCATACGGCTTTCTCAGTCAAGTTGCCATCAGTGTTTACTAAATGTTCCACACGCTCGCTTCACTTTGGTGAGGTTCTGGAAGGTTCTGGAAGTTTCCACTCTAAGCTTCTGCTACCTGCCCTCTCAACCCTTGCTGTTGTCAAGTCCGTACCACACAGTCATTGAGTTTCTACTCTTGAAAGTCACTGTGCTGGGTACAGCGGGTGGGGATTCAGGTTTACAGATGAGTAAGATCCATAGATGCTGACAACTTAATAGAGAGTGTTAGTAAATGCACCAATTACATGAAGAAAAGGCAGACATTCGGAAGTGCCATAAGGAAATTCCAACCTCAGGGGTCCTGAGACCTTGTGGGGACTAGGCTGGGAACTGGGGACACCTATGCAGGCTGAGGGCTGTCCTTCCCCACTAGGCCTTGGCCTCTGTGTGCATTACTAGCTCTCCAGACAATTCTGATAAACATCAAAATTTGGGAACTGCTGGTTGAAAGAAATGGGTAAGGGTTTCACGTGGGGACAGACCACAGAGGGTTGAGCAAGAGAGCACTACTGAGCGAGGCCTCCTGATGAAGAGCATGTTCACATCACATATTAAGAATTGGTATGACCTCGTTGGAAGAGATGTTGGAGGAAGGCTAGGAGGTAATAAGGGAATGCAGGAGAGCAGGAAGAAAGCAGAGCACACACTGGGAAAATAAGAGATGAGGTCAGACAGAGAGCAGAGCTTGCACAGTTCAGGGGAGTGTAACTTTCCAGCAGGGACCTGGGCACAAATATGCTTTTGAAGAATAATGCAGCAGCACTATGTGGCGTGGACTAGGGCAGACGGACCAGTTCAAAGATTCTTGCTCTGCAAGCACTTTTCTGATTAGCACTTTGGTCTCTGGAGTTCATAACTGATAGCCGTTATTGCCCCTCGTAAATTAATTTGATGGCATTCTGGCTGCACAATCAGCCTTGGAGCAGGTCGTTTACAGCTTATCATGTCTGGATTTTAAGTTTCTGAGCTGTAAATCTGAAGACCAGACGCTGACGTGGGGGCCTCCTTCACGTCCTGGACAGCGGCGTGTGTCACGGGGCGGCGCGGTCAGCTCAGCGCAGGTCAGCGTCCAGGGCAGCAGCAGTCCGCTCTCCTCCCTGACGCTTTCCGCACTGCGCAGCAGCCAGCGCCAGGGGCGAGGCCGTTTCATTCTCGGGGTTTTAATTTTTCTTATGAAGATCATAGTTCGAAAGTTCTATTTGGAGGAGGCAGACACCAGGATGAGCACTCTACAGAGCACATAATATACAAAAACAAAGCCTTCGCCCTAGTACCTGTTTTGCTATAAACTGACCTCCCTTTTAATAAGCTATTTTGGACTCTTTTAATAAAAAAATCAGAACAAACAGAGGCATTTGGCTTTTTTGTGTAGGCAGGAGCTGAGGTTTTGTTTTAAAGTAATTACAAATTTAGAGAATGTATAACATTGAGAAGAGACATTTGCAGAAGTGTCAAGCCAACAGACAAACACATCTCTTGGTTTTTAAAATGAAAATTGCAACTTTCCTCCGATATTACAGAAGCTATTCCAGGGACTGTCCTCACCTTGGCAAGTGAGGAAGTGGACGGTTCTCGCAGGAGCTCCCAGACTGCTGTGGCTGGTAGGACGACAGAGAACTTTCCACCTGAAAGCAACCAGAGGAGGGGGGTGCAGTGAGCAAGGCAGGAACCTGTGACCATGGAGGCTGCTTATGAACTCATTTCCTATCGAACTTTCTTTTTTTATTTTTATTTTTATTTTTTCAAAAATTTAAAAAGATTTTATTCATTTATTTTTAGAGAGAATGGAAAGGAAGGAGAAAGAGAGGGAGAGAAACATCAATGTGTGGTTGCCTCTCACACGCGCCTCCACAGGGGATCTGGTCCACAACCCAGGCATGTGCCCTGTCTGGGAATTGAACCCGTGACCCTTTGGTTCACAGCCTCTGCTCAATCCACTGAGCTACAGCAGCCAGGGCCCTATTGAATTTTCTACCCATGTTCACCGATTTAGAAAGAATTTCCGAAGAAATCACTCACATGATTTAACCCTAGGTGAAAGAGGTTAGAAAATAAGGTAGTTTACAAAACGTCCCTTCAGAGAATGTTTCATATAAACCAGGACTCTGAAATGCAGTATCCTTGTAAAAGTCATTTAAAAGAGTAAAAGCAGTGAAAGGCAGGGTGCGCTCAGGGGGCTGCTGTTTCTTGTCCTCGCCCACTGTACAAACATCAGTTCAGCCCCTACTATGCACTGTGGGGACAACAGGGAATATACACAGTGCAGCTTGTACCCTCTTGCTTTGACATTTGAACACCTAATAGTGGTGCTCAAATCTGTGTGCATCAGAGCCACCTGCTTGCTTCTCAGAAGACTGGGGTGGGCTCAGGACTGGTGCATTTTAACGAGCTTCCTAGGTGCTTCCCATGCGGAGGTCCTCAGACCAAAGTTGCAGAAACGCAGCTGCGGGGTTGGGCCCCTCGGTTGTTTGGCCTTTGATGCATACAGATCTTTATCTTTCACTGGAGGGTAGGCTGCTTGAGGAACAAAACCTAAACATTTCTTTATTCCTCCCAAATACCAAGCTTAGGACTGGGTGCGGGGTAGGTGATCTGACCTATAATTAGAAAACACTGAACAAAAATTGAACAGAACCACTGTTAGCCACTTAAACTGTAAGACAGAATTTCATCCAAATTCTGTACAGGGGAAAGATTTCCAGCCAATGAAAGCACCACTACCACCCACCTGCCAACTCCAAAGTGCTTATCTTGATAAGCAAATGGAACTTTGAAATCCTCAGAGCAGGGAATGTCACCCAGACACTATGAGCCCTCATTCTGATAAGATAGCGCCGTTTCCAGTTATTTAAAGAGAGTGCCGATGGCTGCACTTTACCTTCCACCCACTTACTTTCCTGCTTTGGTCCGTTGTCGTGTCAGCACACAGAGACCATATGTTCTCAGCTTGTGCTTAACATTTTAAAATGTACAATTTAGTACCCTCTCCGGAGCAATAACATGAAACAAGGGTGCAGTTAATCCTTAAGCACAATTAACCCATGAATCATTTCTATTTGACTTTGCAAGCTGTTTTTAGAATTCAGGCTAAAAAAATGAGCCTAAATTTCCAGAAATTCTCCTACTATACAAAGTGATCAAACTTCCCCAATATCATTCCCAACTGGTTCTTAGTTTAAACATAAACTATACTTCTTAAAATAATGTAAAATGCAGATTAACCGAAACTAGATTCTCAGTCTACATCTGCAGCTCACGTTTTCTATGGGACTGGAAGGGTTTAATATTCTGGTTTAAGATAACTTATCTTGTAACTTTTTACTGAATGTAGTTAGAGATAGGTATTCATGTCTATAGGACTCAGAATCAGCATTTGTTGTGGGTTGAGAACTAGCCTTTCTAAGCCTGGGTAGAAAATCACTGCAGGCCACCGTGTGAATTCCTGTCCCTCTGAGACGTTGCTAGACCCCACTAGAGGATCAACTCATCTGTTTCCACCACAAAGGGAAGTTATTTCTGCAAAAACCATTTCAGCCGTCTGCACAAACAGCTCCTTTCCATTTGCTCCTTTCCCTTTTGGCCCAAATGCTTCAATAAAAGGAACCTGGTCGATACTGAACTGCCAATATCTATGCTTCACGCCACTATGGCCAGGGCTGGGTGGGGAGAGCAGCGCCGCGCTGGGCTGAGTGCGCCCGCAGCTCAGCAAGGGGAGGAGGCTGCGCTCGCTTCTGCTGAATGTGGGAGGGGGTGTCCGTGCCCCTCTCCCTCCCACTCCACCGGGGCTTGTCTTTTGTGTCCTCCTCAGGG
The DNA here is from genome assembly GCF_019186645.2 of Phyllostomus hastatus. Taxonomy (NCBI): domain Eukaryota; kingdom Metazoa; phylum Chordata; class Mammalia; order Chiroptera; family Phyllostomidae; genus Phyllostomus; species Phyllostomus hastatus. Next base: position 12,147,537 of record NW_025334038.1, read on the forward strand.
TTGACACGCTGAACACGTCAATATGAGGTTTATAAGACCTAGTAAAAGATTAGAAAGGAACTTTTCAAAAATTGCGGTAAAATATTAACATAAAATTTACCATTAAAAAGTTTAAGTGTGCAGTTCCGTGGCATTAAGTACAAAAACATTGTTGTGCAATCGCCGTCACCACTCTCTCTAAAGCGTCCCGCCCTCCCAGACTGTGGCTCTGTGTCCGTGGAACAGTGACTCCCGGTTTCCCCCTCCCAGCTTCTGGTAACCACTGTTCCAATTCCCGTCTCTGTGCGTTGGTTAGTGTGTGTCCCTCATGGAGATGGAATCATGTAATATTTTTGTTTTGTGGCTGGCTTATTTCACTTAGTGTGATTTCTTCAGGGTTCATGCATGTTGTAGCACATGCCAGAATTTTATTTCTTTTTAAGGTTGAATAATATTCCATAGTTTGTATATTCCACATTCAGTGTACCCATTCATTCATTTACTGGCATTTATTTGGGTTCTTCGTACCTTTTGGTTATTGTGAACACTGCTGCTATGAAAATGGGTGTGCACATATCTGTTCAAGTCCCTGCTTTCAAGTTTTTGCATATATACTTGCAAGCGCTACATCATATGATAATTCTATATTTAATTTCTTGAGGAACTGCCATGCTGTTTTCTATAGGAGCTACTCAGTTTACACTCCTCCCGACAATGCACAAGGATTACAGTGTCCCTATACCCTTAACAACGCTTGTGGTTTTCTTTTTCTTTTTCTTTTTTAACAGTAGCTACCTAATGCATGTGAAGTAGTATCTCGTGATTTCAATTTGCATTTCCTAATGACTGTTGATAGAGCATCTTTCTGTGTGCTTATTGGCCATTGCCATAACTTCTTTGGAAAAAAATATTAATTCAAAAACTTTGCCCATGTTTTAATACAGTTGATTGTTTTGTTGTTGTTGAGTTAGAAGTTTTAAAATATATTCTGGGTATTAATTTCTCAGCAAATACATGATTTGCAAATATTTCTCCCATTCTATGGGTTGCTTTTTCTCTCTGTTGATGGTGTCCTTGGATGCACAAAGCTTTCACATTTTGATGAAGGATAATTTATCTATTTTATTTTCTGCTGCCTGCACTTTTAGTGTTATAGCTAAAAAATCAGCATCAAGTCTAACATTATAAAGTTTCTGTCCCAATGTTTTCTTCTAAGAGTTTTGTAGTTTTATTTCTTATGTGTAGGTCCTTGTTACATTTGAGTTAATTTTTGTATATGCTTTAAGGATTGGGGTGTAACTTCTTTCTTTTGCAGATGGGTGTTCAGTTTTTCCAGCACCATTTGTTGAAAAAACTGCCTTTTCCCCTATTACATGGCCTTGGCACTCTTGCTGGAAATTATTTGACCATATAGCTGAGGGTTGGTTTGTGGGTTCTGTAGTCTATATGCTCATTTATGCCAGTACCATGCTATTTTGATTACTCTAATGTCAGTCTATTCTTGAGGGAAACATCAGACAAATCCCAATAGATACAGTCATAAGAGGCTACATATTAAATACATTATTCCATTCATGTAAAATGTCCAGAGCAGGGAAATCTGTAGAGACAGAGAATTCGTGGTTGCTTAGGGCTGGAATGGGGGAGGAAAATGTGGGGGTAAAAAAGGGAAAGCTAAAGGTTACAAGATTTCTTTTTGAGGTGACAAAAATGTTCTAAAGTTGACTGTGGTGATAGTTGCACATATCTGTGAATATACCAAACACATACTAAAATACACTAAAAATTTCAAAGGAGTGAGTTTCATGGTACATGAATTATATCTTGAGAAATCTATTTTTAAAAACAGGCATCCGATAAAATACCTGGCCAGGACTCCTTGAAAATGTCAATCAGGTTATTATAAACAAGAAAACTCAGCCCCAGCCTGTGTGGCTCAGTTGGTCAGAGCTTCATCCCATGAAGCAGAAGGTCACAGGTTCGATTCCCAGTAGGGGCACATACTAGAGTCAACAGATCAATATTTCTCTCTCTCCCTCCCTTCCCCTCTCAATCAGCATGTCCAGGATAAAAAGAAAACAACAAGAAAAGTCTGAGAGATTGTCACAGTCCAGAGGAACCTAAAGCAACATGACAACTAAATGTAATAAGATCCTGGAATTGAAAAAGGACATTAAGAAAAAAATACTAAGGAAATCTAAATAAAATATGGATGTTATGAATCAATATACATCTATTAATTGTAACCAATATACCATAGTAGTGTAAGATGTTAGTATTAGGAAAAACTGGGCTCAAAGAGAGGGGCATATGGGAACTTTGTACTATCTGGTCAAAGTTTCTATAAATCTAAAACTCTTCTAAAAAATAAAGTTTAGCCCTGGCTGGCGTAGCTCAGTGGATTGAGCGCAGGCTGCGAACCAAAGTGTCGCAGGTTCGATTCCCAGTCAGGGCACATGCCTGGGTTGCAGGCCACAGCCCCCAGCAACCACACATTAATGTTTCTCTCTCTCTCTCCCTTTCTCCCTCCCTTCACTCTCTAAAAATAAATAAATAAAATCTTTAAAAATGTTTAAAAAAAGAAATTAAAAATTAAAAAATAAATAAAGTCTATTAATTTGTTAATGTGTTAATTAAAAAGGAAAAAATCCTACAAACCAAGAATGGCTTTCAAATTTGCAGATTATCTCTGATTTTTAAATGACTTCCTCTCAATCATTAAGAAACATCATAGAAGTGACAGAAAATGATTCTCCAAAGAAAGAGCATGGAAAAGATGCACAATTACCTAAGAACTTTGAGATTTACCAAGAAGGGGAAAGGGATTAAAACATTTGGAAACTAGATATTCTAAAGACTGAAGAAATACATTTAAGTAATTGTAAGTACCATAAAAATATATTTAAATATCATCCAAAGGAAAAGATTGATAAGTTTTTGTTAACAGTAAGAACTTTTGTTCATCAAAGTCTCCACATAAAGAGTGAAAGAACAAGAACCAGAAAAATATCATTACATATAATCAATTAGATTTGATTTAAGAATATATAAAGAATTCTGATAAGTCTGTAAGAACAACACAACTCAATACATAAATGAATAAGAAACACAATAGGAATTTTATAGATGAGGGAACAAATATGGCTGATAAACAAGGATTCTTCTACAGTGTTCATGGAATTGTTCATTGGAGGCTGTCGGTACAACCCCAATGGAGAACAATTTACACTCTCCCTCAAAGCTAAAAACACTTGTATTCTCCACAGAAGAGAAACTCTTGCACATGTGCAGAAAGAAATATGTACAAGAATATTCGTAGCAGTTATGTTCATAGCAACACAACTTAAAAACGATTTAAATGTCCATAAGCAGGACAATAAACTAATAAAATGTGGCTCAGCCACACAACGGAGTAGTTGCATAGCAGTGAAGAAGAATGTGCTACAGCTATATTCAGCAACATGGATAAGCTTGGAAACATAATTTTGTCTTTTAAAAAAGGAAGCCCTAGAGGACCACAAAAAGTATAATACTCTTTTATGGTGCCTCAAAACCAAACCAAGCAAAATTAAATACTATATTGTTTAAGCACATATAAGCACTTGGGATAAAAAATTATATTTTAAAAAAGTAATGGAATCATAATGAGATACCATCAAAACGGCTAAAATAGAGAACAGGAGCCTGCCAGTGCTGGCGAGTATGCCAGGTGGGGCTGTAAAATGGAGCAACAGCTTTGGAAAACTGGCCTCTTCTGAAAAAGTCAGGTACATCTATGACCCAGTTCCACTCCTACGTATTTATCTGAGAGAAATGAAAATATAGTTGCACATAAAAACTTACACAAGAATGAATATTCCTAGCAATCTGACTCATAACAGATGAAAACTGGAAATAGCTCAAATGCCCCTCAATGATGATATATCCGTAATAGAATACTCCTTAGGTACAAAAGGAGCAAATAACTCATGCAGCAATAAGATGCATAAATATCACAGACTTTATGCTGAATGAAAGAAGACAGGAGGCACAAAAACTGTGTGATTCAAAATCAGATCAGTGTTTGCTCGGGGGGTAAGGATTGATTTAATTAATCAGAAACAGAATTTTCTGAGATGTCAGTTAATGTTTTATCTTGACAAGGTCTGGGTTACATGGATGTGTTTGCCAAAACTAATCAATTGTAAAATCAAGATCTATGCATTTTACTATATGTAAATCATACCCTGATAAAAACAATCTTAGGAAAACTTCAGAACCACATTTCCTATTGTATTTCCTAGTGAGCAGTAAATGGAAATTTACTTCTTTAACATACTTTCCAAAATTTTATTTATTTACTTTTACAGAGAGAGGAAGGGAAGCAGAAAGAGAGGGAGAGAAACATCAGTCCATTGCCCTGATTGGAAATCAAACCAGTGCCTTTTAGGTTTGTGGGATGAAGCCCAGCCCACTGAGTCACACCAGTCAGGGATTTTAACATATTTTTTAAAAACACTGTCAATGTACTTTATCTGCTGAAATTCCACCTGTTCTGTAACTAAAAAATTTTTTATTTAAGATGTTTGGCCTTGTACCTTTAAGTCATTGTGGACACTAAGTGGGAGGAAAAGCCATCAGATAGTAAAAGGTAAGCAGAATATTTAACATAGTGGTAACCTGTGTGGGGAGGGGAAAAACAAAGGAGAGGAGGGAGGAATATACAAGCAGATGTAAGTTGTGGTATGGTTTGCTTTGTTTTGCTTTATAAACCCACAAACCTCCCATTTATAGTTTTTACATTTTTAAAATTAATATACATTGTATAAAGTTAAGATATATAGCATAAAATTCACACCTGAAACTAATATAAAATAATATTTAATGTCAACTTTAATTTAAAAAATTACTCCTTTAAAGTATACAATTCAGTGGTTTTTAATATATTCACAAAACTGCAACTATCTCTGCTGTTCCAAGACAATTTAGCCACCCAAAGGGAAAGTCTAGACACAGAGGCAGTCACTTCCCATTTTCTTTTAGCCCTAGGTATTGATAATCTACTTTTGTGTCTCCGTAGGTCTGTCTATTCCAGACACTTAACGTAAAGAAATTCATATACTATGTGGTCTTCTGTGACTGGTACTTCCGTTTGGCACGATGTCTTCAAGGCTCATCATGCTGTAGTCCGTAGCAGTACTTCATTCCTTTTAAGGCTGCATCATAACATTCCATCGTATGTATACACCTCAGGTTGTTTATCCATCCAGTGATGGACATTAGGGTTGTTTCCACTTTTGGTTATTATAAATAATACTGCTATAAATGTTTGTAACGACTTTTAGTCTGGGCATTTGTTTTCATTACCCTTGCATATATACCAGGAGAGGACATGTTGAGTCATATGGTCACTCTACCATTTAACTTGAGAAAATCCCAGACTGTTTTCCAAACTGGCTACACCATTATTCATTTCCACCAGCAGTGTGTGAGTCTTTCAGTTTCTCCACATTATCTCTAATGCTTATTATTGTCTGTTTACTTTTATATAGCCATTGTAGTTGAAGTAATATTATGTTATATTTTAATTGTTGGATTGAGTGGTCACTTTATGTGTATTTGCTACAGTATTTTGCTTTTAACCAACATAAGTTACATACTTTTGTGAATATTATATAATAGATTTTAAAAAGAACAATAGGGTTATAATTAGACTAAAAATGAGAAGAGAGCAAGAGAGAGGGACAGAGAGAAAGAGAAAGGGAGAACACTACCTTCTGAAATAATAAAAAGATTGAAAAAAGAGTTTATTTCATTTTCTGCATTATATTGGGGGCAGATAATCTAGTGATGTTGATGAAACAGAAAATAAAGGATGGGAAATATGAGCACAAGAAGAAAAGAAGGAAATATAGTTTAAAAAAGAAACAGTCTTTAAAAAAGAAAAAAGAAACAGTGTTTAGTAACCTGATATAAATTAAAATAATATATGCAAACATTTTAATAACTATGTATATTTAATTTTATAATTTAACTAATTATATGGAATCTGACTCAAAATAAGACAGATGTTCCTTTATTTGAGATGATCCAAGTTCAGTCTTGCCTTCTTCCATCCGAAGTTCATTTTGTGCAGAGATTCTTCAGGAGAATTACAGTCAACAAACCTTTATTTGCTCCCACGCCCCAAGATACGCTTTCCGAAGAATCCATTCTCAATCCAGCATCTCTTCAGCTGCCACCCTGCATTCCCTGTTTACTAAACTGACAGGTGGCTCCTCGTTGTCCCCACTGCGGGGGCTTCACACTCTCCCGGGACCTGGAATCCTCTTCTCCAGATCTCAAGGCGGGATCCGCCTTCACTGCTCAAAAGGTGGCCTGAAGACTGCCTTCCTCACAACCCTACCTGAAAGAGCCCCTCTAGACTCACGCACCTGTGATTTCTCACATAGAAAAAATAGGTTTAACTTGTCTATAATCAAATACATGCAGATGAAGAATATAAGGAGATAATAGTTTTTAGCTGTCCAATTACCAATGATAAAACAGGCTAAGTGGGGTCAGAAGAACAATTGTGTAACTGTTAATATAAACTACTACAACATTCCTGGAAAGTAATTTAGCAACATGCTTTAAAATCTTAAAGAATGCACTCTCTTGATGCAGTAATTTCAATTATAAGAATCTATCAGAAAGAACTTGTCAGAAGTTAGGCAAGCATTTGTAAATATGCATGTTTATAATTTGTAATAATAAAAATTAAATAAACGTATATTAAAATGAGAGCAATATTTTAAACTTTATGGCCCATTCATATTATGGGAACTTATAAGGGCATGGAAAATCATACTTTCAAAGAGTTTTTAATAACATGAGAATATACTCATAAAGTAGAATATACAGGCATGCATATATTATATACTACATGTATAACATAAAAACAAGAAAACATGATTAATCCAAAATTGGTTCTCTAAATTAGGGCATCTCAGATTCACCTAGAGAATTTATCAGAATCACAGGTATCCTGGTCCTGCCGGGATCTGCTGAATCAGAACCTCAAGCTAGCTGTGAGGCGAGGGTTTGGACAATCGAAACGATGCTCTTTTCACCACCTATCAGTGTGTCCTTATTTTACCTCTGCATTTTTTGTCTCCCCTGCTGGAAGGCAAGCTTCGACCAGCACGTGTAGGTTTTCACACGGAGGGGAAGGAAGGCGGGGGTCGGGTGGGCCCGCGCGCCGCCTCGGAAGCGTCCGGGAGGCAGGTCTGCGGCCGGCGGGGCGGCCGGGGCGGCGGGCAGAGGCCCGGCGACCGCTCAGGCGCACAGGACGCCCTTCGCGGGAGCTCTGGGCACCGCGCGGCGTAGCCCCCGGCTCCCCGAGACACCTCCCTGCAACAGTAATTTCTCTACTGAAGGTTTGCGACGGGGCTGCTGAGGACGCGAGCGAAGAAAAGCCGGGCGCTGCCTCAGGAGGTGGGGGCGGGGGGCGCGGGTACTCACCCGGGGACGCGTGCGTCCCGCGGTAAATCTCGTAAGCTTTTCTGTGGGCGTCGGCGAGGGTCTGCAGCCGCGACGATCCCGACTCCTGCTGGGGGAGCTCCGCGATCGCCGCCTCCCAGTCGCTAAACGAGAACCAGATTTCGACCAAGTCCCCGAAGGCGCGGAAGGCGAAGGCGGCGTAGTCGGCAAAGAGCGCGGCCCAGGCTCGGGTCCCGCGCGCGGCGCCGGCGGGGAGCGCCCGGCGCTGCAGGGCCACCAGGGGCCGCAGCCCCGCCGCGCGCACGGCCTCGAGCAGCCGCCGGTAGCACCGCACTGCCTCCTCGTCTGGGCGCTGGGGGCTCGCTGCCGGCAGAAGTTGTGCCCAAGACAGAAATACTTTATAGTGGGTGACCCCGCGGGCGTGGATGCTGCTGAAGTACTCGGGCAGCCCAGCGGGCAGCGGCTGGCGGCACACGTACGCGTCCTCGTCCCCTGCTGCAGGGTCGGAGCCCGGGCCTCCCCGGGGGCCGCTCAGGCTGCGCAGCAGGTCACTGGTTAGAGGGCCAGCAGCTAGAATGACATTTCTGTCAAGTGTCCAGTCTAACCCCCAACATGAAAAACTTAGAAGAACAGTGAAGACTAAATTCCAAGTCAGCTCCATTTTCGAGGACCTGTTGGGAGGAATTGAGAATCCTTACTTTATACCTGCAGCTGAGGTTGTAAAATACTACGTGCTTATTAACCCTTAATATTTAACCGGGTTAGCAATGCTAACGAAATCAGTGCATGGTTCATCAATGTGATATCAAAAAATGTAAAGACCAGAAGAGATAGCAAAACCTCAAATGTCTCACACAGTTTAAGCAGAGGAACCTGGAAAATGTCCAAAGGAAAAAGTTCTCCACTTTTTTTGTCTTACAAATTATTTAAAAATTTGCTCACAGAACAGAACAAAAATGAATCCCTTGTGAAATATTTTTCCCCTTTAAAAAATGTAGGTAAATGATGAACACATTCTGTAAAAGAGTCAAACAATGTAGGAAACCTGAAAAGTCTCCTTCCCTCAGTCCCCTCCCTTCCTTAGCTTAGCACTCTCTGTTCTGGTTTTCTTTCTCTGTGCGGTTGCACAGTAACTCAGGAGTTGGGATGCCTGGGATTAAATCTCGTCCAGATACAGTTACTCAGTTTCACTGTGCCTGTTGCTTCATCTGTAGAGTGGAAATAGAGAGGTGGTGAGAATTAAACAAGGTTGTTCTTCAGCTTGTTTAGAACAATGCAACTCAGTGATCGCCATTATTGCACGTGTGCAATGCAAACATATGTAGGTGTATATGCTTTACATGTGGAATACAATTTAACATACGTGGAATTATGACTTTGGTATTGCTTCTCAGCTTTCTTTTTTTCACTTAATAGCTGTTGGATCCTTGTCTACACCAGAATATATAGACCCACCTCTTTTTATTATATTTTATTGATTATGCCATTACAGTTGTCCTAATTATTCTGCCTTCACCCCCCCCCCCCAGCACCTCCCACTCCCGCAGGCAGGCCCACACCTCGTCCACATCCAGGGCAGACCCGCCTCTTTTTAACAATGCACAACATTCATCCCACAGTGAAGAGGTACCCTAATTTAACCTCTTGCATATTGAACACTGGTTTTATTTCCACTTTAATTAATTGTAAATAAATATCTAAAGCAATAGTTTGTTGCTTTTTGTGTTATATCTCACATCTGAGTGAAATCAAGCAGTTCTTGTCTTTTCCTTCTGACTGACTTCACTTAGCATAGTACTCTGAAGAGCCACCCATCTGGTCACAAATGACAATGTTTCATTTTTTTAATGACTGAGTAATATCCCATTGAATATATGTACCATATCTGTATTCAGTTGTCCATTGAAGGACACAAGTTGTTTCCATGTCTTGGCTATTATGACTGCAATACATGTGGGAGTACAGCCCCAACCAGTGTGGGTCGGTTGGCCATTGTCCTGCAAAGCAACAGCTGCAGTTGGATTCCCAGTCAGGGAACATGCCTGGCTTGCAGGCTTAGTCCCTGGTCAAGAGGCAATTGATTGAAGCTTCTCTCTCACATTCATATTTCTTCTCCCTTCCTTCCCTTCTCTCTAAAAAATAAATAAATAAAAATCTTAAAAAAATAAACACAGGAGTACATATATCTTTATGAAAAGGTGTTTTCAAAACTTTCAGGTTGGTACCCAGAAGAGGGATTGCTGTGTCATATGGTAGTTCTAGACTTAATTTTTTGAGGAAACCCCATACCATTTTTCATACTGGCTGCTCCAAGTCACATCCCCACCAGCAACATGTAAGGGTTCCCTTTTCTCCACATCCTCTCCAACCCTTGTTATTTCTTGTCTTACTGAGAATGGTCATTCTAATAGGTGTTAGGAGGCATTTCATTGTGGTTTTGATTTGCATTTCCATTATAACAGGTAATGTTGAGCATCTTTTTATATACCTGTTGGCCTTTTTATCATTATTTTAGAGTGTTCTCATTCTACCTGTAAAAAACCAGGATGCCGTGTTTTGCTGGCAGCAGCCTCATATGCCTCATGTTTACTGTGCTTCTTGATGGCATCATTTTCCTTTGTGCTTCACTTAATGTCGTGTCATTTTGTTTGCACGGCCCCAAAGCATATAAAATGCACAGCTTATGATGCTGTATTGAGTGACTGACATGGAAACAAAGTGAAAAGTGATTAAGGACTGCAAAGGTGGGAAATCAGTGATGGCTACTGCTGACCAGTGAGACACGTCCCATCCGCCACAGGTACAGTCTTGAAGAGCAAAACCAAAGTGACACAACCTGTTAAAGGGTCTTCCTCACTGAGGAAAAGGAGACTAATAAATATTTTAGAAAATATTAACAAATATTTTCCCCACCACACATGGAGACATTTCTAATGACCTGAATTAAAGACAAGATACAGAAATGAATCCCTCTCAGCACCATGATGATTACAGCCAAAGCAAAGAGTTTGTTTGTAGTGTTGAAAGAAAAGGCTGAACCTAATAACCATGATGTTGAATTTACTGCTAGATATTACCAAATGATTCGAGATGCATTACTCATTACATGATGTGAATGTGAGTAGGAAGTTTGCAAGTGCGGATGTGAACGCAGCTGAAAAATTTTTGGAAACACAAAATAAGCTGATTGTGGAGGAAAATTACTTGCCAGAGCAGATATTCAATATGGATGAAAGCTCCCTAATCGCAAAACAAATAACATTATTTTTGGACTATAAGACGCACTCCTGAAATTCAGGAGGAAAAGTGGGGGTGCGTCTTATATTCCGAATGTAGCTTTACATTTACATTGGTGAAATATTATGTTACTTACGTTATTTTAAAATATATTTTATTGATTATGCTATTACAGTTGTCCCATTTCCCCCCCTTCACTTCCCTCCACCCTGCACACCCTCTCCCACCCATATCCCCCCTTTAGTCATGTCCATGTGTCATACTTATAAGTTCTTTAGCTTCTACATTTCTCATACCATTCTTACCCTCCCCCTATCTATTTTCAACCTACCATCTATGCTACTTATTCTCTGTACCTTTCCCCCCTCTCCTCCTCCCACTCCCCTGTTGCTAACCCTCCATGTGATCTCCATTTCTGTGGTTCTGTTTCTATTCTAGTTGTTTGCTTAGTTTCTTTTGGTTTTGCTTTAGGTGTGATTGTTAATAATTGTGAGCTTGCTGTCCTTTTACTATTCATGTTTTTTCTTTATCTTCTTTTCTTAGATAAGTCCCTTTAACATTTCATAAAATAAGGGCTTGGTGATGATGAACTCCTTTAACTTGACCTTATCTGAGAAGCACTTTATCTGCCCTTCCATTTTAAATGAAAGCTTTGCTGGATAGAGTAATCTGGGGTATAGGTTCTTGTCTTTCATGACTTGGAATATTTCTTTCCAGCCCCTTCTTGCCTATAAGGTCTCTTTTGAGAAATCAGCTGACAGTCTGATGGGAACTCCTTTGTAGGTTACTGTCCCCTTATCTCTTGCTGCTTCTAGAATTCTCTCCTTGATTTTAATCTTGGGTAATGTAATTATAATGTGCCTTGGTGTGTTTCTTCTTGGGTCCAACTTCTTTGGGGCTCTCTGAGCTTCCTGGATTTCCTGGAAGTCTATTTCTTTTGCCAGATTGGGGAAGTTCTCCTTTATTATTTGTTCAAATACGTGCTCAATCTGTTGCTTTTCTCCTTCCCATTCTGGTACCCCTATAATTCGGATGTTGGAACATTTAAAGATGCTGTTCTGGAGGTTCCTAAGCCTCTCCTCGTTTTTTTGAATTCTTATTTCTTCATTCTTTCCTGTTTGTTTTTCTTTTCTTCCTTCTGGTCCACTCTATTGTTTTGAGTCCCAGTTTCCTTCCCATCACTATTGGTTCTCTGTACATCTTCCTTCATCTCTTTTATGGTAACCTGAATTTTTTCATGTAATTTGTGCCCAAAATCAACCAATTCTGTGAGTTTCTTGGTCACCAGTGTTTTGAACTGTGCATCTGATAGATTGGCAATCTCTTAGTCGCTCAAAAAGATGAGCCCTGGGGCATTGATCTGTTTTTCTGTTTGAGACATGTCTCTCTTTCTCTGTTTTGGGTTTGGTCGCTCCTGTTATGGTGAGGGGCAGAGCCTTAGGTGTTCACCAGGGCTGGGAACCTCGGTCACTAGATTGTGATGTTGTATGTGGGGGTGGGGGTGGGGGCAGGGGCGGGAGGGAACAATGGCAGTAGCTCCGTTCTCCTGGGACCTCAGTCCCTTCTCTGGGATCCTGGGTTGTGCACTCTGCCCTGGTTCACAGTCGCAGCCTCACTGGTTCCGCCAGTTGCCGCTTGCATACTCAGGGTCCACCTGCTGCGATCTTGCACATCCCGGATGGCTTATGCGCTCCCAGTTGCCTTATGCACCCAGTTGTCCCTGTACTCCGAACGCCGGGACCCGGGCCAGCTGCTCGTCTCCGCCTCTCCTACCAGTCTGGATGAACGGGTCTACTTCAACTTCCTGGCTGTCTGACTTCCATTCAGATAAATTCTCTATCAGTTCTGGGTGTTATTCTGCCTCTAAATTGTTGTTGTTCTAATCTTGGTTGTGCGTGGAGGTACGGTGCGTCCACCTATGCCTCCATCTTGCTGGAAGTCTGGTTACTTATGTTATTAAATATTTTACCACATTTTTTGCTTCAAAAATTTATTTTCCTATTTTCCTCCTCTAAAACCTAGGTGTGTCTTATGGTCCGAAAATACGGTACCTGAAACAACTTTCATCCATTTGGAGGCTGCCTCAATACCAGGTTTCCAGGCTTTTAAGGACAGGATACCAGTCTTGCCTGAGGGCAATGTTGCAGGCTGGAAAGTGAAACCCTTTGCGATCTGGCACTGTGAGAACCCCAGGGCCTTTAAGCAAAGCAATAAGCACACACAGCCAGTGTAGTACACGAGCAATAAGAAATCATGGTTGATCCAAATCCTCTTGTGAGATGCCTTCCTAAATTGCTACACCAGAAAAATGGAGAAGCAGTGTTTGGAGAATAACATATCTCTCAATATTTTACTTATTGTTGATAATCCTCCCAGACATTTTCTTTTTATTGGTGATCTGCACCCCAATGTCAAAGTGGTGTTTCTCCCTCCAAACACCACATCTTTGATCCAATCAATGGGTCAAGGTGTTATAGAAGTTTTTAAGGACCACTGCCTGAAGTGACCTTTGCTTCGGCTCTTGCTGCAATGGAAGAAGACACCGAGAAAACACTGATGCAGTTCTGGAATGATTACATTGATGGCTGCATTAAGAACCCTTACTTGGGCTTGGGTGATGTTACCAAGGAGTATATGAATGACATCTGGAAGAAGACACTCACAAGGTTTGTCAATGACTTCAAGGGATGTGCCAAGATGAGGAGGTTGCGAAAATCAAGGCTGTGGCTGAGATGAAAAACAAGTCTAACCTGGGTGTGGATGAGAATGACACTGAGGAGCTCCTAGAGGAGGTTCCTGAGGAAATGACTAATGAGTTGTTGGAACTGGAACAGGTATGCATAGCTGAAGAAGAGACAAGAGAAAAGGAAACTGCAGAAGAAGAAAAAGAACCCCCCAGAAAATTCATAGTGAAGTATTTAGCAGCTTTTTCAGACCTCAACAGCTTGTTAAAAATTTGAAAACATGGACTCCAACACTGAAAGTTTTCATTACTAGAGAGGAATGTTGATGATACATTATCCACTTAAAGCAAATCTATGATTAAAAGAGAGATGGGGAGGGAGAGAGGAAGAGAGGGAAGGAGGGAGAGCAAGCTCTGGCTGAAGTAGCTGGGTGGGTTGAGTGCCAGCCTGTGAACCAAAGGGTTGCTGGTTTGATTTACAGTCAGGGCACATGCCTGGGTTGCGGGCTAGGTCCCCAGTAGGGGGCATGCAAGAGACAACTACACATTAATGTTTCTCTCTTTCTCCTTTCTTTCCCTTCTCTCTATAAATAAATAAATAAATAAATAAATAAATAAATAATCTTTTTAAAAAGAGAGATAGACCAAGCAAATAACCATGGACATATTTGTGAAAAGTGACACCTCCCTAAGAAGAGCCTCAGACAGATCCTTCGGGAGGTGTTCCAGAAGAAAGAATTGTTTTCACGGGAGTGGACAGCTCCATGCCTGTTTTTGCCCCTGGAGACCTTCCATTGGGACAACATGTGCAGGTAAAGACAGTGGTATAGATGATCTGGTGATCCTGCCCCTGTGTAGTCCTAGGCTAATATGTGTTTTTGTCCTAGTTTTTAACAAAAATTTTAAATTAAATTTTTCCACTTAAATTAGAAATTAAGTGGAAAAAGCTTATAGAATAAGAATATAAAAAAGAAAACATTATTGTATAGTTGTAAAATGTGTTTGTGTTTTAAGCTATTCTTATAAAAGTTGAAAAGTTGTGTTTTTTTTTAAGATTTTATTTATTTATTTTTAGAGAGGGAAGGGAGGGAGAGGAAGGGAGAGAGAGAGAGAAACATCAATGTGCGGTTGCTGGGGTTTCTGGCCTGCAACCCAGGAATGTACCCTGGCTGGGAATCGAACCTGGGACACTTTGGTTCCCAGCCCGCGCTCAATCCACTGAGCTACGCCAGCCAGGGCAAAAAAGTTTTTTTAAAATTTTAATTGTTGTTCAAGTAGTTTTCTGCCTTTTACCCCCATCCCAGCCCACCCCCAGTCCTCCCCAAAAGTTTTTAAAAATTAAGTTTATAAAACTAAAAGTTACAGTAAGCTAAGGTGAACTTATTATTGGAAAAACATTTGAAAATAAATTTAGTGTAACCCAAAGGTACAATGTTTATAAAGTCTACAGTAGTGTGCAGTAGTGCCCTGGGCTTTCATATTCACTCACCACTCCCTCACTGACTTAGAGCACCTTCCAGTCCTGCAGGTTCCCCTTATGGTGAACGCCCTGTACAGCTGTGCCATTTTTTGGTCCTATATAGTGTATTTTTACCATCTTTTCTATATTTAGATACAAAATACTTGCCATAGTATTACAGTCACCTACCATATTCAGTACAGTACCATGCTTTACAGGTTTGTAGCCTAGGAGCAATAGGCTAGACCACATAGCCTAGGTGTGTAGTACGCTAGACCATCTGTTTGGTATTACTCTGTGATGTTTGTGCAACAACAAAATTGTCTAACAATGCATTTCTGAAAACATATCCCTGTCAATAAATGATGCAGGACTGTATAGCCTTTATTAGGTTGAGTTACTTTCCTTCTATACACACTTTCTTGAGAGTATTTTTTTTATCATGAATGGCTATTGAATTTTGTCAAATGTTTTTTTCTGCATCTATTGAAATGATCATATGATTTTTATCCTTCATTTTTTTCAATTACAGTTTATATCCAATATTATTTTGTATTAGTTTCAGGTGTACAGCATAGTGGTTAATCATATACTTTACATTGTGGTCCCCCTGATATTTCAAGTACCCACATGTAGTTATTACAATATCATTGACTATATTCCCGATGCTGTACTTTACATCCACATGACAATTTTATGACTCCAAATTTGTACTTAATCCCTTCACCCTTTTCACCTAATCCCCCAACCTCCTCCCGACAACTATCAGTCAGTCTGATCTCTGCATCTATGAATCTGTTTCTATTGTGTTTGTTCATTTCTTTTGCTTTTTAGATTCCATATATAATACCCTCTAGGTCCATCCATGCTGTCACAAAAGGGTAAACATTTAATTATTTTTTATGGCTGAATAGTATTTCATCACATATACATACCACAGCTTTTTTACCCAGTTGTCTATTCATGGGCACTTAGGTTGTTTCCACATCTTGGCTGCTGTACATAGCACTGCAGTGAAAATAGTGGTGCACATATTCTTTTGAATTAGTGTTTTGTGTTTCTTTGGATACAAACCCAGAAGTGGAATCTGTGGCTCATAAGCCATTCTTCATTTGTTAGTGTGGGTATCACACTGGTTGATTTGTAGACATCAAACCATCTTGGTATCCCTGGAATATCCATTTGACCATGGTGCATGACCCTTTTAATGAATTGTTGAATTCAGTTTGCTAACAATTTGTTGAGGATTTCTGTATGTTATCAGGGATATTGGCCTATAATTTTCCTTTCTGGTGGCAACCTTCTCCAGTTTTGGTGTCAGGGTTATAATCGCCTGCTAAACTGAGTTTGGAAATGTTCCCTCCTCTTCTGTTTTTAAAGAGTTTGAGAAAGATCGGTATCAATTCTTTAAATGTTTGGTAGAATTCACTACTTAAACCATCTGGTCCTGGACTCGAGAGGTTTTTGATTATTGATTCAATCTCCTTTTAGTATTTGGTCTGTTCAGATTTTCCATTTCTTCATGATTAAGTCTTGGTAAATTACATGTTTCTAAAACTTTACGAATTTCTTCTAGGCTGTCAAATTTTTGGTGCATATACTTGTTCATAGTGGTCTCTTATGATTCTTGTACTTGTTATTAGTTGTAATGTCTGCTCTTTCCTTTCTGGAGTCCTTTTTTCTTAGTGAGTGTAGCTAAAGGTTTGTCCATTTTGTTTCCTGGAAAACTAAAAAACCTAGCTTAGTTTCATTTATCTCTTCTATTGTCTTTCAAGTTGCTATTTATTTCCACTCTGATCTTTTTTTTTTTTTCCTTTCTTAAACAAGCTTTGGAGCTTTGTTTGTTCTTTTTCTAGTTCCTGTGGTATAAAGTTAGGTTATTTGAGATCTTAATCTTGTTTCTTGATGTAGAAATTTATGCTTATGAACTCCTCTTAGAACTGCTTTTGCAGTATCCCTTAATTTTTGGTATGCTGTTATTTCCATTTTCATTTGTCTTAAGATATTTTAAAATTTCTTCTGATTTTTTTCTTTGACCCATTCAGTAGCATGTTTAATCTCCACATATTGAACTTTCCAGTTTTCTTCTTCTAATTAATTTCTAGTTTCAAATGATCAGGAAATATGCTTGATATGATTCCAATCTTCTTAAATTTATCAAACTTGTGACCTAACATATGAGCTATCCTGGAAAATATTCCATGTGTACTTGAGAAGTAATGTTTATTCTCTTGCTTTTAGATGGAATGTCTTGTATATGTCTATTAAGTCCATCTGGTCTAACATTGTTTAGGGTCATTTTCTTATTGATATTTTTCTGCCTGGATAACACAATATTCATCCACTGATGGAAGTGGGGGGTTTTTAAAGTCACGTAGTATTATTGTACTGCTGTCGCTTTCCATTTAGGTCTGTTAGCATTTGCTTTATATTTAGCTGCTTCTATGGCTATATTTGTGTATTTTCTTTTCCAAGTGTCCAGGAGATATTCCCACTTCCAAGATATAGGTTTACCCATTGTCATTTATGTATCCCAGGAGTCCCCAGCCCCCAAGCCCTGGACCCATTCCAGTCCATGGCTGAGCCCAAGGGAAGCTCCTGAGCTCTGCCTCCTGCCCATCCCCCACCCCTTATGCCCGTGTCCATGGAAAAACTGTCCTTGGTGCCAAAAAGTTGGGGACTGCTGGTATATCCCTCAGCATAGCTTTATCACAACTTATGCAGTCATTTCCTCACTGATAGACATCTGTTGAGACTTGGTTAAAAATACACTAAATTTATAGATTAGTTAACAATCTCAACATTCAAGTAGTCCCAGTCAGGAACATGCTACATCTACTCACTTATTAACACTTCTCTAGTTTTCTTCATAAAGATCTTTTCCGTGTTCCATCATCCATTGTCCACTTCACCTTCCTGACAAATAATATGTGGAGGTAGGGGATACGTGGAAATGTAAGTATTTTTATCAGTTTTTGTAGTAATCACCTCACCTTGCTCTGGAGTCTGCCTTCCCACTAATGGCAGAATTGAGAAAGGGGGGACAGATTTATCAAAAAGAAACTCATGTTTCCTGAACTTCAAAGTTCCTTTGGGCTCCCTGACCAGGTTGCTCAGTTGGTTACTATTATCCTTATATGCCAAGGTTGTAGGTTCAATCCCCAGTCAGGGAACATACAAGGATCAATTAATGCATAAATAAATGGAACAAAATCAATGCTTCTGTCTCTAAAATCAATTAAAAAGATTAGAGTTAATTTTTTTCCCTTTGGGCAAATATTTGGTCAATTTAAAGTTCATTTCTGTCAGCCTGTTTCTCTTCTTTCAGGACCTCCTGACCCCATTTTGTTTATCAAGTTGGAGTAACTACAGGGAGGGGGTCTGGCAATCTCCTAGCTTTTCCCTAGAATGTTCTAATACCTGTTATTGAACATCCTGCCTGATATCTGTCCATTTTTTATATTAGTATCTCCTGCCCCATAGAAGTTTTGAGATCCTGCTACCCAAGATTTCTTCATCCCAAAAGCCTCTTATACCCTTATTAGGAACATACTTTTGAAGAAGCTTGTTAACTGTATCTGCTAACTGTGCAACTTCTCCATCCATTTCCAGTGCCCCTCACCCTATCGTTTTCAAACCAGTGGAGAGTGAAGTTACTCACACACCACACATAATCATTTCCTACCTGGTCCTACAGGCTGAGAATGACATCTATTGTTAAAAGCTGCAACAATAAAAAGTGCTATATTATCAATATACTGATCATAACTAAGCTCCAGGAAGCCAGTATCATCAACACTAGCAACCTTTATCTGGAAAAAAAGCCATAAAATTAAGAAGTGATTTATAACACAGAAAACAACATACTTCTCTTAAAAAAGCAGTTAGAAAATAACTCTTAGGACAAACAAGTTAAACTTTTAAAGAGTAATGAAAAAATAAAATAAACTTTAATAAAATAAGCTATTTAAAAAAAAAAACTGGAACTAACCTTAGAAAGCCATCTCCAAGTCTCCCTTAGCATTCATACGAATTCTAATAAGGACTCCTCCCCACAGGAATGGGATCCTGAAGGTTTACCCTAATACCATCCTTACAACCCCTTGCTTCAGATTAAGCAAAAAGTGAAAGACTCATCATGGGGATGTATAATGCAACATAGGGAATATAATTAAAATATTGTGATAATTATATATGTGGTGCCAGGAGGGTACTAGAGTTTAGCAGGGAGATCATTTCATAAATTATTTAATTGTTTAACCACTATGCTGTATACCTGAAATATAAAATTTAAAAAGTGAAAGACTCACGGTCGCAAGTATATGGAAATGATAATTAGAGTACAAATAAATCCAACAGACACGTGCAAAATAGTTTATATTTTATTTTGATTAAAAAAAAAAAGCAGTGGATAGCAGTTGAAAAAGTTATTTCCTCAGTAAAATAGTACACACCATAAAGGGAATAGACCTTTTCCCTACACACGAAAGCAAAGGTCTTAGTTACAGAAACTGCACATGATTGGGTTCCAACTTCACTTAGATAAGAAGCACACTAAACAAAGCGCTAAAGCCCATGTTGGCACAGAAGTGTATGATGGGAATGTGACACACAGGACCATCAACTTGGTTCTTTTTATGCAAAAATAAATCTTCCTGAAGCATCGCTCCCACAAACATTTGTGTCACTAATAGAACTCTGTGCAGACCCAAGGCCAAGAGGTACAGGGCCACAGTTTCTCTGGTTAGTTGCTTTCAATATCTCAATCTTCAAGCAAGTAATTAGGGTTAACTACCAAGTAGGGGTCTTCTTCATAGCTCTCACTTCCTTCGGTGGAACCTTTCAATCCAGCTTGGGTGAGCTCAATTAGAACATGATCCTGTGAAACACAAACATTTGTCCTCAGGCCTCCAGCATTATTACAAAAACACCCAGGTACACAGCACTTGACCTTTCTGAATGTTTGCTACTAGCATTTTCTTTCATTTCTCCTCTAGAAACTCCTAGACAAAGGACTATAACTTCCAATCATTATTAAAGTTCTGCTAATCTTCCCCATTCCCATCAGGATGTAGACCTTTTCATACCATAAACCTTCTTTGAAAAATTAAAAGATATGTAAGTAAGCTCAACATTGTGATTTTAATGAGGTTTCCTAGTGTATTACTTCGAATACTTGTAAAAATAATTTCACAAAAGTCAAGACATCATGCATGAATTTTAAGATTATGCAACCGGGTAAAATCTGAAGAATATGTTTATCATTATGTTTATCACTCTAATGTAAGTGTTTGGTTTCAATTATTATTTGCTAATCTTAATTACTGGTCACCGAAGTCTTTCATATACTACCTATTCATCATTCAGTTAGAAGTAGAATTTGAACATAACACGTTGCCAATTCGATTACCAGTCAGGGCACACACCTGGGTTCTGGGCCAGGTCCCTTCCCCTCTCTCTAAAAATAAATCAATAAAAATTAGGGGGAAAAAGTGTATGCCATATGGCTTAAAGATACTAATGACAAAAATTCAAGCCTATGATGTACCTATACATCAATCTAAAATATCCCAAATGAGAAGGAGGCAAAGTTCCACAGAATGAGCACTAATGCTACTAAGAAGGACTGGACAGTTTCAAGCATTCTTTGTACTAACACACCCTCACAGAAAGAACATTTAATCAGCACAGTACAAGTTCTCTAGTCTTTTGTAGCAAATTAACTCAGGCAGTGAGTAAAACTACCAGTTTAGATCAGTTAATTTCACAATGTGTCCCATCGTGGATCTCTTGCATTGGTCATTTCGTCTTACACTGATCCCAGCTGGCTCTAGGGAGAAAAGGGCTGGCCTGGTGCAGACACACTGCCCACTACTAGAAAGCCACTTCTGGGCACATACTACCCTGGTTCAGGTTTATTTTCAAATATATCATTTATTAAATTCTGATCTGAGCAGCTGTTCCTATCCTCTAACCCCATCGAAATCATATGCTCATTTGCATCTGCTCTCACACAGGTAAACCGTTTTTCAGATAAGACAATCCTATGTGACACCTATAACATTTATAAAGTGAGCATTGAAATGAACTGTAGGACAGTTGAATCTCTCCCATTTGAACAGAAAAATTCAATCATTCAACAAATATTTGACTCCTCTTTGAGCCAGGCAACACTGTAGAACCTGGGGATACAGCGGTGAACAAGACAACGCCCCTGCCCTCACGGTGCTTGCATTCTAGCAAGAGAGACAAACTAAACACCTAAAGAAAGAATATATTGCCAGGCAATAAGTACGGTGAAGAAACAGAACACGTGATTTTGAAATGTCAACTCTCACTCTAAATTTTTGGTGCTCAGAGCATCAAATGAAGACTTCATTGGGTGTTTTAGTGGCTTTCTGATTTTGGTAGTCCACTGAAGAAGGGAGTTGAAAACTGTATACCCTTAACAACTGTTGGCCCATGTCCTGCCTGAAACACCATGACTGCTTATGAAAAATATCTTTAATAAAGCTGGATACAATTTGGCTTGGGGAAATAAAAAGAAAAAAATGTAAGAATGACTGTTAGAACGTAAACTGGGTAATGAAGGTGAGGATATCTGAGGAAGATGAAATGTAAAAAAATAGGTAATAGTAGTCGATGTTTGAAGGTTTATGGTAATTGGAATGAAAAACAAAGACTAAAAATACACAAAAAATAAGGCCCTAAATCCCCATTCCTAGATTTAACTTATATTCTGCTTGTTTTAGTAGAGAAGGTAAGTCAATTACTGTTAACTCTTTTACAATTCATAATTCTGACTAGACCGCAATGGTTCAGAATAAATAAGTATCTAATGAATCCATAGTTAAATAAGGTATGCACTCCCTCCCCCACTGATACCTGAGCATACACAAAGCTCTATACGTACATAGTGGGTGAGTCGATAAATAACTTTCTCAATGATTCTCTTTTTATTTATAAGTTCCTCTTCAGAATCTATTTCTGATTCAATTTCCTTCAAGTACCAGTTAACAAGCTCACTCCTCTTTAATGCCGACTCATCCTCTTCTGTAACAACAATAACAACAACAACAACATTTTAATTTGATCAAATTATCTTTCTAGCAAATTGTATTGTCAATCCTTGGGGTGTGCACACAGAACAAGACATGTACAGATTAGATAACCATCAACCAGTCAGAAAGTACATCTGCTGAAATAAGATTTTCAATGTTCTATCATAAGCCTAAAATAACCTGTGATATTACTTGTATTAAAGTATACCTAACTTTATCCTGAAGAGAAAAATCAAATTAAATAGATATTGTAAAAAATAAGTTCCTTAAAGCTTCTAAGATTTCAGAGTATAAGGTGTTTCCTTCACCTTCTTATGCTTCATCATCTTATAAGAATGTTTGCCAAAAGCAACTGAAGACATAAATTAGGAATGAAACAACAGCAAGTAAAACTTCTTAAATATAACTTTTCCTTTTTGGAAAAAGGAAGACTTTATGGAGGTCAACTGAGAAGTAAAAATCACAGGAATTCACTCAAAATGAAAAATTCATTCCAGGAAGGTCTATTCATAATGAATGGGTATCAGCAGGGAGGGGGAGAGTGGGGAAAAGGTACAGGGAATAAGAAGCATAAATGGTAGGTAGAAAATAGACAGGGGGAGGTTAAGAATAGTATAGGAAATGGAGAAGCCAAAGAACTTTTATGTATGACACACAGACATGAACTAAGGCAGGGGAATGCTGGAGGAAAGGGGGGTACAGGGCGGAGGGGGAGAAAAGGGAGGAAAAAAAGGGGCAACTGTAACAGCATAATCAATAAAATATACTAAAAAAATAAAAATACTTTGAGTTGGCTATCAAGTTTTATTAAAGCTGTACATTAAGTACTTACTTAACAATGTTGATAGGTTCTGCAATTTTAAGTAAAGCGACGTGTAATAAAACCAATTTATCATAGGTGAATTGATATAAATAAGAGTTAAGTTCCTATGGCATCTCATCAGTGCTACAACTAAATGATATTATTTGAGGACCTGCTGTACTGAAACTTGAGTGGTTTGTCCAAATGTTCTTGGTAAGTGACCTTGGTTTTAAGTTGTGATCCCTGTGCTGTCGACCTGAAGATTGAGAATAACTTATTTGATTGGGCGAACAGCGTCTTCTTTTGCTTTTTCAAAGAAAGGAAGACCTAGTAGAATTCATCTATGAAATGCAGACAGTGCCTCAGTGCTAATCATATCTTTGCCTCATCAATGGTCTGCCATGTTTAAAACTTAGTTGTACGAGAAATAGAATAATGAAGTATTATATGAACACAAGAACATGTGAGCTCTCAAATCTTTTCATATGAGAAGGGAGTGAGGCTAAAACCTGTCTGTCCCAGTGGCTTCTTTACACTCTTCTCTCCCACTGGGCCACACTTACCAGGAAGAAGAGAGCCGAAATTACAGAGCTCAGATCTTCAGTAAGCTATGAGAATCTCGGGCGTTCTTTTACTCCATCTCATAGGACACTATGATGACAGAATCTGTCTGAAAGCCAGCATACTGGAGCTTTTAAATAAGAACTACCTCATGGTTAAACACCAAATTAAAGTTTAAGCTTGACTCCTTGATTTCATTATTTTTCCTCCTACCTTATGGCTAACTATAGGTTGATATAACTTGGAACAGCACGGTAAAGCAGTTAAGGGTGGGAAATGCAGTTAAGGGTGGGAAATGCACTAATGTCTAGATATCGCACTTTACCTATGGAGAAAGGAGGGTTTTACTCTATTTCTAGTCTGGAATGTACTTGTGCTGATAAAGTCTTTTGAGTTCAATACTAGCCTGTAAAATATAATATAATATAATGTAATATAATATAATATAATATAATATAATATAATATAATAAAATATAATAACCTACGGTTTCATACATTTTAAATAAAGCTATTGTAAGGAACGGTAATTTTACACCTGTAAAAACATTATAAAGTGCTTCTTTATATATTATCAAATCCCAAATTCAGCCTTAAAACTATTACAATTGGCCAACAACATTAATAAGTGTAATCCATAAACCTTTGTCTGAGAATGAGCTTGTGGGGAAATGTCCAGGCTAGCAGATATGCTGATGCCCTGCAGATTTTCTCTGCCAAAGTGAGCTCATTTAACAATTTATCATCTCTTGTGACAAAACACAATCTTCAGGGATCAGAAGTAGTTTACCTGACTAGAGCTTATGTAAATGAGCATGTGAGCAACACCAGGTACAGACTCACCTTCCTCCACCTTCCTGAGGTGCAGCACAATAAGGTTGGAGATTCGGCAGTATTCGGAGAAGCCCAGCCTTAAGGAGGCTTTTGGAACTGAATCTTGGTTTGTGTCTTCACCGTGGCTGTTAATTCCATTCACAGGAGCAGGGCTGTCCGCATGACCTAAGTGAAACATCAACCATCTGAATCTTCTTTCTGTTCCTCAAAACTTCCCTAGCAAATGTTTATAAATATACTACTTGTATTTTAATACTAATTTCAAAACAAGCATAAATGTATACTCAGTATTTAGTAATTTTATAAATAAAAATTAAAAGCAAATGTGTAAGTGCTGTTAGTGAAGACACACTAACTTGGAAGAAATGGGAAGGGTAAGAGATATAAAGATTTCATGACTCGAACGTGCATTTTCAATATTACATGCAACATTTTTAATTCTGATGATTTTCTGTTTTAATGTACTGGAGAACATATTTTTAAATCAAAAACAATAACAACACAAATAAGGCTGGAGAATTAAATCCACTATCATCATTTTGGTATATTTTGTCTTTTAAGCATATACCTTTTATGTCAATTATTTAATTGAATTTTAACTTATAAAGAGTTAATTACAACTCAATATCCATTTAAAACCATCAACAAGTGCACTTTCACCATGACACCTCACAGAACATTCTAGTCTCTAATTCCAGAACAGTTATAAACAAGCATCTCACCATTGATGCCATCTGGGGCCTCATCTACCTCCATTTGGGCTTCTTCGTCTTGATCTAGATTGACATCAGGTGTTTCTACACGAATGATTGATTTGTTCAATAACCTGAAAGCTTCCTTCACATGTTTAGGCTGGACCTAAACCAATCAAGATCAGGTAAATCAGGAAGTCAGTCTTCTTGATGTACCAAACAGACTTTCTCCATACAGAATCACAGTGGTATTTTGGCTTTCCCACACTATGCCTCTCTGACACACACATAAAATATGAGATAGTACTGTAAAATCACCAGCATGGCTAAAATGACCAACAATATTGAGCGTCGGAAAAAATGTAGAACAATTTTCATTCACTGCTGGTGGGAATATAAATTGATATGACCACTACAGAAAACCGTTTTGGTCATCTCCACCAAATAACACATGTATACTACTACCTAGGACCCGATAATTCCACTCCTAAGTATATATACCCAACAGAAACGTATATACAACAAACATCATATGGGCCAAAAGATATGTATACCCCATAAGAACCCAAACTGGAAATTACTCAAGTGTCCATTAATAGAAGAATGGGTGAATCATTGTGATACATTCATTGATAGACTATCACATAGCAGAAACTATGAAAACAGAACTATGGCTACACAAAAGTTAAATAAGTTGCACAATATTAGTCATTATAGTGACAATCAAAATAGTGCTAATCAATATAGCGTTAATGCAGTGTGCAAGAAACCAGACAAGGGAGAACATATTCTATGACTGCTCTTACACAAAACATAGAAGCAGGAAATCAGAATAATGGTTATACTTAAATCCTTACATATGTGGTCAAAAGATCTTTGATAAGGGTGCCAAGACCACCTACTGGGGAAGGGACAGTCTCTTCAACAAATGGTGCTGAGGAAACTGGATATCACATTCAAAAGAATGAAGTTGCATCCTTGCCTTACATCATATAGAAAAATTAACTCAAAATAAATTAAAGACCTAAAACTATAAAACAATATATAAGAAAATGGGAAAAGCTCTCTGACACTGGATTTGGTAATGGTTTCTTGGAGATGACATCAAAAACACAGGGAGCAAAAAGTAAAATTGACAAATGAGACTACATCCAATGAAACTGAATATTAAAGGAAACAACAGAGTAAAAAAGGCAATCTACAGAATGGGATAAAATATTTGAAAATTACGTATCTGATAGGGGGTTAATATCTAAAACATAAAGAATACCCATGCTCATTGTAGCATTATTCAAAATAGCCAAGAGGGGGAAGCAACCCAAATATCCATCGACAGATGAATAGATATCAAATGTTGTAGATACATACAATGGAATATTATTCAACCTTAAAAAAGGAAATCCTGTCACATGCTATAACATTTATGAACCTCGAGGACATTATGCTAAGTGGGATTAACTGTTACAAAAAGACAAATAATACTATGATTCTAATCACAGTACTATTTAGAGGTATCTAAAGTAGCCAAACTAGAAAGTCAAATGGTGGTTTCCAGGGTAGATGCCGGTTAATGAGTACAGAGTTTCAGTTTTGCAAGATGGAAACATTCTAGAACTTTGTTGTGAGACAATGTGAATATGTTTAATACTGCTGAGCTGTAATATTAAGTATATAAAATAGTTATGATGGCAAATTTCTGTGGTTATGTTTTTAACCACAACTGAAAAAAAATAGAGCTGAAAACAACCTAAATAAACCACCAGTAGAAGAATGATCAGAGTACTATGTAGTCATTAAAAACAAACCAAACACACACATACTCACAATGGTTATCCTCAGAGGAGGGTAACAGGGATTATAAGGAGGAAGCACAAAGGGAGACTTTTAGAGTTGTTAGTCATTAATGTTCTACTTCCTGATCTGCGTATGTTACAGAGGTATGTTCACTGAAAATAGAATGAGTTGTACAATTGTAATTTTTGCACTTTTCTGTATGTATGTTTTACTTCAATAAAAACATTTACTTGAAAGAAAAGTGACATATGCATGTTTTTAGGGGGAGTGCTTTAATGCCTTTTATAATAACCAATTGTCTTGCTAAGTCTTTCCCTCTAACTAGCTGGGCTCCATAACAAGATAAACCCAGTAGAGCAATTAAAAAAAAAAAAAATCAGCCCTGGCTAGTGTGGCTCAGTGGATTGAACATGGGCTGTGAATCAAAGGGTCGCCAGTTCAATTCCCAGTTAGGGCACATGCCTGGGTTGCAGGTCAGGTCCCCAGCACAGGGCACTTAAGAGGCAACCACACATTGATGTTCCTTTCCTTCTCTTCCCCTCTGTCTAAAAATGAATACATAAAATCTTTAAAAAGTAAATAAAAAAATTCACAGGGAAAATTTTAAGTCATTTAATAACAGTCAATATCAAGATATATCCTAGTAAATTTATTGATCTATAAAAATAAAATATTTAGAAAAATATCAAGTTACTTATGGAAGCAAAATTAATAATCAGGGGCTGGCTTCAGAGTTTCCTACAGCAATAGTTAATGTCAGGATACAGTAGAAAAATTCACAAAAAAAGGAAGTATGAGCCAAAGGTTATTTATTGATCAAGCCAAGCTGTCATTCAGGTAAAGACTACAAATAAATCTGTTGAACACAGTAACACTAAGAGAATATTATTCTCACACATGTAGTTGTTTTTCACTGAACTCTTCTTATCCAAATTTTAATTGGCCAAGAGATGGATTAGGAAATCATGACAAAAAAGTCTCCACTGAGCCTTGCATATATTTGGCTACACAACTAAGACTAAAACAAATGTGGGAATTAAGCATGATAGAACACAATGTAAATAATATGCGCCCTGAAGATAAAGAAATAATATAATAAAAATGGTAAGAGTAGAGAACAGGGAGACCTGAGAGAGAAATTTGCTGATTGCCTCTTGCCTGTACCAGAGTCAAAATGTGATAAATTAAGTGACAGATAAACATATTTGACTGCACAAAGGTGAACATGAAAATATTATTTACTAAAATTAGGTGGTTGAGAAGCAGGAAAGTAGGCAATGTGAAACCTGTTAGTTTTATCACTGCTCAGAGTAGGAACCAACAGATAACTAAGGGCATGATATAAAGCTATACTAATAAAAGCTACCACTAAGATAAAATAGAAACCTTCTGAATATCAGAACTTCATATACAAGCAAAGCCAAGAAGCCACACAAAGAAAAATCTTTTCAACTATAAAAGGGAAAAACAAAACAAACCTTTCTCTCACACCAATACATCTAAATGGTTTTAACTCATGTTCTAAATGCAAAAAAGAACAGATTGAAGATACAGGGAGAGACTGATGGTTGCTAGGGTGGATGGGATTAGGAAGCTGGGTGAAAAAGGTGAAGAGATTAAGAAGTACATAGTGGCCCTGGCTGTGTGTCTTAGTGGATTGAACTCCTGCCTGCAAACCAAAGGATTCCTGGTTCGATTCCCAGTCAGGGCACATGCCTGGGTTGCAGGCCAGGTCCCCTCCTGGGGGTATGTGAGATGAACCACACATTGATGTTTCTCTCCTTCTCTTTCTCCTTCCTTTCTCTCTCTCTCAAAAGAAAGAAAGAAAGAAAGAAAGAAAGAAAGAAAGAAAGAAAGAAAGAAAGAAAGAAGGCACATATTGGTTGCTACAAAACAGCCACAGGGACATAAAGTACAGCATGAGACATATTGTTGATAAAAATTGTATTAACCCTGTATGGTGCCAACTGGGAAATATTGGAGGTGGGGGCCGCGTGCACACATTTTGTAAAGTATACAATTGTCTAACCACTATGCTGTATACTTCAAACTACTACAAAATAATATTAAATGTAAATAAAGAAATAGAGCCAGTCAAATTGAGGGGGGAGCAAAAAAGATTTTCTATTTGGGTCACAAAATAAAACACAACTCCACATTGTGTTTTATTAGAAAGCAAACATTCTAACTGGATATTAATAAACTACTCAACAACTCTTAGAAGTGGATAATTTTCTAGGAAAATATAGCTTACAAAAACCAAGCAGGAACAGAAAGAAATCTAAACAAGACTCATTTCCAGGGCAGAAATGAAGAGCCATGCATCCATATTATACCAGACTCAGAGGGTTTTACTTGATAATTAATATAAAATAACAGATAATTTTAATGTAATATAAGTGTTCTAGAATTTTAAAAAGGGAAAAACTTCACAATTTTTTCACTAAAAAACCATAGTATCAATACAAATACTGCAAAAAGAAAAAAATATCTAGACACCAATTTCACATATGATTATTGCTTAAAAATTCCTAAATAACAGCAAATAGAAGCCAGCTGAGTTAAAAGACCTAGTGGGATTTACCCCAGAAATTCAAGAATGACTTGATATTAGAAAGTCTATTAATTTATTTTTCGCATTAATAGATCAGGGAGAAAAAAATAATGACTAACTCTTTAGTCACTTAAAAGAAACCTGGTAAAATGACCTTGTGGAAAATATTCAAGATAGGAATAATAAATGTATACTTCCCATTGATAAAAACATCTCAGTCAGAGCCCATTAAAAAAAAAAGAAAGAAAAAGGAAAAGGAAAAGATGGTTTAATGTCATTATTATTAGTACATATTATACTACAATTGCAAAAGCAAAAATAAGTTAGTGGAGGAATTGGGAAAATATTAAAATAAAGTTTATTTTTCATTAAGCCTGGAAAGACTTACATATACCATTATATTATTTGCAGATAAAAATCAGTATCTGGAAATCAAGAGACTCAATTCAAAAACTAAAATAAAAGATGCTGGTAAAGTAAAAAACTAGATCAATATATACAAATAGTTACCATTAAAAAAAAAGTCTACTGTCATTTGTAAAGAAAGAACCTTTATATCAGTCTGAATCTGAGTGACATGAAAAGAGCCCCCTATTAACATATAAACAAACACACAGCATGAGCAGGAAAGAGAAAAGAGACTTCTGGTCAAGATGGAGGTGTAGGTAAACACGGCTAACCTCCTCGCAAAATCACATAAAAAACAAAAAACAAACAAAACAAAAACAAAACATAAAAACCCCTAAACTACAGACCAAAGATCACTCAGAACTGTTAGAAATCGAGTTGAATGGAAATCCGACAACTAGGGAACTAAAGAAACCATGCCAATCCATAAGGGCGTGGGTATGTGAAACCGGCGGGCCCCACACCCACATGTGGTGGATAACAATTTAGGAAGGGTATCTCCAGAGAGAGGGGACCAGCCGCACACCATATCCCCCAGCCCTGGATACCAGGGCCAGGAAGAGAAGCCCACATAATTTCAGGCTGTAAAAACCAGTGGGATTGGAGCAAGTGAAAACAAAACAAAACAAAACAAAACAAACAACTGGACCCCTCAACAGTTCCTCTTAAAGGGCTCATGCTAAACGTCATCAGACTTACTTCCTATGAGCTCTGGGACCACCAGGGGCAGCAGCCTGAAAGGCCCCAGGGCATATACAGAAAGGAACTGAAGTGTCTGGCATCAAGATGAAAGCTGGGAGACAGCCCTTTCCCAGACAGAAAGGAGGCAGAGGCCATTGTGCCTTTTTTGAGCCCTCTCCCCACAGAACCAGCAGGTGGGAGCCATACCTGAGACTCCATCAACCTGGTTTACATTCTTTGCCCTGCCCTGGCATTACCTGAGTGTCTGCCCAACTGATCTTACGCCAGTCCCCAGCTCCCATTACCTCTGGCTAAACAGCCCCAGGGCGCAGCAGTAGCCAGTTTTGGATCAGTTTGGCTCTGCCTGGGAACCTCCAGGCCCAGCACATGTAGTAGCCATCTGCCGATTGCTTTGTAGCTCATGCTGGGTGCTCCCAGGAGGAACACAGGTGGTGGCTGACCCTGACCTGTACCACCCAGGAAACCCCAGAGCCTGTGCACCCAATGGACAGCTACAGACCATGCTGGAGAGACACCACCCTGTCCCTGCACAGCTGATCCTCCATGGAGGGCAGAGACTGGTCAGTGATCACAGCCAGTCCTTGCAGATGACTGGCCTGCGTAAAGGCCTCCCAAAGACCTGCCAACAGCAAACAAGGCTCAACTACAAGAGGAGGGTATACTGAGCCCACACAAAGGGTGCACCTCGAGTACCCAGTTTGGGTGTTAGGGAAGGCTGTGCCAGTGGAACCTATAGGGAACCTATTACACTAGGCCACACTACCAAGACAGGGAGTCAAAGCAGCTCTACACAATACATAGAAACAAACACAGAGAAGATGTCAAAATGAGGAGACAAAGAAACATGGCCCAAATGAAAGCACAGAAAACTGCAGAAAAAGAACTAAATAAAATAGAGATAAGCAATCTACAGATGTAGAGTTCAAAACATTGGGTATAAAGATACTCAAGGAACTCAGTGAGGACTTCAACAGCATAAAAAAAGAGGCAGGCAGAAATGAAGGATATACTAATAGAAAGGAACAACCTACAGGGTATCAATAGTAGATTGGATGAAACCCGAGAATCAAATCAATGATATAGAACATATTGGAAACAAAAACAACCAAGCAGAGCAACAAGAAGAAAAAAGAACCGCAAAACCAAAAACAAACAAACAAACAAACAAACAAACAAACACAAACAAACAAAAAACCAAGGGTAGTGTAAGACACCTCTGGCTGGGACAACTTCAAATGTTTCAATATTCACATCACAGGGGTTCTAGGAGAAGAAGAGCAAGAAACTGAAAACTTATGTGAAAAAATAATGAAAGAAAACCTCCCTAATTTGGTGAAGGAAACAGACAAGCAAGTCCAGGAAGCACAGAGTCCCAAACAAGATGGATGCAAAGAGGACCACACCAAGACACATCATAATTAAAATGCCAAAGGTTAAAGATAAAGAGATAATCTTAAAAGCAGCAAAACCAGAAAATTACCTACAAAGGAGTTCCCATTATGCTGTCAGCTGATTTCTCAAAAGAAACTGTGCAGGGTTGAAAGGATTGGCAAGAAGTAATCAAAGTCATGGAAAGCAAGGACCTACAACCTAGATTACTCTATCCAGCAAAGCTATCATTTAGAATGAAAGGGCAGATAAAGTGCTTACCAAAGTAAAGCTAAAGGAGCTCATTATCACCAAACCATTATTATATGAAATGTTAAAGGGATTTACCCAAGAAAAAGAAGATAAAAACTATGAATAAAACAGCAATAAACACATACCTATCAACAATTGAGTCTAAAAAACAAACTAAGCAAACAAAAGAAGAGAGGCAGAATCAAGGACAGGGAGAGCATTTTGATGGTTACCAGATGAGGAGGGTTTGCGGTCATGGTGAAGAGGTGAGGGGATTAAGAAGTATAAATTGGTAGTCTCAGAATAGCCATGGGGATGTAAAGTACAACACAGGAAACGAGGTAGCCAAAGAACTTACATGCATGACCCATGGACATGAACAAAGGTGAGGGGGAGTGGAGGGGTCCTGGGTGAGGGAGTGCAAAGGGGGAAAAATTGGGACAACTGTAACAGCACAATCAATAAAATATCTTTTTAAAAAGTAGAAAAAAACCTCACATAACATGAGCAAAATATAAATGTTTCTGTTTAAAGTGGAGGAGATACATAACCTAGATTCTAACTGTTATGTTTTCTTGGATAGGAAAAGCCATTATAAAGATATTTATTCTCCCTATTAATATAGAAATTTAATGTACACTTAATAAAAATATTAATAATTATTTAAATAAACTAAGCCAGATGATTAAATTCATAAGAGCCAAAAGAGAACAATGCAATGGTATTAGCTGTATATTTAAAATATAAAGTCCTGTGAGGGCTTAATACTTATATTAAGAAGCACAAATAGGTAGTTACAGAATAGCCATGGGGATGTAAAGTATAGTATAGGAAATGGAGCAGCCAAAGAACCTATAATTGTGACCCACAGACATGAACAATGGTGTGGCGATTGCCTGAGGGAGTGGTGGATGCTGGGTGGAGGGGGGCAAACTGGGAAAACTTGGGACATCTGTAATAACATAATCAAGAAAATATAATTAAAAAGTATAAAGCCCCATTGACTAAAACATTGTGGTACCAATGCAAAGAGGAGGCTGACAGACCAATGGAATAGAACAGAAAGCCCAGAAAGAGATCCTAACAAATTTAAGAATTTAATGTACGATAAAGGCATACTAAACCAGTGAGGAGAAGGTGGACTGTTCAACAAGAGGTGCTGGAACCAGGAAACTAGCTAAAAAGGGTCAAAGTGACTCATACCTTACATCTGACAGCAGAACGAATACCAAAAGTTTGAATGACTGAAATACAAACAACCAAACCATGTAAGTGCTTGAGGAAATCCTGGGACTACTTATAAAATCTTAGAGCATGGAAGGCCTTTTAAATAAAACAATAAATAAAACATGGACAAAGAATATCATCTAAAAGGAGATAAAATAACTATTAAATGTATGCAGATACTCAATTTCATTCAGAAAATATGTGTATATACATAAATATATGTGATTATTTTTGTGTCATGTGAATTTGCTACCCATTCAAAGACGAGAGAAAGGGAGGGAGAGAGAGAGGGAGAGGGAAAGGGAGAGAGAAGAATCTATTAAAGATTTCCCAGGACACATGTCAGTTCAATGAAACTTATTTCAAGAAACATCACAATGGAGAAAAAAAATTACATTGTCTAATATATAATACTAGGTAAAAGCAGGGTGGCTTTGCTCAAAGCAGAGATGATGGCTTGAATACCCTTCCATACTACTCCCCATTTACTCCCTAAACACCCACTGACATGTGCCCATAGAACCCCAGGTTCAAAGAATACGTTCATAACCATACATTATACAAATTGAAGGAGAGTTCCTTTTTTGAGGTAAGGGGTCACATTTTTATATCTGAATTCCCAGCCCAGAGGTCTAGTGCACTGTAGGGTTTAAACAAATTTTTTTTAAATGAATGGCATTACCAATAACTCACCTCTGTATGTATTTTGTAATCTATGTCATGATTATCTCATTACTATTAATCTAACCACACTCAATAAATGCTTTGCAGCAACCCTCAGAGGAGAAATCCCAAGGTCATGTATCCCATGAGCACTTGACAGTTACATTAAACGAAATCTGCAGCAAAGGCTGGTATGTCCCAAATCGAAGATAAAAACATGTTTATAAGCCAACAACTCAATTTCTCTTCCCACCCATTATGTTGAAGCAATTCTGATACCTCATCACAGCAGTGCATTCGAGCCATTGCTTCAGAGAGACGGATCATGCTCTCTAGCTGCCGCACTGTAATCCTCCACGAAGACTTGGCAACTCCAGAACCATCCCTCTGGCGGAGACGTTTATACTGCTCTACAATGAAGTCCTCCGACTCTCTGGAAATCTGTTGGAGACATCACTGAAGTCAGAGTATTTCTACTTGATGGGAGCTGTGTTAAACAGAGTTTTAAAGGCCTTCCAGGTACAGACACTTTGGGGAACTAAGAAAGCCAAAACTTTGAAGCCAATGATAAGGAATTAACATGGAAATGCCTTTCAACAGAAACCAATACTAAGGAAGCCTGTTAATTCCATGTACTAATTTTATGAACAGGAAGGTAGAAGGGCTGGTATTTATGCAAAAGACCATTTCTAAAAGATATGTAAAAAACTGAAGTAATGGGATAGGATGTAATAATACCTTTTTACCCAAGATGCCAGAGCTCATCAAACAAATTAATGTTCAGACTGTTCTTGAGACTCAGTAAATAATTTATGCTATCTTTAAGAAAAAAGAGGTCAAAACACATATATATCATACACCAGCTTCTTCAGTAAACCTTAATATTTGTTGAATAATAATCTAAAGAATCCTCGGTTTTTCAGAACAAGAAACTCAGCATGTTAACGAAGCATGCAGAAATCGCAGAGGGACCATATTCAGTCACGGAGAACAAATGCCCCTTCACACAAAAGTGACTCATAACCCCTAGTTTTAGATGACTCACTAAGCTTCTTTTGGGACAGTGAGAGTCAATCCCAATAGTATTGTGGATAATTAAGTGAAAGTGATAGGATATTAAAATCTAAGAATAACTCCCAAAAGCCAAGTCAGAAAATAGTGTGTAAAAACTTAGAATTAACCAGAAGCATTTTTTTTCTTTTCCTATTCTGTTTTAGGAAAATGCCAAAAAACCAGATGCATTATGAAGGTTTATTTTATTTATTTATTTTTAAAATGGAGGTTTATTTTAAAGATAAATATCCAAGGGAGTATCCTGGATCCACTGCAGATTCAATCCAATGAACTACATCAATTACTATAAAATAGCAATCATGTTCATTCACAATTACCTAGAGAAATCTAAGATTTTCCTTAGAGAAAGAATTGAGAGCATTCAGTAGACTACTGATTTAAACACATACAGTTTTATGATTCTTAGGCATGGTTGAAATAAAGGGTGTCCTACTTCACTTGGTTATCCAAAGCTCTTATCACTATAAGAAAGTTTTTATCACCTAACAAGGAAAAGGAATGGGATTGTTCAGATATTTTTAAAATGCCCTTTACTCAACTCTCTGAAGAAGCAAATTGTTCTAAAAAACAAATAAACAAACACCCCCCGCCAAAACCTCTAAAGAAACAAAAATACTTAAGAAAAAAACCCCAAACAAATGAGTACAGGCTCAGTTTTTTCCCTATCACTCTTTTGTCTAAATGCCACTTTAATATATCCATTATGATCTATTCCAGTACAAAAAGGGCAGTTTACCTTTGGTTTAAATTGCCTTGCAAAGAGAAGGTATCTCCTGATATCATCAAGGGAATAGACACGATCAATTGAATCCTCAATTCTTGAATGCAAGTCTACTATGCGCCTGGCAATAGCATAATCTGTAACCTAATTGAAAGCAAAAAAATCACTTTGATCAGTCATAGCAATATCCACTCCAGACTATTCTAGGCATTAGGAAATTATTTATAGCTAAAAACAACCTCTAACATGGCAATGAAAGATGTATTCACAGGCACAAAGTTCCTGAGGAAACTTTGGTACTAGTTTCATTTAAAACCAAGTTTAAATGTTTACCTTTGCCCCACTCCAAGAATATTCCTGAAGGAATTAGCTGGATATGATAACAATGGCAGAACTATGACTTCTATGACCCATAGTATATGAAAGACACTATTGCTTGAAGGGGTGTAATACATGCAACCTTCACAAAAACCTTACTAAGGAGGTAGTTATTATCCCTAGTTTACAGATGAGTAAATTGAGGCTCAGAGGGGTTAAATAACTGGTCCAACATCACACTAAGTAATGGGTCCAGGATTCAAGCAGTCCAGCTTCAAAGCCTGAGCTGTTAGCCACTACATCAGACTGTCATTTGTTAATATATGGAGATAATTATCACAGAATCATTAACATTGAGAAAAAAATCATACAAAAAATAAGCAATTTACTTTCAACTGGTACAGAAAAAACTATGTAGATGTAAAGAGAACAAATGATACAGTAAATGGAGCAAAATGTTAATATGTGAATAGAAAAAGTGAAGGGTACATGGGTGTCATATACACTATTCTGTTTCTTGCAACTTTTCTGTAAGTTTGAAATTATGTCCAAGAGTTAAAAAACTAATTTAATGGACTTCATACAAACAGAAATATATACCCTCAGATAACTCCCAACTATGGGGGTTGGTTGGATTAAATATTTATATGGATTTGTAAAGGAAAAAACAAACTAAAACATACAAGAACTAAAATCCTGCCAACATTCACATAATGGAAGGCAGCTTTTATTTAGATAATAAAGTTTTGCTGTAAGCAAAAAATACATGTTGTGCAATATATGACCTCCACGCTCAGCAATTAACAGCACAGCCTACAATATTAGCTTCTACAGAATGTCATTTTGTACAATAGTTCTGGGCAAATGTGGGCTGTGCAATATTGTTAAATATTTAAGTATAAAAACCTTAATAACTAACATGTTAGAATCCAAGCAAACTCAGCACTTCACCCTCAATCTTCACACTGTTCCATAATTAGGGGAAAAAAGTGATATACACTAAACTTCATGAGAAGATATAGGAAGCCTAATGACTACTGATTTGGAGGGGGAAAAATTCTTCAATATTCCAATTTTTTTCAAGCTTACCAAAAAACCCAACAAAACAAAAAAATTCTTATAAAATTCTTAGAGTATGGTTGGAAATTAACTATAATGTTTCCTTTTTCTTCTGCAAATTAAAAAACCATAGCAAAAACAAAAAACTCGATATTCTTCCACACAACTAGGTGGAACCAGAATTTCAAGTGATTTTATTTTGAATTGCTCAACAAATCCTTGCCCAATCCTGTGCCACTCTGTGAGAAATGAAAGGTCAGTGCAGACACATGCACTGCCTGTTCAGCAATATATATTCAAACCTATCTCACTCAATCAGTCAAACGGGAAATAACAAAGGTGACAGCCAAGAGTGACAGCTCATGTTGGCTACCTCATTACATTCATCCACAAGTATAAAGAAGAGATCAAATCGGGACATGATGGGAGCTGACAAATTTATATTCTGTTTCAATGACTTTGATCTGTCATAGTGTCCACCGACTGGATTTGCTGCTGCCAAAATGGATGTCCTGGCATTCAGAGTAGCCTGAAAACAGAAAGAATTGTGACAGGTTTAAAAAGACATCTGGAATGGCCAATAAACATATGACAAAATGCTCAATCTCTGTCTGTCTCATAATTAACTAAATGCTAACCAAAATATTAAGATATCATTTTTCACCTACTGAATCATTAAAATTAAAGTCTAATAACATATAGTACACAAGCACTACTGTATGATAATGGAGAGATGCTGTGCACACCCTTTAAGCCAGCAATTTTTTTTTTAATTTTAATTTTTATTGTTGTTCAAGCAGTTGTCTTCATTTTCACCTCCCACACCCCCCGCTTCCTACCCTCAAACTTGCCCCCTTTGGCTTTGTCCATGTGTCCTTTATACATGTTCCTTGATGGCCCTTCCCCTACTAACCCCCATTGCCCCTCTTGCCCCTCTCCTCTCTGGTTACTGTCAGTTTGTTCTTTATTTCAATGTCTCTGGTTGTATTTTTTAAGCCAGCACTTTCTTGTTAGGATTTTATCTTGCAGTTAGGTACAGGAAGATGTGTCAAGGATGTTTACAGTATTGTGTGTAATCAAAAGGCTGGAAATGACCGAAATGTCACTTTGTAGGAGTCTATGTGGGGTACATACAATTGAAAACCATGCAGTAAAACAAAACAAAACAACCCCCCCAAAACCAACCACAAAACCCAAAGTGGATCTAATACATGCTGATATATAGATTGCAAAAAAAACTTATGACATTAAATGAGCAAAGAACAAAACTATGTATTAAATTTGTTTAAATATAAAATATTCCTAAAACAGACATAAACTCAGCAGGTAATTCTGAGTATATACTAGTGCTGGGAGCTGTAGAGGAAGATCTCTCTTTTTTATGTTTCAGTGTACTGCTTAAATTTTCCTTAACTATTTGAATGTATTACTTTATTTACAAAGTTTGATTTCTCTCTACTGTTGGTCTCAATACTGTACAGTCATGTGCCAATTAATGACAGGAATAGGCTGAGAAAAAATTGTTAGGCAATTTCATGGTTGTGTGAAGAT
The DNA here is from genome assembly GCF_019186645.2 of Phyllostomus hastatus. Classification (NCBI taxonomy): domain Eukaryota; kingdom Metazoa; phylum Chordata; class Mammalia; order Chiroptera; family Phyllostomidae; genus Phyllostomus; species Phyllostomus hastatus. Next base: position 12,185,996 of record NW_025334038.1, read on the forward strand.
CACAGAGTGCACTTATACCAACCAAGATGGTATAGTCTACTAACACACCAAGGCTATACAGTATAGCCTACTGTCTAGGCTGCAACTGTACAAAACAACATGAGCTTCAATCAAGCAAAGAGAAAATGATATAATCAAGAGATGTAAACACAGATGTATGAGGCTGCTGCCTGTTAACAAGGCACACTGTATTACAGCAAACGTACAAGTAGAAAGAGAACACTCTAAATTAACAATAAAAACTGTGCCCTGGTTGGTGTGGCTCAGTGGATTGAGCACTGGCCTGTGAACCAAATGGTTGCAGCCTTAATTCCCAGTCAGGGCACATGTCTGGGTTGCAGGCCAGGTCCCCAGTAGGGGTGTGTGAGAGTCAACCACAAACAATGATGTTTCCGTCTCTCTGGAAATAAATAAAATCTTAAAAAAAAGTGTAGTATTATAAATAAATCAGTAACATAGTCATTTATTATCATTACCAAATACTAGGTACTATACATAATTGTGTGTGCTATACTTTATACAATTGGCAGCACACTAGGCTTAAGCCAGCATCACCACAAACACATGAGTAATGTGTTTTGCTAATATATTACAATTACTGAGATGTCATTACATGATAGGAAATTTTCAGCTTCATCATAATCTAATGGGACCACCATCATATATGTGGTCCATCCTTGACCAAAATGTTTCTATGTGGCACAGACTGTACTTAAATATTATTTTCATTTAAATAGTCTGTGGATTATTTTTATTATAATTTTGGACAACTCACATTTTCTGATGAAAACATGCTTTATCAAAAAGTGTAGAAGCTTTGTAAAAATCTTGAGAAGTGAAATGCTAAAAATTTCACCAGTAACCTCTAATCTCTGTCAAGCAACGCATTTTCACAGCACCCTAGAGAGCACCGATAGTTTGGATTAGGAAACCTCAGGGCTGTGTTTTCCTTTTCAACAAACAGGATTTCATGTTGAAATAATCCATTTTATCCAGGGGAATGTCTCTAGAGCTACATTAATCTGCAAGGCATGATGCAGTCGTACAGAAGTGGACATGCACATACCTTCACTCCTGCTTTAGTGATGGAGATGGTCTGCTGTTCCATAGCTTCATGAATAGCAACTTGATCCCGTATGTCCATCTTATCAAACTCATCAATACAACACACACCCTGTAACCAAACAAATCTAGCATGATACTGCCTTTCAAGTGTCAAATGGGACGTCAACTCAAAGTTTGTACCAAAAATCTTTTGATACTCTGTAAATAACTCTAAGGTATGTAAATAATCCTGATTCCCTCTATTAGATTAAGATGGTACAATAAATTCCAGAGCTAAAAGGAGTCATATGCTTTCAACTCATTTTAAACTAAGAATAAGACCAAAGACATATATTTATTGCATTTTCACTCAACAAAAAACCTTGTGTAAATTGTCAGGGTCAAAATATTCTGGATTGCTTCAGTGCTGATTTTCAGCTGAAGATGTTAACAGGTGAAATTTACTGCTATAATTAATCAATGCCAAATACAGACTATTTACTAAAAATCCCCTCTTTGAAGGACATTTTAAAAATATAAGCTTATAGGTCTTTACTGATAGGGTAGGGAATAATCTGCTTGCTCTAGATCCAAAAGTGTCAAATGTTCTTACATTATCAGCCAACATCAAAGCTCCAGCTTCAATGACAAACTCATGAGATTCTTCATCTCTCACAACAGCTGCTGTTAAGCCAGCAGCACTGGATGCTTTGCCGCTGGTGTAGACAGCTCTGGGACTGAACTCCTCCACGTGTCTGTTCAAGATGATCATATTCATTAACTTGTGACTACAAAGCATCCTTTCCAGGAATATCACCTGCTAGCATTTATGCCACTTAAGAATATAAATTTCTTTTAAAAAAATCTGAGAAAAGCATTAAGCTATATAAGCAATCCATAGATATATGCTATGAATTGAATATAAAGACAAAGGCTGAATATAAAGACTTTCTCCTTTGGCCTTTTAAACGGATTTAAATCCATTTCTGTCAAATGTAAGATGAAGTTCAAACATGATAAAAATATCAACTTTAAAAGTTTTAATAACAGCTTAGCAATAATGATCTATTAGAAGATCTTGCCCTTAAAAATAAGACAGAATTAGACACAAGATTTATTCTAAAAATGCAAGGTTGGTTTAACAGCTAAACATCAGTAATACGTCATATTAATAAAGGATAAGAACCACTTCAATAGGTGCAGGAAAAAATATGTGACAAAATCCAACACCTTCACAATAAAAACTCAACAAACTTGGAACAGAAGAGACTTTCTCTCAACCTAAGAAAGGGTGCTAAGATCATTCTTAAAGGTTAAAAGGCTGAATGCTTTCCCCCTAAGATCGGGAATGTTTACTCTGCCACTTCTATTCAACATTATACTCAAAGGTCTAGGCGGGGCAATTAAACAAGAAAAAGAAAAAGGCACTCAGATTTGAAAGAACAACAACTATCACTATTTGCAGATAACATGACCTTATAGATTGAAAATCCTGTGGAATCCGCTAAAACATTAGAACTAATAAATGAGTTCTGGCAAGGTTGTAAGACAAAAGATCAACAATTTTATTTACAACAGCATCAAAAAGATTATAAAACACTTAGGACTAGGTTTAACAAAAGAAGTGCAAGCTTTTACCTTGAAAACTATAAAACATTGTTCACAGAAATTGAAGAAGGCCTAAATAATGAAAAGATATTCCATGTTCACGGATCAGAAAACTTAATATTTTAAAAAGCCAATAAACCTCAAATTGATCTATAGATTCAATGCAATACCTATTAGTATTACAACTGGCTTCTTTGTAGAAACGGACAAGCTGATCCTAAAATTCATACAGAAACTTGAGGGAACCAGAATAGCTAAAACAATCTGGAAAAAGTCGGACAACTCACATTTTCTGAATTTAAAACTTACTACAAAGCTACAGTAATCATGATAGTGTAGTGCTGGCCTAAAGGTAGACATAGAGATTAATGAAATAAAATAGAGAGTTCAGAAACAAACCCTTACATTTATGGTCAACTGATTTTTGACAAGGGTAGCAAAACAATTCAATGGGGTAAAAAATCATCTTGATGTTGGGACAACAGGATATCAATTTGCAAAAAAATAAAGCTGGACCCCTACTTTATATCATATTAAAAAATGAACTGAAACTAGCAAGAATCTAAATTTAAGAGCCAAAATTATCCCAAAGAATCAAAAGCAGGGACTTGAACAGATAACTTGCACACTAATGTTCATAGCAGCATTACTCACAACAGCCCACATGTAGAAACAACCCAAATGTTCATGGATGAATGAATGGATAAACAGTGTGACAAATACATATAATTCAGTCTTAAAAAGGAAGGAAATTCCAAGACTCTACAACATGGATGACTCTTAAATATATTATGTTAAGTGAAATGAATCAGTCATAAAGGACAAACAGTGTATGGTTCCACTTCTATGAGGAACCAGGAAAAATCAAATTCAGAAACAGAGGTAGAATGGTGGTTGCTAGGGGCTGGACAGAAGGGGATATAAAGAGCTACTGTTTAATGAGGGCAGAGTTTCAGTTTGAGAAGAGGAAAAATTTCCGAAAATAGATGGTGGTAATGGCTATGTAACTTGAATGTATATAATGCCATTGAACTTTTAATAGCAGCATTGTTTATAAAAGCCAAAGCAGAAACAATCCAAATGTCCATGAACTGATGAATGAACAATTAAATGTTGTATGTACATATGATAGGATATCAGGCAATAAATAAAAATAAAAGTATCAATGTATGCTCCAATATGGCTGAACCTTGAAAACATTATGGGAAGTGGAAGAAGCCAGTCAGTCACTAAGGCTCATATAGTATATAATTCCATCTACATGAAATGTCCAGATAGAGACACCAAAGTAGGTTAGGGATTGCCTATGGGGAAGGGGAGAATGAAGAGTGATAACTAGTGGGTATAGTATTTCTTTTGGGGGGATGAGAATGTTCTAAACTTACTTTAATTATGTTATACAACTGTGAATATACTAAAACCATTAAATTGTACACTCAAAAGGGGTAAATTCTATGATATGTAAACTATATTGCAATAAAGATGGTAAAAAACTCACCAGGCTGAAAAGGCTATTTCTAAGACAGTCATGTGCAATGCAATACTGTTACCAGAGGCAACACTATAATACATCTCTTGGTGGTGGTAGTGGTGGTGGTGAGTTGGGAGGTGGGAGCAGAGAAAATGAAGCGCAGAAAAGAATTCCTTTTAACACAAGACTATCATCTTCAAATCCAGAACTCAGTCCCTGATTTACTTGAAAGAAATATTTAATTATAAAACTTCAAACCAACTAAAAATGTTTTATGGTCTAGGAGAGTCACAAATTTCCCAAACAACAAAGGAAAGGCATCTTGAAATATAGTGTGGGAAACAGTAGGTTTATAGTTGTGAGTTTATAGTTCATGAAACAGTTTATACTGTATTATTTATTATTGTATTATTTCCCATATAAACAACTATAACCCTACTTTTGCCCTATCCTGCAGTATGACCACATACTTTACAGTATACATCTGAGTGCTAATCTTCATGGCTTAGTGTCACTTGTCAGCGGTGAGAAAATGGGCAAGTTACTGAGGCACAGAGAAGTTTTGTTTGCCACCCTGAAAAAATAGGATAATATTACATACCTGCCTGGGTGCTGCTAGGATAAGACAAAACATACACCCTGGCTGGTGTAGCTCAGTGGATTGAGCATGGGCTGTGAACCAAAGTGTCACCAGTTCAATTCCCAGTCAGGGCACATGCCTGGGTTGCAGGTCAGGTCCCCAGTGGGGGCCATGTGAGAGGCAACCTCACATTGATGTTTCTCTCCCTTTCTCCCTCCCTTCCTCTCTCTCTAAAAATAAATAAAAAAGATTTAAAAAAATTTTTAAAGTAAACAAATAAAGACTATAGCAACAGTGAGCCTAATTAAAAAAAATTGCTTAAAAAAAAAGAGACAAATCATACATACACACCTAGATGAAAAAGGCTAAAAGGGTACATCTCCACCAAACCAGCATTGCAAGAGATGATAAAGGGACTGCTTTAGGAAGATGAAGAAAGAGAGAGAGAGAGAGAGAGAGGGAGAAACACAGGTACAAAGGGAAAAAATGGCAATGAATACGTACCCATCGATAATAACCTTAAATGTAAATGGTTTAAATGCTCCATTCAAAACACACAGGGTGAATGGATAAGAAAACATGACCAGCACATATGCTGCCTACAAGAGCTCTACCTCAGAACAGAAGGTCTACACAGACTGAAAGTGAAGGGACGAAAAAAAAATATTCCAAGCAAAGAGACATGGAAAAAAAGCTGAGGTGCCAATACTTATATCAGACAAAACAGACTTCAAAACAGAGGCCATACTAAGAGACAAAGAAGGTCATTACATAATACTTAAGGGAGTAGTCCAACAAGAGGATATACCTCTTGTAAGCATATATGCACCCAACATAGGAGCAACTTAATACATAAGGAAAATCTTGGAGGACTTCAAGAAAGATATTGACAGCGACACAGTCATTGTAGGGAATTTTAACACCCCATTGTCAACAATGGATAGATCTTCCAAACAAAGAATCAATAAGGGTATTGTTGCACTGAATGACATGCTAGATCAAATAGACTTAATTGGTATATATTTGAAACTTTCACCCCAGTGAAGCAAAATACACATTCTTTTCAAACACACATAGATCATTTTCAAAGACAGGCCACATGGTAGGACACAAAACAAGGCTCAATAAAGGCAAGAAAATTAAAATCATATCAAGCATCTTCTCAGGTCACAATGGCCTGAAACTGGAAACCAACCTCATGGAAAAAACTCAAAAACATTCACATACACAGGAACTGAATAACATGTTATTAAATAATGAATGGGGTAACAATGAGATCAAGAGAGAAATAAAAAAGTATCTGGAAACAAGTGAAAATAAACATACAACTACCCAAAACCTATGGGACACAGTGAAAAAAAGTCCTGAGAGGGAAGTTAATAGCAATACAGGCCTACTCAAAGAAGAGAAAAATCTCTAATTAATAACGTACCCCTACATCTGCAAGAACTAAAGGAAAAACAACAATCCAAGCACAAAGGGAGTAGATGGAAGGAAATAAGATCACAGCAGAAGTAAATGACAGAGAATAAAAAAACAATTCAAAGGATCAGTGAACCCAAAAGCTAGTTCTTGGAAAAGATAAACTAAACTGACAAACCTTTAACCACACTTAAGAAAAAAAGAGAGAGGACCTAAATAAAAATCAGATATGAAAGAGAAGTTACAACCAATCTCACAGAAATACAAAGGAATGTAAGAATTTACTATGAACAACATGTGCCAAGAAATTGGAAAACCTGGGTAATATGGGCAAATTTCTAGAAAACTGCAACCTTCCAAAACTGAATCAAGAAGAAACAGAAAGCCTGAATAGACCAATAACAACTACTGATATTGAAACAGTAATCAAAAAAACCTCCAGGCACACGAAATCCCTGTAGGATGGCTTCACAGGTGTATTTTACCAAATATTTAAAGAACTAACCTCTATCCTCCTGAAACTACTGCAAAGAATTCAAGAAGAGAGTAGACTCCCAAACTCTTTTTACAAGGCCAGTATTATCCTAATTCCAAGACCAGGTAAAGACACAACAAAGAAAGAAAACTACAGGCCAATATCACTGATGAACACAGATGCTAAAATCCTCAACAAAATATTGGCAAGCAGGATCCAGCAATACATTAAAAAGATCACACACCATGATCAGGTGGGCCTCATCCCAGGGATGCAAGGATGGTACAATATTCACAAATCAGTAAGTGTAATACATCACATAAACAAAATGAAGGAAAAAAGTCACATGATCATATCAATAGATGCTGAAAAAATTTGATAAAATACAACACTCATCTATGATAAAAAAAAATTCAGCAAAGTGGGAACAGAGAGATCATACCGCAACATAATAAAGGTCATATATGAGAAACCTACAGCCAACATCATACTCAACAGGCAAAAACTAAAAGCTTTCTCACTAAGATCAGGAATAAGACAGGGGTGTCCTCTTTCATCATTCTTATTCAACATAGTATTGAAAGTTCTAGTCACAGTGATCAGATGAGAAAAAGAAATAAAACGCATCCTAATTGGAAAGGAGGAAGTAAAACTGTCATTTGCAGATGACACGATAGCGTACATAGAAAACTCCGCACTCTCCACCAAAAAACTACTCGACCTAATAAGTGAATTTGGCAAAACAGTGGGATACAAAGGCAATATTCAGAAATTGAGGGCATTTTTCTACATCAACAATGAAATATCAGAAAGAGAAACTAGGAAAAAATCCCATTTACTATAGCAACAAGAATACAGTATTTTGCTGTGTATAATGCATACCTTTTTGCCCAAATTTTGAGGGCAAAATAAGGATGTGCATTATACATGGGTAGTACCTGAAATACCTTGTATCCTTTCTTGCGTTTTGCAATTATTTGTTACATAACTTCTTGTACCATAATATGTTGAAAAGTAAATGCTAAAATTCCCTTATAATACAAAAAAGTATCTAAATATAAATTAAAAATTGAATTAAAAAATTAAAAGATTTTTTCCCTGAAAGTTTGGGTCTAAAATGTAGGCGTACATTATATTGGGAGTGCATTATACATGGCAAAATATGGTACCTAGGAATAAACTTAACCAGGGAGGTAAAATACCAATACCTGAAAAACCATAGAACACTGAAGAAATAAATTAAAAGACATATAGATAAATGGAAGCATATACTATGTTTGTGGACTGGAAGAATTAACATTATTAAAATGTCCATACTACCCCAAAACAATCTATAGAGTCAATACAACTGCTATTAAAATACCAATGACATATTTCACAGACCTAGAATAAACATCTCAAAAATCTATATAGAACCAGAAAAGACCCTGAATAGCCTCGGCAATCAGAAAGAACAAAGTAGGAGGGATCATAATACCTGATATCGAACAATACTACAAGGCTACTGTAATCAAAACAGTCTGGTACTGGTATAAGAACAGACACATAGATCAATGGAACAGAATAGAGAGCCTAGAAATAAACCCAGTCTCTATGGTCAATTAATATCTGACAAAGGGGGCAGCAACATAAAATGGAGTAACAATAGCCTCTTTAATAAATAATGTTGGGAGAACTGGACTGGTACATGATATAAAATGAAGCTAGACCACCAACTTACACCATACACCAGAAAGAACTAAGAATGGACAAAAGACTTAAATATAGGTTGTGACACTATAAAAGTCCTAGAGAAAAAGGCAGTGAAATTTCAGATATCCCACGTAACAGTATTTTTACCAATATAACTTCCAAGGAAAGCAAAATAAAGGAAAAAATAAACAAATGGGATTGTGTCAAATTAAAAAGCTTCTGCACAGCTAAAGAAACTATCATCAAAATGAAAAGGGAACCCAACCGACCATATGGGTTCCTATCTGCTGGTATATTGAACAAGGGTTTGATCTCCAAAACTTATAAAGAACTCATCTGACTCTACACCAGGAAGACAAAAATCCAATTAAAAAATAGGTGAAGGACCTGAATAGATACTTTTCCAAGGAGGACACACAGATGGCCCACAGACATATGAAAAGATACTCAACATCACTAGCCATTGGAGAGATGTAAATTAAAACCACAATGAGATACCACTTCACATGGGTCAGCATGGTTGTCATTAATAAATCAACAAACAATAAGTGCTGGCGAGGATAGAGAGAAAAGGGAACCTTAGTGCACTGTTGGTGGGAATGCAGACTGGTGCAGCCACGTGGACACGTGTTCCATACTGTGGACAACAGTATGGAATTTCCTCAGAAAACAAAAAATGGAACTGTCTTTTGACCCAGTGATTCTACTGCTGGGAATATACCCTAAGAATCCCGAAACACTAACTCAAAAGAACCTATGCACCCCAATGTTCATAGCAGTGCTATTTACAATAGCCAAGTGCTGGAAGCAATCTAAGTGCCCATCAGTAAATGAGCGGATCAAAAACTGTGGTACATTTACAGATCTAGTATTATATTAATTCACAAATTAATGTAACACTACACAGCAGAAAGATAGAACTCCTACCTTTCGTGACATCATGGATGGAACTCAACATTATGCTAAGTGAAACAAGCCAGTTGGTGCAAGACAAATACCATATGATCTCACTTATAAGAGGAACCTAATTAACAAAAATTAACTAAGAAGCAAAACAGAACCACAGACATGGAAACATGGTACAGACTGGCAGTGACTGGGTGGGAGGGGGATCATGGTAGAAAGAAAGGGAAGGGACTAGTCAAAGACCATGCATGAACGACCCAAGGACGTAGACAATGGTGTGGGGATTGACTGTGGGAGTGGAGATGTGGCCTGGGTGGAGGGGGGCAAAGTGGGAAAATGGGACAACTGTAATAGAATAACAATAAAAAATTAAAAACAGAAGATAACATACACATATATACAGAACCAAGAACACAGGAGGTGCTCAAAAACATGTTGCGATCATTTTGACCTCTAAGCTTCTTAAAAGGTTAAAAATAAGCAAGTACTTGTAGTTGATAAGTTTAGCAAAAATGTTTCATGTTTATAGCACTCCTTTTGGAAAGTGTCTTATTTAAGAACCTTAAAGTTGTTTGTATTGTTAATCTCAGCAATCCTATAGTTTGAATTTACCCAAAGAAAACAAAAAAAGTAAAAATAGAAACTTACATACATCATGGTGTTGACTGTATCTGTACCTATAATCATTAAAATAAACTATGACAAGCTAGGAAAATGATTTTGAAAGTTATAGTATACCAACAAAAAATAGTTGTGAAACTAAAGAAAATGAAAAATATTTAGCATATATTAAAATTGAAAATACGTTGTGATTCATAACCCTGAAAAGATACAAAGAAATTACACAAAGATTAAAAGAGTTCTATGTAGGAATTGGATTACAGGCAATTTTTCCCTATTCCAAAAAATTGTAAAATGTTGTTATATTCTACTGAACAAATTAAGGTGTTTTTAATAAAAATGAGTTGTATATTCAACACAGTCATATTTATACTGCTGCTCTAGTAAAGGAACATTGACTGCATTCTTGGTAGCACAGAGAGCCTGGAATTATGCACATTGTTTTTCCTATTGCACTACTTCAGGCAAACACTTACTTGAGAAACTGGCTCTTAGCTGTACTGGGGTCACCGACAATGCAAACATTTATGTCCCCTCGAAGAGAGGTTCCTTCCCCTGTTGTCTTTGGGACACCACCAAAGAGCATGAGAAGGACACCACGTTTTACTTCATCATTGCCTGAAATGAAAACCCAAGGTATTTTTCAGCATGAGGTTAACAATTATCATGGGATATTAGAAAGGCATGTTTACCAACCAAAAGAGCAGATAAAGCTGAAGCAAAGCATAAGACTTAAGTAAAAATTTTTGGTTTCTCATCTGCTTCTTGCTCTGTGAACTTAGTCACCTAGTCACTGTCCTGATGTCTTCTACACCGCCCGTGTCACAGATGCCAAGGTGCACCCTTCTAAGACTCTTTTCTGGTTCACAAGTCTTAGTACCATACACAAAGTTTTTCTCTATATCTCTCAAATATCTCTCCCCATGAATAAACTATGTCTACCACAGCTTATCATATTTCCTAGTTCTTTCTAATGGCATGTCTCCCATTTCCATCAACAATTTGAGAAATGGTCCATGATTGATTTCTTTTGTATTACCAACAGTGAGCAGAGTAGAAATACATGCTAACTTAACTAATTGATGCCTCTAAGAAGTATTTATAAATCCAATATAAGAAAATGCACAACTAAAAAAACAACATTAGATCTTTAGAAACGTGCTATTAGAAGAGTTTTCTGTGCTAAAGATTATGCCTTTCTGTGAATTCCATCAACAAACTGCTAGGCACACTTACAAAAACCACTTTGTTAAAGTAGAAAATTAACCCATTCCACAAACAAAACATCTGACTCATGACCTCTGAAAGAAATGTGTTGGAGATTTGTTAGCTTTTAAATAGCCCACTAATTCTTTGATACTCCTCATTTCAAGATGGAGCTTAATTCTCTTTTCCCTAAATGTGGCAAGACTTAGTGACTTGCTTCTAACAAACAGCATATGTGCAAGTGAAGGTATGTAACTTATTAGACTAAGTCCTGAGAAGCACTTTGCTTTTTTCCTTGCTTTGCTTTCTTGGATCACACACTCTGGGAAGGAAGCCAGTTGTGGTGATGTGAGAATACTCAAAGAGCCCTGTGGAAGAGATTTATGTGGTAAGGAACTGAGGCTTCCAACCAACAACCTACACTAACAGGTAGGCCACTGAGTGAGCCCCCAAAGTAGATCCTGCAGCCCTAGCAAAGCCTTTAGATGACGGCGGCCCCAGCTGATGTCTTGGCTGCAACCTCATGAAAGAACTGAGCTAGAACCACCCAGCTAAGCCTCTCTCAATTCCTGACCCACAGACTGGGTGAGATGATGTTTGTTGTTTTAAATCACTATGATTGAGTTAATTTATTATGCAGCTTAATTTATAGGAAAAGTAAAGCAGCATAAAAATTCTAACCCAATTTGTTAGAAAGGACACTCTGAAATCCATAAATGATGATTAAAATAAAGAATTTCAGTTCAATTTCATTTACCAAGCATTTAGATAGGAAAAGTTAATTGTAAATGATTTAAAAATATATACCTAAGAGAGAAATCCATTATCTTGAGTTCTTGCCCTAACTACAATTGAGTATGGAAGATAAGGATTAAAAAAAATGGGTAAAGCATGAGGCCTGAAAATTCAGTAATATACTTCAACATACATGGGGATTTTTATGATAGCGAGCAGCTAGCAACCAAAAGCCAAGAAAACGTTGAAGAGACCACCAAAGGTACAGACAGGTATATGTAACCAAGGAACATCAAGAAATCTCTAGCTCTGAAAATTAAAAGATATTAAGCTAGCACACTGGAATACATTGAAGTGCAGTTCTGTCCTACAGCCAGAAAAAGATGACTAAATGTCTTTTTCATTAAAAAAAAAAAAATTGTGGTAAAATTTACATAAAATTCACCATTTCAACAATTTTTAAGTGTACATTTTAGTGGAATTAAGTACATTCACTATGTTTTATAACCATCACCTCTATCAATGTCTAGAGCTTTTCTTCACCCCAAACAGAAACTCTGTCCATTAAACAGTAACTCCCCATTCCTCTCCCCCAGGTAATCTCCTTCCTTTCTTTCTCTATGAATTTGCCTATTCTAGGTACCTCATTTTAAGTGGAATTATGTATCTGCCCTTTTATAAATGACTTAAAAAGACCTCTTCTAAACCTACTAAAAAATTACCATGATCTGTTTAAAGAAATCATATATTGCTATTTTATAATAATTTCTTTGGATTTCAAGTTTATGCCACATATGGATAGAATTCTTACCATGTATAGTAGGAAACAGGCTGGTGCAAAGATTGTGGTATAGATTTTTATCTTGACTCATTTCAAACACTTTCTCCCATTCTTTCACAGTCATTTGGTTCTTAATGCTCTCAGCTGTCTGCTCTTCGTCTCGAAGCTCTTTCCCTCCAAACTAAAAGATGGAGAAGAAAGGAACAATAATAGCATAGAACAGTCAAAGTCAAAATAATGTGAAAGAGAAGAAACTTCATTACAAACAAAATATAGTCTCGGAGGTTAACCTTAGAATCTGTTGACTATAAAGGTTTTTTTAAAAACAAAACAAAACAAAACACCTCCAGCCCTGCGGCCAGGTAGCTCATTTGGTTGCAGCATCATCCCATACGCCAAAAGGCTGTGGGTTTGATCCCTGTCAGGGCACCTACCTAGGTTGCAGGTTTGATTCCCTATTGGGGCATGTGCAGGAGGCAACCCATGGATGTTTCTCCCCCTCTCTCAAATCAATAAGCATGTCCTCGGGCAAGGATTAAAAAAAAAATCCCCAAATTAGTAAGGCCTTGGTAAATCAAGATCTTTAAGAGTTTGTTGTTTGTTTTGTGAGTTAAAAACAATAAAAAAGCTATGACCACTGTTTTGTGTTATTACCTAAATAAATCTGAATGCTTAAGTGATGAGCCATAATCAAATGCTAGTCAATGACATGAAGATGAAAATGAAGTGACAGAATACAGGGTAGACCAAAAGGTCTTTACAGTTATTCGTATGGAAAATAATAAAGTAAATAATAAATAATATTACAAGAATAAACTGTTTCATGTACCCACAACTGTAAATATACTTTTGCTCCACCCTGTATTATGTTCACTTCTCTTTTTCCAGAACAAGGAAAAGTCTTCTTGTTTTTGTATGTAAGAGCTCACTGCTTTAAGAACATTGGTACAAATTAGCCATGGTGGGGATTTTTTTTTAATTACCATGGTTCCTCTCTCATGCTCCTGGAGAAAAGTACAAAATGCTCAAATAAACAAAATCTATATATCCCTATAAGCCATTTAGGCTTTCCCATTCAGGACACAGAATTAAGTTCTGAACAATAATAAAACCAAGGGTCCATCCTTCTCAGAAGTAATTTATTTTATTTCCCAGATTACTAAATCTTTCTATTTGTACTTTCTCCAGGAGCAGGAGAGAGGAACCATGATAATTAAATAACAACAGCCCCCCTCAGTGGATAATTTGTATAAATGCTTTTAAGGCAACGATCTCTTCCATATAAAAACAAGAAGACTTTTCCTTGTCAGAAAGACACGAAAAGATTTGAGTTCAAAACTAAAAAAGTCAAATCTCAACAACCCCATACCTTTAACATTGACTAGATAACTCAGATGTTTCAGAAACCTATTAACTTTGTGGCAGCCTATAGGGGAGGTCTTTCTCGAGCTTTGCCGTTCTACTAAGAAGACTCACCCTTGGGTTGGTTGGTGCAACACAACAGGCAAGAAAGACCAGCCTGTATGAAAGGTCCCTAACACCAAGGGCCCGGAGTCCTCGAATGCCTTCAGTCTCATATCCATCAACACCACTGACACGAGAATTAGTTTCTGCACGTGCTCCTGAAAGATTGAATAAGTTGTTTCATATCTCAAATATTGAAGGTGCTGAGAGTCAAAATTGCTCAAATAAACAAAACTTATATATTCAAAGATTTCATTGAGGCTAATGTTTTTCACACCAGTACCTTCTGTAGCAAAGTCAGTTTGTCTTTATTCTCATCATACTTCCTTATTTACTTTCTGATTAGTAGCCAAAAATAAGACAAGGAAGACACAAGTAGCTATTGTAGATATCTACTGTTCAGGTAACAGAATTTGAGCCTCAGATTACCCACCTGGTGTGCTAAGCTTAGAGACATCAGGCACAACAATCAGTGTCCCTGTAAAGTCACACTTGTCACCAGCTTGAGCTGACTCCACAGCTTCAGCCCTCAAGATCACTTCTAAACTGCGTGGGATACTTCCTCGAGGAAGTTCAGCTTGAGTCTCTTGAATACGAACCTAAACAAAGACAAATAGCCAAGAGTAAGAAATCTTGTCCAAATGTCATACAATCTAAAATAAATACCACAAATATTGACATATTCTAAACTATCCTACCATTTGCAGACCTTTGACATGTACCAAAACTTACCATAAAAATTCTCTACCCTAAAGCCCCTTTAATTTTTGTAAAAGCTATCTATTTAAAACCTTCACTTTTACTCTTACTAAAAAAACATTGTTTCTCTTTTTTCTTTGTTCAGTTTGACTACGCAGTTAAATATCTGTTCTGTGTTCCATCTTCCTCTAAACTTCCAGGAAAATTTTATGAAAAATTTCACATAATTTATACCCTCCATCTCAATGCAACTATTAACATTACTTAGACACACATACTTTTACTGTATTATTTGGAACAAATTATAAATATCAAGATACTTCACCCCTAAATATTTAAGCATTGATCTCCTAAGAATAAAGACAATCTCCTATGTAACTAATACTATTATCACACCAAGAGAATTAAATGACATTTACTTCCATGTCTATTATCCAGTCCACCTTCAAATTTCTACAATTGTCAAGAATGTCCTTTATTACAGATGTTTTTTTATTTTTTCCCCCTTCAAACCAGGACCCAAACCATTCATAGTTTGTATGGGATTGTTATATCACGTTCTTTTTCAAATATACAGCTTTTCCTACCCAGAGTTGTTGGTAGAGTAGGTACTTCCTATAAACTAAGTATCAGGTTAACATAAGAAATCTAAGGACTAAAAACTGAATTAAATATGAATTACTGCAGTACTCATTCGTCCATGCTTTAATGCTTTCACTATTGCAACTTTCCCCCTTTGCATGACCCAGAGTTTCTAAGTCCTGCAGAGATCTGAGACACCGCCCCATGCCAGCCCTTCATTCTTACTGCTACCATCCAAATACTGCCCAGGACTACAACTGCCTAGTTATTAGTCATTTCTTGTTAAATACTACAACCCATTATCTTCACCTCTTGTTAAAACTACAAGCCATTGTCTCATTAATCTTCCTTTAAAAAGAAAAATTCTTATCCCCTAAAAAACATACTTCCCTTATTTATCAAGACAGGCCCAAACCTCTCCTTCCATGCCTCGTACCAATCACCTCTCAGATAATCTGCAGTCTAGCCCCTCTACTTCAGTCCTGGCAACCCTCACTGCTATTGACAAATACGTGCATTTGCACCTGTCCTGTCATTCACGCCTCCTCTCTCCTAACTGCCTACTCAAAGTCTTACACCAACAAGTCTCTAGTTCTCTAAAGTTTTCTTAACTGTTGTTAATAATAATAGTTACTATTTATTCTTTAATAAATACATTTTGTCAGTCTGAAGGAGTTTTCAATCCAAGTTATTAAAGGTTATAACACATTTACATACTGACAAGTGAAGTTGATGTTAAGAATTTTTGGCTTACATCTGTAGCCACATTTGATGATCTTTGACTTAAATAAAAACTGAGTTTAGCATTGTCTGTATAAGCTTTCAATAATAATTACAGGCCCTAGAAGTGAATTATTAGCAAGGCTCAGTCTGACCTAACAGAAGTTAATAAATACCTTTTGAAAGTCAACAAATCTTGATTTATTTGTATCCAGCAGGAATCTCCTTCTGTTGGCACACACTGGATTTCGGCAGATGTTTGGTTGTGTGTATTTGAACTGCTGCTCTACATCCTTGATCACTGTCTGACAGTCCAAGCACAGGAAAGTTCCACTCACAAGCTCTGGGTGCACTGGATGGGTCCGCACCACCTGCCCACTGATGCGAGTGAGCAAACCAATTCTGGATGAGGTGAGTTCTCGAATTCTGTTTAAAGACAGACATCCCATTGGTGAATAAGGGACACCAAAGAAATAAAATAACTATAAAACAGGATGATCTCATCTTTGTTTTATAGGCAAAATTTTTTTTGCTTATCTACAATTTCCAAATAAGCATGTATTATTTTCATGGTAAAGTTATCATGGGGAAAAAATTTTAAACTCAAAAGGTCAGAAACTCTTTACTTCACATACCCATTTTATATTAAATAACTTGGTAAAACTTTATAAATAATTTCAGTAGTTTAAGTTTTCAAAATATCACTTAAATTTCTCCCAGTAAATTGTTTAAATAACTGCTAAAGGAAAAAACTGTTTAAAATTTATGTCACTTAAACTCTGACAAAAATTCCCACCAATTTATGAATTTCTGCGACTGTTCTGTTTTCAAATGTTCTCACTAGATTTTATCCCCAATGTCCTCTAAAAGGTATCCTAAAATATGACAATACTCAGAAATTGCTTCATTTAGTTCTCATCCTATCTTGCTAGAAAAATATATTTCTTTAAAATTAAAAAATCAAAATTCAGGAAGCTCAAATAAACTTTATACTTAAACGAACTTGAAAATTAATTACAAATAAATCCCAAAGTGAGTAGAAGGAAGGAAATAATAAAGATCAGAGCAGAAATAAATGAAATAGTCTAAAAAATATGAAAGATCAATAAATCCAAGAGCTAGTTCTTTGAAAAGATGAACAAGGCTGACAAACCTTTACCAGATTCATCAACAAAAAAAGAGAAAGGACACAAATAAATAAATGAAAGATGAGAATAACAACTGACACCAAAGAGATACAAAGAACCGTAAGAAAGTATGAACAACTATATGCCAACAAACTGGACAACCTGGATGAAATGGATAACATTCCTAAAAGCACACAATCCTCCAAAACTAAATCAGGAAGAATCAGAGAATCTGAACAGACAGATTATACCTATTGAAATTGAAGCAGTAATGAAAAAACTCCCAACTAAAGCAAGCTTGGTCCAGATGGCTTCACAGGGAAATTTTACCAAATGTTCTGAGAATTAACACCTCTCCCTCCTCAAACTATTCCACAAAATTCAAGAGGAGGGAAAGCTCCCGAACTAATTTAATGGGGCCAGGATTATCCTAATTCCAAAACCAGATAAAGACACTACAAAGAGAGAAAATTATAGGCCAATATCCCTGAACACAGACGCTAAAATCTTCAACAAAATATCAGCAAACCAAATACAACGGTGCATCAAAAAGGTCATACACCACGATCAAGTGGGATTTATCTGGGAATGCAAGGTTGGTACAACATTTAAAAATCAATAAATGTGATTCACCACATAAACAAAATGAAGGATAAAAACCACATGATCATATCAATACATGCAGAAAAAGAATTTGATAAAACCCAGCACCCATATATGATAACAACTCTCAGCAAAGTGGGACTAAAGGGCACATACCTAAACATAATAAAGGCCATGTAATATAAGGCAAATCCACTGCCAACATCATACTCAACAGGCAAAAATTACAAGCATTTCCCTTAAGATCGGGAATGAGATAGGGATGTCTACTTTTACCTCTCTTGTTCAACATAGTACTGGAAGTCTGAGCCACAGCAGTCAGACAAGAAATAAAAGGCATCCAAATTGGAAAAGAAGCAGTAAAACTCTTTATTTGCAGATGACATGATACTATACATAGAGAACCCCAAATATTCCGCCAAGAAACTACTATAACTGATAAATGAATTCAGCAAAGTAGCAGGATACAAAATTAATATCCAGAAATCAGGTGCATTTTTATATGCCAATAATGAACTAACAGAGAAATTAAGAAAACAATTCCATTCACAATCACTACAGAAAGAATAAAATACCTAGGAATAAACCTAACCAAGGACATAAAAGACCTGTAATTGTAAAATGAAGACAGTGAAGAAAGAAATTGAAGGTACAAGTAAGTGGAAAAACATAATCGTTATCCACGGATAGGAAGAATTAACATCATTAAAATGTCCATACAACCCAAAGCAATCTACAGATTCAATGCAATTTCTATCAAGATTCCAATGATGTATTTCACAGAACTAGAACAAATATTTCAGAAATTTATATGGACCCATAAGAGGCCACACACAGCAATAGCAATCCTGAGAAAGAAGAACAAAGTTAGAGGAATCACACTACCAAATATCAAACTATACTATAAGGCCACAGTAATCAAAACAGCATGGAATTGGCATAAAAACAGACACACAGATCAATGAACAGAACAGAGAGCCCAGAAATAAACCCACACCTTTATAGTCAATATTTGACAGAGGAAGTGAGCCATACAATGGGCTAAAGAGTTTATTCAACAAATGGTGTTGGGAAAATTGGACAGATACATGCAGAAAAATGAAACTAGACCATCTCCTTATACTACACAAAAGAATAAATTAAAAAAATAGATTAAAGGCTTAAATGTTAAGACCCCAGACCATAAAAATCACAGAAGAAAACAGGCAGCAAAATCTAGGGCATTGCTTGTAGCAGGATTTTATCTGATATATCTCTGCAGGAAACAAAAGGAAAAATAAACAAACGGGACTACATCAAACTAAAAAGTTTTTGCACAGCAAAGGAAATCATCAACAAACAAAAAGACAACACACAGAATGGGAGAACATATTTGCCAACACATCTGTTAAGGGGTTAATACCCAAAATTTATAAAGAACTTAAAAAATTCAACACCAAAAAACCAAACAACCCAATTAAAAAACAAGCAAGGGACCTGAAAAGACTCTTATCCAAGAGGACATACAGATGGCCAAAAGACATACGAAAAGATGCTCAATGTCACAAATCATAAGAGAAATGCCTATTAAAACCACAGTGAGATATCTCCCACCTGCCAGAATGTCTGTCATCAATAAATCAACAAACAACAAGTGTTGGTGAGGATGCAGAGAAAGGGGAATGCAAATTGATGCAGTCACTGTTGAAAGCAGTATGGAGAAAACCTCAAAAAATTAAAAATGGATCTGTCTTTCAATTTAGCTATCCCACTTCCAGGAATATACTCAAAGGGACCCAAAACACTAATTCAAAAGAACATAAGCACCCCTATGTTTACTGCAGCATTATTTACAATTGCCAAGATATAGAAGAAGCCCAAGTTCCCATCATAAGATGAGTGGATAAAACAACTATAGGACATTTACACAATGGAGCACTACTTGGCCGTAAAAAGAAAATTTTACTCCGTGACAGTATGAATGGACCTGGAGAACATTATGCTCAATTAAATAAACCAGTCAGATAAAGAGAGATAAATGACTTCACTCATATGTGGAATCTAATGAACTGAACTAACAAGGAAAATGGGGGGAAAGACTGATAGAGAACAGGATGACAGCTAGTGGCGGTAAGGGAACTGAGCAAAAAGGAAAAAGGACTCATGGACATGGAGAACAGTGTGGTGACTGCTGAGGGGAGGAGGGTATATGAGAACTATATGGTAATGAAGAAAAAATATAATAAAGATTTTTAAAAAACTAACAAAAAGTTCTGACAAAAATGTCTACCAATTCATGAATTTCTGAATGTTCTCAGTTTTTAAATTTTCTCACTTGATTAATTTTTCCCCAAATGTCCCCTAAAAGGGATCCTAAAATATGAAAACACTCAGAACTACTTCACTCCACTTACTTCCTACCCCATGTCACTAGAAAAATGTATTTCTTCAAAATTAAAACTTTTTGGTTAACTGGGTATAACTTTTTGAATCTAAGATTACAACCTCCTGAGTTTCCTGACAAGTAACACCTACACTATTTGGTAAACTCCTTTTCCATCAAAGAAGGGTTTCTTACTTGTGTCTGGTAGGTAGGTCTTGGAATGCAACATAAAAATCCTTGGCAAGAGGAATCTCTTTACGGTCTTTGACGAAGGTTTTTAAGGCCCGACACAGGTAAGGATAAACTCTGAAAAGCAAACAACAAAAAAAAAGATCAACTGACATCTTCAAGAGGCTTATTATTAGTAAGCTCTCATTCCCCATTCATCCTTGCCAGCAGCTGAGACTAATTAATTCCATCTGGTTAAAACCAAGCCTTAGAATTTCACTATGCAGGATACTTATGTTACCTAGTCCAAGTTTAGGAGCCTCTTTCAACCCTCTCCTATCCCACCATAAGTAGATCTAAGGCAGCACTATCACCAAAAATAAAATGCTTTGTCCAAATATCCATTATCTTTACCTAGTCATTTAGCAACCACAATACAGGCCACTTTTCTGTCTAAGACTCTACCTGAACAATCTGGGGTGGTGAGGGGTGGTGTTACAATCTAGCAAGGCAGCCTTTCATTTGGTGTCAAGGCCAAGTATATTTTTCTAGGCTTAACTGGTAAGAAATGGATGAGGTCAGGTGAGGAATGTGTGTAATCAGAACATGGCAAAAATGTCCCATTTGACTTATTAGACTGAAGTGGCACATGTCCTCTGGATAAAAGTCCCCAATAGCTTCTGCAGCTTGGTCTAAGCAGTGGGATCTGAAGTCCTTTGAAAAATTACATACTTTCATGAGATAGAACTGCTCCATGGTCTGTGCATGAGGTATGAAGATAGTTTTTCAATCACCAGCCCTGATTTTCTACTTCCCTCTATCTTATCAGTGCAAATTTTACTGCTGCATGCTTTCACAATAAATTCTGTTGCTTAGCTCTCCAACCTTTCTTGATGATCGAATATGACTAGAAACATGGAGACAAGTCCTCCATTTCCCAGTCCACCAGGTAAAGGAACAGGTCTGTATTTCCTTATTCCTGGGTCTCTGTTTCTTTCAAAGCTGTCCACAATATTCATTTTAACCTAATTTTATTTATACAGATTGTAACATTTATTTAATCCAAATAACTAAGAATTATGTAAGAAAATGCTTCTTGCTTTATATAGCAATTAAAAATAAAATTTAAGCCTAAATTATTAAATGACTAATTTCTGCCCCCCAAATACCGATCAGCTATTAAAATATTTTTAAGGGATTTTATATGCCATGGAAAAATGTTATACTGTTAAGTGAAAAGGGCAGGATGCTCTATCTGTAATGATGCCAATAATTACAGATGCACAGAAATACATCAAAACGTGTCAGGAGATCCTCAGGACACTCTGCACTTATAGACCTACAAAGCTCTTAGAACTTTGTTGCCACAGACCTGTGGATGAGGTTATCTGTGGGTGGTGGGATTACAAATGTAGAGATGATTTTACTTTCCCTACTTTTCTCTTATTTTCTACAACATTCACTTTCATAGTAAGAAAAAAATTAAATTTAAAAGAACAATGCTACTGCTGAAAAGGTATCTCTGATTAAGATCCACACTTTTCAAAATACCCATGGAGTGAGTGGGAGTGGGAAATCAAACGAATGACAGCAATAGCACTGAATGTCTGACATGAAGTAAATGATTTTCTTAAAGCTTAGGCAAACTATATAGAAAGCAAAGGTTTTCAATATTTGCATGTGGAAAAAATTCAGCTCTAGAAAGGCCTAAATTAGTTCACAGAAATACTAAAATGACCACTGGCTGTATCAAAGGGCCTGTGACAGCTGCCATTCTGCCTCACAAATGAACACTTCCAGTCCAAAAAGAGTGGCCTCCCAGGCTCCATGCCTATTTAAAGTAAAGATTATTAATATACCATACCATACCTATAGAACTCCTCCTGAATTGTGGTGGAAAGTTGCTGGTTAAATTGCTCCAGGTCCACAAAACTCACAACCAATGTGTTTCTCTCAGGACGAATTAGCTCTTCTGCTAACTGCAAGTACTTAGTTTCTCCATCACTGTTCTGGAATCTGCAGATATATGTAAGTCAGATTAAGAAATAATTAGGCAGTAAAAAGAAAAACCCGCCTGGTAATTAGGTGTATTGGTTAAACATCATCAGCTTTAAGTTAGACCTATTTTAGTAGTTGTGTAAGTTGGGGCAAGTTACTTACCCTCTCTTAACTTGTCCCTTCCCTTTAAAAAATTACAAGAAAATGGAACAAAACAAATCAGGATATCACTTTATTTTATAAGATTATTGTGAAGATTAAGTGAGAGAATACGAGTGAAACGTTTTTATGCAGAGCCCAGAACATAGAAAGACTGGGTGTTCAGATTTTAACCTGAATTCTTCATTTAATATTTTCTAATCAACAATGCTAACTACCAGTTTATTATTGCTATGTATCACTAAAATTGGGAACTGTTAAACCAAGAAATTTAGGTCAAAATCTAAAGATTCAATTTCTGTAGGGAAAACTGACAGATGAGTTATTTGTTTAAGAACCAGAAAAAAAATACACACACACAAAATAAAGCTGGTGTTTTTCCCCTAAAAGGAGTATCATACAAATACATTTGCTTTTGTTTTTTAACATATGAAAATTAGTTTTGAAGCAAAATCAATACCTCTTCAAATATAGCATGTTCTAACTCTAATATTAACAGAACAACATCTATCTGCAAAGCTCTATGCCAGAAGCCGCACATGGAGTGACAGTGTTGTTCCTGCCCTAGGGTTGACACTTTCATAGGAGACACCCCTACTACAGAGAGGTACAAGATAACTTAAATGTCCAACACAAATGATTCAAGAAAATGTAGTATGCACACGCAATGAAATACTACCCCGCCTTAAAAAAAGGAAATTCTGCAGTATGTGTCAGTATGGAGGAACCTTTAGGACATTTACTCTAAGTGAAACAAGGCAACCACAGAAAGACAAATATCGCATAATTCTACTTATGAGAGATCTAAAATAGTCAAATTCATAATCAAAAAAGTGGAATGGTGGTTGCTAGGGGCTGAAGGAAGGGGAAAATGCTAACCTAGGTGTAAAGTGTTGGTCAAGCAAAATAAGTTCTAACAACATTGTATTGTACCTATATCAACAAGCTATTGTACAGTTAAAAATTTGTTAAGAGGGTATATCTCAAAAGTGTTTCTGCCACAATAAAATTTTCAAAAAGGAGGGGGAAGGAGAAAGTACAAAAAAGTAATAGGGTAGACTACTAATTCAATCTAACATCTGCAAAGGCTCCATACATATAAAAACACTGGAATTCAGCCTTCAGACTTATCATGGGAAAGAAAAACAGGCAATGGGAGAAGTGTGGATAACACACTGGTTGTGGAAGAAACCGAAAAGAGGAGCTGTGAAGAACTTGGACATTTTCCATATGCAATGGCAAATCAAAGTTGGTACAGTGGAACCTCAGTTCTCAAGCTTAATTTGTTCTGGAAAACTTTTCAAGTAGCAATTTGTTCAAAAACCAAATCTCCTTTGTTACCTGAGAGACAGGTGACTGATCATACAGGTATCAGCATGAAAGGGCTGTCAAATAGAATATTAAGACCGTAAGTTTTGTTAAGACAACTGCAACATTTTTTCGTGAATGACTTGGTCAAAACTGCATTTTTTGAGAACTGAAGTTTGACTGTATTTTGAAAAGGAGTAACATTTTCTCCCCCAGTGAAATACATCATTATCACCCCAAGCATCCAGGTGTATGGTACCTGCAAAGTTGTAAAGGTGATTATTTGTTGAAATGAAACATGAATTGAGGACCTTTGTACTATGGTGTGGTGGCAAGGATGGAATTTACATTGAAGATTAAGTGGTGGACAGGTAAAGAGACAAGAAGTTCTATTACCAGCTATAATGGAAAATGGTGACCTGGGAACATAAAGAAAGGACTGGTGTTACCTGAAAGGTTTATAGTTTTACAAAGGAGGTATGAGTCATTGCCAAAGGTAGAGAAATAGAAATAAAATTATGACTTTTTAAGTACATTGGAATTTCATACGACAGCAGAATTACTCACAAATGTGAAAGTGTAGAAACAACCCAAGTGTCCATGGACAGATGAATGAACACACAAAATGTGGTATATACATGCAATGGAATACTATTCAGCTTTAAAAAGGAAATCCTGGCACATGCTATAACATGGATGAACCTTGAAGACATTATGCTGGGTGAAATAAGCTGGTCACAAAAGGACAAATGCTGTATGACTCCAAGTATATGAGGTAGATTTATAGGCAGAAAGGATAATGGAGGTTGCCTAGTACTAAGGGTGGGGGGAAAGGGGAGTTATTGTTTAATAGGTGTAGAGTTTGACTTTGGGAAAAGGCAGAGTTCTGGAGATGGTGATGATGGTTGCACAAATAACAAGGAAAATGTCACTGGACTCTATGCTTACAAAAGGTTAAAGGGATAAATTTTTATGCTATGTATATTTTACCATAACAACAAAAAGTTTCATAGCAAATTCCAAAATGTTTACACTCGAGGCAGCAGAGTCCATCCTCTAAAAGTGCGTATCTACACCATCTGTAAGAACAGCAACTGGTGGCAGTGGTGGAAAGCCGGGGGGAGGGTGGGTTAAGAGAGGCCAAGAGCTCAGAAGGCAACTAAGAAAAAAAAAAACAAAACAAATCGGGCGCGGGGGTGGGGCGGGGTGGAGGTTGGAAGGAAAGGAAGTGATGGCGGGAGCCCGTACAGCTCCTTTCAAGCCGGGCTGGGCGCACCCGAGCACGTCAAACCAGAGGATCCACTCTAGTGCTTTCATCTCCACAGACTCCTAGGGTTGCCAGGGCCCTCGGTGCCCCCAGCACCAGGGTCCTGGCTGTCTGGTCCCATCGGGCCTCTGCCAGGATTCCAATGTCAGCTCGGCCTCCTGCTCAAACCTGCCAACGTTGTGATCTAGCGGGACAAATTACTTGACCCTCCCTGCGCCTAAGTCTTTGCACAAATAATCAGGTTCTGAAGATAAATGACGGGAGTAAAGCTCGTAGCCTGGGGCACTGGGCTAAATAAGAGTTTAAGGAAGGGCTCGCTGTGGATTTCAACCTTGGAAGCCAGCCAGCTCATCTCAGGCGCCTCGCGGCAGCCCAGTTAAGCCCCAAGTGGGGCGCGGGCCGCTCAACAGACCCGCGACCCCTCGGTTCCCCAATACGCGCCGGCCCCACGCTTCCCGGGCTCCGGAAGTGTGGAGGGGCGGCTCGCGAAGTTCCGCGAGGAAGGGACTTACTCCTCCAAGAAGTCCAGGAAGAGTTTTTGGCACTTCTCTGCCACCTCATCGCGGACTTCCAGGTGCTGGCTACCGGCGCCTGGTTCCGCTGTCGCCGCGAGGTCCATCGCTGCCTAGCGCTGAGTTGGAACCAAAGTCACACTCGATCGCCACGAGTCGCTTTACCCCGACGCCGCCGCTTTACGCGGGCCGCAGCAGCCTCCTCAGCCCCGCCTCCTCCTCGTCATGGGGCAGCCGGAGCCAATCGTGGGGAAAGAGATAGGGTATTTCGCGCCAAGCCCGCCCAATGAGCGACGCTTCTCATTCGCCCCGCCCATGGAGCGGGGATTTCGCGCCAAATGCAAAGACCCAGAGGAAAACCAGCTTCTGCCTTTGCGCCTGCGCAGTGTGATCGGGTCCTGTGGAGTTTGGCTTCTGGTACAAGGTCGGGTCTCTGGGTGTTTTTTCAAATGTTCTTTAAGTCATTCCACTTACATTAAATGAACAGAAGGGTAAGGCTCCAGGAAGAGATAAGTGAGTAAATTTTGATTTCCTGCTTGAGCCATCTAACTAGAGGAAATAAACTAAACCAGCCGGTAAAACTCTGAGAGAGCCAATACCGAAGTTCATACAGTACTGGAGATGGGGGAGGGAGGAGTTGACAAAGTTGTTCTGATACTGTTGACTGGGGAAAATCAGCAGAATATTTAACACTTGATTTTTTTCAATTAAAAACATTTTTTGATGATTGTATTCATTATTTTAATTCGTGTGTTTTGGCATCTTTTAAAAATGGAATTTGGGTGAGATTGGTTCACAAAACCATAGTTTTCAAGTGTACAACAAAATAAAACATCTGCACACTGCATCCTGTGCCCTTCCCCTCAAACAAAGTCTCTTTCCATCTCCATTTCCCCTTCCTTTCTATTGCCCTTTCCTCCCACCCCCTTTCCCTCTGGCTATCACCACACAGTTGTCTGTGCCTGTGTAATGTATACATGTTCTTTGGTTAATCCTTTCACATTTTTTCATCCCAACTCCCCAGTTGTCAGTCTGTTCCATTTATCCATGCCTCTATTTTGTCAGTTTTAGTCACTAGATTCCACATAGAAGTGAGATTATGTGGTATTTGTCTTTCTCTGACAGATTTCACTTAGCATAATACTCTCCAGGTCTATCCATGCTGTTACAAAAGGTAAGGTTTCCTTTTCTTAACAGCCGAGTAGTATTTTATTGTGTAAATGTACCACAGCTTTTTTTAGTCCACTCATGTACTAATGGGCACTTGGGCTGTTTCCAGATCTTGGCAATTGTGCATAACGCTGCAATGAACATAGGGGTGCATATATTCTTTCGAATTAGTGTTTCGGGTTTCTTTTGATATATTCCCAGAAGTGGGATCACTGGGTCAAAAGGCAGATCCATTTTTAATTTTTTGAGGTATCTCCATACTGAGATACCTCACAGTGGCTGCACCAATCTTCATTCCCACCAACAGTGCAAAAGTATTCCCCTTTTTCCACATCCTCACCAGCACTTGTTGTTTGTTCATTTATTGATGGTAGACATTCCCACAGGTGGGAGATGATATCTTACTGTGGTTTTAATTTGCATTTCTCTAATGATTAGTTATGCTGAGCATATTTTTATGCGTCTATTGGCCAGTCTGTACCTTTTCTTTCAAGAAGTGCCTGTTTAGGCCCTTTGCCCAGTTTTTAATTGGGTTGGGTTGTGTTCCTGTTGTTGAGTTGTGTAAGTTTTATGTATTTTGGAAATTAACCCCTTATCAGATGTGTTATTGGCAAATCTGTTCTCCCATTCAGTGAACTCTCTTTTTATTTGGTTAATGGTTTCTTTTACATGACTGGATAGAGGGAGAAGTTGAACTGCAATGTGGTTGCATGGAAGACTTAAGCCAATCCTACAGGTAGCTCAGGAGGTCAGATGATCCCATAAACTTATCACAAATAAAGGCATAGGGACTGGGCCTTTGACTCCTGCATCAATGAGTTATTGGATGCAGGCTGCCCTTGGGGAAGAAGTGTGACTTTAGGTGAAGCAGCTTATTTTGGTCAAAAGCAATTCCCAGATGGGGATATGGCTATAAGCCTTCAACAGCCAACACTCCCAGCAGCTGGTGGGGAATGAATAGGGTATCAGGGTGGCACATCACAGCATCCACCACAGCTCACCCTTGCGCATTTCAAATCCACTTCCTTTGTATAGTAACTCCACTGCATCTGGGTATAGCACCTCTGGATCCCAGTTGGCTCTTTTCATAGAGAAACATAATTATAAGAGGAAGGTTAGGATTAATTATAGCCCTTGATACTGGAGCTGATCATGAGTCTACAACAGATACTCATTATGACTCCCTTCCACCCACTCTAGGTTCTCTTCCTAGCCAGCACCTTTGCTGGTTTAGGTGGTTTACCTGGTGGGGAAACACAGACCTTTATTCCTGAGAGGCCTGAGCCTTTAGTCACCATACCTTTCTCAGGCCATGGCTAAAATTGGTGAGTGGTTGTATGAAAGAAGCCCTAATGGATTATCTGGTGTCAATTATTTTCCCCCACCCCAACTGTATAACAGCTGCCCTCCCTCCTCCTGCTGATCAGGTCAATTAAACCTGTCAATATCGTGACTTCCTTGTCTCCTAATTTCTGGCATGAGGACCATAAAATGGCAGAGCAACAGCTATAGTTTCAAGTTTATGGTGTTCTATTGTGTCTCCAGTGGAAGTGGTAACTCTTTGGGAGTCAGGATCTCTAGATCCAGAGTCTCAAGCTATAGGGAAGGGAGCACAAATTTCCCAAGTGGATCACTAGAATAGATGGCAAGCAGGGCCACTCTGTCCACCTTTTGTATCCTGGACCCTTGTATTCTACCTAGTGGACACCATGCACCTTACAGTGGTTGTTGATTTAAGGTATATACCATGTTCTGGTTAGGTCATATACCCTCCTTGCACAGGATCTCCACACTGGCATTTTGGTTGATCCTTGAAAGTTCCCTCTATATAAGGCTTGAAGCTTCTGGGTGACCCTATATAATAGGATTAGTGTCAGGAGCTCAGCTGAATTTGGAAGGAACTGTTATCAACTAGCCAAGTAGCTCATTAACAAGGCCAAAATGAGAGTTAAGTCTTTAATCATTTACTGCAATGGATATGCAAGCGGCTAAAACCAGGGAAAGACTCCTCTGTTCTTTTTCCCCTCATGGAATGACAGTGGTGGATGTGACTGGTGAGAAAACCTCAAAAAAAAAAAAAAAAAAAAAAAGCTCTGGTAGTTTTATGGATCCTAAAGTAAGAGGGAATGGCTAAGAGTGGATGAGTACTGGGTACCAAGTTGAAGTGGGGGAAAAGCATCTTCAAGATTTCCCACTCCTCTCTTCAATAAGCAGGTCTCACCAGAGGTACCTGAAGATTTCTGCTCAAAGCCTCAAATAAGGAAACTTACGAATGAATGAATGCAAAGGTATGAAGACAGTCAAAGGAGTCTGAGTGCTTGACTTTGCCTCTCTTCAGAGATTGCAGTGCATTGGCTGTGTACCAACTCTGGTGTGGGGAGGGCAGCTTTTCTCTGTGAGGCCTGCCAAGTAATGCCTTTGTAATCGCCTATGACCAGGCCTAGAAAAATCATATATTTTTAAACAGCCTCAATTCTTAGATCCCATAATATTGTGTCTACTGCTTTATTATAAAGTGGGTAGGGTACTCTTTGGTGGATCTGATAGAACTCAAAACATAATGGGAAGGTCTGGCCACATGTTCACTTGGTATCTTATAGTCAGGTGGTCTATCTCCACCACAGACTTGTAGCAAGCTAGGGGCAGTTTACTGAATGGTGAATAGTTCTCTGATGCAGATGGCATAGCCTTGCTCCAGGGGTCTATGTTGTTTCTCCTATTGGGGCCCCCTATAAACTCCACATGGTACCTTTTCCTACCACTGAGACCACTAAAATTGTGGGTTCTGCTGCTCGAACCACAATTTGGACCTGTTTAAGTGCCCTTTCCTGTTCTAGGTACCACTCAAACCTGATAGCATTCCATGTAGATAGGTCAGAGCAGCATTCTGTTTTGTAGTTGTTATTTCCATGTATTCTAGACTTGGAAAGTAAAATAAAGTAGGATATTATTATACTTTTTGAATGTCTTATAAAAAGTGGGATAGCTGTAAAAATGTTATGGAGGAAATCTCTGTTTAACCCACAATGCATTTTTTAAGTAGTGCAGTAGAAACTTCAGGGCAAAGGTGAGGAATTCCAGTGAACTGATCTTTTAGGATGCTCTTCTATGATAGGTTTCTTTAAAAACATTCAAGAAATGTTTTACTTTCCTATCACCTTAAAATAAATAACAAAACCTTCAGCATTTCAGTTTTTCTGACCCATCATCTGAGGTGGAACCACCACCATGACGTAGATTTTTGTGAAAACCCTTGACAGGGAAGACCATCACTCTCGAGATGGCACCCTTGGATACAGTAGAAAATGTAAAGGCCAAGATCCAAGATAAAGAAGGAATTCCTCCTGATCAGCAAAGACTGATCTTTGTTGGCAAGCTGGAAGATAGACGTACTTTGTCTAACTACACCATTCAAAAAGGAGTCCACCCTTTACCTTGTGTTGAGACTTCATGGTGGTGCTAAGAAAAGAAGTCTTGCACCACCTCCAGGAAGAAGCATAAAAGAAGGTTAAGCTGGCTGTCCTGAATGCTGCAAGGTGGATGAGAATGGCAAAATCAGTTGCCCTCACTGGGAGTGCCCTTCAGATGAATGTGGTCCTGGAGCTTTTATGCCCAGCCACTTTGACAGATATTATTGTAGCAAATGCTGTCTGAACCACTGCTTCAATAAATTGGAATTGAATATGGGTTAATAAAAGACAACTAACACTAAAAAGACCTTCAGCATTTCAAATGATAGTCACATAGCCATTTTCAAAATCCAATTTGTATATACATTTGACACCTACCATGTCTGCTTGCCTTGTTAAATATTCTGGTGCCAGCAATAAGAATAGAAAAGAATTCTGCAATTAGCATTTTAATGCTTCCCACAAGTGGAAAATTCAATCAGGTCTGGTTCTGAAGGAAATACTAAGTTGAATATGTGGAGGCTATGATTAATAACCAATCAGAGCAGGAATAAAGCTATGTTTGTTAAGTCAGTGGTTTTCTTTCAAACTGGAAAAGTTAGGTATGCCAAACTGGATCCAGTGACAGCCCAGATGCAGGAGTGTGTTAGGGCATAAAGCATGTTCTAAGTTACTCTATTTAAGAAAGCAAACAACTAATCTCATTTAATTCCTGAAACTTGTCTCTGTCATATTAAGCAATTCCTTAATATGAATTGAGGTATGATCAACTCTTCTTTGTTAGAACAGCTTTAAAGAACATTTGTACAGAGATATGTCTGGCGGAATATTAAATACTAGAGTAATGAATTTGGAAACTTCTAGAACGATTTGACTAATGTAGAAAAATAATTACTTTAGAGCTCAAATAATCTATCAATGTATGTAATTTGCTTATTTTAAAAGCAGATAGGAAAAAAGCAACATGTTAAAATAACATTACTGCCTTGACCAATGTGGCTCAGTTGGTTCTGCGTTATCCCACAAAGTGAAAGGATGCCGGTTTGATACGCTTCCTGGTTGGGTTGCGGTTTAGTCCCCAGTCAGGGCACCTACAAGAGGCAACTGCCTGATGTTTCTCTCTCTTTCTTCCTCCCTCCCTTCTCCTCTCTAAAAGTAAATAAATTAATTAAAAAAGAGCCCTGGCTGGTGTGGCTCAGTGGATTGAGTGCTAGACTGCAAAACAAAGGGTTGCAGGTTCAATTCCCAATCAGGGAGCATGCCTGGGTTGCAGGCCAGGTCTCTAATAAGGGGCACATGAGGGGCAGCCATACACTGATGCTTCTCTCCCTCTTTCTCCTTTCTCCCTTCACCCGTCTCTAAAAAGAAAGAAAAAACTTTACCAAAAAAAAAAATTACACCCCCCCCCCCATATTTATATGGTCAACTCTTTTCCACAAAAGTACCAAGGTAATTCAACAGTGAAAGGTAGTCTTTTCAACAAATGGTGCTGGATCAACAAAATATCTATGTGGGGGTGGGGGAATAATCTTGACGCTTAATATATATGATATATTTAATAAAAATTAACTTGAAATGGATCATAGACCTAAATAAGGGCTCAAATTATTAAAAATATAGAAGATAACATAACAGAAAATACTTGTGACATTGGGTTAGGCAGAAATTTCTTAAATGTCACAAAAACCACAACTATAAAAATGTTTGCTCTTTATAAGGCAGTGCGATTAAAGAAGAAAAAAGGCAGAAAATTGTACTTGAACAACAATAAAAAAAATGTTAAAAAAAAAAACAAAAGAAAAAAAAGGCAAGACACAGACTGGGAGCCGACATATACATCTGACAAAGGGCTCATATTCCAGTATGTAAAGAGCTCTTATAATTCAAGTAGAAGACAACTAACCCAATAAAAGAAATGAGCAAAAACTATGGCCAATAAGCACATGAAAAGATGCTCACTGTCATTAATAGGGAAATGCACATTAAAATCACAGTGAGATACAACAAAACACAATAGTATTTAAAATTTAAAAGGCTGACATTTCTAGGAGTTGGTGTGAGATGAAATAGCTTCAAGTCTCATTTACTGCTTTTGGAAATGCAAAATGGTACAGTTACTTTGGAAAACAGTATGCCAGTATCTCATGAAGTTCAATATAACACATCTCATATAACCTAGAGATTTCACTTGTAAATATCTACTTAATATGGCCCTGGCTGGTGTGGCTCAGTGGATTGAGCACCAGCCTGAGAACTAGTGGGTTGCCAGTTTGATTCCCAGTCTAGGCACGTGCCTGGGATGCAAGCCAGGTCCCCAGTAGGAGGCACATGAGAGGCAACCACACATTGAGGATTCTCTCCCTCTCTTTGGCCCTCCTTCCCCCTCTCTAAAGATAAATAAAATCTTTTAAAAAATCTACTTAATATGAATGAAAACATGTCTATACAAAGACTTGTAAACAAATGTTCATATTCATAGCAGCATTATTCCCCATGGGCTAAAAACCGATGTTACTTACATGTCCAGCAGCTGGTGAATGGATAAGCGAGTTACTATTCTGTGGAATACTACTTACTCATCAATAAAAAGAAATACATTATTAACACAGGCAACAACATGGATGAATCTCGAAAACATCATACTAAACAAAAGACTATGTTATACTGTTCCATTTATATAAACTATAGAAAAGGCAAAAATAATAGTGACAAAATTAGAGATGGGGACTGACTATAAAGATATACTATGGAACTTTCTGGGACCTTCCAGAAAAATACCAAAATTTCTTGTTGTATCCTCCCATACTTAAAACTGAAAAAAAAAAAATAACTGTAGCAAGCACAGAAAAAGTACTGACAAATTCAAGTCATACATAACAGAAACTCAACAAATAGAATCTTCTTGAATTTGATAGAAGGCATTTATTAAAAACCTACAGAAAATCACACTTAACCTTGAGATTTAAGTACTTAAAAAAATTAAATAAAAACAAAAGCATGCTCCCATTACTGATTTACTCAACATTTGACTAGAGGGCTTACCTAATAGAGTAAGTAAATATAAGAATTAGACAGCAAGAGAGAAAACTCTCCTATTTGCCAGACACTATTCTATGTGACAGGCATTATTCTAAGTGTTTCACATTTTTTAATCCCCACAACAGTTCTATGAGATAGGATTATGCAGATGAGGAAAGTTGAGGATAAACAAGTTACTCAAGGTTATACAGCTAGTAAGCAGCAAAATCAGGATTTGAATTCATACTTTTAGGCACAGAATTCATACTTTTCACTACACTGGTATCCTTCACATCTATCTGTCTACTTTGAAAATATAAGATACTCAGTCACAAACTATTAGAACTAATAACAGTTCAGGAATGTTGTTGCTTAAAAAAAGCAACATACAAAAACTGGGAACTGACAGTGTTCTCATGTCTTACTAACAATTTAAAAATTTAATAGAAAAAAATCCCATTCCCAGTGAAAACAAATTGTAAGGTATTCTAGCATAAACTAAAAATTAAAAAGTTACTTTGAAAGAATTAAAGAATACCAATATATTTTATAATTAAAGAAAAAATATCAAAAATGAAGTGATATAACATTCATTCATTAAAGTTTTAAAGAGAGGAAAACTCAAGTCTTTTCAAATTATTCTATAAATTCAAGGTAACTCTAATCAATATCCCAGAATATATCTTATCAAAAAATCTGCAAAACAATATTAGACAGTGTTTATAGAAACATAAAATTTAGCTGAAATATAAGAACATGGCAAAAACCTTAAAAATACTGAATTGATATAGTAGTTACCACTACATTGAGAAGTAGGGAAGAAATACAATTATGGTGGGTACACACAGGAAGACTAACATGTATCCACAGTTTTTTTTCCCCTAAAAGAAGAAACTATTACAAGCAAATACAACAATGTTAAGATTTTATTAAGATGAGTATCAAGTACAGGGATATCCTTTTTACTCTGCTCCAATTGGCATGTTTGAAATACTTTATAACAAAAATAATTAAATAAAAAAGATACTATAAAACTTTACAAACCAATTATTTTGAAAGAAGCTATAATTCTATGAACTTGAGAAGAGTAACTCTAGGGCCATTTCATTATACTATTTTAGGACCTGGGGATCACACAATACAGAAAAAGATGAACAATAGTCCATTTTATTCTTGTGTGGATTAAATTTATTAAACACTGTTGGGGTGCCTACTATACTCAAATGCTCTGGTTAAGGTATAAAAGATGTAACAATTGTGTCTCTATTTTCAAAGAGCTCATAATCCAGATGATGAGATAAATTAACTTTCAAGAATAATGAGCAGGCATTTATGGTCCAGGGATAAAGTCCCACCTGTAGAAAAACATTTGAATTACAATGTTTTGTTCCTGCCTATTCCATATGATTCACTGTAAAATTAACATCAGCATCAACATATTTAATAATATAGAGGGAAAGTATTTCTAATTATAATTCTTACACAGGAATTTATTTCTGGTAGGGAAAATAGGAGTGCATTTTCGTGACATTTGATAAATACCGGTACCAGTTAAAAATGGAAAATTCTGCAATAATTTTTTAATTTATGTGCAATAAAACTATTAAGCAATCCAAACTTTCAGCTTTAAGAGCTCTATCCTTACACCCATCTGAACATATATC
Organism: Phyllostomus hastatus; assembly: GCF_019186645.2. NCBI lineage: Eukaryota > Metazoa > Chordata > Mammalia > Chiroptera > Phyllostomidae > Phyllostomus > Phyllostomus hastatus. Next base: position 12,220,768 of record NW_025334038.1, read on the forward strand.
TTGATATGAACATATGTTGTGAATATATCAGTTTTTATTTGTTTTAGGCTATTTACATAAACCAGTTATATACCTTTTCTTTTCCCAAATTATAAAAGCCAAGAGCCAGTTATCAAATCAGACTGCCATGAAGTTATACAAAAACAACTAAGTAGCTTTGAAATTTTATTGAAATTCAGGTTTAGAACTTAATATAATATTATAATGAATATTTTCTAACCAGTATTTCTCACCTGCTTTACAGGGTATCTGGGCACAACCTTTACGAATCGATACCCTCTGCCTAATTTTCCATAGTATGTCAGTTATACATTCATTAAAATCTCAGATACTTCTCTAAAATTGTTATTTCAACGTCAGAATTTAAAAAAATAAGCTCAAATATTGAGAATTTAAGACATTAACATTGCAGCCACTGTTAATATAGAAAAGAAAAAAAATTACAATCTTAACTGTTTAAAATTATTAACATTTATTTTAGTAATGCAATATGAATTTTTAACACAATCATATGAATTTTTCATTAAAATGTTCAACCATTTCCTAGTGAAGCATTCCAAAGTTATAGAAATCTTCTCTTTTAAAGTAACCTATACTGAATTAGTCCAAAAGTAATTGTGGCACTTTAGATTAAAGACATTTATTTTACTGCGTACTTTAAGGTACCTAAGGTACTGCCTGATCAACTGCAGGTTACTGGAAAAAATATAAAACATGGCTTTCTTTAAGGAGTGAGTCGTTTAGGATCACGGGGGAACATTGAGGTCTGACGAATGTTGTGTAATCCCAAAAACAGCATAGTAACTCGTTCCAACCCTAGGGAAAACAAAATAAATATTAATTCCTTTTCTGAAACCTCTCAGGGTCTTACTTATTGCAAACTACCAACATAATATCACTGATCAACAAAATACTTTTCCTTGTTAGGAAAGAAAATGACTTCTATTATTTTGAGCTTATTTAAAATGAAATGTTTTAGGTCTGATTCAGAAACAGAGATGATGCTGTATGTGAAAAGGACAAAATGTGGTATCCTTAAGTGGTATGGTTGTGAAATGTGAACTACAAAAATCTATGTAAATGTCCAAAATTTATGATTTGAACGAACAAAAAAAATCCCATAGTATTAATATGAGCCTGTATGTTTTCAAATGAAACTAGATTCTAATTATGTAGTTCAGGTCATCAGTATAAGATGAGAGTTATAAACTTGTTTAAGGAAGTTCATTAATACAAGTACTAGAAATTCATTGTAATTCAATAGACATGTGACATGGTGGTTCCTAATATAAAAGACTCAAGAGTACATCATTGTACTAAATGCTTTGAGTGTAGAAGATACTGACTTTGACATGTGACTTAAATATTGTATTACTGGTAAGAATTACGACCAAGTACCAGGTAAGAAAAAGTATAAAACTAGCAAATGAAACTTTTTATCTGCAATTTGATTTATCTATTTCACTAGAGTTGTAGGAGACTAATATTTTACACAAAGAAAGCAAGGTCAGAGAATATTTTTACATAACAATAACTTTTAATTTTAAAGGATATATTTAACTCTAAAACAGAAATATAAATAAGAAAATTAACATTTTTATTCCTATGCCTTACCAAAAAATGTCCACAGACATACCATATTTGAGCCTTGTATTACAGTAATTTAACTAACACTAATCAAGGTGGTATTTTGATAACCATTTAAATGTCCTCTTTTGTAGGAGACCGTTGGGCGTGGCATGGGCCCAGCTCCCACTTGGAGATGCACAGGACCAACGCCACAGATAGGTTCTCTGGTGGGGAATCAGGCCTGCAATGTGCCTAGGCTGCTTTGAGTCTTGCTTTTGCTAAAAACTCCCTCACCCTGATTTGCAGCAAACATTTCCTGCAAAGTAACTTCCTAAAACCCATGCTAAACCTTCCAAGGACCAGTGTAACTGGTTCAATTACTTTTCCCTTTCATTTGCAAATACCCTTCTTCTGTGATGTGATTAGCAGCATTGGCTCCTTTGTTTTCTATAAAAGGTAACCACCTAAAGCCAACCTGTGCATAGTAAATGAGAACCATCATGTAATGTGTGCAGAAAAAGAAATAAAGGCCTGTCATGGCGGAGGCCATGGCTTTTTTGCTCCCCTTGAGAGTGAAGCCGCTCGCCCTTTTCCTCCACAGGACTTAGTAGTCTGTGTGAATGGCTCTCCCCCATCCACAATGTGGCGGATCCCATGAGCCAGGGTCCATATCACTCTTTTATGAGTAAGATTAAAATTTAGATCATTAATCAGTCACAAAAATTTGTAATATTATACAAAATGAAAATTACTGAATATTCTTACGAGAAAATAGTCATAACATCTCATTAAACCTTAAACTATATATTCAATATAGCTTTGTTTGTAGTAACAAAGGGTTGGTAACAACCTCGAGGTCCATCAATAAGAAGCTAGTTAACAAGGTTATGGTGTACCCTTTCAATGGAGTCTATGCAGTGATAAAGAATGAAAAAGCTCTTGATAAGAACAAGTTATGAAATATAGTTAAGTGAAAAATGCAAGGTACTGAAAGGTTTATATAGTATGCTACAAATTTGTACAAAAACTATTTTAAAAAGTGTGTATATTTTTGCATATAAAAAGACTTTGCATAGGGAGGTAAATGCACATTCCTCTATACCCTTTTAATTTGAAGTTTTTTGTAAATATATTACCTATTCACCAATACTCTCCCAAACAAACAAAATTCAACAAAACTGTAAATTTGGAATTTGTCTTTGATATGGACATCCAAAAACCGAGTTAAACATTTACTCATTTTAGCTAACAGAGCAACAGATTACATATACTCTAGAAGTGGTCCTAAAAATCAATGAAATGTTACATTTCAACAAAAACAGCAGCAAACTCGAGGGACAGCTTTAAATTTGGACTAATCTGAATGAACTTATAGATGTGGAAAGAAAACAGGACATTCAATTTATAAGACAGTTTGCTTTTAAACTATTAAGATAAAAAGGAGGACCAGAAATGTATTACAGTATTTTAGCTGTTCATTTTGTTCTTTGGAAATCAAATTTTCATTTAGTTATAATTCACTTTAAAAATTCATGTAATTCAAATTTGTATTACAGTTAGCACTTATGGACTTATTTGTAAGCAATAATATACAAAATTTACTTTTTGTAGTTTAATGCTGAAGAAATTTAGTTAGAACTGAATAAACACTTTGCCAAATGAAATCTGGGTTGGAAATATTATTGTCATAATATTAAAGGAGTATTACCAATGCCTCCACCAGCATGAGGAGGGGCTCCAAAGCGGAAGGAATCAATGTATGCCTTAATCTTCTCCAAATCTATGGAAAAAAACCCAAACATAATTTATCATCTTATTTAGCTTTAAACAGTATAAAAGCAACTACTGTTAAGTGAAGAGTAAAACAAATGACTAAGGAGTCTTTATAGGGTTTTAAATATATCATTTTCAGAATATTCATTATTCTCCTAAATATATTTAAATTGTTTACCAATTCCATGATGTAAGGCTCTCTCTGTTAGCAGCTGAGGATCGTGTATTCTTTGAGCTCCTGACAGTATTTCTTCTCCTCTCATGAACATGTCGTAAGAGTTGGACTGTTTCTGTAGGGAAAAAAACTAAAAACATCACTTTTCAAGTAGCTATCATTCTATTCCCAGTGCACTTGTGGGAAAAAAACCTGTTACATGAAGAGTAAGTTCATTTTTTTCCTTACAATTAATGATGTACCTGGCTCTGATGAACATAACTGGTTTCTCTAAAAAAGGATTAAATTAGTGAGGGTTGAATAATAACTTCTTCCTTGACTATATCAGATTTTATCAGATTCTCCCACAACTTCCAATATCAAATCAGAGAACCATACCTAACTTATAAGTAGTATAATTCTTATTTCATTTTATCAATAGAAATATATATTTTAAAAGATTTTATTTATTTATTTTTAGAGAGAGGGGAAGGGAAGGAGAAAGGGAAACATCAATGTGTGGTTGCTTTTGGAGTGCTGCCTACTGGGGACCTGGCCCAAAACCCAGGCATGTGCCCTGACTGAAATCAACTGGAGACCCTTTGGTTCACAAGCCAGCCTTCAATCCACTGAGCCAAACCAGCCAAGGCCAGTAGAAATATTTTTAAGTGGGTCACTTTTGGAACTTCAAATTGTCAATTAAAATTTCTTATTTTATTTTACAGAAAGCAAATTAAATATCAATTTACCACAACTCAACCTATTCCCTATCAGGGAACTTACTTTCCCTGTCTTTCAAAAAACCAGTTGTTCTCAAAATGTGATTCCTGGATCAGGAGCTTCAATATTACCAGGAACTTGTTAGAAATGCAAATTATTAAGCACTACCCAAACCAACTAATCAGAAAGTCTGGTGATAGGGACCAGAACTCCGTGTTTTAAAAAGCCCTCCAAGGGATTCTGATGATGCACACTAAAGTTTGGGAACCACTGCAATGGGAAAATAGTAAAAGGCCACAAAACATTTGGATTAACTCCCAGGACAGAATGTGAATTCTTAGTTCAAGGTCAATAACAGACTTTGCTCATGTAGAAGGAGGGATCCCAGATGGTGGAGGATTATATAGAAGCTGGACAAACCTTCTCCCTGGACCAAATTGGATTCTGCTAATGTCTGCAAATCTAGTAATACTATAAATGCACATGTTGTTTCTTTCTTATGAATCTTCAAAATACGACATGAAAATGATTTTTAATGTAGATTTTTGGAGCTAATTTGCTAGAATATTCACCACAGCTGACAGAAACTAGTAGTAATACATATAGTAACATGAACATTGAAACTGCAAATTACTAGTGAAAACCATTATTCCCACTGTACAATTTGACATAGTGACAATAAAGTTTTCTTTTTTCCCCAAAGAAGGCTATTTAAAATCAAATTACTTACAGAATCTCTTGGGTCAGGCATGGTATAGAAAGGTCTTACAGCCAATGGATATTTATCAAGAATATAAAAATCTGTATCATACTGTAAGAAGAATAAATACAATTAAAAGATTTATTAAAAGTTTAATGTAAGTAAAAAGAAGGCTAACATTTTGGTAATTAACTGTCCGGTTTTTTTAATACATAAGTTTTGTGCTTCAAAATGAGTGTAATTGCACTGTATACACAGTATTGTTTTTTTCAAGTAATATCTGTAGCCTACAGTATTATTGCCATAATGTTATAAATTCTTCCAATATTTAATTTTTAGGAGCTGCTGACTATTCAATCATAGTGTAAATGTTCATTTTGTAAATGTTCATAGTGTAAAATGTTCATTTTTGTAAACGTTCATAGTGTAAAATGTTCATTTTTCTTTTTGGGGGGGGGAGACATGTAATCTCCAATTTCTCTCCCACCAAAAATTATGCTGCAATAAGTTTCTTTGATTTCCATTTTTTCCTTTGCTTTTCTATTCTAGCTCATTTAGTCCTTCATATGCATTTTATAGATGTTTATGTTGAATTATCCCAATATCTCTGGGTTATACAAAGAGTAATGAAAATTTAAAATCTAAATTATTTTAGGGAAAACTGACACCTTTATAATATTCCTCTTAAAAAAACACTGATTATCTTCCCAATAATTAACATTTTAGTTTAGATGTCTAAAAGAAATTTGGTAGTTTTCTTCAAATGAAAGCTATAATGGAGATAAGTAACAACATGAAATTATGACAATTGTTAGAATATTTACTATATGACCTAGATATAATTAAAGAAACCAGTAACATTTCAACTGCTTTGACATTAAACGTTTTTGCTAAAACTGGAGTGTAGAGGAAATGTCAACAAAGCCAACAAACTAAAACTGGCTCTGCTGAAATAGCTTTTTAAAGTTATGAACTCAAAACTGCAGTTTCAGAAATAGTTCCCAGTTGGTTTAACAGAGTGCCATCAGCAGGTGTGTTAAGGACTGTTTTTATTTCATCACAAATTCCCTTAATTTCTTTTAACACCACACTAAGTTTAGCTTTTATCTTCTTTGGAGTTCTAGAAAATGAGATAGGAAAGTAGCTTTCAAACAAGAGGCAGAAAGGAAATTCATTTTTCCTCATCTTACAGTCCCTTCTAACTCATCTGACAATCTGACATAGATAACACTTTTAGAGATACCTCAGTACACAACTGAGTACAAAAATGGAATATTAAGTTAATCAAAATGGGCAAAGCCTACTGGAGTATTTTTCATTTTCCCAAGATTTAAAAAAAATTGTCCCTTTTGGTCTTTATTCTGGAATCATATTATTCTAGGAAAATTAGTCCCTTATGCAACTGTTCTTTAGTACAGGATACTTTTCAGATTTAGAAAAGGAAATCCAGTATGTACAAGAGTCCTACCTTTTCCTTCACCAAACGACCCAACAGTTTTTCATTTGGTGTACTGAAAAAAATAACAAATACCCCCAACAACAACATGAAATTAGGTATTTGATTAGCTCTTAAAGTGTTAATAATGTACTTTTTCTACTCAAAGTTATTAAAGGATAAAAAATTCAGCCAAAATACAGTTGTCTATCCTGATTGTTTTTAAAAATGCAACTACTACTGGAAACTACTTATAAGGACTTACCATTCAGTAGGTACTGCTCAGTAACATTTAAATAAAACCATAAACAGGATTTAGCAATTCACTAATTCAGAAATAGCACACATGAAATAATTCTCTTCAATAACATATAATAAAAGTTCACTATACCAACACAGGCTATTTTTGCCATTAAATAGTTCCACTTCAAAATGGTCTCTCCTTTTTGTTATTCTTTATCAAAGGTTTATAAAACAAAAAAATCAGTATTTCTATTTTAAAAATATAATAGTATTTATATAAACCAGTTAAATTTCTATAGCCAAGAATTTGATACTTTAGCACCTGCTCTATTTAAGAACAATTTGCAAAATACTACGAAAATATTATCTAACTTAAAATAATTATAGAATGTATGGTTTGCCTTAAGATGTCATCTAGCAATGTAAGGGATGCTTAAAACCATACATACAGACATATTTGTTATATGAAAACAAAGGGTTTTGAATGAAATGTTTTCTAAAAAGCCCTAAAAAATAACAATAATCACCCCTTTCCCTCTTACATCCATGCTGTGTTGTGATACCTTAAGTATTTTAACTTAAAAACCCCCATATAAAACATAAGTAGATAGTAATTTCATATCTTTATTATACTACATAATTTGTTTTAAAATTCTAAGTTGTATGATCTGAATTTAGATAATATAATACTGTATGTCAAATAGAGAATAGTGATTTTCATAAACTTTTGGAGTCCTTAACAGCTGTACGCCCTAATCCTGTGTGGGGATGATTTAGACCGCTATCCATCTTCTCTAACAACCACTGATGAGAAACACAGGTAACATATCAGATGACAAAACTCATAGGCAAAAGTCTCTATATTCTTCAAAGTATTACAAACTTGGGAAGGTACTAAAATAGTGTTTATTGAAGTATAGGCAAACCATATTAAATAATTATTTCAGATCATACATTAAATAAAATAGCATTATACTATATGCCCCAAAATTAATAAAACTGAAGTTATCAGCTGGGTAAAAAATTACCATTCATTAATATATTAATTTTTGCATATCTTAAACCCAGCCACTAAAGTTTTAAAAATCACAAAGACAAACCTCAGATCTTCTTCATCTCCCATTTCAATTCCAGCTTCCCTAAGCATAGCCAATGCTTCACAATACTCTAGTCTTAAAGTTGGTTCCAAAAATTTGAATGGCTCACATGGGAATTGTTTATTCACTGTCTGAATTTCAGTTTGAAACCTATGGGGATAATGATTTAGAGTTAATAAAAATGTGTGAGATAAATGTTTTCTTTCCCCACAAGAGGTCACTGTGGCCCTGGCTGGTGTGGCTCAGTGGATTGAGTGCAGGCCTGTGAATGAAAGGTTGCGGTGCGGTTCCATCAGGGCACGTGCCTGGGTTGTGGGTTCCCAGTAGGTTCCCAGTAGGGGGCGTGGGAGAGGCAACCAATCATTTTCTCTCTTGCATGTTTCTCTCCCTCTCATCCCCTTGCTCTAAAAGTAAATAAAACCTTAAAAAAAAATACCCTCCCCCAAAAAGAGGTCACTGTGGCAATACCTTTTAAAAAATTACTTTTTACTAATACTGGTGAAAAAAGCATACAGTTTTTACTCTTCTACACATTTGATACACTTTTTTTTTCTTTTAACAGAGAACATTTTAAACATTTCACAGGAGTCACTCAATGTGTGATGATGGGGAAAAGACAACCTGAGAAGTTCAGGGCTGGAAGCTCCATGGTTAGCTAATTACCTGTCCAACTGAATCACTCAGCCCCACAGACCCCCCTAGCTATCCAGAGAGTCTGTTCCTAAGGGGCCAGTTGTCAGGGACCCAAGAGCCTATACATACTATTAGTTTCACGCATTCCACTGATAACAATTTTGGAATACAGAGGCAACCAAAAAGAAATGCTTTTAGAGAAAAGCTCTTTGTGTAAAATCAGCCTCAGTGCAGAAGTTGCCGGGGGACTTTTAGCCTCTTCTGTAGTAATAGCAACAGCTAAGAAAAAAATGTCTGGTAGGTACTGAGCACCTTCTGTGTCACATAAAATCACCTTTGAATCAGTGTATGTATCAAGCAAGTGTTACCAAGAAACTTAATCACTTAAAATATTTAATATCACTTCTCAGAGTTATGTTGTCACGATGGTGGTATTAAAGGAATAAAACTTTCTTTATAACTCGTATCAGCTAACATTGTTAGAAACATAAAATACCTATTTTATGAGGCATTAAAAATTTTGACTTTTAAATCCTTTCAACACTTGTTACCATCAAGGAAGACCAACTTACGGGATACCTGTCCTATCTTTCCCTGTGCCCAGCGCAGTGTAAGTTTGTTTAGAAGAGTGCCAATTTCCCATTTTAATAATCACTACAGTATAGTGTCTACCTTCTAAACAGTAGGCATAAGACAAATGTTTGATGCATTGAATTGCTGCTATGGAGGATAGTATTTTATTAAGATTACAAAATATATTTTTGCTAAAGTATTTATGGATGAAATGATAGCTGGAATTTGCTTCAAAATAAAAGGGGGTAGGAGGAATGGGTAAAACAAAACTGGCCATGGGCTGGCAATGGTTGAAACTGTGTGATGAATGCATGGGTGTCATTAGGCTAACCTCCCTACTTTTGTGTTTTGAAATTTTCCATAATTAATAAAATTGAAAAAAGTGTATTTACATGAAAACATACTTTGAAAAGGGTAGAAATTAAAACACTATCACTTCCAGCCCTGGCTGGTGTGGCTCAGTGGATTAAGCACTGGCCTGAGAACCAAAAGGTCACTGGTTCAATTCCGGTCAGGGCACATGCCTGGACTGTGGGCCAGGTCCCCAGCTAGGGATGTGTGAGAGGGTAACCATCAGTGTTTCTCTCCTTTTCTTTCTCTTTCCCTCTCCCTGGAAATAAATAAGTCAAGTCTTAAAAACAAAGAAGAAACACCACCACTTCCTGATTAGTCTTAAAGACTTTCACAGGATCAATGAAGCTTAGCTATTGATTTATTCAAATCCTGATGTAAGAAGAGTTGAGAAGACCCCAATAACTGATTTTTACCATTGTTTTTTTTTGCTTTCAATATTAACTCCCATCATGTTTTTCAGTGGTAATACAAAGGCTATCGATACCTTCACATCTATTTGAATATTACTCTTCTATTAGAGAAAATTTTAATGAAAAACATGAAAGGGAACAACACAAGCCAGGTAACCCAATTTACAATTTACACAGAAACTTAAAATTCCTAAATGACTTAATAGAATATAGAAAGAAGAAGGCTTTTATTTCCAAGTTGCTCCCTCAGGTTTACTAAAAAAGTCCAGGACTTGATTTATGGTTGGTCTGTTGTTACAAAAACCAAAGTGGAAATTTCATATTCCAATAGAGAAAATATCAATACCTAAAATAAATAGGTTTCAGGAACTTTTTTGATTGTAAATGTGAAAAGAAAATAAGAAAGCTTTTACTTTGTTATAGTTTCAAAGAACATTTTGTTTTATAAGAAAATATTACTTGTTCCACAGATTATATCTGAATAAAAGTTGCTTAAAATAACCTGTACTGAAATGTTTCAGAGAACAGAGTTTTTTTCAAAGGCTATCTACAATTAACTGGTCATCAAGAGTACAATGCAATGCAGGGAATGCCTGGAAAATACTACTACATATTCAACAGCATTTTAGTAAGATCAACAATTAATTTTTGTGTTCTTGAAATCACTTACTAGCCTTGCTACAGAGTAATATTCATAATATTTTTGAACTTTTTAGATATCAATGAGGCATATCCAAATACATCAATAATTTGTAGTTACATCAGTGATCTTCAAATAAAAATTTCAAAGAATCCTTTGTTAGGTATCAAAGCACTAGGTTAAGTATAGTATAGCCTACTTAATATTGAAGTACAGCCACCAGTATGGAGAAAGAAAAAAAAAGACTCTCTTGATTCTATTTAACTTGCTTTGCATTTTCTTTTCTTTTTTTTCCTGTAAGACATCATCACAAGTAAACAACTTGTAATGACCTTTAAGGGAGAAATTATTTGCTAGTTTAGGGGGTGTACCTAAACTAAACTTTCTATACATAATTCAATTTTCTGAACATCAAGATTATGTCTAATAATTTTCTGTAAATACTGTCAATTCACCAGGCCCAAATAAGTTGCAAGTCCTTCAGTGTACTAGTTCCTAACCTTTATTGGGTACTCAATGTAAAAATCAACTGATCTAAGAAGTAACCATTCTTGACGCAGGCTTAATTTACATAGACAGATTCAGTAAAGATTAGAAACTAGTAGACTAAAAGAACTTTTTGCCTCTGAGATAAGAATACTATTACCCTCACTTATACTAGCCGAGGAAACTGAGGCATCAAGTTAAATAACTTGCACAAGGCCCAAACAGGTAGGTAGCAGAGTTAGGGTCTGATCTTAGCTACCTGGATCTAGTAAAATCCAAGCTCTTAATCACTACCCCACAGTACACCTCCCAAATAATAATCTGCTATAAACAGATTTATAGGCTCTATTTCTTGAGATATTCAGGATGTCAGTATAAAGGAAAATATAAATAGAATTAGGCTGTTCACAAGCTAGTAAACTTCCCCACCAAACCTGAGGTTAACTAGCTGAAGCCATACTTGACTTGGATCCAGAGTAGTACTTTCCAAAATAGTGTGGATTTTTTTTACTAACTCTAACTAGCAAGCTTATGTATACAAACACATATGTTCAATAAAAATTTAGCTTACATGTTTCAATTCAAGAATTGCTTTATTTTAAAGAACCCAAACTGATTTGAAATTAAGTCCATTTAGGGATATAAAAATATGTATTTTTTACCTTTCTTGAAGTCCTTTGAATATTTGTACTAAGGTGTCAGCAATTTCTTCCACAACTTCATGGTAATGGTAATTAAAAGCCATTTCAATGTCCAGGCCAACAAATTCAGTTAGATGCCTGTGGGTATTAGAGTCTTCAGCTCTGAATACTGTAACATTAATAAAAGAAATACACAGTAAACAGTGTTTTAAATTTTGGGGAAATTGGGATTTAAATACAAAATTCTATTTACTAGTACTTAAATGGTACTATTTTCATTATCATTACAAGACCTACAAAGGTTTACTACAAAAGCAAATCTTTGATAAGACATCCATTTCAGCATTCTCTTGGATGGCAAGTTCATTACAAACTCCTACAGTCATGTAGTAAAAGCTGTAACAAATGTAAATTAAATGAGAATCAGGAGAACCCAGAGGGAATGTGAGATCCTAACATGCATCTCATAATTAAAAATATTCAGTATAGTGAGTTCACAATTTTATTAAAACTTAACTCAAGCTAAATGAAATCTGTACAAATGAAATAACATTATACATATTTTAGCCATTACCTCAGTCCATCTCTTACTATCCTCACTGCACTTTCATTCTTTCCAGTCTTCCTTACTCTAGCCCTGTTCCATCTTTCACATTAACATTCCTAAAACACATCCTTGCTCACTAACTTACAACGGCTCCCAAATGACTACTGTAATAAAACAAAATGACAAAGTCTAAAACTAAAACCTTCACGTTCCCATAACTTAATCCTACCCTATATTTTCCATTTCTTCTTCATACTAACTAGTCTTTTTATTTTCTCCCATGCACTTTACTCATCTTGCTTCTTCTGACTGGAATGTCATCTCTTTTGTCTTTATCTCCTACTCTGTCCTTAAAGCCCATTTCAGTTTGAATTTTCTTTCACGGTAACTAGCAAATTCCATCTCCTCCCTCTTTTTTATACTACTGACACCACATAATTAACATCAATCTGCTGAATGTATAGCACAATCAGATTATTCACTATGAAAATCAGTTGATTATTCCCTGTGGCTGCTACATGTATGCACATCTTATTGTGTCTCGGAAGCAGGGACAATATTTATTCCCTTATCACTCAAAGCATGGTCTACAAATCAGCAGCATTAGCAGTAGGAGCCTGTGAGAATGTAGAATCTCAAGTCTCACTCAGACCTACTGCATATAAACAAGATTCGCAGGTGATTTGTACGCACATTAACATTTGAGAAGTGCTGGTTAAATCTTTTTTTATGTACAAGGTACCTAGTGCAAGGCTATATAGGCAGCAAGTATTCAACAAGTAATTGTTTAGTGCATTCAGAAAATTAAGACATTTAGTGATCTTGCTAGTTTTTCTACTAGGAGATATTTATCTTAAGTTATCAAAAACCTTACATTTATAAAATAACTTGTTAAATTTTAAACAATGAAGTAAAGCTCATCTTTTATTTCTAATTATCTTCATAATATAATTTGCTTCTTGATTACCATATTTTTCGGACCATAAGACACACCTAGGTTTTAGAGGAGGAAGATAGGAAAAAAAACTCTGAAGCAAAAAATGTGGTAAAACATTTAATAACATAAATAACATAATATTTTACCAATATAAATGTAAACAGAACTCAACAGCAGCATTAACAACCATTATTCCTCTCAAATTTGGGGTGCGGGGAAGTCTTATAGTCTGAAAAACAAGGTACGTGCCCATACTTGACTTTTAGCAAATATACCTTAAAAACTATGTTAATATAATCAATTAAATCTAGACATTTATTAGTAATTTCTAATGGGCTCTATCATATTACCAATACTAAGGACAGTACAAATAGTAATAATAAAAAAGAGTAGCTTTGGAATAAATTGACAGCAAAGTATGCAGAGGTACATTTGTAAACTTACAAAGTAGTAAGGGGCTATTAAGGAAAACAAAATTTATTACTTGGAAGATTGCAACTACTTCTTCTTCAGTATTGAAGGTGAGGACAGTCCAAACGGGATTCTAATTCTATTCTAATTATACTTAAGTATAATAAATAATATACTTAGTTATATTTCAGAGGGTATATATTTTCCAAGCACACATTTTTAAAATGAGATATTCCCAAGATATAAGCTTTTTTTTAGCATTCTTTTGTAGGAATATTGTATATAATGCTATGATTCTATTTGCATGAATAATGCTCAGCTGTTTAAAGAACTACCAAACATAACAATTTTTTTGAAATGTCTCTACCCAAGCAACATTGTCATTTTTACCTCAAAGTCTAGTGTTTGTGTAGTCAGTGTATAAAAGGATATAAGCTTTAAAAATGCCTATGTTAAGTGTACTCTAGTTTTTGTGGGTTTGGAGGGGGTGGGGAGAAAATACAGACAATAATAAAATAATTTAAATTAAAAAAAAAGTCTATGTAAAATCTGTTTCAAAAACCCTAACTATGGTACAATTAATGAATTTGAGAAAACCTGAACTACCAAAACGTTACCTGGTCCAATACAGAAAACCTTCTCAAAATCAGCACAAATGCACATTTGCTTGTATAGCTGTGGGGACTGAGCCAGATATGCATTATTTTTAAAATATGACACAGTAAATACATTGGCTCCTCCTTCACTGGCAGCTGAAATATAAACATTTAAGTTATTACAATCAATTATAAGCTTCTCAATGCAAACTTCTAGTAAAAACAGTTTATATTTTGACTCAAGTACTTTACTTAAAAAAACTAGAAAATCAAAAATTGCAGAGAAACTATAGTCTAGGTATGTTTTATACCTGATTCTAAACAGTTTATAATATTAGGAGAGATTGGCTTCTTTGGCTATACCTTCATTTTACTTATTTGGACATATATGCTCCCTTTATGCAACAATTTTAAATCTATAAAAGCTACTTTAATAATTTTTCTAGTTATCAAGAATTCAATGTTCCATTTTTAATTTACACCAGTAACACACTTTTTAGTGTTAAGCACCTCTAAAAAGTGTAAAATAATTAAGATAAGGTTCTCATATAAGAATGAGGATTCATGAGATTTTCCCCAACTCCAGTATTTAATATTAATTTTACAAAGAAGTTTATACAAAACAAAATTACAATACTAATTTAAAAAGAAACCTTTATAAAGAAAGAAGTTTCTGGTACAACTTATATAACAACTATCTTCCTTGGTATGTTACTATCTCATTTTATAATCACTATCACATAATGATTCCTGAAATAAGGGGATATAGTATTATTCATGTTAGTGAGATGTGACTGCTTCTATGTAGCATAGTCTTTGAAATAGTCTCACAGCAATAAACCTTAAGGGATACTTGGAATTCTCAAAGTAAAAACAAAACAAAACAAAACTAATAGTAAGCAACTTGGGCTAAAGCACATTCTTCTTAAAAAATGAGAGAAATATCTTAAAGCATACCTGAGATAATTTTAGGAGTTTGAATCTCCACAAAACCCTTGTTAATTAAAGTTTCTCGGAAAAGATGGCAGATGCCAGACTGGAGACGAAAGACTGCCTGACTAGTTGATGTCTATAAGACAATAATAAAAACTAATTAAATCAATTTGACACATAAAGGAAATAAATCAGTGATGTCTCCTGGGTGGAGCAGGGCTTAAACATAATGCCCCATCTATGGTGCTAGCTGATGCTGCCATGCGGGCCCACTACTGCCAGATTCATCCCCAACTTTTTAAAGAAAGCCAGTTAGATCTAATGTGAAAACCCCCATTTTTCAATGGTGGCAATGAATTTAAATAAAAAAAATTATGTGGGCCAAGGAAAAATATTCTTTGGGTCAAATTCTAGAGGCATAACCAATACCTTGTGTGAACAAATAGCACAGGCAAACACAGCATTATGTTTAACTGCTGTGGCCAAAATTATGAAAACCCTGAGGTTTCTAGTCAGTATCAAGAGGACTTTTGATTATCTCTAGCCTTTTCTATATACTACAAATTAATATGGAAAAGGTAGGAGTAGACAAAAAGTAAATAATCAGGGGAAACATGGGTTACAATAAGGGCAGACCTTTGTGACTGCAGAAATGTTAGAAAAAACTTATAAAGTGACAAAGAATTTAAGCTGTAGGTAGAATACATTATGGAAAGGAGGAAGATGCAATCAAAACATTAAGAAAGAAAGATGGCATTGGTTTTACTACAATGATGAAACTACTGAAATCTTTAACTTGCAACCAAGCCAGAAAGGGAAACAGAAGCCTATGAGATTATTATACAAACCAAAGGACTAACTACTCTATCATTAATTCTGTGCTCAGATCAAATTCAGAGGACTGAGGGATTAATTACTAATCTTCACCAGGTTGTTCTAAAATGTGCACATAATGTATTTCACAATTTTGTAGTGATATTAATGGTTATTATATTTTCACTTGCTTATTAACTTGTCTAAAACAAGTATCACCCATTTACTGGCTTCATGTTCCTTTGTTATTTTAAAACAATGCAACTCAATATCCTGTGAACTGTTAGACCTGAGTGTCCTCGCCTGCAATTCCTTTTAGGGGAAGGGTCTGTTGGAAAGGTAAACTGTTTCTTGTATTATCATACTTACATATAAGCACATTTGCTTATACATTTGCAATTATTACTACGAGCCTGAAATAGGTATGTTATCCCAGCCCTCCTTGATTTTAGCATAATGATATCACTTAATAAATAAATGAGGCATACCCTAAGATCAATGACTCTGTTGTCTAATCTTGTATCCTGGTTAACAGTAGCTCTTCCTTCCTAAAAAACAAAACAAAACCAAAAACAAACAAAACCAAAAACCCCCCACAACAGATTATACTATTTTTTTTCACAACATGAAAAACACTGTTAGAAGCCATGTTTACCTTTTTTTTTTTGAATCCTCACCTGAGGACATTTTTTTCATGGCTTTGAAGGGGAGCAGGGAGAGAGAGAGACAGACAGACATCAATGTAAGAGAAAAACATCAACTGGTTGCCTTCTCATCTGTGCCCTGACCTGGGATTGAACCCGCAATCTGGGTAAGTACCCTGACTGGGAATCAAACCCATGACCTTTTTGGTCTACAGGAAGTTGCGCCAACCAACTAAGCCACACCAGCCAGGGCAGCTGTGTTTATTTTTAAGTGACAGATGTGTTTATATGTTAATATTATATTCTAATCTAGATCCAAAAAACAGGAGTAGGGCTACAGAAGTTACTGTTCAGAGATAGAGAGAGAGATGGAAAGAAGAGAAATGTGAATGAACAGGGATTAATGATTTCTTTCTATCTCCACCCCCAAAAGCCTTGCCTCATTAGAAGAATTAGTCACTTATACTTTCACTGATTCTTGGATTTATCTGCTAGTTAAAGACTAAAGTAGTAAGCAGTTTTCTCACTGTATGTTCTAGACACCAGTGAGAAACTTTCAGGGAGTCCATGAAGTCAACCTATTTTTCATAATACCTTTTCATTCTCATTCTCTCCTGACTATACTGAGAGTCTTTCAAAGGCTTCATAATGTGCACTAGCACAACAAAATGAATGCAGAAGCAGCCCTGGCTGGTGTGGCTCAGTGGATTGAGCGCTGGACTGTGAAGAAAAGGGTCACTAGTTTGATTCCCAGTCAGGACATATGCCTGGGTTGCAGGACAGGTCCCTGGTGGGGGGGCACGTGAGAGGCCACCACATATTGATGTTTCTCTCCCTCTCTTTCTCCTTCCCTTCCCCTTTCTCTAAAAATAAATAAATAAATAAATACAATCTTTAAAAAAATGAATGCAGAATCAAATGAGAATCTAACTGTAATGCCTATTGAGTCAAGCATTACAAAGATCTGTAAATGTACTTATATTATTGTTACTTCTAATAAATACATATTAAAAAATTTGTTATAACTTCTAATATTGCAAATATGGACAGATAAACCCCTAAAACAAAAGCTTGTGAAGTCAATTATTTTTAAGTAAAGGGGATTAAAAAGTTTGAGAATTGTTGATGTAATAATAAATTTAAATAAACATGAAGCTCATATCAACAGGGAATCAAGTTTTCAATGTTTTGCAAACTAAACATACAGAGGAAGCACAGTATTTCAAAAGCATAATTTTTACCTCTTCTCCTTCTACCTCAGGCCGAATGGCATCATCCAGTTGCAGGGGCAAACGGGGTTCAGCCAAACTGATCACATAAATCTGAAAGTGAGAGATTACCAAAAATATCACAAAGCACATAAAACCTGTTATCTTTTGTTAAAAAAAAATCAACTTGAATGTGAAGCAATATTTGCATACATCTTTAACTGAAACTACATGCTAAAATCAAACAATATGGTACATGTTTTTCCACCTATAAAATGGGGATAGTAATATTTTTTGCCTATCTTCCTGGGTTGTTGAAATAGTCAAATGAGATAACATACATACAAATACTTTGTAAATTCTATGGTGCATACCAATGTGGTAAATAAGTAATAACTGAAGTTGAGAGGTCTGGGTTTAAGGCCTTACTTTGTCACATGAAAGCTGTTATCAGGCAAATCAAACCTCAGAATTTCAATATTCTACTCTGTAAAATGAGGTCAACAGTAAAAATCAAATGGAATAATGAACATAAAAAGTTTGCTCATGTGAAGGGGCCATTAACAAATGAGTTCTTATTGTTAACAGCATTCAGCCATTTCTACCATTAAAACTAAAGTCAGCCCAACTCTGCTATACTTCTCCTTCCTTTTCTAATGCTTTTCCCAACTATTCCTTCATTGCCTTCTTTCATTGAACATACCCCCTTTCCTGCTGCTCTCCTGGTTGGGAACACCATAACGGTATTCCTTTAAGGTGTTAAAAATCCCTCAATATTCACTCACATTAACTGCACATTTTAGTGTGAAAAAGCAGTTAGGTCATAATGAGTTAGCTACCCTTAGCTAATGTTAATTAATAGGGTAGTGTTACCCTATTAATCATTCCCAACTATGCCTGGAAATCCTGCTAAAGCACAAAGGAAAACAGACCTTAATTAGTTAATTCAGGAAATTGTATTCTTCCAGTTGGTAGATCACATTCAGCACTCAGCTGAGACACTTCAAGAAAAAGTGTCAGGAGTATAATCTAGTCCTCCTCCTAGTAAAACAGAATTATTTGTCAACACTTCCCATACCCAAGCTGTAGCACTTCCCTTTGATGAGTTAACAGAAACTTGATCTACAATGCAAAATTGGAGAACTAAACAGCTACCTCTTTTATTTTTATAACTAGTAGAAATTCACTGCCCCCTTCACTAGGTTGTGAGCACTCAAATCCCCAGAACCTCACATAGTGCTTGGCACGAAGTATATTTTCAGTAACTGCTGGCTGAATAAATAAATGATAAGTCATTGCTTATTATAAGGTTCTACTTACTATAAAATATTTATACTTTGTGAGATAATTTATAATTATGTTTATTGAGGGGAAATTTGTAAGCTGTTTGGGCTTTATATTTATTATTGACATTCATTAAGTTCATACTAAATGCTAGATAATTAGAATATTTTGGAAGTACATTTATTTACTCTAGTCACTAAAATTTCATTTATTAAAGTAATGAAAAAGATATGTTGCTTGGAAAATTGGGGGTTGTTTTTCTTGGTCAGACTACCCTTATATTTTTCTTTACTAGGTCACAGACTTCCTGGTGGGTTGGTTTAAAGTGAGCCTTGAGCAAAGAGAACAAAGTAATTTGGCAAGTTAGTTCAATAACAAATACATGATATTCTAAGTCTTAAAGAGTTCCATGACAATCAATTCCAGTTCAATCTTACTCCCAAATAAGTGTGCATGTATGTCTTTCTGCATTTGTCTGTCGGTCTGCCTGACTGCTTTATCTTACGTATGTTCACAGGGTGTATGTGTGTGTGTGAAGCATATTTAAGATAGAGCAGTCAGGGAGACAGCTTAAGAGAAGAAGTTATTGCTGGAGCATAAGATCAATATGGTATTGTCTCTTGGTTTTTCTATACTGTAAAACATCAGAAATAAAATGACTATAAGAAAAGATAACGATCAAGATATTGATTAATTAGTATAATTAATCAATATTTAGAAGTACATCATCATAAGGAAGTTCACAGCAGATTAGATTCATAATAGTGAATAAAGCTTTTTCAATGTGTTTTATGTATTTTCCTATGTGACTATGATAGATTGTTTGCAAAAATGGCTACCATAATTCCTCCTGCTCTTATATAAATGTCCTTTTCCAATGATATTGCCTCTCCTACCATTAAAAGGTGGAATCTATTTCTGTACCTCTTAAATCTGAATTTGGCCATGTGACTTGCTTTGACCAATGAAATTCTTAGCAAAGGTAACAAAAGCAGAAGTTTGAAAAGTGTTTCCACATGAAGGCTGCCCTCTCTTGTTGCTGGGAACCATTCTGGTACCATGCCAATAAGCCTGAACTAGCTTGCTCGATGAAGAGAAGCCACAGGAAAAGATGTTCTAGAAATATTGGTGAGCCTAATCGATAACATATGGAGCAGATGAGCCAATCTGGATGGGCCAACCCTAAATGCCCAATGCACAGAAAAGTGAGCAAATCAATGTTTGGTGTTTTAAGCCACTAAGTATGGGATCCTTCGTTATAAAACAAAAGCGAATTGATTCAGTAATCAATTTATAAATCTCAACATTTTATATCAACTCTAATTATTAAGAAATAGATTTAACATGAATAGTTATAAGAACTACTCAAATCTATTTCTGTACACAATTTTATATTTTGAAAAAAGTTACCTTTTGAACATGTAATTCTACATCTTGCTGTGTACAGCTTCCGATTTTCTGATTGACTTTTCTCACAACACCCTCTACATCTACGATGCTCTCTTTGTTGATACTGTCAAAAGAAAAAAAATTCCAACTTTAATCACCTCGTCAGAGGTGTCAGAACTCGTTTGGAATTTCAACAATAAAGCCAAATTTATTGAACTCTTCTTTAATAGAGTAAACCCACTTGAGATAAACCCAGTCCATTTAACACCTTGTGAGACTCCTTGAAGAGATGATTTTCTAGATGCCATAATTTACTATTTACAAAATATTCTGGACATAAAAGGCAATGGGACTAGCACTGAATCATGAAAAGCAGGAAAAGGTCTTTCAATTATTTATTAAAGAACATTTCTCCCCCTATAGATGAAATTTACTAAAATCAGCATTTCCTATAACAAGAAAACAGTGGCTTCAATAAATGCAATTACTGGTATGTAATACAATTAAATAATAAAATAAGGTCAACTGAAAAGATTTCAAGTATGAATAAAAGGACATTGGGGTGCTGCAATTTAACACTCATTACCCAGTTTCTCAGTATACACTGTCATTGACTGGATTTATGGCAGACAGCCCAATGGATGGTGTAATCCCAATTAAGAATGTCTATATGAAGCTGAATATACACTAAAATAAACTAATCTTCTGAGCAGTTTAGTTCTACAGCAAACTACAATTTTGCACAAGACACTCATTCTGAAATATAAAATTGATAAAGTAGCTTATAAACTCACCAACTGATTATTTTTGGTCTCTCGTACATAACCAAAAGAGTCTAGTCCAAAAAGGTGGTTCCCATACAAAATATACCAGTTTTACTTTTGTGTATATTCTTGTACTGATAGGATGTGTCACAATGTATTTGTGGAAATGGGCAAGATTTAACTTCCAAGTCTTGGAGACTGATGGCAGCATCATGGTGGCTCAACTAATGTATAACTATCAATTAAAACTCTCAGGAAGTAACTGGAACTGCAGAGTGAGGTGAAAAGAGGAGGAAAGAATAATGCCAGTGTGACACCTGGGACAGAGTGGATTTCCTGGGCAGCTAGAGTAATAGAAATGGCAAACACGTATTCAGAAACTGTCTTGGACTCTGTTTATCTGCTATCATAAACCCTAGTTAACTTTTATATTAATCTCTCATGGTTCGATTCCATACCCAGAATCCTACAAAATGAATGACCACAATCAAAACAAAATATATAACTCTCATAATAACAATTCTATTCATTCTGATGAGGTATTGAGTCCTTAGTAGTTTTGGTGCTACTTGACAAGATTCCAGAAATTTAGCAATGCTTATTTTACAAAAGAGAACCTCATAATCCATTTCAATGAACACTTGCTCAGAGTTGGAATAAGATCAAAATGAGGAGAATATATGAAAAATAGTGAAAAAATTTTCACTTTGCTACACTGCCTAAAATTTTATGTCTGTTACCAACCACCTTTAAAAAAAATCAATAGTACAGATCTCTTTATGCTCTCATTAAGTCTCCTGAACTAGGGCTATTGCCTAATATCTAACTAAATCTTGTGTATTGAAGAAACTCACAATTTGCTATGGTAAAAGAGAGAGTTGGTGAACTAAGATAAGGCTCCTCTGAGACCCGAAGGGATCAAGAGGCTTCAGTTATTGTCAAAAGGGCTTTTTAATACTGGCAATCTAATGCCACTGCATCTTTAACACGCCAGCTGCCTACCAGTTTGCCTTGTCTGTTTGCACGAGCAAACTTGATATTGGAGTATACAATTCAGGCCTTGTGAGAATTCTGCTGCTCCTGTTACACACTTCTCTCAGGAAGGTTTTCTCTGCCCTACTGATCTGTGTATTATTGCTTCACTGAGCAACCTGCCCTGCCCCAACTAGAGTTCTACCCTGCTACATTCCGGCAACATCCCTGGTTACCTTGGTTCTCTTACCTCACTTTCTTTGACTCCCTAGGGAGGCCTTCCAGAGTCTTCTTCACGCCCACTCAAGTCCAACACATCTACTCCCAAGGACTGAGCACTATGCTACTATCTTTCCAGAAAGAAACTGGTAAAGATATCCTGACCAAGGCTAGCTAAAGTTTCAATTAAAGAAAACAAAATTTTCTCTTCTTTCTCCCTCAAAAGTACCAGATGATTCCTTTTATCCAGGAGCTGAATTTGGAACTGAATTTACCTTTAGTACTTTACTTAATTCAGTAGTATTGCATGCTGAAATACTTAATCAGCTAGACTAGAAAACAACCAACATTTTAAACATTGTTTCCAAGACTAAACAATCACAAAAGAACTTCTGAAAACCTGACTTGTTTCTTAAACTAAGACCAAAGTTAAACTTCTGTTATCCCTAATTGGTCTAGGAAATCAATTAGAGTACAGGATTAATCAGATACAGAGGATGGTTACAATTAATATTTTTTTGCCCTTGCAATCTCAGTATTTCCCCTAATTGTATCTAGTAGTTACATGCTGTTAGTAGAATAGCCTATTTAGATATTAGTAAAATCATTCCATAATTTTTTAAACCTTGGATAATTTAACTGTAATATCTCTATATCTGTATCTATATATCCTTATTTATTTTTAGACATGAATTTAGAAGGAAAAACATTAAAACAAAAGAGTTGAATTTGTGAAGGGTTAGACTAGAACTTGCTAGTTAGAACTAATAAAAAGTTATAGTGTGTATTACTAGAGTCCATACAAGAGGGATAGGAATACTTAAACTACTACTAGTATTAGATAAAATTCCACCTTGTAGAAAAAGTCTAATTATTTTAATTGACATTGTATGTTAAGATGGCTTAATACTTTATAGTGTATATTCTATAGCTTGACTGTGACCATAGAGAGAACCTACTTTAAAACTAATATGCCACTCTGTCTGTAGTTTGAAAGATCGCTATGACTAACAAGCAACTAAAAGCCTTGGCAGAAAAAAAAATCCATGGTGAAAAGCAGAGGAACTTCTGGGAACTATTTTATTGTAGAAGAAATGGATGAAGTAAATAAAACACATTTTTTCAAGAGTTAAGTCAGCTATTTTTATTACCACCACCTTCCAAAACATACTATCACTGCATTGTCTTATTTTTCCAACTACCCTTGTGATCCTACATATAAATAATCACTCTACAAATAAGATCAATTAATAGAGCCTTGATATTAAAAGTTAAAAAAAGAATGTGTAACAGACTTCAAAGATTGTTAAAATTGTCAAATAGTTTCAGTACTTGAAGGAGGTAAGCTTCAGTGTACAATAACGAGTAATGTCTTATTATTTAATGTTTCTGAAAAAAATTTAAAGTTTTTCATATATCTCTGTAGTATACTAAATTATTTGTCCCAAGTCTTCATTTCCCTCTGGTAGTAGTATGCATCCACACCTTTGCCATGGCTTCAGGGCAGAGAGAAGGTACTTTTCTGCCCCTAAAATTTGGGTTTGGCCACATTACTTGCTTTATCAATGAGATGTCAGTGGTTGAGATGCCAGCAAAGGTTTGAAATGTGCTTGTGCAGTTGAACTTAGCCCTTCAGCATTTCTGCTTTTCTCTTGAGGAGATGATGCTCAGGTAGCTGCTGGTCCAAGGAATTTGAGAAACAAGGAACATACCAGGACCCAAACCACAGCTTCAAAACAAGCCTAGATGAACCAAACTCTAAATGACCCACAGATGTGTAAGCAAGAAATCAAAGTTTATTATTGTATGTTGTTCAGGGTTTTTTTTTCCTTTACAAGTTTTTTAAATTATAAAATACATAGTATGTAACATTCACCACCTTAGCCATAGTTAAATGTGTAATTCAGTGGCAGTCACAATGTTGTGCAATGATTGTCACTACCCATTTCCAGAACTTTTCCAGTATCCTAAATAGAAACTCTGTACTCATTAAACCATTAACTCCCCATTCCCCTCAAGTACCTCCAACCCCAGCTCTCGGTTACCTCCATTCTCTGTCTCTGTGAGTTTTATTATTCTAGGTATTTCAGGTAAGTGGAATTGTAATATTTGTCCATTTGTGTCTGACTTATGTCACTTAGCATAAGGTTTTTAAGGTTCACCCATGTTATAGCGTATTATCAGAATTTCATTCTTTTTTTAGGCTGAATAATATTGCATTATTTATACATACTACATTTTGCTTATCCATTCAATTATTCATTGGTTGTTTCCATCTTTTGGTTACTGTTCATAATGCTGCCATGAACAATAATAGAATACAATGACCTCTTTGAGTTCCTGCTTTTAATTCTTTTGGGTATGTATCTTGAAGTGGAATTGCTGGATCATACAAAAATTCTATGTATAACTTTGAGGAACCATCACATTGCTTTCCAAAGGAGTTGTACCATTTCACAATCCCACCAGCAATGCACAAGGATTCTAATTTCTTTATTCCTCACCAACTTTGTTTTCTGTTTTGTTTTGTTTTTTTTCTTTTTCTATTAATGGTCATCCTAATGGGTATGAAGTGGTATCTTATGGTGGTTTTGATTTGCATTTCATTAATGACTAATGACATGGAGCATCTTTTCATGTTATTTACTAGCTATCTGCTTATCTTCTTTGAAGAAATGTCTATTCAACTCCTTTGCCCATTTTGAAATTGGGTTTTTGTTGCTGTTGTGAGTTGCAGTAGTTCTACATGTATTCTGGATATTATTCCTTTATCGAGTATAAGATTTGCAAATATTTCCTCCCATTCTGTGGGTTGTTTTTTCACTCTCTTGATGGTGACCTTTCATACACAAGTTTTAATTCTGAAGTCCAATTATTCTAATTTTTCTTTTGTCACCCATGTTTTTGGTGTTATATCCATGAAGTCACTGATAAATCTAATATTATAAAGCTTTTGGCCTATGTTTTCTTCTAGAGAATGTTAATAGTTTTTGCTCTTACATTTAGGTCATTGATCTATTTTGAATTAATTTTATATATGGTATAAAGTAAGGTCTTTGGCATGTGGATATCCAATTTTCCCTGTACCTTTGTTGAAAAGTCTGTTTTTTACCCACCAAATGGTCTTGGAACCCTTGTCAAAAATCAGTGGACTACAAGGTCTGCCAGAAAGTATCCAGCCATGTAATATGAAAAATAGAGACATTAATTGAAGGAGATACAAGAAACACTGTACATAGGACGATGACACCTCAGCCCCCTTCAAAATAGGCACCTTGGGACCTCATACAGTTCTCCCAATTGCCAGCAGCTGCCCCATCGTATTTTCCTGAATCTCAATGATGGTCTGAGATCTCTTCCCTTTCAAAGGTGATTTTAGTTTTAGGAAAAGCCAAAAGTCGTAGAGCACCAAATCTGGGCTGTGGAGGGGCTGAGTTACCTGTGTGATTTAACATATCACCTAAAAACTGCATGAGACATGATGCATGAGCTGGCGTGTTGTTGTGATAAAGCTGCCAATCATCAGTTGCCCATAACTGCAGCCTCCTGAATCATCTGAATGGTTTCCATGGAGAAATGTTCAAGCTTAATGCAAATTCTGATGCAGATTTGTTGTTCTACTACACCTCAGTCATTTTGAATGCAAGAGCCACACAATACACTTGCTCACTCAATGGCATCTACTATCCCCACTGACTAGTACAGTGAGGTGGTCAGTGTTCACACATGCACATTCCAGTCCACACTCCTTGGCTGCCAGGTTACATAGATGTTGTGTAAACCTGTCTTCATCATATTAACAATGGCTGGGCTTTTTCCGGACAGATCTTGTTATGTTAGGATTTATTTCTGGGCTCTCTATTCTATTTTATTGGTCTATATGTCTATTCTTATGCTAGCACATTGTTTTGATTACTGTGGCTTTGTAGTACTTTTTTTTTAAATCCTTACCTGAGGATACACTTATTGATTTTAAAGACAGTGGAAGGGAGAGAGAAAAAGGAGGGAGCGAGGGAGGAGAAGAGAGAGAGAAGAAATATCAGTGTGAAACAGAAATATTGATTGGTTGCCTCCCATACACACCCTGACTGGGGATCAAACCCATAACCTAGGTATGTGCCCTGACCAGGGATTGAACCCACAACCTTTTGGTTACAGGACTACCCTCCACTCCAACTGAGCTACCAAGTCAGGACCGTAGTAAGTTTTTAAATCAGGAAGTGTGAATCCTCCAACTTTGTTCTTCTTTTTCAAGATTGTTTTGGCTAGTAAGGGTTCCTTGAGATTCCATATAAATTTTAGGAAGGATTTTTCTATTTCTGCAAAAAAAAAAAAAAAAAAAGCCATTTGGGTTTTGACAGGGATTACACTGAATCTATAGCTCACTTTGGGTAGTACTATCCTGCTGTTGAGTTTTAAGGCAGTTTGTTACACAGGTTTTTTGCAACAGCTGATTAATACCATGTTAAGCTGAAGAAAGTTATGAAAGTTTAATAAATCCTCGAGTTCAAAGCTATCGATCTGATCTTAATGAAGGTCTCTAAAATAGTAAAAGTTTGTTTACAGTTCATCATGTACACACTGCAAACCAACAGTGTGTATTATTCACTGTAAAGATATTTTTAAAAACCAGATACACAAAATTTTACTATAAAATATTAGGGTTGATTTTTTATCAAACACAGCAGAATTCACCCATCCATTCAAGGGAGTACTGTCCTCTTCAAAGTGACTGTTTAGGGAAAGAAGGTTATAAACACACTTCAAAAGCAGCACTGCCAGAACTGGAGACTATCATGTTAAGTGAAATAAGCCAGCTGGTGAAAGACAAATACCATTTGATCTCACATAAGTGGAATATAGTGGAAAAAATAAACTAATCAG
The DNA here is from genome assembly GCF_019186645.2 of Phyllostomus hastatus. NCBI lineage: Eukaryota > Metazoa > Chordata > Mammalia > Chiroptera > Phyllostomidae > Phyllostomus > Phyllostomus hastatus. The sequence goes on from NW_025334038.1 coordinate 12,247,797, forward strand.
CAAAACAGAACCAAAATAGAACAGCATAAGAGGGGAGGAAGGAAGGGGGAATGGTTTGAAAGAAGGTGAAGGGATTCGTCAAGGAATATATATGAAGGACCCATGGACATGGACAATGGGGTGGGGATTGACTATGGGAGTGGAAGGTGGGCTGGGTGGAGAGGGGCAAAGGGGGAAATAATTGAAACATCTGTAAAACATTAAAAAAAATCAGCACTGCCTAAACAATAGGAAAATAACTTATATGGAATTACCTCTTGGTTTTGGCACACACATATCCATTTTTTGGAGAGGGTACAATCTCATTTATACATATTATTTACTATCCTTTAGAAACACTGAAGACCATGGTAGAAGTGTGGATGGGAGAATAGAGGAGACATTTAAAAAAATATCAAAAGAATGGAACCGCCTTTCAACCTGGCAGTTCCACTGCTGAGATTATTCCCTAGGAATACTGAAACACCAATTCAAAATAACCTATGCACCCCAATGTTCATAGTAGCATTATTTACAATAGCGAAGTGCTGGAGACAGTCTAAGTGCCCATCAGTAAATGAGTTGATCAAAAACCTGTGGTACATTTACACAATGGAATACTACTCAGCAAAAAGAAAGAAGGAGCTCCTACCCTTTGTGACAGCATGGATAGACCTGGAGAACATTATGCTAAGTAAAATAAGTTAGTCTGTGAAAGACAAATACCATATGATCTCACCTATAAGTGGAAACTAATCAACAAAACAAACAAGCAAGCAAAACAGAACCAGAGACATGGAAATAAAGAACAAACTGACAGTGACCAGAGGGGAGGGGTGAGGGGGATAACGGGGGATGGAAAGGGAGGGGTCAGGTCAAGGAACATGTATAAAGGACCCATGGACAAGGACAACAGGGGGAAGGGAGGATTGAAGTGGGAGGTGGGAATGTGGGAGGTGGCCAGGGTAGGGGAGAGTAATAGGGGAAAAATGTGGCCAACTGTAATTGAACAACAAAAATTTATTTTTTATAAAATCAAAAGAGAACAGCATTAGAAATGCAAGGAAGTAACATGTATCAAAAAGAAAGGAACAGTTAATATATCAACTATACAGGATTAATACAGATAGAAGATATTAACCTTATATATAAGGTTAACATCAATATAGATAATATATCAACTATAGGACTGAGTACCTGTCTCTGAACATTTTTGATAATTATAAAAGATTATACTTATTACTAAAAATTCCAAATAAATATGTGAATTTATTTTTTATTTTTATTATTTTTAAGATTGATTGATTGATTGATTTTAGGGAGGGAGAAAGAGAGAGAGAGAGAAACATCGATGTGCGGTTGCTGGGGGCCGTGGCCTGCAACCCAGGCATGTACCCTGACTGGGAATCAAACCTGCGACACTTTGGTTTGCAGCCCGAGCTCAATCCACTGAGCTACGCCAGCCAGGGCTTCTTTTTTATTTTTTAAAAAATATTTATTTATTTATTTTTAGAGAGAGGGGAAGTGGGGGAGAAAGAGAGGGAGAGAAACATCAATGTGTGTTCGCTCTCACATGGCCCCCAATGGGGACCTAGCCTGAAACCTAGGCATGTGCCCTGACTGGGAATCGAACCGGCGACCTTTTTGGTTTGCAGCCCATGCTCAATCCACTGAGCTACACCAGCCAGAGCTTAAATATGTGAATTTAAAAGTTTAAGTCCCCCTTCATATATCTAACCCTTTTTCGTATAATCACTGTTTACTACTTAGTCTATACGCCTCCACATTTTTTCTCATTTGCAAAAAATATGGAATACTTCATAAATTTTCTGTCATCCTTATATAGTAGTTTTGTTCATTTTCTCTGTATTCTTTGATGTTGACAAAACTTAGTTCTTTAAATACAGCTGAAATGAAACGGGTCTTAATAGACATAAATAACTGAACTATCACTACTCCCACATCAATTTCCTTTTATGTTTCAGTTCCTACATTAAGTACTTTACACACGTCCCATCTTACTTACACTTCATAAGGTGGGTATTACCATTCTTTTATAGAGAAAACTGAGACTAAAATGTTGGGTAATAGGCTTAAGATGATATAGCTTAGTAAAATCATGCACAGATTATTGTACTAGAGTTCTGTTAGACTAAAATATGAGCACCCAATTTTACGAACTCCAAAATGCATCATCGGCTCACTTGTCCTTCATGACTACTTTTCAAAATGCCCAAAAATCGTGCTACCTTCTCCAGTAATGCTGATGCATCTTGATGTCTGTTGTTCTTGCCAGCCTCAACAGAAATTCATGAGAATCTTTGTATACAACAACATGAAGTTATTACTTAAAGTTACAGTTAACTTAGAAGAATGAATCCCATGAACTGTCTAGAATTTGGACTCTAGATTTCAGACCTACTTTTAAAGTACAATATATCTTTATCAAAGTTTTTGATATAAATGTTGAACTGGACAGGACCAAATACAGAAGTTTTGTTTCTCCTACAACAGATAACCACCTCATTCCAACAAAGAGGTATAAACCATCTAGGAACAGTTGTTCAGAATTGCAACCCACAACAGTATAATGACCTAGTGGCCTATGTTCACCAACTTATCCACATTATGCTCAAGGTGTACTCACATGCCCACCTCCCTCTGGGCCTCAACTGTAGATAATTTATACATATACTTCTACCAAAGCACCTCTACCATGTCTCTGCATGCAGCTGTTTACCTATTTTTACCTTCTCCCCAAATTAAGTTTCTTAAGTCATATATGTGTCCTTGTGTACCCCAGCCCAGCAGAGTGCCTGTACCTGAGCAGGTGCTACATAAAAGTTTCTAAATCAATGAGACTTCTGAGTATTTTGATATTTTAGAGTTTTAAAATTTAATGTAGCAAACTGAAATTTTAATCTGACTAGGTAAAACACTCATTTTTATGTAAAAGACCTAAAAAGGAAAGTAAACAAACCTGTATGCAGCTAGGTGACTCATTAGAGATGGGAAAGATACTTGTGACTCATCAGTTACCAATAAATCACTTAACCACAATGACTAGTACGAACAAAAATTAAAAAAAAAACACAAACCTACGTATACAAATAACAGTCTGGAAAAAAACCTTGTTTTATTTATTTATTTATTTTCCCCAGAATCCAAACATTTCTGTGCTGGGAGGGAGGCATGTTATGTAAGTACACATAGCAAAATATAATTTTTAACTTTAACAACTGCTATTCAAATTAACGGTAGCCCTTTATAGTAGTCACTGTAACTTTAGCTTTAAAATTCAAAACCTTGCATTTACATTCACTGTAGACCGTAATAGCAGTCAATACAAAAAGGCTGCCAGGGCTGTCTTAAAAAAAATTTGTCTTTAAAGTCTCAACCACAACTAACACAGACTACTCTCTGTTCATTACTTTAAAATGGTGCTAAAGAAAAAATAATTTTAAAAAGAAAAAAAATGATGATTTGTCTCAACTCAAACACCAGCTACTAAACATTAAAAAAATTAATGTCAACATAAAATGGAGGTCCAGAAACGCAGGCCTAGATGTATATCCCACCTTCCTGCCTCCAAACATTTCATTTAAAGATCTCAAACCATCTTGTACACATTATTAAGGACCTGTTCTTAAAAATCTCCAGGGAATGAAATTTGCCAGCCTTCCTATGTAACTCATCTGATTTGGATGCTTCATTTTTATATGCATTCAACCCTGAGAAAATTTATCTTTCCAACAAATTAATAAAAAACAATGTTGAAGAGTCCTGTGGCACTTAACAATTGGTAAATCAACTTTTCAGATTAATACATTAATGAATTAGATATTCTAGAAAAGGTAATTTTGGAAAAAACAACTGATCCCACATTAGGCTTTAAATTTTGGTCTTAAGGAAAATACTCTAAAGCTAGAAACTGCTAGCAATATAATCCAGTCAGTAAGACAAAGATAAGAATCTCAGATTCAATGTCTAAAGTAAATAAATGCTAAGATAGTTATCTACTTAAGATATTAAAAGTGACCTCATATTCTGCTTTTTAAATGATTAGAAAACCCCAGCTGGAACTATCTGATTGATATTTTTAATACTGGAGTCCTTGCTTTATTCCATCTGGTATATGGCCAGAGGGAATAGAGTTAAATGTAGGACCTTATGGAATTAACATATAAATGCCATTATTTCTCCCATTTGGTTATATAGGAAGTTCACATGTTTTAAATACCCACTCTTTCAGTAGCACTATTCAAAATGGAAACACCTTGAGAATAAACAGCCCTTAGGCACTGCCCTAGTACTAAAGATAAAAATATCATATGTAAAAACAGAATAAAATTAAATGAGAATAGAAATGGTCTTTTTCTCATGAACATATTTCTACCTATGCTATTTTCAAAACCAAAGATTATAGCAGAATGGTTAGTTGGCTCACTAAGCTGCTAGTTTCTCAAAGTAAATGTTATTAAATGTTCATTGAACTATTTCATGCTTCACTGGTCCTCAAATTTCTCAGACAAGCTGGAAACATCTATAAGAAGGATTTTTGCTCTATTTAAATAAATGGAATCCACAAAAATTTATGTTGTTCATGTGCTTTTTAAAATCATAATGGAATTCCATCACTTAATATATTATGACTTCTAAGTGTTTCCCCAAATTTTCCTTTTCTAATTCTAATTATACTTAGAGAGTTCCGTGGAGGTGTAGGTAGAAACCCTTTGCTTCCTCTCACAACCAAAAGGAAGATAACGACTAATCTAGAATCAATAAACAACCAGAAGCACCAGAAAGTCAAACTGCATGGAACTCTGACAACTAAGGAATTAAAGAAAAAATCAACCAGAACAACCTGACCGGTAAGGCAGAAACACTGGGCTAGACTTAGATAAACCACAGTGAGGTGGCTGAGGGACGGGACTGACTGCTGAGCTGGTGTGTGTGTGTGGGGGGGGGAGCTGCTTCGGAGACACTGACTTAAACTGACCCTCAGAGCTGACTGTGGGCTATGGCTGGGGTTGCCTGCGGTGGGAGATACTTCCAGTCTGACTCAAGAGTCTGTTGGAAAGTGCACCAGAGACTAGCAGTTGAGCTGCATTGCTCCCTCTCTGGCCCCTCCCCCACAAGTAGCACAGCAAAGAGGGTCACCCTACCTGGGTGAATACCTAAGGCCCCACCCCCTTACAATTTATCAGGTGTGCCAAAACAAAGAAATATGGCCCAACTGAAAGAACACAGCAAAACCTCGGAACTAAGCAATGAGGACATTGCCAACTTATCTGATAGAGAATTTAAAGCCCTGGTAATCAAAATGCTCACAGATCTGATTGAGTGGGGTCAAAAAATGAAAGAACAAATGAATGATACCCAAAATGAAATAAAGCAAAATATTCAGGGAACCAACAGTGACAAGAAAGAAACCAGGACTCAAAGCAACGAGGTGGAACAAAAGGAAGAAATAAACATCCAACTGGATCAGAACGAAGAAACAAGAATCCAAAAAAATGAAGACAGGCTGAGGACTCTCTGGGACAACCTGAAACGTTCCAACATCTTAATTATAGGGGTGCCAGAAGGAGAAGAGGAACAGCAAGAAATGGAAAACTTATTTGAACAAATAATGAAGGAAAACTTCCCCAATCTGGCAAAGGAAATAGACATCCAGGAAGACCAGAGAGTCCCAAAGAAGTTGGACCCAAAGAGGAACACACCAAGGCACATCATCATTAAGTTACCAAAGATTAAAGACAAAGAGAAAATCAGAAAAGAAGCAAAGGGAAGGGAGAGAGTTACCTGCAAAGGGGTTCCCATACAGCTATCAGCTGATTTCTCACAAGAAACCTTACAGGCAAGAAGGGGCTGGAAAGTATTCAAAGTCACGAAAGGCAAGGACCTACATCCAAGATTGTTCTAGCCAGCAAAGCTTTCATTTAGAATGGAAGGACAGATAAAATTGGAAAGATAAAGTCCAATAATATACTTGATAAGGTCAAGTTCAAGGAGTTCATCATCACCAAACCCTTATTATATGAAAGGTTAAAGGGACTTATCTAAGAAAAAAGAGAAAAAATATGAACAATAAAATGACAACAAACGCATAACTATCAACAAATGAACTAAAAGAAAAACAACAAAAACAAAAACTAAAAAAAAAACAACCAGAACAGAAACAGAATCAGAGAAATGAACATCACACAGAGGGAGTTTAGTAGGGAGGGGAAAGTGAGGAATAGGGGGGAAAGGTACAGGGAAGAAGAAGCATAACTAGTAGGCATAAAACAGACGGGGAAAGATAAAAATGGTACAAGAAACAGAGGACTCAAAGAACTTATATGTACAACCCATGGACTGAACTAATGGGGTGGTAATGCTGGAGGGTTGGGGGAGCAGGGTGGAGGTGGGGATAAAAGGGGAAAAACTGGGAAAACTGTAATAGCATAATCAATAAAAAATACTAAAAAAAATAAAAATATTTCTCATAAAAATAATTATACTTAGAAACTAAGGGATAAAAAGGAATAGATCCTGAAGAGTTCATAGAAACAATGAAAACAGGCAGCCTATAAATCTCTATTTTCGAGATAAAGTCCAATATACTCTACTGGGACAAGCCAAGGAATAATGAAATCAATTGTTGTGCCACAAATACACAACATACTCTTTAACCCTGGTGTTATGATTGCTGGATCAGGAGTCTACAGGGTAAGGGAGTGTGTAGGGCATTCACAAGGCAAGAGAAACAATGAGATGGGGAACAATGAAAAGGGGTGCAGTGAGAATAGTTCCAGGAATGGAACTGGGACTGCATGAAGTCAAACAGATTAGGAGGCAGGAAAGAGCAAAAAGGTGGAAATTATGGTTATAATGACTACTGGAGTTTAAAATGAAGTTCTGAGCAGCAAAATGCAAGATGTGGCCACAGGAGTGAGTTAAAATAAATGGTGAAGATAATAGAGAAAAATGAAGAAATTTTAAGGCTAAAGTGTTCCATACAGATACCAGAAAAACATTTAGAATGAAAGAACCAGAATATTATCAGCCAGAAAAGCAAAATGGTTTTCAGTAAAACAACCTATTTTAGTGTTTGGGCTTTTCATAAACTCAAAAGGCTGGATCTTCTCTTCATTTACTCAGCATACATTACTCAACATATATAAACTTATGTATATTTACAGCTGCCTATCCAAACCACTCTCCCTTTCTTTATTGATAACAGAGTCCCATCCCTATTTAATATCCTCTCTTCACCTGGCCAAGTGTTTTAAGGAAAGGTAAGTTCATCCCAGCTCCCTAGAGTGTCTTGTGTTTAGTCTCAATGCATTGGGGAATTTACTCCAGTTTGTTGGTGTCATCTCCACATAGTTTCTCATACTAAAAACTTTGAAGTGGATTTCATGTTCTTTTCTTTACTTCCACACAAAAACAGTCAGCAAACAGGTAAGACTCGTAATGTTTTTACCCACTCACTGGGCAAACATCATTATCTCTTTTTAAGAGTATAATATCAGTTTTGCTATAATATTTGTTTTGAAAATGTGAGTCAATTCCAACACAACTAATATATAAAGGATCAATCTGAGCATAATAAGAATTTTGTGTTTCATTAGTGAGAAACACTAGGCCAACATAGACAACTATCCTCTGGTGAACTAAGACATGTAAGAGTACACGAAACACACATCTCAAACACCTACTGTGTCACAAGTCCCACCCATCCCCATGATGGTCCAACTTTCCTTTGGATTTCAGATAACTTTCCTTCTACCACATTGCAAAAATTTACAAGCTACAACTCTGCAGGCCCCCACTTCCACAAGGACACAGAGTGTCTTTTTTAAGCCAGACATTTATTGTTTATAAATTTTTCACCCCTTCAACATGTATGAAACTGTTTTTTTTTTTTTTTAAATTAGGTTTTCTTTGAACTTTTTAAAAAATTTTAATTGTTGGTCAGGTAGTTTTCTGTCTTTTACTCCAATCCCAGCCCACTCTGGCCCCCACCAGCCCTCCCCACCTCCCTCTCATTTCCACTCACCCCTAGTTTTTGTCCATGTGTCTTTTATACTTGTTCCTGTAAACCCTTCTTCCCCTTTCCCCCTGAAATTCCCTCCCCTCTTCCCTCTGGTCACTGCCAGCCTGTTCTCTATTTCACTCTTTGGTTACATTTTGCTTGTTTGTTTGTTTGCTTTGTTTTGTTGTTTAGGTTCCTGTTAAAGATTAGATCATATGGTATTTGTCTTTCACTGCCTAGCTTATTTCGCTTAGCATAATGCTTTCCAGTTCCATCCATGCTGTGGCAAAGGGTAGGAGCTCCTTCTTTCTTTCTGCTGCATAGAATTCCATTATGTAAATGTACCATAGTTTTTTGATCCATTCATTTACTGATGGGCACCTAGGTTGCTTCCAGCACTTAGCTATTGTAAATTGTGCTGCTATGAACATTGGGGTGCACAGGTTCTTTTGGATTGGTGTTTCAGGGTTCTTAGGATATAGTCCCAGCAGTGGAATTGTTGGGTCAAAAGGCAGATCCATTTTTAGTTTTCTGAGGAAGTTTCATACTGTTTTCCATAGTGATTGTACCAGTCTACAATCCCACCAACAGTGCACTAGGGTCCCCTTTTCTCCACAACCTCTCCAACACTTGTTGTTTGTTGCTTTGTTTATGATGGCCATTCTGACCGGTGTGAAGTGGTATCTCATTGTGGTTTTAATTTGAATCTCTCTCATAGCTAGTGATATTGAGCATCTTTTCATGTGTCTCTGGATCCTCTGATGTCCTCCTTGGAGAAGTGTCTGTTCAAGTCCCTTGCCCATTTTTTAATTAGGTTGCTTGTCTTCTTAGAGTGGAGTCGTGTAAGTTCTTCATATATTTTGGAGATTAAGCCCGTGTCTGAGGTATCATTTGCAAATATGTTTTCCCATACAGTTGGTTCTCTTTATTTCAATACTGTTTTCTTTAGATGTGCAGAAGTTTTTTATTTGATGAGATCCCATTTGTTTATTCTTTCATGTCCCTTGCTCTGGTGGACATATCAGTGAAAATATGCTGCGTGAAATATCTAAGATTTTCCTGCCTATGTTCTCCTCTAGGACTTTAATGGTGTCATGGTTTATATTTAAATCTTTTATCCACCTTGAATTTATGTTTGTGTATGGTGTAAGTTGGTTCTCGAGTTTCATTTTTTTGCACATGGCTATCCAGTTCGCCCAACACCATATGTTGAAGAGGCTATTTTTACTCCATTTTATGTTGCTGCCTCCTTTGTCGAATATTAATTGACCATAGAGACTTGGGTTTATTTCTGGGCTCTCTGTTCTGTTCCATTGGTCCATGTGCCTGTTTTTATGCTAGTACCAGGCTGTTTTGAATACAGTTGCCCTGTAATATAGTTTGGTATCAGGTATTGTGATACCTCCTACTTTGTTCTTCTTTCTCAAAATTACTACAGCTATTTGGAGTCTTTTCTGGTTCCATATACATTTTTGAAGTGTTTGTTCTATGTCTGTGAAATATGCCATTGGTACTTTAATAGGTATTGCATTGAAACTGTAAATTGCTTTGGGAAGTATGGACATTTTGATGATGTTAATTCTTCCAATCCATGAATATGGTATATGTTCCCATTTGTTTGTGTCTTCCTTGATTTCTTTCTTCAGTGTTTTAGTTTTCTGCATACAGGTCTTTTGCATCCTTGGTTAGGTTTATTCCTAGGTATTTTATTTTTCTTTTTGCTATATCGAATGGGATTTTTTTAAAAATTTCTGCTTCTGCTGTTTCATTGTTAGTATACAAAAATGCCTGTGATTTCCAGATATTGACTTTGTATCCCGCTGTTTTGCCAAATTCATTTATTAGGCTGAGCAGTTTTTTGGTGGAGTCTACAGGATTTTCTATGTACACTATCATGCCATCTGCAAACAATGACAGTTTTGTTTCCTCCTTTCCAATTTGGATGCCTTTTATTTCCTTTTCTTGTCTGATTGCTGTGGCTAAAACTTCCAATACTATATTGAATAAAAGTGGTGAAAGTGTACAACCTTGCCTTGTTCCTGATCTTAGTGGAAAAGATTTGTTTTTCCCCATTGAGTATGATGTTGGCTGTAGGTCTCTCACATATGGCCTTTATTGTGTTGAGGAATGCTCCCTCTATTCCCACTCTGCTGAGTGTTTTTATCATAAATGGGTGTTGTACCTTATCAAATGCTTTTTCCACATCTATTGATATGATCATGTGGTTTTTGTCTTTCCTTTTCCTTATGTAATGTATTACATTTACTGATTGATGAATATTGAACCATCCTTGCATCCCTGGGATGAATCCCACTTGGTCATGGTGTACGATCTTTTTAATGTATTGTTGGATGTGGTTTGCGAATATTTTGTTGAGGATTTTAGTGTCTATGTTCATCAGTGATATTGGCCTGACATTTCCTTTCTTTGTTATGTCTTTATCTGGTTTAGGGATTAGGATGATGCTGGCTTCATAAAAAGAGTTTAGGAGTCTTCCATCATTTTGGATTTTTTAGAATAGCCTGTGAAGGATAGGGGTTAGCTCTTCCTTAAATGCTTTGTAGAATTCTGTGAAACCATCCGGACCTGGGTTGTTGTGTGTCGAGAGTTTTTTGATTGCCACTTCAATTTCATCTGCTGTTATTGGTCTTTTTAGGCTTTCTGCTTCTTCTTCATTGAGTTTTGGAAGATATATTTTTCTAGAAATTTGTCCATTTCACCTAGGTGTTCAAGTTTCTTGGCACAGTTCTTCACAGTAATTTCTTACAATCCTTTGTATTTCTGTGGTGTCAGTTATAATCTCTCCTCTTTCATTTCTGATTGTGTTTATTTGGGTTCTCTTTCTTTTTTTCTTGGTGAGCTTGCTTAAAGGCTTGTCGATTTTGTTTCTTTTCCAAGAACCAGCTGCTGGATTCTTTGATCCTTAAAACTGTGCTTTTAGTCTCTATGTCATTTAATTCTGCTCTGATCTTGGTTATTTCCTTCCTTCTGCTTGCTCTGGACTGTCTTTGTTGTTCCTCGAGTTCTTGTAGGGATAAGATTAGGTTGTTTGTTTGAAATGTTTCTATCTTTTTTAGGTATGCCTGTATCACTATGAACTTCCCTCTTAGGACTGTCTTTGCTGTGTCCCATAAGTTTTGGGTTGTTATGAATTCATTTTTGTTTCCAGAAACTCTTTGATTTCTTCCCTAATTTCATTCTTGACCCATTCATTGTTTAATAGCATGGTATTCAATCTCCATGATTTTGAGTGTTTTGGGTTTTTCCCTTGGGGTTAGTTTCTAGTTTCAGGCCCTTGTGGAGAGAGAAAATGCTTGACATGATTTCAATTTTCTTGAATTTGTTGAGGCTTGTTTTGTGTCCTATCATGTGGTGTATCTTTGAAAATGCTCCATGTGCATTCGAAAAGAATGCGTATTTAGCTTCTTTGGGATGTAGGGCTCTATATATCAGTTAGGTTCATTTCATCTAGGGCATTGTTCAATGCCATAATATCTTTTTTGGTATTTTGTTTGGAAGATCTGTCCATTTTTGATAGTGGGGTGTTAAAATCCCCTACTATAATTGTGTTGCTGTCAATCTTTCTTGAAGTCCTCTAAAAAATTTTCTTTATGTATTTGGGTGCTCTTATGTTGGGTGCATATATATTTACAATATTTATGTCTTCTTGGTGGATTCTTCCCTTGAATATTATAAAGTGACCTTCTGGGTCTCTCTTTATGGCCCTTTTTTGGAAGTCTATTTTGTCTGATATGAGTGAGTATTGCTACCCCGGCTTTTCTTTCCTGTCCATTTGCTTGGAATATATTTCCAGCCATTCACTTTCAGTCTGTGTAAGTCTTTTGTTCTGAGGTGGGTCTCTTGTAGGCAGCATATATGTGGGTCAAACTTTCTTATCCATTCAGCTATTCTATATCTTTTGAGTGGAGCATTTAATCCATTTATGTTTAAGGTTATTATTCATAGATACTTATTCATTGCCCATTTGTGTACCTGTGTTCCTCTCTCTCTGTTTTCCTTCCTTCCTTTCCTTATAGCAGTCTCTTTAGCATCTCTCGCAGAGCTGGTTTAGTGGAGGTGTATTCTTTTAGACTTCTTTTGTCTGGGAAGCTCCTTATTTGACCTTCTATCTTTATTGAGAGCCTCGCTGGGTAAAGCAGCCTTGGTTGCAGGCCTCTGGTTCTCATTATTTGGAGTATTTCTTGCCATTCTCTTCTGGCTTGGAGCGTTTCCATTGAGAAGTCAGCTCCTAACCTTATCGGGGCTCCCTTGTATGTTACTTCCTGTTTCTCCCTTGCTGCTTTTAAGATTCTCTCTTTGTCTCGGTATTTTGCCATTATATGTCTTGAAGTGGGCCTCTTGGGGTTCCTCTGGATTGGGACTCTCTGTGTTTCCTGGATTTGTGTGACTTTTTCTCTCATCAAATTAGGGAAGTTTTCCATCATTATTTTTTCAAATAGGTTTTCTATCCCTTGCTCCTCTTCTTCTCCTTCTGGTATCCTTATTATATGGGTATTATTATGTTTCATATTGTCTTGCATTTCTCTTAATCCTTCTTCATTCCTTCTGAGCCTCTTTTTCTTTTCTTGCTCTTTCTGGGTGTTTTTTTTCCTACTTTGTCCTCTAGCTCGCTGGTCCGATCTTCTGCTTCCTTGATCCTGCTTTTGATTCCTTCTACTGTGTTGTTCTTCAGTTCAGAAATTGTGTTCATTTCCTCTTGGCCCTTGTTGATAGTTTCTATTTCCTTTTTCATGTTGATATAGTTTGCAGTAGCTTCCCTGTAGTTTCTGGTAATTCATTGTGAGCTCATTGAGCTTCCTGATAACCATTGCTTTGAACTCAGTATCTGATAGTTGAGTTGCCTCTATTTCATTTAGCATTCTTTCTGAGGCTTCCTGCTTTCCTTTCATCTGGGGATAGTTTCTTTGTCTTCCCATCATTTGTGAGACTCTTCTTGTTAGCCTCAGCAACAGAATTGATCTGTTCTGGCTCCCTGGGTTTATAGTGTGAACTTCTGTGGTAGAATACTTGTGAGATTCAGTGGTGCAGTCTCCTTGATCTCCCAAGCTCACTGGCCTTGGGCTATTGCTTAAGTTGGCTCTGTGTTTGTCTTTGGGTTTTGATTGTTGCTGGGTCTTTCTTTGGTGGTTCCTTCCCACCAGCTGGTTAACTGAGGATCACTCTGTCCACTACCTCTTGTATTTTTTTTGTGCTGGTGAGGACAACAAAATGCTGGTTGTGTTCAAGCTGGTTCTTCCATGTGTACAAGGTTTTGAGGATTCTCTCTTGCTCTTGTTCACTTGTTTGTACTGGGTATTTTCTCCCCTATTTAGTTGTATTTACAGATAGGTCCTGGATTGAAGTCTGTGTGGTTTCCACTCGCTCCTTCACCTTCTTCGGTTGTTATCTGTTGGTGGTTCCTTTGCTGTTCAGTTTCCTCTTCCAGTGGGTATCCTGGTGTTCACCACTTCCACCTACTTCTTTTTGTGATCAGTTGGAGGGGAAACGCAAAATAGTTTAAGACAGCAAGAGAGTATTCTATGATATTTACAGTAGCAGCCAGTAGAGAAGAGATAGGAGATTCTTTGACTATGTATAGTGTTAACTGTGATCTTCTACCCAATTAGCTGCTTTTTAGAAAGGATGGAAAGAAGATAAGACTCTTGTTGGGGAAGGAAGGATTTTGAGTTGGATCTAGAAAGCAGTGAGGTTATGGAAGGTCAGATTCTGAGGTAAGGTGAAAGTAAAGAATAGTAAATAGGTGTCATGTGTGAGAGAATAGAGTTAACCACTGCAGTAATAGAGTTCAGGAAACCGTGAAGTGGGCTAAGATCTGGGAGAGATGTTGAGAAGTACTTACAATTGTATGGAACACCTATTATTTACAATAATATTAGAGCAACAATCATATGACAGAATCTATGTGATCTGGATAACAAAAATAGGGAGTATAGGACCTTGAGTAGTGTGCTAATGGGACACAAGTGAAGTTAAGGACAGTAAATTAGCAATACACTATGAAAAAGAGAACGGGGAAACCTGTCAAATGATACAATATAACCAGCCAAGCAAAGCAGATTATACAGAAAGAAGAGGAATACAAAAATACTACTAAAAGATGTAACAATAATGAAAAAAAAAGCCCACAAAAAACCCCCAGCAATAATACAAATATGCAGTAACTTGTAGGTTCTCTGTAATAGCAAAGTGAAATCTGTCCCACTGTCTCAGCTGTTGTGATGCCCCTTCTTTGGGTCCAACTGCAGTCTTTTCACAGTTCCAAGGTTTTTGGGTCCCCCCCACCTCACTTGTAGGTATTTAAAAAAAATAGGCAAAGGAAGGAAGAAGAGATAAAATTGAAAAGGAAAGAAGAAGGAATAAAACAAGAATGAAGGAAAGAGAGGTAAAAGGAATTGAAAGATAAAAAATGATAAAAATTAAAAAATAAAAAATTATTTTAAAAAATAGAATAAAATAAAAAAGCCTCTTGGTTTCAAGGTGGCCAGACCAGTTTTCTGGTCTTGCTGGTTACAGCAGGCTGCGGGGCAACTAGTATGGCTTTTCTTTCTTCCCAACCTGTACCGAGTCAGCCTCGTGCACCCCCCTGGAGCTATCCTGGCGCCTCTCCCTGGTGCCCTGGGTGTGGGATCTAGGCCTTTCCCCAGGTTACCGCTGTGGGCTGGGGCACGGGGGTGTGCTCACGCGTGCATGCTCAGCCAGGCTGCCTCACCCTTCCCAGTGCTATGGGGGTGCACAGGGTCTTCCACACAACATCGGGATTGCTGCCCAGCTGGGTAGCGGAGAGGCTGGAGCGATTGCTGCAGGAAAATTCCCCAAACAGTGTCTGTCTTTTCACTTTTTCTTTTTGAGAAATTCTTCCTACTCAAACCTGCTGCTCCATACAGTGGCCTGGCCTCTCCCACAGCCCAATTCTCCAGCCAGACCGGTGACTATTGGGGTCAGGGCCCGTCACTGCATGACTCTCAACTCTCCCCAACCAGTGTCCACAGACTCCGTGGGGGCTCACAGCCCTTGTGTGTTTGCCACTTACACCTTATTCCCCTCTCTGCGACTTCAAGCAACCAGGTCTCTTCCAGTGCTGCTCAGATCTTGTTTGGTCGGAGAGGGAGCAGTTGCCCTGCTTTCTCCCAAGGACTCTATGGCAGACCCAGCATGCGCAGGCCTGGGGCTGCAGCTGCCCTGGTCGCCACACTGGTCCTTGGGACTTATTGTCCTGAAGCACTGTCCTTACTGTTTGGTTTTTCGGTGTCTGCTACAATTTTTGGTCTCTTATTTTCATACATGCTGAGGTACTGTTGGCTGTTTGCTCTTTTACTCCATAGATCAGCTAGGATTTTCTCCTGTATGTAGGGTGAAGTGGAATCTGCTCCCTCCTACCCGGACACTGTCTTCTTGTTCATCCTAAATTAGGTTTTTTTGTAAAACTTTTTCACTGATAAAATTTTTTATTGTGCCATTAACCTGTTTTCCACATAAGCCTTGACTTTTTAATTGCATAATCTTGCATATCAGTGATTTTAGGAATGTACCTGTTACACATTACAGCAGAACTGATTCAATATTAGCACCACTCTACAAAAAGTTAACCCACAAGAACACCCACCCATACCTGAATGTCCCAAAATCTCCTTCTTTACTGACACTAGAGCAATTGTAGGAAAGGATTTTAGTTTGTACAAGTGTATGAAAAAGAGCCTGATGTGTTAAGGATGCCATCAGTTACCCAGCCAAATTCTTTCACTTCTTTCCTATATCCAGAATGTCAGTAAAAAATAAATTCTTATTTCAAAACCTGACTCTGTGGTCTTATTTTCCACATCAGCTGCACATACAACACAGCTGCTTATGTTGAGTGACATTGTGTTTTCTCATATCTAGAGTGTTAAGAATGTGTAAGACTCAGCCCTGGCTGGCGTAGCTCAGTGGATTGAGCGCAGGCTGCGAACCAATGTGTTACAGGTTCCATTCCCAGTCAGGGTACATGCCTGGGTGGCAGGCCATGACCCCCTGCAATCGCACATTGATGTTTCTCTCTCTCTATCTCCCACCCTTTCCTCTCTAAAAATAAGTAAATAAAATCTTAAAAAAAAAAAAAAAGGAATGTGTAAGATAACCTGTGTGGCAGTGCTGATGATGATAAGAAAAAGTAAGCAAAAACATGCAATTATTAAATTACCCAGTCAATTTTAGATTTCATATTTATAGTTAGAGCTATCAAATATTTTTATATTGAAATTATTCAAGAAAAAGTAACTTTATAAACATAAAGCTCCCTAGTTTCTAACTACCTTTCCTGCCACTGTTTTTATAGCATTTAAAAAAAAATAAATTTTTTTGGGGGGGTGACATTGGTTAATATTATATAAATTTCAGAAGTACATCTTTATAGTACAACAACTAAATATTCTATTGTGTGCCCACCACCTGAGGTCTAGTCTCCTTCCATTACCATGTATTTGACTCCTTTTATCTACTTTGTCCTCCTTCCAACCTTCTTCTTCCCTGTAACCACCATTCTATTGTCTGTACTAATGAGGTTTTTTTTGTTTTATTTGTTCATTTCTTGCTTTTTGTTTTATATCCCACATATGAATAAAATCATATGGTTCTTGTCCTTTTCCATTTATTAGCATAACACTCAAGATCCACTCATGTTGGTGCAAATGGCACTATTTCATTATTTTTAATGGCTGAGCAGTATTCCATTGCATATATGTACCACACCTTCTTTATCCAATCATCTACTGATAAGACACAGGTTGCTTCCATGCCTTGGCTATTGTGAATGATGCTGCAGTGAAAATAGGTGTGTATATATATATATATATCTTTACAAATAAGTGTTTTTACTTATTTATTATACTGAATGTTAATTGTAGATTAAATTTCTTAAATATTAAAAATACTATTTCATAGGCAATAAAAGTCTGAGTGTGTATGGGAGGGTTTTTCTCCATGGCCTTTCACTGAAAAAATGTATGGCACCTACCCTGGTTGGGTGACTCAGCTAATTGGAGTATCGTCTGCTACACCAAAAATGTGGGCTTGATTCCCAGTCAGGACACATACCTAGGTTGCGGGTTCAGTCCCTAGCTGTGGCATGTACAGGAGGCTACCAATTGATTTTCCTCTCTCTTTTCTCCTCTCTTTTCTTTTAAATTATTTTAAAAAGATTTTATTTATTTATTTTTAGAGAGAGAGGGGTAGGGAGGGAGAACAGAGGGAAACATCAATGTATGGTTGCCTCTTGTACACCCCCTAATGGGGGCCTGGCTTACAACCCAGGCATGAGCCCTGGGAATCAAACTGGTGACCCTTTGGTTCACAGACCAGCACTCAATCCACTGATCCACACCAGCCAGGACTTCCCTCCTCCTCTCTAAAATCAAACATATCCTCAGGCAAAGATAAAAAAATTATGTGTGTGTGTATATATAAATTATACACATAAACATATAGCACCTGTTACAGAGGTCACTGAAGAAGAGTATACTCCATCATTATTCATATAATCCACTCAATATACCCAAGATAATTACGAAATGGTTAACAACATAAACTCTGTATAAATAATAGTTTTTACCTTTTATTTCAGATTGTTTTATGTACCACAGATTTAATCCCCTCGAGGTGCTTTATTATACCACATTGTTACAATAAAGACCTAAAATATGTAAAAATCCTATATATTGATATATGCTGATGGTTACTTGTTAATAGTAAGCATAAACTTTGGAGTTGGTGAAAGCTAGGTGATGATCATGATTATAAGTTTAGGTAGTTATCAGCTCATATTTTTTAATACTATTTCCATTTTGTTTCTATTTACCTGCTTTTGCCCTCTCCCTAATTTAGAATAGTGAAGATATTATTTTAAACATTTCTTTTTGCATACTTACATATTCTTATATCAACAAAAACTTAAAATTTTAACACAACTTACAGGTACTTGAATATTAAAGACTTTCAGCAAAACTGGCAACAAGTTTGCTAGCCTTCTAGTTGTCAGAAATAATTTGTTGAAATCTTACTATACTCAACAAGAAATGTGTTCCACAGATGTATATAACCACCCACATTCAATTTAATGATTTTAAATCTTAGAAAAAGTATAATATAAAATTAGTTAGAAAAAAGGACAGGTTATAAAGTTGCCACATACTAGTTTTTCGAGTAACACACCAACAAAAAATGCTTCAATGATGTAAATTAAATTGTATAATTCAAGGAAAGAATTCGAAATGCCCAAACATGAGAAACAATATATTTGCCATTTAAGTCAAACAGAACCCCCAAAACATAAATTATTTTTAAAAATATTAAACTACTCTGTGATTTAAAAAAAAACCTGTATTTCAATTCTAAGGCAAGCACAAACTTGTCAAGTATCGTGTCAAGTAACTTCTTTCAATTACAGTAAATTAATAGCATATTCAATCTCAGACTTTTATATTTCCCAGGTGAGCAGAAATAAGGATTTTAAAAGAAGAGTCTTCACTCTAAAAATGAAGTAAGGGTGGCATACAGTAAACTGTTGGGAACCACCCTGCCTGGTTTCAGAAGCTGTAACTCCCCCCGCATCCCCCCCCCCCCCCCCGCATGGCTAAGGCTGAGCGAGCAACCTTCGGACCATAAGCCACTAAGGAAACAAAGCTTATCTCCCTGGCAGTGGCGCTGCCTCTGCTCCTTTTTCTTTACCCTGCCTGTCCCCCAATGCTTGACTGGTTAGCCAGTGACAGGTAATATTCCTCAAGGGAGGAAAAACCTAAGACAGGCACAATCACAGGGACCCCCCAGGGAAGGACTTGGGGGACTGTAACAAAAGGGGGTGATGGACCCTCGCCCCTTGGCTTTGACATAACCTGAGTCCTCATTCTGTCTGCGAGAAGTCTCCTAATCTCTTGGCTGTCTTACTTCCCCTGCCTAATTTAAGCCTAGCCCTGTGCTGGAAAGGGTGGGTTCTCTAGGTGCTTAGGCCTAAGAAAGAATATATAAAATCCTGTGAAACCTGCTTTGCTAAGAATGCTCTCAATTAAATGATAAGGGTCCGAGAAGGAAATGAGTTTGTTTCCCAAAGTTGTGTAGCCCTTTAGCTAACAGATCCTGACTCAGAATAAGCCCTCGTAGTTCTTTGTATGCTACCTATTGTTTAATCCTTACTGCCTGACAATAATTAATGAACTTTACGTGTATCCCTGTGCAAACTGAAAGCTAATAAAAGCTTGTCAAGGCGAGGGTTGGTGCATTCTCCTCTTGAGAGAGTGGCTGTGCAGTCCTTTTTCCTCCATAGGACTCGGTAGTCCATGTGAATTTATCTCGTAGCTCATCCATAATGCTGAGGACACTGTGGGCCAGTGTCTGCGTCAGTAAACAATTTATTGAAGTCACATGGTTTAGTGGGGAGCTGAGCTTCTGGGCTCTCTGGCTCTCTATTATACCCAGAATTGGTACTTTCTAAAAATTAAAGGTTTAAAATTATCCTAGTAGTTTCATAATGACTTATTATGTGAACTCATTTTTCTTCACCAAAACCTCCAGAATTTTAAGTTAAAAATAAGCTCAGTAAGATTCCATTCAATATGGCATTGACCACTGGTTCTCAAACTATTGCATGGGCTCTCTTTAGTGGAACAAAAAATGCAAGGAACCCTCAGTGAGCATTTAAATAAGTTTTATTGTGCTATTTAGGTATCTACAAGTGTAAAACCAGTATAAATGCCTAATGTTTATATCCCTTAACTTTAAATCAAAATGAAATTTTAAATAAAAACAAATACAAAAATATAAAAGTCAAATAAACAATATTATTAAAGTTCACAAAAACTATACTGCAGACATTTGATTTACTGTATGAAGCTGTAACCTTTGATCCAGTTCTATATTTAATCTGTTTCTGTATTTTTTACTTTAATACTAATAATGTGAAGAATACCTGTTCACAATTACATAAAACATTAACTTTGAGGTTGGGTCTGAATAATTAGGCCTCAAAATTAACCAAAATTCCCCAAAGAGTGATTGAAATAAAGTATCAGTTGGTATTTTTATAAAACTATCTCTTGTTCATGTGGAAGTTAATAATACAGCATTGTTAACTGAAATTTTAATTGAATGGGTATGTAATCTGATAACTACTAGAACTGGAAATAGAAACATTTCTCCTTGCACGGAAATGATTATACTTCTTAGTGATTCTGCGGCCCTTACACAGAAAATTGGATTCAATAAATTTGTTTGAATGGCACAGGCTATTAAAACTTTAGAATGCCTCTTTGAAAAAAAGATTTTATTTCTTTTTAGAGAGAGGTGAATGGAAGGAGAAAGAGAGGGAGAGAAACATCAGTGTGAGAAACATTGCTGGGTTACCTGTCAAATGTGCAGAGACTGGGGATCAAACCTGCAACCCAGCAAGCACTCTGACTAGAAAGAGAACTGGTGACTTTTAGCTTTGCAGGATGATGCCCAACCAACTGAGCCACATCAGTTAGGACAGGATGCCTCTTAACTATCAAGTACTACCTAGTAACCCAACTGGTTCAATATGTGTCACTATTCAAACACAGTGAAATCTTAATTTGTACAGAACACGGACATCATCTGACTTTGTTTGGCATGAACACAGATGTAACTATGACAGTAAATGCTAAATGGAAGTTTTAAATTTAGACAGTTATTCTGTTATAAGTTAGGCTTTAAAATGATATACAGTAATACCCTTATATAACCTTAAGACAATAATAGAAATATGTACAGTAAAATTTAAAAAGTATAGAATACTTCCAAACTTTCAAGAACATATCTGTGGACCCCAAAGAAATGGTAAGAGAAAGTAATCAATGAGGATCATGACAGACATGGGCTTAAACTAAGTGAGAAAAAATGAAAATTTACTAAATAAAGCCAAAACTTTTAGCATAAACAGTAAAGTAAGAAGAAGCCATTGCAGATATGCAGCCTGCCCAATGTGAAGAGTGTATCTTGGGAAGCAGAGGCAAATAACACTGTAATGAGGGAACCAGCACTCAAAATTATTATCGGACATGGTTGGAAATAGAAAGCCATTAAAGATTTTAGAGAAAAATAGCACTTAAAAGGAAACTTCCAGCAAGTATGGACTTAAAGCAGAAAGAGCTTGTATATATCAATAAATATTAGTCTAATAAATTATTGGACTATCCTGTTTAAAACCAACTAACATATGGCAGAAATTAAAAAGAGCAACACTAAAAAGATAAAGAATTAATGCCAAATACCTTAGAAAACTTACAAATAGAAGACTTTACTCTCAAATATTTTTTAAAACATCAGTAAATAATTATAGTATTACTATCATTCTGGTGTCATGGCTGAAAGTTGGATTATCTTTCATGCTTCAAAACATAGAAAGTTCATGTGAGCCATAGTTTAGAATTTTTGTAGTATGGTATAACAATAATAAATTAATACAGTCAGACCATAGCAAATTATACAAATTTTTACTTTTCATCTGTTACTGTCAAACAGAGGAATTTTTCTTTTTTTAAATATATTTTATTATATTTTTTCTATTACTATTTAACCCCCTTACACACTTCTCCCCACTGCAATCACCACACCATTGTCCATGAGCCTTTTTACCTTTTTGTTCCATCCCTCCACCCCCTAACCTCCCCACTCCCAATAGCTGTCATCTTTTTCTTTATCTTCATAAAGAACTGTCCCTATTTTGCTTGTTAGCTCAGTTTGTTCATTAGATTCACATATAAGTGAAATTATATGGTATTTGTCTCTCCTGGCTTATCTTAGGATAATGTTCTCCAGGTCCATCCATGCTGTCGCAAAGGGTAAATTTTTTTTTACGGCCGAATAGTATTCCACTGTGTAAATGTCCCAAAGCTTAGTTTATCCAATCATCCACTGGTGGGCACTTGGGCTCCTCCCATATCTTGGTGGTTGTGAATAACAGTGCAAGGAACAAAGGGGTGCTCACGTTCTTCTGATTTAGTATTTTGGGTTTCTTTTGGTATATTCCCAGAAGTGGGGTTACTGGGTCAAAAAGCAGACCCATTTTTAATTTATTGAGTTATCTCCATACTGCTTTCCATAGTGGCTACACCAGTCTGCAACCAACCTCAAAGATAAATGTATGTAACTACCTTAAATCATGGTTTTCACAATGGAGCCAATGCACACCCATTTTATATGAAACATATTCATGTTAAACCTAGTCAGTAAAGATAATTTTTAGGAATAGGATTTTGAATGATGAAGAAAAAAACAACTCATCTTTTTCTTAAATAAGTTCTGAAAGTTCTTTAGAATTTACAATATGACTTCACTCAATTTATTATAGTTCATGAATAGAACAGGCCATTTCAAAGTAAAAACAAACTTTTTAAAATCCTCACTCGAGGATATGTTTTTCTACCATTGATTTTTATTTTAGATGGAGAGAGAGAGAGAGGGAGAGAGAGAGAGAGAGAAGAGAAGGAGGTGGGAAAGAGAGACTACCTCCCCACGTGTACTAACTCGAGGCTCGAACCTGCAACCTAGGTATGTGTCCTCACTGGAAATCAACCTGCCATCTTCTAGTGTACAGGACAATACTCAAAACAACTGAGCCACCTCACCAGAGCAAATTTTTCTGTGCTTGAATTTCTTCTTCAAAAATTGGTACTTTGAATATAAGATCATACTACTAGCATTTGTCATATAGGCCATGTGCCAATTTGTGAACTACCTTAGAAGTATGGTTTAAAATCATATAAAAAAGATAATCTGACTGACTTCCCAGAAGGACAAAATTATGTTCCTAATTTTAATCAACATAATCAACCAACCACAAAAATTAAAAACTCATCATTTTTCACCAGAGGGTCTTAGTTAAGAGAATTTTCTTTTTCTTTTTTCACTAGGTAGCAAAAGCTATTAACACATTTACTCTTAATTATTCAGGCCAGATACGTTAACATATGAGTAGTGCCAAAAGTTAAATAATTATGACCTAAGTATACATGTTAAGCTTATTGTATAAAATTGGCTCCATTCACTTGTATATAACCAGTCAAAAGCTTTATAATCAGCTCTATTATGAAACCATCTTTTCCCACACATTATCAATTATATAAAGTCCATTTTTGAGGGATTAAAAATAGCTACATGTTCTTTGTTGAAAAAATCCAAGTCACAACTTAACTGTTCAGCCTGAATTATATCTTGATTGAGTTCGACTTCAGGATTACGAAATCCAAGCTGAGTTATCTGAATTATTTTATTGCCTAAAAGAAGTATCTCCCTTACATTATCCCTTTTAGATGAAAGCCTTTTTTAATTTATATTTTATAAGGGCATTAGTGAACTAAGTTCTGTTTTAGAGACCATTTACAAGTAGCTATTCCAGTTAGTGCTTTAGTTAGTATCTGATATGGTCAAATGCTATTAGTCAAGTCCCAGGAGTTTCTTAAGAAGATCCAAAATAATAAGAAATAACTATTTGTGGAGTATTTTTATGCATCTACTTCTAACATCAAATCAATAGACTGTTCTCTTGTTAGTAGAATGCCTCTTAGTAAATCTTAAGGGTAAGTATGATTTCAAAAGATGTTTAGACTAGAATCTTTTCTTCAAGAACATTAATAAGCTTACAATGCAGTTAAATGGGAAAAATATAGTCTACACAGAACTGCCGTCTTCATATATTAGTTTTCAGAACCAATTAAAATATAAAAAACAAAAGACATTAAGGTTATTGTTTTGCTGATTTGAAGTTGACCTCCCAGTATTTTTCAGTATATTAAATATAATTTAGTATATACATCTCTAGTTTCTGGGGGCTCTTTATATTAGAAGGCTCTTTATATAAAGTTTATATCTAGGGACCAAGCTTATTTATGCCCCACTTCATAGGATATAGATTGACCTTAAAAGGCTAGATGATATATGCAACCCAAAAGCACAAATCCTTACAGACTACATGAGATGGAAACAGCAAATCTAATTATAAGATATAAGTAGAAGAGATGAAAGTGACAGTCTCTGGGCAACAGGCTGGGAGCTAAGGAGAGATGGGGTTAATACTAATACTATTGAATTCACTGGTGAATTGATGCAAATAATGGCATTGAAAATTTTAAACCAGAGTGTAGGTATTGCTATGATACAATAAAACTAAATTTGATAAATACAGCTTTAAACCAAAACCAGTTGCTGAGCATCCACTCACTATATTAAAGCACTGTGATATGAGATGATAATGAATTTGATAAATAAATCTCTATACCAAAACCAGTGTCTATGCATTCACTGTACATAAAATACTGTGCTGGTGGAGTCACGGGGACCCAGACATAAATTAGGGTATTAAATTAGATCATTTTTTAGTTTCTTTCTAGTTCTAAAATTGGTAATTTTATCTATATTAACTCATCTTTTAAAACACAGGTCTAAAGACAAGACATAAAAATCAACAGAAAAATATAACATTTACTCTAGATTACATTTCTTTCTTTGAAAAACATGTATGTCTACGAAGAACTCTATTAGTTAAAATGTAAAGATCATCCATTTTCCAAGTCTTCTTTGATCATTATCATGGAAATAAAATTTTAATTGAATTGAGAAAAACATACAACAAACAACACTAGCCATATCACCAACTATTATTACCTTAGAGCTACAGCATGTACAACCACTACACTATCTCTCTATCCTGTTTCGTGTAAATTAGACAAAACAATGAACTTCTTCAGGTACTCTGAGAACAATTTTTATTTTTTTTTAAACTTTTAGGTGTCAAATTTGAGTTTTACTTCCTTCAGGAGAGAATCATTTGCAAAACTACGTTTTTTAGTTTTATACGCTTTTATTTGGTTAGAAAACTTATTGCTTAATATGCAAATCAAACTGAGGAAGGGAGGGAGGAAATAAAACTCAACAAACATAACAAAATAAAGTTGCTTTGCTATGTTGAGACTGCCAGGCTTTTTGTTATTCTACTTGAAAGTAAATGTGACTTGTCTGTAGAGAGTGCTGCTTCAGCAGTTCCGAATGAATTTCAAGTCTGTGCTCCATATTTTCTCTTTTGTTAAGTTTAATGTATTCAGCAACACTGAACTGAAAATTTAAATAACTACATTTTTAAACAAACAGAGCATTGATGTTAATATATGAAAATGGTCCAAACTGCTGGGAGTCTTGGTTCCCACCATTGTTTATTCTGACAACAGGATATAATTGCTTACTTACTTGGCAGCAAATTTAACCATCTGTTTGCTTGCATGGTCTCCCACTGCCACAAGAGCCTGGACGTTAAACTGCTGCTGACGTAGGACTAAGAAACACTGTTTTCCTGAACAAGACAGAAAGAACACAAATGTATTAAGGACATGTTATCTCTGGCTTTACAAAGAAGGAAAACACTTCTCTACTTTAAAATAGGACCAAAATTGACTACATTCATCAGGCACGTAACATGCGTATACACGGCTTTCAGTCAAAATACTCATACTCAACTGACAAGTTTTAAAGAAACTCAAGTTCCTACTAACAGAAACAAAAACGCTTTTGACAACACCAGCACATCACTAATTAAAAAATATTATAAATCAGCAATTATTTTGTCATTGTATTGATTTATTAAACAAATTTCAAGTAACTTCAGATCACTTTCAACATTCATTTAATAGCTAATATATTCTGCAGGCAAAGGCATTATGCTAACCACCAGGGGCTTCGACGATGCAACCATGGAAGTACTAATAAAGAGCTTAGGAACAAGAACACAAGCATTCTGTGGGGTGGTCCGTTTTACTTCCTACCAAAGTACATTTTAAAGAGCATTTAGAATGACAGGCTAGTTTCTTTCATGTTCTATTTCCTTCATTTTTCCTTTATTGTCTTCCTAACCCTTCATCCTTTATAGTAGTCCCAATTATTTTTACTCCCAATAACTTTATAAAAGATAACTTTTACAAAGATTTATATAATAACTTTATAAAGATTCTCTTTATGTCCTACAACCAGTTTTATTTTTATGTATTCTGGGCTTTTCGGTGTCCCCCTACTTTCATAAAGAACCATCATTCCTTATTCTTAAGCTTTTGAAAACATTATTCATAATTGATTCCAGTCACTATGTATCCTTGTGACATCTCTTTCCTTCAAAGCAGATCCTTTTTAAGTCTCTGGTCAAGTTTTGGGAAACTACTTCCTCATAAAACAAGATAAATCTTTTCAAGACCACTTCTCATCAGCTTGTCTTACAAAACATCAAAAGATGATTTTAGTTTTTAAACTGAGAATTACCTTTGCAAAAAAATCCTAGCAAAAATGCAAGCAGACTTATAGTTATTAATACTTTCAACATAGAGTATTTCAAAATGAAAATTAGACAGCGATCATGAGTTAAAAAAACAAGTTGTAAACAAAATGCCAACAAACATAACTTCAGACTTCCGGGTCATGAATGATTAACATATTTTCACCACTAAATAGACATTCATTTTCTTTCCTTTGGAATATGATCCAGTCACAAAGTAAAATTTTGAAAAAGAAAGTTCCACGTACTAAATAAATTCAAAGGGATTTTAAGGCACTGAATGGATAAAGGCTGATAAAGTTAAGAGAGAAGTCTGCAGAATAGATCAAAATGACATCCTAGGAACTACTGAACCCACAGCCAGATATTAGCCCACATGGAACAGAATGCTAACGCGAATTGGAAGGCAACATGCATGATTTAGTGAGTATTTTAGCTGCTCTAACAGGACAGACAGGCAGCACAGACTTAGCAGCACTACAAAGCCATCCCACAGCAAACTCCAATACACAAAAGACCTTGACAGAAAATGGAGAGCTCTGCAGGGCTTACAAATGGTGAGCACAGGAAAATGTCTCTCCAAGTCAGGACTGTGGGGGGCAACATTTAGTGTAAGGGTTTGATAAACAGTGAAAGTTCTGAAATCTAAAGACCCAGGATCATATTTAGCCTACCATTCCTCATGAAGAAGCCTGTGGAAAAATTAAACCACACTATGCCTCAGTTCTTCATCTGTAAAGTGGAAAAAATAACAGATACAACTCATGGAGTTGTATTGACTTTTCTGGCCAGGTGGAGAGGGGTTGGGGCACAATAAGCAGTGGCACCGGGCGCGCAAGGCACCCCGGGTGCGCAAGACGGCAGTGGGCGGACCCTGGCAGCTGGCAGATCCCAGGGCGTGGGGTGGCAATAGGCGGACCCAGCATGGTGGTGACCGTGAAGCGAGGCACTGCGTGCAAGGCGGCTGGCTGACAGGGCATTCCCACACGCATGTGTGCAAGATAAACCAGGTGAAACTGGGAAGTGAGACAGACCGTGCACCCAGGGTCCCAGTGCCGGGAATTAAAGCCTCAAACACCGATTGAAAACACCTGTGTGGGTTGAGGCCCAGGGAGAGACTCCCAGCCTCACAGGAGAGTTCGTTGGAGAGACCCACAGGGTCCTAGAACATATTCAAGCCCATCCACCCAGGAACCAGCACCAGAAAGGCCCAGTTTGCTTGGAGCAAGTGGCGGAAGGGACTGAAATCCGACAGAGAGGGAAGCAAGCGCCATTGTTCCCTCTTGGGCCCCTCCCTCACATATAGCATCAGAACCCACTGACTGGGTTGCACCCAGTGACTGGTGAACACCTAAGGCTCTACCCCTAACTACATAACAGGCATGACAAGACAAAAACAACAACAACAACAACAACAACAACAAACACACAAATGGCCCTAAGGGAAGAACAGATCAAAGCCTCAGAGCAAATACAACTAAGTGACAAAGAAAGAGACAGCCTATCAGATGCACCATTCAAAGCACTGGTGATCAGGATGCTCTCAGAATTGGTGGAATTTGGTTGCAAATTAGATGAAAAAATGAAGGCTACAATATGTGAAACGAAGAAAAATGCACAGGGAACCAATAGTGATGGGAAAAAAAACTGGGACTCAAATCAATGGAGTGGACCAGAAGGAAGAAAGAAACAACCCAACAGAACAGAATGAAGAAACAAGAATTCAAAAAATGAAGAGAGGCTTAGGAACATCCAGGACATCTTTAAATGTTCCAACATCTGAATTATAGGGGTACCAGAAGGGGAAGAGGAAGAACAACAAATGGAAAACTTATTTGAACAAATAATAAAGGAGAACTTCCCCAATCTGGCAAAGGAAATAGACTTCCAGGAAGTCCAGGAAGCCCAGAGAGTCTCAAAGAAGTTGGACCCAAGGAGGAACACACCAGGGCACATCATAATTACATTAGCCAAGATAAAAATGAAGGAGAGAATCCTAGAAGCAGCAAGAGATAAGGGGACAGTAACCTACAAAGGAGTTCCCATTCGACTGTCAGCTGATTTCTCAAAAGAGACCTTACAGGCAAGAAGGGGCTGGGAAGAAGTATTCCAAGTTATGAAAGGCAAGGATCTACATCCCAGATTGCTCTATCCAGCAAAGCTTTCATTGAGAATGGAAGGGCAGATAAAGTGCTTCTCAGATAAGGTCAAGTTAAAAGAGTTCATCATCACCAAACCCTTATTTTATGAAATGTTAAAGGGACTTATCTAAGGAAAAGAAGATAAAAAACATGTATAGTAAAATGACAGCAAACTCACAATTATTAACAACCACACCTAACACAAAAACAAACTAAGCAAACAACTAGAATGGGAACAGAACCACAGAAATGGAGATCACATGGAGGGTTACCAACAGGGGAGTGAGAGGAGGAGAGAGGGGGGAAAGGTACAGAGAATAAGTAGCATAGATAGTAGGCAGAAAATAGACAGGGGGAGGGCAAGAATAGTATGGGAAATGTAGAAGCTAAAGAACTTATGACACATAGACATGAACTAGAGGGGGGGAATGTGGGTAGGAGAGGGTGTGCAGGGTGGAGGGGAATGAAGGGAATGGGACAACTGTAACAGCATAATCAATAAAGTATATTAAAAAAGAATTTAAAAATTTCTCCTTGCTCCTATATAAAACACTTATTTTAGAAATGTGACATGTACACTTACTGTAAGAAATCTGATTTTAATATTTAAGAATGTATAAAAACAGTGCCCTACAAGGCTAGATATAGATATTTGTTATGCCAACCGACTTTTTTTTTGTTTGCACAACAGGATTCCAGTTGTCTTACTTTTGACACTATGATTTTGACACTTCATTTCCTTTTAGTTTTTGCTTTTTTTAAAGATTTTTATTTATTTATTTTTTAGAGAGGGAAGGGAGGGAGATAGATAGAGAGAGAGAGAGAGAAACATCAATGTGCAATTGCTGGGGGTTATGGCCTGCAACCCAGGCATGTACCCTTGCTGGGAATTGAACTTGCGACACTTTGGTTCGCAGCCTGCGCTCATCTTTTTAGTTCTTTTACAGCTTTGCTCTACTTGAAATTGCTAGCATAGTTTGTTTTTCCAAAGCCAGTTTTAATGTTATTACTTTTGAAGTTAAAGCACATGAATCATTCCAAATATGTCATATTTATTGACATTTTTCTGATGTAAGATATAAGAAAGGAATGGTAGCAATCAGGGTTTTGCAAATTCAAAGCATAAGATTTCATTTATTTTTTTTAGATGATCTACTTTGGCACAAATAAAAAACACTGACAGTCACTATTAGCAAGAGGTGAAGCAAATGGCAGTGTCACATATCTGTAGGATAACTGAATACAGCTTTACTGAAAGGTTATTTTGGTATAAAATTTTAAATATGCATATGCATACCCTTCAACCCAGCAATTTCACTTCTAGATATCTATCTTGGAGAAATACTGCCTTATGTATATCTATAACGAGTATCATGGAAGAATCTCCAAGAAAAATTGTTCACTGAAAATTTAAAAAGTTGCAGAGTAACATGTAAAATGTGCAATCTACATAAAATAAGACAAATTAAAACTCATGCACAAAACAAGTAAAAAACTATGTACCTCTGTGTGTGCATATACATACATATATTAAAAGGCAAGATTTTTGGAAAGATGCCAAACAAATTATTAAGAACAGGTTAAAGCAGAGGACAGACAGCAAAAAAAGAAAAAAGTGAGTATCATTTCTGTATTCTTTGAAATATTCATGTGAAAATATTACTTGAGTAACTTATAACTTACACACACACACACTTAAAAACAAAATTTTCCAACTAAAAATTATGAAGATCAGATTAATGCAAAATTCCAAAAATATTTTTTGAAACTTAACCTAGTACTATACTAAAAGAATACTACCCACACCTTTGGCAAATTGTTTATTTCAAGAATATACAAATGGGTCAACATTAAGAAATTCATTATTGTAAATCGAGATAATTGCATGTAGTTGATTCTTGTTATTTGTGGTAATTATGTTCTATAAAGTTTCCAGGAACAATGAATTAGCAAATACTGAACCACTGTTCCTAAGGGAAGTAAAGAGTTAGGTTCCTGGGAGCCTCTGGTCACAATATTTTCATTAGTCCATCAATACATAAGCTTGTTTAGTGTGTTTCTGTTTAACGACACCTTATTTAATATATGTAGAGTTCATTTAGTAACATTGAACTTATAGCCAACAGCACTATACATCATGCTAATACGAAGCTTATTTAGAACAAGTATTTTCTCCATAAGGCATATTACAGTCTTCTTGGACTTAGGAACACTAGAAAACACTTCAGCACTATGCTTGGGGCCATTTTAAACAGCTAAGTCACCAACAACAAGCACAAAACTGAACAATGTGGTATTAAACAGATTGTGAAAAGGACACCTGCTTGTGAGACCTGATTCAAGAAGACAGAGCTTCATCATGCTCGACCTCAGTTAGGAATGTATGCACTGGGCAACTCAAAGCTTTTGCCACTCTCATGCGTGCATGTCTGGCATATCTGTGAATGACAGTGAAAGTGCTGCACATATTTATTTTGGGGCTACAAATATATTTTCACAAGTAAGTGAATTTGTAAATACAGAAGCCTTGAACAATGAGGGCCAACTGTATTTTTAATTTTTTTTTATATGGAAAGTTTCAAACAATACAAAAGCAGAGAGAAAAATATAATCAGCCTCTACATAAATATACAAAAAATGTCTGGTAAAATTTAATATCTATTTCTGATAACAGAAAACCTGGGCTAGAAGTTTAATATTTTTTAAACTGTCATTGTTTCTACTGGCATTTTATGCAGAATGCCTAAAATCATGAACTAATTCACCAGGAGTTTAAATCTCTGCTGTGTGAAAAATCCTTCATTGTGGGAATCCTTATAGCAGGGATGTCAAACTCATTTTCACTGAGGGCCACATCAACCTTGCAATTGCCTTCAAAGGGCCAAATGTAATTTTAGGACTGTATAAATGTAACTACTCTTTAACAGTTAAGTGAGAGCTTCGTGCTCCCACCATGTAGAAACAAGGTGGGGGGCCAGGTTCGGCCCGTGGGCCTTGTGTTTGCCACCTGTACCCTATAGTATTAGAAATAATCTACTAATTATTATAAAGGGAAACAGTTAGGAATGGGATAAACATTTGAAAGGACAAAATTATCATTATTTATAAATGATAACAATGACCTATAATCCTAATCTGCTTTAATTATTGACTCATGACCATGCTTTTCTCAGCTTTAACCAATCCACTTATCCCTCAATGCCTGTACTATTTGAAGCAAACCCCAGCTACAGCAGTTCATCCCTGTATAATTATGAATCCCTAAGAGATAAGGTCTTTTAAAAACAATATTACCACAGTATTATTATCTCAACTAAAAAACCCCCACTTTTTAAATATCAAATATTCAGTCAATGTTCTATATCCATGAGTCTCAAGTATACCCTTCTTTTACAGTATGTTTAAAGGATACAATTAAGTGATTAGTTCAAAGATATCCTAAGTCTGTTTAAATCCATAGGTTCCCCCTCTCCTTTCAATTTATTTGTGAAAGAGATGAGTTTGTTTTCTGCCTAGTAGTTCTCTATGGTTTAATTTTGCTAATTGCATATCCAGTCATTTAATATGTTCCCTTGTCCTATGTTTTTCCTGTAAGTTGGTAGGTAGATCTAAAGGCTTAATGAGATTCAGGTAAAATTTTTTAGGCAAGGCTAATTCATTGGATGGTATTGTATTCTTTCATGAATAGATATATTTCTAGTTATTTCTTTATTCTGTTGTTAGAAATCACTGATCATTAATGTGCCCAATTTACTAGGGGCAAAATTGGTGATGGTCTAACATTCTTTTTTTCACTTTTTTAATTGAAATAACTTCTCTAAAGAGATACTTCCTTAAAAAATAAAAAATATATAAATATGGAGATGCTTTCCCACATCTACCATTTGGTTAACCACTGATACACAACTCACACAGAAATAATACTTTCTCCTTATTCACCAGTTTCCAAAATAACGAGATGTTCCATTGGTGACTGACTAGGTTTTATTTGCCTGTCTT
The DNA here is from genome assembly GCF_019186645.2 of Phyllostomus hastatus. Lineage (NCBI taxonomy): Eukaryota > Metazoa > Chordata > Mammalia > Chiroptera > Phyllostomidae > Phyllostomus > Phyllostomus hastatus. Next base: position 12,280,255 of record NW_025334038.1, read on the forward strand.
AGCATTATTATATACTTATGGATTTAAACATACCATAACTGATGTTTCAATTCATGCAGTTATCCTTACTGATACTCAAATTGTTCCATTTTGGGGATGGGTGTGAAGAGAAGAATTCTTGGTTCAGCCTTACATGTAGCATGCCTTCTATCTTTTAATTGGCTAAATAACCATGTTTAGGAAACAAAGTGCATCTTTGGGACAGAAAAGAGGTCCCAAGCTAATGGAAGAAAGACAAGTAAATTAGGGATTACAATACAATGTGTCTATCTGTTGGTAGAATAAATGGCCCAACCTTTCAGGAAGACAAGTCAACATTTTTTAAAAAGTTAAAACTCCACCAGTATTCTTCTCAAAGTCTATTAGTATTCATCTACTTGAGGGGAGAATATCGGAAGAATAGACAAACTCTTATAGTAGTGATCCTCAGAGAGTGAGACATATGTATAAAATGTTGGGATTTTTGAAATGAGCCCCTATTAATTCTGTAATAAGTATTGTAAAACACAATGTAAGAAATGCTGTAACACAGAATGTATTTAATACTGTAGAAGCAATTACCTCTTAGGGAGATAGACGGTGTCTTAGAAAGCTTCTGGATTTTTTGTATTCCACCAACTACTATAAAAAGTTGGGCAAATTGTTTTATCATTCTGAACCTCAGTTTCCTCATTTATGCCTGTTTTGCCTACATCGCAAATTTACAGGGATAATCAAATGTGAAAAAGTATGTGAAAAGCATAAAGTTATAGCCCTGGCTGGTGTGGCTCAGTGGCTGAGTGCTGGCCTGTGAATCAAAGGGTCACCAGTTCAATTCCCAGTCTAGGGCACATGCCTGCGTTATGGGCCAGGTCCCCAGTATGGGGCATGTGAGAGGCAACCACACATCAATGTTTCTCTCCCTCTCTTCCCCTCTCTCTAAAAAGAAATAGATAAAATCTTTTTTAAGGCTATTAATAAATGAAAAGCTTCTTAAAAATACTCTTAGAAAAATTAAACTCAGATATCATCTGAGTCTTTAAGGAAAAATTATATTTAAGGATGTCTTATAAGAACCTAAAATTAATTAACCACTGACTAATATTTTACAGTGATTTAAGAAAGATCACAAGTGTTTTTGTTTTAAAGTCTTACTTTGGTCTGAAATACATGCAAAACAAGAAATTCAGAGTCCTTACCAAAAGGGCCTTCTTTAGTCATTAAATCCATCTTACCTTTAGCTCTGCTTGTATGAACCCTTGCACGAACCCAAACGACTTCATCAGCTTTTTGTACTGTCAAATCGCTAACCCGAACCAAAACTCGATCTACAGTAAATAAATGAAACAGTTCTTGTAATTCAGAATTTACAAAGAGATAATAATTTTGCTTTGACAGCCAGCATTAAGTACTTCACATTGTCTTAATTTTCAATCTGACACCTTTTTAAAAATCAACCCCCACATGCCATTTGCCTCATTTTGTGAATTGTATTTTCTATTATATCTCTAAAATCTATTCAATTCTCTTCTGTCTTCACTGCCACTGTCTCAGACTATTATCTCTTGCCTAAATTACGGCAATAATCTTCTAACTGGCAATTGCTGATCCTCTACTTCAGTTTATACTGGAGTCAAAGAGATTGTTTCAAAATATAAACCTGGTGAACACTTCAATGACTTGTAAGGCCAACTACAGCCCACCTTCACCTGCCTTTGCTTAAGTGGACATGGTATTTTAGCTTGCCTGCCAAAATATGTAAGTCAGCTAGCCACAGGCGAAGACTCCCTGCCAGGCCAGGATAGTAATGATAGCCCATTCCCCAGGCCCCAATGACTCATCCAGGGAAAGGGATATTGCTCGAACTGAGCTAATCAAAATCCTTCTCTGGGACTTAATATACAGATACTGAAAATGAAGCTCTCCCCTGGGGTTGTTCAGCTGATGTGGTATAGGCCCAGGGCTGAAGCCACCATCTGTCCCACTACCTGGGTTTGTAGGAGGAGACGAACCAATAACCAATTGGCTATTGGTTATTAGCTTCAATAACCAAAGGAAATCAGAGCCAAGAAGTGCAGACAGAGTGCCGAAAATACTGCTTGAGCCTCTAGATCCAATCATGCCTTCTACCATCTCACTTTGTTCCCTATAGTTATGTAAACCAATAAATTCTGGCTGTAAGGCCCAACAATTATGTCCCCTAATACTAATATCAGAGTACCATATCCACCTAGAGTCCCCAAGCAGGAAAACTGTGACAAAACAGCTATTATGTAAAGATAATATGAGGCAATCATGATCCAGAAATCATTTTATTTTGAAAATATGCAATTTGAATATTTAAAAAATTAACTATTAATTAAAAGCATAGTAGCTGACACGACATCACATCAAGAGTAATAAAAGATCTTTGTCAACAGTTTTGTTACCTAACAAAATCTGTCAATAGCTCATGCAGTAAAATATAGTTACTACAATACTAATATTTTTAGTGGTGATATTATATAATGAAATCAAGACATTTATTTATCTACGTTGTCTAAATGTACTTGTAATTTGTGTCTTGAAGCAAAGATGTAGCTTAGGGAGAATTTGATTTACAGGAGAATACAATGGTTCTCACTGCCAAAAGCAGTGAATGAATGAGAAATGTTTAAGAAGCCATTGGGCATCACAAGAGACTTTCTACAAAATATTGCCTATGAGATAGTATTACCTTATGAGATAAACCAACTTCCAAGTCTGCCGTGTAAACTCAGGCAAAAGAAAGTGTGAAACAAAAAAGACAGACAAAACAGCATAAAAATGTAAACATCAGATTTGGAAGTGCCAAAATTGAAAAAGCCAAAAACTTACTAACTAGGCAATAAAAACTCACAATCAAATGAATCATAGTAACACAAATCTGAGTAGACTTGTAAATAAACATAATGATTAGGGTAATTTTAATAGTACTTTGAAAAAGACAGAGTAATGGCTCTTCTTTCATGTGGTATTCCAACTAATTAGCATCGGAGTTCTCAACCTTGAACATATCTACACACAATTGAGGCACAGATCACACTCCTACCAGTATGACAGGCTTAGGCAATGATTAGTGGCTGTAGGGTTTCAGTTTGAAAAACTACTGCCTCCTCCACACTTTTAAGTCACTGGCACTCAAATAAAGAAATCTGGAGAAATGGGAACAAATAGGGAAGGAAATTTTGCCTGAACAAAGTGTTAGGATTTTAGCAGAGGTAAAACCAAAGGCAGAATTTTCCTATTATTTTACTGTAATGGGGTTAACACAGGTAGTTTTCTTCTGGTGGGGAGAGTTTGTAAATGGAGATAATTGTCTGCATTTGCCAGCCAAATGGGAACAGTAATTATGACAAGGGGTGGTTGAGGCTCAGAAACTCTAGTGAGCTCAAGGAAGTCCAGTTCAGGAAGAGAGTTAAGCTAAAAACAAAATTTCAAATGACCCCTCCTGCTTGCCCCGGCAGGGAATGTCATCTCCAAACTACATTGTTTCTATCCCATTTTATACTTGATTATCTCACTACACCATCATTATCTTTTAGAAATGATTTATTTTTAGCAAATTACTTGGGTCTTTTACTGCACAGTTTCTCATAAAGTTGGGAGGGAAAGTGATTTTGTGATCAGGCAAAAAACTAAATCCAAAATAACAATAAAATTGACCTGGAGACATGTTATTTCCAAAGCATATAATTCATTGGCAAGTCTCTAAGTTAGAAGTACTTAAGCACTTCCAATGGGCAAGAACTTAAAAGTTTGCAGTTGTACCAAAGATTGAAAGACATGATTTGGGCTGTCTACCAGAAGAGAAATGACTGTTCAATAATTAAGGTAATTTGTTGAAAATATTTAAAAAAATTAAAAACAAAAGACAGGCAGATGTCTACAAAAAGAAAACCTACAGCCCTGGCTGGTGTAGCTCAGTGGATTGAGTGCAGGCTGTGAACCAAAGTGTCGCAGGTTCGATTCCCAGCCAGGGCACGTGCCTGGGTTGCAGGCTGCGGCCCCCAGCAACCGCACATTGATGTTTCTCTCTCTCTTTCTCCCTCCCTTCCCTCTCTAAAAATAAATAAATACATATTTTTTAAAAAGAAGAAAAAAAAGAAAACCTACAGGTCTAAAAGAAACAATTAACATGACAAGTCAATTCCAAAGAAATCTAATAAATTCAAGAGGAAAATAAAGAGAGTAGCTCCATACAGCATGCAAAAAAAGGTTGCATATGATGAAGGCAGTTATTGTTAACCATTCTCTTGTCTCCTGAGCCGGAGTTAAATCTTAAATATTTTCCCAATCACTTAGGAATATCTTTTTAATATAGTTTAACATTTCAATATACTCACTTAACATTATTTTCTTCCCTTTCTAGAGTAGGGACCCTAAACTGATATTTATACAGGGTTATGACATCTGCTTAAGTAATCACTGTGATTTAAGTTTTTCAGAGTTATATCAATCTTAATTAAAATTTCATCAAGAGATTTCTAGAAGGAAACTAGAAGAAAAAAAAGCTTTATCACCACATAGCTACTAACCTGATTTTTCTTGTGACTGTATCATTGAAGATACTCCATATCTTTCTTTAGCATAATCCTACAAAAAATGTTTTTGCATTATGACTTTTTATTTAAAAATTAATAGCACAGTAAACATATAAATACAAATAACTGAATGTGAAATTAAATTTGTTTTAACTTTCAGGATCATTTTATTAGTTCAGAGTCATAGTTTTAAAGGGTGGAAATCTGTTATACCATTTACATATGTACTCTACAGAAAAACGGTAAGCACCCAGTTTCTGGTTAGTTTGTTTTGAAGACCACTACTCTTGGAATGAATATACCATACACAACAACACTCAGATAAAATTTACCCATGTACAACACATCGTAACTACCTTCTTCAAAATAAGAATAAACTACTTCAAACAGGGATATAAATTTCCTCTGTGAAGGGAGTAGGATGAAGTATCACAGTTTTATTAACTTCCCATTACAGTAAGAGATGTTCTCAAAGAGAACCAACATTTTTGGGTAAACTTGCTGAACATCAGATGTCCACATTTTTAGAAATCAGAGGTATTGGATATAAGCTAACTAAAACTTTCCTTTTGGAAAACATTAAAATCCATGAACTTCCTGTCTCTAAAAATCAGTTTCAGCATACCATGTTACAAGTGGCAATGACAGTATCAAATTTCTTAATCTGTTGGAATCCTCTCCTTTACATCTGAGATACAGGGTTTTTTACTTACACAAAAATAAACCAAGAGACATGATAAGATGCTTACTGAATTTTTTTTTTGGGGGGGGGACACTAATAATATTTAAAAAATACATCTTAAAGACAAAGATAACTCCAGCCCTAGTAGATATCACACGATACAGCATTAGGGCAGCGTAAATAGATTACTATTCATCTTAAAGCAACCGTCATTCCACCTAATATTCTTAAAATGACCTATTCCTTACGTAGCTTATCACAAATTCGTAATTCCACAAGAGAAAAATTAGGAGCCAAGTAGTGATTAAAGGCTCAGTTTTAATACAACACACTGTATGATGGTATCAAACTTTAATTTCTGAAAAGCACTGAAGGACCCCTGGCTGTAATTAATTACCCACATGATCTTGGGTCACTTCATCTCAAATGCATTTTCTGCAAACTTCCTACCTCACTAAGACATTTAGAAGAAGGAAAGTAAAGATGACAAGTGTCCTTTAAATCCGTCACAGAAAACGGTCATTAAACCGTTTTACGAAGTACTATCATTACTTGCAAAAACATCAGGAACACGAGCGCTGAGTAAAAATCGATTACTAGTGAACATCAAGATTTCCAGAGATGGTGGTGGTGGATTACGCGAAGGACATGCCTAACCCAGGGAGGTTTCAGTGTGACCCCCCAGCTCCTACTTCCGGGGCAGGGGGGAGGGGTACTTCAAGTGCACCCTACTCCGCGGCACACTTCTTGTAAGTCAGGCCTGTAAGAAATGCGATCTGGAGTGGGTCTGGCCACGCTGTTCTGGCAACGGCCCTGGAGTCCCAGTGAGAGTTCTCGGCGTCCGGACTCCAGGCTCGCGGCCCACAGGCTAAAAGCGGACAAGGACCCCGAGGGCGGAGCCCGCTCACCCTACACCCTCCCTCAGCGCGACCCAGCCCAGCGATCTGTCCTCCCAGGCCCCAGGAAGGTGGAAACCCACTTCCGCCGCGTCCATGACCTCCCGCGGCTTCTCCTGAGTCTTGCGGCTGGCGCTGGCGCTGGGCATCGGGACAACGGGAAAGGGCAGCAATCACCACCCTCCCTCGCAGGTTTCCGCAGGGTAGGCCAAAGGGGATTCTCCCTCCCGCACAGCCTCCACCCTCCCAGCACTCTTGTCACAGCACACGCGTTCCAATTCCGCGTGGACTGCCGGCCCCGGAAATATCGCGAGAAGCACAACTCTCTCGAGATCCCAGAGCGCTGTAAGGGGCGCGGCCTCGAGACCTCTAATTCTTTTCTTGCCCCGCCCCTACGGGTGTTTAGCTGGAGTTGGAGGGAAATCCCGGGAATTGGCTGTAATTTCGTGGGTTGGGGACCCAGGGTGCCAGCTGGCGTGCGGTGGTGCTTTTAAGCCCAATCCTAGCTGAAACTGCGGGTCGTTTCCCCTTTCAGTCTATGTACCCTTCCTGGCTTCAGCCGCAGACTGTTCACTACACTCAGCCCTCTACTTTTCTTCCCTTGGACCTCCTCACCTACGCTCGCCGCAGAGTCAGTGTAGCTGTCTGCAGTCATAAGCTCTCTGCTACTTTGTGTACTGGGATACAGGAGTACTGGGTTGTAGGTAGTTGGCTTGCTAAGGTAAGGATAGGGTACCGGTCACAGGTGGTAAATGAACTGTAAACACAGTTCCCAACATACCCCCCCCCCACACACACACAAAATTGCACTGATTGCTTAGATCTGTTGCATTGCATAGTGTTGGCTGTCCAATTGATGAATCTTCCTGAATTAGGCTTAAGAAAATAGTCATTCATAAGCCTTTTATTGCAATTTAAAGTACAATAACTTCGGGGACTGGTTAAATACTGTTTCCCCTGCTAGACTTTTTTGCACTCCGTTAAGTTTTAACTATATTAGTGTTTTAGCTGGGCACAAAGTAGCACAGTTAATACTTGTTAAAGAGTGCAGAGAGATCCTGGTGCAAATGAAGAGGCTTTGGAGGCAATCTCATTCATCTTGGGATACAATAGTGAGAAGACAGACGTGGTGCTTGACCTTGAGTAGCCTAACTGATTGCAGGTGTGAAGTAGAGGTACTGTGTGCTAGGAAAGTTTCTTTGAGGGTATTCAACTTAGTTTTCCCCGAGGAAGTGACACTTAAGCTAAAATCTATAGTAGTAGGGGTCAGCCCCTACTACTTCAGGTGAAGAAGGGCCAAAAGAATATTAAAGGTAAAGGGGGCTGGGAGAAAAAAGTTCATGGCTCAGTTTTGGATGTGGTGCGTATGAGATGCTTTTGAGACATTCAAGAAGAGGTATCCAGGCCAGAGGCTGGCCTTGTGAGGAGAGAAGAAAGATTTGGGTTACAAGTAAAGATGGGTAAGACACCAACAGGTAGGTAATAATTGAGGCCATGGACTAGGAAAGAGAATGTTCCAAGAAGAGAGCGTTAACTTTGTCAATAGCTGCCTAGATCTCAAGATGATAATGGAAAAATATTTGTTGGGCTTAGCAACATAGGTCATTGGTGTACTTAATAAATACTGTTTATGGTAAAGTGATATGTCAGAATGGGCTGAGAAATGAATGAGAGTGAAGAAATGAAGTGAAAGTGATTAAAGCAAACCTTTATATCATGCTTACTGTATGCCAAGCACTGTTGTCAGTGTTTTACATATACTAACTCATTTAATTCTTACGTCTGTATTGTCAGAGAGATATAATCTTTTTACATGTGGGGAAATTGAAGCATAGAGAGATGATGTAATTGGCTGTGGTCTCGGACTCATTAAATGATGTGTTTCAATTTAGGTAGTGTGGTACCAGAATCATATTCTTAACCACTATACCTACTGCCTTTCCTGTCTTTACATGTGAGGGGAAGGAAAAAGATAGGTGGTAGCTAATGGGGAATAAGTTAAGTGAATTTTTTTTTTAAGAGAGAGAGAAACTTGAATGCATTTAAATTAATGGGAAGGGTTCATGAAAAAAGAAGATGAATATTCAAGACAGAGAAGGATTGAGAGATGGTGTAAGATTTTAAAAACGAGAGTATTCACAGCATAAGAGTGAAGACCATTTTGTCACAACTAGAGGAGAGTAGGCTAGGATAATTGTAGATGTTTGGTTTCAGGAAAAATGAGAGAATTCCTATTTGATAATTTATGTTTTCTCTAGGAAGAGGCTAAGTCGTGAATGGTGGGGTTGAGGTTTAGAGGGCAGTATCAAAAAGAAGTTAGGGAATTTGAGGAAAATAGGAAAGATTAAAGTAATCCTGAAGGTTGCTTGGTATGTGATAATTATTTCTGGGCACTGTAATGATGCACTTGGTAAGGGAACATGAATCAGTCATGGAAGTGAGACTCCTCTGGTGGCCCATGGCTTGTCTGGTGCATTCACAGAGAGGCAGATAGTCGCTTCACTTATTGTGGGGGTTTTGGTGCTGATGCTGCTCAGTAGAAGGGAACACAGAAGAGATCTGCCTGAGAAGCCATACAAATGCCATAAACACCACAGGTAAATGAAAAGGAAGTTTTTATCTGTCATTTTTTGAAAGTCAGACCAATGTTAGACAAATTTATTTATTCTTAAATCAAGATGGAGGAAAGGACAAAGTGCAAATAGTTGAATGTAGTTTCCAGACAGATAGGTCACCCTGAAATTTGAGGAGTGAGGTTTGAATAAAAGGAGTAAAATTTTATTCCCCGTTTAAGTGATCAATGATTTTTTATAAGCATGTATATTGTGCCAAACATTATGCCAGGTTCTGGCAATAAAAAGGTAAATTATAATTCCTGTTCTCAAAAATACATGGTACAATTAATAAGATAGCATGTAACTAATGATGAAGAAATGTGAAAATTATCCTAATATTGGTAAATGTGTGCATTCCCAGCAAGAGTCCTGAGATTCACTTTGATTGGACAAGATACGGGAACAAGTCCACTACAGACCCAATCACTGTGGTGGGGCAGATGGAATATTTCCATTGGCTTATCCTAGGCAGCATGCCCTTTGGAGCCTTGGGTAGAGATACTTCACTGGAATCATGTGGAAACCTCTGTCAGAAGCTATGGGGTAGGGAGATGGATCCTGGGAAAGCAACTACAAATGTCCACAACAAAAGCCAAGAAGATTTTGGGACTCTGGGTAGATGGACAGACTGTAGGGGGAGTGCCTCCATTTATGTGATCAGGATTGCTTGGATATGCTCTGTTAACAAGCCCCTAAATCAGCAATTTAAAACAATGTATTTCTTTCTTAAGTCCACAGCAGGTTAGCAAAGGGGTTGTTCTCATATAATCCCTGAAGGACGTAGGTTGATAGATGCTGCATCTTGACACATACTTCCATCATCACTGAGGCAGTGAAAAGAGAACCCAGCTCTTAAAGTGGCTGCCTGGAGGGAACACTTTCACATTCTCTTCCTAGTTCACTGGCCAGACAAGTCACATGGTCATTTCTGAGTTCAAAAGGGTAGGGTAATTTACTCATTCCTTGGGGAGCAGCACTGAATGTTTTTGATCAATAAACCATTCTATCTTATGAGATTCCAACATAGACAGGGTCTGTGAAGCTGCTTCACCCTGAATTTTTTAAAAGCCTATATTCCCTCAACTACGTATAATCCTACGTATGAACTGAATCCCATATATGAACTGAACTCTAATCCTATGTATGGTCAGAAATCTGAATAGAAATCCCATATATTGTCTCTTTGCTGAGGGTAGGGGTCTTATCTTTCCATTGCCCACAAGGTCTCTGCATGTACTTCTTAATTGCTTTAATTGATTTGATGGGTTATTCTTATTTAGAACATAGCTTTGGGGAAAGACTAAACATATACCTCTGCTCTGGCCCTCTTTCCTGACAGTGATGAAAAAGAAGAACTTGCCAGAGCAATGGCCACATGTTATATGCCTGAGGTCCTATGAATCTGCTCTAGAAAACCTACCACAGCTGCAACTGAGGCTACAACTTCATTGAATTTGCAGTAGTCTACTATCAGTCTCCTGAATGTGTTTTTGTGGGAACCAGACTGGTGAAAACAGATATGATGGGACTATCAACTACCAGGTCTTGAAGGGCTGCACTAGTCTCTTCATTCTCCCTGGAGATGTGACATTGTTTATGATTTACTATCCTAGCTGGGGACTGGGGAAGAATTCAGAGGTTTCCTTTTAAGCTTTCTACAATATGATAGCCTTATCCGACAGGCCAAGGAACCATAAGGGAACAGCTCTAGCCATGTCATCTGACCACCTTGTACATATCCAAATAAGCCATGTAGGCAAGAGTTGGCTTAAATGACAGCTAACCTGTCTTGGAAAAATGCCTTGTGATCCTTCTGAAACAGAAGAGGACAAAAAGCCATTTCCCACTCGCATCCCTGTCTCCTCTAGGAGACTGATGAGGTATGGGACTCGTGCCACTCCCTGCCCACCTATGGTTGTACACAGTGTGCAACTGCACAGCTGGAGTCTAGAAGTGGCTCCTCAGCAGCAGCGTATCTCCTAACTCACACTGCAGTCATAGGGTCCCTTTTGTTTCAGTGTCGTCCTTCTTGGTGTGTAGAACAAGGATCACTGGGAGCAGGTACCTTTGGCTTATTCTTTTCACTGTCTAATTAAGTAAAAGAGTGTTTATCTAAAAGTGGCTTTTTGTATGTTTACTGATTGAATCAACCAGAGCTTGACCTTGGCCTCACTGTGTTGTATGTTCCTGTCTTGACAGGAACAAACGTAGGGTTCTGCCAACTACCTACCAAATATGTCTATTCCAAACTATACTTTTTGGGACCAGGAAAGTGACTAGGGTAGGCCCCCTAAGGACCAGTTTTAGGTGTTGCTGTTAAGAGGTTTGAAACACCATTGTGATTCCTACTCCTTTGCACAGTAGTTTCTCCTTGTCTACCATTTCACTTTCTGTATTTTAGTTTCTGAAAGTCAACTGTGATCTGAAAAATTTTAATGGGAAATTCCAGAAATAAACAATTTATAAGTTTAAAATTGTGCATCATTCTAAGTAGTGTGATGAAATCTCACGGCATACTGACCAGGACTTGACTCATCCCTTTGTCCAGGTCTCCACACTGTACACATTCCCCAGCTGTTAGTCATTTCACAGCCCTCGTGTTGAGGTATGCAGTGCTTGTGGCCAAGTCACCCTCATTTTATTTAATAGCCCTAACACAAAAAGTAGTGATGCTGGAAATTTGGCTATGTCAAAGGGAAGCTGTGAAGTGCTTCTTTTCAATGAAAGGGTGAAAGTTCTTGACGTGGAAAGAAAAAAATCTTATGATGAGGTTGCTAAGATCTAGGGTAACAAGGAATCTTCTGTTCCCGAAATTGTGAAGAATGAAAAAAAATTCTGCTAGTTTTGCTGTCTTGTCTCAAACTGAAAAAATTATGTCCACAGTGCATCCTCTGAAGGTCTTGGAACGTATCTCTGGTGGATAAGGAGGGCTACTTTTTGTGATTCTTTTTCCCCTGGCAAAAAAAAACAATTTCGCAGTATATCTGCTGAGTAAGTTACCACTGGTGCTTTTGTTTGTTCCTACTGCCCTGAAATTTCACAGTGTTGACCATCTGTGGCTATAAATTCACCACGGTGCTGGAGAGGGACCTGTTCATCTGGAAACTCACATTACTTAGTTTTGGGACATTTTCCCAAAACTTTTCTTTGATGAGTCTCTCCCTTTCATTTTCTCTTCTCTTTCCTGAATTCTTATTCAAATATTGACATTTCTGAGCTGGTCTTCTAATTTCTTATCATTTATCTCCATTTTACATCTCCTTGCCTTTTGCACTGCTTTTGGAAGATTTCTTCAACTTCCATTGGGATTTTTCCCCTTTCTGCCATCATGTTTATAATTTCCAAAAGCACCTTTCCATTCTCTCAAGGGTACTTTAAAAGAATAGCATTTTGATCTTTTACATGAATGCAGTACCTTACCTTTCTGAGAATATTAATAAGGTGATTTGGAGAGGGTTATTTTTAAAGTATTCTCTCTGCATAGCTTATTTCTTACAAGTTGCTTTTTTGTTTGTTTTTGGGGCTCTATCTTCCATGTTAGAGACTCAACTCAGCTGACTGATGAATTTTTGTTTATTTTTATTTTCTGTATACAGCGATGTTTTTGGTGATCCCTCAGTTGTCTGCCTATGTTAAAAGTGGGGACTAGAAAGCTAATTAAAAATTCTGAGCTCTTGAATGGAATTTGTCAGTTTTGAGTTTTACTGTACGATGGTCTTGTTGGGCCCTTTCATGGTCAACCACAGGTGTCGGTTACTGTAGTTCTTTCCCCATAGCTGGTCAGATTGTTAGGAAAAACCCTCCTAATCTCCTACCTGAAGAGGGAAGGTCTGCCAATATTCTGGGAATGTACAGCATTCAACATGCATTTGGTCACCGAATCCCTCTAGTTTTGGCGTAGTGCTCAATTTCTAAAGTCCAAGGACCTACCCTTTTGGCCTGTCTAGAAAAATACATCATATCAAGGTGGGAGAAGACTCTTGCCAAAAGAGGGAAATAGGGAGGGATATAAGGTTCAAACTTCCCATGTAGCTCTCCCCAAATATTTATTGTAATTCCCACTTTCTACCTGCATTTCCAGGGGTACTTGGTGCTGCTTGTCATGAGTCTTTTGAGATTTCTGTGGTATAAATTAGGTTGATTCTCAGCTTTCCTGACTGCTACCTTAAGATTCAGCTTTTCATGGCTGCAAAGTTGGTCTGGTCTGTCTGTCTGCTCTTCAGCTCCGGGTGTTGTGTCCCTTTTTATTCCTCCATCCTCTTGATTGTAGTTTTTGTAGGGCTTGGGGCAGGGGCAAAACTGGATTTGCCATCTTAGCACAGAAGTCACTTTTCATATTTTATTTTGCAATGTCAGCATATGCAAGGATTTTAGCAGGTGACCTATAGTTACCATGATGAACACCAATGCTCATTTATTCTTTCAACAAATATTTATTGAGTGTCAATTATATGCCAGGCATTAGTGTAGGTATTTAGGATATAATGGGGAACAAAGTAGATAAAGATCCTGGCTCTAATGCATCTTACTTTTCAGAGGGGGAAAGCAGACAGTAAATAATAGACATAATAAGAAAATTATGTAGCATGTTAGAAAGTGGTAGTACTATAGGAAGAAAAAGTAGAGCAAGGTATAGAGGAATGTGTGGTGCTAGAGGCTCAGGAGGATTACAATATTAAAAGTGGTGGTCAGGGTAGGCCTGCCAGAGAGAGTAGCATTTGACGGTTTGAAGGCAGTGAGAGATGTGGCCATGAGAGATATGTCCATATCTGGGGAAAGAGCATTTCAGTCAGGGGAACAGCCAGTGCAAAGGCTGTAAGGTGAGAGGAACAAGGCCAATGTTCTATGTAATAGAGTAACATCTTCCAATCTGAAGTGCATGCCTAAATGACTCCAGTTTTTTTATTGTGATTTTTTAAAAATCCACATAATATATTCTCACTGGAGAGGGAAGAGGGATTGAGGATTGAGTTAATTGCTGATGGCCAATTGGTGATTTAAGCAATCATACCTACATAATAGAACTTCCTCCATAAAAACCCTAAATGAAAGAGTCTGGACAGCTTCTAGGTTGGTGAACACACCCATGTGCCAAGGGGTGGAGTACCCCAAACTCCAGAGAGACAGAAGCTCCTATGCTCAGGATCCTTCTGGACCTTGATGTCCAGTTGTATCCTTTATAATATCCTTTATAATAAAATAGTTATAGTAAGTAAAATGCTTTCCCAAATTCTATGAGGTGTTATAGCAAATTATCAAAACTGAGGAGTGGGTCATAGGAACCCCTGATTTGTAGCCAAGTCAGACAGAAGTGTGGGTAACCTGGGAACCTGCTACTTTCAACTGGCATCTGAAGTGGGACTCTTCTTCTGGGTTTGAGCCCTTCACTTGTGGGGGCTGTGCTAACTCAAGGTAGTTAGTGTCCGAATTATTTTCAATTTCAGAACACCAGGTTGGTGTCTGCAGGGAACTGCAGAGTTGCTTGGTGTGAAAAACCCGTATATTTGGCATTTTAAGTGATGTGAGTAGAAATAGATCATAGCGGTAATAGCTCAGTCACTAGTGTCTACTATACCAGCTACATGAATTGAGGAAAGTTGTTTAACACCTCTGATTCTTGTTTTTCTTGAGAAAATGAATATAATGCTATTTTTCTCATGTGAGCATAAAAATCAGATAATAATTGAAATGAATAACCGTATATATCATTTCTAGTTGGGTAGTCCTGAAATCGTGTCCCTGGATGAACAGTGTCAACATTAGTGTCATCTGGAGTGTGGGCTGAATTGTGTCTCTGTCCTCCCCCAATTCATATGTTGAAGCCTAACTTTTAGTACCTCAGAATGTGACTGTATTTGGAGATGGGGTCTTTAAAGAGGTAATTAATTTAAAGTGAGGCCAGTAGTGTGGGCTCTAGTCTAACTTGACTGGTGTCCTTATAGGAAGAGGAGATTAGGACATAAACACATACAGAAGGATGGCTGTGAGACACAGGGAACAAACAGACATTTGCAACCCAAGGAGAATCCTCAAAAGAAACCAGCCCTGCCTACACCTTGACCTCAGAATTTAAGCCTCCAGAACTTTAAGGAAATAAATTTCTGTTTTTTAAGCTACCTGCTCTGTGGTATGGCATCCTAGCAAGTAGTATACCCGGGAACTTATTAGAAATGTAAAGTCTCTGGTTCCATCCCAGATCTGCTGAGTCAAAAACCCTGAAGTGAAGCTCAGCACTCTTGTGTTTTCTTTTTCTATTTGTTTATTTATTATTATTTTTCCATTACCGTTTATCCTACTTATACCCTCCTTGCTGTTTTTTGATTTATTGATGGCCATTTCGATGGGTGTGAGGCAATATCTCATTATGGTTTTAATTTGCAATTCTCTGATGATTAGTGACACTGAGCATCTTTTCATATGTCTGTTGGCCATCAGTATGTCCTCTTTGGAAAAGTGTCTATTCAGGTCCTTCACCTAATTTTAACTGGGTTTTTTTTCTTTTGGTGTTTGAATTCTTTATAAATTTTGGGTATAACTCCTTAGCAGATATATTTATCATTGGCAAATATTTTTCTCATTCAGTAGGTTGTCTTTTTGTTTTATTGACAATTTCCTTTACTGTGCAAAAACTCTTTAGTTTGATGTAGACCCTTTGGTTTATTTTTTCCTTTGTTTCCTTTGCCCAAGGAAGCACCCTGTTTTAAAAGCCCTTTAGATGATTCTGCAGCACATTCAAGTTTTGTAGGAGACTGTTCTGTGTGGTGTGGGCCCAGCTCCCACTTGGAGATGAACAGGACCCACGCCCACGGATAGGTTCTCCTGTGGGGAATCAGGCCTGCAATGTACCTAGGCCGCTATGAGTCTTGCTTTTTGCTAAAATTCCCTCACCCTGAATTGAGGACATTTACTGCAAAGTAACTTCCTAAAAACCATGCTAAACCTTCCAAGGATGAGTGTAACTAGTTCAACCACTTTTGCCTTTTCATTTGCAAATTTCCCTCTTCTGTGATTTGATTAGCAGCATTGGCTTCTTTGTTTTCTATAAAAGGTAACCACCTAAAGCGAACCTGTGCATAGTAAATGAGGGCCATCACGTAATGGGGGAGAAACCCAAGAAAGGCCTGTCATGGTAGAGGTCACAGGCTTTTGCTCCCCTTGAGAGAAAAGCTATGCTGTCCCTTTTCCTCCACTGGACTCGGTGGTCCATGTGAATGTCTCATTTCATCCATAATGACTCAGACACTGTGGGCCAGTGTCTGCATCAGCTGGTGCCCACAAACAGGGACCCAGGGCTACGAGCCGTCGTTATGGACAACACACCAACTTGGTTGGAGTATGTGCACAATTAGCCCAGGTAAGGGCTGATGACCCCGAGTGCTTTTTGGGAATGTCATAAGGGTGTGTTTGATTTCAGAGGAAAAGAGTTTTTCTTCCTAGGTCACCCTCTCTTGCGACCACTTTGCATGGCTCTTGGCAGGGCCCTGTGGACCTCTTAACTTGGGGAAGAGGGTATGTTTCCATCCCTACAGGTCCTGTCTGGCTACCAGCCAAAAGAGGAAAGCCTTATCATGAGCAGGACAAGACACCAAGCTCTGCTACCTGGAGCCGAGAACCAATCGACTGACAGACCAGATGGCCCAGCTGACCCTGAACAACCAGAAGGAAAATGGACACTTACACTATCACTCACAGGCCTGAGTCTGCCAACGGAGGAAGATGGGGCCTGCCCCAATGACAGAGGCCGAGGCTCAAGCCCCTCCTGCAGAGGGCAACAACCCCTTGGTGCTCCATAATGTTCAATGGTTGGACCCTAAAAACTATTTCAATGGACTGAATTTACAATTTTGGGTCCTAGCAGCCCGTGGATGCCCCTTTGTCTTAATCCTTATTTGTGCTTTATGATATATATAGAGGTTGTTTTCCTGAGATTGTGTTCGGGAACAGCAAATAGTAGATTTCACAGGCTTAACAGCTACAATAGCATTTACAAATGAAAAAGCAGGGAGATCAGATGTTGGGAACTGCACTGCCTGGTTTCAGGAGCTGTAACACCACCATGACTAAGGCTGAGTGAGAGACCTTGGGACCATAAGCCACTGAGGAGACAAAGCTTATCTCCCTGGCAGGAGCACTGCCTCTGCCCAATTTACTTCACTCTGCCTGGCCCCCAATGCTTGGTCGGTTAGCCAATGATGGGTAAGATTCCTCAAGGGAGGATTGATCTAAGACAGGCATGATCACGTGAGAAGGCCCTCAGGGAAGGACTTGGGGGGGCTATAGAAAAAGGGGATGATGGACCCCTGCCCCTCAGCTTTGACATAGTCTGAGTCCTCATTCTGTCTGCAAGAAGTCTCCTAATCTCTTGGCTACCTTACTTCCCTTGCTCCATCTAAGCCTGAAACAATGCCACTGGTGAGTGTGGCCCTGTGCTGGAAAGGGTAAGTTTCCCAAGGCAATCAGGCCTAAGAAAGAAAACATAAAATCCTATGAAAACTGCTTTGCTAATACCATCAATTTAAATGATAAGGGTCCAAACTTGAAATGAGTTTGTTTCTCCAAAGTTTCATGGCCTTTTGGCTATCTGACCCTGACTCAAAATAGGCCCTCAGAGTTCTTTGAATATTATCTATTTGATCATTACTGCCTGACAGTGATTGATGGGCTTAATCTGAGAATGTGAGTCTTTGGAACTGCTGGTTGCCTACTGATTGTAATAATGTTCTGTGTACTTTACCACATTTGCAAATTATTTTTCCAGGGTCATGTGGGAGACCAGCAAGCAGCAAGCTTTGTGGGATCTCTAGCAGTCCTAACTAAAAACAAGGGGGCAGATGTGGTAGACCATTCTGTGTGGTGTGGGCCCAGCTCCCACTTGGAGATGAACAGGACCCACGCCCACGGATAGGTTCTCCTGTGGGGAATCAGGCCTGCAATGTACCTAGGCCGCTATGAGTCTTGCTTTTTGCTAAAATTCCCTCACCCTGAATTGAGGACATTTACTGCAAAGTAACTTCCTAAAAACCATGCTAAACTTTCTAAGGATGAGTGTAACTAGTTCAACCACTTTTGCCTTTTCATTTGCAAATTTCCCTCTTCTGTGATTTGATTAGCAGCATTGGCTTCTTTGTTTTCTATAAAAGGTAACCACCTAAAGCGAACCTGTGCATAGTAAATGAGGGCCATCACGTAATGGGGGAGAAACCCAAGAAAGGCCTGTCATGGTAGAGGTCGCAGGCTTTTGCTCCCCTTGAGAGAAAAGCCATGCTGTCCCTTTTCCTCCACTGGACTCAGTAGTCTGTGTGAATGTCTCATTTCATCCATAATGACTCGGACACTGCGGGACGGTGTCTGCATCAGGTCTTAGAAGAGCTAGCCTAGTTGTTAAGGATGTAGGAACCTGATTAGCCCGAGTTCTTGTCCCAGCTCTTATCATTTGCTAGCTGTATGGTTTTAGGTACTTTCTAGAACCTCTGTTTCAATCTCCTCATCTGTAAAGTGGGGATAATCCTAGTCCTTATCTTTTGGGTTGCTATGGTGACAAATGAATCCATTAATGGAATTTAGAATAGTGCTTGGTGCATAGTTAATATTCAACAAGTGAACTATTATTATGGCGCATAACATGTAAATTTTGAATCTGAATTTCATTTTAAATAGTTGGGTTTGGAAAAAAGAGATAGTAGCCAAATTTATTGGAATTATTTGTAAAGTAAGGACCTGGGGACCTACTTGAGTAAAGTTGATTACTCCAACCCTTAGTTTGGCTGCTTGAAACCCTTTTTTTTCTCCCAACTTCCTGGTTAATGACTGTGATATGGAAAATGTAGCCAGTGCCAAGTTCTTTGGAGTTTATGCAAATAATACATAGCACACATTGTTATGTTGCTCTTCGTCTTCTATGAAGGCCCATTGTCATCAACTTTATATCCTGTTCCCATGAGAACTTTACCTTTTCTCCTCTTTGCATTCTGTTCTTGATAGATTGTCTTGTTTCTTACTTAGACAACTTATTCTTTTTCTCTGCTGGCTCATTTAAAACCACCTTCAATTAAAAAAAAAAAAGAGTTTCACCCTGGCTGGCTATTGGTTAGAGCAAGTTTGCGGGTTCAATCCTCAGTAAGTGCACATACAAGCAACAACAAATGAATGCATAAATGAGTGGAACAACAAGAGCAATGTTTCTTTCTCTCTCTCTCTCTCAAAAAAAAAAAAAGGAGTTTTGCACTGAAGTATCTAGATACTGATTTCCCTTGTTTTTCATTTGTTTTCTGTCTGGGGCATTTCCAAATGCTTTACAGTGTGCAGCTGCCACTTGGTAGTAATGATATTTTCACGGGTTGAGTTGCATTTCCAAGCATTGTTTATGTTTGATTGTCTTCAGTATTTTATGTGAGTTGTAAACACACTGGGTAGAAACAACTCAATAAATGACAAATAGTAAAATGAATAATGAAAAGTTACAGTCTCATAAAAGGAGAATGAGTGGGGCCCCTCTCCCAAATAACGTCAGCTGGGGAGATCAGCATGTTATGAAAATGCTGGCTAGCTGCTACTTTGCCTTAAAATGTCCTTCCAGTCACAAACCGGGTTTTCTTCCCAGTTAATCTTCCCCTGCTGCACACAATTTACTTTCCCTTCTACTTACCTTCTTAATAACTTGAGGAAGCATGATCTAGGCCCCAAATCTTGGTGTGATTTCTTATTGCTTTCTCTTCTCCCCAACATTGAAAAATCTACCAAAATCTTTCTGCTATTACCTTTTTAAAACATTATCCATCTCTAACTTATTTCAAAGACCAGACTTTCTACAATTGTGGAGAACTGGAGAGTTCAGGGTAAATAATTCATTTGGCTAGATTATCTCCAATCCTATTTTGTAATTCCATATGTGACTATAGCCATATCCAGGAATTCCACACAGAACTTTAAAGCCCCTTCCCCCAATAAATTGAAATGTAAAATACAAAGCAATTGTATATCACACTTTTAGAAGAATTGTACATGATCCAGGAGGTTGAGAAAAATAAAGATCTCAGTGTGATTACAGAACTACTCTTATGGGCCTCTTGTCTGATTTTGTGTTCATTATTCGGCTGCTACTTGGTTATTTTCTGTTTTGTTCACTTTATTCACATTAGTTTTTCACTATAACCTCCCCATTGTTACTATTTAGGGAGTATGTGAGTCATCTACCTTTCCTTTTAATTTAAAAAATATTTTTAAATCTATTTCATTGATTATGCTATTACAGTTGTCCCATTCCCCCCTTTTATTACCCCCTGCCCTGTACAACCCCTCCCACCTGCAACCACCCCCACCTTAGTTCATGTCCATGGGTCATACATATAGGTTCTTTGGCTTCCACATTTCCTATACTATTCTTAACCTCCTCCTGTCTACTTTCTGCCTACTATCAATGCTTCTTATTCCCTGTACCTTTCCCCCCTCTTCCGCCTCCCCACTGATAACCCTCCACATGATTTCCATTTCTGTGATTCTGTTACTGTTCTAGTTGTTTGCTTAGTTTGTTTTTGTTTTCTTTTTAGGTTCAGTTGTTGTTAGTTGTGAGTTTGTTGTCATTTTACTGTTCATAATTTTTATCTTATTTTTTTAGGTAAGTCCCTTTAACGTTTTATATAATAAGGGCTTGGTGATGGTGAACTCCTTTAACTTGACCTTATCTGGGAAGTACTTTATCTGCTCTTCCATTTTAAATGATAGTTTTGTTGGATAGAGTAATCTTGGATGTATATCTTTGCCTTTCATGACTTTGAATACTTCTGTCCAGCTCCTTTTGCCTGCAAGGTTTCTTTTGAGAAATCAGCTGAAAGTCTTCTGGGAACTCCTTTGTAGGTAACTGTCTCCTTTTCTCTTGCTGCTTTTAAGAGTTTCTCCTTATCTTTAATCTTGGGTAATGTAACTATGATGTGTCTTGGTGTGTTCCTCCTTGGGTCCAACATCTTTGGAACTCCCTGAGCTTCCTGGACTTCTGGGAAATCTATTTCCTTAGCCAGTTTAGAGAAGTTCTCCTTCATTATTTGTTCAAGTAAGTTTTCAATTTCTTGCTCATCATCTTCTCCTTCTGGCACCTCTATGATTCAGATGTTGGAACATTTAAGGTTGTCCTGGAGGTTCCCAAGTCTCTCCTCATTGTTTTGAATTCTTGTTTCTTCATTCTGATCTGGTTGAATGTTTATTTCTTCCTTCTGTCCAAACCATTGATTTGAGTCCCAATTTCCTTCCCTTCACTGTTGGTTCCCTGTACATTTTCCCTCATTTCACTTTTCATAGCCTTCACACTTTCCTCTATTTTGCGACCATACTCAACCAATTCTGTGAGCATCCTGATTACCAGTGTTCTGAACTGTGCATCTGATATGTTGGCTATCTCTTCATCGCTTAGTTGTATTTTTTCTAGAGCTTTGATCTGTTTTTTCATTTCATCCATATTTTTTTTGTCTTAGTGTACCTGTTACATAGTAAGAGGCGGAGCCTTAGGTATTCACCAGGGTAGGGCAACACAAGGTAGCTGCATTGTGGCTCTGTTTGTAGGAGAGGGGTCTAAGAGGGAACAATGCCTCTTGTTCAGCTATCTGCTGGCTTTCAGTCACTTCCCCCACTACCCACAAGCAAATTGGGCCTTTCTGGTGCTGGTTCCCAGGTGGGTGGGTTTGTGTACATTCTAGGACCCTAGGGTCTCTCCCATGAACTCTCTTCTGAGGCTGGGAGTTTCTCCCACTGCCTCAACCCCCACAGATGTTTTCAGTCAGAGATTTTGAGGCCTTATTTCCCCAGGCTGGAACCCTGGGTTGTGTGGTCTTTCTTGCTCCCCAGTTGTTCCTCCTGGTTTATCCACATGCGAATGTGGGACCACCCAGTCCGCCAGTCGCCTCTTTGAGTGCTCTGTCTACTGCCGCTTTGCCCGCTCTGATTCTCCAGCCGCCACCTTGCCACAGGTCCTCTTGCTCGGCTGCTGGTCTCTGCCCCTCCTACCAGTCTGGAAGAATGTTTCTTCTTTAACTCCTTGGTTGTCAGACTTCCATATGGTTTGATTTTGTGTCAGTTCCGTTTTTTTTTGTTTTTAAATTTGCTATCTTTCTTTAGGTTGAGGACGAACAGTGTACTGAATACACCTCCATCTTGGCTGGAAGTGGGGAAGAAAGTCTAATTTGTTTAAATTTTAATCTTCATGTGAGGATATGTTTATTGATTTTAGAGGGAGATTGAAGGAGGGAGACTGGGGGAGAGAGAGAGAGAAACATTAGTGTGAGAGAGAAATTGATCCATTTCCTCCCTCATGCATCCTGACCAGGGATCGAACCTGTGGCTGTAGTCTAGGTAGGTATGTGCCCTGACTGGGAATCAAGCCACAACCTTTTGGTGCATGGCATAACTCTCCAACCAATTAAGTCACCTGGCCTGGGCTCATCTACCTTTCCTTTAAGGAAAAGTTTTTACTTTTAGAAATGCTCTTCACTGATAATATTTTTTTCTAACCTAATGTCCTTATCTATTCTCATTAATGTTTCTGAATGACTTTAGACTCAAAGGAACTATTTTCCATATTCTGAAGAAAAATCCTATTTGAATCACAGAGAAATAAGTTATGCTATATCAAAACATGTAATTCCATTTATGTCTTTTTTTATGAAGAAATATTTATTTTATTTTATTTTTTTAATCACATTTACGTCTTCATTTTAGTAGGTAACTCTGTGATTCAAACTCAGATTGGTCTTCCTAATTGAGTCACTCAATCCAAATTTTGGTAAGAAAATCTAGTTCCTCACTATTCCCTGATCTGTGGTAGATGATCTTTAGTTTCTAAAGATGGCAGCAGCAACATCTCCCATCCTACATTTCCTTTGCAATGTGACTGTGCTACTCTATCACCAAGAAATAGAGCAGTTTTTTTCCACTGCCTCTGAATCTAGACTGGCCAGTAAACCTGTAGATCCTCAGGTTCCACATCTGTGGATTCAACCAACTGTGGATCAAAGATATTTGAAAAAAAAAAGTTATGTTGTTGCTGATATGTACTATGTAGATAGATTGACTGTAGTTGTGCCTGTACTGAACATGTACAGGCTTTTTTCTTGTCATTGTTCCCTAAACAATACAGGATAACAACTATTTGCATAGCATTCACATCATTTTGGGTATTATAAGTAATCTAGAGATGACTTAAAGTACATGGGAAGATGTGGAGGATTGTATAGGTTATACACAAATGTAACACCATTTTTTAAAGGGACTTGAACATCCACAGAGGTCCTGGAGCCCATGTATTTTGCAGGATGCAGCAGAACTGATGCTGTGCAACTTCCAAGGCTGGGCCTTAAGAAATCAGTATCTTCTGCCTTCATGTCTTGGAAACTTCTTTCTTGGAACCAGCTGCCATGCTGTGAGAAGACCCATGAAGCATTGTGAAGAGGTCTCATGGAGGAAAACCCAAGCCATTGGCCAAAAACCCCAGCTAAGCTCCCAGCTAGGGTATGAATGAGGCCTTTTTGGATGTTGTAGCCAACTCAGGACCCTTGCCAACACTGTATGAACCAGAAGTGCCTGCTCAACCCATAGAAACAGGAGAAATAATAAATAACTGCTGTTTTATGCCTCTACATTTTGAGGTAGTTTATAATGCAGCAATACCTAACTGGCCCACTGGGGCTCCACTCGTCTTGTTTTGGAGGCCTTGCATGAGTTCACCTGCTCTCCTCACCACCTTCAGACTTCTGCAAGGAAATGTAGGTTACTTTTTTGGGTGTTTACAATCTCCTTTTGGCTCTGTGGGTAAAGTAGTTCACTCTTCAGTGATTATGAAAATGGCTAACTGATAATCACAATACTAATGAACACTTTTTGAATGCTTATGATATGCCAGGCACTATTTTAAGTGTAATATATTTATTAATATATTTAATCTTTTGAACAGCTTTTTGAGCTAGGTGCTATTATCGTACCCATTTTACACATGGGAAAGCCAGGGCACGGGGAGGTGAAGTTACTTATACAAAGTCCAACAGCAAGTGGTGGAGTCACCATCAGAACCTAAGTGTCAGATTCCAGAGCCATAGGCTTTACCACTGCTCTGTACTGCCTCCGGTAGACAATGCCTCAAGTTCATCAGGTTAATCTGAAAGTGACTTAGGCGAGAGTAATTTCTTTCACATATGTTACTTGATCCTTTTACTTTTGTTAAGAAAGTTCTTTGAGATTTTCATTGCCTCATTTATTTATACTACATTCTGGGCTATGTCCCATGCTACTGCTTACATTTAGAAAAGCCTAATGTTAGAAGCCTAAATGCTTGACTGTTTCTATGCTCACAGTTCAGGGAAGAATAGAGCATTTGCCTGGTTTCCCCAGGTTCCTTATCCCTGTGCAGCCACCGCAGAGGGCAGCAGAGTGACAGGCAGGCAGCGACCAGGAGGCAGGGGTGGAGAGACAGGGCTGGTAGGGAGGTCCAAGGAGGTGCTAGTGTGAGGCAGAGCTCTTTACACACCTTTTGGACAGGGAGAACCAGGTGGGAGCATAGCACAAAGTCCCTTAGCACCCATCAGATGGAAGGATTGGCTGTTGCTTGAGGCAGCCTAAGACATGCCACATAGACACAAAGCAGAGGGAAGTGGAAGCCTCTGTGCTCATCATGCAATGGATCCTTCAGACAAGCCCCCAGTGTCACTTTCCAAATGGACTACTGCCTTCAGGTCCCTCCTTGGCAGCCATTCTAGAGATGTCACTGTAAGAGGGCTGATTTTGCTTCAAATAGCATTAATATCTTTCTGCTTGCTATCTGCCTGATAACTGCCTCCAGAAGTCTGAGGGAAATAAAAAAGCTAATTGTGAAATTCCATAGTTCTGTAATCTCATGCTGGATTGAAGTCCTTTGGAAACAGACAGTCCTGGGATCAGAACCCCAGCTCTGCTGCTTAATTGCTGTGTGGCTTTGGGAAAGTTGCTTTCTACTCTGAGCCTGAGCTATTGAACGGGTTAGTGATATTTACCTTGTGTGGTTGTCATGAGGAATAAATAAGTCCTATAGGCAAAGCTCTTGACCTCAGACACACCAAACAGCCATCAGGGTGCTATTATTTACATACACAGGATATATTGGACATCTATATAACTATGAATTACCATGCAGCCTTAGAATGTAAGTGGCAAAGAGTGAAGCTGGTGTTTCATGCTCTGCTACACAATGTTCAGGAAAAAGACAACGGTCACAATCTATTTTAGAAAAGTACTCTTAGAATCTTCCCTTTTACTTTTATTGCTTAAATGCTTTGGAACTATGTGGTATTAAATTGACCTTTAGAAATTAAAAATATCTAAGACTCCATGGAATGTTCTTAGTGAGATGAATTAATCCCTCCTTGAAATGGTGTGCAACATTTTGTGTCTACATGTATGTACATTTTGGGAGGGGAGGTGATTCATAATTATCAAACAGACTCTCAAAAGAGTCCATGCTTGGACCAAAGACTAAAAAACTTTAATATAGAAATAGCTTTTTAAATCTTCTCCAGAAAGTAACTTGGAGGCCTTCCCTGACTGAAGACAAAGCAAGCAAAGCTTTGGAAAACACTAGAAATGGATATCATCTTTCAGCCATGGCCCAGCCTCTTTTCCCCAGTGGCAGAGTGGGAGCCTGCTGTTCCCACTGGCACAGGTAAAGCTGTACAGACAGAACCACGTGGCTGAAGAGGTGTTGCCTTCTCTAATTACAGCTGACAAAGACCGAAGCCTAACCTCAGCTGCACCTTCTCTCTCTGGGATGTCACTTAAGGAAGGTTTGCTACCTGAAACTCAATTCTCAGGATGACGAATATTTAAATTATGTCCCCAGACATATACCTGAAGCAAAGCCATAAGGGCTGATGGCCATAAGGGGTGGGGGTTGTGTTCTTCATTCAGTGGGGATTAATAAATGAGGATGATATCACTGAGAATCTCAGAAGGGGCAGGTGTCCAAGAGGCCCTTCTCACTTCTGCAATGAGGCCTGACAGCCTGTGCCCTGGGTTCGGTAATTTATGCCTCCGGCACAGAATTTGCACAAAGCAAGAATGGCCACATCAGCATGTTTGGGTTTAAGGCCAGGTTCTCTTATCCATAGACCCTTTCCCCAAAATTGTAAGGATGATTCAGCTAGTTGATTGTACTCTATTTTTAAAGAAAATAATGTTGCTGTATAAAGTCAATGAAAGTACAGACCTGGGGGAGGGGATTTAAAGTAACTTAATGGGTGATGACTAAGTTTGCAATTGTTATTATGTCTTTTTAATTAGCAGATAATTCATGAATTATGGAGTATATGATATAAGCCTTGTGGACTACATTAGGGAAACATTTTTGATCTGTGTAAATATTGTAAATTGAGATAAACAGTGGGTGCACCTGTTCCTAGTGCGTCCCACGAATATATGAGACTCTGGCACAGGATGAACGTCTATTGGTGTCAGTGTGACAATAACCAAACAAAGCTGGCACTGGGGTCAGGAAGTCTTTGGTGGGTGGGGAGCCACCGTCTGCAGCCAGAGCCCAGCACGCCTGTGTGTTCTGAAGCCCATCAACCAGGAAAGGGAGTCTAAGGTTTCCAAAGGATTTGTCCCCTTCACAAAGCTCTTGTAAAATAAAATACAAATCCTTCCTGAATGTTCCTAGCTTTCCTTCCTTTCGGAAGTTTTTACTCAATGGGAAACAAAGCCTTATTCAAAGGATTAAAACCATAGTCATTCTATTGTTTACAGCTTCAATAATGTGGCTTTCCTTCCATGGACAAAATTTTCAATTCACAAATCATCTAAAAAACAGGAAATTTGGGGGAAATGTGTGCTTATGATAACAAATAAGGCATCTATCATGTGGTATAGAAGTTTACGAAAAGAGGCATCTGATTTTATTTAAGATTCTTTTTTTGATGTGCTGTACTTCTAGATGCAGTCTAGGAAGATTCCTTAAAACAAAAAGCCATATGGCTCATAACATAAAATTACTCAGTTCCCACCACAGCAGGAGGATAGGAGAGGAGGAGAAGCAGATTATGGCTGTATTATCAAGGCTATACTCTGGGTAGTCCTGTAGAGGCAATGGGTCTCTGCAATACCCTTTTCTCCCTGCTGTCTTAGTCCTCTGCTTCCCCTCTCACCCTGCCATGTCCTGAGTTCCTACCCAGGGGATGGAGGGAGAAGGGCTGGAAACACTGGGTAGCAGGGCTACAGAGGATGTGGCAGGCCGCTATGAGCTCTGGCTGTGGGCAGTGGCCATTGGGAGCCATGGAAGGTTCAAGAGGCTGTGGAGACGGTCATTACTTTTGCAAGCAGGGAAAAGTAGGGATGCTGGGAGCCAAGGATAAAGCAGCAGCACTAACCAGTGAGCAGGCAAACATTCTGGAGATCATTCCAGTTGCTTTTAAATAAACTATCAGGAGAATTCTTATTTTATTAAGATTCTTTGTATTGGTGATAATCTTTTAATATTTTTATCTGTATGCTTAAAGGAATAACATAGACCTCCTGAATAATATTTTTTAGTGTCTGGAATTCCCCAATATCGTGATTTTTCCTCAGATTCCCATCTACCACTATTTCCTTTTATCTACACTTTTTTTTTTAATTAAAGGATGACAGAAGCTATTTACTTCCTTAACATTTTCTTTGCTCTTGCTACACAAAGTGTGGTCTGGATCCCAGCAGCAGGATCAGCAACCTCTGGCTTGGTAGAAATGTGGACTCTCAGGCCCTTTCCTCTCTGACTACTGAGTCAGAGTCTTCATTTAAGGGGATCCTCAGTGATTTGCATGTGCATTTAAGTTTGGGAAGAGCTAGTATGTACCATGCTACAGACCTGACTCATAGTCCACACCACCAAGGCCTGAAGGATCCTACATTATCTGCCCTGCCCACTTCTCCAGTCTTATCCCACCACACTCTGCTCCTTAGTCACTACTTCCAGCCTCTCAGTGTTTGTACTCACTGTTCACTCTATCTGGAGTGCCCTTGCCCCTCTTAGTATGGCTAACTCCTTTGTTTCATTGTGGTTTCACCTTTGATGTTACTTCTGTGGAGGCTCCCCTCACCATTTTGTATGAGGAACCACCCTCAACCCAGCCACTCTATCCCATTACTTTAGATTTTTCATGGCACTTATTGTTATCTGAATTCATTTTATTAATTAATT
Source organism: Phyllostomus hastatus (assembly GCF_019186645.2). Classification (NCBI taxonomy): domain Eukaryota; kingdom Metazoa; phylum Chordata; class Mammalia; order Chiroptera; family Phyllostomidae; genus Phyllostomus; species Phyllostomus hastatus. The sequence continues at coordinate 12,308,169 of NW_025334038.1, forward strand.
TTGGGGTCATTATGTTGAGGACTGTATTTCCAGTGCCCAAAGCAATGGCTGGCACATTGAAGATGCTCAGTAAATATTTATTGGATGAATGAATAAAATTTGGGGGGTCATGAACAGTGAGAACCTATTCCCAGACAATTCTAAGGTAAGATCAGGAACCCTCTGAACCAACTCAGTAGTTTTCAGTCAACTGGACTAAGGACAGTGCTTCTGAGTGATCCCAGACCAGCAGCATCATCATCCCTTGGGAACTTGAAAGAAAGGCAAATTCTCTGGCCCTATCTCAGACATACTGAATCAGAAACTCTAGTTCAGTATTGTCAAGTCTAGCAATCTGTCCTAACAAGGCCTTCAGGAGATTCTGATGCACTGCCCTAGACAATACCAACATCTTATCTGTGAGGAGGACATACAGTGTTCCATGCTTTTTGCATATATCACTGTAGTTCTGGACATCAAAAAAAGCCCCCCCCCCTCCTTGGGAATAGTCAAGAGAGGTGCCATTCCCATTTTATAGATGAAGAAACTGAGCCCTAAGAAATGGTTTGGTTTGCCAATGGTCATACAACTTTATCTGAATCACCTGGGATACTTGTTAAACTTGCAGCTACCTGGGCCCTGCCCCAGACCTACTACATGAGAATAACTGGTGCAGAGGCTCTGAACTATGGATGTTAGAAAGCTTTCTAAGAGATTCTGAAACTCCCAAAAGTTAAAGAACCAATAATGTTGAATAGAAGGAGAATGGGGATTAGATCTCATAGCCCCTCCTTCCCAATGAATCTTACAGGGACTTGAGAAGAGTAAGTACAAATGATACTGATCTTTGGTAAAAATAGTTAAACCAGTTTCAATAATTCTGTCATTTTTATTAGACCCTAACTCTATGTGCTACCCTTGTAAGCTAGAAGAATCAAATTCCATTTCCATGAACTGTTTCAGGCACAGGCATACTTCATTTTATTATGCTTCACTTTATTGCCTTCACAGATGTGTTTTTTACAAATTGAAGGCAAGACCCTCCACTGGCAAAAAGGTTATGACACCCTTTCCTGTGGGGGTCTGGAAAAGAACCCACAATATCTGCAATGTATACCTGTAAATGATGTTGTTATGATTATTATGGAATTAACTAAATGAACCATCAATTAAGGTGTGATGGGTACTTTTAGTTTGCAATACAGTAATTAAAAAAAGTTTTTTTTTTCTGCTGTGGGAATTGTCAGATGTTTGGTCTGTGTAGTATATGAGATATGTCTGGAAAAAGTCCAGGCATTGTTAATATAATGATAATGGTTTGCACGATATTGATGTAACCTGGCAGCCAAGGAGAGTGGACTGGAATGTGCATGTGTAAACAATGACGACTTCACTCTACTAGTCAGTGGGGGCAGTAGACACTGTAGAGTGAGCATGTGTACTGTGTGGCTGTTGTATTAAAAATGACTGAGGTAGTAGAGCAACGAATCTGCATCAGATTTTGTGTTAAGCTTGAACATTCCTCTATGGAAACTATTCAAATGATTCAGGAGACTGCAGCTATGGGCAACTGGTGATTGGCAGCTTCATCACAGCAATGCACCCATTCATGCATCACTGTCTCGTGCAGAGTGTTTTGGTGAAATATCAAATCATCTAGGTGACTCAGCCCCACCTATAGCCCAGATTTGGTGCCCTGCAACTTCTGGTTTTCCCAAAACTAAAATTGCCTTTAAAAGGGAAGAGATTTCAGACTGTTGCTGAGATTCAGGAAAATACGACAGGGAAGCTGATGGCAATTGGGAGAACTGTGTGAGGTCCCAAGGTCCCTACTTTGAAGAGCACTGAAGTGTCATTGTCCTATGTACAGTGTTTCTTGTATCTTCTTCAGTAAATGTCTCTATTTTTCATATTAAATGGCTGGATACCTTCTGTACAGACTTCACTCCTGCAATCCTTACTGGTATGGACTACTGGTGGTAACCTCCTGACTGGTATGCTTACTTTCCTTTGTTTACATCTTTTAATTAAGAAGAAAATTTTAGAAAAAGAAAAGGTCTTTCTAGCCAAAAGCAAAGGCTGTTAAAACAATCATTACAACCTCAGACACCATTTATTTACCTGGCTAGCCTGGAAAAGATTAACTTTTAAAAAGACTCCTTTAAATTGTCAACTCCCAAATCTGTCTCTCCTGCCCAACAAACTCCCACAAACTCCGGACTCATAAATTCAACTAAATGTGGAACAATTCTCTTTGAATGTCCTGCAGATGTCTCAAGCTTGGTGTGTTCAAAACCAAATTCATTACCACCCACCCATTTGTCCTTCACTCTATGAGCTATGCACTTTATAAGCTAACAAGTATGCCATCCACTGCATCATCCTAGCCAGAAATCTAGGCAATGTGTCTGGATTCCTTCTTTCCTCCCTTTGGATGGCCAGCCAGTCCTTTCATTTTACTTCCTAGATCTCTCTCTAATCCCTCTCCTCTTCATCTCCACTACAGTTCTGCCTCAGGCCTTTATGCTCTCTTGCTTAGGCTACCATGATGGCTTCCAAAGTAGCTTCCTTATCTGTGCTTTTTCCTGAATTCACCTCCCACTGTTCCTTGCTTCAGTGCTACCTAATGGCTTTCACTTCTTGGTGATATTTTGTACTTCTGTGCCTCTGCATGTGCTACTTCTGCCCTACTGATTTTCCCCTTCCCAACTCCTGCATATGATAAACTGTTTTTCATGATACTGCTCATTATTCTCTTCTCTGCAAAGCCTTCCCTGAGGACTCCTCTATAGAGTGGACTGTTTCTTCCTTTGTTCTCTCAAACTAGCATGTAGTCTACATTCATTATAGACCCTCACTCACTTGGGTACATGCATGTTTATACTTTCTTCCCCTACCCTTCTCCTCCCTTTTTCCAAGAATATGAGCTCCTTGAAGGAAGGGAACATGTCTTATTAACCTTTGAATCACCATCTCCTGGCAGAGAACCTGGCCCACCAGACATTCAAACATGTGCTCAATAAATACCTCACTAGATTTCTGGATTCCAGAGATGGTGGAGGGTAACAGGAAATAAATGTGTTGAGCAATTATTATGTGTGAAGAGATTAACCTCCATTATTTAATTTTTACAGATCACACTTTGAACTAAATGTTATTCTAATTATATACACATTGAAACTTAGACTCAAGGAAATTAAATTACTTGTTTGAGGTCTCACAGTTAGTAAATGATAGTGCTTGGAGTAGAATTCAGGCTTTTCTAACTCTAAACTCTACGTTCTTCCATCATTACCCTAGCATAAGTCATAGATTTTTAGAATGACTTCTCATTTTTGTTTATTAATATATTAAAACACTTCATCTCTAAAGAGTAGTGGTGATGCCATGTGCCATTATTAGTCTCCAAAGATGGTCCACAGTGAGCTCTGACTTCTAGGATTCATGCCCTTTTATGGTCCCTTCCCATGTATCTTGGCTAGTCCTGTGTAGCCAGTAAAATCCAGCAGAAGTTGTGCCATAAGATGCCTCAGAATGTCCTCCTGAAACACGTGTTCTGGGGGAAGCCAGCTGCCATGTGTGAGAAGTCCAACCTATTCACATGGGGAGAAAGAGAGGTCTGACCAGCCCCTAGCTTTTGCAGCCATCCAGCTCAGGTACCAGATATATAGGGCAGGACTTCTGAGATGTCCTGCCCTAGCCACTACCTATTTCAACTGCATGAAACACCCAAGTGAGAACTGCTCAGGTGAGCTAAGTATTATTCTCTCTCAGAGAACCACGACAGATAATAAACTTTTCTTTGAAGCCACTTGGTTGTGTGGTGGTTTGTTAGCAGCAATAGGAAACTAGAATATCATGATTTTTTTTAAAGGAAATCAATGTTTATAAGCAAAGCTTTTGAAGCCTTTTTTTTCTGGTAGTTTTCCCTTTCTACAGGTACTCTCTGCAATAAGTAGATTTCTAGCTGCATCTTTAACAAAGTTTATGATTTTGTGCAAGTTTCTTTGTAATAATGTCAATGAGCTTCACATGCCTCAGTTCTAAAATGAAGGGTTAGACTAATTAATCATGAAATCCATTTAAATTCCAAAATCATGTAATGCCCTTCAAACTACCAGACAAAAATAGAGTCTTTGTCTGATAAGGCTAGCCTGTACTAAAATTTTACAGGCACAAGAATTTTCAGCAATGAATGCTAGGGGAGTGCTGACTCAGCAAAAAGCTCTCTGTTAGCAGGGAAAAAAAAGTCAGGAGCAACTATACTCGTATATCTGATCCTGTGCTACTTCTCCCTGAAGCAAAATTCAAAGAGATCATTATCTGCAACAAAAGACTTGAAAGAGGATTCTTAGTTTTCCCCCTTAAAAATCTGTTTCTGAAGTCTGTGGGTGACTTGAGGACTTTTGGCAGACGATTCAGTGCTGCATAGTTGAATCAGTCTCCGGAAGATCCATACACACAAATGCTAAGTTTAGGGCAAGTGAACTGGGTAGATTCCTAGAGGAAGTAAACTCTCGCCTGAGAACAACAGCTGAAGTAAAATCCCATAAGCCAGGAAAACAGCCACACAATCACAGCAACAGGTGGTTGGTTTCAAAACAAATTTCAAGGTCTGACTCGCACAGCACCTGCTCTAGAACCACAGACAGCAGGGTAGCTCTGTCTGGGTCTGAGTTAGGTCATCCCCGCCATGCCCTGAGAAAGATTAACTACCTTTATTAGCTGAGCTAAGGCCTGGAAGTTTCGTTGACTGCCCCTCTAAGGTAGTAACCCTTGTGTTCTCTGTCAGAAGGGAAGAATGAATGAGAGCATTTGGGGACCAGAAGGAACTTGGAGATTATCTAGTTTAACCCGTTTGACAGCAGAGTGAAGTGAAGCCCGGGCACGTGGAAACCTGCTCACGGTCACATGATCTACAGAAACAAAACAATACTGTCCCCCCATTTTATTAGGAAAAATTTCTAAAACACAGCAAAGTGAAAGAATTTTTACAGGGAATACCTGTGTACCCATTACCTAGATTCTACCATTACCATATTATTAAGCTTGTTTATCACCTACCTATTCATCTACCCATTCTTCTATCATTCTGTCATTTTTTGGATGTATTTCAAAGTGAACTGCAGATGTCTTTAGTCTTTCTCTTAAAGCAATGTTATGTTTTATTGTTATTTGTCGAATTATTTGATACCCTAATTTTATACACATTATGGAACCAGAAGAAAGTTACACCCCCCAAAAAGTCACTGGACACAATAAGTTTAAGTTAGCATCAGCAAGCTGGAAAGGGAACCTACTTCCTAACTCTAACACCCTGGAGGATTCTCACTAAGAGTAAATTCCAGAGACGGCAGAAATACTAGTCAGTACACAGTGCTGCTGCTATTGTTCCCTGTACCTGGAATTCTGCTCTTTCCCACTCCAGCTGAAATCCTCTCCATTCCTCCAAGAATGACTTCAGATGTCTATGAGTAACACAGACTACTGCTATACATGTATTTTTGTTTTAGAAAAAAAACTTATTAAACAATTCTGAAATGCTGCCTCCTTCCCAATGCATTTCCCGAACCCTGAGTTTTCATCTGTCTCATTGGAAGGCATGAGCCTTCCTTGTCACTTTTTCTACCTCATTCTACCTTGTTACAGTTTAGTGGGGGTTTGTTTATCAGTGCCACTGCCATCGCTGCTGCTACCACTGTTACTGTTAGTGTTATGGTCAATTGCTCTTTGTAAGGTGATATATCTTAAGACTTATTTCTGTATCTCTGGCAGTTGTTTGCATAGAGTCCATATCAAACATTAAGTAACTTCAAATTTCAAATTAACAAAATTATGTCCAGGCAGCTTTTTGAAAGTCAGATCTCAAGGAACACCTGTACCAGAGCCACATGAGGGACTTATTTTAATGTACAGATTGAAATCTTGCTTCAGTAGGTTTGGGGAGGGGTCCAGAAAGCTCAGTTTAAGTAAGTGCTTCTGGTGATTTCAATGCAGGTAGCACAGGGGTTGCACTTGGAGAAATCTTAGAGGTCCACATTACCAACCAGCTTTACTTTATGTTAGGCCTTAATCCCCTGTAAACCAGCAATACGACTCTGCCTGTCCTCCATGGATCCCAGATAAAGGTGTGGCAGACAAGGTGCGTGTCATGGTGGGGTGTGATAGTCATGGCTTTACCCCTCACCACATCATGTGCTGCCAGTCACCACTTCTGCTGTTGCCGCCAACCCCCAAGTTTCCCTTTGTCACTTCCCCTTGCCACCACCAACTGCCACTACACCTCTTGCCCCTCACCCTCCACGGCTGAGTCAGATCCACTGTGGAGCACTCAAGGAGGAAACACATTTTAGAAGACAGGTTGAAGGGTGTCCTCATTATGAATTCACCATTCCATGTCTGGGAATAAAGAAACAATGACTTCTGAACCTGGCTTAAGCAGCTCTGCAAACCTGTTTAGAAAGTTGGGTTCGTGGTTTGAAGTTCCTGCCGCCTTTTATTTTACAATGAGTGGAAACCAAAGTTGAGTAACAGATCTCTTGCCCAAGCATCAGGGCCCCACAAAGCATAGAGCAATGGGACAGGGGTGGATAAAGTAGGGTTGCTGCCCTCCTCCAGGACAGTATTTCTGTCTGTGTGGGGAATGCTGACTGCAGCCATTGCCACTGTCTGGTCTCAACAGAATATTTTTATACTTTATATGCTGAAATTTACCTTCTTTTAGGTGCCAAAGGATAAGACTAAGAAAAACTATGGACCAGAAGAGTTGTTTCATGAAGCATAATCTGAAATATGTTTTAAGTTAAATATACTTGAAATCAGTTTTTCTGAGGCATTCCTAGCATTGTCATTTTTAATTCAATCTATATCTTTGTTGCAGTGGTTCCCAAACCACAGCAGGCAGGCCTCAGAGTCCCCTGGAGGGTGGGTTGCTGGGTCATGCTGATGCTGCTGACCTAGAGATGATGCTTTGTGAACTGCTGCTCTGAGAGAGAGCAAAATGATAGGAATTTTTCAACCAATTGCTGCTCTATCTGCCTGTCTTCCCATATCACAATGGCTTATAGTAGTGATTCTCAGCCTTAGCTGTCCATGAGAATCACCAACAAAGTCTTTAAAACATAGGGTCTGGATGGCATGCTCAGACCTACCTTAGACCCGGATAAATCCACAGCTCTGGGATGGAGCCTGGATTTTGAAAAGGCTCCCCATATGATTCTAATGGGCACCCAGGGCTGAGAACCACAGGCATAAGGCAAACTCTGGCCCTGTTTTGTGTTAACATATGATTCTGACTTGACAGATTCTTATTGACCACCCAGTATATGCCATGGAAAATTATGAATTGTCTAAGAAATGGTCCCTGAGCTCAAGCAGAGATAGATCATATGCCCCCACATTAAAAAAAAAAAAGCTTTATGTGTGGCAAGTGCCAATTAGAAGAATAAACCATTATTGAGAACAGAAGGCTAGATAGTCCAAGGTACATCAGTGCTGTATTGAAGCTTCAGTGTTTGTGATAAGTTATGTGTGCCTTTGCCACACAGGAAATCACTCCCTTTGGTGGGGAAAATTGCTAATTTATTGGTTCATTGAGGATGCTCCAACTGATTCACCATGGTAGGCGTGATTGAACCATGGAAATGATGGAACATTAAATCAATAGCTAGTCAGCTGGCGACTATTCCTTTGCTAAGTATGCTATTAAAGTTCTGTTTCAGAAGCCCTTTTCTGTGAATAAATAAAATATGTAATATATTTAGAAACTACTTCAGTCTGGGGTTTTAAAGAAACATTCCTTATATATGTAAAAAAAAATCCAAGTATTTCCTGATTTATTTGTGAATCAAAAGTATCTTAAAAATATGTACTGTATTTTTTGGACTATAAGATGCAGCTTCCCCCCCAAATTTGGGGGGAATAATGGTTGTTAATGCTGCTGTTGAGTTCTGTTTACATTTACATTGGTGAAGTATTATGTTATTTATGTTATTAAATATTTTATGACATTTTTTTCTTCAAATTTTTTCCTATTTTCTTCTAAACCCTAGGTGCGTCTTATGGTCCGACAAATACGGGTACTTACTTGCATCTACTAGAATACAAAATAGTTTAATAACTTAATGATAGCAGAGTTTCTAGAGAGGAGAAAGTATCCTCTTTGGGTGTTACTTATTTATTAAGGCATTATTTAATTCATTGTGCCATTTAATTTGGTTATATCTTTTTTGAGGTTTTATTTTTGTTTGGGTAAGTTTTCCAAGAATAAGAGATTACCCATGACAACAAAAGAGAACTGTTTTCAAGAAAAGGAAATAAATACTTTTAAAACTGTTATATTTATTTCCATTCAAAAATACTGGAGGTGGCTTTGCCGAGATAACAGGAATATGACAAAGTAACTTGCTCTAAAGGAAGCTTACCAGCTAGTAGAAGGCAAAAATAAGCACAGATTTGAAACAAAATATGACAAATGCCTTTAGAGAAAATAAATTTTAATGAGGCTTCAAAGAGCAGGAAGAAAACGGGGTCAGGGTTCAAAGATCCTAAGATAAGGCATAGAACTGGGGTTCGGGTGCAATGCATTACTGCACGGCCAATTTTCAAAGGCCAGCTGTTCCCAGTCAAATCAAAACTGAAGACGAGGATAGATGTAATCAATGGGAAAATCAGGTCATCCTCCCTTATTTTCCAGGCAATGTAGTTTCAAGATCAATAGTTTAACAACCTCATTTCATGAAGCAAAATGAAAATGAATCTGATGCCTTCTTCTTCATTCACTTCTTACTAATAAAATCCAACTTAAAGGATTTTATATGTTGGGTGTATAGGCACTAATATTTGACAAAAATGCTTAGCCCCATTAATAATAAAATAAATGAAAATTGGAACTGCCATTCAATAACTGTTTTTGGCCTATCAAGGTGATAGAGATTTTGAATGACTACCAAGTGTGGGGAGTATAGGAAGAACAGGCCTACTCTTTCTGCCTATGGGGTGCTCCTTGGTTCACCACGGTGGCAGGACAAGCCATGTCCTACAGCTCTTCTAAGAATATATTTAAAAGAAATAGTATGGACATGTCCAAATCCTCATGGACAAAAATTATCCTCAGTGCTTTGTTATTGGGAAGAATCAGGAAGTACATAGGGTAACATTATAAAAGATTCTGCTAGAAAGGGAACAGTGGTGGTCCATACACCTAGAAACCTAGAAATTGTGGTCTGGAAAACATTTTCTTGAGTGTTTTAGGTAAGTCAGCCCCAGGATCAATCCCCTTCCCTTCATTTGCTCCACTTCAGATAATCTGTACTTCTGCCAAATTTGCACCACTTGCTTTTTGGGCCCTGAACTGACTTTATATACTTTCTTGCCTGCCTGCCTTTGCTCATGCCTTTCCTGTTGTGTGAATGCCTTTCCTTAATCTCTGAGGTCTCACATCTTCAAGACCCACTTTTGTAAGCCACCTTACAAGACATTACAATGTTGTTCTCCTGCATAACTTGGACAGAAGGGTTTATTCCCCCTCTGCACCCTCGTAGCAACTTGGTTATCTTCTGTGGCCCTTCTCACCCTCTGTCCCATATTAGAATGATCTGAGTATGTATTTTATTTTCTCTAGGAGATTTTGAACAACTTGAAGATGAGGGCCAGTTTTGTTCAGATTTGTATCTACTACAGTTATAAAACACGTTGTATGAATATAGTTGTTGAATGAATGAATGAGCAAGTGAACGAATGCAAAAATGTACTTGGAGCCAAATTCTCATGTTCTCCACAGCATGGGATGAACTTGACCAGCACTAAAGATGCTTTTCAGTACCTCCCCGTTTTGTGGCAGGGGTGTCGAAACCTTCCATCTGAGCCATGGTGATGGGAATAGTGAGGACCAGGACTGAGGAATAGGGTCTGAGAGGGGAGACTAGGGTGATGAACCAAACAGCAATCGCCCACCCTCCTCCCCTATCCTTACTCCCCACCCCCACTCCCCATTTAGTGCAAGAGGAGTAGATTGGAATTTTAACCAAGAGGGGGAACCTTTGCAAAGCAAAGTAAGCACTCCTGATCAGCTGTCAGTTCTTATACCATTCCAATAATATTTATTTTAATCAGCAGGTCTTAAAGATAGCACATTTGTCACTGAAATGATGAAGATTACCCAGATAATTGAGGGACAAAATAAAAATAAAATGCTTTAATTGAGAGAAAAGAGGAATTTGAAAGAGTTTTAATGAGGCGCATTGATTTACACATTCCCAGATTCAATGGACAGTATAAATGCCATTCAAACTGATGGTGAAATGCCTTGATGCTATTAGTGAGGAAGTTAATAAGCCGATTGGCTGAACTTCTTTCTGTTCAAAGTAGTCAGGCTTGAGTCTTGCTAACGCATGTTCTGTAACCACCTGGTACAACCCATACCTACATGTCCTATTATACTTAGTAATACACCTGCTGGCTTTTGTGGGCCTTCAGGAAATGCCTTTACTTCCTGGGGAATGCAACAAACTACAACACAAAACTCACCTGAGCCAGCTGACACCAAACTATGAACTGTAGTTCCCTTTCTGATGGGGTTAGATACTTGGGTGATTAGTATTTGTAAGGTGTGCTATGGCCAAATTCACAAAAGAAATTCTTATATTTTAAAAAAGAAGAAATATATACATGGAGAATCCACATAGTATGAATTCTATAGATGTATGTATGAATCCATGTATGTATATACGATGTATTTATAACTGGGGGTGGGGGACGTTACTTTTTTTTTTTTAAACTCCCAGGTGTGGCAAAATTAAGCTTCACTGAGGTGGATTATTTTGATCAGTAAACAACAACAAAACCTGCTTTCCACCAAACAAAGATCTGCTCCCTCTGCCAAGTAGCTGTGACTTACAGACCTAACGTGTGAGCAAATGGGAAATACTATGTTTCCAGGCTTGGATAATGAATAACCTCTGAGGGCTTGAACTTTTCTGCGTTCCCACAGACTGCATCCACAGAGTGGTGCTCTTGGCCTGAAAGGAAGGATTTGCCCCTGTTTGGAAGGAAGTAGAATAAATAGAACTGGAAGTGGCAAGGTCACCCTTAATATCACATGAACTGCCTCTTAACAAGCTTCACAATTGCTTTGTTTCTTCCTGCCCTGATGCTATAAACAGACAAAGTCAAAGTGGACTCTTAGAGCGTACAGAGGGCATGGAGGGAGCTCCCAGAGCTGTGAGGCAGGGAAGGGTACGGCTTCCTGGGCCCATCCCACACATCAGGTCGCAATTGTGTTGTGGTGTGGTGGCCAGAAGGGAACAGTGCTTGTTTTCAAAGGAAGGAGTTATATTGTCCTGAATTCCTGTGTATAACATTTAGGACAAACAAGTTACAGTGGGAATATTTAATTAGAGTATGTGGGATATATAGCATGTTTGCCTTTCACTTGGCTTTTCCCTACTAACTTCGGCTATCACACGGTGGTTGCATAAATACAGAAATGTTATTTTAAAACCTCTTCTCCCTACAACCCCATTCAGTTGGCATTCCAAACACAGTGCAAGTTCTGTACTGGCATTCAGCTTCACAGAAAGACTTCAAGCTCCTCCAGACACATGCAGTTGGGCTTCTCTCTGCTTCTCTCTGCTGTTTCCCAGCACTTTTTGACTCTCTCCCTACTGAAGGCAGGAAAGACTATCTAGAAGGTGTGGAAAAGGCACAAACAAAGTTGGGATGTAAGAGGGTTGGGCAATAGACAAGACTGGAATTTCAGTGGCTTGGCTTTCAGTAATTTTCATTAGTATTTTTATTCTCACTTGAGGACATGGTTATTGATTTTAGAGAGAGGGGAAGGAAGGGAAAAAGAGAGGGAGAGAAACATCATTGCGAGAGAGAAACATCAATTGGCTGACTTTCATATGTGCCCCAACTGGGGACTGAACTGCAACCCAGGCACGTGCCTTGAATGGGAATCGAACTTACAACACTTTGGTTTGCAAAACAACACCCAACCAACTGAGCCACACTGACCAGAGCTCAGTAATTTTTAGAAAGTCCAATATAAAACTCATCTTGGAAGATTGGGCAAGCAGTACTGTCATTATCAAAACAAAACAGAACAATTCAGCTTGGGCTTTGAGGCTAAAAGAGATAACCTCACAGGGGTTAATTACAGATAGTCAAAGGGAGCAGGAACCAAGCAAAATTGAGTTGATGCTTTCTAAATTTTTATTACTCCTCTGCATGGATTCTCCACATTTGGCAGAGGTGTCTAGGAAAATCTCCTCCCTCATATTTTGAAAGTGTTACAGAGCTATGAACTGTTGTAATTTCAAAAAGTGATTAAAGGGATGTAAGGAAGATACAATAAAAGTCTCTAAGGGATAGAAAGAGAAAACTAAAGGGCAATTTCTGTTTAACCAGACTTTTGGCTATTTGCTTACAATTCCAAGATAATATGAGTCCTTGGCATTGCAGATAATAGATCAGAGCTGAGCTACTGTGGAAACTGCTAGATGGAGCTAGAGCTATTATGTGGCCAGATGCTTGATCTGTGGATAACACATAGTATCAAGAGATTCTGATCTCTGGTCAGCATCTTAAATTAAGTGTCAGGGGAGCAGACATCGAGGCATCAGTCTAGAAATTCTAACAGATGTGCTCTACTAAAATGGCATGCTAGAATGGACCTGACCAGGCCAATCATCCTCTAACATGCCTCCTGCACTGTAATAGCTACAAGACATTCCTCCCTGTCGGTGTGAGGGGTAGGGGCGGAGGTGGGGGAGGATGAGCTCTTCTCTTTGTCCTCCGACCACCTAGGATAGCATGGCTGATTTGTTTGTCTAGCAATAGGAATCCTCACGATATATTTAGCATGTGCAAACACACATGCTTGCAGTCACTTCAGAGCTTTGCCTTTTTCACCTTTCCTAACACATGAAAGCAGTGAATCCACATTCTAACTTACCACACTTCTCAGACACTCCCGTTTCTCAGAGGACAGTGGGACCTTATCTAAAGGTGTCAGCTGGGCAGTGTGCTGTTATTTCTTTCTAGATGACAAAATAGCAACATGTTTTATGATGATGAAGCCTAGTTTCATTTTTTTCTTTTCTCTTGTAATTCTGTTTGTAGCAGGACTCCAACACCATTTACTCTTTGGACAGAAAGGCCCCTAAGTCTGAACTATGTGATTGCATGAGCCCTGCTCCCTGTTCATTAAGACTGCCCCCTTTCAAGGGGAATTAATGAGTTTTCAGTGGCCATTTGTAGCATTTGAGATCCACAGGCATCAGGGCTTGATGCATGGTCCTCATCTCTGTGGGCTTCTGTGCAATGATTCTCATCTGTCTTAGTTAGAAAGTGAATTAATCTTGACTTTGGCCTGTGGGGTGTGGTTCTTTGTCCTCTCACACATCTTCAGCTCACTTTTTTTTATCAGGAGCACTTCTTGTTTCAGGTCCAGGCTCTCCACATTTCCATTTTGTCTTTTAATCACATTGCTTTGATTTTAAACAAAATCTATATTTCTGGTGTTATATTTCTGGAAAGTTCTCATTTTGAGTTATAATTTAATTATATGGATCATTAAAGCTTTGAAAGATGCTAAAGGGCAGAAATGGATTAACAAAGTGAAAGTTATTATAAAGAATTACAAATCACTTAGCATTTCAACATCACTCATCGGATGTGGGCATTTTTTTGAAAGAGACCTTGTTTTGAACAGTGACGGTGCAGAAGACCTAGGCAAGAAACCTGATTTCTATTGTTAAAGCACACATACGAAATCATCAATTATATTTTATATTAATTATGTAATAGATTTAGAAATACTGTTAACAGAAAACTTGATGCATTAGTCAATGCCAAACCATGTCAGTCTCACCACGCAACTATAGTTATTTCTTCTATATTTTGGATGTAAATGCAATTGGTATTTCACAGTGAAAATAAAATCGCTAGATATTCTTATTTATACCTTCGGTAGTGACATCACTGTTGGTTAGGATGGTATGAAAACTTTAGGTAGCTAAAGATTATTCTTATTAGCAAGCATTAGTTGAAAGTTAAATTTAGGAAGACATTACCCAAGTATTGTAAGTATTTGAAGCATACCATGCTGTGCAAGGTTAGTAATGAAACATTGTATGACTACATTTATATTTCTACCAAATTTCACTGGGTTTACATATTTAATTTTTGTGCCTTAGGCAGTGACACCCTGAAAGTAATGCTTGTCTGAAATCAGGAGCAGAAAAGTATTTGAATACACAGAAAATAGATATGACTGGAAAATCATAGATAAGGGGTTAGTTACTTGTGTCAAGTTTAAAGCAGCCAGGATCTGCTGACAGCCCATGCAGAGAAACAGGATGTTTTCTAATAAGGACATTTACTACCACTGCACCCCACACTCATTCCCATTCATCATGCCCTGACTTCATTTGTCCCCTTCATCATGGCCACTGCAGGGAAGGGTGCTGAACAGTAAGCAGAGTACGCTCACCACTATCTGGCCTTCACACTGGCCTTCAGTTCCATTTGATATGGCTAAAAACTGTTATGGCTGTATTTGGAAAATAATGTGCAGTTATATAGATTGTTAATATTGAGTTGCAAGTCATTGGTTGTGTTTTCCAAGAAATGACCCAAATTCTGTAATATATGCACAGAGAAGAAAGAATATAGATCGATATAATGGCACATAGAAAAATACCATCACCTTGTTCTGTTGTTTTTGTACCACCCAGGCATGTAAGAGGGAGAGAAACAACATAATTCAACACCAAGAAAACAAGTAATCCAATTTAAAAATGGCCAAAGGACCTGAAAAGACACTTCTCCAAAGAGGACACACAGATGGCCAATAGACATATATGAAAATATGCTCAATATCACTAATCATCGGAGAAATGCGAATTAAAACCACAATGAGATATCACCTCACACCTGTCAGACTGGCTAGCATCAATAAATCAACAAACAACAAGTGCTGATGAGGATGTGGAGAAAAGGGAACCCTAATGCACTATTGGTGGGAATGCAGATTGGTGCAGCCACTGTGGAAAACAATATGGAGTTACCTCAAAAAATTAAAAATGGAACTGCCTTTTATCCCAGTGATCCCACTTCCTGGAATATGTCCAGAGAAACCCAAAACACTAATTCAAAAAATATATGCACCCCTATGTTCACTGCAGCATTATTTACAATAACAAAGATTAGGAAAGTGCCCAAGTGCCCATCAGTAGATGAGTGGATAAAAAACTCTGATATATTTACACAATGGAATACTACTTGGGCATAAAAAAGAAGGAAATCTTACCTTCGCTACAGCATGGATGGACCTGGAGAACATTATGCTAAGTGAAATAAGCCAGTCAGAGAAAGACAAATAGCACATGATTTCATGCATATATGGAATCTAGTGAACAAAATAAGTTAACAAACAAAATAGAAACAGACTTATAGATACATAAAACAGACTGACAGATGTCAGAGGGAAAGGGGAGTTGGGGAGCTGAGTGAAAAAGGTGAAGGGATTAAGCCAAAACAAAACAAAATAAAACAGCCAGATATAGACAACAGTATGGTGATTGCCAGAGTGAAAGGGGGGTAGGGGGAGGTGGAAGAGAGTGAAGGGGGAAAATGGCAGCAGAAAGAGACTTGACTTTGGATGGTGAGCACATGATGCAGTGTGCAGATGATGTTATAGAGTTGCACACTTCAAACCTGTATGTTTTTATTAACCAATGTCACCTCAATAAATTCAATTAAAAAAAAGAAACAAGATACCTGGATAGTGTGGCTCAGCGTATTGAGCACCAGCCTGCAAACAGAAAGGTAACTGGTTTGATTCCCAGTCAGGGCGCATGCCTGGGTTGCGGGCCAGGTCCCCAGTTTGGGGCATGGGAGAGGTGACCAATCAATGTTTCTTCTCTCTTTTTCTCCCTCCCTTCCCCTCTCTAAAAATAAATAAATAGAATAATTAAAACAAAAAAAAGAAGATAAATCAAGGTGGTGGGAAAAGCATGCATATAGTGAGAAGTTGAGAAAGAAAAGAATTTTGGAGGGGCTGATACAAAAGAGGGGAAGAAGAAGGTACAACCAAACCCCAAAGAATAAATGGAATCACTGTAAGAAGAGATTTTTTAAAAATAAGATACTGAGGTACCATCTAAGCATAGAAGAAACAGAAGAAAACACTGTGAGGTACAGTGACCAAAAAAGGGAAGAAGAAGATAGAAAGAAAGAGGCAAAGTGTGCAGAATATACCAAGTAACTTTCAGTGGAATGGAAGAATTTCTTTTATTTTACTTCTGACTTAGCTCTTAGAAAAAGGCCCTGTTTTGTTGATTCAGTGACCAGGGAGCTAATCTAGAGAGCTGCCTCAGAGAAGACTTGAATTAATAGTATCTTCTCTTTTGGAAACCTAACTGATCTAATTAAGTTATTTAAAAATTGCGCCAGAACACATAATTTCCCCTAAATCCCAAATTGTGTTAAACTACTTCGAGGAACTGAGAGTTGTATATTTAGTAATTCTGCACACCAGAGTAATTTCTGGAGCCCTGGAAGGGAAATGTGAGTTCTGACACTAACTCAGCCTGAAACATGTGAAGCGGAACCTGAGGTCACACTCATAACCTACCAGGAATTAAAGGAAGTGATTCCACTTGAAAGACCCTAGTGTATGTCAGGGCTGGAGAAAATAAGTCCCTCCCCAGAGGAGGAGAAAGGGAGAATAAAGGTGGAGGGATAACCAAGAGGAAAAACAGTTATATGCCTTGTGTCTGGGTAGGTGATTAACCTGTTGTGTCCTAAATTCTGAATCTGAATGTCATTGATACACCCTGTTTAAACTTCCTCTGAATCCGCTTAACCGTTGAAGCTACTGCTCAGTTCCTGCACCAAGCTCATACTGCGTAGGTTAAAATCTGTAATAATGTCAACAATAAAAATAAAGTTAAAAAATTTTTAAATGAGCTTTTAATGGGCTGGGATCTCTGTTGGTACCAAGGCTGAAAAGAGCAAGCTGAGGGAAGATGAGACTGACTCCAAACCCTGAGGAGCACTGGGTTGCAGGCTGCATCTCCTGTGGACCTTCCAGAAAATTCTTCACCAGCAGTGTTTGCTTTCAGTTCTTTGTCTGAAGAGCATAGCTGGGCTTGGAACTAGTTGTCCATCCTGTTTCTTTAGATCCTGTGCATACCTCTCTAATCATTTCTCACGGCTTACTAGAGGGCAGGTACTACCTTATTAGGAATATGGCTTCTGGAGATGGATCACATGTTCACATACAGGTCTACACTGAACTAGATGTGTGACCTTGGACAAGTTACTTAACCTTGCTGAGCCTCAGTTTCCACATCTATGGAATGGAGATAATCATAATACCTACTTCCTAGAGTAGTTGGAATCAATAAGTTAACAGTGTAACATGCTTGGAACACTGATTAAAATGTTAGCTATTTATGTTATATAAATCTCTCCCCCTCTCTGTCTTTTTTTAAATTATTAGAATATAGGGTTCTAAAAGGTGGAACAAATTTGTTTCTTCAATCCCTAGCATAATAGAATATTCAATGTTTGTTGACTGTTACAAGGTAGCTTAGGTAGGTTTGGTTTTAGAAATATGATCCCCATTTGCATTTATTCACTTAGTCACTCATCAAATGTTTCTTGAACACTTGACCTAGGTGCCAGGGATCTTGCTAAGTGTTTGATGAACCAGAGGGAGAAGATTCTCTGCCCTTGGGGAGTTTAGTGGTGGAAACTATTATAAAAGAATAAACAAAAGTAAATTTATAATTTCAATTTGTTTTAACTGCTTTGAAGGGAAAGGAGAGAGCTATGAAAGAGAAGCTTTTGTTGTCCTCAAGTCCCTGACCTGCAATACCAAATGGGGAAAAGAGAATAAAAGATGAAGAGAATTTGTATATGTGCTCATATTATAGTAATAAATATGAGTGATCAAGGTAGAAACATCTGTAAACTGAAGCACTGCTGGTTTTTGTGTTTTATTATGCTTTGGCTTAACCAACACATAATACTCTCTGATGTCCATGACTAGTTAGCTCATTTGGTTAGCTAATGAAGTCAAGGTCAGAGGCCAGCAAGGGTCAATGAGCTTTTCTCTTTTCTGTGGCCAGATTGTCCTCTTAACCTCAGCCATCTTTCAAAAGTGCATGTTTGGTCACAGGAAGGCTGTGTCAAGAGAATGTAGTTAGAGGAGCCCCAGATTATTCCGCATACAAACCTCACTAATAATAGGTCTCTGCTAGCATTTTCTTAAAGTAATGATAGCATGCTGTAACTTATTATTCTCTGTTACTAGGGACAGTCTGGTCCCATTTTTGACAAATGTGGCCAGTAATTTGTACAACTTTTTTTCTCAGAAAACTGCCATTTCGAAATAAGAGAACCACTTTTATATATCATCTCTACTGAGTGAGTGCTTTAGACCACAGCAGTGCTTTTTCAATGGTAATGTGTGTAAAAAATCACCTGGGTTGATCACCTGGGTATTGTTACAATGCAGATTTGGGGTGGTAGTTGTGGGTTGGATCTTGAGATTCTGCATTTCTACCACACTCCCAGGTGACCCTTGTTGCTGCTGATCCCTGGACTACACCCACTGTGTGAAGAGAGTGGGACTAAATAGGAATGAATCAAAGCTAGCATAGTGAGTTTGACCACTAGGACATCTTTCTGGGACTGTTTACTGTTTAAGGTGCTTCACTGTTTATAGATCAACTCTGCCAAACATTGTTTCCTTTTAGCTTTTTAAAACATAGTGTTCTATTTTCCTGGGAAGGTTAGAAAGAATTCAGTATACTTTTATTTTAGACAATATATTTATATATACATGCAAAATTCAAAGGGCTGGAGCTGGAGCTAATTTCATGTTATGCAACATAAAATGCCTTTGAAACATACGCAAAGCCTTCCCTTTTATGGAAATTTTAGTTTCTCCTTCAGTGTACTCTGCCATATGTGACAAGTGGAGTAAAGATCTTTTGTGTCTTCTGTATTTATTTTTGGTAATAAAAGGAGACAGCTCTTTTTTCCCACTGCCCAGAAGAGGCCTATTCCCCTGCTGACATGTCTGTGTAACTCCTATTGAGAGTAAGACGGTTGTGAGCATTAAGTTGCCAAAGAAACTGCTTCTCTGAGGAAATTTCCATGAGTGTGAAATCATGGGAATCAAAACTGATGGGAAAGTCCCCCCAAACTTGTGCAAATTACCAGGATTCTTATAGGAAAAGACTTAGAAACATCATGATTATCTCCTTTGCCATTTAGTAAGATGTATTTCTATTACCTTTGGAGAAAATGGTCAAGCTCTGCTCAGTACAAACAGAATGTTTCATTTGTTTTTCCTCAAATGCTTTTAGTGAATACATATTTGTAAAATTTGGATTTTTATGCTTTATATTACTTAGTCCAATCTCTGCATTTAACAGGCAAGGACACAAAGTATAGAGGAAATAAATGACCTTTTTAAGGCGTTATACCTAAGCTAGAGGCAGAACCCAAGTCTCCTTCCCTTGTACCCCCCACCCCTGTGCCTCAGGTGCCTTCAGACAGTCATGGGGCAGAAACTCCAAAACACATTGATTTGAAGAAAAGTTTAGGGTTTCCACATATACATATCTTGGTTCTGTAATGTACTCAGACAGTCAATCAATCAATACACATTCATTTAGCTGCTACTATGTGTCTCACAGTTTTATATAATGTAAAGTAATTTAATATTTTTTTATTGGTTCAGACTTTTTATCAGTAAACTACTCTGGGAGAGTTAGGCACATTGGTCATTGAGTTAACTCTTGGAGCCCCCTTGAGAGCTATTTATTACAGTAAACTTCTGCAAATTTAAAACCCCCATCACTTTTTACTCCTTCATCTCATTTCCTCAAGTAAATCAGTGGCTAAGACTCTTTCCCAAGTGCCTCTTACATCACTTCTTTCCTTTCTTCATCTGCTTGTTGAAGGTCCTGTTACACAATTGCCACCTCTAGCCTGTGGTTGAAGCTTAGGGCCCCTCCTTCCTGAGGCTCCCCCATACCCCTGACATCCTTACTCTCTTTGCCTTCAAAACATACTTATCCCATACTTGCTTCTCTGGATTTGCTAGGCAACTGAAGTGAGTTTAGTACCATCACCCTATTATCCTTCCTATGATACAACCTCTGAGTAAGGTTCTTTCAAACTCCTCCTCAGTGGCCTTGATTGCAGCATTCTCTCCCTCCTGTTTGTCTGCAAATAGTTACTAAATCCAGGTTTCCAAAGTGTGGCCATTTGTATGCAGGACCTATCTTTGCTGGAATCATACCTGAAACACTACAGGCAATTAATAAACACCTCCCTCTTCTTTTTCCGTCTACCCCACATATACAAAAACCAGAGGAAGAAGTCCCTAATGATTCTTTAAGTTTCCATGTATGTAAAATGGGGACAATAGTACAACCAATAAAATGCCTAGGATTATTGTGAAAGTTTAGCTATTATTACTGAGGAAAGTTTCAAACTATGAATGGTTAATTTTATCTTCTATCACTTGGTATCATTTCATGTATGCTAGTTTCATTTTTTAAAACTAAATAATAAATACCTTGAGGAATAGAGAATGTTGTGCCATTTGGAACTCGCCTTTGCCCCCACTCAGCGCCTGGCATGGAGCTAGAATCGTGGTGGGTATTGGCAGCAGTGTTCAGCTGGTTCACACCCATTCAGGCTACCCGCCAGGGTTCATGCTCATTGCTAGGGCATCTGTTCTGCTGTGTCAGTGCTCGTGTCAAATAAATTGACAAATATTTGCACATCACTCCCTGTGTGATTGATTTATGATAACTGGAATTTGGCATTAGCCAATCAAAAAAATTAAAATAGATTCAAAGCATACAAGCTTTTTTTCTCATTTCCTTCCACCCCCATGCTATAATATGAATTCTATATTAAAAATAAGTTATAACTGCATAGTTTGAATCCCTCTCATGGCCTACCTATTTCATTGTGTCTGGGTTTTAACAGAATGTTATGGGGAAAGTAGCCGGAATAATGATACATAAAGTGATGGCAGGAGGCTGCAGGTGCAAGGTACACCTGGAATCACCCACTTAGCCAGAGTGCTGAGACATGGGGCCAAGTGCCTGTGCCTCCACCCCTGGCCTGAGGTTGGCCGTGTGTGTGGAGCCCACACTGGGGAACCCTAGCTGAACAACAGGCACTTCATGTCGACGATAGTTAAAAAAAAAAAAAAAGCTAGGTAGCCTAGTGTTAGCTTCATGCGCTTTTTTCTCCTCAAGTAAAAATTGGTATTGAATAGCTGATTGCAATGCTCTTTGTCCAGGTAACACTGTTGAAGAAGAATGGACTCATATCTTGGGATGTTTTTCCTTTGGAGGGAGATCACTGTCTGCTTTTACATCCAATTGCTCCCAAGCACGGCTTAAAATTTCACTTCCCAATTCACCACTGAATTTGTCCGAATCCGAAAACAGTGTTGAACACTGGAACAGGGAATAAGAGAGTGGTGAATTAAATGTCTGTTCAGACTGGAGGATGGGAGCGTTGGGAAATCCCAAGGACTCTGCCCCGACTCCAACCTCTGAAGTTTGGGGACTTTGGCAGACACCATAGAAAAGCTCCCTTCATCTCTTAAATTGTTTGAGTTCCATGGCAACAACAGCCTTAGAAACTTGAGAGAGAGAGAGAGGGGTGTGGGAGTGGGGGATGGTTGAGAAAGAGATAAGAAAAGATGACTAAATAGGCCTGGGATTTTGTGCACAGTGCTTAACTTCAGAGAGAAGGAAGCCAGTGGGGAGGAATGCCCAAGACCACAACTGGAGTGATCTCATACCAGCCAAAAGGCAAACGAAGGCCTGGCCGCCAGCTGAAAGCTACAAAGGCGGTAGATGGGTGGATACGATGAAGGGAGGGAGGGAGACGACTCCCCAACCCTTAAGAAGCCCTTCAGCTTGCGTGTGACAAGCCTGGAGTTCTGGCACCGGGAAGGAACGCATCTCATCCCACAAGGGCTCTGGTCAAAGAATAGCCTGGCGCGTAATTCAATGCAGGCCCCACGGCCACACTGAAGTTGTAGCCTTTTGTGTTAGCTACAACAATGGAGGGGGGAAAATCAGGCCACAGGCGAGCAGCGCAGACGGGCTGGTGCGGATGTGTCTCGGCCCTGGCGGCAACGTGCGCTGCCTTTCAGACTGTTGCTCAGCAACCGGACGCCGCCCGCCTGTGCCTGCGGAGCCCTTTGAAAGGCGCGGCAGCCGGTGAAAGGGAGAGACGAGCTGTTCACAGGCCAGGCTGGGGAATGAGGAAACAAAGGACTAGGAGCTGGGGCAGGGGTTGCGTGGGACCAGGGGACACCGTACGCGGAAGAACATCGAGAGCCCTTTTCTGAAGGGTCTGATTTAGTACGCTGCCTTGGCCCAACGTAGGAATACATGAACAAATACAGCTCTTCCTCCATCCTGAAGCTGACAGCATTCCTAGCCTACATATTGAATTAAATTGACTGGCTATTGTGTAAAACGTGTAAACAACCCCAAACAAACAGCAAAATCAAATCTGTTTAAGTGGCCAGCTGAAATTCATTTGTTAGGCAGGACTATTTTCCAAAACAGAACCTTGCACCTGGTGAGTAAATAGAGACTAACATAAAAAAGTGTTTGCTAAATGCAGTGTGGTATCCTGGATTGCATCGTGAAACATTCGTGGAAAAAATAATGTTGTAAAGTGTGTAACTTAGTTAATAGTAATGTAAGAATGTTAATCTCTTAGTTTAGACCAGGAGTCAGCAAACTTTTTCTGTAAAAGACCAGAAAGTGAAGACTTTGGGCTTTGTGGCTCTCTGGTCCCTTGTTACACCCACTCAGCGCGGACACTATGGTGGTAAAGGTCAGCAGACAATGTGTAAAGGAATAGGAGTGGCTTCGTTCCAAAAAAAACTCAATTTATGGACACCGAATTTTGAATTTCATATACTTTTCATGTGTCATGAAATATTATTCTTCTTTTGACTTTTTCAACCATTTAAAAATACAAAACCCTGCTTTGCTTGCAGAACCTAGAAAAACAGGCAGCAGGCCAGATATGGCCTGAAGGCTGCTGCGGTGTGTCATCCCCTGGTTTAGGCAAGTGGACCAAAGTTATGGAAGGAGAAATTGATGAAGGGTGCAAGAACTCTCTGTACTTCCTTGCAACTTTTCTGTAAATCTGGTTATGCCAAAATAAAAATTAGTTAAAATATTTAAATAGAAAGCTTTAAGATGAAGGGTTTGGAAAGAGATTTGTAGGAAGGGGGTAAATCAGAGTTGGTTGTGTGTGTGTGAGTGTGTGTGTGTGTGTGTGAGAAAGAGGGAGAGGGAGAGAAAGAGAGAGACAGAGAATGTTTTTCTTAGTATTCATTGGCATATGGTATTAAGACCTCCCAAAATGAAACTCCTTGCTGGACTACTATGTTGGTAATGAAGACACTAATATTAAACATCCTGAAAGCAAAATAGCTTTGCGGTAACACAGAACTCTGTGACCCTGAGGGTTCAGTGAAGAATATGTTCAGCTCCCACTGAGCCAGGATGGGAGACACCAGGACAAAAAAAAAATCAAACCCATTTTGCTCTATTAGGAAACTAGAAAATTTTTGGCCAGCTCAGTTTTAACCACATACCCACATATGTGTGTGCATACTCCTTTTTCTTTCCTAATCTAGCTAACATCTATACCAAAATAGAGCACACAAGACTTTGCTTTACAAAGAAAGAACTGTATTCCTTTTCTTGTTTTACTAGTTGTATAGAAACAGATTATTCTTTTTTAAAAAAATATTTTATTTATTTATTTTTAGAGAGGGAAGGGAGGGAGATAGAGAGAGAGAGAGAAAAAAACATCAATGTGCGGTTGCTGGGGGTTATGGCCTGCAACCCAGGAATGTACCCTGGCTGGGAATCGAACCTGGGACACTTTGGTTCCCAGCCCACGCTCAATCCACTGAGCTACGCCAGCCAGGGCTGGAAACAGATTATTCTTTACATTTGTCTAAAGGTGATGTGGTATGATATTATAAGACCTCTCCTTGCCTTCTTTCAAATTGAGCTCTACAAATTCTATCAATTTCTCAGGCTGGACACTACTGATTAAGAATGGATGATCGCAAAATACAGGAGGGCCTTTAAGATAAAGCACACTTTCTTCCTGACTGCAATACTAGAAGAGTGTGGGATGCAGTATAAGGATGATATAAAAGTCCACATGTAGCTCATTGGTGTAATACCAAGCATGGGAGGCAAAGAGAAGCTCAGTAATGGGAGCTGATGCTGAAAGCAAAGAGACTTGCAATAGTGTTTCTTGGCAAGATGTGAAGAAACTAGAGGCTTGACTCCAAGGATTTTCTATCAACCCTGTCTTATTTCTTTTCCTGGCCTCATTCTCTCAATTCCTCCATGTTAAGGCTTTATTTGATGTTTGTTTTTTTCAACCAGAGATGTTTCAGGACATGTTTATTCCAAGACATATTTCAAACATGGACTTTCCCTGTGCCATGAATTGGTCATGGATTAGAGCTATCAAGATAAGTAAATACAACTTATAGCTTCCAGTGTCAAGAAGCTTGGGGTGCAGACAAAGCCAAGTTCTCCAGTGTCGTTGGTGGAGAGCAGCATCAGGGTCATTAAGGAAGGTTTTCTTTACAAATGCAATCTCCTGGGCCTACCCATTCATTCTAACTCAAAATCTTTGTACAAGGCAGGAGAATATGTATTTTTAACAAATTTCCCAAGTGACTATTATGCTCACTAAACATTTGAGATACACTGGAAATGTGAATAGATGTGAAAATGTCTTAAGTATAATGGTGATGATATAACTGGTTATTATAGAACACAGAAAAGGGGTGAGGGTAGGGTCAAAAGGGAAGTTCTGTATAAACGACAACTGAGCCTAATCTTCAAGAAAAGGGAAACAAGAGTAGGGATGAGGGTGAGCAATAGTGTGATAAAGGGAGTGGGAACAGGAAGCAGGATCCTGGCCTGTGAAAAACCACCCTTCCTTATGCAGCTGGAGTGGAAGCAGCAAGGAGGAATCAATGTCTAATGGTGGACTTTCAGGCTAATGCTCAAAATGATAGATAGATAGATGAGAGAGAGAGAGAGAGAGAGAGAGAGAGAGAGAGAGAGAGAGAGAAACCTATTCTGAACACAGGATCAGCTTTCTATGTCACTCCGCCTAATTATGAATTCAAGTCCATTCCCCCAATAAGAGTATTGATTTTTGGTAAAGACTTGGCATTTTCCCTCACATTATATTTTCTGTAACATGGGCACATGGAATGAAAATGTGTTCTATGTCAAAGGGTGATAGCAGATAAGGGCTTATCAGATCAATCAGGCCACTCTGCTTCCAGACTCCAACATTCCTGGAATTAGGGGTATCTTCCTTTTTATTATAATAGGGCTGTGAGCTCTGTGATGTCTAAACAAGGGAGAGTGTGGTTTATCCTGTGGTGCTTTTAGGAAGGCAAATAATGCCTCTATTTGTAGGGGAATGGTTATAAGGTACTGAGGGAAAAATATTATCTCTCCTGGACCCCCAGCCTCTATTGCTAGCTTCATTTATCATTGTATCCCATCAGTATTTCTGTCTTCTTCCATTGTTTCTTTTTCTGGACGTTAGTGAGTGGCCTTGGCATTGTAAGACTTTGATTCTTTTGAAAACGAAGGATTGAATGCTCAGCCTTATCTTCTTTCCCATGGTTTCATGTTTCCTTCCAGGTTGATCTGGTTTCTTTGACTACTCTATTTTAGGAAGGGGACATTTTGCTTGGTCAAGTGCATGAATTAACGTAGCCAGGCAGCTAATCTACACACACACACACACACACACACACACACACACACCACAAACCTCCTAACAGCTGCAGAGACCATTATCTATGTTGTTTTTCTTCACCAGCTAGAGAAGAATCTCAATTCATCAAAATAGTTGAAGACACTTGAAAAGTTAGCACTGACCATTTGGTTCCTGGAAGAGAGAAACATTTGTTTTGTGCTAAAAGTGACCCTTGGTATCTGTCAGTAAGAAGGCATAGATTTAAGTGAAAGCAGAATGCTGACCAGCTATACAAAGGTAGAGGAGAGTTTTGAAAGGTGGAGGGAAAGGGAGAAAATAAATACATTCTTTTCCCATCTACTTCCACAGAGCAGTTGTGGAAAAAAAATTCTAGTTCAGAGTATTTTAACCTCAGTACTATTGACGTTTTGGGCAAGACAATTCCTTTCTGTGAAAGGGCTGTCCTGTGCCTTGTAGGATGTTTAGCAGCATCTCTGGCCTCTACCCACCCGATGCCAGTAGCAACACCCACTGCCACCGCCCCTCTTCTGGCTCTTCTCCTGAGTTGTGATTATCAAAAATGTTTTGAGACATTGTGCCCTGGGAGATAAAATCAGCCCTTGCTGCGAACCACTGCTTTAGTACAATCACATCACTTTAATAAATCAAGCAATATCCAAAATGTTTACAGTAGGGAAAGGAGGGCAGGATGCTCCCGTGGCTGTGTATTTGTGGTTGGCAGTTTTCACGGGCAGATCAAGCTTAAGTGGACATGGAGCAAAGGCTCACCTCAAGAATGCGACAGTTATAGCTGTGAGTTGCAGACAGTTGAAAGAAGCAAATCCTTTTGGATATTATCCTGAGAACATAATATGTAACATTCATTGGTTTTCAGAAATAGCTTTAATTTTTTTCTTCAGAGGCTTGGTGGTGTTGTTCTCTTCAGGCATGTAATTGCAATTCTTCACAGTTCATAGGAGTTGCAGGAGAAACATTTTTTTCTCCCTTCCTATACTCTGTGGGTCTCCTTAAAAATATACGGGTATCCATAAAAAAGGGAAATTCACCTGAACTTCCAATTTGTGGTATTAGATTTTACCCAGAGTCAGGATGTTCTATTCCCCAGGTCCCATTAATCTTATGGTGAAAATCGAGCTGTAGACTGGTACATCCTTCAGTAGGAAATTCCCATGGTTCCAGGCCCTCGGGTGTGTGCCTGTGCTGATTCTGGAGGAAATCCATGCTGCCTTCTCCAAACTGTGTTAAGCCTTTCCTTTGCTCTTATCAGGCTTGCCCTGCCTTTTAATACAATAAGGTCCAAACAATGAAAAAGTAATGGTGAGATTTAGACCAAAAAAGCACAAAGGAAGGAAATTTTGAATTACTGATTTCACCCAGGCTCTCATTCAACAGGTCCCAGTGTTATCAAAGGATCAGGGAATCATATTACACATCCCACAGCATATAATTATCTACAACATGCGATTATAGGTTTAGAATCTTAAACTGTCTTAATCCCTGAACAGTTAGGTAGAAAATTCCAGAGTACTAGCCAGGATGCCTAGGAAATTCCGGAAATATATTATGGATTCAATTGTAATTAAACTTCAGTGAATGCAGTTAAGACTCGTAGTTACAATATCTTGAGTCTTTGATCAGATTTAATTTGGTCTAGACTTTAATGCCACACTTAG
Organism: Phyllostomus hastatus; assembly: GCF_019186645.2. Taxonomy (NCBI): domain Eukaryota; kingdom Metazoa; phylum Chordata; class Mammalia; order Chiroptera; family Phyllostomidae; genus Phyllostomus; species Phyllostomus hastatus. Next base: position 12,335,675 of record NW_025334038.1, read on the forward strand.
ATATCCCGACTTTCTTCCATTTTCTTATTGTCATCTAAATTGGATATGCATTGACATATTGACATTAATACGCAGGGATCTAGTTTCTTTCATCTTCCCAGTACTGACGTTAGTTATGTCTCCTTCAAAGCAGCAGTTTAAGTCGGTGGGGATTCGGGGTTTAAGTCAGTTGTAAATTGGTGATTGTAGTTTCCCTCTATTCTCATGAGTGTAACTTAACACTATTGGGTTTACCTTGGTATGTGAGATAGTCATAATAGCATAACTTCAAAATCCATACAACAAAATCTAGGGTTTGAGTTTCCCTAACTCTTTGCAGAGCTGTAACTTAGCTGGAAAATTGCATTTAAGCTGAACATATTATAATGCTCTGAGGTAGTGCATTGACTGAGTGTGAAATGCTGAGCACATCCCACCCTGGCACTTCTAATTAAGCATATAAAATTCTTGAATGAAAGTAATATCGCAGAGTAATTTGGTTAGTAAGGCAACAATAGCATATCTTGTCCTGGTGATAAAGTCACCTTTTGTTAACAGTTTTTCTCCATTTTAATAGCTGCATTAAAGATGCATAATGAATTTTCTCTGAAAAGACTGCCTGTTTCCCGTTATTTTCTTCTGTAAGATTCTACCACTATGTGTAAAGCTGGATGACAAAGGACCATCCTTAGGGCTTGTAAACCCAAAGATTTCACATAAATGATTGATAAACTAAAGGCTTCTTAAGTCAGACTTGGAAGGATATATTGCAAGTACTTATTCATAGGTGGTAGGATGACAGGTGATTTGTCAAAAAAAGTCTTTCTTTGTGCTTACCTGTGTTTTCAAAGTTTGCAGCAATGAATATACACTGGTATTATTGTATATTTCAAAGGCTTTATCATAAGAGGGTTAATGGATCCATGTTCCTAGCTGTTTCAAGCTATTCAACCACAGAAATCCGGTAAGAATCTTTTCAGTCCATGAAGATAATTTGATTGCTTAAAATTACATAAAGGCAACATTTTCACTTCTAAAGCTTGTTTAATAAAGAAAGGAATGAGTAATTTTTAGCTTTTGATTTAGGATATTCCTAGTGAGATGTGAGTATACGCATCTCAGGTGGATCAAATTGAAACAAATAAAAGAGCTCATTTTTCATTCAATTGACATGCTTTTTAAGAGTAACTTGGTGATTTTTTCCTTTTTTCATCTCTTGGCACGCATAGACTAATTACTAAAATTCTGTGGCATACCAAATAGTATATTTTTTTTGCTGATCTGACAAAAAATAGTTATAATTTTGATTCACTCTCACCGTATGGCTATTGTTGTGTTGGCTGTTGTCATTTTTAAATTTGACAATCTAAGGGAAAAGAGGTCAGTTCCCCTGACTAGTCAGGTACTGAATGTTTTAAGAATTCTTGTGGCACATTGGTTGAAAGTCACTGGACTAAATGATGCTTGGAATGTATTCATATATATTCCTGATAAATGTTTTTAATTTGCTTAAATATAATTTAAGAAGGTCATATCTGCACAAGAGCAGACTTGTATTGTAAATGTACTATAAAATGAACACAGCTACCTGCCACTTGATTTGCTATAAACTTTAACATTCTTTCTGTGCATCTATTATTACTTAGCTTAAAAAAGAAAGCAAGAAGACTAGAAAAACATAAGTAGGAAGCAAAAATGTGTATTAATAGTCAACAGTGTACAAATGCAAGTCATCTGCCTGAGTGCTATGGACAGTTCAAAGTTATGCAAATTTCCTTCCATCACAGGATCTGCCACATAATAGGTGCTTAATAAAAATTGGTTTTGAGTGAATGCATGAAATTATAAAAGATAAATCATGATAATGAATTAATAAATGTAGAAATTCAGAGAAGAGCATGACTGTGGTTTGGGAAGTTTCCACCAAGAAGGTGTCACTTCAGCTTGGCCTTGAACTATGGGTATTTCTTAGGTGTACAAGGCAGAGAATAGATGGCTCAACTTGAAGGCCCTGGATTCACAAAGATCAGTTGTTTTCTGAGTAGGAAGGGTGGCTGTACTTAGGAAGAGAGAGAAAGCAATTGGATATGAGGAGAACTGTTCAGCTGCAGAGATAAACCCAGCCCTGCTCATTCCACCTCTCTGATAGGTGGACCCCAAATGATGTCTTGAGGGGACTCCTGGGCCTGTCATTAGGGAGTTTGTTGAGGTCTCTGGCCTTCTGTTTAGTTTCTGGTTCTTGTCTAACTTCTCAGCTCCTCACAAACGTAACTCAGTCCAGCCCCAGCGGGGCTGACGGTTTAGGACACATGACACCTACCTGGCTACAGGGTTCCTGTCATGAGGACAAGCTCAGACTCACTGCTGTTCATAGCTTAATCAGAACTTAGTGGAAAAAACAATCCAAAGGGCAGGTTGTCTGAAGAATTTCTCTAGCTAGTGGTTTTCATGGGAAAAAAATTCACAGCAACTGTAATATTATATGTATATATATCATGATGCCATATGTATATCATAGTCACTATGCTATATATGCACACAAATACATATATTGTATTTATTATATTAAATTATATGTATTTCATGTAATAATATGTATATATTCACACCATTTACCCAAATAATACTTAATCTAATTCTATATCCTTATAGCTTGGCACTCTGATACATTCTAGTCTATTCCATTTTGTGTTTCATTTTTTAAAAATGCTCATCATGACTCAATGAATTAATTTCACACCCCATAATGAGTCTCTTTATAGATTAAAAACTTGTCTCTAGTCAAAGTTTCTCAAACATCAGTGTGTATCAGAATTACCTGGAAAGCTTTTTAAAACACTAAATATTTGAGGTCCCTTCCCCAAAGATTTTGATTCATTACATCTTAGGAGAAGCCCAGGAATCTACATTTTAAAAAGCTAGCACCTCGGTTTATATTGCTGGTGCATAGATCACATTTGGAGGAACTTGATACTTAGATAGTAAAAAAAATCCATCTCCAAATTAAGTTAAATTAGTAAAAAACAGACCCTATTGCTTTGAGCCTCTCATTTCTATTATTATTGTTTTTTTACTGCCCCCCCACAGTGTTATACTAACTGCCTACATTACCAAATGTATTTACTCTAAGAATATTCTTGAAGACAGTCACTGTTCACCAAAAAGCACAGGATTTTCTGTCTGGAGACCTTGGAGATAAATTTCTCTTTGTTCTTGATATCAGAAATCATCGGGCTTATCTTGAGAAATTAGTTTTTAAAAAAATATTATTTACATAATGATTCATGTACCAGGTTGTTTTCTCCTCACAGCATGCAATTTGAATAACAATCTTACTCTTGGTTTTGTCTTATTTTCTAACCAAATTATTCCTTTGTTCCAATTTCATGACCAAGTTATTTTAAATTATATGTTATCTTATATGAAGTTTTGTAAACTGTCAGAAATTCTATTTTGGAGGAAGGAAGGTATATAAGTAAAGAATAAAAATAAGAGAAAAATAGTAAGGATTCACAGTCCATGTTGTGATTCCATTATCAACCTTTCTACCCACTGAGCCACAGTAGCCAGGGCGTTATCAACCTTCCCACCACTGTTGTCTTCCTTTCTCCCTGAGCTGCTTCCATTGCCGTCATAATGCACAGCAGAATGACTTCAATCCTTAACTAGTCCACTTAGTTTTTTCTCCTGCTAGTTTGTCCTTGATCTATGCGTCCTGTGTAATTCTATCAGAATGATCTTCCTAAAAACTGTCTTTCATCTTGTCTTCCTCCTGCTTAAAGACTTTTAGTGGTCTCCTACCTAGTCCAAACCCCTTGGCGTTGCACAGGAGGCCTCTTCAATCTCATTACCTGGGCTTCTGTGACAACTTGCATATATCTTTGTGTTTTGTACACGTCTAGCACAGGCATCAGAGATAGTGCTCCATACACGTTGATTTAAGCCCATTTTATATTTAGTCTCTGAAGAAAGTTTTTAAAAAACTAACTATATTAAAAGTTAGATGTGTTTGATATGAAGACTCAAAGGGGCAAATACAGTCTGTGTCTTCAGTTAACTCAAAATTTGGTTGGGAAAAAAAGGATCTACACATGGAAAATAAAATATAGCAATGCTGTTTGTTAAGGTCCACATGAGAGTTTCTGACAATGTATTAAATCCATGTTGCCTGGAGAGTGTTTACTGTCCTAGATAGTCTACCATGTTCTATTGGACTGAATACCTCTTGATGGACACATTTCAATGGTGTCAGGAAAGAAAAGCCAGCTCATGGAAGAAAGAAGTGAAGAAGCTGGTTCACTGGATAAAAGCTATTCAAGTTATCTGTAAAAATAGAAAATTTTAGAGGCTTTGCTTTATTTAATATCTTTACCAAACTTACAAAGTATTTATAAAATATATTAATCTTCCTCTCTCTTCCTTCTCCATGTAGTAGAATAGGTTTAAATATGATTAAGTTAATGATACCTAGAGGTGACAGGCTGAAGCAAGTTAAATGCTGGATACACTGCCCTTTGCTTGAGAATCCCATAACTAAAGAGGCCATCAACGGTTCTTTGGGGAAAGTCTGCAAAGGTACTTAAGTCTGCCATGAAAATAAATAAAGGGTCACGTGCCTAGAACCTAAAACATAGTTATACAAAGTGAACCTCGTGATATTCAGATAATGTCTAAGAGAATGGGTAATATTCGCCCATTTGCTTTTCTTTTTCAAATCTCTAGAAGGCCACACTTGTTTTTTTTTTTTAAATTTTACTTTAATCATTGTTCAAGTACATTTTTCTGTCCTTTACTCCCATTCCAACCCACCCACCCATCCCTCCCACCTCCCTCCCATTTCCACCTCCCCTAGTTTATGTCCATGTATCCTTTATATTTGTTCCTGTAAACCCTTCCCATTCTCCCCTGAAATTCCCTCCCCTCTCCCCTCTGGTCACTGTCAGCCTGTCCTCTATTTCAGTGTCTTTAACTATATTTTGCTTGTTTCTTTGTTTTGTTTTTTAGGTTCCTGTTAAAGGTGAGATCATATGGTATTCATCTTTCACTGCCTGGCTTATTTCGCTTAGCATAATGCTTTCCAGTTGCATCCATGCTGTGGCAAAGGGTAGGAGCTCCTTCTTTCTTTCTGCTGCATAGAATTCCATTGTGTAAATGTACCATAGTTTTTTGATCCATTCATTTACTGATGGGTACCTAGGTTGCTTCCAGCACTTAGCTATTGTAAATTGTGCTGCTATGAACATTGGGGTGCACAGGTTCTTTTGGATTGGTGTTTCAGGGTTCTTAGGATATAGTCCCAGCAGTGGAATTGTTGGGTCAAAAGGCAGATCCATTTTTAGTTTTCTGAGGAAGTTCCATACTGTTTTCCATAGTGATTGTACCAGTCTACAATCCCACCAACAGTGCACTAGGGTCCCCTTTTCTCCACAACCTCTCCAACACTTGTTGTTTGTTGCTTTGTTTATGATGGCCATTCTGACCGGTGTGAAGTGGTATCTCATTGTGGTTTTAATTTGAATCTCTCTGATAGCTAGCGATATTGAGCATCTTTTCATGTGTCTCTGGATCCGCTGTATGTCCTCCTTGGAGAAGTGTCTGTTCAAGTCCCTTGCCCATTTTTTAATTAGGTTGCTTGTCTTCTTAGAGTGGAGTCGTGTAAGTTCTTTATATATTTTGGAGATTAAACCCTTATCTGACGTATCATTGGCAAATATGTTTTCCCATACAGTTGGTTCTCTTTTTATTTTAATACTGTTTTCTTTAGCCGTGCAGAAGCTTTTTATTTTGATGAGATCCCATTTGTTTATTCTTTCCTTTATGTCACTTGCTCTAGGGGACATGTCAGTAAAAATGTTTCTGCGTGAAATACATGAGATTTTCTTGCCTATGTTCTCCTCTAGGACTTTAATGGTGTCACAGTTTATATTTAAGTCTTTTATCCACCTTGAATTTATTTTTGTGTATGGTATAAGTTGGTACTTGAGTTTCATTTTTCTGCCTGTAACTGTCCAGTTCTCCCAACACCATTTGTGTTGAAGAGGCTATTTTTACTCCATTTTATGTTGCTGCCTACTTTGTCAAATATTAATTGACCATAGAGACTTGGGTTTATTTCTGTGCTCTCTGTTCTGTTCCATTGGTCCATGTGCCTGTTTTTATGCCAGTACCAGGCTGTTTTGATTACAGTGGCCTTGTAGTATAGTTTAGTGTTAGGTATTGTGATCCCCCCTACTTTGTTCTTCTTTCTCAAAATTGCAGCAGCTATTCAGGGTCATTTATGGTTCCATATAAATTTTTGAAGTTTTTATTGTATGTCTGTGAAATATGCCATTGGTATTTTAATAGGTATTGCATTGAATGTGTAAATTGCTTTGGGTAATATGGACATTTTGATGATGTTAATTCTTCCAATCCACGAACACAGTATATGCTTCCATTTGTTTGTGTCTTCCTTGAATTCTTTCTTCAGTGTTATGTAGTTTTCTGAATATAGGTCTTTTACCTCTTTGGTTAGGTTTATTCCTAGGTATTTTATTTTTCTTTTTGCTGTATCGAATGGGATTTTTTTTAAAATTTCTGCTTCTGCTGTTTCATTGTTGGGGTACAGAAAGGCCTTTGATTTCTGGATATTGACTTTGTATCCTGCTGTTTTGCCAAATTCCTTTATTAGGTGCCACACTTGTTTTAAGCAGCTGCAAAATAACTAGATTTTTTTTTAGAGGAAAATCAAAATTTGTTAGGACATCCTTGTTTTCATCGAACAGAGTATTTAACCCCAGATGCTCAATGAAGCACTCATAAATAAAGTGATTTTTGTCTCTAGAAGCTGATATTTGCAAGGAGATGCTCAGTAAAAATGTAGACATAAAATACATTCTTCGAGAAATATAGTGTGCTGTCTTTTGTGTAAGAAGATAATGTTTCTGACCTACCATCACTTATTTTGAGGCTCTTTTCTCTCCATATACCCTCACTTTGCTATGGGCAAAACCAAGTAAATGTGTGCTGAAAAAACAGTTTATGGAACAAAACAAAATGAGATGGGTTGCCTGAATTAATTATTCATGTTTTTAGAATTTCAGTGGTCTGTGATAGCCAGATGAACTACCTGGTAAAAAACACTTACATAGGAAAATGCTTTAATCTGGTTCAGGGTAAAAGAAATACTTACATAAATTTAATTTTTCCTGAATCTTTGCATTATACACATTTTATAAACAACTTTCTAGAGGTATAATTTACATATAATAAACTTCACATATTTAAATACAATTTGATAAATTTCAACATATGTATACACCCATGTAACAACTACCACAGTCAAGATATTGAGCATATTCCATATTCATTGCTCCCAACAGTTTCCTTGTGTAATTGCCCACCCCCTTCCCCAGCCAACATTCCCAGGCAGCTATTGATTTGCTTCCTGTCACTAAAGATTAGTTTGCATTTTTGTCTGGCTTCTTTTCCTAAGGAATTATTTTGAGATTTACCCAGGTTGTAGTATTTATCATTAGTTCATTCCTCTTTTTTGCTGAGGAGTATTCCATTGTATAGATATACCACAATTGTTTATCCATACACCTGTTGAAGGATATTTGGATTGTTTCCAGTTTTTGACAATCACAACTAAAACTACTAGAAATATTCATGTATGAGTCATTACATAGATAATATTTAGGAGGAAATGGCTAGACTGTGGAGTAGATCTATATCTAACTTTTTAAAAGTTAGATGAACAACCTGAAATTAGTTTCCAAGGTGGTTGTACCATTTTAAATTCCCATCAGCAGTGTGTGAGGGTTCCAGTTCTACATATCACAAACACTTGGTATGATTAGTTTTTTTCAAAGTATCTTGTTTAATGTCCAAATATCTTAGGCCTTTCCAGCTATCTTTCTATTATTGATTTCTAGTTTAATTCCATTGTGGTCTGAGAACATACTTCATATGATTTATATTCTTTTAAATTTTCTTAATTGTGTTTTATGGCCCAAAATATGGTCTATCCTGGCAAATATTCCATGTGAACTTGGGAAGAATGTGTATTCTCTATTGTTGAAAGAAATATTCAATAAATGTTAGATCCAATTGACTTATGGTACTATTTAGTGCAACTATATTTTTCCTGATGTTCTGCCTCCTGGATTTTTCAATTACTGAAAGATGGGCATTGAAGTCTCCTACTATAATATTTGTCTATTTTTTTCTGGCAGTTCTATCAGTTTTTGCCTTATGTATTTTGATGCTTAGTTGTTAGGTGTATCTGTCTTAAGGACTGTTATATCTTTTTGGAAAATTTACCCCTTTATCATCATGTCATGGGCTTCTTTATTTATAAAAACTTTACTTATTCTGAAGTCTGCCTTTTCTAAAATTATGTATTTACTCCAACTTACTGTTGATTAGCAAGAGAAAGTTGGAGTAAATACATAATTTTAAAATCTTATTTTTATTTTCTAATTTTTTTATTTTTCTGCTTTCTCTAGTTTTAAGTGAGCACTTACTATGATTCCATTTACTTTCCTTTTTGAAAATATAAATTATACTTCTTTTTTAATATACTTTATTGATTATGCTATTACAGTTGTCCCATTTCCCCCCTTCACTCCTCTCCACCCTGTACGCCCTCTCCCACCCACACTCCCCCCCTTTAGTTCATGTCAATGTGTCATACTTATGAGTTCTTTAGCTTCTACATTTCCTGTACTATTCTTGCCCTCCCCCTATCTATTTTCAACCTACATTCTATGCTACTTATTCTTTGTACCTTTTCCCCCTCTCTCCTCCTCCCACCCCCCTGTTTCTAACCCTCCATGTGACCTCCATTTCTGTGGTTCTGTTCCTGTTCTAGTTGTTTGCTTAGTTTCTTTTGGTTTTGCTTTAGGTGTGGTTGTTAATAATTGTGAGTTTGCTATCTTTTTACTATACATGTTTTTTCTTTATCTTCTTTTCTTAGATAAGTCCCTTTAGCATTTCATAAAATAAGGGCTGGGTGATGATGAACTCCTTTAACTTGACCTTATCTGAGAAGCACTTTATCTGCCCTTACATTCTAAATGAGAGCTTTGCTGGATAGAGCAATCTGGGATGTAGGTCCTTGTCTTTCATGACTTGGAATATTTCTTTCCAGCCCCTTCTTGCCTGTAAGGTCTCTTGAGAAATCAGCTGACAGCCTGATGGGAACTCCTTTGTAGGTGACTGTCCCCTTATCTCTTGCTGCTTCTAGGGTTCTCTCCTTCATTTTTACCTTGGCTAATGTAATTATGATGTGCCTTGGTGTGTTTCTTCTTGGGTCCAACTTCTTTGGGACTCTCTGAGTTTCCTGGATTTCTTGGAAGACTATTTCCTTTGCCAGATTGGGGAAGTTCTCCTTTATTATTTGTTCAAATACATGCTCAATCTGTTGCTTTTCCCCTTCCCCTTCTGATAAAGGTGTCCTGGATGCTCTTAAGGTTCTCCTGGTTTTTTTAAATTCTTATTTCTTCATGCTTTCCTGCTTGGTTGATTCTATCTTCCTTCTGGTCCACAGTATTGTTTTGAGATCCAGTTTCCTTCCCTTCACTATTGGCTCTCCTCCGTGCATCTTCCTTCATCTCTTTTATGGTAACCTGCATCTTTTCATCTAATTTGCACCCAAAATCAACCAATTCCATGAGCTTTCTGATCACCAGTGTTTTGAACTGTGCATCTGATAGATTAGCTATTTCTTGGTCGCTCAACAGGATGAGTCCTGGGGGACTGATCTGTTCTTCTGTTGGAAACATGTCTCTCCCTGTCTCTCCTTTTTTTTTTCCTTTTTTTTCCCCCCCGGCCTGGTTGCTCTTGTTACGGTAGGGGGAGGGGGGGTGGAGCCTTAGGTGTTCACGAGGGCTGGGCACCCCAGTCACTAGATTGTGACATTATATGTGGGGGTGGGGGTGGGGGCGGGAGCGGGAGCGGGGATGGGAGGGAACAATGGCGGTAGTTCTGTTCTCCTGGGATCTTAGTCCCTTCTCTGGGATCCTGGGCTGCGAGCTCTGCCCTGGTCCACAATCACCGCCTCACTGGGTCCGCCAGCCGCAGCTTGCCTACTTAGGGACCTCCATTGCGTTCTTGCGCACCCCGGATGGCCGAGTTCACGCCAAGTTTTCTCCAACCTCTGCGCGCCGCCGACCCGCGCCCGACCGGTTCATCCTCACGGCCCCTCCTACCAGTCTGGATGAACGGGTCTACTTCAACTTCTTGGCTGACCGACTTCCATTCAGATAAATCCTCTATCACTTCTGGGTGTTATTCTAACTCTAAATTGTTGTTGTTCTAATCTTGGTTTTGCGCGGAGGTACGGTGCATCCACCTATTCCTCCATCTTGCCGGAAGTCTAAATTATACTTCTTTAAATAATGTTTTTAGTGGTTGTTCTATAGTTTGCAATATATATTTAAAGTGAATCTAAGTCCACTCTCAAATAACACTATACAACTTCATGGGGAATTGGTAATGAACTCTTTCAGCTTTTTTATGTTTGAAAGAAATTTATTTTGCCTTTGTTTTAAAAGATATTATCCCTGGGTATAGAATTCTATGTTCACAGTTCTTTTATTTCAGTTAATTAAAGATGTCACTCCACTGTCTTCTCACTTGCTTTTTTCTAATGAAAAATCATATTTTTGTTCCTTTGTGTGTAATGTTGCGTTTTTCTCTGATTTTTAAAAATAATTTGTCTCTATATCATTAGTTTTGAGAAATTTGATGATCATGTGGCTTAGTATAGTTTTCATTGTTTCTTGTGTTTGAAGTTCGTTGAGAGCCTTGGGTTTGTGGTTTTATGGCTTTTCATCAAATTTTGACATATTTTGTCTGTAAGTTTTTCAAATATATTTTATAGCCCTTTAAGCCATTCCAGGGACTCCAATTACATGCATATTAAGCCCCTAGAAGTCTTACAGCTCACTGGTTCTCTTTCTTCCCTCTCCCCTCCTCCCTTTAAAAAATTTTTTTCTCTGCATTTCATTTTGGATTTAGTTTCCATCACCATGCTTTCAAGCTGAATAATCCCTTCTTCTGTTCTGTCTCCTCAGCTGTTAATCCAGTCCAGTATATTTTTCACCTCAAATACTGTAGTTTACACCTCTAGACATTTTATTTATTTTATTGTATATCTTCTATGACTGTACTTAACTCTTTGCAATATGGAATATAGTTATAATGTTTGTTTTAATATCATTGTTAATTCTAACATCTGAATTTCAACTGAATGATTTTTTCCTCCTCATCATAAGTTGTATTTTCCTGCATCTTATTTTGTGTGATAATTTTTGACTGGACACCAGACCTTGTAAATTTTATCTTGTTGGGTGACAATAGCATGGATAATGACGTTTTTCAGCTTGGTTGGTGGTAATAAGCAATATTCTCTCTCTCTCTCTCTTTAATTTTTAACTAGTTTATTGTATTTTTTCCTATTACATTATTATTTAGTCCCCTCATACCCCAGTTCCTTGCCCACTCCCCCACCCCACCCCCCACCGCAATCTTCACACTATTGCCCATGTCCTTGAATCCTTTTTCCTCCCCCCTCCCAAATCCATCCATCCCCTAAGGCACTATTCTCTACCTTATGTGAACAAAGAGCCTTATTCCCTCTAATCTCTTCAGATAGCTCTTCCCTCTGGTTTAAGTAGTTTCCTCACAGGTATGTACTTATCAATGCTCAGCTGAATTCCCTGGGGGACCCCTGCACATCTCCAGAATTTGCTCTGTAGTTCTCTCTTCTTCTGTATTCTGTATTAAGAAAAAATCTCTTGATCTCCTTAGAGTTTCAGCTCCATCTCCTTAACTCAGTGGAGATGAGGGAGTCACTGGGCTCTGCCTGGGGTCACTTTTTATGTGCTGCAGCATGAGAACTCAAAAGTGGTAAGTTGGGGTAATCATCAGACTTTTTCTGGACAGACCTCATATATCCTCACAAAAACTTGTATACAAATGTTCACAATAGCATTATTCATAACATCCCCAAGTGAAAACAATCCAAATGTCCATCAGCTGATTCATGGATAAATAAAATGTAGTATATCCATACAATGGAATATTATTCTTCAGTAAAAAGAAACAAAGTACTGATACCTGCTACCATGTGGATGTTTCTTAAAAACACCTACTAAATGAAAGATGCCAGTCACAAAAGACTACAGACTACCTGATTCCATTTGTATGAGCTGTCCAGGATAGGCAAATGTATAAAGATGGAAAGTAGATTGGTGGTTGCCTAGAGTTTGAAGGGATAGGAAGATTATGGGGTGATGGCTAAGGAATGGGGGGATTTTGTTTGGGGTAATAAATGTATTCTAAAATTGATTTTGGTGATAGATGCATTACTGAATATACTAAAAGCCATTGAACTGTATAGATGGGTGAATTGAATGGTTTGTGACTTATAGCTCAGTAAAAAGTTTTTAAAATGGATATCTGTATGAAGATTCAAAAGAGGAATATATAGTAGATGAAATATCATTATGTATGAATTATATTGATAAGAAAATGAAAGCATTTCCCTCTAAGAAAATAATTAGACAGCAAAGCAAATTTTCTTGGCAAAAAGAAAATTGCTGAAGCTTTCACAAATCTGCCTTTGGATTAAACAGACGAATTCTACTAGGACGGATGACACTTTTTTTGCTAAGATATCATCCTTTTTGGCACATTGTTATTAATCTTTGGCTCATCACCATTTCTTACAAAATTGAGGAAAGTCTCACCTGCACACTGTCCTTCACAGTGTTTATATTGTATTATTAGAGTGTGCACCCAAGGCTTATCTTCAGTCTTTACAAGTAGCCAGAGTAGCCATTACTTTCTGCATTCTTAATACGATCACCCTGAGTAAAGTAAGGTGGGCTTTTCTTGCATAAGGAATAGGTGTTTGAGGCAGAATAATGAAGAGGCAGGCTTGAAGAGCAGACTTGAAATACTCCCCTCTGTTTTTCCGACAGATTTTCTTAAATATGACTATTCCCTTCAGATATACAGTTATTATGTTAGATGTCCTTTGTGCAAACGACAATAGATTTATGTCTTGAGTCTCATGGGTGGAAACAATCAGAGAAGTAGGAGTAATGTTTCAGAGAATTCCAAACCAATTTTGAAAATAATGTTACCTGCCAAAAGAAGCTTTATATACCCTAAGAACGATAGATCTGATCATGGAATTTAATATGCTGTAAATTTACATTTTTGATATTATTATGACCTACATTAGTGTAAACAACTAGATGCTTATTTTCTCCTTCTGTTATAATCAGTAGAGTAAAAACTAAACTATTTCAATTCTTGCCACTAGCAATACTTTAGGTTATTAATTGGGAGATTTTCAGATACAAAATAAATATTTATCTTATATAAATTCATTTTAAGGTGGGCATCTTAAAGACCACATGTAAATAAACCACTGAAATAGAATCATGTTAACTAAGAATTTTTCATCTATTTAAATGCGCCTTGCTGGAAGTTCATCTTGTGTATGCATGCATGTATATGTATACGTGTTTTAGTACAGGATGTAGAAGGGGCAGTTGTACCCCTTTGATAGCTAATTAGTTTTAGATAATATGCTTTACTGGAAGAGCCAAAAATATAAATGAAAAGAGCTTTTGAATTTTGTTTTCTAACTAGCTTTATCTTATGTGTAAGTAGTAAAAGCAAATCAAAGGACTGTTTGGCTGAGAACCTCCTGGTAAAGTAATCAGCTTTGATGTCAGTCTTTTGATAATGCACATAGTTTGGGGTAGAGGGAAGGCCAACTCTTCAGATTCACTTCTATTGAGCAGGGTCTGATAAATTTACAGATTCTAATTTTAAATGATAGCACCTGATGCGCTGGACTTTGCCTGTGAGAAGGCAGTAATATGCAGTGGGGAAAACATACAGTATTCAGTGGGAAAGATGAAAACAAGAAAAGAAACAACAAAAAACATGTGGGAATAGGATACATTTAAATTCTGGGTTGGAAAAAGGTTTAGAGATAATATTGTTCAACATTTTAATTTTGGTCATGGAGAAAATTGGGTCCCAAAGAGTTCAAATAAAATATCTGATTTCAGTAGAGAGTTAATGCTGGAATCAGAATTGGAACCCAACACCTTGAGGTGTTTTCATTCCTCTACTAATCATTTATTCACTTGGTTATTCATCCATTTATTCTACAAATATTTATTGAGTATGTATGATATTCTAGATTCTGTGATAGGTTCTGGGCTTACAGTAGTGAATGAAACAAATGACTCTCACCCTCATGGATCTTACATTTGGTAATGGAGATTGATATTAATGTCTCTATCTTGTGCACACACCAAACTATGAACTCTGGAGGATAGAGACAGGCTGCTATAAGAACATATCGTAGGGAGGCCTGGCTAGTGCAAGCAGTCAGGGGTGGGTTCCCACCTCTGTATAAATCCACATTCCATTTTTTCTAGTCACTCAAGTGTCCTTCATATTTTGACTTTCAGGCCTGATTGTATCTATATTCACATCCTTTCTGTTTGAAATGAATTCTCTTCACTTCTTTACATGGCAAACCTCCACTTGTCTTTCTGGGCAATTAAATACCATTTCCACAGAGTGGCCTTATTGACCCTCCAGACTAGATTACACACCCCCATTATACCTTCTCATAGCACCACACACTTTTTCGTAGTAACACTTCCCCCGTTAACATGCAGTTGTTTATTTAAGATGTGGCCTCCTCACTAGACTGAAAGCCCCTTAAGAGCAGAGACCACATCTTCCCTGCCTAGTCCTATGAATAATCCTGCTGCATAGTATACACTCAATACATATTTATTGAACAGCTGATTGAATAGCTGTCTCTGAGCTGTCATTGATAATATTGATTGCCCTTTTCCTTCAAACCTCAGAAGTCCATGAAGCCAGAAACTACTTGATTCATTAAGGGCCCTTTGCTGTCGCCCTTTTTCCTTGATCTTTTTTCTACTCTGAAATTTTGTAGTTCTTGACAAAGAAGCAATCCTCTCCCTAGTCCTTGTTTTCTTCTTTTACTCTTTGGAAGAGTTGTTTTAAAAGTAGTCATGGGATCGCATGAGTTTTAGTTGTGAATGGAGGCTCCTTATTTGAGGTTTGTGTGTCCTCCCACTTCTTCTCCATAGCTGACCAACATGCGCTGGAATAAAGAAACCTTCTCCAATTGGTGGAGTTGTGAACACTCCTTCAACATATATATTTCCTTGACGTGTCTGGGCAGGGGCCTGTTCGGATGATAAGGAAGTTCTGTCAGTGTATACTGGTCCATGCTTTCCTGAAGTGACCTAACTTTCTGGTACAGATAGTGACACAAAGGAAGAGTGGTTCATAACAGAAATAAGTTTAAAAAATGAGAAATACCAAGAATTACAGAAGTCTGGAGGGAAAATGCATGGAAAAAGCAACACAATGGTATAGAAAACAGTGCAAGATACTAAAAAAAGACAAATGAATTTTCATAGTCTCTCCATACTTTACTTATTGTCTATGTTTATTTTGGAGACACATTCAGGCATCTTGTTTGTTCTTCTTCGACTCAGTTTGAACATGTGTTGATTACCTACCCTGTGTTAATCTAGTGGGACTAGGGAGATAAGTAAGACCATGATTCCCTTCAGAAAAACAAATCTAGTAGGGGGTGTAGGTACATTTATGACTATAATGCCAGGTGTAGACAGTGTCTGCCAAACATGAGGCATGAACAAAATATACTAGGACCCCAAGAGAGGGCATGGCAATTGTGAAAAAGAAGAATCAATGATGCTTGGTCATAAGGCTTTAATACTTAATTAGGCTTTAAAAAGTGGGCTTCCACAATCAGATATAGTAGAGCAGAAGGATTGGTGGCAGGGAGAATGGGGGATATGATGGATGTAGGAGGGAAGGAAGTTCTAGGCTGAGAGATTGGCTTAACTAAAATCATGGTGTTACAGCATATTTGAAAACAGTTGAGTTGACCCTAAAATGTATGGTGTGGGGCTGGAGAGGCTTTTTATAGGTTAACAATAAAAAGATATTTGAGGCCATATTGTAGAAGGTCTTCAGTTGCACGTTAAGGTGATTGGATTGCATTCAGGTAAGCTGGAGGCTTTGGAAAGTTTATGAAACTCAAAGTTTCATAAAGCTTAATCATCCTCCAAAACCATAAATTCTCTGGATAGTTGTTTAAATGTATTTCCAGTTTATCCTTCTTAGATTTACTTGATGGAATAGATGGAATAGTTTTGGTAATGTTTGTCTTTTTCATTTCTGTGTTCTTGGCACTTAGCACCCAGCCCAGTTCATATAGACATTCAATAATTCATTGAGTGTTCTCTTTCCTTCAGGCCTTGTTGATACATAAATTAAAAACTTCTACCACAACACATTAACTTCATTCTATACAAGTGACTGATCTGGGCCATTCTTGCTAAATGAACCTTTCACACTAGCCTGTATTCTAACCTACCTGCATAATTTGTCTTGCTCTTGTGGACATAGCCAACTCAAGTTCCTTTGGATTTTTCTTTGCATTTGCCAATATTCTACTTGGTAAGAAGACAGCCAGCCTAGATAATTGGAGACAAAAAGAATTGCTTTTCCATCACCAGCAGTTCTTCGGTTCTTCATTTTCTGATAATTGCTTTAACCCTGCACTTCAGGTTGCTGAACTTAGTTTCTGCATTTCAGGGTCTGATGCACAATTGCTTGGAATTCAGTAGGCATGTTGACACTGAACCTTCAAAGAAGAAAAGTTTTCACTTGCACACAGTCACATATGCCTGAACAGCTTTCCTCTTTACATACAGAACAGGCTTTGTCGCCTTAGGAGAAAATTAAAAAACTTATCCTCTTTATGCCAGTGCCAAAGATCAAAAGGGCCAACTACCTACTGAGTAGTGTTCAAAAACCAGCTTAAAAAAGTCAAGAGAGGAATGAAAGCCAAGGTTTCTGCAAAGTAAATGCTTGCAAGAAACCTCTGGTAGTCATGGAGTAAAATCCCACTTTCATAGTCTTACTCTGTGCTTTCAGATACATTGGGCTAAGTAAGTTGAGTACTTTTGCCCTTTGGAGTGGAATTTATTTAGGCCGCTCTGATGAAATGTGCAGTGAAAATGTATCATAATGCTGATCTCAGGGAAGGAGATGACACTCTTGTGGGAAGAATGGTATGACCAACGGTATGGCTGAGTCCATGGAATGCTTTCCATGGGGAAGGGCTGTGTACTGCAGGAGCCTATTGGATTAGTCTCTTTTATGTCACCCATTAAAACCTCCATCTTCTATGAAACCATCTCTATTTCCCATTGGTTCTGGGCTGAGTTGGGAGCTGACTTGGGCCTCACTCCTCCATGGCTTTGCTTTCTGTCTCCCTCTCTTGCCAACATGGCAAGTCTTTGTCAACAGCTGTCTGTGCCTGTCAAAGGCAATTCTCTCTCTCTCTTTTTCTCCTTCCTCTCTCTTCTTTTCCCCCCTCTCCTTCCCTTCCTCCCTCCCTTTTTCCCTTCCTTCTCTTGTTTTCTTTCTCTGTTTCTCTATCTCTTCTTTCTCTTTCTTTCCAGTTTATTTGAGAGCATCTTGTATTTTATTTGTGTGAGACAAATTTTTCCAGTAATAATAAACAGACAAAAAGTTTTAGAAACAGACTAATTTGGTGGAGGCAGGACAGAGATTAGGGATAAGAACACAGAGTGTCAACAACTGTACCCTTCTGCTCTCACCTGCTGCTGTGCCAGACTCTGTGTCACTGTGCCTGACCAACCCACTGTCCCAGGCACAAATGTGTTGAAGGAGCGGCTTTGTGTGGCTCCATTTTATACCATGTGACCTTTTCCTCCAAACATACATAGTTGATTGGACCAAGACAGAATACTTGTGCCAAACACAATCTGTAGACTGTCCAGTGACCTGTGGAATGGCCTAGCAGAAAAAGATGTGCTGAGTCAATTGCAGTCTCTCCTTGAAGGATTTCAATGGAATATATTGAGAATTTCTAGTGGGAGTTGAGGATAAAAGATTATTAAATTAAGAGAGGCTTAAGATGTCTTAAGTAAACTATATTTTCGAGGAAGCACAAGAGATGAGGCAGAGAAATGATATGTAGAGTGAAGCACTGAAGTGAAGATCTCTAAAATTACAGGTGAGGACTTTAGATTTAGAACTACTGTTCAGTTGAGGCTCTGTGAGGCCTGGACTTGCTACTAAAGTTTTATGAGACTTCATCTCCCTGTTAGCCATGTGAATCTTTAGAACTTTCTCTTCTCTGAATCTGAGGGAGTGCATGTTAGAAATACTTCCAGCTGCCAGGAACAGAAAACTCAACTGCCAGTGTCTTAAACTTAAGGACATTTATTATTTATGTAACAAGAATCCAACTTCCAGTATTGGATCTGCAGCTTAATGGTATAATAAAAGATCCAGGTGCCTTTGTCCCTCTGTATTACCTTGTTGCCTGAGGTTGCTGCAGGTCTGGGCATCACAGGACTGTGCCTTAAGCAGATAGGAAGAGAAGTGGGTGAAAAAAACAAAACAAGAACAACAAAATCCTTCTATTGAACACTTCTGATAATTTTTCTTTTATAGAAAGGAAAAATCTTCCCAGAAAGCCCTTGGCAGTTTCTACTTGTGTTTCATTGATCAAAACTGGGTCACATGCTCCTCCCTGGGTTAGTCACTTGTATCTAAATATAATGTGACATCCTAGATGTGATTCTGGAACAGAAAGAAGGTAATAGGTAAAAACTAAGGAAATCTAAATAAACTACAGACTTTAGTTAATAATCGTCTATCAGTATTGGTTCATAAATCGTAACAAGTGTGTTTCACTAATGCAAGATGTTAGTAATAGGGGAAGCTGGGTGTGGGGTGTGTGGGAACCCTCTGTACTATTTCCTCAGTTCTTCTGTACATCAAAAACTATTCTATGGATACATTCCCAGAAGTGGGATTGCTATGTTAAAAGGCAGATACATGTTTAATTTTTTGAGGTATCTCCATACTGCCTTCCACAGTGTCCACACCAGTCTGCATTCCCACAAATAGTGCAAAAAGATTCCTCTTTCTCCACATTCTTACCAGCACTTGTTGTTTGTTGATTTATTGATGATAGACATTCCTGCAGGTGGGAGATGATATCTCACTGTGTTTTTAATTTGCATTTCTTTGATGATTAGTGACATTGAGCATCTTTTCATATGTCTATTGTCCATCTGTATGTCTTTTTTGGAGAAGTATCTATTCAGGTCCCATGTCCATTTTTAATTGGGTTGTTTGGGTTTTTTTGGTGTTGAGTTTTGTAAGTTCTTTATAAGTATTGGATATTAAACCTCTATCAAATATATTGGCGAATATATTCTGTGGGTTGTCTTTTTAGTTTATTGATGATTTCCTTCATCAACAGGGGGTATAAGGGGACTAAATGGTAATGGGAAAAATGCAATAAATTTTTAAAAAAATACTATTCTAAAAAAGTCTTTTATAAGACAAACAAACACCTGTCAAAGGAAGAGGGAAGTGGCAGAATTGGACAGAAGAAAATGTTGACCTGCAATGCAGGCCCAATATAACCATGGCTGATGTGCTGCAGGGCTCTGGCGAGCTCTAAATATAGATTATAGTCCACCTGCATTTCCCATGTTGAATTAAGGTGTCTGGGCTTTATCTCATCACCTCACTCAGTCACTAGATGCACACTATACCAGGAAGGCACAATCTTGGGCACAGTGGCTCTCTTTACCTGAGGCTGGCCCTGAAGGAGCTGGCAGCAGGAGGACATTAGTCAGCCTCTTTCCTTGAAGCTGGGCAGTGAGTCCATCTTTAACAGGGGATCTGGTGGGGCATCTCTGTGTCCACAACACCAGCTGTGTCTACTCAGTGAATCTTCTCGATGGACATGGAGATGTGCTGTGTCATCCTCACAAAGGACTTGTTGCCTCAAGCTGCTGGAGTTGCAGCTAGTCTGATGCTTGGGAGGGCATAGGTAGGAAAGACCCCAGTGAAATGCCTGGGGAACTCCCTATGAACCACTGTTATGATCTTATAGTCACGGGGTATGGAGACAAGGCAAGAATTTCCAAGAACTATACTACAGAGCTTATACTCTTAGGCTATTTATGAGCCATCTTTATTCCAAAATTGCATATGCAAGTTGGTCATTTGGAATCCTAAATACATTTTGTTTGCACAGAAATCATAAGTAATAATCAGGTTCCATAGTAGGCCCACAAAATACTGTAATGTGCCTAAGTATAGAATAGTTTCACCTTTAACAATTGGTATTTATTAAGCTGTTTCTTCACAGTAAAATACATTCTGGATTCCAGGAAGGGACATGTCTTCCATGATAGGTGATCTAGAATAGAGCTATGAAAGAGAAGGCAGCACTGTATTTCTTATGCAATAGAACCAAAGAAGATTGGACTGGGAGTTAGGAGCTCTGGGTTATAGAGCTGGGTTATTTTGGCTTGGCTGCTTTCTTAGGGTGTCTTTTTCTGTTCTGTCAAAGGATGGAGTCTAAGTTGATCATCTCTAGAACCCCTTTTGACTCTAGTATTCAATATCTCTCTAGAGCAAATAATTTTAATTAGGGGACAAAAACCACTTATATAAATAGGGCAAGAACATGGCTACAAATTCATATTTTTTGGGGTTTCTTCAAATGCACAGAATTACATAGTGACACAATTAGTAAAAATGAGCCTTCATGCTAAAGCTGATGTGATTTCCCCTGCATATCACAAAGAGACCTCTGTCTTTCTCCAGAGGATTGGACTCTATTAGATCCCAGTGTCTTTGCTAAGGAACAGGGTGAAGAAAGGGAAATTCCCCTTCCCTCCAAGCTCTGCCCAAAGTGAGAGCAAATTTTCTAAAGAGTACAAGGTAACTTCTCAATGCCTTTGCTGCTATAGTTGTTTGTAGCTACACAAGATAATCTTGGGAATTGCCTGGGTTCTGACAAGAGGTAGAGAATCACCCATTTGCCCCTGCAATCCCAAGTCAGCTGCAGCTTGAACTTGCTCCTCTTCAGCTCCCAGACTCTTGTCAACAGCCCCAGTCTTCTCTTGCAGTATTTAAGGACACTCAGAGCCCACAGGACCTGTGTCAGTGCCCTCAGTGCACAGGCTTATTGTGACCATTTAGTAAGGACAAAGCTTGTATTGATATTTTGAGGTTGTTAATATTCATACCAGAGTATAATTTTGAAACTCTCACTTCCTTACATAAGCTACAAATTAAACAATTTACAGTTGTCATTAGAAGTTCCACGTAAAGCTATTTGTAGGACCATAGTGAATAGGACCATAGCTACAGTTACCTAGGTCATTTAGTAAAGAGTCTCAGCTTTGGGATGAATTCCACAGGCGATTCAGGTTAATAACACCCCTGCCTTTGCCTGAGCTGTTGGGATATTAGACCAAGCTGACACGCTTCAGAAAAATAAAGTTTATACTTTACTTAAACGTGTGGCTAAAGCTCTACTGCCTGAGATCCCATACAAACTTCATCAACTCCTGATCTGCACTGTGTCGTTGCATTTCCTCAAAAGAAGTCACTGAAACTTGTTCAGCTTCAGCTCCTTTGTTCATGAAATCAGAGATGACAAAAATGTTTTAAAACAGTAAAGTGTTTTTATATTTTTATTTTTAGATAAAAATTTTGGATGATAGAATCTCAGTTCTTTGTGAATTCTTGATGTAGAAGCAATTTATATCTAATTCTGCTGAATCTTAAGCATGCCGACAGTGGCTGCAACTATGCAGGGATCAAAGATCCCAACGTGTTACTAGCAGCTAGGAGTTTCAAAATGTCCCCCTTGATGTATCTTTTTACCAATGCTAATATCAAGTAGAAAGGTGTTGGGGTCTGTATTATTCAAGTAGACTCAAATAACACCTCACTTTTTTTGGTAATTTCATCTATCTAATGCAGGAAACTTGCTTGCTTTTCTCCCCAGTGTGCACCCTCCTTTCTTCTGATACTGAACAGACTGTTGTGATCTAATGGAAATGCATAGCGCTGCAGGTCAGGCTGACCCAGCTCTTTGCTTTGCTTTTGTCACCAGCTAGCTTGTGGGTGCCCAACACATGTTAAATATAACTTCTTAAATTCTCTTGGCTTCAATTTTCTTATCTGACCAAGAAGATGGTTTTTACAAGATACTATTGACTGGCTAACCCTGTAGTCATTACAACCCACTACCCGCCTTTTCCTGCCTACTTCTCAACATAGAATAGAAACTAGAAAATGAAATATGACTTTGCTCAGCTCCCCTTGCAGCTAGGCCTGGCTGCTGTGACCTAAGGGACAGGGCAGTCTGCTGGCGGGGTTCTAGGACGGTTTATATTCCTAGATAAAATGGTAGAGACATGGGAAGCAAGTCTGTTTCCTGCCTCCTGCTTGCAATCTCGAAGGCAGTAGGAGGGGAAAGAGATGCCTGGAACTGTGATGCCCAGCTTGCCTCCACGTGTAAACAGGCATGAAGGTGAAAAGCAGAAACTCTTAAGATGGTGGGGCCTGGAAAACAGGAAGAGCCTGCCCTGGGTCCTCGGTCACATCACACCAAGGACCATCACACCAACTTCTGTTGGTTGTTGGGCCATCACACCAACTTTTGAACTGCTTACCCATGGACTTATTATTAAATGAAGAAATCACAGGTCTTCAGTTATTAAAGTCAAATTTAGCTCTTAAACAAAGTCATGTTTTGTCTTTCAGGCAAAGTCACAACTTAAGGCGTCTTAACCACTATGAAGCGATGATCTCTCAAGTCACTTTGTTTTATGGTTCTTTTTCTTCCAATATTGATGGAATGAATATTTTCTCAGTATTGTCTAATTATAGATGAGTTCATTTCCCTTTCTGTGTTCTCTGGTAGAGGTGCTAATGAGCCGTGAAATAAAGTTAATTAATAGGAGAAAAAAAGAAAATTAAGATTTCAGGAATGAACCACATATATACCTAGGAAATAATCACAAAGAAAATACATGGAGGAAGCTGGGGAGCCGGCGGGAATGATCTGCGTTTCTCTTCCCTGTTTCCAGAGACCAAGGATGCTCTGTGAGCAGGAATATAACAAGAATTTTAGTAAGTCACTCTCTTTGTCTTATGAAAGAACTTTAGCCTTAACAATTCCCCTCCCCAAATAATTTTTACATAATCTGAGGAGAAGTGTGGCTTCCATATCTAGTGAAGAAAGTCACATAGGACAGTAGGGGACACCTTTGATTCTGTATTTGCATTGTGTCTCTAATCCGGGTATCTGATAGCCCCAAAGTTCAAGAAAATGGAAATGAAAAGAGACTGTGAAAACATCTGTTCAAAGCCATTTTTTAAACTTTCCACATGGGGTACTGGCTAGTTTCCACTGGGAGGCTGAGTGCTCAGTAGCATCTAGAGGGACAGTGTAGGTCTGCTTAAGAACAGAATTTGCACCCCAGCGTCTGTGAAGGTTTTGTTCTATTTGAGTCTCTGTGAATAATGGGGCTTTCCATAACCATGCATTATTATAACCATATATGTCAGGGTGACTAATACATATCTGCTCCAGGAGTTCTTCCTGTAATCCACCTGCCCTGATGTGAATGCTCTGCCTATGCCTTCTGGTGAGTTTGTATGTTTGAGTAGTCAAAGCCTTTTAGAGCTCAACAAAACATGTGATTTTTGACTGCATAATTTTTAGGTAATAACTTTTTTAAATGGATGAAATAGTCAAAGTCATTGCTAAAATGAAATGATGTTAAAAGAATATTTCTCAGCCACGTCACCCTTTTATGTGGTGTTTTTTAAAACTAATCTCACATACACACAGAGGTATAAGTTCTCTTCCTTTGGGTATGTGTACATCAGTTCTCACATTTATCTACATTCACAGTCAGAGAAGAAATGTAGTAGCTTGTGAATTTAGTGAAAATGAAAGAACTCTGGTCCAGAAAGGTGACCAGTGATGAAACAAATAGTGGAGGATTAATCCTGAGCTACTTTTATCACCTTTCTGGACCAGAGTTCCTAATCCATGGGCCACTGTCCTAAAATTATCTTTAGGATGATTGCTTACAGTTCTAACATGCCATGATTCTGATGAGTCTTCTGAAGTAGGCTAAGGTTAGTGTACTTTTTTCCTAAATTTTTTTTTACTCTGAAAATGATTTCAAAGGAACAAACCCCTTCTAACTTCAAAATTGCTTTTTAATTCTTTGTAATTGCTTTTTCACCAGAATGGTTTCTATAGGAAATGTACATCTTGAATAAGCTTTCTCTGTATTTCTTTGGTAGTTGGTTTCTCTTCTAAAACAGTGATGCCTGCACTGCAAATAATATGATAACCATTTTAAGATACTTCCAAAGCCAAGCCTTTGTTTTTGGAAAATAGTTTTGAATGCATATTTCAGTGTGTACAATATATGTACAATGTATTTCAATGTATAACAAAACTTATGGATTTGTTTGAAATATAAACAGGATGCAAAATTATTTTTAGAGGGGACTGGGGAAACTTTGGGAGGTAATGGATATGGTTATGGCATAGACTGTGGTGACAGTTTCACATGTGTGCACTTGTCCCTAACTCTTCAAGCTGTATGCAATAAATATGCACAATTTTTATATGTCCATTATGCCCCAATAAAGTGGCTTAAAAATTGCTCCTAAGTTTCTTTAGTATATCATTGTTAATTGGTAGGAAGCATTAGAATTACATGATAACATATACAAAGCCCCCGTTAGCTTGCCTAACAGAGGCTGTGAACCCTTGTAAAAAATCTTAGAAACCTCAAGAATACAGGTAATAACTGTCTTTTGAAAACAAGTTTTAACAGTATGTGGAATACTCTTTGGAACATAAATGAAACCCAATTCATGATAATGACAATGATGATTAAAACTGCTATCATTAATTGATTTTTATATACAGATTTATTTCTAATCTTTACAACAATGATATGAAGAAAGAATTTTTAGCCCCATTCAGAAATGCTAGGCAGTAGCACTGGCACTTGAATTCAGGTCTGCCAGACTCCTTCCCTTATGCCAAGCCAAAGGCATTTTTGTTCATTGCTTTTGCAAAAATGATTCATGTACGTACATTAAGTAGCCTGTTGGACCCAAACCATGGTGTATGTGAAGCTATAAGATGAGCAGTGAGAATGAAAGCTATATTTTAGTAGAAAAGAAAATGTTAGGAGAGAGAGTAGGAACATGAGAAATGGTAGCAAATACTTGTTTATGCCACTTTGTATGAGGAACTGATTTAAGTACTTTAAGAATATCAACTCCTCATAACGACCTTATGGGACAGGTGCTATTACCATCATTCTGGTTTTCCAGACTAAGAAACAGGCATAGAGAGGTCATGTAGCCTGCTGGAGCACACTCAGCTAGTAAATGGTAGAGCTGGGATGTGATCCTAGCAATCTGTTTCCAGGGTCCATGTTCTTAACCCCTTCACTCTGCTACCTTTACCTTGTGTTTAATTACTCTTATAAAATGCAATCTAATAGCAGATCCCACTGAACCTCTTATGAACCAGGGAAGGAAGGCATTTGAAGATCCCTTAGATGTCCATATATTTTTTGCTTGAAGTGGAAGGAGGGAATATTGCCCTTCTCATGGCTGGAGGATTTCTGTGTAGTTGTATAATGCCATCTGCCTCCTAGGGTTGGATTGGGTGGGATCACCATGATGATAACCTCCCTTTCTCCATTCAGTCTCCTACACAGGCCCCCCTCCATATCATTAAAATAGGAAATACCCAGCACTCCAAGGACTTTTGTAGTGTTTTTCAGTGGTATGTAGAAGATATTTTTTCCCATTTTTTGGAAGTTCATTGTGGGGAGGGGGAGAGAGAGAGAGGCAGAGACAGAGAGAGACATACAGAGAGAGAGAGAGAGAGAGAGAGAGAGAGAGAAGGAAAAGGAACTAATTACATAAGAAACGACAGGAACTAATTTCACAACATTAAGGGTCAGTGTGATGAGGAACCAGTATGGGCTGCAGTTACCTAGGAGGACTTCACTGGAGATGTTGGATTAAGTTGGGTGTTGAATAATAATTACAGTTTGGCCAGGCCAGCAGGGATAGGAAGGATGGTCAGAAGGTAGACTGAAAGGAAGAGGGCAGCCCTGGCTGGTGTGGCTCAGTGGATTGAGTGAGCTGGCCTGTGAACCTAAAGGTCACTGGTTCGATTCCCAGTCAGGGCACATGCCTGGCTTGCAGAGCACGTTCCCCATTGGGGGCATGTAAGAGGCAACCTTCTCTCTCACATTGACGTTTCTCTCCCTCTCGCTCTCCCTCTCTTCCCCTCTCTCTAAGAGATGAATAGGTACAATCTTAAAAAAAATAAAAAAAGGAAGAGGGCAGAGGCACTGTGGCTATAGGGGTGCCATCTTTCCCAAACCTCTGCATCTGTTTATGGCATGTGTCCTGATGCTGTGCTGAGTGTCTCTGATTTACCCTCCCTTGAATCCCAGCCCTTCCTTATGCTCAAGAAGGGGGATGGCTAACATTCCTGTGTGCAAAATGGGCGATCTGGGTCCAATGAAACATTTACCTTCTAGTGAGTTCTCTGTGAACAAATGAAAACTCTGCATTTGAAGAAAGTCAGGGGAGTAGCGACAATATGACTAGACTGGCACTGGCACAATGACTAGATAGATTGAAGCTTTAGGCTATTAAAGACCCAGTAATTACGTAGTGCAATAGCACAAAACTGGACAAGGGCTGCAGTTTAGTTGGCCCACAGGAGCTTATGGCAGCCACATTAGTCCTTCACTGAAGTACACAGAAGCCAGTACATTTCGCAGATGAATTTTCTCATCAGTAAAATGGGGATAATAACTGTATCTACCTCAATGGGTTGTGAAGATTAAATGAATTGGTACACATAGAGTGCTCAGACCAATTCCTGTTGGTCTGTAGTACATACACAAAGAAATATTCTTAGGAAGATGTGCTATCAGCTACAGAAATGATACAGGCCACATGTGAAAAATGTATGTTGAAAACGGTGGGTTTCAGAATGGGGATCAGCAGGACAGATTCTTTCCCAGGGCCTAAGGGGGTTATTTAGGAGAAGACATGCTAAGTCTCCATTTCTTTTAGGCTATAAAGTGAATGATCTCCAAGAAATGTCACATGAACCAGGTCTAGTTTGCTTTATTTTAAACATATTTTAAATAGACTGGTAGTTAACAAAACCTTATTATGTTTAATGTGAAGCAAAAACAGATGAAAGACTACAGAAGGTGATCCCAATATGATGACTCAGTAGCTCTCATTCCTTTAAAAAACTGTCTGCATGTGGGGTGGGGAGAAAATGAGATCAGAAGTGGGGGTGCTTCAATTAGATCTTAAAAATCTTATTTTTAAAACAAAGGAGTCAAAGAAAAAAAGGCATAATGTTAACATTTGTTTAATCTGGGTACTATTAGATTACTTTCTCTACCATTCTGCATGTTTGAAGATTTTCATGTTTCATCTAGAAATACCTAGCTCTCAGCTATTTTCTCTCGTCGTATAACTAACTTTGTACCATGTTCACACCCCTACTCCCACTTCGGTTCCACGAATCTCTCCATCCCTACTAGAAACAGTAGTGTTTTGCATCTTTCTCTTAGGGGATTTCCACTTCAGCCTGACCACTTTCAGTAAATACTAACCCCATTTTTCCTTTCATCTCAGCCAGCCCATTTGGTAGCAGCTATTTGCAGGGCTTCAGTCTGAGGCTAATGTGTTTGTACCCTCTCCCCAGCAAGAGAGCAGACATATGAAACCTAGTAAAAATGAAACTCAATGGCAGCCTTCATCAGTGTGAGTGCCAACACTAGGGACAGCAGCAGGTAGAAGTGTTGTGGAGGAAGCAAGGCAGTTAAGAGGGGGAGATGAGGGAAATGTCACCAAAGGTCGGGAGAGAGGACACTTAGCCGGCAGCTCCTACCTCTGTTGCCTTGGCTACCAGAAGGCAAGCAAAGAGGCAACTTGTTGATTGGATAAGAGCTGATTAATGACTTCTTAGCCCAGCTGGCCCTCTAGCTGATGCTTACTTGAGTCACCAGGCAACTCTAGCTTGTTGGTGTCTGTAAAGAAGTTCTTTCGGTTGCATAGACTCTAAGAAGAGCTCTCTATGCTGGCCAACCTGTAACTAGCATTGATCCCAGCACATAGCAGGTCCTCCCAAATGCCTGTTGATTGACTGAATGACCATTGTCAACATTGATGCACCCTTAATTGTAAATATTAAAATAAATAGTAGCCTTTCAGTGCATATAGACTTTTTGTGTTCCTTGATTTTTCCTCATTGTATAGAATGGCCAGGGGCTATGCTCCCTGGTGGAAATGTTAGGGTGTGTGAGAGCATGCTCTAAAGTTTGTCCTTTCACCCTCATCAAGTCAGTTTTCTTTTGAATTCTCATGGAGAATAGTTTTTTAAATGTAAGGCCTTGAAAGAGACAGCCATGTCTTTTCAGGCTCTTGTATGCCCTGTTGGGAACTTGTGAGCTCTCGATAAGTCATTTGATGGGTTCCAGGTGGTTGGCATATACAAAAAACAGCTGTGATTTCCAGAGAACTCTGTGACTGCTGAAATCTGTTATCTTTGACTTCGAATTGTCTTTTATCTCTTGCTTCAGATAACAGACTTCACTGTTATGCATTTTTACAGTCAAATGAACTAATTAAAGATCACCTTTTGACTATTTTACTATCTCAGTGCATTCACTTTGAGTTTCCCTTCCAATAATTTGCTTCTAAAACTTTAATTATGAATTCCAAATAACATCTGACATCTTAAACTTGCTTGAGAAAGTATATTGAAAAGGTTATTTTTAAAAATGTGCACATTGTTCTTCATCAATTTATTTTTTTATTTAAAAAAATGTAAGCAGTCACTCTTTAACTGTGTCACCCTGGATTAGTTGCTTAACCATCTCCCTGTCTGCCTCAGTTTCCTCCTATGCAAAATAGAGCCAAGTAGTAGTACTTATCTCATAAAGTTATTAAATGCTTAACATAAAAACTTGCTCTCAAGAATATGATCATCTAGTTGGGGAGATATTGGGGAGATAAGTGATATTAAGTAACAGTACACAACTGAGGTACCAAGTGAGTGCATAAATGACAAATACTCTGGAGTAGTTAGCCCTTCCCTCTAGCTCAGAAATTATTTTCTCCATTCAGTCTTGTCCTTGTTCTACTATCAGATCAGGCAGAGCTTCCTGCACCACTCCCACCAGCTTAACTCCAAGCTCATCCAAAGACTCCCATGTACTTCCATTTCTGCCTCCCAGCCCTACCCAAGCAAGCAGCATCATTCCTGATCTAGCGCTGAGCTTCCAGGCTGGTGGCATCTGCCTTCCTCTAAACCACCTTCTCTAAGAAAACTACCCTGTTCTTGCCATTCTGACACAGGCTCATCTAGTGAGGAAGTCTCTCCCTGGGTTGCCAAAAACAAAATTCTTGCTTGATCTTTACTGAACACTTGTGACCAGCTCTAGCCATCAGTAGATATCAGCTGATCAGAAAACGTGATGCTGGGCAAAGGGGGTGTTATTTGTCCACTCACGGCAAAGGACAATCAATTTTTGACATTAGTAAAGGAACAAATTCCTCTATAGTCTAAATTTGTTTAACCTAAATTTATTTTGGTCTTTTCTATTGCTCTTTGTCTTTGGAGTTGCTGATTTTAGATATTCTTACAGTTTGCTCTTGAAGCCCAAACCATACCAATTTTATGCACTTTTATCTTCTTTTCTTAGGTAGTCCCTTTATTCCCTATTATCCCTAAACATATTCTCAGTAATCTCTAATGCTTAGCCTGGGACGCTCTGTACCAATATTTTTATTGCTTGCCATAGTGCAGGTTCTGCCCTCTCTTTATAGTCACAAAATGATCTAACATTGTTTAGGATCTTTGGAATGCCAGTTGTTAGGTGAGTTGCTTATCACTGTGAAGCAATGGAAAGGTATGGTGAATTACAGGTACAATCTAAAAATTAAATGGTTGTGGCACTTGTTTTTCCATCAGAGTTCAGCACAAATACATGGAGTTTCCCATGGTGCCTTAGCATCAGGCCAAAGCATAGATCTGTCACTCAGCCACATGATGGCTATGAGACAGACTGCACTCTTTCAGCTTATTAATTTAAATAGGCAAAATGAGCTAATCGCTGCCAAAACAATAGCCATCCAGAGTAGAGATAATATATACAACCTAGACTCTCAGGAACTGGAAGGAGGCCATCCTGGGAGGGTGGGACTGTATCTCTCCATTGATGTCTCCCCATCCCCAAATATGGGCAACCTAGTTAAAAACAAATATTGAGGATAAAGATATCTTGAAAAGGAAATGAGCTGAGAATTATGGGCAAAGGCTCCTACATCCAGCTGGCTGGGAGGGAGCAAGGTGGTGGCATCCATGTGAATACTTCTTTCTGTCTTCCCTTCAGATTCTCCTTGGGAGATCTGAACTCAGGGTACTCAATTTCGCATATTTTGACAGGGTGTGTCAGTTCAAAGGCGTAGAGCAGAGCTTCGGTAGTGGGGGAAACTGAGCTCATTAACATATTCCAGTGCACACACTGGAAAGCCCACAAGATAATTTGCATGCCTAATGACTGCTTAAGTCCTATTGCCCCAATAGACACTTCCCCTGATGTCTTCAAACCCTTCCTGATGTTTTGCATTTCTGATCCTCTCTAGCATCTGATTTCAATCATATAGCCCTACTCTAGTCACCTGCAGCTCCAGCCCTGGAAGTACTCGTGGTCTAGTGGGCTTAGTTATCACTCATAGGTACTTGTGTATAAATCCCTGCTCCCCTATGAGGTTATACATCCTTTGAGTGCAGGCAGTATCCCTACTAGCTTTTGTATTCCTGAAACACCTAACACAATACCTAGGGGAGTGAAAGCAGAGTCATAGCATTAATTCCCATCTCCCAGATAAGTGTGTGAATGAGAGAAATAGAAAAGATTGAGAAGGCTTTGTTGTTTTCAGGGAACAGTCTTCCTAGCAGCCCCTTGCCTGAAAGGCATCATTTCCAAAGCTATGGTACTGGGGAAAATGGTCACTCAATATGCCGAGAGGTGAGAGCTGAAGGATAAGTGTTTCCCAAGTATCAGGGCATACTGAAGATGGGACATAGAGCCTTATGACACAGAGCAAGTAGAAAGTATTCTCATATGAGGACTGGTGAGACCAGAAAGATGTCTAGTCAGTGTAAGTTCACTGGTCAGTGTGACTACAAACCTCAAAGGAACACTTAGTGCTGCCCAATGATCTGATTCTGGTCAACTCATTCTTTGTTCTCTTAGATGTCAACTTTAAACTTTCTCCCTCCTAAACCATCCTTGATTTTTATTTCTGACTAAGCAAATGTAAGCTTTTGGAAGAGAAGTTCAACAAGCAACCACCACCTTAATTGCTCATACAGTGAAGGTCACTCAGTGAAGTGGGCAGCATGGTGTGATCTGTGAAGTCATGACCTTGTGCATGTGCCTGAGGGTGAAGATTCACCTGGAGAACTAGGAAATTTGACAAGTATCTTGTAGGGAAAATGGTCTATACTGGATGCAAAGAAAGCCCTGAGCAGGCACCCCAGAACCGAGTCAACCATGGCATTATATAGAACTCACAAATGTGCTGAGACAGTAAGACAACGCCAGCTGCAGCAGCAACAGCAGCTAGAGCAAAGAAAATTTGCTGGTAAAAGGAGAAACTTCTTGCATTATAATCACTAGAAATTGAAAAACACAGACAGACCCTGAAAGCCCTGTAGTCATCAGGAAGATTCAGATAAAAGGCAAGAAGCAAATAAACTGGATCCCCTTTGTGGCATAGCCATGGTTGAGGCTTAAGGGTTCTCTTCATTTACCTGGGCTTAATACAGTGGTATCTGGTAGACAGACCTGGTGCCATACTATCTCCACACCAAAAAACCTGATCGTTTTTGTGTTTTGTGATTTTTTTAAGAGTCTATGGAAAATTTCATGGGGAAACAGAAGAAATAATTTCTATTGTGTACCACAAAACAAACAGCTGCAGATATGGTACCAGGTAAGTATGTTTGCCCAAATCCCTTTCTCCTTCTCCACTCTCTTCCACCTTTCTCACCAGACAGCTCATTTCTATTCCCAGCTTGTATACCTACTCGGTCTGCAAAGCAAAGGCCCTCTTTATTTTTAGGCCAACATTTAATGCTGCCAGAGAAGGCTCCTTAGGGGTTCCACCTCCAAGTCAAAGAAGCAAATAAAATATTTCTTTATATATATATAAACAGTAGATTGTTAAACAATGACCAATATGTAGGTCATTCATCCTCTTTCTCTTCATCTCATTCATTAGCTTCTTCTTAAATCTCAAGTTAAAGAAATCCCTCAGATACTGCCAACTAGATGTCCCAAATTTGGTAGACTCAACTCACCACCCAGCACTGATGTATGTGCTGAGGCAGGACAGCCTGTCTGAGGCCACCAGGCTGCCTGCTCCACAGGTGTTGGGTACAGCTCAGGCACCACCAGTGTTATATTGGAACCACACAACAGAGCAAGAAGCATTGCCCTGAAAGAACCTTCAGCGGCTCTTCAAAACAAGCATGGAAGCAAAAGATTATTTCAAAATTCATGGTAGAGACAAGACAGGTAATTGTAGAGAAGGGAGTTAGCATGTGAATAAGAAGAATCAGATTGGAAAAGTCTTTGGGAGTGTGTGGGTACCCATGGGTACAAGATGCAATTTACCTGAGAGGCTATGGTATAAGACTGAGGTGCATTTCACTCATCGGAGAGACATCTGAAGACTGGGTTAATGAAGAGTTTGTTGTTGTGCTCACAGGACAGAGAGAAGCATTTAAGATGTCTTTGAAGCTAACTCAGCAGAAGCCAGTAATGGGGCAGAGGGAAGGCAAGTCTGGCTGAAGCAGTGAGCAGGGGAATCTAGCCCAGGGCTAGGTGGTAGGGAGATTGCCAGTGATGAGGGGGCTAGGAAAGCATATTGGCTGGAAAGTACATTGTCATCCTCTCCTGTCTTTGCGTGGCCTTGACAGCAGCATTTCAGCTGATCTGAAATTTCAGCTGGCCATGATCCAGAGGGGCAGTATTAATGCAGCTTTGGGTAAAGTCATACTTTCTCTGAAAAGCCCTTTAAAAATCCAATCATTCTCAAATTTTGTGATTTTTTTTTTGTTTTTTTTTTTTTAAAGATTTTATTTATTTATTTTAGAGAGGGAAGGGAGGGAGATAGAGAGAGAGAGAGAGAAAGAAACATCAATGTGCGGTTGCTGGGGGTTATGGCCTGCAACCCAGGTATGTACCCTGGCTGGGAAACGAACCTGCAACACTTTGGTTCGCAGCCCGCACTCAATCCACTGAGCTATGCCAGCCAGGGCTAAATTTTGTGATTTTTGTAAAAATACTTATTGTAGAGTTCTTGTTCTTATTTATGCCTTTTGATATAATGCATTTTCTTTCAACAAATTCTCTATGTCCACTTTTCCCTGCAGAATTAATGTAGGTGTGCTGCATTTTCTATGCTTTGAGGTACATGAGCAGCCTACCCTTTGGGACTATGTTGCATCAAAATAACCCCAGAATTGAATCAGTGAGGGTATGGTTGATGGAGAAGTCGTGGCTGGGTGTGAACTCCCAGAATAACTTACAGAGGTTGGTTTGCTCTGGCTGGTAAACATTCCCAACACCAAATTCTCCAGATTCAAGGATGGAGGATAGAGAAAGGCTCACATCTGCACTGCTCTTAGATTGCCTTGAGCCCAGGAGCTGGGATGGTCTAGGGAGCTAGCCCATGGAGGGAGGCAGAAAAATAAGCCTTCAGCTGAGTGGCTTTCTTAAATAGAGACATAATCCAGATCCACATGGACTGCACAATGAAATAGAGTCACTCGTTTCATAGCGCATACTATGCATGGGTGAATTCATGGAAACCAAATTCCATTAAGGTGTAATACCACTGTATACTTCCAACAGCACTGAACAACCTGATTGTTGGCCTGAGAGATATACTCTCACTGACAGAAGTTTCAGTGAACTCCTTTGAACTGTTGGGAGTGTCTGAGGCAGTGAGCAAAGGGCAGCTGGTAGGTACTTGGTGGACAAACTTGACCATGGGAAGCTCACAAACCCTGCCCTGCACACAAATGCTCAGCCCAGAGCAGCTGCTCAGAAGGAAAAAATATAATTACACACCATAAGG
The DNA here is from genome assembly GCF_019186645.2 of Phyllostomus hastatus. NCBI lineage: Eukaryota > Metazoa > Chordata > Mammalia > Chiroptera > Phyllostomidae > Phyllostomus > Phyllostomus hastatus. The sequence continues at coordinate 12,369,845 of NW_025334038.1, forward strand.
CTCCCTTATGGCTTAAGACTCTCTTCACCTCCTGATCTAACACAGCCCCCTCTGGTATGTGGTGCTTTGGGCTATAGTTCTTTGACTTTCTGCCTCATTCAAGAAGTCTTTGAAGCTGGATTCAGTCAGCCAGACTGGGATAACAGAGGGCAGGTTATAGCTTGATCTACATTCATATTTACAAAGGTTGCTTAAAAAAGAAAAGCTAATTGTGGTTTTCCAAATACTCAGATGACAAGAATATTGCTATGCTTTTCTTCCTTGGGTACAGTATTTCTGGGTGGTCTTCTGTTCTTTATCTTCACGTCACCTTACCAATTCCTTTAGGCTGTCTTCCTCTTTCCCTCTCTTCCTTCTTTCCTTCCTTCCTTATTTTTACTCCTTTTTCTTGCTTGTATATTTTACATAGGGCCTGACCCTGTCACTACTGCAGGTTTGATTAACTTAGGCCAACCCTTCATCATATCCAGCTGCTGATTTCAGATGCAGACTGGGGAGATAAAAAACTGTCAAGAGGGGGAAATGGATGAGCAGCAGATAAATGGGGGGAACTGCAATTTGCTCAGGCACAGCCTGCCACTTGCCTGGCTTATAATTAGAGGCATAAGAAATGTGTTTCTTTTTTCCCAGTTTCGGACCTTGTTTTTCTTTTTCACAAAAACATCTGAATCCTGTCTTTAGTGTGACCTTGTGCTAATTTTGCTGGCAGTTCCACAATAGCCACCAACTTAGGGACTGCCTAGAGAAGCCAGATATCTCTGCCAGAGTAAATGCATTTCTGAACCTGACATCTGGGTTTTGCAGCTGGAGGGAAGGAGGGGACAAAATAGAAACAGTCCTGAGTGTCATCAAAGGCAGTTAATGATGCCAAGTGAGTATGGAAATTACATACAGTACAGATGCCATTTTCAACATCAGACAAATAATGTAGCTATTTAGGAAAAACAAAGATGTGCTTAGAAATTGATCATTCGTGTACGTGCAATGAAAATGTTCAAAGTTTCCAGAGTTAAGGAAACAGGCTGAGTAATCATTTTCAAACAACTCACATTCTTTACTGTGATTCTGAAAGGGTAAGACTGAAGTAGTAAGATTTCTACCTGCAACCATTTATGAAAACAGAAGAAAACAACCCCCATCCAGTTATGAAAACAGAAGGGGAAAAAAAGTAACTTGAAACTGAACTCTACAAATAATCTCTACATGGATATTTAAGGTTTTAGCTTTATGTCAGCTTTCTCTGTAGGCAGCATTTTAGATTGCTTTGTGTGACAGACAAGAGAATATGAAAGCAAGAAGTACACCACATTATCTACAAGCCATGATCAATCACAAATAATTAGTTCATTGTGCCTCTATTGGAGGGAGGATGAGGAGCGCTGAAAGAGGAAATTGTAAATGCTAATGAGCATGAAAGCACCTAGGCCCTCTTTGTGTTCTTTCCTCTTCTGAGTTAGATCTGCTGAAGATGGGAGTCTCCAGGATGCCAACAGCCACCAATATGCAGCACAGAGGCGCTGTGCAGAGTCACCTTTGGGGCGTGCAGAGTGAACACTGGAGAAAGTGTGGTGCAAATACCAGCTCCAGGTCCAGGAACAAACATTTCAAAAAAGAGCTCTATTACTTTTCAAAATTATTGTTATTTTCAAAAAAACACATCTTCAGGGGCAAGGTATTTTCTTTGTAAAGGGTCTTTGCCAGGGAGAAGCCTGGCAGCATATGGGATTCCTTTTTTTGGGGGGGTGGTTAAACCTTTATATTTTATTATTATATTTTTAGTAGTTGCTCTAAGGGATTCCTTTAATCCAATGATTTTCAACCTATGTGCCCCCAAGAATTTTTAAAACATTCAGTGTTTGGCTCTTTGGTTAGGGGCACTGACCTCTTTCTCCTTAGATTGTCAAATAAAAAAAAAATGACAACAGCCAACACAACCATAGTCATCTAGTGTGAATGGCCTTATGAATGACCAGTCTTGACCCATAAATACATAGGACATATAATATAGTTATTTCTTACTGGTCATACTGCATAATAAAGTTGCATCTGATTGGTTAATTCTTGGTACCTGAAGTCTAATACAACTATAGGCATCTGATTTTTTAAAGTCATTTTGGAGCAAAAAAGGGTATGTATTTTTTTTGGAAAACAATTCAAATTATACCTATTTTTGTCAGATTGACAAAAAACATATTTTTTGTTGTCCTGCAGAATTTTAGTAATTAATTTATGGGTGCCACAAGCTGAAAATCACTGCTATAATCTAAAAGATGACTTGAGACTTCTGGCCAAGATGGAGGCATAGGTAAATATATTTCGCCTCCTCGCACAACCAAAAGAAGGGCAACAACAAATCTGAAAACAAAAAAACACCAGAACTGCCAGAAAATTGAACTGTATAAAAGTCTAATAACCAAGGAGTTAAAGAAGAAACATTCATTCAGACTGGTAGGAGGGTCAGAGATGGGCAGCCGGGTTGGAGGCCACGTAGCAAGGTGGTGGCTGGAGGATGGAGCGGTCTGACATTTGTGTGTGGATAAACTGGGATGAACAACTAGGGAGCGAGACAGACAATGCAACCTAGGGTTCCAGCATGGGGAAATTAAGCCTCAAAACCTCTGGCTATAAAAGTCTGTGGGGATTGAGGCGGCAGTGGGAGAGACTCCTAGCCTCACAGAAAAATTTGTTGGAGAGATCCATAGGGTCCTAGAATGTACACAAACCCACCCACCAGTGAATCAGCACCAGAAGGGCCCAATTTGCTTGTGGGTAGCGAGGGAAGTTACTGAAAGCCGACAGAGAGCCCAGCAACTGGCATTGTTTTCTCTCTGACCCCTCCCCCACATACACAGCGACATGAGTTGGCCCACCCTAGCGAATACATAAGTTTCCACCCCTTACAATGTAATAGGTACACTGAGACAAATAATATGGCCCAAATGAAAGAACATATCAAAGCTCCAAAAATACAACTAAGCAATGAAGAGATAGCCAACCTATCAGGTGAACAGTTCAAAACACTGGTAATCAAGATGCTTACAGAAATTGTTGAGTATGGTCACAAAATAGAGGAAGAAGTGAAGGCTATGCATACTGAAATGAAAAATATACAGAGAACCAACAGTAAAGGGAAGAAAACCTGGTCTCAAATTAACAATTTGGAGCAGAATGAAGAAATAAACATTAAACTGGAACAGAATGAAGAAAAAAGAATTCAAAAAAATGAGGAGAGACTTGGGAACCTCTGGGACAACTTTAAAAGTTTTAACATCTGAATCATAGGGGTGCCAGAAGGAGGAGAAGAATGTGTATGTATATATGTAGGAGATTTACTTTAAGAATTCATTCATGGAGTTATAGAGGCTGGAGAGTTCAAAACCTGCAGGTGGACCAGCAGGCTAGAGACCAAAAAAAGAGCCAGTGCTACCATCCAAGTTGGAAGGTCATCTGCTGGCAGAATTTCTCCTCACCAATGTGTGTGTGTATACATGTACACATGTGTGCACACGCACATGTGCATCTTTGTTCTATTCAACTGCTTGGATGAGCCCCGCCAGTATTGGGGAGTGCAATCTCCTTTGTTCAAAGTCACTGATTTAAATATGAATCTCATCCAAAAACCTCCTCCCAGAAGCATCTAGAATAATATTTGACTAGATATCTGGGTGCCGCAGCCCAGCCCAGTTGACACTTTCATTCTCAACTTTCTAGCCAGTGAGTTATAAATCTGAGAGACCTCTTTGACTCACTCTCTCCTTTGATCCCCACTTCTAAATATTCACCAAGTCCTTTTTAATCTTCATTTTGAGGTATTTTGTGAGAGAAAGTCATATCAATCAGTCTATTTTTGTTTGCTAGGCCTGTCATAACAAAATACCACAGACTGGGTGCTTTTTTTTCTTCTTTTTTAAAATTGTTTCATTCTGGAGGATAGAAGTCCAAAACCAAAGTGTTGGCAGATTTAGTTTCTCTTAAGACCTCTCTCTTTGGATAACAGATAGACACCTTTTCACTATGTCTTCACATGGTCTTTCATTTGTGCGTATGCTCATACAGGGTTTGTCTTCCTTTTCTGATAAGGACACCAGTCATATTGGATTAGGGCCCCATTCTTTAACCTCATTTAACCTTAATTACATCTTTAAAGGCTCTATCTCCAAGTACAGTCACATTGGGGGTTTGGCTTCAACGTATGAATATTAGGAGGGATACAATTCAGTTCATAATAGTTCACCAAGCAGCCATATTGGGGCCAGGCTTTGACTCAGGAACTCGTGAGTGAAGAATACTGAGAGAACAACAGTGGCACAAACCAAGGCTGAATGAGCTCTCAGGTCAGAAGTCACAATGGGGCTTCTCAGGTCAGAAGTCACAGTAGCAGTAGAGCTTGAATTTCAGGCTCAAAAATTGCTCAGAAATGGCACAAAATGGCAATGCAAGCTGAAATGCCTGGTGCTTAGTGGTGACAGACATGATTTTCTTATCAGACTAGTTCTGCAAAGAACTGGGCATTATTTCCAGAGGTTTAACTTCAGGGGTGATTTTTCAGGGGTGATCTTCTGAACAATTCTACTTTGCCTTATGTATGTGGTGTTTATGGTACATGAATAAAGTAATGTGGTTCTTGTAGTAATAGTTTATTTGGTACAAATAATTAGTTATTTATTACTACTTGTATGTCATGAATAGGTGCATAGAAAGTATTTTGTTCAATTTTTTTGATACCCATTGAAATAATGGTCATTTGGAAATTTTCCAAGAACAAGAAAATATCTTTGTGATTGAGGTTGTCTATCTACACATTGGAAATTGCTTGGCCAAGTTGTAGGGCCTGGGTTGCCCATATTCTTTACATAAATTCTTTTTACCTAATTACTTACGGTTGACTTTCACCACTTGAGATTAAAAAGATCTGAATGCCTAGATTTGGCAACAGACTGGCTACCTGGTGCTTATACTCCATCTTAAAAACTATTGTCAAACAAATATTCCTAATATATTGCTTTCATCGTGTGTATCTCTGTCTAAAGTTCTTAGTGAAACTTGGGTATTGTTATCTTAGCTTTTTAATGTCTGTTGCAAGTGTCAGAACATAAGTTCAAACTAGCATAAATAAAAAAGGTTATTTATTGGCTGACACAGCTATCAAGTCCAAAGGGGTAGGTAAAACTTTAGGCATTCAGACATGGCTGCAGTCAAGGGCTCAAATTATGTTCTTAGGTCTGTGTCTTTCTTCCTTCCCAAATCCCTCCACTTGTCAGCAAAATTAGACCTGGCTACTTGATCTTTGAAGGAGAAAGAGATGGAGATGTTCTCTTTCTCTTTCAACAGTATCTGTAGGAGTCATGGGTTTTCCACTGGGCCAACCAGTATCCAAAGGGATGGATTCTAATGGGCCAGCCTGGGCTGTGCACTAACTGCTAGGATGGGAGAGGTATCCATAGTCTAGGTCAGGGAATGCCACTTGCCCCAAAGCAAAAATGTTTCAACAGAATAATTGAAAAACACATCAGTTTTGGGGATTGCATATTGTCCACCCCTCCAAATCACACTGGCTGTTTTCTTGTTCTGCCAGTGGGAGGTTAGCTCTGATATTCTGGACACTGATGATGACCCTGGGTTTCCCCAGGAAGAAGCTGCCTGTGTCTGAAGAAAACAAGCTTTCTCTGAAAGTAAATGAAGATTGTCCTCCTGGGCTAGAAGGCTATGTGCTGTGTTTCTGCTTTTCCATACTATATAGGCTTTTGAAGCTGGCTTAATTTACTTTCCACTAGTGCTGGCAACATCACCAACCCTTCGTTCCACTCACAGCCCTGAGGGAGACTCGTTGTGGTCTTTTGACAGCCCACACCCCGCACCCAGGGACAAATGGACTCATTGTTTCGTGGGGTTTCCTTTAGGCTAATCAGAGGAGTGTGAAAGAACCCATTTAAAGGGGTCTGATGAATAAGGACAAAATGGAGATCAAACTCAGGCACAATCAAAAGCTGTTTGTTAACAGACAAGATGTTCTTCAAAGCCTTTATCGGGAGCCAGGGGAGACTTATCTTGCAGCACTATGTGGTGAAAGTAGGCGAATCTGGGGGCATTCATTTGAAGTTCTAGACAGATGACTGCTGGCCTGGCAGCCGGGCTTGGAACTATCAGTAAGTCTCTTGGGTTAAGTGGGCAGCCCTGGGAGATAGGAGTCTGGGAAAAATAACAGCTCACGCAATGGGTGATGTTTATTGGAGAAGTCCTCCAAACCTGCCTATCTTTGCACCCGTTTCCAGGAAGGAGCCACATGTTGCAAGTTAGAGAAATTCTTTGCTAATCCTGGGTCCCTGGTTTAGGAAATTGAGCTATCGTGGTGTCATGTAAGCTTTTTACCTACTGTAAGGTAAGTGGAGGCAGTCTGGCTTCCTCACCCAGGTGTCTGGGTAACTAAGGGGAACAGTGTTCTCATAGCCTTGGAGGGACCTGATAACTAGTGTTCTCAGAGCCTTGAGACTGGGTCTGATAAACTGTTCCCAAACATGAAGTGAGCTCACATGTGCAGAATTATGTTATGTTATGTAGTGTTCTGGCAGTTTTCCACCTTTGTTCCCCTCTAGTACTTAAACAGGTAGGGACTCCCTGCTGGGGGTGATGATGATGAGAGACATGCAAGGGGACAGGTGCCACAGTGGGGGCCATGCTGGGGAGCAAGGGCCATGACATGAGACATGCAGACAGACACATAGCTTGCAGCGTGCATGGCTCACCCACCCATGAATAAAGGCATGTCAGACATCCCAACAGCTCCATGAATATTTTTCCGTCTGCACGAATACCATGAACCTGCCTGGCCTTGAAGGGTGGCAACAAACCTGCTTTTCAGATGATAAACAAATGCGCAGAGGCATTAGATTTTTAAACCAGCACTAGACAGGGGCATGATGCTGCTCTGGGTCTGGCCTAATGCCTTATATCAATAGTAATAGGTAACATCTACTGAATGCCTACCATATGTAGGCAAGCACTGTGCCCAGATAATCTCATTTGAGCCTCACCATACTCTAGACTCTTATTATCTTCATTTTATAGATGTAAAAACTGAGAAGTTCATGTAATTCATGTACCGTTTCACAGCTAATACATAATAGAGCTGGGAGCTGAATCTTTATGGCTTGCTATTTCCAAATAAGCCTGTGCTTATTAGTTGCTTATCATACTGCCATTCTAACTAGATCCATCAAGGACTTTATCTGCCTTTTTCTTAGAAAATGGGAACTTGTGGGGGCGCTTTGTCTAGCAGAGCACCCCTGGCCATCGCGGATGAGAATAAGTCTACCAAAACATGATCTGCTTGGAGAGGAAAGGTGGCCAATCTCTCAGAGGAGAAAGGCCTTGAGCCTGTTCCTCAATGGGATTTTACTGGGTTCAATTTGCACAGGAATACGGGTAAAGTTCATCACTCATTGTCAGGCAGTAAGGATCAAACAATAGATAACATTCAAAAAACTATGAGGGCTTATTCTGAGTCAGGGTCAGACAGCTAAAGGGCCATAAAACTTTGGGAAACAAATTCATTTTATGCTTGGACCCTTATCAGAAAATTGAAGGCATTCTTAGCAAAGCAGGTTTCACAGTATTTTATACATTCTTTCTCAGGCCTGATTGCCCCGGGGAGCTGCCCATTCCTGCCCGAGGCTACTCCACCCTCCATCATTGTTTCAGGCTTAAGTCAAGCGGGGGAAGTAAGGCAGCCAAGAGATTAGGAGACTTTTTACAGACAGAATGAGGATAGGCTATATCAAAGCCGAGGTGTGAGAGTCCATCACCCCCTTTTTCTATAGTTCCCCAAGTCCTTCCCTGAGGGCCCCTTCGTGACCATGTCTGTTTAAGTCATCCCTCCCTTGAGGAACCTTACCCATCAGTGGCTAAACAGTCATCCACCCAGGACCATGCAGGGTGAAGTAAAGGGGGCAGAGGTGCTGCTCCTGCTTGGGAAGAGAAGCTTCATTTGCTTAGTGGCATATGGTCCCACAGCCTTTTTATTTAGCCTTACAGCTTCTGAAACCAGGCAGGGTGATTCCCAAGAGGAACTAAGTTATTCTCATTTCAAAGCTAAGTCCTACATAGATAGTCTGAGTCACATAGAGGTTAAAGTGACTCACTTGGAACTATAGTGGTTCATGAAATTGATAATTAGGATGGATTTTTTTTTCTTATTGTAAAAGACAAGCTAGGAGTCAAACGCTAAGATTAAGGACGTGGTGGTGGTGATGTCAGAGATGCTACCCAGAATCCAGAGTTACTCAGATACCCATTTGAGTTCATGTGTGTAATAATTTCTACTGGCATGCATGTATGTTTCAATATCAATCCTTAAAGGAACAATGACTGCAAACTGTGTTGCCCAAATAGTAGCCATTCGTTCTGTGCAGTTATTTAAATTTACATTAATTAAATTAATTAAAATGTAAAATTTAGCTCCTTAGTTCATCAGCCACTTTCCAAGTGCCCAATAGCATTACAGAGCTTCTCCATTGGGGCAGAAAAGTTCTATTGGTCAGAGCTGCTCCAACATCTCCCTTGACCCATGCTCCATTTGTCTGCTGTTCTTCACTATAAAACTCTTTGAAAGAGTTGGCTCTACTTGTTATCTCCACTTCCCCACCTCTCTTTTTCTCCTGAACTCCCTTCAGGGTTTTCATATCAGCTACTTCACTGAACTCTCTTTCCGAAGTCGTTAATGATTCACATTCTGTCAAAGCTGGTGGCCTGTGTCCTTACCTTGCCCATCTTCTCAGCTGCATTGGATGCTATTGGTCACACTCTTCCTCTTTGTTATTTTTATTCATTCATTCATTCATTCATTCATTCATTCAGAAAGTGTTTACTTTCCATCAATCTTATTTCCATTTTGTTTCAGAGTTTGTGGAAGAAGAGCTTAAGACCCCTCAGTGGTTGTTCCTACCACTGCAGCTGTTCCTACCATTCAGAGGCCTGCACAGAGGGGGCTGCAGACTAGTCTCCAGTGCAGCTGAGCACACAAAGCTTCAGGAGGAAACTGCTGAATAAGCACAGAGGGCACCTGTGCCTTCAGACCAGTCAGTGACCTCAGGCTGAGCAGCAGTGAACTGGGAGGCTGGAGCCATCCATTCACCCTCAATTCCTTGGTCACACCACAGCATCTTCAGCAGTGGCCTGCTCTTTCTTCCCATTTACTTCAGGATCTATGTAGAAGTAGAGATCAGGCATCACCTCCCATGACTACTCATGGCAGATGGTACCACACATGGTCAGAACTTCCCTGGCCAGCATCCACCACATCAGACACACTCAATAAGCCCCCTTTTTGTTGCAAGGGATGCCAATGTCCACACAGAGCAATGGTAGGGAGGCTAACACTAGCCAACTCTGTGAGAGGCTGGTGGTCAGCGCTGGGATTGGTAACCACCAGATGTCTTGGCCCCCAGAAGACTGCCTGGATCTGGTTAGTGAGGATTCCAGGAGTGACGTGGCCAGCAATGGGAGTGGCTGTAGGGGAAGCAACAAACCTCAGCACAGTTCACTGGCCAGGGTCCCTGGATGTTATGACATTGGCAGTGGATGGGTTTTCAATGGCAACAATGGCACAGGCTGCCAGCAGAAGCACCTCCCAGGTTCTCTTCAGATTTACGATATAGATGCCATCACTTTTCCTTCTATAGATGTTCCTCTCTTTGGAAGTTGAGGTTGGTGCCGCCTGAGTAGGTTCCTGCTGCAAGGACTTTGAGGACATCCTCTTCTTTCCCTGGCAGGACATCAAGGGCTCTGAACATTGTGAAAGTCTCCCTTTAAGTTATGTGGAGACAGAAAACAATGCTGTCTGGACCCCTCTCTAGGTGGCACAGCATTGGTTAAAAAGGACACTCGTCCTCTTTAAACAATTTCTCCTCTTTCTGGAAAACCACACTGTCTTGGTTCTCCTCCAACCAGTCTCCTTTGCTCCCTTTTCCTCCCCAACAAAAACTTCTTATTGCAGAGTCCCTGGGGCTTGGTTCTTGGACTCCTTGTCTTAGGTATCTACTTTGTCCCCACAGGTGATCTCAACTGCTGAAAGCAGAAATCACAGCAAATACTTCCTGGACTTAAAGTCTTCCAGTGGCTTTCAGTTGTAAGCAGAATAAAATCCGAGGTCTCTACTGTGGCCTTCAAAGCCCTACATGATAGATTCTCTGCCTACCTCTCCCCTGTGCGATCTGTGCTGATTTTCTCTGTCCCTTGGTCAGGCCATTTGCTCCTGCCTTGGAGTTGTTGGATTAGACTGCTTTTTTTTCACATCTCTCATTGGCTGTTATAGGAGACTGCTCTGCATAGTGAGGGCCCAGATAGGACCCATGCCCACGGATAGTTTTTCCTGTGGGGAATCAGGCCTCATTGTACCTAGGCTGCTTTGAGACTTGCTTTTTGCTAAAACCTCCTCACCCTGAATTGAGGCAGCAAAAATTTACTGCATATCTTTAAAGTAACTTCCTAAAATCTATGCTAAACCTTCCAAGGATGAGTGTAACCAGTTCAACCACTTTTCCCTTTGCATTTGCAAATATCTTTCTTCTGTGATGTGATTAGTGGCATCCTCTCCTTTGTTTTCTATAAAAGGCAACCACCTTAAGTGAACCTCTGTGTAGTAAATGAGGATCATCATGTAATTTGCCCAGAAAAGCAATAAAAGCTTGTCAAGGCAAGGGTCGAGGTGCTCTCCTCTTGAGAGAGTTGCCAAAGTGCTCTGAGGCACTCTCCCATTGAGAGATTGGCTGTGCAGTCCATTTTCTTCCATAGGACTCGGTAGACCGTGTGAATTTGTCTCATATCTCATCCACAATGTCTCAGACCCCATGAGCCAGGGATTTGCATCAGGCTGTTCCTTGTCATCATTTGGATTATCTGGGTCTTAACTCAACCACCTCAGAAAAGTCATCCTTGACCACTCTAGATTCAGCAGCTCTCCCTATCACACACTCATATATCTTATCCTATTTTATTTTATTCATGTCATTTATTAGTAACTAAACTTTCCTGATTTATGTTTTACAGTTTATTTTCTGACATCAGCACATAAATTCCATGGGAGGCAGGGTCTCTCTTTCTCTTGTTCACCACTCAGCTTAGTTAAGTTTTTTTGACTTGAAGGTTTGCTGACTGACAGTCCAGCCAGACATTGGTGTAGGGATATTAGGACTTTAGCAGACTCCCTTGAGAGTCAGTCAAAGACAGAGGAGGACCCAGTTATATCAGTGGGGTGTACAGCTAGGAACGGAGAGTTTTGTTGAAGGAACTCTGCCCTTGGTTGCTGGGTATGGCCAATGTTTTAAACTGACTTCCTTTGTATGTTGCGACTCTACCAAAACGTTAACAACGTTCCCTTGCCCTTTCTGTTGATTTTCTTTCAAAGCTGTTGTTAACCCAGGATCAGTATGACTTTGGTACACACTGTTCATAGACCTTGGTTTCCCTATTCATGAGGTAATTTGGTTTTTGGTAGAAAACTCCTAATCTTTCTCTCAGCATTTTATTTCTAATTGCCTGATGTCTCTTTAAAGAACCTCAGGCTACACTCTTTCTGAAAATGAATTAATTTAACAATAATTTATAAAGAATTTTTGAAAAGTAATCATACTTTTAGAACTTTATCCCAAAGTAGTCATAAATTTGAACAGAGATTCATTTGCAACTGTATTCATATTAGAATTGTCAATAAAAATTAAAAAGTCAGAAACAACTTAAATAATCAACAGAAAGGTTAAGTAAATTCAGGTACTATGTGTTTGAGTATTATAATATTGGAATATATTTGAATATTGGAATAAAAACACCAAGAACCATTAGAAATGAATATTTCCTAAAATATGATAATGAGAAAGAAATTTTACAATTCACTATTAAGTTTTTTATAATTTCAATCTATAAAATACTTATGTTCTTAGGAAGAAAAGCTAAAGGAAATAGAAATATAACTTAAAATTATCTCTGGGTCATAGGGTTAGTCTATTTTTTATATGTTATTATATTCAAAGTCAATGAATATGCAGGTCTTTTTGCAGCCAGTGAATTGCACTTTTAGTCAGAAATGAATTTGATTTTGAAGTCAGAGTCTCAGGTTTGGTACAGTTTAGCTCAGCAAATATTTAATGAAGGCTTTTTATGAAGCAGGTGCTGTGCCATGAGCTGGGAATAAAACCAGGATGAGCAAGGAAAAGTCTGCCTAACAGAAAGACTCAAAACCGAAACCCTGTGATGGAGGTAATTGCAGGGCACTGTGGGGGCGAGGTGAAGGAGACAGTGTTTGGGAGGGAAAGGTGAATGGAACATAGAGCTTCAGAAAATGTGTCCTGAAGTTTACTGGGTCCTGGGTCTTGTCTCACTTGCTTGCTTGCTTGACTTTGGGCTAGTCATTTAGCCTCTCAGCCTCTCAGTTCTCCATCTGTAAAATGAAAATAGCACCGCCAGCTCTGTTTACTAAGCCAGGTTGTGATTTTTGCAGATCATGGCAAGACACTACAGAAAGGCCTTTGGCACCTGACAAGTGCTGTCAAGGGCTTACAGACTTCATCTAAAGTGAGCAGGAAGTAGAAGCCTTGATTTAATGATTAACAGAGCAGCAAGGCCTGGGGGTCACTTGGATGACAATTCTCTTGTGCATTGGATGAGGTTGACACTTCTCTCTTCCTCTGACCCTAGCAGCTATTTTGTAGTGTGTTATTGCTCAAAGAAAGTGAAAAAGAGCTGATGAGGGGATGAGATGAGGGTCTGAGAGATTTTTAGCTTTTATAATGTAGTGTCCCCTCCATCACCTCCTGAGTTGACTCTGGGGTGATTGGAAATCATGTTTTATGACTCAGAGGATATGGTGCAGCAATTGAGGACTCGAGTCCCTATTATTTTGAAATTAACAAGCTCAGGTACTATCTGGAATTAGACTGGGGTACTTGTAGACCTTGATGCTCAGTTTGCAATGGTTTAAGCTGGATTCTTTTGTGTCGGTGGCATCTCCCATGGGCTTCAATCTCTGGGTTACCACAAATTTCAGAACAGAAGGGAAAAGCTGAAGCTCCTTCTTCTGAGGTCAGATCTCAAATCTCACTTATGAGGGCGAAGTGACTAGAGATGGGATTTGGTATTGCCCTAAAATAGTTTACTTCTTCTGTTCTTTTGTGGCAACGCTGATTCTTCTCTTGCACAGAGTACTTGGTTCATTCTCTTTCAGTTTCTATCTGTGATCTTTCTCTTTTTTTTAATCTCCTCTCTTCATTCCCCTCCCTTTTATGTTTGACAAACATTTACTAAGAATCTATTATCATCTGGCATTGTTTTAGGCACTGTGGACAAAACAGATTGAAAATGCCACCAAAAATTTTAGATAAATGCCATGGAACTTCTGGAGATATATGGCTGCCAGGCAACATGACCCAGGTCTTCCTGGATCTCTCAGGGTGGCTTCAAGGAAAAGGATTTTCTCAGCGGAGTTTAATAGTAAAGTGAGAACCTGGACATGCAGGCAGAGAGTGGAGAAAAGAGCCTAGACAAGGACAGGGAAGGGCAACTGTAGAATGTGTCCCCAATAGACGGGGAAGTACCAGAGGAGACAGATGCTGGCCTGCCTCGTTTCTCCGTCTCTCACGGAGGACGAATAAAACCTCACTCAGCCATGAGATTTCCATTTCTTAGCATAAAACCTTTCCCTCTTTTGGTTCTGAAGGCATAACTCTGTACACTTGGCATCTTCCAAAACTTTTAACCCACTGGCTGAAAAATGTTGGCATAAAAAGATAACAATAGCAACATTAATATATGCAGTTTGAAAAAGCTCTTTCCTTTTAAGTTACAGAAAACTTTAGCATCGTAATTAGCAACATCCATGTTTTTGTTTTAAGAGTCTGCTTTCTCCATGTGACACTAAATAAAACCATTTTATAACTGCAGTCCAATCCTTAAGAAGCTTGATTGTACCCTTCTATAAGCTATCAGGTACCTGGAGGACAGGGACTGGGTCTTATTTATTCTTCTAATCCAAATATGGTGCTTCATAAAAGTTTATTAATTGACAGTAATACTGTGAACAGCCACATAATGGCATGTATTATGAAAAATCTGGAAATAAGAATAAAGTAATAGCAGCCCCATTTTCCAGGAAGATAAATTGAGACAAGGTGCATGAAAAGCTCTGCTTAGCTTTTCTGCCAGCATTTGACAAATTTCTCTTCCGAATTTTGGCCCCATGGCGAGTTCTGCATGGCCTTGGCAGAGTAGGGCCTGCCGTGTCTACCACATGGCTGCTCCCCTGCCGTGCCAAAGGATGAGGCCATTTGGAGACAATCACCTTCTGTCTCTGAGCTTTGACATCTGGAAGGTGGACAACCAACTGGCCTTGGCTGGGCTTCCTGGCCCTTCAGCTTGCCGCATGTTGGTTGGAAACCATTTTTTTTTTCAGGAAAAAGCCATAGTGGCGAAGGTCGCCTTCTGGCCAAATAATTTCTGTCCAGGGGCATCAGGTGCAACCGGGAGTCTGAGGCAATGAACAAATGCACAAATGACTTTGTCTTAAAAGAAAATAAGATTTTGACAGAGTTGTGGTTATTCTTTGCTCAATAAGATTGGCACTCATTCTGTGGAGAAGCGATGTAGTATGGCTTGGTTAGAATCCAATTTTAGTAATTAGTTCTATTCACAATAAGGCGTGTTAATAGGTCCCATGTTGAGCAGGCAGAATCCTCTGTCTCAGGTGCCAAGTACCAATTAATGAACTCAACATTCAGGTCCCACAGGTAAACAACCATTCTGTATCCATTCTCTTGAAGCTGTAGCACAGATCCTATGTATACAGACTGTAAGCTCCAAGAAGACAGGGGTCATGCCTGTTTTGTTCACCACTATATTCTCAGTTGCTTAGGTTACCCCTAGCACCTATGTTAGATTGCAAAAACACAGTAATTCTTCTCCACCCTTTATCCTTGCTCTTCGTAGTATGAGTTTGCAGCTCCTGGCCTTGGGGCTTGCTTTGCAACGTGATGTGGCAGAAGCTACATAATGTCAGTTGTGGGCCAAGAGGCCTTGCACACTTCTACACTCCTTTTTTGGACCCTGCAGAGCCTCCATGTGAATGAACTTGGGTTGGCCTGCTGGCGAGACACAGGCCTGGTCAGTCTTATCACCCTAACTGACAACCAGCCAAGCCCCAGAAGTATAGCTGCTTAGGTGACCAGTATCAGATCACAGATGCATGAGTGAGTCTAGCTGAGTCCAAAAGAATTGTCCAGCTAGGCTCAACCCAAAAGGTCACCCAAAGGAATATGAACTAAAGAAATGTTGATTGTTTTAAGCCACTAATTTTGAAGTGGTTTGTTATGCTATAAAAGCTAACTGATTAAGCACCCGATATATATTTGCTGAGAGATGGATGGATTATTGATTAATCTTAAATGCTTTGCCCAGTCAATCTCTTTTATATTATTGTTTTACTTTCTTCCTAATATTTACCATAAGCAGAAGTGACTTGTTCACTTATTGGTTTGTTTCCTTTTGATCTCTTTCCAGTACGTAAGCTCTTTAAGAATAGGAAGAGATCTTGCCTATCTTAACCTTTAAATTCCTATAACCTAGAACAGTTGAGAGCACACATAAATAGTGATCAAATGAAAGAGTGAGTTGATTTCATTAATATTATTTATAGTGAGATTAGCTGAGCAAAGAGCTTGAAAAGTGAATATCATATATATTGGCGAAAGTGTCCTGTTCTGTTTGTGTGTTTTCCTTGGAGGCAAGGAAAAACATTTTCTTTGACCCTCTTAGGATCTGGCTGGGTCTGGAAATTAAACTGACAAAGATAGATTAACGGGAGAAAAACATGTCAATTTATTTACATGACACAGGAGTCTTCATTAAAAAATAAGGACCTGAAGAAATGGTTAATCCTAAGCATTTTTATGTTAAATTTGATAAAAAGTAGATAATTGGATAGAAATTTGAAGAGGCAAAGAGTGTGAGGTGGGCAGAGGAAACTGGAGGAAATTTAGCAAGGACTGTTTGGATTCCTCTTCTGTGACTGTTGGTCTTCGAAAATAAAGATGCTCCCCTCCTCTAAATATAAGGAGGGTGTCTCTCTCCTGAGGGTTTTATGACTTGTTTCAGGGGAGAATGGGGGCAGGCAGTCAGAGTGTCAGTCCTGCTTCTGCTGTTTTCTCAAACTCCTTCAGCTTAAAATATGGCAATGTGCCATATTTTAGTGCTAAACCCCATCACTAGAAATTTCAGACAGTTTTGACACTGTCACAAATCATAGTCATTTTTTACTTTAGGAGGAGGGCAAAGAATGTAGGGAGAGATTTCCTTTTCTCTGTTCAGATTGCCCTTCCCAGTTAACTGCCGGCATGGCTTCTCTCGAAGCCTGGCTCTGACCATGAGCTGCACATGTCATAAGTGACACAAAGTATATGGCTGGCAACGTGCCCAGTACACAGAAAATCTTGTGTGGAGGGATTCAGCTAGGTGGGTTAAATCTGTCAATTATTAAGACAGTGTGTGCTGGTTCCCTCGGAAATGTATGGTTTGCTAGGATCTTTCTTTTTCACTCCTCCTTTCCATGTGGGGCTTGCATATCAAGTTTCTCTTCCTTAGCCTGTCTTTTGGGCTATTTATTTGGCTTTCATATCAGCCCATCAGGGCACTGACCTCAGGGGGTGAGCAAAAAGAAGGGAATCCAGAGGCTGGCCCACCTGCACCTCTTCCTGTCAGTGACATCGTCAAAAGGGATTTATTAAGCCCTGACTTGTGCCTAATCTCCCTTGGAGTCTAAATGTGTTTCTGAGAAATCTTAGACCTTAATAGGTATCCAAGTGTTTCAGGTTCATTCGCAGATAAGCCTTACTGGTAATTCGAATGTTGGGAAACAATGTTCCACAAATTCTTGTCATCTTTTAATTCAATTACTACCTGTTATTATGGGTTTGTAAACTGAATATATTCAATTCACACTTGCTGAGCAAATTTGTATAGAGCTCTCATTCCAGCAAGTCAATATAGGTGGCATTTTCAAGCTAACTCTTTTGCTCTGGATAGATAGCACACCCACCCTCTCCTTCCCATTCGCCCATATCAGTGCCCTGACCCTTGCTTATAAGTAGCCAGGACATCTGATCCTGGGAAAGCCGAAGGACAAGGACGTCAGAGATCAAAATGTGGATGACAGGAAGCTCAGCAGGAGGATATTAACACTAATTATAATACTTTTTCCTGACCACAGATAATGATGGCTTTCTTTGTTCAGTATCCCCAGTAAATCCCCTCACTGCAGATTTCCATATTCTGAACCAATCTGAGCATCTGGATGGAACTGTTGTTAGGGCAGAATTATCCATTCCAATTAGAGAAAGTAGAGAGTAGCCTCCATGTTTCGATTCCCCGATCATCTGTGGTAACTGGATTTAAGGGGTTTTATGAAGCTGTCCCTAGAAAGAAGCATTAACTATGATATGACCTATTAAGCATGTGCAGAAGTTACGAGCTCAGGAAGGGTAGGGACACACTTAAGTATTTTGAATTGACACTTAATTTTTCTCCCCTCACTGTGCTTGCTTTGTGCTGAATTAATTCCACTTTTATTTTGCTTTTAAATAAAAATTTATAGATGGCAGCTGAGGTCCTTCTTAGGGCCTTTATGATTTGGGATTAAGATCCTTAACTGCCTGGGCAACTCGTTAGCATGTGCAGTCTAGCCACTTGTGTGCAGAGTCATGGGAGGGAAGGAAATGAGGGAAAAGTCAGCAGCAGAACAAAGCAAAAATAGATTGATATTTTAAATGATAATAATAATAGTTTAATAAGAATTATTAAATTTAATATTTAAATTATTTAATTTGCTGGGACAATTAACAAGCCTCCTGTAAGGGTTAAAATCGCATGATACTCCTAAGTATAGCAGAATAAATATTTTGGCTAAGATTTAAATTCATTTTGAAAGTGAGGGTTTAAACATCTAATTTAAATTCTAAACCTTGAATCTAAAAAAATTAAGAAAACAAACATACAGACACATTCTACTACACAAAAATCCTTTCCAGCTGGTTGGATTTGTGCTTGTTGGGCAGGGCTTAGCAGGTATGAAGATCAACATGCAACTTTGAACCCTTAACCAAAACCCACATCTGAAATGCTTCCATGCCAGACAGTCTCCTTCCACCTCCACCAGTGATGAGGTACCAAAGCAGGTGAATGTCAGGATGCCCTTCCCTAGGCAGACACTCTGCCATGGTGGTCACCTGCTTGCAACAACCCCACGGGGAATTAATCATGTCGAGTCACACAGCATGAAGCATGAGAAGTTTTTATGATGCAGCTTCTTTTCTAGGGGGTTTGAGCGACCTACCCCTAGTCTTTTGGGATCTGGGCAAAAGAGTAAACAGAAGCTGCAGGCCACCCTTTCCTATCCACTCCCGGCTCCATCCCACACCTCATGGGCCTTCTTCTCCCTCGGAGCTGGGGACGCCCCAACTGGCACATGGAAGTTCCATCCCTCCTGATGCCTCAAGCTGAGCCTTGGTTGCTCTTGGGCCTAAGAATGTGCTATTGGTGATAGGTTCTACCCTTAGGAGGGTGACCCAGACAAGTGCCTTCAAGGCCCTAGCAGTAGACTCAGAACTGCTAATGCACAGACTTCTGAGGCCGTGGGTATGAGGGCACAACAGAGGACACCCGAGGCACAGGTTACGGTGGGAATTGCCTTGTGATCCCAAGGACTCCATGTAAGCGAGGCCCTCTACAGGACAGGGGCCCCAGTAACCCAGATGTAAGGGTGATAACCATTGTCTCAGAGCTGCCCCTGTCTATTTTCAGTGAACCACATAAGTGGGTCAGTGTAAACTAACACTGCACAGTTTTAGAATAGCTTCTTAAAGTGTTCATAAGGATTTCCTGGAAAGGAGATTCCTTGACTCTTCTTTGGCACTTTTCCAGTGTTTAATAAGTTTTCTCTCATCTCTG
Organism: Phyllostomus hastatus; assembly: GCF_019186645.2. Lineage (NCBI taxonomy): Eukaryota > Metazoa > Chordata > Mammalia > Chiroptera > Phyllostomidae > Phyllostomus > Phyllostomus hastatus. The sequence continues at coordinate 12,388,826 of NW_025334038.1, forward strand.
CATCTACCCTGCAGTGGCTGAAAACAAATACTGAGCTGATTAAAAGCTGGTTAAGAACATTTCTGGTCCATAACAAACTTTTATTTATAAGTCATCATGTGAAGGATTGACATATAAGATTCAGAGAGGGCTATTTGAATTAGGAAGTCAATACCCCCAAATGTTAAATACATTTATATACTCAACATAGTTTACACTAAGTTTGGCACAACTTATAGCATGTGGGGTTGTAGTGAGGCAGGTTATTGTTTTTATTAACTGAATCAATCAAGACAGGGCTTTATTTCACATGTGTACATATGCCTCACTGTTCCTGAGAAAACTGGCACATAGCTAGACATCAGGAAGGTGAAATCAGTGCAGACTCCAGCTTCTGTATCTACAGATTCCCTGAGGGAAGAGCTTTGTCTTGGTCGTAATCACAGAGCCTGACTCCAGGTACTTAACAGATGTTGGATGGGAACTGTAGGAGGAACTGAAGCAAAGGGATGGTTGATAAAATATACAATTAGTGGGGCACGGTGTTTTAATGGTGCCTGTACATGAGGATGTGATTAAATATTAACCTTCATTCTGTTTTAAATACAGAAAAGACATTTTCATGTTTCATTGACTTCAGATTTTTTTTCATTTGTTAACTGGAGATTTGAGTCAGGCAATCTTTCTACATCTAAAATGCTGAGAATAACCCTGACTTATGTGGGTTAGTTGATCAGGCATTGCCCTGCAAAGCAAAAGGTCACCAGTTTGACTCCCAGTCAGGGCACATGCTTGGGTTGCAGGTTTGGTCCCTGCTTGGGGTGTGTACAAGAGGCAACCAATTGATGTTTCACTCCCTTTCTTTCTTCCTCCCTTACCCTCTCTGTAAAAGTAAATTAATAAAGTCTTAAAAATATTAAAATGTTGAGAATATATTTCCAATTATTGTGCCCAGAAAGTATTATATTTATACCTTAGTCAATAAAGTTTGGATAGCCATTAGCTTGGGTACCTGGCAAACCCTATTAGCTTGTTGATGATACAGAATGAATGTAATGTGATCTCCTCCTTCAGGAGTTAGACTAAATAAAAATGCACATAAAATACAAAATGAACACATAAAATGCAAAGTGAAAACATTTAAGTGTTCAACTGTGGGCTCTAAAGATTGCTTCCTGAGTGGGGAGCCTTGAAGAATGGGGACAACTTGGGTAACTAGACAGTGGTGAGAAAAACCAATCCAGGTTGAAGGAAGAGTATGCCTAAGGGTGGGAACAAGCTAACATGTTTTGGAACGCTGAGAATGTGGACCATGTATGCACAAAGGCCTGGGGTGGGAAAGAGCTTGGATGTCTGAGGGGAAGAAATGGGAAGAAAGCCCCCGTGCCTGAAGACTGGTGACAAGGAGAAAGCGACACAGAGGAGACTGCGGAAGAGCATAAACCTGGCCGTAGAGGGTCAAGTTAATAGTAAATGGAAGAGATAAGATAAAATATGCTGTAATAGCATTTTATATAGAGGCTGTTTTATTTTGATAGGGCTGCCATAACAAAGTACCACAGACTGGAGAGTTTAAACAGCAGAAGTTATTCTTCTCATAATTCTGGAGGCTGAACGTCTGAGATCAAGGTGTTAGCAGTTTTGATTTTTTTCTGGAGGTTTCTCTTCTTGGCTTGTAAATGTCTATCTCCCTGTGTCTTCACACAGTCTTCCTTCTGTGTGTGACTGTGTCCTAATTTTCTTTTCTTGTAAGAACTCCAGTTGTACTGGATTAGGGACCACCTTGGAGATCTCATTTTAATTTACCGTATCTTTCAGACTGTAAGACACACCTTTTTCACCACACATTTTTTGCTTCAAAAATTTTCCCACTATTTTCCTCCTGGGGTCTGCACCATAAGACACACCTAGGTTTTAGAGGAGGAAAATAGGGGAAAAAATTGAAGCAAAAATGTGGTAAAAAAGTGCATTTTATAGTCTGAAAAATACGCCAATTAACTTTTAAAGGACCCTATCTCCAAATATAGTTACATTCTGAGGTACTGAGAGTTAGAGATTCAATATACGAATTTTTCAAAGGCTCCATTTAACCCGTAACAGAGGGCCATAATATGGTGACAATAAGCAACTCTTTGGCTTATAGTGGTTTTTTTAAAGATTTTATTTATTTATTTTCAGAGAGAGGGGAAGGGAGGGAGAAAGAGGAGAGAAACATCAATGTATGGTTGTCTCTGGCATGCCCCCAGCTGGGTACCTGGCCTGCAACCCAGGCATGTGCCCTGGCCAGGAATCGACCTTTTGGTTCACAGGCCAGTGCTCAATCCACAGAGCCACACCAGCCAGGGCTGGCTTATAGTGTTTTAACTTGTGTTGGATGCTAATGAAAATGGAAATAAAATAATACAAAAAATAAAAATTATATGAAATAAGGCGAAGAATCCTCTTCCTCAAATGACTAATTTATAGCCAAAGAGTAATATAAGCATATCTAAAAAAAACAGACAATGAAGTACAAGATAAAAATTCCTTGGTAATTCCTGAATGGGCTTATAGTGTGCTATCAAGTAAATCATACATCATAAAAAAGAAACAACTTACAACTCATAAGTGACCATAAGCTTAAAACTACCAGCAGAGATTTTCTTATCATGTGGCTTTAAATACTAAATCAAATCAGATAATATCTTTATCACTAAAATGTATTTTTGTACCTGGATGAGTGGCTCAGTTAGTTGGAGCACTAGGGCACATAACCAGGTCGTGGTTTGATCCCCAGCTGGGAGGCAACCAATCGATATGTCTCTTTCACGTCCATGTCTCTCTCCCCCTTCCCTTCTCTCTAAAATCGATAAACATGTCCTTGGGGAGGACCAAAACAAAAACAAAACATATTTTAAGAGAATTTATATTCATAATAGGACAATTTGTTTCCCAGAATAAAAATACAATTATTAAAATATTACTTATTAAAATATTAACTTTATTTTAACCATAGGGAAAATATTAATTTTTTCTTTCTAGTCACTGTTGTCTGATTCCTGAGCTTGTCTCCAGTAATAAAAGTAAAACAGACTTGTATCCTCTGCACATTGGTCTTTTTCTGGTGGCATTTCCTAATGAGAAACTTGCATTATGTGATATGCTATAAACCACCATTGTTGTGTGCTGCTATATTTTGGGGACTTATTAGAATGAAGGAAGTTCTTCCCCAACATGACATTTCCTTTCTAATACAATACAAAAATGGAGTATTTAGGGTCGACCATTTACACATTGTTCCCATTTCAGCCCCTATGCTATTGCCGTCATATATGAATGCCTAACCCTTTCAGAGATTTCCTTTAGGGTTTTCTACTATGTTTACTTAACTGTGGATTTTGAAAGACTTGACCTCCCTACGAGAAGTCCTTTCAGAGACTCCAGATCCTCATCGCCCATACTAGAGCTGTAATGGGTCAGTCAGCCTTGTGAAGTTGGTGCCATGACTATGTATTGATTTGAAAGATTTGAAACAGCCTCACTCACCATAAGCTCAGTCAGTCACTGAACTGCATTCTCCTGTACTCGTGGAATTCTCTGGAATACTTCCTTGAGATTATGACCTGCAGCTCAGAAACCCTGGCTCTACCTGGAATACAATGTTAAGATTTCTGCTGCTAATAAATTCTACTACTAGACCGTAAATATCTTAAATATAGTATATATGTCTGCTTTTAAAAAATAAACTGTTAAAAGATAAACTGAGGCATATTAAAATGTTTTATGAGTCTATTTGAGCAGATATCAATTGAAATCAGGTAGTGTCGAGCCAGGAGTTAGGAATGCTCTTTGAGAGGAGCTAGGGGAAAAGCTTATATAGAAAAGGTAGGAAGCAGAGAAAGGAAATTATTTGATTGCTTATACCACAAAGCCTCTTGGCTATTTGTAATTAGTTGTCCTAAGCATTTTGATTTCATAACCTTGAAGAATTTGCAGGCTAGGATTTTGGTTTGCTTATGCAGGCTGCCACGGCATTAGAGCCACCTCAACCTAATGGTCTCCTGGTTTAATTAATTTAACACTACAATGCCTAGTTCAGTTCAGCAATCACTTATTTAGCACCTACTTGGGTCCTGAGCTCATTTTTAAGAAAGGAAAGGGAAAGATTCAGGAACTGAATCTTTCTGGGAGTGTTCATAGCCTAGGAAGGAACTTGTATACTTTGCCCTCTCTGCTCAGTATCTTTTAAAATATGCCCATTATTTTTTCATTATTCATTATAATAAGTCTGGAAAATACAGAGAAATCAAAAGGGAAAAAATTTTTTTTAAATCAGCCAAAAAGCCTATGACTTTACTGCTAAAAACATTTTAATTTTTCTTTTTTATATGCATATACTTTAAAAATATTTATAATCAGATAGTATGCACAATTTTGTACCTGCTTGTTTCATTTCACACATCACAAACGTTTTTCCAGCAGCCTTTTTAAACATCATTTAAGAAGCTAGATAGTATTCTACTCTGTAGACTCACCATAGTTTCCCTAACCCATTTTATTGCCTGATATTTAGGCAAGTTCCTGTCCTCTGTCATTCTAAATGCAAAACTCAACTGTGAGCAGAAAACACTTTTAACATATAGAATTATTTCCTGAAATGAAATGTCCAGAAATGGTCTCTCTGTGTACAAAGGGAAGAGCATCAAAGCTTCTGGGGCATTTGTCAGTGGCTTTGGAAGGGTTTGACCATCTTATGCCCTACCAGCTGTGCTCAGAGAGGCCTGGCTCATGGTGTCCTTGCACTAGGGACTTTGTTACTTGGAAAATGTTTGCTAGTTTGATATGTGAGAAGTAGTGTGCTGTTGTTTGGATTTTTAGTTATTTGGTTGCCAGTGAGGTTGAACGTTTCCTCATATTTTTGTTTATCAGTTTTGTTTCCTCTTTTATGTATTGTCACTTTGTGTTCTTTCCCATTTTATGTCTTGTATCCCCCATATCTCTCTTCTTTTCCACTCTATACTGGTAGGATTTTGGCTCGCCCAGCAATTTTTTTCCAGGGCTACTTTAGCCCATTTAACTTGTCTTCCTTTACTTCGGACCACAGTGACTGAGCAGTCATTTTTGTACTGTCATACAGAAATAATGGAAAATTCACTTTAAAACAGAAAGCATGTGACATTTTCTTCAGCTTTTTCTCTCATCTTCTCATCAAAGATAGAAGTTGAGCATCTTTTGGGAAGAATTTTCTATAAAGTAATGAAATGCAGTCCTGGCTGGTGTGGCTCAGTGAACTGAGTGAGCACTAGCCTGTGGACCCAAAGTTTGCTGGTCAGATTCCCCATCAGGGCACATGTGTGGGTTTGGGGCCAGGTCCTGGGTTGGGGCATGAGATAGGCAACCGATCCCTGTTTCTCTCACACATTATGTTTCTCTCTCACTCTTTCTCTCTCTTTTCCCCTCTCTCTAAAAAGAAGTAAATAAAATCTTAAAAAAAGTAATGAAGTTCTCTTGGAACATTTTTAGTAAGAGACACAATAGTGGCAGGGCCTTGGGGATTAATTCTGACATTCCCGTGAGGCACCTGAAGTCTAAAAGGAAAGAGCAGAATTATTCTCATTCCTCCAAAAGCTGGCGTGAGGTCCAAAAAACACTTCTGCACCACAGATCTTCCTTAGGCTTTTGTGGCTCAGCTTGTGGCTGTAAAACACTATTCATCGCCTCAGGTTATGGCTTTTTCTATTGTCCTATTTACTGACTGAGGAGTCGCTGCCAGTTGTGACTGGTGATTATCACTTTGGAGGAACAAAGCTGGTGTTGCTCACACCTGAGGAAGATTAGTCAGTGTGCCTCAACAACTTTTATTAGTGAGCTGTTGCATTTATAGCTACAAGGAATGCCACCTTCTCCGCACTTCAGGAGAGAATGAGAGAGCATAATGGTAGCTACAGAAAGACAACTCTGTTATTCTAGACCAGTCTTCCCAAAATAATAGACCCAGTAAAGCAGCAGGACCTTGCCAACCAATACGGCACAGAGCAGCACACAGACCCACATTAAGGCCTTACCTTCTTATTTGCTTTATATGTGCCAGGTGTCATATTTTTGCAAATAGGTGAAGGTCACTGGTTCACTGGGGTTCCTGGTGCCTTAAGCTTAAAGAGTAAACTTCTCTATATTTGGAGTTTTGCTTATTCACATGTTTATTGAATTTCAGGGGTCAGCAAACTACAGCCTGCAGGTCAGGTTTGACCTGCCACCTGCTTTTCACAGCTGGAAAGCAAAGAAAGAATTTTATATTTTTATATAATGATGGAAAGTATGAAAAGCAGAATAATATTTTGTGACACATAAAAATTATATGAAATTCAAATTTCAGTGTCCTCAAATAAAGAACACAGCCAAGCTCATCATTTATGTATTGTCTCTGGTGCTTTTCTGCTACAATGGCAGAGTTGAGTGGTTACAATGGAAACGGTAAGACTCACTGAGCCTGAAATATTTACTCTCTGGCCCTTCACAGATAAAGCTTTGGGCCTCTGTTCTGGACACTGGAAATACAGTTATAAGTAAGGTAGACATAATCCTTGTATTCTTAGAGCTTATATCTATATATTATATCTATATATAATAGTACTTTAAACATGTTCCTAGTGGGACTCTCCCTTGATACTGGCTTTAAAAACATTAGGTTCTAACCAACTGAGCTAGCCTAACATCATTTTAGCCAATATTGGTACAACATTATGGAATCTGATTATTTTTTCATCAAATCAAATCAAATCTACTAATTAACCATGTTAGACTGCAAAGGTCTCTGCATTTAAGACATTAAACTAGTTGGCAAGCAAAATTTATTTTTAAATGAAAAAGGATAATAATGACACACACACAGTAGCTGCTTTTAACTTTTCAAAAGACTTTTATTTGAGCTAGTGTACATGCTGCAGACTTCATGTGCTAAGAATTCAGGATGGAAAGCTCACTTTGGACTGATAGAGGCTGAGTAGACTTGCCAAAGGAAATAGCGCCCCAAAATGGTCTTGATTTCCTCCTTCAATCCTAGGGGCCTAACAAGTTGTCTCCTATGGACAAAAGGCCAAGAAACTGCCTGTAGGACTCTTTCCCATAGCCAATGGCTTGGCAGAATTTCTGCTCTTATCCTTATAAACAGATAGCTTCCGTTTGGCTGGTGAAGCAAAGACCAGACTTAGAAGCTTCTCATTCAGCTTGTAAGGTGGGCATCTCCTCTCCACTAAATGAGGAATTAGTAGAAGCAAGGCTTGAAAGTGCATTAATAGGAAAATTGGGTAGGCTGCTGGAAACTTTAATTTTTTAAATGTAAGACAGTTGGAAAGTCTGAGGTCCTTTAGCTGACTTCTCAGCATTTCCTAGAACACCAAAGGACTACATCTTTTACTCTACTGCGAATGATTTTCATACCTGTCTAACCTATGGTGTTCAATAAGTGGAACAATTAAAGAATGTCTGAAGTCAAGTCACACCCAAACATTAATCAGAAGCTTAGAGCACAGTGTGGTCTCAGGAATAGGAATTTACGGGTGTTCATTCATTTGCACATTTGGCACTTATTGAGCTCCTACTATGTGCCAGACACTGAAACACATTTTATTTTAATGACAAATAATGAAACTCTTTTTGAAATGGTAGTGTCTGATTTTTCACTTTAAAAAGTACAATCAGTTGACTGTCTAGTATTGAACCTTGAAGGACATGGAGGATCTTTTTGACCTTGTGATTATGGTTCTGGCTAACATCATAGAAAATAATATAGTTACTGTAGCGTGTAAGAAGGCACACTCTGGAGTCAAGCTGCCTGCGTTTGAATTCAGGCTTTACCACTTATTAAATATGTAACATTGGATAAATTTTGCCTCAGTTTCTCCATTTGTAAAACAGAGGACAATACCCACCCTATATGGCTGTTGTGAAGGTTAAATAATCAAACTACTTTGTTGTGTAGGAAGCCCTCAAGGTGCATAGTAACTGCTTTTGTTATTGTATAGAACTGCACCTAGAAAAAATGTCAAAGTTTGGATTGAATACAGGGTGGGCAAAAGTAGTTTTACAGTTGTGAGCACATGAGACAGTTTATTCTTATATTATCATTTATTAATTATTGTACTATTTATTATTTTTTCATTATTAACCTACTTTCCCCTGTCCCTATATACTGAGACTTGAGGTTCTGTTTCAATGCTATTTATAGTATGCATAATGGAAAGAACATAGCCTCTTTACTTATAGTTTAACTTCTTTGACTGTGTCTTTGCCTGAAAAAGGAGATAGCAATATTCACTGATGGGGCTCTTAGGAGGATCATATGTACAAATGTGTCTGGAATTTAGTGGGCTCTCAAAAATATTATTTTCTTTCTGACTGAGTCAAATATGAGGAAGTAATTCCCTTTAATTAAAAGTGTTGATGAGTTGGGTTCTAGTTAATTGAACTGTAATATGTAAATCAATTTAATCGTGGACCTGCTGCGCCAGATAAACACCCAGCACCTGGTATGGTTTGGTTGAACACTTTTGTTTGTTTGATTTTGAAACTCTTTCCCCTTATGTAACTTCTTAACATTATGGATTTAAGTCAGGCTCTAAGCAGTTTGCATTTCAGTTGAAAGAAGGATTTTCAAAAGATTTTTAGCACATTTTAATTGTTAAACTTAATAGGATAGGTTTAAACTAATCCAAGTCAGTTGCAAACAATGGGGCAATGGGCTGGAACCTCCTCACTCTTTGTTTATTTTTTAAATAAAAGGAGAAAAATGGGAAGTGCTCCAAACTGAGTCACAAGCTGTGGTGAGGATTAAATGAGTAAACATCCCGGTCTGGTCTTCAGAGAGACAGATTCCAGGTGGGAACTAGAGAACCTTCAGCAGTTGCCCTCTACCATTTCTTTCCCTTTATGGGATGTCTTCTTAGCATGACTTGAGAGAAGAAAACAGAGAGACATGTTCATTATGACGAAGTCATGTTGAAATACAGGTGGGAGAGAATTGTGTGAGTTGAGTAAAGTGCAAGTAAAGAATGCACTGAAATAAGAATGAGTAATAGAGGCTAAAGGGAGATCGCAGAATTTTGTCCAATAATTTCATAGAATTATACTGGTTGGTTGATGCAGACATTGGCCTGCAGTGTCTGAGTCATTATGGATGAAATGAGACATTCACACGGATTACCGAGTCCGGTGGAGGAAAAGGGACAGCATGGCTTTTCTCTCAAGGGGAACAAAAGCTGTGGCCTCCGCCATGACAGGCCTTTATTTCTATCTCTGGGCACATTACATGATGGTCCTCATTTACTAGGCACAGGTTCACTTTAGGTGGTTACCTTTTACAGAAAACAAAGGAGCCAATGCCGCTAATCACAACACAGAAGAGGGATATTTGCAAATGAAAAGACAAAAGTGGTTGAACCGATTACACTCATCCTTGGAAGGTTTAGCATGGATTTTAGGAAGTTACTTTGCAGTAAATGTCCTCAATTCAGGGTGAGGGAGTTTTTTTTAGCAAGAGCAAGACTCATAGCAGCCTAGGCACATTGCAGGCCTGATTCCCCCCAGGAGAGCCTATCTGTGGGTGTGGATCCTGTGCATCTCCAAGTGGGAGCTGGGCCCACACCACACAGAACGGTCTCCTACAGTTGGTTGTATCTTATTACCTTATTTTGATAATTATTATCACTTCATGGCCCTCACCTTCAAATAGTGATCTCAGTCATGACCTTGGGCTGGATAATTGTGGTGGTGGCCTGTCTTGCATACCCTGCAGGCTGTTGAGCAGCATCCCTGCCACCTACTCACTAGAAGGCAGTATCAACTACTCCCCTGCCCTGCCAATGATAATCCAAAATGCTTTGAAAAGATTTGATTCAACTGCTTTACGGGCCCTTGAGGCTCCATAATCCTCCTTAGGCAGTGCTCATTGGAAAGTCACTCCTCACGATAACTTTGGATCTCTCCAGCGCTGACTGGCAGCTAAATAGAAACCTTAGAGAGGGCCAGGCAAATCCCCACGATGGCAGGCTGCAATGGTGAGATTATTTTTTAAGGTAATGTGCATTTTGTCTCCAGTGGTCCTTGCTCTTCTTAAGTGAGTAGTATATGGAAATGTGACAACTCAATTCTGTTTGTGGAGCCTTATTTACATTCTGACAATAACCTGGGAGAAAGTCATGCTTAGTTGAATTATTAAAATAAAGCCTGTAGGCTACTCTTTTAAAAGAGCACCCAAAATTATTATTTTAATATAGGCATAACCACAAAAGGAGGTGGAGAATCCTGCAGTAGGGGGAGGTGGATTTCCAAGTGGCATTTTAGGAAAACTGAAGGTGTTGCAAGATAAAACCATTTACTTTTCAGTTATAGGCTTAATGTTATTAATTCAAATGTCACATTTATGCCAATATTGGCAGCATGCATACAATTTAAATATTTTAGCCTTTATTATACAACTGGATCTACATTACCTACCTTCAAGGGTCCCTTTCATAAGGGATGAGGAATGGGAACAATCAGCTACTTCATGCACAGGCTGGCCAGCAGACTGGGTTTCCCAGCACTGCAGGACAAACCATGGCAAGGAATGCTTTGGAGCCCCTTGGAACATGGCAGGGTCGGGACAGAGAATGATTGGTGGTGGTGGTGGGGGGCGGGTGTTCAGGGCAGAAAGAGAACCAAGGCTTTTTCTCTTTTTGAAAAAGAGATACCCCATCTTTGTTCCAAAGGAGAATGAAATATCCATTAAGACTAGTGACACTGGGAATTTTGTTTCAGCTTGGTTCCTTTTGTTATAACTCCAGGGCAAAGCAGAGGAATCTGGGGTGACAAGGTTTAAAGCCAAGATGTGAAAGAAAAAATTCCTTCCAAGGATTTCTTTTATTGTCTCCTCAGGAATAAATATTTATAGAGAAAGTTCAAGTGAAGGCTTTTACAATGGTCATGGCTTTAGACTAAGCCTTTGAAGGGGTCCATGTAAAACTATGCTTAAATGAAGGTTGATCCAATTAGGCTTTCCAGGGAAAACCTAGGAACCTCAAGATAATTTCCTATCTAAAATATAATTATGTTCTCAAGTGGAATAGGAATACCACTCTGAATTATCCTAGATCCATAGACTGCGGCAAAAACATACAGCCAAATTGGATTCCACTTTAAGTAATGAAGTTATTTCCCTTCACAGGATCTATAATTTGTCTTCAACAAATGTGATTTGCCTCTGAAAGGTAAGACATTGCAATTTTTCCTCCAAAATGGATTTTCTGTGCCAGAAACAATTACAAAAAGTAGACCAAATATTCCTTGATTATATCCTGGTTATTATCTTTGAGTGCATGCCTGGAGTGCTGTTTGTACTCCAAGTGAGATGGGTATGGCCACTAGAGTTTACAAATTCTTTCACTTAAATGGGGATGGGAGCTGAAATTTACTCAAGGGCCTGGGGCTTGCACAATGATAGTGCAAATAGCTATGGGTGATGTTACACAAGACTCCAAAATCTTGTGTAAAATATGAGCAATGGGAAGCTTGCTTCAGTTAACCTTTCTTCTGAGCTCTGAAAGCATCAATTTGACTTTTATCTGCTTGGTTGAACCCTTGAGGTGGTAAGTGTTGCAATAGATTAAGTGCTGATATTTGCATAGAAGGTATTGTAAGAGGGGTATTTTTGGCATAGTTAATTTTATAAAGAAAACATTCACTTTTGGCTTATTTTCAATAACAGTTCAGTTGACTTATCACCAGGTGTTCTGGATGATAATAGTGGGTAATGGTTACGAGTAAGGGCTGGAAATGAATGGAATTAGTTCTTGGTATGACCCCTTGAAAAGTGCAGTTATGGGAAGTCTCTGAACCTCAGGTTCCCATGCCAGGGAAAAGGGAGCGATGCTCTCTGCAGAGAGGATTAGATGAGAAGAGAACACAGCAAGCATTCGATGCCTGGCCTGGCCCAGACCTGGGCTGCACTAGAAATAGCAGTAAAATCTAACATGGTATTGTAGACCTTTCTTCTTTATGCACATTTATCCTTCAGAAAGATTATCTTTTGTATTGGCTGGATATTTCTAAATTTCTCTGCATTAAAAGTGGTTAAGACTTGAGATTTTGAAGTTATTTTACCTGGTTTGAAATATTGGCTGTGCTATTTACCAAATGCCTTTGACTTAGTCACCACAGCTTTCTGTGCTTTGGTTTCCTGCTTCCTAATATATAAGTAATAGCAGAACCAGAGCCTATCGTAGGAGTTGTGATGAGGGTTAGGTAAAATATTACAACTACTATACCTAGGACAAGACCTGGCACACCGTAAATGTATCTTTTATTGTTATTTTTGACTTCTGCCAGCTAAAGGAATGTCAAAAGAAATCAGAATAAGTTTTTCAAGGTACTTTTATTAACAACTTAATACAAGACTGTACATTGTATGTGCTGAAACCAAACTACTGAAAAATAAAAACCCAGCATTTCTATACCACTTCAGCTTTTGGTTCTAAGTGCCACCTTCTCTAGCAAAAATCACACAGTGTAACCAAACAGTTTAAGAACAGGAAAAGAAAATGTTCCACTGGAATGGAGAGATTATTTACACACAAACAGCTGAGGATCATTTCTAGCTTAAGTGATTCACTACACATCCTGGAATGCTCAGTGCTCTTTTCTACAGTTCTACCACCACACACACAGCAACTAAGAACCTGGCCACAGTTCTTGCCTAGACACTCATCGACACGAAACAAAAAAATATTTATATAAATAAGTCACAAACACTAAACACAAGGAAGAAATCCAACGGTCAATAAAAACTGTACAGTATTGGTCAGTCTTTTATAGCTGAAAAAATGTGTAACTTAAAAAAAGTTCTTTAATGTATTAAAGTCTTTTTATATCAGTGTTAGCTGGAGTGAAAACTTGAAGACTCGGACTCAGTTGAAACAGAAGAATGTCCACCCCGCTTTCCTTTGGAGAGGATCTTGAGGCTGGACCCTCTGCTCACAGAGGTGAGTGCATGCTGGGCAGAGGTTTTAAATTTGGCTCCAAGGAAGGCATATAGGATAGGATTCAGGCAACAGTGGAAAAAGGCCAGGGCCTCGGTGACTGAAATCCACTTATGCACAGTCTTCTCAAACTCACATCCTTGCTTGATGATTTCGAGGAGGATGAAGGAATCGATGCTGAGCCCAATGTAGTAGGGGAGCCAGCAGGCAAAGAAAGTCAGGATGAGGATAACTGTGGTCTTGAGGGCCTTGCGCTTCTGATACCCCTTGGAGTGGGACAGCTTAGAGATAATAATGCAATAGCAGGACAGGATGACGATACCGGGCAGGATAAGGCCAACCATGATATGCTGAAAGTGGAACACCACCCTCCACAAGTCATTGGGGTAGAAGCGGTCACACTCATACCTTTCATCCGTTGGCGCCACGTTGGCAAAGATGAAATCAGGAATAGCCAACAGGAGAGCAGGTATCCAGACGCCAACGTAGACCACTTTTTCAGCCAATAGCTTCCGTGGCCTGTGACTGTTGGTGGCGTGGACGATGGCCAGGTACCGGTCCAGACTGATGAAGGCCAGGATGAGGACACTGCTATAGAGGTTGACTGTATAGATGACATGGACAGCCTTGCACAGAAATTTCCCAAAGTACCAGTCTGCCACAGCGTCAACTGCCCAGAAGGGAAGTGTGAGGACAAAGAGGAGGTCCGCCACCGACAGGTGCAGTCTGTACTTGTCTGTCATGCTTCTCAGTTTCTTCTGGTAACCCATGACGAGGATGACCAATCCATTGCCCACTATGCCAGTCAAGAAGATGATGGAGTAAATAGTGGGCAGGAAGATCCGGTTGAAATGGGCACTTTCCTCCTGGAAGCAGGGTTCTTTCATGGAGTCATAGTCACCTGAGCCCACGTCCTCTGTGTAGTTTTCTGATGGGTATATCTGCAAAAGCGACAAGGGAATAGACATTCACTTTCAAATTCAGCAGGCATTCCCCTAGTTCAAAAAAAATATTTCTGCTCTTTGAAGAAAGCAATTCATAAGACCCAACTCAGCCCAGCCTTCTTCAGGAAATTCTGCTCCTACTGAAGTACTTATCTTTCCCCCATGTCCTTTTATTGAAGGAAATAAAACTTGTGCTGCAGTGGCAATGGTACCTCAAAGCATGACAAAGTGGCCAATGGGACTGACTCGATAAGCCACAGTGCTGGCCAGGGGTCCAACCAGAGTGAGAGAACCAAAACCACAACGGTAGCAGGAGGTAGCAAACATCCCATGCACCCAGTGCAAGCATTTCCATGACTGACCATGCATTATTGTAGGATCTTATAACCCTCCCTCCCAATCTTCCCCCGTAGTAACTTCATTATCTCCGTCTTTAGTAGAGCCAATTACAAAATTTGCGGTTTAGAAGAAAAGGGCGCGGAGATTGCGAAGGTTTGAAAGTCGCATTTTTGCTAACTCCTCTGCCACGCCCACTAGAGGTCAGAAAAAAAAAAAAGCCTTGGGAGGAAAAAAACAAAACAAAACAGAGGCCACCTCCTACGAAGCACGGAGGTGGTGGGGGGCGCATCAGCATTAGGTTTGAGGAGCTATGGTTCACTTTCTGCTTGAAGATTTGCCAGAGCAGGGGAGGAAGGAGCGTGGTGGTGGGGAGGAGATCCCAAAGACTCTTATTCTAAAACACAAAACTCTGTTTATCCCACGTTTGTCGGTAATCTACACACAAACCATTCTGGCTCTTAAAGCAACGTGTACTAGTGAAGGAGAAGGCAGCCTTAAAGCAAAGGGTGGGAATGTCAGAAGTGAGTATACCCTCTGCTGTCCCCAACCTGGCGCTCCTACGGGGCATGCCTCTTTTTAACCCAACCATACCCACATTTATCATTTGGCGCTTTTGGGTCGTTAGAGAACCCAGCATTTTCCTGGGAGGGGAAAGTCACGGGGTCTGCACCCGTGGTTCTAACCTCGAAGTTTCATTTCCTCACTCTCCCGGGTGGCTTTCCACTCCACCACTGATCCAGTTAATGAGGTCGGAGGTCTCCAGGAGGAGGGCGCGCTGGGGGCCAGGTGGTCAAGCTACGAGAATCCCGCGGCTGCCCACCACCCCAGCGTTCAACGCCTGCGGTCAGCGAGTCCCAGGGTTTTGCCCCGCCTTGCGCCAGGCTCAGTCCGACAGGGTGCAAGGGAGAGATTGGGCGGCTCCGTGGCTAGCGCCTTTGAATCGCGCGCCGTTGGGGGAAACGAAAAGCCTTCCAAGTAAGGGGTTTTTTAAAAGCCTCCAGGAAACCACCGACGGTTAAACGGCGCAATCGGGCTCCGTGAGAGCCAAACGGTCTTCCCGCTTGCACCTGCCCCTCTGCACCGTGGCGACCGGCAGCCCAGGTGTCCTAGACCCTCGCTCCACCCTCCCGCCGCCGCTGCCGCCGCCGCGCACACCTCGGGGTAGGGTTCTGCAGCGCAGGGACTGCTTATAGTCCTCCGACCTCTGCACTATTCCAAATTTCCAAACCGCAGGGCCCACTCGAGGCGCTTCGGACGCCCTCGAGGTCTCTCCCTCCCTCAATCCCAAGGCGTACGGACTGCTTCCCGCCATCCCCCAGCTGCGGCCAATACTCAGACCACCGAGGCTAGCCTTGCGGTGGGTCCGCCCGCCTTTCCCTCCCTCCGCTCACTATGCACCGGCACTGGCACAGATCTATGGGCCGTCCAGTTCAGCGAACACGCGCCGAACGGCAAGAGTGGTTCCCAAGTGCCTTTGCCCGAAGTTAATCCCGGGCGCAGCTCCCCCCTGGGAACTCAGTCCAGTGGCACAGCACTCCACCTCTAAATTCAGATCTCACGTAATTTGCACCGAACTAACCCCACTCCCCCGAGGAAGAGATCCATGTGGTCGGAGTCCCGGTCTAGTACGCACGCCTTTTTGCACTTGTGCACAGAATATAATGTTTGCAAACAGCGTGCAAGCCGGGAGCACGCCGCAGGGCTCCACGGTCAGACACAAGCAGAAACCAAAACAGTTGTTCCAAACTTTTCTCCTTTGCTTACAGAGAAAATGATTCCAATCCTACCCAATACCCCCAAGTAGCCAAGCGCACCAGTACTCCTTTCCATGCCCCTTCTCCCAGACACCAGCACCTCCAATGTGCGGGACGCTTCTGCCCGCTCCGAGAAGGGATGCGCTCCAAGTTCACGTGTTTGTACATTTAAGAAAAAGCAGGTTTAAACTGGACTTACATGGAACCCGTCTATGGTAACCGCTTGCTCTCCAGCCATTGTGGCTTCCGGAGCACCCAACTTCTTGTGACCACTTCGTTACCTGTCGCCGCAACCAACGGACTGAAGTTTTGGCCGGAGCTGGACTTATATAAAGACACTCGCGGCGGGCGGCGCATGCGCCGCGCGGGTGTGCGGGAGGGCGGGGCGGTGAGGAGGAAGGAGGGGTAGGGGTGGGGAAAGAGGGGTAGCGAAGCCCAGGAGTGGCAAGGGCGGGGCAAGGGGTACGAATTCGGGCGGCCCCTTGGGGGTAAGCTTTGGAAACCCTGCTGCTGTTTACTGGCTGTCACCTTGTGAGTCCAGTTGCGGAGGGCATCCCAGAGGCATCCCCAACTTGGGAAAGCGAGATGGGCCCGGAGGGATGTGGGAAGCGCGGGCATCCCGCACGTCCCTGTGTGGCTGGCTCATCCATTTTTTGCTCACGTGGATGGAATTCCAGTCCCGGGAATGCTACAAATGAAGACACTGAGGCCCAGAGAGGAGAAGTGACTTGCCAGAGTTACCCAACCAGTAGGCGGCAATGCTGCTAGTGGGCCCAGCATCTGACTCCATTCCTTCCTCTCACAGCAGCTGCAAACCATTCAGAAAATGAGTACAGACTCTTTCTTCAGAGTACAGCTGTGTATAACTGTACATCTACACTCACAACGACAGTACCAGGGTCAGGTTTAGACAGTCAGGAAACACTTTCAGAAGAAAGGATGATTTGGAGTAATTGTGGAGGGAGCCTGCGATCTGTGTGTGTCAAGAGTAGTAGTTTTTGTAAGAGATCACAAGGCCCCCAAGCGGAGGAAACGTGAAGCAGTCTCTCAGAGATGAAATGCCGGAGCTGGACCGGGATTCTTAGCTGGGCTGGAACTCGGATCTTCGGACTCCGCATTCGACTTCTTCCACGGCTCTATGCATAGGGCAAGCGTTGGCACAATTAAGAAATTAAATTGAAGAGCTGGGTGGGGTGGAGTGGGGATCCGGGCTGGACGTTTAAAGGAGTCCCGGACGGGCTGGGGTTGCGACGCGCGCCCAGACAGTCCTTTCCAGCCTCTCACCACTTCCCGCCCGCGCAGAGCCTGGGTGGGGCGGGAGGGGGAGCGAGAGGCGGGGCCGAGAAGCTGCAGGGGCTGTGACCGCAGGAGCCGGGCACCGGCTGAGGTGCGAGCGGTACCTTGCGAGCGGCGATAGTTCTGCGTGCAGACCCCAGACCCCTCACCCTGGGACGGTCCCCAAGAAGAGGGGACTGGATTCTAAACGCTACTACCCCCCTCCCCTTTTTCTTTCACATAAAACTTTTAAGTGTGGAGGTGTTCCGGAGCTAGTCCCCCGGGAACCTTTTCCCTACAGAACATCCCCCTCCCCCTTGTGTGTGGGTCCCCTCTCTAGTGTGTCGGTAAAGGCCCTCCTCTACTGAAGGCTGATAAAGTTGGGGTCAGGAGGTGCGACTCTAGAAGCTGCCAATTTAGGACTGCAATGACATCAAAATCAATTGCAGTAAATATTGCATTATGTAGAATTTAAAAAAACGTTAAAAAAGCACTTTTATTTAATCCATTAATAAAAGTCAGCGTTTTCACATTTTCATAAACCAGGTATAGGATAAGCATTTTATTCGTTGAAGGGCCAGGTTTTCAGACAATTTCCATGACTTGCTTTTCATGAGGCTTGGTAGCGGCAGAATCAGAGTTTTGACGCAGTATGTGGGCTGCATTGTACCTCAAACTCTTTTCTTCACAGTGGCTGAAATCTGAATGGCTGAATCTCCCAAGCCTGCCTAAGAGGGGAGAGAGGATGAATCCAGGGTAAATGATTTGCACAATAAATATTTTATTGTTTGTAGACAAAAGAAACCTCTTTCCTTTATCAGAAGACTACCTTTTAAAAGGAAGCAGATAATTAAGAGAACAATGAAATGCTATTTGGTAAGTATCAAATTAGGTTAAAAAATTTCAAAGAGATTTGATAAGACCAGCTGTCTCTCCCTGTGGCTGGTGGGAATGTGGATTCAGACATTCTCCCTGGAAAGCACTTTGTATTCAACAGGAACCTTAGAACAGTAATTCCACCTATAGAAACTTATCCAAAGGAAATTGAATTTATGCTACAAAGGTATTCATGGAAACATTATTTATAATTGTAAAATGCCTGAACAGCCCTAATGTCCACTGCCAGTGGAATAGTTGAGAAGATTTTGGTACATCTGTATGTGGAATTCCATGTGGCCATTGCAAATGATGTTTGTTAAGAAGAATTTTAAATGACATGGGGAAATGTTTGTGAAATAGGTGCAAAAAGCAGAATTCAAAACTGTGCATATAGTGTAGTCTGCCGTGTTAAAATGTATGAGGAAAAGATTAGAGGGAAAACCAAAATGTCTGTAGGAGTTTTCACTGGGTGCAAAATTATATTTGGATTTTACTTTCTTCCTTGCATTTTCTGTGCTTTCCAAATTTTCTATAGTAGACATGAAATATTTTCATGTTCAGTAAAATTCAATAAATAAATAAGTTAAAGAAAATAGAATGCCTCCCTTCTCCTACCTTTTTATTTCCTAAAGTATTCACTAGATAATGATGGCATTTTCCACAGTAGTCCTCTCTTCCTCTTCCCAAGGAATGGTCTTCCTTTATTTTCCCCTGGGCCAGTCTCACCTAAACGTTCTCAAATACACTATGATGTTGCTGAAAAAAAAAAAAAACAAAACAAAAAAACCATTTATCTAGTGTTTGTAGCCGACATCATCCTCAACAACTCCGCAAGGCACATACCACCTCTGCACCATGAGTAGGGAAACTGAAGTCCAGAGAGAGTGAGCAGCTTGGCAGTGATCTGCTTCTGGCCTGTCTTCTTTCTCTGACCACTGCGATTCACCTTCTGAAAGGTCATTTGATTCTACTTGCATGCTACTTTGAGTGGCATCTCTGGTGATGTTATTAATTTTTTTAAAAAATGACTGTTTGCCTTTTCTCCTCTTCCCCGAATAGCCTAGTTTCCTTAAAGTGAATGCTCAGATTTCCAGTGTGCAGCTAGCCCACTGATGAACAAATAGTGGGCTTTCTAATCCTTTACTGAACATTTATGTAATGAATTAATGGCTTTCCTGTGTGGCTTTGGCAACAGAGCTAGGAGTAGGGGCTGTCAGGGTTTTGGCAGTGTCCCCAAGTCCTCATACTGGCTTTAGCCCAGGGAATAACTAGCCTTGGCCATACTTTGGAGGGGATGGTTACAAATCCAGTGACACAGGCAAGCAATCTGCCACCTCCTGTTGCTTGCTCTGCAGCTGGTTGATTTGTGTGTGTGAACGTATGTGCATCTGTGTGTGCATGACAGAGAGTTGTACTCTGTCCCCAGATAGGCTCGAAGCCAGTCCAGGAGAATGCTTAGGGACAGACTTCCTCCCAATGGTAGATGGCAGGTGGTGGTGGCATTAAAGGCCTTCTGAATGTACTAAGTCCCTCTGTCCCCTCCCCTCTTTCTTAAAAGAGAAATACCTATTTTTGTCTCTGAAAGAAGAGGAAAAAATCTTCCTTAATGGCAGTAAGGGATACTCAAGGGGACAAAGTTAATATATTCCCAAGTGATAAAAAAGGAGGCTATTTCCCAAGGGGCATGTAATTGTAGCAAAGAACTACAAATCTCAAAGAGATAATGCTATCAAGTGTCAACTATTTCTTTCTCTTTTTTAAGATTTTATTTATTTATTTTAGAGAGATGGGAAGGGAGGGAGAGAAACATCAATGTGCAAGAGATGCATTGATTGGCTGCCTCTGCCACGCCCCCAACTGGGGGCCTGGCTAGCAACCCAGGCATGTGCTCTGACAGAGAATTGAACCTGTGATGTTTTTGTTCACAGGTTAGTGCTCAATCTGCTGAGCCACACCAGCCAGGGCCAAATGTCAACTATTTCCAAGCTGGTGTTAAGTGGGAGAAATAGTGCTCCATCCCACTGTACCCAACTCCACTCCTCCTTCCTCAGCTCTTTCTGTCTCCAACAGTGACAAATGAAAATGACTGGAAAATAAACTTAAACCTTCCATCTTGCAACTATATACCAATTTTGGAAAATCATTAATATTTTTCTGGGTATGTAAATCTGTCATATCTTGAATATCTAAAATATCTGACTTTATTAAAATGAGATTATTTGTGATAAGTGTAGCAGTCAACAAAATTTCCCATACAGAGAGAAAAACTAACTGGTAAACACACACAGCCAATTTAGAGTCACCCTGGTAAGTCAATTTTAAGAAAGCAGTCACTTAATTAACAATGCAGTTATCATTACTTGACTAATTCCACTGCCCAAAGGATGCATTTCCCCCAAAGTTTGGTGTGCTCATGTGGTAGGTGTGGTATGGCTTTGCAAATCTGGTGAACAACAACAACAGACTCAATGCTATTGCTTCAGAAATTATGGTGTCAAGCTGGGAAAAAGGGCATGACTTTAGGAAATAATTGAGTGAGAAAACTGTTCTCCATGGAAGAGGCTTGTCATTGTTTTCCTTAAACTAGTGATTTATTGGCAGTGACCTCAAACAGCTATATAACAAGAGGAAGTGCCTAGAGCCATGTGGATAGTCTGCTTTATAAAGAGAACTATGCATCCCTAGCAGAGTCCGAGTGCTCTCAGAAATGTGGTGATCTGAGATTTTGCTGACATCATTCTACCAAGAGTTTTACATTCGCAGAAGGACAGGGTGGCAAGTGTGTGTGTGTGTGTGTGTGTGTGTGTGTGTGTGTGTGTGTAGGTAGAGGGGCCCATGGAATAGTGGTCTACCATGAGCAATTTTTAAATCCAAAGCCATGATTTTGCCCTTTCTAGGCTACTTGTAGGTCTAAGACACAAATGACAAACTAAAAATCTTAAGATATTGTAAATGAACAAGGCAATAGGAAGTGGTGGGGACTGTGAAGAACTGGAGGGTGCATGCCCTGTCTCTTAAAAGAAAAATATCTATTTTTGTTTCTGAAAGAGGGGTGGGGACCTTCTGTAATGGCAGTAGGGAACAATGAAAGAGACAAAGTTAATATATTCCCAAGTGATAAAAAAGGAAGCTATTTCCCAAGGGGCATGTAATTGTAGCAAAGAACTACAAATCTCAAAGAGACAATGCTATCAAATGTCAACTATTTCCAAGCTGGTGTTAAGTGAGAGACATGATGCTCCACCCCACTGTACGCGCCCCAACTAGGAATCAAACCCACAACCTTATGGAACAACACTCCAACCAACTGAGCCACACCAGCCAGTGTAACATTACCTATTTTTAAATATAGGCTCATATGTATCTTAGCTGCTGAAATGTCTTTCTTGTCAATGGAGAGCTTCGATTAACCAGGCAAATGGCTTTCTCCACCATTACCTATAGAAGTGAGGTAAAGGGAAGTAGGGCCTTAAATAAAGTGTGAAATGTTCTAATTGTGAGGCAGAAGAAAGACATATGTGATGGGGGAAGGAAAGAAAAGTAATAAAGCTTCTCATAGGTGCCTTGAAAGCCCCCTTCTGTAATTATAGGAACTCAGATCCCGGCTTGGAGGAGATCTTTGAACCCATTTGGTCTCTATTCCAGAGAGTGCCTTCTACAACTACACAGGGTGGTCCCACCTCTGAACACTCCCAGGGATGGCAGACTGTTATTCAGAAAGGGAACCCATTCTCTGACGAGCAAACCTGATCACCAGACAGCTCTTTTCCTAGGGGCATGCCTTCCCTATTTTTTATCCACCAGGTCTAACTTAGCTACAGCCTTGCTGGATAAGATGCCAAGAAAGGAAGGAAGCTGATGAGAGCCAAAACCATCCTGAGGGTGAAGCAAAACCTGCCCTGCACGAGATGCTCATTTCTGCAGCCACAGGGATGAGACTAATGAGAGGCCTCTTTGTTCCATTTGCAAGTTTGAGGGAGGAATCAGGCCAGGTTAGGATTTCTTTTCATAAAGAAAATTATTTTCAAACATGGAGAAGGTTTGAGGATTAAGTGACTCAAAAGATTCAGTGCTGGACTTTTTAAGACCTCCCAAACCTTTCAGATGTACTTGCTGTGGAGAGAAAATGTGGGAAAACAACAATAAAACATGGACACTGGCTATTAAACAGTGAGGTTTACCCTATCTTTGCTTGTGTTACATGAGGGGGAACCAGGTTAAAATGAATACTTAAAAAATTATCTGAAGTTCCATGTAAATGGGTCTTTCTTAGCAGGTGCTGATGGCTGCCTGGAGAAAGCGTTGTTTCATCATCCAGCCATCCCTCCAACCCCTTCCAATCAAAAGCTCAGGGAATGTCTGTAATCCCTGTGAATTGGGCATGGTTCTATGTGGGAGTGGTTTCTTTTTTAAATGAAGGAAACAAAACTTTTCAGAGTCCTTAAAAACAGCAAGGTGTTGTGTTTTAGGTTTTCCTCCTTGTTCTTCCACTATGTTATCCCTGTGGTTAATATGCTATGTCCTCATCCCTTGGGCTGTTTCATCCGGGTCCAGTTTGCTGAGTGCCACCCTCCGTGGCCCTGACTGTCTATGAGAGCCGGGGTTGGGCAGCCCTGAGAGGGTGCAGCCATCAAGTGTCCCGTTGTCTTTTTGTGGTTCAGGAATTGGCTCGTATGTGGGTGGTGTGTTGCTTGTTTGGGGGTAAAGGTGAATGACCTCTGCAGCGACACTCTGAACAACTTGGAGCAACTTGGATGAGCCTTGTCCACATCCAGGTCTCCACTTCCTGCTCAGATTGCCGAGAGCTTTATCTCTGATGATAAGTGGGAAAATGGGAGGGCATTCCAGTTCCATCTTCAAGCTTCTTCCTAAACTGGCTTAAATTAGGCTCCTCAAGACTGGATAGGAGCCTGTGCCCTGGCTGGTGTGGCTCACTTGGTTGGAATGTTACCCTGTACACCAGAATGTTGTGGCTTCCATCTCAGTCAGGGCACATACCTAGGCTGCAGGTTGGATCCCTGGTCGGGCACATATAGGAAACAACCAATCACTGTTTCTTTCCCATATCGATGTTTCTCTTTCTCTCTTTCTCCCCTCTCCCCTCTCCAAAATCGATAAACATATTTAAATATTAAAAATAAATAGTCAATTTGCCAGGCTAAAAAAAACACCCACCCTCCTTCAACTGAAGTTCCTCCCTCAATCCACCAACCACCATCCCCCGGACTCACCTCATAATCAACCACTCCAGAAACCCACATTCTCAGTTATTTGATATTCCAGAGCTCCTTTCTCTCTTCTGTGTCATATGCCTGCCCTGTGTCTCAGCCTCAATTTTATAAAGGGGAAGGCTTTCTTGGCCACTGCCATAAATTTTTAACCAGGCTCCTGTTTGAGGTCAGGTGCTAAGGGTCACTATACTGGCTTTCTGGTACCTGGGAGACAAAGACCATCTCCACCCTTTTATGCTAAACATAAACATTTAATTCATAGGCCCCATGAGAAATCTCCAGAAATCTTCCTTGAAAGCATGAATATCCTAAATAATTTTCTTCTGCTCATTCTCTACCATCAAGGGGGTTTTGATGAACTTTACTTTCTGTAGTTTGTAATGTGAAAATTAGGTTGTTTTCCAAATCTGAAAAAAAAATACATGATCAAGTATGGTTTTTCAGATGGCATGCTGTATTTTCTCCTTGACAAATCTGTGCTTTCCCCCCACCTTGAATCAGAGAGAACTGCTTCAAATGCTCTGATCTTCTGACCGAGATCTCTGCAGTCTCTGGCCCCATGTCTTTGTATCCGTGTGAACAGAGTGTGCTGTCTTGAATGAATTCAGACAAAAAGTTGAAAATGGGGGCCTGCAAGATATTCATAACAATCAGGAATTGGCAAAAATAAGCCAATACAAGGTCAAAGTCTTGTGTGTCCTGTGCCCTGCCCCCACTGTCCCACTTTGTTGTAAATATAAAGAACTCTCTTCTTTTCTCCTGAGAACAAGGGAAGTGGGTTTTAACTGTGTAAGCCCTCCGTTTTCTGTGTCACTGGGGGCAGGTGTGTGTGTACGTGTATTTGTGTTCCTTTACTGGCCAGAGAAAATGTCGTGGGTCCCCTAATCTCTCTGGCCCCGAGTCCCCTTCCAGAATTTCCACAGAAGCTGAAGCAGTCACAGAATAAGAGGCATGCCTGTCTGGTCATGGGCACCCCTTCTGGAGGTGAAGATTGTGAAGAGCTAAAAAGAATTCTGCTCAGAGAACCACACGTGCAAAGACATGGAGGTGGAAAGCTGAAGGCTGTGTCCTGGACACTGGAGTAGATGGATCTCCTGAGCATGATTTGGTATTAAGGGAGTAATGGAAGTGTGAGTGGGCATCAAGTGAGATGACAGTGGGAAACAAGGAGCTTTGCAGACTCTGAAGTGCCAGACAGTTTTCAGGGAATTCTACGAACTATTTCCCTGGCAGGATCAATATGAAGATCATACAAAGTAATTTAAAAGGCTACTTTGTAAACTGAAGTAACATTAATTAAAAGTTAGTTATTACAAAGATATGATGTTTTCATTAAATCTAGATGAAGTGTGGGACAAAGGCAAATTTCTACCCATTGTGGTTTCATAAATCACAGGGATCAAGTTCAACCTCAGGCCCTCAGCCCTGTTGTGAGAGGCAGGGGAGATAATGAGGTGATTGCATCTGTCCCTAGGATCAAATCAAGGTTGTTATGAAGGCCTGTCACGATGAAAGAAAGTTTCCTTGGACCTTTTCCCCTGCAGATGTGGAACGCTCCCTCTCACACTGCCCACAATCTGACCCACAGCATTTTATTTAATTTTTTTCATTTCTCTTTGTGACCCATCTTCTCTTCCTTCAGTGGATTCTCTTCCTGGTCTTTCTGGCTCCTTCTGAGCTCCTTCTCTTTTACTTCTGAGATCTCTTTCATTCCCTTCCTTCCTTCTTTCCACAAACTATTTTGAGTGCTTAAATTTGTGGAGCCCTGGTAGGCACTGGGATAGATGCTAGATGAAAAGCATAGAGTCCTTGGTCTCAAGTCACTTGAGTCCATCATGGGAGATGGCACAGGAACATAGATAACTGTAATATAAGTCAGAGCAAGATGGACAGTGTAAGCAAAGCAGAAACAAGGTCTATTAGGGAAGGAGAAGGCCTTTCATACAAGAGATACATATGAAGAATGGTAAGGTTTTGACTTGGAAAAAATTGGGCAGGAAGAAGGACATTCTGACAGAAATGAGGAAGTATGAACAAAAAGTTGGAACCAGAAACAGGGATCAGCCAGCTTGATGGAATACAGGTTGAGGTTCTGTCTGGAGAGGTACACTGAAGCAAAAGCATAGGCAAGGCTGAGAGGTCTGGACTTTGTTCTCTAAACTAACAGGAAAATTGTGAAGATTTTGAGTTGGAGAACAATATGGTCAGAGCTATGCTTTAGAGAAATTAATGTGCATGTGGAATGTAGAATGGGTTGGAAGGAGGAAGCTGAGGTGGAGAGAGCAGACAGAAACCTATTTGACTATTTCATGCAGGAGACTGTAATGTTCTGGGCTAACTGGATAGTGGTGGGAATTGCAAGGAGGCTGATGGGTAGGAGAGATCTTGGGGAACTAGCATCTGGTGACTCACTAACATGGGGCTGAGGAGGAAGGAGGAGAACAGGGGAACTGGAGTTTCAGGTAGGGTGTGATGACTGGAGGTCAGTGGGGGAGCCTATTTGAGAGGGGACGTGATGCTGTTTAGAGAAAGTCTGAAGACTTACCCTTTTATTGTTTAAAGTTTGGGTGTTGGTTTCTCACCAACACCTGCGTGTGACTTGTGGGCTTTTGTGCATCACAGGGCACCCGATGATATCCTGTTACTGATGTCATTGGGTGACTTCATCTATTTGCACATCTTTAAAAGATAACCATCAAGAGATGACAAACTTGGCAGACAAAAAAAAAGTAGATTTCAAGATCCTTCCCTTATACTTATGAGGCCTCTGCCTGGGTATGCTTTGGAGTTCATTCTCCAGGCTAGGACACTTGGGTTAGATCAAAGCAAATCAATATGTGATACTGAGTACCAATTAGAGCTGGTTACTGGGCTAACAGCTATAGGTTAGGAGGCAGAAGGAAAGAAGTGACTGTCTTCAGAAACTTCAATAAGAGCTCAAATCAACATCTGTATATAATAAAAGTTCAAGTACAATTATCTATAATGTTTATTGTCACAGATCAGATGAATTATGCAGAAAAGAAGAAGTTGATGGCACTCGCCCTTCTTAGACCTGCAGAATTAGAATCACCCAGGTTGGGGCCCAGTTGTTCTGAAGAAGGAGGCATTTCAAACCAATATGCTCAGGGTGAGCTTTGCAGAAGCAATGGAATCTTAGCTGAGCTTTACAGGAAGACCATAGCGCCACAACACCACTGACACTTTGGTTGGGATATCGCACCCATGGCACCTGAAATTAAAATGATTTCTGTGTCCCTTAAAAAAATATATATATTTGACTTTAGAGGGAGAGGAAGAGAGAGGACAAGAGGGACGGAGAGAGAAGGAGAAACATCAGTGTGAGAGAGAAACATTGATTGATTGGTTGCCTTCCATATGGGATCCAAATGGGGATTGAACCCACAACCTGGGTATGTGTCATGACTGGGAAGTGAACTGGCCAGCTTTTAGTGTGATGAGGCTACAACCAACTGAGCCACACCAGCCTGGGGCATAATTTCTGGGTTCCTCAACTGCAAACATAATTTTTAGCAGAACATTGAAAATAACTTGCATTGTACACTTGTGCTATTATTTGTAAATTGTCATTTTAAAGGAAATAGATGTCCTTTGCTTCCAGCCCTTTATTCTATTATAACCATTACTTTGTTGAGTCTCCAGTCTGCCTTTGTGTGTCCCACTTTGGCTTTCAGAGTGGCTTAAGGCTGGCCCTGGATATAATTTGCTATAGGAAGTTTATTTTCAGATTTATTTTCTCTTTCCTTCTTGACCTCAGATGACTTTTCTGGCCCTTTGCTTACTCATTGGTGGCTCATTCAACACTGTCACAATTCCACATTTGGATTCTTGAGGGTATTTACTGTTTAGGAGCAAGTAAGTACAGGTACACAGACCACGGGGCTTTGATCTTGACAGGGAGGCACATGCTAGTTTGCAACCTTTGGGCAGGAAACCTCCAGGGAAGGTATTATAAAGAGTCTAGCTATTCTCAAGTCCCAAATCTTACTTCAGGCTGAAGAAATAATGCTCTACAACTTTCAAATGCATGAGGATGCTGTTGTGATTAATAAAGTATCACATTAATTTGACATTGTTTTGAAATTATAGTTTGTTTTGAGTGTGTGTATATGTTTAAGAATGTTCTTCATTAACATAAACACTAAAATACAATGCAAAAAAAGAAAAAAAATGCTCTTCATTAACAGACACCAGCAGCATGACCAGCTTTCATCTGGTGATTTATGAAACTTTGTGGTTGCTAAAAGTGATCTTGTTTGGGAAAGGAAAGGAAGCCCTGGAGGGAGCATAGTTTTTGTCTGGTCCCCAGATCCTACCCTGCTGGGGCTGCCAGGGAGAGAGCTTGGGAAATAACATATATAGAATGGTACAGAAAGAATATGTCTCTGTACACTGATTACTACTCGGCTTGCAGGAGTGAGCTGCCAACCAGGAACCAACCAAATGAGAGGGCTGTTACTTGGGAGGCAGCTTCCAGGTCCTCTAAACCTACCTCCCACTCTGAGCAGGAATCCCTTATGGAATCTACCGGAAAGGTTGAACATCTCACTTGGCCCAGGCCCCTCACACAAAGGGTGCTTACCCTTAGGTTAAATTCAGATCCCTGGCCCTCTTCCTCAATTGTTTCTGATTTGGTAGACTTGGGGTGGGGCCTTTGGCATTGGTATTTTTAAAAAAGGCTCTGGGTGACTCTGACGTCAGCCAGAGTGGAGACAGGAGACTGCTACGAAAGGACAAAAATACTCTGTGGCAATGCTTTTTGTTTGTGAAGTGCTCACTATGCATGAACAATATCATGGCAAGTCTCATGCAGGTTTAATATTGACGCCCCTTTTCTTATTTCTCACACCCACCCTGGTAGATAGATCCTGATTTCAGAAAAACGTGTGAATTGGGGCCCAAGGAAGTGAAACCAATGTGTGGGCTGGGGAGTGACAGTTGAACCCCAATGTACAAATGAAACCAGGGTGGTCACTGGGTGTGATGAGCACTTGAGGAGGGACAAACAGTTATGATCCGGAACCCATAGCTGAGATTTGCAAACTTAAAATTGGCAATAGCTTAATGGTAGGAGGCTGATGCTGCTGAAATCAGGAGAGGGGAAGTGCTCTTTAAGAAGCCTCTGACACACCCAATTCCTTCATCCGCCCAGGCTACCTTTGGCAAAGGAACAGAATCAGTTGGTTTAAGAGCTTGGGCTCTGGGGCTAAGAGACCAGGGTTTATTAATCCAGGAGCTTTGGGCAAGGTACTTGATATTTTAGGGCCTCAGTTTCCTCATCAAAATGAAGATAATGCAGAACATTGGACTCCCTCGTGCTGAGGAGTCCAACCATGAACATCAACATTTGTGCTGGTCCTGCACTGGAGATAGCATGTTCTAGAAGCTGATAGAAGCCCATGTAGAGGATGCAGGGGAAGGAGGGGGACAAAGGCATCAGAAGCTTGCATTATTTTTTTTTTTTGTCAAGGAGTGCAGGATGAGGCCAGCCAGGTGTTTGCATGCTCTCTCTTGCACCCCTCAGCAGGTGGGGAGGCTGGTGTTGAGCAGAAAGATGGCAGTCACCATTCCTTATGGCTGCTCCAGTGTGTGGGTGACAAAGGGTTGCTTCCAGAGTGCAGCAGCCACCCCTCATATCTCCTGCCTGGTCCCTGAGGAGTGAATGTCTCTTTAGGAGAGACTCTTCTTTTGGTCACATGGGTCCCAAAGATCCCTGGGACTTGGGTTGCTTGAAATGCCACTGAGAAATTCAAATGTGCTCCCAGATGGGCTCTGAGAGAGGGGTGGCTCACACAGTGAGGCCAATCACGTGATGCATCATCATCCACATGGGGCCTTGATGCCTTGCACCCGATGACATCTTGGCCTCTGAAACTATAAAGATCTCTACACCTGTAACCTCCAGGTGACCTTCCCCTGGGGAGCAGCATAACTATCATGCACTTTTCCAGGGCTCTTATTTGAGAGATGAGTTATACTTTTCTACTCAGTCTGCTTTAGGTTGGAGTGAAATGCCACCAGCAGCTGTCCAGGACTGCCTAGCTGCTAGGCATCCACAGATAGACGTCCTCTCTCCCAGCCTCCCATTTTCCTGGATTTTCCTTCAAGTTAACGTCATGCAAAATGGTATAAGTTGATGTTGAAAGTCTGCTGTGTTTTACACAGCATATGGCTGTCTGCAAGGTAGTACCTTCTGCCTTGGATATGAGGGAGGGAGGGAGGGGCATATTCTATACCCCTAACCCCATTGTTCTTTATTATTCTTTGTTTCTCCTTCACACCCTCTTCTTGGTCAAATAACTTGGCTCTTTGATTTGGATAACCCTGTGGATGAACCATAAGATAGCAGAAACTGAGTCTTCTCTGTTGATAATTATAGTTCTTCTCAGAACTCCTCTCTTTTTGTAAATGCCTACCAGGTGCCCCCAAGTGCCAGATGATATTCATGTGTTTGGTAAAAGCATACAGGTATGAAGAGTCAGAACCAACAACTCCCCAAAGGGAAGAGGTTTCTTTGATCGCTGAGACACAGCGTTAAATGTTCATCCCGGCTTACCAGCTGAAATGAGTCAGTGGTCCTTTCAGAATTCCCTTTAGCTCAGTGTTTCAAAGAAATCTATGATTGAGATTGAGAGTTATTTTTTTTTTCATTGCAGCTGACTACTTTGCATTTTCCCAAGGTGAAACTCAGCCTGTCTTTTCAGGTTTTGAGAAAGAGTCAACACTTCAAAGTTGAGAAGGGGGAAAAACCCAGCTACCAAAGGGAAGCCTGAAAGGTTTCTATTCAGGTGTAGGAAAATCAGATTCTAAAAGTGAGCTGAGGGGTTTGCTGTGTGCAGCTTTCTAGTGACTTGGATTTTCTCTAATTCTCTTTTTAAAATTATTTATTTATTCATTTTTTTGATCCTCACCTGAGGATATGTTTATTGCTGAGGGGCGGTGGGGGGAAATCAATTGATTGCCTTATGTACACGCCATGAGCGGGGATCAAATCTGCAACATTTTGATGTATGGACAATGCTCCAACCAACTAAGCCACCCTGGACCAGGGTCTAATTCTATTTTTTTTAAAGGACATCACATCTTCCTTCTGGTTGCCATCATTTTCTTAGTACCCCTGACCTCCCATAGTCTAGCTTTATTTGACTTACCCAACAGCACCTTTCTGATTCTTTTCATCAGAGCAACTGTCCCAACCATGGGGGTCTCCTTATTGACCTCTCACCAGCCCAGTTTGTGGTGATTTTTCTGTGGGGGAGGGGTGTTATCCATCCATTCTGGGCCACCTTCTGTGCTGATACAAATGCTTCCTATCTTTGAGCTCATCTCTAATCCAACTAGATGGTTAAAAGGTTCCTAATGGACATTCAGCTCCTTCCTTCCTGAAACATTTACCGAGTGTGGACTGCATTCTAGGCAGTAGACATGGGAATGCGGTACTACATGAGGTCAACTAGGAGCCCAGAGAAGTGCACAAGCACTTACAGTCCAATCTGCATCAAACCCAGGAGGGTTTCCTAAAACAGATGACTTCAAAACTAAGACAAAATGAGTAAGTTAACCAGGTGAAGGGAATAAAGAGGGAGAGTGCTCTGCATTACATTGCACTTACACTATATGCACCTTCTTGTATCCTGCTTTGCATTAGCTTTTATTGTTCCTATGCCTAATGAGTACACGTTGTTAACTTTAAGATATTGTAACTTCTTGAAGGCAAGAGTCTGTGGTACTTTTCCAATTATCCTTCTCAGGGCTTAGCACAAAGCTGAATACTTTGCAAGGATGGAAAGTAGCAAGCATATCTTATGCCTGCTCTGTGCCCATAAATGTGGTTGTTTATTGGCTGCTGAGTAGTTGTGTGACTTTGGGCGAACCACTAAGCTTCCGCTGGACCTTGATTTCTTCATTGGTATAATGAAGGGATTCCACTACAGTGTCTTACAGTTCTGTGACCCTTTTTTTCCTGTGGCCTCTCAGGGCCACCTGGTTATCAGTGAACTGGTAAGAAGACAACGGCAGAAGGCATTTCAGGGGTTAAATCAGGAAACCCAACGTGGAAATGAAACCGCAACCCCAAATGCTTACGTGCTAGGTCAGTTGGAGACCAAGATAAGGATGTCCTCAGAAATGACCCCTGCTCAGCCCCAGTGCCTCCATCCTTTTCTCTGTGCCCAGTGCTGGACAAGCTGCCAACCAGGGAAGGACAATGCATGATTGGGCTTTGGTCTACTGACCATTGTAGCTTTCTCTCCACAGTGCAGCGTTGACACCTGCGGTCTTATAACCTAGGCTACAGAAATAGCAAGTGGGTGTGTAGAAGGCAAGTTGATGGGATAGGCAGTGCTGGGTACAGATGCAGCAGAGCTTTCTTTGGTGCTAAAAACACAGACTTCAGGACATGATGTACTAATTCGAGGGTGGCCCTCCCTTTTTTTTCTCTCGAACTTTTCAAAACAGGAAGAAAGTTTGTTGAACTGCAGACACCAATAACCCATGTCCTCCTGTAGAGCTCTTTTTTGGAAGCCATCCAAGAAACAAAGCTACCTTCACTAAGGGGACAGTAACCATCTCTCTCTCTCTCTCTCTCTCTCTCTCTCTCTCTCTCTCTCTCTTTCTCTCTCTCTTAAACTCTGAGCTTCTTGTAGCATTTTGGAAGGTTGGCACAAGGCCATCTGAAACCACAGTGGGGTGTTAGGTAATCATGTTCTCATTAAAATACTGCTCTGTGGTTTATTTTTCAACGGTCTCTTTGCAGTTTGGAAACACATATGCTATATTTTTCAGGCAGAGACTTTGTTATACAGACAAAAAGGCGGGAAAATGGGCTGCCCATAAGATACTTCCTTGTGTATTTCCAGAAAAGAAATAGCCGTTTTTATTCTAGAGAAGGCAAACTGAGCATGAGTGTAGAACTTTTGGGGCTTCCTAGTGACTGATGGTATTCATTTGACCCTGGGGACACATGCCTCAAAAACGTCCTAACACACTTCAGATTGAAAGTATCAAGTAGCTTCTATCCATGAGCATTCGTCTATTTAGTCATTGAGTTGAGCACTTTTACTGAATATCTACCAAATGCCAGGCACTGGGCCAGGCCCTAAGGAGAGAGAGAGAGAGAAAGAGAGAGAGAGAGGGAGAGAGAGAGAGAGAGAGAGAGAGAAAGTCACCACTAGCTGGGTGGCAGGTAAGCAATGGAGCAACAGGGAACATTGAGGTGAGTGAGCCCTGTGTTTTCTCATCCTCACCTCCAAGGAATTTCCATTTGGGGCCTTTGGAGTTTAACAGTGAAGACAGCAAACTAAAACCAGGTTATCATTTCTTATTTTAACTTAAAAAGGATGATGATGAAGCCTCTAAATGCTGCCATTAGACAATCTTCTGGGAACTGCCCCCAACTCCTTCTTTCTGGCCTAGCAGTTCCCATCTGACCAGCTTGGCTTTGCAGCCGTGACAGGTCTTTGGCTCGGCCACCCCTGCTCTGTGTTTGCACATTCCCAGTAGTAGAATCTTAGTTTTCTTCCTAATTCTTCAGTTAGGGTCTCAGCTCCCCTGTGCCTTCACAGAAGCTGGGTTAGCCTCCATCCTATCCTCTCCAGTTGACAGACTGGCCCTAGGTAATTGGAACTGACTAAATTCAGCCCCAGTTAAACTGGACAGACCAATTTTGCCCCAAGTATCATTTGAGTATTTCAAATCAGATGAGCATTTCATATCATACCTATTCTAGTAGTAGGTGAAAGAAAGTTCTATCTGTTACAGATAAGGATGAAAAAGAAACCTATCTTTGATCTTTTCTTGCCTCCAACTTTTTATCTTTCCTCCCCATATGCTGTTAGTCTTTGAGCTGTTTCTCTTCTCCTCTCTCTTGTTTGGCAGTGTATCATACACATATTAACAGAGAAATGTGCATAGTTATTTTTGGCATGTCTTAAGGGATTCAGATTTTCACAAAACACCTACAATAAGTTGAAATTACGAAGCACCTTATTTTTCTTCTCTCAACCATTAAACATTTGACCAAATTGAAACATTCATGCTAGAATCTTTAAAAACATTTAAAAATCAATGTGTAGGCTTTGGATTTAATTTAAAACTCTCTCATTGGTGAACATTTTTGAGGCAAGCCAAAGTTGCTGAGGTTTTGCTAGAGGTATTTTACATACCCCAAAAGGTGAGTATGGAGTGAACTGGACTGATTTATTGTTGGTTTCTCAAAACACTGACAATAAAGCAGGTAAAAATCAGTGTGGTTTTCTTCGTGGGGGGTTTCGCTTTGACTTTCAACATTGAATCTGAGGGTTTGATGAACCCAGAAATGCAAAGTGAAACTTGGGAGTGTGAGTGCATGTCAAGGCAGACTTCTATGAATGGAAGCTGAACTCCAGCTGAGTTTCCTATCAACGCATACCATTTGTTAGATGTTACCCCCTAGATTTCATAAAAAGTATAATCCCTTGTCATTAAGGAACTGACTTTCAATGTTAGAAATGTCCAAACCTGTAAGAATTTTTAAGAACTTATTTGAGCCAAACTGACAACAATTTCCGGGAAGCAAAATCTCAATAAATTGAGAAAATGCTCCAGACAATGGCAGTTTAGAACCTTATTTTATGCAACAGAATTGAAGAAAAGACATAAAGGGGTTGACATAAAATCCACTGATGACAGATTAGGGAGGTGGGAGAAAACAAAGTGGGGGATGGAGGAACCTCTGGGCCTGGATAAAAGGTAAATTGATAGACACATCTTGTACATAGGTGAGTTCAGGATAGTAACAGTCAACAATTAACATGAAAACAATAACAATGAGGGGGTCTGTGATCTCCCCTGGTGTGGTGCCTGTGCTTTGAGAGGTCTGGGAAAAGGAAGTTTGACGTTCTGAAGCTATGCTATCCCAGATGCAAAAGGACAACAGACAGGCTCAGTTAAGGTAAAGATTGACCTTTGTAGGGAAAAATACCAGCCTAGGACATGACTACCTGCCATGAACTGCTTTTATTTAATAAGTTTTAATTTCAGGCCATCCTTTGTAGTTAATTTAGATCTCTGAGTTTGTCAGGCTGCTTTAGTATGTTGCCCCTTTTCTTCCACAGAACTTATATTTAAAATAAGATATATTGTTAATCAGTATATAGTAAGGCATTATATAGTTCTCTCAAATTTCTATCCTTGTGTGGGTTCCCTCATTGAAACCAGAGGTGGGCCTACAACCCATCTTTGGAGAGTGGGTTGCAAGGCCTTCCTGTCCTATCTTCTGAAAGACTGGTGGAAGGAGAATGAGGAGAGGTGGGTGCTCTGCCTAACGTTGCTACCTTGTGGGAGGGAGGCTCTGGGCCCCTGAAAATGCATGTTTCTGCCTTGCTGCATATGACTCATTGGGCTCCAGAAAATCAATGAAACAGCATAATGGAAACCCACCAATATACTGCTCTTGAGTATACATTTAACATCTCAAATATTTCATTTATTCAGACTCCCAAAGGTGTAAAAAGCAGAAAATGTACAGAAGAACATTCTAAACTATTTAGAATATTCTAAACTATTATGAACATTCATTTTCATAATAGTTTAAACAGATTTAGTGTTCAAGGTAACGTCTGGGTGTTTGCCTGTGCAATGAATCTGAGGCCATTAGGTCCTAAAATCCCATAAGTCAGGGTGCCTGAGTCAAAAAGGGCTCTACCAATCTTCCCTCCCCTCAATTGCTTGCTTACAGTTGTTAAAGTTTAGCAGAGGAAGAATCAAAATCAGTGATCGAATGGCAAGGAGCTATCGTTTGACTCCATGAGAGTTTACACAGTTCAGAATTTCAGCGGTGATTGACAGAGGAGTGTGTGTGAATCAAATCCCTTGTTCTGGGTTGCAGTCACAAAGAATCTTTTCCCTTTGAAACCCAAGATGATCCTTTTTCTGGACCTGTAGAGGATATTAGGCAGCAAACAACCATGAATATTTTTTCAAAAATCCATTAAAACTTTAATTGATGCAGAGTTTATGGGGCATTTGGGAATTTCAGAATGGCTTTCTTAATGTACCTTTTAAATGCCGCCACCTGTAGAGTAGCAATAATACAAATAGGCACATAGTCTTTTCTAAATCCTCTCATCTGACTTTGGTTATTATTTAAACTTCAATTTTGTGTTTAATAATTATTAAACAATTTATTTTTATCTAATTAGATGACCCAATGATCAAAGGTCCCCTCCACCCCCATAATATTTCAGAACAGAATCCTGCATGGAGATTAGTGACTC
Organism: Phyllostomus hastatus; assembly: GCF_019186645.2. NCBI lineage: Eukaryota > Metazoa > Chordata > Mammalia > Chiroptera > Phyllostomidae > Phyllostomus > Phyllostomus hastatus. The sequence goes on from NW_025334038.1 coordinate 12,424,494, forward strand.
TATGGAACAAAGATTTTGTGTTTTGCTTTCAGAAATGGTTGTGCAAGTATTCAGCCTGAAAGCCCTTTTAATGGCCCAAAATGGAGGCGTTGACAATCTGGAAAGGCCAGGTGGACCTGAGCCGGGATGAGTGGTTTCTTGGCAAGGAGCCCATTCTCCTGATGAAAGCTGGGAAAATTTGCTTGGGGAGAGTAATCCAATGATAGGAAAGGATTAGGCAGGCTTACATTTAGCAAACTGTGAACCATGGATCTGAATGGTGCACCTCTTCCCCACACAGGCAGCAGCTGCTTTGTTTGTAAAACAGAGCAACCAAAATTAAATAAGACAAGAAACTAAAGAGAGAAGGTGGGAGAAAGGAAGCACTGGGTGTTTAAAAATGATACTATGTGTAGGTAAACTGAGTTTGCCAGAAGTAATTCCTGGTCAGTGCTAACAGACGACTCATTTCAGCTAAGAGAACATCACCCCAAAGACAGGTGCAAGCTTCTGCTACCTTGAACCTGCACAGACTCCAAGTTCACCTTTCGGCCCTTGCTCCTATTGGTCCAGTCACTTAATTTTTTCATTTCTGAATACTTAGCTATTAGTGACACCAATTAAAACCTGCCTTGCCCTCAGATGTGTTATGAAGCTGTTTGTAAAATGCTGTGAAGGCAAATTGTTCCAAGAGCTATTAATTCTGGTAAAGATCCATGTCAGCTTAGTTATGTGCTCATAAATGCAAACCCATCCTGAGCAGTAATCTCCAGGGATGGCATACATTGCACAGCTGGCTTTTTAGAAAATGTGTATGGAGGAACCTAAAAGATTGCTGAAAATGCCTCAGTAAGGTTAGATAATAAATGGAGTTATACTGAACAAGGGAAGGGTAGAACAAAGAAACTATTATCAGGCATCAAAGGAGGCAGTTTAGGCTGGGCTAGCAAGATATTTGGGGGAAGGTTATTAAAATATAAAGTCAGTACAAAGCATAAGATAAAACAAATTCCTGGCAGTGCCTGCTCCAGGTCCCTTTTCTTTTGTTGGCTATCCTCCTGTCATTACCAACTGGAAGATTGGGGCAAATGAAATTGGAAGATGATTCCTCCAGTCACCATTTTGTTGTGTCCATGGACTTTCACCTTAGGACTCCTTCTCATAATGTAAATCAATCTTGCTCAATCTGTGTGTGTGTGTGTGTGTGTGTGTAGATGTGATTGTAAATATATATATAGATATAAATTGATTTACATTATACACACACACACACACACACACACACACACACACACAGTCTGTCTGGAAAAACTCCGGTCATTGTTAATATAATGAGAATGGTTATTATAATGAGAATAATGAGAATGGTTTGCATGACATTGATGTAACCTGGCAGCCAAGGAGAGTGGACTGGGATGTGCATGTGTGAACAAAGATGACTTCACTGTACTAGTCAGTGGGGGTGGTAGATGCCTTTGAGTGAGCATGTGTACTGTGTGACATGACATTCAAAATGCCTGAGTGAGTAAAGCAACAAATCTGCATCAAATTTTGTGTTAAGTTTTAACATTCTTCCATGTAAACTATTCAACTGATTCAGAAGGCTGCAGCTATGGGCAACTGGTGATTGGTAGCTTCATTGCGACAATGCACTGTCTCATGTATCACATCTTGTGCAGAGTTTTTTGGTGAAACATCAAATCGCTCAGGTGACTCAGCCCCCCTACGGCCCAGATTTGGTGCCCTGTGACTTCTGGCTTTAACCAAAACTAAAACCATCTTTGAAAAGAAAGATTTCAGACTGTGAATGAGATCAGGAAAATATGATGGGGCAACTGATGGTGATTAGGAGAAATGTATGAGGTCTCAATGTGCTTATTACGAAGGGAACTAAAGTGTCATTGTCCTACATACAATATTTCTTGTATCTTCTTCAATAAGTGTCTCTATTTTTCATATTACATGGCTGGATACCTTCTGGACAGACCATATATGTGTGTGTGTGTGTGTGTGTGTAGATATCATCCCTCTCTCTATATATACCATATCTCTCTCTCTACACACACACACACTACATATCTATATATCTATATACACACATATATGTATATAGATATGTGTATATGTATATAGATATGTGTGTATGTATATATATACACACACACACACCATATTTAACCTTTCAAGTAGATTACAAAACTAACTCACTAGTATTTATGCATTTCTCATATGATGGATGCATAGAGACATGATGAATAAATAGATTCATTAATTTAGGTATTCAGCAAATATTTAGTAAGCATGTAGTGTTTGCCTGGCAAGTTCTAGGTGTTGGGAATACAAACTGAAGAGACAAGGTGTCTGACTTCACTAAGCTCATATTTTGGTCAGGAATGCACGTAACAAACAAGTAGACAAATAATGACAATAAAAAGCTATGAGAACAATAAGACAGGGTAATGTAATAAAAATGGAAAGAATAACCAGATAAATTTATAGCTCAAAAAGGGGCTTCAGATAATTCAGTGTTATGGTTTTTCAAGCTTGATTCTAACAACAGGATCTGTATCTTTTCAATCAAAAATACATGCTCTGTGGAGAAGCTGCACTATTGAATAGAGGGTGTGTGTGTGTGTGTGTGTGTGTGTTTGTGTATGGGGGTGTCAGACCCTATCCACCAATTCAGGTAAATTACAACAAATTGATTGCAAAATTATATTCACCACAAAATAAAAACACAGCGTAATGTTAAAAATTAAATGATAGTTGTCTGATTGCTGTGAGGTGGGTGATGTTGCTGACAAGCTCTCATCATGATGTCCATTACCTGTTTGTATCAACCACTTGAGTCATTGATCTGGGATGCATTAGGTCACTTTCTTTACTTATTCTTCGCTTCTTTCATGTTTTCCTATTTCTTTTCCATTATTTATTTATTTTTTATCCTATTTATTTTTTATTTTAATTGTTGTTCAAGTACAGTTTTTTGCCTTTTGCCCTCATTCCAGGCCACCCCCAGCCCCTAGCCCTCTCCACCTCCCTCCCATTTCCACCCCTGCCCTTGTTATTTTCCATGTGTACTTTGTACTTGTTCCTGCAAACCTTTCCTCTTTTCCCCCTGAAATTCCCTCCCCTCTCCCCTCTGGTCACTGTCAGCTTGTCCTCTATTTCAGTGTTTTTGGTTATATTTTGCTTGTTTGTTTGTTTGCTTTATTGATTAGGTTCCTGTTAAAGGTGAGATCATATGGTATTTGTCTTTCACTGCCTGGCTTATTTTGCTTAGCATAATGCTTTCCAGTTCCATCCATGCTGTGGCAAAGGGTAGAAACTCCTTCTTTCTTTCTGCTGCATAGAATTCCATTGTGTAAATCTACCATAGTTTTTTGATCCATTCATTTACTGATGGGCACCTAGGTTGCTTCTAGCACTTGGCTATTGTAAATTGTGCTGCTTATGAACATTGTGGTGCATAGGTTCTTTTGGATTGTTGTTTCAGGGTTCTTAGGATATAATCCTAGCAGTGGAATTGGTGGGTCAAAAGGCAGATCCATTTTTAGTTTTCTTAGAAAATTCCATTCTGTTTTCCATAGTGGTTGTACCAGTCTGCAATCCCACCAATCCATTTTTTATTAAACAATAAAATAATCTCTAAAAAATATGAAGGTTTGAGGAAAGGCACATATATCTGTTTCAGGATATTTTACTCATATACAGATCCAAAAATTATGGCAAGGGTTCTCTTTGAAGACTACTGATGTTTTTCAGGTGCTCAGTGGATGAACTTACCACACTCAAACATGGGAGAATTGGATGCTTCAAATCAGAAAATAATGGCAAACATGTTTCTGGTGTATTCTTGGGTTCCATGTGGCTCTGAACAGTATTTATTTGTGTCTTATTGCCACATTCAGGTATACACACACACATACACACACTAGGTCTTGTTTTCTAACAAGTGAAGAGAGCTCTTAAATACTGGCAACATTTTTTTTGGCACTTTTAAGTTGTGTATACCATTGTTCAGTCCTAAAAAAAAATTCTGATGTCCTTCACATGACCAAGCAAGTTCAGGCTGTTCAAGATATTGAATGTGTCAGTAAGATATACCCTTATCACAAGCCTCTTGAAATCATATAAATGGTCATGAAGAAATTATTTTAATCTAATCTTTCATTTCAAAACCTCTTTCCTCATGAATAACCAACATATGTCATTATCTATCAGTGACTGCAATTTCATCACGTTTCTAATTGTCATCACTTCCTTTGTGGTGGGTGGTGTAATGTCCACCAGCTGGACCCCCTCCCTGGATGAAGAACTTGTTCCTCATACCTCATACTTCCTACTTGCTGAAAGTGCAACTGAAAGTCAAATCTCATCTGTGAGCCTTGTTTGGGGATGCCTCTGCTGAAGCAAAGTGCCTCACAAAGGTCATGTCTCCTTCCAGGGGCTGACTGGTCACTTTGGGTGTAGAGGCCACAGCCCCTTACTCCAACTGGGGACAACTCTGAAGAGTCATCCTAGCTTCAGAAGTTTTCATGAGATTGACTTAGGACTGAATCTCAGCTCAACTTTTCCCTTTGCCCAACCTTGCTTCTTTTACCTCCCTTCCTTTGGTACAAGTTGATCCCAAGTGTATGACTTCATAAATATCCTGTATGCTAATATCCATCCCAGGGAGTGCTCCCTAGGGATTACTTTCTAAACTGATTCCAGACCATCTAGGCATGTGGGCGACAGCCAACTGACCTCTTTGAGGGAAGCAGTGATGTTCATATGCATCTTCTTCAGTTCACTGAGAATTCTTCCCTTGATGCACATAGAAATGGAATTTGTCCCAAACTGATGTCAATGTACTTTTCCACTTTATGTCATGGGTCGCTAAAGAAGTGTTGACCAAATGAAGCATGGATTCATTTGGATAGAGCATGGATTTTCAGTGATTAACAGTCATCAGGCAGGTTACATCTCAGAAAAAAAAAAAGAGTCTTGTAAATAATGGTGATTGTTATACAACACTGTATATTTATTTGATGCGACTGAATCACATGACTAAAATGGTTAAAATGGCAAATTTACATTATATATATTTTACTGCAATTAAAAAATCAGTAGTGTACTATACCAAAAACTATTGACTTGTATACTATAAGTAGGTGACATGTAAGTATATGAATTATATCTCAATAAAGCTGTTGTGAAAAAGAGCCTTGGGGGAGGAAATCATCAAGTACTTCTCTTTTGTATATGTACCCCCTGCCAGAACTGAATTTTGTCCATATATAAAAGTGAAATATCTGCAAAGACATGATACAGGCATCCCTCACTATATCACAGTTCACTTATTGCGGCTTCACTGTATCGCAGGTTTTTTTAAAAAAAAAATCTAATTCTATTTCGCCGAGTTTTCATTATATTGCAGGATTTTGTGGTATATAGGTATTTATATAATATTTATGATTTTAATTATTTTTGCCTAAAAATTTAAAACAATATAAAAAATATAAAAAAATGTTAATTCAAACATATTAAAAGAATATTAAATCGAAATAAAATACAGTATGTATTTCATCAGCAGATGAATACCATACTGTACACAATGGAAATGCAGTACATCACTACTGCTTGCACAAGTTTGCCAACATGAGATTGTACACAGCACACTATTGGCTGATGGAATGGAAGGCGACCAACCACAGCACTGTGTTCTGTATCCTGGGCTCTGATTGGCTCAGTGATCGTAGCATCGGTTTGTTTGCTCTCCCGCACTGTGCCCAGACATTCAGCATCTCTCCTTGTCCACTTCACATCCATGTCTGATCGCTGCGCATATGTTGCTCTGTGGTGGTGTGTTTCCATGAAATTTTCATAAAAGTTTGAATTTATTTCAAGCCCTACTATTCCACCCAAATGTGCTGTGACTTCTAAGCCTTCTGGCAGTGCCAGAGGAATATGCTTGCCATCAAAGAAAAGGTGGAATTTCTTGACATGTTAAAGGAAGGCAAAAGCTACACAGCTGTAGGCTGCCATTATGGGATCAACAAATCTACTGTTTTCTACATAAAGAAAGATGAGAAGAATATTAGGTCTACAGCAACAATGACTTTTAACAAAACTGCAAAGAGGGTGGTCACTTTCTGCAATAAGGCCATTGTGAGGATGGAGTCTGCATTGGCCCTGTGGATAAATGACTGCAGGAAGAAGAATATCTCTCTGGATACCAACACCATCCAGACGAAGACCAAGAAACTTTATGATAGTTTTGTGGAAAGCATGGACATTCACAATGGTGATGAGGATGAAGACAAGGACAATGATGCAGAAGCAGGACCATCGAGTGCTTCTCCCACCAGACCAACCCCATTCAGTGCCAGCAAGGGCTGGTTTGACAAATTTCAGAGATGCTTTGGACTCAAGAGTGTTTCTCTGCATGGAGAAGCTGCCTCTGCAGTAGCTAAGGCCATGAAGCTGGAAAAACTAGTGGGAGGAGATGGCTTCAATGATAAGACTCCTGATGACGTGCGTGACCTGATTGATGTCCACTCACAACTGTTGACAGACAAAGACCTGAAGGAGATGACGAAGTCAGGAAGTGAAGAAAAGGATGAGGAACAAGATGAACTACAGGTTGGAGAAGAGGAGAAGGTTTTCCTAACACTCGATTGTCTTGCAACCATGGTCAGAATGGCCAAAGAACTTCAGCGAGTAGCTAAAGAATGGGACCCCCAGATGCTTCATTCATTGCACTTTGTAAATACAATCGAGAGTGGCATGTCAGTTTATAAAAACCTTCTCACTCAGAAGAAAAAGCAGCACCAGCACCTCCCCATAACTATTTTCATCACTCAGATGAAGAGATCAGTTACGCCTTTAGCAGAAATATATTATGGCTCAGGGCAAAGATATGGCACCACCTGATGAAGTGCTTGATGAAATGGTGCCTTCAGAAGAGCTGTAATGCTCTTCTTGGCTGTTCAGTACATTTATCTCATCATCCTTACCTTCACTGCCATCAGTATTGCACAGCTACATAATTCATGATCTTCATCATTCAAGTTGTAGTGTACTTCACTGGTGAGTACCCATATAGAATTTTATATATTGTTAAAATTATGTAGGTTTTAGAGTGTATAAAGTGTTTAAGAGCATATGAAGTGTTTATAAGAGTGTGGGAAAGGTTTACAGGAGTGTGGGAAGGGTTTATAAAGCCTTAAAATATATATAAATAATAGAATAAATATAATGCCACTAGTTCGTGGATTTTCACCCATCGCAGGGGTCTCTGGAACGTAACTCCCGTGATAGGTGAGGGATCACTGTATTACCTTTCTCTCACACTATATACCATTGATATTATGTAACATCTACCAATGTTCTTCGATGGAATTTTGCTGATCATTTTGCTTTCTTTCCAAACATAATATTTATTATTACTTTTGTAGCTGGTTTTACAAAAATAGTGTGGTACATACCTATGTTTCTATGAGAAGTTCATCCTTTATGATGTTTCTGTAGTTGTGGCTTCTCCATCACCTTTAGCAATAACTTCGTCAATTTTGTATTGAGAAACATTTACAATGTTTGTACTTGTTCTAGAAAAACTTTATTGTTCTATTGAGAGTCATTGTATGTTGTTGGAAAATAACACTGAAGCTTTCATGGCTTCCTGCTGTTATTGGAAAGCATTTTTATGACGAATGTCGCCTTGAAGGTCTAGGGGCAAACACATCACCAGTCCAGTCCAATGCAATCCAATTTTCAGATTTTTCAGGTCATACTTCCTATTTGTGACTTACAAACTTATGCTTTTGTTATCTTGATCATCACAGTCATATTCTCGTTTCTCCTAGCACATACTGTTATACCTCCTTTCATTTGTCCTTGAATCTGTTCTTGACATTTAAGATGTTATCCTGAGTTATGGTATTTACTATTTTTATCATTATACTTTTGAGCCATTAATCCATTTTTGTCAATTAACAATAATTATAGTATTAATTACTAAAAATTCAGTAAGTAAAAACAATGATACATGTTGCTGAGACAAAATCCACACCATGTAACTGAATGTTGCTGCAAAGAAATGATGAGATGCTGGAGTAACACAGGGGTTCCAGGATCTCATTTTGAGCAAACAGGTATGGTCTTTTCTCTTTTGCTCTCTCTTCTTTCTTTCTTTTCTTTGGTGATCTCAGCTGGGCTCCTCACACACCTTCTTCAGCTCCTTTCCCTTTTCCCACTTCTAATTTCCTTTGTTTATTTTTGAGAGTTATGGCATGAAAGTGGAAAGAGACCACGGAGATGTTTAAGTCTGATGACTTCATTTTACAGATGAGGAAACTGAAGTCCAGAAAGTATCAATGAACTAACCCAAGTGAGAGGGGCCAGAACTGGTCCCTGGCACCTCTGATTCATGGCCAGTGTGTTTCCATTTTGCCATGAAGCCACTGAGCCTTCTCTTCTTCCTGGTTCTCTCTTGGCACTGAGAGTGATTAGACCCATAGCAATTAAGGTTGTTATAAGGCCTAAGGAAGTAGTGGGTTAAGGAAGTAAAAACTTCCCTCCTTTGTCTCTTCTTACCCCTGCAACCACTTAATATTCAGTTACTCACAATGTCTGTACACTCTCCCTCCTAAAATATCTGTCAAACTTAACACTCCTTTCTGTACTGAAACCATTGTGCTAGTTCACACTGCCATCATCTTTCTCCTGTACTATTTCAGCACTTTTTAAAAAAGTTTTTTCTGCTTTTAAGAACTACTTCTCAAACCCTAAATCCAAATATCAACTCGTTCATCCATCCATCCATCCATCCATCCTACTGCTGCCAGAATGATCTCATAATGTCGCTCTCGCCTCTACTCTTTGATGACTCTTAAATCCCTTCAAGATAAAGTCCAATCTTTGAGCAGGGCACCTGACGGCCAAGTCTCTTTGTAGTCTGGCCCCACACTCCTTTCTAGTGTTATCCCCAATTACTCGGTATGGTATATTAGCCAAGCTAAGTTATGGTGCATTAACAAATAACTCCAAAATCTCAGTGGCTTCACACAAGGTTTGTTATAAGTCTGGGTGACTCTTCATAGGGTCTGCTGTTCATGCAGTAACCCAGAAATCCAGACTGCTTCAACCATGTGTTATTTCCATTTCATCAGATGCCCTCCATGATGAGGAAGACAGAGCTGAAAGGTGGGCATGAACTCTTCCATGCTTCAGCCTGAAAGGGACACCACAGTCCACTGACCAGAGTTTATCACTTAACTGCAAAGGGGCTGGGAAATTCAGGGGATGTTTGCTGAGCACTGCTAATTCTACCACAGTCCTTCCTTACAATCGAAACTCTAGAAATAACTGACTACTTGTTCCCTGAGTACAAACTCTCTTAAAGCCACCATGTCTTTCTATCCAGGCAGTCCACCTTGTCTAGAATGGCTGACCTGATAACGTCCTACAAATCCAAGTCTCTGTTTCTTCTAAGAGTCCATCTCTGACTTTCCCAGGCCTACTTAGTCGTTCACTATCAAATGTCCCCACTGTATCTTGCAGTTATCTCCATCACAGCTCTCTTTATACAGCATGGGGAAAAAATAAGTTTAAAGTTGCTTGTGTGGAAAATAATGCAAGGATTAATAAATAATGCAAAAATAAACTGTTTTGCATACTGGTAACTGTAAACCTACTTTTACCTACCCTGCATTGTTATAACTGTTTGCCTGGCTGTTTCCCTCTAAATGGAAGTGTGTTTGTGAATAGAAAAAAGTGTATTTTCATCTTTAGGTCCTCTGTTTTAACATAGTGGTACATAGAGACTCTTCATATCTGTGGTTGAATAAATGAATGTGCAAATAAATGAAAGGATGACTATAAAACTATTTGGTTTCTTGTTATATATACTCCATTCCCACTACCACCACCACTTTAGCCCAAGTAACTACCTTCTCTTGCCTGGACAACCACATAGTCCCTTTCTGATAATCCTTTCCCATTATTACCCAATCCAATTTATTCTCCACTCAGCAGCCATGTCATTATGAAACAGGAATCTGAGTGAGGCTTCCTATTTCCTTAGAATAAAATCCAAGCATTCAAATGTATTCCCATGACCCTCTGCCTGCTAATCTGGCCTCAGCTCACTGTCTTATTCTGTGGCTCCCACACTGGCCTCCTCTTAGTTCCCTGATCATATTAACATTTTTCTTTCCCCTGGGCTTTCTCAAGGTCGGCTCCAGTGCCTGGAGTGCTTCTACTTCCTTTTCTTTCTTGGTTAGTTCTTTCTCAGTCTTTAGCTTAAACATCACTTTTTTTTTTTTAGCAGCTACAATTGTTTGTTTTGATTGCCAGTGAGAAAATCCCCCTCAAACTACCCTAAATTATAAAAGCAATCTACTGATTCCTATATCTAGCAAATTCAGAAAATAGTGCTGGCTTTAAGAGAGGCTTGATCTACATTACTGAGAACCCTGTTTCTCTTATTTACTATGCAGCTGCTGCTCTTTCCTCATGATCACAAACTGTCTGTCACTGTTCTTAACTCACATTCTCAAACCACAGTCTCCAGGTGAAGAGAGAGTGTCTTTTCTGGTAGCTCCTGTTCAAGCCCCATGATCCAGTCTCTCTCATTGCCCTAAATTGTATCACATGCCCTAGTCACCTTGGGAAGGACATGAAAGTAGACTGGAGGAATTGGACTTGTTTAGGCCAATTAGAACCCTCCCTTGGAGCTGAGGGTGGGACCACACAGAACCTAACAACAGAAACAACTGGGGGAGGAAGATGGCGGCCTTACTGTAGGCAGCGTTTTTCTCGGCTTCTGTGAAGAGGGGGGAAACCTGCGGATCGGTGGAGAGGCAGAGCAAGTGGCCTGGGTTGCCGAATCACTTTTGAAAGCAGGACATCAGAAATTATTGGAAAACCAGACGGTAAGAAGGCGGATACAGGACAAAAGGGGCCCAAGAATCAGCGCGGGCTCTGGGGCACGCAGACCCCAGGCCCGCCCGGTGCTCCGGGCTCTGCCCCAGGGACCCCGGGAGAGGGAAGTTGCTGCTCCCTCCCTCCCCCGAATACGGGGGTGAGCAACTCCAGGGGAGAACGGGTTGCTAGAAGGAACAGATTGGCCAGTTGGACTGAGAAAAAAATCGCCCAGGGAATATGAAATCCCGCCCAGAGGCCGAGAAGTGAGAGCCTCTAGCCAACAGGACCAGGGGCATCTTTAGCCCGGTGGAAGTGCAGAGCGGTAGTGAGCACAAGCCGGCCACGCTCGGCTCGCGCCCCATAGGGAGGCAGGAATCTCGCGCTGCGATCCCAGGAGGGACGAGGGGCTGGGCGCGTTCCTTCAGTGGTGGCTCAGAGATTTCCAGCCAGCCCGACCGGGAGAGCCGGGAAAGGCGGCAACATTCCGTCGGAGAGCCGTTCCGCGGGGAACACGGAGCTGGAAACGGCTGGGCTCCCACACCTTCATCGGGAAGACACTCTCTCGCACCAGTGTGTCTTGGAGTGCCCTGGGTACCTGACAGACTTGCTGAGTTCTGGTTGTGAGAGAGAAGCATTTCAAAGGCCCCTCAGCCAGCTGGAGCTAGCAAGATCAGAAAAACTGGTCTGGCCAGTTAGAAACCAACAAGAGGTTTTTTGTTTGTTTGTTGTTTGTTTGTTTGTTTGTTTGTTTTTTGGTTTTGTTTGGTTTTTATTGGTTTCTCTGGCTGTTGTTGGTTGACTGATTTTATCTTGTGTTTTATGTGACTTTTTTTTCAATTCTCATTATTTTTATCTCGCAATCCCTTATGTTTCTCTTCCATTCAACCTAATATTATTCTTTCCACTCCAAATTTAGCTCTCCTGCACCACATCTTCTGCTTTTCTTTCCTTTTGTTTTAATCTTGCAAGTTACTGTAAATTTGTATTATCTTTTTTCTCACTTTTACTGACATTTTTTTATTTTAATAATATTTTGGTACTCTTTTTCTTTCTGTATAATCTTCTTTGCTTGGCTGGTTATACTGTCATTTGATAGGTTCCCCCTGGTATCTCAGTCACAAGATATTGATAAGTTACTATCCTTCATCTGCGTTCCATTAATACACTTCTCAAGGTTCTATACTCTTTATTCTTGTTATCTAGAACTCATCGATTCTGCCACAAGACTGTCACTTTACTATTACTGCTAGTAAGACCTAGTCTATACAATTGTAAATGCTTCTCAATACCCCTACCTGATCTCAGCCCACTTTGCAATTTTCTGAACTATACTATTGTGGGGGGTTGTCTCTATTCTGTTACTCACTACTCCTATATACTAATCTTTAGTCCAACCCTACCTTAGAAGCTGACCTCCCACAGCCTCACAGCTTTCTAGATCCAACTAACAATCCTCTCGTCCCCAGTAAGAGTCTTACCTTCTTTCCATCCTTTCTAAAACGTGGATGGGGGGTGGAGGATCACGGCTACACTATAAGGAGCCAAAGGATAACCCATCTCTTCTCTACTGGCTGCTAAAGTAAATATCATAGTATACTATCTTGCTGTTTTAAACCATTTTGCCTTACTCCTCCAACTGATCCCAAAAAAGAGTAGGGGGAAGCTGAGACCACCAGGATACACAAAGGAGATTGCACCACTGAAACACACAAAAATTCTACCACAGAAGTTCACACCATAAATACAGGGAACCAGAACAGTTCAAATTAACAAACAAAAAAGAACAAAGAAGAAACCCACGAACAATGAGAAAACAAAGAAACAACCCCCAACTGAAGGGAAACGAGGAAGCCTCAGGAAAAATGCTAAATGAAATAGAGGCAACCCAACTATCAGATAGTGAGTTCAAAACAATGATTACCAGGAAGTTCAATGAACTCACAATGAGCTTTCAGAAATTAGAGGGAAACTACATCAATCTCACTGCAAACTATATAAACATGAAAAAGGAAATAGAAACTCTCAACAAAGGTCAAGAGGAAATGAAGAATACAATTTCTGAACTGAAGAACACAGTAGAAGGAATGAAAAGCAGGATCGATGAAGCAGAAGATCGGATTAGCGAGCTGGAGGACAAAGTAGAAAACAGCATCCAGAAAGAGCAAGAAAAGGAAAAGAGGCTCAGAAAGAATGAGGAGGGATTAAGAGAAATGCAAGACAATATGAAACGCAATAATATCCGTATAATAGGGATACCAGAAGGTGAAGAAGAAGAGCAAGGGATCGAAAACCTAGTTGAACAAGTAATGAAGGAGAACTTCCCTAATTTGACGAGAGAAAAAGTCACACAAATCCAGGAAACACAGAGAGTCCCAATCAAGAGGAACCCAAAGAGACCCACCCCAAGGCACATCATAATTAAAATGACAAAATTTCAAGACAAAGAGAGAATCTTAAAGGCAGCAAGGGAGAAGAAGGAAATAACATACAAGGGAGCCCCAATAAGGCTAACAGCTGACTTCTCAATGGAAACACTTCAAGCCAGAAGAGAATGGCAAGAAATACTTCAGGTAATGAGAACCAGAGGTCTGCAACCAAGGCTACTATATCCAGCAAGGCTCTCGATCAAGATTGAAGGCCAAATAAGAAGCTTCCCAGACAAAAAAAAGTCTAAAAGAATACACCTCGACCAAACCAGCTCTGCAAGAGATTCTAAAAGGACTGCTTTAAGGAGGAGAGAAGAAGAGAGAGAGAGAGAGAGAGAGAGAGAGAGAGAGAGAGAGAGGAACACACATACATAAAAGACAATGAATAAGTACCTATCAATAATAACCTTAAACGTAAATGGATTAAATGCTCCAATCAAAAGACATAGAATAGCTGATTGGATAAGAAAAAATGACCCACATATCTGCTGTCTACAAGAGACCCACCTCAGGATAAAAGACCTACACAGGCTGAAAGTGAAGGGCTGGAAACAAATCTTCCAAGCAAATGGTCAAGAAAAAAAAAGCTGGGGTAGCAATACTCATATCAGACAAAATAGACTTCCAAAAAAGGTCCATAAAGAGAGACCCAGAAGGTCACTTCATAATACTCAAGGGAAGAATCCATCAAGAAGACATAAATATTGTAAATATATATGCACCCAACATAGGAGCACCGAAATACATAAAGAAAATCTTAGAGGACTTCAAGAAAGATATGGACAGCAACACAATTATAGTGGGAGATTTTAACACCCCACTATCAAAAATGGACAGATCTTCTAAACAAAATATCAACAAAGATATTGTGGCATTGAACAATACCCTTGATGAAATGGATTTTACTGATATATACTGAGCCCTCCATCCAAAAGAAGCTAAATATACATTCTTTTCAAATGTGCATGGAACATTCTCAAAGATAGACCACATGATAGGACACAAAACAAGCCTCAAGAATTTCAAGAAAATTGAAATCATACTAAGCATTTTCTCAGACCACAAGGGACTGAAGCTAGAAACCAACCCGAAGGAAAAAAAACCAAAAACACTCAAAATCATGGAGATTAAATAGCATGCTATTAAACAATGAATGGGTCAAGAATGATATTAGGGAAGAAATCAAAAGGTTTCTGGAAACAAATGAAAACGAACTCACTACAACCCAAAACTTATGGGACACAGCCAAGGCAGTCCTGAGAGGGAAGTTCATAGCGATACAGGCCCACCTAAAAAGGTTAGAAACTTTCCAAACAAACAACCTAACCCTACGTCTACAAGAACTCGAGGAACAACAACAAAGACAGCCCAGAGCAAGCAGAAGGAAGGAAATAACCAAGATCAGAGCAGAATTAAATGATATAGAGACTAAAAGCACAATTCTAAGGATCAATGAATCCAAGAGCTGGTTCTTTGAAAAGATAAACAAAATAGACAAGCCTTTAAGCAGACTCATCAAGAAAAAAAGAGAGAAGACCCAAATAAACACAATCAGAAATGAAAGAGGAGAGATTACAACAGATACCACAGAAATACAAAGGATTGTAAGAAATTACTACGAAGAACTGTATGCCAAAAAATTTGAAAACCTAGATGAAATGGACAACTTTCTAGAAAAATATAATCTTCCAAAACTCAATGAAAAAGAAGCAGAAAGTCTGAACAGACCAATAACAACAAAAAGAAATTGAAGCAGTAATCAAAAAACTCCCAACACACAAAAGCCCGGGACCAGATGGTTTCACAGGAGAATTCTACAAAGCATTTAAGGAAGAGCTAACCCCTATCCTTCACAGACTATTCCAAAAAATCCAAAAAGATGGGAGTCTCCCAAACTCTTTTTATGAGGCCAACATCATCCTAATTCCAAAACCAAATAAAGACACAACAAAGAAAGAAAACTTCAGGCCAATATCACTGATGAACATTGATGCTAAAATCCTCAACAAAAATACTGGCAAACCGCATCCAACAATACATTAAAAAGATTATACACCATGACCAAGTGGGATTCATTCCAGGGATGCAAGGATGGTTCAATATTCGCAAGTCAGTAAATGTAATACATCACATAAACAAAAGCAAAGACAAAAACCACATGATCATATCAATTGATGCAGAAAAAACATTTGATAAGGTACAGCACCCATTCATGATAAAAACACTCAGCAAAGTGGGAATAGAGGGAGCATTCCTCAACATAATAAAGGCCATATATGAGAGACCTTCAGCCAACATCATTCTCAATGGGCAAAAATGAAAACCTTTTCCATTAAGATCAGGAACAAGACAAGGCTGTCCACTTTCACCACTTCTATTCAATATAGTACTGGAAGTTTTAGCCACAGCAATCAGACAAGAAAAAGAAATAAAAGGCATCCAAATCGGAAAGGAGGAAACAAAACTATCACTGTTTGCAGACGACATGATAGTATACATAGAAAATCCTATTGACTCTACCAAAAAACTGCTTGACCTAATAAATGAATTTGGCAAAACAGCGGGATACAAAGTCAATATCCAGAAATCAAAGGCATTTCTGTACACCAACAATGAAACAGCAGAAGCAGAGATCAAGGAAAAAAATCCCATTTGAAATAGCAAAAAGAAAAATAAAATATCTAGGAATAAACCTAACCAAAGAGGTAAAAGACCTGTATTCAGAAAACTACACAACACTGAAGAAAGAAATCAAGGAAGACACAAACAAATGGAAACATATACCGTGTTCATGGATTGGAAGAATTAATATCATCAAAATGTCCATACTACCCAAAGCAATTTACACATTCAATGCAATTCCTATTAAAGTACCAATGGCATATTTCACAGACATAGAACAAACACTTCAAAAAATTTATATGGGATTATAAACGACCCCGAATAGCTGCTGCAATATTGAGAAAGAAGAGTAAAGTAGGAGGGATCACAATACCCGACACTAAACTATATTACAATGCTACTGTAATCAAAACAGCCTGGTACTGGCATAAAAACAAGCACATAGACCAATGGAACAGAACAGAGAGTCCAGAAATAAGCCCAAGTCTCTATGGTCAATTAATATTTGACAAAGGAGGCAGCAATATAAAATGGAATAAAAATAGCCTCTTCAACAAATGGTGTTGGGAGAACTGGACAGCCACGTGCAAAAAAAATGAAACTTGAGCACCAACTTACACCATGTACAAAAATTAATTCAAGGTGGATAAAAGACTTAAATATAAAACATGACACTATTAAAGTCCTAGAGGAGAACGTAGGTAAGAAAATCTCAGATATTTCACGAAGAGACTTTTTTAATGACGTGTCCCCTAGAGCAAGGGACATAAAGGAAAGAATAAACAAATGGGACCTCATTAAAATTAAAAGCTTCTGCACAGCTAAAGAAAACAGTATGAAAATTAAAAGAGAACCAACTTTATGGGAAAACATATTTGCCAATGACACCTTAGACAAGGGTCTAATCTCCAAAATATATAGAGAACTTACACAACTGCACTCTAAGAAGACAAGGAATCCAATTAAAAAGTGGGCAAAGGACTTGAATAGACACTTCTCCAAGGAGGACATACAGAGGATCCAAAGACACATGAAACGATGTTCAATATCGCTAGCTGTCAGAGAGATGCAAATTAAAACCACAATGAGATACCACTTCACACCAGACAGAATGGCCATCATAAACAAAGCAACAAACAACAAGTGTTGGAGAGGTTGTGGAGAAAAGGGGACCCTAGTGCACTGTTGGTGGGACTGCAGACTGGTACAACCACTATGGAAAGCAATATGGAACTTCCTCAGAAAACTAAAAATGGATCTGCCTTTTGACCCTGCAATTCCACTACTGGGACTCTATCCTAAGAATACTAAAACACCAATTCAAAAGAACCTATGCATCCCAATGTTCATAGCAGCACAATTTACAATAGCTAGATGCTGGAAGCAACCTAGATGCCCATCAGTAAATGAATGGATCAAAAAACTATGGTACATTTACACGATGGAATTCTATGCAGCAGAAAGAAAGAAGGAGCTCCTACCCTATGCAACAGTGTGGATGGAGCTGGAAAACATTATGCTAAGCGAAACAAGCCAGGCAGTGAAAGACAAATACCATATGATCTCACCTTTAACAGGAACCTAAATAACAAAACAAAGAAACAAGCAAAATGTAACCAAAGACACTGAAATAGAGGACAGGCTGATGGTGACCGGAGGGGAGAGAAGAGGGAATTTAAGGGGACAGTGGGAAGGGTTCACAGGAACAAACTTAAAAGACACATGGTCATAGACTAAGGGGAGGGTGGTAATGGGAGGGAAGGGGGGTGGGTGGGAGGGGGAACTGGATTGGGAGTAAAAAGGAGAAAACTGTATATGAACAATGATTAATAAAAAGAAAAAATAAAGAACCTAACAACATGGCCACAAAAGAGGAAGAGTTTAAATTTCCAAAGAATAGACTTCTGGCTAAGATGGAGGCATATGTAGATATACTTTGCCTCCTTGCATAACCTAAAGAAGGATAACAACAAATTTAAAAACAAAAAATAACCAGAACTTACAGAAAATTAACTGTATGGAAGTCCGACAACCAAGGAGTTAAAGAAGAAACATTCATCCAGACTGGTAGGGGGAAGAGATGGGCAGCCGGGCAGGTGGGGGTGGGTGAGTGCGAAGGATGCACAACAAGGCAGTAGCTGGGGAACCAGGTGGGCAAGGCAGCAGCTGGTGGTCCCACATTTGTGTGCAGATAAACCAGGAGGAAAAACTGGGGGCGGGGGGCAAGTCAGACTGCGCAACCCAGGGTGTCAGTGCTGGGAAATAAAGCCTGAAAACCTCTGACTGAAAAAATCTGTGGGGATTGTGGCAGTGGGAGAAACTCCCAGCATCACAGGAAACATCGTTGGAGAGACCCACAGGGTCCTAGAATGTACACAAACCCACCCACCAGGGAATCAGCACCAAAGGGCCCAATTTGCTTGTGGGTAGTAAGAGAAGGGACTGAAAGCTGGCAGAGAGCCCAGAAACTGGCATTGTTCTCTCTCTGACCCCTCCCCCACATACAATGCCACAACACAGCAACGTGGGTTGCCCCACCCTGGCAAATACATAAAGCTCTGCCTCTTAGACCATACCAGGTGCACCAAGAAAAGAAGTATGACCAAATGGAAGAACAGATAACATCTCCAGAAAAAACACAACTAAGTGATGAAGAGATAGCCAACCTATCAGATGCATAGTTCAAAACACTGGTAATCAGGATGCTCACAGAAATGGTTGAGTATGGTCACAAAATAGAGGAAGAAGTGAAGGCTATGCAATGTGAAATAAAACAAAATATACAGGGGACCAAGAGTGAAGGGAAGGAAACTGGGACTCAAATCAACAATTTGAAGCAAATGGAAGAAACAAACATCCAGAACAGAATGAAGAAAGAAGAATCTAAATAAATGAGGAGAGGCTTAGGAACCTCTGCAACAACTTTAAACATTCCAACATCTGAATCATAGGGGTGCCAGAAGGAAGAGAGGCACAGCAAGAAATTGAAAACTTATTTGAATAAATAATGAAGGAGAACTTCCCCATCTGGCAAAGGAAATAGACTGCCAGGAAGTCCAGGAAGCTCAGAGAGTTCCAAAGAGGTTGGACCCAAGGAGGAACACACCAAGCCACATTATAGTTGCATTACCCAAGATTAAAGATAAGGAGAGAATGTTAAAAGCAGCAAGAGAAAAGGAGACAGTTACCTACAAAGGAGTTCCCATAAGACTATCAGCTGCTTTCTCAAAAGAAACCTTGCAGGCAAGAAGGGGCTGGAAAGAAGTATTTCAAGTCATGAAAGGCAAGGACCTACATCCAAGATTATTCTATCCAGAAAAGCTATCATTTAGAATGGAAGAACAGATAAAGTGCTTCCCAGATAAGGTCAAGTTAAAGGAGTTCATCATCTCCAAGCCCTTATTTTATGAAATATTAAAGGGACTTACCTAAGAAAAATAAGAAGATCAAAAGTATGAACAGTAAAATGACAACAAACTCACAACTATCAACAACTGAACCTAAAGCAAAAGCAAAAACAAACTAAGCACGCAATCAGAACAGGAACAAAATCACAGAAATGGAGATCACATGGAGGATTATCAGTGGGCAGGGGGAAGGCAGAGAATGGAGGAAAAGGTACAGGAAATGAGAAGCACAAATGGTCGGTACAAAATAGACAGGGGGAGGTTAAGAATAGTATAGGAAATGGAGAAGCCAAAGAACCTATGTGTACAACTAAGGAAGGGAATG
Source organism: Phyllostomus hastatus (assembly GCF_019186645.2). NCBI lineage: Eukaryota > Metazoa > Chordata > Mammalia > Chiroptera > Phyllostomidae > Phyllostomus > Phyllostomus hastatus. The sequence goes on from NW_025334038.1 coordinate 12,444,164, forward strand.
CTGGTAGGAGGCGTATGCAAGGCAGAAGGGAATAAAGAGAAGAAAATGGGACAACTGTAATAGCATAATCAATAAAATATACTTCAAAATAAATTTCCAAAGAATATAAAGTATTTTGGCTAGAAATAAATATTTGAAATACAGTTCACCCCCCACCCAAAAAATGTCCATCATACTTTCTCAGAGGAGCCTGGACTCCCCACCCCCAACCAACGAAGTCCTCTCAGCTAGCTTCTATTACTGAATCCTTCTCATTTCCCTCAAAGCATCCACTATTGTTTGTATTATTTATTTTGTTTATTTGTTTATAGCCTGAATCTTCCGGTAGGCTCCAACTTCACAAAAGCAGATACCATGTCTGATTTGTTCACCTAGTGCTGGAACATACTAGCAGAAAATTCAATAATTTTTCTTAATAAAACAAAAACATAAACAAATTACTTCTTTTACAGTTTAGCCCTGGTTTTTACCAAGGGGCAAGGGAGAGTAGGGGTTGGAAGGATGAAGGTGAATGTGGGAAATATGATTGTTAATTTAGCCGTCCTTTGTCTGGGAGCTTAGTCCTCTTTCCCTTCCGATAATCCTTCAAATTTCCCATCCCCATATCTCTTCTTATTAATCCACCTGCTTCAGGCACTCTGATAATTTGGCATTGCTTTAGGTTTTTAAAACTTAGTTTGAAATATAGTCTCAATAGGAATCTTGATTTTTAAGAAATTAGTCACATTATGTCTTTCCAGAGAAGGTAGGAACCAAGTCTTGTGTTTCCCCAACTCCTAAAAATATAGCGGTGAAATGGCAATTCCTTCATAGAAATCAGGACTGAAGTCAATACCAGGGAGTAGAAAGAGAGAGAAAAGCAAGCCAGGATAAAAAATTGCCAGGAAAGAGTAAAAGTTCATAAACAGTAAAGGGAAGGTTTTTGAGTGAAAGAGACATAGTTCAAGAGAAGGAAAATTAGAATAAACTTGGGATATGAAGATTAAAGAATTTATCTAATAGAAAAAGAGCTGGAGGAGTCTTCCTTCCTTCTTAGATTTATTCATTTATTCATCAACAATTATTGGCACTAGTATGTATCAGACACTGTTCTAGGAGCTGAGAATAGAGGGGTGTCTGAAACATACCAGTTCTTGCCACCACAGAGCTCACATTCCAGTGAGGGAAGATGGGCAATCAGCAAATAAGTAGAGACCATGTGCCACTTTACTTTCTCCCGAGGCCCTGTAGAATGAAATAAAGGTACTTTCTTTTTTTAAAGGCTTAGATACTCATGGGTAAGGAAAAGGGAAGAAGAGGCATCAGGACCAAGGATGAGAGCTGGAAAGCAAACTTGAGAAAACAGTGTCCTCGGTGGGCAGAAGGGAAAGCTGAGAACCAATCCTATTTACAGTCATCACTTCCCAAAGTGCAGGGATTGATGGTATCAGGTGGATCTGGAATGCTGTGTGTGTGTGTGTATGTGTGTGTGTGTGTGTAACAGAAGATATAATAGAGAGGATCAGATCAGACTCAGCTCTTCAGAATCTCTTCTCTTTTCCACAGAGAACAACCAGACCCCTTCGGCAGAAGACTGGGGCTTTATTCTCTGGAGATGACTTCCTGCCCAGCTAAGATGGCAGATGGGGCACAAATAGGGGGATTAAGGGAAGGGACATGTACTGGATGCTGAAGCTCTCTTTCCTCAAGAACAGTGGCAGTCAGGCCATTACTCTCCAACAGTAGTTTGAAGTAATCTCTGAAGAGTCTGATCATCCAAAGAGAAAGGCCTAAAGTTAGCAATTTTGGTTTTTTCCAAGCAAATAATGCTGTCTAATCACAAATTGTAGTGAAACTCAGCTGTCAGCAATCTCCACCTGTGCATTCAGAGCTACCAATCAGCACGGTTAGTTCCTTGTTTCTCAGAGGAGTGAATATCCAAGAATTACCAGACATCTAAGGAAAGGTTCTAATAACATAGACCAACCCAAAACCAAATGCACAGAAAAGAGCAACTTGGAGGAAACAGACTATGTAGGGAGAAGAAAACTAAGAGAGAGGGAGAGGGAGGGAGAGAAAATTCTCATTAAATACTCAAGGAGATGAAATATATTTTAACTGAAATAAGAACAGGATGCTACATAAAAAACTAATATTCAGAGAACAAAAAGGAGCTGTTGGAAATTAAAAATAGGATGGCAAAATGAAAAACTCAGCAGAGTAATTGGAAAGTTGAAGAAACCTCTAAAAAAAGTAGGAAGAAAAGACAAAGAGGTGGATAAACAGGAGAGAAAAGATGAGAATGCTAGAGCAGCTCAGAAATAAGGGTGGATTGTTAGACAACAAAGGAGGTGGATTGTTAAAGAAATAATTCAATAAAAATTCTCAGAATTGAAAAATGTATGTTTCCAAATTAAAAAGTCCACCAAGTGCCCATCACCATTGCACAATGGGTGAAAATAGTCCCACCCTAACATCATCATAAGTTTCAGAACACTAAGCCAAACAAAGAGCTTAAAACCTTCCAGACAGTAAAAATACGGCACTCACAAAGGATCATTAATTACAATGGTTTCTACTAAGAAACATCTGGAGCTGGAAGACAATGGAACAAGGCCTTCAAAATTCTGAAGAAAAATTATTTTGGGCCTGAAATTTTACTTCCAGCCAAATTATCAATGAGCTGTAAAGGTAGAACGAAGGCATTTTCAGATGTGCAAAATCTCCAAAAAGTGTGTTTTCCATACAGTCTTTTTATGAAGCTTTTGGAACATGTGCTCTACCAAAACATTGCGGTAGACCAAAGGAAAATAAAAATGTCAGAATCAGGAAACAAAACTGCCTAGGACTCGAAGAGAAATTCTAGAAAGTGCCCAAAGGCCCACATGTCCAGGGAAACCATCTTAGGCTGGACCATGTCAGCAGCAAAGGGAGCAGAGTGCGTCAGGAAGGCTGACAGGACACATGACGAGTCTGGGTGTCTGTTGAGAAGATTTAGGCAACTGGTAAAGTGGGGCTTTGTTACTGATAAGTACCCAGAACTACAAAGACAATAAAAAAGGAAGCTATAAAATGAGTAACTCCAGGCAACACAGAAATAGTTGGAAATAAAAACTAATAATTTAATAATTCATTGTATTTGCATATTCATAATTATGTCCATAACACTACATGTTGACCTATTCCAAAGTACTGTACATTGGGAGGACAGAGGGATGCAAAATGTGTGTCTGTGTGGTGGGGGCAGAGAATCCTCACCTTACATGGGGGAAATCAATAGATATTGTCGGAAATTGTTTTCTGTTTTAAAATTTACATATTGATTTATGTAATAAATTTGGAGGCAATAACAAAAAAAATCAGTGACAGTTGTTGAAAGTGGTTGACTTAGGGAATATGGAAGGGGTAGGAAATTGCTGATTCTCACAAACTTTGTAGATACAGTTTATTATTTAATTCTGCACAATAAATGCTGCAAAAGAATAAGACCAAAAGAAAGAAAAAAGAAAATACTAGAAATATAGCAAAATATTAGTTGTTTATTTCTTTAGTTATTTATTTCTAGGTTTATGGCAATGAATTATGTTTATTTTCTTATTTGTACTTTTACATTTTTCTGCAGTTTCTAAAATGAACATTGCTTAGTTTTAAAATCATAAAACACATATTTTAGGAAGGAAAAAGTTCCATTAAAAAAGAACAGTTTTGATAGGAGGATTTGGGAAGGCTTCACTGATGGTGACATTGGGCCATATCTTTGAGGGAACAAACCATGTAGGTACTTGAAGGAAGAACATTCTAGAAAAATGTGCAAAGACCCTGAGGTGGAAATGTGCTTGAAGCATGACTGATGCCTATGAGGCCATCACAGAGGCCAGGTGTGTAATAGGTGTGAAGACTGAGAAAAGATGAGGTCAGTGAGAGGGCCTAGGGCCGGGGGCTGTAGAATTTTTTGGGGCACATTAAAGACTAATTGTATCCTGACTGCTAAGGGAAGCTGTCAGAGAGTTTTGAGGAGAAAAGTGACACAATCTGCCTGGCATTTTAACAGGATCCATAGGGTGGCTGGGTGTGTGTATGTGGGGTGGGGTGGAGGTGTGAGAGGGACTCGGGAGTAAGGAGGTGGCAAGAGTGGAGACTGCAAGACCTTTAGGAGGCTCTTGCTATATCCAGATGAGGGATTCTTCAGGGTTAAACACTAATGTTCAAAAAGCTTTTATTTTCTTCTAGGAGCAGAAACCTTTTTTCAAAGAATATCTTTGAATGTTAATCCCTCATCTGTAAAACTTTAATGTGAAGCCTAAAAGTGAAGGGGCTCTATCTGCAGTAGGAGGTGGGGGTCCAGAGCTCCTGCCCCATTCCCTCATCCCCCGCCCCCATCCTGGTGATTCCTGGAAGGTGTGCCTTTGAACCCCGGGTTCTGTAAACCACCATTGGAAAACTGATTCTACCTAGCTCCCTGCCTTTATTGAGGAGGTCCAGTGCAGGGAGCAGCTGGTTGAGGAGTGGGTTTTGGGTAGGAGTGCTTCTAGGTGAGGCTAACATTGTGGGAATAGGTGGAAGGTAGGAAAAAAGAGTCCTGTTCCATGACCCTGTGATGCAGAGCAATAACCAGGCATCTTTGCTCCAGTTCAGGGTCCTTCCCACTCCACTGTACTCCACCCCCTGCCCCGCTCTCGCCTCTTCCTTCCACAAGGGACATGCTTTGACCCAACTTGAATCCATAAAACAACCTGGGGCAGGGGACAAGTGAGGACAATGGGTGAGGCCTCTTTCATAGAGAGAATCTAGGCTCTCTCTAACTTCCCTCACCCCATGGTGTGCTAGTAAATGTTCCATAGCTGCTCTCTGGGACAAAGGGGAGGGGAAAGGGAGCGAGGGAGAGAGGGAGGAGCCTTGATCTGGAGCACTTACAGATTTCCATGTTGTCAGCAGTCCCATCATTACTGGTTTGATAGCACCAACATGAAGCCACTGAGTAAGAATAAGAAGTTGGCAAGTTGGACATCATTATGCAGTATTCCCATCACATAGATGCAGTAGATGAAACCATCTCATGAGCTTAATTCAAGTAGTAGTAAACTGTAGCACACATTTAGAAAGTGATGAGCTTTGAGTATTTATTACCTTTCTGTTTAATTTAACTCTTTAATGGCTCTGTTTATCAACCAGGTGGCACAATTCTGAAAAGTTAACAATTATGTCTCACAAATCATCACCCTACAACCCCACCTCTCAAAAATCTCCTCTGAACTTCAAATTAAAATTTTCACTCTTTAAACAAACTGTGATACATCTATACAGAACACTACTCAATGATAAAGAGTAACAGACTACTGATATACAAAAAACTCAGGTGACTCTGGTCAGCATTATGCCACATCTAAAAAGCCTGTGTTAAAGGATGACATAATGTTTGACTCCATTTTTCTGTTACATTTGAAAGACATATGATTGTGACGGAGAAGAGATCAGGCAGTGGTTGTCAGTGGTTAGGGACGGCAGAAGGAAGTGACAATAAAAGCGTAACATGAGACATTTTTGGGGGGGTGATGGAACTGTTCTGTGCTCTGACTGTGGTGGAGATGACATGAATATATACATGTGGTAAAATTCACAGAACTGTGTACAAAAAAGTCAATTTTACTGCATAATACTGTTACAGAACAACAGGGGCCAAGGAGTAGCCAAGGCAATATACTATTACCCGAAAGGAACCCCCCAGGTCCGTTATGTCCGCCGCCAGAGGAAAGACATCTCTCAATGCCAGAGATTCGTGAAAAGGAAATGTTTATTTAATGCTATACAGACTTCAAGTAGTAACCTAATGTCTTCAAAATCCCAAAGTCCCTTAAAAGACCCACAAACACACATAATCCTTCCTTCCCCCTTTTACCCAGTCTGGGGTACCGTATCTCTGGAAAAGAAATAGAAGTCTGTGGCTCAGGCAGCCCTCGGTTCTTCCCAGTAATCAGTCTCAGCTGGTAGGCCTCCCTAGGTTCCCGGCACCCTCAGCTGTGTCGCTGGGATCTCTGCTAAAGCCGGGTGGTGGTTCTCCCTTCTGAAGCTGCGGGGGTCCCCACTCTGGTAAAGCTGCGTGGTCCTCTCTCCACCACTCCAGCCACGAGGTTCTCTCTCCCAGGGCCAAGGGAGTCCCCACTCCGCCAGAACCACGTGGTTCTCCCCCTTTAATGGCTGCAAGGAGTGGGGTTGCCACTCTGCCAAAGCCAAGTGGCGGTTCTCTGCTAAAGCAGCATGGTGATTCTCTCTCACAGGGCTGTGGGAGTCCCCACTCTGCTAAAGACCGAGTGGTTCTCTCTTGTACTGCCATAGCTGCATAGTCCTCCCTCAATGGCTGCCATATCTGGGTTTAAATCCCCGCACCAATCTTCCTCTGCAACCCCATTTCCGACTCCTCTTACAACCAGTCACACTTGCCAGCACCCTCATATCCTTCCAGCTTCACTGGGCTGCCATTGTGAGTCTGGGCAGGTGTGGCCCCATGTCATGGAGCCGATCTTCTCCAAGCTCCCACGCAGGTGCTGTAACTCGGGGGGACTTGCCCCCCAGTTACGTCTTGGTGGGGAAGTTACTTCCATTTTCCTGGCACAGAGCATGGCCTGTTTAAGGTATTTAACATATCTGTATAACCAGTTAAAGGCTATAGATATGTTAAATGACCACACCAGAGGTTAGCTGCAAAGCTATTGCTATGCAAAACAGCTCTCCATGGCCCTGCTCCATGTGTTCCTTCCCCCAACTCACACCTGTGGGTGGGGGTGGGGTGGGGAGGACATCCTAATATTTCCTGGACACCTTGAGTTCTGGATCCCATTCCAAATCCCTATTTGGGGTCCCCGTCTTGGCTGCACCCTGTTACAATACCTTATCTATCTATTTATCTATCTATCCATCTATCTATCCATCCATCTATCTATCTATCCTGAGTTAGACCGAGAATTTTATTAAAAGCTGAGGACAGCCCAGCCCCTCTACTCCCATGGTCCTCCCAGCGTCAGCCTCAAATTTTGGGCATCCAGGTGTCCTGCAATCCAAGAGCCTATATAATAATTTTTGAAAAGAAAGAAAAGTTAGCATATTGTTAAAAATAAAAACAACAATGAACAGAATTTCAGACTCAATCAGGTGAGTCATTTCACCCTTTTGGGCCTCCTTAGAATATGCTGTGATTTGAAAAGTCCCAGCCGTCATAAGCTGTAGATGCGAATGCCCACAAGGCGGGCAGTGGGTAAGGTAAATGGAAGCGCTAGGGAGTAGTGGGGACTGCAGAGAACTAGTGCGTTTCCACCTGCCTCAGTGGAGCAGCTTAAGATGGTGCCTCAGCTGATGGCTATCAAGCTGGATTGTGGGCCTAGTTTGTCTGATCTTCTGCATTTCGAGTAAATGAGGACTCTGGATATTTTAAGGTGAAATTTCCTTATTTGTAAGCACTACCAAAACTCAACAAAAACTGCCTGTGGGTCATGTTCAGGGAGGGGCAGCTAGTTTGCAGCGCTAGATAGGATGCTCTGTACCACCTCTTTGAATGCTTTGGACCAGGATTGTAAAACCTGAGAAGCAGTTCTTTGTCAGAGATTGCATCAGAAATTTGGAAGTAACTCTGAAATTTTTGCACCACTAAAAGTAAAATTAAGCCCTGTTTTGCTCCATTTAAACACTGGTTAATTGAAGTACTAAGTATTATGTGGTTGCCGGAATTCATGTATGGGGAAGAGGACCCTGTGCTAAAGTGGACTCAGATGGCTCTGCTCCCCTCCCTGGTGGTCCTACAGGGACACTTGGAATTGTGTCACTTAGGCTGTTACAGATCATAGTCTCTCATAAATGGGCCTGATTTCTCTGCACATATTACTGATTTTGTGATAATGAGTGAGAATTGGAGCCATCTTTTATCCCCGTTGTCAGATCATGATTGATGCTCTTACACACTTAGATTTAGAGTTGGCATGTAGCAGGGAAAGGCACATTGTATACAGGGCTGAAAAATAACATCAGAGTAGGAAACAACACAGATCCAGAGCAGGAAGCCAGCAAATATGAGCGGACAGATGAGCCCAGGAGTTGGAGGGCAGGGTCTCAGGTTGAAAGGATGGCTCCTTCCCCCATCCTGTAATAGTGCACTACACACCAGCATTGCACACCAACAGAAGAGCCATGCTTGGGAGTCTGTCCTGGTAGACCTGGGGATGGGAGGGAAAGAGGCAGCCTGAAGGGGTTTTAGTTTTCAGGGTTGCATCCTCAGGAAGCTCCAGCCCCAAGCTAAAGGAGGGAAATAGGAAGAAATGTGTAGATTCAGGAGTCTCACTCCTGGGGTCTCACAACTCATGAGGGGAAGTCCAACCTTTTCTTGCCAGTGCACTTTGGCAGCCAGAGCTTTTGTCCAACATGGTTTCTCTTCCCTGCTTCACCTAATAAACAAAACTTGTTTTTTAGAGGGAACCTATTCTTTGGGAAGAAAAATGACTTCTCTCTCCCTTCCAGAGAAGGGCATATAACCAGGCCCCTCTAATAAGACCACCCATTGCCCTGGCTTTCGTGATTAGTTCAGGGATAGACTTGTGACTCCAGCTGGTATAATTTAAGCTCTTCCTGGGACTTGTGCTGGAACTAAACAGCAAGGGGACTCTTCTCCGTGAATATTAACTGTAAGCATGATATGACCTAGAGCATCTTGCCACCATATGGAAGAGCCTATGAAAGGGAAACTGAGCTGATAAGTAAATTTAAGTAATCTTTTTGCTGTTTATTGACATCCTGATACAGTCCGACTTGAAGTCCACCTCTGAACTTTGTGGTTACATGTGCCAATATCTCCCTTTTTCCTTCCTTCTCTCTTCTTCTTTTATCTTAAGCTACTTTGTGCTGTTTCTGTCATTTGCAACCAAAAAGTCCTAATTACTGTATCACCTTATATGCATACCTAATGCTAAGCAGGTTGATACCACATATTGAATATATTAACAGTAAATTAAATAGCATATGAGTATAAGATTTAGTTTATTTATCCAACCAGTTGTATACTATGTGCAAAAACTATGGTGGATACCAGAGATCACATTATGAACAAGATAGAAAATATGGTTGACCTTATTATATTCAGTTAGGTAATTTGTGAGTATAACATTCAGATAATTAACTCAGCTGTTGCCTACTGTGTGCCATGATAATGATATAATAAAAGAGTGAACAAGACAGACATGGTTCCTTTTCTCATGAAATCCAACTCTGCCCCAGTTTCCTCATCTGAGAAATGGGTATAATTCTAACCCCTACTTCCCAAGTTTGTTCTGACTAAATGAAATATACAGAATGCTTAGACTAATGTCTGGCACATGGTCACTGCACAGTAAATGGTAGATTGTAGTTTTTAATACTGGACCTTTTGGATATTAAGCCTTCTTCTTTATTGTCTGGCGATTTTATCTTCTACTGCAACAAATAGTTTTGGGAGTCAGATAAAACTGGTTAGTACTCTGCTTTTTCCAGTTACTAACTAAAAGACTTTGGGCAAATCACTTAATTTCTGAATTTCAGTTTACTCATCAGTAAAATGTAAAACAGAATAATAATATTTTCTTTTAGAAGGCATATAGCAGGCACTTAATTGTTACTATTACTCCATTTACAGAAACACAATGATAAATTTCAGAGGAAAAATCATTTCGGAGGAGGCAGGAGTAACTCAGATGACTTGTAAATAGCACTCAGAATCCCCACTTACTACAGTTCTCATACTTTTTACCAAGATATGTCTAGGAACAGAAGAGGAAAAATTATCTTGAGGGTGGGAGTCTGGGGGAGAGAAATGACCCAAAGGGGCCTCCTACAAATAAATCAATTTGTCTAAACTTATGACATTCTTTTTTTGTACTTAGGTCTATGGTAATTTAGCCTACTTTAGCATGAGGATGTTTTGAATTTCCTACCAGTTAAATTACTTCCAGCCCTCTTCTCCTCACCTGTCACACCAGTAGGAATTGGCTGGTTATTCTATGGCTTCATGTGTCCCCTGCCCTTTCCACCCTGCGTCTCCATCCCTGCAGCCCAGTGAGGCTCTGAGTCACTAGTTTGAGAAGCACAGCCTTGCAGCATTCTGAATGGCAGTGGACTTGGAAGTGATGTCCTACTCAATGCTGTGTCACAAGGGGGTGGGCCCTGCAAAGCGCCCCCAACATTGAGCAGGATGGGTCAGGCTCTCCCTGCCTAATTTGGTAAATTTTTGCTAGAGGCAACATATATTATGTAATTCTGTCACCAAAACAAAGGCAGGATACAGACGTGAACAAGTATATCAGTCCAGGCAATAAATCCCAAAGGAATACATCTCCCACCAGGCTGTCCTGGAAAGATGCTGGCAGAGGGAGAACCAGATACTGCAAACCAAGTACGAGAGTCAACAGGCGGAGAAGGGGGACAACAGAGCAAGGAAGGAAGGAAGCTTGGTTGCTGAGAGTGAATTGCATGCATTTGGGAAATAGGGGAGATGAAAAACTTTAGAACTGGGCACCCCACAGTCTTTTAACATGATCAGGGTGAGACAGACGAACATTGAATTTGCTGGAGTTGACCTGGAGCCAGCTGCAGGGGCCATGTGGTTTCTCTGACCCATAAAAGTCACTAAGTGAGGAAGTAATTTATTGCTAGAGATCACTGTCCGCACCAGAATATCCTGGTGTGTTCCTTCATTGTTTCCTTAATAAGGGAATGGGAGAGGAGCTGGGCTGTGAGTGGGGGTGGTAGTGGAGTGGATGGCTTTGGTTTTATTTGTTCTGTTAGACCACATTTGTTGGGGAGGAGGAAGACTGGAAGCACGGTGCTTCTGCAGCTCAGTTTACAGGCGTTTTTCCTGCCAGGCAGCTCGGTGAATAGTGGGAGAGGGAGAGCTGAGACCATAAAGAGGAAAAAGGGGTCATGAACTTAAAATGCATAACTTGGGATTTGCAGTTTGAAGAGAGGACATTTCATAAGTGGCAAATCATTTTGCAGTCCAGAGAAAGTGTCCAATATGTCCTAATTAATTGGTGCCATAAAGGAGAGGACTCCCTACACACACAAATGAAGAAACACCCAAACAATAGCTGTTGATAGCTTTTCCCTGGAAACTACTTTTCTGACAGTGATTCCTTCTCCAGGGTAGCTGCCCTGTTTAACAATCAGCTTCATACAAAGACTGTGAAGCTGAGCTGGAAGACCAGGTAGCAGGCAGCCTTGAAAGTGTGCTGGTACAGTTGAGAGTCTTTTTTTTTCTTCTCCTTCTCCTTTTTTTATAGCCTCAGGCTTTGCAGCAGCAATTATTTCAGTGATTGCTTCCTGGGTTTCTTACCTCAGTCTTACCTGAGGATGTTATCTCTGTGAACCTGAAATAGAAACATTGTTCCAACAACTTGTCTGATCTCCTCTGCTTTTAGTACAAAAACACATGTGATGGCACTGGGAACATTTTGACCTTTTTAGGCTCTTGGAAAGAGATTCTACTGAATTGCTACCTAGGGATTAACAAAAGCTCCCTCAGAGTATTCCTGACTTAGCCTGATAATTTTAACCATCACCTGGGCTAAGTGAACATTAGGGTCACTTGTCAGCCCTTTGGCAGGAAGAATTTTAAGAAGTTACACCCATGTTAATTAAGATGTGTCCAAATACTACCTCAGAACAAACACTTCACATGGGCATACTTTGCCTGCACACGCCAGAAGACTCCTATTTTCTCTCAGGTTAAATCGTACTAACCATGTCATCTTAAGGCCCTGCCCATGGATCTTTGCAGCTTTGGGTAATTAAAGAAGTAGGTACCACCTAGATGGGTTTGTGCATGGGAAGGAGCATGTAGGAATCCACAGAACACAAACTCCAGCCATGGCCTTCAGTGGTGGTCATCTGTCCTCTGAGGGTGGTTGGGGAAGAGCAGTAGCTAGGACTCCCATGTTGGACTTGGAAGAGGTGGGCGTGGGTCTTCATGCTCTGCCCTATGTGTTTGTTTTAATACTTATAATTGTTCAACCTTGGACTCCTTAATGAAATTGTTTTGCTTTATGAAAAGATTAGAGACTGTGAAGTCGGGGAAGGAAGATTTAAATCACAGCTATATTACAATCTAGCTGTGTGACTTTGGGTAAGTTTCTTAATCTCTCTGAGCCTAGTTTCCTAAGCTAAAAAGCAGGGTCTGTCTGGAGAGCCTGGGTTGAGTCCTTTGGGCACCACCCCACAGGGCTCCCTCTCACCCTCTGTAGTACAGAAGGTACCAAGGCTCCCCTCGCTCAGTTCATTATTCCTCCAGTCAGAATCATGCCCCTCCACTTTTTTCTCCTAAACTTGTTCTTTCTGTGAGTAACTTTCCAAAAGCTTCAATTAATAAAACAAATATAATCTTAGAGAGGGATATCGTCCATGAACACTTTAGCTTGAATTAGGTCATGGACTAGCTAGACTGATGATGACAAATACGAAGAATGATAGCAGAGAGGGTTGTGAAAACAAGTGAAGGCCTTTTCCAGGAGGGGGTGCTTCATCGTGGCTGTGACAGAGGGGAAGCAGACAGTGGAGTGAAACTGAGAGAAGTGTTGAGTAGAGAAGGAGAAATTGAGGAATCAAATGCCATGAGAAGATGGGAAGGTAGGACAGAGGAGGCAGAGACGTAGGAGTGTAGCTGTTAGCCCCAGAAATGAGGGCCTGCTCTTCCTCTGAAATATGGAGAAGGGCAGAAAGCATGGGGGGCTGAGAGAGAGAATCCAGGGAGGAGAGAAGCAGAACCAGTTCAGTGGGTTAGAGGGTGAAAAATGAGGCTTTGGAGCCAAGTAAGCAAGAAGTGTTTCTTGTCTGGGACACTAGCCACCTGACCTTGGGTAATCTATGAATTTTCAATGACACGTCAGTTACCACATGGAGATGATACCTAATTTGAAGAGACGACTCAGTGAGATGCTGCAAAGTGCCTGGAACATGCATGCTCTCAATAGATGACCCACTGAATATCACTGTCATCTTCCTCCTCATTGCGTGCTGACAGTGGGTAGCCTGGGAACTTGAGGAGAGGGCCCATGTTTGGAGGAGTTGCTGTGGGACAATAGGAGTAAGAGATAGTATGGGCTCAACAGGAGTGACACAGAATGAATTAATAGTGGACCAAGCCCACGGTACTTAGTGATGTCCAACAATGTCCCAGCTCAGGATAGGAACTGGTGAACACAGAACCAGGTGAGGACATCCAGGAGTGGAGCCTATCCTTCAGACCCAGCAGATGGTTACAGGAGGACAGGGAATAGGCTGCTCCTGTTGTATTTCCTGCTGACAGCTACACAAGGTGAAGGCAGAGGTAGAGTCCAGAGAGATCTTGATAAGGGTGAAAAGTAGGATGCTCTCAGGAGGAAGAAGGCTTAACTGGGTGTTCAGCAGAGAAGCAGCCCAGAAACACTAATGTGAAATGAAACTGTGATGTAAGAACTATGGTGCCAAGAGGTCTGATATGCTGTCAATGGGGATTTCGAAGTCTTGAGAATCCTTCGGTGGCCAGAAATAATGAGGACTGCAGTTATCCAAGAATGAAGAAGAGGGTCATGGGGAGGGTCAGTCATCAAGAAAGGTGATGATGTGGAGCCCTAGCAAGTCCACTAGAAAGAGGTAAATGCTTTGATGCGGGCATGGGAGGCAAGACCTTGAACAGAGATGCGCATATTGTGTTTTGCTTGTGTGTTGACCTGTTTGTTTTAAACTGAGCCAATATTTACATATTTTTATGAAAAAAAGTAATCCTGACTTCTGGCTTTGGTAGAAAAGTATGAATACCTGGCAATGCTGTGTCCATATTTCTGCTGGAAGGAAATGTGATTTTTTGGTTTGCCATACTCCCCATCATTCCCTGTTACACCCAACACTGAGGTGAAGTGTCCTTTGTTATTTATTCTTGAACAGCTGTTTTTCTGTGGTAGGGAAATATATTATGTGTATACAGAAATATGCACCTAGAGAGAGGCCTTTGAGTTTGTGACCTTGATTTGGAGCAAGGGCTGTACCAATGTAGGTAGGCTTTGGTCCAGTGGCAGAAGAGTTGTTCCAGGAGCAGCTCTTAACCATAGCCCCCGGCAGAGAAGGGGCATAGGGAGACAGAAGTAGAGGGTCAGACGGGACTGAAAGACGAAACCACTGTCCCTACAGTTACTTACTTGGGTCCCTTGAGAAGCTTGTTTATTCAAAGTGGTTGTGTCTATCTCCCTTCTGTCATGAGGACTGAGCCAATGGTACTGAGGGCTTTGTGGCAGATCCTTCTGGTTGCCTGCCCAGTGGGGGGGGGGGCTCCAAGGTCCTATTCCATCTACTTGTTTCTTTTTGAAAGAACTCACCTTCTGTGATTGAAGCTGAAAGTGTCAGATTTTCCTTTCTATTTTTCAGTCTTCCTTACACCTAAAGCTCGGGCACTGTCTCAGTCTGTTCGGTACTAATAACAGAGTACCAAAACAGAACACCATAGGCTGAGTGACTTATAAACAACAGACATTTATTTCTCACTGTTCTGCAGGCTGGGAAGTCCAAGTTCATGGCACTGGCATATTTGGTGTCTGATGAGGACCTGCTTCCTCAGAGACAGCACATTCTCACGGTGTCTTCCCAAGGTGGCAGGGGTGATAGAGCTTACTTGGGGCTCTTTTATAAGAGCACCGATCCCATTCATAAGAGTTCTGCCTGTGTGATCTGATCACCTCCCAAAGGTCCCACCTTCTTGTACCATCTCCTTAGGGCTTATCATTTCAACCTATGGATTTTGGGGGTGGGGACACAAACATTCACTCTGTGGCAGGCACATGGTTCAATTATTGTCAACAGGATTTGAGGAAGTTTTCCAGGGGTTTTGAGGAAAGATTTTTCATTCCTAACAAAGCATGGCCCATGAGAGGAAGCAGCCATTTTCTTCAGCCAGATGTAATTGTGTTCAAATAGAAGCCTTAACCGTGACACCCACCTTGCGTCCATGAGAGGAGAGACTGAAGGGCCAGCTCGTGAAGCGTGAACCGAGGCTGGCAGAATGCACAGCTGCCGAGCCTGGGCCCTTGATGAAATTTTTGAGGCTCTGAATAACCTTGTTTTCTTTGGAATTTTTTTTATGTGCAGCCATACATTCCTGTCACTGTTTAGGATATTTAATATCGGATATACTATTACTTGCTGCCAAAAGCGATCTAATGGATATGGACTTCATTCAGAGCTGGGCTTATTAATGGGGCATATAGACTAGTGAGCTGGGGATGCTTCCAGCAACAGAATAAATAGTATATTTTCCTAGTGGATCCATTTAACTTCATGATAGGTTAAACATTACTTTCATGTGAAAACATACATGGATAATATTCATACAGAGTATAAAATTCACCAGATAAAACAGGAGTCTTGAGACTGCTTCCAACAAGGGTCCCAGGAGCCTGGTGATACTGTATGTTGTACATAGTGTTT
The DNA here is from genome assembly GCF_019186645.2 of Phyllostomus hastatus. Taxonomy (NCBI): domain Eukaryota; kingdom Metazoa; phylum Chordata; class Mammalia; order Chiroptera; family Phyllostomidae; genus Phyllostomus; species Phyllostomus hastatus. Next base: position 12,459,605 of record NW_025334038.1, read on the forward strand.
TTCTTTCCATTGAGCACAAGCCATAAAATAATTCAAATTAAACTGCAGGTGGAGAGGCTAAGTCAGACACAACCAAGAGTTGTGTCTACTGTGATTATTGAAGGGAACCTAAACTGGAGCCGTGACAGGACAATGAAATGTCAGAGCTTTGGAGGATTTAAAAAGGGCCATTGTGGTTTCAAACATAGTTTTGCCCGAACTAGTTTTCTCAGCTTTCTAGGTCCTTGTCAACATCTTGCCATTGTTTTGTATTTGTGAAAAATAGTGATTTTTTTTTCCTTAGAGGATGATTGCATTTCAGATCCTCCAGTGTTTCTTTGGTGATTTATCTTTTGTTTTAATTCAATGTGCCACTGAAGTTCTGCCCTGGAGTTTTCCTTTAAGTAGTTAACATGAATGAAAGCAGAAGATTGCCAGGAGTCAGCCAAATGCTGAAACAGATTGTAAATACCTGTAGGGGAAGTATTTAAGCATTTCCGATAGGAAGGATACTGTAAATTTTACATGCAGGGTCTTTGCATCAAAGCCAAACCCCCTGCTTTTCTTCCTACTTTGAGACTCTTAGAAAAGGTCAGCACAAAGGACCTACTGTTTCCACAGCCATTTACATCACCACTCCATCTTGTTATTTCTGACTTCTTGCCAATCATATTGAGAATTTCTTGAGGGGAGTAAAAAAAGAATAACCAAACCAGCTTTGCCTTCTTGACAGGGGAGAATAGAAAGAAAAGACTCTGTCTCAGAGACAGGCTTTTCTTTTTCTTCTTTCTTTTAGTTTATGTTTTAACTTGACACTCTGCCTTTGACAACCCCAGGACTTCAAGCTGATGAAAAGCTGAGTTAATTTTCTCTTCCACTGCTCAATCTCATGTTAATTTCTTTTAAACAGAACCGTTGAAGAGGAGTTGGTTTAGGGAATAGGCCCATCAGACTTCTCCCCTGGGTTATGTGCTGGCACTCCGGGCCCTTAGACGGAGGCTGTGGTAATTCCCTTCAGTTCTGTCAGCAATGGGGGGCACAAGCAGTGACACGAGGAGGGTGGAAGAAAGGTGGGGACGTCTCAGACCATCTGCATTCCAGGGCATCTGCTCCCCCTTCTGAGGAAGGCTTACCCTGTGCTAGCTTGTTTCTCCAGACTAGGCCTGCTCTGTTTGTCTCCAGCAGTTTTCTGCTTCAGCCTCCAGGCTCTCAGGAAGCTCCAGGGGGTCCCTCTTCCTTTAACCACTCACTCAGTCTTCCAACAAATTACTGAAAACCTAATCATTGTTGCAATAGCTAACATTCTGTGAGACTTTCGATGCCATTTCTTAGTAGGAGGAGTGGAGCCGTTAAGGGGTTAAGGGCATAGAGTCTGGAGCCCGATTGATGGGGGTTGAATCCCAGCTAGCTAAATGATGCGAATGAGCGCACCCCACCCGCTTCTTGTGAGGACTGAATGAGGCATGGCATCTTCCACGCTCAGCTGCTAGATGGTCATCACTGTCATTAGTGCACAGGAGCTCACAAACATGGAGGCCCTGGAGCTCTTCTCCTTTCCTGAGCATTTTCCTTCCCAGTCTTCTGCCTGAGCCCTCATCTGCCCACCTCGGTGATTCACCAAGCATACATCCAGTACCTGCCAGGAGGTCTGCACTGTGCTCAATGCTGTGGGGTGACAAAAAGACTGAGTGTCACGGACCATCATGGGAGTCTGCTGTCTGAACCGAACGTACACCAGGCAGGACCCAGTGTGTGGGAGGGAGCCAGGGGGAGTCCGCACGTTAAGCAGCAGGTAGAGAAAGGCCCTGGTCCGAAGCAGAACCCTGGGTAAATCATTGTCCCTCTTGGAATCTCACTTTTCCCAACTGTAAACTGGAGAGTTAGTCAAAAGCTATCAAACTTTTTAGACCAGGGCCCACAGTTAGAAGGGTCCACAATTGTATATTGTGACCCTCAGAACTACAATAACTGAAACATAAATTTTATAAAACAATACTTGCTCTTAATACGTGAAGTTCTTTGCTTTCTATTTTTTTAAAGCAGGTCATAATCCTTTATATTGACTTCCTGACCCCCTAATATTTCAGTTTGAAAAACGCTGGACTAGATGATCCCTAAGGGGCCTTTCAGTCGGAACTTTCTATGATTTTAGATCTACATGGGCTGTATGGATATAAGAGAAGAAAGAGTAATTAATCTCCTAGGACAATGACTGGCTACAGTCCAGCTAGATTATTATTTTTTAAAATTATATGTATGGTTGGCTCCCATACCAGCTTTCTGGAATGCAAAGTCTAATGGAAAAGAAGGGGCTAATTGCTGGGAATCATTTACTGCAGCAGATGAGGCTGCGAACAGTTACAGGGTGCACTGCTCCTCTGAACTGGGTTTTCATTTGTGGAAGAAGAAAAAATCCCGACTTCAGTGTTTGCCCCTGTTTTCCAGAGTGTGGGAATTCTGGAAAGAATCTCCTCCGGAAAAAATATAAGAATTTAAAAAAGTCAGCTTGTTTTAATTCCTCAGTGGTATAACCCTGTGAGTTAGGGGGTTTGGAGAAACAACTTCCCTGCCCACCTAAATGTTTGCTTTTGCCCTAATGTGTTTGTCCATTTGCTTGACTGCTCAGGAGATAGTCATCTAGAAACACAAGCTTCAGGAGAAACTTAAAAACAAGTAGAACAAACAAAACATACCACCCCAACCTCCCAGACAGTAAAACCAACCTGTGACCTCCCACTACAACATCAGTTTGGCCTTTAGTTTACTTTTCGCAGGGAAAACTCACATCCAGGGGGCCCTTTGGGACTGTACTCTGTGTAGGGCTTATGAACACCCAGGAGACCTTCTCAGTCTCTCTCTCTCAGATGGGTCTCTCTTGCTCTTTGCACGCTATGAAACTTTTGGAATTTTTAGTGATTTTTCTGAGATTAAATGGCTTTTTTTTAACATCTTGAGCCTTTCAAAGTGCTCCCTCTCAGTCTGGAGTGAAGCCTAATCAACACCTGTAGAGACAGGCTCTTTGGGAAAATATCAGCCAGAAGTTTCATGGATGCAGATTTTGGCTTAAAGAAGTCAAGACTCCTTTCCTGCCCTTCCTATCTGTTGTCTGAATTAGATTTTGGTTGAGAACATGATTCTGAGTCAGTGGATTGGGCAAATTTCTGCATTTCCCATGCCTCTAAAATGCAGTCAATAGTATTGAATACACAAGATTAAGTTATAGAATGCACAGTGTTTAGAATTATGGGGTAAATTACTAACTAACAACACCCACTAGCATTACTGTTGACCTATACCCCAGGAAAGTAGGAAGTTCAAAGATGGAGAGAATGATGCTAGGAGATATGTCCTTAAGGCCATGTTGCAAGTGCAGGAGGATGGAACCCAGATAGTGCTTCCACTCCTGTGACCCCATACATCCATCCAACTGGGGCATGGGAGGGAGGTGGCCACGTGGTCTTGGTGAAAAGTGGGCAAGAGTAGGGCCCTAGGGAAACAAGGAGAAAGACACCAACCCCACAGAACGGCTAAAAAGATGAGCAAATCAGTGGGGAAAGCATTTGAATGGGACTGGGTGCGTAGTAGAGGCTAGATAGATGGTGACTATAACAATAGCCTCCTTTGGTAACAGCTGGGCCCCTTTGTCAGACCTGCAGGTTTTCTTAATTCAGGCCTTTCTCAAGGTAAGGAAATGGCAGTTTGCTTGAACACAATGGTCTTTTTAAGGCAGCTCAGATGTTTATCTTATTCCAATATTTACCCTACTGAATAGGATTTGGGTGGCTTACTTTTCTATTCCTCTGGGGAGTGAGGTTTCACCAGTTAAGTCGAATATCAGCTTTTAAGTGAAAAATGGAAAAAGCTGAGAGAAAATCCTCTTCTGACTCAGGGGAGAAAAAGGCTCTGGTAAATTCTGGCCTGGATTATTCTCTACCCATAACCTTGGGGGCAGGGGGCCCAGGGAAAAGGTGGAAGGAGTTTGGATTGGCTGAAATAGCCGCAAAGGTTTAGCAGGAACCCTGTCCAGGCCTGAGGCCTGGAGCACCAGGGTGTTCTAGCATCTGATTGCATATCAGGGATAGTAGCTCCTCCTGGTGCAGAGTACCTGTTGACAGCCAGAGCTCCCATCCCCCACCTCCAGGTGGCCTAGGTCTGGCCAGTCGTCCTGTTAGAGCCTAGGGTAAATGCCATACCATTCTTTCCCTCAATTTGGCTGAAATCAATCACAGGAAATTAGATCTATGATAACAGCTTCTTCAAATAAGAAGGACAGTGGCCAAATTAGTCCTGTGGGTGTAGGTATGTGTTCGGTTAGCAATATGTCTCCTTAGAACTAAAGACTTTAATTTACAGAATCCTTCAGAACCGCTGCCAAGAGCTTTCCCTTCAGGTAGCACTCAAAACAACAAATGCTATTCAGCATATTTGAAAGTTTGAGTGCGTCTTTGCCAAGACTGTCAAGGACTATATATTTTTATTCAACTAATCCTCTCAATAAGGCTTTTAAACGGGGTTTTACAGATAAAGAAACAGAGGCACAGAGAAATCATGTCTCTCTGTGGTTAACTAGCTAGTGAGCGTAGAGCCAGGGTTTGAAGGTGGGCTTGTGTAACTCTCAGCGCTGTACTCCTCTTGGAGCAGTTCTTGGAAACAAAGCATGCTATAGGTGTGTGAGCGTTTTGTTTTGGGCGGCCAATTCTGTTCTGAGACTGGGTTTGTTTTTGCCAGCAATTTATTTAACACAAGTTCACTGCAGGAATTTCACAAGGCAACAGCATAAAAGATAATGTCTCTTTGTAAACCAATAAAGAAATAACATGCTCCACACCAATAACAGATTAATCACACTACTGTTTCAGGCAAGGGGAGATGAAAGCAATAAAGTCCAAATTGAGTAGAAGTGTGCAACTGTCTTCACCAACTGTGTTAACTATGAGCTGATTTCCAGCTGTCAGAGAAAAAAAAGCCCCTCATTGCTAGAACTCATTGCTAGGAAACTACGGTGCAAGTGCTGGGAGGCAAGAGAGTCTCCTTCGCGGGACTACTGCACCATTTTCACCACTGTCCATAAAAGTCTCCTTTACTGGGGCAGGGGCTAATGCCACAGAGGTCTTTGAAGAACTATTTAGATCAGCAAGGGTCACCTTGCCCAGACCCAACACTCTTGGATGGTCCTCACAAACTCTTGGTATTTAGAGTTTAAAATTTAGTCTCTAAATGTCCCCTTGCCATAGTCTCCTCTTCGGATGCTTTTTGTTGACAAGCCCCCAGAGGCTCCCCTCAGCAGCTGGGCTGCTGACTGCTTATCAGCAACAACAGATGAGATGATGACAGCCTGCCACACCTTCACTTTTATTCCCAAACAGCTTTACTCTGAAAACAACTTCGTTTTTGTCACAAACAAGTGGATTTGAAATGATATCAAATGAATGCGCAACAGTAAACCTGGTGGCTTTATTTCCCTCGGGAAGCTTCCGTCAGGTGAAGGGACAGGACTGGCCAGATGAGGTAAGAGAAGAGAAATACTGCTTGTAAGATCAGGATTTAGGTAGAGCAAGGGTTTTCTGTGTGGTACCACCGAAAATTCTTTACATTTCCAAGGCACTGGGGGGCAGGTAGGGCACTCGGCCACTTTTACAACACCTAAGCCATTTCATTTATTGTCTTTAGTTGATGGGGGAGCCACAGGCAAGTGGTTCAGAGAGAAAAGACTTAATTGTGCCAGACAGTGGGCATCTTTCTAGTCTGTACCTGTCCTGGAGGCTGAGGCTGTGTGAAAAGAGAAGATAGACAGCTGCCTACACACTCATGAGAAAAACTATCTCAAAGCAATCCTTCCGTGTACTAGTAAGATACTATTCCTCCACCAAATTTTTACCTCCGAACATGAGAATTTTTCCAATGATGTTTATAGCTCTCCCATAAGCACAGATTTGTTTAATCTGTAGACATCTACTGTGAATTATCGATGTGCCAGGCACTGTTCTAGAAGCTGGAGATACGAGAATGAAAGGATGGACAGATTTGATGGCACTAACAACAATGACAAAAACTCCAGTATAATGAAAGATGGTAGAAACAACATTAAAATTAATCAGCAGAGTAGGAGAAAATAGTACCATATAGGCAAATAAACAGGTCAGTATCATAATATGTAAAGAGCACCTATTAATCAATAAGAAAAAAGACATGCCCAATAGGAAAATGGGCAAAGTAAAGAAAAAAAAAGGCCCTTGTCTTGGATTCAGAATTTAGCCAAGAGGAGAGGAAAGTCACAACTAGTAAGTGCTATAAACAGAAACATGTACGAAGGAGTCACATCACCTGTGTGTTAGTTTCTGAGGCTCAATGGTAGCAAAAGTCAACTGAGTAAAAATTACCCTTAATAGATCCTTTAAACCCACCATGTACAGTATACATGATTTTGTTTATATAAGGCTTTACCTCTTGGCATTCAAGAAGCACTGTGACAGAACAAATGAAAGAACAGAAGGAATGCGGAGGTCTGGAGACTTAATCCATTCTGCCCTTAAAGATAAGGGATATAGGCCTGTTTGGGGCCTCTAGGGTTGAGGTGCCCTGGAAAACTCTGGTTGGAGCTGTCCAGCACAGAGTCGAGAACATGGATCTAGCAGGCTTAGCTCAGAGCTGAAGAGAGGGAGACAGAGGTTGAACCTCACATTAAGCATCAGTTACTCCTGTGAGTAGAAGGGCCTAGACTGGCAGTAAGGAGACAAGGCTTCTTTTGCTCAATTATGTGGTGAGCTTTTCCTGTTAACTCATCTCTAAGGTGTGAATGAGCTCATCAACGTCCTCCCACCTCTGAGGGCAGACCTGCTGGAAACTCCTGGGTGTCTGGCCCAAAGCAGGAGGCTCTGAAAGGGGATGAGAGGTGACATTGGTAGACACCACCTGACTGCTTTTCACTCAAGTGGCCCTGTGACTACACAGGAATTGGAGACAGTGGATGACTGGAAGGTTAAGAGGAGGGAGACACACCATGGCTTCTCTGGCAGCCTGTGTAATGTGGCTTTCTTCAGGGTCCCCAAGAAGTAAAGTGGTGGGCTCTCAGCCTTCTGTTCATGGAAGTCATCTGGAGAGTTTATTAAACTGCATAACCATGGACCCTCTCCTCAAAGACTTTGAATCTGTATTACCTTAGCATAAGGTGATGGAATCTGCATTTTATTTTATTTTTCCCACTTATTTATGCATTCATTGGTTGATTCTTTTTTAAAATTATATTTTATTATTTATGCTATTACAGTTGTTCTGATTCTCCCCCCTTCTCCACCCCACTCCCCCAACTCCCTCAGGCAATCCCCCAACAGTTGTTCCTGTTGATGGGTCATGTGTATCAGTTCTTTGGTTACTCCATTTCTTATACTGTACTTTACATCCCCATGGGTATGGAATCTGCAATTTAGTAAACACTCCAAGTGCTACTAATGTAAGATTCAAAGTGGCTTAAAGGTCCACACAATATAGAAATTTATTTAAAAATACAGAGAAGATAAAAAGACCTTTTGAGAAATATTGCCCTTAAAGAGAGTCCAAAGAACCAAAGCTACAATGTATGGATGTTTAGTAACAGGGTGTCTTTGGCATGTGCCTTCAGCCTGCACTGACAGATGTGAACAGAAACTGCACACGAGGCTTGTTGTCGTAAATGCTGCAGGGCTGTTGGAGAGGACCCAGCCCGCCACAGCACCGGGCCTTCCCTCTGGAGACCCTACAGCAGAGCTTTTCTGTCCCAGTGCTGGGAGACCTGTGCATTTGCCCGCTAACTGGTTTGCTCTTGTCCTGTGGAGGTCTCCTAACTGTTGGACCGGTTTCCTTGGTCTGCTCTCTCTTCTGCGGATCATGGCTAAACAGGTGGCCCACCCCTAGCAACTATGGTTTGCCCTTGTGTGACAATTGCTACCCTGACTCCCAGGCTTCAAGTTAATCTCTTACCTGTTGTTTTCCCTTCATGCTTCCTTACTATTTTTAAAAATATTTTTTGAGATGAAACTAACATAATAAAATTTACCATTTTACTGATTTTAAAGTGTACAACTCAGCAGCTTTTAGTACATTTCCAACATCCTGCAACCAACACCACTATTTAATTCCCAAACATTTTCATCACCCTTAAAAGAAATTCCTCATCCATTACACAGTCACTCCCCATGCCCACTTCCCCGCAGCCACTGACAACCACTAATCTGCCTTCTGTCACTGTGGATTTTCCTATTCTGGACATTTCCTGTAAATGGAACCATATAATTTGTGGTTGTTTATGCCTGACTTTTTTCACTTAGTACAATGCTTTCAAGGGTCATCCACGTTGTAGCATGTATTAGGACTTCATTCCTTACTAATGGCTAAATAATGTCATTTTAATAGGTAAACCAAATTTTGTTCGTCCATTCATCAGTTGGTGGACATTTGGGTTGTTTTATTGCTCCTTTTAATATATATATATATATATATATATAACTTATTATTCTTTAAATTTTATTTTAATTGTTGTTCAAGTACAGTTTTCTGTCTTTTACCCCCATCCCAGCCCACCCACCTATCCCTCCCCATCTCCCTCCCATTTCCACCCCCTGCCCAGTTTTTGTCCATGTGTCCTTTATACTTGTTCCTGTAAACCCTTCCCCTTTTCCCCTGAAATTCCCTCCCCTCTTCCCTCTGGTCACTGTCAGCCTGTCCTCTATTTCAGTGTCTTTGGTTATATTTTGCTTGTTTGTTTCTTTTGTTGTTTAGGTTCCTGTTAAAGGTGAGATCATATGGTATTCGCCTTTCACTGCCTGGCTTATTTCACTTAGCATAATGCTTTCCAGTTCCATCCATGCTGTGGCAAAGGGTAGAAGCTCCTTCTTTCTTTCTGCTGCATAGAATTCCATTGTGTAAATGTACCACAGTTTTTTGATCCATTCATTTACTGATGGGCACCTAGGTTGCTTCTAGCACTTGGCTATTGTAAATTATGCTGCTTATGAACATTGTGGTGCATAGGTTCTTTTGGATTGTTGTTTCAGGGTTCTTAGTATATAATCCTAGCAGAAACATTCCTTTGAATTACATATAGCTTTTAGCCACCTCAAATTCTTTTTGTGATAAAGCAGAACACAGATGGGCAATTAAAATTCATCTATATGTCTCCCTTTGTTTAGCTGCATGTATGATTCTATACAACAATCAATAAAAATGAAATATTGTCCTCAGTCCTGAGTTCAGATAATAAAGTATGGGTTCTAATTATTCAGTGAATTATTAATCCATCATTTGTACCCAGTCCTGAGTCTCTCCTGGGGTCCCATGTCCCACTAGAGGTCAAGGCAGCCTGGGGATGTGATCCCTTTGTCCTGGTGATAATCCCTCATCTGATTCACTGCCACTCACAAGCATGGACACCTCTTCCTCATCAGAGGTAGGAACAAGGAAAAGGAGCAGGACGGGACCACTCTTCCCAAGTCCATTTTGTTCTTTACAATGTGGATGGGTTTCAATTAAAATGAGGTCATGGGCTATTAAGATAACTGACTGCACAGTGTGGGGGAGGATGAGTCACCTGTGTGCATGTGAAATGCCCATGGCTGTTTGGTAGAACTTGGGCTCCAGTCTCTGTTTTCTTCTAGGAGTGAGTTTAAGAGTGGGCAGCAGAGTCATCATTGGAAATGAATGTGCTTCATGGGGATCCAAGATTACCTTCTTGCCTCTGCCCTCCCCTTTGTCTGGATTCACAGAACAAAACCATGTGAAAACAACAGAGGAAAACATGGCTAAACTTTATTTTTTAGTTATTATTTTTTTAAGAATATATTTATATTACAGGGAGAGAGAGAGACAGAAAGGGACAGACAGAGGAACAATGATGTGAGAGAAACATGGATTGGTTGCTTTCTGCACAGTCCCCAGCTAGGGATCAAATCTACAACCATGATATGTGCCCTGGCCTGGAATTGAACCCACAGCCTTTCAGTGTACGGGGTGATGCCCCAACCAACTGAAATACCAGCTGGGTAAGGTGGCCAAACTTTAGATGGTTATGTACTTGGAGACCTCAATTATGTGCCGCACCCTGAACCAGATCTTGATGGTTCTAAATGGGGATAGGATCAAGGCAAGGATGGGTGGTGTGTGCCATTAGGGCCATGCCCAGTGCAGCCATACTCTCCCTGGTCATTAGTTCTGGTGGGCAGCTGAGGAGGCAGGGCGATATTCTTCTGCCTGGTGTTCTACTGTCTCAGGAATACGCCAAGGGAGAGTTAGGAGACTGGGCTGGTTTCAGGAAAAAACCCAGTGTCTGAAATCAATTCAAGACATTCAAAGATGGGTCAATTTCTTGTGTGTGTGTGTGTGTGTGTGTGTGTGTGTGTGTGTGTGTGTGTGTGTGTTATGTGTGCTGTTTGTGTGTGTCTGGGTAGGCAAATCCCTAACCTTTGAACTCTTACCAGAAAAAGTGATTGCAATCCTGTGACAAAAATCACTTAGAACCGCTCTGTAGATGTAGAATTACATGCCAACTGGACTGAGCAACTGGCTCCAGGGGACATGTTTTGTGTCCTGATGATCTGTGAGACTGTCCTGCTTGGTCAAATGCACACCCCTCCCTGAACTTTGTGAACATGGTAGGGGTAGAAGAAGAGGGGCTTCAGATGCTGGATTGATTGGGTTGGTTAGGTTGGGTTTCTGACAAAATGAGAGGTGTCAGAAGCTGGATTCTTTTGAGGTCTGAGCTAGAACATGGTTGTTTCAGACCTGGGTTGCAGATCTCATGAAAAGTAAGGCAAGTTAAGATCATTAGAGACAACTCATGTTCAAGTTCCAGAGGACTCAAGAGTAAATGCCAAATGTATGGGGCCAGAAGCAGGCCTGAGAGTTGAAGTTCAGGATCATGGAGCCAAGAGTTGGAGGATAAGAAATCAGGTAGGGAACTGAGTAAGAGTGTGATTGTGTGCATGCTACTGTGTACGTACACAGGTACGCACACTAGGGTGTTCATGTGTGAGCATGTGTGGGCTGAATATGGTGCAAATATGTGCATGTAGTGTTTGTGTGTATAGAGTATCCTGGATATGTTTATGTGCTTGAGACCAGTGCGTAGATATGAATGTAAGTGGCAGCCCCTAAGTACTTGTTTGGACTTTGTTGTGTGAGTTTAGAAGCTGGCAGGTGTGTAATGACATTTGGGTGGTGGACTGGGCTGCTTGTGAACTTGTACGTCACATGTAATTGAGGCCAACTGTGCTCAGTACCTTGCCTTCTGAGGGTTGCTGTTAGGGGTAGAGATCTGGTTTTGCTGTTAGACCATTCTAGGGTTGCATTTACTAAAATTAATGAACTGAAACCTCCTGAGAGAGGTAAGGAGAATCACTGGGACTTTAATAATAAATGTGTACTGACAGTACTTAGGGAAAAATTTCTCTCTGAAACCTTTGACCTCCTAGTTTCTAGTTCTACCTTCTGACTTCATACACCTTCAATAGGCTGTACATTCCAAGGTAGTTCAGAGGTTTAAATTGCCTCTTCAACTGTCAGCAGCTCTGATGGAATGCACTCAGATGCAAGTCAAAGTCGTCTTAGGGCTGGGAGAGGCCTGTGGAGCTGCCAATGAACTCGGGGTGGGAGTTAGGAGTGTTGGACTCTGCTGGGTGACCATGGACAGAGATGCTTCTGATCCTAGTGTCTCACCTGCAAAATTGAGGTATTGTTGGGGGTGGGTTCTTTAAGCCCTGTTGCAATGCAGCAGGGTGGGATTGCAGGCTGAAAGCTGCCTGTGGTGTCCAGCTGGGGGTAGGATATCCGGTAGCATTTGAACTCCTTTTCCACAACTTCAAAAAGTGTACCCATGCAGGTTTTTGGAACAATGACTAATTGTTCCTAAAGGACAAGGTGCTTTAGTTTCCAGACCAATCAATATATGTTCACAAAATCAATACTTTTCCATAAAGATGTGTGTTTTCTGGTGTTTCAGGCTGGGTTGAAAGACATAATAAAATCCATTGGCTCTTTCCATACACTGAATACCTGCTGAACTGCCTGCCCTTCACAGACTTGGCCCTGGGTTGGTAGTTACTCAGGTCTCTCAGTACCCATGAGACAGGCACTATAATCCTCCTTTCACTCATGGAAAACCAGAGGCAATGAGAGGTTAAATAATTGAATCCTGAGTGCTTCACAGGCTCTTTTCTTAGATTTCCAGGGTCTTGGTTATAGATGATCCGTTTTATAATCTAAGAATATGCTGATGAGAAAATGCATTGTGTTTCAAAGGAGAAGCAAAATCTCAACATATCACACCTTGTGACAAATTCTAGTCCCTCTACCCAGCAGGAAAAACTCTAGGCACCAGCAGCTCAGACAGCCAAGTCCCATAGCTGGCTTCCTGCAGCAGGGACCTCTGGGGGGCAGCAAGGAGAGAGCCTTGGGTGGGGGCCCTGTTGGGTAAAGCCAGTGGAGTTTTGGTTTCAGGTCCTTCTAGTAACGTTAGTAGTGCTCTCTTGTTCTAGTGATGGGTGGTGGGATTTCATCCCTCCAACAAATATACTGTTACACATTTATTTATTTAAAAAATGTTTTTATCCTTACCCAAGGACATGTTTTTAAATTGATTTTAGAGTGCAGGGGACGGGTAGGGAGAGAGATGTGATAGAGCAACATCTATCTGTTGCTTCCCGCACGCACCCTGACTGGGGATTGAACTCACAACCTAGGTAAGTGCCCTGACTGGGAATTGAACCTGCAACATTTTGGTGCATGGGACTATGCCCCAACTATCTGAACCACTCGGCCAGGTTGATACATTTATTAATGAATTATTAAACATGATATTTAGAGACATTTTCTTGTTAAGGAATAACCCTCAAGTCCATGAAAAAGCATCAGCTCCTTTCCTGAATCCCCTTTTAAAATCTTCCTTCCCAAGGGGGTGGCTGCGGGGTTTTGTGCTCTGAGTCTGACTGAGGTGTCTTGCTTAGGCCGACACTCTTTGTGTTTCCCTCCACACAAGTTGATTTTCCCAGGGTCATGCTGCGACAGCTCACTATGGACACAGCATTCTCCTGCAAGATATTTTCTGAAACCACCAAGAGCATTTTGGTTTTCAGGATCCTTATTTAAAGAATTTGCATTAATAGCTCTTTGGGCCCCTCATTTACATACATGTTTGAAAGGGCAGGAGCTTGGGGAATGCAATGAAAAAATGAGAACGAGCTGGCACTGTGTGCTCTGCAGAGTTGCCCACGACTTTCAAAATGTAGAAATTTAACTTTTGGTTAGCATAATATGTTCTTGTGCTGCATGGAGTCTGGGAGAAGAATCAACACTGTGAATGTTTTCTACCTTTGCCTCCATGATAGAGAGTGTTGTTATTAGCTTCTGGTTTTCCAGGAGAGAATAAAGTTTTCTCATGTAGTGGTTTTTCTGGGGGATGGGGGGAACAGGACGTTAATTAAGACCCATTAGGAAATGAAAGGGAATGTGTACTAAGGAGCCAACACTGTTTTGCAGTTGGTGCCAGATCCGATAGCACAGTGCCCTGTGGTCAAGATTGCTTTGTGTTTATGATTCTGAAAAAAATGGGTCTATGGGTGAAAATACATTTTTTTTAAGCAATGATGCTTTATATTGTTTAGAAATTAGGTGAGATCTAATGGCTTTTGCTAAATCCTGCTGAGACCCAAAGGTGAGTGCTTGTTGTGTTTTGTATTACAGATCCTTAGATAATTTCTTGAACCACAAGTGTAACCCATTGCAAGTTTTAAACTAAAAAGAGCTAAGGAACCATGCAGCTGTGTTTTTAAAGGAATGTGAAAAACAAAATGACAGTGTAAATCTGAGTGGCACGAAGTTTCCTCTGGACTTGTTGAACCTGACTTAAACTGGGGTCCATGGACCCCACAAGGAGTCCACTTTTAGAGTTCTGAGTATTTCTAATGGAACACTGGAACGTCCTTTAATTCTAAAAGTAAGCAAAAACAAACCACAGTACCATCAGCAGACCTATGACTACCACCAATAGAAATCATACGCTGTTTCGCAGGTCAGGTGGTTTGCAGCAACTGACTCACACTCTGAGTTCTGGCTTCTAATAACTTTGTTCTCTCTGGGAGATTCAACTGCACCCTGCACATGTGCATTACTCAAAATGATTTAAATTTTCCTTTTTTGCTAAGCTAGGCTAAAGGCTGGTGAAAGTTGCAGTAGCTCCTAAATATATATTCAATGTGATAAAAATAAAATCAATTTAAGGCTTTTAAAATTATTGAGTCATGTCTTGAAATCATTGTAATTGTGTATTTATTTTAATTTTTAAAAAGATTTTATTTATTTATTTTTAGGGAGAGGGGAAGTGTGGGAGAAAGAGAGGGAGAGAAACATCAGTGTGTGGTTGCCTCTCAGGCAGCCCTGCACTGGGGGCCTGGCCTGTAACCATAACTCAGGCATGTTCCCTGATGGGGAATTGAACCAGCAACCCTTTGGTTCTCAGGTTAGCACTCAATCCACTGAACCACACCAGCCAGGGTTATTTTTAATAAAAAAAAACTTGAAAAAATATGTTTATTGATTTGAGAGAGAGAAAGGAAGGGGGGAGAGAGAGAGAAAGAGAGGGAGAGTTAGAGAGTTTTAATTTTTTGCATGTGTAATTTTAGCCAAAGGGGCATACTGTATATGCTGTGCTGCACTGTCCCCCCGCCCTTTACTCCCTTTAAATTGAATAGGCTGTAAATACCTTTCCATGTCATTTAATAGCCTTCTAAGTATCCTTTCAAATGTCTGCCTAGTATTCCATACATGGATATACTATTTTTATTTAAGCCATCCCTTATGGTTTAACAGTTTGTATCATGTGTTTTACATTATTGTCAATAATATTTTTTTATCTATTGAATTCTGGGCTTTATAGCTAGCAGCTTTGTTTGGGAACAGTTCAGAGAGCTGACTCGATTTTAGAAAATCCCAGCTGACTCCAAGATAGGTTACTGTGTCTGCCCTTTTCATTTCTTCTTTCCTGTTTAATTGTTCTGTCTCTTCCTTTCCCAGGTCTATACTAGAGGGAAGTACAGGGCTCTTCGTCTCCTCCCAGCTCACTTTGTCTTGCTCTTCATCTCAGGAGCTCACAGGGCCGGAGGCTGAGATAATTCTAACTATACCCTACTGCCTCCTCTCCTTGTCTGTTTAAGGCATTGCGAGCAGGGCACAGTTAAGGAGTAAGACAGCACTGTGAGGACTAGGCTAGAAATGACAGTTGCCTGTGTGACCCCTGCCAAGCTTCATTACCTATCGTTCCTCAGAGGTAGTCAGTTATATTTTTTTTACTTTTTTTTTTAAGTCGTCTCCTTGTTTCTCCATAACATGCGTATACGGCATTTTTTTCCATATTGAATTTTATCTATTGTTTTCTTTCTATAGATTTAGAGAGTAATCTGATATTTTAGCCAATTCCCCTCCTTATATTCTATTGGTAGAGTTATATAGCAGCTTTAATTAGATCAACATTGGTATTTACATCTATTTACTATGACTATATAGACATTGTTTACAGCTAAGCCAAAGCTGAGCCAAATAGTATACTAGAGTTACAATTCCTTTTTCATGAAACATTTTGTTTCCCCTATAGTTAATAATTACTCATTTGTTTTTGTATTTTCATTTGCACTTACTACTAATATATCCCTAAAGTTTCTACTAGAGTTTAAAAATATTCCTCAACAGGGTTGAAACTATCAGATAATTTATCAGTGTTCCTAGTACCCTTTTCAGAAGATGTTTTCAGAAAACAGACAGAAACTTCTGTCTGCTTTCTCCTCAGCTGTCCTGGGATTTCTCTTTATCATTATCTTTAGAATTCACTTTGATTTTCTCCTATGTGGGATTCTTATTTCCAGGATTCCCTGTCTTTCTTTTTCTTGGTTTATTCTTGTTTCGTGCTAATAAATGTTTAACCAACCAGGGCTGGGGTCGGGCATTGAGGAGGGAGGAAGCCCTGGTTTGTAGTGTTATGTTTTCTGTGTCATTTCCACCTTGGCTGATATTAAGCCACAGATGTATGTTGCTAAACTTGGTGAGATAGATAGATAGATATTAATTTCTCTCTCTCTCTCGGAAGAGATTTATTATGGGAGCTCACATGATTATGGAAGCTGAGAATTCCCACCGTGTGTTTTCTCCTCTGCCTTTTTGTTCTCAGGTTGTCCCAGATTGGATGATGCTCACCACACTGGGGAGGGCCAGGTTCTTCACCGAGTCCCCCAATTCAAATGCTAATCTCATTTAGAAACACTTTCCGAGACACACCCAGTGATAATATTTAATCTGGGAGCCCCTTGGCCCACTCAAGTTGACCTAAAATTAATCATCACACTCTGAACTGGGGAGGGCTGGTAAGAGCTGCTATGGCCACACCTTCATTTTGATGGAGCACACCTTCCAAAAGCTCTTTAGAAAAGGTGCATGGGAAATGAATGTTTGAAATGATTGTTTTGCTTACACCTGATTGATGCAGACTTGATTTTGAAATCTAAGTGGGAAATGATTTTCACTCAGAACTTTAGAAGTGTTGCTCTATTTTTTTTTCTTGTTTTCAGCGTTGCTGGTGAAACTCCAGTGCCAACCCCAGTTCAATGTTTTGTATGTATCTTACTTTTCTGTTTGGAAGCCTTTAGAATCTCCTCTTTATCCCCGATGGTAGGAAAATTCATGATTTTTCCTACCCGCATCCCTGCCGTCCCCCACTGCCACCCCCCCACCACCATTGTTCTGTATCCTTACCAGATTTTCAATTAGGAAGCTCATGCCTTTTAGTTCTGGAAAACTTTTCTATATTTATTTGATTTCCTCTCTTCCATTCTTTCTTTTCCTAGAATTCTTACTTGTTATATATTAGATCTCTTGTTTTAATTTTCTAATTTTCCTTTTTTTTTTTTTTTTGATTGCTGGGATTTCCTCCTCAACTGTATTCCAGCCCTGTGTGCACCGTCAGTCGCTGCTGTCGGGGTGATGGTGCCCTGGGAGTGGGGCCATGCCCTATACCTGTGTCTCCTCTGAGTGCCTGCCTGGCACAGTGCTTGACAGAACAGAGAGGTGGAGACAGCAAAGGCTTTTGATCCAGGCAGATCTGCTTTTGAGCTGGACGCCAGGGACATGATATTTAATGTCTCACTTCTTCAGTTTTCTAGTTCAGCGCTGAGAGTGTGTTACCCTATGGGGAGGGGCAGGTCTGGTGAAAGGAGGACAAGGCCCTCCCATCGTCCCACTCTCCCCTAAAAACATAAAATCTCACAAGAGATTACATTTTATAATTCCCAGTATCACAGTCAAGTAATTTTATCTAAATAACAAGGAACATTTTGATACTTCAATAGGAGTATTGCTTTTTAACAATGAACGATGAATGTAAATCATCTTCTTCCAGATGCCTTTTGCACCCTTCCTCCCTTGACCAAATTAATGCCAATAAGAATAGCTAAGATTTATTGAGCATTTGCCATGTGCCAGGCCCTGTTCCAAATACTTAACATGTATTTATTTAATTCTTACAACAACCCAGTGAAGTAGGTGGTATTGTTATTTCCATCTATACCTGAGCAACCAAGGCTCAGAGAGCCTGGGGTTACACAATTTGTAAATGCAGTGCTGGGATTAAACCCTGCAGTTAACTGTGGATTATATGCTTCTATGAAATCTTCATGGGGAAGCTTCTGTGTCTGAATCCCTCTTCTGAGGGAAGCCAGGGTCTTGGGAAGGTCTTCCTAGTACAGAGGCTAAGTATTTCCAGGACCCAGCTTGGAAGCTGGGTAAGAATGAAGAGCAGCTTAGCACGTCCCAACCCATGAGGGAGGAATCTTCTTAGGGTCTCACACCCTTTACAGCAGTCCCAGAGAGTAGCTTCGCTGGCCCGGCCACTGGAGCTTCTTCTGTGTGAGCAACCTCAACCATGGCCACGCTGTTGCGCCTCTGAGGCCAGTCTCAGCTCACAGCAAGCCTTGTCTAAACAGGCAGCTTGTAGCAGCTGGGGCTGGCTCAGCGGAGCGAGAGGGCAGCCAGGGATGCTCGAGTGCAGGTGTCTGTCTCTGAATGTGCAATCATGCAAATCCAAGAACTCAGACTGACGTAAATTGAAAGCCTGGTGTTCATTTCCAATAACTCAACTGTCTGTTGCCAGAGCAGCCTGACTGGTAGTCCTAGACCCATCAATTCAAACAAGCGATTCTGCTGATAGAGGAAAGAAATGTGGGGTGAATTCCAATCAGAGCATGCTTCCTTCGGGCAGGTAGCATCTGGGAAAGGCTTCAGACATCTTTCCAGGGAATAATCCTCACAGGAACTGGCCATGAGACAAAAAGTGCTGCTTGAGAAGGAGGTGAGGGAAACCACATCCTCTGGTAGTCTAGATCTTGAAGACCACCTGACACTCCCTCTTCTTTTTACAGAGGGGTTAAGTGATACCAGTGAAGTCAGGGACTTGCCCAAGGGCACACAGCACAGCAGGGGACTGGCTCTCCTGAATAAGAGTCCTGGTCTCCTTTCAGCCATTCCACCCAGCAGGCTGTCTCTCCAGCTCATTGCACCAGGTTATGGGTAAGCCTAACACCTAGCTCTCTCCCTTTGGGGAAACAAGTCATTGCAATCTTAGCATAATAGGAAGATCTGAAAGGGTTGTTCGAAGCACAGAAAAGGGAAGCTGGGGGCAGGTTGTTGTGCAAATGTCTGGGCTTTGTCTCAGCAACAGAGACTTACAGGCCACAAGACATCACCCTCTCTCTGACCTGTTCTCATGATGGACTCTCAAGGAGCCTTCAGATTAGATCTTAACTGTAGAAAGCCTGCTCTGTAAGTTGGGGCCCTTAGGTTGACAGTAATAGAAAGCAACTCCAGCTAATAAAGGGCAAACCTGGACACCCTTTCTCTACCAGCAGAACAACATGCCCTTTAGCTGCCTGGCTGACCCTGGCAGCCCTATAGCCCGGGGGACTGTTACGCAGACCTTCCAGGACTCTTCACTGGCCAGGCCTGCCTCCCCTGGCCTCCAAAGTCCATGACAATGCTTGAGAGAACAATCTCATTAGGTTTCTAATTTGCTCTAAGAGCCAGGATCCTGTTATTCAAATGCCACCGAGGCCTGTACCAGGTGAACACGTGAAATGGTATGGGTTTCCTTGCACTGAATCACCAGTTCAGGAAGTTACTTTCAATGCCATCTTTCAGCCTGCCAAGCTGGTTTGTACACAAGCCTTCAAGCCTGGCAAATCAGCAGAGGCTATTCTGGCACCAAATGGTGGTTACTTGATTCCTTCTTTCTACCCGCAGTGTACCACATCCCATCACATCATCTCATCCCAGGAGAAATAGTAAAAGCTTTGTTTTGCTAAAACACCTAGGTAATTGTAGCTCTGTAAGAATGAACAGCTCAGATTTTAAAGTTCAAAGACTAGAAAAAATGAATATGCATTTTCTGTCTTAACTCAGGGCCATCCACAAATACATCACACTTTCTGTCCTTGGTGGAAATTGACTTGCAGCCTCACAATCCCAATGCTGAAACCCTGGGAGGCAGACTCTGGTTGGCTCTCCATGGGCCAAGTGTCTATTGCTGGCCCAGTCATCACAAGGATTAGGGTTGCCGACACTGCTGCTGGGAGCCCACCCATGTGATTTGCTTGGGGGAACCTTATCAAGAGAAAAGGGGTTTTGCCCTGGATGGAATTTTTGCTCAGTTTGTTGGAGTGTCATCCCCTACACCAAAAGGTTGTGGCTTTAATTCCCAGTCAAGGTACACACGTAGGTTGTAGGTTCAGTACCTGGTTGGAGAGCATATGGGAGGCAACCAATTGATGTTTCTCTCTCTGTCCCCCGACCCTCAAAATCACTTAAAACATATCCTAGGGTGAGGATTAAAAAGAGAAAAAATGGGTTTCTGGCAAGCTGAACAGACACCTAAGACATATCTACTTCTATTGCCTAATTAAATATTCAACTTAAATGGCTTTTATGTCACCATTAATTAGTCTATTTGAGTTTGGGGACTGTTAGCCCATTTTCCCAAGACCCGGCTGTGCCATATTGAACCATCCCCTCAGGTATGTGGAATCAGGCTCTCTGGAGTGGCCAGAGGGAGAAGTGACTGTGAAACCATCTCTTTGCAACTCAGATTTGTAGGCTTTGGTCTAATTCCTTTGTTTTTACAGATGAGGAAACTGAGGTTCAGGGAGGAGACATACACTGTTCAAGGTCAGCCCACCCCCAACAGGTACTTTGTGAAGTGGGGAGGCTGGAAGAACCGCCTTGCTAAATCTTTCAGCACACTGTGGAAACACTGACTGGATCAAGACTATACCTCTGTGGCAAGATTGGTGGCCCTCTGAGGCCTTCCTGTAACAATGGCTAAGGAGGTTTTAATGATCTGTCTGCTGGGCATTTCTGAAGCATTCATTTTGGAGACGGCCAAGGTGTTCATGCTGTAATTCTGAAGCTAATTTCTCCCTGGACTCTCATGCCCTGGCAGCAAGAGAGCACGGACAAGGAGAATGACTAGGAGTGCATCAGCCCTTGATTCTTGTCCTTTTGACCTTGTGCTGCAGAAAGAAGATGACTTTTTACACCTGCTTCAAACTGTTGTTACAGAAGGCATTGAAGGAGGGGCTGAGGGAGTTTCTGCCTGTAATATAGCTTCCTGTAGTTCTTATGCTTTTAACCCTGACATCAGGCTGCTGCTGGGAACCAGTGGAGGGTAGGATGAAGCTCAGTGTGGAGGTGGGAGTGCACTGATGTCAAGAGAGGGCATTGTCACAGCTGCTTTGAGTCCACTGTATTCCAGATCCTGAGGAGGCTGAAGGATTAGGGAAGGGAAGATGAAAGGTAAGCCAGGAAAACTAGGTGAAGGAAGTAGGTATTAAAATAAGAAGGGAAATTCATGGCAAGCAGATCCAATGTTTTGTCCATGCTTAACTGGATAAGGAACATATAATGAAAGCAAATAGATTTAATGGGGTGCGGATGATTAACGGTGTCTTGAGATCCGTCAGGAAATGACTCTTTAGGAGGAGCACTACAAGAGGAAATTGAACTTAATTCTTATCTCCTTATGATGTTTTAGTTGCTTAACTTCTATTAGCACACACCTGTACAGCCAGAAAGAAAGAGAGGCCTGAGGTTCAGTACACTGTTTGCAAAGTAACTTGAGATATGAATGTCTTGAGTATGTGCTTCAGCTGTATAAGGACTAGGCTTCAGTCTAGCCCAGTGGATAGCCCCAGTAATACTGGCTACTGGTTAAAAGTCACTTTCCAGTGAAATGAAAGTGCAGCTTCTCTGTTTACACAGGCAAGCCATTTGTTGGCTTTCTGTGGCTCGGGTGAAGTTTAATCTGCACCTTAAACCTCACAACATACCTTCTATACTTGGAGTCCTTATACAAGTTCGATTTGCATCATTTGCCTTTGCATCGCATCATATAGGTTTTCATGTTGCTAGTGTACTATGGTGGGATTTGAATTTTTCAGACTGTTCTAATATGGGGACTTATGACAGAGAATAATAATTGTGCCCTTCCGACTTTTAATAAGATAGATCCACCCCTTGTAGAAGCTAATGAATACCCAACTAGAGTATATTATCTCGGTCTCCCTTGCAGGTGGGTGTAGATGATGATGGGGTGTGAATAGAAGTCCAAAAATCATTCCTTCCAAGAGATTGCCTGCTTGTCTCCATTCTTCCTTTCTAACTGGCCTAAATATAGACCAGCACATACCTGTAGAATAATGAAAAAAGAGAAGAGATTTGAGTCCTGGATTGGCTT
The DNA here is from genome assembly GCF_019186645.2 of Phyllostomus hastatus. NCBI lineage: Eukaryota > Metazoa > Chordata > Mammalia > Chiroptera > Phyllostomidae > Phyllostomus > Phyllostomus hastatus. Next base: position 12,481,374 of record NW_025334038.1, read on the forward strand.
TGTAGAATAGAGGGGCCTACCTACTTGCCTATCCTATATCTAATCTAATAATGAAGTTACATGCATTGTGTTTTTTCCCTTTTTTTTTTGTTATTCAGATGTTTTCCCAACTTCCTGCGAGGATGTGAGGCTTCTGTCATTCTTGCTTCTCAGGAAAGGGAGACTGAGTTCTTGGTCTGATGGGCATCATATTTATTGTGATGGAACAAGAGAAGACAGTTTGAGGAGAAGGCAGAGGAAAGAAAGTGTCTCTGTGGAAAGAAGGATTTCATTAGGGCTATACAGGATGTTCAGGGGCAGAGGAGAAGAAGGAAGATATCTCAGGGTGGCCCCAGGAGCTGGGACCAAGCCTGGGAAATTACTAGAGTGAGAAGGTATATAGGTAGAGATGTGAGAGCAGAGCTGGTAAAAGGAGTACTGTTCCAACCCCAAGTGGGAACTGAGTCATGGCATTTGAGATGGGCCCAGGTACTACACTAGCGGAACTTTCTGCGGGTATCCGATGAAGCCTTCCTCCATCCACAGTTGGCACCTTGACTGTCACTGCTTCTGAGCAGAGTGACATCCATCCTTGCTCCAAGATTTGCTCAGCTTCACTGATCACCCTGTGTAGCTCCAGTCTGCATCTTCTACCCTGCTAACTGCTGGGCTCAAGGCAAACCCAGTGGTAGTGGAAGTTGCCTGAAATTTGGAGTGGAGTTGCCAGACACAAAGGAAAAAAAAAATACAGGATGACTAGTAACTTTGAATTTTGGATAATAGTGCATGTTTTTTGTATAAGTATGCCCCATGCAATAATGCATGTATTTTATCTGGCAACCCTATTTGGGTGAAGGAGGGTTGCTAAAAGTCTCTTGAGCTGGGCCAATGGTAATAACACCAATGTTACATTATTCTTTCATGAATGTAGGTGGTGCACATTTAAAGTAAGGTTAATTTCAGTGCTACCCATGGCACTGAAATTAACCTTACTAGGTTAAGGTTGGGCAGGTTGGGCAGTCGGGGTCCCCAACCTGACCAAAACTTATTGGGGTAGGGGAAGCAAGCACTTACTAGACACATCTGAGCATTCCATTCAACGCGAGCACAGGGCAAGATGCACTGGGCACTCAGTGAAGCCTTGCTGCTCACAAATCGGGAGCCCTGTGCTGAGCTGAGTGAGCACTGGATCCCTGGGCACAGTTCCTGGTGTTGTCTTTGACTGGGCACCTGTTCTTGAACAATTTTCTCTCCCTATGGACACTGTTTCCTTTAGGTATAAAATCAGGGGTTCAGATTAGAATTTATGGCTTTCAAAAAATTATGTTATGAAACCCTTTGATTCTATGATTGTCATATCTTGAGGAATACCCTGTTAATGAATACATTATTTCTGTAAAAAAAAAGAATTTATGGTTTTCAATTGGTGACCTTTAGGAAATGGGAGAAGAAGAGAGAGGTAGGACCCAGTTCTGCATTGCGGGCTTAAAGCCAATCACCACCAGCAGCTTGGCACGACCCATAGTCCTCTCTCTATTAATAGTCAACAAGCATGACTAGCCCTGTTTTCCCCTTTTCCCCCATTGAGTGGATTTTGGGAAGTCCCTTTTCTCCCAAGATGTTCTTGGGGACCTCCAGGGTTGCTGCCCTGTCCCAGGACATCAGCCCGGCTGCTGTGGTCAGGAAGTCTGGTCAGGCTACCCAAGGGCCTACGGTTTGCTGCTGTCAGGGTTGTTATGACACCACTGCTGAACCCTGGCTATCTAGTTCAGCTGTGGGCTTCTCTGTTCATTGCCACCTCTGCTACCCTGGCTCAAGACCCCCAGAAAGAGCCAGTGCCTCCTCATTTGCTCTGAGCCTAGAAGCAGTCCCCTTCTTCCTGTCCTCAAATCTAAGTCGGGGCAGACTCCATGATGCAGCCTAGTGTTCCATGGCCCATTTCTCATTTCTCAGGCATTTGGTCTTAAATGGTCTTATCGAGACTAGGGACTGGGAAGAGATGAGAGTTCAGCATGAATTTCTCTCTAGGAAAAGCCATTTTTCTTCTGTTTTCAGGCACACAGTGTGGCCTGGGAGATCACTTTACATCTCTTTCTATAGCACATACACATCCCACTATAAGAAAACCTTACAGTTTCCTCCAAGGGCAATAGATGGGGACTGGTCTTTTACTGATGAAAGTGAAAATCCTAGGAGCTTCCCCAAATAATGGGGATTCCAAATGAAATGACAACTTCTGCTCCTAGAAACTAAAATTACAATCTACTCCCCAAATAACATTTCCCTCAATACAATTAAAAAAATAACAAAACACCAAAATCCCTCTTCACCAAGTACTTTGTTATATACCCAATGTCCTGTGTTAGGTTTCTTTTGAATAAAATTAGAAAGAAAACTTTGGAGACTTAAAATCTGACAGAGGAGGTAAAAGTAATAAGGAACAAAACTGAAGGGCCCAGGGCAGGGCTCCCTTGTCTGGGGTCAGAAGGCAGCCCTGGGAAATGTGAGGGGTAGGGAATTATAGGGGGTTGGGACATCCAAGGGTCTTCCTGGGAGGAGATGGAATTTGAACCAGGACTTGAAGGATGATTCTGCTTTGAAAAAAGTGGAAGGAACAAGAACATTTAAGTACAAAGTCCTGACATGTGAAGACTTGGAGGTGCAAGTGAGCATGTTGTGTTTGTGGGAAGGTGAAGGGAACCAGGTAGAAACACGAGGTGTCCTCGCTCCTTTTCACTAAAGGGGATAGAAGGAGGGTTCAGCTAATGTGGCAACTGGGAGCGGCTACCTGAAGAGCTGTGCTAAGGCCAGAGTGCTTAGCAGGGAAGAGCACTGTCATTAATGATTAGTGATGTTTGCTGTAGGTGCAGGAGGGCTGGGGAATGCATGTGTTTCAAGATGTACCACTTTTGCCGTGGAAACTCTTTGATGTATGTTCAAAAGAAGGTCCAGTGTGGGGACTTTCTTCCTTTTTCCTCTTTGGAATTTAAGTCGATGGATGCTGAGAATGAAGTCTGTGGCTTTGAATGATATCTTTTACATTTCTGCCAAGCACTCCAGCCTAGCTTGTACCAACTCCTAGCTGTGACTTTTCAGTCTTAGAGAAGCGAGAGTTCCTGTCTCTGCTGCCTGGTTATAGGAAAAAGAAGTCTTTTTCATTTGAGTACAAATAACTCTGGTTCAAGGGAAGACGATGAAGACACTGAAGGATGAAAGAGAACCAGGGAAATTCTACGTTCGAACACTTGCAGATACTCATGTGAGTACACTGTTACCTAATGTATGTTGTATTGCTTCATGTGCCCGAACCTTATCTCCCTATCATGGCTGTAAGTCCCTTGAGGTCAGAGACTGTGCTGTCCTTATCTTGGAGGTTAGAGAGACAGGAACTAGGTCTGTGCTCTTTGTGTCTCTACGTTGCATTTCATATGGTGGACAGTGTCCTTCAGAATGTTAGATGCTTATAAAATGACTATTGAACTGCCTTGAGAGTCCTGTTAATGGCTTGTCTGCTTTAAAGAAAACTAGAAAAAGGGAGTAAGAATGGGAAGATTATGAAACTTAGCTGAAGTCTTTTAGTCCAGGCAGTTGGCAGAATATAACAATGTGCTATTCATGCCACCTCCTTTCTGGGTTTTTTCTTAGGGCCTGAGCCTCCTCTCAGTTCACAGGATCCTTCCTTGAGTAGGGAGGGGATCGTGTGGGGACAAAGAGAGGACTGACTGGGTGGGGCACCTTCATAGACATTTTCCCTGGAGCCTGCAGATGGCATTTTCTTGTTTGCAATGAACTTGTCCGACTGGTACTTTCAAGGGAGGGATTTCCGAAAAATTGGAGCTCTGCAGGTGACTTTTCAAGAAATAGGCTATGATATTTTTTAAAATCCTCACCCAAGGATATATTTTTGAAAAATGATTTTGAGGGGAGGGAGAGAGAGAGATGTGAGAAAGCCCTGACCAGGGATCAAACCCATGACCTAGGTATGCACCCGGACTGGGGCTAGAACTCACAACCTTCTGGTATATGGGACAACACACCAACCAACTGAGCAAACTGGCCAGGGCTATAGGCTATGATTTCTGATCCATTTAAAAAACTGCACACTGGTATGAAGATTGGGTCATTGAAGCAACAAAGTAACATGGCATGCATGGCAAGAGGTGGTGGGAACAATTCCGCATCTTGGAGTCAATGATGAAGTAATATGGTGGGTTGTGGAAGGAGCAGGAACTGCTGAGGGTCCCATCGAGTCACAGAGAACAATTAGACTTACAGAGTATAAAATCAAAGGCCAGGTTAGTTCAATTGCAAATGCTTTGTAAAATTAGAAAACGATTTTAAAAGTACATACACCTTGACCTGGCCAGTGTGGCTCATTTTGTTGGAGCATTGTCCTATGAACTAAAAGATCATGGGTTCAGTTATGAGTCAGGGCACATGCCTAGGTGTTACAGAACACAGGTCCAAGGGGGGCAATTAATGGTGACCCAGGGACACCAAAAACTGTTACAGAACAAGGCCACACACAGGGCCAGGGGGTTACAATACACTATTTCCGAAAGGACCCCCCACTAGGTGCGACTGCCGCCTTAGGAAAAACGTCTCTCAATGCCCCGAAATTTGTGAAAAGGAAAAGAAATGTTTATTTAATGCTATACACACTTAAAGTAGTGACCTAATGTCTTCATTAATATATCAAAGTCCTTTTGGATACCCACAGATGCTCACAGTGCTTCCTTCTTCCCCTGCCCTAATTTGGGGTACCCTATCTCAGGAAAAGTAGAAGTCCGTGGTTCAGGCAGCCCCTCAGTTCTGGCACCATCAGCTATGTCACCATCCAGGCAGGATCTCTAATTAATCCAAAGCCATGTGGCACCTTCTCATGACCTACTGGCAAGAGTTCTTTCACCCTTCTTCCAGGCAAAGTCTCTCCTGCTTCCCAAGCCTCATGGCCAAAGGGAGTACCCCAAAGCCGTGTGGTCCTCCTTACCCAAGCTGCAGGGTTCTCCACTCTGGCCAAAATCACATGTTTCTTCTTGGCAAAGCTGCAGGGAGGGGGTTGCCACTCTGCCAAAGCCAAGTGGCAGTTCTCTTCTAATGCCACATAGTGATTCTCCCTCACAGGGCTGTGGGAGTGCCCACTCTGGCCAAAGCAACGTAGCTCTCCTTTCTATTGCCACAATCGCATGTTCTCTCCCTAATGGTTGCTGTGTCTGGGTTTAAGTCCCCGTGCCAATCTTCTTCTGCACCCATATTTCTGACTCCTCCTATCATCGGTAACAATGGCCAGCACTCTCATATCTTTCCAGCTTCACTGGGCTGCCATAGTGGGTCTGGGCAGGTGTGGCCCCATGGCATGGAGACAATCTTCTCCAAGCTCCCATGCAGGTGCTGTAACTCGGGGGAGTTGCCTCCCAGTTACATTTTGGGTGGAAGTCACTTCCATCCCCCTGGCTCAAAACATGGCCACAGCTATTTAACATATCTATGCAACCAGTTAAAGGTTATAGATATGTTAAATGACTATGCCAGAGGTTAGGTGCAAAGGTATTGCTGTACAAAACAGCCCTGCATGTTCCTGCTTCATGTGTCCCAACTCATACCTGTGGGGGGAAGAGGTGAGGACATCCTATATTTCCTAGACACCTTGAGTTCTGGACCCCATTCAAAATCCCTATTTGGGGTCCCCCTTTTGGCTGTACCGTGTTACATATGTTGTAGGTTCAGTCCCCCATTGGGGTGTTTATGGGAAGCAACTGGTTGATGTTTCTCTCTCACAGCAATGTTTCTCTCCTTCTCTCTCTCTCTCTCCCCCTTCCCATCTCTCTAAAATCAATAAGCATGTCCTTGAATGAGGATGAAAAAAAGTACATATACCTTAAAGTTATATGGGAGGTGACATCTGTAGACTATTTCTAGATATCATTCTGTGGACTTTGAGCTTGCCTACAGCTCCTTAAACTACCAATATTTAAATCTTTGGTGAAAGAGTGTTTTAGCAGATAAGATTAGGAAAACTCTTTTTCTTTCAGATTTTGCATTATGTCTCTTGTTTTCCAGGAGGGTGGAGAGTTGACTAGAGAGCTTAAGTAGGCCATCTACCACAGGAATTGGAGCTTCGAGCAACAGCAGGGTAGGGGCCACTCCCACCCACTTTGGGCTCTAGATGAGAACAGAGAGACCTAAATGGCTGAATGGTTTGTTCATGTGCTTCAGTTAGTGGCCAGACTAGCATCAGGACTCAGCGTTCCTGCTTCTCGGTCTGGATACCGTCCGCCTCCCTGACCAGTGGTGGAGAGGAGCTCAACAGATTTGGATCTTCTGAAGTCTAGAACGGAGGCCTTGCCACTGCTCTGCTCTGTAGTATAACCCTGTGGAGCTCGAGTGGCCACAGGGAGGACAGCATCAGGCAACTTGTTCACCTTGCAGGAGAGTTTTGCATGGAAAAAAGGATGTGCCTAAAATCACAGTCTTGGGCTCACTGTCGGAAAGGTGTGGAGCAACGTGGGACTCTAGTAGTGTGAAGTAGTATGGAGGATAAGCGTGTGGCCTCTGGGTAGGTCATTTAACTGCTTTGTGTCTCAATTTCCTCATCTGTAAAATATACTAATAATAGTTATCTACCATATTTAAGAATCAAATAAGTCAAAGCACACACACACACACACACACACACACTTTATAGTCCTTCTAATGGCACCTAGTATATAGTAAGCTCACATAAGGACACTTGGTAACACTGGTGTGCTGTTACCTAACGTGTGGCCCTGGTCTTGTATTGCTTCATGTACCCAAGCCTCATCTCCCTGTCAATGTTATAAGTTTGGTGAGGTCAGGGACTGTGCTTTCTTTATCTTAGAGGTTAGAGACACAGGAACTGGGTGACTATTATCATATTAGTTGTCTTTCCAAACATTTTTGGTTGTTGTAACTCTGCTTTCAACAACAGTTAGGAAACTATCCTCTTATATACAGTTGATTGTTTAAAGCCTTCAATGTCCATGTGAACAAGGCATTAAAACCAACCTTGTAGTAAGTGCTGTTAGGGTCCTACACCCCATTTCGTCAGCCTGGTCCATCAGTTTGATGAAGACTTCCACCTCAAGGGCTGGCTGATTCTCCCTGCTTTTCTTCTTCAGGCTTTTCTCCTAAGCCATGGAGGTCTGTTCAGCCTCGTCATGTAGAAGAGTGAATGTTTCCTTGCCAGGTAGAGACAAGAGCCTCCTGTCTTTGTAAGGCTCAGCATTGAGGTGCCTTCTACACTATGACCTCTCAAACTTGAATGAGCCCTAGAATCACTTGGGGTTCTCATTAAAATGCAAATTCCAGTTCAGGGGGTGTGGGGTTGGGTAAGATTCTGCTTTTCTAACCTGCTCTCAGAGAATGTTGACATTGCTGGCTGGTGGACCACAGTTGCAGAAGGAAGTTTCTACAGGGTTTCCTTTGAAAGTCCCTCAGGGGTTAGAAGAATTGTCCATAGAAGTACCCAGCTCAATAGCATACTTTTATTCTTCTCTCCTTAGCTATCTCGCCACCTCTCTCAGGCTTCCTAGATCACCTTTCAAACAAACCTCCTGTTCTACACCCAAGAACTTGCTCAGACTTTGCTTTTGGGGACACCCAGAATAAGATACCCCCCCTTTACAGATGACCCTCATTGATGTAGGTCACACAGAGTTACTCCAGTCTGAGTCTGTCTTATATCCTATATCTGAACCTGTCCTACATTCCACTGCCTCTCAGTAGTCTATGACTGCTTTGCATTTTGAGTTTAGTTGCAGATAACTACAATGGACAAGTCATTGAGAACTAAACAGGTTTAAACATTAGAAATTTGGTGCATGGTAATCACAAAGCAAAAACCTATAATATCTACACAAAAGATAAAAAGAAAAACAAAAACAAAGCTTCCACTACAAAAAAAGCACCAATTCATAAATACAGAAAGACAGTAAGAAACAGTGAACCTACACAATAATCATAAAATAACTTAAAAAGTGCTGGTTATAAGTCCTTATCAATCATTACAAAAAATATAAATGGTTTAAAATTTCCAATTAAGATTCATGAATAGATAAAATAAGAACCAACTGCATACTGCATACAAGGGACTCAGTTCAGTTACAAGGGCACTCATAGGCAGAAAGTGAAGGGATAGAAGAAGATATTCTGTGCACATGGAAAACAAAAGAGACCAGGAGACAAAACAGATTTTAAGTCAAAAGCTGTAACAAGAGACAAAAGCTATAACAAGAGACAAAGAAGGTCATTATGTAATGATAAAGTAGTCAATTCAAGAGGATATAACAATTGTAAATATATATGTAACCAATATCAGAACACCTAAATATTCACTATATTAAATAATTTTTAACAGATCTGAAAGCAAAAATAGACAATACAATAAGAGTAGGGAATTGTAATAGCTCACTTTCAACAGTAGAGAGATCATCCAGAATGAAAATCAATAAGGAAATAATGGACTTTAGGCCAAATGGACCAAACAGATAGATACAGAACATTTCCATTCTACAGCAGCAGAATACACATTTTCAGGTGCATACAGAATATTCTCCAGGATAAATCATACGTAGGCCACAAAATAAGTGTTAACAAATGTAAGAAGACAAATCATATCAAGTATCTCTTCTGACCACAATGAGAAGATACTGAGTATCATATGTTATTAGGGAATTTCAAGTTAAAATAATAATGAGCTACCATTACTCAGCAATTAGAATGGCTAAATTCTAAAACACTGACCACAACAAATGTTGGTAACAATGTCAGGCAACAGGAACTCTCATTCACTGCTGATAGGAATGCAAAATGGTACAGTCCCTTTGGAAGACAGAATGGCAGTTTCTAAAAAAGAAATCTAAACAATCAAACAAATACACTCCTTAGTATTGATCCAAATATTTTGAAAATGTACGTCCACTCAAAACCTGCACACAGATGTTTATTGAAGTTTTATTTATAACTGCCAAAATTTGGAAGCAACCAATACGTCCTCCACTAGGTAAATGGATAAACTGTAGAACATGCAGACTGTGGACTATAATTACTCAGCATTAATAGGAAATGAGCTATCAAGTCACAAAGAGACATGGAAAAATATTAAGTACATACTATTAAGTGAAAGAAGCCAATTTGAAAAGGCTACATAATATAAAATCCTAACTCTATGATACTCTGGAAAAGGTAAAACTGTGGACAGTAAAAGGATCCGTGGTTGCCAATGGCCAGGGAGAGGAATGGATGAAGAGGCAGGATAGAGAGGATTTTCAGGGCAGTGAAACTGTTATATATGATACTATAATGGTAGGAACATGTCATTTAAAATTTTTCTAGACCAATATAACACACATCATCAAGACTGAACTCTAATATAAACTATGACTTTGGGTAATGGCAATGTGTCAGTGTCAGTTCACCGAGTTTAACAAATGTGTCACTCTGAAGAGGTGTTGATAGTGGGGGAGGCTGGGCACACGTAGGAGCAGGGCATATGTGGGAGCTGTCGGCACTGTCCACTCAATTTTGCAGTGAGCTTAAAAAGGCTCTAAAAATTAATAACAATTTTAAAGAAAGCCATAAAACCCTGACTGGGATGGCTCAGTGGGTTGGGTGTCGCCCCATGAACCGAAAGGTTGACAGTTTGACTCCCTGTCAGGGCACATGCCTGGGTTGTGGGCCAGGTCCCTGGTTGGGGGCGTGTGAGAGGGAACTGATTGATGTTTCTCTCACATATCGATGTTTCTCTACTTCTTTCTCCCTTCCTTCCCCTCTCTCCAAAAAGAAATACAATCTTTTTTTTTAAAAACCATTAAGGTTCATTAAGCTTCTGTTCTCACTAAGATTCAGCCATTCCCTGCCTCCTACTCCAAATGTTGCTTCAAGCCTCTGGGTAATTTCCAGAGTTCTGAAAAGGTTAATTCTGGCCATTTTGCATCTTTTGTTGATTTTATCAGTAATTGAATTTTTGGAACTCCTCACTTCATCAATTTTACTTACCATTCCCTGAACATTCACATGATACAGGAAAATTTTAAAGAATTAACTTGCTTGACAAGAGGTATGACAACATGAGGTATTAACGTTTTTGTGGAAGGACTCAGAGTACAGCCCGTGGAAGGGACATCACATCAGGATGTGCACATGTATGATCTGGATGAGGTGGCGAGGGGAGTGCTAGGAAGCGGCCAAATGCAAGGAGGGCTCTGAATCTTTGGAAGGGGCCACAGAGCCATACGTAACAATTGCCTCGAGGGCTTCCACAATGCAGATGTTCAAAGTTATTTCGTTATTGGGGTGGATTAAGGAAGTCACCACTCCAGAGACAGTGGTCTTTGAGTTTCTCAAGCAGATACCCAGACAAAAGTTGTTTGGGTGAATTTTGAGCCTCCTTTAGAATCTATGAAGGCATCAGAAACCTACAAGAATATGATAATTGTCTACTCATAGAAAGTCTCGGAGAACTTCCTTTTTTCCCCAGTTTTCTTTAATATTAGTTGGTAATACCTTTGAGTTCAGCCACAGTTTTATTCCCCTCTTGTGTTCCTAAAAATAATGATCAGTTTTAACTAAATATGTTAACTATAATCTATCCCCATATTAATTTATATCAGTTTTCAGTCTCCCTTTAAAAATGGAGAGGTGGTTTTCCACTGTGGCATGTGCGTTAAGTACCTGCTACCTCTGTGTATCATTGTCTGTGTGGGTGGGGGAAGGAGTCTCAAAAAACAGCTGAAAGAAATGTGCAGTCCATTTGACAGGTATATGTATATTCTAAAAGAGACCCAGTTTTTTTTTTCCTGTTAGAACCTTTATTCTTCAATATTTTAAAGTTATATTTGTAGCACTTATTGGGGTGACATTGGTTGGTGGGATTATATGGGTTTCGGGTTTACATTTTTGTGATGGATGGTCTGTGTATTGCATAGTGTGTTTGATGCCCGGGGCTGGTCTCTTTCTGTCACCCTATATTTGATGCCCTTTTACCTATTCTGCCTCCCCCCTCCCAACCCCACCCCATTTCCCTCGGGTGACCACCATGTTGTTGTCATCTGTGTCTGTGAGTTTTTTGTTTGTTTGTCTGTCCAATTTGTCTTTAGATCATACTGTTCAAATTATAATTTTAATGTAATTCTTTCTATGGCAACTAATTGTGATTTTAGAAATGGAGATTATGTGACAACACAGGCCCCGAGATGAATATAAAGACAGCTGGGAAAGACAACATGTAACGTGAGCAATGATTGGAAATAGAAGACTGCTCATCATCTTTCTGTCTTCACAATTTTATTTTAAGAAAAAATAAAGTGTACCTTCGAAGAAAAAAAAAGAAATTTGAATAATTTGGGTTGTGGTCCTTCAAGTAATGAAATGTTAAAGGTCTTTCTCCCCATTTAGTCACTTACCCACTGGCCGGCCAAACATTTCTTAACCTGAGCCTTTTGTAACTGGTAATCAATTGCAGACTTGGGGACTCTCAGGTTTTCCTCTTCAGGGGCTTGAGTGTTTATGTTAGGGCAGAAGAAATGGCTTCAGGTGAGGGAAATCCTTGAATGGAGGCTTTGAAAATCTGGGTGCACTTTTTAAACTGTACTTACAAAGGACTTACCAAGAAAGAGTTCCTGACGATAAGGTATTGGAATGGGGACTAATGAAGGAGACAAATGCAGCACCTGAGCCAAGAATCTCCATACACTTGTCCTCCAAGGCAGAGGATAGACCTCCTGGTTGCTCTGCCTTGGAATTCTTTCATTGTGTATTGTTATACATTTGATCTCATTTCCTGGGTAGCCAGCCTCCTAAAAGTTTTTACTTTTTTGTTAGGAGAGGAGGAAAGAAAAGTTCTGGGAACCTTTTGAGATTCTGATGGCATCTATGTGCTCCATCTAGAAAAACTCACACAGGCGCAGGGACAGACAACTTGTTCCCTGAGTCAGAGGACTGGTTAAATCTCTCCTGTCTCTCACCACACTTCCCAGAAAAAAGGATTAACTTGTCCTTGGTTACAAATGTTCTTAATGTGCCCCATTGTTCTCAGCGTTGTCCTCTTTCTGAGAGCAATTATCACCCCACTGTCCAAATCACTCTTGGGCTATCTTGAGGTGTCTTCAATTCAGCACTTTGTAGTGATCTCCCAGCTGCGCAGAAGGAAGGATTATTCTACTTCCAGTCATTCCGTTATCTAGGAACCACCTATTGATTGCCTGTTCTCCACAGAACTGAACACAGTTCTTAGCTTTGGCTGTGTCTCTGGAAGCATAAAGAAAGAAGGTGAAGTTGATACTGAGAGAATTTACTGAGGAAATTAAAAAAGACAGCTGTGATATTTGGGGGTGGGGTGAGGCCAGGAGGGAGGGGAAGAGGGATCAATTATATAATGATTGATGGCTGATAACCCCACTATGTTCTTTCAAATTGTCCTTGTAGGAGATAATTAATCAAAGGTAGTTGAGTTCCACCAGACGGTTCCCTCTCCTGGCCCTTTTTAAATTCTGCTGTAGTGATCTACCAGGTTATTTTGCTCACCTTGCTTCCAAAGTTGAATATTTTTGGCCAGTACAGATGAGGCATGAAGCAAACTCTTATTACTTCTCTTTTGCTAGGTTTGTCATGTAAGCATCTCCAGATGGGCTTTTTCCTCCCTGAGCTATTGATTGGCTGCCTTTGTCACAGTCTCAGTGATTTGAATTTCCTGTCCTTGAAAATGAAAAAACAGTGAAGGAAGAATTGTTGGTTGGTGCCTTCCTCAGAGACATGGGGCCGCTCCCTGAGTACACTGTTTTTACTGTTTTGTTTACTTTATAAAAATAACCCACTCACATTTGTAATGAAAGCTTATTTTTAGTGAAAATAATCTTACTAGAATATTTATTCAGGCAATACTTGATAGAAGCCACCATTAGCAAGGCACGGTGCTTACTTTAAGGAAACGAGCTGTTGAAAGTGTTCACTTTTAGTTATTATGTTATCGCTGTTGGTAGAACACTCAGAGGGCCCTGCATATGTTTCCATGCTTCTTTCTTTCTACTTATCTTCAAGATGACTGAGGATCCAGATCCCTTTTGATTTATGTGTAACCTTTAAACTTGAACCATCTCCTTGTGTTGGTGGATCTATTTAGAATCCACAGTTCTAATTCTTTGCATCTCCAAAGCATTTTCCCTTTTCTGGTGTGTTTTTCAGTTCACTCCCTTGTCTTAAAGATAGCCATTAGTCAGTCACTTTGAATTTTACTTTGCTATCATGTGGTAGTAGAAATATCACATTTCCAGTTCTTTTCTGTATGTGTCACCTCAATACCCAAAACGGTTTCTAAAGTTTATTGAACCACCAGGGTCAGAAATGTGAGCGTGGCTTTTTGTTGGGCTTGACCTATTGACCCAGGAGAGCAGCTGGTGTGGTTCCTACAGCTGCGCTGGGCCTGCTGAGCCTTTTACCCAAAGGAGGGCCTTTGATGGACTTCTCTGGGAGGAGGGCTATTCCTGAACGAATTTCTCTCTGAAGGCTCGAATAGGCCTGGCAGAGAAAACAATGATAAGGAAAAGACAAACAGAGCATTGAAGGATTACCTCAGAAGAACAACACAACAATGAGGAAAACCTCTTTGAAGTGAAGTAAACCCCTGAACTTTATTAGTACTCTATCACAACTGGAGGGGAAAGATGGAGGGTTAGTTATTCTACCATAATTGTTTCAGGTTGTGAGGGAGAGACTGTTTCCTTGGAGGGGGCACTGTGGCAGATGAAAGGTTAGTGCACGTGGGCATGTCAGACTGTGGGCCTTTTCTAGGAATTAGGAATGCCAGTTGTTCAGCAATTAGGACCCCTCTCCCCGCTCTCTCCACACACACACACACACACACACACACACACACACACACACACACACACCCCTCCTCTGAGCTCTGTTCAGTCCACTAAAAATGTTATCCGATGATCACATTTTGTTGACGTAATCAGCTTCCCTGCTAGAGAGCTCCTCCAAGATAAGGACCTCTTCACACTCTTCCTGAATCCCAGGGCCTGGTGTAATGTAGGATCCAAATAAACATTGACTAAATGTGGCCTTTGCTTCTGGCACCCACCACCATTTAGTACTCTCATACAGTACTGTGAATTCTCTTCACTTCTCTGCTTCTATTGCTCTGGGAGAATTGAGGAGACCAGAGATTATTTCTTAATGCCTTTGTCTTTCCAAGACCTAGAGGAGTTCCCAGAGCCTAGGAGGCTAAAGACTAAGTGTCTACTGAGTATATATGAGGCATGGACTGAACTAGGTGGTAGCCCTGGCTTTTCTACACGCTCTGGCTGACATTGGAGGGAGTCACCCTACCTCTCTGGGCCCATAAAATCACCTTCACTTCTCTAAAAGATTCTATAACAAGTTGAAATTCAAGCAGCTATTATAGATACCCCTGGTGGGGTAAACTGCACAAATATTTAAGAATTAGGGTTCTAGTTCTCAACCAATTGGATGTGTGGCCTTGGATAAAACATAGAACATGGTGGTAATAATACGAGTTTTTAATTTTTATATTTTTATTGACTATTTTAAAGAAATAAAAAAGTAGTATGTGCTTATGTTAAGAAATAATACATCATAGAATAAAATAGGGTAAAAGGTCAAAGTTCCATCCTCCTACCCTCAAATCAAACTCTGTTACACCCAGTCTACTTGCCACTTACTGGGATCTTTTGGGAATCTAGTGAGAACATGATTTAACATAGAAATGAAGTGATACATAATTGCATAGTACTCCACACAGATGCCAATATTATTATTACTACTACTGTTAGTACCAGTCGTGGTAATTTGAGATACAGATTTTGCATTTGAAAATTCCAAAGTGAGCTAGTTGGGAGGTAGGATAAGTGTTCAATAGCTCACAACCTACAACAGCAATTATGTTCTGTGAATCCCCAGATTGGTTTAAAAATGTCCATGCTAAACCCTCCCAGGTTGGGAGGCAAAGAAATGCGTGGCAATTCAGAATGTGGGGGGCAGAATGCCTGTGGCAGAATCCATCACACCCATCCACACCATAAGACCTCTGGAAAGTGCCTTGGCCTCTGAGCCTAACACTCCCAGGGTCTGATATACAGAGAGTGCTCAGTAAGTATTAGCTTGTGATCAGCAAATCTCTGAACAGACAACATAGGAGAGTTGCCCAGGAGGTACTTGCCAGCTACGTCTATTTATAAACTATGTGGAGATTCAGTGCCTTCTGATGGTTTGGCAAATATTCAGAAGAGATTCCAGGTTTCCTGCATTTAAAAACAACCCTCCCTGGATGAACAAAGGTCTTTTGGGGGTTTCCCATTTTCTGTACTTCTGTCTCTGCTATTCAAACTGGTTCTGGAAGTCTCAACTTTCCACACTGAAATTTAAAGAAGTTTCTTTTCCCTATGGTTAGCTGTCAGGTGGCGTGGCCTTTGACTAGAATTCAAGGGAGGTGGAGTTCAGAAAGATGGCAGGAGAGGGCAGGCTGTGTACCCCCTCGGCAATCCCTGGCAGGAGTCCTGCAATGTGACATCCCAAGGACACTGGATGTCTATTTATTCTCGGTTTCTAGGCTTCAGTAGGGGGTTGTTATCACATTGTTTCTTGTGGGTTCCTTGCCCTCACACACATTCTCACATTCTTCGAGGTCTGTTTTGACGTGCAGTATGTGCCAAGGAAGCCCACAATGTCTTGATTATCATTTGGGTGATCTCAGAGGGCTATCCTTCCCTTTTCTGGTGAAATCATTACTGCCAGACACAAGGGCTGAGGCCTTTGGATCTGCTCAGCACTGTTAGAGGGCAGATTCTGAACATAAATCTTGCTGTGGCTTCCTCCCCAGCTTCTTTTCTTTAAGAATCTGTGTTTTTTGGCTAATAGCTAAGGACCAGTTGGTTGCCTCCCTTTAAAGTAAGGTCTATGGAAATTTGAAATCAGCTGCAAAGTGTGCTCCTTTTAAGCGGCAGAGCCCAGAAGCCCAGCTTTGCTTATGGCTTATGGTAAAGTGTTTCCGGCACTTTGTACAAGAATGTGGGAAAGAACTTGGAGAGAAGGCTGTTTAGGATGCTAACCTGCATTTCCTGGAAGGCCAGTCATGGAAGGCTTAGAAAACAGCCTGTGTTTGGCTTTGAATGCCAAACACAGGTGCTGACTCCAAACCTTACCCACATTCAGGACATTAAAATGTGGCTTAGGCAGTGCTCCCTATATTTGGGGGCTCACAATCCCCCTTTTGGAAATGGGTGAAAGCTATGGGCTGGATTCCTAGGCATATGTATTAACAGGCTCAACACTTTGTGCTAGAGACTTATTCCCAACTCAGGGAGAGCTGCTGGACCGAAGTCTAGGGCCTTCACTTGTAGCACACAGTGTGCATCCCACAGGCCATTTCCCGGCCTCCAACACAGTACCCTTTCTCCTGTGGGCAATGCTTGTGCACTTTGAACAGCCTTGGTTAAATCTCAAAGCCACATGGTCATCGGCTGCAGGAAGCACCCAGTCACTTGGCACTGAGGAAAACTTAATATGGCCATAAACATTTTATGTGGGTCTTTACCCTGTTATTTAATTAAGTCTCATGTTACTGTGCACCAGGAGAGCTGTACTATGCAGCTGGGTGACAGATAGAGGGACTGTGAGCAGAAAGGGGCTGTGAGTTCAGTGTGTCTGAAAGAGCTCCAGCTTGAAATCTAGGGTTTGAATCTAGGCTGTGTCTCATAAGTGACCTGACCTCTAGAAACCTTACTTGCCTCATCTGCAAAATGGGATCATTACAGTGGCATCTCCAGTGAGGTGAGGATTCATTCAGGGATGTGTTTGATACCTTTATGGAGCTAAGGTTTACAGCTAAGGTCTACATGAGAGCGCCTGCCTCATATCAACTGCCTGTGACTCGTGGTACATGGATTATCCCAGTTTGTATGTTAGTCCTGGCAAAGGACTGGTGCTTGTGCTTCATGCAGCTCATTCACAGGTTTGTTTTTTTTTTATTTGAATTTCCTAGTTTGATAGTCAAGTTTGGCAATGCTGGTCTGAGAAAATGCTGGTCTAACTAGACAAAGAAGATTCTGTGGATCTGCAGGGACATGTGTGTTGGCGAACAACAGATGTGGGTGTATAGATCCAATCCCATTTTCCGTCCTGGAGAATGCTGTGATCAGACCCCTCCTGCCCAAAGGGCTGGCTAGGTGTACTGAGAGGTTCTGTATGATAGACCCATGTAAGGATTAACCCTGGCCTTGCTATTTTTATGTGTTCAACAGCCAAGCTTGGGGTATAAAGGCATTATTCAGGAAATCCCCATTTCCAAGTACTTCCTTCTGTTCTGTGGATTCAAATGCAAAGGTTAAGGAAAGTTCAGAAGGGAAAAATTAAATTCATCAAACAGATAGATTAAAAGGTTTGAGTTTACTATCTATCTATTATAGATAATAATAGAGTCTCTCTTTGTCTAGAAGGATTTATGTTTATATATCTATATCTATATCTATATATATCTATATCTATATCTATATCTATATCTTATCATGGGGAGAAAAACCACTCTTTTTTAACTTATCTTTCCATTGGTATAAACTCCTTTGTCTCCAACTATCCATTTTTTATCTGTTCATTGCCTGTCTATCTGTTTGTCTATCACCCATTCATCCATCCATCCATCCATCCATCCATCCATCCATCTATCCATACTACCACATTCAAGATGCTGTGGGGACTGAAATGTTGTCAGCTCCATAGTTGTCTTTTGTATGGAGCAAGGTTAGGGTAGTGATTAAGTTCTTCAATTTTAGAGTGTGATGCACCTTGGGTTAACAGTCCTGCTATTCATTCACTAACTGAGGAAACTTCAGTAGGTTGTATACATATTAAAGTGCCAGTTTCCTCATCAGAAAAAAATATGCTCTTGGGAGGAGCAAATTAGTTGGGGTCATGTATTTAATCTTCAAAAAAGAGTAACTGGCACAATGTGTGGCTATGGTAAATGCACACCAAATAGGAAATAATTCTATAATTCAAATAATTCAAATAATTGCATAATTGGTCCAGCAATGAAGACAAAGCACTTCCAAAATGCTTGAATATTGTTTAGCTTGCAAAAATTCAACACAATTGCAAGTTGCAGGCATATATTCCATATGCATCCATGCTTTGTAAGGGTGTGTGTGTGTGTGTGTGTAAATTAAGGAATACATGGTCTGTGGGACAAACATTTCCTACATCTTTATGGTTATAAATTCTATATCCTTGTAGATTCTCAAGTGGGAAATTTAGAAGGTATTGCTTTCTTCCTCAACACCGTATTTATAATATATAAGACCTCGGGGAATATGTATTTCAGTTGGATGCCTCACATAGTGTTTGCTAATGGTAGCTCCTTATGCTGTCTTGGTTGATGCCATTCTTTGTAAAGAACCTTGTCTTCTGTGTGTGAAATGCCAATGATTTCAGCTATTAACAATTTATTGCTCTTAGTTATTAGTTGGGTCTTCTTTCTTAATATCTTTGTTGGTCAAATCTTTATTCCTGTCACAGCTTTATTCAGATTCTCCACATACATCTTATGAAGTAATTTAAAAAAAACCCTTAGTATTCAGACAAATGAAAAAAAAAAGAGATCTGATTTTCAGAAAGTAAGGGGAAGATTTTAATGTCTTGATAAAGGATACTTTGTCCTCAGCTGGAGACCGACCTGTCCTGGTGTAATCATTGCTGGAGGGAAGGGCCTGACTCTCATGCCACATATACTCCATTTCTTCTTACCAGGTTGGTTCTGGCAGATATTTTATCACAAGTGTCTTTACAGCAAATCCCAAAGGCATATCTAGAGGATTATTTAATAACATCTGGAGGCCCAGGCAAAAGAGCTGATATGGAAAATAAAGCAAACCAAGGGAACACAACAAGCCTGGGATGTGGCATCCCAGACCCTAAAGAGGAGTGGATGATGGCGAATCTAGCCCAACTATGGGGAAAAGGATTAGGAAAAATAAGTTAGGGAAATAGACCACCCAAGCTGAGATGTGTTTATTCTTGTTTTATAATTTCAAGTGTAATGAAAATCTATATTCTCAGGAGAACATCAGCTCCTTTGTGTAAGACAACAAAAAGCAGGTCAGATGTGTCGTATAAAATACAATAGCAATGACCTGACTTTGTGCCAAAGCTCACAGCATGGGAATGCCACCTCTCTGGCTCTGCAGCATGTGGTTGAAAGGCAGAGCCGAAGACCAGGGAGCCTGGGGGAGGCACCTACTGGAGTCTGTCTTTTGGGCCTCACTGATCAAAGTAGCCTGGCCATATCCTTTCAAGTTGTGGATGAGATGAAAAAGGGCCGGAGTTCAGGCTGAGGCAAACATGGCTCTGTTGGAAAGACTTTCACTGGCAAATTAAGGAATAGCAATTTCTCTGGTATTCAATATGCAGGTGGAGATAAAGAGGCAATATCCTCTGTGCAAGGAGCCATATGCAAGAATTTTCACAGTGGCACTGTGGTAACAAAAACAATGGAACTAAGTTAAATTTCCATCAAGAGGAGACTGGATAAATGAATTGGACTGCATTTGTGCAATGAAATAATAGGCAGTGGTGACAAGGGAATAAACCGGAGCTGAAGTATTAACATGGATGATTTTCAAGTACACAGTATAGTGCAAAGAGCAACCTGAAGAAAATATGTGATACAAGACCATTTACCCAAAGTTTAAGAAAATGTAAAACAGTACTATATATTGTGTTTGGATAAATACATACATAGTGAAATGTTTAAAAATGCACAGGAATAATAAAAACCAAATTTAGTTTAGTTGTTAGTTTAGTGGTTTAGTTGAGTGGTTGGGGAGGAAGATATTAACAGAGTGGGGAACACATAAGATATCATTTGTATTAATATTTTATTTTTTGGGGTAGGCAGTAGATACACAAATGTCTTGTTATATTACTCTTCCTATATGTTTTTTCTGTAAGTCTGAAATATTTCATGGTAACTTATGTACCTCCTTTCTATGCACACAGGACATATTGAGAATCAAGAGGGGAGCTATGATCAGGAAGGAAAATAGGTATTAGAGTGTTAAACAGAGAGAGAAAACAGGATGCTGTGTTTCATGAAAGTAGGAGCTTAATATATATTTGCTGGATTAATGAAGGCTGGGAAGGAAATAAAACAGAATCAGAAGGTAATAGAGAAGGTGAATGAGATGAAAGGAGCACAGGGAGGAGAAAGTTAGGAGCCAGTAATGTGTGAGAAGTAGCAGCACATGCAATAAAGCAAAGAGGGAAGAACAGTGAATTGAATGGATGCTGAGATGCTGCTGTGAAAAACAGCCAAATGCCCTATTTCCTCAGCTCCAGAGTTTGGAAGGAGCTTTCATTCTGTTGGGAATTCCTGATACCAGGAGGTCATCAGATAGGTGCTGCCCAACACAATGCCCAAAGTGCTTTCATAAGGAATTACTCTTGCAAAGAAAAAGAGAAAGAGCATACATTTGGGTTTGTCTCTACAAGTAAGTAATCAAAAGGTGGTGATCAGCATTATGATTAATGATCTGCTAAATATTAATGACTGGCACATGATGGGTTTTGGGGAGTCACACCATGTATCTTCATTATTATTATTCCTTTGCTTGAGTGATTTATTCTTCTGGACTCTGAGAACACAAGTTGGGCTTTTAGAGTTAGCAGGCAAGAAAATGTTCATTTTTTACCCTCTTCATACCAGTTACTCAACAAAGCCCATTGTGCTCTGAGCTCCTTTGATGTTGCTCAGTAGACGTTGGGAACATAACAGACAAATTCATTTTTAACTGCTCACTGAGGGCTTTGTGATTATCATCTAGTTGTTGTTCTAACCATGTGGACCGACCTTTGCTGAACAATATCGAGTTAATCGGGCAGAACAGAGCACAGCTCTTTCCATTCCTTTTGTCAGGTTGAAGTGAGCCCTGGACTGGAAGCATGTGGAATTCTGGGGCAGAGGAGGTTTCTGCCTGTGCTGACATTTGTTAGTTTATTTCATTTTAAAATTGACTTTAATTTGCCTTCATTCTCCTCCCTTGCTTTGAGCCCCCATGGCTCAAACTATTAAAGGTAGTTTTGAGGAAGAAGATGCAAAATAGCAAGAAATAGTTTTGTGTGTTAATGGCCCAGGCTCTTTTGCTTTCTAGGTTAACAGGACCGTTTGGGGGAAAGGAAGCTCTGTCTTCCTAATGATGTTGTTTAGCTTTGCATCCAGATCTGTTTCCACTCACTCTGACTCGTCGGTTCCAGATTGAGGCACCCTGAACAGGGTTTATGTCCTGCTGGAATGCAAGGTTATTTTAGGAAATCCCTGTTGAATTGAGAAAAAGCATGTGGTGACCAAACCAGGTGTCCCAGATTTTCCAGGATGGTTCCAGTTAATATAGTTTGAGGTTTTTCAATAAAGGCAGTTTATTTTGTTTCAACACATATATAAAGGGTATATATTGTGTATGTGAAACACACACACACAACTTGTGGGATTATTTGCATGAAGCCTTCTTTAAAGTCTTGTGGCTTTAGAACGTGTGATCTTCAGAACAAGTATTGTGGAAATAGCTAACTAGCTGAGTGACCTTGAACAAGTCACTTCCTGCTTCTGGGTCTCCTCCATTCTCCAATGCCCTGGCAGGCAGCAGGATCTCAGTAACGAAATGCCAGGGCCTTTCAGAATTCTCTTTTGGCTTTGTCCTTTCTTCTCCCTGTGTGTGAATATTCCATGGAGTTGTCCGCTGTTCTTGCCTCAACCTTATATTGGATGGCACTTCATTGCTTTCTTGTGTCTCGTCTGCAAGAGACTAGAGGGTTGGGATGGGTCTTTATATTTGTTATCTCCATTGTTTAGTGTAGTGCCAGGCAGATACACATAGAAAAAAAAGGAAATATACCACATAGATAACAATGGTGAGATAATGTGTGATATGTTATCCTGTATACATTTTTTATATTTTTCCTTTTCAAAGTCATGAATAGGTATTACTTCAAGGATCAGAAAAACAGAACTATAAATGGTATTTTTTCCCCTTGGAGCACTCAGGATCAGAGAGGATCCAAGGACGTGTTGAACAGATTTCCACAATAAAGCCTATTGCAGCATCCTCTGCGTCAGTTTCTGACACCAGGGAGCAGCTGACTCTTCCTCAAGCTCTGCCACAAGCCAGGCCACATGGCTGGCAGAGTTAAGGACTGAGTCTACTGTGGGTGGCTCCCTTCCAGGGACCGATTTAAGCTGTGTCATGGTAATGAAGCACAAACCACCATGTGCATTGATTGTTTCAGGTACTGATATCCCAGCAGCCAGAGGCACTTGGGATTTTGACCCCAGCCTGTGCCTTTACTGGGGGCTGAGCTGAGCAATGGGGCAAACCTTGGGCCAGGTGTGAAGATGAGTCCAAGGAGCCAGGAGATAGCTCCTGCTCACTAGAGGCTGATCTAGTTGGACTAATAACTTGTGTGCATTAGAAGCTATCCAACATCACAGGGCAGTATTTAAGCTTGAAATTAATTGTAGAGAAGACCAAGGGGTTATGGGAGTTTCTAGAAGGGAGAGAGAGTGAAAGGCTATGGAAAAATGTGGTGTTTTGAGGTGGGATTTGGAATGACTCCAGCAGTGAAGAGTTCTTCCAGGGAAGCAAGAGCTTGCTGAAAGGCATGGGAGTGGGAATAAGGTCGGCCTCTGTGTTTAGTGTAAGGGGGTGGCAGGGAAGTGAGTGACGGGTAGGAACAGGGAAAAAAAGTGCACTCTAGGAATGGAAGGTGCTAAGTTGGAGAGACTGCAAAATCAGAATGGAGAGCTGGGGATGGGTCAGCCTGGGAAGGCTGTGAGTCTAGGAGAAAGGTTTCTCCTTGATCTGGGAGGTGTAGGAGCCATCGTGTGACTCTCAGCATGGTAGGTGATGTGATGTAACTGCCCAGAGCCACAGATTTTTTTCCACAGATTGGAACACAGCATAAAAATGGTTAAGAGCATGGGCTCTGGGTGGTGTTGTCTGGGTTGATTCCTGGTTCAAAACTGTGTTACCTGTTTGGAACTCAGATTTCCCATTTGCAAAATGGGGATAACAATAGGCCCATCTCACATAATTGTTGTGTGGATAAAGGAGATAATTCATGTAAAATAATTAACACAATGCCTGGCATATTGCATGGGAGTCTAATAAATAACTGGTATATGCAAATTCATATAAATACTCATTTAATCAATATGGTGAAATATAATAAAATATTAAAGACAACCAGAAATTATTCCATTAAGGGTGAGCTTGAGAATACTTCAGGCAGATTTTTGTTGAAAAACCCCATTCTGGTCTCACATTTTGGCTCTACTTACCATCACTTAGCTTTTGTGAAATATTTTGGTTGGCAGGTTACTCAACTCTAATTTTTGTTCGTTATCCCCCTAAGCTTGGTGAGGATGATTAGTTTATCTTATATTGCAGAAGGCACACATAGATATAAACACAATGACATTTAATTACAACATCTCTTCCGTTAGCATTTACCAGTTATCAGCCAGAGCTTCTCTGGGGGAAACCAAAGTATAGGAGTGATGGTGGTCTTGTCATTTTATACTATGAAGAAGAAGGTAGTGAAAAATTTGAAGGGATCAGAACTTATTCTTAGCCAAACTTAAGACCCAGTCCTTGAAGAAGATTAGGAATGACGAGGATTGCTCAAACAGGACAGGCAAATCAAAGCAATTCTTTAGAATATTACTTATTCTTTTGGAGGCTGTGTATTAAATTATCCCTAATTAAAATGTAACTACTTTTGGAAGGGATACTATTTTCATGCCAGCATCAGTGGAGTTCTTAGTGGAGAATTGTATTCCAAGCCAAAGAACAACATCCCCAAGCTCAGCTGCCACTCTGACATTCATATGTGCTGGACATACGTGACTCTCTCTAATTGATAACAATGGTGAGCTGAGAAGGTCCCTTGAGGGATATGATTCATGGTGAGTCAGGTGCACATGGAGGCTTGATCCAGCCCTATTGTCTTCTGTCAATAGGTCTTTACCAGGCTCCAGATGGAATAGCAGTGGAATTGTGTGATGTGGATGTGATGGAAGGAAAGGCATTCAACACCAACGTTCTTTCACGATGCCTGGCAGCGTCGGTTACCATGGCAATAGCTGGCTCTGGGTCCACGTGCGCTGGCTAACCAGACGGACGATGATGGCAATTCACATGGGCTGGGATGGGGGTTTGTTAATTGGTCTGTGGGTCCCAGGGAAGAAAGTGTGGAGGAGGGGCTCAGAAGAGAAGAAGGAAGGCATCATCACAGACTTTGTGCCTGTCACTCTTTGGCTCAGGGCACAGCCTTACCATGAACTGCCTCCCAGGTACCAGGTCCTTCCCATATACAATGACTAATCTTTTCCAGAGATGGGCTGGATGTCTATAGTGAGCTTCAAACACTCACCTGCAGAACTGCACTCCTGTGTTCTCTTCCCTACCCCATGCTGCCCTCCTTGCAGGGAGCGAGACCGTTTGTAGGAGAAAACAATGACTCCCTTTCCTTTTACTTCTAGAAACATGTACCCCAGTGGTGGGCTTTCCATGCTGGTTTTAATTCTCCTGCAGATTCTATCCACATAGGGGCCTCTGGCAGCAGGAAGATTTTATCCTATCAGATTAGTTGTTCCACTTGCTTAAAAGAGCTTCTATTTTTTTTAATAGTTCCAGCAGAAGCCCAGGGCTCCTGTTCATGGGTTCAAAGAGAGTCAGTCAGTGTGGTCAGGGGTCGACAGTGCTGTTAGCATCGGGGGCCACTCCAGACTCCAGCAGCTCCACTCATACACACTCAGGGGAGGGTTGGGAGGAATGGCAAACATGAATGTGCTTTTGTTACCTGGAGGAAGAATAATAGTTGCCAGACACGATGGATGCCCACTACTCTCATCTGGAGCAAGGAGAGGTGGGGGGGCGGGCAGAGCTTTCATTTTGGGAGTTGTGTCCCAGGGCTTAGTAATGGTATCTGGTTCTCAGGCAGCAGGTTGCACTTTCAATCCAGAAATATAACCTCTGAAGTTTTATTCAACTGCAGAGATGAGGTTTCGCAGGAGAGGTATCAGTTTGGCCATTTCTAGGGGCCTTGCTTCTTCTGATAACTATTGTGATCTTGGCTGTACTTTTCCATTTTCTGGCCACAATAGGGCACCAGGCCAAGCGTGTCTCAGACAAATATCTGTATTGTTTGTGGTGTGATTGTGACTTCCTGTCTTCCAATTTAGTTTTCTGCCTTGCTTTTCACTGTCTGGGTCATTTGATATTACATCTGGAGCTTCCTGTTTTTTTTTTTGAGTCTCTGACTCGAGTCATCCGACTATAGAAACCAGAGGTCAACTTCTTCATAAGTGCGCTGCCTTTAGTCACTTGTTTTGGTGTACTAATTGAGATTTGCGTAAGGAAAGCTGTCAGGTGTCTGCTGGTTTTCTCAGCTTCACGAACTTCCTTATTTATGAGCTTTTGTTTTTCAGACACTGGGACTTTCTTGCCCTTGAGCGGACATGGTGGTGGTGGTAGTGGGGGGTTGACTACCCCACCCTGGCCAATTCCACAGTGGTTCTGTCTCCCTGAACCAGAGCTCCCAAACCCTGTGGGTCTGGCTTTCTGAAGGAGGCTGCTGCAGGCATGACCGGAGTAGAGCCCCTCCTGATGCCCCTTTTGGTCTCCTTTCCCCATTCTGGGGTTCACTGGGCTCCCATTTTCTCTCCACTTCAAAGGGGTTAGCTGTGATGAAACGCCTCTAGTCAGGCCGGCAAAAAAAATTTACTGAACGCAGATTTCCTTATTTTTGCCAAAGATGGAGAAATGTTTTAGTCACTAAAATTTTCACTTCATTTAACCTTTCTTTCCACAGAATGGCCTTTATGTCAAGAAATAGAATATGTATGATATCACCTACATAGCTCTCTGGATCTCTGGAGAGAGGCGCTCTGCTGGCCTGAGCCATACCAGACTTACCTTACTTCTTTTTGGGTCAACCTAGAGGAATAGATTCAGGAAATTTTCTAAAGTAATGTGGAGAGAGGATATTTAATTCTTCCCTAAGACAATGGCAGCTTTTAGGGGTTGGGAAAAGTCTATAAAAACGTTGAAACAAGCCCTTGAGGCTTGACATCCTGCCCTTTCTCTGCGTGAAGCCTTTGCTGAACAAGGGAACGGTTTGTCCAGGTGGTTGTGAAGCCTCGGAAGGCCATCGTGGCCAGTGCCACTATGTCTCCTGAGGCTGGAGTTGGAGTTCATGAAGGCTCAGTTTCCAGAAGAAGGGCTGCCTGGAGAGTAAGGGATGGAGGTGAAATCTCCCCTCACATAACTTAGCTCAGGCTCAGGGACCACTGCAATTGGGGAGATGCCTGGCCTCTGGTGTTTCAGCCAATATTGGCACAAGAGTGAGGAAAACCCCTCCTGTCTCTGACTGCTCCCTCCCCTCCCTCTTCTCTGGGTGACGATGGAGGCGCACGTTGGGAGTCTGTCCATCTGGGCAATTCTGCATGTGTGAGACGTGCCTGCTTAACAACCTGATGAACTCAGACCTTTATATTTCAGTCAAAACTGAGTGCTTCCATGAACTCACTGAATGAGAGGCAATACTGCTAAGTGTCATGACTTAAAACAAGAAAAACCCCAGCAAAATCCCAAACCAAAACAACCCTTATTTCTGTGTAATGCTTTAAATGACCTCATTTCTTCTCTGAAGCCACTGCATGAAGTCAGGAGGACAGGTGTCATTGGTGGTGGGGAGAGCTCACAGCGGGTGGGGAAGGGCTTCCGAGCCCAGGCCGGGTTGGGAATGCTTGTGTTTCATTTTTGGTTGACCAATTAACAAAACCAAATAATAAAAACATCCTTTCACTCAGAAACACAAAAGACTGTAATGTGACTGAAGTTGCTAGGGAAGCCATCGAAAGCAGAAGAGGCCATTGCAAAATCATTAATACCAGCAGGAGGGAGCAGGCAGACACCTGGGGTGGAACAGGAGCTTTCTCAGTTTCCCTAATTTCTGCTTCCACCTGTACCTGCAGTGCTGGCAGAAGTCAACCAGGGGCTTTAGGAGTGTCCTCGGTGCCTGTAAGGAAGATAGTAGCTAACCATGGGCTGGACTCTGCCTCTGTGTCCCCTCTGTTACTTCCATCTCCCCCTCTCTAAGCCCCACACCAGGTCTGATCCCATCCCCTGTGAGAAGGTCACCTGAGAAATACCGCATTTTGTGGTATATAATGCACACTTTTTGGCCCAAATTTTTGAGGGAAAAATAAGAATGTGCATTATATGTGGGTAGTACCTGAAATATTGGATCTGTTATGTTTTATAATTATTTGCTACATAAAATTTCTTGTACTATATTAAAAAATAAATGCTAAAATTCCTTTATAATACAAAAAAACCAAGTATCTAAATATAAATAAAAAATTAGTTACAAAAATAAAATAAAAGATTTTTTTCCTGAAAGTTTGGGCCAAAAATGTGGTTGCGTATTATATACAGCAAGATATGTACCTCTGTATCTAAGAAGTCTTGTGTTCTGGGAGTTCTGCTGAACCCTCTCTGTTGGGAACCTATGGCACAGCAGAGTGGTTAAGGGCATAAGGACCCAAAGCCTTGGGTTCAAATCTTGGCTCGGCCATTCTAACTTACTGAATGACCTCAGGCTAGGTACTTAATACCTTTAAGTCCCACTTGATTTATGAAACAAGTGTTTTGTATGGATTTCTAAGAGTGCTTTGTACAGTGCCTAGTAAGTACTCAATATAAGAAAGCTATTATTAACATTCTGCTAGATAAATACAGTCCAATTATTCCAATCCTATGTGAAATTCCAATAACTGCCACTTTTGATTATTAGGATAGTCACAGGTGCTATGATTTTTAAACACCTTCCCTTTCAAAAATATATGTGCATCTAACTTAGTATTAAGGTGGAGTCTCCGAAACGAGACAGACCCGGGTTCGTGTTCTGGTTTCCCCATCGTGTGAGTTCACTACTCTGAGTCTATTTTCTCATCAGAAAGCTGGGCCTAAGAACAGCTCCTTCAGACTGTATTATATTCATGAGACTTGTGGGAAAAGGGCTCAATTAATGGTCATCTGTATTCCCTTTTATTAAGTACCTATTATGTGCTTAGTGTTTTCATACCTGAGTTCTCATTTTGTCAACACAATGATCTTGCGAGGTAGGTCTATTATTATTTGCAGTGTGTGTATAAGGCAAAGTTGATGCTCAGAGAGGCTAAGTAACTTGTCTAAGATCACATAGCTGGTAAGTGCACAACCTGGGTCCTGCCACATTGCTTCTCATCTGAGCTCTATACAACACACATTTTACCCCAACTCTGGGGATACTTTCTCTTTGGTTTTTGGCATTCCCAGGATTCATTCTTCTCTGGGTGTGTGGCTCTATCCTCAGCCAGGATGTTCAGAGGCCTCTTGCCCTCACCTCTGTCACCTCTTTTTCTTTCCAAGCTTGTCTTCCCCTACCAGCCTCAGGCATCCTTGGGGCTAGAGGTTGGGTCCGTCCCTACTTTCTCAGTGCGAGTGGCTTGCCTAGCCCACGGCAGACCTTCCTCCTCTATGTGTAAAATTAGTAACTGATGAATGTGAGGTGATGACAGTGGGGTTTTCA
The DNA here is from genome assembly GCF_019186645.2 of Phyllostomus hastatus. Taxonomy (NCBI): domain Eukaryota; kingdom Metazoa; phylum Chordata; class Mammalia; order Chiroptera; family Phyllostomidae; genus Phyllostomus; species Phyllostomus hastatus. The sequence continues at coordinate 12,510,012 of NW_025334038.1, forward strand.
AGGTACAAAGCCAGACCATGCTGTCTGCCGGCCTGCATCTCTGTATCACCTGGCCCAGACGAGCTGCCTGAGATGTCCCAATTGTGTCTGTGGCCTGTGGATTCCACTTCCCCCTGCGTCACCAGCACTCTGTGTCCTCTTAGCTTATCTGTCTCTCACTGGCAGGATGGCCCAGGTCCAGCACCTGGAATGGGGTCTGTCGCCTCCTGCCCCCAAGGAGCATACCCCTTGTGTGGTACTAACTCACTCAGGTTCCAGGCTATACCAGTTTCCCAGGACTCTGGGCCTGGGCCCCTACTGCTGACCACAGCCACAGGCAAGCTTCCAAACACACCTGCATTTGTTCATTCACTCATTATTCATCCGTTCAGTCCTCCATTTATTCCCCCACTGATCTAGGTCCTATAGGTATCAAATACATAAGGAAAACACAATTAAGGGTAGGGTTTCTCAAACTTGGTTTTGCCTTAGAATCACCTAGAACTGCTTTTACAAATACAGATTCCTAGATTGCACCTGAGACCTACAGAGGCAGAATCACTAGGCACAGTTTTGTAGGAATTTGTGTATTAAGGTGCTCTCAGCATGACTGAGGCACAGCCAGTCTGGAGAACCTTGGGTTTGGTGATTTGTGATGTAGCAAACGCCCTGACAAGGCACAGAAACCAACACGGGGTTGCTGGAGGGAAATGTTGCCCTGTCCCATCTCTCATTCTTTGTATTTGGGCTTGAGGGCCTCCCATAGTCCTGCAGCACTTACTGTTTCCTGGGGCCCTCGTACATAAAACCCTTGCCAAACGCTTTGCCCCTGGGGACCAGGACTACGTCTGTTTTCCTCACTGCTGTGGCCCAGTGCTTACATCTGGGCCTTTTCTCCAGTAGGGGCCCGGTAAACACCTATGAACGAAAGAAAGAATGAATGAATGCATTCCTGCTTCCCTGTAGGTGAGCAATGGGCCCATCAGCTCGTTGTTTCCATGATACTGTGAGTGTATCTGTGTCTGGAAGTCAGGCGGGGAGAGCACCATGCTGAGACAAGAGGCCCCTCAGCTCTGTCACCTAGCAGGTCTCCGTCCAGGCCAGCCTCTGAGGAGAAGGCTGGCTCAAATTTGAGTCTGTGATCCTGCCAGGACAAAGGAGAGTGTGGGGACCAGAGTGTGCCTAGCTCTCTGGGAAGTATGGAGTTTGCTGGAGAGATTGGTCTGGGCTGGGCTTTTGAGCAAGTGAGAGGCTGGCATGGAGTAGTCATTAAAATGGCAGTTGACCTCCTGGCAGCTGGAAGGAGGCCCCGTAGACCTCAGTCCTCCCCAGCCAGCCCCCTGGGACCCCCAGAGAGATGCCCATCCATCACTGCGGTCCCCTGAGAGGGCTGCGAGCGTTTTCTGCGAGTTCAGTTACGGGGCTCTGTTTTCAGCACAGATCTTGTCAAATTCAAGCTGTCAACTGCACAGACCCTGAAAGCCTGTCACAGACCCCTGGGGACATGCATGGGGCAGGTGACCTTGAGGGGGCTCTGCTGAGTGTGGGACTGTGGTGATAAGAGGGACAAATGAGAAGAAGCCACCTGGGCCAATGGCCCATTGTGCTAGCCCACACCTCCCCTCCCCCCTCCCCCAGTGTTTGTCCTTGAGGGATGTCAGGCAGCTGAACTGAATCTGGTTCCTTGCTTTGCCCTGGGCTGCCTCTCCCCCTTTATGCCACCACTCATGAAGGAACATGAAGGCAGGCAGTACACGGAGCGGGTTATGGGCACTGGCCGGCTCTGCCACCTGGAAGCTGAGACCGTGAGCAAGTTACTTAACCTCTCTGAATCTGTTTCCTCAGGTTGTGGTGAAGATTACACTGCTAATCACAGGCCTGGCATGTAGTAATTGCTGGGTGATTACCAGCTGAGTGACTATTCTTAGCATTTTTATAGAAGCACAAAGGAGCTTGGATTCCTTGCTGGTGTTCCCTCATTTCAGTAGCATTTTAACTCTGCCTGGCCTTAAAACAAACATCCTGGTACACATTTATAGATGAATAAATGGAGGCCGAGCTGGGATTGGAGGCCAGGTCTCCCATCTTGGTGATCAGAGGGTCTGATGGGAGCCAGAGAGTCCTGCCAGCCTTGTGTGGACACAGCCACCCGGCTTTCTGCAGAGGGGCACATGCTGGGCTCGGGGCGGGCCTGTCTCCTGTCCTATGATGAGGGGCAGGATCTGGTCTGATTGGTGGGCTCTCCTCAGGCCACATCTAGGGCTGGGAATATTTCATCTGGGGCCAGAGGGAGCTCTAGATCTGGGCCAAAGTTGAAAGCTAAAATCACATTAGATGATAAGAACCACCGGAACAGGCTGTGAAATATAAAGGCCAAGAGCAGACATGAAATTTGATGAATCTGGAGGCTGGGGAGGTGGGAGGAGGAGCAACAGACTGAGGAAAAGGAAAGCTGCCCAAGACGAGGCTCAGCATGTACTGATGTCTGTGAGGAAGTCCTTTTGGATCTCCTGCAATGGCCTGTTTAAAGGACCCAGAAGGTTCTGAGAAGGGTCCTCTGGGCAAAGCCAGAGTCCCCTTGCCTTGCACCTGAGTTGAGTATTGGCTGCCGGCACTCATCCATACTCACTGCCTCAGGAAGAAACTTTTCTAGTTGGAGGATGCTGGGCAGAAATGGCAGGACTTTCAGACCCACTGGCTGGCTCTTCACCAGCATTTATGAAGCATCTGTTGGGGTAGGGTGAGTTCTAAAAAAAGTTGCAGGAGAAGAGCTGTAGGTCTGGCTCCTCCACTTCATTGGAGGGTCCCTACCTCTTGCCAAGGTAACAAGCTTGCAAGTGTCCCTCAGAAGGGCTGTTGTCCCTTGATCCTCCCCTGAGATCAGACAGGGCAGGTAGGGGAAGGGAAGTAGAGCCAGGCTGTAACCCAAGGTGGCCTTGAATTGTGGGCAATGGACACTGCCACCCAGGAGAAGGGGTGGTGGGTGGAGGGGGAAAGGGAGAGCCTAGTGGTGGCCCGGAAGTCAGCTGGGCTGTCATGGGTTATTGAAGGGCACCGCCCACCTGCACAGTTACTCAAAGGCACAAGCTGCATTTCCTACTGGCCCTTTAAGAAAGGCACATGCCTTGCGAAATGTCAGGGCAGAGTGGAAACCCGGAGAGCGTGACCCGATGCCACTCCCTCCGCACTGATGGTCATACAATCTCCAGTTTAGGCCTGAGAGTGATGTGGCAGCTTGTTTGTTTGGGTGCCCCAGGTTACCCCAATCCCACCCATCCACAGAGCTTCCTAACCAGACTGGGCTGCCTCTGCCTTGGAGCACACTAGAGACTGCGGACCACTCATTTTCTTTCTCTCTCTGGGTGTCAAAGGTTTGGACTAGATTTGTGTTTCCCAAAATGTAGTTTTGTGTAACAGGTAAAACACAAGCTGAATTTAGGTAGTGTGTGGACAAATGATTTTACACATTTAACTCGCATGTCAAACTTATGAGAAAAAATTTATTAGAAAAAATTTAACTCGCATGTCAAACTTATGAGTTCATTGTTATTATTGCCTAGGAGAAGGCTAAGTTTAATTAAGTGAAAAGGGTGAGTCAAACGGAAAGGAAGAAATCAGGTAAATAATGGTGTGAGTTAGCTCTGTCTACTGGAACTACAATGGGAGCCGAGAGTGTGAACCACATGTGAGACTTAAAATTTTATGTTAGTCACAAAAAAGAAAAAGAATAGGTGAAAGTGATTTTAATAATGGATACTGCATCTAATCTGATACATTTAAAATATCATTTGATATGTTATCAGTAGAAAAATTATTGAGATATTTTATATTCTTTTTTTATAATAACTCTTCAAAATCTGGTGTATGTTTTTTATACTTATGTCACATCTCAGTTTTACCCAACCACACTTCAAGTTTGAGAACCACTGCTTGAAATCTATTCCTACATATTTAGGCTACTCATGGCTTGTTGGAGAAGTCCAAGTTGGAATTTTGTAGGCCTTCTCATTTCAGACATAAGCACTAGAAGAGGAAGGAAGTATGGACTGTTTCCACCCTGTGATCATGACTAAACTAATTGGAAATGCTCCTGACATTGCCACAAAGGACTGAGCATTAACCCGAAACTGCCTTAGAAGAAATACCTACTGAACTCCACCCAAGCCAGGCATCGGCTCCCTGGGCCCTTAATGACTATTATTTCCACCAAAGCTCTCACTCTCATTCCCCATTTGTTATCCCTGCCATTTTATCCCCTGTAATGCTCTCCAGGGACCAATTAATATTATCTGAATGGAAGCATGACTCATAAGTGGAAATGAGCTTGTTCTGGATCAGATTTCAGTGTGTGTGTGTGTGTATAAGCACATCCGTGTGTGTGTGTTCATGTGTGTGCATGCAAGCAGTATTACATCAGAAGGAAAGTTGCCTGTACCCAGAATCTCAGGTCTCATCAAGAAAGCTATCTTTCTACCATAGTCCAGGAATAAAGCCTCTGGGACTCGTGGATTCCAGATGGTAAAGTAAACTCAACCCATGTGAAGGAGGGGAGTAGGAGAAGGATTCTCAGGCCCAAGTGCAATAAAAGTTAGGATGAGGATCCAAGAGAAAACAGAAGAATCCTTAAAGTAAAGGGAGAGGGAATTTAAATTCATTAAAGGTATATTCTATACCAGGTATTTAACATTTGTTGCCTTTTAATGACTGTGTAAAGCAGATACTTGTGTTCTCATGTAATGCATTAAGATAGCAGGTAGGTGTAGAGCTGGGGACTGAATGATTAGAAGCCTGACTGCAAAGAAGCCAGTGTTTTTCTCTGAATGCCTAGTGTTTTCTCAAGATTGTAATTGCTCAGCCTATTTCTGAGTTCCTCATAAACTGCTTGACTTAATCCTTGTGATAAAAAGCTTAAGCAAGTAGATGAAGTTAAACTGCGTCTTTGTTGAAGACAGATTCCTATTCTAGATGTCTAAGTCCCTAGAGGAGGCTGGCCACTCTCTGCCAGCACTAGTTCCCACAGTGCCATTGTGAAGGGGACCCTCTAGGTCTGGGAGCAGTGGCATCGTTAACTGGGCTCACTACAGTGTGCCAGCCAGGGACCCACTGGGAGGCAGATGGAACACTTAAAGGGATGATGCAGGAGAGTTGAACAAGTAAACAATGTATAGAGTTCTAGGTAGGGTTGAGCAACAAACCAGGGATGGGGAAGCACCCAGGGGAAGGAGTTAGCACTCTAGGCCTGGAAGAGCAAGCAGAGGAAGTGTCCTCGAACCCAAGGAGAACTGTAGCCCTGGGAGAAGGGCCCCTAGACAGGAGCTGTGAGCCGTAGGTAGAGGCATGCAGCTCCTACCAAAACAGCAGGGGGAGCAGGGAATCAGTCCCTCCACTTCCCTCCTTTCACCCTTTGACCTGTGCCTTGGCAGATGGGACTCACCGGCCTACGCCCAAAACCTACAGACCGGTGCCTGGCACAGAGTAAGGGCTAAGTGCTGGCCATTATTCCCATCTGTGGTAACCAGGTTCCCCCACACCCCGCCTGGGGCTTGCTTGAGGCGGTTTCTCCAGAGAATGAATAGAGAGCTCTTGTCTCTGCTGAAAACTAGTACCAAGTTGGTTTGGAGAAGTGGAATTTGCTGTTTGAGCCTAGAATGGGTCTTCGCCCACATACCTGGCAAAGATCACATTCAAAGTAAGGCGGACATTCCTGTTTGGTGAACTGCTTAGTTAAATAACTCTGAATTAGACTATCTTTCTGTTAAGAAATGTGGAGAGTGACCCTAGATCAGGAGGATTTATGAGTTGTTTGATTAAGAAATCAAGAGAGGATTTGTGCTGAGTTTTCTGCACATGCCTCTGACTGAGGGGTGCGTTGACGCTCAATGTTTCTCGAGTTTTACTCAATCTGCCCATTGTGGACTGAGGACTTCATCCCCTTTCAGATTCCCATGGTGTCAAATAAGGGAGAGGAGGTGTTAGTGTTCTGATTTCTGAGCCCTTCACGATGCCACTGTGCAGCCATGACATACTATTATTCTCTCTGTCTCTCTGGAGGTTTCCTTGGCTATGGTCCTTCGCATTTGCCTTACTTGAAGCAAAACGAGCCAAAGGGAAAGTTGGCTTTGAAACCGTGGGCCCATTGAGGTTAGAGTGGTTTCCTGTCCCCATTAAAAAAAATTATATCTGTCACGTTTGTTGATAGATGACTGCCCCTCCGAGTTTTGCCTGGTAAAAGAACATGGAGATATATGGGATTCCCACACCCTCCAGTGGCCCCACCCCACCCCAGGAAATGAGCTATTCCCAGAAAGCTCCAGTGTCTTTAATATAGGAGACATATTTTGGCGCACATGCCTTGAAGTCAGTCGGTCAATCTGGCTTTGTTTAACTTCCCTAAGAAGCAGTGCTATGGGAAGGACTGTTAAATGTTTCCAAAACATGTTTTGAAAAGAAGCCACTAGAAGGAAAAAAAATTTGCCAAAAATAAGTTACTTACCCATCATAGTGCTTTCATTGTTGTTTGTTATAAACAACTGAAAACCCCAAACCCTCAAACACAAGTGTGTCCCACATTGTATGCCTGACATGAGTTTCATGTAGAAGGACATACACAGAACAGGTTGGGGCTCTCTAGTTTGCAGTGGAGACTAGTGCTGGCCACGGGTGGGATGGCGGCAGGAGGAGTTACTGGAGACCTGGTGCTCGTTACTCCCCCTTCCTTTCTGCTCAGCTGCCCCGACCTCAGTCTTGCTCTGTCTCCAGCTGCCAGCTGCAAACAACTGCCCTTGTTCTCAGGAAATAACTTGGACCCTTTCCCAACTCCAATGTGTTTTGCTCTTGTCTACCTCTGTGGTTTCAGAGTTCTGACTCTGTCGCTTCTCTGGTCTCTTTTCTCAGCAGCTCCTTGGCCTGTCCTTTCAGAATTCAGCCTTCTGTTCTGCTGCTCACCTGTGCTTGACTCTTAAGTGAGAAGTCCCTGCTCCGATCCTGGGGTCTCTGGAACCTCACCATCTGGGCTCATCCCCAGCCCCCACGCTCCCCCCGCCTCCACCAAGTATGTGTGTGGGAGGGGAAGGCTTAGACTATTCTTGGCCTCAAAAACTATAACTGGTTTCCCATGATAAGGGAAATGCAAATTGAGACCATGAAATACTGTTCGCATCTACCAGATAGCAAAAATTAATTAAGTCTGGTGACAACAGGGATGGTGAGATGTCGGCATAAGGGAACTCTGGTGGGAGTGTAAATTGGTATAGTGGCTTTGGAGGACATTCTGGCCATACCAGTGAAATCAAAGATGTGCTCTTGCTGTGCAATATCAGTTCTGCCTGGAGAAACTATCTTGTAGGCTCACAGATTTGTGTTTGCGTATATGCCTATGCGTGTATGTACACACACATGCACACACATGTGTGCATACATACACAACTGAATACATACTACTCTATGTAGCAGGTAAAATAAACACACTAAGCCAACTTTTTATCAACGTGTACAAACTCTAAAACAATGTTGAGTGAAAAAACAAGTTGTTAAAGAATATGTGTGTGTATTGGATACACATATATAATATATAGATGCAAGTATATTAAAATGTAAACAATAGGGTTTTTATCAATATATTCATATTTGTTAAAATACTCAAATGTACATGGTGATGATATAGGCCAACTTCAGACAAATGGTTACTTTTGAGGAAGGGGGAGAAAAGGATGAAGAAATGGAACTGTATCTGGACATTTTTATTTCTTTGAAAGGAGAGTGAAAGAGGAAGAGAGTTCTGAAGTAAGTCTGGTAAATGTGTTTAATGCTGGTAATGGGCTTATAAAGGTCTAGTTTACTATTTTCCCTCCTCAGTATGATTGAAATGCTTCATATTTACAAAACAATAAGAAAACTATTTCTCAGACTTACTGATGTCCTGGATAACTGAAACCAACTTGCGGATTCATAGAAGCACACTTTCAGGTGGGGACAGGGCCTTCGAGAACATCTGGTTAACCTCTGTCTGGTTCCAGACTCTGTTCTATAACTTGCCTATGGCCCTGCGTGAACACCTGCCCTGACTCACATCTCTGACCACTGGGTCTTTCCCCAAATGAAACTCATGGGAAGTTGTTGCCTTTGTTGCAATGGTCCTTCTGCTGGTTTCAGACCATGGGTCCCAGTTCCTCCCACCCTCAAAATTCCCACCACAGTGCACTTGGGAGATGCTAGGAATCAGAGGGCAGGGCTCGCTTTGCAGGGGAATGAGGGAAGAAAGAGGAAGCTGAGGGGCTGGAGCCAGCCCTCAGGCGTTCCTCTTTGGAAAGGCTGGCCATGAAGGGACTTGCCAGGCTAGTCCTCTGAGAGGAGGAAGCCGAGCTCTCAGGGCAAAATTCCGTTGATTTGCAGTAAACCGTGCCCCTTCATCGCTGCTTTCCCAGGCCTCACTTCCCCAAATGCGGGCACGTGAACAGCTGCAGTAGCCTGGCTGAGCACCCTGGGATCTTTACAGGCCAGGCCAGCAGAGATGCAAGCTCTGATTTGGTGACTCACAGGGACCCTCCAGGGTGCCCTCCTCTTCCCTGTCTTTTGTGAAATAAGCTGGGAAAGGAGGTCACATGCCAGATTCTGCTCTTCCCTGCTCAGCCTTAGAAAGAAAGAAAGCTTCCTCTGATTTTCTTGTGCCTTGTTAAAATGCCAGTTTGCCTTTGGGTGGTGGGCATGCAGTGCAATGTGCAGATCTTGTACCATAGAAATGTGCATTTGAAATCCATGATATCCTATTAACCAATGTCACCTCAATAAATTTAATTTTTTAAAAAGTAGCTAGACTCAAGGCCTGGCTTACAGGTAGGAAAAACTTTTATAGGCACAAATGGAAGCCTGTTTTCTGTCTTGCAGACAAAACAGTGACCACCTTAATTTTGCAGTACCATCATCACTGTACTTTTGGTGAGCTGGGGTTTTTTAATTTTAATTTTTCAGGGTTTGGTTAAAAAAAATCAGCTGCCAGGGTAAGGTCTGGAATTAGTTCAGACTTCTAACTTAATCTCTTTCATTGTCAATGTTTTAGAGTGAGAAACTTGAGATCGCCGAGAACAGGGTCCGACAGCTGTAGGTTCTTTCTCAGTGGAGATCTCAGTGCAGTAGGAAGAGAAGTGATGTTGTAGTGGCTGTAAGCTTGGCTACTCGAGGGTCCTTGCCTTGCCTGTTCTTCCCTTAGAGGTTCAGTTCCATAGATCAGTGCTTGCCAAACTTTATTGCATACAGGGTCTCTCAGGAGCTTTATCTAACGGGAGCCAGGCCCCTGGTGCCCCTTGGACCAACTGCGCCAGAATCTTTGTGAGTCGGACCCAGGCATCTCTACTTTTTAAAACTCCCCAGGTGATTCTAAATGGGCCAAGTTTGAGAACCGAAGCTATGCCTTGAAATATCAGAGAGGTGTTCTTAGGGCCCTGGGAAAAAAAGCAAATGTCAAAGATTTTATTATGTTAACAATAACGCTAGGAACACCTGTGGGCTCGCCATTGGCCAGGCAGTGTCCCAAATGTTTTCTGCAGATTATCTGATTAAAATTTTAGAACAGCTTGCTGAGGTTGGTTATTTATTTCCTGGAAGTTGAAAATTACTTTCACACAGGTTGAGGAGCTTGCCCAAGGTGATGCAGCAGAAATGTGATTCTGGGGGCCCTGACTTCAGGGGCTGAACTTGGCACTGATCACATTTCCTAAGGTGGAAACTTTCTCACTCTCCCTCTTGCTCTCATACTCACTCACTCACTCACTCACCCACAATTTAGAAACACTTTCAATAGTGTTTTTTTTTTTAAACTGGTCTTGCCCATCCATTCCTTTTTAGTTGATATCCAGAAATCTGAATTCTCTGAGCTTCCCAAGTCTTTGTGTTTTGTTGAGTGAGGTGCATGAGGCATCCCACCTGGGATTTCGGTGCAAAGGGTCAGAGTTATTTTCATTATTGCCCTCAGCTGGAAGGCGGGGAAGACAGTGAGGAGAACACTCACATTACTTTAGGAGACCTGGAAAGTTGAGGAGATTTCTTGTTTTTCAAGACAGTATGATGACGTAATGAAAAGAACAAATGAGATCAGGGTATATCTCAGTTTTTCCATCCCCGAGCTGTGTACTATTGAGCAAGTAAGTCACTTCCTCTCTCTGGGCTTCTTCGTGTGAGAAAGAAGGAAATTGAACCACGTGTTCACTAAAAGACCTCGCAGCTCTAACTGTGGTCCAAAAGATACATATCATCATAGCAGCTTTCCTGATTTTGAAGATCTCAGCAGGCTGCTCTGTTGCCATAGATCTATTTATTCCCACCTGAGCATCATATTTGCAGGACCAATTTCCCCCAAATATGGTCAGTGACGTAATAGGGAGCAATTGCCTTCAGACGCTTGACAAGTCCCCCAAGTAGCAACAGATGGACCAGGAGTAACTGGAAAAGACACATTTTATTATGTAAGGGTGAATTTGTATATAGATTTTAACTACATATGGACAAAAGTTGAAATAGAAAGAGTATGTACAGCACTGGCCAGGGTGGCTCAGTTGGTTGGAATGTCGCCCCTCAGATGGAAAGGTTGTGGGGTTGATTCCTGGTCAGAGCACAGACCTAGCTTGTGGTTTTGATCCTCAGTCAAGGTGCATATGGGAAGCAACCAATCGATGTTTCTCACATCAATGTTTCTTTCTCTCTCTTTCTCTCACATTGATGTTTCTCCCCACCTTTCTCTTCCCTCTGCTTCCTCTCTCTGTAAAAAACAATGAAAAGATGTCCTAGGGTGAGGATAAAAATATGAGTGTAAAAAAGTCAACCTCTTGTCAGATTTCTGGATGCAAACTGGCTATCGTGGGGCTGGCTATTGTTGCTGTGTGGAGGGCTGTCTGTGCTGATCCGTGGAGCTTCTGTGAGCGGCCGCTGTCCGTCAGAGCTGGCACTCAACCTTGTGTGTCCCAGCACTTGACTCAGGAGCTCTGCCTTGAGATCATCAGAGGTAACTGACAGTCTTGCTGGCTTGCAGTGAGGGATCTTTCTTCCCTAGAAAGGAGGATGCATCTGCCACTGGGGAAGAATCCTCTGCCCCAGTCTAGAGGAGGTGGATTGGAGCCAGAAAGGTGGCCAGGTGAGCATGAGGTCAGGTCAAAAGCAGAGGGACAGCCTCAGGGGACATTTTCCCAGAGCACATTGTAGATATTGACTGCCCAGTGACCATTCCCATGTTCAAACAACACCCTAGTTCCCTTCTCAGGATTTTTCTCTTCTCCGTCATGTTTGATCTTTGGGACTGGTTGGTCCAATACAAACTTTCCTATGTTAAAAGTGAAAGGTTCCTCCTAATGGAGCCTTCTGCTTGCTCTGTGGTGTATGCTCTCTCTCAGGACTTTGCTTCTTGAAGGGAACTCATCATTAGAGTTTACTCTGGGGACAGCACCCAGGTGAGGCTGTTCAGTACCTTCTGTGACCAAGACCTTCGGGAATGGCCAGGTCTCATCTGTCCCAAGCCCAGCCTGCCAGCCCCTGTGTTTTTCTCATCTCTCTTCTAAAAAAGCATGCTTCATTCCCACCCCCTTCTTCCCTGAGATAGTTCAGGGTCACGTGTCGTGTTTGCAGTCAAAACCTTGACAGACACAGGTCCTGGTCAGACCTGTGGAGCTCTCCTGGCCTCACATAGGGTACACCCCACTAATGATGAGGTTCTGTCCATCTAACTGTCTGTCTCTCCCCTGGAAGTCATAGGTAAACATTGTCAACCTCTGACCCTGAGCTTTTCCTTCCCCATGAACTCACCCTCTTTCTGTTTCTGCCTCTCCAGGCAGTACACAAACCAGGTGATTTGTTCTCCTGTTGCTAGATCCAATTGTGTTTCATTCCTGTCACCTTGAGAGTTATCTTCGATGTTCCCAGACTCTGGGCACACACCTGCAGAAACTCTTTTATGTTATTTTTTCCTCTTTTTTTTTTCAGGGTATTAGTTGGCTTCATCCACTGTGCATGAATTTCACTAACCTAACTTTCCAAAGGCAACAACATTTGCAGGTTCCTGTGAGCCACTTCACCTCTACTCTTTGTGTAACACCTCAATATTTAAGTTCATCTTGAAATGACTAATAGCCCTTTGATAATTCTGTTTTCCATGCTTCCTGACTGTGCATAGCCTCCTCTGTAAAAGCTCCTGTACGAGTATTAACTCTGTATTATACTCTACATCCTGAATGACAAACTAGAGAACGCAGAGATGTAAGAGGCTGGTTTCTTGTCTCTAAGGGTTTATAAACTTACTGTAGACATGAAATAATTATAGAGCAACTTATACATTTGATATCCCAACCCTCCCCCCTGCCCCCGCAACCAAGGGCCTGTGACAATGGTTTTCAAGTTGGTTTTCTAAGCCTAGTAGTTGTGTGATGCCCCCTGGGAGCTCCCTGGGGGTCCAGGTGGTGAGAAGGGGGCCTCTTGTTGTTCTGCAGCTATCACTGGGACAGAGTTATCTGCCTGAAGATAACCATATTCATAAGCAACAATCTTGCTTGTAGTGAAGGAACTTTTGCCCTTCAGAAAGAAGTTTGCCTTGCCTTTGCGGAAAAGCTTTCTTTTCCCAGGCTAGGGGAGGTGGATTGGAACTGGAAAGGTGGCCAGGTGAGCTGGATGGGGTCAGGTCAAAGGGAAAGCCTCAGAGAATGTTTCTTCAGACAAAGGTCTGAGGACTGCAGGACCCAATGTTTTGCTTGTGTACAAGGCCCTTTGCGGTCTTCCCACAGACTGCAGACCCAGCCAGATCCATGTCCTGCCACCCGAACCTCCAGTGATGTCCTAGCTGTTGGGTCTCTGTGCCCCGCTGCCCTTCCATGTGCAGTTCTTTCTGCTTTTCATGAATCACTAGCACTCCCAAAACTATAGCTTGCCTTGATGGTAAACTTATCAAAGGCAGAAACCACATCTCATCTGTATGGACCGCCAGCAACAAAGTGAGGGCCAGGCACATGTTTGTTGAATTAAGGACTGGATGTTGCTTTGGCATCTGTACATGTTAGCAGACCTGGAGGTGAATAAAGTCATTACTAGCTGGGGTGGGCTGGGAAGACTTCCTAAAAAAAGCCAGGCTTGTATTAGGCCTTTGGAAAATATGTCATATTTAGATTCATGGAAAGGAAGAAGGAGGGCATTTCAGGCATGAGTGGCATTGCTAAGCAAAGGCTCAAAACCGGATCTATGAGTGTCCCACAGAGCGGTAAAGAGCTGCTGGAAAAAAAATCAATGAAGGTGCATTTAAAATACACCCATGCCTGGGCTCCACTGCAGACCAAATGAATCAGAGTCTCTGGGGTGGGCCAGGGCCTCGGGCCTTAAAGCTTTCCTGGTGAGTCAACGTGCAGCAGGGCTGAGGACAGTCCAGGGACTGTCACATCAGGTGGAAGGGGTGTGAAGAGGGGCTGGGTTTGAAGAATGGAGACTCCTGATGCAATCGCTTCCATTTTTGGCCAGTAATTTTGAACTTGAGCCAAAGCATATTAGGGTGATTTCACCTTCAGGAGCTTGTCATGTTTTGCAAACTAGTTTTTATGGCAGGTTAATCTGGTTCAGATTCAAACTGAGGGGAGTGGGAGGCTTGGAAAGCCAGACAGCGCTATGACACAAAGCTTTAGGTGAGAGGCCTGCTCCCAGGTGGAGAAGCAGAGAAGAGAAGATGAATCCAAGAGACACTGAACAGGAAGAACTAATGGAACATAGTGAAATGAAAAAGAAAACTTATTAAATGTGGCAGCAATAATGGAAACCTCCCTTTATACAAACAGTCCCAAAGTTCTATAGAAGAAGAAGCAGTGCATGGTATTAAATCTCTATACCCACACTCCTCCTTCCCCCATAGTTCCTGGATGTTAGGAGCCCTTCCTTTTGTTTGATCTTAACATCAGCTAAACTATCATTGCCTTCTATTTCCCCATCCCTTCCCTGAGAAGCTTTCTGAAAGGGAAATCTAAACTGCTGTCTTCACTTCCTCGTCAGCCACTTTCTAACCCCTTAAAATTTGTCACCTACCCTCAGTCTCTCTTGGTGGTCTCTGGTTGGCCTCCCGCTTTCAGAAATTTAATGACCTTTACAAACTTTTTCTATTAAACCTGATGGCTGCATTTAACTCTTCCTTAAAGCTTGACACTCCTGGCTTTGGTGCTACTGGGTGCTCCCAGTTTCTTCCCACCCCTCAGATGCTCTTTCTCTCACTGGCATCTTTCCTTCCACCCATGTTAGACTCACTTTCTGCATTTTTACACTCTTGGCACCTCTCAACTGTTCTCAGGTTTCAACTTTTCATTTCTAACAGTCTAAGGATATTGTCCACCCGTTGTCTCCTTTATGCCCAATACTCGCTGCCATTGCCATCAGCAGTATTTGCAAAGTCTTTTATTGCTTAGAAAGTGCTTTATGTACAGTATTTCACTGGAGCTCCATTGCCCTCCCATCCTTGCCTCTTTCATTCTGCTCTTCCCTGAATTTGAATCTTGGCTTTGGTGCTGGCTAACTGAAGCCTCAGTTTCTTAATCTTTAAGATGTGATGTTCCATGCCTGTATCGTTGGGGTGTTGCGAGCATTAAACAAGAACACATACATAAAGATGCCGAATTCACCATCAAAGCCCCACTTCTTTCTTGAAGACAGAATCTAGGTTTTATTTTGTTTTGTTTTTCTTACTAATCCCCAGAGGAGCTCCTAAAATAATGGAATGACCAATTCCAAACACTAGAAAGAGAAACTGCCAAAGTGAAGATTTGAGTAAATTTTGAGGAAGTAGCAAATTTCAACAGGACTAGGACTGACCTTATTTTTCCTTCTGAATTACTTCTCAAGAATCTGAGGGAAGGTATAGGTATTTTGCGTGAGGTGTCTAATTTTTGGAAGGGCCTAATTTTTGACAAGGTTGGCTCAGATGATATGCAAAGACAGCAACATGAGCACCTTTGCTATTCGTGGCTTTGCGTGTCAAGGCAAGGTCTGCCTGATCAAGGGGTGTCAGGTATCTGTCCACCTCTGAGTTGGAATATATGATGGCAAGATTTTTACTATCTAAGCTAGCCTGAATATTTTTTGTCAATTTTGATTTATGAGTTGTTTTAGATCTTTGAACTGCTGAGCAACCCAATCCACGACTTGCTACTTGGATTACTGCCCGTAAATATTTGAGGGGCTGTAAAGTGATAAGGTCCTAAGGCATATGGTCAATAATCAGAGAGTCCCCATGACAGGACTGTCAGAGGCTTACTTGTAATATGATGTTCTAGCATAATTGTGGAAAATTACTTGGCCTTGAGAACTAAAATGCATGTAGGATTTTTCAGGAACTATGAACACCAGGTGGCCTTTCTTTAATGCATCATTCTTTATTTACCTTTTCAACTGAGAAGGGTGATTTGGGACATTGTAGTCAGAGGTTGTTGGACTTGGTTCCAGAACTGCAAAGAAAGAGCCTGATTGTTTGTTTGAAATACTTTGGTAGACATTGTGGAGGTATTAGATCCAATGTGGTATAAAGCGAGGAAGTGGACTATATATGTGTATACATTTTGCTTCCTGTGTGGGAAAACAAAAGGAAGTTTTCCAAAAATGTCTTCACTAAGCTCAATCACATTCTGTGATTATAGTTAGAACATCTTATTTTCACTCTGTGGCTGGACTCCCAATAGAATAGATGTGAATACTTGGTGCTGCTGACCAACAGGCTATGGAGATAAGTGGGCAAATCATGTCAGGATAAGATGGAAACAACCTAAGTTTGGTTCCAGAGATCTTTGTTATTCCTCGCATCAAGAAGTGAAATTTATTATTTCATCTCTTGAATCTGTGTGACTCTATGACTTGTTTTTCTCCCCCCGCCCCCACCCCCACCCCGCCATAGAGTGCTGTGGGCGTTATGTAGCTTTGGAACTTAATTTTTGTCAACATTCTCAGAATGCTGCCCTGAGTCAGCCACACGAAGAAGCCACACGGAGCAGGGTTATGCCATCCCAGCTGAGTGCCGGCAGCAACCTGCAGACGTGGGTGGAGGCTCTGTCAGGTCATTGGAGGCCGTCCAGCCTCAGTCAAGCTCCAGACAACTGCAGTCACGTGAGTGACCACAGGTGAGACCAGAGGAAGAACCACCCAACTAAACCCAGATCAGATTGCTAACCCGAAGAATCATGGGCAAATAAAAAAAATGTAAGGTCTTTCTGAGCCACACAATTTTGGGATTGTGTGTTATGTGCAATAGATAACTGATATGGAGGAGAAAACAAGCAAATATTACTACCATTAAATGTTAATTTAAAAATTACGCTTAAAAAATTGTACAGTGACTTGTTAGACCCCAGAAGTTTCGAGCAGGAAGAGACTTCACAGGTGGTCCCTCTGATTCTCTTGATCCCCGACACCAGTTTTAGTGAAACTAAAATGAGACGAGCTGCTCCAGGAGATGAGCTGCTCTTTGTGAGCTGGGGCCGGGCTCTAGTCTGCTTAGTGCCCCTGCAGAGAGCTCAGAGCCCTGCACAAGTTCTCCGAAAATCTTTGTTGCTGGCTGGGTTATGTGAGAAGTGGCATGAGAGTCCTGCCAGGAGTTCCCAAGGGGGTGTGAGCCAGGGCCTGTCATCTGTGTGGCGTCGTTTGTGGCTTAGGTTTGCTAGGCATCTTACATTCTCTTGCTGGGGTGTTTTGGAGATACTTAGTTTGAGTTGCCAGGGGTGGCACGATTATGCCCCTTTGTAGGTTGGGACCCAAGAAGTCAGAGGAGACAATCTTTAGAACCACACTCTGTGTACCACTTATTTTTGATAATGGCAGGCAGTCTCACCGATACCTTAGAGCAAACAAAAGGCTGAAGTTGTTCCTGCCATCCGTACCCATAAAGGACATGGAGCGGTAACTTAGGAGTTGAATTTGGTCAGCTCAGAACTTGGAATCCTAGGCTGTGGGAACTTTTACTAGAGGGACTTAAATTGCAGGTTATGATGCACAGTTAAGGGACGTGTGATAGTCATTGGCCTGGGGGTGGGTTAAGGATAACTTCTTCAAAGACTCTTGTAAAATGCTTTGAATTTTTTCAAGAATTTTCACGGCATTCAATTTTCACCTCAGTGCTGGAGAAAAGAAAAAGTTGCTGTTTATATTTCCAAGACAAGAAGCCAGGGAAGCAAGGTCAGTCCTGGTATTAATCCCCAGGACTTCTGGCCATCGGTTCTGATTTTGTTCCTACAGACCAGGTCATCTCAATCACTGCTAAAAGGTGGCCTTGGACCCCATGATTCTATTATAGGCCTGGCCAATCATGTTATACTGAGTTTGGGGTTCTCGTTCTGTAGTTGAGGTAGACATGAAATGCACTGTCTAGATGTGTAGACTTCCCTGCAGTGTGAGGGGCACTTCCACCAGCTGTGAGCAGTGCGGTCAGCGAACAGCCTTTAGCACTCAGCTTCCTCAGGGTCGGCCTCAGCCGCTGGGGGCTGTCTCGCCCATGGTCAAGCCCGTCCCAGGACAATAGGTATCTGGCGACTGACCAAGGCAGGTTATACAGATCCAGCAGCAACTTTGGACTGATGCTGGACAGCTCTGATCGGCAGTGTCAGATGCAGATACTCTCTGCCAGGTTCGCAGAGGCTTGGCTGGGTTTGCGTCACTGTTTGTCTTCTCCCTCTGGCCAATCCTGCTTTGCCCCCTTCCTTCCACAGGTGTGGGTTTCAGGTAAACATCCTGCCCCTCACACTCTCTGTGTATCAGCATCTGCTGCCACAGACCCAGCCTGCGACAGTGCCCTCTCTTTTCAATCCCATTTGACAGAGATCACCGTCAGGATTTGCAGAGAAGGGAAGATATAGACCGACAGCCCATTGACATATTTTGATTAGCCCATGCAATGCTTACAAAAATGAGTCAACATAAAAAAATTGGGAAGTCATATGTAAAATCTGAATTTATAACTTTTATGTTAGAAAGTAGATGATCTGGCAACTTTGGCCCTTTGCTCTTGCCAGTGTTGGTTTGGGGTTGAGCAATGGCTTCCCCCTTTAGAGAGTGGAGCTCTCCAGCTTGTCACAGTTCTCTGAGCTTCCTCCTGACTAGCCCCTGTCCACTTTCATCATTTATGTTACCTGCCTTACCCCTATGGACATCTGTGTTTTTCCTTTGGCAAAAATAAATGACTCAATGGGTGGGAATCCTCCCCACCCCACCACTTTTTGCAGCTCCTACACAGGCATTTAAGAATTGGATTCCTCTTGGTTCAAGGCCAGAAGGGCCTTTGTCATGGACCCTGGGGTGTAGCTGGGTGGTCAGGGTCCCTGGAGCCTTGCTCATCCTCTGCCACTTGCTGCCCCCAGCAGGAGGCAGGCTCACTGGTGTGTTTCACATCAGATGCTGCTCACACCAAGAAAGGGCATATATTTCTCTTTAAAAAGTATAGATATATTTTCCCACTATTAAAGTCATGTTCATTATTAAATATTTGAGAGAGATGCCCTTCAAAGACTATTAACATTTTTCCAAAAATAAATCTCTCAATGTGCACTTTGGTTAATAGTGCACCCCTCAAACTAAAAGACCAGAGTAGCCAGGAACTCCTCAAACAGGGCTACCCCCACCTCCTTCTTATTACCGATACGGCTTATGGCCAGGTGTCCAGGACCACTGATGGTCCCTTTGCCAGCCAAGTCCAATCCTCACCCCATCCCTCCAAAATAAAGATTGCCACTCCTTCTTAGAGGGGTCATAATTATGAGACGCAATTAGATAGCAAATTATACACATTACATATATAAAAGCCTTAATTATATAACAAATTGCTTTGAAATGATTGTCAAAATTGTATTGGCAGGAATTGAATATCTGAATATAATGAGTTTCACTGATTATAAAAGTGTCTTCTTTGAGCTGATATAACTGCCTCTGTCTGTTGCCTCTCCAAATACCAGCCAGCTGGAAGACTTCAAAAACTTAGTTTGAATCGCATTCAGAATGTATAAGGGAGTTGGCTCCCTCTGTTCCTTCTGTTCCTGGGTGATAAGGGTCCCTAGAATAGATCCTCGGCCCCAACACGGGGCAGTCGCTCTGGCAGGGCTTCCTTTCAGGGCACGTGCATCTGGGAGGCCTGCAGGGGTTCTGCTTGGCTTGGGCAGCTTGGCTCCGGTGCTCTACACATCCAGTCCTTTTTTTCTCCTCACCTGCTCCGCCCACCTGGGGAAGGAAGCCTGTGTCTGTTTGTTGGGCTGTGTGCTGTGCTGAACTGTCCATGGCTTTCCTGAGGCCTGACCATTGGAGTGCTAGGTGCCAGGAGTGCGCTGGAATGTCTGCTTGTCCTGTGTGAATCATGGCCCCAGGGAGGCTGGACAGGCCAGCATGGTTTAAGGCAGAGAATTAGGAGGGGTCCAGGTGTCTCAGCCCTTGAACTGGCCACTCTCAAAGCCAGAGCACCTGGATGGATCAGGAGAGGGTCTTAGTAGGCAAAGGCATTCAGATTTTCCCAAGAAGGCCTCAAGGAAAACTTGACATACAAAGGTTGCACTTTCAACCACTGTGGTCTAGTCCAAGTGTTGGCAAACTGTTTCTGCACACGACCAGATGGTGGATATTTTAGGCTTTGCAAGCCACAGATTCTCTGTCACTGCTGCTGCTGTTCCTTCTCCTCCTCCTCCTTCTTCTTCATGACTTGAACAACACCTTAAAAAATGTTAAAATCATTCTTAGCACATGAGCAGTGAAAAACAGGTTTCAGGCTGAATTTGGCACCAGGGCAAAGGCTGCCATCCCTGCTTTGCCTAATATATTTGGTGACAATTCTTGTTTTTTTTTTGTTCCCCATGTGGAACCACTGAGATCTGATGGTGGACACCTGGTGATGAGTCCCAGAGCCCGGCAGCCGTCTTGGAAAAAGTAGACAAGCACTGAAGAGTCACATGACCTTCTCGGATGCTTGGACAGGTCCTGTAGCCCATGGTAACTCCGTGTTCCTGGCAGGACCCACAGCTCCTGCAGAACCTTCTCAGCAGTTGGCAGTTACCCTCTGGCACTGGTAAGGATCATTTCATGTGTTCCCTTGTGCTTGGAAGGTTCTCCCTCGCCTCCTTCCCACACACGGACTCGTCCTCCTCTAAGAACCCCTCGAGGACAGGAGAAGTAGACTTTCAAACACTTCATCTCCTGCCCGCACCCAGTGCAGTGTCTGCTGCACAGCACTCAATAATGTGGTGACTGAGCCAGTGCCTCATGAACCCCTCTGGGTGCCCATCTCTTTTTCTTACCCCACTGGTGAATCCTGGCAGGTGGAGAAACTGAAGATGTTTTGTGCCTTGTGGAGTTTTTGGCTACGTGGGACCACTTGAGTGTTTCCTAAAGCTACTGTCTTGGTCTGAGTGTTAGTTTGCTTAAACCCTGTAGCAACCTTTGTGATCTGCTCACAAAGTGTGGCGTGTGGCTGCTCCCTGGTTGGGAGAGAGCCAGGAGCCCTCCTGAGCCACGCTGCGGTTCTGGGCTGGACAGACTCTGCAAATCTGCCATCCTCAGGTTTCTTGGACTGTTGGGCAAGAAGCTGGGGTTGTAGCAGAATCAGAAGCCTTGACTGATTCCCAAGGCCACTGTTAGCTTTTTGGACTCTGGTATAATGTGACTGGCTTCGGCCTGTGCTTGTAGAAGTGTTTGACTCTTAGCCTAGGGGTTCTCATTAAACTCAGAATATTTGGTTCCCTCCCAAGGTAATTTAAGGATTATTTCCTCTCAGATATTATCTTTTTAAGATGGCAAGATTGACAGAATACTCTTGGGTGCTAGCAATAGAAGTCACTGACTCAACTGGCTTGAATAGCATCTTACACAACAAGAAGTCCTGAGGCAGGGTTCTGTGGATTTAATGAAGTTATTAGCTCTAGCTACTGACCATCTGCAGTGTGCTGGTTTTGTCTTTGCATCAGTTTTCCTCATGAATGCAAGATGGCTGCCATAGCTCCAGGTGTCACATCATTATGATGGTATCCAAGAGGAGCAAAAAGACGCCTACATCCCTCTGGTTTACAAGGGAAATTCTTTTCAGAAGCTTCTTACTGACTTTTGCTCATATTTCTTTAGCCATAGCCATGTCCTCTGCCCATGTCTAAAGTCATCGCTGACACAGGCTGTGAACCACCATGATAGGTTTAAACAAATCAAGTTTAATCCTTTGGGGCTGGGGTCAGACTTCCTGGAGCATAAGACCCTGCTGAGGAGTATAGCCACCTGCAGAACGTTAGGGTTCTGTTGGGAGAAAAAAAGTGGGAACACCCAAAGTATCTAGTATAATAAACACCAGAATTTTCCTCCTTGAGATGCAGAAGGATTCAGAGCCTCATGAAGTTCTTAAAGAGAACTTTTAGAGAAGGCTGCTTGAAAAACACCTATGGGAATACCATGAGTTATCTTAGCTTGCCCTATCCTGCTTTACAGAAGAACTGTGGGCCTGTCCAGTCCCACCCCAGCGCTTGGCAACATGACTTTGGAGATAGCTATGGCAGGCATTGTTTATTGAGCACCCCTTATGTGCCAGGTAGAATTGGAGGGACTTTATGGTTTGTAATCATGCGGCTACACTGGTTGGGCTGCATGATTTTTCCTACTTCATAGACTGGGGAACAGGAGCCCCGAGAAGTTCAGTAGCTTGCTTCTGGCTACACAGTCTGGATATGGCTGAGTCAGGAGTCAGCAAGGACTTTTTGAGCATCTGCTTTGATCCAGGCACTGGACTAGGTGCTCAAGATGCAAAGAAGAATCATATCTGGTCCCTGTGCTCGGGGAGCACACAGCCTGCTCCTTTTTGGAAGGTCACCATGGAGAATGTATGTCTTGGGTGCAGCCTGGAAGGCAACTTTGAGGTGAGGAGATTAGGGACTTGTCATGTGCTTTCTACCTGATGCCTAAAACTTTGACAAATGTACTGGTAAAGGGACCAGGAGCATGGGCTTGATGCCAGACTGCCTGATTCAAGTCCCAGCTCTGCTCCTTTCCACTTGCTGGCAGGTTACTCAACTCTCTGTGCCCGCCTGGCGGGCTGCTGTGGGTGAAAGAGGCTATAAAAACATGGAAGAGCTCAGTGAAAGTTATCTGTTATTGCCGACTTCTACTGCTCTTAAATGTACTTTTATTGTCAAGCAAAGATGAAGAGTGGCCCAGCTCCCCCTGCACAGCCCGCCCACCCCAGTCTCGCAGCATCTCACATCCTCCCGCAGGTTTGGGCGCAGCATCACAGTTTGCAGCTTGGAGACAGCTCCAGATCACACCTAGCACTTTGAGGTGGTTGGTATGTACTCTTTAGTGTGAATGGCAAGCTCGTCAGCCAACCCTCCTTGAAGCTTTAATTTCCTTCTTTGCTTGTCTGCAGAGGGAGGCGATGAAACAGAATATGAGCTCTTCTCCGCCTCTCTCCATGAACCTGCCCATCCTTGGCTTCCCCATGCTGAATATAAGTTCAACCTACTGTGCTGAGAGTCCCAGAAGGACATGTGACAGAATGGACAGGGGAATCCTCTTGCTAGGCTCTTGTCTCTTGTCACAGGCTAGGGATGGGGCCCTGGGAAGTCCCCTAGTTTTGGTTTCCTCTCCTCTGAACTGGGGGCACCTTATCAAGTCTAGAGTCTCATCGAAAAATCCCCTGGGGGAGGAAATGGAGATGGGCGTCTGAAGATGTAGGGCATCCCAGACCCTCCTCCAGGGCAGCTGGGTTGAGGAGTGTGCTCTGCAGCCCTGCGCACAGCTCATCTATCTGGAAAGGTTGCTGTGGTGAGGCTGGCTCATAAAGCCTTGCAGAGCTCTATGGTGCCAGGTGCTATTAAGAACAAGATAAAAGGTAGAGCATTGATTAAATCTTGAAAGCAAGACCCAGGAAGGCATTTTTCTTTGTCCTGGTGTCATGGGAGAGCGGAGAGTTCTGGAGAAGAAGGATGAAAGTGGAAGGGCAGAGGAGAAAAAGCAGATTTTGAGTAGGCAAGAGACCATGAAGAAAAGCAAATCCTCTAGAATTCCCTGTGCTTTTTGTTTTCCTTTTGTAGGAAAGGGCAACACTGTGAAGGATGGGTGGCAGTTTTGCAGGAGACACCCACAACCCTCTCCTTCTTGTCTCTGTTCCCTCGGGCGAATGATCGGTCCGTCATTCCTACCGCGAGAGTTTTTCAGAGGGAAAGTCTGTGACCTTAAGGACCCCCAAGCCCAGGGTCCCTTCTTCCTTCCCCTTCTGCACAGGGCTTAGCTTAACTACCTGCCAGGGGAGGTCTGCTGGAGGAAGGCCTCTGTGAGTGGCTGCCCCTCTGGCTCTCAGACCTTTTGCCGAGAGTTTGCTCTTTTTTACTGCCTGCCTTTGGCAAAGCCAGCTTTCGGGGCTGAAATCCAGCTGAGAGATCTGATTTCTCAAAAGCCATTTTGATCTTTTCACTTCAAAAGGAGCCCTTTACACTCTGAGCCCCGGTCTGGTGGCCCACACCTGCCCCTTCGGGCTGCAGGTCTGGATGGGGCCTGTGGTCTCTTCCTTACTTGCTGCATGTGGAGCCTGGGATCCTGGGATCCTGGCACTGGCGCCACCTGCATCAGCCTGGGAGGTGGCAGGGTTTGTCCCGGTGTTCCAGGTCTCTGGCACTTCAAGGGTGCCTGCCTTTTTCTCCCTCTGGCTCTACCCCATTTATCTTCCAATTCCCAAAGTCCTGCTCCCTGTCCTCATTGTCCTCATTCATCTCATCAAAACTGCTCTGATGACTAGAACTGACCTTAAATCCTCCTTCAAAGAGCCTTTCCTGTTACTGCTACCTCACCCACCCCACCCAAGGTGAGTGCCCTTCCCATTCTGTAGTGCTCTGTGGCTTGCGCTATGCTGCTCCTATCACATTTGCATAATTAGCTTTCTCCTGTTCATAACCCTCAAGAGATCCTGAGGACCTTGAAGAAGGGGCTGTTATTGCTTTATGTTGGTCCTAGCATCTAGCCCAATGCCAAGCACACAGGACGATCTCAATATGTGTCCAATGAATTAATGAATTCTTTCCTGCAGCTCTTTCAGACTGCCCTAGGATTTGACTGAGGTGGCTCAGGGGCAACCCAGCTTGATGGGAGGATAAGCAGGAGGGCAGGGGTTGTAGCGAGGGACCACCGGTAATTTCCAGACTCAGCTTTCTTTGTCCACAGAAAGTTTACTTTCACCTGTTTCATATTGACACACACTTACATTAAATTATGTATTATCTATATCAGATGTAATATATATGATATAAAATATATATTATTTACATTATTTACATAGCACGTCACATGTATAACATGGCATATATCAGTATATACATTAATATATATGCATATATAAGTATACATATATAAATATACATATTCAAATATTTTTGTCAAAAAGATTTTGTTTAAAAAGAAGTTTGAAAACCAAGATTGTGAGTTTTTAATTCAGATCTCCCTTCTAGTGACATTTGCTTTTGAAGTTTTTACTAATTACCATTTAGACAATGGAAAGGTTTTTCCCAGCTGAAAGCATTGGGATTTTGCTGAGCAGATGGAGGCATTACTTTTTGGGTAGTGACCCATCCCCACCTCCCACATCAGCAGTCCTGGCTAGTATTAAAGAACGAAGAAGGAATTGGATTACTGTAAGCCACACAAAGCTGTTAATGTCATTTATCGCTGAGGGCTTTTGTTATCGTTGCTGTTTTGCTCAGCGTTGGGCCAGCTGGGAGGCCAGCGTCGACTGGGTTGAGGTAGGAGGGATGGGAATCCTCGCAGACACAGGCAAAGTGCTTGCTTCTTTTGCTGGCTTGCGAGATGGCAGCTGCTGGTGTCAGTTATCAGCCTCCTGTCCTTTGTGATGCTGCCCTGTACCCTCCGCACCCTAGTGGGCAGCACCTCCATCCCTCTGCTTCCCAATGGTTGAATCCTCCTCCCATGGGGGATTCCCTCTAGGCCTGCCCTTCCAGGTGTAGGAGCCTAAGCTCTGGCCCTTCATTCCTGATCAAGAGCCTGCTGACCTCTGTCCCATGGTGGGATAGTGGTCAGAGCACTGAGCTGGGAGTCCAAGAACCTGATCTTGAGTCTTGAATTACTCACCAGTCATGGGAACTGGGGTTAGTCATGCAACCTCTGGAACCTCAGTTTCCTAGTCCATAAACTGGGATAAGCACCCCAGCCTTCCTTCCATCAGGTGAGGTTCACCTGAGACCCTAGGTCAGTCTTTCTCAGCTTTTCCTGCGATTAGAATCTCCTGGGAAGGTTTTAAAATCCCAATTCCCAGGTTGTACCCCTAAACCAATTAAATCAGGCTCTCTGGGATGAGACCTAGACATTGTTTTTTTTTTGAAGCTCCTCAGGTAATTCTAATATGCAGTCACTGTTGAGAACTACCATTTAAGGTCAAAGAATTATGAACATTGAAAATACAATTGAGTTCTGAACTTCTTTTTAATGAAAATGCTTTCCATCTGAAAGCAAAACATGTCTGTTAACTAACCTGCAGTGATTCTTCGTACTAATTTGGTTGAGAATTTCTTTAAGAATCTCCTGGCAGTTGTATATTCATTTCCCCAGGAATGCACATACTCACAAAGTGTTGCATATTCACAAAATTTGAGCTGATAATGCCACCTTCTTAGTGGCAGTACCTACTACCATGTCCAAAATCACACCCTTACACCCCTCCACACCCATCCACATTTCCTATCTTCCTCACCACATTTCCTATCTTCCTCACCATCGGCGCAAACATCCTCAAGTCTCTCACAAGGCAGAGTTTCTCAAAGTGTGGTTCCGGGGCCACCTTAACTGAAGGTAACCAGGATGGGGCCCAGGAATCGCATTTTCAGAAGCTCCTTAGCTTTCTTTTGGACACTGAAGTGTGAGAGTCAGTGGGCTGGGTGCCTGTATTCTTGATTCAGAACATGCAGGGGCAAATCTGTTGCTATTTTTTCACCTACTTGCTCCTCCAAACCCTGCCCTGCAGATGGGGATCCATCTCCCTCCTCATCTCGCTGGTCTTGGGTAGAATCACTGATGTTCCAGAGAAATCCTAGGTATATTTCAAGTGACTTTAGGAGTGTGTGAGAATGTGATTGTCTCAATAGTGGGATTTGAGAGGCTTGGATTAAGGTCACTTATCTAAGGAAAAGGGCATTCCCTTCCCTCCCCAGTCATAGTCCTTGGAGTTCCACCATGGCCTGGTCATTCAGTCATTCTTCCTGAGCTCTTCTCACTCACCTCTAGTCTGACAAACAACAACCACAACAACAACCACAACCACAACCATGAACAGCAGATATATTTGATTCCATTTCCTTCGTCAAAGATTTCCTTTGGCTTCCTATCGCCTACAGGGGGAAGCATATCCCCATTTTTTGTTACCAAATGGCTCTCCAAGATTTGGCTCACCTCTCCAGTCTCCATTCCGATGGCTATCAATACATACTCCCATGGGATTGAACTACATGTAATTCCTGGAGCATCACGTGCTGTCTCCTTCCCTGGGTATCCTCTTGGATTTCTCGTACATCTCTTTACAGCTGTCACTCTTTGCCTTCAAACTCTCAGATGACTCAGAGGCAAGCCAAGGCCCTGCACGATTTGTCCATCACCCCCTTAACTCTCTGCCCTTGTCTGCTACCTCCCTGTGTTAGTTTCCCAGAGCAGCTATAACAAAGCACCACAAACTGTGGCAGCCTAAAACAACAGAAAAGTATTCTCTCCTGGTTCCAGTCTCAAATCAAGGCATCGACAGGGCCATGGTGGTTGGTGCTACCTTTGGAACTCATCGCCTTGCCTCTCAAGCACTGCAGGCTCCGCCTCCGTCCTCACGTGTCTTTCCCTGTGTGTCTGTTTCTTCACGTGGTCCTCTCTCATGAGAACAGCAGTCACACTGGATCAGGTCACTACTCGGGTGTGACCTTTTCTTAATTAACTAATGACATCCGCGATGACTCTATTTCCAAATAAGGTCACATTCTCAGGCACTAGGGATTAGGACTTCAAAGTATCTTTTTTTGGGGGGCATAATTCAACCCATAACACCCCCTATTTTCTTACTTTGTTTCAGTCACACTAGCTTACGGAAGCCAGATTTAGTGAATAAAAATATAGAACACCCAGTTAAATCTGAATTTCAGGTAAACAACAAATAAGTTTTTAGTATAAATATGTCCAGAATGTTGCATGGAATAATTTTTTAGTATAAGCATGTCTCATTCAATATTTGGGATATACTTATGCAAAAAATATGTATGTTTCCTGTTTATCTGAAATTCAAATTGAACTGGGCATCCCATATTTTACCTGGTGAACTGTACTCTGGTTGTTCCTTGAATGCAACAAGCATGCTCCTGCCTCTTAAAGCCTTTGTCTTGGCTGTTTCCTCTGTGTTGAATTCCCTTTCTCTAGCTCTCTGTGATGCTCATTCTGTAGCTTCCTTCAGCAAGACCTTTCTGAGTTCCCCTCCCTCGTACACATCCAATGGGCCCTCGAATAATGTCGTTTCATTCAACATCATTTTGTTATAATATTGATGAGATTCTTTAGAAACTTAACTTTTTTTTAGATCAATTAGCCTGTGATAAAATAGGTTTTGTTAAACATCATTATGCTGTAGTTCCAAGACCCTATCAACATTAAGTAAGGACTTACTGTACTTCCTATCCTCTTTTCTTGCCTTAATATTTCCTCCTTATCTCTTATCACTATTTAACAGGCTATATATTTTACGTGCGGTTGAGTTTTTTGTCTGTCGTTCCCAGTGTACCACTTGGCCAAGGTCACTGATTGGTTCAGGGACGGGTATAGGACCCAAGTCAATCTCATCAGAGCCAGTCCCAGAGCTTCTGCTGGAACTACTAATACAGAATGCTCTCTTTTCACTGGTATTTCTGAGAAGAACAGAATGTCAGCCTGGAGCTGCCATAGCCATCTTACCACCATAATAGGAGAGCAAGGGGTCAGCTCCTGGCCAAAAACCTATGTGCGATCTTTGAGGCCTGACCATGGGCTATTACAAAGGCTTTATGTCAGCTCAGGTTGCTGTAACAGAATACTACCAACAGGGCTGCTTAAATAATATACATTTATTTCTCACAGTTTGGGAGGACGGGAAGTCCCAGATCAAGGTGCCCACCAGAATCTGCTCTTGGTGAGGGTCTACTTCCTGGCTTGCAGACAGCCACCGCACCCCTGTGTGCTCACAGGCCCTTGTGTGTGTGCACTCACTGAAGGAGAATCTTGGTGCCTCTCCCTCTCACGGGGACACGAATCCCATCATGGGGCCTCCACCCTCATGACGTAGTCTAACCCTAATTACCTTCCAAAAGCCATACCTTCATATCCCATCGTACTGGGGGGTAGGAGTTTCAACACATGAATTGAGGGGGGACACAAACATTTAGTACATAGCACTTTACCTGGCAGACCTCACAGGGGAAGGCTGCCCTCCCCACAGGGACTTGGTGCCTGTTGGCTGTGAAGGGAGTTGCAGTCAAGGAAATTGGGCCCCAATGGCCAGCCATTCTCTTATGCATTCATAGCCCAGGCCTCCCCCTCAGAGGCCTTTTACTTGGGGGTGGAGGGCTTAGCTGAAACCTTCTTATGGGGCAAGTGGGGAACCTTAAAAAAGCTTTTCTCCACTCAGATTCAGTATTCAGGACTTTTCTACTCCTAGGCGTTCCCACCCCTCTCATCCCGGATCCATAGAAAGGCAGTAGCCAGTTACTTGTGGCTCCCTCAGCAGTGAGATGATTCCCTCCACCTATGCTGATGCGTATGGCCCTCCTTAGAGGCTGCTCCATGGGGAAAAAAGGAACACGGGGGAGCTGGCACTTTAGCCACTTCCATATACTGTGGTAGTAAGTGAATAAAGGCTTAAATATTACTTTCATTTTGTCTTGTTTTCTTAATTGACTGCTTTTGACACCTGGCAGCTCAGCTCTTGACAAATAGTGTCACAAGAGTATGTTTGTAATATGGTCTTTTCTATAAGTCAGCAGGGCAACTGCTCAGCTAGCTGCCCGCTGAGCAGCCCAGCACCAAGGAATAGACAAGAGTCACACACTATGCTGTTCGCTCAGCTTTTATTGAAAGCAGGTTTACTCAAAGTAGAACATCAACAGACATTAATATACTACTCACACTCTTAACAATCTAAGAGTGATATCGTACACACAAACAGCAATCAATGGGGAATTACAAACCTGAGTCCCAGAGTCTTAGTCTGCAGGTCCGGGAGTCAGCACGATGGGCAGGGGGTTGTCAGTGTTTTGCAAGGAAGGATCTCTGGAGCCAGGAGGGCAGCAGGGCAGACAAAGTCCTCAGTCCATCAGGGCAGAACCTCTGGTGGCCAGTGCCAAGGGAGATCAGCATGGCATGGAGCAGCACTCTGGTGTGTGGAGCTCAGCTGTCTCAGCAGTGGTGACTATGGAGTTGCTGAAGCCACAGTCATTTCAAGGATCGACTGGGAAAGGATCTACCTGCAAACTTGCTCTGGTGGCTGTTTGCAAGCCTCAGGTCCTCACTGGCTATTGGCTAGAGACATCAGTTTCTTGCCACGTGGGCTTCTGCATAGGGCTGTTCACAGTAAGGCAGTTGGCTTCCCTGAGTAAATGAGAGAGCAAGAGAGAGAATCAAAGATGGAAGTCACAGTCTTTGTATAACCTAATCTCAGAAATGGTATCACAACACTTTCCCCATATTCTATGTTTTAGAAACTAGTCACTAGGTCCAACCCATTGAAGGGGAGGCTATTATACAAGGGCCTGAACACCAGGGGGCAGCTCAGCTGTCTTAGAGGTCGCCTGCCACAGTCTACCCTCTGACCCCCAAAGCTTCACATCAGTCTCACTTGTAGAATACACACCTCCTCTACCAAGGGCCCTAAAGTTTCATCTCATCACATCAGTTCAAAGCCCAGAATTGTATCTAAATCAAGTTCAGGTGTGGATGAGGTACCTCATGTAGAGTACCTTAAATACAGATCCTCTTGATCTGGACCTGCGGAACTAAGGGAATAAGTTGTCTGGCCCCCACCCACCCAACATTCCTCTTTAACAAGGTAGAAAGTTAGAGGCACAAAGGTCCATTGGTCCACAGAAATTCTGAAAGCTAGCCAAGCAAATGTTGGCAGCTCCTTGATTAGATCCCAAGGCCTGAGGCTAACTCTGCATGGCTTTTGGTGCTACTCTCTGGGCTGTGGATTTAGTCACCCTCTTAGTCGCCTTTTCTTTTTTTATGGAAGTGTTACAGGGTGCAGCCAAGAGGGGGGACCCCAAATAGGCATTTGAAATGGGGTCCAGAACTCAAGGTGTCCAGGAGATTTTAAGATGTCTCCACCCACCCCCACCCCCACCCAGGGTGTGGGTTGGGGGAAGGGACAAATGGAGCAGGGCCATTGAGAGCTGTTTTGCATAGCAACAGCCTTGCAGCTACCCTCTGGCGTGGTCATTTAACATATCTATAGCCTTTGGCTGGTTGCATGGATATGTTAAATAGCTGTGATCATCTCTGAGCCAGGGGAATGGAAGTAACTTCCCCACCAAGACTGGGGGCAGATTCCCCCAAGCTACAGCGCCTGCGTGGGAGCTTGGAGAAGATTGGCTCCAGGACATGGGGCCACGCCTGCCCAGACTCAAGATGGCAGCCCAGTAAAGCTGGAAGGATATGAATTCTGGCACGTGAAGCCGAGTGTGGGAGGAGTCGGAAATGAGGCTGCTTTAGGAAAGAGAACCATGCGGCTTTGGCAGAGTGGGGACTCTCCCCTTCCCGCAGCCCTGAGGAGGAGAACCATGCTGCTTTGAGAAGGAGAACCATGTGGCTGTGGAGGTGCAGAAAGGATCACGGCCACTGAGAGGAGGAAGAACCGTGCTGCTTTAGGAGAGAGAACCACGCGGCCTGGACAGAGTGGGGACCCCCACAGCTTTAGAAGGGGAACCACCACCTGGTTTTAGCAGAGATCCCGGCGACTCAGCCGAGGGTGCCGGGAACCCAGGGAGGTCTCCCAGTCGAGAAGGAGGACTAACTAAGAACCAGAGGACTGTCTGAGCCATGGACTTAGTTTTCCTTTCCTGAGATACGGTACTCTGGACTGGGCAAAGGGGGAAGCAAGGAAGGACTGTGTCTGTTTGTGGGTGTTTTGGGGGACTTTGGGATTTTTGATAAAGACATTAGGTCACTACTTTAAGTTTGTATAGCATTAAATAAACATTTCTTTTCCTTTTCACGAATCTCTGGCATTGAGAGACGTCTTTCCTCGGGCGGCGGACATGACGGACCTGGGGGCCTTTTAAATAATAGTATATCGTCCCAGGCCCCCCTTGTTCTGTTCTGTAACAACTGTGCCTTCAAGATCCATCCATGTTGTTATGTAGACATCTAGTCAATACTCCCTCTCCCACCCCCATATTTTTTCTATCTAATCCCCTAGGGATGGCTATCCAAATTCTCTCCAACTTCATGACATTATCACAAATAATGTGGTATGGGCATCCTAATTTATGGCCCCTTATGCTGTGTAAGCATTTCTTTTGGGGACACAAACACACACACACACACACACACACACACACACACAAAATCTCCAAAAGAGAAATTGATGACGTGTAGGTTACACATATGCTTAATTTGACTAAGAAGTGCCAAATTACTTACAGTAAGACTGCATAGTCTTTATTCACAGCAGCTATAAATAAAAGACCTATATTCTACATTTGGGCTGACTCTCAGTATTATCATGCAGTTAAAATGTTTTTAGTCCGATATAAAGCTATATCTCATAAATATTTGCTTTATATTTTTCCCTGACAATTGATGAGTTAGAGCACCTCATCGTATATTTGTGACTTCCCTCTTCCACAAACTACCTGTTCATATCCTTGCTTGTGTATTTTTTAAGATCAGAGACCAGGTATTTATATATATTTTTCTGCATTCTTCACTGTTCCTAGAACACTGCTGGATGTTGATTGATGACTGATGAGAAGGTCAGTGTAGCTGTGTTATATGAGCTTCTGGATTTTGAGGACTACTTTCCCTCCACAGGGCCTGAGGTGTTTGCCTTCAATCAGAACATGTTTATCAAATGACTGCCCTATGCCAAGTCTTCCCGAGCAACTCCCCCTTCTGGCAAAACCCAAATGACCTGTCAGTCACTCTATCAAATGAACAGAAGAATGAAACTCGTTACGCAAGTCATCTGGAATCAGATAGACTCTAGTAACATTTTAAGCATCTTTTATAGGCTCTAACATTCTATGATCTTGATTCTGACTTATTGACTGATTTTCCTTTCACTGTTGTTTTGAACTGTCCCATGCCTCGAGCAAGGTAAGACCCAAGGAATGTTGGCTGTGTCTTTGCACATTGTCAGGAGACTCAAAGCAGCATTTTGTTAAATTTCTCTGCTTTCTAGGACCAGCCTCACATCTTAGTAAACAGTGGTTGTTGAAAAGTGCCATGGATTTCATAGTTAAAAAGTTAACACTTCTGTTTACTGCCCTATAGAGGTCACAAGTCCCAATGTGACAACATTTACCTGCATTTTCAGAGTGAGGAAGTGTTCTCAGCCCTGGCCTAATGGCTCCCACACCCACTTACCCCAGGGATGGGTTAGGTGTTCAACTCTATAAGTCTTGGCTGAAACATCTGTATCCCAGCTGACCCTTGAACAGTGCAGGGGTTGGGGATCAGCCTACTGCACAGTAGAAAAATCTGTGTATAGCTTGTGACTCCCCTAAAACTTAACTATAAATAGCCTACTGTTGACCAGAAGTCTTACCAATAGCATGAACAGTTGATCAACACACATTGTGTATATTATATGTGTTGTATACTGTATTCTTACAAATAAGTAAGCAAGAGAAAAGAAAATATTATTAAAAATATTATAAGGAAAATACTTTCATAGTATTTATTGAAAAAAAATCCACATGAGTGGACCCACACAGTTCAAACCCATATTGTTCAAGGTTTAACTGTACCTGTTTATTTGCTCTTCCTCCTCTAGACTGGAAATATATTGAGGACACAGAGTATGTCTTATTCATTTATTTTACTATATACTTAGCAAGGCATTTATGGCACAGTAAGTGTTTAATAAACATTTACTGAATGAATGAATGCAAGAAAGACCATTTAGTGAGCACTGACTTGCTGTATACTCTATCAGATGTTTGGAATTCATGGATGAATAAGACACAGTGTAGTGTGGAGAGTGTACAGAGAATGGGTACTATGTTCTATGGGGACATGAGCTTCAAATAAAGAGGAGATGTCATTTTTTTTCACTCACCATTTTCATTTCTAAAAAAAAGTTCTGCCCTTGAATTCTGGATGTGACATATATTAATTACAAGAAATAGGCTTTTTCTGTGTGTGGATGTGTGTGAGAGGTGTGGCTTTGTCTGTCTGACTGTGTTGGCCCCATTCTAGCCTGAAGTCAGTACAGGGAGGATGAAGGCCTTTTGCTCACGGTCCAAAGGGGCGAGCCTGCGGCATCTATGCAACCATCCAGGGCTGCAGTGCTGACAAACAAGTGAGGCTCCTCATAGTGGACACTTAACCCCTTTGGTATGTGATCCAACATTTGGGAAAATCTGAGTTGCCTGGGAGTGAGCTTTCCCACCTCCACTCCAGATCCATGTCAGTTTTCAACTCTTTGTTTAAGCAAAACGGACCTGGGTTAAGTTTTGTCCAAAGGATTGAGATTCGAAAGAGATTTAGATCAGCAAATTTGCTGTAAGGTCTACTTATGTACCATTTGGAAGACCTACCAGAGCCCTGTAGGTACCTTATCTCACTTTGTATCAGAGTCAGCAAGAAGGTTTTGAAAATGATTTCTTAAATGACTAATAAGTGTAGGGCAGAGCCCAAAGTACACTAGATTTTATGTATGCTATGGAAAAACAAATACTCATTTCTTTGTTCTCATTTTAAAATATATTCCTTATAAGAGGTTTCTTTGTGAAAAATCACTTAATAGTTGCTATTTGAATCAAGCAGAACAAATTTGGGCATTGTTGAGCAAATCCCTAAAGAGATTTCCTTCATTTTCCTATCTATAGACTTTGAATAGTGGAGTCTGACGTGAAACAATCTTCAATAAATTTTTATCATTGATATTCTATGGGGCAGGTTCTATTATCTTTATTCATTTCATAATCTTGAGCCACTTGCTCAATAAGCACAGTGTGGGCTTCAGTTAACTATGCAACTCTTGCCTTGACATTATTAAAAAAATTATTGGACTAGTTTGTGTACTAGTTAACTGTATCTTTTGTGTACTTAACCACTTTTAAACAGGATCTAGTGCACGAGTGCCTTTCTTTCTTTCTTTCTTTCTTTCTTTCTTTCTTTCTTTCTTTCTTTCTTTCTTTCTTTCTTTCTTTTCTTTTCTTTCTTTCTTTCCTTCTTTCCCTCCCTCCCTCCCTCCCTTCTTCCCTCCCTCCTCCCTCCCTCCCTTCCTTCCTTCCTTCCTTCCTTCCTTCCTTCCTTCCTTCCTTCCTTCCTTCCTTCTCTCCTTCCACAGGATTATACGAGCTCTTCCATCATAAGCTAAATTTGGTAGGGTTATGTGGGTTTTTCTATTGTAAGTTAAAATTGTGAAGAGCAGACAAATTGATGAATGTTACTACTAACAATAATTGAGTGTTGTGAGGACAACCAGCACAGTAGGGATCAGCAGACATTTTCTGTAAATGGCCAGACAGTAAATGTTTTACACTTTGTGAGTTATATAGTCTCTGTCATAACTACTCACCTCTGCCTTCATAGTACCAATGCAGCTACACAATATGTAAATGAATGGGCACTGCTGTGTTCCAATAAAACCTTACTTACAAAAAACAGGCAACAGGCCAGATTCAGCCTGTGAACTGTAATTGCTGATCCCTAATCTAGAGCAAGTGATAGAAACAAATAGCTTTGCCTGTGAAAAATATCAGACCCATCCCATCGGCCTCTGAAACCCTCATTTTGAGCTGCTTCTTAGCATACAGCACTGCTGGCTAGTTTTGTTACTTGAGCTTTAGGCTTATAGGCAGAGTGTGGGGTTAGAGTGAGGGTGTTTACAGAGGTTTTCAATGACCAGAAGCTCTAAGTGGCACCCTGCCCTCTCATTCTCAAGGTGAAACCTCTTGGCCTGACTGAACTGGGTCACGATAATGGGCTGAAAAAAGGAATGGTCTGAAATAGAAACCAGGCACTTCACAAAGGATCAGCGTCTCCCAGGGGAGTTGGGGTTTGGTGCTTGGAAAGAAAAAATGGTTGTGTTTCTAGGAATAAGCAAGGAACTTTAGCTTCTAGCAGCCCAGAGGTGAGCTAGACAGGAGACCAATTTCTCCAGATTCTCCTGGGTGCAACATTGGTTCCAGTTTGGGAGAGGTCAGGGCAGAGCACTTAGGCTGGTGACTTGTATTTTGTTGGCAAAGAAGATCCAGTAGCAGTTCTGGGAGTCTCTTTGCAGCCATTGACAGATGTGAACAATCTATTGCCATGTGGACTCCTTAGAATATGTTAGCATTGCTGAGGCAACAATTGCACTGTATGCACATGATTTCAGAGGGTAACAAGTGAGACCTAAAAGAAAGGCAAGAGACCAAAGGTATCATCCTCCTAATAGAGGGCCAATACACACATTAAGACATGGAGTGGACTTTTCAGCCAACACCAATTCTAAGACTGGTTATTTTCCTTCTTCCTAGAGGAGATCTGTAATCTTGTTCTTTGCTGTATCATTTTTTTTTCCAAGTCTGAGCAGACGCAAACCAGCATTGAGCTCCTGGCTCTGGTATGCTCCCAAGTGAGCAGCATCTGTTGGGTGGAGGAGTAGTTCATACTCAAGACATTTTTAGAGGGCTGACCCAGCACTGGTGTCAAGCCATCAATTAGACAGTGGATGAGGGGAAGCAAAGAGGCAGTGAGGACGTTGGTAATTACACACCATAGTACAGTTGACCTCCAAGAGCAGGTGGCGGGAGCAAGTGAAATTCTAGGCTCTGTCACTCAGGATTCATTTATGCTCTTGTGTTTAGGCCTGAGGGGATGCTCATTGATCTGGAAGAGACTGTCTACACTGTTTTGTTAATAATAAGGATAATAAAAAAAACAATGTATTTAATGCAGAAGGATATTTTCCTTTCCTTTCAGTTGATTGAAAGTTGTTACATCTTTAAAGCCTATATTTCTCTCTTTCTCTGTATCTGTGTAAATATATGTACATTTGTACAACAGTGGGAAGATCAAGATCTATATCAATAGTACCAATTCATTATTTGCTGCTTCCATATAACTGGTCCTTGGCTAAGGCCTTTGCAACCCACATATATCCATTTCTTCAAAATTGCCTTCTTTTATGGAGGTACCATTTTTCCTGTTACGTAACTCTAGAGAGGTAGGCCCCCAAAATGATAGAAGACACGTGAGTCCAGGAGACAGATTTGGTGAATATCCTTCAGTCTTCCCAGTCCTGCTTGCTAGTTTCATTTTTACTTAGAGCTGTGGCTAATTTCTGTCCCCTTTGTCTCCGGTGTCCCTCCCTCCTGGTGACCCAGGTTTGCTTTGCGCCTTCAGGGGTGTGGGGGGAACTGTGGGTTGTGCCTTTGTTCAGACCTGAGTGGCCCGGAGTTGAGGGGGTAACAGACAGCAGCACATAAATGTTTATTTCCTCAGTTCCTGAGTCACGTCGAATACTTCCTACAATACTAGACCCCGGTGTGCAGTCAAAGTCTTGGACAGGCATAGGTCTTGGCAGAAGCTGAGATTACTTTCCAATTTCACTGAGGTTTTAAAAATGACATTTTTGAACTTTAAATCCTAGCAGTCATGACCCTGAGCATTTTCTTTTTCTGCTTTTGTCACCCTTTCCTTTGAAGACCAAGTCACCTGTTCATTTGGCCTGAAACAATTTTTCACATGTTAAGAAAAGGAAATATATCAGAAACCCCAGAGGTGCCAATTATTTATGCCTTTCATGCTAACAACTTGCATTTCTACTCACTGGTTTATAGAATAGTAACTATCCCTTTCTCTCAAGATGTTGTGGCAGGGAGGTGGAGTGGGGGTGGGGCTTTGTCTCTGCCAAAGTAGCCAGACCAGAGTTTTTAATGAGCAAGACTAAAAAAAAAAAAAGTAAATTGACTTTTAAAGAGGAAAAGGGCCATTTTTCAAAAACTGTTAAAGATTCTGTCATCCAGAATATCCCTATCCTGTTGTCCTTATTTACAGATTTCATGAAAAATGTATCATCATAACATTGATATATGGACCCTTGTAGCATCCAATTTTTTGAAGCCCTCTGTAGCTGATAAGGATGCTGGTCATGCACTAGTAAATGCAGGGGCAATAGACATGAGATGATGCCCTATGGAATATAATACACACAGATGCTTTTCTAAAATATGCTCATATCCTTTGGAAATAAGGCAATTTGGCTCTCTACCTTGGCTCTGAATGAAATAATGTTCCGGGCGGGGAAGGTAGGTAATAAAAGCGACAATTGTGAAGTGTTACTGGCAGTTTCTTCATTTTTACTGCAAGCTGGGCATGCATTTTTCTTCATTGTCAAAGTGCTGGTGTTGTTTACAAGTGAGAGACAAGGAAGCAGGAAAGCTTATTCAGATCTCTTGGCTGGGAAAACACCATTTCCTCATCACGAATCCAAAACCACATCTTGAGAGGGAAATACGCGACACATTGCTTTAGATTTGGTCAGATTTGGAAGGTTACTTTCATGCTTTCCCCACCTGCCTTGCAGTGCTGAAATACCTGGTGATCGTTGTCAGTAGAGCATGAAATCCAAACAAACATGGCCAGGTTTCAGTTGGCAGGATACTGAGAAAAGCTGTGGGGTCCAGCCTTTGACAGTTTGGAAAACTTTTCTTAACCCTTCTCTTCTTTCATGGGAAACAAAAAAATGGGCACAGTCATTTTGCAGGCAGAGTGAGTTGACTAACTCCTTTGCTATGGATAGCAATGCAGGTAGAAAAGTTTTCTTCTGACTTTAGGCCTCCATCTATGCCAATCAATTTGACTGGCAGAACACAGCCCAGAAGTGGGAGGTGCATTACTCTCAGAGTGTCTCTCACACCTATTGGCTGAAGAACAAGAAGGAACCTGTAATCCTTTCCTTGTGCTTTTGAGAAAAAACAGCCCAGCTCTGCCCTTTCAGTTGGAGGTATTTATTCGGTGGAACACAGCCGGGAGGTGACTGTGCACATGTGTACCTCAAAACAAATCTAAAATGCAAGGGACTTCAGAGGTGGGAGAAGGGACTGAAATCCAAGCTCAGAGCTTGCAAATCCTCAGCAACCAAACAGCAGCCCTGTGTGTGCTCCCATCCTTATTTATGAACGGCCAACAAAGCCACTGCAGGTGATTTGGGCTGATGCCTCTGAGGCCTCTCAGATGGCCAGGCCCTGTAAACTTATTCACTGCCTCATTAAAGCAATTTCAAAATCAATTCCGGATTTGACAAGCCGTCAGTACATTGTTGCTTCTCCGTGATGGGGGTGACATGTTAACCGCAATTAGACTTTTGCACATGCATGTCGGAGCCTGTTCAGCATATTCTTTATTAGAAGAGCCTAAAAATCATTGTTATAATCACCTAACCTGGGGTCATAGACACATGCTCTATGATCTTCATCTCCATCAGCAGCCCCTTGGTGAAATTTTGCCTATTGTCCATAGAGATTAAAAGGAAGTGCTTACCCCAGATGCGATATTGAGAAAATCAAAGGTCAGAATAAACCTTGTGGTTGCCTCCACGTTTTTTAATACAAGTTATAGGAGCAATCAGATTAGCACGAACAGATATTGCTCCTTCTAACAGATGGAGTGGTATTCTTATGCAAACGAGGGAGGACAGTCTATAGTCATTTGGTGGCAAAATTCAGGGGGCAGGAGTAGGGATGCTGTTATTCCGCCTTGGGCTGGCCAGCGCTCCGACAGCAAGAATGGGAAAGACTAGACTCCAGTAAACAGAGGCATATTAGTACTTTATCTCAAAGACAACCAGCTCCTTCTTGAATAAAATCAGCCTGTCCTGTTTGAGATGGCCCTGTTTGTAGCCAGATCTATTGGTTAATTAAAGTCATCAGTGGGAGCCATTTTCTTCCCTGCTTTGGGACCCCAGCAGAATCTACTGAAAAAGAGTAGTGCAACCTGATTTTCCCAAGACCCAACAGCCAAATGAGATCCAAATAAGTCTCAATCCAAATAAGTCCCATTTTTTTTGGGGGGGGGGGATGTTCCACAAGTGTGTTTGTCAGGGGTCCACAAACAATTCCCTCTTGCTCTTCTCTTCTGATTTCGGGTCTGATGGCTACTATTTGAGAGTAGTTTTATGTCTAGTGTCTAGTGTGAATAAAACTAACATCTTAAACCTTCGAGTAAGTACTTTTCATTCTTCCCACCTTGAAGAGGAAACGGGAGCAGCAAGTTTCAGCCAGCTGCCTGGGATCTCATAGATAGAACACAAGATGCAGGTTTAGACAGTCTGGTCTCAGACCGCCACAGTCAACGGTTGCCCTAAGCTGGTTCTTGAGCAAGAGCTGATCTCCACCCCAGAGGACCTCCTCCTCAAGCTCTGAAAGTTGCAAAATCTTCAGTGTCCCAAGTAAATATTTGCTGACTCACTGAATGAATGATGTTGATTGACTTTATGATGAGCAAATTCATGCAAAATTATGTAATATTTTAAATTTCCAGGCTCACGGGTTTGTCTACACTGTCCAGCCTATTGAAAACTGTAAACAACCCTCAACCCTGTAGTTTATATTACCTTTCCCTGATTTAAGTTTCTCTGTGATGCTTATCACCTGTGATGGATGATATATTTTGTTTGTCTATCTCTCCCACTAGAGTAAGTGGCAAGAGTTTTTCAATGTTTTGTTCACTGTTATTTTAGTGCTGGAACAGTGCCTACAGCAAATAGGGGTCTTGATAATTGTTGAATAAATGAAAGGTTTATGTATTTCAGGCATAAACAGGATAGGGGATGTATCCCATCTTTGGTTTGGAAACATATCTGTAAGACCTATGTGCCTTATTGATGAGAAAAATAGCATGAGGAAGCTGGAAGGAATGTTAGTGCTCTTCTTGTCCCCTTTGTCAGTTTCAGAAAGTCATTTGCTTTTGGTGACACTACGCTGAGGTAGAGCCAGAACTGAAACTCCTTGTCTGGGAGCTTTTCCAACTCCATATCCCACATACTTAGTATGACCAGGGAAGTCTGTACACCCCTGGTTACAGACTTCCCCAGAGTTCCACAGCTGTTGAGTGCAGAGTTAGGGAGAAGAATGACACTGTTAGGCTTTCCCATTCAGTGCTATATTAAAGGTCTTCTCAGAAAGCCCCCAACTGACCCAATGTTGCCCCCACCCACATATTGGGTTGCCTCCTGGTTGGCTGACTACAGGGGCTTTAGAGGGTCCCTGTTGTTTTGTTGGATCAGGGGTTTGCTAGCTTTTGAAATAGGCCTGTTCTTTGCCGATTTCCCCCAGGCATTTGTTTTTGAAGCCAAAGCTTCAAAGGCAAGTACCATTTGAAATTCCTCAGCTATTCATCCTCTTGGAGAAGCTCAGTGAAGACATTCAAGAAGCCATTTGTTGCTTTCATTAGGTTCAGTAGATAAGCAGGAAGCCACCATTTGGAGGAATAGCTGACAGGAGGTTAATATTTTGATTTGCAGTTTTCCAGAGAGAGGTTTTAGGAAAAGAGTGTGGCAATTGCCTGTGTGTGCGTGTGTCATTTTGGGGGATGGTGAGTAGGCAAAAGGTTTGACCTAAAAATCTTAGCATTTCCAATGAGAACTGGTAGAACAGCAGCTTTCGAAGTGTGGTCCCAGGGATCCCTGGAGGTTCCAGGAACCCTTTCAGAAGTTCTGTAAAGTAAAACCTATTTTCATTCTAAGACATTATTTGCCCTTTCTTGTCATCAGCATAACTGGGGAGTTTCCAGAAGCCATGTGACATGTGATAGTGTGACAGAATGAATGAAAAAGCTGACATGAGAAACTAGCCACCCCCTGTTAGGCCTAGCATTAGAGAGATTTGCAAAAATGTAAAACAGTGCCCCACTCCTCACTTAATTTCTTTTGAAAAATGTAGCTAGTGTTCATAAAGTTACCTTTTTATGTTAACATGTAATAGGCTTATTATTTTTAAGTAAACAAATTTAAAAAATTCTGTTTCAATTTATAATCATAAAGATTGATTATGTATATATCCCACTATAAACAAAAGCATTTGGATCCTCAAAATTTTTTAAATAGTAAAGAGGTGCTGAGACCATAGTTTGAGAACCACAGTAGTAGAGCTGTCAAAGCTCTGAATAAAGCTACAAAGATCATGTGGAACGGCCCTTGAAGGATGATCTGGTCCAGTCCTCTTGCTACGTATTACCTCTTTTTATAGATGGGACAACTGAGGCCCACAGAGTTGCAGGGGTGTCTAACCTTGTGGCGTCTCTGGGCCACACTGAAAGAAGAATTGTATTGGGCCACATATTAAATGCATTGTGACACATAGTCACAAAAAATCTCTTAATGTCTTAAGGAAATTTATGATTTTGTGTTGCCATCCTGGGCTGCATGCAGCCCGAGGGCCACAGGTTGGACACCCCTGGTTACAGACTTCCCCAGAGTTCCACAGCTGTTGAGTGCAGAGTTAGGGAGAGGAATGACACTGAGGTGGGTTGGAGACCCAGGTCTCATTCCATCTGGAGCAGGGAGAGCTCCCACTGCCTCATACTGCCAGGGACACGGATGGTTCATATTAAGAAAATGTAAGCTACAAACAGGCAAACCTATTTTCTTCTCTTTTTCTTTGGCTGTTAAATTTATCTCCAGTAAGTGTGTTGGTGAAGGAACTGAAAGTGTGGAAAGAATAATTTATTTGCTTAGCTTATTTATCTTAGAAACTGTGGGCTAGAGTTGGTGATGCTGGCCATGCTGGCGGTCATCCTCTTCAGGTCCAGCTTGCAGAGTTCTACTTCCAAGCTCACCAGTGGGTCTGTTGGCAAACGTCAGGCTGTTCACTGGAGACATTAGTTCCCCACCTCCTGGACCTCTCTGTAGGGCAGCTCACACCTGGCACTGGCCTCCCTCGGAGTGAGCCAGGGAGAGTGAGAAGGACCACTGTAGATGGAAACCACAATCTTTTTGCAAGTCTTGACATTCCATCTCTCTTGCCATATTCTAATTTTCAGACTCCAGTCTATGGATCCAGCTCCCATTCAAGGGGGAGGGGATTACACGTGGGTGTGAATACGAGGAGCCATCCTGAAAGCTGTCTACTAAAACTGCTAAGCCTCACTCCCGACCTCTCACTCTGCCAGTGAGTCCACAGTGTCTTCCAAGTGTAGTAGCTTGTGTTCACTGTCTATGGGCCAGTTGAATGTAGAGTTCAGATCATGGACCCTGCAGCCTGTCTTTCTGGGTTTGAATCCCAGCTCTACCACTTGGAAGGTGTTGACCTTGGGCAAGTTACTCTGTCTCTCAATTTCTCAACCATATAATAGGGATGATAATAATTGCTTCTTCATGGAGGTTATTGTGAAGATCAAGTTAATACATATACAGAGTGCTTAAAACAGAGGTTATCATGGAGTAAGCACCAAATTGGTACTTAGAATTATTGCTATATACACCAGGCACATTATACAGATTATCTTACTTACTGCTAACAATATTCCCCCAAAGTAAGTATTTTTGTACCATCTGACCAATGAACAACCAAGGCTTAGAGAGTATAAGCTTCTTGCCCAAGAAGCATCACTGGTAAATCATGGGACTGGGATTCTTGACCGAGCTTGGATTCCCCATTTCTGGCCTTCTACTCTGTTACACTGGGGAACACACCAGGGAAAGAAAATGGCCATGTTAGAGTTCAGGGAAAGTAAAAAAAGAATGTACTTAATATACTATTGATTTAATTATGAATTAAGAGGGAGACACTTTGATTATTCCTATGGACACCAATGGGAAGTTTTTCTAGGACTAAATT
The DNA here is from genome assembly GCF_019186645.2 of Phyllostomus hastatus. NCBI lineage: Eukaryota > Metazoa > Chordata > Mammalia > Chiroptera > Phyllostomidae > Phyllostomus > Phyllostomus hastatus. Next base: position 12,552,977 of record NW_025334038.1, read on the forward strand.
TAACTTTGAAAATGAATGACTGGTAGCTAGATTCAAAAGTTACCAGGCACTTAGATAATAATTGTTCATTGTGTGATTTTCCCATCCTCTCCATGGTACTTACCTTGCAATGAACTGATCATCAGTTATCCTGGAAGTAGCAAGTATGCCCATGGAATCTGTGACCTGGAAAGCCAACCATTGTGAGAGTGGAGTGTAAAATGGTGTGGAAATGATTAGAGCCATCAAACCCACACCAATCTTCAGGTAAGGCTGCCTTTTGCCTTCATCACATGCACCCAAACATCTCCCAGTGAATTTCCAGGGTGTAGACTGGCCCCATCTGCAGAGCTCTCCGTGTGTGAGCTGCAGCCGCCTGTGGCAGTGTCTCCTTCCAGGCTGAGAGCTGCTCCTTCAACACTAAGGGAGGGAGGTGCTGCGCTCCAGATCCACCCGGTAAACATTCCATAGCCCACCTTCAGAATAGTGCATGACTAAGTGCGGCCGTTGGTGGACCTGTGGCCCACTGAGTTGGTTGCTCGCAGCAGAGCTGGGCATGTTTCCTTGTGACTTCCTTTTAGTGGGAAACTTCAGGGAATGCAAATGTCTGTGGATGGGCCTTGAGGAAACGGGAAGTGCCTGCCTCCTCTGTCATCAGTACAGGCAGACCCTGCTGGGGAGAGGGCAGCCACTGCTCATCTATGTCCTCTCCAAAAAAAGAGAAAAGAGTTAATTCCACAATTACTAGTTCAGGAGTAAGGAAGAAGGGCAAGGTCAGTTTCTTTCCCTTAAGAACTTACATCTTTATTCATGATGGAGTCATGGGACTCAATAAAGAATGTTTCAGGGCAGTGAGGACTTGTGAACAGTGACTGGGACTATCAGAGGGCCTGGAACATTCAGGGAAGGTCTAGTGCAAAGGGTAAAGTTTGAGCCAGGCCTAGGAGGCTTTAACTAGGTCAAGAAGGGGGAAAAATCCAAGTGCTTTAGCTTTCTAAGGTATAGCCATAATCTGTCTGCTTGAGCTTCAGATCCAAGAAGGCAGCTTAGTGTCCAGAAAGTAGGCAGGCTTCAAGTTAGCTGCACTTGGCCAGAAGTCCTGGATCTGTCCCTAACTAGCTGTTGGAACCTAATGCAAGTCATTTCATCTCTTTGGAACTGCTTTTTCACATACAAAACAGGAATAATAAAATCGACTGAAAGTGATGTATATAAAAACAAATGCACATAGTAGGTGCTCAGTAAACATTGGTTCCCTTCCTTACACTGTCCCTTGAGATCTTCTACTGAACCTCTTGGCTACAGGCCCAGTCAAGCCAACCCCTGTCTCCACATCACCTTTTGCTAGTCTTAGTCTCTGGGAACTCTCCATCAAGACTGCCACCAGATGCTACCTCCTCCATGCAGTCTTCCTTAGTTCCTCCAGCCATAAGGGATCTTTCCTTTCTTCATACTCCCCTAGCAACTCTATCATGTATTCATCCCACTGTCACTAGGTATTTGCTACTAGAATTACTTGGACATGTGTATGACTTATCTTCTTGTCTCAGGGAATAAGCTCCTTGAATGCATTGATCATATCAGGTTTATCTTTCTAGATCCACAATACTTAGCACAGTGCTGAACCACAAAACATGTTCAGGAAATATTTGTTGCATGACCAACTGAAGAATTGAAAAGAGGCAGAAGGCAATTCTAGAAGAGAACTCACAGCAAGAGCAAAGACATGGAGGTGGGTGAGGCTGCCGTGTGGTCCGGGATACCTTAGTCAGGGATACCTTATTAGTCTGGCTAGGCAGGAGAGGTTTGGGTCAGGATGGTTAAAAACCTGGCAGCTCGGAAGCTTCAAGCCTTTGTTCCGATTGCTTTCCCTACTTGAGCACCACCACTCCCTTCACTGCTTTTGAGGCTGACTTGATACAAATCTGAGTCTAGCTCACTTTAATGTACTTAACACTCGAACTGGAAACTGTTTCCCACAGAGTTGGTTCTATCAGCTCTCTAAAGTAGAGGTGACTATATCTGGGTCACAGATTTAATTGGGACAGTGAACTCTAACTGAAATGCCCACAAAGAGAGGTTGGGTGTGCCCCTCTCTGCCAATTAGGAAGCAGATTCTGGCTGCCCCCACTCACATGTGTAGTGTTTGTTAAGCCACTCAATACTCATTCGAAGAATTGAGCTCAAGAGAGAGGAATGGAGCTTCCTGACCCTCTGCCAAAGAGTTTGATTTTCTCTACAGTGCCATGACACTTTGACAAAAAAAGGTCTGAAGCAGACCCGAGACTACCAGAGTGGGAACATGGGAGGGGAGAGGTTGGTAGGCCACTTAAACTAGAACTGCCACAACGAGCTGCAAGGGATTAGGTACAGAGAACACATCTGAGTCAAGAACCATATTAAGAAGTGTTTGGCTATTTGAAATCTTTATTTGATTTTTTTCACAGGCTCATAATAGCATTTGCAGAAGGGACTTTAGTGATTATATTCATAATTACGAAGGTCACCCTAGTTGGTATCAGAGATGAGCATAGTGATATCTTTCATTTACTTTGTGCTTTTTACATTTTAAAGTCCTTTTACAACTTTTATTTCTCAAAACCAGCTATATAAAGGAATTACTGTCCCCATTTTAAAGATGAGGCAGTTGAGGTTCAGAGTCAGAACCAGCTCAGTGCTGAAACTTCCAGCTGAGAGCTGCTTTCTCTATTCCTCTCCCCCTCCTGGTTTGACTTACTGCAGGGAGATTGAAATTAGTGATGGAACCAAGGAGGGGCATCTGCTTAGATGCTGCTGTGGGGACCTGTTTATGTGACAGAAAGAAGAACCCTCAGCGACACCGATTACATCCGGAGACTGTTAGGAGCATCACTTACTTATTTGCCACTCGGCCCTGGAAATCCCCACGCTCCGCAGCCCCGGGGACCACTGTGCATTCCCCAAGAAGTTCTGACGGTAGTGCTCCTGGCATGTAATGAAAAACCTCAGGCACACGTTTTCTCACAGCTGTCAGCAAGCCACAGAAGTTCCCCAAGACACTTGGTACCTTGTCAAATCTGTTCCTACTCTGTGTGGGTGGCTGGGTTTCATCAAGAGGGCGCTGAAAGCAGCAACCCCAGAAGGGCCGCTTTTGGACGGAGCAGATCCTCAGGTCTTGCCCTTGCTTTACATTCCCCCTTTCTGAGAGGCAAACACAGAGCTGATGTATTACACATGCTTTTTTATTTGCAGTCTTTGCCAGGATGAGATGTTTTGAGATATGAGCTATTTCCTCTAAATTTATGTACAACCCCAGGTTCTCAAATTCTGCAGAATTATGTGTAAGGGGGGTGGGAATCCGCTGTGGGCTCTATAGGTTCTTAAAATACTCGTAAGAGACTCTGTGCTCTCTGGGCATTGCCACTGGGCTCAGTCACTTTTCCTAATGATTTCTGCAATCAGTATAAAAGGCAGACAGATTGTAGTTTTACAAACTGGATAGAGAAGTTTGAAAAAAATCTTTACTTGTCTTCAGTTTTCATTTATTATCAAGCCTCAGCTTTCCGAAGTTACTGGACATGGCTGGTTTCATTAACTTAAACAGAAAAAAGTAATAAAAAGCTGTTTTTCTTCTGTGCACTGAATGAGCTGCTGGTAGCTGGGGTCAGGGCCACCTGCTCTGCGGCTCTCAGAGACTAGCCAGATGGCTTCACAAACAGATTCCCTGGGTGGTGGGGGCAGAGGTGAGGACAGACAATAAAGATGGGGGTGTAAGCGCAAAGCTGGGATATCTCTTGAAGACAGGAATGGGAAACAAGGAAGCAAAACATCTGACTTAGTGTTAAAGAAAGGCTAAGTAACGGGGCCACTGGTAGCAGACTGCCTCTGCAGAGGACCTCAAGAGACACACGTCTAAAGTTCCCATAAACCTCAGATAGATCAATCCTCTTGTGTTTCTTCCCAACTTTAAAAATTGATGTATATTACTCAAGAAAAACCACAAAACTTTGAACTGGTACTGGTTAGCCCAAGTTAAGGTCAGATTTTGCATAGGAGACTCAGACACAGGAAATACACTGGTGTGAACGCAATTGAGAAGGCACTGAAACAATGCCAGCGTTTCCACAGTCTTCATACCAAGATATGCTTTGTCATCGGCAGGCGTTTTTTTGATGATTTGTTTGCAAGATGACGGCAAGACCTTAGAGAGCCTTGGTTGTGAAATTCCACAGAATGAAAGAAAAGGGGAATTTCGCTGTGCAACCTGGGGTCTATTCTCAGTTAGGAAGGAGGAGAAAGAAGGTGCTTGGCTGCCCAATCAGTTTGTACAGCAGTTTGTACAGTTAAGCAAAGGGAAATATTGCTTTCTTCTCTTACCGGTGTGGTGTCAAAGTTCTCGAAAAGAAAACAGTACCATCTTTTCCATGCACATTAGTAAACAGATTTTTGGGACAACGTCTTCAGTGTGTGCTTTATAAAATTTTATGCCCATAACGTTTTATTCATACCTGACAGTTCTTTCAAGTTGACTTGTTTAATTTTAAACTATTGAATTTTCATAATCCTCTTATAAGCAAATATGCTCCCAACTGGTTATTACCCTGCAGAAAACAAGGAAATGACCTGAAAAAGATGATAATTTATGATAATACAAAGCAGGACCAATTGTTCCCCTTGGATTAAACAGTTCAGAGTTGAACTAAAGTCTAGGGACTTAAATTTCTAATCAGTAATATCCAGTGTCACAACTTTCTGAGCCAGTTTTGCCATCAGTAGAACTTTCATTTAAAAGATAATAGAGTTTATGTCCTAAGAAGAATTAATTTAAATATATTAGTTAACTATTTCACACAAGGTTATGAAAAGTTTAAATTATAATAATACACATTAGCAGGTATGTTTTCATTTTAGGTTGAAGAGTCAAAGATGTTTCCATATTCAGTCAACACACCTATGAATCAGAACTAATGGAATCATCCAGGAATAATAACATCAAGGTGAAATTTATACACAAGGCTTATTTAAGAATTTTATGGACCGAACTACTACTCCTGGAGATTTCTCACTCTACATCAAATCGTACATATTACAAGGCACCCACAATTCCCATGACACACATGTACACACACACAATTTCATGAATTTTTATAAAGTGGATTTTAAAATTATATGGTTACTTATAACTCATTTGTAATTGACTATAATTATATGGCCATGATTTGTACATAATTAGAAATTCTTTTTTACATTTTTAATTAAAAATTTTTTAAAAAGTTTAAAATGTTTCTGTTACAGTTTACATTCATTGTTATTCTGCCTCAGTTTCGGATGTCAGCGTAGTGGTTAGACAATCACTACAGAGTGGCTCCGCTGCCCCCAGATATTTCAAGGACCCACCTGGCCCCATACATAGTTATTATGACATTACTGACTATATTTTCTATGCTGTTAGACATTCTTTTGAAGTGAGAAAAACCTTACTTACAAATTCTTTTCAAATATAATCACATTTTCATAAATATTAAATTTAACAAGTAGTGATATTGTTATGTTTGTTATATTTGTAGGTATTGAATTAAATATTTATTTAGATTTTGTGATTTTATTTTTTGTATTTTGAAATCAATATATTTTCCCACAGTCTCTAACATTTTTATAGATTCTTGAGAAGCCTTGTGTTCATAGTTCTGATATTTATAACATTCCTGGTTATAAAATCCTTTAAAGTTTAAAATATTTTTAAAAATTTATAGGAAATTGAGCATGTATCACTGTGTGTCATTGCTGCTTTCTGTCTCTTGTCTTCAATAGCTAGTTTACATGGGTCCAGGAACCAGGAGGTAAAAGTTGTATTGCTCCTCTAGCCAACAATCCTAGTGATCTACTTGTGCAATTCATACTTCTCATTCTCGAAAACTTAACTTCTGCTGGATTAGAAGTCCTGGTTTTGGGGAGGAGACTAGAGACCTACCAGCAGGGGAACTAGTAAAAGTTCTACTGAGTCCGAAGCTATGGCTACCACCTACTTTAGACTCCTGATGTTGATGGACTGTGTTTGCACGAGTAATTGTCCCCGATTATCATGAAGAACTAGGGTTGCTGCTACACAATGTGGGCAGGGAGGAGTATGTCTTAAATGAAAGTGATTCACTGGGGTGTCTCTAAGAGCTCCCAAAGCCCAGATAACTGTAAATGAGTAAGTACCACAACCATAGACCAAGAAGAGTAAAGCAACTGAGGGGTCTGATTGTTTGGACAATACTTTGGTTGTATATATTATTTCCTTCCCTAGCAAGGGCTGTAATTCTTCACTTGGGTTGTAACATAACCTGTCTCCAATTTTCTGTCTGGAGGCAATGAGGGGAGGTAAGGTGTTTTTGAGGGAGACAAACATAAGCTTATAAGGCATGCCTAGGTGAGGTCCTAACACTATTTTCAGGCTTGTTTCTTCTAGTAAGGACATCTTGCTAGAATTAAGATTTAAGAAAGCTTGTAGTATTTCAAATTCTTAGGCTTATCTACACAAATGTCCCTATTCTGGGTTTCTGAATCATACTCTTTCTTTTTGTGAATGTGTGCTTTTTTAAAATTAAATTTACTGGGGTGACATCAATCAATAAAATTATATAGGCTTCAAGTATACAATTCTATGATGCATCATCATGTGTATACAGCATTGTGTGTTTACCACCCAAAGTCAAATCTTCCATCACCATATATTTGACCACCTTTAATTTCTCTATCAAGAATCTGATTCTGTCAAAGAGACTTGTTGAGGCTGTGCATTATCTTCTTTGTCATTCTGCTACCATTGTTATCAAATCCTAACCGTAATTTTCAGCATAGCTGCAAATGGTAAGTCCTATTTCTCAGCTTCAACACAGCAAACACAGCATTTTCACTTGCACAGGATATCTTGAGATTGATAGTTGACCAACTAGAACTTCCCTTTATTCTTTCCAAAGTATCTAAAACCAGTGACAAAATCTGTATAGCCCCATAATTCTTTTTTAAAATGTTTTATTTATTTATTTAGGAAGAGGGGAAGGGAAGGGAAGGAGAAAGAGAGGGAGAAAAACATTAATGTGTGGTTGCCCCTCATGTATCCCCAAGTGGGGACCTGGCCCACAACCCAGGCATGTGCCCTCACTGGGAATTGAACTGGCAACCCTTTGGTTCATAGACCCATGTTCAATCCACTGAACTACATCAGCCAGGGCCCCATAATTCTTACAATGACCATTGCCCCTATGATTCAAGGGCTACTACCACTGCCACATAAGCTCATGCTCACCTTCCACCTGTGCTTCATCTGAGTTACCACCAGTGAGTCTTAGTAACTGTGATGCTACTGCATGCCAGGGCTTATCACCACCTCCCTTATTACCAGCAATGGAGTCTTTCATCAATGATCTAATTCCAAAAATCCATCCCAAGGGTCTGCTTTCTAGGGCTATTTTTGGTATCTGCTGTTTTAACCTGTGTTTTCTCCAGAAGTGTGGACCTGAGAGAAAACTAATCTGTTACAAGATTTTTTTAGGAAGGGACTTCAAGGTGTTGGGGAGGGAGTAACAGGTAAGGAGGAGAAGTTAGTTCAAGAGGGCATTGTTAAGTTAATAAGTTGGTCATTTCTTTGGAACGCTTGGGCTTGATTCCAAGGGGGTCCCTCTAAGGAAATGCACAGTGCATGCCTCAGGAATTTCTATTTAAGAGACACAGGTATTTATCCAATGTATTTATATACCATCTTCCTTTCTCCATTAGTCAAGGTTTGTCTTATGGGGCCTTAACTCCTCACACTTCCAGGCTTGTGCACCTGTTAGAAATGCATGGTGTGGACTTCCGGTCAAGATGGAGGTGTAGGTAGACACATTGTGCCTCCTTGCACAACTAAAATAAGGTCAGCAACAATTTAGAAACAAGATAACAACCAGATCTGACAGAAAATTGAACTGTATGGAAGACGGACAACCAAGAAGTTAAAATACACACATTCATCCAGACTGGTAGGAAGGATGGAGTCGGGCAGCTGGGCGGAGAGGGGTCGTGGCACAAAAAGCGGTAGCACCGGGAGCATAAGGCATCCCAGGCTTGCAAGACCACAGCAGGTGGACCCTGGGCACACAGGTGGCTAGCACACCCAGCCAGGAGGCGATTGTGAAGTGAGGTGCTGTGAGCAAGGTGGCTGTCTGTCTGGGAATTCCCACATTCGTGTGCAGATAAACCAGGCGAAATTGGGCAGTGAGACAGACTGTGCAACCCAGGGTCCCAGCTTGGGTCCCAGCACCAGGAAATAGAGCCTCAGGGCACTGATTGAAAACACCTGTGGGAATTGAGGTGCAGGGAGAGACTCCCAATCTCACAGGAGAGTGCGTTGGAGAGATCCAAAGGGTCCTAGAACATGCACAAGCCCACCCACATGGGAATTAGCACCAGAAAGACCCAGTTTGCTTGGGGGAAGCAGCAGAAGGGGATGAAATTTGACTGAGAGTGGAATGGGAGCCGTTGTTCCCTCACAGACCCCACCCCCACATACAACGTCACAACCCAGAGACTGGGTGGCCCCATCCTGCTGAACACCTAAGGCTCCTCCCCTCACCACATAACAGGTGAGAACAGATCCACCCACCCCCAGCAAATGGCTCAAACAGAAGAACAAATCAAAGCTCTAGAGACAATACTTTTAAGCGACCAAGAGATAGTCAACCTATCAGATGCATAGTTCAAAGCACTGGTGATCAAGATGCTCACAGAACTGGTCGAATTTGGTCACAAATTAGATGAAAAAATGAAGGCTATGATATGTGAAATGAAGGCAAATGCACAGGGAACCAATAGTGATGGGAAGGAAACTAGTACTCAAAGCAATGGAGTGGATCAGAAGGAAGAAAGAAACAACCAAACAGAAAAGCATGGAGAAATAATAATTCAAAAAATGAGGAGAGGCTTAGGAACTTCCAGGACATCTTTAAACGTTCCAACATCAAAATTATAGGGGTACCAGAAAGAGAAGAGGAAGAGTCAGAAATTGAAAACTTATTTGAACAAATAATAAAGGAGAACTTCCCCAATCTGGCAAAGGAAATGGACTTCCAGGAAGTCCAGGAAGCCCAGAGAGTCCCAAAGAAGTTGGACCCAAAGAGGAACACACCAAGGCACATCATAATTACATTAGCCAAGGTAAAAATGAAGGAGAGAATCCTAGAAGCAGCAAGAGATAAGGGGACAGTCACCTACAAAGGAGTTCCCATCAGACTGTCAGTTGATTTCTCAAAAGAGACCTTACAGGCAAGAAGAAGTATTCCAAGTCATGAAAGACAAGGACCTGCATCCCAGATTGCTCTATCCAGCAAAGCTTTCATTTAGCATGGAAGAGTGGATAAAGTGCTTCTCAGATAAGGTCAAGTTAAAGGAGTTCATCATCACCAAGCCCTTATTTTATGAAATGTTAAAGGGACTTATCTAAGAAAAAGAAGATAAAAAACATGTACAGTAAAATGACAGCAAACTCACAATTATTAACAACCACACCTAAAACTAAAACAAAAACAAACTAAGCAATCAACTAGAATAGGAACAGAACCACAGAAATGGAGACCACATGGAGGGTTATGAACAGGGGAGTGGGAGGAGGAGAGGGGGGAAAGGTACAGAGAATAAGTAGCATAGATGGTAGGTAGAAAATAGACAGGGGAAGGATAAGAATAGTATGGGAAATGTAGAAGTTAAAGAACTTATGACACATGGACATGAACTAAAGGGAGGGAATGTGGGTGGGAGAGGGTGTGCAGGGTGGAGGGGAGTGAAGAGGGGGTGGAAATGGGACAACTGTAATAGCATAATCAATAAAATATTTTTTAAAAAAGAAATGCCTGGTGTGCTATGTGGCAGTGCAGAGAAGCCCTGGGGTAGCTGAGGCAAGGAGTTGACAGGTTATTTCTGTGCATGGCTATTGCCTCAGCATTGGCTCCAGTGAAAGGTGAGGCTGGAGGACACATGATGTCCCATGAGGACCCATTCAAGAGCTCACCTGTTAAACTAAGGCCAGAAAGAATATAAAAAAACCCCCAACCCATCAATAACATATATCTTATGCAGAGTGTGCCACTCTCTGTTTTTTTAAAGTATGTATGGAGAGAAGATCCTATTTTACTTTCTTTAAAAAAAACATTTAGCCCTGGCTGGTGTGGCTCAGTGGATTGAACGCTAGCCTTCAAACCAAAGGGTCACTGGTTCAATTCCCAGTTAGGGCACATGCCTGGGTTGCAGGCCAGGTCCCCAACAAGGGGTCCATGAGAGGCAACTGCACATTGATGTTTCTCTCCCTCTCTTTCTCCCTCCCTTCCCCTCTCTAAAATAAATAAATAAAATTAAAAAAAACCATTTAAACTGCAGAGATAATAAAATGCCCGTAGGAGAAAATTAGTTGTGTAATCCAAAGGGAAAAATAGTTTAAAAAGAATGAAGAAAAAGAAACTCGGGAAAGGCCAATTGCCTAATGAATTTAGAAGTAAAATCTAACCTTGAATGGCTAATCTGCCTCAAAAATACCCTACCCCAGTGTTCTGTGAAAACTGTTCCTCATCCTTCAGGTTCCAAGTTAAGGTTTTTTTCTCTTCTGTGGTTTCTCCAACTTCTTCTACCTTCCCCTGGTTTGCAAGTGTCAACTCCCCCCACAAGGTCACCTCCTGTCTCATCTGAGTGAGCTCCATTCCATCATCTGTCACATTACACAGCGGCTGTTTGGCCTTCTTAATGGATTGGGGCCTCTTTGTTTTTATCATTGATGCCTTTTCTATCACCTCACATGAACCCAATTTCTGAATCTCACTCACTGACTCATTTAGCAAATGACCTTTCAGGGTCTGTTATGTACCAAGCGCAGTGGGAGAGACATCATGTTGTACTCATGTTGTCTCTCAGTGGGAGAGACTCATGTCCCATCCTCAGCAGGAGGCAGAGAAATCCAGTGGGCAGGTCAGAAACAGGCTGATCAAAAGTCCAACCCCATTATAAAGCCTGAAATCCTAATTTCAGCTGTTGATGAGCCAGGGAGATGGGTTCCATCAGAAGTGAAGACACAGACTAGCCAGGAGGCTGGTGACCCTTCCCTCGTGGTCTGAATATATACTTCCATCTCATGTAGGAGCATGTGGGGAGAAACCCAGAGCAGCAATGCCTCTGCCTGAGCCAAAGCGAGCCTGGGAGAGGGAAGAGGGAGATCCAGGGTATGGGCCAAATCAGATTGCTAAAGCTCATGCAGCTGCATTCAGAAATAGGGAACTTGTTGATGTTCTCATCAGAACAATAGTTCCCTAGAATGAGAGGTGACTAGAATGAGTAGAAAGCAAGATCTGTGTTGCCTGGTTCAACCCAAGTTCACCCCCAAACCTCTATTCCCTCCCACCTGCTGGCCTTCTTTCAGGTCAGATTCTTCTCCCAGAATAAAGGTCACCAGATATCAATAGAACTTTTCTCTTTTAAGATGTACTAACTAGGTCTTCCAGGTTGGGCTGGCCCACCAATGCCCTATGAGCACTTCAGAAAGAAACACCCGGGGGTGGAGGTAGGGAGAGTGATTCAAAGAGGCCACTGCTCACACACTGAATATCAGTTCTCAGGTTGGTTTCAGTTCTAGGCCAAGAGTTGAAACAGCTCAGACAAATGATGCGCTGCTCTCTCAAAGTCAGGCCTCTTGGAACCTGTCTGAGGTTTCTGGTCAAGCGTTTGTGGAAGCTTGTCTAGGCCTTACCTTCCTGTGGTGGAGTGTTCTGTCAATTTGGAAATTTTCATGAATTATTTTGAAAGCATCCAGACAGGTCCAGTTTGTCTGTGGGGAGAGAATGGCTGTCTGACTTCTCACTTATTTTTTTTTAACTGTGGCAAATTCATACCACACAAAATAAACCATTTAAAAATATACAATTCAGTGACATTTTGTACATTCACAGTGTCACGCAACCACCACTTCTGTCCAGGTCCAAAACATTTTTGTCACCACAAAGGGAAATCCCTTTCCCATCAAGCAGCCCCTCCTCCCTCTTCCTACTACAGGCCCTAGCAACCATCACTCTGCTTTCTGTCCCTGTGGATTCATCGATTCCAGAACTGTCACATGCCAGTAAATGTGATCACACAACACATGAGCTTATGTGTCTAGTTTCTTTCATTTAGCATGTTTTTGAGGTTCACCCATGTTGTAGCATCTATCAGAACTTTGTTCTTTTTTTATAGCTGAGTCCATCATATGTTTATGCCACATTTTATTTACCCATTCATCTATCACTTTTATTTTATTTTTTTGACACCTCTCTAAGATCCTGGAGGTCGAGGAGTCTGAAACTGAGTGACAGGGGCCCTTCTGTGCTCTTCAAAAGGAGAAACTGGTAAAGGAAATGAAGAGACACAAGGGGCCACTCTCCAAAGTTGATGCCTCTGGGGGAAGCACACATTTAGCTCGTCAGGAATGCCTGCTCCTGACTTTATTGTTAAGGAAATGTGGGAGAGATCTTTACTGTGTTTATTTCTTGTTCAAGAGCAAATACTCAGCTTGAATTCCTTAAGTGGGACTACTTTACCAGATTAGATGATTTCCTAATGCTCTTCAAGTGGACTTTTTCACAGGATAAAAAGATGTCAGTGAAGGCAGTTCCCCAAACCTCTAAATATAAATACAGCAGGGCTCAGACAATGGGAGGAGACACACACCTGCCTGGGGGTTGGTGGTTGGCTCTGGCTGTTCCCCATGCTAGGGGTGGGCATGTCCACCTTATCTGTAGCCCACGCTTTGTGTCAGCAAAGCCGAAGACCAATGGAGATCAGAGAGCTGGTCTTTCTGTGGTATGTTTCTTTACTCAGCTGCAAATTGCAACAGAAGAGCTGAGATAAAGAAGGGGAACCTCAACAGACAGGACCAAGCGGGGGATGGATGTGCACAGTGGGTTTGCTGCACAGCGACAAGAAACCCGCTCGAGAAGGCAAACTGATACACTGCTACACCTGGCTGAGAGGAGAGAGAATCTTCCTTCTGTGTGTGTGTGAATGTGAGTGAGTGAGTGTGTGTGTGTGTGTGTGTGTGTGTGTGTGTGTTGGGTTAGGGATCAGCCAGGTGCCTCTTTGACTTTAACCCCAGAGGATGGACTTCTGGACATCAAGGCTGAATGTTAGTAGCAGATCTTTCTAGAAGAATTTTCCCCAGAGCCCATTTACCTGAGTGAAGCGTATACAGCAAAGCTGGAGTCTTTCTCTGTTAATTAAATGTGGTTATTGGGAACTGCAGCTTTATGCGGCTGCAAGTGTTACAGCTGAGTTGGCAGTCACCCTCTCCATTTTAAATATTGCTCAGGGTTTAATTTACTGTTGATGCCACTCTTACCTTTGAGCTCCTGGTGGGGACTTAGCCCTTTTCGGGGGTAGATGACAAGCTCCAAGCCCACCAGCCCTGAGTGGAAGAACGGAGAAAGAGAAGCCAAGAGGCAGGAGGCTTAAGTTTTAATTTAGTTCTTGCCATGGGAGGTCGTTGACCACCTCAGTACTGGGATCTCTAAAATGAAGGGGATGCAGGATGTTTCCCAGTGTTCTGTGTGAACCAATTCTTGCTATTCACTGGTTGCAACTCCTGTAAATCATTCGAAGGAGGCTTTGAAGCCCAGTGTTTTTAGCCTGCCTCTGGCACCAGGGCAGAGGAAGTCCTTGGGCAAAGAATAGCAGGGAAGTTAAGACTCTGAAGTGGTAACAAGGCCTGAAGGCATGGGTGTTGCCCTGGTGGTGCACAATTCCCTAGTATGATACATTTAGGATGTCCTCGATTTTTACATTAAAAACAACAGTGTAACTGAACAAAAGGCTAATTTATTATTATTGTTGTTATTTGGTATTTAGTGTTATTTTCCCACTGGTGTGCCCTGAAGTGAAATTACTAGGCCAAAGAATATTTTAAAACTTGTAATGATTAGGACACTGGTTAAATTTCTCAAAGTTAAGCCCAGACTACAGTGAGACTCCAGAAACACAGCGGCTTACTAAAGAAGGAAGTTTACTTCTCTTTCATACAACACATCAGAGGTAAGTGGCCCAGGGCCAGAGGAGGGACTCCGACACATCTACCCCAGCTGCCACCTTGGGTCCTGGTGGCTGCTCTGGCTCTCTCTCCTCATGCCCTACCCTAGAAGGGAAGAACATGTCAAGAGGGCACAGGTGCCCTCCTTAGTTGGGCATGGCCCAAAAGTGGCATGGTTTTCTGCTCACTTCTCATTGGCAGGACTTAATTACGTGGACACGTGGTAAGCCGCAAGAAGGCTGTAACATGGAGTCTCTAGCTTGGCTCTGTGCCTAATTAAAATTCAGGGGCTTCTTTTATAGGCTGGAGAATGATCATTGTGGGCAACCATATTCTCTGCTGTGAGACTCATGCTAAATTATTTTCCCAAATGATTTGTGCTAAAGTTCAGTTCCACCAAAGCTGCATGGTTGTGCCAGTTTAAAAAAATGTTTACAAAGGACTTTTATTCTGTAAAACCTCCAGACACCATGGGGATATTGATGTAGAAGATGCTGGAGACCGTTGTGAACACGGAAAACAGCTAAGATAGGGATTAACTGAAGTCCTGAATTGCGTGGCTCTGACCCTGCATGTCTTGGAAAGGACTGGTGAAAGCTGGAGGGGGTGACTTCAGGCGGTGTTTCCAGGATGCTGCTGCTCCTCAGCTCTTGATTGTTTCTGCCCGTGGGGCCAGGAGTCACTGGAGGAAGTTGTCACTCAACTCTCAATGCCGTTCTAGATAATTCTTTAACTTTTTACTAAATCTTTCCACCACCAACATGTAGCAAAATGGTAGGGTTTTGAAATGTGCTTTTCTTTTCTGGATCAGTAGTGAAGTATTGTATGGAGTGAAGGAATTACAGGGAGGCAGGAAAAGAGAACTCCCAAGTGCCAGAGGAGTTGAAGGCTATTGTTTGTTCAGGGGCTACCCATCTTCCAGTTGCTGAGGTCGTGTGCTTCCAGCATGCCACATGGCAACCCCTGGGGACAGTGAGGTTGCTAAAGATCTATTCATGGCCCAGTTACCAAATATTTTTAACCAGAAATTATTCTCTCTGGGTCTTTTTCCTTCATGTTCCATGAGTTAGAGAAGAAAAGGAGACTAGTGTAGTAGTTGGGTTAAATGGCTGAAAGGAAATAATGGAATAATATCATTGATGGGGAAAGACTAGATGAAGCTGCAATTCTAACTATAAAAAACTTTGTCAAAATTGGGAAGAAGAAGATACTCATTTTCTTCCCACCTCTCCTAGGAATTCCATCTCTGCCATTCTCCACCGGTGTTCTCACAGTGGTCTACACCCTCTCCTCTCCAAAAGGTGTTTTATTGGGCAGTATTTCATGTTCTCTGTTTCTCACTTCTCACTTTCTTACCCGTATTGTGAAGATATGTGTTGTACTTTCTTATTCTAAGAAAGCCTAAGCCTGTCTTCTCTCTATTCCTCCATTCCTCTATTTCTCCATCCTTCCATCTATGCTGTTATCAAGTCATCTCTCCCACCATGTACCCTGTCAGCCAATCTTCCTTCCTTCCCTCCCCCCTTCTTTCCCTTCCTTCCTTCATCTTTCCCTTCCTTCTTCCCTTCTATCCACCCACTCAGGTAAGTAAATCTAACCTACAGTGTTAATGGCTTTAAACATCTCAACCTTGAACCTTCTCTAGTTGAGGGAATTTCTGGCATGATAACAGTCTAACAGGATAGGTGTTTGGGGAGGAACATGAATTTAGCTATCTCTATTTTCTGCTTACTCATAGAGCTAGTTATGGCAGGGTAAAAGAAAATTTGAAGATGATTCTGCTCAGTTCATAGTCACCTCTGCCTAATTTATGTCACTATAGAATATGAAATAAACCTGTAGCTGTGGCCACCAAGGCCTCATTGCTGGGAAGGACTAGGTTTGCAGCAGCTGAGGAGGCCTCTGTGAGGCACCTGCCCTGGGTTTCGTTGCTGACCAGTTTAGAGGGTTTTCATGGTGGGGCTCCTTCTGTGGGCAGGGTACTGGGACTGTGGGTACAATCTGTTCTGTCATCACTTTCACTCTGATTAGC
The DNA here is from genome assembly GCF_019186645.2 of Phyllostomus hastatus. NCBI lineage: Eukaryota > Metazoa > Chordata > Mammalia > Chiroptera > Phyllostomidae > Phyllostomus > Phyllostomus hastatus. The sequence goes on from NW_025334038.1 coordinate 12,569,026, forward strand.
TTCATTTGGAAGAACTTTTGACAGCCTTTCACAAACACAGGTCAGCGTGGGAAAACCAGTTCCTCTGTACGGGTCTGATTTAATCTCTTTGCATAGTGGCTGATCTTGGGGAAAAAATACACTCCTTCTCATGTCAAACATGTAGGACATGTCAGCCTATAGCTGCTCCTTATGCATCTTGGGTTTTCTCCCAGGGGGCCCTCAGCACCTTGGGACAGCCAGCTAAGAGGTGTCTGGCTGGCTTATGTCCTAATGCATCAGTCACTGCTAGATTTGTTACCATTAGGCTCTGGGTGTAATCAAACAATCTGTAGCTTGGTGGGACATCCTGCTTGCTCTGGGTGACTCAGAGCTCCCAGGCAGCTGGTTGAAGCTTTGTTTACAGCAGTGCCACCCACTCACTCCCAACTCCCTGTTAACCACTCCACAGGTGGCCTGACTTCTGGTGCAAATAAAAGTTTGTCAACTGTTGCTTTTTTTTCACCTCTGTATATGTGTGTTCAAACTTATTTAAACAAAATTAAGCTGTGGGAGTCCATTATAAAAAGTTTTTATTACGTAATTATCAGCACTCTGTAAGGCACTTTGGAGGAGAACAGAAAAATCAATATTACCTAGAATAACATAGCAGGGCAGACATTACTCAGGAGACATAGGCTTTCAAGTATGAGAGGGAATATAGATTTTCACTGGGGCAGTCAATGTTTGAATATGATGAAGCAGCGTGTTGGAATTGGTGGTCTGGCAATTATTTGAGAAGTCTTGGGGGGACTCTATTGGCTTAAAACAAACAAACAAACAAACAAACCCCTCAGCTAAAGCTTTTCAGAAACAAAGTGCGGGTATTTCAACAGGAGACCAGAAACCAAAAATGTATTTGGTTGGTGGAGCTATCTAAGGTCATAGGAGTGGTGTGATGACTATGTGTGCTTCTGAAGGGAGGCAGAGGACAGGGACACTGTGCAGGCTTCTGGACCAGGGAGGCTAATGAGCAGCCATTCCTCATCGTTAAGCCTGGTCCTTTCACTGTCGCTTGGGAAGGTTTGTGAAAATGGATGGAAAGCACAGTGGGCTGTTACCCAGAGCGGATCCATTTAATAGGCTGAGTTTGCTCTCCATCTCTGTTGTATGAGCTAATTACTAACCTGCGGGCTGGTGAGATGCAACTGGCAGCTAATTGGACCATTGTTAGGGCAGTGCACAACCTTGGTGCCCTTTGCAAATTGCTGAGATAGGGATCTCTGGGTGGTTCCAGGGATGAGGGGAAACTGGTTCAGCTGTAATTATGGTGGGACATCAACTCTCAGGCCCTCCAAATGGCTGTGCACTGTCTGGGAAGGTGAGCAACAGGGATGGGAAGAAGAGGGAGTAAAGGGAAAACCCCAGATTAAGAAAGGGGAAGGTGGGTAAAGAGGAAAGAGGGGAGGAAGGAAGGAAGTAGGGAGGGAGAGGGAGAGGTGAGAATAAGGACAGGGAAGGAGAGAATATAATACTTCTTTCAGGTGCTGCTTTTGATCTTTGGCAAAAAATAATTAAAGGGGTCATGCACCCAGGCCAGATTTCCCCAAAATGTATTCAGAAGAGAGCTCGTGTCCTATATGGTGTTAATTGGTGTTTTATGGTGGATTTTTATTTTAAAGGAGGAGAGATATCTTGTGGTCTAATCCATTTGGGAAGTATTTGGTTCAACTTTCTTTAAGTGCATCCCCTTTCAGAACTTTCAATAAACTGAAATACTTTATGGGGCTCCTTAGATTATTTTACTGGGGGATTATTTATTCAAGGACCATCTTTTGGGACAAGCATTCAGAGAAACGGAGTTTTTGAAATAATGATCCAGGCCTTTGCCCTGGTTCCAGGCAACACTGAGCCATTTCCATGCTGGTTCTGCCTTTAAATTGGACAAAGCCCTGTTATCATCCTTTGGCAAGAACACAAAAGCTACCTGCCAGGGCATGCTTCAGAGCCAGTTCTCATGAAACCAACACTCCGTTCATTCATTTGCTGATGTACCCATTCATTCAAATTCTTTCCGTTTGCTCTTATGCCTCTGGCTGTGGCCTTGTGCACTTACTCTGTTCTCAGACTTAGATGCTGGTGCCTGGCTTCCATCCCTGCAGAGCTGGAAACATCCTGCTCTTTTCTTTGACATTTGACATTCAGTGCTGCTGTACAGTCTCTAATCCGCTCTTTGCCTCTTTGCCTTTTCCTCTAAACTCACCATCTCCAATTGTCTTCAAGGTCAAGACTCTGGCCTCATATAACCCATCTCTTGCTCAATTGTCTTAGCAAGAACAAACTGGAAACCCTCATCAACTCTTCTTGCTCTTCAGAGTGTGGTTTTGAGTACCATCCATCCTCTGAGCCTCTTCCAGTATCTAAGCTGCTCCCAGAGTTAAGATTTTTCTTGTGTGACCCAAATATTTTTCCCAGTTGATGAGTAAGTTACTTCCTCTTGTTTTTCCACAAGAACATGGAGAATGAACAGGTGTGTTAGTGCTAAAGTGGGCAGGCCCCTCTGCTGCTTGCTAACTCTGCATTCTTTTTCCTGGAATGGTACAGTTCCCACCCAGGTGCAGCCCCTAGGATGCCCTCTGAGGACTTCCACTGGGGGTGAAACAGAGCCAGCAAGATCCTGTCTGGCCATATCCTTACCTGCCTCATGCTATTTAAATGGTGAAAACTCCTGGATTCCCCACATAGGGGAGAAATCCTTGTAGAGACTTTGCATCACAGGAATGTGTGTAGTGGAGACAACCCCACTGTGTAGGTCTGTGAGATGCTGCCCCAAATGTCATACTTTTGTGTCAATTCATTGCTTCTCATGTGTTATGGGAGATGCGTGAACACATGGCAGAAAAATTACTGCTACCCACAAGCTCAGGATAAACAAATAAAGAAACCAAACTACTGAAGATTCCCTTACATGCCATCCATGAAATCTGGGACAGGATAGACAGAGTAATTAATCACTATTAGCGGCTTCCTAGATCCACTTTTTTTCATTTTCCACAAATGGGGTTCTCGCCAACCAGTAGGAACAATCAGGAGCATATAGTGTGGGGGAACATAGGCATCTTTCTCTCTCCAAAATTAATAGGAAAAATAGGCAGGTTTGAAGGGAGATCATGAAGAAGTTAAGTTTTGGGAAGGCTAGTTTATTTTTACCAAAAATGCAATTGCTATGGCTCATTATAAACATCTTGGAAAAATATAGAAAAGTAGGAAGAAGGAAAATTTGTCTATGAAGAAAAATGTGGAAAACTTCACTCTGGTGTTAGCAACTAAGATGGTCGTATTTTTCTTGAGTAATTGTTTGGCTTTTACACACACAATAGGTCTTGTATTTAGTCATATCTCCAACTTTGCACCATTTTCTAGAAAATTCTGCAATGTTCACTCATGGAATAACCAATTATTCATTGAACAATGTTCATTGAATGTCTGCCATGTGCCGGGAACTCTGCTAGGCTTTGAGGATATGTCTGTGAGCAAAACAGATGTGGGGCTGCCCTACATACACCCCATTGCTAGGTGGTGTAAGCTGATGGGTGTTGACAGTTGTTAATGCAACTCGTTGAGTGTGTCGCTAACATTGTGTAAGCACTTTGTGTGTGTGCCAGGAAAATTGAATTCTTTCTATGTATGTATATTCTCTCAGAGTTTTTCCTTCTCCCCATTCCAAGGGGCTAGCCTACACTGGTTGCTATTGCCTGTGGGTGAGGTTCGTATTGCCGGAGGACACCTTCTCACCTTTTGTGGAGGCCTCTTGGCATAAACGCTTGCAGGATGTTGTGGCTGGCGTTCCAGAAGAGGAGAGGAGGAAGAAGCATGACTGGAGAAGAGAGAGGTGAGAACTAAGAAAGCCAATAGCTTCTGCAGAACTGAAAAGGGGACAAAAGTGGCTTACGGAGAGTGGTGAGGGTCTGTGTCCTTCTCTCTGAAGGGAGTTGAAGGGGAAAAGCTGGTGACACAGCAAGGAGAGGACCCCAGCTGCCTGTGCTCCCAGAAACAGCAAAGGTTATCATACCCCCTGTGCAAGAGAGTGACCAAGGCGCCCAACTCAAGGGGCCATGAAGATGTTGACAGTGGGCATCTGCTTGCTGGCCAGTGTAGAGTGATGACTGTGGGGGCCCAATATTTCATGAATCATGACATCTTTGGGCCCTTTGTAGAACTGATTTAAGCTGCTGTGGTCACATACCAGTCTTAAATTCCCTTTGCAACATAACTATAGCCAGCATAAATCACCACCAGATTAGAAAAAATCAAATTCAGATCAATTGTCAACAACACACAGCAATCATTGAGCTAGTGTTTATTAGCAAGTGGACTACACACTCTTTCTACCACCTGCTCTTAGACACTTGGTGAAGCCCCAGTTCTGTGTTCTTTGTTGCTTTGACCACTACCTTGTATGCATGAATCACTTGGTACAGATTTAATAATACACCAGAGGCAGGATTCTAGTCCCTTATAGATGACCTCAGGCATCCAGAATTTTCTACACCAATAGTTCAATATGGGGTTGTTTATAGATCAAGTTATGCACCAACCCTATGTGTCCAGGGTAAAGGCTTTGCTAGGTTCTCCTACTCAGTTCGTGCAAAGATGGAGAATGTTTCTCAAGTGTATTAGTCAGTCTTCATGGCTGACTAATGAGAGCCTCTTCCTAGCATCTTTATGCAAACTAGTATATTATCAGTTGTACTAGTTTCCAGTGGATACTGTAAGAAATTACCATACATGCGATGGCCTAAAACAACAGAAATTTATTCTTTTATAATTCTGGAAGCCAGAAGTGTGAAATTAAGGTGCTGACAGAACTGCCCTCCCTCCAGAGGCTCTGAGGGACAATCTGTGCACTGACTCTTCCAGCTTCTGGTGGCTGCTGGCATTCCTTGGCTTGTGGCCATGTTATTCCAATTTCTGCCTCTGTCTTGACATTGACTCCCTTGCTTCTGTCTGTATAATCTCCCACTGCCTCTCTCTTATAAGGACAGTTGCCATTGGATTTAGGGTCTATCTGTATAATCTCTTTATCTCAAGATCTTTAATTATATCTGCAAAGACTATTTTTCCAAATAAAGTTATTTTCACAGGTTCTGGGAATTCAAACATGGACATATTTTGGGGGTCACTATTCAACCTACTGCATCAGTGAAGCCCCTTTTTCATATTTACGACGCTCTACAGCAAATTTACTGCTTATCACAATGTAGGTAACAGATGAATGAGAAGTAGCTACCTCTGGAGTGTGGCCTTTCTGATACATCCTGACCACCCCTACAGTGATTTCATGATATATCAAGTGGTGGCCCCTAGGACACAGCTTAAACTGTGAACACATGTTTATACCACACCATCTAAAGTAGGAGTATTTTAAAGTAAATTATGGCACCAAGTAGGAGATAACCCTATCAATACTTATGATTGCATTTATCACTAACCGTTAAGATGGGGGTTCAAAGGAAATATTTCTTGAATTCAAGATTGTGCTGGAAAATTCCTGACATATATATACTTTATTATGGTTAATTCTCACAGTAACACCAAGGTAAAAAGGATTATACACATTTTATAGTTAAGGGCACTGAGGTTAAGAGATATGAAAATTATCACACTGAGTATGGTTAAGATTTGACCATGTCTCTGACTGACTCTAAGTCAGAACCCATCACTACATAGCTAGACTGCCTTCTCTCAGAAGGTCCAACCCATCTAGAAATATCTGCTCTGACCAAGTTTCAGTGATACTTGCAATTCCACCTGCTTTGGCTAAGTTCCCATGGGAAAGGTAAAGATAATGAAGAGGAAGACAGAGGAAGAGGAGTGTAAAGATAGGAAAGGGAGCAGGAGGGAGGTGGGGGTTCAGAAGAAATCCTTCAACTGTTTTTTTTAAAGAAGATAGTTGAGGAAGTGATGTGATGTTTTAGTCAGTTCGAGCTGCTAGAACAAAGTCCTATAGACTTGGAAAGTGGCTTATATATGATAGAAATTTAATTCTCACAGTCATGGGGGCTGGAAGTCTGAGCTCAGGGTTCCAGTGCAAGACCCCTCCTCCATGTTGCAGACTGCTCATTGCATCCTGACATGTGGAGAGTGGAGGAAGGAAGCCAACTCTCTCATGATTTATAAGGACACTAATCCCATTCCTGAGGGTGCCACCCCATTACTTTATCTAATCCCAATTACCTTCTGAAGGCTTCACTTCTTAATACTATCACATTTAGGGGTAGAGTTCCAACATATGGATTTTGGGGGGACATAAATATATAGCACATAACACCGGGCCAAGAGTTTCTCCAGAGCTTCTGCAAATAAGCAGGATGGCAGTTGCTATAGGTCTTGAGGGCAGAGTAAGGACAGGCAGTATAGGGGGTGCAGAGCAGTCCCCCACTGGGTGTGTCCTGGCTGCCCCTAAAGCTGAAGTGATTTGCCCCATTGGTCCTGTAATTCTTCCCTGGCTTTCTACCACCTCATGGTCCTATTTGACTTGTTGTAAATGTTTGATGCCTATGCTGGTTGACCTATCATCTATGTGGTAGATCCCATCATTGGTCTCATTTTATTTTTAAGATTTATTTATTTTTAGATACATGAAGGGAAGAAGAAAGAGAGAGAGAGGAACATTAGTGTGTGGTTGCCTCTCACATGCCCTCTGTGGGGAACCTGGCATGTAACCCAGGCATGTGCCCTGACTGGGAATTGAACCAATGACCCTTTGGTTCTCAGGCTTGTACTCAATCCACTGAGCCACACCACCCAGGGTGTGGCCTCAGCTTTTCCCTTTTCCTATTCCCATTGCTACATGTGTTTTCAGTTTCTCTCCCTACAATCACAACATCTGTTCATCTCATTGATGTTGGGTTTGGCTGTGTGAGTTTCTTTGGCCAATGGAATGTTGTTATCAGATGTGATGTGTGCAAAGGCTTGAAATGTGCTTACACAATTGCATCGATGCTCTTGCACATTAGCCCATGACCATGAGAGCATAATCCCATCATTGGTGCATTGAGGTAGATTAGAGAGACATTGAGATGCCATGGACCCAATCTTGCAGCAGTTAGAAACCCAGCCAAGCTGATCCCAGCCCAGGTCAGCTGATCCCTAGCTAACCCACAGATATTATATAAGTAAGAATAACTGATTATTATTTTAAGCTACTTTATTTTGTGATGGCTTGTCCTTATTGTGGCAAAGGCTGACAGATACATTCTGTTTCAATAATTGTCATATTTACCACTTGCCACCACTGCCTCCACCATTACTGCTGCATTACTGTTTTGGGATGCCAGCAGCACTGGTAGGAGTTAGAGCCCCAGACACTAAGGCATTTCTCACCACGGAGCTGGTTTGCTGAGGGGCACTGTGCAGAGCCGAGCCCTTCATAGCACATCCAGACCCTGGAGGGGAAGGAGATGGGTCCCTTTCCACCTTGGCATTGTGCTGTAATCACCCCCCTCCTGCCATCTCTCGAGGGGGGTCCCATCCTCTGCCTGAAGCCAGGTTTCTGAAGGGGCACCTGCAGATGTAGAAAGCCCCTTCACTCTGTCTGTAGATCTGGCATCTGACCAGTTTGTTATAGACATGACTGTGTACAGCTTGACTTGAACCAGCCAATTTAAGCTGACCTCCATTCTTTTTACCTCTCTAGCTGCCCACATCTAAGCCTTGGCTTCAAGCATTGTTGAGGGGAATATCATCTTGGCAGAGAAGCTTTGTGGAGACAGAAAAGAGAACTGTCCATCTAAATCCCTGCGACTTCCACGATAAGCTGCCTGCCAGGCTGGACACCAGTGGTTTGTCTGGATATGGGATTATGGATGTTTTTAAAAAACAATTATTGTTCTCCTAGGTGTTTTCTAAACACTACAACTTGGTATTTTCTTGAATCTGAAAAACAATAAATGCTGAGGAAATCAATGAAACAACCCTCCACAGCTCCGAGTGAAGCCCTGCAGGGTCAGGTGAGGTGGGAGGGGGCAGAGCAGCTAGAAGAGCAGCTCTGCCAGTGGTCAGGGGTCAGTCCCAGTGCTGTTAGCAGCAGCAGCCAGTGACTGCAGAGTCCAGCCCTGTCTGTCACTTGGCACTGGCTTCCACTCAGGGTCAGCGCTCCAAAACTTAGCTGGGCAGCTTGCGAAAACGTCCTGTCAAGGTGTGAGGGGACCTAAGGACTGGTGAGGGAACATGGCTCGGTCAGCATAAATTCATCTATACTATGGGAGTTTTTTATTTTGTGGGGTAAATAGTTGTCTGAAAAATAGTGAGCATCACACTTCTAAATCAAAAAGCCATTTTACACATGCCAGGAAAGTTTCCTGGGTAAAAGATTCCTACTATGAAGCCCTGGGTAAAGTGAATAACCCCCCACCCCCAACCCTGCTCCATTTTATCTTTGGCATCAATCTGGATTTTTCACTTAGGGTGTTTGGGGTTCCCATGAAAAACCAGATGACAGGTGCTTCAAAAATAACATATCCTGGAATGTCTGTGGAGGGCTAAAAGTCAGCGTTATCATCTTTACCCTGGAGGACAGCTGCCCCGTTTTAAGTCCTAGTCCTGGTGCTAACACATTACCTTTTTTGCAGGTCCCGCTCCTCTAGCCTGAAATGCTCTCCTCTTAGAAGTGCATATGGCTCTCTCCCTCCCTTTCTTCCAGCGTGTGCTTAAATGCCACACACCTTCTTAGAGAGGTCTTCCTCATCATCCCCTTTAAAAGTGTGATTCTTCACCACCCCCTCTTCCCTTTAACTGCTTGATTTTTCTCTGCAGTACTTACTACCTTTTGTCATATTGTATATTGTCCCAATTTGTTTCCTGGCTGTGTCTCTCACTGCAGTGTCGACCCTATGGGGCCAGGAAGGTGGGTCATTTTGTTCACTGCTTCTTTCCTGGTGCCTGGCATAGTGTCTGGCAGTCTGGGCCTCCATAAATATTTGTTGAATGAGTGAATGAACACTTTGGGCATTTTACTTAATGTTTTTGCTTGTTGAAAACCAAATGAGTGAAGTGGCAGCTGCCCCTCAGCCTGAGCGTGGGAAACAGTGGCGACTGGTGGGGCGGGGCCGTCTCTCAGAGCAGCTCTCCTCTGTGTAAGGGGCAGCTGCTCTGCTGCTTTTGTCACAAGGAAGCTCATTCAGTATTGCCAGAGTGTAATGTTATTTTTTATTTTTTTTATTTTTAAGAATATTTTATTGATTATGCTATGACAGTTGTCCCATTTTTTTCCTCCCCTTTATCCTCCTCTGCCCTGTACCCCCCTCCTACCAGCTCCCCCACCCTCCTCCACCCCGGCCCCCTGCTTAGTTCATGTCCATGGGTTGTACATATAAATTCTTTGGCTTCTCCATTTCCCATACTATTCTTAACCTCCTCCTGTCGATTTTCTACCTACCATTTATGCTACTTATTTCCTGTACCTTTTTCTCCATTCTCCCCTTCCCTGCCGATAACCCTCCATGTGATCTCTATTTCTGTGATTCTGTTCCTGTTCTAGTTGTTTGCTTACCTTGTTTTTGTTTTTTAGGTTCCATGGTTGATAGTTGTCAGTTTGTTGTCATTGTACTGTTCATAGTTTTGATCTTTTTTTTAGATAAGTCCTTTTAATATTTCATATAATAAGGGCTTGGTGATGATGAACTCTTTTAAGTTGACCTTATCTGGGAAGCACTTTACCTGCCCTTCCATTCTAAATGATAGCTTTGCTGGATAGAGCAATCTGGGATGTAGGTCCTTGCCTTTCATGACTTTGAATACTTCTTTCCAGTCCCTTCTTGCCTGCAAGATTTCTTTTGAGAAACCAGCTGATAGTCTTATGGGAACTCCATTGTAGTTAAGTCTTTCCTTTTCTCTTATTGCTTTTAAGATTCTCTTCTTGTCTTTAATCTTAGGTAACTTAATTATGATGTGCCTTGCTGTGTGATTCCTTGAGTCCAACTTTTTGGGGGCTTCCTAGACTTCCTGGAAGTCTATTCCCTTTGCCAGATTGGGGGAGTTCTCCCTTATTATGTTTTCAAATAAGGTTTCAATTTGTTGCTCTTCTTCTTCTCCTTCTGTCACCCCTGTGATTTAGATGTTAGAATGTTTAAAGTTGTCCTGGAGGTTCTTAAGCCTCTCCTCATTTTTTTGGATTCTTGTTTCTTCATTCTGTTGTGTTGAATGTTTATTTCTTCCTTCTGTTCCAAATTATTGATTTGAGTACCAGTTTCCTTCCCTTCACTGTTGGTTCCCTGGATATTTTTCTTTATTTCACTTTACATAGCCTTCATTACTTCCTTCATTTTGAGACCAAGCTCAACCATTTCTGTGAGCATCCTGATTACCAGTGTTTTGAACTCTGTGTCTGGTAGGTTGGCTGTTTCCTTGTTGCTTAGTTCTTTTCCTGGAGTATTGATCTGTTCTTTCATTTCAGCCATATTTCTTTGTCTCAGTGTGCCTATTTTGTTGTAACAGGTGGAGCCTTGGGAGTTCACCAGGGTGGGGCAACCCATGTTGCTACATTGTGGAACTGTATGTGGGGCAGGAGTCAGAGAGGGAATAATGCTGCTTGCTTGACTATTAGCCAGCTTTCACTAATTTTCCCTGCTACTCACAAGCAAATTGGGCCCTTCTGGTGCTGATTTTGTGGTGGGTGGGTTTGTCTATATTTTAGGACCTCGTGCATCTCTCCAACGATCTCTCCTGTAAGGCTAGGAGTTTCTTCTGTCACTGAAACCCTCACAGGTTTTTACAGCCAGAGGTTTTGAGGCTTTAGTTTCCCTCACTGGAACCCTGGGTTGCATGGTCTGTCTCACTCCCCAGTTGTTCCTCCAGGCTTATCCGCATGTGAATATGGGACTGCCCACCCTGCCTGCTGCCTTGCCACATGTCTTCCCCAACCTGGCTGCCTGTCTCCTCCCCTCCTACTGGTCTGGATGAATGTTTCTTCTTCAACTTCTTGGTTGTCAGACTTCCATACAGTTAAATTTTCTGGCAGTTCTGGTTGTTTTTGGCATTTAAATTTCTTGTTGTCCTTCTTTTGGTTGTGCAAGAAAGCAATGCATATTTACCTATGCCTCCACTTTGGCTGGAAGTCTAAAGTTGTTTTTTCTTTTTTTAAAGAAACGCCAGAAAATGAAATTTTAAAAAGGTAAAATCAGCTGATTTTGAATTGTTGGGAACCAAGTCATATTTTTCCAGAAACCTTTAGACAAAACAGTTTAGACAAACATCTGTGAATCAGGTCTGAGAGGTTGGCACCAGGATGGGATCTGTAGACTAGATATTCTCCAAATTTTATCCTAGTTTATCCTACACTACCCTATCTTACCCTAACCTACCTTACCCTACCCTATTCTATCTTATCCTACCCTACCACTGTACTATATCCTACTGTACTATATCCTACCTTATCCTACCCTATTCTATTCTATCCCATTCCACCCTACCCTTCCCTACCTGACCTTATCCTACCCTATCCTACCCTACCTTATGCTATCCTAAAATTCTATATTCCATTGCATTATTTCCATCTTTCCCACTGTAGTGGGAATTTGATATAGACTAATCAAATTCACACCAAATTATTTGACTTAAGTGGTATAGACTAAGCCATAATAATTGTCTCCCTAACCTGACAGAGGAAAGTTTGCTCTCTGGAACATCACTGGCTGCCTTTTCAAGAATATAGAGAAAATCAACACACAAGGAAAAAGATTGTTTCAAAGAGCAAGGCAACGGACTCCCATCAAGTTATTTTTCAGGTTTATAGGTTGTGGAAGATTTCTCCCATGCAAGATAGTAACTCCACTGGGCCCTAGTGCTGGGTTTCTTGGATCACTTGGAAGGAAAAAAAACACTCCTTTTCCACTCTGTAACTCTAAAACTTCATTTTCTACAATGCATTTTATTCTCACATAATGATTCCCACTCCTTGGTTCTATTAACAATCCTTAATGCATATGTTGGATAACATGTGAAATGTCCCAGGGAGTCCACTGGATCTGCATAGGACTGTGATAAAAGGATGGCTGGAACGAATGGAAAATGTCCAACAAATGAAATTACTCTGATGACCTCCAATTTCAGGACCTTTGTGATGAATGACTGTCTTTTGCCCATTATATAGGTTATAATTGGGCCCCTTCCTGCTGCAGAATGAGTTATTTTATGACTGTGATATGGTATACAATATGAAAATGGGGACCTTGGGACTAATAAGTTGCTGGACAGGGTCAGACAACAACGAAGTGAGAGAGAGAAGGCAGGGAATGTTGGTATGTGCTAATACAGAGGCAAAAAGGGTGTTGGGGGAAAGGGAGGGGAGAAGGCATGAGAGGCAAGAAAGGGGAGTCACTATGGTGGGAGAGAATTGCTATTCAGGGGGACAAACAGTCTGGTTTTAGATTCACAAAGACCTGGGTTTGAGCATCGGCTCCATCTTTACCTGCTGTATGTGCTTATGGGTAAGTCACTCAGCCTCTCTGAGACTCAGTTTCATCATCTATAAAATGGAGCAAGTGAAGCCTTTCTCCCAGAGTGGATGTGAAAACCAAATTAAATAACATAATGTGTGGTACCTGGTACAACATAAGGACTCAACGCTGGCCATAACACCCAAGATTGTAGGCCTCAGGATCTTCATTTATAAAAATGGTAGCTGGTATTAAATTAAACTAATAGTGCAAACTCAAATGCTTATAAGAATTGAGAGACATAAGGCAATAAGTGAAGACAGCCATGCATAAAAATTATTGCAGACTGAAAAATGGAGCAAGGGCTGACTATGTCCTGTCAATTCTCCTGTGTGTTCTTAGATATTTACCATTTTTCAGAAAATCCCCAACTCTGGTATTAAGGTGAAACTTCCTGATTTACAACAGTGGACATCTAACTCCTCTCCCCCACTGTTTAGAATGTATCATTTGTGCCACCAATGTGCATACAAGTCAAACAAAACTTGGGTCATTTCCAACTCATGGGCCACCATTTTCCAGCCTCTGAACAACAGGATTGTAGAAAAATTGTTTATCAGACCCTGAGTAAGTAATTCTGGTTCAGATGACCATAGAGAGTGTAATTTTGACTTGGTACCCAAGCTCTACCTGGTCCATTTTCAAAGTAGAACTGCCATAGGATCCTTCTATGTAGAATGCTTTGGGAGGTTGGGCCAAAACCATGATGGTAGCCAAAGTGATCTCTATACCTTGAACTAATTAGAAAGGAAGGTAATTTTCCACATCTCTAAAATACCCTTCTGCTGTGGGCTGCCTGGTAATGGAATTGAGATGGGTTTGGAGCCTAAGGGAGACAGAATTGTTGCATTCCTCATTTTTGTTAAGTCTGCTTAGGCTAGCTGGTTGGCAGTGGTTTTTCCAGACTGCTTTGAGACTTGACCTTTTCAAACCAAGTTTTCTTACTTGCATGGGGCAATTTTCCATGTTATTTTAAAAATAAGTTGGTAAAGCTTTACAAATCATCTGTGAAAGTTGACCAGTTACATTTATACCTACAGTGATTTGTTTGCCTTTTTCTCCTTCTTACTTTTTCGTCCCTTGAACTTGCTTCTCTTTTTGGACTCTTTGTGGACAACTCTGTGTGTGACAATACCAGGATTCACCCTAATGGCCTCCCCAGACAACATGCAGTAAGGATCTGAAGGTCTAGTCCTGTGGGATATTATTAGTAAAGTAAGATATGATTTGGAACAGCAAAAGTAACCAGCTTAACCAATCTGTGGCCATCTCAACAGTTTGCTTTAAAAAAATTTTCTCTTAAAATTTAAAGGCTATAGACCAGTAAGATTATAAAATAAAAATAATTTATAACTTTAGTTCTCAGTGGTAACTGTCCCATCTATTTTGGTGAATATCCTTCTAATCATTTTGGAAAGAAATATTTCATATCTATGTGTTTACAAAAATGAAATCACACTGGACATAGTATAGTGTTCTATGAATTTTTATTTAACAATATCTCATGAATATATTCTCAAAATATTTTTTCTTATGAACATTTAAATAGTCTTTAATGGGATTTTTACAATGGTTATACCATATGTATTTAATCTTGTATTTTAGACATTTACATTGTTTCCATTATTTGCTATTGTAAGCAATGCTGTGATGTATAGCCTGAGGGCTAAATATTTGGGTACATCAGTGATCATAATTTTAGACCAAATTTCCTAAAGTAGAGTCAATGGTCTGCCAATAAACAGTTTGCCAATAAACTGCTGGGATTATCAAAGAAATGCAGTGAAGCAGTGTGTGTGTGGCACTTACATGGGTATTTGTTATGGATTATACATTGGTGGTGCTGGGCACAACAAGGCTGCCTGGAATTCTCCAATTTGAGGACTGAGATAGTTGGAGTCAGTTTGAGATAGCAAAAATTCAATAAATAAAGGCTATGTTTTTAAAGTAATTCTGCTAAATTAACTTCTATTTAGTGACAAATACCCATGATCTTGGCTTTGGATTGTGGGGGCCAGCAGAACAAAAGTCACATTACAATGTCAAGTATAGATTTTCCTGATAGTCTTATATGTGTGGTCAGAAGGAAAAAGCAGGGGAAGCTGTCTGTCTGAGGAGCAAGAGCTAGAAGACTTAATACTCAGAAGGGTGAGTTGATCACATTTGTGGTCACAAGTTTAGCCTGTGTTTTGCAACTTTAGGATCCATGAATTTAAGAAGTCATTAACTTAATTAGAAAAATAAAAACTCTGCTGAAGCTTCTGGCCAAGATGGAGGTATAGGTAGACACACTGTGCCTCCTTGCACAACCAAGATAGGGACAACAATAATTTAGAAACAGAATAACAACCAGAACTGACAGAAAATTGAATTGTATGGACGTCAGACAACCAAGGAGTTAAAATAGACATGTTTATCCAGACCGGTAGGAGAAACATAATCGGGAAGCAGGGTGCAGAGGGGTTTTGAGATACAAAGAGCCTTGAGACCGGGCGCATAAGACCGCAGTGGGCAGATCCTGGGCGAGGGGTGGCAACCGGCAGACCCAGTGAGGTGGCAATTGTGAAGCAAGGCACTGCGTGGCAACCTAGGATCCCAGTGCTGGGAAATAGAGCCTTGGGGCACTGATTGAAAACACCTGTGGGGGTTGAGGCACAGGGAGAGACTCCCAGCCTCAGGGGAGAGTTCATTGGAAGACCGACGAGGTATACAAGCCCATCCATACAGGAATCAGTACCAGAAAGGTCCAGTTTGCTCGGGGGAAGCAGTGGAAGGGGCTGAAGTTCAGGGTGACCGGAGGCACTTGCCATTGTTCCTTCTTGGACCCTGTCCCCATGTACAGAGTCACAACCCAGTGACTGGCTTGACCTGCTCTGGTGAACACCTAAGGCTCTGCCCCTCACTGGTGTGACCAGACCAAAAAAAAAAAAAAAAAGAGATGGCTCAAACAGAAGAGCAAATGAAAACCCCAGAACCCATCCTTTTAAGCGACCAAGAGATAGCCAACCTATCAGATGCACAGTTGAAAACACTGGTGATCAGGATGCTCACAGAATTGGTTGATTTTGGTTGCAAATTAGATGAAAAAATGAAGTCTACAATAAGTGAAATGAAGAAAAATACACAGGGAACCAATAGTGATGGAAAGAAAGCTGGGTCTCACATCAATGGAATGGGCCAGAAGGAAGAAAGAAACAATCACACAGAAAAGAATGAAGAAATAAGAATTCAAAAAAATGAGGGGAGGCTTAGGAACCTCCAGGACATATTTAAACGTTCCAACATCAAAATTATAGGGGTATCAGAAGGGGAAGAGGAAAGCAACAAGTGGAAAACTTATTTGAACAAATAATAAAGGAGAACTTCCCCAATCTGGCAAAGGAAATAGACTTCCAGGAAGTCCAGGAAGCCCAGAGAGTCTCAAAGAAGTTGGACCCAAGGAGGAACACACCAAGGCACATCATAATTACATTAGCCAAGATAAAAATGAAGGAGAGAATCCTAGAAGCAGCAAGAGATAAGGGGACAGTAACCTACAAAGGAGTTCCCATTTGACTGTCAGCTGATTTCTCAAAAGAGACCTTATAGGCAAGAAGGGGCTGGGAAGAAGTATTCCAAGTCATGAAAGACAAGGACCTACATCCCAAATTGCTCTATCCAGCAAAGCTTTCATTTAGAATGGAAGGGCAGATAAAGTACTTCTCAGATAAGGTCAAGTTAAAGGAGTTCATCATCACCAAGCCCTTATTTTATGAAATGTTAAAGGGACTTATCTAAGAAAAGAAGATAAAAAACATGTATAGTAAAATGACAGCAAACTCACAGTTATTAACAACCACACCTAAAACAAAAACAGAAAGAAATTAAGCAAACAACTAGAACAGGAACAGAACCACAGAAATGGAGATCACATGGAGGGTTATCAACAGGAGAGTGGGAGGGTGAGAGAGGTGGAAAAGGTACAGAGAATGAGTAGCATAGATGGTAGGTAGAAAATAGACAGGGGGAGGGTAAGAATAGTATGGGAAATGTAGAAGTTAAAGAACTTATGACACATGGACATGAACTAAAGGGAGGGAATGTGGGTGGGAGAGGGTGTGCAGGGTGGAGGGGGATGGAGAGGGGGTTAATGGGACAGCTGTAATAGCATAATCAATAAAATATTAAAAAAAACTTTGCTGAAGTGGTGGTAAATTCTGGTCTGAATTAGTACTTTGTTGGAAAGGTTTTTTTTTTGGTATCTTCCAAAATTGGACCACTGCTTACTTTCCACGCCCCTTTCCTCTTCCATGTATGGTGATGTAGTATGTTGTTCAGTAAGGGATTTGCTGGTTAGACTGTTGGGACATTTAATAAAGATGGATGAATTAAATTAGTAATTAGTTCAAGTTTCCCACTGTGGGGTTTTAAACCTAGAGAGGGATGAGTGTAGGAGTTAATAGTAACTTTTATATTTCTCTTCAATACTTTTCCAATTGTGTATCTGTATCTATGGAGATCTACCTACCTACATACCTACCTACCTATCTATTTTCGAGTATACTGTCTACTCCTCTTCTCATCTTGAATTCTCAGGAGGATATAGGGGCTGTGAGCTAATGACAGGCTGGTAGATTCTGAAGCCAGGCAGGACTGCCTCTGAGTCTTGCTTTGCTGTCTTCTGCTTGTGAGACCTTGGGTCAGTCATTTAATTTTTCTGAGCCTCAGCTTCTTTATTTGTAAACTGAATATTCATTAGTTTCTTTGTTGTAATAAATGAAACTGACTCATTAACTTAAGTCAGAAGAAGGTTTATAGGAAGGCTACTTGATGGCCCATGAAATGTACGGAAGAGTTAAACCACAAGTCTTGTGAAAGGCTGTCTCAGGGATTCAGCCCAGGGCACCTGCTCTCAACTCTAACGTGTCTTCACTCAAGTCAGGTTCCCAGGAAGAGTAGCCTGGTTGTCTGGGATTGAGTCACATCTTCTTCTCTGATCTTTTCCTCTCCCCAGGGGGTGGTATTGGTCATTTGATTGGCAGTTCCACTAGATTCCTGTGAAATGAGGGAGAGCACTTCCTCAACACCAAATGGGGAGTATTACCAGAGGGAGGGGAATTGTGTGCACATACACAAACCCAGAATAGCACCTTGCAGCTCTTCTTTTTAAATTATTTTATTTTATTTCATTTTTTAATTGTTGTTCAATTACAGTTGTCCTCCTGACAGCTCTTAGGAGCCCTGTAGATACTATGCATGGCACATGGTGTGCCCTCAATAAACAACAGCTCCTGTGGTTATTGTTGCTGTCAGAAGGCCAAGACTATCCATTGTTTTAGTATGAGAGAATAAGAATTGTTATTTTCTTTTGAGTCCAGTGCATTCTCTTCATACCACACGTGACTAAAATGCAGATTTCCTGAGCCCTTTCTTAGACTGACAGGGCCAGAATCTCTCTCTGTGGGGAAGGGTTCCCTGACCTCTTTCTGTTTAACAAGCAACCCAGGTGATTCTTTTGGGCACCAGGTTTTGAGACCCAGAGCCCATGGTGATAAGGTAGAAGGGTTTGACTCTGTTCAAGAATCATTTTGAAAGGAGAGATTTTTCTCTTCCACCACAGCTGTGGAAGACGTGTGTTCTGTGAAGGAATAAAACACCTGATCAGTCAGATTGGTCTGTTAGCTGCAGTTTTGATCCTGGCTGCACACTGACAGCACACCAAGAGCCGGGGCCACCCCACAGAGCTCAGGCATGACGAGTTCCCAGCAGCAACCGAGGCTGTCAGTGCATACTTGGTCCAGGAGCCACAGAGACTCCTGTACTTCCTCTGGAATACAGCTAAGGATGTGTAGGGCTTTGGGGTTTCAGAGCATTTTTTGTTTGATTACTCAATTTTATCCTCATGGTAACCTAGTCCTCAGGTAGGGGTAGGTAGTAATTTGCTCATGATTTTGGAAGTGAAGGAAAGAAACTGACCTCTCAGATTCATTGACTAGTGATTCCACGAAAGTTACACAGCTCAGAAAAGGCAGAGCCAGAACTCACGCATGTTCTTCCATCTCCAGGCTCACAGCTCATCTATGCCCCTCTTGGAGGCTGCAATAGTTTTTCCAAAGTCTCTTTCAGTTACCGTTGCAAGGAAACCTATAGGTGAGCTCTAAGCCCTTCACAAGAGAGCTCTGTAAAAAACAGCTTTTGGGGCCTTCCGCACTTTCTGGGAGATCTTTTAGGTCATTTTCTGTCCTTCATACTTTGTTTTACATATTTTTTGGACTATAAGATGCACTTTCCCCCCAAATTTGGGAGGGAAGTAGGGTGTATCTTATAGTCTGAATGTAGCTTACCTGGCTTGCTGTGGGGGAGGGTGGCAGTGGAGCAGGGTCACAGGTTATTAAATATTTTACCACATTTTTTGCTTCAAAAATTTTTTTCCTATTTTCCTCCTCTAAAACCTAGGTGTGTCTTATGGTCTGGTGCATCTCATAGTCCTAAAAATATGGTAGCTACTAGTTCCGAATGCTGTGCCTTCTGGGGGTTAGAAGAGTGAGGGCTGTGATCTCAACTGCAACTTCCCTGCCAACATCCAGCGGAGAACGCTCATCTTCGAAGGAACCTGCCCAAATGAGCTGTCAACTTGCTACAATAGGAGCCTGCCTTCAATTCATGTGCTTGCCCCCCACTGCCAGCCCCCATACAGCACTGAGCAGAAGACAACCAGGAAATAGCTGATGGTTAGTCAGGGACACAGAATGAATTTTCTCACTCTCTGACTTTCCCAGCATCTGCTGCCCCTTGACTACTTTTTAAAAATCCTAACCTGAGGACATTTTTTCATTGCTTTGAGAGACGGGGAGAGAGAGAGAGAGAGGGGAGAGAGAGAGAGACATTGATTGGTTGCCTCTTGTACATGCCCCCACTGGAGATCAAACAAGCAACCAAGGTGTGTGCCTTGATCAGGAATGGAAATGGAACCTGCAACCTTTTGGTGTGCAGGACGATGCTTCAACCAACCCAGCCACACTAGCCAGGGCTCCTTGACTACTTTTTCTAAGCTTTTTTAAAAATAATAAAACTAATCTATAGTCACCAAAGGACAGAAATACAGAAAAGAGGTACAGAAAAAAACACACTTGTAATAGTGACAAGTATTTATTATAAACACTATGTGCCTAATAAACTTTGTTTTGTGTAATCTGCACAGCAGTCAGCCCTACCTAGGAGGACTTTGGGTACATGAACTGTTACCCACCAGCCACCTTGCCATACACAACCACCAGGATAGCACAGCCTTCACAGCTTGGGGCACTTTCTTTTGGCCTCTTTCCTGTGTTTGCACCTATGCAAACTCTTGATGTCAATCCAGTCCCTGAAGGAGACAGGTGTTTCATATCTCTGGGTTTTTCCTCTGCTGGGCTTGACATCAAGAATAGTTGTTCTGCCCATCTAGTTATTTTTGGCTCTGCTATCAAAGCACAGTCCATAGGCAACCTTTCTGTTATGGGCTGAGTTGCATCTCCCCGAAGTTCATACGTTGAAGCCCTAACCCCCCAGTAAGTACCTAAGAACGGGACTGTTTTGGAGATAAGATCTTTGAAGAGGTGACTAAGTTAAAATAAAGCTGTTAGTATGGGCCCTAATCCAATCTAACTGGTGTGCTTATAAGAAGTTGAATATATTCTACATAGAGATGCCACGGATGCACCCAAACAGAGCAAAGGCCATATGAGGACACAGCAAGAAGACAGCCATCTGCAAGCCAAGGACAGAGGCCTCAGAACAAGCAAACCCTGCTGACACCTTGATCTTGACCCCAGCCTCCAGAATTGTGAGGAAATAAAGTACAGTTGTTTAAGTCATCCTGTCTGTGGTATTTGTTATGGCAGCCTTAGCAAACTAACATACTCTGTAAAGACTTTCCTGACACCAGTTCTACCTCCCAGGAAGAACTAACATTCTTTCCTTGGTGTTCTCACCAGGTCCTCTTTTATTGAACTGGTTTCCTGTTTATCATCCCTGCTAGAGTCAAGTTTCATGAAGGCCAGGCCTGGCTCATTTCCATGCTTCTATCATCTAGCCCACTGCTGAGCATAACCCCAGCCTGGGGAAAAAATGAATGAATGAATGAACAACCTGCTACTTTAACTTTTGCCTGGTGTCCTGGGCTCCACTGAGGGTTCCAACAACTGTTTGTGGGTAGATTGACTCTTCATGGAAATTCAAGGAGGGGTTGAGGGACCCCAGAGATGGAGAGAAGTCAGCAAATGAGCAGGACCTAGGGAGTGGTGGTCACCCACCCACTGCATTTCCTCCTGCTGGCTCGCATGCCTCAGAACAATCCTGTGCTTTGCAGCCTACCAGCCCAGACCCTGGCATTCAGCCCTCTTTTCAGTCTGTTGGCCACTTAATCACATACAGAAGATGTGAATTCCCCGAGGCCCCGTTGTGTGGTCTTCTTCTCAAAGTCTGTTTCCCTACCCCAATTTCTGGAAGTCCCTTTGAAAGGTCTGACAGACGGGTCTTCCTTTCCCATCCCTCCAGCTGGACAGGCTCACGGAGCAGAAGGAGTTTTCTGGGAACAGACTGGGGAGGAGGAGCTAGGAGAGTGACAATGGCCTAAGCTGGGGCTTTCTGTGCCCTGTACTTGCTGTCCAAGCAGGCCTCTTAGCTGCCTCCCCACTGGTCTGTTGGTTACAGTGGAAGCAAAAGAGATTTGCTAACAGTGCAGCATTTACACATAAGCAGGCCCACCCTGGGATTCAGCCCTGATGGCAAAAAGCCTCTTTGCATAAGGAAACCCTCTGAAGGGAACTGTTCTAAGTGAGAAAGAAGCCAGGCAGACAAGCCTGGCCCAGGATCAAAGCTACGGGCCTCAGAGGGTGGGCTGAGTGGAGGACAGGCTGCATCTAACTTCTGGGTCAGCGCCATGAACAGAGCAGTGGGGAGCAGGGCAGGCTTGGCATGACGCGGCGGGAACACAGCATGCCCCTTGTCCACTCTCAGGACCTGGCCCCTTGGGCACCCAGGGGGCTCCTGTAGCTGAGAAGTTGTCAGAAGTTGGTAGCATGTGGTGGCCTAGACCAACTTCAGTAGGCTTAGTGCCTGGGGCCCAGCACATTTGTAAGGGGGCCACAGTAACATTTTACTTTATTTTAAAATCAGAAGAAAATACCAAAATTTTATGACACAAAAGCTTGCATGTTATATGATTCCATTTATAGGAAATGTCCAGAACAGGCAAATCCAAAGAGACAGAAAGTAAATTTGTGGTTGCTGGGGTCTGGGGAGCGACTGCTAATGGGTTCAGAGTTTCTTTTGGGGTAATTAAAAATGTTTTTGGAATTAGATAGCGGTGATGGTTGCACAACCTTGTGAATATACTAGAAACCACTCAATTATACAGTTTAAAAGGATCTGTTTTATGGCACATGGATTATATCTCAATAAAGTATTTATTTATTTATTTAAGGGTAAAGGCATTGGGGACAGTGGAAAAAAAAGAAAAAGAAAATCAAGAACAATAGTATAAATCTGGCTGGGTAGCTTATTCGGTTACAGAATTGTTCCAGCACACCAAGGTTGCTGGTTGGATCCGTGGTCAAGGCCCACAAAAGACTTGACCAAAGAATGTATAAATAAGTGGAACAACAAATCAATGTTTCCCTCTCTCTCTCAAATTAATAAAAAAGAACAATAGTACAACACATAATCTTTAGCCAAATGAACAAGAAATGTGTTTAAACAGAAAAAAATGAGATGAGGTTAGATAAAACTAAGATTGGAAAACAGGTTTTGTCTGGTCTATAAGGTCTATTGTTGGCTTTTTGGCATGCTGAGCTAAGGAGAATTTTGAGGCTGAATTTTAGACTCAAAAAGAACAGCGTGATCAATTAGTGATGTCTGCTCTGGGCACAGGAGGCAAAGGAGGAGGCGCAGGTGGCCGGTATTTGCTGATCCTGCTTGCATGATTTCTGTCATCCTTCCCGGCTTTTACACTCCCGGAGTTGAGACACATATGGAAATGGGAGGGAAATGTGGGCCAAAAAGATCTGGTTTAGAAGAGAAGGCAGACGAATAAGGCAGATTTTTTACATGTAATGTTGATCCTGCTCCATCCACATCTCCCAGGCACCTGCATTACTTCACTACACATTTTTGTTCCTTTTTAAAAAGATTTTATTTATCTTTAGAGAGAGAACGGAGGGAGAAAGAGAGGGAAAGAAACCTCAGTGTGTGGTTGCCTCTCAGGTGCCCCTACTGGGCACCTGACAAGCAACCCAGGCAAGTGCCCTGACAGGAAATCGAACCAGTGACCCTTTGGTTCACAGGCCAGCACTCAATCCACTGACCCCCACTGGCCAGGGCTACACCTCTTCATTCTTTGATAGCCAACTTACATGAGAACCCGCTGTCCCCCAGTAAGTAACAATCCTCGTGGACAACTCTTAACCAGCTCTGTGCAGGTTACCAGTCACAACCCACCCCCCGGCCCCCAATTTTCTCAACAAGATAGATAACTGTTCTTGTTGCAAAGGATTTAGACAAACACCTCCTGGCACAAATCCTACCATTAAAATACGTGCATTGTAAAAATATGTGTGTCTTAGCACTCTTTTCTTTTTTTTCCAGTGGGGCTTAGCAATTAACATACCCCCTTGCTTTTCAAAGAGTATGTCAGGAGACTCCACTCTGGGCAGCAAAGAGAAGGACATTTGTCACTGAAATGACAGCCACAGCAGCCAAAGCCAATTTTATCCAGTGTCAATGGAGCTGCTCTTACCCCTCCTGGGAAAAATAATATTAAGGTTGTGTTTACAAAGATGCACTTTTTGCTGATTTCTCTCACTGCCCAGCAATTTTTCAACAGGACAGCTTTCTTGGAAATGCACTGTACTTGGGCAAAAGATGATAAAATGTGGTACCCAGAAAGATGCCTGGGGCTCTGTTTGTTTAACCCACAATTGTAATTGGGCGTAGATTCTGAAAGGTCATCTTTCTGTAGCCAAGTTGCCCCAGGTGCTGGTCTGTAAGGGAGGCCCACTGGTTTAATAATCAGTGCTAAAAGCACTCCTCCCTTCTTCACTAGCTTCCCAAAGGACCACCCTCTAGGTCAGGTTTACAAACCCCCCTACTGACCTTTACACAAACAAATCTTGAACTCACAGATCCTCATGAACCTTTCTAGAAACAGCCAAATGTGTGCGGTCATTTCCTCCACGTCTTTGCTGATTTGAAGCTAAACCCACTTTCCCACCCCTCCCTGGCTCACTAATACACTTAGGCACTGAGAGAACACTTAATGAGATCAGAAAGTGATTCGCTGCCAGTCCACAAGTGAGACTGATCAGTAATGGTTTTGAGCTAAGCAAAGAAAATGTCCCCAGCGACAGTCCATAGATTTTTTCCGATCCTATTTGTGCTGTTTTTTATCATGTGATTTTTTTTTAGAGCTTAATGTCTCTACAGATTGTCTGCAGAGCCTCTCAGCAGGGGCTGTTACATGGCCACCAAGCCCAGAGTGACTATGATCAGGATGAAGGCACAACATTGAGAGTTTGCAAGAGAGATGCTTTTGTTTAAGAACCAAATACTCCTCTTACAGGAGGCCACATGATGTGATGGGAGAAGCCAGACATGCAAAGTTAGGTGTGGTTCCTTGGGGCTTACTCTCCCATGCTGTGTGACTTCAGTAAACCACTTCCCTTCTCTAAGCAGCCCTGGTTCCTACATCGGAGAAATGGGGAGGCCTCCTTTGTAAGCAGCATATCTAACAGTGTCCAGATGAACAAAGAAAGGAGGCTGAATTTAAGAAATTGGCAATTATCACTCATTTCATTTCTAAAGGCCGCCCTAGCCTGGTGTTAAAATAAGGACACTTTGAATTCAGTAACTCTCATTTCTATGCCTCTCACTTGCACCTGCTGTTTCAGGGCCCACATCCTAGCAGAGCCCTCTGGAGTGGTTGCTGGAAGCACCCAGGAGATGACTTGTGTTTTCCCCCAAAAGGCTGGTCAGCCACCATTGCCCCTCTGTCATTTGATGTGCTGCTCTAGCGAGCCCGTGATGCTGGTGGACCTGCCTCAAGGGACCACCTCCCAGTGGGATAGTCAGTTCACACCCCAGCACAGCAGCAGAAGGCTTTTACTGGCCTCCTTTTCCACTTAAAAATGTACATTAGAAATTATGTTTTATGACACTGTTAATAAACTATGAATATATCCTGATTGAATTAAAAATTAAAACATTTCTTCAACTCTGAAAGTTCTTTATTTTTTTTGAGGTGAATTCACATAAAATTAGCCATTTGAAAATGTATACTTTAGTGCAGAGGTGTCAAACTCATTTTCACCAGGGGCCACATCCGCCTTGAGGTTGCCTTCAAAGGGCCAAATGTAATTTCAACTCCTTAACAGTTAAGGAGTAGTTACATTTATACAGTCCTAAAATTATTTTGGCCCTTTGAAGGCAACTTCGAGGCTGATGTGGCCCCTGGTGAAAATGAGTTTGACACCCCTGCTTTAATGGCACTGAGTACATCCACAAAGTTGTACAACCATCATCTTTCTCTGGCTCCAATGCATTTTCATCACTCTCTAAGGAAACCTTGCACCTATGAAACAGTCAGCCCCAATTCCTTCTGTCAGTTAGCACAGTGTCATCAAGGTTCATCCACATTGTGGCTTCTATCAGCACTTCATTCCTGTTTATAGCTAATATTCCATTGCATGGATAGGCCACATTTTATTTATCTATTCATTGGTTGATGGACTTTGGGTTGTTTTTGCCTTTGGGTCGTTATAAATGATGCTGCAACAGTTGTGTACACGTTTTTGTCTAAAAAGTTGTGTTCCTTTCTCTTGGGTATATACATAAGCATTGAATTGCTGAATTGTATGTGACTTTAAGGTGTACTTTTTCAGGAAATGCCACTATTTTCCAAAGCAGTGGCACAATTTTACATTCCCTTAGCGGTGTACGAGTTCTAATTTCCCCACATCCTTGCCAACACGTGTTATCGCCTTTTTATTGCGGCCATCAAAGCTGGTGTGAAATGGCATGCATCTCATTTGAAGGATGAAAGAGCTGAAGACCAAAGAATTGGTGTAACCTGTACAGCCTCACGTGTTGCAGAGTTAGGCTCTGGACAGCAAATCTCTTTAACTCCCAATACAATGCTTGTTCCCAACAGACCAAATGGCCTTTTGTAATGGGGTAGGTCTCACCAGAGGTCCCTGGAAAGCAAGTCCAGGGGAACACCCCCAAATCCTGCAAAAAGGTAGGGGGGCTGGAAGGGTGCTGCAGAGCTGAAGGCTCAGTGCTTAGGCAGTGTATAGCTCGTAACAAAGGCAGATTAAGGCAGTTTGTGCGTTCCCGGAGGGAGGGGCTGCGGAAGGAGGCTGCTGCCCAGGCAAACTGTAAACGAGGCAGTGGTGGGGAAGCTCGCCCAGTGCCTGCAGGGGCTGTGGGGACAGACGCCCCACTCCGTACCACCGGTGCACGTGCGTGTGTGCGTGGCTAGGAAACTCTTGCCCTTATTAAACATGGCTGCAGAAAGAGAGTCAAAGGCTCAGGGGAACGAATAAAAATGGTGGAAAATGATGCACCTTGGGAAAAGCTGGTTACTCTCACCGGCTTCCTGAACTTGTGGGATTTCAGGAGGGCCGTTTTACAGCAAAGCTGTGGAAAGGATCACTCTCTTCGTGGGGACGTACTATAGGAGAAGTCGCGCCCGTGATATGGGGCACTGGCTTTGGAGCTTGGTGCAAGGTCTCTCTCTGGGTTTTTGGCATTTGGACGTTCTGGGCCTCTGGCCCTTCTCACATAAACGGGAATGCTCGTGGGACTAGGCAGATGCCAGCCCGCCAGGGGCTTAGATCCCAAATGGACGGAAGCCCGCTCCTGGAGGCAGTGTCCCACGCTGGGCCGTGGGCTCCCTGGGCTGCAGCTTCTGGGACCCCATGACCCAGTGCAGCCCTGCTCACGGCTCCTGCACCGCTGCCCGGAGACTGAGGGGAGCGCACCCCGAACTCTGACAGAGAGAGGTGCTGCAAGAAGACAGCATCTCTGAAACCTACGAGTGCACATTCTGAAGAGGATGGAGACTTGTTTGTGTAACCGGCTGATGGACAGATGAGGAAGTGGGCAACTTCTGGGGGTGGTTTTGGCTTGTAGTCTTTTGGGGAGCAAGAGAAGTTCTGGGTCTCGTGGGAGAGAAGGGCTCAGAGCCGGTGTGCTCTAGGACCCTCAACGTTGAAACCTTGTTAATAAAAACATGTTTCCTTCAACACGATTTGTTGGGTCATATATAAGGGCGCCACATGGCCAAATTCTAGTCTGCATGGCTACGCTTTTTCTTCAGCTTTAACAGAAAAGCAAAGTCAGACTAGTATAGTGATGCTAGAATGCAGGTCACCAAGAGCAGAGAGCAGCAGCAGTGGGCTTCAGGTGGAGGGTGGGTGCTCTTCATACCCAGTCAGCAGTCTGACTGGGATTTGCCCAGGCCCTTGTAGGGCTAACTTCACTTTCTGAACTTTCTTTGATGGGAGAGAGCTTTAGCAATGACTTGTCTGCTTCACCTACACATTTATTGAGAACCTATTAGATAGTGGTCATAGTTTTACACAGTGGAGGCACAGAGATAAATGAATACCGCTTGAGCCCCACATATTTATATATTATCCTTGTATTATTTTGCTGAGTCTTAACCATAGAGGTAGATTCAGGGCATAAAGGGAATAAGGATAAGGGACACCAACTCAGACTGGAAAATGGGAACAAGAGCTGAATCTTGAAGGATTCAGAGTGACGATGGGAAGTTTGCCAAGCTTGCTCTGTGCACAGAAGTAGGTAATGTGCGTAAGAACTTGTCTGGGTGGGTGAGAGCAGAGAGTCAAGTAGGAGAACATTCAACAGCTCAGAGCTGAGGTCCCTTGGAGTGTTTTGACAGAGCTATGCACGGCTGAGAAACCTATCTTGGGGGTAGGCCAATCAGCTTTGTGGCAAACAAAGGCACATATAATCCTAGCTGAGGATTTTTGCACAAGTGGTCAGAGGAAGAGTGAGAAAGGCAACCATCAGCTAGCTAATCACACAATTTGTAGCCACTCAGCAGGTTCTGCCTTGCAGTGTGTGCAGTGTGGGAAGTACTGGGGAATCAGGCTGGCTTTGCTGGTCACACCTCCCCCAACAGAGTGTGACTATTGTTTTCACTTGTGAAGGAAAGAGTAGGTCCCTAAACAACCATACAAGTAAAGAAAATATGCGTAGATTCATCTTTCCTATCTTGGTTTGTATAAAGTACCTCTTTTCTTTAATTTGCCTTTGGCTATGTGGTTTCTGCTCAGCAAAACTATGAAACACGTGAGGTTTCCTTCTCGGGCCCATGGAACGCTACCGTAAACCTCCCTGCTGATGGCCTGGATCAGACAGTGTGCCTCAGGTGCTGGTGCTGTTTACTCTAAAGTCAAATACATTCTTGATTTTAAACTTTGGTTCAGAAATCCTTTACTCTTCAAAGTTTGTTCCCAGGGCTTTGGGCTGGTAGAAATATCTGCAATGTTAGTTTTGAGGGTCTCTCTCTTTTATTTTTTATTTCAATGAATAGCCCAGTCCTGTGCTGACCAGTGGTAGTGGCACATAAATATGAATGTAGTTGGAAACCAGTTTCAGTTGGTAATCAGAATTAGTCATTTCTATGGTAAGAATCTGTCAGACTCAAGACTATGTACCTAGGAACATGAAGGAACAGCAATTTGACAATTTGATTGTTAAGAGGATGGGAGAGTGGAGACCTGTGTGAAGTTTTTTTAAAAATCCTGTCCTGAAGATATGGTTACTGATTTTTTAGAGAAAGAAACATTGCTGTGAGAAAGAAACATTGATTGGTTGCCTCCTATATGCGCCCTGACCCAGGACTGAACCTGCAATCTAGGTATATGCCCTGACCGGGAATCGTACCTGCAACCTTTTGGTGCATAGGATGATGCCCCAATCAACTTAGCCACCTGGCCAGGGCTGTGTGAAACTTTTAAAAAAATTGCTTAGATTGTATAATACTGATCAATGAAGAAATGATATTTTTCTTAAGACATTTTTAGTTACATTTAAAATAAAATTGATGAAATGGCAATTGCCCATATCACAGCAAATTACTGATTTTAGAAATTGAGATTGCTGAGTGGGTGCCATGGCCTCTACACCATCCACAGCATCACTGTTGTGGAAGAAGAATCACTCTCTTTCCTTTGGAGAATGAATGTGACTTTCTTCTGGTTTGGAGTAAGGTCTGATCTCCAGTGTATTAGGAAATAGACATACTGTATGAACCTAGTCTCTCTCTTTTTTCTTCCAGAGAAGGAACAGTTGTGGGAGGGCTCTAAAGGGGGCACTAGCATCTTCATTTCCCTTTCTCACCAGTGCTGGGTCATGCACACCAGCAGGTGGAACACTGGAGGGGAGGCTGAGAGGAGGCTCCAGGAATGAAGTCCATTAGGGAGGAGAATGTGCAGGGCTGTGTCGTGGGGGCCTGAAGTGGGGGCTGGGGAGAAGAACGGTCCTGGGGTGAGCACTAGAACAAGCATGTGTAGTGAGATAGAAGTGAGGGTGGGGAGATCTGGAGTTTGGTGTTTAACCCTTCCTCTCTCCCTCTCAGCATCCATTCCTTCCCTCAACACTTTTAAAATAAGCACCTAGTACACGCTAGACTGTGTAGTAAGAAATGCTTAAGCTAAGGATTCTGTACGTTCAGAGCCTGCAGTACATCAGGCTTGGCATGTCTGGAGGCCCAGCATCTGGTCTGGGCAGAGGGTGTGCAGAGTCTGATCTCACCTGTTGATTTCGGGCAGAGTGGGATGGTTTATGGGTGCCTGTGTTCACAAGAGCCCTGCATTTGCTCATATTCTCTCTTTTCCTGGAATTTACTTTGCTCCACAAATACCTGCTGCTTTTTCCAAATTCAACAGGAACCTCACTTTGCTGTGAAAATTTCCCAACACTAGACATAGATCACAATACTCATAATTCTGTGTTTATGTCCCCGCCTCCTATGAGTAGATGGTGAGGGTCTCGAAGCCTGAGGCCACACCTTCCTCATCTGGTGTTCCTGCTGTCCAGCACAAAGATGCTCAGCTATTGCTCTTGAATGAATGAATGAATGAATGAACCTCAGATTGTGGATTTTGTTTCTTAAGCAGCTGTTGTTAAGGTCATTGTCTCCCGGGCCTGCAGGCTCCCTAAATCACCCCCAGCCACCCACTTTAGCCACAGATACCCATGGAGAGGGCCTGAAAACATTTTGGTTATACAAGTGTTTGGTCTATTATTTTCGGTCACTGCTGTTACCATGAACTTAATTTAAGATGGGTACCCAAGCCGTAACTGGCTGTCAGAGACTATAAAAACTCTGCAGAGTGTTTGGTAACATGCACTGAGCCAAGGTGATAAACTGTATATTTAAGGAATGGCATTAAAAGACAAAAAAATTAAAATTACATTGTAGGCAAAAGAAAAATAAGAACAAAAAAAATTAGTCATCACAAACTCAGTAGTTTAAAGCAACACAAGTTTATTCTCTGGCAGTTTGGGAGATCAGAAGTCCAGTACAGGTGTATAGGGTCTAAAATCCTGGTGTGTCCAGGCTGTGTTCCTTTGGGAAGCTCCAGGGGAGACTGTTTCCTCGCCCTTTCCAGCCTCCTGTGGCCACCCCCAGAGCTTACTCACGGCTTCTTCTTCTTCCTGTCACTTCTTCCAGCAATGGTGGGTCCAGTCCTTTTCATAATACCATTTTCCTGGCTTTCTCTCTTCTGAATTCCTCTTCTACTCATGAAGAGCCTGTGATTACATTGGGCCCACCCCAAATACAGGATAATTTCCCCCTGTCAAAGTCAGCTGATTAGCAACTTCAATTCCATCTAGAACCTTAATTCCTTTTCACTCTGTAACCTAATGTATTCCCAGGTTCTGAGGAGTGAGATGTGAACACCTTTGCAGGGTGAGGGTGGGGAGCACATTATTCTGCCTACCACAGCCTGTAACAGATTTCAGATCTCAAATAGGGAATCTTTTGGTTACTTACGTAGTTTAGTCTGGACTGCTATAACAAAATACCCCAGACTAGGTTGATAACAGAAATTTATTTCTCACAGTTCTGGAGGCTGGACCAAGATCAAAGCCCTGGTGGGTGTGGTGTCTAGTTGTGGGCCTGTTTCCTTGTTCATAGGTGGCCGTCTTCTTGCGGTGTCTCACATGGTGGAAGGGGCTAGGGAGCTCTGTGGGGCCTCTTTTATAAGAGCACCAATCCCATTCATGAGGCCTCTATCTTTAAGACCTAATCACCTTCCAATGGCCCTTCCTCCTAAAACCATCACATTGGGTTTCCACATAGGAATGTTGGAGGACACAACATTCAGACCACAGTACTACACATAGCCCCATTTCATCCCTTTGAAGTACTGACAGTTGACTGCTTAAGGACTTGACATTCAAGCCAAACACCAGTGTTTGGTCCAGAAAAATCCAGGGAGATGCTGTGTTGATCCCTTCTCCACAAATGTGGGGGTGACTGAGGCATGCAAGGCTCTGGCTTCTCTCTGGTTCTGAATCACAACCTCAGTACAGATGAGCCATTCCTGGGGTGAAATGACTGTTCATAATGATAAACATGTGGCAACCACTCTTTTGCATATATCATCACAGTTAACCACCATCACTGAAGGGTAGGTATTATCAACCTCAGGTTCAAGTGGGGAAACTGGGGTTGAGTTAAATTAAATAACTTGCCCCAAGTCACATAATAAATGGCACAGTTGGGTTCAGAGCCAGGGCTTATCTGATTTCACTTCATTTATGGTCAGCTCTGAGGAAACCTTTTCTCTTAAAATTCCCCTCATAGCATTTCTGTGAGTCCTTAGGGGAGAGGCTGCACATTAGAATTACTTTTAAATAATGGCAATGGCATGCTTCAAACCTATTGCATCAGAATCTTTGGGAGCGGGGCTTGGAGATTATATATATAATATATATATATATATATATATATATATATATATATATCTAATCTATCTATCTATCTATCTATCTATCTATCTATCTATCTATCCCTGGAGAAAGTTGTGTATGTTCTTTGTGTTCTCTGTGGCCTTAACCTCTGCCCAGAACTGGCCTCTGCATGTTCTGTGGTAGAGGAAGAAGAGTTGATAAGGTGGGCTTTCTCTAATTTCCTTGGGGCTGCCTGGACCTCTTTTTGCCAGCTGGCAGGCTTTTTGCTCCTGTCACCAGATTAGGGGGAGCTTCTCTAGGTGTCTTTGCACCCTGTCATGACTTAGCCGATGCAGGTAGATGCCTTTCCCTGGCCATCTGTGTTTGACCAGGTGAGATGGGATGAGGAGAAGTGGGCCCATCAGGTGCAGGAGTAATGTCTGCACTTCAGAGGAAAACAATTATTTATTTTCACTCCTTCACTCCCCTTTCTTTCATTGATTTTTTATGGTGGAGTAAGTGCTGAGTACTAGCAGAAAATAGTAATTTGTAAAGAGAGCGATTTAGGTTTCTCACCTGACTTCGTGTTGGTTTAGTAAATCCACATAATACTTTAGAGTGGAAATGACTCAAATGCTCACCCAGAATGGCAAACATGTGCTGTTTCCAGAAGGAGCAGGCAACAGTGTTGGAGTGTAGCTGAGTGCTGGCCCCATTTCTGCCCCGGCGTGCGGTCTGACTTCAGGATGATGGGCAGCATCAGCACTCCATGCCTTCAGCACACAAGTGCCGACCCGGGGAGGGTGGCAGGATGCAATGGGGGAGGCTTCAACTTTCTAGACCAGATGGTATGTTAATATGTGGAAACTGTTTTCGTATTTATGAAACACTTCAAAAGGTACAGAAGATTACAGGAATTAATATAACAGACCCTTATATATCCATCACAAAGTTTAAACAATGGTTATTTTTTTTGCTACACATCCTTTAGCATTCTAAAAAAGAGAACAATAAGTTAATACCTGCAAACTACTGCCCCACTGAATCTTTTTTCCCCCCTCCCTCCTTCTCCAACAGTAACCATTCACTTGAACTTGATGTATGTTAGTCTCTTGAATGGCTTTACATCTTAACTATAACATATGCAACTATAAATGATCACACTGTGATTGTTTTGTGTTTTTATATTAACTATATATTCCTCTTTTCTTTGTTTTCTCTTTTTGACTTGAGAAATCCTTCCCTGTCCTAGATTCATAAAAAATAAGTTTCCTATGTTTATTTTAAAGGTTTTACAGTTTTGCTTTTCACATTTATGTCTTTTATCCATTTAAAATTAGTTTTTGTGAAGGTGTAAGGGAAGAACCTAATTTTATTTCTTTGATCATTCCTTCAGTAATTCCTCCTTTCCTCACTGATTTTTAACATCACCTGTATCATATGACTGGCTTTTGTATACGTGGATCCTATTATGCTCTGTATTCAGTTCCATTGATAAAAGTGTCTATTCCTATATAATACTACATTGTTGTAATTACTATAACCTCATACATTTTTAATTATTATTTTTTTACTAAGGTATAATAAATATATGTACCATGAAATTCACCCTATCAAAGTGCAAAATTTAGCATATCCATAAAGTTGTATAACCATCATCACTATTTAATTCTGGAACACTTTTATCACCCTCAAAAGAAACCCTATACCCATCAGCAGTCACTCCCTGCTTCCTTCCCCCACTGCTTCTCCCTAGCCTCTGGCAACCACTGATCTACCTTCCATCTCTGTAGATTTGCCTATTCTGGACATTTCATATAAATGGAATCATATAATATGTGGCCTTTTGAGCTTGGCTTTTTTTACTTAGTGTTTTCCGAGTTGCATCCATGTGGCAGCATGTATCAGTGTGCTGCCCTTTGTATGGCTGAGTCATATGCCGTTGTGTGGACACACGGTTGTTCCCAAGTATTCGCAGCGATTGTTCCAGCACCCCCATGGATACCGAAATTCGTGGGTGTGCAAGTCCTGTGTATATAGTGACCATAGTGTTTGCATATCGCCTATGCATATCCTCCTGTATACCTTAAATCATCCCTAGATCACTTATAATACCTAATGCAACATAAATGCTATGTAAATAGTGGTTATATTATGTTGTTTAGGAAATAATGACAAGAAAAGAAGTCTGTATATGTTCAATACAGACACAACCATCATAGGCCAACTATATAGGACACACCAACAACAATGTAACTTTTTTTCAACTATTTTTGATCTGTTGTTGGTTGAATCCGTGGATGTAGAACCTGCAAATAGTGGTTTGCAGAGGACTGACTGTATCATATTTTGTTTAGCAATTCATCAGTTGATGAACATTTGAGTGTTTATACTTTTTGGGTGCTCTGAGTAATATCCCTATGAACATTTTGATTTCTCTCAGAGTGGTATTGCTGGGTCAAATGGCAATCCTATGTTCAGCATTTTAAGGGACCACCAAACTATTTTCCAAAGTGGTTCCACCATTTTCCATTCTCACCATCAATATATGAAGGTTCCAGTTTCTTTACAACCTTTCCAATACGTTGTTGTCTGTGTTTTGATGATAGTTGTCCTATTTGGTATGACGTTATATCTCATCATGGTTTTGATTGGTGTCCTCCCATTACTAATGATGCTGAATATCTTTTCATGTGCTTATTGGCCATTCACATGTCTTCTTTGGAGGAATGTCTATTCAAATTCTTTGTCTCACTATGTGTTTCAATATCTAATAGATGATCCCTTCCTTTCACTTCTTTAAAATTGTCTTTCTGTTCCTGGCTCTTCAGTCTTTCATAAGAATTTCATGATGAGCTTGTCCTACCCAAATATACATTGGGATTCATAATGGAATTTGAATTTATAGATTAACTTAGAAAAATTGATTTCTGCAAATACTCATTTGTAGATATCACTAGTTGCCCCAAGTTTCTAGACCAGTTCTGAAACGTCTGTGTCCAAATTATCACAAGGAGAGACTGAGACAGAGAAAGAGAGAGAGAGATGAAATTATCATTATTTTCAGACTCTATTATGCTTAGTCAAATACATACCCCAAATAATAAAATGGTATATCTCTCCATTTACTTAGTTTCTTTAAATATATCCTTAAATATTTTAAACATAATTTTGTTCATATAGATTTTGTATTGCTCATTAGATGTATTTCTATGTTCTTTATAGTTTTTGTTGCTATTGTTACACATATCTTTTTCAAAATCACATTTTGTGTATGTTTGTTGCTAATGGCTAAGAACATTATTGATTTTGTGTACCAGCAACTTTACAGAATGTTCTTACTAGTTCTACCAGTTTGTCTATAGACATTTTTGACTTTTCTATGTTATTTGACATTATCTCAAAATTATAACTTTTTTCTACTTAATTCTTACATTTTAATATTTCTTTTTCTTGTCTTATTGCACTGATGAACATTGGTGGTATAAATTTGTGTGAAAGCAATAATAGCTGACATCCTTATATTTTTTCCACATTTTAAAGGATAAATTATGATTTTTCACTATTAATATGTTTGTTATTTATTTTTGAAAGATATTTTTATCTAGTTAAAAGAGTATTCTTTTCCTGACTGATATAGCTCAGTGGATTGAGCATGGGCTGTGAACCAAAGGGCTGTCAGTTCAATTCCCAGTCAGGGCACATGCCTGGGTTGTGGGCCAGGTCCCCAGTGGGGGCCATGTGAGAGGCAACCACACATTGATGTTTCTCTCTCTCTCTCCCTCCCTTCCCCTCTTTCTAAAAAGAAATAAAATATTTTTAAAAGGAGCATTCTTTTGTCTATACTATGAATTTTTCCTGAAAAATGAGAATTTAATGTTATCACATGCATTTTTGCTTCTATAGCTTTTCTTTTTCTTATTTATTATTGTGTGAATTACATCAAAAGATTTGTAACATTAAATCTTCCTAGGATAAAATATACAGTCAAGATTTTTTGGAATATTGCTAAACTAATTTTGTTAATAGTTTATAAAATTTTTCTGTGTTCCTGTGTTGTGAGATAGGCCTATGTTTTTATTATTATTATTACTATTATTATTATATTGACTCTATTACAGATAGGCCTATGGTTTTTGATTCCACACTGTCCTGTCTGTGTTTAGTATCTGTTCTCTGAAACAATTTAAATCAGATTAAAAATATCTGTTCCTTTGGTGGTTGGTAACACCCGTGGGATCATTTGAGGTTGGGTTTTTTTGTGGGTATATTTATTTGTGTGCATGTGTGCCTGTGTGCACATGTGCTGTGTGTGAATAATTTCAATTAAATTATTGATCCATTTCTTTACTGATTATAGGACTATTCAAATTTAAACATCCTTTTGAACAATTTTCATAAGTTATATTTTTCTAATGTATGGTATGTTTAACTAAATATTTAAATGCTGTCCATTGGATTGTTGTTCATAGTATTTTCTTATGATTTCTGAAAAATTTCCTCTGCATTTCTGAGTGGTTTCCTTTCTAAATTTCTTTATTGGTGGTTTATGTTTATGTAAGTAATTTGTAAAGCAATCGCTGTTTTCTTAACCAATCTTGTCAGATGTTTCTTTATTTTACTCAGTCATTTTTCAATAACTTTTGGTTTTATTGATTTTTGTATGGTTTCTCTTTTTTATTTTATTAATTCCTTCATTGATTTTTAGAATTAGTTTTATATCAAGTTTTTGATGAAAGGGCATTTACTCTGTTGTACTTTTTTCAGCTTTTTAAGTTGGATGCTCAGCTCATTAATTCTTTCTTAAGCTCTAGTACATCTCTATATAAAATTTCCTTTAAGCACTGCATAAGCTGCATTCCCATATCTTGACACATGGTATTTTCATTTACTTTCAATGCCAAATATTTTCTAATAGTCAAATTCTTTTATTGACCCATAAATTATTACCAAACATATGGGAGTTCAAAGGGTTACTGTTTTTGTCACAGATTTTTAAATTTTTATTGTATTATGCTGAGAGAGCCTGGTTTTGTGATATTTGTTGTCTGATGATTGTTAAGGGGACGGTGAGTCCTGGTGCTGTGTATTGTCTAATCCTTGGGTATAGGAATCTTATGTGCCTGTGAGGTCAAGCTTGTTAACTGTGCTTTTTAAAACTACAGGCTGCCTGTTACTATACTTTTCTAAAGGTTTTTTAAATTAGATATTCAATTATTTTGTATACTACATTAAAAAATTCCTTTGCAGATTGTAATTCTGTTATCTCAAGTTCTTATATTTGTGGTGTGTTTTGTCTTTTGTTTATGGTAGATTTCTCCTTGTGGATTTTGAAAATTTTAATTGGGAGTTTATTTCAGGTTAACTTTTCGCTTCCATGGTTGTTTGTGGCATTAATGGTTTGGCTTTTTCCAGGAGCCTCAGAATTACCATTGGTTCAGGACCAATTTTTATGCTAATTTCTTCATTGAGGAGTTTTTAGAAAACATGGGTAAATTTGAGCCCCAGTCAGTCTGAGATTTCCAATTCCCAAAGGAGATGTTTTTGCTCATCTAGAATTCAGAGACAGACAAGATATCTTGTTTATTTGCATTGGTAGATTTTGTTCTAGTCTATTGTTTATCACTTTTTTTTTTGATGAAGGGAGAAAGCAAGCAGGGCCTTCAAGAGAGGGTGTGCCTGTCTTCATCCTCTCTCTGTTCAATTACACAGATGCCTTGTGGGGAAAGGTATGGATACCCTAGTAGGCACTCCTTGCTTAAGAAAAATAATTATATTGATTAAAAACCTCCATTCCTATAAAAAAAAGCAGTTAGGCAGCAGATGCCAGGAGGCTTAGAAGCTTTCTCATTATAGACAGAAGAAATAATGTAGCCATAAGAATTACAATTTCAGTGTGTCTAAGCATTAAGCATTGTCTTTCTTGGTGCTAGGAATCCAGAGATAGAAGAAGGTAGTCTTTGCTCTTGAGGAGTTCACAGCCTAGTAGAGATGAGCAGACAATCTCTAGGGAACTAAAGAATGATACAGTCAATGTTTTTAAAAAGTTGATGAATTATTCTTCATGAAAATTAAAAACTTTTGCTCTTCACAAGATGCTCATGAGAAGGAAAAGACACACCACAGACTGGCCAGGCCATGAAGAAACTGAAACTCTCATACACTGCTGGAAGGATGTAAAATGGTACGGCTGCTTTGGAAAACATTTTGGCAGGTTGTGAAATAAGTATATGTATTCCTAACATGTATCTGTCATTTCACTTCTAGTTATTCACCCAAGAGAAAATAGAATATACTTTGATATAAAGATTTTAATATGAATGTTCATAGATGCTTTATTTTTAATAGCCCCAAACTGGAAACAACCTAAATATCCATCAACAGGTGAATGGATGAATCAAATACTATTCAGCAATAAAAAGGGTTGAACTATTTATTGACACACACACAAGATGAATGAATCTCTAAATTATTATGTTGAAGATGAAAGAAGACAGGCAAAAAAGAATACATGTTATATGAGTCCATTAAATAAAACTCTAGAAAATGCAAACTAATGTATAATGATGAGACAGGATAGTAAGAAGCTAGGAAAACTCCTTGGTAAGTGGTGTGGGGAAACTGAGACAGAGAGCAGACCAAATGGCCAAGCAATTAACAGCCAGGCACAGGAGGTCACCTCTGTAGAGATTACATCTAAGCATCAGTTGTGTTTCAACTCCAAGCCCAGAAAAGCAGTAAAACCAGGTGGCTGATGCCAGGACCAGCTGCAATGACTAATGACCCCCTGCCCTGGCACTGACCAATCAGTAGAGACCAGGACCCTGGAAGAGCACACCTGGAAAACTGATGAATATTCTGCTGAAACCCTCCCCTGAGATTGCCGCCTGCAAGAGAGAGATAAAAGCTCAAGACAAAGGACCCAGTAAGCAACCTCCCCCTCTGGGGAGACACCTGAGCCATTCCCTTTCCCCCTCCTTCTTTCACTTCTTCCACTACAGGCACGAATCTCCTAAACTCTAAGAGTCCCCACAAAACTTGCAACCAGGGGAGCAATGTCAGTGGCAGCTTGTCCCAGGTGAATCCCCAGAACCTGTCCTCAAGGCCCCCTTTTCTCTGACTCCCCAGTGAGCTAAGGCAGCCCAGTCTATGCTCTCCTATTGCTGCTTCTGTGCTAAGCCCTTCCTTGTTTCACTGTCCCCAGCTTTAATAAATGTACCCTCATAGTCACCTGGACCCATGAAGTCTTTTCTACATGAAGTCAAGAACCCACACAATACCGGCTGGCCCCAGGCAGACCCGCTCAGTTCCTGGGCCTCTGTTCAGTAACAGTGGTAGAAAACACATTAGAGTTTAGGGATGGAGTTGGGTAGGTGAGGGAAAAGAATGACAAAGGATCATATAGAAATTTTTAGGGCTTAAGAATTTGTTTATTATCTTGATTGTGGTATATACCTATGTCAAAATTTATCAGATTTTTCACTTTAACATGTGCAGTTTACTGTAGGTCTATGATACTTCATTGAGTTTCCTTAAAAGTAGGTGCCTTGGAAGAGGAACGTTCAGGATGCTATCAGGAGATAGTACGTGGGAGAGTCCCTAGCTGACATTATCTGGAGGTCAGGGAAAAGGGAATGCCTGACCTGAGATTTGGAATTTGAATCTGTTATTCTAGGGAAAGGGGGTGAAGAAGGGCAGGCAGGGGGGAGAGCTCTCCACGTTGAGGCTTTATCAAAGGCAAAGCTTCCAAAGCATATAACCGTGTGGTGTGTTTAGAGACCTACGAGAGCTTGGCATGACTGAAACATGGGGTGCTTATGAAGAGGAGAGGACAGTGGAAGAGAGCAGAGGTGGGTAACAACTCATATTTCTTTCCAGCTCGAGGTTATGAAATTCTCATTATAATATGCCACTTGTGTAACCAGTTTGTTCAAGCGTCTCCATCCTTGAATACTAAATGGGGTCACATCTCTATTTATGTGCAAATTACAACAGTAAACCCCCCACCTACACAAAGTATCTCTCAGTTATTTGGGGGGTTCTCCAAATGGGCTTTCATATATATGCTCACAAAACAGTCTGCTCTGGGAGTCTTTGACCAGATGCAGGTGCCACTTTGTGGTGAAGGGGCCCACCATCTCCTGCAGATCTCGCAAGGCAGTGAGCTAGGAGATGGTGGGAAACAGACACAAGTCTTGGGTACCCATTTCATCCTTGTGGGTACCAGTTTGTGCTTGCTCTTGTCCACATCCAGTTTTCCTTCTGGACTGACACTCTAGCTAATCTATAGAAACTTCAAATTTAACACCAGATACAGAGGCAACATACTGTATAGAATGTTCCACCACCACCCACAGCAGTGTGAGGTCCAACCCCTATAATAAATGCTTCCATATCACTCTCAGTGGTTCTGCTTTTCTGATTGAACCTGACTAAAAGAGGTCTCCCACCCACCTCTATGCTACCTGGGCAGCTCTGCTTTGCCAAAAGCTTTGTAAAAAAGGCCTCTTGTGAAGGTAAACTTTCCTGTGCCTGACCATTACCTTTACAAAGACTCACATTGCAGGGCTGACTGGGGGAGAGGTGCCCACACAAATCTTCCATTTTCCTCTCTTCTCCCAGCCCTTACCCCAAGCAAATGCCTTCCTCCTCCACAATTAATAAAAACAATGCTCCCTGCACTTCCACGGGTGTGAACAGATGTTCCGAGTGGGCGTGAGTGCTGGCGAGGCCTCGCCCCACCAGCTGCCCCAGGGCCCTGCTCAGACAGCCCCCAGTGCTTGGGGACATAATGAACTCCTCCCTGAGTCTTTGATTCTTCTGTTCAAAGAGTTTCAGCAACTTGACCCTGTTCTCATCATATGTCTTTGTTTGCACTCATTTCTTTTTCATGGTTCTTTGCCAGAATTCTGGGATGGATTACCAGGCTTCCATGAAGATCCAGCCGACTGAGGGAGCAGAGTCATTTCACGGCTTTTGAATGCCATGCAACACTGTACCTGGTAC
This sequence comes from Phyllostomus hastatus, assembly GCF_019186645.2. NCBI lineage: Eukaryota > Metazoa > Chordata > Mammalia > Chiroptera > Phyllostomidae > Phyllostomus > Phyllostomus hastatus. The sequence goes on from NW_025334038.1 coordinate 12,609,438, forward strand.
ACTTGAGTCTACGGAGCCCGAAGAAAGGGAGAAGAGTCTAAGGAGAGAAGAGGATGCACTGCACCTGTGCCACCAGAGGCCCCGAGCTCGACTCATCCCGCATAAGTCCCCCCGGCTCTGGGCAAGTCCTTTTCTTCCCTTCCTCTGTAAAGAAGGCCCTGTATGCTTACAATATTTCCTTCCTGCTGGTCTCGCCAGACATTGTGAATATGATGGAGATAACACTCCCCGAGGCCTGAAAATGTGTACTACTTGGTGCAGCCATTTCTAAATCTGGCTGATCATCGAAACTCACTCGGTTGGGTCACTATTCCTACATACATGTTAGAGACCAATGTAGCTTTCCAGCTCCACCACCTCCTCCTCAAGATTTTTGCTCAGTAGGCTGAACTGTAACATGGAATCTGTATTAAAAAAACAAAACAAAACATAGAACAAACAACTCTGTAGTTTATTTTAATGATAAGCCAAACTTGGACACAACTGGCCTAGTGAAGGAAAGGGCCTTACAAAGTTTAGGGGCTCTGACTCAAAGTCCAAGGAAAATGGAAACAATTATCCATACAATTCCTGCACAAAAACACATTTTCATTACAATTACATAAATCACAAATAACTGTTTAGAGACATTTGGGTGGAAAGCATACTGGTGAAGCAAAACTCTCTCACTTGTTTCAATTCAGACCAAGCCTCTGAGAAAAATGCCAGCAGGGGAGGTTGAATGGAGAGGGAAGAATTGCATTTTCTGAACAGTTTTACTCACATTGTGGCCACCATACATTCTGGATGTGCTGGGAGTCTTTTCCTTTCATATATGGTTATTGCCACTTACGGATCACAAACCATGAATTTCCATTTTCGACACAGAAAAATGATGTCTGTTACTTACAGTGCACCACGCTCTGGCTAACCATGAGAGGATAGATTTTGAGACAGTTTAGCATTTGCTTGAGATCTAAAAGTTTTAATGCATCTTTCAGTATATCTGTACTTTAGATGCCATCTGTTGCCTTATATCTCAGGTGGCTCCGTATCACAGATGTTTTGGGGGATCCACAGATTTTTTATTCTGCCCCACTGTCTCTTTGGCACCAATGACCAGTCAGTAGCCCTGCGTCTTCTAATTTAAGTGTGGCAAATTGTGGCTTTATCTTCAGGAATTGAGTGAAATGCATGCAACTGTGTTTTGGGTCTCTGTCTCAAGAGGTGCGTTTGTTAGATAAAGCATTTCTTTAGTCTTAGGTTCTTGGGAGGAAAAGCAGCAGCTTATTTTGGTTCTATCAAAAGTATTAGTTCATTGCTTCTGTCTTGCTCTGGGTGGTCCCCCTGAGAGGAAGCGTGGGTGGGGGCGGTGGTCTGTGGGGCCAGCTTTGCATTTCCTGTGAACATCAACTCCATGCTGCCATCTTGTGGCTGGGTACACTAGCAGGGGTGTCCAACCTTTCGGTGTCTCTGGGCCACACTGGAAGAAGAGTTGTCTTGGGCCACACATTAAATATACAAACACTAATGAAAACTGGTGAGAAAAAAAAAGTTTTAAGTAAATTTACATTTTGTGTTCAGCTGCATTCATAGCCATCCTGGTTTGCATGCGGCCTGCGGGTCGAACACCCCTGCAGCTTTAAAGACTACCAAAGACTCAGCAGCCTTTGGAAAAGGAAGCAGATTTTTTTAAAAATTGAATTTACTGGGTGACATTGGTTAATAAAATGATACAGGTTTCATGTGTACAATTCTACAGTATAAAAGGATGCTCAAAATCACTAGTCATCGGAGGGATGCACATTCAAACCACAATGAGTTATCACCTCACACCTGTAAGAATGGCTGTCATCAGTAAATCAACAAGCAACACGTGCTGGAGAGGATGTGGAGAAAAAGGAACACTTGTGCACTGTTGGTGGGAATGCAGATTGGTGTAGCCACTGTGGAAAGCAGTATGTGGATACTGCAAAAAATTAAAAATGGATTTGCCTTATGACCCCAAGACCCATTTCTGGGAATATATCCTAAGAAACCTGGAGCACTAATTCAGAAGACTATACGCACCCATTGCATACAGTTCATTGCAGTGTTATTTACAATGGCTAAGATATGGAATCAGCCCAAGTACCCATCAGGGGATGAGTAGATAAAAAAGCTGTGGTACATTTACACAATGGAATACTAACTACTCAGCTGTGAAAAATAAGGAACTCTTACCTTTTGCAACAGCCTGGATAGACTTGTAGAGTGTTATGCTAAGTGAAACAAGCCAGTCAGAGAAAGACAAGATCCCACTTATATGTAGAATCCAATGAACAAAATAAACTAAGGCACCACATTTTTAGAATGCTTGTACCCTACCTGCTCAGCAGAAAAAGTTGACTATGAATTCCTAACAGCTGTGAAAGTAGGAATTGCTTTTCTACTGTCTGAATAAAGTAACTGCTTGATTATTAAGGTAGAGCCCATCAATTTCTTAAAAGAGAAAGGAATTCATCTTGTTTTGGTTTTAGTTGGTTTTGGATCAGCCCTTACACAATATTTTGAGCCAAGTTTTGAGAAGTTTGGAGGGAAGGCCTTTAAGTATGCTACCCAAGGCCAGGAAAAGAGTCAGAAAGAGGAAACAGATGAGTCTTACCTTGGGGGCAGAGGTGCTCAAAGTGTGGCCCCTGCACCAGCAGTTTCCAGGTCTTGTTAACGTTCACATTCTTGGGTCCCAGCCCAGATCTGCTGAATCAGAGACTCTGGGGTGGAGCCCAGAAATCTGTGTTTTCAGATGATTCTGAGTCAGGCTCAAGTTAAAAGACCACTGTGCTGGGGAATAGAAGCCATCCCTGGACAAATGGGAAGTAGATGGCATTCAGCATCCATTTGGTTCACCATTGAACTCGTTACTCTTCAATTCCCCCTCCCTGTGTTATTTACTCAACAAACAGCAAGTGTTTAGTGAGTGACTACTACTGGCAAGCCAGTGGCTCAGGTCATGTGGATATAGGGTTGGTCTGAGCAAGGGCTAGAGAATTTGCATTTCTGAGAATGTCTGGGCTGCTGCTGGTCTGGGCACTGTGTTTGGGGAACCACAGTTTAGAGACAAGAGCAACAGGCTCAGAAGCCTTTGTGGTTTCCAGTGGAGAGTGCAGCTCAGGTTTTTGGGATCCGTGTGGCAGTGAGACCTGATTCAGGACCCTTCCTGCCTCCTACTATAGGCACTCAGGAGACATGTTTATTTGAATTGAACTCCAGTCCATTTATAAAGAGATTAAAATAACATTCTGTGATTTCACCATCCAAAGGTTAGGTGATTCAAAAGCCAAAGTAGACAAACAATTATTAAAAGGCTTCAGAGAAAATTGTCAATAGTCATGGAAATTTTGGCCATAGATCAAAACACCTGCTTCCTGCTCCGCACTGTGGAAACCTGATCAATATCACTTGCATGCAGTTCATCTGCCTCTTGTTTAATTTACCATTTATAAGTTTGGTTGGTGCAACGAATCTAAGCAATTCTGGTGCAGAGAATAAAGAAGCAGAACAGCAAATCAAACTGGATTTGTGGGCACAATTATACAGTGAGAAATCTTGGTCCTAGAAGCAGAACTCTAATTGCAGATTAGAATACAAATGTCTGTTTGTGTGTCACACATACTATACCTGCTGACCATGAATGGCTGCTCTGATCGCTCTCCTAGTCACATTGCTTGGGAAGGGAAGAGCTGGGTTTTGCTTTGCAAAGTCTTTAAGTCTTGTAGAGACAATGGGTGAGGCAGCTTAGTATGGTGGCAAATACTCAAAGTTCTGGGGTCAGGCAAAGATGACTCCCAAATCCTTTATACCTTGTGGGAATTTATTTGATTTCTCTGGAGCTCATTTTCTTCACCTGTAAATTTGGGACAGTGCAACCTGCTGCATGGTGTGGTTTTAAGGATCAAATGGAAAAAGGTAGGCAGGCATATAGTAGGTGTTCAATATATAGTAATATCTAAGCTCCCAGTTGCAGAGGGCTGGGCCAGCAGAGTCAAGGAGGTAAATATCTCCACTTACAGCCTTGCACTGCGGCCTCTCTTCCCACTCAGGGCTGCTCTGTGTTAAAATGCGAGTAGATGGGCCTCCAGTGGAGGCACCCTCAGGGCTGTGAAAGTTCTGCTACACCCAGGGCAGCAGAAATGCTGGCCTAGAGCAGGAGCATCAGACGATCACACTGGAGAACCGAACACAAGATTACTGCGGAATTGACAGCAGTGGCCTCTGCAGACTTGGCTGTAATAAGATGTGCTTAAATTTTGAAAGAGATGCCCCATACATGTGGTAGATCTATGTTTACTACAGTCACTGGGTTTGTCAGATGCATTCCTCCTGGAAAAGTGGCTGAGTTTGTTTGGTGGCAGAGCAATTGGGAGGAAAAAGAGTTTGAGCTGAAGGAGAATAGTCCTGGGGTGGGTGGGCCGGGTGGGGATGCTGCTATGGCAGCATGGAGGGTCTATGGATGGGAGAGCAAGGAGGAAGGGGTGCCTGGAAAAGTGGGGAGGGTGGATGTGGGACCTTGGAGACTGAATGTGTAATTTTTCTGAAGAAAGATCCCTCTGGGTGAGTCCTACTGTGAAATGGTTTTCATGAATCATGGGTCAGTTCTCTTACTATGTGGCCCCATTGCCTAGAGAGTTTATAATCGAATGTGAGAATCTAGATGAAAAAGTCACCCAGTGGTTGTGTGATGGATGTGTAGGGGAAAGAGTTTAGGCCATGGGGGTCAGATTGGATCCTGTGTTCAAGTCCATATCTGTGACTTCAAGTTGAGTGGCTTTGGGCTAGTTGTGTAATTGATCTGTGACTCAGGTCTTACTGTAAGGTGCGATTAATAATATATCTGTCTCACAGGCTTGTGGTGAGGCTTAACAGTAGTAATGCAAAGAAGCATTTATCTGAACGCCTGGTTTATGGCAAGCACTAAATATTAGCTGGTGTTATAATAAGGAGTTTTTCTCTTCGGAGCTCCTTGTATGGGTTTTTAGCTGTGTGACTTTGAAGAGGTCACCTATTCCTTTTGAGATGTAGTTGCTTCAGCTCTTTAAAAACCAAAATAGCCCCTGGGGACCTGCCAGTGGGGCCATGGGTCAGAGGGAATGCTGTACATAATGGATGTGTTTAGACAGAGCCATTCAGTAGGAGACTGAGTCGGTGGCCGGACACTTGAGTTGGTGCATGTGGGAAGGCTGGAAGGGGTCTGAAGCTCATCAGAAGTTTATTCGGAAAGAAACGTGTCTTCCGTTTTGACTGAGAGGAAATGGGGAGGGGATGTGGCGTAGCATCCTAAGGCAGGGCCGGCTGATGAAACTTCGTGGTTGTATTTCTCAAACCGCCAGCACAGGCCCAGACTTGCAGCCTGGGCTGCCTTTGCACCTGTCACTTAGGTCCTCACTTGACTTTGGGTTAGTTAAGCTGCTGAGGCAGCCATGGCAACTGAGTCTTGGAAAGCAGCCCTGCCATTATATGGACCCACTTTCCAAATTTTGCCAATTTTCATTTATTAAATCATTGTACATTTGTCAGTGTATTCTAGGTGCAGGGAATTCAGCAATGAACAAAACACATAAAAGTCTTGCTCTCAGAACTTTCAGTCTTGTAGGGGATAGAGGCACTAGACAAATAGTAGACTACATACATGCATAATGAAGATTTTTTGCTGTGAACTGAAAGTTCAGAATGCCATGAGACTGAACAATAGGCTAAAACCCAATCTAGACTGGGGGTCTAAACAGGAATAAGTGAAATGTAAGTGAGTGCAGATGAGAGAGGAAAAGGTATTGACTGGAGTGGAGGCTGGCCTTTATTTATATTTTTAAACAAAAGCCTTCCTTTCACAAGCAGGCTTTGGCCATGGGAAAAAACAGTTCCCCTGCTTCCTGATGTTATTGTCCTCTGAATGCACGTACTTTGTGTGTCCCCCATGTGATTCGTTATCTCCCTTCTTCAGTTACTGCTGACTGTAGGCATTTGAACTTTAGGTCCCCACCTGTACAAAGGCTTTGGAACTCTTCTGCTCTCCAGGTGTGTCTGTCTGGTCTGCTCTTTCCACCTTGATTCCACTTGGTGGTGTGGCATATCGTTTAGTTTCTCCTGCGTCACACTGTGTGTTGGCTGGTGTGTGGTATGTCTCTGTGGAGGCATAGGTGGCATCTCCCAGTGAGAGTACTGATGAGGCTGGGGAATGTTAGAGCTAAATGAGCCATCGTACAGGGGTGGGCAAAAGTAGGTTAACAAAAGTAATGATGATAACAAATAATGTAATAATTAGTAAATAATAATACAAGAGTAATCTGTGTTTTACATACTCACAACCATGAACTTTCTTTCACTCACCCTTGTAGATCTTATCCTCCAAACCGCACATCCTGAGTGTGCTGAGATTGAAACCAAGAGGACTTAAGGGACCCCACTAGTCCCTGGATGGGCATTGAGGACTTTGATCATGTCTTGTTACTTTATCTTTTGCATTTATCAGGATGCTTGTTCCAGAGTCAGAATTCAACACTTATTTCCTCACTGATTGTTTATTCCTTTAGTTGTACCATGTGTGCACTGTTTCACATCCCCCCTCCACGCACTTCCAGCATTGGATGTAGCAGGTGGAATCACGCAGCCCTTCTGAGTGACTCAGTTATCTTTTTGTCAGATGGGTATAGTAATTTAAATGAGCAAACATTTATTAAATACTTATTGTATGTCAAAACCTCTGCAATGCTTTGGGGGTAGAAAGCTGGTAAGACAGATCTGGTCCCTTACTTAGGGCGGCATGAAGCAGTAAAAGCTGGCAAAGAGCAGTTACAAAATAGCAAAAAATGTCTGTAATAAAGGGCTGTACAACACATGGAAACACAGAACAGACTGACTGATTTTTCTTGGGAGAATTGGAGAAGTTCATTAACACTGTCTCTACTCACTCCAACTTTGTGTTGAATGAGATAATGCAGTGAAAATGTGGTGGAAAATAGAGAGGACTGTGTGAGGACACGCCATCCAAGTGGATGGTGTTGCAATTTGGGAAGAAGCTCTGGAGACAGGTTGAAGGAGAAAATGAAGAGTGGGCAGAGAAGGGGAACACTCATCCTTTTGGATGAACCAGTAAATTTTACACAGAGAAAATTCAGTTCCACTGCTATAGAACTATCAGAGCTATAGCCACCCAGCTTATAAATTGAACTTTTTGTCACAGGAATGATCAAACTTGTTATTCTCTTAAGGCAGCTGAAAGCTACCTGCGACTTAGGGTCCCATTGGAAGAAGATGGCTGGGAAGACCTGGGACAGAAGAGCAGACAGGACATGAGGGAGGGGGACCCACAGCAATGGCTGTCTTTTCCCAGCTATGAACCCTGTGGGGCTGGTGAGAGATTCCTTCTCTTCTCTAGTCCCTTTAATCATAGAATCATGGAGATTTGAATCATGTGTTGTTTTGAAATAAGTAGTTTGCACACATGAGCAGCTGTCTTAATGAAAGCATAATATTCAGAGACTTACTCCTCTGTTAGGATTCACAATAGCGTGGATCAAGGGACATTGCCCCAAACAAAATAACTGTGTGTAGTGAAAGTCTTACATTATCCCAAAAGGCATTCTTAAACAGGCAAACAAAAAACCCATAGTGTTAATTTGTGTGACGCTTTTGACACTTGGGTGTGTCCAAACTCAGGAGGGACATCCAACCAAGAACTGAGAAGGAAAAGTGACCACAGGGCACCCTCTGGTGGTGAGGCAGACCCACTACAGTTCGTGGCCTGAGTCCTTGTCCCTGCAGGAAGGAAAACTGGACATCTCAGGTTTTTAGAGTCCCGCATGTACAGGGGCATCTGTCTGTTGAGAGAATGTTCTAAGGATCTTCTTGCTGAGCTGTGTTGCAATAAAACAGGCAAGCACTGTGAAGTCTTCCATAAATGGCTCATTATTGGGGTAAAGATGATGCAGGAACAGCCCCACTATAAATCACTGTGATAAATAGCTGCCGGCACCAGAACTAGGGGCCCTCTCGCTTCTACAACGTTATCTCCTTCCTTCTTTGCTTCCTCCACTTTGCTGACATTAGCCAGCAAGGGGTATTCTTTCTTTGAAGTTGAATCTGTACTATAGCACTGTGGAAACAGCAGTAACTGTGGTACCCCCGCCCGTCCCCACTCCCCACCCCCCCCATCCCCACTCCCCACCCCCCCACAAAAGCCCATTATGGCTCTCCTCTTTACAGCTTTGTGAGCCTTGGGGAAGCACAGATGGAAACAGGAAGGTTAGAAAGGAGATAATTCCAATGACCTGTTGTCCTCTCACCCCAGGAGAGGCTCCTGTGATTCTGATCAATAAACAGATGTCTTATCGCTGTTGGCACAAGTCCTTTGAGGAACAAAGGGCCTGTGATTTCTGGGATCGTGACTGGAGTTGGCTTCAGCTGGCGCCACCTCACCAGCAGCACCTTAGAAATGAGGGCGGGAGGGCGAATAGCACCTCAGTGCAGCCTGTTTTAATCTTTGCCTAAGGCTGACGGAGACACACCTGGCCTGCTGGAGATGACCATCTTGGCAATTTACCAGGACTTTCCAAGTTTGTGCCTGGACATTACTGGCTAGTCACATGATCCTTAGGCTTACATTTGTGTGTTGTGACACAACAGCAAAGCCAGGTCACAAAGCATCGTGTCTGGCAACTCCCACTTGGCAAATACCTGGGCAGACATGCCATTACTGCACCAGAAGTTTGAGGTGACAGTAGTGGGTGGACTGCAGCTTGGATCTGTGGTTTCAGGTTTTGCCTGCCTTTGCTTTAGGCATTAGATTCTTTTTTGCCTAGTGAGCCTCTCAAAATCATTCTTTGGTGATGGACAGACAGAATGCACAGTGGCCAATAGTGGATTTACTCTCACACAAGCTTTGTTGCCTCCACTCCTAGATCCTCTGAGCAGCGCTGGGTGAGTTGGAGAGGAGGACGGAAGGGAGAGAGGGGATAGAACGACTCCCGATGGTGGCGTCTCCTGCAGCAGAGACACAGCCGGGCAGTCCCTGTGTTACAGGGTGCAGCCAAGAGGGGGGACCCCAAATAGGCATTTAAAATGGGGTCCAGAACTCAAGGTGTCCAGGAGATTTTTGGATGTCCTCACTCCCACTCCCCAGGTGTGGGTTGGGGGAGGGGACAGATGGGGGTCGGGCTTTGAAAGCTGTTTCACATAGCAACAGCTTGAAGCTAACTTCTCGTGTGGTCATTTAACATATCTATAGCCTTTGGCTGGTCGCTTAGATATGTTAAATAGCTGTGGCCATGCTCTGAGCCAGGGGAATGGAAGTAACTACCCCACCAAGATGTAACTAAGGGGCAAGTCCCGAGTTACAGCTACAGCGCCTGCGTGGGAGCTTGGAGATGGTTGGCTCCATGACATGGGGACACACCTGCCCAGACCCATGATGGCAACCAGAAAAGCTGGAGAAGACAGCAGATTGAGGGCAAGTGTGCCCGAGTGTAGGAGGAGTCGGAAACGGGGCTGCAGAGGAAGATTGGCACGGGGATTTAAACCCAGACACGGCAGCCATTGAAGAGAGAACCATGTGGCTTTGGCAGAGTGGCGACCCCTCCACCCCCTTGCAGCCATTATGCAGGGGGAGAAGCACGCAGTTTTGGCTGAGTGGGGACTCCTGTGGCCCTGGGAGAGAGGACCACGTGCCTTTGCCAGAGTGGGGATCCCCGCAGCTTTAGAAGGGGGAACCACCACCCGGCTTTAGCAGAGATCCTGGCGACTCAGCTGAGGGTGCCAGGAACCCAGGGAGGTCTACCAGTAGAGATGGAGTACTAACTGGGAATAACCAGAGGACTGCCTGAGCCATGGACTTCTATTTCCTTTCCTGAGATATGGTACTCTGGACTGGGCAAAGGGGGAAGGAAGGAAGGACTGTGTCTGTTTGTGGGTGTTTTAAGGGACTTTAGGATTTTTGATAAAGACATTAGGTCACTACTTTAAGTTTGTATAGCATTAAATAAACATTTCCTTTCCTTTTCACAAATCTCTGGCATTGAGAGACGTCTTTCCTCTGGCGGCGGACATAACGGACCTGAGGGCTTCTTTCAATAATAGTATATCATCCCAGGCCCCCCTTGTTGTGCTATGTAACACCTGGGCCCCAGAGAACTCTGGGTCTGGCTCCACCTCACTTGAAGCAGAGCATCCAGTGTATGTCTCTTCATAGGCAGCCTGGAAGGATCCACTTCTAGCCCATTTTGCTCAGGGCCTGTGACTCTTATGGGGCAGAGAAGCAGGGGTGGAGCTCATGGACAGGTGGTGGCCTCCAGTTGTAAGGATACCTCAGGGGGAATCAACCAAGCCAGCATTTTTTACTTTTCTTTTTTTAAGCTAATCCAATCCAAATCCTTTAATCATTTAAGTCATTTTCACACAGCACACTTTTAACCAAAATGCAAAACCAATGTCGATAGTTATCACATCATTGTAAAACCATTTTTATAACCCCTTAAATTTTTCATTTTTAATATTTTAGTATTCAAACAACTCCACTCCATTGTATTCTGCAAGTCACTATGTCAGAACACTTGTTTATAACTTCAAGGCCTCCCAAAATCACTGAAGGGGCATATGAGAAAGCGATCTAGCAGGAGTGTAGATCCTCAGTGGGGTTTTCCCACTGTGCTTCTGAAGAACATTGTGTCACCATGAAAAGTTCCTTCCCTGGAGATCCTCAGGAAGATCCCTTACTAGAAAGTTTTGTGGTGAATATCCATGGATGTGTGGGACTACTGGGCAGGGTGTGTTGAGTGAGCTGGTCTGGTCTGTTGTAGACATCTGATTATCTCTAGGCATTAGGCCACCAGGAAAAGTTGCTAGACAGATCCAGATCACAGCTGTTTCCTTTAACTCTCCCATAAAGATCTCCCAGTGGGTGGATTACTCATGTGAACAGCTCTGGATGCCACCATTCAGCTGGGCACCTGGTTTACACCCAGCAAGTCATGGGACTTACTCTATAGAATACTTTGAAACTGTGTGACTTGATCAGCAAGAAGAGATGCTCTTTGGCTGTCAAAATTTCAAGTTGTCAGAGTATTCCAGATTGCTCTTCAGGTTTGTCAGAGGTGAGGCCCAGACTGAGAGTCCAGGGATGGACATACTGGCACTCCTGCACCATCTCATTTAAGAAAGCCCAGGGTGTCAGCTCTGAGGGTAAAGCACAGATTTGTACATGTGTAGCTGGTGCTCACCAAATACTGAGATCTAGATTCTAGATCTATAGCTTTCACTTTACCTCTGTTGTGAAAACTGATTTATGACTTAGACTCCTTGCCTGAGGGTGTACACATTGACTTAATTTCTTGCCTATAATGTGGAACCACAGCTTCCTCTGATGTATATCATGTCTACATCATGATAACCTTTTCATTGTAAGTTTAGGTAGGTTGTGCCTGGTCTTTGGGGATGGAGAGCTCCAAGAACGCAAACTCTTCCAAATAATTTCCCTCCTACCTCTTATTTGGGACATTTCATTGATTAACCCAACAAATATTATTGAACACTTACTACATATCAGGCAGTGGGGATATGAGAATAAACAATAATTTAAATTTATTTAAGGGGGTGAGAGCCAAGCAAGTGGCATTATTCCCTCTCTGGCCACTCCTCTGCAGACAGCGCCAGGGTGGGGCAAACTGGGCTGCCCCACACTGGCAAATACCTAAGTCTCCACCCCTTACAACATAACAGGTGCACTGAGAAAAAGAAATATGGTCCAAATGAAAGAACAGATCAAAACTCCAGAAAAAGAGCTAAATGATGAGGAGATAGACATCCTATCTGATACAGAGTTCAAAACACTGGTAATCACAATGCTCACAGAATCGATTGAGCTTGGTCTCAAAATGAAGGAAGTTATGAAGGCTACACAAAGTGAAATAAAAAAATATACAGGGAGCCAACAGGGAAGAGAAGGAAACTAGGTCTCAAATCAACAATTTGGACCAGAAGGAAGAAATAAACATTCAACCAGAACAGAATGAAGAAACAAGAATTCAAAAAAAAAAATGAGGAGAAGCTTAGGAACCTCCAGGACAACTTTAAATGTTCCAATATCCAAATTATAGGGGTGCCAGAAGGAGAACAGGAAGAGCAAGAAATTGAAAACTTATTTGAAAACATAATGAAGGAGAACTTTCCTAATCTGGCAAAGGAAATAGACTTCCAAGAAGTCTAGGAAGCTCAGAGAGTCCCCAAATAGTGGGACCCAAGGAAGCACACACCAAGGCACATCATAATTACATTACCCAAGATTAAAGATAAGGAGAAAATCTTAAAAGCAGCAAAAGAAAAGGAGACAGTTATCTACAAAGGAATTCCCATAAGACTATCAGCTGATTTCTCAAAAGAAATCTTGCAGGCAAGAAGGGGCTGGAAAGAAGTATTCAAAGTCATGAAAGGTAAGGACCTACATCCAAGATTACTATATGCAGGAAAGCTATCATTTAGAATAGGAGGGCACATAAAGTGCTTCCCAGATAAGGTCAAGTTAAAGGAGTTCATCATCACCAAGCCTTTTTTTTATGAAATGTTAAAGGGACTTATCTAAGAAATAGAAGAAGATACAAAAGTATGAACAGTAAAATGACAACAAACTCATAACTATCAACAAAAACAAAAACTAAGCAAACAACTACAAATGGAACAGAATTAGAGAAATAGAGATCACATGGAGTGTTATCAATGAGGAGGAGAAGGGGAAGAATGTGGAGGGGAAAGGTGCAGGGAATAAGAAGCATAATAGATAGGCACAAAATACACAGGGGAAGGTTAAGAATAGCATGGGAAACAGAGAAGCCAAAAACTGACATGTATAATCCATGAACATGAACTAAGGTCAGGAGGATGCTGGAGGGTTGGGGGGCGCGCAGAGAGGGGATAAAGGGGAGAAAAAAATTGGGACAACTGTAATAGCATAATCAATAGAATATACTTAAAAACAATAATTTAGATTTATCTTCTTAGATGTTTTGTTTTAGATGTTTGCCAACGTAATGTCATGGAGGAGCTTGTGATGGCAAGCAGCAGTCTTTTACTCAGTCACTCACCCTCCCCAGTCACTGCTTGAATCTATTGTATTTATGATTCAGTTCTTCTGGTGGTTACCTCCTTGCACTATGTTACACCTCTGTTTCCTGATTTATGAAAATTAGATAATATTTTTAGCTCTCACTATGGAAAATGAGGATTTAGCTCCTTTACTTATACCATGCCCACTTACTTTCACCTCTCTTCTTCCCCATATCCCCTCAAGATTTGATAATTATTATTGTCAAGATTTTATTATATGATCCTTTCCCCCCACAAACTAAAAAGATCACAACTTAGAAAAAGTGGGAGTCTCTGCCAGAAAGAGAGACTTACAAATGTTTTTTTCCTTGGGTGCAAAATTTCTCTGAATGTCCTTTTTTGTGAATGTTGCTTGTGGTCACTCACTGAGGTCTAGATTATAGATCTATAGCTTTCACTTCACCTCTGTTGTGAAAACTGATTTATGACTTAGACTCCTTGCCTGAGGGTGTACACATTGACCTAATTTCTTGCCTATAATGTGGAACCACAGCTTCCCCTAATGTGTGTAATATCTACTGATAACCTTTTCATTGTAAGTTTAGGTAGGTTGCGCCTGGTCTTTGGAGATGGGGAGCTCCAAGAACTCAAACTCTCAAACTCTTCCAAATAATTTCCTTCCTGCCACTTCCACTCACCCACCCTTACAAAGCCATGCTCTATTGTCCTCTGACTGTTGACTTTTCTCTCATTTCTAGGAAAGCCAAGAGATTTTTATCTCTGGTGCCTATTTGATCAGTGTTGGGTGCCTTGATGCTGTAAAGAACTGGATTTCCTTGAGAGATGTGATGGTTGATTCCTCAACATCCATTGCAGCCCAGACAGACAAGCCAGTATGTGGTTTAGCAAAGGGCAAGTGACCCACCTCTGAACATGGAGACATGAAAAGAAGGCTGCTAGGGATTTCTTGGAAAGGTAACTTGTCCTACAAGTAGGGAAAGAAGATTTTTCTGTATCCTCTGGACCTGTCACCTTGGATGTGATTTCTGCTGCAGCCATTTGCAACCAGGAGGAATATGAAGACAGCTTTGAGGATGGCTGGAGAGACAGCTGGAGAGAAACTGGGTCCTTGATGAATTCACTGAGCCACTGAATTGGCATCCGTCAAGTCTACTCCTATTCTGGCCCTCTAGACTTCTGTCATGTGAGAGAATATGTTTTCATATAGTGAAAGCCAATCTGCGTCAAGGTTTCTGAAGTCAAAGTGACTGATATGTTTTCTGAAGTCATTTCTGGAATTGGCGTGAAAGGGATCTCTGATAGATTAGCTATGTCCGTCAGATGGATGCATGAACATTTACCAGCCCGTGCCCTTCTTTTGTTTATTCCATTCTTATGACATTCTCTCTTCCCCAGTGTGGGGGTTTAAAAATCTACCTGGGACATAGGCAGAAATATAGCACACTGCAGCCTACTGGAAGCACCAGCTGGGTGGTCCTGACAAGCTCACAGGTGAGGCTGATTTGGCTGATGTGTGTGCCACCCCATTCAAGAGGGTATTGGCTGATTTGAAGGGCTAGACTACTGTGCCTTTGCCTGACCCTCACTGACCTGTGAACAGTGTTCTAGAAGCTTGGTAAAAGAGGACACCTTTTGAGAGAAAGAGCTGTCTTGTGGTCAAGGGTGCACAAGTCCTATACGGATGACCCAAAGAAACAGCTTTTGAGCTCCTCTGCCAGCACTTTTCTATGAGTCTCTCTTAATTTCTGGTCCTTAATGCATTTCCTAGGTATATAAACAAGAAGTATAAGAAGATGTGTGGGAACAGTGGGAATGCCATTTCTCAGCTTTCTCGTTTTTTATTTAACTTGGAAATAAATTGGAGGGGCTCCACCTTGTTGCTTGTAAATTCAAACAAGATTTAAAATGAACAGTGCACATAGGTGTGGCTGGCTTATGGAAGAGTTCATGGTGCCTCTTGGAAATAGACTCATACTTTTTTCTTGTTTGCAAATTGATTAAAACTATGTATGTATTGCAAAGTTCATTTATTGATCAAGAGCAGAGTGAAAAGAATAGCTTCTCTAATTAAAACCGATTGGAGCTGTAAAAGTTTAATTAATTGGATGCATGTCACTTCATTTCCATGTTATGTTGCGCATGGTGCTCTGTTTTCATAATTAACGTTTTATGTTGGGGTGACTGGTGTCTCTCTAATTAACAGTCTGAGGGAAAAGTGATGTATGGGCCTGCTGAGCAGGCAGAGTGGGTGGAAGGAGAAGCCCACAGTCCCATTCCCTGTGGCCTGTTTCCTGCCATTTTATCATCCTTTGTTCAGTAAGTGCGTTTCTGGTGGATCCTCCCAGAGACTGCCGTTTGTTTGTTTCCCACTGTTTCTTCATCAGGGGACAGGGAGGCTGCCTGACACTTCCAGCGTGACACTTCCAGAGACTGCAGGGTGAAGACCCCCACCAGGTCAGGGAGAGCCACTCCAACGGCTCTCTCCTCAGAATCTCCCCACATTCACTGCAGTCACTCCCTATTGGCTGACCAACATGGGCCCACTTAACCAGCACAAACTGGTACTGACCATCCACTGGGGGGCAATGCGTGGTGATGGGTGGGTGGCTTTGAGTCCAGACTGCATCATTGTATTAGATGTGTGACCTTGGGGAAATTACCTAAATTCTCTGGGCCTCAGGTTATAAAATGGGAATACCTAGTACACCTGTTGTGAGGATTAAATAGATAGTAGAAATGGCATCCTATTGTAGATTGTAACGACTGACTGACCTCATCCTTGTGTCCTATTCCTGATATCCATACTGTACTTTGGAAATAGAGTTCATTTTTCTAAATGAAAAGTTGATCATATGGATGCTTTGCTGAGACCCTTAAATGCATTCTCTTGCCCAGATGATGTTTCAGCTTTGCTATATAGGATGCTAATTCCGGCATGAACTGGCCCCCATGGCCCCGGCAACCCCTCCTCCTGTGGTGCCCCCTTTTCCCCCTCACACCACTGCACACCCACTCCACCCCCAATCTCTCTTACACCTGAGTACAGTATACTCTTTTTCTCTTCTGCCCAGAAGGCTCCTTTTCTCAAAAAAATAAAACCCTTTCTTTTTTTTCACTTTCGTCTCAAATAAAGCCATCTGTCTTCCAACAGACTATTTTTTGTTTGAAGTCCCTTTGTGATGAGACAGGAAGTTCCCACAGGCAGGGGCTGTGTCTTGAGCGGTGTGTCAGTGTGCCTAGCAAGAAGCAGCCTTTTAACAGAGGGTTTTCGGATGATGGAGAGAAAGAACAAGAGTTTTTTCTTCATGTGGGATTTCTCTGCCTCCCATGACACTGCTGCTCCATTTGGGCAGGGAACACTTCTGCTTTGTTCTCCTTGGTACCTGTTGCTTGGCACATGGTAGGTGATCAATAAATAAACAAATTAAATTGGCACGTCATCTGGTCTGTGTACCTTAGAGGTTTGTTGTGAGGGCAAACTGATGATGAATATAAAATTTCTTAAAGTTAAAAAATGATTGGCAAGGTTATTTATAGTAGAACAAAGTTGCAATTGACATTACTGCCATGATAATTTTTATTATTCCTGGAAGGTATGCTCTTCCTTTTTTAGAGTAGATTCCTGAGCAGCACGACCTCTGGGTCCTTCTGCATGTTATCACTGCAACTGGAAGTGGTATTGTGTGTAGACAAGGGGCTGTCCCCGTAATCCTTAAAGAGGATCCTGAAGACTTTGCTCACCAATATTGCAATTGAGCTGTTTGAAAGTCTTATTCTTTCTCTTTAAAATGTCCCATAACCCTCTGGTTTTTCTAATATCCTATTCTCCTAGCTTAGTGACATGTACCATAAATAATGCATTCAGGTGATTTTAGAAAAGCATTTTATTTCCAGGCACTTGTAGAGAGTCTAATCAATATTTATACTTGTTCAAGGGGTTTCCTTTTTTTCATTAAGAGACATTTTCTACTTTTCTTTGTATGAATGTTTGACCTTGTATCAAATAACAAGTCTTTCCCCTGGTAGAAACCCCCAAGCCCAGTGGTGAAGCCTTGCCCCTTCTCAATAATTAGGAAGCAAGGGCTTACAGGCAACATGGGCTGATCCCAAGTCCCATTTTTGCTAGCTCTTCACATTTGAATGTAGTTCAGAAAATTGGATTATAGACTAGGTCTGCTATCTTCAGCCCAATGCCAGTGCAATTTCTATTAGCAATGTTTATAGTGCCAGGAGCTGGAAATTCTAAAAAAAACAAGGTGATTAAAAATAACCTTGGATTGGCATGACTAACTTGTTTCAGAAGCCTTCTTCCTCCACACAAAAATTTGATATTAATTAAAAATTGTCCAGCCCTGAACTATGTTTGCAGGTATATCTTGAGGCTGATAGAAGAAGAAGGAACGCCGGCACTAGGGAGGTTAGTTGTGAGGTATGGGGGTGAAGGCCCTGGGTGCCTGGGGGTCCAGGTCCTAGGATGGCTCTGCTCCTGGTTGGCTGTGTGACAAAGGGAAGTCACTCAACTTTTCTGAGAGTCAGTTTCCTTGTCAGTTGAATGAAGAGACTGGCTCAGTGATTCAGGCAACTTTGCTGCAGCCAGTCCACAAGCATAGTTATTACGTTCCTACCTTGTGCCGGCACTATACTATGTTCTGGGAACGTAGCCATGAAGGAGACTTACTGGCCAAGGTGTCAATGCGACATTTGGGTGTGCTTGTCCTCAGTCCCAAAGCACAGCCTCTGTGCCCATGTGACTGGCTTGCTCATAGCCATCTTTTCTTATAAACATTTAGGCCTGTGTGCATGTCAAGCCTGGGTCACCAGTTCAGGCTCCTGCTCCACTCCATGGGGCATCAGTTTCCCTTCACCTGGTTCTCTTTCCTGCTGACTGACCTCAACCCAATGGAGAGTATAAAACTTCTAAAAGCACTGCTGAAGAAGAAGAGGAAGAGGGCAGAGATTACCCTTCTCGTCCCTGAGGTACCTTGACCCTGCTCTCCAGCCAGGGATGGTGTTAGGTTTTAGGGCCACAGAGAGGAAGTTGCAGCCAGTTCTGCAAAAGTTCCTTTCAGGGCAATGGAATGAAGAGGGTCCCTCTCATTCTAGCACATAACTTGTGGTTTTGTGTTGTGCTGCTCAGAAAGTGGAGGCAGTTTTTCTAACAGAAACAAATTTTGTTTGCCTTACCAGGCAAAAAGGAAAAGCAGTTAGGAAAGCTTCAAGACACAGTGCAGGAGCAGAAAGAAGGCCAGGGGAGGTGTAGGCAGCAGCTGAATGGTGCAGACCTGGGGTGCTGAGTTCAGACTCCATCTGTTACCCTGTTTCAGGGTCTTAAATTCTGGCAAGTGCCAGACTCACCCATAGGGCTTGTTCAAATGCAATTTCGTTGTTCCTGATTCAGTAGGTCTGTGTGGAGCCCAAGAATTTGCTCTTCTAACAAATTTCTGGGTGATGCTGGTTCATTCCATTGTACTAAAGAGAGTGGCTTGAAGGGAGTAAGATCTTTTTTCCCCTGGGTTTTATTTGTTTATTCACCTCCCCCTTATTACTTCAGAGAGGATTAAAGATGGGAAAGAAGGCTTCAGCATCACCCACCCTCCCAGATGGCAAGAGCTTCAGTGCATGTGCAATAAAACGTTGTCACTGTACTCTGGGAAGGTGTGGACTGTGGGCTGTGAGCTCCAGGGCCCCCAACCTTGTGCAGTCAAGGTAATGGAGAAATTGATGCCTTCCTAAGCCTGAGTAAGGCAAGCAGCAGCCACGCAGATTGTGAATCAGGGCTTGGGATTTTTCCTCTCATAACCAAGAGACCAGAGATCTACCCCTTCAGCCCACTCCCACCACAGGTTGCAGGTTGTCAGCACCATGGCTGCTTGGAAGGGTTTAACCAGAGTGAATCAAGCAGTCACAGATGCTGGAGCAGCAGGCTGGGCTGCCTCCATTTGCATTCTGTCTCCCAGCACAGCTTGAGGGAGATGGGCACCAGCTTTGGTGAGGGCCAGAATCTGTCTCGGAACCAGGCCCTGCAGGAGTGAATCCTGACAGCCAGGGAGGGGACAGTGGCTGAGGAGAAGTAAAGGTGGGGTGCACCATCATTCACTGATGAGCCAGGCCTAGAGCCTACCTCCCCGGGATCAGGATGAGCTGAGAGCTGAGCCCTCCTGGCCCATCCTGACAGTGGGATATGGGCCATTGGTGGAAAGCCTGTACTTTTCCCAAGGAGGACCAGTACAGAACCAAGGCCTAGGGAGCCTTTCTGATGTTTCAGCTATGCCCCTCTTCCCTGTCTGAATGTCTGGGGTTCCAATTCCAAGTTAGGTGGCTAGAGTGTGACAACCATGCAGCACCCATCTGCGTTGGCTGAGGGCTGCCCACCTACTTCCCCTGAGAAGCAGAAGTTTCTTTGCCTTTGGGGACAAACTTCAGCAAGCTGCTGAATATTCAGAAGCATGACTGCCCCCACTTCAGGTTATTGTTCACCTACAGAACTCATGGCCCAGCCCATTGCCATATCTGCCACAGGAAAACTTTAAGGCTTCAGGCTGATTGTACTCTGGACACTTGGCCACGCTGTCAGCACGGGCAGTCTCCATGAAGGCTGATCATGGGGATGAGTGTGTATATTTTGGGTGGCTGGAGAAGAGGTCAAAGCCATCCTTGGCGTACGTACATGGGGACGCCTGGATCAAAGTGGTCCTGGAAAACCTCACCTCCAGAGAAGCTGCAGAATGACATGGTGCTGATGGGACTACTGCACTATCGATGCTTCCGACAGATCTGAGGCCACTGACTGATGACCTCTTTGCCTGAGCCTGGCCCCATGTCCTGAAGCTGCTGAGTACCATCTTTATGAGTATAACAGTGGCTCAACCATCCTCTTCCTTGGAATATTAATAAGCCAAGACAAAAGCCCTGGATGTACTGAATACAACAGAAAGCTCAACAGCAGTGAGACTGACCTTAGAATGGTGTTTCACAATGTGTTTCACAATGTGGTTCACAAACCATCTTCATTGGAACCACCTAGGACCCTGCTGCTTAAAATGTGGTTCCCAGACCAGCTGCATCAGCATCAGCTAGAGGTTGGTTAGCAATGCAGAATCTCAGGCCCCACCCCAGACCTATTTTTAAACAAGATCACTGGAGATTTGTAGGCATATATAGGTTGAGAAGCAACAGTCTAGAGGTTTCTCAGATGTGCCACTAGAGAGAATGCTGTTGAGGGTAAGGTTAGGGAGGAGGGATATGCCACTATGATACAGAATCGCTGCACACTAGCTCAGCCTAGGTATTCTTGTGCGTGTGGCCAGGGGTGGGGACTTTGCCAGGGATAGTGGCTCAGGCCTGCACAGAACACACATTCCTGGAAACAAAGCCTACAGGGAGGTAGGGTGATTGCAGTCTAGTCTGTCAATTTTGACAGTGTCTTTCTGAAGATCAATATGCAATATACTTTTTTAGTGTCTCTATATGACAGAGAAAGTATGGAAGGTTTGAGAATAATCATGGCTAAAAGGGAGGAGCCAGAAGCAGAAGAAGAGGTCTCAGTTCAGGCTCCTGAACTGTATATGTATACAGCTCAATCAGAATTGCCCTGGGTCATATTTCTTAGGGCTTAAAAGGGGAGTGAAATGAGAAAACGTAGAAGGATCTTACTTTTTGCCAAGCAACACTAATAGTACTTCTTCCAAAAGGCATAGAACAGTTTATTTTTAATGTCTTGATTGAGATAAAATTCACATATCATACAAGTTATCTATTTAAAGTGTACAATTCTGTTGTATTTAATATATGCGTAGAGTTATGCAACTAACCACCACAATCTAAGTTTAGAACATTTTCACCCATATTCACTTTCAATCACTCCCCATCACTCTCTTTCTCCCCCCAGCCTCAGGCAATCACTAATCTACTTCCCATCTCTGTAGATTTACCTATTCTAAACATTTCATATAAATGAAATCATATAGTATGAGGTTTTTTGTAACTGGCCTCTTTCTCTTAGCACATGTTTTCAAGGCTCATCCATGCTGTAGTATGCATGAGTACTTCATTTCTTTCTATAATAGTCCATTGTATAGATATATTAGATTTTATTTTTTCATTCATCAGGAGATAGACATTTGGGTTCTTTTCACTGTTTGCTATTGTGAATAAACTTGCTATAAACACTCATGTACAAGTTTTTGTGCAGACTTATGTTTTCATTTCTCTTGAGTGTATACCTAGGAGTGAAATTGCTGGGTCATATAGTAACTCCATTTAACCATTTGACAAACTGCCAGACTATTTTCTAAAGTGGCTGCAATATTTTACATTCTCATCAGCAATGCATGAGGGTTCCAATTCTTCCACATCCTTACCATGCCTTGTTATTATCTGTCTTTTTATCTGAGTCATCCTAGTTGGTGTTAGTATCTCATTGTAGTTTGATTTGCATTGCCCTAATGTCTAAGATGTTGAATAAGGCAGTTCTTGTCTTCAAGAAGCTCTCAGTCTAGCCTTAGGGGACACCCCTAAGTCCAGTGACAATGTTTTTGCATTTGTTTATCTATCCACCTGCCCAGCATGCCTGCACCTCATGGATGGGGGTATTTAATTGCTACCATAGGAGGGCCAGTCCTCTCTTAAAATCTCAGACTACAGAGAGAATCACATATGGAATATAGAACCTCAACAGCAATAACCTCTGCATCAAATTATATCACTAATACAATTCTGGCCCTGTTCCAAGGGTGAAGAAGCTCAAGGCTCTTGTTCAGATCTCCCTGCCCAAGACCTAACCTGTATCATACATTCAGCATTTGCCCACTATGTTGCTCTGGGACCTAGCTCCTGCCTTTCTGTCCAGATTCCAGGTCTTGAAATCCAGGCTCCCTGGCTGGTTTACTTCCCATGATGATGGATCTCAACTCTCTTGCTCAGCTTGCCTCTCTTGTCTGTGATGGGAAGGACCTAGGCCATAAGGTCCCTCCAGGTGTGCCTGCCAAGCCCCTATCCTCTGGGTCCAGTCTCAGGAACTCACCCTGCCTCTGATCCAAGTGTCTCGCCTCCTGCACCAGTACCCCTTCCTTCCAGTATTATCAACATCTACTAGATACCCTGTGCTGGTTAAGGCTCTTCTGAGTCTCACAACTGAAAACACAGACTGAAGAGAGTTCTCATGTGGCTGAAAAGCTCAGCTGGGTTCTGGTTTGAACAGGGCTTTGCTGAGAGACTCACAGGGACTTTCTCATTCACCATTGCTTGGGGTTTCTCTTTTGTGATTTCTTTTTAGGTTATTCCTTGTGGTAGCAAGAGGTGGTTACAACTGTCCCAGATCTTATATCTTCTCAGCTTCATCTCCTATGGGAAAGCATGAAAATCTCTTATCCTAAAGTTTCAGTGAGGCTCACCAAATCTGATTGGGTCATATGTTCACCCATAGTCCAATCCCTGAGCTAGAGTGGGAATCTGATGCACTGACTGGCTTGGGTCTGGATCTGATGTTCACCCTGTGGAACTGAGAGTGGGGAGTGTGCACTCACAGGTGGAGGAAGGCTTTGGAACCCACAGTTCCCCTGGATTAGTTCATTGGGGGTAAAGGGTCTTGTGTGTCTTTCAAATCTGGGTGATGTAAACTTTTACCAATTGGACAATTGAACTGAAATCACCATTGAAGATGATGGAGCCTGAGAAGTTTCCCGAGGTCACTATGTATAGCCTCCAGATTCTTTGGAAGGCCCAACTCCTCAAAGACCAGGCCCAGAGGAGGGTGAACTTGGGGAAATGCCTCCCATGTCTACTCCTTTCCCTGCTCTCTCTCAGTGGGAATCTCAGGACTTCTTTCTATTTTTCAGATGCTACTGTGCTCCCTACAGCCTGTTACTCTTCTGGCTTCCTTTGGGTCTGACAGCTGCAGTCACACCCCCAGTCCCTGTGTTTGTACCTCCTGTCAAACTTACATGTCCAAAGTCCTAGGCCTTCCATAGCTCTGATCTCTTCCAATCTGGCAATCTTAACAGTGGTTCTGGGAAAATGGGCACATATACTGTAGCGCCTTCCCAGAGAAAGTTTGAGTTTCACTGAAGTCCTAGCCTAATGTTCAAAGACAGGCAAGTTAATTGGGTCTAGTTGTCCTGTTTCTTTCCTTTCGTTGCATAGATTACACAGTGTGCACATAAGCTGTGACTAGGGCCCTTTCCCAAGCTGGTCCTGAGTGTTCTGTGCTGTGCAGTCTGTGGGGTTTCAGCTCTGCTCCTGGAGAATCCATCTTTCATCAATTCTGGGGAACTATTAATTTGTCTGTCTTTTTCCCTTTAACTTTTTCAAAGCAGGTAATATTTGAGTAGTTCTAACTTCAAAAATTACAGAAGCTTGGAGTGTAGGAGTCTCTGACCCCTCCCTGTTCCCCATCTGTCCAATTCTTCACTGCTCACTAAAGAGGATGAAGGGTTGAGCCAGCTTCTCCAGATGGCTGCTCAGTGGGCTCAGCTTCATGTATTGAACGGTCTACTTTTCTCCACTGATCTGAGAGGCTATCACATTTCTGGACTTTGTGTTCTGTTCCACTGTTGTTCTGTGCACCCATATCACTGAGCGTCGAGGGTAGGCAGCAGCTCTCTCCTTCCTCACCCTGCCCCAGACTCCAGTTCGCCTCCTCCTTTCAGATCCAATGCTGACACTAGTAAGAACATTCTTCAGCGTGACATCTGCAGTAGATACTATTATTCCCATTTTATGGGTAAAGAAAATAAGGAACAGAGAGGTCAAAGTAACTCACTCACGGCCACATAGCTGGTAGGTGGAGAAGCAACAGAAGTCCTGAAACAGATACCTCACTGCCACACTATCCATGTTGTTTTTCAGAATATTATTCTAATGAGCACTAATAACTATTGCTGATTGAGAGCTAATTGCTAGGAATGTATTGAGTACCTTGAGTACTTTGCACATAGTGTCTCAAGTGACTTACATTTGACTTATAATTGCCCTACAATGTTCATGTGGTCATCAGTTTGTGCACATGGGAACCTGAGGCTCAGAGGGGCTACCTAAATTGCTAACGGCTACTGGGCTGCTATGTGTTGCTCCATTTTCACATTTACAATCAAGAATTCTTCCTTGTTCCTTTGTTATCATTTCCTTTAGCAGCCACCAGCCTGACAGCTGTTTCCAAAGGTGCAAAGGAGGGACGGGCTCCTTACAGCTCTCTCCCTGACCAGAACTCCTGAGGCAGCCCCCTTTTCCTCATGTGTTGATTTCTTAGGCTATGAAATTCTCTCAAACAACATGTGAACTCTCACTGCAGGGTCTCTGTCTTCTAGGGCAACTGAGGGTCAGTGTTGATACAGCTGATGGGGAGATCCCTGTTAGTGAGAAGGAAAATAAATGGTGAATTGGTTAATGGGGGATCTTAAAACCCAGACAGGGAAACTCAGTCCTGATGGGACAGGAGTGAGGAGCCTCAGATTTCTGAGTAGAGAAATAAAACACCAAAATGATGTTTAAGAAAAGTTAGTCATGGCTTATATGCATTCTTTATAATCTCTGCAAAGAAAGGAAAGAAACAGGACAACTAAACCCAATGAACATTCTTTGTATAGGCTTTGACCTTCAGGGCACTTTACTTTGTCCATGTGATCTAAACTTATCTGAATGGCCCAGTACCCCTTATTTTTCTCTGTGGACCAGGGAGTCCCTGTGCCCTAAGAGTCTAGGAGAACAGGGAACGGCTTTCTCTTTTAGATCAGTCTTTTATTCCAAAGTCTGGGGAAAATGTTAGGCAGGCTGCAGAACCCTTAACTCAGAGTACAGTGTCCTTCATGATCTGGCATCTGCCTTATTACTCTGGCCATCACCTTCCACCTTTCTATGTTGTGTTTCTAATCAAACTGAGAAGAGGAAGAGTTAGAATAGAAGGGGGCTGGGCCATTTTCTGGAATGGTTTTGCCACTTCTAGTATAACTCATCCCTTCTTGAGTCTTAGCTGGGATGCACTCTTTTTAGGGCAGCCTCCCTTGGCCCTCTAAGGTGGGGTGGGGGCTCCTTCAATGGCACCCCACTGTGGCCTGCCATGTCCTGGTCATTCCTGCTGGCTCTGTGATGGTCTGACAACTCATGTGTCCCCCTGGACGCTGAGTTCCTAGTGGGAAATGCCCGTGTCTCAGTTGTCCGAGACCTCACACACAGCAGCTGTCCAGAAAATGCTGGCTCATGAATAATGAAGGAACATTGCCATGGGCCAGCTGTCCCCATCTGTTGCACCAACTGACTAGTTGGCTTTTGGCTCCTTGAATCTCCTCCTTGTCATTCCAACAAGAAAACCTTTGCTCCTAAATCAGAAGTACAGGAACTCCTTCCTTCCCAGGAAGACCTTTCTTTCTGGATTCCTGACCTCATGCCTCCTAGATCCTGGATTTCTCAAAGAGCCCCCCTCTCCTCAGAACCCCCAGCAGTGCCCCTCACAGCCTCCTTCCCATGTGCCAGTAAATAAAAAAGCAATGTCTTCACTGGCCATGTGGCTGACTTCCTGAAGCCACCAGCCTGCTGTGACACAGACCTCCTTGACCAACCCTGAGTCAGGCTCCTCTGTGCCCTCCTCTGGACAAGCTGCCACCTTGGGCTCTGTCTTCATCCTGATTAATCCAGTTTTGTAGCAAGAATCATGCTGAGTCAGTTTAGCAAAAATCTCCCCACCCTTGGAATCTGATCAAAATCCTTATCGCCCCACTCTTATCACTCTGGGCTGCCTCCCACAAGAAACCTGTTAGATCAATTTAGCCAGGATCCCTCTCACCCCTGGTGTTTTCCTTTTAGTAATCTTCCATCTGCTGACCCTACCTTGCTCCTTGACTGTAAATTCCCCCTTGCCTTTATTGTATTGAGTATTAAGCCCACCATTTCTCCCCTAGTGCAATGCCCCTATTACCATGGTCCCTCTTAAATAGTCTTCCTTTCCACCTTTTACAAAGGCCATGAATTATTTTTCTTCAGTGACAACCCACAGCCTCCAACCTTGTGAGCCTGTCTTCTCAGGTGCCAATGCTGTGTCTCCACCACTTCCCACAGGCCTCACCTCTCTTCCTCTTAGTAGCACTTCAGACTTTACTCTGTCTTGATTGATTACTCCATTCCTTTACCTTCTGTGATTTCTCAGCATTTGGTTTTCCCCCCTCCTTAAGTTTGTCTACCTACTTCTTAAATATAGATTCTCCCAACCCCAAGTTTGCATTTTTAACCTTCTGCTTCTCTTACTCTGAGCACACTGCCTCTCCAGGGACTAACCCCCCAGGCCTCAAAATTGTCAAAGCCTCTTAGAAAATACCCACAGCTTGTGAACTTAGCTCAGG
The DNA here is from genome assembly GCF_019186645.2 of Phyllostomus hastatus. Classification (NCBI taxonomy): domain Eukaryota; kingdom Metazoa; phylum Chordata; class Mammalia; order Chiroptera; family Phyllostomidae; genus Phyllostomus; species Phyllostomus hastatus. The sequence continues at coordinate 12,635,831 of NW_025334038.1, forward strand.
ATCCCTCGTCCCTTAGGGTGGTGGCTGAGCCTTAGATGTTGCTTAAAGGGTGTCCGAATGAACTGGGGGAAGTCTGGTGGCGTGGGCCATATCCTGCAATGAGCCCAGTTGCCTCCACTTGCCTCATTCCCCGGACATGCACTTGGGCAGCCAGTTGCAGAGACCCATTGTGGACAAGGGCCAAGGAAGCAGCTGGAGCAGCTGGTGTTCCAGGTGTCCAGGTGCCCAGTTTGCACTAGGAGAAGTTAATGTCCCAGATGCCCAGGGACTAAGGTATATCATCCAAGGTGTTGGCCAGTCAGGGTATCCTGGTGAGCCCAACTCCAAGTAACTTCCCATATGCTGGGCAATTATGTTTGCAGCTTCTATACACTTACAGTGGCATGCAAGCCATCTGTAAGCTGATGGTTCTAAGAATTCTTGTGCATTTTTCAAATAAACATATCATCACTATTTTGAAATACTTGGCATAAAAAATCTGATTGAATTTGAAATCTGTTTATATTACCACAAAAAATGTCAATATTATTTATTTGTCAATGAAGGAAATAGTTATTTGATTATTCCAATGTAATATTTGAATGGTTGTAAAAATTGATTTTAAAATTTATATTACAGCCTTTTGAGAAGAGAGTCTCTTGTTGATGGGGATTGTCAGGAGTTTGAAGAGACTGTCACTAAAAAGTGCTGTTCCAGGGTCTGCTGTTCCAGGGTCTGCTGTTCCAGGGCCTGCTGTTCCAGGGTCTGTTTTTCCAGGGCCTGCTGTTCCAGGGTCTGCTGTTCCAGGGTTATGTGCAGCTGTTTCCAACATGTGTTCCCCTAAGAGAATGGGAGAAGTCATAGGGAACCATTTTGCATGGCATGGAAATGTAGCTCAGCTCCCACTGAGAAAGGCCAGTGGGGAGCGAGTGGCACACAGGACCCATGCCCACGGATAGGTTTTCCTGTGGGGAATCAGGCCTGCATTGTACCTAAACTGCTGTGAGACTTGCTTTTGCTAAAACTCCCTCACCATGAATTGAGGCAGCAAGTACTTACTGGAACTTCCTAAAATCCATGCTAAACCTCCCAAGTATAGAGTGTAAACCCGTTCAACCACTTTTTCCCTTGGTCTGCAACATCCTTCTCTTTGAAGTAATTAGCAACATTCTTTCCTTTGTTATCTGTAAAAGGTAATCACCTGCAGTGAACCTGTACATAGTAAATGAGGACCATCCTCAACGTAATGTACCCAGAAAAGCAATAAAAGCAATAAAAGCCTGCCCAGACAGGGGCTGGGCCCTCTCTCTCACTTAGAGAGTGGCCATTTGGTCCCTTTTTTCCCCACAGGATTTCTGTAGTCCGTGTGCATTTGTTCATAGCAGCCACAACATACATGGATACTGCCGGCCAGGATCCGCATCAAGTGGTTACAAAACTACATTCACAGGCAAAACTTTGAGTGTCTCACTTAAATATTTAGAGTCCTTTTATTTGGAAATTGTATATAAATTCATGATTGAATACCTTTCTCAAAGTTTTATATTTTATTTTTTTTATATGGTAGTTTCCTCTTATCTGTGGTTTTGCTTTCTGTGGTTTCAGTTAATCACAGTCAACCATGGTCTGAAAATATTAAGTGGAAAGTTCCAGAAATAAACAATACATAAGTTTTAAATTGTGTGCTGTTCTGAGTAGCATGATGAAATCTTTCACCATCCTGCTCTGTCCTGCCAGGGACGTGAATTACCCATCCACCCAGCATCTCTTACAGGTCTGTACATGCAACCCACTCACCAGGAGCTATCTTCGGATTCAGGCATCCACTGGGGGGCTTACAATGTATTCCCTGCAGATAAAGTGTAGTAAGTTTTTCCCCTTTATACTCTAAATTTCCTTCAGTTTACTTCAGAGTAGGACACAAATGCTATCATTTTTTTTCCTGTATGCTATAACATGAAGAATGTTGGGAATTAAAAAAATTACTGAGATGCAATTTATATACTATACAGTTCACCCATTTTAAAGGTACAATTCAATGATTTTTAGTAAATTTATTTAATTGTACAACCATTACCATCCATTTTTAGAACACATTCTTCATCTCAATAAGATGGGAAGCTAGTTTAGAAGGATGTTGAGAAGGGACCAGAAGGCATTCCTGAGGAGGGAAGGCCTTTGGGTGCTGAGCAAACATACAGGCAAGTACAAAGATGCTAAATTCCTAGGACCAGGAATTCCAAGCGGGACAGGGAAGATCAAGGGAATGGATGTTGCTTTGGGGAGGGGCTTGTGGCTCTGCTCATACATCACCTGTGTGGAGAGGCCTTTCCAGTTCGGCACAGCAGCTGCTGCTCCTTGTCGTGGGCTCCGGTGTCCACATCTCATGGCAGAACAAGTACAGGTGTCTTTTTGCATTACGCTTCTGCTGTGCTGCCAGAACTTAGTCCCATCTCTGGCACACAGCAGGGACTCAATAATAAATCATTGCTAGCTCTTTATCCTCCCCTCCATGGTTGCTGGCACATGGGGACAGTCTCCAGTGATCAACAGTGACTAAAACAGAAACAGACTGTCTGAGTGCATGGAACAACAGAGTTAGTGTAGGCTAGATGTCACAGTCTGGGGTTCTTGCCTGGCTCTGCTTTTGACCATTTGTCTCTCTGTGCTGCCCTTGCAACTTTCAGCTGTCCCATTGCCTCCAAAGCAAGGCTGCTGAGTCATATGCTATCTCAGTTGCCTTCTAGCTACAGAAGCCCACTATTCCCAAGGTGCATCTTTCCCCCAGTGTCTAGGGGAGCTCCCTGCATTTGAAGGTACCATTTCCAGGGAGCAAGGGAGGCCACAATAGGGCCACTATCTAGACTCTGGCTCTGCTTGGGGACTTGGCATCAGGGGACTTGGCATCAGAGCTTTTGCCCAGATGGCTGTGCCATCCCTAGACACTGTGACGACAGCAAGTAGATCAAGTGCCTTCGCCACCTCCAGAAGCAGGTATATGGGCAAGACGGCTTCTCTGGGTGCTGGAAAAATGAGGAGATTTAAAGCAAGCACATCAAGTTATTTCTGTGTGGATTTAACAGCTGCCCAGACTTGCAAACCCCTTTTTAAAAGCAGAGTTGCTTCACTAATGATTGAGCTCCATTATTCTTTATCACTAGACTCTAAACTTTGCCCCATATTTCCCCTGTGTTCTCATGCTCACTAACCCCTTTATCCACTCTCATAAACCTACACTTAAGGCTGACATAAAATACAGCCAGGATGCCACGGGAAGCTTTCTGGCAGTGGCTCAAGGTAGCAAAGTGATTGTGGCTATGACAGAGAAATCCTCCCAGACTATATTTGATCCAAGGTACCTCAGGTAGGTTTCTGGGATGGAGACGGGAGATCCTCTGCTTCCTGCTGCTAGGGCTCCAGGGCTGACACTTTGGGGTTGGGCTGGAGCAGCGGCCCCAAGGGAGGCAGCCTGTGGCCCCTCCAGCATCCTCTCCACTCCCTGGGCAGTTGGGGACCTGCCTGTACACCCTGAGACGGATCAGACCTGACCATTGTTTTCCTGTCGCATCCTGTTGTTAATTAAATAACAAATCTTCACAGCTGGTGACTGCCACTTCATTTCATCCGCTCCTCCTCCCTTCTGTGCACTAATTAGTGCAAAAGCAGGGAGCAAATGTTCAAGCATTGATTTGCCTTAGTGGTGCCGGTTATCATGGGAACAACCTGCCCTCCTCCAGGCAGATAAACTCCCCAAACCCTGAGTTTGGACTGCATGCTTCTTTCCTCATAGATTTTTGGCTTTGCTAGGCCAAGATGGGAACCCAAATATTGAAGGGACTAACACCACATTTGTCTCCTCCGGTTTTGAGGAACAAAAGGGATTGTGAGCAGGAAAGGGGAGAGAACACCTCCGTAGGATGTGACTCATTTAAAGGTGTTGGCTGGTCTTGTTTTAAAAAAAGTCAACCTCTCAAAGGTGGCAACCTAGTCTAGACAAATGTCACGTGGAATGTGGCAAAAAAGCCTCTACTAACACCCTTCTGTTTCTGAAGTGAGTCTGCCTCCGACAGCTCTCAGCCCTGCTGGTGCATCAGACCCCTCAGGGACAAGGTGCCATCAGAGCCACAGAGTCTTGTAAAGTTGTGGCCTGGAGAGGAATTCGAGGGCCGAGGGGTGCTCCTCGAAGCAGTGCAGGCAGAAAGTCCCTGGCCCTCATCACTAAGGTGCTTGCCAAGAGATCTCTATGGCCAGTCAGCCCCTAGTAAGGCTACATAGCACTATGGCAGCGGAAGAGGAGTATGTGGTCTTCTGCTCAGTCGGCAGTATTTTAAAGGAAACTGCATTGTGTGTATTAGGGGATTTTATCTATTGTGTCTTTTTTTTTCTTCCTAGTACTTTCTTCCATTCTTGGTGAATAATCTCCTTCATTTATCTCCCATTTGTACTGCAAAAACACAGGGGCATAACCTTAATCATTTCACTTTCTCCGCATCTCTTCTCATACTGTTCTCACCTGTATCAGGGGCCATGTGGGAGCATGCGGTACTCAATTAGCAATGTCTGCCAGGGTGTGGGTGAGGGCAGTGCCACGTAAGTTAAGTATCTATCATCCCATCCTTGAAAACAATCAGAAAACTGTGGTAAAATACACATAACATAAAATTTGCCATCTAAACCATGTTTAAATGTGCAGTTCAGTAATATTAAATACATCCACACTGCTCTTCAATCCACGTTTAGAACTTTTTCATCTTGCAAAACTAAAACTCTATACCCATGAAATAGCAACTCCCTATCCTTTACCTCCTGGTCTCTGGTAACCAGCATTCTACTTTCTGTTTCTATGAGCTTGACTACTTGAGGTAGGTAGAATTATACAGCATTGTCTTTTTGTGTCTGGTGTATTTCACTTAGCATATTGTCTTCAGCATTCATCCATGTAGCATGTGTCAGAATTTCCTTCCTTCTTAAGGCTTAATAATGTTCCATTGTGTGAATTACCACATTTGGTCACCTGTCAATGGACATTTGAGTGACTTCCATATTTTGGCTGTTGCGAAAAATGCTGCTATGAACATGGGTGTACACATACCTGATCCCTTTCTTTAAAAATTTTCCCAAGAATTCAATGACCTAACTTAGTGATTTTCTGGTTACATTAGAACAACCTGTAGAGCTTTAAAAAGTTGCCATCCCCTAAGCGAACACCTGAATTAAACTGAAATGCCCGGAAGTTGAACCCATTGATTAAGAATCAGATGTGCTTGTTAAGAATACAGATTCTCTGGAGACTGTGCTTCAGTTGGTTTGGGATGGAGCCCAGGATGCTGTACTATTAAAAAGGAGCCCAAGGATTCTCATGATGGGGCATTTTAGAAATTGCTGTCTACATCATTGATTAAAAGCCCCCCTAATTAACCTCCGTACAGCCTTTATTTTTGAGTCATGAATAACCCAAACTATTTGCTAGTTACCGTATGTATCTTGGTCTTATATCCCCACCTGGATTGCAAATTCATAAAGCTGTAGAATTTCTGAACTCAAAGGGGCCATAGGGGACCCTTCTACTAAGACCATAACTTAGTTGGTTTCAAGACTGAGTCTAAATTCAAAGTTCCCTCTACTCAGTGAAAATTTAAATTTTTGTTTTCCCACCACTAAGGCAGGCCAGCACTTTAGTTTTAAGAAAGACGGTGTGACTAGCTGTCCTGGAGAAAGGCTGGGTGCTCACACGTACACATTCTGCTGCTCTGAGGAGCCCCTGTCCATCAATGGTTGGCACAGCATCATGAGGTATGAGTGACTGGGTGACAAATGGATCTGAGCTGTGTCTACAATGGGCCCAAGGTGTCCATATAACTGACTTTTAGGCCAGGTTCAAGTCCATATTTCCTGTGAGAGCTGGGACCAGTGTGGATATTATTGTACTTCCTGCCTTAAGTCATGAATCATAAGTCATGCTGCATTAATTGAACATTGACTGCCCCAGGTGCTATCTAGATGGACTGCATGGATAATTGGATAGGCCTACAAGAAAATGAAAGCTTGGAAATTTTAAGTTGACTTGTCCATGGTGACTTGCTAGCAAGTGACAAGGCTTGAATTTGGGGACAGGCTGATTTATCAATTCATTCTCTTAGTTACTGTGCTGTTTTACATTGAGGAAAAGAGGAAGTGAGTAAAATGCTTCATGGAGTGTCTAGTTCATTAGAGAAGTTCAGTAAATTGCCATCATCATTATCACTGCAACAGCAACTAACCCTTCCTTGCATGGCTTTTATTATGGGCCAGGCATGGCTTTAAACACCTGACATATATTTATTTGCAAAATAACCCTGTGAGGTATACAATTATAACAGATTTTACAGATGAGGAATCTGAGGCACAAAAGATTATATAATTCAAAGTTATATATCTGTAAGTGGCTGAGGTGGGATTTGAACTAAGGAGTATCACTTGGAGATGCACAGGACCCATGCCCATGGATAAGTTCTCCTGTGGGGAATCAGGCCTGCAATGTGCCTAGGCCGTTTTGAGACTTGCTTTTGCTAAAACTCCCTCACCCTAAATTGAGACAGCAAGTATTTACTGTAACTTCCTAAAGTCTGTGCTAAACCTTCCAAGGACAAGTGTAATTGGTTCAACTTCTTTTCCCTTTTCATTTGCAAATATCCTTCTTCTGTGATGTGATTAGAAGCATTTGTTTTCTATGAAAGGTAACCACCTAAAGCCAACCTGTGTCTAGCAAATGAGGACCATCATGTAATATGATCAGAAAAAGAAATAAAGGCCTGTCATGATGGAGACCACGGCTTTTGCTCCCTTTGAGAGAGAAGCCATGCTGTCCCTTTTCCTCCACAGGACATGGTAGTCTGTGTGAATGTCTCTCCCCTATTCACAATGTCCTGGACCCCATGAGCTGAGGTCCACATCAGTAGGTCCCATGCTTAAGACAAGGGTGAAGCTTCTATAGCATGGCCAAAGCTGCCGTCCCTGTTTTATTTTTCAACATATTTATGCACGCTCTTATGGGTTAAATTATGTTCCACAAAAACATATGTTAAAGTCCTAACTCTCAGTACCTCAGAATATGACTTATTTGGAAATAGGATTGTTGCAGATGAATTGGTTAAGTGATATGAGGTCATACCAAATTAGGGTGAGTCACCTAATATCCCTGATATCCTTAAAAAAAAAGAGAAGAGACACAGAGACAGACACACAGAGAGAAGACAACTGTATGGTGATGAGGTACACATCGGAAGGATGTATTAACAAGCCAAGGAATGCCACAGACTGCCAGTGAACATTAGCAGCTGGAAGAGGTAAGGCAGGGTTCTCCCCTACAGGTATCGGAGGGAACGTGGCCCTCTGACACGTCGATCTCAGACTCCCAGCTTCAAGAACTGTGAGAGAAGAAATTTCTGTTGTTTTAAGCCATCTAGTCTGTGGTATTTTGTTATGGCAGCCAGAAGAAACTAATACAACACATGTGCCTCCTTAGATAGGTTTGTGAGTTCTCTCTCACTGTTTAAATGAAACTATTCCTCACTTAATGGACATTCTTCAAAGACACCACCAGTTGAAGATTGTGCAAGCCCAGTGGACCCCTTGGACGTGGCAGTGCTCCCCTTCCCCATCAATCACCACCATGAGGGAAACATGAAGACTGCCCTCAAACCTGGTAAAAAGTCAGCCAAAAGTGTCTTGATAGCAAATTATCAAGATGTTTGATCTATAAATGTTGTCTACTATTATTGTAATAAGTTAATCTTACCCCAAACATATTGTGCCTTGAAGAAATAGCTGATGATCAAACCATCACAATCAATAGGATATTTAATATTCTTTATTTCATTTTTATATCATCCCTTTAAATATTTTGCTTTTATGCCTTTTAATAATATATGTACCATTTCTTCACTAAAGCACATATTTATACCTTATACATAAATGAAAGAATACATAAATGCATATATATTGGCAACATGTGCTCACATTTTTAAATTAAGGGGTTACACGATTAAGGTTGGAGACCCCTGATCTAGCCAGACCCACCCCTCTTTTATGCATGAGGCCAAAGGTCCAGGGTGGTTATGTGAACAGGTTACCATGGTCAAAACTTGAACTGGGGTCTTCTGACCACAGGCTGGGGTCAAGACTTTGTACAACTCTCCCTCAAAGATGTAGTGAGATACACACTTTGCCCTATTTTAGCATCATGAGGCTGTGGGCGATTTTGAGTAAGATGCTCTTGTTCAGCAAACCTTGGGAGCAGAGGTATTGCAGCAGGGTCAAGCAAGTGCGGGTTGGAATTCTGGCTCTGCTGCCCAGTGGTTGTGTGACCTGGCGCAAGTAAGTGCTTTAACCTCTTTGATCCTCAATGAGATGTGAATAATTGTGCTTATGGCATAGGGTTGTTTTAAAGAATAAGTTACAAAATGTTGTCAAAGTGTACACTACCTCTTTCTTACAGTCTAGTTGTAATAGTTGATCCCTGTTGAGATTATGAAGGTACAGGAGATATAATTCTATAATTCTGTCTCATGTATGGAGGTGTTCCTGGGTACTGAGGGATAAGATCCATGTTCAGGTGTGAACACCGTTTGCCTGGCTGGGCATGTGGCACAGAGGTGGTGTGGCGCTGCACATGGCAACCAGCCCAGGGAGCCCAGTGATGGCTTCTGTGGGCCGATATTTGCTGGGTTGAGACCTGCAATTCTCATGGCCTTTCCATGATCTCAGGTCACATTTTTGGTATTATGCTAAGTGAAATAAGTCTCTTGAAAGACAAATACCATATAATTTCACTTATATGTGGAATCTAAAGAGCAATATAAACAAACAAGCAAAACAGAAACAGACTCCTACATACAGAGAACAGACTGATAGTTGCCAGATGAGAGGGGGGTTGTGGGGATGGATGAAAAGGTAAAGGGACTGAGAAGCACAAATTGACATTTACAGAATAGTCGTGGGGATATAAAGTACAGCATAGGAAACAGAGTCCATAGTATTGTAATAAATACGTATGGTGACAAGTGGGTACTGGGAATATCAGAGGGAATACTTTGTAAAGTATATGATTGTCTAACCACTATGTTGTACACCTGAAAATATACAAAATAATATGAATGTGAGTTGTAATTGAAAAAATGTACTAATTGAAAAAATTAAGAAAAATCCACATGGCTGATTGGGAGTCACATTTTTTCTTTGGTCTTGGTCAGAGGCAAATGTCTTGATGAAGAGTGGCCTCCTTCTCACCTCTACCCACTCCTCAATCCACCAAACCTGGCTTTTACCCCTCAGCGTTCTGGACAATGCCCAGCCAAGGGCCTTAATGACTTCCTGTTGTCAGGACTGATGGACACCTCTTGACTGTTACGGTGACTTCTCAGCGCCACTGTCATTGTTGAGACCATTTGACCCCTTTGTTCCTGAAGCTGGCTCTCTTTCTTAACTGAGGAGCACCACACTCTCTTGGCTTTCCTCTTCTCTTCGCATGCTTCTTCTCACTCTCCTTTGCTGGCTGACGTGCTTCGGCTCTGCTTTTACACGCTGGAACTTCTCCCAGTTCTGCTCTAGGCCCCTGTTTTTCCTGAACAATTCTATCTGTGGGCTTGGCCCCCACCCCATTTGGCATCACTGATCCTCAGACAGAGGGAGGGCTGTTGAAATTGCCTGCCAGGAGAGAGGCTTTTTCAGACTACATGTGCAATTACAGCGGCTCTGAATGTACCATCTGTCACTGACATTCACTGTCACAGTGGGCCTTCTATGGGTGGTGGCTCCTCAGTTGTGTGTGGGTGTGTGCGTGTGCTGAGGAGCTCGTATTTAGTGCTGACAGATCCCAATCTAGCACTTGTACATGCGGGTGCTACTACACATAGTTTCCTGGATGCCCATTAGGTACCCCACACTCAATCTGACCCAAGTGACACTCAGCTTTCCTGTAAACTTGCTCCTTTTTTCATCTTCAGTTTCAGCGAGTGGCACCATCATTCAAACAGCTGCTGAAGCCAAAATCTGGTTATCACCCTTGACTCCTCCTGTTCCATTATCCTCAACCTGACACCCACAATCAATTACCAAGCCCTTGTGAATCTACCTCCTAAAAGCCATTTGCATCAGATCATTTCTCTTCTTCTCATTGATGTTGTAATTCTCACTTCCGTTTGATTTCCACTCTCTCAGCCTCTGCCACACTGGGCCTCCGCAAATGCAGTCTCGTTGTGGAGCTTCCCTGCTGGAGTGCTTTCGGTTCCCTGCTGCCCTTGGGACCCAGCTGTCCCTGTCCCCTCTTCAGCTCATTTCTTGCCTCTTCTCCTCTTACTCTACATGTTTTGGTCATACTTAGGGGTACCTATATTTGATTGTCCACACCAGAATATACTTGAGAATGAAAGAGGGTGCTGTCAATAATTTCTCTGTGACAATAAAACTAGGTATCTCCCAAGAAACCCAGGAGGTATAGTCAACCCTCATCTTATTGAGCCTTACTCAAACATGTTTTGTTTTCTTTCATTTTCAACCTTTGTTTTGATGTTCCCCTCCATCTGCCTTTTTGAAATCTTCACTTCTTCTCTGTGTTCTCCTAACGCCCTGTACCTCATCCATTTAGCATGTAAAACAGTCCATTTTAACTGTCTTTTGTTTTCATCTGCACCAAAGAGAAAAAAGTCAGTTTGGGTCTAGAGTTCATTTAATGATTCTACCACTCCCTAGACTGCTTTCTCCAGCACTACCCCACCCTTTTTCAAATCAGAGAGAGTAGGTTTCAGGCTTAGATTCATTGTGTAAATGACAGAATCGAGCTGGAAATTTAAAACACCATCTTGTTTATTTATTTATTTATCTATTTATTTATTTATTTTAAAAATATTTTATTTATTTATTTTTAGAGCGGGGAAGGGAGGGAGAAAGAGAGAGAGAGAAACATCCATGTGTGGTTGCCTCTCACGTGGCCCCCACTGGGGATGTGGGCTGCAACCCAGGCATGTGCCCTGACTGGGAATCGAATCTGTGATGCTTTGGTTCACAGCCCGCGCTCAATCCACTGAGCTATGCCAGCCAGGGCTTCCATCTTGTTTATTTTATTGATTGATATTTATCTTCTGTTTATGACAAGTGATGTGCATTTTCTATTTGTGCTAATGATACATTTTTAAAAAAAAACAGCTAAGTAAAAGAAAAGGAGTCAATTAAATAAAAACTTTAATGATAGCCCAGTTGATATATGAACGTGCAGGAAAATTATGATAGCTGGCACATCTCCTGAGAATAAGGACATTCTCCTATTATAAGACAATAAATATAATTATTACACTTAGGAAAATTAACATAATGCAAGGTATGTAACTTCTGATATATTCTAAATATTCACATTTAAAAGTAAATCTCTTATGTTACTCTTTTAAATATATCCAGTGGAATCTAAATATCATAAGACTTGATAGTCATGGTCATCTATTTTTTAATACATAATCAAGCTCTTCTTTAGCATTTGAATGTTTTGCATCTTTCCTTTTCTTCCTTGGATTTATTCTGTTTACTCCACAAAATTTTATTCTAACATATAATTGTTTATGCTTGAATGTTTTTAATTGATCATCCTAGCATGTCTTTCTAAAACAAAAAATGCACTGATTAAAATTGAACTCTTCCTTTATAACCTGTAATCATAAAACTCTATGTATTAAAAAATTCTTCTTGATTGAGGTGTTATAATTATTATCTGCACACAAATACACTGTTAGTATGCTACTGACCATAGCATCATAATAACATCACAATTCTAGTAACAGTCATAAAATGAAAAATATTTTGAAAATCTATTTTGTAAATGACATGATTGAGGCTTTAACAAATAGTTTGTGTATTCATGGGTGAATATTACTTATTACTACAAAGAGGCAGAGTGCAGCATCAATTCTATTTCAATTTTTAAAGTATATTTTATTATACTTTATGCTATTACAGTTGTGACAATTTTTTTGTCCTCTATCCCCCTCCTCTCTGTACTGCTCCCCTCCCCCTCCAGCACTCCTCCTCCCCCACAGTTCATGTCCATGAGTCATATATATAAGTTCTCTGGCTTCTCCATTTCCTACACTATTCTTAACCTCCCCCTGACTATTTTGTGCCTACCTATTCTGCTTCTTATTCCTTGTAGCTTTTCCTCCCATTCTTCCCCCTCCTCCTCCCTGCTAATAACCCTCCATGCGATCTCCATTTCTGTGATTCTGTTCCTGCTCTAGTTGTTTGCTTAGTTTTTTTTTTTAGGTTCAGTTGTTGATAGTTATGAGTTTGTTGTCATTTTACTGTTCATAGTTTTTGATCTTCTTCAATTTCTTAGATAAGTCCCTTTAACATTTCATAGAAGGGCTTGGTGATGATGAACTCCTTTAATTTGACTTTATCTGGGAAGCACTTTATCTACCCTTCCATTCTAAATGAAAGCTTTGCTAGATAGAGTAATCTTAGATGTAGGTCCTTGCCTTTCATGACTTGGAACACTTTCCAGCCCCTTCTTGCCTGTAAGGTCTCTTTTGAAAAATCAGCTGATAGCCATATGGGTACTCCTTTGTAGATAATTGTCTCCTTTCCTCTTGCTGCTTTTAAAATTCTCTCCTTATCTTTAATCTTGAGTAATGTAATTATGATGTGCCTTGGTATGCTCCTTTTTGGGTCCAAATTCTTTTGGACTCTCTGGGCTTCCTGGGCTTCCTAGAAGTCTATTTCCTTTGTTGGGTTGGGGAAGTTTTACTTTATTATTTGTTTAAATAAGTTTTCAATATCTTGCTCTTTTTCTTCTTCTTCTGGCACTCCCATGATTTGGATGTTGGAATGTTTAAAGTTGTCCCAGAGATTCATAAGAGTCTCCTCACTTTTTTGCATTCTTGTTTCTTCATCCAGTTGGTTCCTTATTTTTTCCTTTTGTTCCAAATGGTTGTTCTGAGTTCCAGTTTTCTTCCCTTCACTGTTGGTTCCCTGTATATTTTCCTTTATTTCACTTTGTATAGCCTTCATTTCTTTCTTCATTTTGCAACTGAGCTCAACCAATTCTGTGAGCATCCTGATTACCAGTGTTTTGAACTCTGCATCAGATAGGTTGTCTATCTCCTTGTTACTTAGTTCTTTTTCTGGAGCTTTTGTTCTTCCATTTGGGCTGTATTTCTTTGTCTCCAGGCACCTGCTATGTATAAGGGGTGGAATCTTAGGTATTCGCCAGGGCTGGGCAACCCTCTTTGCTGCATTGTGGCACTGTGAGGGAGGGGTCAGAGAAGGAACAATGCCACTTGCTCTGTTCTCATCCCACTTTCTGTCACTTCCCTCTCTTCCCACAAGTGCTTGGGCCCTTTAGGTGCTGATTTGCAGGTGGGTGGGTTTGTGTATATTCTAGGCCCTGTTAATCTCTCCAATTTACTCTCCTGTGAGGCTGGGAGTTACTCCCACCGCCACAATCCCCACAGATTTTTTCCTCAAACTGTGGTTTTGAATAGTCAGTTTCCCATACTGAAATCCTGGGTTTCATGGTCAGTCTTGCACCCCACTTTCCCCCAGGCTTGTCTGCGCACCAATGTGGGATTGCCTGTGCTGTCCGCCAGCCGCTGCCCTGCTGCGGGCATCCTCTCTGCCCTGCTGCCTGTCTCGGCCCTCCTACTTCTGGCTGAATGTTTCTTCATTACTTTGGTGGTTGGACTTCTATGCACATGTTTTTTCTGGCAGTTCTTGTTGTTCTTTGTTTTTAAATTAGTTGTTTTCCCTCTTTTGGCTGTGTGAGGAAGCGAAGCATATCTGCCTATGCCTCCATCTTGGCCCCTCTCCCTCTATTTCAATTTTTTATAGAGGAAAATAAAAAATTCAGAAATATAAATAAATAATTATGGAAGGCAATTTAAAATATTAATTTGAGTTCTTTATGACTATATGACAATAATCACATAGCAAAATATCACAAAATTTATTTTAATAATTTTAATAATAATACATCATTTGACAACACAGTTGGTCCCTCTTTCAATATTATTAAAGTAAAGAATAAGAAACGGCTTCAATTATAAAAGATTTGCTATCCAGCTGTTAGACTTATTCACGCTCTTGATTTCTAGAGTTATATTGAAAAGTAATTATTAATCATTACCAAGTTATTATTAATTATATGTATTTTTTCACTTAAAGATATCATCTTTTCTTGTAAATGAAAAAATAAAAATGTTGATTAATTCAATACACCTTGCCAATGAAATATTTTTTTATCAAATGCAAATGCTTTACATGTCTTTATATAAAACTGTATATTTTCAGATTTTAAATTATGAAAAATGTTCACCATGATCAAGCTCATCAGCCAAATCTACTTGTTTCCTGCCAGAAAATATGTGACTTCATTCTCTAACTCAAGCAGACATCTCTGTGACAACTCTCCCACTCTGGTTCTAAGTCTCAGGAAGAGGTGAATGGGACGAGGAGCTTGCTGCCTGGTGAATGAGGCCCGTTCCGCATCCTTTGCTTTGCTCCCGGCTTCAGGAGCATTGCTTTCTTCGATTCAAGTCAGGAAAAGAAGAGAGGACATTAAGCAGATGGTCAGATGTTCTCCTAGCATGGCCCACATAACTTTTCTTTAATGCCCAGGTGGCCTTTCACAGAACAAATGCAACACCAGGAAAGACACCAGCCCTGTCAGGAGCCCTGTCTGACATCGACATCCACTCTCCCCTGTTGCTTAGGGCCTGGCGATGAGCACCTGGGCTCCGTCCCGTGGGAAGAGTCAGGCTGGGTGGGGGAGCTGGCATTCCTAGTGAGCCATGGGTGACCATGAACAGGGAGGTGGCAGAGGGGGACTGATCAACTAGCAAGAAGCCTGTACTATGAAAGTGGCCACATAGAGGTCAGGGTTAGAAAGAGGGGTGGGGAGTGGGAAATCTGGAACTTGATTTCCTTAAAGTGTGCACTGCTGCAGAGCTTGTATGGAAGTTTCTAAGCCCCCCAAGGTGCACTTACCTGCATGAAACCTCCTGGGCTAGCAAATTCATTTTGCTGGAGTCTGGGTGGAGGATGACATGGGGAATTAGGGAATGGATGAGGTACCAGCAAAGTCTCTGTTGGCCTTGGGTGGCCCTGACTGTGGCTTCCTGACATAGATCTGACTGACCCAGGGAGACCCTTGGGTCCATCCTCCATTTGAGAAGCTTCCATGTGGCCTGGAGGAGCATGGGAGAGCTCCAGGGTGATTCATTTGATTCTCCCTTGGAGACTGAGAACACCCTTTGTCCATGTAGGCAGAGCTTTCAACTTCTGGATTTTCTCAGGAAATTGTCAAAGCAAACCATTAACATTTAATCAAGACTCATCCAAAGCTGCTTGGGGACTGAGTGGTTTTCACAAAATGCCTATTGAGGAACCTCTTGAGTTTCTTCCTTTTGAGAGCGAGACTTTCTATTATATTTGGGGAACTTCTGATGTGCAATAATCTATCCTGACCTGCTCTGAACCAGCTCTTCAATTAAGCTCTTGGCTTTTTAGGCTATGTAAAACCCAAGCAACCTGTTTGTCTGTCTGAGCTCTGCAGGGACGCACAGAAGAAGAAGAGGGAGCCCTTCTGGTGCCCCTTCTCTTCATCCCCTCCTTTGTAGCTATTTTCCAGTCTTGGTCAAGGAGAGGTCACAGGCCATTGCCAACTGAGCAGTTTGCACAGTTTGAACAGTATGCTCATTATCCAATTAAAATTTTTTCCTCATATATAATACCCAGTAGATTTCATCTTACCTTCAAATTTTAATGTCAAGTTTCTTTTAAAAATAGAGAGTAAAACAACAGTGTCACATGGCAATGATCAGCTGGTGCTAACTAATGCTGCCCCCTCTGGATAGTGGCCTGGGGTCTCTGGTTGGCTATAGTCCCTACCCCGCCACTGACATTTCCTACCTGATCTCTGTAGCACTTTGAATTTGTGACCTCTAGATAAAGATTTATTGAAGCATTTTATTACTTTTTTCAATAAACACGGAATACCAGTGATGGCTAGCCAAACTCACAAGGAGTTTACATTCTAGTGGGAGGAGACAAACAGTAAAAAATACAGCCATGTGCCACTTGATAACAGACCCATGTGCTGAGAGGTGTCGTTAGGTGATTTTGTCATTGGGCAAACATCACAGAGTGTGCTTACAGAATCCTAGATGGTTTAACCTACTGCTACAATTGTGTGCTGTTCTTTTATACAACTGGCAGCACAGTAAGTTTGTTTATACCAGCATCACCACAAACATGTAAATAATGCCTTGCTCTATGTCATCAGGTGATAGGGATTTTTTAGCTCCATTACAGTGTTATGGGGTCACCGTTGTATACATGGTCTATCATTGACCAAAACCTTGTTATGAGGTGCATGGCCATAAATGCATTATAGAATATGTTGGAGGGTGATGGTTCTATGAGGAAAATACAACAAAGAAGGGGAAAACAAGTGAGTGGGTGCAATTTAAAAATAGGAGAGGCAGGGAAAGGTTCAGTAAAACATTTAAATCGAGACTTGAAGGATGTGAAAAAATAAACTATGCAAATATGGCTTGAGAAGAACATTCCAGGCAGAGGGAACAGCAAGTGCAAAGGCCCTGAGGCAGTGGAGTGTTCTAGAAAGAGCAATGGCTGGGGCACAGACACTGCTATATGCTCTGGGTGATCTAGCCCCCTCTGAGCCTCATTTCTTCATAAGAAACTGAGGGGTCCAGCAAGGAGATTTCCAAGGCTCCATTTAGCTCTAACGGGTGATGATTCTATAGCAAAGCCCTTCTGACAGGAAAAGCAGGAGGGTGTTCACTAATGTGGATGTGCTTATGGAAATAGTCTTTTATGATTTTTCTGTGCATTTTAAGCTGGGGTTTGACAGCTGCAAATGCACACTCTTGCTCTCTGAGGGGTGAATTTCCCACGTACCTGGGGTAGAGACAGGTTGAAAGTAAATGGAACTGGCAGAGTTGATTGCTATCTTTTTCATTACTGTTCAGTGTTTGACTTCTACTGTAGTCCCAGCAGATGACAACAGATTGTTGGGCATGAGCAAGAGTGGGTTGTTTCTTATCTGACCATTCATCCTGTGTATTTGAAGGCAACCAAAGATTTTAATATTGAAAAGTCAAACAGCATGCTTCACTCACAATCAGCTTAACCTGTTTTTACAATACCATTCCCATAACTTTCCAATTCTTTTTAAAAAAAAACTAGGCATCAGCAGCTTAACCTGATAATGTTGGGGGTAACTACACATCCTCTATGGCTCTTGGGTCCTGTTTGGGGACATTTGGGTTTGACACGCAATCTCTTTTTTATGCTTATGTGGTTGACTCCCACAAGATGCATCCATCACCTTAAGCAGATATTATTTAAGCATGTCATGCCAAAGGTGTGGCCACACCACGGGGCTAAGTGCTTGGAGGAATTAATTCTGCAACTAGAGAGTTCTTAGTACTATGCAAAGAATTATTCTGAGATTTAAAAAAATTTAGTAGAAAATGTTACATTTCTATTTTCTGGGAGATGATTGGGAGCTAAGGACACAGTGTTATATGTGGGAGGTAGCTTGGGGAACCAGTTGGAGGAAGTGATGAAGAGGAAAGAGATGTTAAGACTGTTAAGAGTCTGGGATTTTAATGTACTTGCCACTAGCAAGTCAACCAGTCAGTTAGCCACAGTTTCCTGGATGCCAGTAGACTCCTGACTCAGAGACAAAGAACTTTATTACTTCCCACAATAGCAGTAGCCAGAGCATCAGCATTTCTGCCAGTCCCTTGAGCCCCTTTCCCACAGGGTGATATGAGGAAGGCCAGGTGACACCTACACATGCACAGCATTGTGTTACAGGAGAGTTACCCTGAGCTTAGGGAACCTGAATCTTTTATAATGGGTAGTAAGTGTGCCTGCCCTTATCTCTAAAGGGGATATCTTTATTTTATGGGCAGTAACTAAACTTGTCTTTTGCTCTGGAAAGAGATATTCTCTGTTGTCCATGACTGTTCTGTTTACAGATATCCTGGAACAGAAACAGTCAGTGCCTTTGCTTGCAATCCGTGCAGAATCTGAAGAGATGCATGGAGACTTGTTTTCCAACAGGGACAAAGCCATATTTTTGCCCTATGGTTGCAAATTCGTCCCTTTCTTTCCAGCTGCCTCATTTGAGTTCACCCTAGCTTTAGATCCTAATAGATTTCCATCTCTAATTTCTAAGGAAATCCAGACAAATTCCTGCCTTAGCTCAAGGTACATTTAAAGTCTTCTTGGTGCCAATGTCTGAGAAGAATTTGTGAAGTCTTATTGGCTTTATCTCTTTTGCCTTGGTGCTCTTTGCAGGACTGTTGGACACTCCAAGTATTGGAAATGTGAATTTCACATCATCTTTGAATTGGACGGGACAATGGGTTGTTATTGGTCCATGCCAGTTCTCCTTGACTGAGCTGGGTTTTAATGTGAGACAAATAAATTTCTAAAGAAGGAAGCATTTCATTCAAAGTCATTTAGTAAAGATGTGGTGGAACCGTGATTTCAAGTCAGGTCTTTGGAAAGGGAAAGTTTCCTGTAGTTTTCCTTCTAACCAGAGAGTAGGGGGTCTTTTCAGACAGGCTTGACCAAGAAAAGTTGAGGAACGGTGGGTGAGGCTCCTCACAATATCTTTTTGGAGGTTCAGTATTTGTCAAGAAAGCAGTGTGTGAAAGAGACAGTTTGTTGCCTATCCGATATCCATTCTGTCCTTTTTAATGACAGGGCTCCTGCCTATTGGAATTTGACAGTTTGCCCAACTGAAAAAAGAAAACAACAAACTTCACTGGCTAGTTTTCCTTGAGGTTGAGGTAATGAATGGGTTATGGATAGAAGACACTTCTAGCATACTTCTGTCATGGGGACTCACTGGGTTGGCAGGAGACCCTTACCTTTTCCCAGTCTCTCCTTCCTGCCTGGAACATGGTTGAATGACTACGCAATAGTGACAGTCTGTGATTATAGCAGACCTTGTAGATAGAAGAAACATACCAGGAGCCTGCATTGCTTTAAATGTCATGAAGCCATCGTACTAGCCCTGGAGTACCTACTTCTGGACTTCTTCAATATAAGAGAAAAAGAACTTTTCTTCTTTTTTTTTTTGCCATTGTAGATTTGAATAGCAGATTCATGTAACTCCTTACAGATATTAATTGCTTATTGATACCTAATGGTGATTTTTGAATGTTCATTGTATCTGGTTGGGTTTTTATATTTAAGTAACAGACACCTTGTCTAATTTTAGCATAAAGGGACTCATTGCCCTTTAAGAAGGTTATGGGATTGCCCACAAGAGTGAAGTGTGGAACAAGGCCTAGAACACATGGGCACCAGATTGCCCCAGAAGGTCTTGGAAAGAGCTTGTGCTTGTTGATCTCATCAGTGCACTCTAATTTGCCAGACCTTGAGCCACTCAGGAAAGCTCATCACTTCAGGGAAGCAAGTATTCAGTTGGCTGGGCCAAGGTCACATGACTGCTCTACCCTAAGGTCACATGACCACCCTTTACCAAGTTGGTAAGAGGAAGGACAGAGCAGAAAGAGCCTTCTGGAAGCCCTCCAGATGGCTGTGGATGAGCAGGCACCTGGATTTATAGCCCAACGGGGACTGCATACAGTGGTGAGCATGGGCAAGTCCCTAGAAGGAAACGAGAGTGCTCTTAGGAACGGGCACTGCGTCAATCGCCCAACCAATAAAAAAATAATCAGTGTAACAGAGGACTAGACATTCCTGGTGTGAGGAGGTCAACTACTGAAGATATAAGGCAAAGACTGTTTTGCCAGGAAGGCTTCAGAGATGAATATTTCCTGAGAGGTCTGCCCTCCTTGGGAACAAAGGCTTATGATAATGGCAATGCCTCTGAGGAGGGCAAATGCTTCAGGTAAAAAAGCTCTTTTAATGTTTCCCACTTTATATAGATGTAAGTGATATTTCTTGTAGAAACCATCTATTTCTTTGGTTGCTTCATCTTTCCTTAACTGGGCCACAGTTTCTAATTCACGCTCATTAATCCATCTGCAGCAATCACAGTTCTTTGCAGATCTCTCTAATTGGGGGCAAATAATTTTGTCCCCCTGTGGTGGGAAATCAGAACCCCTAAAAAGATCAAATACTGTTTCCAAGGCCATGAGACAGGATGGGAGTGTGGTGAGGTAGAAGCAAATTATAGAGTCTGCAGTTAAGTAATGGCTGATGAGAGAGCTGGCCTCAGTGTGAAGATGCTTGTGAGTAGAGGAATGGATGTGATGCTCTAATCTCAGAGATTCTAACCATGGGTTGAGTATTAGTGAAACACATTCAAGAATACAGAAACTTGAAGCCTTGGACCCTCAGGGTACCTACCAGGCTTTGGTTTCTTGTTGCAACCATATTTAATATACATCACTGGGAGGAAAGCAAACGTTAAAGTCTCTACCCAACTCAAAACTCCCCAGTGAATTCCAGTCAGTAGAATAAAATCCAACCTCCTCTTTATGGCTATTAAGATCTTTTATAATCTCACCCTACCTTCTTATGTGCTTTTCTTTTTCTCCTCTGACTCTACCTGCTGCTTCAGCCACTTTGGTCTTCTTTTAGTACCAGAAGCTGGTTTTTGCCTCTTTGCATTTGCTGCCTGGGAATGTTCTTTTCCAGAATAGTGTTTGGCTGACTCCTCCTTGCCATTCAGTTATCAGCTCAGATGTTACTTTCCCTGAGTAGGGACTCCAGAGCCCCACTGCCTGGCTTCCATTCTTGGCTCTACGGTATGCTGGCTGTGTAATATGCAGCAAGCACTAAACTGCTCTGTGTCTCATTTTACCGAGCCATAATGAGGCTCATGATATCCTTACACCATAAGGTTGTTGTGCTGTTTATACAAGTTAACATAAGTGAAGCACTTGGGACAGTATCTGGGGCAGAGTCAGTGCCACATAAGTGTTAGTGCTGGTGTTATAGGAACCCCCACTCTGACAGAGTGAAACCAGGTTTCACTCTGTCGTGAAACCTGGTTTGTCTTCTTTATAACACTGATCTCTGTTGGAAATTACTTTGTTTATTTATTTATTGTCAATTTCTCCCAGTTGATAAGCAGGCTGAGTAATTGGAACTACACAGCACTCAAACGTTTATTCCTTAGATGGGAGAGGATAGAGCAAAACCTCACTAGTGGAATCCTCGAGTTCCCTCCTCTGCGGCCCCCTGCCCCCAGTTTTCCACCCTGTGTGGTGGAAGGGGTGGGGCCACATTAGTGGTTCTCTTGTATATGCAAATCACCCAGGGGGCTCGGAAAGCTAAGGGGGCCAAATACAATTGCTGTATGGTCTGGATAGATACACTGTTGGGTATATGTCTAAAGTAATTGAAACCAGGTCTCAAAAGAGATATTTTGCATGTTCAAGCTGCATTATTTTCAATAGCCAAAAGGTAGAAGCTATCTAATGTCTATTGACAGATGAATAGATAGACAAAATGTGGTATATACATACAATGAACTAGGATTCAGCCTTAAAAAGGAGGGAAATCCTGCCGTATGCTCAGTATAAATGAAACTTAAGACATATGCTAAGTGAAATAAGCCAGTCACAAAGGATAAATACTGCATGATTCTACTTTTATGAGGTATCTATAGTAATCAAGTTCCTGGAGACAGAAAGTAGAATAGTAGTTGCAGGGGCTGGGGGTAGGAGGGGACTGGGATTATGTTTAGAGGGTAGTTTCAGTTTTACAAGACAAACAGTTCTGGAGATCTGTTTCATAGCAGGGTGAATATATTTAACACTACTGAACTGTATACTTAAAAATGGTTAAGGTGGTAAAATTTGTGTCTTTTTTATCACAATAAAAAGAATAAATGAAGATGCTGGGCCTAAATTCTGAGTAAAAATGGTGTGGAATTTACATTTAAAAATATCCCCAGGAGAGATTCTGTCACTCCCGAATTTAGAATCACTGGGCCACACCTTCCTTAAGGATGCATCTGTGGTTTGAATTTAGGGCATTTGAAACTTGCGTCATCCCTGATATAAAGCCTTAATTGTATGGAGAAAAAATGATCCCCAAATCCTCCTCATGGATTCTCTTTAATGTTTTGGAATTAATCCGCTTCTCATTTGTATTCACATCTCTCTCAGCCATCTCTCTCAGAGTGAATTGATAATCCGTGGGCAGAGGGCATTTGGAACCAGTACACAGGGTGCTTTCCTCGTAGTGCCCACAAGGTGGCAGGCCAGGCACTTGAATTTGGACAGCAGAGGTCTCGCGCTGTCGCTGGCGCCGGCTGGAGTTCCCAAGCCTTTCGCTAATGGGGTGTGAGGGACCTGTCGCCTTTCCGTAGCTTGGGGGTGCCTGGAGGATGTGGTTCCCGTGGATGCCCAGGCTAGAACTGAAGTTTCCCAAGAGCGGGCGTGCATTTGTTCTCAGGGAAAGGTGAGCAACCTAACCCTCTCTGCCATAATGAGTGGCGTGGATGTAGCCACCTTCCCCTGGGGCTCAAGACCGTCTCTCCAAGGAAGACCTAACTTAGAGTGTGTGCACAAGAGTTGAGGAATAACCTTCACAAGACGTTCTGTTTTATTTGGAGGGAAAGGTAATGTGTTGGTGATATTTTTTTCAAATAATTAAAAGGTCTGAAGCAGAATAGGAGATGTTCTATGTTGTTGAAAACTCCTAGGTGGTGGAGGAGGATGATGGCTCCAGTTAAATGCACCAGCTGTTGGAGATTTAATGTCTATCTTAAAAATACTGGTTTGCTGACCCTCCTCAGGCCTTGACCCAGCAAATTGTCACACACTCCCCAACAATAAATAGCTCAGTGAGTGGGTGAGTGGTTTGATGACGTGTTAGATGAAATGTGGAAGACTTTTAAAAAATTTAACTCATTTTTTAATTTTTTAATTGCAGTTTACATACATATTATATTAGCTTCAGGTGTACACCCAAGCAATTAGACATTACATAACTTACTAAGTGATAATATCAATAAATCTCATACCTGACACCATGCATAGTTATTAGACTATTATTGACTATATCCCCTCTGCTGTATTTAACATCCCCATGACTATTCTGTAACAACCAATTTGTGTTTCTTAATCCCTTCACTTTGTTGACCCATGCCCCCAAGCCCTCCTCCCGTCTCGTAACCATCAAAGTGTCCTCTGTATCTATGAGTCTGTTTCTGTTCTGCTAGTTTATTTTGTTTTTTAGATTCAGTTGTTGATAGATATGTATTTATTGCCATTTTATTGTTCATAATTTTAATTTCTTCTTCTTCTCCTTCTCCTTCTCTTTCTTCCTCCTCCTCCTCTTTCTTCTTTTTCTTAAAAGAGACCCTTTAACATATCACATAACCGGAGGGTACACATAACCCACGTGGTGGGAGGGCACACCTGGAGCACCCAGTGTGGGTGAATAGGGACGTTGTGCCACTGGGCCCTACAGGACACCTACTATATAAGGTCACTCTAACAAGCCTAGGAGATCTAGCAGCTCTACCTAATATGTAGCAATGAACACAGGAAGACTGCCAAAAGGAGGAGACAAAGAAACGAACGTCTAAAATGAAAGAAGAGAACAAAACTCCAGAAAAAGAACTAAACAAAATGGAGACACATCATCTCTCAGATGCAGAATTCAAAACACTGGTTGTGAAGAGTGAACTTAGTAAGAACCTTAACAGAATAAAAAAAGACATAGAAGCTGTAACAAATAACCAGTCAGAAATAAAGGATACACTAACTGAAATGATTTACATTGATCAACAGGGAATCAACAGGGAATGATTTACAGGGAATCAACAGTGGAGTAGGTGAAGCTGTGAATCAGATCAGCAATATGGAATATAAGGAAGCAAAAAATGCTCAATTGGAACAGCAAAAAGAAAAAAGAATAAAAAAATGAAGATAGTGTAAGGAACCTCTGGGACAACTTCAAGTGTGCCAACATTCACATCATGGGAGTTCTAGAAGGAGAAGAGAGAGAGCAAGAAATTGAAAACCTGTTGGAAAAAATGACAGAAAACTTTCCTAACTTGTTGAAAAATATAGACATACAAATCCAGGAAGCACATAGAGTCCAAAACAAGATAATCCAAAGAGGCTCACACCAAGACACATCATAGTTAAAATGCCAAAGGTTAAAAACAAAGAGAAAATCTTAAAAGCAGCAAGAGAAAAACAGTTATTTACAAGGGAGCTCCCATAAGACTGTCAGCTGATTTCTCAACAGAAATTTGCAGGCTAGAAGGGACTGGCAAAAAGTATTCAAAGTAGTGAAAAGCAGGAACCTACAGCCAGGATTACTCTACCAGCAAAACTGTTGCTTAGAATCAAAGGATAGATAAAGAGCTTTCTAGACAGGAAAAAGTAAGGGAGCTCATCACCACCAAGCCAATATTATGAAAAGTAGGACTTTTGACATAATTTTAATGTGCTGTTTGTTTATATTTCAATCGAGGAACCAAGGCTTTCAGTAGGTACAGTGTTGTGCAAAGAGGTAGCGTGGTGTAGCTCAGAGAGCACAGGGTTGGGGTTAGACAGATGTGGATGGGAATTGGGGGTTTGGACAACTCCCTTATCCTGTCTAAGGCTCAGTTTTCTCATCTGTGTAATGGGTATAATAAGAACACCAGCATCATGGGTTGTGGTGTGGAGTAAATGAAATGTGGAGTAAGTCATTCACTCACTCAGCAAATATACATTCAAGATGCCAGTGACAATCTGGATTCTGAGGGTGCCAAGACAGTAAGGCATGGTTCCTCACAGGTGGGGAGACTGTTGTGTCCACTAATGTTTTCAGTGAAGTAGGACAAACATGCTAACATACGTTTCCAGGGGACTAGTTCACGGATGTTTGAGTAAGGAAGAGAGAGAGGTTGATACATCAAACGGGTAGCAGATTTGAATCCAACGGGTGGGTGTGAGGGTCAAGACCAAACACACTTGTAGTTTTGAATGTGCAGTGTTTGCCATTGTTTTTATTCTGTAAAAATTGAATTCTTTGCCATAATTTAAATAATTGAGCGATTTTACTTGGGATTCCAGGTTTCCAGGCCCTAGAAAAATATAGGTTTGGCTACCCTAAGCCAGTGTTTGTACAGGAAACAAGGATCTGAAACTAAGCAGTAGCTACCTTTTACAGACAGAGTGTGTGCCACAGTCCCCACCACACCCTATTACATGCCTAACTCAACTTGGCTCCCTTGTCCCCTTTCTGTTCCTGACCCTATGTATATTGGAGTGTGCAACCTCTGCTATAAAGTATCTAGAACCATGACACACAGTGGGCACTAATACCAGCTATTTCTTTTCCTTCTTGAGGACTGAGATGGCAAGCATCTAAGAAGGGCTTAACTAAAGAAGAACAAAGGAAAAAGAACACCCATTAGATGGAGCCATAGATATAAGGTCAAGATTCAGTCCACTGGGTTTTCTATTTCATTTGTGATGGCGGTGGGGGCATGCCTTCCCACAATCACACTGTAGGTCTGGTCATAGCCAGCAGCCTGGTGAGTGTCTGGCAGGCTGGCTGAAGTTATGGTTTGTATGCAGGCCTTTGATTGTCAGTCACACTTGGCTCATTTTAAAGAACCACATGCAAATGCCTCTCCAAAGTACCATTTCCCCACAAATAATAGAGAGCTATTATTGGGAGGACTGTGAGCCTGGGGTTCCACAATAATTGCATTTTCATGAAGGAAAATCACATCCCCACTGTGAGCACAGCTGAAAACATGAAGCCAACTGTTGAGACATTCTTGCTGAAATAAAGCATCATTCTATAAGATGGGCCTTTCTGGGTGGGTAGGGGGCGGGGGGCATCTTTGCGAAACCAGGAGAGAGGGTTTTTCAGGTCCTGCTGGAAATGAGTAGGCAAAAACCTCTGTCCATCTGAGGATGATTAATCTCAATCATGGAGCTGTTAGGGAGCCCTGGCCTCCCTGTCCTGGCAGGAGGCAAAAGTGGATAATTCATGTCACAAAAGAAGGAGTAAGGAAGAATGGTATGGGGGTGGCAGAGTGGAAGAGGGAGGCACGAGGAGGCTGCATTGTGAGATCCAGACTTCCAAAGTCCAACGGCCACACTCAAGTTTCTTTTAGGGGCGTGAGGGTGGAGCTGTTTGTAGGTGGCAGTGGGTTGATGTGGTCACACCATCTCACATGGCTCCCATCCTGCTTCAGGAACTTAGAGACAAGGAGACAGCTGCTGGCAGAGGGGCCTGAAACTAAAGGATTGAAGGGAACCTAGGGGACCAGTGAGTCCTTTATCCTCAGACGAGGGGGAGCAGGGCTGCCCCTGCTACTCCTCACGCGCTTCCCTGCCTTTTGTCGCCACCCCCTACCCCACCCTGTCTTGGTGTGTGGAAGCAACCAACCAGTCAGTGTTTCCCACATTGATGTTTCTCTCCTCCTCTCTTCTCTTCTCTCTAAAAAAAGGCATTTTTTTTTGTTCTGAAAATTATCAAACATACTCAGAAGTATAGAGAATAGCATAACTCAGTGGTTCCTGCATATTAGAATCACTTGGGGATTTTTTAAAAATCCCACTGCTGCAGTATCCTTCCAGACCATTTAAACTCAGTCTCTGGGACTAGGACCCAAGCATCAGTATTTTTGAAGCTCCCTGGCTTGTTCCCATGGATAGACAAGTCTGGGAACCACCTGTCATCTGCCTTCTATGATAATCAACAGGTGGCCAATCTTGCTGATCCTATAGCTCTTGTGTCCTAGTTCCCTAATTTTCCATTGCCCCCTCCTGCCAATTATTTTAAAGTGAATACCAGATTTATGTTACTTAAAGACTTCAATGTATGTCAAGAACTTTAAAAAATAAGCCCAAAACGTTATTATACCAAAACCAATTTAATAGTGATCCCTTAGTATCATCTAATGTCCTATCTTCGATGCTCATTTTAGCTTTTTGAGACATTTCTTTCTCTTCTTTACCTTTGGTTTTAATTTAATTTTAAAGGGATAAATAATGCCCCCCCCCCATTGTTGAGGTAGTGGAGTTGGCAAAGGAGCACACTGTTGGCTCACCGCTGGTCACCTACTCCCTTTCCTCAGTGTGACCCTGCGTCCTGAGTCTCTTCAGGGACAGCCCTGCCCACATTTGCGGGTGAGAGGACAGCCCTTGGGGCAGAAGATGCACATATATTCATTCAATAACTGTGGGCCGGGGTCTCCTGTATGTCCAGGCGATGTGTTAGGTGCTGGGGGACTGGGTTTGTCTTTGTCACCATTTTAGTCTCTTCAGCCCAGATGCATTTCGTTCAGTGAGGAAGCGTGTGTTTTTTGTTACCAGCACAGTCAGGGGGCCATCGATGATATGTTGGGTCCAGGTGTGCATACCCCTTTATAAATGGCCTGTGCACTAACCTTTTACATTATACCTCTTTATTTGAGGATCTGAGGACATTTTTTTCCTTTTAAGTAGTTTTCACTAGAACATCATTTGGATTTCCCAATGAGATGAAAGAGCATGGCAGTGTTAAATCTTAGTAGCAGGGAGCAAGGGCAGCCCAAATAATTGAAATGCAAACATGCTGTCCAAGCCCCGTCTCAGCTACGAGGCTTCAGCCTTCTCTTCCCATTGAACTGGTTCAAAGGAGCGCTAACAGGCAGCAGAAATCGACTGGCTGGAAGCTGACCTTCTTTCATTTCCTCCACACAGCCTCTAAGTGAAACACTTAGAAACAGAACAATAAAATGTCCCCAACTAACACAACCACAGAAGAAAACAGTATCTGTAACTGATGCACATGTTTTTCTAAGACTATTTTTCTGCTTCCCTGGCTGAGTAGCTCAGTTGTTCAGAGTGTTGTTCTGATAGGTCCAGGTTGCCGTTCAGTCTTGAGTCAGGGCACATCCGAGAATCAGCCAATAAGTGCTTAAGTAAGTGGAGCAACATTTCAATGTTTCTCTCTCTCTCAAATCAATCAATAAAAATATTATAAAAGATAATATTTTCTGCTTATCACACTTGTATTACGGAAAATTTGAAAAACAATAGGATTAAAGAATGAAGAAATGAAAATCACGTATTTTGCCATCTAGTGATAATTGCTATTATCTACCAGTGATAATCAATCTTTTGATGTATTTCCTTCTAGTCTTTTTATTTTCTATGCCTAACTGTGGACTGTATTTTCTGATTTCATTAAAGCTATTATTAATTTTTAAAGTACTTAGGACTTTGTGCTTTTAAGAGCAATTTTAATGTTTTCCCCTTTGTTTCTCATTATAATTCTATAAAGGATATTCTCACTTTACAAGTGAGAAATCAAGGTCCAGCAGGCTAAGTAATTTTTCTCAAGGTCACACAAATGACCCAGGACTGTCATTTGGGATCTAGGGGTCTTTTGCTTAGTCCCAGTCCTCTGTGAGGAGAAGCATGACCCATCAGTAGGATAGCCCCAGGGTTATTTATGACTATGGGACTGACTGTTTCTGTTCCCTTCTCTGGAAGGTTTAAGTCAGAGAGTAAAGACCCACACACCTGCTGGTACAGTCTAATTATGGATGAAGGGAGGGAGGGCATAGGAGATAAAGTGCCATCATTTAAGGGACAAGCCGACTTGCATCTGGATCACATAGTTTTGTTAGGTAGGCCCTTGTTTATTGTTCCATCTACTATGACCTTTGACCTCCACATCCTTAACCCACCCATGCCCCCTTCTAGGGGAAGCTGCCTAGCCATCACCTCTGCTGCTTTCGCTGAAGGGGTGCCAGGGGTGCCCTGTGCCTCAGCCCCATCTTACTGGTAGGTAGTCTGGGGGTGGGGCCGGACACAGGCATCACCAGGCCTCAGTGGATTATCATTATAATCTGGTATAAAAAGATGAGCAAGAGAAATTAGATGTTCTTTCTGAGAAATATGAATTGCTAAACATCAGGAGTGATTTACCCATGATCCACTGAGGCTGAGAGTCAGGACAGAGTCACGGCTGAAGCCACATGTCCAATGAGATCATGAGGGAGGAGCAAATGTGCATATGTTGGCAGAGAGAAAAGAACTGCAGATCACAGAGACCATCAGACGTCCCTGGAGGGGAGGGGGAAGGACAGAGAGGCCTGACCCCAGAACTGCTTTTTCCTGGGGTTTCCAGGTTCGTGTCCAGCCCCTGTGTATCTGGCAGTAACTTTCTTCACCCACCCCCCTTCCTGGAAGTAACTTGCTTGTGTCTCTCGTCCTTGTAACTAAACAAGGCAACAGTCACTAGAGCCTGATAGTCTTGGCAGAGCCTTGCTTGCCCTTCCACTTTTGCATGAGAGACCTGGGGTGGCGGAGGGGAGTGAATGTGCCCACAGTCAGCCAGCCTCCAGCCTCCAGCCCAGGCTGTCGTCTGTCCCCAGGCCACGTGCTTCCTTGATTTCTTTTTGCATCTCAGCCTTGGCTTCCTGCCATAAAGCTTGAGGGCTGGGCCGTTGCTTTCTACATCCCTTTCTTCCACTTCCTTTTGCTTTCTATAATGCTAAACACTGAGTTGGTGCTCAGTAAATACTTGTTAAGTTAAATTGGTGGATACTCTAGGTTTGAGGACATGATGGAGGAAACCCATGATGAAAGCTCCCTTGACTGATGGACAGGCTGGCATGTTGGGTGAGTTTCAGACAGGACTCATCAGCCCCTGGGCAGTCACTCATCTGTGAGGTTGGAGGTGGCTCTTTATCCTACGGATTTGCTGCAGTGAAACTGAATAAGGAGAATGGCTTCCCCTGTGTCCGGCAGGTCAGAACCCATCGCCAGCAGTTGTGTATGCAGGAGAATGCAGGCTCATGAATGCACATGCATCTGATCGGACTGCATCATTTACTGGCAAAAGTGGATATGGTGTGTTGTAGGTACTGGTGGTTTAGATTCTCTGAATCATTTTTTTAAAATAATGCAGGGTGGGCAAAAGTAGGTTTGTAGTTGTGAGTATGTGAAACAGAGTTTATTCTTATATTATTATTAATTATTACATTGTTTTCCAGAAGAACGACTATGAACCTACTTTTGCCAACCTCCGTATAACCAGGATTTGACTTGAGTGGAGTATGAGGGGAAAGGGAAAAGAGTTCAGAAATGATATTTTAGACTGGTATCATGGAAGTCTTAATTTTTTTCTTCTGTAAATGTTTACTGAGTGCCAATTTTGTACCAGGCATTATCTTAACACTGAGAATACAGCGGTGATCCAAACCTACAAAAGTCCCTGCTCTCCTGGAGCTCCCATTCCACTGGGGTTGTCAAGTTAGTTAAAGGGAATGTGACATGTGTTAGTTTGCTAGGGCTGCGCAAACACGCTCCTGAGTGGCTCAGACAACAAAACTGTATGGCTGCTCAGTCCTGTGTGCGAGAAGTCTGACATGATGGTCAGGGTTGGTTCCTTCTGAGGCCTCTTTCCTTGGCTTGTAAATGGCCACCTTTTCCCTGTGTCCTCACAGGGTCTTCCCTCTGTCTGTGTCCAAATTTCCTTTTTTCAAAGGGACACCAATCATATTGTAAAAATCCCCCCCACCGGAGACCCCATTTTTAACTTAGCTCTTTGAAGACCATGTCTCCAAATGAAGTTACATTGCAGGGTACTAGGTATTAGGGCTTTAACATGAATTTTGAGACAGTACATACCATGGAATATATATAAAAGTGGTGCTGATGAGTGTGATACCCCAGCATATTTTCAAAATAAAGGGTTTGTGTTGCTCTTCCAAACTGAGGAGTGGTTGCTTGTCCACCAATGACACCTGTGGCCAGTGCTGGCCTGGAGGGAGGGCTCACCTTGGGCAGCAGAGCGATCTGGGGCTGTGCCTTGAGTCATCCCTGGTGAGACTGCCCAGGCTACACGAGGACTGAACTGGGGACCTGTGCTTAGTCAACACAGTAGCCTAAACAACTGAGCAAGAGTGCGGGACTTTTATACATGTATTTTTAGCATAGTTTGCAGGAGAGAAGTAAATTTATTTTGGTGAACGCAGACTCAGGGTTAAGACTGCAGCTGTTACAATGTGAGAGCATTAAAGCCATTTGTTTTTTCCCTTTAATCACCTTCTATTTTCCTAATGGGACTGGAGTGTGTATGGCTCCTGCTGCTTTATGTACTTTGTTGCCCTGTGGCTCATTTGGTTTCTCTTTTCACTTATGCTTTTGTGGTTTTACTGAACAAACAACCTTCTGGGTCATAATGAGTTTCTGGATCTCGACATGTTGAGCATAAATCCGCCAAATCTAGAACTCTGTGCAACAGAAGATTCAGTCTGGCTTTTGATATATAGTCAAGGTGCTGAACATAGGTGATCAGGCAAGAGGAGAAGGGCTGAAGCTTCTCCTGGGCCTTTGATGCAACAGATGCCTGGTCCAAGCAGTGGTGTGTGAGCTTGATCCGACTGTCAAATTGGAAAAACCATCCACTTGCCAATCAGACCACTGGGGCTTCTCTATAGGCACCAGGGAACTAATTTGTTAGTAAAGAGGTTTGCAAGCCACTAAGTCCCAGGGAACATTGTTGAAGCAATGAGGAGGGTGCAAACTGTCAGTTTTGCCAGAGCAACCAGCTGAAAAATGAAGGATTTCGATCAATAGTAGAGGCAAGATTGGTGAGACAAGTTTTTCTTTGTGATTTCTTTGCTTTTTTTTGCACCTTAAAAAACTGTTGTAGGAACTTCTGTGTTCATTGATTGACTTCCTCATTTCTGGTTTGTTAATTTACTGACCATCTATTAACAGTGGTCAGGTAATAGTGGCTTGGGTAATACATGATCCCTTCCTAAAAAAAGCCTGTGTTAAGTAGGTGATGTCACCGAGGTGGCAGACTAGGAGACCCTAGCCTCTGTCCCTTCACAAAGATCAATAGTTAGACAGCTGTCCAGGAACAAAAAAGGCTCTGGGAAGTTCTGGAGACCCTTCAGAAGGGGAAGGAAGGACAGCTTCATCTTCCCTGCTTGTCCCCCAGGCCGATGCTGCTCAGTGTCAAGAGGAAACGCTGCAGGTGAAAGAGTACTTCTTGCTGGGAAAGGGAGAGAGGGGTGACCCACCATCTTCCCCAGTCTTCCAGGGCACTGAACAAGGGACCCACTGCAGTTTCACCCCACCCAGAAGCCGCAAAGCTGAGCTGGATAGAGGCAGCCGGGAACAAGAAAGAAGGCAGAGACTACTGGTGTGGTGCCAGGTGGGTACAAGAAACACTCTGTGAAGTGTATGGTTGTCTGATCACTGTGCTGTACACCTGAAACTAATACAAAATAATATTGAATGTAAACTGTAATAAAAATAAAGATATTTTCTCTAAAATGAGAATCTGAATCTGTACTGTTGGAGTTTTCCTTTTTCACATATGAAGCACTTTTTAAAGTCGTATAACTCTTTTCTTTCTATAGGAGAAAAATACTGAAGCATTGGCCTCAGACATATGTGGCTTTGAATCCTAGTCCCATCACTGTGTGAAACTGACACCTTACTTAACATTTCTGAGCCTGTTTCCTCAGTGAGACAATACAGGTAATACTAATTACTAGAATCGGTATGGTAAATCACAACACCAAATACGTCTTGGGTATATAGAAATCGTAGATGTTACGATGATGGTTCATTCATTCAACAATATTAAGGAGTCTTTTAAGAACCAAGCACTGTTTAAGGCCCAGGGAGTACAGCAAACTTCATGAAATCCTAGTTTTTGTGGAGACTGTATGTAGACTTTTAACTTGTTGGTGTTCAGGTTGAGTGGAGCTGGTGAAAGTGGACAGGAAATTGTTTCCAGATCACGGGTTATCCCCTTAGCTTCATAACGTCTCCTGACAAAGTGCTCTAATAAAATTATATAATCCCAAACTTTCTCACCTTGTAACGCCAAAAGTAAGTGACGTTGTGCACCTAGCCGTTGTCCTGAGAGGAGAAGCCCTGAGGGAGAGAGAGGGGCACGAAGCCGTCCGCCCGTGGAACAGCAGGCTGTTGTCCTGGCACGAGCTGGTTGTTACTGTCGCTGCTGCTGTTGCAGTTGTGGGCCTTCAACTGTCTCACCTATTTGTGATAGTAATTTACACCACACTGATGGTCTGCTTTGGAAAAATGTAAATAAATATTTTTAACATCTGTATCATTTTTATAAGTAGGTAATTGTTTCTCTACACCCATTGGCTTGGTAGGGCAATAGAGTCAAAGCCATTTCTTCTCGCTGAAACTTAGAACAGTTCAATCTCCTATGTTTTTATTCTTCCATAGTAGAAAGGTAAATTTGGAAAATGTATGTTCCTGGCAAGTAAGAAAATCAGGGGTTTAAATGCCCAATTTACAAGAAGCTTCACTTATCTTATGGTAATTGATTGTCATTGTATAAAATTTTATCTAGTAAAGATGTATCTTAAGTTACTGGATAAGTATGGGGCTAAATATTATATGTATATAAATTATGAGTACATTAAACTTTTAATTACACAGGGAAAGGTTTGATACTTAATGTCTTTCTATTGTTTTTTAACAAACAAAACCATATCTCTTTTATTTCTTTATGTAAACTCAGAGTTACATATGTATTAACATTTTGAAATCTAAAATTATATTTCTAAATATACAAAATAAGGGGGGAAACCCCTCAGCTCTGGCCAGCATAGCTCAGTTGGTTGAATGTCATCTTGCAAAGCGAACGGTTGCTGGTTCGATCCCTGGTTGGGGTTTATGTCTGGTTGCGGGGCCTCGTGTGAGAGGAAAGCAATTGATGTTTCTCTCCCTCTCTTCTCCCTCCTGTCCCCTCTCTCTAAAAAAATAAAATAAAATCTTTCAAAAACTCAACTCATGTATTAAATGTTTTTCTCTGAATTGTGTTATTCTGTGTTTTAAGTATCTTATGCTGTTTTATATTTTCTGGAGTCATATTCCAACAAGAAGCATGAATAATCTTAATAATGAGAAAAATATTGTAAAAATAAATAAAAGTAACATATACCCATGACATAGTTGTTTCCATAAACTGCTTTAATTTAAATTAATTTCATATAAATATTTGTAAAAACGTGGACCTTAAAGGTAGGCTCAGAAACAGACAAGGAAGATGGGGGCAAGGAGGTCTCCCAGGCCTCAGCCATCTGCACAATGACTTCACACTCTTCTGCCAAAATCTGCGTAGGGTGTTCATCATACATATCTTAAATCTTATCTTTTTTACTTCAAAAGAGTAATTGAAAATAAAACTCTATATCCCAATCCTACCTGGAAAATGACCATAAATTTCCATGAGAAAAAGAAAGCATAAAATAAATACAATTTACATAATAATGTTAAATTCCAGCCAAATACCATTTCTTATTCAAAGATTCCGATCCTGAGGTTTGTTCACTTTTTGTTTAAAAAGGGAGATTAGCAGGAGTTTGTGTGTGGGGGGTACCTAGCACCAATCTAGAGTTTCTCTTTTAATAATTACAAATGCTAAAGCAGAATTGAGAAGGGAATGACATTATGAAAGTGTGAATCTATATTACTTAATCCTGATGCCCTTCCTATGCTATTATGTCTCCTGTGCTTTAGGAGCTATTGGTCTAAACCAGCTTGGGCAAATGGAGTGTTAATGAGTTCTAAAAGATCATTAGAACTGCAGAGTTGACAATTTTGTTCATAATTCCTTGCAATGATTATCAAGGTGACCCTAGTTCCCAGTTCAATCCCAGTCCACATTTACACTCTTGTCCCAACATAATCATTGGTCACATTCCTGTTTACGTGACAGTGTCCTGATTTGGGACAAATGACTACATAGTCACCAGATTGATTGTTCATCTGTCCATCATTTTCTGAGCACCTGCTCTAGACCTGGCTCTGTGATAGTGACTGGAAACACAAAGGTGAATAAGATTGTTTCCAGCCCTCCAAGACTTTAGGAATGGAAGGTCAGGGCAAGGAGGGGAGGAAACCACTGAATGGAAATGCAGAGTGATGAGAGGCACACGCGGGTCTGTGCCACATGCTGTTGGGACCACAGGAAAGGAGGACATGTGAGTCAAGGGAACACAGCAGGTTCCTCAGTGGAAAGTGTAAGCCCATCAGCTCATCAGTGAATGAATCAGCTCCGTAGAGGCAGGTAGGTCTTTCCCTTTTATAACAATGCTTTAATTTGCATTCCTGTGTGTTCAGAGAACTGGGGTGGTAATGATTAAACTGGGAAAAACACACACAGTTTCCGACTCATATTTCTTCAATGGTTATAAGAAAACCTGCCCTGCCTGGTGAATCTTGTGATATGTAGAGATAGGTAAAAATGTTTGCAGAGGAAGAATATTCTCCACAATTTACTGATTTTAAAATATAAATGAGGCCGTATTACTATGTTGCTTAAAGCCCTCCATGGGGGTTGATCAGTGTTCTCAGAATAAAATCCACAGCCCTCCCGTGGCCCACGAGCTCTGCCCTTCCTCTGCAGCCGCACCGGCTGTTCTCACTTGACCTCACTGAGCTTTGCCACCTTGAAAAATGCCAAGTTCTTTTCCACTTGAGCTCCTTTCTTGACCTTTGCTGTTCTCTTTGCCTGGAGCACTCTTCCTCCATTCCTTTAAAAGCCCACCTGAGAACAGCACCAGTGCCGAGGGAAGTAAGCAGAGCCAGAGTTTAAGAGAGGTGAATGCTGCTGATATCATACAGCACACGGAGTGTTAGCTGCATGACAATGGAGACCTCTGCCTGTTTCGCCCCTGCTGCACCCTGATGCCTGGAACTGGCCCAGCAGCTGGGTTTTGGGACTAGTTATCTTAAGAGAAGCATACCACTTCACGCTGGTGAGAAAGATGGAATGCAAAGTCCCTGGGGACTGGCTTGTAAACTCCTGTGTCTTGGATTCATCACCTTGAGAATATAGTCTTGAATGTTATTATAACATGATCAAAAACAGTTGAATCCCTAAATTACTCAGGGCAAGGCATCCTAAACAGAAACTGAGATACTGTAAAGAAAGTGTTTGGCGTTTCAAAATAAGTATTTTTTTGAATGACTGCAGGGTTTTCTCTAGCTCTTGACAGGATGCTTGTTTGATTGCCAAGGTGCCTGATGGCCTTGACTTGAAGGAAAGCAACTCAGGGTATCATCACCATTGCCTACTGAGCCAACATCAAATATTTATTGAGCAACCACTCAATGCAAAGCATGTTATGCTATACATGCTAAGAAAACATACCTTCCTCTTCAAGGGAAGGCACACTTTAAAGGATGAATCTAAACAAATGGAAATATTCATTTTTCAGTCACCTGTATGAGCACAGTGCAAATAGTTTGGGGTGTAGAGAGGGAGCTTGTTACAAGGTCTACAAATGAGCACATTTTTGTATCCAGCTACTGGTTCTCAAAGCCTTACATTTAAAAAGCCTTCAGGGACTATTGAAGAGGAAATAGGAGAGCATCTCAGTTTGATGCAATCAGGCAGCATCCATGTTCATGTCTAACCTGCTACTCTATTGACTATTCTCATAATGCTATGCTAGTGCCGTCTTCTATGGCTCACCACATGTTTCAGGGGGAGTGTGGTCTGGTATAAGGGCAGGGTCTGAGATGGATAGACTTGGATTTGAGTGCAGCTTCACCACTTACTTATAGCCCTCTCTCATCAGGTAAATGACTAAATCTTGCTTCCATTTCCTTTTCTCTAAAATAGATACAATAGGGTTGAATTCCTATAGTTGTGCAGGGGGAACAAGATCAAGTGTAAAAAAAGCATATCTTGCAGAAAACCTGAATGGAGTAAGTATTCAAGAAACATGAGTAATTTCCCTCCTTTTGAATTAAAATGTATGTATCAATGAATGAAGGACACAAGGACTTTTAGCAATTGTGATCTTTTTCTCCTAGGAATTTGTGCATATTGCACTTAAAGTTCATTTTAATTTCATGGCAACTATGCACAGTCATGTATTATTTCTTGTGTTATTTAATGCTTTAGTCACACTATTCATTGGTTATACATTTAACCATAGTAGATATTGTCTCCCCAGCTGAATGAGAGGTTCTTTTTTTTTTTAAGATTTTATTTATTTATTTTCAGGGAGGGGAAGGGAGAGCAGAAGAGAAGGAGAGAAACATCAATATGTGGTTGCCTCTTGTGCAGCCTCCACTGGGAATCTGGCCCTCAACCCAGTCATGTGCCCTAGACTGGGAATCAAACTGGCCACCGTTTGGTTCATAGACCTGCGCTCAATTCACTGAGCCACACTAGCCAGGGCTGAGTGATGGACTCCTTGAATATGGACTTGCTAGAATCCTTATACATGCATTTTTAGGGTATTTAAAGTGTTCAAATGTATTTTTCCAATGACTAAATTGAATAACATGATAAGTGCCTATCAAACCATGATCATACCATGATCAACTAAATTGAACATGATAAATGCCTATGGTCAAACCATGACATATATATATTCATTTGCAAGTTTTTTTTTTTTTTAGAGAGGGAAGGGAGGGAGCTAGAGAGAGAGAGAGAGAAACATCAATGTGCGGTTGCTGGGGGTTATGGCCTGCAACCCAGGAATGTACCCTGGCTGGGAATCGAACCTGGGACACTTTGGTTCCCAGCCCGCGCTCAATCCACTGAGCTATGCCAGCCAGGGTGCAAGTTTTTTTCAAAGACAGGAAATGCAGTGTTTAGTTACGTACTGAAGGTTCAGTGTATGTAGGACACTGTCTTCATATAACAGTTCTTCCCATCTCATTGGCCACTATGTCACGATCTTACTCACTTTAGCTTTCCCAATGTAGCATTGTGTCCTCTTGCACATAAAAAATATTCTACATACATTTGATGCATAAAAGAATAAATAACATAAATGTTGGTGAAATTGAAACACTTGAGTATAGCTCTATTAATTAAGTGGGTGTACATGTAGTGAAGGGGAAAATATGGTTACAGACGAGCTAAACAGCTTCAGGTAATCCAGGTCTTCCAGAGCTCTTTCAGCGTGGGGCGCTGAACGAGGGTGCTGAGTCATCCTAGGTGAAGTTGGTCCCAAACACTGCATCATGATAAGCTGACTTCAAAAAGTCAAGAATATATGCTTAAACCTCTGCTGATTATTCCATGGAATAAAAGGAAGAGAAATGGTTATTTGAAATTATTTTAGGATTACCAAATTATTTGAAATATATGTTTGTTTGTCTTAGTGGTCTGCTAGCTATAGGAATCAGCAATTGAATTGGTCCTGCCTCACACTATAGGAATCAGCAATTGAATTGGTCCTGCCTCACAGGCAAAAACTGATAAATCTCACAACTCATGAACATTTATAAGAAGCTTGTTCTTACAGTTCTATGAAGTTGAAGCCCCTCTACTGTGGTGGCAGCAGGAGTGTTGTAGAATACCATCACATTTGAGGATAGAATTTTAACACATGAATTTGGGGGAGGTGCACAAATATCTAGCTTATAGTGTCCTACACTCACTTTGCTACCTGGTGTCTGTGCTATTGGCATCTCAGTGGGAACAGACAGGAACAATTTCATTCTCGTATCTTCTTCCAGAACTATGCAAGGTTGGACAGCCAGTGAACCTCCATCCACACTTCTCTAAATTTAGCCAAAGAAGGTCCCTGCTCTGTCTGGAATTGAAAAAATAAAAGGCCAGCAATTGTCCTGGTAGTGATAAGTATATGTACTGATTTACATAATCCAAATGGCTCTGAGACCTGGAAACTGGCTCATACAAGAGGTTAGGCAAACCCTTGCTAAGGAGTATAATGCTGTCAACTGTCACTGTCTATTTAAACTTCACAGGGACTGCCTAATGGAAGAAGCAGTTAGAATTGCTACGTTCTTTCAGAGCACAGAGTGTGATGGTTTGTCACACTTAGGGCTGTCCAAAATGCAAATGCAGGGGCTGCCCACAGTAGCCGAGTGCTGGAGAGCATGCTGAAAGGCCAGAGGCTGGTCTCTGCATCATAAAGGAAGATACGATTTTGGTACAAGATCTGTGGCCCTGCCTTATGACTTCTCAGCAGCTCCTGCGAAGTTCTTAGTGTTGAGTTTAAGGAACGTGTTACAAACTGGACAAACCACCTTCTGCTGGGGACTTGGAGGGAAGGACAGCCTTTGTGGTGGAGGGCTGCAAGTGTCTCTCTGTATGTTAGCCCCCATCCTATTTCCTTTCCAGGGACCCTGTTCTGTTCTCCCTCCATCCACATAGCGTAGCCACTGTCCAAGCCTTGACTCAAACCCTTCTTTGTTAAGCCCTCCTTGATCATTGGTGCAGAAGTCATTTCTCTATCCTTGCCTTATTGCAGTGGACGCTGCAGGAGGGCATCTCTGCTGTTACTTTATGTGCCTTTTAGGAAGAGTTGACAATGTCCGTACGAAAGACAAGAGCCCCAGGTCCCTCTAATGAGAGGCAGGCCGAAAGAAGCCACCATGGGGCTGGGACCCTCTGCTGTGGAATTCATCCTTGTTGGACAATTGAGTCATTTAAAGAAACCATGGCAGATTTGGGGAATGGCAAGTACTTTGTATGGCTGGGCACAGAGTGCTTCACAGTGGCGATGGGAAGTGAGGTTCACTAGGGGGCCCGGCGGCTTAGTTGTGTGCTGACGTGTGTATGGTAGTCAGTATTTCTCTGTTACCCTTTAGTTAGGGTGTGCTTTTAACAAAATTTATGCAGCCTTGATAATTTCATTTTACGATTTAATCTTTTTAATGTGTTCTACTAGGTAATATTATTTACTTTTGCCTTTTTATCTGTAGTTTTTATTATATTATCTGCTTTTATGATATAATCTGTTTATTTTATCTTTTATAGATCTAACATTTTAAGTGTGCACTGTTCAACTCATCAAATTTATCTTCCAGCACTTTTCGGTTTTACTAGTATCGCATGCTTTAAGCTAATGTTTACTTACGGCTTTTCCTTTTTCCTTCTTCAAAAGTGGTTTTGCCCTTTTAGCTTATTTCATCTTATTCCTGTCAGAGAGAGCTGTGCTGAGGCCTGGCCTCGTGTCGTACCTGCCTTTTCATCCTCCCACAGTCCCTGGCAGTCCTGTGGGCAGAGAGGGTGGCTCTGAATCTTTACGGAGGGAGTGATTGAATGCATGGTTCATTTATGTGGAGTCAATCATTCCACATACTCACTCCAGTGGGGCCTGGCCATTTTGCCTCCTGAACCGTTTAAACCCACCCCTTCCTCCGCTCCATCCCTGTGTCAGTACAGGCCACCACCATCCCTCACCTGGGTCTCTGCTCAGCCTCCTAATGGATTCCTGTCTCCTTTCTCCTTCCTTCCAATTTACTCTCCACTCCGCAGTGCAGTGATATTTTATAAATGTGGATAAAGTATCCAAGCATACTCCCATTTATTTTTGGCTAATGAATTAGGATATATAATAGTTCTAAAGAATTTTTGTAAGGAATTGAACATAAATGCTTCTGATATTCTTAAAATAATTTGTTATTAAAATATTTCTATTACAGAAAATTTCAAACTTAGATGAAAGTAGAGTGAATAGTGTAGTGAACTCCCATATACCATCACCTACCTTTAACCATTATCAATAATTAACCATTTTTAAAAGCAATTCCCCTTTTTGTTTTCATAATTTGCTTGAGCAGCAAAGTTTTATATTTTGTAATTCGAAAACAGCATATCATTTCAGTGCAATAGTTTTAAAAACACATCTGGACTTGTCACTGGCCTGTGTCAACCTCTGAGTGTCACTACAAAGCCACAGGAATGGGTGCGAACACCCCAGTCAGCACCCACCCACCTGGGCTCAGCAGCAGCCTTGTCTATTGCTCCTCGTCTCTCCCACACCCAGTCCCACCCACAGGTCCCCTTGCTTGTCCTCAAGCTGCTCTGTGCTAGTGCGCCATCCTTGTCCTAGGGGGCTGGGGGCTGGGGGCTGGGGCGTGGGTCAGGTCTGCACACACAGAGGTGGTGGGGCAGATGCACAGGCTGGCTCTTCATACAAATGTCCAAGCCTGCCCTCTGGAAGTCAGTCAGCAGGTCTGACAAACAGCTCACAGGTGTCCATGGAACTGCTTTTTGTTAGAGGCAGAAACATTGGACTGATTGCGGCTTTGGCCTTTGTGTAAGAACAGAGGGTGTTCACTGGGGCTGTATCTTATCCTTTTGCCTTCATACATTCATATCTGGATGGATTAGGTGAATGGTCTCTCTGCTTCTCCAAGATAGACCACGTTTTACACCCACATGTAATCTCTTTTCTGAGAATATTGTCCAAAAACTAGGTCATCTATTGTGAAGGAAATTAGGCAGTAATTAAATTTAACTGGATATTACAGTATTGGTGGTTTCATTTTAGAGGAGTATGCTTTCTTAATCACTTTATTGCTGCAGTTACACTGGCTGAGGGTTTTTTTTTGGGGGGGGGAGTTTGTATTTAATAAGTTAGATGATGATTTCTGAGCTTGCATTTTTAATCAACAGTCTCACCTTCAAGAATGAGTTCTATTTCCTTGTTCCCTTTTCAGGTGTACCTGACAGGAGCCAGTTCCCCTGTATGGCCATTTGGCCCAGCCATCTTGGGATATCTTTTGTCAAAAGAGCTCTGTAGACAGATAAGACCAGGCTAAGAGGAAAACTGCTGGTTTGGGTGGGTTCTTTTCACGTATGTGGTCCATTGTCACAGCTGTCTCCCTGCTTTTTATTTTCTGATTGGAAAGGGTACAGAGAGTCAAATGCTGTGGAAGACTAGACTGTTAGTCCAGCCACAGAGCTGGTGGGAGAACCCTGGTTTCAAGACCTGTGTTCAGCAGCCTGCTGCTCAGCACATTTCCATAGAGGAGGCTGCGATCAGGGCAGCTGGGAGAGTCAGCTCCCAGCTGGAGGTGGGTGCCATCACACCCATAGGAAATGCTGAGTGACAGGACCACCTTGGTGTAGTCTGGCCGCACCCTCAATATGTTGAATTACATGGCCTGCTCACATTTCTCTTAGTCCTGAGGTCCATTTAGATCACCCACTATGACCATCCATTAGGTCAGCTGTTTAGGTCACCTGGGCAGCAGCTCCTAAGTACCGTGGGTCAGCATTTGCTTTCCACACTGCCCTTCACCTAAATGTCTTTGACATGAGACCTCCCCACCTGCTCCCTTTGCTTAAACCTTTTAGGCAGATCAAATGAGGATCATTCAAGTTCCCGGAAGTGCCCATTCCCAATTTTCTGAGGTTTCTTCACTGGGAGCTATTATCATTAGGTTTTGTGAGAAAAACCTACTGTTAAACCCATAGCTTGCCATGTTCCTTAAAAAATAAAAAGTAATTTATTTCTCTGAGGGCCCACAAAAATAGCCCAATGATGCTTTCCTAATAAGTACTTTTCATGATGACTAACTCTTCCAAATTAGTTGGTGCAGGAGACCAGGAAGCCAGCCCAGGAAGTTGTGTGCCTTACGTGGGAAAAGTCGCAGGTTTCAGATGGGAGCCCTACCAAGGAAGATGACTCGGGGGTTGTACGTTAAAGCCCCATCTCCTCTTTGTCCACATGAGTTCTGGCAATTTTTGTGAGCAAGGGGTAAATCATACACAGCAAATTAATAGCTCAATTCTGGAGATTCCTTAAAGAGCAAAGAAGGATTCCACAGAGCACATTTTAGCTGGTTAATAAGGAAGCCAAGTATGTGGGTTTGTATACAACCTGCTCCCACGTTCTATCAATATATAATTACCACATATTTTCCAGCCTGCCCCTGGGAGACGTGGCAAGTGAAATAGATTGAGAAGAAAATAAGGGTGCTTGCTGCACAATTTATGAGATTGATATCTGTTAATACTTGAGTAGGCTCTTTTCAGGGTGATCTGAAGGCCTGAGATGCTCTAGGTACAAAGCAAAGTGGCTATTTAAGCTCTTTGTTCTTTTAAATACCTCTATATACACAGATCTGTCTGGCATGCAGGACATGTAAGTGTCTTAGGGCCTGGAGGCCTTGCTAGACTTGACCAGACTGAAGCCTATGGGTTACATGCAAAAAATGATTTGTCTTCATCTGCCTCCTCTGTGCCCAGTGTCAGAGTCAGCACTGGAGGCTTTTTCTCCCCTGTTGGGGTTGGTGAGGGCTTTGGGAGGGGCCGTGTGGTGCTGGAGTTACTATTATACAGGTGACCACCAGATTAAGACAATTTCCAAGTTCTGTTTTTCCCTCTTCTTCTTCCTTATTGATAAAAAATAACAGAATATATGGAAAATAGAATTACAAATACAATCACCTAGAATCCCACTATTTCACCTTTTTTTTTTACATATTACTTTTTGGTTTTGTTCTCAAAAAATAATATACATAAATGTTCTTTATAATATTAGTGTACGTATACTTCTTGAAATTCTTTTTTCCCCAACATTATATCACATTTTCTCCATGTTTTACCCAGATTTCACACCAGTCATCCTAAACAAGTCTGCCCAACCTTTTCCATGATGACGATATGGAAAGGCTTTCCCCCACCCTCTTCCTGATCCTCCACTACCACAAATTATGCTGCTGAGTTTCCCACATTTGGGGAGATCACAGGAGTCAGCACATCCGGAGTGCGGTGGGTAAGGCTTGCCCTGCGAAAACCACCTTTGTGATCACGGCATCTGCCCTGACATATCACACTTTAGGTAAGCACAGACACGTCTGTGAGCTGCCCAGCACAATGACTCTCATTTATTACTTAATTTGTATGTTTATTCATTTATTGAACAACCTTATCAAACATCTATTCTGTGTCAGCACTGGACAGAAGGAGGTAAATAAGACATCATCCTTGCCTTTATGGAGTTCCAGGCTAGTGACATGTAAACTAAGGATTGCCATTAGAAGAAAAACAGTTTTTTCAAGTCTCGATACTTCTGACATCCAATATGTGGAAAGTTTTTCTATACCAACCCATTTCCAAGTCTCCAGACACCAAGTGGGTTTCCCACAATTCAATTCTGACACAGGTTAAGGGCTCAGTGTTACAAGACTGACCCCATGTCAGACACCAATCACAAGAACAGACCTCTGACCAACCTGCTATAAATTGAAGTTCCTGTGATGCCCTCCACAGCTTCGATAATTTGCTATAATGGCTTGCAGAACTCAGGGAAACACATTACTTATGATTACCAGTTTATTGTAAAAGGTACAACTCAGGAACAGCCACATGGAAGAGATGCATACAGCAAGGTATGTGGGAAGGAGCTGCTATGCCCACTCCAGGAGTGCCATCTTCCCAGATTCTCAATTTGTGAAAGTGGTGCTTTTTCAAAAGATTTTATTTATTTATTTATTTTTAGAGAGGGGTACGGAGGAAGAAAGAGAGAGAGAGAAACACCAGTGTGTGGTTGCCTCTCGAGCGCCCCCTGCTGGGGACCTTTCCTGCAACCCAGGCATGTTCCCTGACTGGAAATCAAACCAGTGACCCTTTGGTTCACAGGCCGGTGCTCAATCCACTGAGCCACACCAGTGGGGGTGGGGGTGGTGCTTGTTCAAGCACAACTTAAAGGCCACTGCCCTCAACAGGTCAGAGAAGGCTGGGAATCTGCATTTTAGTGAATAACAGATGATTC
Source organism: Phyllostomus hastatus (assembly GCF_019186645.2). Lineage (NCBI taxonomy): Eukaryota > Metazoa > Chordata > Mammalia > Chiroptera > Phyllostomidae > Phyllostomus > Phyllostomus hastatus. Next base: position 12,680,307 of record NW_025334038.1, read on the forward strand.
TAATGCAGAGAGTTGATGAACTATGCATACATATTTTTATTAGTTCACCAAATTTATTTTTAAAATTTTTTATTGTGAATATCTTTGAAAATAACATCAAAGAGAGTGCAGAATAAAGAACTTTATATGTTTATCAGCTTCAACAATTAGCAACACATTCCCCTAATGTTGTTTTATCTGCTAATTTTTGCACAATTTTTTTTAGGATGAACTACTTTAATGTAATTTTCAGGCACGATTTCAATCATATCCAGCATGGAGTTTTTTTTTAAAGATTTTATTTTTATTTATTTTTAGAGAGGGAGGGGAGGGAGATAGAGAGAGAGAGAGAAACATCAGTTGTGTGGTTGCTGGGGGTCATGGCCTGCAACCTAGGCATGTACCCTGACTGGGAATCGAACCTGCGACACTTTGGTTCGCAGCCCGCGCTCAATCCACTGAGCTATGCCAGCCAGGGCTGGAGTTTTTTATATGACTACAATACCATTATCATACCTAACAAAATTAACAATAACCCTTAACATCCTCTAGCGCTCTATCATTGTTCACATTTCCCTAATTGTCTCAGAAATGTCTCTTTAGAGTTGGTTTGTTAAGATCCACAAAAGACCGACACACTGTACTTGGTTATTGTATTTGTTAAGTCTGAGACATTTAAAAAAAAAACCACCCTGTGCTGTATACTTATTCAAGATATGGGTCATGTGTCCTGCATAAGCTTATGGCTTACATTTTGGGTGACATTGATAAGTCTTATACATATACATTATTATCTTTCTTTTCTGAAGAATTCTCCTTGGTCTTGGTGAACCCCTTGCACAGACTCGCAGTCAACACGGGTGAGGATGCTGGCCACATGGCAAACAAAACTTCTGGGACAACGCTATTCATTCACACTCTTGCTATTGTTTATTCATTTATTTTTTTCAACAAGTCGTATAAATATGTGGCAACCAATTTACAGATTCATTAATGGAAAAGAAAATTTCTGTTTTCAAGGAGCGTGGAAGTGAAGAGCAACCGGGCCAGCAGCAGCGCAGCAGAGATTTCTGGATGCTGGGTCTCACCCACATGAGGAGGGGAGGGAGGGGATATCTGAAATCAGGTATCATTGTTCTTACCTTTATATGTTTATTAATTTTTTACTTTATCATAACTTTTAAAACCATGTTAAATATTTATGGTAAGTAAAGCAGTCAGAGCTGAATAAATACAGAGTTGGCAATTTCCCTTCTCTCCCTTTATAATCTCAAATGCAGAAGTCCAATGTCAATAGTTCAGTGTGTGCCCGCCCATGTCCTTGAGCCGAATCCTGTAAGCTGAGGTGGCCAAGGTGGATGAAGGCCTTTGGAAAAGGTTTCTTGCTGTGGAAGATTCTGTTGATCCTTTAGGGCAGAGGGGACCCTATGAAGGACTCCGAGCTAGAGAGAGTCATGCCCAGATGTATGCCATGACTAGCATGGCCACAGTATAAACAAGGGGCAATGAGGAGCACCTGACCCAGAAACCATTTAGCTGTGGCAATGGAGAGAGGACACATGTGACAAAGGGGCTGACTAGTATTCTCTTCTTACTGGGGACTCTTCTCCCTACTCCTGACTTTACCTTTGCTTGATACACTGAACTAACCAAGGGTGTCCATTTGGTTTGCTCACGCAGCCCTCAGGTGTGTTGGCAGCAGCTGCTGGCAGCATTCTCTCAGCAGGGTTCTGTGGTGGCATCCTGGCTCAGCAAGACCCATGGTCACTAATTAGTGACAAATGGGAGGGGAAAGGAGTGTCACGTTCCTGGCCCAGCGGCCGTGAAGGGTGGTAGGGCAAGGGCTCGGGCAACTTGTGATACTAAGAACCAAGGCACCAGCATTTGGGTTAAAACATAAGCTTTGGAACTGAAAATATCTGGGTTCAAACCCCAACTTTATCACCTGTGTGATCTTGGACCAGTCAATAAATTCTAACCTCTGGCTTCTGCACCTGTAAAGTAGGATAGATGAAACCTCCTTTTCCAACTTCCAGGATAGTGAAATAAGGGAATATACATAGAGTACAGAGCACAGCGCCTAGCATATTGTGAGGTGACTTTTGTTGTCTTCCAACATTGTGACACGGCTCATCCCAGGGCTGTGAGCAGGGTGATTTTGAGAACCCAAGACCCTCGAGAAGAGTCTGCCAACTTATTGAAGACCTGGCAGCCAGTGGGCAGCTGGCAATGGATCCTGGCTAATGCTAACTTCCCTCCTCTCTTCCTTTCTTACCCCGATGCTGGCCGTTGCTCTGTTTTTTACCTTTTGCCCTTGCTATATGATCTATGATGTGTGTGTGAATGAGATATTACCCAGGGCAGGGCCTGGTTGTGAGGCTTGCATTTCATGTTTGTCTGCTTGTTAATCCAGTGGGCCTGACATTGATGGGCATCCACTATGCCTTCTACTTAGGCTTTGGCTTCTTATGATCAATGTGTTGGTGCCTAAAGGGGCACTATTTATAACATTGTGTCTATCTCCTGCCTTAACCTTGAAATCCTGACTTTTGTTAACCCTGCTGGGGAACAGTCTGCTGATTCTTAGCATCCCTTTCCCACCCTATTCCATTTCTTTGCAAATGATACCTCTTTGTCTCCAGGGAAGAACTCTATCATCTCCATTCTCTCACACTGAGATTGGAAACACTGCCTGGGGGAAGGCAGGCTACCTGGGAGTAGAATATGCCAACAATTTCTGGTCTATTTTTCCTGAAGCAATTATTTGTGCTTGGAATTGGGGAGAGGAGGAATCCTATGAAATAGCCATCATTTTCCTTGGGAAGGACGATTGTCAGCCTTGTTAATATTAAGTCACTTGCCATAGCTTCTTGCATAATCTTTTCTGGCTTTCAGTAGCTCTTTCTAGTCCCTGCATTCTGGGACATTAAATCAGGGCCCTTATTAGACTTGCCCATTTACATGTTAGGATTTTCTGGGATAGTAGTTGGTGGCTAAGAGGGATGATGGAGGGAGTAGACAAAACATTCTCTAGTTAATTTTTCTTTATCATTGTTTTTAAGACAATATATTGGCATGATGGTTGTTAAGACACCTTTGGGAAGCAGAGTAAAATAAGCAATTGGAACATCAGTGGGCAGATGGTCAGATGAGCATAAAAGGTTGCCTACAGGTGGCACCATTTTTATGTGCTAGTTCACCCTACCAACCAAGGGTCCAGACATAACTTGTCCTTGCCTCATGCTCTCTGCCCACGCCTTTGCAGGTGTTACAGGGTGCAGCCAAGAGGGGGGACCCCAAATGGGCATTTGAAATGGGGTCCAGAACTTAAGGTGTCCAGGAGATTTTAAGATGTCTCCATCCCCACCCCCCCACCCCCCCCAAGGTGTGGGTTGGGAGAAGTGACAAATGGAGCAGGGCCATTGAGAGCTGTTTTGCCCTGCTCCATAGCAACAGCCTTGCAGCTACCCTCTGGCGTGGTCATTTAACATATCTATAGCCTTTGGCTGGTTGCTTAGATATGTTAAATAGCTGTGATCATCTCTGAGCCAGGGGAATGGAAGTAACTTCCCCACCAAGACATGACTGGGGGCAGGTTCCCCGAGCTACAGCGCCAACGCAGGCGCTGTAGCTCGGAGAGGATTGGCTCCATGACATGGGGCCACGCCTGCCCAGACTCAAGATGGCAGTCCAGTAAAGCTGGAAGGATATGCGTTCTGGCATGTGAAGCTGAGTGTGGGAGGAGTCGGAAATGAGGCTGCAGAGGAAGAGTGGCCGCGGGGATTTAAAACCCAGACTTGGCGGCCATTAGAGAGAGAACCATGCTGCTTTAGGAAGGAGAGCCATGCGCAGCCCTGAGAGAGAGAGAGAACCATATGGCTGTGGAGGTGCAGAGAGGATCACGGCCACTGGAGAGAGAGCCACACAGCTTTAGCAGAATGAAGACTCCCGTAACCCTGAGAGGAGGGAGAACAGTGCTGTTTTAGGAAGGAGAACCATGCTGCTTTAGGAAGGAGAGAACCATGCGTAGCCCTGAGAAGGAGAGCCATGCACAGCCCTGAGGGAAGAGAACCACGCGGCTTTGGCAGAGTGGGGACTCTCCCCTTCCTGCAGCCCTGAGAGGGAGAACCACGAGGCCTGGACAGAGTGGGGACCCCCACTCAGCTTTAGAAGGGGAACCACCACCTGGTTTTAGCAGAGATCCCGGCGACTCAGCCGAGGGTGCCGGGAACCCAGGGAGGTCTCCCAGTAGAGATGGAGTACTAACTGGGAATAACCAGAGGACTGCCTGAGCCGTGGACTTCTATTTCCTTTCCTGAGATATGGTACTCTGGACTGGGCAAAGGGGGAAGGAAGGAAGGACTGTGTCTGTTTGTGGGTGTTTTAAGGGACTTTAGGATTTCTGATGAAGACATTAGGTCACTACTTGAAGCCTGTATAGCGTTAAATAAACATTTCCTTTCCTTTTCACGAATCTCTGGCATTGAGAGATGTCTTTCCTCAGGTGGCGGACATAACGGACCCGGGGCCTTCTTTCAATAATAGTATATTGTCCCAGGACCCCCTTGTTTGTTCTGTAACACAGGTACTTGTGTTCCAAGGTGGTCTTTTACCCATGCGTTTTTCAAAGAATTGAGACAGTAAGATTTTTTTCTTTTCACAGCAACTTGACCTATACCTGACTCTTATACTCTCCAGCACATAATCCCTGTGTGCTAGAGAGTATAAATTCAATAAGAAGAGAGAGAAAAAACCCAAGAGCTGGACTAGGTGAGAAATTCAGCTTTGAGTACTTACCGTATGGTGTGGTAGTCTGTGCATGTGGGATTATTATGCAGCGATAGAGAACTAATGTCTACTGGATGTGGAGACCAGGACCAATAAAATGGTGTTGGTTTGATCAAGACAGCATGAAGTATATAAAGCAAAATAGAGTCACTCATGTCAACCAAGATGACTGTCGGTCAGCCATGGCACTTTTGTTCAGGAGGGGAACTACCTAAGTCATGCTAGACACATGTGGCTAGGAGACATACCCAAAATATCTGTACATGTGATCAGAATAGCCATGTCTGCAGAGTGAGACCACCCTTAGATAGGCTCTTGGGCAAATTTCCAGCAGAGGTGTCAAGACATTTATCAAAAAGAGAGTGGAGTACATACACCACTTTCGAAGCATAACTGAGGCAGGCTCCAGACCACTGCTTAGACAGCTGAGCTCTACACCAGAGTGCTGCTCTATGCCATGCTGATTGATGTTCCTTGGCACTGGCCGCCAGAGGCTCTGCCTTGCTGGACTGAGGACTTTGCCTGCCCTGCTGCCCACCTGGCTCCAAGAGATCCTTCCTTGCAAGATGCTGACAACACCTTTTCCCACCGTGCTGTCTCCTGGATCTGCAGACAGAGACTCTGAGTCTAGAGTTCCTTATCTCCCCTTGATTGCTCTGTGTGTGTTATATTTCTTAGATTGTAAGATATTTCTTACACACACTTGGATTGTTCGAGTATATGTAGGATATTAATGTATGCTGATGTTCTACTTTGAGTGAACCTGCATTCAATAAAAGCTGAGTGAACAGCATAGTTACTGTGTATGACTCAACTACTCCTTGGTGCTGGGCTGATCAGCAGGCAGCTAGCAGAGCAGTTGCCCAGCTGAATTATAGAAGAGACTATATCATGAATATATGCTTGAGACACTGAGTAAGAAGAGGGTTTTCAGTCTCAGCCACACACTGTGCTCAGAAACAGCAATCCCTTAACCCTTGCCCAATTCAACATTCCAAATTCCCTCCTCCTTCAAGGTGGGCTCCCGTTGGTAGTGGAGTAGGTAGTGGTTGTGCTTGATCTGTCAGGATAGGGTAGGTTATACTGTGGTAACAACTCAAATTTCAATGACATAAAATGACAAAGGTTCATCTCTGAGTTGTTCATGCTACATGCTCTTTGTAGATCACAGAGGTGGCTCTGTTTATATTATAAGTAATCAGGCCCCAAGCTGACTGAGCAGCCACCATTTAGAAAGTTGCTGGTCACCACATCAGAGGGAAAGAATTCTATGGGGTCTTACAGTGGTAATTAAATGTTTCAGCTGAGAAGAGTTGGCATAAAATGTCCAAACCTATAGAGCATTTTTACAAAAATTTATTTGAGTGAAACAGAAGATACACCTGGAATCAGGATCTCCACAGACTGAGATAAATGCTTCTAAGAATAACACTTTGCAGTTTCCTTTATGCATTTGAGATTAAGGAGGGAACCTAAGGAAGATTACATGAAGGTGGGAGGTAGCAAGGCAGGGTCTTATTACAGGAGAGTTAAAATTATGTGCGCTCATGCTTTAGAGCAGGGGTGTCAAACTCATTTTCACCGGGGGCCACATCAGCCTCACCATTGCCTTCAAAAAGCTGAAATAATTTTAGGACTTTATAAATGTAACTACTCCTTAACTGTTAATGAGTAGAAATTACATTTGGCCCTTTGAAGGGGAGGTCTGAAATAGTGGTCAGGTATTAGAAGGGGGGGGGGTCTAAAGGCATTTCAAAGTTATGTTAACCTAACAGTACAGAAACAATGGAGAGGGCTGCTTAAGGCAAAGATAAGTCTTTTTTTTTTTAAAGATTTTATTTGTTTATTTTTAGAGAGTGGGGAAGGGAGGGAGAAAGAAAGGGAGAGAAACATCAATATGTGGTTGCCTCTTGTATGCCCCCCTAGTGGGGACCTGGCCTGAAACCCAGGCATTTGCCCTGGCTGGGAATTGAACTGGCAACCCTTTGGTTCGCAGGCCAGTGATCAATCCACTCAGCCACACCAGCCAGGGCAAGCAGAGATAAGTCTTTTAGTGAAGAATTTACTGTCTGCCTACCATGACCTGCCCAGTTAGGAATTTAGGATTAGATCATTCTGTTAGGTTCCTTTCCATAGAATTCCACTTTTCATCTCCAGAAGTGAAGGGGACCAGACTATGTCACCCAAAATATGTTACTTTGGCATAAGGATTATTCTGAGCTGAAGGTGATTGAGAAATAGCAGAAAGAGAAGGAACAGTCTGCCCTCTCCCTTTCTTCCTAGAAGCGTGGTATACATCCCTCTTTGTGGAGGTATTCCTGCTCCCTCCACTCTCCTGCACCAGAAGGAGGACAACTATTAATCACTAGAGATGGCATTGACTTGAGTTTGCACAACAACCTTACAATAAAACCTATTATCCACCATTAGTTTCCTGCATGTATTTACCTTCCTACAAGTTACCTTGCCTGGAAGCTCAAACCCCTTCTCCTTTATTTTGTCACTTCTCCACAATTCATCCATCACCCTTTGTTAAGTGGACAAAGAAGCTCTCAAGCCTAACTACTTCTTTGGGTTTTCACTTCTTTTCTGTGAAGCTCTTGGGGTGGGGGAGGTGCATGCAAAATAAACCTTTACTCCTGTTTTTTGTCAGTTTAATTCACAGGTCTCAGTCACTGAACATAAGAGGGGAGAGAAAAAGTACTTTCATGCCTCTACAGAAGTGACATGCATCGTGTTATTGTCTAGAGCCAGTCATGTGGCCTCACTTTGCACCCAGAAGTTTTACTGTTTACTATATGTCCAACTTGTGAAAACTGCTTGATATAAATTGTCTCCTTTATCTTCCCAAGAACTTTATGAGGTACATAAATACGACTCCATCTCTCCCATTTTGCAAAGAGGGAAACTGAGGTTCATAGAGGTTAAGTAACTTGCTGAAGGTAACACAGTAAGTGATGGAACCTGGATTCAAACCCAGAGCCTATCCTTGGAGCCTAAACTACCACCCCAATTTGCTGCCTCTGTGATCTGAGTTGGAACCATCAGAACCACCGAAGATGGTGTGAAACCACCAAACCTCAGAGAAATACGGGTCAGCATCTTGGTATCTTCTCTCCCAGGAAGCTCCTTGCTTTCCACACAAATTTGTTTAATTTCTATGCAGAAATTAAAGGCCTTCTACCTTCATGTACCCAGTGACAAAGGGTGTTACAGAAACAAAGTGGGACCTGGCTGCTCACTGCCAAACACAGGCATAAAAGAGATTGGTGAGGAAGGAAAAAGGTCTTTATTAAAATGTTGCACAATTTGGGGAAATAGGAAACTCCAAAGCTCCAGGTCAATCTCTTCTGCAAAACACAGAAACCCCCTTGTTCCTGAAAAGACTGAAATCCAAATCCATGTCGAGATCCCACTCCATTCTTATCCATCCTTCTGGAGCACGAGGCTGCTAGGTGGCTTTCTCTCTGGCTTTAGGCTCCCTCCCTGGAGTGCGTACTTGTGGGGCTGGCACTGTCATTGCCTCACTGCAGCTTCCCATGCATGGGCCCTGGGCAGCTGCTAACCACTGCAGCCAGTCATGCAAGGAATCCGTCCGTGGGGCAAAGCACTCAAGGCTGCTCTCACCCCCAGGGACTGACAAGCATTCAACCTGCCTGTCTGTGCACTGATCTCAGAGGAAGTGAAGGCACCATCTGGGTCTGTCCATGTACCATGCAAGATGTCGTGGCATTCCGTGGGACACCTTTGTGGCACAGTCCTTGGGGTATGGCCCAGCATATGGGACTTGGCCTTGGAGTAAGCCAGTCCCAGACTGCATGAATGAGGGAAAGGAGAAGGGCAAGACTTTGCCCACCCACCGTTTAAGTATCTGGCCCCCAAATTCCACGTGTTCACAAGCAAGTAGGAGGGTTTTTCCCCTCTGTCTAAACGTTTCACTGGCCTGGTGCATGCTCTGTGCAGGGGCCTCCTCCTTCTGACAGGTTAACCTTCACGGTACATGGGTCACTGCAACCTCTCTGGCCTCTCTGGCCTGCTCAAACTCCTTGCAAGCCTCCTCCTGCTGCGTGGTGTGCTGTGCTAGCTCAGTGCTGGGGCAATGTGATGCTGGCATTCTGGTTTGTTTACCCTTTACCAGGGGAAGCAGCCTCTTGCTTGCCACCTTGAGGCTTGGAAAATCTGTCACATGCTGCACTGTGGCTTCATTCTCACCACCTCTGGCATTTCCTGACCCCTCCTTTCTCTGGGGCTTGGGCTTTCCCAAGCCACCTGGGAGTCCCTTCCCTATGCTCAGTCATCTGGCCAGTTCTCCTGGTGTCAAGGGGATTATGGTGGGTTCTGATACGGCTGTTATCAAATCCAGAGAATATTTCATGTTGCTAAAATGAAACAGGAATAACATATAACATTTATCAAGGGCTTACTGTGTGCCTTCTTTACTTTAAGTCTATTAAATTTATTTAACCCTCTTAAATACACCTATGAGGGATAGGTACCACTGTTATCTACATCCTACAGATGGAGAAATGGAGGTACAGAAAGGTTAGGAAAGTTGCCTAGAGCCACATGACTGCAAACCTTTTGGAAAGCTATGGGTGGAATTGAAAAATGGTTGGATTTTATTTCCTGTAACATGGTATCAGATGATTTTTAGGAAGGGTGTTAGCTCTTTCATTAAGTGTTTCCTGAACTTTTAATTTAGAGTTTCAAGTAGCAGTGAGAGGGAAAATAGGGAAAATTTGGAGACATGTATGTAGATCCTGTCTGGTGCCTGGGGTGGATATGCCAGCCTCCAAGAACTTATTCAGTAGACTGAATGCCGGAGGCATGAACAGACATGTTTCCTGGTGGTCTCTGGGCAGGGGGAGGGTGAGTGGACTGCTTGTGGGCCTTGGCTAGGGAGATTTTGGAGCCACATAACAGGTATGTTTCAGGACCTGTTGCAGACTGGAGTTATCTGGCCTGCTTCTAGAGGCATTGATGGAGGCTTGTTTCCCAGTGGGTGCCTTCGTTGGCAGGACTGCTCATGGACTGTGGCTGGTACTGGAGTTTAGTTGCTGGGCCATTTCAGAATCTACACATGAACTAAGTTTGGAAGACTTGCTTCAGGGGCCCCCAGATTATGGCTCATAGTGGGTGGAGCTGGGTCATAGATCATTAGGGTGCACGTCTGGGACCGAGGTCTCTGGACCCATTACCTGAGGTATCCAAGTCCCTTGGTTTATGATGCTAGTGGCAGGTCCAAGTCAAATGGGGCTGTAGCTAAATCCTTAGGGATATGGAACTGTTTTAGGTCTGTGGCTGGGATAATAATTTAAGTCAGCCACCTGGGAGCAGGCCTGCCTTCTTAAAATGGGTCTCCTTGTCCTGGACTCCTGAAGTTTTAGTCTCCCACTGGATGCCAAAGCTCCCACCAATGTACTTTTTTCCATGGATGTCTGCCAAGTTACTGCTGCTGAAGGCGATATGGGTGGAGGACTCCTATCATCTTGCCAATGTCACTCTACCCTGTCCTTTTTCTATGCTTTGATTTTTCACTTTTTAATCTGATAATTTTCTAAGGGTTTTCTTGCAGTGATTCTATTGAATATTTTATTTTTGCAATAATATTTCTTAATTCCATTAATTCTGTTCTTTATTTATTCCTTTTTCAGAAGTATGATCTTGTCATCTGAAACAATACTTCTCTAAAGATATTAATGATACATTTTTAATGCTTTAAAATATGTTTATTGACTTTAGAGAGAGAAGAAGGAAGAGAGAGAAGAGAGAAACATGGGCGTGAGAGAAAAATATTGATTGGTTGCCTCCCATATGTGCCCAGACCATGGATTGAACTTGTAACCCAGGCATGTGCCCTGACTGAGGATTGAACTCCCAACCTTTTGGTGTACAAGTTGATGTTCCAACCAACTGAGCCACACTGGCCAGAGCTGTTTTTATGTTTTAAAATTTTTTCTTGAATTAATATTTCCTTCAGGTAGTTTTCTGTTAATTTGTCTTTCTCATGGCTTTTCCAAGTTTTTGGTAATCGCTTTGGACATTTATATTTACAAGGGAAAGACTGTGTTGATTAAAAAGAAGTTAGGTAGGATTCTTCTGTCAGTACAGAGCTGAGTGAAGGGTGAGATTGTGCCCTGTTCATGTAAGTAGGGCTTGTCTGCTAGAGCCTTTTACCTTAGGTTGTGCAGGTAGGGACCAGAAAGCAGGTAGCTCTCCTGACCTGGAATTATCTTACCTTTGGGTGTCAATGCCTTAGAGAGCTCTAGTTTGCCCGTATCAGATTACTTCTTTTTTTTTTTTTTTTTTGCATAGACTATTTGTGGCTTCAACCTTGGGGCAAATGCCATTATTGCACAGTTCTTCAATCAATGGCCTCAATTTCTGTCCCTCATATCACCCCTGTTCTGTGTTCCTGCTGACATCAGAGAGTTCTATGAAGAAAGCCTTCCACTGCAGCCTTCCTTTGGCATATGCTGTAAGCTGTGCATTTCTGTTGTAGCTCATCCTGTTTGCCTTCTTTTATCTTTCTGAAATATATTAGAAGATTTTGTCTACTGGTATTTTTTCTCCCTACAGTTCTCAGTACTTTGAGGAATATATCCTGTTTCGTATTCTCACTAGTTTCTTTTAAGACTGGGAGGAGAAACATGTGCATTCAGCCTGTCATTTTGCACTGGAAAAGATTTATTCATTTAATTTCATAGTTAGCAGAATATTGCTTTAGGTTTCCCTACAGCATGTGGAGGTTATATTTCATAAAGCTTTATGTACCTAAGAATGTCTTTCAGTTGTTTGTACATAAGCAAGAATTCTTAGTTGGGTATAAAACTCTTGGTTCAAAATTCAAAATGTGTTGCACCATACTTGTTTCAGAAGGGAGCTTGGGGCCCGCCTAAATGTTTTTCCTTCCAGGTAGCACCCTCCACTGTGTGTTTCTGCTGTAATACATGTGACATTTTTAATCTCACTTCTATAGAAATTTCAGCACTTTGAGATTAGGTGTGGATCTCTTTTTAAATTACTTTTTCTGGAATGCAATTTGTTCATCTCTATAAACTTAGAACATAGTGGAAACTCAGTAATAGCAAGTAAATTAAGGAAGGAACCATTCCAATTTGAAGTCTCAGTTTCTATTCAGTTTACGAATATTTTCTTTTATTATGTCTTTGATTTTCCTTATTTTTCAGTTATTCTGGTTTATTTCTCATGATCTAGTACAATTATTGGCTTATTCCTTTTGCCACTGATTTGATTAGTTTAATGCATTTCTATTTTGGTACCTCCATTGTGGATATAAATTTCCTACTGCATTCTAGTTTCCTTGTCAACTTTCCTCAAAGATAGAAATCTTTTTATTTTCATTTCACTCCATTGTTTTACATCAAAGCCTTTCTTCTTATGGTTTTCTCCTGTTCCACAGATCTGTGTCTCTAGATATTCTAACAAAGATGCCAATTTTTAATAATTTTTATATGATTTTATTAGTGAATAATTTTCAGAGACACCTACTTCCTCCCTCCACCCATCAAGTCTTTATCATAAATTACCCTTTTTCTGTAGTGTTTTCTCATTTTTTTACTCTTGGCTCCACATTCTGTCTAGTTTAGTGTTGATCACATTTTCTCAGGGGTGGTTGTATGTGCTCTGTTCCTGCCCTCAGATCTGGTGTCACCAGGGTTTCCTTTATGGCACTTCTTCTGGACTGAGTTTGAATTCTCTCTTTCCTTCTCTGCCTGACCCAATAGGCATCTGGGTGCATTCCCACTGGGTTTCTGCTTTTCTCCATCATATCCTTGATGTTTCACTTGAAGAATTTTCATCTCTCTGAATTTACTAATGCTATCTCTCCCACTCCAAATTCCTCCATCTTCTCCCTCACTGTTATTTAGGAATTATAGCCTTAAACTGTGTATATAAAATGACCACTTAATTCGTACACCCACATTCATAGAAACATTATTCTCACAATAGCCCAAAGGTGGATGAATGGTTAAGCAACATGTGATAAATCTATTCAATGAAATATCATTGTGCCTTAAAAAGAAAGGAGATTCTGACATATGCTTCGACATGGTTGAGCCTTAGAGACATGCTAAGTGAAACAATCCAGTCACTAAAGGACAAATACTGTGTGATTCCACTTACATTTAGCCACATTGAGTAGTCAAAGGTACAGACAGGAAGTAGAATGGTGGTTGCCAGGGGCTGGGAGCTGGGGGAAATGGGAATTATTATTTATAATGGGTATAGAATTTGTTTGAGGAGGTTAAAAAGTCCTGGAGATAGAGGGTGGTGATGGCTGTACAACAATGTGAATACACTTAATGCCACTGGACTAAGCATTTAAAAATGCTTAAAATTGTAAATTTTGTTTTACCACAACTTTAAAAAGTGATCATTAATTTAGATTACAGAGAAAGTGCTGTGGCATCCTCAGAAAGTGGTACCCATGCCTCAAAGATCTGACTGACAAAGACTGTGTGTTGGTAAACTAGGGAGCAGACAGGGAGAGGGAAAAAGATCTTCCAATTTTCTCAACTCCTTCTTTATCTGGTATTAGTAGGCCATTTAAAAGATGTGGGTTTCTCATTTTTGGGTTGATGTTTTGAATCTTGGTTTTGATTTCAGTGTTGAGAATCTTTTCTTGAAGTGTGTCTTCAGTGTTGTTTCCATGAAAATACAGGAGAGGCCATTTTCACTAGAAGCTCAATTTTTGTTACAGTTTTGGTGATCTATGGTAACCATACTATAACATTTGACACTGAAATAATTTCTGGACAAGTCCAGAGTACCAGGATATTATGAAAGAATCTACAATACAGGGCTATGAAATATAGAAAGTCTTCAGGACTTTCTCTTGCCCAAAGAATATCTCTGTAAAGCTGTGTTCAGCCTCTACTGGCTAGGTATGAGGTAAGACAACATAGCTATTATTGACTTATGATTTTTTCTGTGATGCATTGTGGGGAGGTATAGGTAAGAGAGAAGGCATGCTCTTTGTATTGGAGAATATTTTATGTCCCTGAGAGAACAGCATATATATATTTAGAAGAAATCAAACCTAGTTCTAGGACCCTTGGCATGTGACCAACTTCCCCAAATCTGCATTTTCTTACCTATAAAATGTGTATAGGGGATGGGGAATAACAATACCTAAATGTGGAAAATTGCTGTAAAGATACTAAGTGCCATACAGGCAAAAGGCCTATGTTTTGCATGTAGTAGGTGCTCAACTAGTGTTATTTTTCTTTCCCTTAAAAATTGAGATTAAAAAATGGGAAGCTAAAACTCAAATCAAACATTCACTTTCAATGTACCTAGGGCATGCTACCCTTTCTCCTAAAAGGCAAAAATTCTGAAATGAGGAACACATAAGCAAACTATTTGTGAGTGGATTTTACTGTGGATTCTGGCCTATGTGGGCAGATTGCTGATTATATTTTAATCTATAAAGAAAGTAATGTATTACATATGTGTGGGTGGTAATTTTCATTCAGTTAACCTTGTCAACCTATGTTTTAGGAGTATGGTAGAGTACCTGTTATCTAAGCTACATTTACCAAGTATGCGTGTGGGTACATACACATACACAACATAGTCTGCATGCTGTGATGATTCAAAGGCTCTAAATTTTTGTCACCATCTTTATCCTTCTGCTTTCCAAATATCATTTTCATTGATATTTTGACTAGGCATATACTACTATGATCTTTTGGAATAAGAATGAAAAACTGCTCAGGAAGGGAATTTGAATAATGATTCTTATTTTCACTGTTCTTTTAAGACATTTCCCTGGGCCTGAATGCCTTTCCACATGTTTCCATAGCACTGTCTCTGTACACCTCCTATGTCATGCCCAAATGGTATTTTACTATGTATGGGCCTCTTTCTCCTCCTAGACTGTGAACTCCACAAGATCAGGGACTTTCTTGTGCATTTCCACCTCTGTGCCAAACTGCACAATCCTGAATATGGCAGTTACTCAATGAGTGTTTGTTGAGTTAAATTGAGCTCTGGCCATTGCATAGAATGTGATCTCAGTACTCTTCCCTTTTGCCTAATGTTAAGGAGGTTTATTGCTATGCTATACAAACAAAGCTAAAGCCTTGGGTTTGAATCAAATGACACAAGCAAACTTTAGTGGGTGGGGGGCTAGACTACTTCTTCATTAGTTAAAAATCTACTTAGAATGTTCCAAATATTCAGATTGATGACATCATCTTCTTTTCAGACCCTCCAGAAGAACTACCAAATATGTGGATTTGCCTTACCCTCTGATCACATTGCAGAGCCTCAGAATCACGATGTTGGCACAGTCCTCATTACAGCTTTAAAGTGATGAAATTGCAGAGGATCAAGTTCAATCTGGAAGCAGCTCATCCTCTGTGCTGGCCCCTTGTTACCTGTTATATGGTGAGATTCTCAAGTCTTAACACTGAGGGACATTCAAGATTGTTCTAGTCCTTTTTTTTATAGTTGGTCTCTTTGAAGAATATAGAGAGATTTTGGCAAAGATGAGGATGAGCTCATGTTGGTGACAGAATTATGAGGAGTGATTTCCAAGTGGCTGGACTGAGATAGGCTGAGGGTAAGATCTGTTATTTTTAGCACAGGTGCTAAGACTAGAAAGAGCCACCTATAAGAAGCTGATTTTTAAAATTGCTTTCTTTCAACATTAAGAAAACATTAAAGTTGCAAAGTTAAGCCAAAACAATTGAACAAGAAAATAAACCAAAACCAGAAACCCCCCAGCAATTCATGTTTTGAATTTGTAAATATAAGATGAAATGGAGTTCAGTGTCAGCCAGGAAATAACTTGTTTTGTCAACATCTGAAGTTCTTACTGGACCAGCAAAATTCAACTTTGCAGTGCGTTAGGGGAATTTACTACTGAATTGTAGATAGGAACTTCCATAAATCCCAGCCTCCCAGCCTTTTTGACCTCATATTGACTAAATAGACTCAATTCAGAGAAATGAGGCAGTTTCTTCTGAGAATGCAATTTAGGGGGAGAGCCAGTACAATCCTGGAGACAAGAATTATTTACTGCATGGCATTGTTCACACAATGAAATCACAATTGATCAAGGGGAAAAAATTTCTATCAACAACTCAGAGATGCAGGGGAGGGTAAAGATCAGACTACTAGAGAAAATAATCCTTCTCTGCCAGAGAACACTGGGATTTAATAAATGACAAAATAAAAATTCCAGAGTGTTATAATGTAGGTGGCAAGGCATGAACAGAGAGGTGTCCCCCAGAGCTCTGTGCAATAAACTAGGAAAATCAACTCCACATGGGTGAGATCAGAGGTCTGCGGAGGCACTTTACAAAACAGGCCTCAAACCAGAAGAACTGGACATGCTGTTAGCTGGAAGGAAGGATTAACATGGCCAAAGAAAGACTCCTTTTACAAGAAGGAGCTGTTGTCATAGGTTTTGAGTACGGGGGATCCAAGGATTCAGAGTACGGTTGGTTCACTCCTGCCATACAGGGGATAAAGACAGGGCATCTGGGGGGCCTTTAGCTATTCATTCTCCTTGGAAAAGTCCCCTGCTCTGTCATGGGAAAAGCTCTGTGGGGCCACACCATGGCCTGGTGGGTGCTGCAAGGAAACAATGTGCTCCTGTGGTGGCCAGACACCAGAGGGGTCTCTTTTTGTGAAGCTTCATTTATCTCATTCTGTCAATCATGCAACCAGGATTTCCTGATCAGGGCCCATGCATCATTACCCAGGGTCATAACATCCCTCACTTCACCTTGACTGCTATTCTCAATGTAAGCTGTCACACACTCAGCACAAATTTAAGAATTTTTTTTGTTTTTGTTTTTGTTTTTTAAGTGTAGTTCCTTCTAAAAGCATTCCAAGAAGTTTCCCCCACATGAACATTAGTTCCCTTTGCCAAAAAAATTTAAAAAATGATTTGTTATTGTTTCATCAAACATATTGAGCTGCTGTTTGCAGCCAGGTTGTGTTAGAGAGTAGGGATGGGTACAGAAGTAAAAGACAGAGAAGGTCATAATTCAGTGTGGGGGACAGATAGTCACAGTAGAATGTGATAAATATTCTGATGAAAGAGAGATGATGCAGAGAGGAGGGCAATTCAACTAAGGTTGCTCAGAAGGCATTTCAGAAGAGGTCATGTCTGGGCTGGTTTGGAGGGACAAGTAGGAGGTAGGTAGAGATTGGAGGGAGAGCCATTCACATTAATTTAACCAGTAATCACTGGTCTTCCGGTATATACCAGCCACTGTTTCAGTCACTGGAGATAAAGTACTGGCCTCATGAAGCTTACCAATAACTGATATGATTTTAGATAAAGGTATGATGGAAAAATAAATATGGATAGAGAATGACTAGATAGGGTGGCAGGGTATGGGGGCTGGCACTTTAGCTAGAAAGGATGGGAAATATTTCTCTGAGGGAACCTCAGTGCTGATAAGAAGGCCTGGACAAGGAGTAATCTAGGCAGTAGCAGCGGCAGCAGCAGCAGCAGCAGCAGTAGCTTGTTGAAAGGGGTGGGAGACAGTGGGCAGGTGGGTAGGAGTACAGTGGACAGCGGATGAGGGCAGAAGGATAGGAAGGAGGGGAGGAAGGAAAGAGGAGGTGAGGTAAAAAAACAAGGGTCTGCTTGTTACAGAACACAAGGGGGGCCTGGGGTGATATACTATTACTGAAAGGAACCCCCCAGGTTTGTCATGTCCGCTGCCTTATAGGAAAGACATTTCTCAATGCCAGAGATTTGTGAAAAGTAAAGGAAATGTTTATTTAATGCTGTACAGACTTAAAGTAGTGACCTAATGGCTTCATCAACATCCCAAAGTCCCTTAAAACACCCAAAAACACACACAGTCTTTCCTTCCCCCTTTTGCCCAGTCTGGGGTACTGTATCTCAGGAAAAGAAATAGAAGTCTGTGGCTCAGGCAGCCCCCAGTTCTTCCCAGTAACCTGTGCTTGGCTGGTAGGCCTCTCTCGGTTCCCGGCACCATCAGCAGTGTTGCTGGGATCTCTGCTAAAGACAGGTGGTGGTTCCCCCTTCTAAAGCTGTGAGGGTCCCCACTCTGGCAAAGCCACATGGTTCTCTCACATGTCCACAGCCATGTGGTCCTCTTGGCACAATGGCTGTGGGAGTCTCCACTCTGCCAAAGCTGCTGGTTCTCTCTTCTATGGCTGCAAGAGAGGTGTGGTTGTCACTCTGTCAAAGCCGAGTGGTGATTCTCTGCTAAAGCCGCATGGTGATTCTCCTCTCACAGGGCTGTGGGAGTCCCCACTCTGCTAAGGCCGCATGGTTCTTCCCTCAAAGGCTTTTGAGTCTGGGTTTAAATCCCCAAACCAATCTTCCTCTGCAGCCCCATTTCCAACTCTTCCCACAATCGGCTACACTTGCCATCACTCTCACATCCTTCCAGCTTTACCGAGCTGCCATCATGAGTCTGGGCAGGTGTGGCCCCATATCATGGAGCCAATCTTCTCCAAGCTCCCACGCAGGCGCTGTAACTTGGGGTACCTGCCCCCAGTTACATCTTGGTGGAGAAGTTACTTCCATTCCCTTGGCTCAGAGCATGGCCACAGCTATTTAACATACCTATGCAACCAGTTAAAGGTTATAGATATGTTAAATGAACACAGCACAGGTTAGCTGCAAAGCTGTTGCTATGCAAAACAGCTATCAATGGCCCTGCTCCATTTGTCCCTTCCCCCAACTGACGCCTGTGGGGGAAGGGGGTGAGGACATCCTAATATTTCCTGAACACCTTGAGTTCTGGACCCCATTCCAAATCCCTATTTGGGGTCCCCCCTCTTGGCTGCACCCTGTTACATGCTTAGCATAGACCTTGTGGGCCATGGTCAGGCTTAGTTTATTCTAAAGTCAGTGGGAAGCCTTGGAAGGTTTAATAGGAAGAGTGATGAGATCTGGCTCATGCTATGAAGATCACTCTGGTAGCTACATGGAGAAATAGGACCTGGCAGCAAGAATGGAAGTAGGCAGACTGCTGGAAGGCCACACTGGGGTCTAGGCCAGATATGGTGGTCACTTGGATCAAAATTTGAACAGTGGAGGAGAGAAATGGGCCAGGTTCAGGATAGGTTTTAGAGCAGTGCCAGAGAGATCTGATGACTAAACAAATTTGAAGAAATAAAGGCAGGAATCAGTTTGTATTTTTGCCCTGTTTTTGGCAAAAATACAAACAAAAGGAGGGGACAGTAGGGACCAGTGATTAGTCAGTTTAGGGAACTGAATAACATATTAACTTAAACATCAGAAAACCTATTTTACTTTCAACTTTGCCACTTCCTGGCTGTGTGACCTTGGACAAGAGACTTACCCTCTCTGAGTGCTGAGGACCTCAGGGTGACTATTTGTGTCCTTTCATGATTGTCTTAGGTGTCCAATAAACTAATATACGTCCATTTAATGTACCTGGCATGCAGGAAGTACCTAATTAATGTAGCTCTAATTATTGCAGGTTTTAAACGCCTTGTGTTTTGTCCTCACAAAAGGCTTGTGCATGAAAATATAAATATGCACCAATTAAACCCAGGTTTTCCAAAGTCTTTCCATGTATAAGGGCTTCAGTCAGGATTTAATGGAAACATTTTTCTGTTTGTATAATTGACTGCCCCCCTCATTCTTCTCTTCTCCTCCTGCCCACATTTATTTCTTTGGTAGGTAATGATTGACCTTATCTGGAATTAAAATACTTGTTGAGCATTGAACACTTATAGGTGAGTTCTCTTTATCAGCTGTAAATAAGAGACCTGTGCGAGCACATCTCAGCACCGCCAATTCGAAGACTAATCACAGAGGAGAAACAGTCATTTCTTTCCTTTTTTTATTCATGGTTAAGAAGCAGCTTGTGAAGGCAGTAGAGCGAGAGGCATGTGAGGGTTACCTAATAAAGCAGAGTGGGAGGGGGCTGCTACTGGGCCTTTGGCAGGCTCTGAAAATATTGGTCACAGACAGCTGAACTCAGCATAGTCTGAGGGCCTACTGTGTGTGCAGTGCAAGGAGGGATGGGTGCAAAGTTGAAAAGTTAGACTCATCTAGACCTCAAAAGAGCTCATGAGGGCAGAGACCAACCTGTAAAGGGGAAAACACAAGAGAGACTGAAATGAGGGCTCAGATAACAGGGCAACAGGAACTGAGGGGGTAGATGCAGACAAGAGGGCAATTTATTCCACCCGGTGACCTTAGAAGCTTCTTGAAGGAGGTGGCACTTGAGCTGGACAAAGCAGATGACACTTTTGGCTGAGCACAGGCATGAGATGTTTCTGTTCTTCCCCAGTGCCTCGAGCGGTGCCTACCACTTCGGGCTTTCAAAAAGCGCTTACTGATGAAATTGCTATGAAAGGCTTGTGTGCAGAGCCACAAGTAGCCCAGAGGACCTGGGACAGGGTGGAAGGGGCGATACTTCGCTGTGTGTATCTCTGTATTTTGATTTCACCTTCTCATTTTTAAAAATTAAGGTAGAATATATATAACATAAAATTTGATTTTAACCATGTTTAAGTGTACAATTCAGAAGCATTAATCATATTTACAATGTCGTGTGACCATCATCACTGTTTCTAAAACTTTTTCATCACCCTAAATTGAATTTCTATAATCATTAAGCAAAACCTCCCTATTCTCTCCTCTCTTTAGCTTCTGGTGATGTCTAATCTACTTTCAATCTTTATGAATTTGGCTATTTTAGGTATTTCCTATAAATGAAATAATATAGCATTTGTCTTTTTCACTTCTTCTATTTGCATACAAGAAGGTGCTCACACATCTAATTCAACGTGGTTTCAGGCTTTATCCAAGTCATGTTGGGTTGTACTATTCTGTTACCGTTTATGTTCACAAAATAAAAATCTCTTCTCCAAAGTGCAGCCCCACTTCTGGCAGAGTCTTTCTCCCCTAGGCTGTACGTGAGGTCTGGGCAGGTGGATGCTTCACTTTACACGTCTGATCAAGTCCATTCAAGGCCACATTTGCTGAATAGATACTTAAGTCCACACAGGAAACAAGGGAGGAGAAACTGCTCTATTTTTCACTGGAGAAGGCTTAAGGGTGGGGACCCAGATAGACTGGTGCTCAGACTGAAGGCATTTACTAGTTTTGAGTGATAAAAAAGAGAAAGCGCATTGGAAGGTATGTGTAGCTCAGAATGACTCTAAGGGCCGCTAAGCACTGAGATAATAAGACAATAAGGAAGGCCATTAGAGATAGCTTACGGGCAAGTCATTGACAGGAGGTGTCAGCGAGGATGTGTCAATGACAAGACTGATTGCAACAACAGCTGCCTTTTCATAAGGTCTGCTAATGGCTGGAATCTCTTACACAGTATCTCTTTTCGTTGCAGCAACTTTGTGACGTAAGTGCTGTCTGTCCATCTTTTAAGTGATCAAGTTGAATCTTAGAGGGAATGAGTTGCCCACTCTAACTCATCAGCTCAGTAAGTGGCTGAGTGAGGATCAGAATCAAGGTGTGTATGGTTTCAAAGCCCAGTTTTTTCTCCCCCACTGTGGGAAAAGCTGTCCGTTTCATTTGGAGTATGGAGTAGGGGCATAGATAGACAAAATGACAGCCCAAGAATGGCATTAATAAAGTAACAACGACACGTTTCCTAAAAAAAAAAAAAGTCCAAAGTGCCCCAGAGGAGCCAAAGAAATATTGGATACCATATGGAAGGGCATTAGGAATTATAAAACAAAAAAGAAAATATCATTCTGCCCATGGCGAGGCTTGAAGAGGAATGATTATGAACACAATGCTGGTGTAAAGGCTCGAGGGGCGAGGGCTTGTAATGGCACCCGCCACGGCGTGCTCCTTGCCACGCGTGGTGCAGAGGCAACATGATTGTTAAAAATAGTTCTGAAGTTCCTTGTAGATCAGCTACTTTTCCTTTTAGGTCTCCCAGGCTAACACAATAGCAAAAGAAAACTTGTCAATTTGTTCCAAAATGCACAGCAGGCATTTACCCTGGGATGTTTTTTTAAAAAACAAAGCTATCTGTACTTAGAAGCTATTAGTTGCTGTTTTTTCTAGCAAGAGAATCAAATTTCTTATTGTGCTATCAGCCTCCTGCCATATCATTTTTAAAGGTAAGTCATAAAATGTTTCTCTCTACTGTGGCAGCAAAGAGGAAAACTTTATTATGGGAAAAGTAATGTAGTTTAAAAGAGTCCTATAAACCAAAATCTGTTTAGAGCACTTAATTCTGGGCTTTACAAGGCAACCACGTCTTTCTTTGCAAATAAACACAAAGCTCTGCAATTCAGTGCCTGGAGGAGGGAGCCTTGATGTGGTAGAGGGACTGCACTATCTTCAAGGCACAGGCGGGCAGACCTTTGGGGAGGGAAAGGTGGTGGTAAAGTCCGCCTCCCTCCAGCTGTGACCCGCAGGGTGCAGACTGGGATCTGAGAGCCAGGGTGGGATTAGTCTGACAAGGACATAGCATTTGCTGCTCACTGTGTGCGGCTGGAGTGGGTGGGGAGCCCAGTGGGGCTGAGCGTAAGTGTGCCTGAATGTCTCTTCCTATTCCCTGTTCTCCTTCTAAATTAGTAACAATTAGCCTGGTGGTTTCCAACTGATTAGTAATTTTTGACTTCTTTTCCTCACCACAAAAACATTATCCCCTAAACATTATAAAAGTAATATACATTCATCACAGAAAACTTGGAAGATACAGAAAAGCATAGGCAAGGAGAAAATTAGTCATAGCCTTATTAGAAAAGGTAACCATGTTCATTTTCTTTGTTACTTGTGTGTGTGTGTGCATATTAAAAAACATAATTATGATTATGTTGTAGATGCAGAACTGCATGTACTGATTTAAACCATTTTTTGTGGATGTGAAAGTGATGTATGTGCTTTGCAAAAAACTTGAAAATTACAAAAATAAAAAAATACATAAAATTTCACCATCCAGAGATGAATGCTTTTGCTCCATTTTATTGTGTGCATTTTAAAATACATTTGTTTCAAAGTTTAAAATACAGCAAATACAGTGACATTTGTAACTGTTAGGTAGAAGATGCTAAAAAGAAAGATTAAAGGAGATATGTGCTATAGACTAGTTTTTTTTTTAGTCTAGTGTTACCACTTTAAAAGTCAAAGCAAAGCTCTGAGACTTAGGTTATTCCATATAAATTTTAAAGTTGCAGAGAGTCATTGCTTGAGTATTTTTGGCAATGAAAGTAGTTATTATGTTGCTCTATCCAGCTATACTTTTATGGAAGAAGAAAGAAAAAAATACTTTAGATTAGTGATTTCAACCAGCACAGCATCTTAAGCATGTAAATAATTTATTTATTATTAGAGCAAGTACTGGAACAGAATAATATAGGTTATTTTAAGTAGTACTCAAACATGGCAGAAGCTTTTATCTGAGTTCTGGGGTAAAGAACAGGGCTCAGGAAACATGCTTTCTCATGTCAGTGAGAGAGAGAAAGCAGCTAGGGGCAGCAGAGCCGGGCCAATCTATGTTCTGAGATGCGGAACCCATCTGGGAATAAAACCCAACAGATATTCTTGTTTGAGGCCCAAACTGAGCAAGGCAAGACTGGTAAATCATTTTATACCACAACTGATACATTTTTGACTTCTTAAGTGTGATTCTTCTTTTGATTACTGGAACACAGTGTTAAGTGACTTCTTTTCCACAGAAGATTATGTGCTAGCATGGTTCATCTTTACATGTAATAGAGAACTTGGTTGGGTATAATGTTCTTGGCTAAAACCTCCCCTTCAAAACAGTGATTGTAACATAATTTAAAAATTAGACTTCTAATGACGTTCACAGTAAACTCACTGAATAAGTTTAATATTTCTTTGCTGTTCTTTACATTTAGGTTATATACCCCAAGGAGGCTCTATTAGAGGTTTGTATTCAAAGAAATTTTGAAGACTGATTTTCTCTGTATGATTACCAATTTTATATGCAGTTTGGTTTATTTAGTTCTGTTTGTGTATGATTTCAAGGGTTATTTTTGATTTAATTCAATTTTTAAGTATGTAGAATATTTATATATTTCAAAAAACCAAAATTATACACAAAAATATATTTAGAGCAGTGCCTATCCCTATTTTTCTGCCCTATTATCCCCACCCTCTGTAGATAACTATTAGCTAATTTTTATGTTTCTTTGAAAAGTAAGCAAATTATCTGTGTATCTACTCCTTTCTCTGTCTTTCTTACACAAAAGATGCCAAACTATATGTTTTATACTTTGATTTTTTTAACTTAGCAGTATTTCCTGGAAGTCACATATAACATATAAATTCATAGAGATGTTGACTTTGCTATAAGGCTTCGTGGTGCTCCATTGGACATTTAGAGCTATTCAACGCAGTCCCCTACTGAGAGACATGTGGGTTTCTAGACTTCTGCTATTACAAATACCTCCACCATAAATAGCCTTGTGCATAGGTTGTTTCAAATTTGTGGAGGTTTGTCTTCTGGATCTTTGTCATTGCATTTTTGTTTAGGTGGTTTCTGCCCTGGGAGAAGCTCAGGGCAAGGTTTTTTCAATTCAGCTTTTTTTTTTCTTTATAGTACAAGTAAATTCCTTTCAGATACTGGTATTAGTTTGCTTTCAATTTAGAGTTCGGTATTTTTTCATTTTTCTTTTTGTCATAAGTACAGGCAGTTCTCTTCTTTCAGGCATAATACATTCTTGAAAATTTGTATGAGTTGAATGTGGGAAAGACAGACAATAGGCTTGTTTGATATAAAGGAGGTAGGAGTTTCACTCCCAGAGAGCTAAAAAAGTGATAAGATCCCTAATTACACAGTCATTTATGATTTATTGCCAACATTAGGTACATGTTTTTTAATTGTGACTTTTCCTTCACAATTAATTGAGCACACAATTGACCTGCTTAAGTCCAATGAGAATCTGATTAAAGTGAAAGATTCTCTGTCTTTAGGCTGCTTAATGATTTTCATCTTTGTCTCAATTGTATTAAGTTTACATAACCTACACTTCTTATCACTTGTATCAGCCCTTCCATTTTTCTGTTTTTTACTCACTTTTATAAAATAATGGGACAAAATATAATAAACATTCAAATAATTGCACAAATACTTTTGGACTGAAACAGAACAATTCACTGTCAGGTAACAACAAACACCACTATGTGATAGCTTGAATTGATTGTTCTTTAGCTGTTAAATGAAAGTCAGAATTTGGCATATAAGAAGAGGTTTGGAGTGGTAATATATAATGTGTGAATGTACAGACTGTTTGGAAGTCAGATGTGAAAGCTGAGGCGCCTCTATATTTCATGAGAAGTTGGGAGAGGCTGCTTGCTTAAGTAGCTGCTAGGTCAAGACCATCTAAAACTCAATGATAAAAATGCTGAGAAGCATGTGTTGGCAATCTTCAAATTTTGACTTAAGGTGTACCCTAATTGCATTACAAAATTGGTTATTTGCTGTGAAGATCTAATTCTCCTCCTGAGCCCTCTCTTATCTGTTCCTTCATCCCCACCTATCCCCAGATTTTACTTGAACCTTTACAGGCCGCTTGGAAGCGGATCATTGATGGTGGGAGTCTTCTAAAAAAACTGTGATTAGAGGCATTTTGGTTCTTGGGCTAGTCCACATCCTACTTCCAGAGTTTTTATAAGGCAAATGATTTTGCCTTTACATCTTGGGTATTAATCATGGTTTGTGAAAGACATTGTAACATACAAAATCAGCTGTGAACGGTGCTCACAGGAATAATTCTCCTGGCTTCCGAGTGCCTGGGAGGGATGGCAGGAAGCCTTGCTTACTTTGTGGGAAGGTAATGTGTGGCCTGGAGCAAGGTGACAGGTGACTCAGGATGGACAGGAGAGCTTCAGGGGGTGAACAAAATAAAACCAAAAGGCAGATTCCAGAACAGACCAAAGGTAAACGCTGGGGATAAAAGTGGAATCAAAACTGAAGGCTAAGGAAGAGAGGAAGACACCAAATCACATATTTAAAACAGGGGAGAGGAGCCAGACTGAACTGTCATTAACAGGAGAATGTTCCAGATACTGTGGCTCAGAGATTGAGAGCCAGCTGCTCAACCTACATGGCTATTTTTGTCACCTTTTCCAAAGAACACTCATGTGAGGCAAGGGTTGGTTAAATAAAAAAGCAAGGAGAGGAGAGCAGACATATAGTTTGGGATGCATGTCTAGGCAACTAGAGTATTAGCATACTGAGTACGATTAATGTTTTAGAAGAGTGGTTTTCAGATGGTTCCATCAAGGACTTTGGTGCTCCAAGCCAGTGGGAGTGTGTCTTCAGTGTCCCAAGTCGAGGAGAGAGTAGGAGGGGAGAGATGACCGCTGATGAGAGGTTACTACCTCTCACTCCCATCCAACCACAAAAGTTCTCCTTTTATGTTTTACATATTGGGGAGGGGTGCATAGATTTTATCTGAAAGAATAGTTCTACTGTGTATTAGTTTCTGTGGCTGCTGTAACAAATTGCCACATACTTGGTGACTTAAAACAACAGAAATGTATTCTGTTGTACTTCTGGAGACCAGAAGTCTGAAATGAAGGTGTCAGCAGGACCACACTCCTTTTGGAAGCTCTAGGAGAGAATCCATTCCTTGTGTCCTCTAGTTTCTGGTGACTGTTCATACTCGTTGGCTTGTGGCTACATCTTTTTCTGCTCTATCTTTCTGTCACCCTCTCTGTAGCTTCATGCTACTTAACATAATTGTCATGGCTGACAGTGATTCCATGTTGGATTGTCAAAAGGTGTCCAAAACGTCCACTCTGTTCTTGCTCTATATGCGCTCTTTTCCCCCTTTTGTCTGCTCAATGATTCTGGGACACACCAGCTTATTCTCTCCACTGGCCTTTGCATTCCTGTTTCCTCAGCTTGGAATGCTTCTCCATCAGAGTCACATGGCTTCCCTCCCTCCCTGTTCTCAGGACTTGGCTCCAATAGCATCTCCTTTCTAACCTCCCCATCCACTTATCACTCTACCCCTTGACTCTACTTTATTTTGCTGCAAAGCCCTATGGAAATAAATAAATACCACTCATGTGAGAACAAGCAAAGTTTTCTCAGAGTTTGCTATAGGAAGGGAGTCAGCCATCATCCCTTGCATGTAGAAGAGACCCAAAGTCATGCAGGGGAGTGGGAAAACTGTGTAGTGAGGAAAAGGGAGGGCTTCAGATGTGTCCTGACTGGAGGCTCTTGTCCTAGGGAAGCTGTAGGCAGACTAACTAGAAGTGGGGCATCCTATTATATGATTAGCTAGGGGTGCATATTTAGCTTTGTCTGGTTGGTCCTAAGTTAGGGAAACTGTCAATTATTAATCAAGTCCTGGCCATTGGGGACCAATTTTTATGGGCTTATTGTTTGACTTCATGGGCTATCCCTAGAGAGAGTGAGTGTCTGGCTTCCTATGAGTCTGACTTATAGCAGTCTGGCTTCCTGGGTTGGTTTCCTGGGCAGGTTGCTGCAGGTTGTGAGCCAGAGTTGTATTTTTATCTATAGTTAGGACATCATTTGTTTGTGTAGCTAGTGTCTTAGCACTTATGTTTACCAGATATGATACATATTTATTTTTCAAGTTATTGCATGTCCTGCAAGAATAGGGAAGCTTGCTGAGGTCAGTGATCTATTCTTCCAACTGGTGCGATTCCAGCCCCTCAAACTGTACCAGGCACATGGTGGGTGCTCAGTAAATATGGACTGCATGAGGGAATGATGATGCCTGATCCTTCCTCCTTGTAGGCTCTGAAAATAACTTTTTGAGTGAAGCTTTTGCTTCTTTTTTCTTACTTTATGAACTCATCACCTTCTGGCATTTTGAACCAGGCCAACCACCACCTGGAGAAACCTGGAGAAAGGGTCTATTTGGAGAACTCTGGATTTGGGATTCAGAGGAACAAACTCAGATGTCTTTAGGAGCTAGGCAGGTGAAAGAATGAGCCAGCATGTTGGGGTGGGGCCAACAGAGAGCAAAGAGCCTCTGTCCTAGGGAAAGATGGCTGCCTCCACTCAGCACTTACTCATTTTTAGCATGTAAGAATTCAGACTTTCAGTTTACAGAAACATATGAATTTTTAAAAGAAGCTGGCACCCTGGAGTTTTATGTAAGTACTTCCAGTATGTGAATGTTAGCCACTAACAAAATACTATGTGTTGGGGTGGGAGAGGAAGGTGGGGAAAAACACGTTTTTGTAGACCTCGTTCATTTCTCAGGTGGTCAGACTTGGCCTCTGGTCAAGGTTGTCTCCTCACATGCTCTCTGGAGTCTCCCTTTCTCTGCTTTCCCTAATCTTCCCTAAGAACAAAGCTGGATATCTAAGAAGAAGAAAGCTGGTGTGGGTCACCAATCTCTAGCCATTAGACACTACAAACTGGGTCTTGCATACCAGTTACTTTCCAAATGATTTTCTTCATTAGAAATCATCTTTAGATTTGAAGAATGTGATTTCATGAGGCCATTTTGGCAGCAAGCTGATTGTAAGTGCAGCCTTAGGAGCCATCTCCCTGATTAGAACTGAGACTTTGAACCCAAATGAACTTAATAATGAGGTGATGGGGAAAAGGAGTAGCTTTGATGGTAATCTTGCTTATGATAAGAGAAGTTTTAGATGCTTTCACTAAAACTTCAACAACTAGCTGCAACAAGTTATTTCTCAAACCTAACTTGCTGATTAGTAACTGGAATAATTAAGTTCTTTTTTCCAGAATATGACCCATTAGGAAAATCCTTTTCCTAAGCAACATTCATTACAGTTTACACAGGATTAAAAGGTAAGTATTCTGGGCATTGCATATTATAAAACAGGGCAGGAAGCAGAGCACAAAAAAGTTATTGAATGCTATCTGCATAGTTAGCACTTAAGAGCCCAAAATGGATTTTGCCCCTTCAATTCCAGGAAAACACTAAAATATAAACCACCTAGGTTGGTATTATTTAGGAAACTATTACCCTTGATTAAAACACAAACAAAAAACTAATCCAGTTTCTTCAGAAATGGGAGCTAAACCTTAGTTGAGTAACGTTAGTATTTTGCCATATTTTGTTGTGGAAGCAAACCCCAAATTATTGGAAATTACTTAAAATTTTATTTCCCCCAGCCCTGATTGAGCTAATTAGAACCCAGAGGAATTATGTGGGTAATGGTGGGAACAGGGGAAGTATAAATATGTAATGCAATTAGTGTCTGCTCTTTTTCTGTGTGATGCAATCTGGGAGCTCACAGGCTTGCAAAAGGCATGGAACAGTAGCAGTCATTGATACCTACCCAAACTACTAGGGGAGTCCATAATTATGATGTACTATCTCATCAGCCCCTTGCATGCATCAAGGTAGAATGGAATATGAGTAAATAAAACCCTGTAATTTTCTCCATCCATAATTCTTTATACCAGTAGCATATTTTCTCTGTTCGCTTTCTCTTTCTTTTTTCTCAAACAAGATAGAAACTTATTTACTTGAACACTTTAGGTACTATAAAAGGACTTCATCTCCATAGGAATAAATTTGGTTTGCAATCAATTAAATGAAAGATTTTTTTTGATGTTATGACAAATTGGAGAAAGCTATTCCACCATGCCCTCTATCATATGCAGATTTCCTTGACTTTGCTAGCTATTGTTTTGTAAATTCATACCAGGAGATAATTTACTTCTGTCACTTATTCTCTACTATGTTAGGATTGTACTCAGGCTGGACTGACTTTGTGGTCTTGTGACCTGTGAAGTTTTGCTGTTATAGTTGCATTTAAAGTTAACATTATCCCAAATAAAGATGAGCAAAATTCTTGTCAATAATTTACATATTTAATATTTCTTTATTTAAAGTGACATTAAATAACAAATAAAAGACACAGTGACAAGTGTGACAAGTGGAGAGACTACCTAACAAAGGAAACCCTTTATATTTTAATACCTTTAACATCACATTTTTTTCTGCTTTTTGAATAAAGCACCCAGAATTTGCATTTTGCATCAGGTCCCATAAATTATGTAGCTGACTCTGTACCCAAGCACAGAAAAATGGAGTTCAGTGATCCATTTACTCACTGAGCACTGTTTATTGAACGTCTACCCAGTACACCAGGTGTAGGAAATGCAAAGAAAAAATGAAGGAGCTGGCTTCAGCACTTGGTTTGGAATCTGAGTCTTCCTGTGAAGAGCCTTATGGCTTTGAAACTGTGATAAGCCTCCTTAAGCCTCAGTTTCCTTACCTATAAGATGGGGATAGTAATGACTATGTCAAAGAGATAACAGGGGGCTTAATGAGATGAGGTCGTAGAGTACCCAACAGATACTGGGTACTCAATGAATGTTTTTTCCTTTTCTCGAAAGACAGAACATGTTTTCCCATTTTCTTTCCCTTTTTCTTAAGGCTTTCCTCATGTGAAATTGCTCATTTTTTACCAGTTGCCTAGTTTATTTGTATTTGATACTTGAGAAATTTCTGTGACTTTTAATTTTCTATTAATATATTGATAAAGAGAGACTCCAATTTTACAGATGACTAAGATCCACAAAGAATAATCGACTTTTCCAAGGTCATTTAGCTGTTTAAATGTGGGGTTAGGGTGGTACCCTAGTGGCCCTGAACCCTGGGATCCTGACTTCCCAGTCCAAGTTTCTCTCCACTCTCCGCAGAATTACTGGCAGGACAGACTCACAAGAAGCTTGAACTGGGAACCAGCCGAGCTAGAAAATAATATTTCTATTACCGTGTCTTTCATTAAAGATGCATGATTTTTTAAATTCTTTCCTTTAACAGTAATTGCTCTGTTTTGTCTTTCAGGAATCTGGGCAGGAGAAGATAAGCCAATATATCTGCCTGTTGAGCCTACAGTTAAAAATAATTACAGAGAACATGGTGATGCTTCTGGAACTGTCAGGTGATGTGACATTTTTAAATCATACTTTTTTACATTATTCAGTTTTTGTCTGGAGGAAATGCTTGCAGGTGGAATAGAGAAAAGAGTGTGGGGGGGAGAGCCAAAATTATACACTTGTTTCTTTTATAGAAAGCACCCAACCCCTATCACATGAGGAGAGAGCAGAGGTGCCAGCTGCAGGGGCAACAGAGCGCTGGTTGAGCAAAATCTTGTGTCTGAGCTTCGTGACCACCGTTTTTGTTCTTCAGAATGGAAGGACCAGAACAGTGATGCTTAGTGGAGGCACAGTTTATGTGAATAAAATTAAAAAAGCAGTTTCTCCCAAAGAGTGTGGCATAGGCAATATTAACCAGAAGTGGAACAGCCCCACTATGAGCCAGAGTTCTGCAGAGAAACAGAACCAATGGAAGACTTTATCTCCAGTCCCCTTCTATCATCATCATCTCTATTTCTATCTCCATCTCAGACTGTATTATAAGGAATTGGCTCATGTGATTATGGAGGCTGACAAGACCTGAGATTTGCAATCAGCAATCTGGAGACCTGGGAAATCTGATTGTGTAGTTTTAGTTTGAGACTGAAGGCCTGGGAACCAGGAGAACAGATAGTGTGATAGTCAGAGACGGGGTGGGGAGCTCCCTTACTAAGCATTTTTGTTCTGCTCAGGCCTCCGAATGATTGGATGTGGCTCGTCCACCCGGGGAGTTCGATATGCTTTACTCAGTCTACTGATTCAAATGTTAATCTCATCAGAGAGCACCCTCACGGACACACCCAGAATAATGTTTAACCAAATATTCTGTAGTAGTCCAATTCACTACATAGGCAAGAATCAGGATTCTGTGCTAGTATAAATCTATGTTACATCAAGAGTTCAAGCTTCTAATTTACGTATGATAAATAGTCAGTGAGGGAAATGGGACTGCTTCCATGAACCCACAAGTACGCAATAAGGGGTTATGGATGGTAGTTGCAATTTACATCAGCCGCAGGCCCCGAACTTCTGCATTGTGATTTGATTGCACAATACTGAGATGAATTCACAGATAAGTAGCTATAAAATGTAGCTTTTTTTGGTAGCTTACCTTGATATAACAGAATACATTTCCATTAAACTCATTTGGAAGTTGGGAGGAGGAACAGTAGGACATGTTTGTTTCAACGTTAAATCAGTGATACCACTCACGTTTGATCTACAAGTTGGAGAAAAGAACTCAGGACTTAGAACAAGCTTCAGAGAGACTCTTACACTGGTGTCTTCACCCGAAGAGACGAGCCTGGCCAGCTTGGCGTCGCAGCGGTGAACGTGTGGATGGCAGTCGTCCTGTTTTCCTCTTCTGTGATTTTGTCTCCACAGGTTTGAATTTTTAAAGTGCAGTGTAAAACTGTACACCTTCTGATTAATAACATATTTCCTACTATTGTTATTAGCTAAGTGTTAAGCACTACTACTTACAGGGGCTGGGCACCTTTTTCAGTGGGGGTGCCTCTCTCTGGCTCTCTTTACACACACACACACACACACACACACACACACACACACACACACGTTTTCTAGGACTGCTAGAACAAAGTGCCACCAGTTGGGTAGTTTAAACGATAGAGATTTATTGTCTCTGGAGGCTAGAAGCCTGACACCAAGGTTTCTGCGGGGCTGGTTCCTTCTGAGAGCGGTGACGAACAGGCTGTTCCAGGCCCCTTTCCTTGGCTTGTAGATGGCTGTCTTCTCTTGTGTCTTCACGGTGCCTTCCCTGTGCGCTTGTCCACATCCAGGTTTTCTCTTCTTGTGAGGGTACCAGTCACACTGGATTAGGGCCGACCTTTATTGCTCCCTTGTAACTCGATTACCCCTGTAAAGACCCTATTTCCAAACAAGGTCACACTCTGAGGTCCTGGGGGTTAGGACTAAGACATATAAATTTGGGGGGAACATAATTCAATCCACAATTATATACATGTATAGTTATATGTATGTGTATATTTGTAGTATATAAACAGATATACATATGTGTGTTTGTGTATATGTAGCTGTGTATATATATCTGTGTATATAGTGTGTGTGTGTGTATATATATATATATTTATTTATGCAGACACATAAACTTACTAGTCCTCAAAACAAGCCTATGTGGTGGTTACTGTGATTATTACCCTTTCAAATATGAGGACACTGAGGCACAAAACCCAATGCCCTGCAGCCACCAAGTTCAGGATCCGCGAGTTGAACCTGGGCCCCTGGCTCCTGAGGTGGCACCCAGGCCCACCCCGCAGCAAGCTTTCTTACCAGCACAGGCAACACACTGACAGACCTCAAAAGGTTACAATTAGGGAGTTATTCTCTTGTGTTTTTAAAAACTAATGTACTGAGTTGTGAAAAAACATAGAAGTGATGCCTGAAAGAAAAGTCTGCAGCAGTTGAGAAGCAGGATTTGTTTTGGAAAACCTCCCATACATGAAGTTGCGGAAGGCTGGCCCCCTGCAGCAGCCTGTGGGCATCAGGGCTGAGCCTCTACTTCCCTCGCCAGGCTGCCCTTCTAGACATTACCAGTGCTGAGCATTCCAAAAAATAAATAAAAGCCAGTAAGTACTTACTGATGATCCAAAGTGTGAAAACCCTACTTGGAGCATAGTGGATGGGATCGAGGGGTGAGAGAAGTGTAGCCTTCACCTGGCCCAGGTGGACAAAGACTTACACAAATGGCTTCCTCTCTTCTTCTGTCAATGGGTGGCTCTTACCTCCAAGGGCCATCAGGGTGGCATGGCAGAGAGAACAAGCCATTAGTGATCTGACACTTCAGGCCATAATCTGCTCCCCAGTTGTCTCTCTAACCTGGGACAATCTATGGAACCTCACTGCTTCCCTCCCCCCCCGCCCCCCCAGTTTCCTCATGTGCAAAGTAATACCGAATGATCAAATCATCTTACTGTTGACAGGTCTTTGCTAGGACCTTCCGCATGGTAGGTTGTGGGATACATAAGTCTAAAACACGAAGGTCTAGTGGTTAAGACCATGGTCTTAGGGACAAGCCTATATGAGTTCAAATAGCCTTTGATGAAGCTGCCAAGTTGGCAAGTTACTGAATCCTTTTATGTCTCAGTTCCCTCATCTGTAAGACAGGAATCATAATAGTTATGACCTTATCTGATTGTGATGAGGACTTAACATGTCGATGTTCATGAAGATTTAGATCTGAGACTGGCACACAAATGCTATGTGTTCATTATAATCTGGTACTAAAATTTGCAAGTGACAAAGGCAGGATTCATTCAAGGCTATGAGTCCAGAAGGAGGCAAGGGGGCCCTGACAGAGGTACCTGGACGACTGGGGCCTGGGCACACTCTGGTGTTTGGAAGGGTCCCGAGCTGGTTGCTCACATTTTCCCCTTTTAGAGGCCTCCTTGGACCAAGGGGCCTCGACAGGTGCCTTGCTGTGCTCTTCTTTTGGATTTTGCTATTATTCCTGCAGCAATAATCCAGTGTCAATCTTTTACAGAGTTATTTGATTATACTTTGTTCCTGAAGCTTTAAAATAAGAACATATTTTTAAAAATTAATAAATAACTTTGATCTCTCTGTGTTATTAACCCTCCTTGGTGATGGTAGGATTTTCCTCAGAGAGCCAGAATGATGCTCTATGTTCATGAATTTCTAAAATTGGTTAAGTTTTTGTTAATTGGAATTTGTTCTCTTCTTTTGGCCTTCCCCTAACAAAGAATATAAAATTTGGGTTAGTCTCCTTCCCCTGATGGATGGCACCCAGGGGCAATACACACATTTTTCACTGGTGTACTTTGTTTTTCCAGAAGTCTCTGAGTGGCCATTACATAAGCCTAAGGGACCCAAGGTCAACTTCTATTTACGTTACAGATCACTCATGTTTGTTTATTTCAACAGAAAAATCTAACCCAGTGGAAATGTTTCAGGATGTTGACCTTTAAACACTCTGGATAAAATCGCTCTTCTTTTCCATGCTTAACAATAAGAACAACTACCACAATTACAATAGCTACTACTCACTGGATGTTTGGTATATTCCAGGCACCCTATGAAGGGCCTTTTATTCATAATCTCATTTAATTCTTCTAGTTCCGCCTTGAGCTAGGTGCTTTTTATGTCTCTGTCTTGCAGGTGAGGAGACAGAGGCTTAAGGAAAGTAAAGACTGTACACATGGTCACAGGGCTAGATACTGGTCTCAAAGGGATTCCAACTCAGTCCTTCTGCCTCTGGAGTTAATTGCCTCAATGTTCTTTACATGCAGATCCAGCAGTGAGTGGTCTTACCTTCTCCTACCACCCATGATGCACAGTATTGTGTTCTTGAAGTTCCCAAAGCAAAGGAGGGAGATCTATCCCAGCTTAGAAACTTTGGAAGACTCACATGTCCAGGCCTAGCATGCCAGGACTCAGTGACATGCCACACAGGTTGCAGTGACACCTGCTAAATGGCCAGCAAGGCTTGGGCTCTTTGACATTTTACAGCTGGAAGAATCATCTGAAACCACTAATTCTTAACATATACTGCCTCCCTGCTCAATAAGCTTTCCCAGGTGCCCAGTGCCTCCAAGTAGGGTGAGGATCAGTGAGTCCCTATTTGCCTGGATTTCCCCCATGTTAGCAATGAATGCCTCCATCCTGGGAAATCTCTCAGTCTTGGGCAAATTGGGACTGTTGCTTACTCTGCCTCTAAGGCAGAGTTCAGAATCACCACCTGGGTTTTACCTCTCATTATCAGTCCTAGCTACAGCTCTTCTAAGTAGAGAACTCCAGCAATGCCAGGCCGGCTGGGTACAGCTATCCTCATCTCTTCTTGACCAGGCTGGCCAAACTTCTCTGAGCCCTCTTCCCCACTAGGCCTCAACATTGGCCTCTAAGGGCTGGAACAAACACTAATAGTTTCTAACAATTCAAGGACACATGCCTAGGATTATGCTAGCCCACCTTAAAAGTGCCTGCCTGAAAAAACTCCAGGCTGCTAAAAAAAACTTTGTTTGTTTCAGCTAAAACCTGAAAATAGGACCCTTGTCTCCCTATGTCTGTGGGAGGGTAGCAGCCAAACTTCAATAAGCACCAGTTAGCAAATTCCAGATGGATTTCACATGGACCAACCTCCTCACAGCTTTTTGTAATTTTTCACTTCCCTGACTCTACCGGGCCCCTACTCAACTCCCCCTATTCCCACATCCTCTGTTTGAAATGCCAGTCACCTCTGTACAAATGAAAGTTGAATTCAGTTCATGCTGGACTCTTCCTATTGCAAACATATATTTTTGATGAAAATCTGTTTTTGACACTTAAAATGGTGTCCTGTATTCTGTTTGTGTTGCCTCCAACACAATGCCTGCCCCCACCCCCTCCGCCTTCCATCACCCCCCCTCCACACACATGTGACAAACACAAGGCCCGTGGGCTGAATCCGGCCCTCCACCTTGTTTTATCCAGCCCAGCATCTTGTTTCTACCTGGCGGCAGTGCTGAGCTCTTTGTCCCTAGTTAAGGAGTAGTTACATTTGTACAGTTCTAAAATTACATTGGGCCCTGTGAAGGCAACCTCAAGGCTGATGTGGACCCCAGTGAAAATGAGTTTGACACCCCTGCTCTGAAGTCCTGCTTAATACCCTTGGCTCTGCAGTTCCAGCTCTTGGTGGTTTTCTTCATTTGACCTCCAGTGACACTTGCATTTGGTGCTTCTCTTTGGAAAGGTAAGAAATGCTATATCATACTGCTTTCTATGCAGAGATTCTATTCCCACACCTGGTGTTGGGTCCCTTGAGGGCAATAACAATGGCTCATGCCTCATCGTGTATCCCAGATCTCAAGAAAGCTTGAACCGTAGGTAATCAAAAGTGTGTATTGTCAGACAATGGCTTAGAATAGGTGCCTGTTCAGTCCTTGCATTATCAATCTTACCAATCTTCCCTTAGAAAGTAATATTTCTATTTTTTGAGAACTCTCAGTGTACTGGAATAGCTGCTTGCCTATCTGTCTATGTATGTATGTATGTATGTATGTATGCATGTATGTATGTATATATCTAGTCCTTGGGCATAACAGAGTAGCAAAGAGCACAGCCTTTGGAATCACATTGGCCTAGAATTCCTTAATCTGTCATTCCCCTTTTGAAAACAGTTATGGGTAAGTTTACATCACTTTTCTGAGCTTCGTTTCATCAACTCTATAACAAGTATATCACATTCTTCACTGGATGATTCTGGTCATGAGAATTAAATGCCATAACAGTAACTGTCACATAGTAAGTTCCAGTAAATGGAATCAAAGAAAAACATATATTAACTGTGCAAAACATACCAGGGGTAGACAGTTAAACAAGAGTGAAAAGTTGAAGAGGAAGAAAGGAAAG
The DNA here is from genome assembly GCF_019186645.2 of Phyllostomus hastatus. Lineage (NCBI taxonomy): Eukaryota > Metazoa > Chordata > Mammalia > Chiroptera > Phyllostomidae > Phyllostomus > Phyllostomus hastatus. The sequence goes on from NW_025334038.1 coordinate 12,717,293, forward strand.
AGGTGAAACAGAAGCTGGAGCAATTGGGATGTCTTTGGAGAAACTTTGGGGTAGGGTATCTGGGAAGGCTTCTTGAAATATGGATTGAGGAAAGGAGAAGGAAAAATGTCTTTTATTATATGAGGTTCTATTGTGTGCACTAGCTATTCTGTATACTGCACTTCATTGAATTCTCAGAGCAATGCTGTAAGATATTAATATTAGTCCCACGACTTGCAGATAGTGACACACTTCTGTGGTCACAGAGTGCATAAGAGGCAGAGCTGAGGTGGACTCTAGCCTGTCTCATTCCAGAGCCATGTGTTCCCATGTTGCTCATTCCCTTCCTTACCCAATCACACTTGTGTGTGGATGCACTGTGTGGTTGCACTAAGAAGGCTGAACTTTCTTTGTAGCTCCAAACAGCTGCTCTGTCTGCTCTGATTAAAAAATCTATCTTGGGCTGGGTTAAGACACCAGCTTCACATGGAAAGCCCCTCTAACCTGCTTTGAATATTTTGGCCTGTGAAAATATAGAATATTTCTGACTATAAGGAACAGAAATCCCACCTAAAGTAGTTTGAACAAAGCAGAAGTTTACTATTTCTTGTAATGAAGGATGGGAGTTAGGGCAGGCTTGAGGCACAGTGCCCTAAGCCTTGGGACTCTGGCTTTAATTTTCTGCAAGACTTTATGCTCCCCTTGCTTACCCTTATCTATGTGTAGCCTTTGTCCTAAAGGGAACTGTGCTCAGAATTTCAAGAGAGCTACCATTAGCAGCCAGGACAAATGACTTTTCTGTTATGTGAGTGAGAGAAATACCATGGACTAAATATTCCTTCTCTTCAGTCGGATTGGGTCAGTTAGATTGTTAGTTCAACCTTGAACCAATAGCAATTAACAAAGGGAATGCTCTATACTGATAGGCTCAAGCCAGAGTACCTTAACCTACCACTGTCAAGAAGGATAGCACTTCTACATTGGCTGATGGTAATCAAAACGCATTTCTGTAGTCAGGACTGGAACAGAAATTATCTGGGGAGAGGACCTTAATTCTAAATACATAACATTTAGTGCAGTTTGGACATGACCAATCAAAATGGATACTAGTCATAAACAATAGTAAGTGTTTGTCTGCTCTGCACTAGCTGATTTTCAATCCTAGATACCTATTCACAATGCAAGTTTTCCTAAGAAGGAGGAAGAGAGAATGAGACTTCTGCTAAGTCTGACATGTGTCTACCTGAATGTTAGGCTTAATAGAATGCTTAGGTATCCCCCAGTCTCAGTCTTTTAGTCTGACAGCTTATCTGTGACCACAGAGATTAGAAAATCTTACATTGAACTTGTTCTGTTTAAATGAGTCTCATCCAAAAGGTGAGCCTACATGTTACCTGACCCAGCCAAGTCCAACTGCCTGTGGAGGGACCTGATATCCAAGTTACATCTCTGTTTGGTGCCAGGACCAAACAACTGTACATAACACATAGTAAGAATGAGTAAATGTAGACACTGTTGAGAGTGATCTCCCACCCCAACTAAAAGCCTGCAGAGGTCTTAACCAGTCTGTTCTCCAGTTTACTCAGTCCTTACAATTCCTGACTAAACGGGAGCATAGGCTGCTTAAATCAGCTACAGTTTTTATTATGGAAGGTTTTACAAGATGCAAAGTTATATCACTTTCCAGTGCAGGCAGTAACTCAAATTAGATTATAGAGAGATGTCATATAAAGCCCCTAATATATATGTTTATATATATAAATAGATGAGAATAATTTATAATGAGATTATCAATTGTTTGTATTTAATTCTTTGCTTTGAAAGCACCTATGGTGGCTTAACACCAGCATGTTCTGCCGATTACTTTAACCTTTCTCTCAGAAATCTTGTTTGCAGTATTGATTTGGACTATCAATGCAGAATCTGAAATAATAAGGCTTTGGCTTATTCCTGAGTTTGCAACAAAGATTGAAATTTTATGTGTTCATCAGGTCGATATGTTATTGGACACACAAAAGGGTGTTTGTTCTTTGGGAGCTAGTTATTTGCAAAGTCAGCTGAAAAGAAGTTATTTTTTGATATTAATATTATTTCTAAGGGAAAATGTAGACACTTGATCACTAGGATGTATTAAATGGACTAAATGCAATAGAGCAGTTTGTATGACCTGAATGAGAACATTCAACTTAGTCCAGGGAAATAAGCTATTGTGCAGCTGGCAGTGTGGCCAAGTTGAAGGAGCACTAGATCACAGGGAAACCTGGTTCTGCTCCTGGTTTGTACTAGCTGGCTGTGTGACCTTGGACAAGTCACTTAACTTCTCTGAGCCATAGCTCATCTAGGGTTTCACAAGGCCAGCAGTGACAAAAACTCATGTCCATAGGGACAAGACAGAAAATACCTGTAAATAAAGAGGCCTTGGAAGAAAAAACAAAACAGTAAAAGAGAAAGCCAACAAAACCCAAACCTCAATGTGAAGCTGAGGAAGGGGCAATGGAGGGAGGCTAAGATTGTGGCAGAGCACTCCCCAGAGAAATGGGCAGCCCACTGTCCAGCTTCAAGCTGAGCGCAGGCCTCCTGTGACCAGGCTCTCTGATATCTTTTTTAAGAGAACCGTAAAAATTCATATTTTTATGCAAAAGTTTTTAGTTCTTAAATATTGGGTGGAATAATAAAGCTCTGTGGACCAACACTATATAAATAAAAGTAAATATTCCCCTGGTCTGAATTCAGCTTGAGGTTGCTAATTTGCAACCTTAGACAAGAATATCTGTCTTGTCTAAGGTTACTGTAGAATATCTCCTCAAAGTCACACCAGCTTCAGGTTGGAAGAGGTCTTAGCAGGCATCTGGCTTGCCTCTCATTCACTATCCCTGGTAGTTGTCACCTAACCTCTGCTTAGCTCTTGCACAGACAGACTGTTCTGAAAGCTACTTTGTTTGAAGCTGTCTCTTGTATTGAATAGAACTTCTCTTATTGGTTCTAATTCTGGCCCCTGGAGCAAATCAGAACATATTTTTAACCTCTTGGAGCTGCAGACTCAGATGAGCTGGCCCTCATTTCCCAACACATTCCAGACAGCTGTTTCCTGGGCAGAGTCAGGGCTTTGGAAGGTCTCCTTAGAGCTCAGAACCCTGGATGAGCTAGAGATGTTCTCCTAAAAGAATAGAAAGGAGACCTCTTTCATTTTCCCAGTGTGCAATGGGTAGGGCCTGTTTAGACTACTTTTGGCCAAGCCATGTTTTCCTGATGTGGGGGAAAGGGGAGGGGTCTGGGAGGTATTGTTTCATGAGCCACAGTTAGTTTGCTGGGAAGCAGGAGAGGTTCAGGTGTAACAGTCCCCTTCGGAGTCCCCTTCGGAGGTCTGTTGGGGTTGTTGTTTTTTTCTGTGACCTGTGGCCACTTCTCACCTCATTGTAATTCTACAACACTTTCTTCCAACACAGGACTGATCTGGAATCACCTTTTCTTGCCCAGCCCTTGGCCCAGTTCTGTAACAGAGCAGTAGAGATGGGGCTTTTGCTGGGCTGGAGTGGGGTGGGGATGGAGCTGCTGGTTGTGCCCACATGTGTGTAGTTCAGTGGCTGTTCCAGGACAGAGCCTGGATGTGGGGCAGAGTCTTGAAGAAAATCAGAGGGGCTCTGCTATTGTTCAGAGCTATTTCATGGGGGATAAAATGCTTCTTTCCAAATGTGACTCTGCATTACAGTAGAGTCTTCATGACATACTGTAGGAATAATCTTTCACATACTCTGTGGTTTGACCAATAAGCCCAGAACAGGGAAATTAACTAGGTTTAATAAATAATATAGAATCTGGTGAATATTTAGGATCTGGTAATAATGATAAATCAGGCTTGAAATGTTCTTTGAGGAGATTGTGGAATTCTGAGAAATGAAGCCAGGAAGATTGATTAGAATCTGTTGCCATTCAGAAAACCTACTGCAAAAAAAATACAGGAGGTATTGCTAGGCTAATAGGGAAGATGAATGCAAACCACCATGGCTTCTAAAAACAAGTGGATGTAGCCAACAAATGCCATTGCTCTTATGGGCAAATGCGTAGGAGAGCCAGAGACATCCCAAAGCACAGGAGTTATTGATTTGATCAGTGATAGCGAAGAAGGAACATATTAGGCTTTCTCTACAACCCTTACTTCTTTGGAAACCTCATTTACTTATTCATTTCTTTGATTATCTGTCAAATTTTAAGGAAAAACCCCTATTGAAAAAATAAAGGTCATATTTATAAAGGTTTCTACCACGAAAATGTGTTCTTTGTAGGGGTCACATACTTGTTTTTTCAGCTTCTGGTGTGAAGATTTATATCCTACATTTTGTACAGCTGAACTCAGTGGGATTTTACATTCAATACTTTGATGATAAATCATCCCACTCTCCCCAAATTTGGCCCAACTTGTTGGATAAATTTAGCAGTAATGTAGAATGTCAACCCCTTAGAAGTTATCTAGGAAGAGTGTAGCCCTAACCCTTCAGCACTTAGGAAAAAAAAGCCAGACCAAGTGTTGACTATCTGTGAATGAAAGGGGAAGCATAAAGAACAGGGACACGTGGGGAGGAGTGTGAGTGAATGGTCATTAGAAGAGGTATTTGTGATGTAGCAAGAAGTTGGCCTTGGGTTTGTAATTGGCTGTGTGACTTTAGGCCAGTTTCTTAGCTCCTCTGAATCTCAGTTTTCACCTGGATAAAACGAGGGAGGGAGAACAAATTTGTATCTGGTGGAAATTAAAGGAGAAAATGTGTGTTAGTGCCTAGAGCTGGCAGTGTGGCACCTGGTGACTCCCATCTCCCTACCTGGTGGCTTTCTGCCTTCATATATGCTTGGTCAGTGTTTTGAGCACAATGAGAATGTAATGTTTGTTGGTTGATCTACAGAGGCAGGGAGTCAGAGAGCATTCTTCAACCCCATTGGGGTGGACAGCCTGCCCCAGCACTGCTCCCTGATCTGTCATTTGGACCTAGGGTAGAATACGGGAGCATGGATGGGCACCACCCTGTGGGCCAGGGTTCTTGGTACCAGACAGGATCCTTGTTCCTGTGTACACACAGGCACTGCATGACGGGGAGACCTCAGTCAGTGCGTGTTCCAGCACTTTCCCTTCCTTCTGGCCCCACTGACCAGACTGAAGAGAGGTGATGGTGGCTAACCAGGTTCCAAATTAAAGACTAGAGATTTCAGAAGATTTTTTTCTCCTTTTTAGAATGTGAAGTATAAATAAAAATGTCAATTCCATGTGAATCACTTATTTGATTAAACAGGACATTAGTGTGCTCAATGGTTAAACTTGCCAAGAAACACGAGGCAAAGTGGTAATGGTTTTTCTAACTTACTGGAGAATAAATAATGCAGGAAACTCATCAGATTCTTCATAGACAGGTATGGAAAATTTGATCCCTGAAGCTTGGGAAGTGGTGAAGGAGGAAAAATAACTCCTCAAAGTTGGTTTTACTGCTAGAGAAATTTGGAGCTGCAAAAAGCTATGTTAAAATCACATCACAAATCTGTCTTCAGCCACAAAAGGAAACTGCAAGTTAAAGAGAAACTTCACTCTCAGAGTTAGTTCTATTAATCAGCTTTCATACTGGGTGGTCTGTTTAAAGACCAGCCCATTAAGGCTACTGTGCAGGAATGAGGCCTTTTTCCAGTGGGCCATCTCTTAATGTGACTCTACTGTTTGACAGGAAGTGGATTATGAGAAGAATTCTCATGGGTGAACAGTGGTGTGTCACTGCAAGAGTTTCTAAAAATATGCATGCTGTCTTCAATTAGGTGCAAATTGTGGCTGTTTGAGGGCACCAGGATATTTCATGACAGAAAAATATGCAGTTTAGATGCACCACTGTCCCTAAAAGTGGATGGAAGGGACAACTGTCTTTGAAGTGTGAATCATTGCGTCACAGTCCTGAGTATTTCTACAGCTATTTCTTTGAGGTGTAAAAGGATGAAACTATAATCACCCATTAACATCAGATTAGTTTACCACTGTCCTGATGGGAAACAATGACAATTTATCTTCCCTCCTTCCTCCCTCCCTCCCTCCCTTCCTCCCTCCCTTCCATTCTTCCTTCCTTCCTTCTTTTCAGTGTTTATCAGGCAAAGTTCTAGGCTCTGCAGAGAGATATAACAGTGAACACTACAGAAAAAGTGCCTGTCCTTATGTTATGGTGCTTGCATTCTATTCTTTCTCTCTCTCTCCCTTCCTCTCCAGATGCAAAAACAAAAACAAATATATTTTTGTTTATGTTCACAGAATTGTACATGTCAGTCTTCTTGCCATTTGAAAGCTGATCCCATGGTCAATTAGATATTAGAATACAAAGTAGAGGCATTTAAGACCCCAAAGACTTCATGATGCTCCCCAGGTGCCTCAAAGAATGGTGAAATGGGACAAACTACAAAGTGTCTGCTCTTTGATTTCCATATGTAAGGTCCTGGGCTGCCTCTGGATAGGAGAGTCAGATGGCTGCCTGATGGGAGTTTGAGTTGTTACTCAAACTCCAAAGCAGTCCTGAAGAATTGACGGCTGCGTTAGGGGCTAGGCATGTCTTTAATGTCAAGAAGCCCCCTAGGGTTTGGTTTAAGCCAGGTTTGTACTGGAGGCCCCTGGAGGCTTAGCTTCTCCTTGATTTGGGTCTGTGTTTCCCAAGGTGTGGTCCAGAACAGGGCCCTCTACCCTGAGTCTGGGTCAGTCAGTGTGTTAGTTATCTATTGCAGAATAAGTAGGAGTCACCTGGTATCATTTAAAAATTTTTTTAAATAAAATTTTTAATCCTCACCTGAGGATATATTTATTGATTTGAAAGAGAGAGAAAGTGGGGAGGGAGGGAGAGAGATAGCGAGAGAGAGAAACATCAGTCAGTTGCCACCTCCATGCCTTGACTTGGGATTGAATCCACAACCCTTTGGTGCACAGGACAATTTTCCTACCAAATGAATCCCTTGGCCAGGGTGGGAATCCCCTGGTATCTTAATCAGCTTGGGCTGCTATAACAAAACACATCACACACTGGGGTGCTTAAACAACAAACATTTATTTCTCGCAGTTCTAGAGGCTGGAAGATCAAAATCAGGGTGCCATCATGGTTGCGTTCTGGTGAGGACTCTTTTCTGAGTTGAGGACTGCCAATTTTCCATTGCATCCTCACGTAGCTGGAAAAAAGTGAGCATGTCTCTGGCCTCTTCTTATAGGGCACAAATGCCATTATGAGGGCAATGACCTCATGACCTAATCACCTCCCAAAGTCTTCACCTCCAAATGCGACCACATTGGGGATTTGATTTATAACATCTGAATTTAGGGGCACACAAATATGCTCTCTCTAATACCTGGTATATTTGTTATCTATTGCTGTATAACAAATTGCCACAAAGAAGCCTAAAACAACTTATGCTTCTTATGTCAAAGTTTTGTAGGTCAGGAGCCTGGACAGGGCTCAGCTTCATTTCTTGCAAGGCTGCAATCAAGATGTTGACTTCCTGGGCTGTGGAAGAATCCACCTACAATACTCTGGTTGTTGGCAGGATTCATGTCCTTGTGGTTGTCAGGCTGAGGGTCATGACTTCTTGTGGTGGAGTCTGGAGGTTTCCTCAGCAGAGTCCATGTGCCAGTTTTTGCTACACAGATTCTCCCAATATGGCCACTTACCTCCTCAGGCCAGTAAGCAGAGTCTCTAGTGTGAGTCTTCTAGCAAATGGAGTCTTATATAACCTAGTTTAATCATAGGAGGCTCATCTTTCAGCTCTGTCTCATGATCCATTCTGGACTGTCTCATCATAGGTTTTTCAAGGTGAAGAAAGAAAAGAGAATAAGAAAAGAAAATGCAGCAGTGGTTTACCATTGCCTTCTACTGCTTAGTGTGGGGTCAAAAACACAAGTGCTCAGCTGAAGAAGAGCACTGAAAGAATCGCAGTCCTAACATACAATGTAAATAACATTTCATGTAGATTTAAAGTCTACGTAAAAAACAGATTTGCAATGTTAAACTTAATTGACTGAGAACCAGAAGTACTGTGGCCTGAAACTAGAAATATTATTAGGGAAGCATGTAAAAAGACAATGCTGAAACTACAAAGAAAAGAAAATTTGAAATGATTAACAAGAGAAACACTAAAAATTATTAGACACGCAATGGGCAGAACTTAAAGTTGGCAAAAGCAGGGTTAGAATCTTGAATGCCATTTTTTAGTGATCATTACATAGAGATAAAGAGAACTACTACAATAGTCAGTGTAAGTAGAGAGAGGAAAACAACAAAAAAGGGAAAAAACAAGAGATCTCTACCAGAAGACTCAAGAAATAAAAGGGAAATGCAAACCTAGACTAGGAATGCTGACCATCCCACACAGAAGCACATTATCTGACCAGGATCAAAGAAAGGGGAGAAAACAGTGCACTGAAAACCTGTACAGAAGAGACAAAAAGATGACAGATACCTTTGAAGGTTCCTATGAGGAGGAACCTGTAATACTGGAAGGGAAAATGGAAGCTGCCCTGAAAGTACTGGGGAAGAAATAAATCACCTGGGGTTGGTGGGATACTGATAGAATTATTTCAAGCCACAGAGACTGAATGTGTCAGAATCCTAACGGGAATGTCAACAAATATGGAAAACAAAACAATAGCCTACAGACTAGAAACATTCAATATCCATACCAATCTTCAAGAGAGAAAATGCCAAGGCGTGCAGTCACTCTATGACCACTGCTCTAATTTCCCACACAAGTAAACTGATGCTCAAGGCAAGGCAACAAAGGCTTCTATCTTATATGGAACAAGAACTGCTAGATGTTCAAGCTGGATTCAGAACTAAAAAGAGGCAGTTATGATCTAATTGCTAACATTTTGTTGGATACTGGAGTGCTCTAAAGACTTTCAGGAGAAAGTCTATGTTTTATAGCCTACAGTGAGTCCTTTGACAGCTCTGGGTTGCTCTGAAAGAAGTCTTACATCAGCACTTGACTGTCCTGATGCATAACCTGTAGGGTGGATAGAACACGGACAGACAGAATGGTTTCCTATAGGCAAAGGTGCCAGACAAGGATGCATTTTATTTCCCTATTTGGTCTGTATGCAGAACATAACATAAAAAAAACTGGGCTGTGCTCAGAGGAAGAAGGAGTGAAAACTACTAGAAGAAATATTAATAACTTAAGATGTGCAGATGATATCATCTTACCGGCATAAAGGAGTAAGGATTTGAAACAACTTCTGACAAAAGTGAGAGAAGAAAGGGCCAAAGCAGGACTGCATCTTAGAAACATGATCACAGAAGAAATATACAACTTTAAAATAGACAGTGAAATTATTAAAGATTTTTCTTACCTTGGTTCAGTCATTATTTCAAATTGAGATTGAAGCCAAGAAATCACGAGAAGACTGATACTCAGAAGAGCAGAAGTAGGAGAATTAGGATCATTAAAAGATGTGTCATTATACTACAGCTAAGATCACTCGCACCCTCGTTTTCCTAATTGCTGTGTATGAATGTGTAAGTTGAACAGTAAGGAAGGCTGACAGAGAAAAAAAATGATTCATTTGAAATTTGGTGTTCAAGGAGAGCTCTATGGGTACTCTGGACAAACTCTAACATGAACAGATGGGTCCTAGAACAAATTAAGACTGAAACATTGCTGGAGGCAAAAATGACAAAACTGAAGCTGTATGACTTCAGGCACATCATGAGAACACAGGGTTCTTTAGAAAATACAATAATGCTGAGAAAAATAGAATGCAGCAGGAAAAGAGGAAGACCAAATATGAGATGAATTGACTCCATAGAAGGAATCATAGACATGAGTCTACAGGAGCTGGAGGGACAGGACATTGTGGGCATCACTCATTCATAGGGTTACCAGGAGTCAGAGTCTGTTCAATGGCATGTGGTTGCACATACAATCAAGAATGAGATTCTGTCACCTTTGTCATATTTCACTGGTTGAGAAGCAAGTCATCCACACTCAAGAAGAGGAAATTACACAGATGTGTGATCCAGGAGTAGGGAGGGGCAGGAGGAGCCATAACTGGTTTGCCTGTTGTAAATGCAAGTTGCTGAGCTTCCCTTGGACTGGCTGAGCCAGAATTTCTGGGGCAGGGCCCAGAAATCTGCACTGCAGCAACTCCCCGTGTCCTTCCTCTGTACATTATGCTTGGAGAAGGTGAGGAAACAGAGGGGTATGGGATAACTAGAAGCCCCACTGAGCAGTGGGACATCTGGTTTTCCTTCCTGCCCATGTTGCTGAGGCTCCTCCAAGCCAGTCCTAGTGCTGGCTGGAGAGCATGTGGTGAGAGACCCTCACATCCCAGGGACTCAGCGGCCAGCCCAGTGCCTAACAGATCAAAATATGTTACCTCCACTGCTGATTTGCGCACAGTGAGCCCAATGCTCAGTGGCCATTTAAAAAGGGGACCTTCCCTAGAATGTGGTCTCTAAATTCCATGCCCCTTTAGCTTTTAAAAACCTGTACACACATGCCATAACAGCTTCATTCATTATAGCCCCCAACTGGAAACAACCCAAATGTTGTTCAGCAAGTAAAGGGTTAAGCTATAATACGCCCATGCCATAGAATCTACTCAGCAATAAAAAAAAGAGCAAACTACTTATACATACAACAACATGAATGAACAGCCAGGGCATTAGGTCAAGAAGCTACATACTGTATAATTCCATTCATATACTAATTAGCAACGACGAAAATTAAAAATGAAAGACAGATCTAGTGGTTGACAGGTGTTGGGGTTGGGGGGTGGATGTGATCATAAAAGGGCAACACAAATATCCCTTAGTGTTGGGACCATGAATTCTCTTTACTGTGGTGGATATATGGAACTACACAGATGATGAAATTGTATAGAACTTCATGGACACATACAAACATGAGTCCAAGTAAAACTGGGAAACATAAATAAGTCTAGTGGATTCTGTAAATGTCAATATCCTATGCAGTGACAATCTAGTATGGTTTTGCAAAATGTTTTCACTGGGGAAAACTGGGACCAGTGTACAAGGGATTTATCTGTGTTATTTCTTACAACTGCATGTAAATCATTACAGAACAGATGGGGGGTGGTGGTGAATGATATACTATTACCAAAAGGACCCCCCCGTTTTAATCTGGGGGCTCCCCTGCACCTACTAGGTTTGCTTTGCCTGCTGCCAGAGGAAAGACATCTCTCAATGCCAGAGATTAGTGAAAAGGAAAGGAATTATTTACTTAAAAGTTATACAGACTTAGAGTAATGAATTAATGTCTTTATTAAAATACTAAAGTTCCTTAGAATACCCACAAATGCACACAGTCCTTCCTCCTCTTCCTTCCTCCTCTTCCTTCCTACCTCTGCCCAGTCTGGGGTCCTGTATCTCAGGAACAGAAGCAGAAGTCCGTGATTTGGGCTCCCAGCACCATCAGCTGTGTTGCTGCCACAATCTCCAGTTAATCCAAAGCCATGTAGCACGTTCTCATGGCTCACCAGCAAGAGTCCTTTCACCCCTTTTCTTCCAGGCAAAGTCTCTCCTGCTGCCTAAGCCACATGGAAAAAGGGAGCACCCCAAAGCTGCGTGGTCCTAACTCTTGCGCAAGCCACATGGTCCCAACCTCTGCCAAAGGTGCATGGTTCTGACTGGGTATGGCTGCCACACCTGGGTTTAAATCCCATCACCAGTCTTCTCTGCAGCCCATTTCCAGTTCCTCTCACAATCAGTTATACCTGCTGCAGCTACAATAAACCAAGAGCAAAAGCAAAACTCCAAAGCCCTGCCCCTTTGTAGCTCTTCATTACCCCCACTGAAAAATTAGGATGCTGCCCCCATGACATGATAGCCTCCCCTCGGCAGCAGCATCACACTGTGCGGCTCTGAGGTTAGCAACATAGTTAGGTCAGGAAATCATGCACTGGCAGCACCCTGGCCTATTTCTCTCTGTATCCCCTAGCACAGGGGTGTCCACTAGGTGGTTGTTGAATAAGTGAGTGAATGAATGAGTGAATGAATGCTCAACCTGACTTTATTTCTGTCCAGTTCCACTTGGGGGGGTGGGGGCAGACATAGTTGTTCTCTAAGAGAGATGTTAAGTTGCTCTTCTTGTCTGGATTCATTTCTCAAGGCTAGAATTAGTGTCAACATGATACTGTTTTTTTTTTTTCCCCTCCTGATTTGCATTTCAGGAGCATCTTCTAGTTGAGCAGTTCTAAACAAATAGTTAAGAGGAATATTGGGCTAGAGGCTTGATGAAAAAATGTACCTAGCCTTTTGGATCAGGGCAAGTTGTCCCCTCAGGTTTTGCATATTGGGAAAAGAGCTCTGTAAGGAAAAGAATTAAAACAGGAGCGCTTGTTTAGCTGGCAGCCTCACCATTCTCCTCAGGTCCACTCAGCCTTGCCTGTCCCCCCTCCCCCTCCAGTTGTCTTTCTAGGGAATTGACTCATCCAAAATGTTATGCAAATTCTTTCTGATTGATGGATTGAAGCTGCTTCCACCTTCTCAGCATTTCTGTAACAAGCCAACTCCACTTGCAGCAAATCGTTTCACTCCTTCACAATTTCAAATGTTTCGCTTGACAAGGTCTTGAATAAAATGCCTTCCACCAGGTAAAGAAAGTCAGCAGAAATATCAGATGGTATACTGTACAGAAGGAGGGTTGAGTTTGGGGCCCCCCAACAGTATGTGCTACAAACATCAGAGCTTAGGACACTGGCCTCGCTAGCCCCGCATCTTGTCTGTGAGCAACCGGCCTCACCAGGCGGTTGCTCTGTGTGTTTTTTGGCCTCAGCAAGAGAGTAGGACATAGGGGTCCCTTCCCTTGATGACTGCTAGGATTGATGGTGCTGTGGGCTCTCTGGTTAGTGTTGTGGGACCAATTTCTAGCTCAAAACATTCCCTCATAGGGGGAATGTGCTTGCTTGCCTTTTGGATATATGTAGATGAGGTACTAAATGGAGAGTATCTTAATGTTGTGGGATGGTGATGATGGTAGAACCTATAGGTGAAATGTTAGAAACCAAACTAGAAGATACTCCTAGTGGGCACTTGTTGGACTGTGGACCCCAGTGAGATGGGGAAAGGGAGGGGGCTGCCTAGAGTTGCAGATCTGGAAGGAAGTGTTGGCTGAATCAGCACTGTGTCTCACAAATATACGTGTAAGTCTTGTGAAATCCTGGGGTCCAGTATGATTGAAATAGGAATTTGATGCTTCTGCAGATTCATTTGAAAATTTTAAATGGTGAAGGATGCATAGGGGAGCAGATCTGGCCACCAAATCTTGCTCTTTACTTTCTGTAAATTCCCAGACTTTCTCTGACAGCCTAAAGAATTTCTCCCTCATAGTCTCTCTTTCTTGATCAGCTCTTTATTATATATATCAACTCAACCTCTCTGGCTTCTTTGGGCTCAGTCCACTGTACCCCACTCATACCCCTTATCTCATTACTGAGGATTTACACTCCAGAGGAGAGCACAGAGCCAGACCAGCAAGTGAGCATCTTTCTTCTCTGAAGGGGCATGGTTTGGGATGTGAGACAGAAGGGGAAAGACTGCAACCTGTGTACAGTCGTCCCCTCTTCCCTGTGGCTTTGCTTTCTGTGGTTTCAGCTGCCCATGGTCAACTGTGGTACAAAAATATTAAGTAGAAAATTCTGAAAATAAATAATTCATAAGTTTAAATTGCATGCATTGTGAATAATGTGATATAATTTCTCACCATTCTGCTCCGTCCTGACCAGAACATGACTGCACCCTTTGCCAGTGGATCCATGCTATATATGCTCCCCACCCATCATCACTTAGAGCTATGTGGGTTGTCATAGCAACTGTCCTGGTATCACAGAGCTTGTGTTCAATTCACCCCTATTTTACCTAATAATGCCACATTCACATAGTGTCATAATAGTTCTATTTTACTATTGATTATTATTGTTAATCTCTTAGTGTACCTACTCTATTATTTATTTATTTATTCATTATTAGATTTGTTGGGGTGACATTGGCTCATAGGGTCACATAGACTTCAGGTGACACGTGATCTGTATATTACATTGTATACCCACCACCCCTAATTTATAATTAAATTTTATCACAGTTATGTATATACAGGAAAAAACAATATATATAGGATTTGGTACTATCCAAGGTTTTAGGCATCCACTGGGGCTTTTGGGATGGATCACGTGGGTAAGGGAGCACAACTATAGTTGAAAATGTTTTATTTTACCTCTGTGAGAGACATTTTGCTATATCTCAAGTATATATGTTGTTGTGATCAACATAACAGAAATCTGTTGACAGGATTCCTGAATTTATAGAAACCTTTCATTATTTATATTTTCCTAAACGATGGGTATTAAAAAGACTACTACTACCCAGTAAGAGGTCTGTGCAACTTTTAGATATTAAAATAGGATTCTTAATGTTAATAGAGGTAGAGGCATCTTTAGGCTGAAAATTATTTTTATCTTTTTTGGATAACTGTTTCAAGTGTGTTTTGATGCTTTAAAAATGTTTTGAACTTCATTTTTTTCTGATTTAGCTTAACCAATTCAAGGATAAATGATCTCATTCTGTAGTATACTTGTAACATAAAAGGACTGACTAATTGAAGTAAAATCCTTAATGGAATAGTGGCTCTAGGAAATGATAAGCAATGGCTGCACAAGGACAAGGTGGAAGTTCATGGGGAGACTTTTTAGTGGGTGAATAGGAAGGGACAGAAAATGTTTGGGATCTAAAGACACTAAAAGGCTAATTAACAAATGCTATCTGTGGACTTTGAATCTTGATTTGAACAAATTAACTGTAAGAATAGATTTTTGAGACTATCAGGGAAAAATAAGGCAAGTTATTAGGCGATAGTAAGAAATTCTTGTTCCTTTTGTTGGATGAGATAATGACTCTGTGGTGAAGTTTAAAAAAAAAGTCCTAATCAGTTTTCCCTAATCAGTAGAGAGACATGCTAAAGTATTTATGGGTAAAATGGCAGGAGATCTTGGCTTTGAAATGCAATAAGGGAAAAAGGTGGAGGGCAAAGATGGAATAAAAATGTCAGAATACCTGGCAATTATTAAAGCTGGGAACAGGTACTGAGGATAGATATTCTAGTCCTTCTACTTTATATATTTAATTTTTTTCACAATAAATTGTTAAAGTACCATTGGAACATGTTCCAGTTTTTGCTTGATGGCCTCAGAGAAATGAGGCAGAGGACATAAATAATGGAACAGGCCATGCCCCTCATTGATGCTTCACTTTTTTTTCTTTCTCAAGAATATGTTTGTGGGTGTTGGTGAGATTAGGAAGTGGGAATGCTGTACATACAGGCTTGGATTGTCTTTATTGGGGGAATAGGGATCCAGAGAAGGAGGTAGTAATTTCTATCAGATGGGTGAAATATGGGAGGCCAGTGCTAATGTAACTGTCTGAGAGTTGCTGGGTGTTATGGTCTGAATGCTTGTATCCTTCTAAAATTCACAGGTTAAATTCTAATGGCCAATGTAATGTTAGAATAATAGAAGGTTAGAAGGAGGTGCTTAGGTGATGAAGGTGGAGTTAGTGCTTTTATACAAGAGACCCCACTGGGGTCCCTAGACCCTGCCACCATGTGAGGCTATGACAAGAAGTTTGCAACCTGGAAGAGAGTCCTCACCCAACAATGCTGGCACCCTGGTCTTGAACTTCTGGCTTCCAGAACTGTGAAAAATAAGTGTATATTGTTTATAAGCTACCCAGCCTGTGGTATTTTGTTATAGCAGCTAGAAAGGACTAATACATTGAGTTGTGTTTAATTCAAATGTGTTTCCCTTCTGCTAAACTTGAGGCCAGGGAATATGTGCTATTGACCTATCCTCAGTACCTGTCAGAACGTCTGAGCAAAGGTTGGGCACTTAATTAATGTTGACTTGATGAATAATTAAGTTTCAATTAATTGGCACCAATTTTGTATGAGTGACCTAGTTAAGGCTTTAACAAATAACCAATGCAATGAATAAGTTGATCTAAATGAATCATTAGTCTTCCAGAGAAAATGGCCATTACTAGGTGTCAAGAACATTATGTTTAATAAATACAAATCATGTTCATTATAGTTAAGCACTGGGCTGTTTGGGGAGATAGAGGTACTGTACCTGCTTTTTAGCCTCATGAGTTCTCATTATTATCTCCTTGGCTGTAACAAACATGTATAATGCTAAAAATACTACTTTCTTAGGGATAGTATTACTGGTGTGGAGACAGAAGATTACTTGCAAACAAGGAGACAAAAGTGGCTTCAACAAAATTACTTCCTATCAAATACATGGACAATAAGTTATTATTAAAGACCTATGAGACAGGCCACATTAATGAGATATGGAGACAACTAAATGAGATTTTAAGTAAAGAAAAAGCAAGAATAAAGATGAATGTAGAGAGGAAAATGGAAAATGAAGAAAACAAAGAGGAATAGTAATGATGAAAATTGCCCTGCCTTTCAGTGGCAAGAGTGAAAGCAAGTCTAATGACTTTCTCTGCCTTCAGTTTTAAAAAGAAGATACATTTCTCAGATATGAAATGTGGTCCATTATCTGTCAATGGTGTTCTGAGTTGTCTTTCAGGCAGCAAATGTGTGCCATAAAATAAACTTCAAACTCCCGACCCCCTTCCTTTTAGGGGTGGAACAAACCTAGCCTGTTTGGAAAATTGGCTCTTGATGACAGTTTTCTGCCCTTGCAAGAGAAATTAATTAATGAGTGTGATGTATGCCTGCATGTGTTTGTATGTGGTGGTTCATAGGTTTTTTGATGACCGCTTTTCTTTTATATTTAACATCTCTGAAACCAAGGTGTGTGTCAGGTTTTAATTGGCAGCATTTCTTTTTCTTTCTGGATGATGCACAAAATAATGTTGCATATTATAATCGGTCACATCTCAGGCTGTACATTTGATTTATTTAGAGGTAGGGTGGGGGTGGAGAAGGAGAAAGAGGACAGAAGTGGGGGAAAATGTGATGCTTTGTATAACACCATAATTTAGAAAAAAACTTTTTCTTTTATATTTCCATTTCTATTATTTGTTTGTATGACTATTGAAGATAAAAATAGAATTTGCTTATATATATTTTTTTGATGGATCCATGAGAGTTGTTAAACTTTTTCTTCTGAATTCTCCTTTACTTTTTTCTCCTACCCTTCTCTGTTTCTCAAATACTTAATAATTTTTGGCTTGGTGCAAGCTCCACATTTACAATTTTCCAAAATGTGCAAATGACTTAAGTTTGAGAAGACACAGCCATGAAAAATCTGAGAACAGCGCCAGAGTGGTACCATAAGGAGGGATATAGATGCTTCTGCATCTCATTCTCGCTTCTGGTGTTCTGGGCACAAGCTTATGCTAGATGCAGAGCAGTTGGGAGCTTCAGCCCAACAACTGTGAGATAAAGAAGCCTTGGTTTTCACCCACAGGAAGGAATCGATTTTAATCCTCTAGAGAAATTCCTTTGTTTCTTTCTGCAGCTGAAGATCTTGGGGACTTCCACTTAGATGTGAGGGCATTAACTCTCACGGACTCATTTAGCAGGTCACCCATCACACAGAGGGTGAGGAAGTATGGCTGGAAACATGGTGCCTGGCACCCTCAGTTCAGAGCCTTGGCTGTCGTGGTTTCATGCAGGATGAGGCATTTCTTAAATTGGTTTTGAGTCTGCAATACAACTGAACTCAGATGAACAGGTGATAGACTAGCACTGGTTGGATAAGCAAGGTGGTATTGCTGGAAGTTATGGGGGAGAGAGCAAAGGTGTCTATCTGGATATTGGCTGCTAACAATCTGGTAGTGAGTTTGGATAATAGATAACAGAAAGAGAGTAGTAGCATATAGTCTCTGGCTATATTTATCACCCACACAACAGGCAAAAAAAATCAGTGAAAAATATTCATCAAGTCAATTGAGCCAAGTTAGCGTCGCCAAGATTTAAGAGTTCTGGACATGCACGCATTGCAAGGCAGTAGAAATTTGGTGATGTTCACTTGTGTCCTGTGCAATGTTGTTTTATGCATCCATGAAGTTATCAGTTTCATCAGACCTAATCTTTCCTTCCAGAAACCAAACAAAATTCCACTTCCCTTTTGGAGTGATTTCATCATTGACAGAAACATAATTTCACTTAGCCAGTGAGAGAAACATCGACATTGACAAGAAGATAGTACCTTTTACCTTCAAAACTGTTTTACAGGAAACAATTTAAGCTAAAATAACTTTTCTTCCATTTTTCTCAGTTTTATCAGCAATGATTACTCCCTTTGCTGCTCTGCCTTGTCAAACCACGTCCAAAATGTCTGACACTGGTCTGATCAGTTTCTGGTTTAAAATGAAGATTAAGTTTCCCTAGGCCAGGTGTCGGGGTGCCTGTGGGGACCTTGGGCAAGGTTTAGCATCCTGGGTAAGGTTAACCTTGAAGCTGTGAGGAGATGGAAGGGACTTGAAACATCAATGAGCCCCAGTGCTGGGGCTGCCTCTCTAAGCATCAGCACCATGTTGAACAAGGTCACTGCAGGGGAAGAGCTATCCCAGGTCCTGAGAAAGGAAACTTATGGGAATAAGGGAGAGGCACAATGTAGGCAGGAAAGAGCCAAGGAGGGTATTAATGGGAAAAAGCTATGTGTCTATTTCCCCAACTTTGGGTTAGGCATGTGCCTTGGGAGTGACATTGTTTAACTTCAAGTCTTGACTCTTTCCCTTACTAGCTCTGTGACCTTTGGTGAGCTAAAAACTCTGAGTTTTAGTTTCCTCATCTGTAAATGAGGATAATAATGATTCCTATTTCACTGACAGCTTTGATGATAATGTACCTAAATTACTAAGCTTAGTTTCTGTCACATAGTAAGTGTTCAATAAATGTTACTCTACCTTTTATTCCTTTGTCAACTGTATTAATCTTTCTCATCAGACTGTGAATCTTCTGGGACAAAAATTATATCTTATTCATCCTTTTACTCTTGTATCTTTCTTCACTTCTCAGTAAGCTCAGAATTGTTTTTAAGATGATATCTCTTTGCTTCCGTGTCCTCTCCCATATTGTCTTGGAACTCACTGGCTGCTTCTTCTCAGTTTTCTTAGCTGTACCTTCCTCTTTCACCAGATCTCTAAACATCAACTTCTTCCTTGGGTTTCTCCTCTCTCTTTATCTACTCTACCAGCTCCAAAATTGGTACCTCCTGAGCTTTCCTCTCTTCTGAGTCCTAGGCTCACATAGCTGGATTTTTACTAGACATCTTCACTTGGATGTCTCATAGACAAGTTGAATTTCAGAAAACAAGAGTTTAAAATAAAAAATATTGTTTTCTTTCTTTCCTTATCAAAGAATATCAATATCTGCCTCATTATCTATCTAATTTCTCCAGCAGAAAACCAGTAGTAACCTCCTTTTCTACCTCCCATATCTGATTAATTAGCAGCTCCTCTTGGTACAAACTCCAAAAGATATCAGAGCCAGCTATTTCCCTCTACTTTATATAACTCCTCTAATCTAGGTCTTTGTCTCTTTCCTGGAATACTGTAGTAGCCTCCTATCTGTGGCCTCCAACAGTCCATTGTCCACGTACAGCCTAAGAGATCTTTTTTTTTAATAGAAAAATCTTTTTTTTAAGAAATATTTTATTTATTTTATTTTTTTTAAGATTTTACTTATTTTTTTAGAAAGGGAAGGGAGAGAGAAAGAGAGAGAGAGAAACATCAATGTGCGGTTGCTGGGGGTCATGGCCTGCAACCCAGGCATGTACCCTGACTGGGAATCAAACCTGCGACACTTTGGTTTGCAGCCAGAGCTCAATCCACTGAGCTACGCCAGCCAGGGCAAGATCTTTAAAGAAGTAATTGAATCACATCCCTTCTCTGATTGAAATCCATATGGCTTCCTTTGTGAGTCCCACAGAGCCTATAAGGCCCTGCAGAATTTGGCCTTGCCTGTTAATCAAGCCTCTTGCATACCCATTTCTTACACTCACCATTGTTCAGTTCGATGAGGCTTCTCTAAGCTTGTTTCATGCTCGGGATCATTTCGTGGGTTGATTCTGCTGTCTGGAATCCCTTTCTCCCAGCTTCCCCAGCTGCCCCTCTTATTCTCTAGTGCTTGTCTTAAACATGCATTCTAATGTCACCTTCTATACTCTGTGTCAACCTTCTTTATAGCATATTCCACAGTTTTCAATTTATTGTTTTATTTAATTATTCAATGTCCCTTTCTCCTGTCTGGGCACAAGGATCACATCTGGGTGATTTGCTGATGTATCCACAGTGCCTAGCACAGTGCCTGGCATGAACTCAGAATTGGCAAATATTTAGTGAGTGAATGAATCCAACAAAATCCTCAGTAGATGTACATTGAATGAATGGGCAAAGGTAGTGACATTTGAAAGTGTGTGATTCTTTTTAGGAGTGATGACCTTTGTACCAAAAGATAAAGCATCAAGCAAAATGGATACAGCATTGTGTAGGACAAAGCTGGGGGACTTTGGTGAAAAAGATATAGCTTGAATTGTGGCTCTGCCTCTTATTAGCTGTGTGACTTCAGAAGTGTTTCTTAATCACTCCCAGCTTTTACTTTCTCATCTGGAAAATGGGGATTAAACATATTTACCTTAGAGGATATCATGAGGAGTAAATGAGATAATATATGTAAATCCTCTGGCATGGAATTAGCACCAGATAGGCACTCAATAACTGGTCGTTCATTTCTTTCTTTCTACCAAATACAAACCCTGGTGGAATTTCAGTGAACTGGTGAGAAAGGTAGTTTTGGAGAAGAGAGGCTTTCTAAGCGCCAGCTCCCTTCCCCTCTCTCACCCTCCAATCACATCACATCACATAACATCAGAAATCTCAGACCAGTGCAGGAAGCACACATTTTTCTGGCAGCAGAGGTTGTCAAACATTGTGGGACATCTGGGTCAGGTAATTGCCTTTGCCGATTCTTCCTTGAAGTTGCAAATTTCAAATTTCACATCCTCAGATCTGTCTGTTAAGGATATGACCGTGCCTTGACCAGGTGGCTCATTTGGTTGGAGCATTGTTCCATAAACCAAGAGGGTGTGGGTTTAATTACCGGTCGGGCCCCATACCTAGGTTGAGGGTTCAATCTCTTGTCAGAGACTACAGAGGCAGCCAATCAATGTTTCTCTTTTATATCAATGTTTTTTTCTCTTTCTCACTCTCTCCCTTCCTCTTTCCATAAAATCAATGATAAAATATCAAAATAAACTCAGGTAAAGATTAAGGAAACATGACGATATTTTGAGGTGAAACCCAGTGTCATTTTTTCTGATTTTCTCAACTATGTTTCATATACCATCCTGTCTCCCACTTCCATTAACTGAAACATGTGCTTCTCTCTAAGAGCTCCTGATGTTTTTTCAATAAGTGTCACTGTCTTCTTATTTGTCTGAAAATTTGCTTAATGCTATTGAAACTGTTCCTCTAGTTAGGTGAACTGAGCTTTTCCTGGGATTCTAATTGTTTCCTCTCACTTGGTTTCTGACTCTTTCCTTTCCTTGTTCCATCTCCTTCATGTCCCTGCTCTACCATCTTTCTCTGTTTTACTCCTTTGTTCTCTGCTCCTTATCCCCACTGACTCTCCGCTTAATGTTCATTTCATCATCCTGCTCTGTGGCCCTCACTGAGTAGAATAACTGATGGAGCAGATATTTGGGTGACCCTCATCACACACCTGGGTCTACCTGTGATTTCACCTGCAGCTGTGGAGGATAATTTGAGGCTCTCCTTGTTTCTCTGCCTTAGGGCCTTCTCCAATGCAAGGCGGCCTGGAACTTCAGGGGAGTTATCACTCCAGGAGCAGGTCTCAACCAATGGGGACTGGGGCAGTGACCTTGGGTCTTGGTAACTAATTGGATTGTCATTTGAAAGACAAGAAGGAGTATAGGGTGACTGCCAGGTCATTGAGGTTAGGGAGATACTGGGAGAGTTCCAGGGATGGTGCTAGCTATCAAGATAGAGGACATGGGTGAAAGATTAAGTGAGGGTGAGCAACCTTAGGGCAGGGATTCTACTTTTGAATCTTCATATTCCCAGCATTTAGCATAGCACCAGCATGTAATGCTCACTGGAATAGCAAACACATTTCTGTATGTGCCTGTACCTTTAGGGAAAGCTGTTATTTTGGTATGGGTTCTTCAGAAAGCAGCTACCCAGGTACCATAATATTATCTCAGAGATATTGATAAAGTTTTCTCTTTTAATATCTGTTCCATTGTCCCATAAAACATCAGTATCAGATTCATAAAACTGCTATTTCCTTGTCATTTGTCAAACCACTTTGGAAGTAATTTGCTTTTGGGGTATTAATCTTCTAGAATATCAGCATTGCATGATATTTTGGTAAGCATCCTAAGAGGTTCAGCAAATGTAAATTGTTAGCATGTATATATCACTTATATGCTTCAGGAGCTCAACATTACTTAATTCTCATGATACTTAGAGGTGTGTCATTTTAAGTCATGATTTGTATGTTTCAAGTTTATAAGTATCCTCCATCTGTTTTTTTCTCAGTAGACTATTTCACTTTTGATTACTAAGACTTTTATTTAATTTTGTTTCCTGCACTCTTCCTGGATTGGGAACATACGAATAGCTTGTGGCTCAGAGCTGACCTCAGACGTCCTACGTCCTGGTGGGATGTGTTCCTCAGAGTGAGAGGCTGCTAACAGGGAAACATAGCAGCAGGGGATAAACCAGGAAGTTGTTTCATGAACAGCAGAGTGGTCCTGGGTTCTAACTGTACCTACCCCTGGGAGAATGTCCACTAGGCTTCACGAAGATACCCATCCTCAACTCCCCTCCTCTACCTGAACTCCTTGAGTGAAGAAAGTGTGAGCTTTATTGCAGGAGCAAGTGCCAGTGTACTGCCCTGGGAAGTGCTTGACTGAGTAATAGCAGATACACCCAGGAGGACACCCCAGTGGGGCATGTGCTCCTGGTGGCAGCCAGAGAGCCTTAGCTGCCCTTTTAAGGATCTGCACACTGGGAGGCTGGGAGACAGCTAAATGCTGCCATATAGAGCTGCATACACCCTCAGACAAGGCATAATAGCAGGTACCAGTAAAGTCAGATCAACCCAAGTATAGAACGGTGAGTCCTGACTTCCCCCTTCTGGCTCCAGGCTATGGCTATGGCTGGTGGGCACACTTCCAGCACATGAACTGGAAGAGATGTGAACTCCAGTAGTGGAAGCTGACTAGGCTGCTCCATCCTAAACCATAAAGAACCCCCTTGTACCCTCCAAGGATGGAGACATT
The DNA here is from genome assembly GCF_019186645.2 of Phyllostomus hastatus. Lineage (NCBI taxonomy): Eukaryota > Metazoa > Chordata > Mammalia > Chiroptera > Phyllostomidae > Phyllostomus > Phyllostomus hastatus. Next base: position 12,740,562 of record NW_025334038.1, read on the forward strand.
CGAGGGGTGAACCTTATGTTGAAATTTATTCCCGAAGAAAGTCTTGAATTAGAAAAAGCCAAGTTATACTGAAGGATTAAAAGTTTTCTACTATCAGACTTCTGGTCAAGATGAAGGTGTAGGTAAACATGCTTCACCTCCTTATGCAGCCACAGAAAGGATTACAACTAGACTTCAACAAAAAAAAACCCCAAAAAACAAAACAAAAACAAACCACCCAGAACCATTAGAAAATTGAGTTATATGGAAGTCTGACAACCAAGGACTTATTTATTAAGATGTGTAGGAGGGGCAGAGATGCAAAGATGAGCAGAGAGGCATGGAGAGGCAGTGATAGTGGAATGGGTCGTCCCACATTCATGTGTGGTGGATACAAATTGGGAGGGATGCCTTGGGAGTGAACAATCCCAGCCCCAGGCCAGACCATACAGCTCAGGGTTCCAGCACCAGGAAGATAAAGCCCTATAAATTCTGGCTGTAAAAATCAGTGGGGGTTGAGGCAGTGGAAGAAGCTGTCAGATTTCCAGGAGACTCTGCTTAAAGGGCCCATGCTGACTTAAAATGTATCCAAACCTACTCCCTCTGGAGTTCAACACCAGGACAACAGCTGGAAGTGTTGCACAAAGCGAGAGCTGGGCACACCTCCAGAAGCCAGGTAGCAGCATTGTCCCCTCTCCAAACCCTCCCCCCACACAGAGCCACAAAGCAGTGAAGCAGGTTGCCTCTCCGTGGTGATTATCTAAGGCTCCGCCTCACACAATTTACAGGTGCCTTTTCCACTATAGGTCATGCTACTGAGAAAGAGAGTCAAAGCAGTCTTCATAATACATAGAAACAAACACAGGGAGCCTGCCAAATTGAGGAGAAAAAGAAATGTGGCCCAAATGAAAGAATAGAACAAAACCCCAGAAAAAGAGCTAAACAAAACAGAGATAACCAACCTATCAGATGCAGAATTCAAAACACTGGTGACAAGGATGCATAAAGAACTCACTGAATATAGCAACAACATAAAAAAGTCCCAAGCAGAAATGAAGTTTACATTAAGTGAAATAAAGAAAAATATACAGGGAACCAACAGTAGAAGAGATGAAGCCAGGATTAAAACCAACAATTTGGAACATAAGGAAGAAATAAGCATTCAACCAGAAAAGAAAGAAGAAAAAAGAATTTTAAAAAATGAGCATAGTATAAAGCACCTCTGGGACATCTCCAAATATACCAACATTCAAATCATAGGGATTCCAGAAGGAGAAGAGGAAGAGCAAGAAATTGAAAATATATTTGAAAAAATAATAAAAGAAAACATCCCTAATTTGGTGAAGGAAATAGACATACAAATCCAAGAATCACAGAGAGTCCCAAACAAGTTGGACCCAAAGAGAACCATACCAAGACACATCATAATTAAAATGCCAAAGGTTAAAAATAAAGATAGAATCTTAAAAGCAGCAAGAGAAAAGCAGAGTTACCTAGAAAGGAGTTCCTGTAAGACTGTCAACTGCTTTCTCAAAAGAAATTTTGAAGGTAAGAAGGAACTGGCAAGAAGTATTTAAAGTTATGAAAAGCAGAACCTACAACCTAGATTACTCTATCCAGCAAAATTCCCATTTAGAATGGAAGGGCAAATAAAGTGCTTCCTAGACAAGGTAGAACTAAAGGAGTTCATCATAACCAAAACATTATTACATGAGATGTTAAAGGGACTTATTTAAGAAAAAGAAGGTTAAAACTATGAACATTAAAATGACAAGAAATTCACAACTGTCAAAACTGAATCTAAAACAACAAACTAAGCAAACAACCAGAACAGGTACAGAATCATCAATATGGAGTTTATCAGCTGAGTAGGGGAAAGTAGAGAATGGGAAAAAGGTGCAGAAGCACAATTTGTAGGTACAAAATAGACTGGGGGATTTTAAGAAAATGGAGTACAGAAAATGGAGAAGCCAAAGAACTTACATGCACAACCCATGGACATGAGCTAAAGGGGTGAATGCTGGAGGGAATTGGAGTACTGGGTGGAGGGGGGCAAATGGGAAACATTGTAACAATTATAATAGCATAATCAATAAAATATATTTTTAAAAATAATTAAAAATTTCTTTAAAAAACCAGTTTCCTACTACTAGCAGAGATGGAAGCCCCAGAGTTAAGCTGAGATTGGTTATAGACAATTTTTTAAGATCAATTTTTGCAAAATTTATAGACTTTCATGACATCAAACATTCTGTCAATTATTGTGTTATTATCCTGTTCAGCAAATGAGGATATTGAGGCATAGAGGTATTAAATAACTTGCTGGAAGACATCCAACTAGTAAAGGGGGTGCTCTTTTCCACTACTGCAGTGGATCATTAGTGCTTACTAAATTTTCCCACTGAAGTGCACTTAAGAGGCAGAAAAGCTTGAATGCATAGCCCTCCCAAGGTGGCATGTTGGCATGGGAGGGTGGGGACCAGTTAGAGGTTAAATCAGACACTGTAGGCAACTTGGAATTTCTTTGAGTCTCATTTTTTCCAAAATCATATTCAACATGAAGAACTCATACCTTTTGTCTTCTGCTAGTTATTGTATGTTTTCTTTACCTTTGAGATATTTTAAATTATGTAACATTTAGAAAAATGAGTCTTCTCAGATAAGCTGTTTATCCTGTGGCTCCTAATGTAAGTTAGAAAACCTTGTGAACCCTTCATGGTACATACATCCCAATTTGAGAGCCAGTGGATGGTCTTAGGCAGGTATCAGTTGGGGAGGCAAAACATGGATTCATACAATGAAAGAAAGCTAGTGACTTCTGGCCAAGATAGAGGCATAGGTAGACACACTGTGCCTCCTTGCACAACCAAGATAGAGACAACAATAATTTAGAAACAGAATAACAACAGACAGAAACTGACAGAAAATTGATCTGAATGGAAGTTAAATAACTAAGAAGTTAAAATAGACACATTCATCCAGACTGGTAGGAGGGGTGGAGTTGGACAGCTGGGCGTGGGTCGCAGCACGGAGAGCAGACAGCATTAGGACCGGGTGCGTAAGGCATCTGAGGCGCATAAGACCACAGTGGGTGGACCCTGAACACACAAGTGGCAGCTGGCAGATCCCAGCCAAGGGGTGGCACCCAGCAGACCCAGCGAGGTGACAATTGTGAAACAGGACACTGTGAGCAACCTAGGATCACTGGGAAATAGAGCCTTGGGGCACTGATTGAGGACACCTGTGGGGATTGAGGCACAGGGAGGGACTCCCAGCCTCACAGGACAGGTCCTTGGAGGGTCCCACAGTGTGCACAAGCCCACCCACATGGGAATTGGCACCAGAGGGGCCCAGTTTGTTTGGGGGAAGCAGCGGAAGGGACTGAGCTCCCACAGAGAGTGGAGCAAGCACCATTGTTCTCTCTCAGACTCCACCCCCACATACAATGTCACAACCCAGTGACTGGGGTGCCCCACCCCGGTTACCCAAGGCTCTGTCCCTCATACATAACAGGCGCAGCCAGACCAAAAGGAAAAAAAAAAAGATGGCTCAAACAGAATTGAAAGCCCCTCAACCAGTTTTTTTAAGCGACCCACATACCTAAGGCTCTGCCTCTTACTACGTAATAGGCATGTCAAGACAAAAAAAAAAATGGCCCAAATGAAAAAACAGATCAAAGCAAGAGAAAAAAATACAACTAAGTGATGAAGGGATAACCAACATATCAGATGCACAGTTCAAAGCACTGGTGACCAGGATGCTGACAGAATTGGTTAATTTTGGTCGCAAATTAGATGAACAAATGAAGGCTACAATAAGTGAAATGAAGAAAAATGCACAGGGAACCAGTAGTGATGGAATGAAAGCTGGGTCTCACATCAATGGAGTGGACCAGAAGGAAGAAAAAAATATACAACCAGAAAAGAATGAAGAAATAAGAATTCAAAAAAATGAGAAGAGGCTTAGGAACCTTCAGGACATCTTGAAATGATCCAATATCCGAATTATAGGGGTACCAGAAGGAGAAGAGGAAGAGCAACCAGTGGAAAATTTCTTTGAACAAATAATAAAGGAGAACTTCCTCATTCTGGCAAAGGAAATAGACTTCCAGGAAGTCCAGGAAGCTCAGAGAGTCCCAAAGAAGTTGGATTCAAGAAGGAACACACCAAGGCACATCATAATTACATTAGCCAAGGTAAAAATGAAGGAGAGAATCCTAGAAGCAGAAAGAGACAAGGAGACAGTTACCTACAAAGGAGCTCCCATCAGACTGTCAGCTGATTTCTCAAAAGAGACCTTGCAGGCAAAAAGGGGCTGGCAAGAATTATTCCAAGTCATGAAAGACAAGGACCTACATCCAAGAACACTGTATCCAGCAAAGCTTTCATTTAGCATGGAAAAGCAGATAAAGTGCTTTTCAGATAAGGTCAGGTTAAAGGAGTTCATCATCACCGAGCTCTTATTTTATGAAATGTTAAAGGGACTTATCTAAGAAAAAGAAGATAAAAAAACATGCATAGTCAGACAACAGCAAACTCACAATTATTAACAACCACATCTAAAACAAAAACCAAAAGAAACTAAGCAAAAAACTAGAATAGGACCAGAACCACAGAAATGGAGATCACATGAAGGGTTATGAACAGGGGGGTGGGAGGAGGAGAGAGGGGGAAAACTTACAGTGAATAAATAGCATAGATGATAGGTAGAAAATAGACAGGGGGAGGGCAAGAATAGCATGGGAAATGTAGAAGCTAAAGAACTTATGACACATGGATATGAACCAAAGGTGGGGAATGTGGATGGGAGAGGGTGTGCAGGGTAGAGGGGAATGAAAGGGGAAAATGGGACAACTGTAATAGCATAATCAATAAAATATATATATTTTTTTTAAAAAAAGAAAGCTAAAGCAAAAGAGAAAACATTTGTGCCACTACATAGGGTTGGTGGGGCGGGGGTGGAGAGAGAGAGAGAGAGAATGAATATTGATTGATTGGCCCAGAAGCTTAGAACAGAGCGTTAATGGAGTCTACTGGTTTTGTGGCCATGGGCCTGTGTGGCTGATTAAGTTGTAAGTTAGAGCAGGAGGTGACAGAGACTGAAGATGTTAGTCTTCCACAGCCACAGTTCCCTCTCCTGGCCACGTTTGTGTAGGGGATGTGTCTCTGGATGGGTTGGGTCAGAACCCTTTTTTTCAAGACAGGTGCAGAATTCCCTGGTAGGTGGGGCCCTGACCCTGTCTGCAGATATATTCTGGTCTCTACAAATATTCTCTTGCTACTTCTCTGTTTCTGGGGATAAGCTTTTATTCATCATGTAACCTTCTGATTCCTAGTTTGTTTTCCAGAAGAGAGTATCCTAGATACTAGACATGAATATTGCTATTGTTGGAAGGATTATATTTCTTTATTGTAAGTTGATAATAAGCCTCCTGGTTTGGCAATCCATGTCCCATGAATTTTCTTAGCAAACATCTGTTTCCAGAGCCAGAACACACTTGACTGAACAGAAGCCAGGTTTTGCACATGCAAAGCTGAGGTGCAGCCACTTGGGCCCATGATAGAACCTGCAGGTGTGAAGAAGGAATCTCCCTCTGAGGCCAGATCTGAGCAGCTGGTTCAATGGTTTCACCCACCCCTTCAAAGCCATCTTTCTGTAGGGGTATCAGTCCTGTACTTAAGGAGTTACAAATGCAGTTTTAGAAAGTTCAGTCTCTTTAATAAACAAAGGAATGAAGATAGAAAAATGACATGACATTCTTCACATAGCAAATTGATGAATTTATAATAATAATAATAACAATAATAATAATAATAATATTAAGAGTGTGGTGAAAACTGTCCTTTTGTAATGCTGGTAAGAGGGTAAATTGGTACAGTCTTTTGTCTTTTATTTTCTTGTATAATAGAAGATTTTAAAATGCCAGTGCCCTTTGAATCACCAATTCTACATCCAGGATTTAATCCTAAGCATAATTACAGTATTCCTTCTAACAGTGAAAAACCATACATGCCCTTCTGTAGGTTGTGGTTCATATACATGACAGAATATAACAAGACCACTGAAATTATTATGCAGCAGTAAATTCACAGACATTGAAAGATGTGCTTGATTTAGTTGAGTGGAAAAAATACTGGTCGACATATACATAGTTTAATCCTATCTTAAATACCTGAGAGTACAGGGTGGGCAAAAGTAGGTTTACAGTGGTAATGCAAATAGATAATACAATAATTAATAAATAATTATATAAGAATAAACTCTGTATTTTGTGTGCTCACAACTGTAAGCCTACTGTTGCCCACCCCTGTATATATGCATGTATATGCACACATCTGTCTGTTTGTACATATGTGCATATCCCCATTAACAATGGCTGTCTCTGAGAATTGGGATGGTGACTGATTCCAATAGAAATCCATTTGTTCCCTTACCCTTGTTGAGACAGCAAAAGACCTCTTGGTATTAGTCCATTTAGACTTCCTAACTTTGCCTACCATCCCTGTGTGAGTGGTCCCTTGTTCCTGATTTTTTAGACTTGGCCAGGCTGGCTTCTGGCTGCTGGTCTCAATGGCTGCCCACTCTGTGTTCCTGATTATCCCACTTCTGCCTCATATTCCCCTCCCCACCAATCCTGAGATCCTCCCACAAATGAGGATTTTTACTAATCCATGAACATCATTAGTTTCCTGGCTGTGGCTGTTCTTTGCTAAGCAGTTGCCTTTGGGGCTCCACCTCTCTGTCCCTCTCCTGGTTCTCTCTGCCATACATATGCCCATTTGGCCAGCTTGCTGCTGTGGTTTCTTAGCCACCTGCAGTGAGAGCCCTGCCATCTGTTTGGCTTTTGCTCATCCCCAATGTGTTTCTTTCATCTCCCATACAGTCTCTACCACCTCCATGCCTTTGACTGCCCACATAGCAGGACCTGTCACTCATTCCTGGAGGATGTCCAGGGTGGGGAGTTGACTGGCAGTTAGTTCGCCTTCCATGTGGGAGAGCTGGCTGAGGTCCAGGTGGCTTTGCTGATGACCCTGCCCTGCCATTCTCTATTAAGCATGACTTGTGCCTGGGATGGATGACATTGTCTTTCCACAGAGAATTGGGCTTAACCTGTGCGTGGAAAATGGTTTTGCTGATGGGTAGAAAAATGGGATTTAGAAAAAAAAGGTTCCAGAAACCAGGAATGATTTAATGCTGTACTTTGAAAGCACTACACAAACTCTTTCTCTCTTTCTCATTTAGGATTTATATTCTTTGTCCAGGCAGCCCTGAGACGACATTGGAAGGAAGTTGGCAGAACCACTGGTAGTCTTAGATGGACGGTACTTATAATAATCTTGGACAAGTTGCTTGCCCTTTCTGACTTCCAGTTTCCTCACTCAATAAAAGGAGGCTTAGTAGTAAGTAATAGTAGTAGTAGAAATAATATTTTATACATATAACATTTACATATAAGTCAGCTACTATGATAAATCCTTTAATTTAATCTTCCTAACAATAATATGGTAGGACCTTTATAAGTTAGGGAAATTATTTTATTTTGTTTTATTTTATTTTAAAATTTCATTTTCCTTTAATTATGAAAAAATTCAAATGTATGCAGAGGTAAAAAAAGAAGAGCAAAATGAACCCTAGGTACTTATTACTCAGTGTTGGGGGTTATCAAGATCTCAGTCTCAAGTATCCAGTTTTTGAATTTCCCTAAATACCTCATATTTTTTCTTCATTTGAGTCAGAATCCAAACAAAGTCTATAGGTTGAATATAGTTGCTATGTCTCCTAAGTCTCTCCCAGGCCATAGCAGAACTTTAGACAATACTAGTTCAAGGAGCTGAAATGATATTTCCTTCTCTACTGACCTGGTCACCACCTCAGATCTGCAAGGGTAGTTTTGTTCCTATTTTAAAGCCAAACCCTTTGTGGTAAGCACTATTATTTCCTGAAATCCCACTCAGTAGTCTTCAACTTTAGGCTGCTTCAAGTTCTCTCAAATCTTTAGTTTCTTTAGAGTCAGAAGAATCTCCAGCCTTCTGTCATGTGAGGACAGCAAGAAGACAACCTTCTATGAATCAGAAAGTAGGCTCTCACCAGAAATTGAGTACATTTTGCCTTAATCTTGGACTTCCCAGCCTCTAGAACAGAATATCTTTTTAAAAACATATACCAAGGAGACCCAAGATGGCAGAGGAGTAAGTGGAAGCTACACTAACCACCTCTCAGGACCAAATTGGAATTATAACTTGTAAATTGTAGAGAAATCATCCTGAATAGCAAACTAAACACTAGTTAGAGAGAAGACTTATAACCATAGATAGACAGAAGAATACACTTCACCACAATGAGGCTGATAAGGACTGTCGAGGAGGCACAAGAGGGCTGGCTGGGCTCCCATGGATGACAACTACAATGTTGGGGGTTATTTCAGTGACTGGGGGTGCTCCTCCTGAGAAGTGTGGGATCTAAACCCCAAGCTAGGCTCCCCAGCTTACAGCACCAATGCTAGGAAAGGAACCCAGATATTATCCAGCTGTGAAAAGCAGTGGAGTTTCTGTCCATTGCTGGGGAGAAACAGCTGGAGATACAGAGAGCTTCTTAAAGGGCCAATGCACAAAATTTTATTTGCAGCCACTTAGCCTGGGCTCTGGTAGAGGGAGAGCAGAGTGTACTGGAGATGCATAAGGAGAGTCTGGGCCTGATAGCTCTGGGGAGAGAATTTAAGGAACAGCCACCAGGATACCTGTGATGATCATTTTCTGCACTGCAAGAACCATTTTTCTCAGGCAGACCATTCCCCTCCAAGTGGCATCAACCTGAGGTGAAGCAATAGCTCCACCCACAGAAATTACTCTGCCCCACCTTGTGGAGTTTAAGCCTATATCACTGATTAAGTTTAACAACTAAGGTAGAACTCTGGGAGTTCTGAGACTTTAGCTGAGCCTCCTCCAATCCTGGTGCTGCTAAAAGCCAGCCTTAGTGCACAGCCTGGTTCTTTAAGTGCACTTACAGGCCCAGCAAAGAGAGCCACACACTGTGTATTGCTGATAGCTCCAAATAGGTTGCCCAGGGCCAGTCACAAGCATCATCTGACAAAGGACGGCACCAGAGTCTTTGCAGATCTACTTAATGTATAGAAACAAATATAAAGCAGCAGCCGAAATGGGAAGACAAAGAAATGATCCCAGTGAAAGAACAAGAGAATTCTGTAGAAGAAGAACTAGATGAAAAGGAGGCAAGCAATTTATCAAATAAATAATTTAGAGTAATGATTATAAAGATACTCAACAGCATGAAAACAGACATAGAAACCATAAAAAAGGACTATTTAGAAATAAAGAATGCAATACCTGAAATAAATAATACACTGGAAGGAATAAACCATAGGTTAGATGAAGCAGAGGATCAACTCAGTGATTGGAAGACAAGGTATAAAAAACACCCAAGGAGAGCAGCAAAAAGAAAAAAAGAATTTTAAAAATGAGAAGAGCTTAGAAAACATTTTAGATAAGATGAAGTATAACAACACAGCATCATGGGAATACAAGGAGAAGAGAGTGAGCAAGGGATCGAGAACCTATTTGAAGAACCTATTTGAAGAACTGACCAAAAAGTTCTCTAATTTGGTGAAGGAAAAAGGACACATAAGTCCAGGAGGCTCTGAGAGCCCCAGAAGTTGGACCCAAAGAGGCATATGCCTGGACATATCATAGTTAAAATGGCAAGGCCTAAAGACAAGGAGAGAATACTAAAAGCCACAAGAGAAAAGCAGGCAGTTAGTTACATACCAGCAAGCACCAATTAGACTGTCATCTCATTTCTCAACAGAAACATTTCAGGCAAGAAGGGAGTAGCATGAAATATTCAAGGTGATGAAAAGTAAGGACCTACAACCAAGGCTACTTTACCCAGCAAGGCTATCATTTAAAATTGAAGGAGAAATAAGGAGCTTCCCAGACAAGAGAAAGCTAAAGGAGTTTGTTAATACCAAACCAATCCTGCAATAAATGTTAAAAGGCTTGCTTTAAGAAAAAGAAAAAAGAAAAAAAAAGAGCAGGAAAATAGTCTAACAATAAAATGGCACTAAATACGTACCTATGAATAATCATCTTAAATGTAAATGGCTTAAATGCTCCAACCAAAAGACATAAGGTAGCTGAATGGTTAAGAAAATAAGACCCATATACAAGGTCTGTCCAGGAGGTATCCAGCCATGTATATGAAAAATAGAAACATTTATTGAAGGAGATACAAGATACAAGAATCATTGTACATAGGAGAGTGACTCCTCAGTCCCCTTCAAAATAGGCAACTTGGGACTTCACACAGTTTTCCCAATCACCATCAACTGCCCTATCTTATTTTCCTGAATCTCATCGATGGTCTGAAATTTCTGCCCTTTCAAAAGTGATTTTAGTTTTGGGAAAAGCCAGAAGTCACAGGGCACCAATCTGGGGTATAGAGGGGTTAAGTCACCTAGGTGATTTGATGTTTCATCAAAAACTCTGCATGAGCAGGAATGTTGTCATGATGAAGCTGCCAATCACTAGTTGCCCATAGATGCAGCCTTCTGAATCACCTGAATAGTTTCCATGGAGGAATGTTCAAGCTTAATGAAAAATCTGATGCAGATTCATTGCTCTACTTGCTGAGTCATTTTGAATGCAATGCCCACATGGTACATGTGCTCACTCAATGGTGTCTACCACCTCTACTGAGTAGAATAGTGAAGTCATCATGAGCAATCCAGTCCACTTTCCTTGGTTGCCATGTTATATCAGTGTTGTGCAAGCCATTCTTATTATATTAACAACAGCTGGACTTTTTCCAGACAGACCTCATGTGGAATCTAATGAACAAACTGAACTAACGAGGTAATTAGAGACAGACTCCTAGATAGAGAGCAGGATGACAGCTAAGTGGAGGTGGGGAGGCTAGGGGGTCAAGGAGTTGAACAAAAAGGAAAACAGACTCATGGATATAGACCACAGTGTGGTGATTGCCCCAGGCAGGGGTTTAGAAGGGGACTAAATGGTAATGGAAAAAAATAAAATAAAAAATTAAAAAAAAAAGAATCTCTAGTTTCTTTCAGTTTTGAAGGATCTTTTCTTGATGGTCTAGTCCACATAGAAATTTGGGATCCCCCATTTCAGTTAAACACCAAGGCAGGTGTCCAATGTCTAAGAATCTTCTGGACTTTTCTGTTTACCAAAGTTTAGTAAGAGCATTCCTTGTTACACAGGCTATGGATACTTGAGTGCCAGGTGCAATTAGAAACATCTAAACAATGCTCTAATTTATATCTGGACTTCTCAGAAAATCCAAAAAGTTTAGGTTATGTCAATATAAGAAATGTGCAAACCTATATCAATTTCTTATGAGTTTATTTCAGTCCAACTGACAACAATTACTGGGAAGCAAATTCTCAAAAGATTGAGAAAATACTCCAGAGAATGGCAGTTTCGCACCTTATTTTATACATTACCATCAGAGGAGGAGGCATAAGGGGCTCACCAGTTCACTGGTGATAGGTTAGCGAGGCTGGAGAAAGCAAAGTGGGGGAAATCTCTGAAACTGGATAAAAAAGTAAAACAAATAGACACATACTTCTTTTACATAGGTGTGTATAAAACAGTTAACAGTTGACAATTAACATGATAATAATAACAATGAGGGGATTTGTGGTCTCTGATGGTGGTCTCTGATGAGGTGGTTGTGCTTTGAAGGGTCCAGAGAAAAGGAAATTACTCTGATATTCCAAAGGTATGTTTTCAGGTACATTATCATAAATGCAAAAAAAGACGACACTCTCAGTTAAGGTAAAGTTTGACCTTTGCAAGGTGAAAATACTGGCCTAGGACATGACTACTTGCCATGAAGTGCTCTTAGTTTGGAAGTCTTAATTTCAGACCATCCTATGTGATTACTTTAGGTTTCTCAGTTTGTAAAGCCCACCATGCAGTCCTCCCTTGAGCTTTTCAGGTTACTATGTGGCCCCTTTTTTGTCCACACATCCCCCATTTGGTCATATCAATCCAAAGGATGTGTTGATGACCAACATTTTGGTCGGATAACAAGGTCCTATGGTGCTTAAGGCTCATTCCCAGGAAGTCTTAGTGTCAGCATTTGTCTTGCTGAATGATAATCCATTGGAGATGGGGCAAGACTAAGGTTATGATCTTAGATGTAAGTGAAGGCTGAATTTTTCTCAAATGTGAAAAGCAGATAAATGAGAGGCAGTCAAGTCCTATGGGCCTTCATTAAGAAACACACTCTGGGTCATTACTAACTTATAAGCTATCATGATCCAGGTTTTGCTGTCTGTCTCACTTCTCTGTATTTTGCATCTAGCATTACATTTATTTATAGTTTGAGGTCACACCACCTTTTCAGTTTTTATAATCTGACCATGAGATAAGTTCTCATTTACTATGGCTCATCTACATCTCATTGGAAGCACTTAAGTGCTGTTCATTATTAATCTGATTCCCACTAGTTGTGCAATTGGAAGCTGTAACCTTAAGGTTTAATCGGAGTCCAGGGTGTAAGAACACAATGTTATAAATTATAATTACCATCTAAAAATTTCAGTGTCCAAGAGGACAGTAGGAGTTTCATAAGGAAGTTTCCTGTGCCTCAGCATCAGTTATAGAGGGCCATGTTTGTATGAGCATAGCCACTTCAGCTTCTATCTGAATGAATATAGTTAGTAGTCCTTGCTGGGTAAGAAGGTAAGCACATAATTAGGTTCTGGCATTTATACATAAAATTCCTTTCTTAGTATTTCTTTTCCACTAACTTTCTACAACTTCCTTGTTCTTACTTTGTCTCTTTACTCATTCAGAAATAACCAACTTATTAGGACAAACTACTTCCTTTTCACTTCTCTTGAAAACACATACATCTCTTTCTATTCTTTTGCAATAGCATTCATTCAAAAGAGAAACCATGAAAGGGATATTATTGAAGATACAAAAGTTGTCTTTACACCTTCAGCAATTATTAACAGTTGGGCTATATACACAGCTTTTAGAAAACCCCAAAGAACAAGCATTATTATTATTGTTGTTGTTGTTGTTGTTGTTGTTATTCAGATAGGTAAAAGCAATCAAACTAATGAAGTTCAACATCAATTTGTAGATACACAGGCCTTGTTGATATCTTGGGAAAATTGTCTATCTCTGATGTCAGTGCTGCTTGTACCCAAAAAGTATTTGACCTCTGCTGTAGATGGAGACAAGTGTCAGAGACAGGGGCAGATGTCCATTCACAATTAGGCACCTGATAAGGCCCCTTCCAATGATTTTGGGGAGAGTCTTTAATTAATGTCTGTTTCAAGGGACAAAATCTCCTAGTTGTAAGTTATGCTCTTTGAAGTCTTCATCTCTTGGGAGCTTGCTAGAAGAAAGTTAATGAACCATTGATAATAATGCAGAATGTCTCCTTTTAGTAAAGTTAGTTCATATATCTCTTCACCTAGGTTCATAGGGTGACTGGTGACTTTTTAATAAGCAGAAAGAGTATATTTACCAAAAGAAGTAGATTTCAGGTTGAGAAGCAGTATAAAGAGAGCTTTTGCACAAGGGAGATTGAAAGCTTCTGAAAATTGACTCCAGGAGAGACTCACAAGGTCCTAGAATGTACACAAAACCACCCACCTGGGAATCAGCACCAGAAAGGCCCAATTTGCTTGTGAGTAGCAGAGGAAGTGACTGAAAACTAGCAGAGAGCTAAGCAAGTGGCATTGTTCCCCCTCAGACCTGTCCCCCACATAAAGTGCTACAATGCAGTGACATGGGTTGCCCTGCCCTGGCTTGCCCCCCTCTGGTGAATACCTAAGTTTCTACCCTTTACTACATAACAGGTACACTGAGACAAAGAAATATGGCTCAAATGAAAGAACAGATCAAAATTCCAGAAAAAATATGACTAAGTGATGAAGAGATAGCCAACCTATCAAATGCACAGTTCAAGACACTGATAATTAGGATGCTCACAGAATTGGTTGAGTATGGTCACAAAGTAGAGGAAAAAGTGAAAGCTATGAAAAGTGAAATAAAGGGAACCAATAGTGAAGGGAAGGAAACTGGAACTGGAACCAACAATTTGGAGCAGAAGGGAGAAAGAAACATTCAGCCAGAACAGAATGAAAAAAACAAGGATTCAAAAAAATGAGGAGAGGCTCAGGAATATCCAGGACAACTTTAAATGCTCCAGCACCTGAATCATAGGAGAAGAGGAAGAGCAAGAAATTGAAAACTTTTTTGAACAAATAATGGAGAACTTCCCTAATCTGTCAAAGGGAATAGACTTCTAGGAAGTCCAGGAAACTCAGAGAGCCCCCAAAAAGTTGGACCCAAGGAAGCACACACTAAGGCAGTTCATAATTACATTACCCAAGATTAAAGATAAGGAGAGAATCTTAAAGGCAGCAAGAGAAAAGGAAACAGTTACCTACAAAGGAGTTCCCATAAAACTGTCAGCTGATTTCTCAAAAGAAACCTTGCAGGTAAAGAAGTATTCCAAGTCATGAAAGGCAAGGACCTACACCCAAGATTGGTGTATCCAGCAAAGCTATCATTTAGAATGGAAGGGCAGATAAAGTGCTTCCCAGATAAGGTCAATTAAAGGAGTTCATCATCACCAAGCCTATATCATATGAAATGCTAAAGGGACTTATCTAAGAAAAAGAAGATAAAAAACTATGAATAGTAAAATGACAACAAACTCATAAATATCAACAACTAAACCTAAAACACACACACACACACACACACACAAAACAAACTAAGCAAACAACTAGAACAGGAACAGATTCACAGAAATAGAGATCACAAGGAGGATTATCAGTGGTGAGGGGAGAAGGGAGAATGGGGGAAGAAGTACAAGGAATAAGAATCATAAATGGTCTACAAAATAGACAGGGGGAGATTAAGAATAGTATAGGAAATGAAGAAGCCAAACAATTTATATGTATGACCCATGGGCATGAAATAAGGTGCGGGAATGATGGTGGGAGGGGGGTCCAGGGTGGAGGGGAATAAAGTGGAGAAGATAATGGGACAACTGTAAGAGCATAATCAATAAAATACATTAAAAAAGGAAGCTTCTGAAAATTTACCTAGTTGAGTTTTAATTGTATCATTTTATATGTTCTACCAATCCTAAGAACAGGGGGCGGGAGACATAGGCACAGTGGAAATACTGTAGAATAGGCCAAATATTACAAATACAGTGCATTATTTGCCAAGTGAAATGAGTCCCTCAGTCACTAACACAGAGGGAATTTGCCAATTAGGAATTAATTTTCCTCAGTAATAATTTACCTACTGTTAAGACTATTGCTTTTCCATAATGAAATGCCTCAACCCATACAAACCATAACTAACACAGATTTATATCTTTGCAATGGTGGCATTGCAAAGATACTTCAAATGGGAGTTAAAAGGTGAAAAATGTCTCAGGGACACATAAAAGATTTTTTTCAGGATTATATTTTAAACAGGTAGAACATCTGCTATACACTTTATAAGCTACAGTAGCAGTAATATTGTTTACTTACTGAAAACATCTTTTTGGAACCTCATTGTGTTAGCTCATGTACATGTGAAAGCATGTACGTATAATTGAGTCCTTTGGTAAGACTGGTTTCTGATTGGTACAAAGCTTCCCACATTTCATTGCCATATCCTCTTTTCTTTTGCACCTGTCCATTGGAACTATAGAAGAGGTCTTTTATTGATTTAACAGGAAGCAAGGAGCATTCCTGGGTCTGGATAATTTGGCTGTTTAACGATGTCTGTCTAGCTGCAGCATCAACTAAATAATTTCCTTTTGTTTCCATGGAAGCAGCTTTAGAATGTCCTGAAATTTTGATTATTTCCAGTTGTTTCCATTTTTATATCACATCTTATAATTCTGCAACCTATTTTCCATCTTTTTGGGCTACCCTGAGAAAATTAAAAAGTCTCACTGCCTCAACAACGTTGTAAAGCTCTGAGCAACACCAAAGGCATAGCTATTATCAGTGTAAATATTGGCTACTTGATCTTTGGCCAATTGATGAGCCCAAATTAGAACAGTTAATTGGGCTTGTTGGGCAGTTCTTATTAAGGTAAAAAAGAACCTTCAATCATGTCTACCATGGAAGTTATTGCATATCAAAGTCAGTAATGTCCCTGTTTATCTTTCAAAGGTACATCTGTAAACCAAATGAAGTCAGCATTATCAATAGGAGTTTCCTGTAAACCATTCCTAAGAATAAGAAGGTGGTCAGTGAGCAAAACATAATCATGGGCGTCTTCATCCTGCAAAGAAAGTAGCAAAGATGCTGGGGTAAGACTGTTACAATGAGTTCAGATAACATTAGGTACAGAAGGTAAGAGCCAGTGGACTGACAGCATGGGGAACATAAACAAAGGAGAGCCCATACCTATCTTTTCTGTTTGTTTGCGTGACATGTTTTTAGCAGAGATGGCAGTCATGCAGAGAGGGAGCCCTTTGGCTACTGAGTCTAGTTGCTGACTATAGGTCTATGTTGACCTCTATGGTTTTGAGCTAAAACTTCTAGAAGTATTTTCTTTATTTTCATGTATAAAAAGTTAGAAAGTTTGTAATGAAGGTGTCCCAGGGAGGGAGCTTTAGATAATTCTTTCTTTAGAGTTTTTATAACTTGTTTACCTCCTGGGTTCTAATGAATTAGATCAGGTCAATTTGATGTTAATAAGACATATACAGGCTGGGCCATTAATACAAATTTGGAATCCAGTTGTGACAGTGTCTAGTCAGACCCAGGAACCTTCTAAGCAGTTTTTGTTTGTTTGTTTGTTTTTATAACACAAAAGGATATTATTCCTCTGAGTCTTTCAGGTTTAATTAATAGCCCATTTTTAGATATGAGATGACCAAGTTATTATTACACTTGAGGTAAGAAAAATTAAAGCTGATCCTTTCAGACCTTATGACCTTGTATAGGTAGCTATTATAATAGGTAAATTGTGTGCTCTAGGGAGTCTAGTCATATCCTAGAGCATATAAGTAAACTATCCACATATTGGATTAGAGTGGAATCTCTAGGAAATGTAACATTATCTAAGTATCTAAGACAAATAGGTGGCACTCTCTGTATATGAGTATTCCAGGTATATTCTCTCTCCCTCTCTCTCTTTCTCCTGAGAAAATAGAATTACAGGGGCTTGTATATGGAATTATAAGCCTGCTTTTAAAAGTAATCTCGTGAGCCCTGGCTGTCGTAGCTCAGTGGATTGAGCGCGGGCTGTGAACCAAAATGTTGCAGGTTCAGTTCCCAGCCAGGGTACATGCCTGGGTTGCAGGTCATGACTCTCACCAACTGCACATTGATGTTTCTCTCTCCCTCCCTCTTCCTCCCTCCCTTCCCTCTCTAAAAATAAATAAATATAATCTTAAAAAAAAGTAATCGTGTATACTGAGCTTAATTCCAACTCATTGATAAGGTGTGTAAAGGATGCTGGTGAGTATTAGGTAGAGGCAAAGTATTATCAATAGTTATTTTAATGGGAGTGGCTTACTTGATCTTGTCAATGTCTATACTGAAAAGGGCCCAAAGTTGCAATGGAATGTCCTACATCAAACATTGTCTCAAGATAATTTTTCTCTTGTGGAAGTTCCTTTAAAATCACTATTTTTCCAATTGGTTCAGTATCTAATTTACTTCTAAATACATTTCGCCTTTCTGGAAAAAGGATATGTGGGCATCTTTGGTGTCAAGAAAATCTCACCCTATCAGGTGAATTGGGGAAGATTTGATTAGCAAAAATATACAGCGTCTGGCACAAATAACACCCACTTTTTATTATAGAATCTTTTATTACAAAATCATGAGCATGTAATTCTGTGACATAACAATATCACACTGAAGCACACCATATGACGTTTTAGGTGAAATGTTCAAATTAATGTCCATCTCCTGCATGATATTCACCTACCCTACCAACCACACTCAAGCAGGTGTTATTTCTGCCAGACTCTGTATATCGCCCCTTAACATTCCCTAGCTGGAAAGAGTCAGTTCTAATTTAAAAATAATCATTGCTTGATTGGGCATCCCTCCTATTTGCACAGAAGCTTTATTCTGAGGGAGGAGGCAACTTAGTTGGTGTTGGTTAAGAACAGAAAAAGTAGCCCCAGTATCTGCAAGGGGCTTAGGAATTTCTCCTTTTTATGGTAATTTTCATTTCTCCTCAACCGTTAGTAAGGAAAAGGGGAAATCTAAGCTCTCTCATAGTTCTTGTAGCAGCCCTATGCTTGCTTGTTTCTTTTTCTAAATCCCATTTTAGTTTCCCATAACCCTTCTTAAAGTGGCCTGGCTTTCTACAATAAAAAGAGACTCCTCTACAGAGTTTTCCACCAAATCCTACTTAGTAAATTATGTTGCTTTTGCTTCCAGAAACCAATAGGTATATTAATTGAAATAGGTCAGAATAGCCAGGATCACATGTCCTAATAGTTAAATTCCTTTGAAAACCCAAGAGGGTCCTGGAGAAAATTGAGGACATCTTTAGGTAGATTCTTTAATTCTGTTCTAGTCCGAGGATTAGAGACCAGCTTTTCTCCCAGAGGAGCTGCTAGAATTTCTGGATTATCCTTGTCTGAATTCCTATTCTTATTTTCCTCTAAGTCAGCAGGAAGTGGCAGTGGAGGAGACATAGAGAAGACAAGAGAAAGGAAAAAGGGAGGGGGAGGGCAATTTTGGACAAGGGAGCTCAGACAGCAAAGGATACAATGGAGGAGCAGCAGAAAAAGCAGGAATGGGGTGTTGGCATTTATTACCTTCAGAAGCCTTCTTTAGTTCAGACACAGTCTTTAAAATTTCTTATTAACTTATTTTTTTTTAAAAATTTATGCATGTGCCTTCTAGAAGCTTCCAATTTCCAATCAAGATATGCTTCCTATTCATTTGGTTTAATATTAGAGCTGGCCTTTTTTTTCTAATTTTGTATGCAAAAAATTAATTTAGATACCAAAAAAATCCCTCCATTTTGGCCATTTTAAGTTGATACCATTTTAATTTAAATACTCCCATTTCTGTATGTGCTTGCAAAGCTCCCTATCTGTTGAGTATCTGCAGAATTAATAAGGGCTGGGGGCTGGGAGTTTCTGGCCTTGGAGGCATGATTTCCCACATTAATTTTAGTTTTCTTTGGTTATCTGCAGAGCGTGAACAAATTTTTAGGGATATTGTGTGGTAGGTTGAAGTGTGCTGCTTATGGATTGAACTCCAACAGGCTGTTACCTGCTGAGTTGCATTCAAACTTTTTACATGTCTAACCAAGACATGATTAGGCAGATCCCTAGCTGTCCAATACAGCTGTGAGATCTCAGAGCAGTAGGTAATCATCATTTATGGGTGTGTTCCCAGACAAGTCAAATAATTAATTATAGTTGAGTTGGAATTCCTTGTGGGGCTCCTGTATGTCATAGGGGATGATGCCCCTTGACACCTCCACAAAGATTCTCAGTCACCTAAGAATACCCAAGATTCAGACTGGAGGGAGGAAGTGCTCTTATCTTCAGAGCCAAATGAATGAGGTTTTTTAAGGAGACTGCCTCAGCAGAGAAATGTTCCCCTTGATGTTTATCTCCATCCTGTCCCCCCCTTAATCCCTGAATTAGGCTTTTGTTCAGACTCTCAGAAAGCAATTGCATTTGAAAAGCCAAAGTTAGAAACCAGCCACCCATTTTTTTCTTCTCTCCTGCCTTAGCCTGGGTTCTCTCAATTCTTAACCTTTAGCTCTACCTTGAGGAGGTTAAAAAACAGCTCCAAGAAATCAGGCCTTCTTACCTTAAAAA
This sequence comes from Phyllostomus hastatus, assembly GCF_019186645.2. NCBI lineage: Eukaryota > Metazoa > Chordata > Mammalia > Chiroptera > Phyllostomidae > Phyllostomus > Phyllostomus hastatus. The sequence goes on from NW_025334038.1 coordinate 12,760,365, forward strand.
ATTCCAAGGGAGACTCACCCAAGATAACTTGATGTAAACCAGGAGTCAGTGGGATGCAATGAGGCCCTGATGGTACCAAGCATGGATCCAGGTCTGCAAAGTGGTCCTTGGTGGGCTTCTCTGGAATCCTGTCACACTATGCCAAGTAAGAAATGTCCAAACTTATAAGAATTTTTTTATAAGTTTAGGATGCTCAGCATCACTAGCCATAAGAGAGATGCAAATTAAAACCACAATGAGATATCACTTCACACCAGTCAGAATGGCCATCATAAACAAATCAACAAATAACAAATCCGGGTGAGGTTGTAGAGAAAAGGGGACCCTAGTACACTGTTGGTGGGAATGCCGACTGGTGCAACCACTGTGGAAAACAGTATGGAATTTCCTTAAAAAACTAAAATTGGAAGTACCTTTTGACCTGACAATTCCACTGCTGAGATTATACCCTAAGAATCCTGAAACACTAATTCAAAAGAACCTATGCACCCTAATGTCCATAGCAGTGTTATTTACAACAGCCAAGTGCTGGAAACAACCTAAGTGCCCATCAGTAAATGAGTGGATCAAAAAACTGTGGTACATTTACACAATGGAATACTATGCAGCAGAAAGAAAGAAGGAGGTTCTACCCTTTGTGAAAACATGGACGTAACTGGAGAGCATTATGCTAAGTGAAATGAGCCAGAGAGTGAAAGACAAATACCATACAATCTCACCTTTAACTGGAACCTAATCAATAAAACAAACAAGCAAGCAAAATATAAGAGAGACATTGAAATTAAGAACAAACTGACAGAAGGGGAAGTCGGAGGGGATAATAGGAAGAAAAGGGGGAAGGGTCATCAACAAACATGTATAAAGGACACCTGAACAAAGCCAAAGGGGGAAAAGAGTGAGGGTGGCTGGGGTGGGGGAAAGTTGTGGTGGGGAAATGGAGACAATTGTACTTGAACAATGAAAAAATTAAATTAAATTAAAAATAATTTTTAAAATGAGTTTATTTGAACCAAACTGATAGACAATTGCTGGGAAACAAATTCTCAATGGATTGAGAAAATGCTCCCAGAATACTTTAAAGGGCTTAGATATCCAAGTTCAGACAGCTTGTGAGGCATGGAGCCAGCATTTGCATCCAGTCAGCCAGCTACAAGCCTACTCCAGTCTACACTATTTGCCTCTCCTATGAACCAGTGTAGAAATAACTCATTCAATGACAGCACATACTAAGAGCTAAAAAATTGTTCCTTCCTAGGGACATCCTGAGTTGACATGAGGTCAGGCTGTAGAGTGAGAGGGCCTCCTCCTTATGGATATTCCAAGACTTTACAAGTAAAGCTGAGGTTGGGGGCAGGCTGTATCTGTCCATCTCATATCTGAGGCTATAGGCTGAATCTTTCATTACTTATGTGACAGTGAGCAATGAACTTCCAATTTATGATCTCCTGCTGTCTTTATGGAGTCTCTGTTCCTATACCCCATCAATCACTGACACTTTGAATTTGTGCAGTGTCTTACAAAATCAACCTATGTTGATCTTTCTGTTGGTTTAAAGCTCCTGCAATGAAAATGTATGCCTATGTTGTCTCCCTGAAATGGGCATTGTACCACAGTGAATCTTCAACAATAAACCCTCAACAATGACAATAAGGACTATAGCAATTACATCAGTCACCACCACAATTAATGTTACCACACACACACACACTTTTGGGTGCACTAAGTGCTAACTCAGGGGTCTTGAACTCAAATTCCTGCTGGGCCAGCCAGTTAAATGAGAAAGCAGACTAGGTGGATGGCAATGAACCTAGAGCCTGTGGCTGCTCCAAAGAGGAGACTGCTACTCAGCCCTGGAGGAAAGTTGTCATGCTGGACTACAGGCTCGCTTTTGTCAGATCCTAGCATTTCTCAAGAGAGATCATAAATATGGATTTTATGTGCAATTTCTCAATGTAAAAATATTGGCAGATAATTTATATGAAAAAAAATCCTCATCTATGAGCTGCATATCATTTGTTTTATATTCTCTGACCTGGAGTCCTTTTAGGTCACTGAGTGAACACTATGCAATAATAACAGTATATAAGCCATGATCCTGGATAGTGGATTTAATCAAAGGTTTATGTGTCAGAAGTTGCTAAAGAACTGTAATATAGTCATTACCACTTTAAAAGGCAGATCGGGACCCTAAAGGGCTCACCAGTGTGATGATGACAATAATTGCTATGTTAATTCCAGGATTCCATCCTGGTTTCCTCATTGTTGTTTTCTTGGCTTTACCATCCCTTCTGCTCTGATCTCTGACTGACTGAGCACAGTTGTCTCTTCACACTGAAGCTCTAACAGAGGCGAGGCTTTCCCCAGGTGGGCTCCACGGGTCCCCAAACCTCAACTCTTAATCCCTGTGCTGTTCATGCTAACTGGGTCAGCTCCACCATCTACTCCACTGTCTTTGAGGTAGAAACCCATGTGTGGATGTTAGCCATGGAGTCTCTGTGTGTCCACACTGGCCAAAGGACACTAAAGGAACTCAAGCAAAGACCTCACCCAGTGCTCTGGGTCCCCAACAGGGCATTTGGAGTCCTTACTAGTAGTCTGACCTCAGAGCTACCGCAGTCGCATCATGCTCTTAGCCAAGCAGTTCTGGGCAGCTGGTTCAGTGGGAGCGTGGGCATGGATGACTCCTGATCTGTTTTGGTTCCTCACCTGGAACTGAGAAGAACACAGACCTTAGAGCTTTTGGCAGTGGAATCACTCCAGAGGGGAGGCAAGGTTATATTCTGATGGGAGAGAAGTCCTGCCAGAAGCCTGTGGGTCAGGGTCAGTTTGGATTCTGGTTTATTGATGGTAATAGGTGCTTTAGGATCAAAGCTGAGAATAATCAGAGGGTATTTAAGGCCCAGTTTTATGTCAGTCTAAGGTCCTGGGCCAGGCCAGCTTTAAAATTCTCTGTTCTGTTACCTTTGATTATATCATTTTGGTTCATTTTTCTGTCAGTTGAAACCTATGTATTGAAGTGTTCTGTTGGGAGAATACTTATAACTTCTCAACATCTTCATTATTTTGCATTGTATCTGTACCTCTTATAGGTATTGACCAGCAGTGCCATTAGCAAAGCAAAAACATGTTAGTTGATACCCATGAACTCACAGTTTCCAGAAAAAGACAAAACCATTATACATATTGTTTGTAAATCTGAGGATTTATAACAAAGTTTCTTCTCCCTGGCAAAGCAGTGGGAATCACTGAACGCCACTCAAGGAGAGGACCAGTGCTTCTTGCCTTCCTGAGCTCCATGGACACAGCATCCAGAGAAGGCACCCTGCTAGGTGACTTCCCTATTGACCCTGTCTCACTCCACTCCAAGGGCCCAAAAAGCTGCAAGGGACAGCATTTTGGCCTTGCAGAGCCATCAGGCTCCATGTTTGCATTTACCACAGCCAACAGTTTTCATTTTTGACAAGTTAAATAGTCTTCTTGGTATGTTGATGATTCATTCAATTCATTAATGCAAGACATTAGTGTGAGTTTGTGCAGAACAGAAAGTGTATGACATTGATTTGTAGAAATAAGGTAAGAGAAATACCCAGACCTCAACACAATTGCTGATCCTGGGCTCAGGAATGAAAGGGTTTGGAACTATGGTGAGTGGGACCTGGGCATTTACTTTTTTTTCTCAAAGGCAATTGATGGTAGTTGAATCTGGGCTACCACACTCCTTCACCTGGACTGCAGTCTTTCATTTCTCAAATATTTATTGAGTGGCTAGTATGTGCCAGGGACTATTCCAGGTGCTGAGGAAACAGCAAGGAATAAGAAACACTGTCACTGTCCTTATGGATCTTTCATTCTGGTGGTGGAAGGCAGTAAACACGTAAACAAATGATGTCACATAATAACATACGTTGTAAAGAACACTAAGCTAATGGGGTAGCAAAAGGTGGTTGTAGCGCTGCTTTATGAGAGTTTGTCAGTAAAGGGCACTCCAAGGCAGTGATATTTAAATTGAGACTTGAACCACAAGGAGGCAGGTGAATGGAGATAAAGGAATAAAGCACCTGGAGCAGAGGGAGCAGCAGATGCAAAGGCTCTGAAAAGACAACACATTTACCATGTTTGAAGGAGGAAAGAGGACCTTGTGGAAGATGAGGTCAGAAAAACCTAGTTGGGCAAGGTCAGGAATTTAGATTTTATTCTAGTAACTTCCTTCAAGCAACAGGAAAGAAAGTGCTCGGTTTAGAAATCCAAGCTAATCATAGACTCCTGGGTGAAATCAGACAACTGTTCTGGTTAGTCACGTGTCCTACGTTTATACCAGAAAGTTGCCAAATCAGTGTCCAGACTTAGGTATCTCCATGCTAAATTGTGTGCATTTCTACCCCTGCTCAACCTCCCTTTCTACATGATACTGAAGAGAGATTGTGTGTCATAGAAGATATGCTTCTGGAGCCACCCTTGACCCCAACTGTGATCACCTAACACTCTGAGCCTGAGGGTCTTCATCATACAAAGAGGACACAGGTGAGCACAAATGTCTCAGCTGGCCATTATCTATGAGGAATAGTTGTACAGCCTAAGGGTAACAGGGCTAAGAGTCTATTTCATCACAGGGTCAAAATATTTGAAGTACATTTTATAAGGAGTAAGTGCTATCTGTTTTTATTGAGGGCATAACAAGACAATAAGTTATTTTAATTAGAAGTTCTTAGCTGATGGCCTTAGACCTTCAAAGAGTATGAAGGCAGTAGTGGTGTCTATGAACTATTTTCCACATTTCAAAAATCTCTAATGTTTAATGGATCCATTTTGGCAGAAACCATTTAGCAGAATCTATCTAGTAAAGCTGAATACACACATACCCCAGGACCCAGCAATTTTCCTACCAGGTTCGGGTACTCTATACAGAAATGCTTACATATAGTCCCCCAAAACAGGTGCCAGAGTCTTCAAAGCAGTGCTATATAGAACATAGTCAACACCTGGAAATCACCCGAATGCCCATCAATAGTAGAACTGATAAATAAATTGTGGTATAGTCATACCACAGATATGCACTAGGCACTGAGAATGATCTTTAATTGTGTAGAATGGATCTTAGCTAATGTTGACTGAAAGTAGCTGGAGACAATACATGCTGTAAGAACCATTTACATAAAGTACAAGGATGGGGAGACTAGTCCATCCTGGAGGAAGTCTGGGTGGTGGTGCACAGAGACTGGGAGGGAGGGTGAGGACAATGATAATCAAGGGTACCGATGGTGTTCTGTTTCTTGATCTGGGTGCTGGTTATATGGATGTGTTCATTTTGTGAAGATTAATTGAGCAATACACTTTTGATATGGATGTTTTCCTATAACATATTATACTTCAATTAAAATTAAAAAAATTTATCGTAAGAAATATTTAAAACATTTAAGTATCTCCCCCAAACATGATTAATGGAAATTATATAATAGCCATTTCTATTTTTTATTACATGCCAAGTTAAATACGACTTTTAAAATATAAGATGGAGGAAATTAATTATTGCTGGACATGTTGTTTATAAAGCAATAATTTTTAGGATGTGGGCCCAATCTAAGGGAAAATGATGAATAATAGTCTTGGAGGATCACTTATGAAATGCTTCAGAACAAGCAGGCTAAACTTTTAAAGTGAACTTTCTTACTAGTGGTATGTTTATTACCAAGTTGGTCCATGGGAAGTTTGTGGTATTTTCATGAATGTGATTAAGAGAATGTTGTCCTGGGATGACTTACATTCAGGACTTGCAAGATACAGGGAGGTGGGTTAATGGTCTTTTCCTGCCACTATTTTTTGTTTGGCTTGTTATGAATTTTCTGTTCCATGAGAGGTGGGGGTTCCAAGTTCATCTGGGTTCCTCCCCTTAGCCCCATCCAGAGAAATGCAGGTGGCCAGCTATGCTGTCCAAGACTATGATGCCACCTCCTGGTCAGTCATAAACAAGGACCTCAGGAGAGGAGGGGAATTCTGTGCTGATTGAAAGTGAGTTTGTCTCACTTTCAATCAGCATATGTGGCTCAAGGAGACAAAAAGCTTCTGTTTTGCTAGGGCCAGGGTTTATTGTTCCTCTTGGCAACTGGGCAGCCTTCTGCCATCTGCCAGCTGCCCCTTGCCACCATCTGCCAAACAGCCAGCCAGCCATTCTAGCTTCCTGCCTGTTGTGTGACTTGGTGGGTGAGAAGGGAATCAGGCAGTCCATGTAACTGAACCAATCCATCCTAGTTTTGCAAAGATAATGCTGGGGGTTGGGTGAGGGGTGGAGCAGGTTGCTGCAGGTGGTGCTGGGGAAGTGAGAAGCCACCACCACTATTGATAGCCTTGCTCTATTGAATTAGTTTTAGGAATATGGTGATAACTTTAATCTGGATGCCTGGAGGAGGTGAGGTGCAGCTGCCTCACCTAGAAGCACATGAAAACTCAGATGCTAGAAAGGAAGTGGAAGGGGTCAGCAGCCAGAAGGCAGCTCTCTTCTGCAGGAGTCCTGTAAAAGTAGAAAGAGTTCATGAGGAGCCATCACCCTATAGCATTGGACCCCGAGATTCAGCCAGTGATGCAGGATGTGCCACCATGGCCCTGCAGCCATTCCAGTGTTTCATCTGAGTGGCCACTACCCCGCCTCCTGACTCAGGGTAAATCGGGTTAACCTAAGCCAAACTGAGAAGTCCAATTCTTCTTGTCAATGTTTGGTGTAGGGAGAAGAATTTATCCCAAATTCTAGCCTAATTGAGGGATATCTACTAAATGTTTCCTCCCAGGAAGAGTGATCTCACAGTCATGCATTGATGTCACCTCTGACATGACTGCACAATGTCATGGCCATGAGGATAGCCGGCCTCCAGGTAAGTGGATGTGTTTAGGCTGCTGGGAGGAAAGATGGACAGACCCTGAAGCACTGAGGATACCACAGAGACCTTAAAATAAATAATTCTGACCTGTCCCACCTTTGGACTTCCCATTCTAGGAGCTAACCTGTTTTCTATATTGTTTAAGCTAACTGAGTTTGAGATTTTGGTTACTTGCAGCCCAAACCTCCCCAATTAATCTGAAGCTTCAGCCCAACTTTTCCCTGCTTGCATATGTATATTGTCAGTTTTCAGCTAGAACATTATACTTGGATGTATCCTGTGAACCAGTATTTTTTAGACTCAAAAAGACTTAGTCATCTTTTCCTCAAATGTGCATCTCAAATTTATATTAAAATGAGTAGTTTTGGACTTCTATTTCCATTGTGTCAATATACCACACATAAACATATGCATAATCATACAGTTTTATTTTAATAATCCATATGATAAAATTTTCTATCATTTTGAAATGCTTACTGTGTGGCAGGACCTGTGCTAGGAATTTTGTGTAGGTTTACATAAGTTACTACTAATTCTTAAACAGCATTGCAAGATATATAATTTTATCCTCATTGTGTACCTTAGGAAAACAAAAGCAACATTGCTTAGGTAATACAGCTTATCTTGGGTGAATAGAAAACAACACAATACAGACATTTTCTCTATAGATGCTTCTCTTCTCTCATCTCTTCTTCCGACACGTCTGGCATCTCTGTTTTCATTTCCTCTCCCATGGTCACTCTTCAGGTTTGGCCCAAGTTTCTCAGGCCTGGACTGTCAAAATGGAAATGTTCTACACACCCTGGCCTCAGACATGAGCTGCACGATGCTGCTATGCTGACTTCCCTACAATTGTGGTCATTCTACTTGCCCATTTTAAAATCCTAAGTGATTTATCATCATCTGTGGCAGCAGTCACAGTGGACAGCAGGTAATGCAATTGTGTAAAGTCTTTTAAGTTTAAGGCGCTGGCTCTAAACTGCTTGGATTGGGGCCAAATGCCTTAAAATGTTGGGCAATTCAAGTGAAACTGCAACAGTTGGCTACCAGTTTGTACCAACAACCTTTAAGACAAAATCCATCTTTTTTAATCTTGGCATTTGAGGTCATCTAAAATTGAAACCTGGACTAACTTCTTCTCATCTCCTAGGTGAGGCCTTTTATTCAGACACAAGAGCCCCACGCCTCCATTTCCCCCAAGGAGTGTTGAGTCCTATGCTCTTTCTCATGACTTTGTCCTAGGAATTTTGTTCATTGAACTTACCTATGACTCTATGACAAAGCACTTCTGGGATCGAATAGAAGTGACTCTCTGGGTTGAGAGAAGTCTCAGGGCATTTCAGTCCAGGCTCCTATATTGTCCTTGTGCATTTGTCCCTACTTAGCTTGACCTCTGCTGGTGACAAAGAGCTCACCACTTCCTAAGATGGCTCACGCCACCAACAGGTAGCATTGTCTGTTCAAAGTCCTGCCATAGGTTGAGCCAAGGCTTATAACTGTAACCTCTAACTTTTGAGGTCAGACAGGGCAAGCCTGCCTTTTCCTTTTAAACACTTGAGGAATGTAACTATGTCCTTCGTCTTCTCAGAATCCTCCATATTCAAATCTTGGTCTCTCAAATCTTGCCTGTTTTTAATAAGAGATCAAATGTAGTGTTTTGATTGTCCAGCCAAGTTGTAAAGCCTTATAAGGAAGCTTTGACTGTTATCTGTGAGCAGGTGGTTCAGAAGGAAAGGGGATAGAAAGGAGAGAAGTACAAAGGCAGCACAATTCACAGTGCAGGAGCCATTTCATTGAAAAGTCTTCTTCCCTACAGAGTAATATGTGAGAGTGTGGGTGTGTGTATGTGAGTGTGCATGTGAGTGTGTGTGTGTGTGGAAGGGGAGGTCCTTGTGTGAGGTAGAGCTGGGGAGTTGTGAGTGTGTAGGGAGGGACAGGTGTTAAGGCATAGTCAGGAAATTGAGAGGGGGGTGGCAGTTTTTCTGAAACATCTGCCTGAAGGAACCTGAAAAATCTGTTTTGTTGATGGCATATTTAATCTAAACCTGTAGATTAGGCAGCTGCCTCTGCAAATTTTGGTATATTTATCTACATCTACACTGCTGCACTGATGTCTGTGGCATTTCCTTGGCAGTTAACTTCATTCCTCCTGTGGCATTGTGATCTGTTGTGTTGTTGTTGGCTATGTCACAGAACTTCCTGTGGTGGTCTATTGTTTGCCCAGACAGAGGGTAAACCCCTCAGAGGAACGGACTGTGGTCTTGAGTCAGATGCCCCTAATAACTCTTAGTAGAGTGGGAGGCAGAGTGCAAGTGCTCAAAACATTTGTTCAGACCCTCAGGGAATAGAAAGACCCTTAAATACAATGCAACTATTTCCCAATGGGCTTTTGAAGTTAAATCAGGCTATTACCTGCATCATTGCATCTCAGGGTTAGGGGTCTTTAAAGGCTATCTGTTGGAAAAGTCTTCCATTTAACAGAGAAATGGTTCCCCGTGGCTTCTAACAATTACTCCACACAGAACAAGGACTTTTGTTCCTTAAAAAAGCCCTTACAATAGACAGCCATAAGTCTCTTCTCATACACATAGGGTGGGGATATGTGTGTGTGGGAGCTGAGTGGCTGGGACATTTATTGGGGATGTTATCTTACCTATAGTAAACCCTAGTACTAATTGGCCATGCTAATCATTACAGGGCCTACAAGTAATGAAAATTTTTACATTACAAAAGCAAATTTAATATATAATTTATTTATTTGAAAGAAGAGAATAAAAAAAGTATATAAAATTTTGCATTGAGTTAAGCTGGGTTTTGCTGTGATTTTTATTTGCACTTTTCTTTCCCCATATCTATTGGTATAAATTTAAGTTATGGGCCTTTAAATAAATTTTTTTTAATCTCAAAGGAAACGTTTCTGTTATCCTCAGTTGATGGCAAGCAAATGGAATCCTGGCAGAGAGGGTTCCATTGTTTAGAGACCTCATCTCAGGAAGGACCAAGCTGGGCGGGTGTTTCCACTTCCTGTCTCTTGTTCTCATCTTCTGGAAGCTCCCAGTACAATCTAGTTCCCTGTCTGAACACAAAGCTCCAAAAGAACTGTTTGTTGCTAGGTGCCATTCAGAAATACTGTTCAGCCCTCCAAAAAACAGGCAAAGTCTGTGCAGCGAAGGTTTAATTTCTGCATCAGGTGTGATCCAGGGCAAGAAAGGATGTATGTTAAAAAGGACTCATAACTTGCACATCAATGGATTGCCTGTGCACTGGCCATTAATTGAAATGAGTAAATTTATTTTATTTTCTTCTCAATACTTTGCTGTTTAAATTTTCTTTAATGAACATGTATTCATTTTTCCATTCATTCATTTCTCTACTAAGCATCTATTGAAGTACTTACAGTGTGCTAGACCTGTGCTGGGTTTTGAGTACACTGTACACTAAAAAGAAATTCCTGCCCTCAAGGAGCTTTTTGTCATCTGGTGGAGCAATTACTTTTAATGAATAATTACTATGTTCCACACATTGAGCCAAGAAGTTTAGTTATATAATCTCATTTAATTCTCACAATAATTCCATTGTGTAGAATTAATTATTCCCATTTAATAAATGAAGACTCTGAAGTTCAGAGAGTATAAGAAACTTAGACAAAAGCTAATACATGGCAGGTCAGGATTAGAACTCATGGTTGATTGTTTTTCTGGTCCCCTGTATTGGGTGTCCCTTCCCTATCCTATTGACCTCAGGCAATGTCATGTGACTCATTTTGACTCATGGGAGGAGAGTGGAAGAAATGTCCTTTCTGAGCAGAAGCTTGAAGATTCAGCATGCAATTTGATTGTTCTCTGTCATGATGACAGTTTCAGGTAGATGCTGTTGAGTTCACCTGGGTTCCAGAATGAAGATGACATAGAGCATGGTGTAGAATTGTGAGATACTTTTAGAATTTAGAAATTGCTCTTGGAAACCAGTAAAATCACAGGGTTCCATAGTGTGACCTTCTGACTGGCACAGAATCTTGAAACCACTACACCAGAGCGTCTTCTTTTATGTCATTTCTAACTTAGAAGTACAAACAACAAAAGTTGGAGAAAGCAAAATCTAGACAGAATTTTGCAGTGTAAAATGTTTATGTGAATGTCAAACACTTTTTTGTGCTTTATCTGCCCCAACTCCAACACTGTTAAAATCTTCCATACCCAGAGAAGTTGACTAATTGGACTTGTCCTACCTCTTCCTCTCTTGATGCCCTTGCTGATTCTTTCTCCTAGAATGTCTTATAGTTGAATTCAATTCCACAGGCATTTATCAAGCACCTTTGGAATGTCTGTTATTCTGCCCCTGTGAAGTCCTAAACTCCTACTTCCTTCATGAAGCCAACCCAATGATCCCAGAACCACTGATCTTTAATGCTTCTCCCAGACTTTAATAACATTGTGTACCACACAGTATTGTACATAGGACTGTTTACTACCCTTTTTAATTGAAAAAAAATGTACATAACAAAATCTACCATTTTAACCACTTTTTAAAAAAAATTATTTTTTAACTATAGTTGATATGTACTATTATGTGATATTAGTTTCAGATGTACAACATAGTGATTGCACATTTATATAACTTATGAAGCGATTACCACAATAAGTCTAATACCCATGTGGCACTATGGCACAGTTATTACAATGTTATTAACTATATTCCCTATGCTGTGCTTTGTATTTCCCTGACTATTTTCATAACTGGCAATTTGAATGGTACTTCTTAATCCTCTTCACTTTTTTGCCTATCCCCCACCCCTTCCCACTGGCAACCATCAGTTCTCTGTATCATGAGTTTCTTTCTGTTTTGTTTGTTTATTTTGTTTTTTAGATTATGCTTGTAAGTGAAATCATACAGTATTTGTCATTCTCTGTCTGACTTAGTTGACTTGGTCTAATAGCCTTTAGGTCTCGCCATGCTGTTTCAGATGGCAGGATTTCATCCCATTTTTTTGGCTAAGTCATGTTCCATAGTACATGTGCACTACATTCTCTTCATGCATATTTCTATTCATGGGCACTGAGGTTGCTTCCAAATCTTGGCTATTGTAAATAATGCTGCAATGAACATAGTAGTGCGTATAGCTTCTTAAATTAATGTTTTGGATTTCTTTAGATAACTATTCAGAAGTGGGATTGTTGGATTATATGCTAATTCTACTTTTAATTTTTTGAGGAATCTCCATACTGTTTTCCATAGTGGCTGCACCAATTTACAATTGCACCAACAGTGCATGAGGGTTAATTTTTCTTCACTTCCTTGCTGACACTTGTTCTTAGTTATCTTTTTCATAATAGTCATTTTGACAGGTGTGAAGTGATATATTATTGTGGTTTTAATTTGCCTTTCCCTGAGTTATTGATGTTGAGCATTATTCATGACTCTGTTGGCTATCTGTATGTCCTATTTGGAGAAATGTCTATTCAGGTCCTCTGCTCATTTTTTTATCAGATTATTTTTTGATGTTGAGTTGTAGGAGTTCTTTATATATTTTGAATGTTAACCCTTTAGCAGATGTATAATTGGAAAAAATCTTCTCCCATTTAGTAGGTTGCCTTTAAAGTGGACAATTTGTAACTTTTAGCATACTCAAAACTTTGTGTAAATGTCACCACTATCTAATTCCAGAACATTTTCATTATACACTCAAATTACCTCATACTCATTAAGTAATCACTCCCCATTCCTCCTTTTGCCTAGTTGTACACAACTATTAATACTTCCTTTTCTCTATGGGTTTGCCAATTCTGGATATTTCAAATAAAAGGAATCATGTGATATGTGGCTTTTTGTATCTAGCTTCTTCCACTTAGCACAATGTTTTCAAGGTTCCGCTATGTTGTAGCATATATCAGTACTATAGTCTTTATCATGGCTGAATAATATTGTATTATATTATATAGATAAACCCCATTTTGTTTGTTCATTCTTCTGCTGATAGGCACTTGTGTTGTTTTTACCTTTACGTTATTTTGAATGGTGCTGCTGTGAACACTGGCATACCAGTTTTTGTATGGATATATGTTTTCATTTCTTTTGAGTATATAACTAGAAATGGAATTGCTGGGTCATGTGGTAACTCTATCTTTAAATCGCTGCTTTTTATTTTCTCTGAGGGGTTGTGAACTCTTGGGAGCAGAAGTTTTCTAATTCCATCTGTGCTGCTGCACACGTTTCTTCATTTGGCAAATATGTGTTGTGTTGAGTGCCTACTTTGTACCTGGTTCTTCCCTGGGCTTTGCAGTCACATTGACTGTCACTGAGACCTACCCTATGATCTGAGAGGTCAAAGGGTCCAGCTCTCCATCCAGGAGAGTGCTCTATATCTGGGTCATCTGGTCTTTGTAAAAACATTCATTCTGAAACCATACAGCTCAGCTCCTTTTTTATTGCATGTTGTAATTACAGAAACTTAGAAAACTTGAAAGTATAAGAAATATAAAAATGGAAACCAAAAATTATTCATAGTTATACAACCCAGAGATAAACACTGCTAATACCTTACTAAATTTCCTTCGAGACTTTTTTTCAGTCCAGTGCATGCTCTTCATATAACTGGGAGCCTCCTATACTTAACCAGATCACTACCGTGTACTGCTTCCAGTCTCCTCATCACCAGCCATGGTGGTATAGGCTTCAACCGGTTTCCCACAGGTGTAACCCAATAGTGTCTCACCTCAGGCACACGCCATGTGCTTCTCATATCTTGGACGCAGTGGTGTCAGTGTTGACACGTCTGTGAGAAGCGTTCACCATGTGAAACTCAAACCTTTGCCCACAGAGACATGCCTTTTTTTTCCTTGGGCTTCCCAGAAAGACATGGAACAATCAGTTTCCTGTTATAGAGGCCACCACAATATTTCATCTTTATATTTTCTCTCTCTTGTCCTCTGCACAATCTTCCTACTCCTCCATTCTTGCTTCCTGAGATCACATTCCTGAATAAATGACCCACATTTCAAACTTTGTTGTAGGTGTTACTTTGGGGGGACACAATCTAAAGCACTATATGTGTTACTTCAAACAGATTTCATTTAAACATTATGCTGCGAATTTAGGATACACATACATTAATTTATATTTATCTTCATTATAGTTTATATTTAATACATATGATATATGTACATATATATCTATATATATAATTATAAATTATGCTTATATATTGACCTTCATCCCTACTTTCTTCTATGATCTCCTTGTATCAGGGGGCTGGAGGCTGAGGACACCACATTCCAGAGTCCCGTGCCAGCTTGGTTCTAATGTAGGCTGTCAATGAGATGACTCACACATAGTGGGAAAGAAGAGGAAAGCAGAAGCTGGTATTGCTCCTCCAGCACTGATTACTTAGCGTGTGTAACTTAGTGTGAAGTTTTGCAGCAGCTTCTGTAGACACAGTTTTAAGAAATAATATAGAGAAATCTTGTGTAAGTTTTACTGTTTCCCCCAATGGTAACATTTTGTAAGACGCTAGTACAGTATTACAACTAAGATATTAGTGTTGATACATTCACCTATGCTATTTGGAGTTACCTAGTTTTACTTGTGCTGATTTTTGTGTGTGGTATACTTAGTTCTACACAATTCATTAACATTTAGAGTATACAATTTAATTGTTTTAGTATAGTCACAGAGTTGTGCAACTTCCAGTACTATCTAATTCTAGAACATTTTCATCAACCTGAAGGAGACTCTGTACCCAATAACAATCACTCCCAATCCCTTCCTCCAGCTCTAGGTAACCACTAGTTTACTTTTTGTATGAACGTTCCTATTCTGGACATTTCATATACATGAATCAGTGTGTGGTCTTTTGTGACTGCTTTTCCCCCACTTAGTATTAATAACATTTTCAGGATTCACTCATGTTGTACTTCATTTATTTTAATTACAGACTGATATTCCATTGTATGGATGTACTACATTATTATATCCATTCATCAGATGATAGCATTTGGGTTGTTTCCACCTTTGGATTATTATGATCAATGCTGCTATGAACATTGATGCCCAAGTTTTTGTGGGGACATAGGTTTTCACTTCTCTTAGGTATACTATGCCTCTGAGTACCATTGCTTAGCCATATAGTAACTCTACTTTTAACATATCCAAGAACTTCCAAACTGTTCTCCAAAGTAGCGGTACCATTTTCATTTCTACCCGCAATGTTCGAGGGCTCCACTTTTTCCTCTTCCTGGAGAAAACCTGTTATTGTCTACCTTTTGGATAGGTCTATACACTTTTACCATATATGTAGGCTTGTGTATCTGCTAGCAGAGTCAAGATACTGAACAGTCCCATCAACATGAGGATCCCCCGCAGCACCCTTTTACAACCACACCTCCCTCCCTTCTGTGCTGCACTCCCCCCTACCAGCCCCTGGTGATCACTAGTTTATTCTCTATTTCTAAAATATTAGCATTTCAAAAATATCAGTGGAATCATACATTAAATGATCTTTTGGAAGTTTTTTATTCCACATAATTCCCTAGAAATTCATCCAAGTTGTTGTTTGCATCAATATTTTGCTTCTTTTTATCACCAGGTAGGGGTGTATGGTGTGGATGCAGTACAGTTTGTTTAAATATGCACCCATCAAAAGACATCTTGCTTGTTTCCAAAGTTTGGCTATTATGAATAAAGCTGGCATAAACATACATGTATAGAATTTTGTGTGAACATTGTGCTCATTTTTTTCTGAGATAAATGCCAAAGAGTGTGATTGTAGGTTCAATGATTATTTAGTTTTATAAGAAATGGCCAAACTGTTTTCCAAAGTAGTCTGTATCATTTTGTATTCTCACCAACCATGTGTGAGTGATCCTTTTTCTCTGCATCTTTACTAGCTGTGTGTATTATTGCTTTGTAGTTTATTGTATCTTTATTTTACCTTGGCTTATGGTCTCTTTATGCAAAATTTTAAAATTTATCTTGTTAAGAAGGTCCTTTTTATATTTATGGATATGATCTTCATGTTACAGTTACGAAAGTCTTTTTCACTCTGATATTATAAAAAGTACTTATTTTATTTTCTGGTATTTTTATAGAGTAGCAGTGTAGGATAGCATAGTTAGGAATGGTTGGAATGCTCTTTGTAATGAGATTTGCTGTATTGCAGTGCTGTGTCTTGCAATAGTTCCCACTTTTGTTGGCATTCTCTGAACTTTTGTCTTGAATGGTATTTCCTCTCCTTTAACTGTTACTTAGTTGATGTTTTTTTCATGCTGTTCATCCTGGTCAATTGCTGCTGGAAGTTCTCCATTTTGACAAAGTCTGTTTCAAGGTGACATACCCAGACCTGAGCATTCCACTTCAGACAAATTTTGACAGGACAGAGAAAGTACACTTAACCCGAGCTCTTCTGCACACTATCTACTTTAGCCATAATTGCAATGACTTTTGGAGGCAACTATTTTAACCCCATGGTCATTATTAAACTTATAAAAGCAAAACCCATTTTTTTAAAAAAGTTATTATTGTTCAAGTACAGGTTTCTGCCTTTTCCTCCACCCTAGCCCAATCCCCCAATTCTGCCCCCCCTCCCGGTGCCCCCCCACAGTTATTATCCATGTGTCCTTTATACTTGTTCCTGCAAATCCTCACTCTTTCCCCCTCCCCTCTCCCCTCTGGTCACTGTCAACCTGTTCCCTATTTCAGTGTCTTTGGTTATATTTTGCTTGCTTGTTTGTTTTGTTGATTACATTTCTGCTAAAGGTGAGATCATATGGTATTTGTCTTTCACCACCTGAGTTATTTCACTTAGCATAATGCTTTCCAGTTCCATCCATGCTGTGGCAAAGGGTAGGAGCTCCTTATTTGTTTCTCCTGCATAGTATTCCATTGTGTAATTGTACCATAGTTTTTTGATCCACTTATTTACTGATGGGCACTTAGGTTGCTCCCAACACTTGGCTATTATAAATTGTGCTGCTATGAACATTGGGTGCATAGGTTCTTTTGAATTAGTGTTTCATGGTACTTAGGATATAATCCCAGGAGTGGAATTGCTGGGTCAAAAGGCAGTTTCATTTTTATTTTTCTGAGAGAGAAAATTCCATACTGTTTTTCATAGTGGTTGCACCAGTCTGCACTCTCACCAACAGTGCACTAGGGTTCCCTTTTCTCCACAACTTCTCCAACACTTGTTTGTTGATTTGTTTATGATGGCCGTTCTCAGTGGTGTGAACTTGTATCTCATTGTGAAAACCCATTATTTTAATTGAACTACTATTAAATTGAGATTTTCTATCCTACGATTATATGTGATATTTAGTGATTGTTATCAGTTCCTGGAGTAGTCCTCTTGGTTAATATTTAGTGGCCCTATTCATATGAATGCTTTTTACCTGAAAGTGCATTTTTGTCTTATAAACATATCGGACATTTTCTGCCAAGATTTTTCCTGAATTTCTTTTGCCTTTATATCATTTTCAAATTTCCAATATTAGTTTTTTAGGGTTGTCTATTGGTAATTACATATAACAGGGTTTTAAAAAAATCCTATTTGGTACTGTGAATTTTTAACAGGTGAGCTTATTCACTTATATTTGTTGAATAATTGATGTAACTGGACTCAGTTATGCCATCTATTTTGTATTTTTATTTTTTCTTTTCTCTGTTTCTCTTTTCTGCTTGATTTTTAAAAGTTCCCATTCTTCTTTCTCCCTCTGCAAGTTATAAACTATATTTCCAGTTTCTAAGTGGTTATCATTAACAATTTTAACATTTCTCCCTAATTTTTAAAGCCTAAATATATTTAATGTCTTTATCTTATTCCCATCTTATATTTCTTCTGTTATTTACTCTTTAACCCTAGGGTAGAACTTTATATTTTTTAATTAAAATTAATCTTATTAGTTTTAATTCATCCTGATAACCTCCTGAGTGATCTGAGGTCCTGATCAAGCTCTCTAAGATCCCTTCTTGTTCTGTATCATCTTCAATTTTAGTATGCATAAATTTCTCCAAGCAGTAACAGTAGTAGAACAAAAAAAAAAGCAAAACAAAACTAAGCAGTCAGCACTGGGTTCAGGGCTCTATGTTTTCCATTTAGAAACTCCATGCCCTGGGGAGGGAGGGGTGAGAAGTCAAACATAAAAATCCACTCTCCTAAATCCCATGAGTCGTGTCTGACTTCGACCAGCTTTCTCCTCTTTGACTGTTACAAGACAATTTCATCACTTTACCCCCATTTTTCCTATCACCTCCACTCCATCATTCAAAGTTGACTGTTGATTAATATTAATTGAAAAAAAGCTGTTCCTCTAGTTGCTTCCTCATGCTCTTGAGTGATGAAATTGTCAATGATGCAAGGCAGGAATCAATCAGATTCTCATCCTTTAGTTGAATGCGACTGCCAGCCAATGTCTAGACAAGTGTCCTAATGCTGTGATGGGGTGAAGGTGGGGAAAAAATGTGGTAGAATTATGACAACTGGGAGGCAGGAAACCTGGGTTCTGGCTCTGGCTCTGCTGCTGGTGCTATTGAACATGAGGGATTGAAAATTCTGTGCATTTATAAGCATACCGATATTAGATGTGATTTAGTTACCTTGGAGATTTTCCCTCAGGTTTTCACCTACCACTTCCTAATCCCTTGCAATCTATTTTGTCTTCATTTTTCTGTTGAAGCCATTTTCTTCTCTTTGAGCAAAGCTGAAAAGCCTGTTTTTTTTTTCCTAATTCTAAGAACCTCTCTTTTGTATTCCACATGATGAGCCCTCTGCTTTCTTCCTGAAATTCCCTCTTTTTTTTTTATTTCTGTCACTGCATTGTCCTGATGTCCCCTCCCCTTTCCTTTGCTGCTGTGACTTGCCCCTACCTTCTGTTACATAAATGCGGGCTTCTGTCAGACACAGCCTGCTGCTGAGTGTCTTTCTTCTGCTCTTTAAAAGTGAATGTGTCCCATGCTGAATTCTTCACATAATTGCCTGAAGGGCTTCATCCTCAATTTCTCTATTTTTCTTAATAATACCATTGCTTCCCCAGTGACATGAGCTCAGGCCTGAGTCCTAGAATTGGGTGCTCAGCTATCTCTGGTCTTACTGCAATTAAATAAACATATACTAAGTGCCTGCTGGTGGTACTGGGTTCTAGGCTTTCCCATTGGAGAGCTCAGAGTCTGGAGAATTAGAATGAGGACACCATACAACCAGGGCTGCAGTAAACAGGCACTCATGCCCTGGTGGCCCAGTGATGGGAGGAAGGGGAAGATGACACACATTCATCTCCCAGGTGCCATTTCCTGTACTAGGATTTTTATGTAGATCATTTCAGTTGAACCTTATGACCCTCTGAGGTGATTATTACAGCTGATAAAAGGTAAGCTTAATGGAGGGAAGGTTGTATAACTACATAATCCATGCTGGAATCAGGATTCAAAATTAGTTCTGTTTTTTTTTTTTTTTTTCAGGACACCATATTGCTTCTTGGTCAATCACCGAGAAAGTGACAAGGGTGTTAATTGGTTTCAGATGGATTATTCTCATCTGTAGAAAAGGATTCTAAGCTAGGGAATAGAATGTAAAAAGCTAAAGAGGTATTAAAATGTGTGCATTTGTGTTCTAAGTAGAAATAAGGAAAATAAAAGAGGAGGCGATTTAGGGAGAAAGGATGAGTTAGGTTTCAGACATGCTAAGTTTGTGGTGTTTACAGGGTGCCCAGGTTGGTGGGTTAGTGACTAGTTGGAAAGATGAGATTGGAGTATAAGAATTTGAATTTATGTTATCAGAGCAAGATAATAGTTGGAGCCATAAAGGTGGTAAAACTGTCTAGGTAGGATGTGTAGGGCCAAAATGAAAAGATATGAGCAACAAACCCCAGAGAAGAGGGAGATGGAGAGAGAGAAAGAGCTGCCAGAGAGATAGGGACAGCAGGATGGAGCAGATGATGAACTCCACACAAGTTTCAAGAAGGTCAAGATCAACAGAGTTTCCCAAGGGATAATTTGGGATCAGTACTAAAAACAACAATTAAAAGTGGCAATTAGGAAGTCACTAGAGAAATTAGCTACAAACATTTAATTGGATAGAATGTAAGTTTCAGGAGGTTGGGACATGAATAGAGGGTGAAGAGCAAAAAAGAAATATGACTGGGCTACTGTACTCTTAAGCATGTCTGAGTTCTTCTTTCTATGTGGTATTGCCTTCCGTTTTCAAGGCCCAGATCAGATGCAATCTTGTTTTTGAAATTTCCCTTCACACCCCTTCTGTTCTGTGTGTTTCTAGATGATTTTTACCTCCTTTGTAATCCTGACCACACTCTAGTCTGTGTTTGTTTGAGCACAGCTTCCAAGACTAGATTGTAAGCTCCTTGAGATGTGGAATAATCTTCTTGGTGTTGCACTTAACACCCAGGCTTGAACACAGTGGGTGCTCACTAAATGCCTTGCACACAATAGGCACTTAGGAAATGCTTGCTAAATTGAGTTACATAGAAACCAGCATCACAGAAAGCATTGCAAATTCTTCGGAGATTTATGTTTTTCTTTTCTTTTTTTCTTTTCTTTTCTTTTCTTTTCTTTTCTTTTCTTTTCTTTTCTTTTCTTTTCTTTTCTTCTCTTTTCTTTTCTCTTTCTTTTCTTTCTTTCTCTCTTCTTTTGTCTTTTTCTTTTCTTTCTTTTTTCAAGTGAAGAGAGTATATGCTGAATGAATGAAATGTAGATGAACTTTCTGACTGGGTTTTCTTCCAGGTAAATGTGTCTGTGTTCTAAGTTAGATAGCTTGATCAACAATTCTTTCAGAACTTTGATTATTTGTCTACATGAAAGCACACAATTAGCTTGAAATTTTGTCCAGCTCCATGTTTTATCCAATTTGTTAAAGTTTTAAAACTGATTTATCTAGGATTTTTAACTTTGTTTAGTTAGAAATGAGCTTTCAGAGGTTCCAATTAATGTCAATGTCCTAGATAGATTTGGGGCCATGGAATGGAGTAAAAGCAATGCTAATCACAAAGAGGAAGAGCATTACCCACACTATTCCAGAAAGAGCACTGGATTTAGGGTTAGGCTCTTTGATTTTTGTTTCTAGCTGTGCTCCTAATTAGCAGTGCTACCTTACTCAGCTATGTCTCTTGGTCTCCACCTGTGTGAAATAAGGCTGTTAGACAAGAAGTCCCTAACATCACCTTTCTTATTTCAACATTTTTTGAATCTATGAAAAACATTTTTAAAGTCTTATTACTACCAAGCTTCAACCTTCATGCTCACTACTTTTCAATATCCATTTGGCAGTGAACATGGAATTATTGAAGGAGGAAAGCTCAGAACTGGCTCCTTTCCTTACTCCCTTCCATCTTAATCCTGCCTTGCTGTCATTATAAAGAACTAAATGCAACTTGATGGCCCCAGTTTGATTATTGAACTGTGAGCTCTGCAGAGAAGAGGACCATGTCTAATCTCCTGTATATATCACTTCAGAACCATGGTTCCGAATCCTACACATGCTGCTCTGCCTGTTTGTTTAAGTGACCATTTGAGTGCTTGACTGTGTTGAATCTGTGTGCTGACCTGTTGAAGGTGAATTGCTCAGCTTGGCAGGTAATTCATGATTTCTATTTCTTGCTATTGATTTTAATTATGTACTGTATTTCTATACATATTCTACCTAGACATAGAAACTTTCAAAAGCACACACACTACATATATACATACACATACACACACAGACACACGCATATATAAAATTTAAATGAAAACCAGCAGACCAGAAGAAAATCCTTGGCAGTGACTTCCCCTGTTACATTTCTATCACAACTTAGGTGACAAGCCCGCTGCTTCTAGCTTCCTGAGTTCGGAGCAATTTCTTGGTCAGGTTCTGGCAGTAAGATGGGGGTTGGTAAATAGTAAGAAGAACCTTCTGATCTGATGTGACAGGGCTGGTAGTTGATTTAATGGACAGATTGGCTAAAAATGGAATCTGAAAAAATGATGCATGCACATCTCAAAACTTTTATTTTAGTTTAAAAACCTTAAGTGCATATCACTTTCCCAATCTTTTGATATGGGGTCAAGACCTTAATCTTGCATGTAATTTACAAACCATGCCAATTTCTCTCTCTTAAGGTGGAGGGGAACTTGGACCCTTGTAAAGCAATCTGAGCACAAACTCCTAAATATTTATAGTAATTTCTCCAGACCTTTGAAATTCCTTCACCCCCACCTAATTAAACACAACTTTGGAATCTTTTTATAGTATTCAGCCAATCTGTCATGGATTTAGCTCTCTTTTTCTCTCATATTTAATCAGCTTATATAATATTTAGTTAATAGCATGGAAAACTGTTAACAATGGGCTAAGGAACAAATTCAGCATGGCTTTGGCAGGCACAGAATACAATTGGTGGGCACAAAAGCATAAGGCTTTGTACAAGTGGCCTACTAAGCACATGCCTGGATTGGGCCTTTGTGTTCTGTAGAGCAAATGGAATATGTTGGTTCATCTGATGATTTGGTTAATGGAGGTCCCTTACAAGAGCATCAATTAAACCTTTCAAGGATCCCTTAAGCCAAAAGGCCAGGGATATTCTTGATCTTACTATAGGTCCTACTCAAAATGGCCAAAGCTGATTTTATTTTTATTTTTTATTTTTGGTCTTGCCCTGTTTATTGAGCACACTCATGGGCTCATTTTTTTTTACTTTAACTCTGAAGCCAGCCATGGGCAGGTGAAACTCCTTCAATGCTTCTTATGCACTGAAATTGCTAAAATAGTCTTGGACAAATCTTTATAATTGTTACTACTGGTGGTAAATATTTTACTGTAGTTACAAATGGGAGGTATTATATAAGATTCTGAGGATGCAGATTATGAATTATGGTCCTTGCTCTTAAGAAGCATAAAATCAGTTGGAGAGGAAGGAGTTTTATGTGTACATATGTACACATATATGGAAAATAATAATATGGGTAATAGGTATATGATGAGGTATGTCTAGAAAGTATCCAGCCATGCAATATGAAAACTAGAGACACTTATTGAAGAAAATACAAGTACAAGAAAGACAGTACACAGAACAATGACCCCTCAGTCCCTTCCAAAGTAGACACCTTGGGACCTTACTTTTCTCAATCACCATCAGCTTCCCTGTTGTATTTTCCTGAATCTCACTGATGGTCTGAAATCTCTTCCCTTTCAAAAGTGACTTTAGTTTTTGGAAAAAGCCAGAAGTTGCAGGGTGCCAAATCTGGGATGTAGTAGGGCTGACCCACTTGGGTGATTTGATATTTCACCAAATAATTCTGCATGTGAAGTGATACATGAGCAGGCACATTATTGTGATGAGGGTGCCAACTGCTAATTGTCCATAGCTGCGGCCTTCTGAATCATCCAAATAGTTTCTGTGGAGAAATGTTCAAGCTTAATGCAAAATTTGATGCAGATTTGTTGCTCTACTCGCTCAGTCATTTTGAATGAGATGGCCACACAGTACACAGGCTCACTCAGTGGTGTCTACTGCCCCCACTGACCAGTACAGTGAAGTCATCATTGTTCACACATGCACATTCTAGTCCACTCTCCTTGGCTGCCAGGTTACATCGATATCACATAAACCATTCTTGTTATATTAACAATGGCTGGAATTTTTCTGGACAGACCTCAGTATGCAAATTTCCAAATGAGTTATATAGATAGTAGGGGCTATAGGAATTTACTGAATATTATAGTCTTAGTCATGTTTTACACAAAGGGTTAAACCACTCATATCTTGTGGCATATTTGGACATAGGTGGTATGACTGGATACAGACAGGAACATTCCGAGAGGGGATTGACATGAAATGGACAAGTCACTCGGTAAGAGCAGATACAGAAGATCCACAGTGTGTGCTGGAAAAAAATCTATCCCAGATGGCAGAAGTCAGTGTTTTGAGCATCTCTGTGCAGGTCGCATGTGTCAGGCCAGGGGTGCTGGCAAACATAGCATCCTGTCATGGGTTAGATAGGTGAGATGGGTTAGGTATTATTAGAGGGGATAGGGCTCAAGCCACAGTGCAGTGGTTTGTGGGGGCTGTGGCCAAGCCAAACTGAGCACTCTTGGCATTAGACACTTTATGAAAGAAAGGTGACTTAGTTGTTTTATCACGAGAAAGTGGCACAAGCCTCTATTCTTTCACCTTGTTTTGGGAAAGGAAACTTTTAGAATTTGAGCTTTTCCCTTGAGGATACATGTGACTAATGGAGGGTGTAGCTCCTTATAGACTAGAATTTGTCTGCTCTGAGCCTCTGACAAGTCTCCTCTTCAGGGAAAAACTTAGAGGATGGGTAGAGTGTATCATCATGAGCAGGCTTGCCCCATGAAGATTGGAACTAGGAGTCCTGTCCTTCAGAACATGACTGGTTGCTTCACACTCAGAAGCTTATTTTCTCCTAAGACAGAAGAATGGGTATTTGAGTTTTATTGCCTTATTCAGCAAAGCATTTGGCCAATTCCAGAAATCAAATCCTATTTCTAGCCAGGTCTCATTGATTCATCTACACTTTGTCTGATTGCTTGTGTGTTTTAAACCAGATCAGAAGCTCAAAATCTAACTCTAAAGAGAGTGGTGTTATTTTCAAGGTGGCATAATCACAGCAATATTCAGTGGAAAATGCTTTCACACAGGGTGACGGCTGGTTTGTTCTTCCTGTGTTTCTCCCGAAGGTGATCATAAAAAACAGTATTACAAAATTCCTTTATTTTAGGAGAAATTCCAACCAGGCCTAATATCAGGGTCAGTTGAGGGATACTAGGCCTGGAAAATTGAACTCTGATGTCTCTGTCCCACAGTCCACACAAATAGTTCCACTTGTACCTGCTAGTGAGGCAGGCTGTTTGCTAACACCTGCAGACCAGTCTAGGGGGCCATGTGAATGGCAAGGGAAGACACTCTGTGTCTACTAGAATTCTCACTCCTCATGGTTGGGATCACCAGTACTACATATTTCTGCGGGGACTTGAGGGTCACATTTCCATATGTGAGTCTGTTGTATTGCTTTGTTTATTGTGCCATCTCTATGAATTTCCCTCTTGCCATTAAAGGAGATCTATATCTGGTAGTTGTATGTCTTCCCATGAGAA
This sequence comes from Phyllostomus hastatus, assembly GCF_019186645.2. Lineage (NCBI taxonomy): Eukaryota > Metazoa > Chordata > Mammalia > Chiroptera > Phyllostomidae > Phyllostomus > Phyllostomus hastatus. The sequence continues at coordinate 12,785,328 of NW_025334038.1, forward strand.
GCAAGGCGATGACTTTTCATAGATGTATGTTTCCGTAGTGCCTATAACAGATTCTGCACAGAGAGGTACTCAAAAATATCTGTAGAGTGAGTATGTTCTTTATTTGTGTATATTGGTATATTCCCAGCAACTCACTGTTCCTGTGTCAACCACACACTAATAAACAGTCCAAGATGCCAGTCACTGGTGGACACAAGATTAGGGGAGGTCACTGAAAATGTAGGACCCTGCTACCACATGACCTGACACTAGATAGGTTATCAAAGGTGGGTAGGCAAGGATTCTATTACCAGAACTAAGGTTAGGATTTGATTCTAAATCCCCAGACTAAGGCTTTGAATCTTGCAGTGGGCCCCAATCTCTATATTAGAGCCACTGACCCCAAACTAAGAAGACATGAGTGTTGCAGGGACAGAAATCAAGACAAAGCACAATAGATCTTCTGTTCTGGTGGGGGAGGGCTTATTTGTATATTTTTAAAGTTCATTTTTCCATTACAGTTGACATTGATATTACATTAGTTTCAGGTACACAAAATGATGGCTAGGCATTTGTATATGTTGTGAAGGGCTCACTCTGAGTCAGTACCCACCCAGCACTGTACATAGTTATTACAATATTACTAACTATATCTCTATGCTGTACTTCACACCCCTAGGATGATTTTTTATAAATGGCAATTTGTACTTCTTCATCCCCTTCATCTTTTTCATCCATTCCCTCAACACCCCTCCCATTTCTCAACTGTCAGTTTGTTCTCTGTATCTATGAATTTGTTTCTTTTCTTTGTTTATTTTGTTTTTAGATTTCACATGCAAGCAAATTCATATGTTTTTTTGTCTTTCTCTGTCTGACTTAGCATAATACCCTTTAGGTCCATCCATGTTGTTGCAGATGGCAAGATTTCATTCTTTTTCATGACTGAGTCATATTCCATTGTATATATGCACCACATCTTCTTTATCTATTTGTCTATTGATGAATGTATAGGTTATTTCCATATCTTGGTTATTGTAAATAATTCTGTGGTGAACACAGGGGTGCATGTAGCTTTTCAAATTAGGGTTTTTTCTTTCTTTGGATAAATACCCAGTAGTGGAATTGTTGGGTCACATGAAAGCACTTTATTTCTTTAACTGTTTTGGCCAATATAATTCCTATGACTTGACTGGAATCAGGCATCTTTGGTCCTTGTGGTGCTGAATGACAATTTAATTGTTGAATAGCTGAACTGTGGATAAATAATCCACAATTTAAATTTAATAAATCCACATTTAAATTTCTTTATTAAGAAAATTAAAGCAGATCACTCTTATATTTTTTTAGCTTGCTCTGAAAACCAAGTGTTTGATAACAAATATATACACGGTAAAGCAAAAGTAGGTTTTCAGTGTAAGTATGTGAAAGTTTATTCTTGTATTATTATTATTAATAATTGCATTTTTTCCATATGAACAACTGTAAACTTACTTTTGCCCATATATATATATATGGGCCTAATTTTTTTTCTCCCATAATTCCCCAGAATACTGGCAGAAGAGAGCACACGACTTGCAAAGCACTAATTTCAGGTACATAAACAGTCATATTGGCTCATGGCAGCGGGAATCTCCTCATATTTATGCCATTAACTAGAGTTTTCTGTGCATCTGCTATTCCACCAATCTTCACTGCTCCATTGCTGCACAACGTCATTCCTTCCCCACAGGTATGGTGTCTTTGGGCCAATGCAGTATATCTCCTGGCTATTGAAGCCCAATCCCTATCAATTTAGCCTGGATGGATTAAAGTCTGTTTCTAGGATATTATGTATAACAGGGACATCAAGGCCATCCATAGTGAGTCCAGTCCTATATTTCTAAGTCCCTTCTGTGTTTGCATCTCTTTCTGTCCCAAATTTTTGTGTTTCTATGAATTTCCAAATCACCTGCTATAATGTACCCATTTCTCTTTCCCAGCTTCTTTCTTAAGTTATTTATTAATAGGCCCAGGAGAAAATGTTCATTCAAATCAGAAAGAGATTATGTTAGAGAAGAGAGAGATTTGGCAATGCTGTTTGAAGTTAAAACTGGTGACATTAAAAGATAAAACATGCTGAGCAAGGGCTACAGCAGAACGTAGCAACTGAGCGCATGGCAGCCAAGAGCCAAGTCCTCTGGGCTGATGACAGGCCAGGGCCATTATTGAATGGTGTGACCCAAGAGTTTCAGGAATTGATTATTTTTGTATGAAAGAGTTATTTAAGAATAAACAAGTTGAAAATTGCTACTGTCACCCACTTTCTTACCAGAGCTAAAATAATTAAGTGAATTATCTTTTGAGAAATATGACAAAGAACTAGACACTTGGGGGAAATGAAAGCTTTCTGCTTGATGTTGGCCAATCAATATAAACTCCAGGGGTTCCTGTCCAATTAAAAAAGTTAAAAGATCTCTGGCATTCCCACAAGCTTTCTGAAAATCTAAGCATAAATTCTGTAGCAACTAATGGATTGGTTTGCTCCAGAATACTAGCATTCAGTGTGAATTCTACATTTAAAAGGACCTTGCGGCATATGCCCAGGATACAGGTGAATAAATCTCTTGTTTCTAGAAATACTAATGGTGCCAGTAGTAATTCAGAAATTGATAGTACTAACATTTTACCTTCAAATTTGGAGTGGCTGGTTCCCATATTCATTATTTTAGTTTGAAGATCTATATAATTCCTTACTGGTCTGAAGCTATCTAGTTCCATGATTAATGGAGAAGTTTCTAAGTTTCCTTAACACATTTTAAAGTCTAATTGAGCTAAGGACATGTTCTGTTTGCTGGACACAAAGTCTGATATTCAGCATTGTAACCTATAGCCACTCATTCCTCAGCCCTAAGATTTTGTTCTTTTCCAAGCTACGGTATCTCAGTATGTGACCAAGCCACCAACCTGGTTCTTCAAGCCAGTAACTGGAGTCTACCTTGGCTCCTCTCTCTCCCTTAGTCCCCACACAGGTTCATCACCAAGTCCGGTTGTTTCTTCTCCCTAAATATCTCTTCAATCCCTTTTTTTCATCCCATTGATTAGTGTAAGCTACTTCTCTCTCTTCTGGACTGCTGCAAAAGCTTCTTAGTGTTCTTTCTGCTAATCTTGCTCCCCACAAACCCTCCACCCAGTATCCCTAAAGCATAATGTAACAATGCAAAATGTTGATGTCAATCCTAAGCCTAAAACATTTTTAGTTTAAAGTTCAGTATCCTCAGTGTGGCTTTCAAAGTTCTGCATGATCTGGCCTCTCCTTGATGCTCAGCCTTATCCCTTCTAGTCCTGTTGACTCTCCTCAGCAACATGCCGAGCTCTTCCCTGCCTTTAGTCCTTGGAAGATGTGTTTTTCTCTACTAGAAACACTTTCCCATCCTCTCTTCTCCCCTTAACTCAGCCAACTCCTATTCAACTTTTTAAAATATATTTTATTCATTATGCTATTACAGTTGTCCCATTTTTCCCCTTTATTCCCCTCCACCCTGTATTCCCTCTCCCACCATCATTCCCCCACCTTAGCTCATGTCCATGGGTCACACGTATAAGTTCTTTGGCTTCTCCATTTCCCATACTATTCTTAACCTCCCCCTGTCTATTTTGTACCTACCATTTATGTTTCTTATTCTCTGTATCATGTTCCCCATCTCCTCTCCCCAACTCTGCTGATAACCCTCTATGTGATCTCCATTTTTGTGATTCTGTTCCTGTTCTAGTTTGCTTGGTTTATTTTGTTTTTGTTTTTTTTTTTTTTTTTAGGTTCAGTCGTTGATAGTTGTGAGTTTGTTGTCATTTTACTGTTCATACTTTTGATCTTCTTCTTTTATTAGATAAGCCCCTTTCACATTTCATATAATAAAGGTTTGGTGATGATGAACTCCTTTAACTTGACCTTGTCTGGGAAGCACTGTACCTGCCCTTCCATTCTAAAGGAGAGCTTTGCTGGGTGGAGTAATTTTGGATGTAGGTCCTTTGTTTTCATGACTTGGAATACTTCTTTCCAGCCCCTTCTTGCCTGCAAGGTTTTTTTTTTTTTATTTTGAGAAATCAGCTGATAGTCTTATGGGAACTCCTTGGTAGGTAACTGTCTCCTTTTCTCTTGCTGCTTCTAGGATTCTTTCCTTATTTTTAATCTTGGGTAGTGTAATTATGATGTGCCTTGGTGTGTTTCTCCTTGGGTCCAACTTCTTTGGGACTGAGTTTCCTGGACTTCCTGGAAGTCTATTTCCTTTGCCAGATTAGGGAAGTTCTCCTTCATTATGTTTTCAAATAAGTTTTGATTTCCTCTTCTTCCTCTTCTCCTTCTGGCACCCCTATGATTTGCAGGTTGGAACATCTAAAGTTGTCCTGGACGTTCCTAAGGTTCTCCTCATGTTTTTGAATTCTTGTTTCTTTATTCTGTTCTGGTTGAATGTTTATTTCTTCCTTCTGGTCCACACTGTTGATTTGAGTCCTGATTTCCTTTCCGCCATTGTTGCTTCCCTGTACATTTTCCTTTATTTCACTTTCATAGCCTTCACCTTTTCCTCTATTTCACAACCATACTCAACCAATTCTGTGAGCACCCTGATTACCAGTGTTTTGAACTGTGCATCTGATAGGTTGTCTATCTCTTCATCACTTAGTTGTATTTTTTCTGCAGCTTTGATGTGTTCTTTCATTTGGGCCATATTTCTTTGTCTTGGCAGGCCTGTTACATACTAAGGGGTAGAGCCTTAGGTATTTGCCAGGGCAGGGCAATCCATGTTGCTGCTTCATGGCACTGTAGGTGGGGGAGTGGTCAGAGAGGGAACAATGTGGCTTGCTCAGCTCTCTGCTGGCTTTCAGACATTTCCTCCACTACCCACAAGCAAATTGGGTCCTTCTGGTCTGATTCGTGTATGTTCTAGGACCCTGTAGGTCTCTCCAACAAATTCTCCTGTGAGGCTGGAAGCTACTCCCACAGCTGCAACCCCCACAGTTTTTTTCAGTCAGAGGTATTGAGGCTTTATTCCCCTGCACTGGAACCCTGGGTTGCTCAGTCTGTCTCACTCCTTAGTTGTCCCTCCCAGTTCATCTACATGCAAATGTGGGACTGTCTGGTCTGCCAGCCACTGTGCTGTGAGACCTTGCCACCCTGGCTGCCTGTCTCCATCCCTCCTACTGGTCTGGATGAATATTTCTTCTTTAACTCCTTGGTTGTTAGACTTCTTTAACTCCTTGGTTGTCAGACTTCTTTAACTCCTTGGTTGTCAGTTCAGTTTTCTGGCAGTTCTGGTTATTTTTTGTTTTTAAATTTGTTGTTGTCCTTCTTTTGGTTGTATGAGGAGGCAAAGTGTATCTACCTACACCTCCATCTTGGCCAGAAGTCCCCTATTCAACTTAAAGATTCATCTTATACTTCTCAGTGGAGTCTTCCTCATCACTCTAGCTCTACTGGGATCTCTTGCTTTAAGGCTATAAAAATACTGTACTTTGTAGCAGCACAAATTCGATTCATGTTTGATTACTCTGTGCTTGTTGGGTACTAGGCTTTATGAAGACCAGGGTGGATCTGTCTTGTTCACAGGGATTGGACAGTATTCATTACTCAGTAAATATTTGTTGCAGAGATGAGGAGTCATAAAAATGATTGATCACCCTTCCTTAAATGGTTTTCTATATAGAAGAAGCCTAAGTAACAGAACAAAATAGAAGGTGGAGGCATTATCTAGTCAGTATAGATCAGTCCATAGGACATGAGGGTAGCTGTAATCAATGATGATTTGATATCCAAAGTGAATCCCTAAATACGATAAAATAATTTAGTCTCCATATACAGTTGACCCTTGAACACTGTGGGGTGTAGGTACACTCCCCCTGCAGTTGAAAGTTTATGTATACCTTTCGACTCCCCCCGAACTTAACTACTAATAGCCTGCCATTGACTAGAGGCCTACTGACAACACACACAGTCAATGAACACCTATTTTGTATGTTATATGTATGATTTACTGTATTCTTATAATGAAGTAAGCCAGGGAAAATAAAATGTTATTTAAAAAGTCATAAGGAAGAAAAATACCTTACTGCATTTATTTAAAAAATGTACATGTAGTTCAAATCCATGTTGTTCAGGGTCAATTGTGTATATATTTTTAACCTGAGTGTGACATCTGCATTCTGAGTATGTAAGTTTGATTTTAGTCATCCTGTGCCAATCCTTTACTGGTTGTTTGTGTTCAGGGGGCAATGGAAATGTAGTAGTCTTTCATGCTGTGCCTTTTCTTTTTTAGAAGTATATATTTTCCAGGGTCTGTTTCTTTCTTCTCCATTTCCGCATGCTTTGCAAACAAATACATACAATGATGTTTTCGTGGGGTGGAAATGGGTTAGAGGAATACATCTTACACTGTTTTCATACTTAATCTCATATAGGCATTTTTTGGAAACATGTTGAAACTTACAACCATCCCAATTCATAGTCCCTTTCAGAAATATTGCCGTGTAAAAAAAATCCAAGTAAAAGATGAAAGAGTTTGTTGGCTTGCCACATGTTATAGCAATAGAATTGCTTTTGGTGACTTGCCTTGGGCTGAATCTCAGCCTCTATATTTATGAAACTTTTTTGCCATAAAAATGAGTAGTCAGGAAATGATGCTGTGCTCACAGGGTGTGCTTCAGTGAGACAGTTGCCATTTCATTACACGATATACCAAGGATTTTGGTATCTCTACATTAGATTTCTGCCATGATATTTGGCATTTCCAAGTCATTGTCATTGCTAAGGGTTTGATGGAAACATTAGCATCATTCTTGCCATGGGCATCATCTCCTTGGGTTTCTCAGGAAGGATCCAATGCAGCTTTGGCTTTTTGAAAGACAGATGGAGGCTTAAAGTGGTTATATGACAATGGTACTCCTCATGTTCCTGGAAGACTTTAATGTTTTTATCTATTGCCAGCAGAGACAGTCAGCATCATCAGCATGTTTGAATATATCAACAATGAATTTATATTTACTCTTTTGAGTTGAGAATGGTTTAGGGAAGAAATTCTCTTTTGCGTATTTATGGTTTTAGTATTTGATTTCCGGAAATATTTTATGTCTACTTATTTGCTCTTCCTGAAACTATCCTTTATATTAGGTTAGCTAAATCAATACTTAAATCATCATAGCTTTCAAAACACCTTTAATGAAAATTGCATTGGCCATCTGCAAGTTTTTCCTTCATGTATATGGCAAATTCAGGATTATATACACTGTTGTCCAGTTGATTATCAAGTTTCTGAAGTATTTAGGTCCCTTACCCCTCCTTTCCTTTATCTTGTCTCTTTCTGCCTGTCTTTTGACCTATTTTTATCTCTACAGAAGTAGCAAGAGGGCCATAGAGTCTACCATTCAGTCAATAAATGCTTATCACCCAGGTATCCCCAGGACCGTCTTTGCATTTCTGGAGCATGAAGTTCACCGGGGGAGATGGTGTCCATGAAGAAGTTTTGATCAGTTAAAAATGGATTATTATCAGGTTGAGAGATGATCACTTAGACATGAGAGGGGTGAGACATAGAAGGAAAGGGCAAGGCCAAGGAGAGGTAGCATCAGAGAATGGAGAAGATTTGGGGAGAAATAAGATTGAGAGAGTATCATAGATAGACCTTCAAGGGACTGTTTTCCGCCAAGGATTTGTGATGGCCAAGTGGCAGAAGTGGCTGTGAGCAGCGAAGGCTGGATTATGGAGTGTTCGATTGTTGCACAGGGCTTGAGTTTGAAGGGACATATAAGAGGATTTTTGGCTTTGTGTGGTAGGTGATGAGAAAGCATTGATTTTTTTTGACCCAATCCCTGAAATTCAAAAGAATTATGATTCCTTGTAAGAAGCTTTGTCTTAAGTCTTGACAGCAAAAACTAAATGAAAGCTTAAAATTAAGTTTGGGGAAATTTGTCAGTAAACTTTAAAAGTTTTAATCCTTCTGGTGTTCAGAGATGACTGAGAATTAGCTTAATGTCACTTTCCTCTTCTTTATCTTGCCCCTTTTTATGTTCATTGATAAGAGATTTGCATTTGAAAAGTTTTATTATACATTCGAGTAGGAAAATTACACATTGTTAATAAATGTATCTGCTTTAATTCTTGCTGTTGTTGGAACATTAATAATTTTATTAACACATTCTCAATGAAAGAAATGAAAGAAAGAAATGCCTAGGCAACCCCTTCATTATCTTGTTTGCCCTTGCTTTACTCACTTTGCTGAATTCTAATGGAAGAAAAGGGGGCTGCCCGATGCTTTCTTTTTCATATGATGTTTCAGCACACTTCCAGTCTATTGCTGTAATGAAAACTGGCAGCTCTTGAGAAAAACAGTAACCATTTAGTGGAAAACACCTGCTCCATGGACTGTGAACAGCAAGGAAACTCTCCAGCCCAAATATGATGCCATTCTTCAAGTGTAGTGGGGGCAACCCTGTTAGATGCTCAAATGTTAGTCAGTCTCAGGGTAGGAGATGGGCAGACCATTTCAACCCAAGTGCCTGGCCATCCATTATCTTGCTCACAACCTTAGAAGTTTGAAGTTTGAAGGCAGCAACACCCCAAGAGCATTATCATTTCCCTTTGGACTTTTCAGAAAGAAGTTAGGGAACAAGATGTCTTAACATCAAAAGTAACATCAAAGACTATTAAGTTTTGCCAGTATTTTTAAAATAAAACATTACATTCACTTGTAGTTAAAGCAATGTCAGATTGATTTGATTTGAAGAATGACTATGGTAAGACTATTGTCACAGGAATGATTGTTTAACAAATATGCTAGTTCAATATTGAACTTTGTAATGGCTATCTTGGATGTCCGTATTTATTGCAGTGATAGAGCCATTGATCAGAATCTGCTAGCACTCTCCTTGGGGAATTTCTCTGGGGTAGTAGATAAGACACACAAAATAACCACACTCTTTTTCCTTAAACTTTAAATAATATTACCTAGCAGTGTCACCACAGATTTTAACCAGCTTTGCTTTGAGTGACTTTTGGTTGTCCCCTAAATAAGCTCTACTCTCAAAGCATGAAGATATGCCATCAACAAAGATGATCAAAATAACATGCTTAAGTTTATAATAGAAATTTCATGAGTGGGTCCCCAAGTGATTTTCATCAATGGAAACATCACTAGAACAGCATCATGCCTCCAGATGACTAATTTGAACAAGAAAATTTGCAGCTAAATAACACTCCCCCCACCACATTTCTTAACCATCAAGTGGTATAATAACAGCATGGATTTGGAGCCAGACAAACTGGGTATAATTCTATTTCTGCTACCTTGGAGAAGTTATTAGTTATGAGAGTCTCAGATTCTTCAGGGTAAGGGGGAGATTGAAATATCAGTTTCATAAGTGTTTGTTAGGATTAAGTTTACTGGAATGAAGTAAAACTGAATTAAATATATGTATGCCTATTTATAAGTATTTATACTTAGATGTGTATAGTTTTTTATTCACTCATCCACCTGTCCATCCATCCTCCCCATACAGCAAGAGCCCAATAAATGGTAGTTACTAACACAAAGATTGTCATTTTAATGATGCCTCCCATTCTCTATGGTTGAAGATTCTTGGATGCCTCCAGTTGGTTCTTTTTCTCTTCCTTTCCCCTCCTTTTCCTCTTATACCTTCCTTATCCCTTTAAAATCTTCTTTCTTGTCCTGACTGGTGTGGTTCAGTGGGTTTGGTGTTGTCTCACAGACTGAAAGGTCACCGGGTCCATTCCCTGTCAGGGCACTTGCCTGGGTTGCAGGTCAGGATCATAGTTGGGGGCATTCAAGAGACAACCAATTAACGTTTCTCTCTCATATCAATGTTTCTCTCCCTTTTCCTCTCTCTAAAAATAAATAAATAAAATATTTAAAGTGTTCTTTCTCTTCCATCTCCCCCTCTATTTTGTTCATCTTTCCTTCTTGTAAATCCCTTCTCTCTTATAAAGGAAGACTGGGATCAGGAGGGGGCCTGTGAGATGGTGAGGAGGGCCAGGGTCAGTGGAAAGCACTGGGATGTCGCCATTTCATGCCAGGCTGGGCACTGACTCCATTTTTGTGGTAAACAAGGCCAAGTTTGGAGACTTCTCTGCTTTTGCTCCACCATCTCTTCAGGGAGGGCTGGCCTGCCCTCTGGAGGGAAAGCATACCTCCTCCATTATCAGTTCCTCTCTCCTCAAGCACTTGTTTTCCACATCAAGTGTGAGAGAATATGCCTCATGATGAAATTAGAGTTTCTACTCCTGTGTTTCCAGTTAATTAGACACCAGGACTGTAATTCTCAACCAGGGTGCCAGGACTGCCTAGATGGAAAAGATCAGAATTTTTCTGATAAGGGGCAGGCAAGTTGTGGGCAGTTGGAGAAGCATATTTACTGTTATGATGCAATGTTAAGACAGAGTCAAACAAATTATTGTTGTTTTCTTAAGTAAAACTGCAGAAAATAAGCTAGAGAGGCTAGTCTTACTTTGTGAAGCTACACTGTCTTTGGAGTGAGAGAGATTATCATTAGGAGGTTTTAGTATCTGATTTTTTTTGTCAGACAGAGAACTGCATGAGAATATTATATTCATCAAAAGGGGCTTAAATTTTTTAAAAGCCCAAAATTGTTGAGAAATGTTTATTTATGAAGTTACCAAAGCCAGCATCACAACCCAAGCAAGACAGCCTGACCTGGAGGTTCCTGGGAGGCTCATTCTCGTGCTTAATGAGAGAGAAGCTGGCTAAGACTGACAAGCCCATTGTATGGTGGGACCTCGGTTCTTGAACTTAATTCATTCCAGAAAACTGTTCAAGAAGTGATTTGTTCAAAAACTGAATCTCCTTTGCCGCCTGAGAGATGTGTGACTCGTCATACAGGTATTAGCATGAAAGGGTTGTCAGATAGAGAATAGAGACCCAAAGTTTTGTTAGACAACCGAGACATTTTTTTCCCCATGAACGACTTGGTCAAGAACTGCATTGTTTGAGAACCAGGACTTGCAAGAACTGTAAGTTTGACTGTATTTGACTGGGGCACTTGAAGTGAATGTTAACCTGCCCATCAGAGGAAATGCACATGAGGTCTTAATTATAATAAGCACCACTTTGTACTTTAACAAGTAGAATTAACAATCCCTGTGTGAACTGGAGATATGAAATTGATGATCACCTCCCTTGGGTTTTTCTGTTTGCCCCAATGTCTTTGGCAATTTCATCATACCTTAGGAAAAATGAAACACTACTAGTTATGCTCAAAACCATAAAAATCTCTAGTTTCACCAAAGTGAATCTCCCAGATACTGGGACTTTGGATATTACACCTTACACACCTAATGACATTCTTAATTGACTATATATTTTAAAGGGCAGACAAGTGTTCAATATGGGCATAAACTCTAGAAAGCGTCACCTTTTCATTGTAGCCCTTCTGATTGATTGACACTGTGAACTCCTCTTTCATGTAATATCTTGGGTTATGGGGAACAAACATGGATAAAGCATCATCTAATGGAAACAATGTTGGGTTTAAACAGACATGGGTTTGTATCTTGGTTCTGACATTTAATAGCTGGGTAGACAGGATGATATATCTAACTTTCTGAGTCTCAGTTTCCTCATCTATTAAATGTGACTCTCTCTACAGGGATATTATGAGGTTTGAATACATGCTTTAAGAGCACCTAGCAAACTACCAGGTACATAGTGTAGTTCTAAAGCTCATTTTTATTATTGTGTACATGAGCTAACTTCTCTAGCTAATGTTGAAGTTTGACTTATTCATAGTATGTATAATATATTCATAGCTAACTCTTTTTAGGGGCAGATTGAATCCACTAATAAAACATGATACACAAGGATATGGGAAGTGGGCAGAGAAGCTGAGGCCACTTACACTCAGCACAGTGATGTTGATGTTAGATACCCAAGCAAGGAGAGCTTAGAGCCACTCACAGGAGCAGTCTTGCCTTTGTACTGGTGTCTGTTCCAGCAGGTACAGATGCTGACAGACTGAGCTCCAGCCCTTCAGTGCCTCTGACATTGCAGAAAGCCCTGTTCTGTAGACCACAGATCAGTTTGCATGATATAGATATAAAGATAGGAAGGCTGACCTGATGACTGGCAGAGCTGGGTGAGAACTCTGGGGTTTGTTTTGTTATTGGCTCCCCGCCCTCCACCAAAATCTGCTGTGTGTTTTGTACATCTAATAAATAGCATGTAAGCTCATTAAGGGTAGGCCTGTGTCCTCTGGCTCTGTTCTTTCTCTGGGAACTCTTTGCACTTAGGAGAAACTTATTGACCAGGACAGGGGAGAGGAGCCATGGTCTTGTAAACTGGTCAGTCATTCATTGGCACCTGACTCTGGCTGTTTGGAGCTGACTCTTTAGCTGATTACTATCTGGGCTTCTCTTGCTGAGAAACACATGCCATTTCTGACCTTTGGCAAGCAAGGGGTTTTCCAGGGGAAGGGAGAATATGGAAATGATAATCACTTACAATGATTTTTGATAATGGTATAGGAGTAAAGTTTGGTGGGGTTAATGATACATCTATAATTGAAGGTCATGTGTGTGAATTATCTATTAATTTTTTCAAAATAAAAACATCTTTACTATGTCTTTCCTGATTATGTAAATAGTACACATTCATTTGAAAAATATTCACACAATGACCAGAAATATAAGGAGGAAAGTAGAAATCACCTGGAATGCAGGCATTCTAAGGTGGCCTTTGTTAAAATTTGGTGAGCTTTTCTTTCATGAAACTTTTTATGCATATGCAGAAATATCTTCTGAAAATTCACGCAAATCACACTCCAACTCTGTTTATTAAATTTGTATGCACATTTTTTCTGTATATTAAAAATGGTGCATATACACACCCTGCACCTTGCTTTTCTCAGTTAATGTCATGGAAATCTCTCCATTTCAACAAGAATCTGTCTAACTCATGGTTTCTCAACCTCAGCACTATTGACATCTTGGGCTGTATAATTTTTTGTTGTAGAAGGGCTGTTTTGCCCATTGTAGGATGTTTAATGGTATTGCTGTCATCTGCCTACTAGGTCAGAGCAGTACCTAGCCCTCCCCTATCCCCTGCCCAGGTTGTGACACCAAAAATATCTGCAGACATTACCAAATATTCATAAGGCACAAAACTTGTCCACAGTTTAAAGCTACTGATCTTATCCTTTTGGAGAGTATTCCATGCAGTATGAATGTGCAACTTTTTTTTTTTTTTTGGTAATCGTTCCTTTCCTTGTGCTCATTCATTTGCCTCTAGTATCTTTTGTAAAAAATATATTTTATTGATTATGCTATTACAAATGCCTCAGTTTTTCCCACTTTGCCTCCTCTGCCCAGTACCCCTTTTCCCTCCAACAATTCCCCCCTTAGTTCATGTTCGTGGGTCACACATATAAATTCTTTGGCTTCTCCATTTCCTATGCTATTCCTAACCTCCCCCTGTCTATTTTGTACCTACCAATTGTGCTTAACCCCTGCACCCTTTCCCCTATTCTCTCCCTTCCCCCTCCCAGCTAATAACCCTTCTAATGATCTCCACACCTATGATTCTGTTCCTGTTCTGCTAGTTTGCTTAGTTTTTTTTTTTTTTAAGATTCAGTTGTCAGCCCTGGCTGGCATAGCTCAGTGGATTGAGCTCGGGCTGTGAACCAAAGTGTTGCAGGTTTGATTCCCAGTCAGGGTACATGCCTGGGTTGCAGGCCATGAACCCTCAGCAACCGCACATTGATGTTTCTCTCTCTCTCTCTTTCTCCCTCCCTTCCCTCTCTAAAAATAAATAAATAAATAAAATCTTTAAAAAAAAGATTCAGTTGTCAATAGTTGTGTCAATTTGTTGTTGCCAGTATATTTTTTTGCCTGTCAAATTTATGATTTATATGGGTGCTACCCTTGGTGCATAGTTATTATTTAGGCACCTAAAAGCTTTTCAGAGACAAAAACCCCATGCATCTCCCTAGGCAAACACAGCATCAGTGAACCTGAACTTTATTCCTGGGTGAGTCCAAAGAGCAACCATAAATGAACGAAGCTGATGACTGGACTGTGTGACACATTGGGAAGCCATGCCCCATTTCTTCTGGGCAGGTGCTCTTTAGCTCCAGATGATGGCTGCCAGGTGGGGATGAATCTTCAGCATTAATATTCTATTTTTCAAGAGAAGCTATATATCTGTATTTTATGTAAAAATATTTCTAAATTTTTACCTGAAAATTAATTTAATTTTTTGGAAAACACTGCATAGGCTAAACTAAACAGGTCTTCTGCCTAAATCTGGCCCCCCGGTTGCTAGCACAGATATTTGTCATGATTGCATTCTCTGCCTTACTGGGTTTTCAGTTCCCTGAGTGAGCAACAGTGAGGGTCTAGTACAGCTCTTTGGCTGTGAGCACTGAGCTATGACCCACCTTGTCTGCCATGATGCTTGCCTCTCACTAGGTTCCCATCCTTTTTTGGAGACAGCCCATGCTGCCATAGCTTACACTATCTCCTGGTCCAATGCTGTCTGAGCCACCCTGAATGTTTGGCAGCTGCTGACTTACATGTTCTCTGGAGAATCAGGGTCAGTGCTGCTTGATGCCTCAGCTTCAGAACTTATCTCCACTGTCTCTGGGGTGGCTCTGTGGGAGGGTGTTTACTGGGACTTGGTGGTCTTCAGCAGCATGGAAGCTACAGTGCTCTTTAGAATCTGTGGTTCATTTGGAGAGCATGTGGCTAATTTACTTACCTGGTTTCCTTCCTGGGAAAAATGTTAGAACTGGGAGGGACATTGGCGATCTCTGAATCCAACATTTTATTTCACAACTGGGAAGAGCAAAGCTTAAAAAAGGGAGGAGATTTTGCAGAGGCTTCACAGCCAGTGCCAGGCAGGGGCAGCCTTCCTGCCTCCTACCTCCCTTCCTAGGGTGTCTTGACCATTGCCTTTAGCAATTGGATTTTAAAGAAATCCCCCTTTTCTGTTTCAACTTTTCAGCTGACTTACCGGGTCGTCCACATTTCTTTGAATCATCTCAGGGAGGTGATGCTTAGGTACCATGTGTTCATTGGAGTTTTTGCATAGCTAATTAATCCCTCTCCCCCAAGTCTTGCAAGACAACAACCTTGTTCTTCTAGTCAGGCGTTGTTGTAAAGAAGAGAATTTTGGTTTGGGAATAGATTAGAGAAAAATTGTGTGGTGTTCTACTAGCTCAAATCCTAGATTATTATATCTAATTTGCAGATGCTACCTCAATTAATTAGATTTTGGGCTGGTGGTAATTTTGAAGACACAGCAGCATGTAATAACTAGCAAGCTTCAAGTGAAATGGGATTGATTGACAACTTGCCCATTTATGCTGCTTCTCAGTTCCTATGGATTCAGCTTGCTGGCTCTCTGCACCCACAGCTGCCAACAGATCTTCACTGCTGAAGAAGGTGGGCAGATTGGGCAGCCAGAGAAGAATGCCATGTGTTGGCTCAGTCTTTTATCCCAGTGCCCACTCTGCTGCCAGAATGCTGTCAGCACAGTCTGAGAAATGCTTTAGGGACTTCCCATCAGCTTGACACCTGCAATGGCCAAGGTCAGAACCCTCAGGAATCTGCTTGTTGGGGGGTGCAGCAGCAGAAGTGATGACATGAGAAGAGACATGTTACTCTAAGAGAGAAGATGTACTCAATGGAGTGTCTAAAGACCTGAATTGCCCTTATTCTTTACTACCCTGAGCCTCACTAGTCTTATCTGGAGCTTAGGGGCCAAACTGAATAGCTGTTTCCATTCAGAGACGATATTAAGGCTAATTTCTTGTGGATATGCACACATACACATCCGCACATATATGATGGGTGTCTTATGTATATACTGAAATGCTTTCTTCCAAAATTTACTTGTTAAAGTCCTAACTGGCAGTATCTCAGAATGGGATGTTATTTGCAAATAGAGTTTTTGCAGATGCAATTAATTAAGATGTGGTCATATTGGAGTAGAGTAACCCTAATCCAATGACTAGTATCCTTATAAAAAGGGGAAACTTGGGCACAGACATACACCTAGGGAAGATGTGGTGGAGAGACTATCATACTACCACAAGCCTAGGAACTAACAGAAGCCAGTTAAAAGGCCTGGAATGAACCCTTTCCTAGTGCCCTGACAGGCTCTGCTGATACATTGACATTAAACTTCTAGCCTTTAGAATGCTGAAACAATAAATTTCTGTTGTTCAAGTCATTTGGTGTGTGGTGCCTTGTTATCACAGTCCTAGAAAACTAATACATTTACAAAGAAATAATTATATACATACACATAAAATTACTTGAAATATTAAAGACTCAATAGCAACCTCAAGTATATCTTGGGCCAGTACAAACCTGGTCATAGCTGTGTGGGGTTAATTGGTTCATAATGGTGGGCTGGACTGATGGTGAGGCTCAGAAAGATAGATGAAGAGACTAGATGGTAAGATCCTTGGTGTGGCACACATATTAATCAGAACTACTCAAGACATGGGATCCCTGGCTCTCTGCTCTGTGTATCCCCTGGGCTCACCTCTTTCTAAACCTCAACTTAAGTTGATCCAGGCATTTCTAATATTACAACAGTTACCTGTGGTCACACTGCTGGTAATGGCCAAAGCCACTTGCCTCTTTTTGTTTACTACTGCTCTTGTACCCAATCTCTGAGGACTTAGAAGATGTTAATAAGCTGAAATGAATGATTATCTTATTACTACTGAAAACTCAAGAACATTCTACATCCAGAATGGAGGAGGATTCCAGAGATGGGTAATGCCTTAGACACCTCATTATATCTGCTGTTGTCCAGTAGGATTCCGTGCAATGGTACATCGGGCTCAGCATCACTTTCAGGGCTCTCAGTGATCTCTCAGGGACTCATCTCCAAGACAAAGGAGGGGTCACTCAATAACTCCTGTCCCTAATAAACAGCCTGAGAGTGAGTGTGGCACTGCTCAGAACATTCACCATGTTTACTGCCTAAGAGACAGAAAGCAGACTGTCTTGTTTGACGAAGAAGCTGCAAAGTTTCAGTGAATGGGGAGTTAATCAAGTCTTTGGTTTGCCTTGTAAAAATGCACTGCCTCTTGCTGTGGCTCACCCTTCAGTTGTATGAGTGTATTTTTATTCTTCTGCATAAATAAAACATGATTTGAAGCCACCCTTTGACTTGCTCCTGGAGATGGGTTCAACAACAAAAAAGTTAAAGTTGATACTGTGTTTTTGATGATGAGGCTGGAATATCAGTATGGAACACCTAAAATACTTGTAATATAAAAAAGACTCTATCTAAGCTTAGAAAGGACCAGATAAAGAGGATTCCCCCTGGCCCCCGCCCAGTCCCTGTGAGAAGATTTGCAATGGCCCTGCTCCCATCCTAGGCTCAGCATAAGACCACAAAACAGGTTGCTTCACTTCTGCTTCCCACATATCAGAGCCAAGAGCACTTTGAGGATAAGCATAGATAAATCATTGATCAAATTACCAACTTTTATCATTGATTCACATTATCAACAGCAAGTGCTAAGTTGTGCTCTATAGTGACATGAATATAGTAAATTTTTGGAGATATAAAATTTTGTTGGTTGATTTCAGGCAGCCAGTTTCTTCTTTTTGACCCAGAGTATCCGAGGCAAAAGCCACTATGTTGGCTTTTAGTAAGTTTGGTGTCTTTCTCTCTCTTTTTCCTGAACCTTAACTTTAGAACTGATTAAGAGAGGATCAAGAATCAAGAATCTTGTAGAGATTGAGGAGAGTCCTGGTGAGACCTGACATTGGCCAGTATCATGGGCTGGGATTGAGCTGGGGCTGGTGCTTGAAAATTCAGGAAAAATAAGAGAACTGTGGACAGGTACCAAGTTTTAGCTACAGAAATGTGTTCAAAGTGTATTATCAAACCTGCAGTACTTAAATCAAATACTGGAAGCTGAGGTGGTGCCTATGGATGTCTGGCAATTGGGGCAAAAAAGGGGAAGGGAAGGTGTTAGGGTGCATGTCAGAACAAGCAGATCTACTCCTCTAGTGGGATTTACATACCTCTGGTGAACCTTTTTCTGGATAGTTTAGGTTTATTTAAAGTACCTGGAATGTATATGACAGAAAATGTTGTCTACCTATCTGATTCTTTTTGTTTTTTGGTTTCACCTAAAGGGTTACATTTTTTTTAGGGCATGTTCCCATTTATATATTTTTAAATACATATACTCTGCTAATAGGCATTATTTTCATGCAAGAATTTTATATAAAGCTTCAGCATTCAGAATAACAGGTTATAAATAATACTATACTCCAAAGAGGGCAATAGACATGGTCCCTGAACCTAATAAGACCACACAGAAATGACAGAAACCCCAGCACCTCCTCCAGCCTTTGTAAAAAGAAGACTGGGAATTGGGCAGGATGTGAGTTGTGGGGTTTTGACCTAAGGGGAGGCTCTTATACCCCCTACTTTCCCAAGGACCCTTTCTTCCAGGTCAAATAAGTGTACTATCTATAGAGATTGGTGGGTACAATCTCTAGTTGTAAGAAGGAAGGACTAGCACCTCACTCCTCACCTAGCAGGGTGCATGTGGAGAATCCATGGGTCTGCTCTGAGTCACCCTTGGAGCAGAGTGGGGTGCGGTGAGAAAGGCTTCTGCATCTTGATATCTATCCTGGGAGTCTGAGGGCATATGAGAACAGGACTGTGTCTCTTTATTGCCTCAAGAGGCCTGAAGCCTAGATGTTGTCTAGAGCATAATGGCAAGATGAGAAGAGGGCAGCCTACACACTGCATTTGACTAAGGAGGGTAAATGAATTTTCTAAAGGTTGAGTGCTTATTGCAGAAAATATTGGATTGGACCTTTTTATAGTATGCTGCTAGACAATGAAACTAGTATAAGATACTCCAAATGCAATATCTGAGGTAGGAGTACAGGGATGTGTTCAGAGGTTAGCCAGAGAGTGTATCTCCATGTGAAAGAACTAGAAAGAGGCCCCTAAGACCTACTCCTGCAGTCCATAGGAAAGCCAGCACTGAAACACCTCATCCCATTGAAGACATAGTTAGCCAGCCCACAGGGGAATCAAAACAATGGGTACGGTTAGGTAAAGTACTTGTTGCCTTTCCTCTTCTCCCCTTCCCTTCTGCCCATGGAGAGTCAGAGGAGAGAAGAGATGAAGAGGAAAGAAACAGACCACACCTTCTTTGTCACTTCTGATCTTGATCCAAGGATTGGACCTGAGCAAAGAGTAGGTTGGAAGCTTTGAATTCATGTGACACTCAACTTTTTTTTTTTTACACCGGACTATACTTTTTAAAAGCAAAAGGGAGTAAATCCCAGAGTGAGTTTGTTCTTTTGTAACTAAAAGTTCAAAAATCTAGTTATACTTATTAAGATAGTCCTTCCCAACATTTTCATATCATTGCAAAACAGAAAATAATAATTCCATTTATAAGGCAAACTGAGGCAACCAAACATGCCTATTTGTGCCGAGAGGTCACTAGAGATGACTGGTTGAGGGTTTTCAGTCTCCCACCCAAAGGCCCTGTGCCAAGGGTTGATGACCAACCATCCCTTGGATTGGGACATTCTATTTTATACTGTAATCTCAGAGTGACCAAGGAGAATCCCTTGTCTTTCTTTATGGAAGAATGCATATTTTTATTCCTAAATATAGCCTTCTTAAGATCATACAGGTCATGGAAATGCCTAGGTTTAAATTCCCATCTGCATATTAGCCTAGAAGCAGCAAAGAACAAATATTGAACAAATAACAAACAAATATTGACCTGAAAACAAAATTCCAACATTGTTAATGGCCAGTTATTTACATTGGGCAGGACACTTGATCTATCTTGGTTTTTGTTTCTTTTTTAAAATATGTTTTATTGATTATGCTTTTACAGTTGTCACATTTTACCCCTTCACTCCGCCCTGCACACACCCTCCCACCCACATTCCCCCCTTTAGTTCATGTCCATGGGTCATAGATATGTTATTTGGCTTCAACATTTCCTATACTATTCTTAACCTCCCCCTGTCTATTTTCTATCTATCATTTATGCTACTTATTATCTATAATAATCTATCTATCCTTTTCCCCCTTTCTCCCCCTCCCACTCCCCTGTTTATAACCCTCCATGTGATCTCCATTTCTGTGGTTCTGTTCCTGATCTAGTTATTTGCTTAGTTTGCTTTTGTTTTTGTTTTAGGAGTGGTTGTTAATAACTGAATTTGCTGTCATTTTACTGTTCATATTTTGTATCTTCTTTTTCTTAGATAAATCCCTTTAACATTTCATATGATAAGGGCTTGGTGATGATGAACTCCTTTAACTTGACCTCATCTGAGGAGCACTTTATCTGCCCTTCCATTCTAAATGAAAGCTTTGCTGGATAGAGCAATCTTGGATGTGGGTCCTTGCCTTTCATGACTTGGAATACTTCTTTCCAGGCCCTTCTTGTCTGTAAGGTCTCTTTTGAGAAATCAGCTGACAGTCTGATGGGAACTCCTTTGTAGGTAACTCTCTCATTTTGTCTTGCTGCTTCTAGAATTCTTTCCTTCATTTTAATCTTGGGTAACGTAATTATGATGTGCCTTGGTGTGTTCCTCCTTGGGTCCAATTTCTTTGGGACTGAGTTTCCTAGCCTTCCTGGAAGTCTATTTCCTTTGCCAGATTGGGGAAGTTCTCCTTCATTATTTGTTCAAATAATTTTTCAATTTGTAGCTCTTCCTCTTCTCCTTCTGGTACCCCTCTAATTTGGATGTTGGAACATCTAAAGTTGTTGTGGAGGTTTCTAAGCCTCTCCTCATTTTTTGAATTCTTGTTTCTTAATTCTTTTCTGGCTGGATGTTTCTTTCTTCCTTCTGATCCAGTCCCAGTTTCCTTCCCATCACTATTGGTTCCCTGTACATTTTCCTTTATTTCACTTAGTGTAGCCTTCATTTCTCCATCTAATTTGCAACCAAATTCAACCTATTCTGTGAGCATCCTGATTACCAGTGTTTTGAACTGTGCATCTGATAGGTTGGCTATCCCTTCATCACTTAGTTGTATTTTTTTCTCTTGCTTTGATCTGTTCTTTCATTTGGGCCATTTTTTTTTGTCTTGACATTGCCTATTATGTAGTAAGAGGCGGAGCCTTAGGTATTCACCAGAGCAGGGCAACACACGTGGTGCGTTGTGACATTGTATGTGGGGAAAGGGTCTGAGTGGGAACAATGGTGCTTGCTCCACTCTCTGCCAGTTTTCAGTTGCTTCCCCTGCTACCCAGAAGCAAATCTGGCCCTTCTGGTGCTGATTCCTGGGTTTTTGTATGTCCTGGGACTCTGTGGGTCTCTTCAATGAACTCTTCTATGAGGCTGGGAGTTCTTCCAGCTGCTGTCTCAACCCCCACAGATGTTTTCAATCAGTGGTTCGAGGCTTTATTTCCTCGCACTGGAGCCCTGGTTGCATGGTCTGTCTTGCTCCCCAATTGTTTCTCCTGGTTTATCTGCATGAGAGTGTGGGGCCACCAGCTCCACCAGCTTGTGCCTTGCTGGCTAGCTGCAGCCTTGCCCGCCCCACTCCACAATCTGCCGCCTTGCTGTGAGTCCTCTCCGCCAAGCTGCCCCATCTCCACCCCTCCTACCAGTCTGAATGAATGTTTCTTTAACTCCTTGGTTGTTGGACTTCCACACAGTTTGATTCTCTGTCAGTTTTTTTTTGTTTTGTTTTTAAATTGTTGTTGCCCTTCTTTTGGTTGTGAGAGGAGGCACAGTGTGTCTACCTATGTCTCCATCTTGGCTGGAACCTGGTTTTTGTTTCTTTAGTTAGTAAGTGAAGGCATTGTATTTAATAAATAGGAGCCATCACTACCACTCTCCAAGATGAAGCTGTAAGGGGAAGGAGCAAGAAATATCTGGTTCAATTAAGTCAATCAAAATTTGATTGGATGGCTGTTACGCATGAGACACAAAAGGCAATATGAAGCTCCTCTGAAGCATGAAAAGTGGGATGTTCTATACTCTAAGGCTGAAAAACTATCCAAAGCCCTCAGTGCCACTCTCTAGGACAGATGATATGTGATTGAAAGTCCCCCTATGGCCTTTGAGAACTTTCCTGAGATGTTTGTTTACTGCATGCAGCAGCATGTCCTGGCCAGACCCTGGGTGGCTCCTGGATGAGATGGTTCCCTATGAAGAGCTTGTCCTGCTCCTCATAGCACCATGCCTCTGGTTTCCATACTGTCCGAAGAGGCACCGTGTCAAGCAGAGCTCTCACCTTCCTCTGATGCATGAAATGTTAAAATGGATTTGAGGATACCCAAGGCACATCAGTATGGTGTTTGGTCAAATGTCAAATTTTAGCCTCTGTTTACTCAAAGGTCTAGAAATTATCTGAGGGGAGAGTGACATATATAGCTGGTAGGCATGGGTTTCACCTCAAGGACATTCACTTTTCTCAGGCAAGAAACTCATAGTCAGGAATCTGGGTAGAAAGAATTCTTTCTTGTGAATTGATTTCCATCTATATCTATCTATATCTATATATATCTATAGCTATATCATCTACATCTATATCTATTTATCTATATAATCTATATATATATATCTACATCTATATCTGTCACCTATATGTATATCTATAAATGGAAGGATTATATATATTTTTTAATTATCTGCCTGTGTTCTTCCTTTTAATCATTTCTTTTGGTTTGGGTTTCCTTGGAAGCACAAACTTGAGAATAGACCTTGGATACAAGTGGTTCATCTGGGATGTGATCCTAGGAAGAGGAGTGAGAAAACAGGCAGAGTGAGACAGGGAAGGAGAAAAGTCAATATAAGGATGCATTATCAAGTTTATTGCTACGAGAATGAGAAACAAAAAATGGCAGAAGCACTAAAAGACACCAAAATCAATGCATTCAAAAACTGTTTTGAGCAGTGGAAACCAGAGGCATGGCGCTCTGAGGAGCAGGACACACAGCAGCAGGGAATCACCTAACCCAGGAGCCACCCAGGGTCTGGCCAGGACAAGCTGCTGCATGGAGTGAACAAACATCTCAGGAAAGGTCTCAAAGGCCATAGGGGGACTTGCAATCACACATGTCAGTAGATGTATTGCGTCAAATGGAGAGTCTTTGAAGGTGACTGAAGTTTAAACATGTAAGAATAAATACACAATATTTTTATAAATAAATTCCGTGCTATTTTTGGGTTCCCCCTCATAGATGAAGGCAGAGGCAGGCTGGGTTCTCTCTGCTCAAAGAACAACAGCTTCTTGTCTGTATTTAATCAACACATAAGAGTGGACCTTTCCTTCAATTGCTACTTATGTTATGAGAAATATATTTGGTATGTGATTCCCAGTATAATAATAAAATGCTTCCTTGTTATCACTTATAAAAAAAAGAAATGGGAACTCAGTTGTTCTAGGTTTTCTGAGGAGCATGTAGACAACAGACTGGATCCTTTATTCACCAGCTTCTTTTCCTCAGACTGCAGGCATACACCAGTTTGGTGATCTCCTAGGACTTTGGAGAAGACCCTGGAGCAGAACACACATCAACCTTGAGTGGGGCACTGGTCTTGGGAGCTGTCCACCTAACTAGAACTGAAAGCAGATGTGGGCTGGGGGAGGTGACAAACATACTAGATTTGTATGCTTATTCAAAAAGGATTTATAGTGGCTTGCAAACATGTATATGTTAACATACATTTTATTATATATTCAAATGAGTTAAAAATGAGGAGGTAGTAGCAAAGTTATTATGACAACAGTTGTCATTTAATCCTATATACTTCTTAGATGCGGGATGCAAATAAAGGCTTCTAAACTTTGAAATAGTCAACATGAAGAGGAAATAGTGATAAAGTATAAACTTTACAACTACTAAAAGATGAAAATAAACCAGTCATTTAATGGGAACATACCATAATTATTTCTGGTACTAAAATTGAAAAGAAATTTTTGCTGTGGATGCTCAATGAGAATAAGGGGATGCAATGACCCACATCCTGGCCAAAATCTTTAATGTAAAACTTGGTGAGTTTTATAATGTTGTTTCTTATGTTTAAATACAGGCAAATAGCTTCTGCTAAAGTGTGATTAGTAAAAGCAAAGCTAAGGTGTGGAAGGGGATATTAATAAGATAGAATGACCCATTAATAGATGATTTTTTTGATTTAATATTGATTGTATTTTTTCTATTATCCTTTAGGCCCCTTATGTCTCCTCCCCTGCCCCTCAGCAATCACCACACTGTTGGCCATGTCCTTGAGTCCTTTTTCTTTTTTGCCCAATCCCTCCACCCGCTAACCCTCACTGCCCCCACCCAGCCCCCAGCAGTCAACCTGCTCTCCATCTATGAGTCTGTTCCTATTTTTCTTGTTATATCAGTTTGTTCATTAGATTCCACATGTGAGCGAAGTCATATGGTATTTGTCTTTCTCCGACTGGCTTGAATCACTTAGCATAAAGTTCTCCAGGTCCACCCATACTGTCACAAAGGGTAAAATTTTCTCCTTTTTTTATGGCCTGGATGGATGATTTTAGACTAAAGAATGAACCAATGACTTTCAGAGTTAGTCTTTCTGTGGGCCTGTTTCTTATTTTACCTCTCTCTTTTCCTCTCTTTTCTCACTTGCTCTCATTCCTACTTCCTTCTTTCATTAAATAGCAGACAGAGCATGGACTTTGAAGTAAAATTAAACTATGAAGACTCACACACAGTAATTTATCAATTACTAATATGGGATGAAAAATTTTATTATCTTTACTCTCATATTTGCTACTGATTACATATATTAACTTGTTCTGATGATAAAAGCAGTATATTTTCTTTCAAACTCATTTGGAAACATATAATAAATTTGAAAAACCATCTCCAATTTAACCATCCATATACAGAAATAGGTTAAACTATTTTTGTAACTTCCTTTCTAGATTTGTGGGTATATAGTTTTTAAAATTATATACATACTTTTTTCCTGTTTTTGTCATATCATTATGTTATGAATATTCTCCCATAATAATGAATACATACTAACAAAATAACTTTTTAAAAAAAGCTTTTTTAATATTTTATTTATTTATTTTTAGAGAGGGAAGGGAGGGAGAAAGAGAGAGAGAAACATCAATGTGCGGTTGCTGGGGGCCATGGCCTGTAACCCAGGCATGTGCCCTGACTGGGAATCGAACCTGTGATGCTTTGGTTCACAGCCTGCGCTCAATCCACTGAGCTACGCCAGCCAGGCCTACAAAATCACTTTTAATAGATACATTATAAACCATCAAATAGTGTGCCATCATTTGTTTATTTATACATGATTATTAGATATTAAGATTGCTTTCAATTTGGGATTATTATAATTAAAGGCATGATAAACATCCTTATACATAATTCTATGAATTTTTCATTCAAATGTTTCTTTAGAATCAACCCTTAGATTTGGAATTGCTGGGATAAATGATGTAAAAATTAAAGGCTTTGATAACATTTTGCTAAATTGTCTTTCAAAAATGTTGTATATACTTATCTCCCACCAGCAATGTATTAGCATGCCTGTCTCACCAAACTTACGTATCATGACAATATGTACACAATATTCATTATGGCTATAGGCTGGCTTAGTCTAAAGTTAGGGACCAACCAGTGAAATAGAAACCACTGAGGTATTACAGAAAGAGGAAATTTAATCCAGGCTTTGTTTGCACATGTGATGGGGTGGCTGAGAAGCCAAGCAGGATGCTATGGACTAAATTGCATCTTTCCAAAATTCACAGGTTGAAGCCCTAACCCCGAATGGGATAACATTTTGAGATGGGGCCTTTGGGAGGTAATTAGGTTTAGATGAGGTCATGAAGTTGGGGCTCCTCTTGATGGGATTAGTGCTTGTAAAAAGAGAGATATTGGAGAGCATTTTCTCCCTCTTTTCCTCTCTCCTTCCCCTTTCCTAACTCTCTTCTTCCCTTCCTTTTCCCCTCTCCCCTTTACCCCTCTTCTTTTCTCTCCACTTCTCCCTCTCTCCCTCTTCCTCTCTTCTCCACCCCCCTCTCTCCCTCTTTCTACTCCAGTCTTCATCTCTCTCCCTCCTTCCCTCCCTCTCTCTTTCTCCCTCTTGCTCTCAAGCCAAGAAGAGCACCTTCACCAGGAACTCAATTGGCCAGTACTTTGATCTTGGACTTCCCTGCCTCCAGAACTGTGAGAAATAAATTTTTATTGTCTGAGCCACCCAGTCTATGGTGTTTTATTATGGCAGCCTGAGATGACTAACACATAAGCTGACTCAGATTACAACTACTGGAATCTACTACTTTTTCTAGGCTGGAAGGACAGAGATGGCAGCATTATCAGCAAAACCTGGAGTTTCAGATAACTGAAGGAGGCTGCAACCATGGCAGCCTGTCCTTTGGGAGCTGAAGTAGCAGAGGAGATGCATCCTGAACCAGGGAGAAATGGGGAGAAACATCCTGATCTTTTCCCTCCCTCCTGATGCCCAGTCTTCCACCAGGGCCTCTCATTGACAGCACAATGAAGCCAGCTGATGAGGGGACATGAGAAGTCTGGGGGCTGTGGACCATGTATGTGACACAGAGCACAGCAGGGAAGGGTAGGGATGTCTAAATACTCATAGACGCAGGAAGGCAAGAGGTGCTTTGTTTGACTGGCACAGTGTCTTTGAGAAGCTCTGCCGTCTTGTCTGTGGACAGGTCATGCTCTTTCAGGTTAGGCAGGGCACAGTGTCAGCACAAGCATTACACAGATGACTGACCCCTCTAGGCTCTCAACTGTGTACCCCCCTGTTTTAAGTGATGCGTGCACTTGAGATGGTGATCGAGGTCAGAGTAGGGTATTTTAAGAGTGGAGCCAGTATAGACAAAGGCATGAGGGCTGGAATGGTATGCCACTGAAGTCAATTTCCATACTTTTTCTTAAGTAGCTTGGTCCTCAAAAGTTGAAATTTCCAAAAGACATAGCAATTGATTCTTAGTATTCCACATTACATTCCAGAGAGTGAACAGGTTTCAAAGTGTGTCTGTGTGTGTCTTCTGCCATGTGAAAATCCCTTTCATGTGAGTTTGGAGTGGACTAAATTAGACAATGTGATGTCCATATCGACTCAGCTTCATTCTTTCTAAATCATTACAGCTGTTTAGAGGTGCCTAATCACCTTGGCCTGGGATTCCATTACCAACTAGTGCTCATGTCTGTGAGCCCTCCCCACCCAGCCAGGCATCTCTTCCTGACCACC
Source organism: Phyllostomus hastatus (assembly GCF_019186645.2). NCBI lineage: Eukaryota > Metazoa > Chordata > Mammalia > Chiroptera > Phyllostomidae > Phyllostomus > Phyllostomus hastatus. The sequence goes on from NW_025334038.1 coordinate 12,812,536, forward strand.
TCAGGGATCCTGCAGACATTTAACAATATGGGGAGGAAATGAGGATGTTTGAGAACTTTACCAAAGGTAGGTCAATGTGGCAAAGACAGGCTGGTGAGACCCAAACTGCAGGATCTGGAGGGGTTTTTTGTTTGTCTCAGTTACTGCAAAGCAGACTGTGTGTGCAACCTACACATGGCAGGGATGGGGAGGGGGCTGCCGGGGCTGTATCTAGCTGGAAGACAGCAACCCTGTTCTAAGTTAGACATGTGCCATATACAGGCTATAAGGAAAGCTGCCTGCTCCTACAGTGCCCAGACTGTGGAGATTTTGTCCTTATTTCAGAACCCTCTCATTCTCTCATTGTGTCCTATTCAAACATTTCTAGTTGCAGAGATATGTTGGCATTTCTGTGGCAGCCTGGACTTCAGCTTAACCTTTCTTACCAGGTGGATCTTATGCTTCATTTTGATATCCCATTCAGTTTTTGCTCATTTGTCCTTATTATTTTGTGATAGTGTCTTGCTTCAGGGTGGTCTGGTTTGGCTTAAGGAGAGCTGGGTGTGGGGATAGTTTATTCTGACAAGCAATGATTGCAGGAGCCACAGACACAGGTGCCTCCAGGGCAGGGTGGTTTTGGGAGCCCGTTACGCAGGCAACGGGAAGGCCTGTGGAACCCATCTAAAGGGGGCACTCCCAGCCTGAGTTGATTATAGGCAGTGGTAGCTCAGGCCCTGTGTTACTGTTTTTGTTGTTGTTGTTGTTGTTGTTGGTTGTTTTTTTTTCCAAGAAAATTTAGAGACCTCTGTGAAAGTTCTCAAATATGGGAAATTTGTTCTAAAAATTTTAAAACAATGTGTGGACTATAAAATCCACTTCTGTGGGCAGAATCTGGCCCCAGGGGCAGCTTTCCATTTTGGACTTGTGGAGCGATTCTTGTGCCAGGCACTGGGCTGTGGGCCACACCAAGGTAGGTGAGGTGGTGTCGCTGTCCTGAAGGGATTTCAGTGGAGAAATGGAACTGCAAAATCTGACTCTATCACAAGGCAGAGTAAAGCTAAGATACGCTGTTGAGAGAGATTTCAGGAAATGCTGTGGGTGCCCCAGTGGAAGAGATTTTTCTGATATTTTTCATTATATGGTATTAGCATGAACTATTAATTCTACTTTACATAACTGAACTTCAAAATATAGAAAAACATATGTAATCCATGGTGCCTATGCTATGTGGCTGGCTTAAAGGCGGGAGCACTTTAATAATGAAGCTTTTCGGTACTTCACTACATAAATCCCCTTGAGGCAAGGATTTATACTTTGCTGATTTCCACTGTGGAGTGTCACAGTGAAATTCCTGTTAAAATAGTGAAATAGGATTTTTAAAGATCACTTTTTCTAGGCAGGATGACTAATGAGAGAGGTAATGCCTTAAGACGGGTCCACATGCTCAGCAGCCCGGTCACTCCAGAACTCCCCAAATGTGGAGCTTGGCAGCTGGTGGCAAAGCCAGACCAGAGAGGCATCTGGGGCAGATCCAGCTGGGCTGTCTGGGGGAGAAAGGTCAGAAGTCAGCAGGACACCTGAGTCAGGGCCTAGTGATTATCCCATTATCCTGGAACCCCTGTGAGTCTGGGCTCCCACCTTTTCCAAGGCTCTTCCTGTGCTATATTTCAATTACCAGTATGATGTCCTGCCAGCAGGCCATGAGGAGCTTGGGGCTCCGCCAGTGTCTTCGTATTCTAGTGCCTAGCAGATGGCTGGTATGAAGAGACATATTGAATGTCAATTGAATGAATAAATAAATGATAAACTGAGTAGAAACACAGGCAGGTGTACAGCATCAGGGAGATTCAGCAAGAGGTGGTGGTACTGGCTGGCAGGTGAGTGGAGTGTGGTGACAGGCACTTTGGAGCAGGTCATGTGTGGAGACCCAGGCCTGTGGTGAGAGGGTGAAGAGACATGCAGGCCCTTGCTTTGGGGCTGAGAGTTGGTCATCAATGCAGGACTCAGCTGGGAGGAAACATGCACTGGATTCAGTTAGGGGGAGGGAGGAACAGAGCACAGCTTCAGGGCAGCAGAGAGCAAGGGGTAAGATGGGATGTTCTGGCATCAAAGAAATTCCAGTTCAAATCTTGGTTCTACCTTTCCCTAGCTGGGTGACTGGGCAGTAGACCTGACCTCTCTGTGCTGCAATGTCCATATCTCTTAAATGAGGGTGAAATTGCCAGAAAGATGAAATGAGATGTGGATGTGTGTGAAGTACTCAGCACCTGGCGGAGGGTTATAAATGAAAATATGGTTATAGAGTTTGATTAGTAACAAGATACTTGATGCTGAGACTTTTGAGCAGTAACCAGGAGCTGTGGACACAAATAACCTCAGGCATTTTGCAAACCATTCATCCCCTACCTTCACCCCAACCAGGATGTTGGGAGTAAATATATTTAAAAAACTCAGCAATATCTGATAACTTCCTCACCATGCCCTCTCCCCGAGTTCACGTTTTCCTTCCATGAATCACACCACACCACCAGTGTAGGTCTCATCTGGTAGGGGATCTGGCTGGAGGGGAAGGTAAAGTAGCCCCGACTGCATGTGCTGTAAAGGACGTGGGGCAGGCAGGGCAGTGCAGCCGTGAGACACAGCACACACAGTGACTGGGGCCCATAGTCCTTTTAGGGACCCATGGAGGTATGTGAATTCCTTTAAAGTGAGAAGAACAGTGACCTTTAGGGTTGAAGAAAGTGTTTTAATTATTATAGTATATTTATATTTATACCAATACAATTATTTAAAACATACAATTTTTTCCTTTTAATTTTTTTAAAGGAAGTGTTCCAGAAAGGCAGGAGTGACTAGGGCCCACAGAAGTTATCCATGAAAGTTATAATATGGCCTGGGGACAGTGATCCCAGCAAGTCATTACACTAGTAGTTGTCTAAGTGGAGGGGAGGCACCTAGGAAGTTAATTAAAGTGCAATTTCTGGGCCCCATTCCAGAAAGTCAGATGCAGTCTGTGGTGGGCTCAGGAACCCACATTTTAACAGAGGCTGCCTTCATTCTGAAGCAGACTGAAGCTGCCTCAGACACCTGAACCCTACTCTCAGAAGTGGTTCTACCAGGCAGTAGGGTGGGAGGGTATTGGGAGAAAGAGAGCCCGCTGTCCAAACTGGCAAACCCATCCAAACATGGATCAACCTGCCCAAGAGTAAGATCAATTCAGCAGACAAGCTAATCTGATTCTGTAGCCCAAATAACTGCTGATTGATCAGTATTTTTCTTACCATCTACATGTTAAGACTTCATTTAAATATCTTACGCCTGCAAAGAGAGATGTTTGAAGCAGCTTTTTTTAAAGCATATGTGTTGTTGCTACTGCAAGATGTTACTTTGCATTTAAAACCCAATTTCAAAATGTTAGTTTACAAAATCATTACATGGAACTTTTGCGTTAAACATGGTATTACACAGGCAGCTGATTTTCTCCACTCTCCATGAATAGCAGATTTAATTAAATATACAATTAAATATACAATTAAATTAAATATACAATTAAATATACAATTTAATTGTATATTTAATTAAATATACAATTTTCTTTAATTATAGCAGTTAGTTTGAAAGGTGTTAACTAAATAAAATTTTATCCCACAAAATTTATAGAGTAAAAGCAATACTAAAATAACATTAACGTTGCAGGACAGACTCAGTGAAGAAGCAAATAGGCAGAAAATTGACAAATCCCTCACCTTAATGACTCGAGGTGTGATTTTTATCTGCATTTCTTTCCATTGGTGACTCCAATAGAATCTAGTAGTCTCTTAATACTCTTGTTTTGTCTCTACCATTATTACTGCATGAATAATTTCCTTTACTTTCATAGTTTTGCAGAGAAGTTTATTAGTGAGATTTGAGGGTGACCCAAAGTAATTTTGAAGGTAATTTTCATAAATTGGTTCTCAAGTCAAAATCTAGATGAGAAGTGTCTCTCCTTAATTCTACCTCTCTTTTTATTAAAAAAAATCTTTTTTGTCCTCACCTGAGGACATGTCCTTTGATTTCAGAGAAAGGGAAAGGGAGGGAGAATGAGATGCGGAGAAACATTGACTGGTTGCTTTTCATACACACCCTGACCAAACTTACAACCTAGGAAAGTGCTCTGACTGGGAATCAAACACATTACCTTTAGGTTTGTGGAACAATGCCCAGTAACTGAGCCATATCGACTAGGGCCCACTACCTTCTTTTATTTTTTCTTTTTTAAATATTTTATTGTTCATGCTATTACAGTTGTCCCAGTTTTCCCCCTTCACTCCCCTCTACCCAGCCTGCTCCCCATTCCCATAGTCAATCCCCACACCATTGTCCATGTCCATGAGTCATGAATATATGTTCTTTGACTAATCCCTTCACCTTCTTTCATGCAGTCCCCACCTCCCTCTTCTCCTCTTACAGCTGTCAGTCTGTTCCATGTTCCACTTTATTTTTAAAGAAAATATTTTGTAATGTTCCTTTCACCACCCTTAAAGAAATTTAATAGTTAATCTGCCCTGGCTGGTGTGGCTCAGTGGATTGAGTGCCAGCCTGAGAACCAAAGGGTCACTGGTTCAGTTCCCAGTCAGGGCACATGCCTGGGTTGCAGGCCAGGTCCCTGGTGGGTGGCACAGGAGAGGTAACCACACACTGATGTTATTTTCTTCTTTTTCTCCCTCCCTTCTCCTCTGTCTAAAAATAAATAAATAAATAAATAAACAAATAAATAAATAAGAAAGAAACTGGGTTACAGGAAAAATGTTAAGAAAGTAACAAGATTTTTAAAAAATTATAGATAATCTCATCTACCTACTCATATTTATAAAAAATCAACAGAACGCCTTACCTGTAATAAAGAGAAAATATAAAAAATAAGTAATTTATAATAAATTACTTTGTATTTCAGAATGTAAGTGCTTGGGTGGGACTATATTAAAAGATATAATGAAGTTGTTGCTTACACCTCAATAAAAGATTGCACTGCACACAAGATCTGATTGGTGTGTTTTATTGGTAACTGAAATACTCAAATGGCATTACTTACTTTCATTCATATTATTCTTCAGAAAAGGATTTTTTAGAGCAATTGTAGGTTCACAGGAAAGTTGAGAGGGAGGCATGGAGATTTGGCACGTACTCCATACACCACACATGCACAGCCTCCCCGTTGTCAACATCCCCCCTGTAGTGGTGCACTCGTTAGAACTTATGAACCTACATTGACGCATCATAATTACCCAAAGTCCATAGTTTACATTAGTGTTCACTTTTGAGGGTGTACATTTTATGGGTTTGGATGAATGTATAGAGACATATATCCATCATTATGGAATCATACAGAGTATTTTCCCTGCCCTAAAATTCTCTGTGCTCTACCCATTGATCGCTGTTCCCAACTTCGCCCCTGACAGTAATTTAATTTTTTACTGCCTCTGTAGTTTTGCCTTCTCAAGAATGTCATATAGTGGGTATCAGTATAGTATGTTGTCTTTTCAGAATGTCTCTTTCACTAAGTAATATGCATTTAAGATTCCTCCATGTCTTTTCATGGCTTCATAGCTTATTTTTTTTTAGTACTGAGTAATATCTTGTTATCTGGTTGTAGTACTCAATCTATCTACTGAAGGACATCTGGGTTGCTTCCAAGTTTGGGCAATTATAAATAAACGTGCTATAAACATTTGTGTGAAGGTTTTGGTTTGAACATAAAATTCAACCCCTTTGGGTAAATACCCAAGGAGCATGATTCCTGGATCATATGATAAGAGTATGTGTAGTTTGTAACAAACCATCAAACTGTCTTCCATGGTAGCTATAATATTTTGCATTCCCACCAGCAATGTGTGAGTGTTCACACTGTCACCGGAATTTGATGTTGTCAGTGTTCTGGAGTTTGGACATTCTAATAGGTGTGTAGTGGTATATCATTGTGTTAATTTGCATTTCCTTGGTGACATATGATGTGAAACATCTTTTGATGGGTTTATTTACCATCTGTATATCTTCTTTGATGAGATGTCTGTTAAGGTCTTTGATCTATTTTTTGAATCAGGCTGTTGTTTGACTTTCAAGATTTTTTTTTTCTCATTTTGGATAACAGTCTTTGATCAGGTCTGTCTTTTGCAAGAGTGCACTTTTTGGTGTCTTCTAATAAGGGCACTAATTCTATTGGGAGGACCCCACCCACATGAGCTCATCTAAACCTAATGACCTACCAATGGCTAGGGAATTGCTATTTGGAGATAGAAAATAGCAAACTAAGGGTTAGGACTTCACCATACAAATTTGGGGGTTGGAGGAGACACAATTCAGTTTATAGCAAAGAACTCTGGTAAGCTTCATTCATATAAAGCAAAATACAATTTTCCCTTAATTTTTCTGGTAGTTGTGTTCCTGAAAATGCAATATACATCAAATATGGTGCAGAAATATCATGTCTCTGTAAGAAACAGAATTAGGTTCTAGGCTCAGATAATTTTAAGTAATATTTTACTCTCATGAATGGGAGGATTCTTCATTATGTAACCCAGCACCCTTAATTTCTCTGTTCATTAATTGTCAGTAGCATCAAAAATGGCATTGTAGGTTTTCAAAACTCACTCCATCAGGAAAAATTGAAACAGATTTTAAAAATGGAGAACATGTTGTCAGTATAGAACAAAAAAGGGAAGGGAGAAGGTGGTAAACTAACATTTGTTGAATGCCAGGGCACAGATCACAAGTTTAGAGACTGAATGAGATTTTATTCTCGAGACCATTTTTAAAAATTAAATTTAATGCCAATCCACTGTACTTTTCATTACCTTATTATCACCTCACATCTGCTCTGCATTACTTATTTGTGTTACCTACCAGTCTCCTAAAGAGAGGTACATTGTTTTGCTGTTCAGTGATGACCCAGCTGATGACTATCATCCACTTGTTTAATCCCTGTAGCTACCCATTCAAGTAGTTCTATTCTCTCCATTTACAAATAAAGAAACCAAGGCTCAAAGAGATTAAGTAATTTGTCTGACTTCGCATGGTTTGTCAGTGGTAGAGTCAAGATCTAAACCCTTATTTGTTTGAATCCAAAAAACTGTTCTTTCTACAATATATTCCCTTTTGATACATTTTGCATCAGACTGTGAAGACTCAGCTCTTCTGAGTTGATCTTGGAGAAACACTCTCCATACAGGCCTTGAAAATAGTGTCCTGATTTCTGACCCTGATATCTGGGGCAAGTGAGTGGTAATCCCTGGACAGGTGACACGTGATCACAGGATTGATTGTTCCAAGGGAGACCCAAAAACATTGAACTTGCATTGTGTTTCTTCCCTGCTGAGTATATCCACTCCTGTTAAGCAGTCCAACAACATGTGTAAAGATTTTTCTTCACAGCATGCTTCTGTAAATAAGTAGTTTATCAAATAAAACCTTCCAATAAAGAGCGTGAAGACATGCCATGTCGATAGCCTCTCAATGAGTCTCTCTTCCTTTGGGGGATCCTGGTGAGACAAAGCCACCTTCCATCAACAATTGTTTTTGCTGGTGGTCTTGTGGCTTAAGAGGTTTTCGATGAATCTGGGCTTGCAATTCACTTGAATAATCCCAGTCTTGTGATTCTATTCTAAGAGATACTTCCTTGGAGTTCAAAATTGTACTGCAAAATGTGATAAACCATTTCACTATTTTTTCCATAATTATCTTTGGGAGATAAATCTCACAGGTATGAGAAGGCAAGGTTATAGGATGAATAGGATAATATTTATTTGCCCTGGCATTTGGGGCAATAATAACGATAACATATTTATCAAGCACCTGAGTGGTGCTACAAGGATACCAGAGTGGCCATGTTTGTATTTTGTGTCCCTGGACATAGCTGGCTGGACCAGGGATGGACACCTGATCCAGTTGGACTTTACTCTACAAATTTGCAGTTGTAACTGTGAATTGATAGCCAATAACTATGGATTCTTAAACTTGGGAGATACTTGGGGGGGTGGGGGGGAGAAGGCATCCCCTCCCACAGGAGGGAGAGGCATAAAGAAGACTGAGGTCCGGGATCAGAGAGAGGCTGAGCTCCCTTGCAGCTCCAGGGAGAGAAACTTCTCCAAGCAGCACTTTGTTTCCTGAAAGTGCTTCAATTGCTGGTTTTAGTCTCACAGGAGGCCCAAATACATATAGACCTTTTGGTACTAAGTAAAACCACTAATATTTAAAATAAATTCAACTTTTTGCCAAAGTCTGAGTAATTTTCTACTATGTTCAAGGAAACAGCTCTTGACTGAAACACCTAGATTTTTTAAATATAGCATTTTGTTCAATTCTTTCAACAACCCTTAGAGGTAGGTAATGTGATTTGTTTTACAGGTGAAGAACCCAAGACTCAGAACAGTTAAATAACTTCCCCAAGTTCATACAGCTAGCAAGTGATAGGAACAAGAAGTGAAATCCACAAAAGTTCCTTGTGCATCTTTACAAATGTGAAAATAAATCCTTATGCTTGTGTTATACTTTATATTTCCAAAACATACCTGTTACATTGTTTAATCCTCACATTGACCTAAGGGAAAGAGTATTTTACAGATGGAGATATTGAGGTATGGAAAGATTAAGCATACAACTGAATGGAACCTGAAATTATATATATATGTTTATATGTGTATGCATTTTAATTTTTAGAGATTAAAATTATTAACACTTTATACATAAAAAGAAATATGTAAACAAGGTATGTAGCCAAATGAGATGAAGTCTATGAAGACCACTATGTATAAAGTAAAATGTTACTAATGTGATAGAAGCCTCCTCAGTTCCCTTCCTGGTCACATCCCACTCCCTGCTGCCCGAGGATAAGCAACATTTTGATTTAAGTTTATCTTCTTCCTCTTCATTACAGCATTACATAACTGAGGCACCTTCAAGATATATTATTTAGTTTCATTCCTAAACTTTGTCTATGCCATTTATATTATTTTTCAACTTACTGTTTTTGCCCAACATCATATTCCTGAAATTTGTCCATGGTCGTGCATGTGGGGTCATTCCATCCATTTTCACTGCTCTAAAGCATTCCGTCGGATGAATAGAGCACAGTATATTCACTCAGTGTCTTGTCAGCGAATGTTAGGTTTGTTCAGTTTGTGTGCAATGATAAACAATGTTGATTTGAAGAGTTAGTATTTGTGCCCTGGGGCACAGCTATAAGAGATTCTCTGGAGTGTGTACCTAGGGGTAAAATTTGCGAGGTTATGGGATATGTGCCTCTTCAACTACCGTAAGTAATATTCAAATAATAGCATAATCAATAAGCTGTTTTTCCCAGTGATTATATGATTTATACTCTCACCAGCAAGAACTTCTACAAGTTCTTGTTACTTCACATTCTTTCTGCCTCTTGATACTTTTGGGTTTTAAAATTTCTACCCATTTGGTGGGTTTGAAATGGTATATCAGCTTATATCCTTTACCCACTTTTCCATTAGCATGTTTGTCTTATTGTTATTGGTATATAAAAATTCTTTTATATATTCTAGATATATGTGTTAACAAATTTCTTCTAGTTGGTGACTTACATTTTTCTTTCTATTGTATATTACCAAATGGAAATTCTTCATTTTAATGGAGTCAAATTTATCAGTATCTTCCCTTTAGCTTATGGTTTTATGTGTTAAGACTTTTTTTTCATCCACTACAGACAAAAAGATATTCCCCCATAGTATTATTAAAACTTTTATGATTTTGCTTTTCACATTTAGTTTAGATTGAATTTGTTTTTGTACATGGTATAAGGTAGGCCCCAATTTTAGTCTTTCCATGTTATGTCCAGATGTCTTGGATTATTTATTATCCCTTCTCTACTTATCTATAATATCCCTCACATAATAAATCAAATTTCCATATATTTGTGGTTCTCCTTCTGAGTTTTGAAGTGAAATTACACCAATTTTTCTCTGATACATCCATCATAAGTACAAACACATATATGTATATATGTGTATGTGTAGCTTCATCTTGTTATGAAATCCAGTAGGAGAGATTTCCTTATCTTCTTTTTTTTTAGAAATGTCTAGGCAGAGTGTAGCTAGGCTATTCCCCAAACCTAATTCCACTTTTCCTTGGACAGGCTGCTAGACTTCACTTCCCAGCCTCTTCCAGTTCATGTTTCCAGGTGGAGCGATGTGTGTCCCTGCTGGAATAAGGCAGCTGAGGAGCAATTTCTCTCTCCTCTCTCCTCATCGGCCAGCTAAATAAGGAAGACTTTGAGTCCAAAGGACCACATGGAAGATTCTGACTGATAAGAATGAGATGTCCACCCATGTTGATGCCTTCCATAAGAAATATGATTTCACTTATATGTGGAATCTAATGAGCAAAACAAACTAACAAAATAAAGAAAGATTCATAGATACAAAGAACAGACTGACAGCTATGGGTGTTGGCAGCCTGAGTGAGAAAGGTGAAGGGAATAAGAAAAAAAATCACCCTCATAGGCAGACAACAGTGTGGTGGCCATCGAGGCTAGGGGCAGGTAGAAGAGGGTAAAGGGAAAATAAATGAAGACTTGACTTGGGGTGGTGAACACACAATACAATACACAGATGATGTATTATGGAATTGTACACCTGAAACATATAATTGTATTAATCAGTGTCACCCCGATATATTCAATAAAAAACAAGCCAGCCCATGAAATATGGGATCTAATGTATTCTCTTTCTCCTTTAGGGACCCTCATTAGGCACCTACATTAGATCTTGTCATTCCCCCATCTATATTTCTTAACATCTCTTTCATGTTTTCTATCTCTTTGTCTCTTTGGGCACAGTCAGTATAATTCTTCCAGGTTTATAACTTTTTATTCATCTGTGTGTAGCCAGCTGTTCAACCCACCATTTTAATGTCAGTATGTTTTTATTTCCAAAGGTTTTATTAGGTTCTTCTCCCAAATCTTCCTAGTTATTTTTAGTAATCTCTTTTGTCTTTGCTCATATTTTGTGTAACATATTTTAGTTCTTTAAACAATTATTCTATATTTTTATGTAATTCTCAGTAATGGTACTTTGGGGATCATATATCTTGTTTATTTGTTCATTTGCTTGTTTTACTGATGCTTACTCATGGTAGGCTGTTTCCTTATATATTTGATTATTATTATTTTTTAAAGATTTTATTTATTTATTTATTTATTTAGAGAGGGAAGGGAGGGAGAAAGAGGGAGAGAGAGAAACATCAATGTGCGGTTGCTGGGGATCATGGCCTGCAACCCAGGCATGTGCCCTGACTGGGAATCGAACCTGCGACACTTTGGTTCGCAGCCTGTGCTCAATCCACTGAGCTACGCCAGCCAGGACCTTGATTGATTATTTTTTAATTGTGAATTCATATTCAGCTGAATTTAATCTGAGTTTCCTGACAGGTCAAGGTTGCCCTGCTTCCCTCCAAAGAGGATTCATGTTTGCTTTCAACTAAAGCCAAGGGATATAACCAACTTTGTTCTCTTTAATTCCTTGGTTTGAATTTTTCTGGCCATGAAGATAATATAAACTCAATATCCACACAATGTGGGGCGCAGGTTCGCCTGTACACAGAGAAGACGGTTTGTTGTCACTATTATTTCTCACAGAGCTGTGGCAAACACAGGCACATTTCCTCATTATCGCCCTTTGCTGCAGGCAGAATATTTTTTCCTGGCTTGCTCTTCCTGTGTATGTGTATGTGTATGTCTGTGTGTGCTGGTCAGGAGAGCATCTCAAGTCCATAGATGAAGTTTTGCTCCTGCACAGCCAGGCATGAATTCCAAATTGCTTAATCCTTGGTAAGGGCATTTGATTATTTACCACCCAGATTTTATTCACCCCACCCCCCCACTGTCTTGTTGTTTGCTTGTTTGTCTTTGTTCTGCGAGATTTGCCTGGGCTCCAATTTTTGTGAGCTCAGCAATGTTTTCAATTTTGTTGTAATTTATCCAACATCCAGTTCTTTTGGACCAGGCCTTTTTTTGGGAGGGGTTGTAAGAGTATCTAGTCCCCTTTCTTGCCAGAAACAGAAGTATCATAGCATGCTTTTCTCTTAACCCCACTCTCTAGTTGGCATGTGGGTGAAATCCAAATAAGTTTTCTGAAAACAACTGTGCATGATTTTAGAAAGCCATTTCGCAAGGGTCATTCTTCCTTCTTTTCTTTTTGAAATACAACTTGTTTTTTGGTGAGATTTTCCATTACCATTTTACACTTCATGAAAACTGGAGCAATTACAACTGAAAGTACAATTCTGGAATCCAATAGCAATCCAGCCAATTCTAGGAAAACCCTGTGAGGTAGAAATTGAGTTCAGTGGCTAATGAGTGAGAGGTGATTAACTAGAGATGTAGCATTTATTTTATAATTCCACTAAGGGAAGATTCATTGTTCATGTGACTGGCTGAACTATAGATAGAAAACTTTAAAAATAACTGAACCAAGTGATTCAGAGTATACAGCATTAAATCCTGATTGGTGGAAGCAATTTTTACTATTTTATTTATTAAACAGAACTCTATTTGAAAAAGGGAGATGGTGATGGATGTGCATTTGCTTTGGGTACCAATATCAGGCATAGAATCTTTTTAGTGCCTGGTAAAGATGATGATAAAAATAATTCTGTCTAGTGGAAATTGTGGATTTGTGTGCAGGTGCCCCACAGTGACTAGCTGGTGTATGTATTTGAATCCATGTACATGGGTGTGTGTGTGTGTGAGAGAGAGATTTAGTCCCTGTCACAGGATCATCTTGTAGGTGCTGCTATTGCATATAAATATCACATTATCTGTCACTGAGAAGATAATGGTAAACTGTTTATTCTTTGCTTACATTGCAGTGCTCTGTGATTATGTGCTCCAAGTGATGTACAGTGCACACATCTTTATAGCAACGATGCAACAGCTGAAGAAAATGGTCCAAATAAAGCTTTCAGTGCAGTGCACACAGCCTCTCTGTACAGACAGCCCATATAATCTAGGAAGATCTGGAGACATTCCTGTTGAGAAGGTTGACTCAGACCCACTCCAGGGATTTATCTCTGAAGGCTCACCTGACCAGTTATTATTCCTGGTCTCTTCTCCAGTACTGTCCCTTAGTTGAGCTTGATGGTGGAACCCTCTCCCCAGGGATGATCACTCATCCAAGGGACCAGCGGTGTGGGCACAGCAAGAAGTTCTCAGACACCACTCAAGAACAACCCAAGAACAATTTCATTAATTTCATGGATGAACCCTCTTCTCATCCCCAGGAAGCCCCAAAACAATCCATCGGGCATTCACACATTCTGTATGTTCCAATGTGGGTGTCCCAAAGATGAGGCAACCTGAAGCTGTAATTCAGCTTTGTTCTGAACTTTTGAACTCCTTGTAGTTCTTTGAATACATTGTAGTATTTCAAACCTCTCTGCCTTTGCATGTGATGTCACTCTCCCAAAATAGCCTCTCATCTTTTCACTTAGGAAACTTCTATTTACTCCTCCAAGTCCATTCCCCTCTGATAAAGCTTTCTGTTTCTGACAGATAATTTCTTCTTTCTCTCAATAAATCTTGTCTTATTTATCTCTTAATGAAAACAACCTATATTTAAATTGTTATTAATTTATTATTAATAATTATTAATTAATAGCTTGTCTTAGCCACTAGACTATGAGCTCCTTGTGGGCATGGGCTGTTTCTCATTCATCTTTTTTACCTCCTGTCTCTATCAGCACATGTGTTTGGCACATAGCGCAGCCTCTTGAATGGAATTAAATTCCACTACATGTGTTCACCTGCTATGGAAAGGGCTGCTCCAATCCTTAGACCTCTATTCTATTCCTATAAACCTTACTCATAACACAGATTGAGGGAAACCCACAAGTGGCTCATTAATCTCATTACTCTAAATTGTGAAATACATAGGCAGGCATTACTTATGGTCTTGGGTTGAAGTTAGAGGCCGTTTTCATTAACCAGATTGCCCACAGCTTAAGTCCATGGCTTTTCAGGGGCACTTTTGCCCCAGAAGGGCCGCAGATAATGGTTTCTAAAAAAGATCTAAAAGTGTAGATTATCTTCAACAAACAAGGTGAAATCTTCCTTGAGCTAACAGTTAGATAGATTTATCTTCTTCTTGTCCGCCCCCCCCCCGCCCCCCCGCCGAGCCCCACTGCCTAAAATCCTCTGTGGTTAAGCTGCTGGTTGAGGAGACCCTTAAGATTTATGGGTATTTTGGTGTGTTATTACTACAGACTTTTAAAGAGCAAATGATTTCCGACCAGTAACTGGAATCCCCAAAGGTAATATCCTCTGTGGATTCACAGCCTGTCAGATTCCTGGCCCTAGGGACTCAGTGTTTTGCTGCCTTGAAAGATACTGGGGAAGAGGTAAGTTTCTGCATTAGAGAGTTTCTGGCTAAAGTGATCTTTAGTTAAAAGCAAGCAACTAATTTAGTCACTCAACAACTATTATTTTTATTATAGTGTTTTATATTTTTAGTTGTTCAGTTTTTCAGGTAGGTTTTCAAGTTGTTTTGTTAAATTTTAGGAGAAATAAGTATTATTATGATGATAAAGTAAGTTAAGAAAGCAAAAACTTTTAAAACAAACCTACCTTCCTTTTTCCCTTCCTCCCTCCCTCCCTCCCTCCCTCCCTCATTCCCTCTCTCCTTCCTTCCTTCCATTTTACAAAGACCTTGGACACAAAGATAAACAATGCCCAGTATTCTCAACTAGTTCACAGTATGAAAGGGAAGAGATCAAATTAAAGGTAAATCAGTGACAAGATTGAGGGATGATATGAAGATGAATTAGATGCACAGAGAATGGGTACCTTAGCACATTTAGGGAAGACATTGGAGCACTGGGACTCACATGCCCTCTCATCTATCTCCAATGACATACGCATTCCAGAGATGGTGGATCAGGGTCCAGGCAGGAGAAATAGCATGTGCACAGACTGGGAGGGCTAGGAAGAAACTTTCTCTCTCAGGAGTGAGGGATTAATTCATGCTATAAAATTAGTAGATTCTTTGGAAAGGAGGGAGCAGACATTACAAATGGTAACTAAAGCCAGAGATTAGGAAAGAAGATTCTTAAACACAGATAATGACTCTGGGGAAAAAAGAGATTGGGGAAGGCAGGCTGAATCAGGAAAACATGAAGGCCATATTTAAATGTGAGCTCTGAGTAATAACCAAGCATAGCAGCAACCAGACTGGGGCTTGATGACATATCAGTGTTCAGTAACCCATGCTCCCTTGGGTCTCTGGATTCTAAGCCCTAGTCCAGTGTTATCCACATAGAGCAATAGAGGAGAGGTGTGATGGCAAAGATGGTAGTACTGCCTCCAATTGCTATGAGATTGTGTGGATCTCAGGGCCTGGGGGAGGGACAGAGACATTTTTAGCTCACAGATGAGAATGGGTATGGTAGTAGGGATGGCAGCCAGACATTCTTTGAATAAAGCCCACTTCAAGGTTCTAATAATACCATGCAACACTTTTCTCCCAACCTCAAAGAAATCTTCCTTTTAAACTTTATTATTATCTGCTAGATTAAAAAGCTTTTTTGAAATAATGAAATTATGGAGAAGTACTGGGAAAATCTCATTGATTTTGTGATGTTTCTGGAGGCAATTGTTAGTCTTGATTGATGTTTAGGGGAAAAAATGTTTTGTAGTCATGGGTACATTGTGTTGTACCAGGAATTGTTAAGACATTAAAATGAATGAATTTAATTGGCTTAAGTAAATGAAATTGAAACAGGCAATAGTGTTGAGACATAGGTTAACTCCTAAAACCTCCACAAGGCAAAGGGAACTTGTTTGCCCTGTCTAGTGGGGTGTATCAGCTGGAGTCCGTAAAGACTGACAATGGGCTCTTATTTCTAAAGAAGAATCATCTGTCATCATCTGCTCCTCAGGCAGATGGGAATATATGCTGTGTCACCTGGAGTCTAAAGACTTCCTAGAAAAATTGCTGACACAGGGCTTACATCAACCAAAGAATGGTCTCTTAACTTACCTGTCTCACCCTACATCCTCACTCATCCAGGGGTAGAGCCAATGGCACTTATGGAGGGTAATGGCATTACTGGCACTGAGCGTTGTTTTACCATGACACAGGCACTCCAAGGAGGAGAAATGAACCTGGTGGCTAAGGCATATTAACCAAATATTCTATGCTATGCTAATATTAATATAATTTGTAACATGCCTTCTGAAAGGTTTTCTTAGGCTCTGCTGAGGGATAAATGCTAATCAGCCACAAAGTTAGGCAGTATAAAGCTTTTTATTGGAGTTTGCACTTCCAGGCGAGGTTCTCTGGTCCAGAGAAAGGGGCCCGGAGAAGTCGCCCCAAGCAGGAAAAATGGTGGGATTTTATTTTGGGTTGGCTCTCCGTGGGAGCTGGGGATTGGTCCCTTGTGAACAAAGCAGCAACATATCATTGGTGGTTCCCCTTGTGCCCTGGTTGACGTCAGCCATCTCTTCTGGGTTGTAGTTCAGCCGCCATGATAGATAGTAGTTCAGGTGCCTTTTTGTCCTATCTCACCCATCCTGACACCTTCCATTCCCGTTAAAGACTTCAATGCACATCATATCAAAACATTTATGAAAGCATAGCAGCAGAATCTATGTAGAACATAGAATTGAGGTAAAACTATGGAAGCTTATATATTTTTGCTGGGGAGATAAGCAGTAAACCACTTACAAAATTTAAATACTTTTTATTTATTACTATTTATAAAGTCAAAATGAAAGCTCAAAATACCAGCAGGAGAAATGACTTTCTTATGAATTCTACAAAGGTCACACCCGGCAGACCACAGCTATGTTTATTTGTCTACCATAGTGCATTTCTTTTTCTTTTTCCTTGTTTTAATTAAATTGGGTGCCTTTAGGCAAGACAAGTTCTGTCCAGTTTTCCCAAGCACCCATTTGTGCCACCTGCCTGGCTCCTGGAGGCATTGGAGCTGCATCTTCAAGCAAATGCCTTGTATAGAGCATTTTGAGGTGAGAGAGCAAAAGAAGATGTTAAGGCCAATATGGGAAATGTAAGATTTGGACAGAGCATTTCAGGAAGGATTAGGCAATAAATCCTCCTCTTCTAACTTCTAAATGTCATATCAATTAAAATACAGACACAGGGCCAGGAATTTCATTTGAAGATTCACTTTATCGTTTGTAGTGGACCATCCTGTGTGGGGTGGGCCCAGCCCCCAGTAGCAAACATTTACTGCAAAGAAACTTCCTAAAAACCATCCTAAACCTTCCAAGGACCAGTGTAACTGGTTCAACCACTTGTGCCTTTTCATTTGCAAATATCCCTCTTCAGTGATGTGATTACCAGCATCCTCTCCTTTGTTTTCTCTAAAAGGTAACCACCTAAAGCGAGCCTGTGCATAGTTAATGAGGACCTTCTTGTAATGTGCCCAGTAAGATAATAAAAGCTCATTGGAGCAAGGGCTGAGGCTTTTGCTTCCTCTGAGAGAAAAGCCACTTGCCCTTTTCTTCCACAGGATTCGGCAGTCTGAATTTCTTTTGTTTCAGCTACAACGTTGTGGACCTCATGTGCAGGGGTCCATGACAATTGTTTATGTATTATTAGGGTAGGTTAGCTGGTTCTGCAGTAAGAAACATATTGAAAGTCTCAGTGGCTTAACACAACAAAAACATCCATTTCTCACTTCTGCTACATGCCCCTTCACTGTCAGGCAGGAGCCCTGGCTGACAGAAGGACACAGGTCTTTGAACTGGGTGTGTGGGCTGAAGGGGATCCTTTCCCAGATCCTCAGTCTCCACGCAGCCTCTTTCTTACAAGTGGTCTGTCTGCCTGAGAACTCGCTCCCACCTTTCCAACTGCCCTTGTCCACTTTTCAGAAGAAATTGTATCTTTAACCCATTTTTCCTTTTTCCCGGGTATAAAAAAATCTCTGGAGCACTGAAAAAGAGGGACAGCTTGGGAATGTACAGACCCTGAGGGTGATTCTTGGCAGAGAGACTTTAGCTAAGAAGGATTGTGGGGAGCTGGGAGGGCCAGACACCCATCTTCCTCCCTTGCTGACTCCCATCCCGCTGCCTCTCCACCTACCCATTTCTTGATTGATTTCTATCTTAAATGAAGAATTCAGAAATGAGATGTTTGTCACAGGGACACTAACACGTTGGGTTAAAATTTAAAGAGGAAGCCACAGTTTTTGTCAGAAGGCAAACTTGATTTGGCTGCCTGGTTCGGCAGTGGAGGCCACCTTGGCCATCTGCCATCAGATACGTGGCAGATGTTTTCTGTGAACTGAATGAACTAAGCCAGCAGCACCAAGGCTTAAATGAAAATATATTCAGACACATACACAATATACAGCCTGGAAATCACACATCTTTTAACCATTAAACATGTGATAAACTCTTTAGATGTAAACTTAAAAAATTAGGACACCAAAAACTTAAAACAAATTAGTTTTTTAGGGAGTGTGCTAGCCAAAAAAAAATTGTTTCAAGACCACCGTCTAGGTTTCTTGGCACAGTAGGGCTGGCCCAACTGTAGGCTGAAGAGGCAGCCTCCTTGGCTGTTTTAGGGGCAGGAAAAATGAAGAGGAGGGTTCAGAAAGAGAGTGCAAGGCAAGGGGAGTGGGAGGAGTGGGAGTTGGGGAGGGCTGAGGGGGGGTCACAAATGGCCCCTAGTGGCCCCTGCAGGGGTGACAAGCACTGGGCTAATGTGCCCCTATGCCAGGCCCATTTCCTGAGGCCAAGAGCGTACCTTCAGCTGCTCAGATTGCACCTCCACTGTCTCACCAAGGTCTGTGCTGTCACAGAGAGGACCAGCAAAGGTGACAAGTTTGTGCCTTAGCGAAAACCAATCACTGCTAGTATAAAAATAGCGCAAAGCTATTGGTATTCTGAAGCACAAGGTCAGGGACATACCTGAGTAAGGAGAGCAGCCCTTAAAAACAGAGCTGTGAAAAGCACTTTGGAAACTATTGTTGAGACAACGGTGGGGGCCCGGTGCTCCCGCGGTGCACCCATCACCCTACTCCAATCTCTTGGAGCTTTCTAGAGAGCCACCACTCACCCCTGCTCCTTTAGGAACTCCCGGAAGGCATGCCAAGGGGGTAAAGACAGCAACACTGAGGAGATGATGACGTCCAAAGTGTTGTTCCTGCCCAGAGGTGGCTGCTCAACGAATGCTCATGTTTTTCTAATTTCTAGGGGAAGATACTTAGGTGGATCAAATATAAACAAACAACAACAAATGTTGTTTGGCAGGGCATCATTTCTTGTCTTTTAATTTTTTCAAAGGATACATAATTACATTCTAAGAACCATTGATAACAACTTCAACTGTGAAGTAAAATTATAAAAATAAAACCAGCCCCAAGGGACAAGGTGTGGTGCCTTAATTAGAGGACTGGGAAGAGGAGAGGAGAGTTCAACGTGTTCAGTTTGTGTTGGATTTCTGATTTTCTCTCCCCCAGTCTCCCTATCCACACAGGGTTTGGGGTGGGCAGTGCCATTCCTGGATTCTGGTCTGCAGTTGGCAAAGCTGGGTTGAGGAGGAGGACAGAGCAGGGCTGGACATGCGGGCTTGAGTCAGTCGGACTAGGGTTCAGGCCTTCCTCAGCCCCAATAATACTGGGGACTCTTAACCATAATAATTATTATTACTGTCTTAACAGTGATATCTTCAAATACATTTGTGGACTGCTTACATGTGCTCAGGACTATGCTGAGCTTTTTATATCTTATGTAATCTTCCAAACAACCCTATAAAATCACTTCTTTCATAAGGAAACAGGCTTAACTAATGAGCTCAGGTTCCCATGGGTGGTATAGATTCCAGAAGCCACATTCTGACACCTGGGCCATGCTGCCCTGGTTGTCTTCACTGTACTCTGGGAACAGCATGGGCACCTGCTTAGTGGGGTTGTGATAATTCGACAAGCCCGTGGGTGCAAAGCAGATGGCATAGTGACTGCCGTTTTATGATGGTAACAGTAAATGTTGATGACTGCAAATGCTAACCAATAATACTTCTTTCATGCTTACTGTGTGCTCACCATTGTTCGAGGCACCTTTTATGTATTTGTTCTTATCCTTCTAGCAGCCCCATTAAGTAGGCACCCCTATCATCCCCACTTTACAGATGAGAATCTTAGGGTTTCAAATGGTTACCTAACTTGCCCAGGGTCACAGAGCTAATCAATGGTAGAGCTAGGATTTGTGCCCCAACTGTCTTGCTCAAAAGCTCAAGTTCTGATTAAGCAACACTATCATTATTATTATCATCACTATAAAAGGATATACTAGTCAGGGCTCCCCAGAAAAACAGGACCAACAGAATATATATACATATTTATACATACACAAGGGGGTCCCCCCAAAATACCAGAATTATCTTCTCAAGGGTGGGCCCTCAGGCTTCCCCTACTAGGTGAGTGTTCTAGGAACCCACTTTTTATCAGTGTACCAGGTGGTGGTGTTGTGAGAGGCTGCATTTGGCTTCCATGAATTTTTTTGAAGACTTTCAATGTGTTTGTCCCTTTTGTGACAGGTGATTTACAAGTATACCTGCCCACACCTGAGTGTTCAGCAGTTTTTTACCAAAAATGGCATGACCTCATGTCCCACTGTCCCTATTAATCAGATCTCTCCCTAAGCCACTTTTTGTTTCCTTAGATGAAAAAAGTTCTTAAAGGGAAATGTTTTGCTGATGTGGAAGAGGTGAGACAAAGAACAGCATGAGCACTAAAAGGCATCAAAATTGATGAGTTCAAAAACTGTTTTGAAAAGTGGAAAAAATGGCTTGATGGGTGGATTCCATCAAATGGGGAATACTTTGAAGGTGGCTGAAGTTTAAACATGTAAGAATAAATATACAATTTTTTATAAATAAATTTCAGGTTTTTGGGGGCCCTCCTTTGTGTGTATGTGTGAGGTCTGTTCAGAAGGTATCCAACCAAATAATATGAAAATAGAAACATTCATTGAAGAAGACACAAGATATAAGAAACATTGTACATAGGACAATGAAGCCTCAGTCCCCTTCAAAGTAGGTATCTTGGAACCCCAAACAGTTCTCCCAATCACCATCAGCTGCCCCATCGTATTTTCCTGAATCTCATCAATGGTCTGAAATATCTTTTCTTTCAAAGGTGATTTTAGTTTTGGAAAAAGACAGAAGTCACAGCGTGTCAAATCTGGGCTGTAGGGGGGCTGAGTCACCTGGGTGATTTGATGTTTCACCAAAATACTCCGCATGAGACATGATGCATGAATGGGCATATAGTCATGATGAAGTTGCCAATCACCAGTTTCCCATAGCTTCAGCCTTCTGAATCATCTGAATAGTATTCATGGAGGAATGTTCAAGCTTAATGCAAAATTTGATGTAGATTCATTGCTCTACTAACTCAGTCATTTTGAATGTGACAACCACACAGTACACATGCTCACTCAAAGGTGTCTACCACCCCTACTAACTAGTATAGTGAAGTCATCATTGTTCACACATGTGCATGCCAGTCCACTCTCCTTGGCTGCCAGGTTACATCAATGATGTGCAAACCATTCTTGTTATAGTAACAATGGCTGGACTTTATCTGGACAGACCTTGTGTGTGTGTGTGTGTGAATTGGCTCATGCAGTTATGGAGACTGGCAAGTCCCAAGATCTGCAGACAAGCTGAGCTGACAAGCTAAACACCCAGGAGAGCCAGTGGTGTAGTTCCAGTATGAAGGTTGGCAGTCTCAAGACCTATAAAGAGCTTGTGTCCAAGATCAGAAAAATATCCCACTTCGCATCTGTCAGATAGAAAAGAATTCTCTCTTATTTGAAGGAGGTTAGCCTGTTTGTTCCATTCAGGCCTTCAATTAACCGGTTTTGTACCCCAACTACTTTGCCGTAATGTACTCCACATTAGGGAAAACAACCTGCTTTACTCTGTGACACATTTAAATGTTAACCTGATCCAAGAGTACCCTTACAGAACTCTGGCTGGTGTGGCTCAGTGGATTGATTGCTGGCCTAAGAACTAAAGTTGGTCACTGGTTCAATTCCCAGTCAGGGCACACCCCTGGGTTGTGGGTCACGTCCTCAGTAGGGGGCACGTGAGAGGTAATCACACATTGATATTTCTCTCACTTCCCCTCTCTCTAAAAATAAGTAAATAATTTTTTTAAAAGAATACCCTCACAGAAATACCCAGAAAAATATTTGATCAAATATCTGAGCAATCTGGTGGTGCAGTCAAGTTAACACATAAAATTAACCATCACAAATTCACTCTTGTGAACTTGGCACACATATACATATCCTTAAGCCATAATTAATCTCTAAATGTAGCCAATGATTAGGTCATAATTCCACCTAACTCTGTTCTTTGGTTCATTCACTTTTTTCTTTTAATAAAGAAGTATGGAGCCCTTGTGATATAGCTTTATTACATAATACAATTATTTATATTATGCTGGTTGGCCCTACAATTCTGCCTGCTCCTCTACAGCAAGAACTCAGTCTTTTTTTTTTTAACCTTTGATTCCCACCAAATTGCACAGCAAATGAATATAAACAGAAATAAAGCCTGCTTGTACATCGGACACAGCAGTGACCAGAGTAAGACAGTTCCTTTTCAGGTAAATTAAAAATGGGATGAAGACAATGCCGTATAAGCAAATAGTGAAATTGTAGCCATGATGCAGGAATAGAGCCATGGTCAGTGTTTCACAAGACAAGGAAGTCCTTGACGCCACTGAGGTTGGGATGAAATCAGGGATGAGGTGGGGCATGACATGCAGAGGTAGCTTTCAGAGGATGTCACAGGTGGCTCATATTCAAAACATACAAAAAGTTTTCCAGGTAAGAAAGACCTAAAGTATCACCAAAGGAAAAATCTAGATAAAGCCCAAGGAGAGATGGTGAGGGGCTTTGTACAAGTGCTAAAGAGTTGGTGCTTAATTTTCTCCCTCATGGAGATTTGCTGAAAGATTTTAAGCAGGTCAGACATATGACCTGATTTGCATTTTAGAAAGCTCTCTCTCTCACTGCACAGTGGATGATGGATCAATTGGATAGAGTGAGACAGGAGACTGGAGGCTATTTAGGGGAGCATTGCTGGAAACAGGCAGTGATGATAAGAATCTAAACTGAGCTCATCTTGGGGCTTACTCAGAGGAGGCTCTGATGAGCACTGTGAGAGCTGGGTCCCTCCCCTGGGCCCCTCCTGCAGTGTCTGCATAGCAGCAGCATTTGTAAGGGGAAGAAATATTAATAGCATTAGCAATTGTACATTGGGCTTGGATATTCAATTCCTCCAGCAGGCATCTGGTACAGAAACAAAATAAAGGAAGACTGATAGGAGCAAAGACCAAACAAATAGACTAGTGACTACCGGGTGATAGACCCTGTCTCCTGGAGATAAGTTTAATGAAGGAGCCACTATCAGGTGAGCTCAGAGAAGGATATGGGGTGGTGTTACAAATGTATAAGGATTTTATCTGCAGGGCTGTTATCTCAGTCAACTCTTGCCTAAAGGATACAAGAAAATAGATGCTGGGAAAAACTTAAGAAGGGGAGTATCATTCTAGGTGAAATGAAGCACTGTTCTGTTCACATTATTTTTATGGCTGCTGAGCAGAAATAACTAGTAAAGTATAATAGAAACAGGAAAGAACCTGTTGTCTAAACAATACAAGTCTGAACATGACTTGTTCCAGGCCATGGAAATAATTCTTTTTGTGTTGTCTAGTTACCAGTGCCTTTTTCTTGTGTGTACTTTGTGGAAGTTACTCTGGAGAGTAATAAGACATTTTCCTGTGACTTTGGGTGTATACAGATGCCCCTACGTCCTATCCTGATGCCTACTCAGAGTAATGCTGGAGGGAGGATGACACTGGGGTAAAATGTAAGGGGCACCATCTCGGGGCTGCTCCCAGTTTGGAGGATTAGTATTGCAAAGCTAGTACTAAGCCAGGATGACTGAGCTGTGGAGGAAAGTTGGAAATGATTATCAAGAAGCCCAGGCTGGATAAAGAAACAGGCTTATGGGGCAAAATGTTCCCTCTCCCCACCTGTATTTGTTGGCTTAGTGAATGGCACTTCCATCTGCCCAGGTACCCAAAGCTGGACCCTCAGGTAACCCTAGCTTCCTCACTGTATTAGTTAGGATACACTGCAATGAATAACAAATGACTCCTATGTCTCTGTGGCTTCAATAACCAATATTTATTTTGTTTTTCATTCACACTGCATGTGATCTGCAGTTGGCGCAGTCCGTGTGCTGCTAAATGGTCTTCCTCTGGACCCAGACCGATGGAGCTGCTCACGCGGGAAAACTGCTTGTCTTATGGCAGAGGGAAAAGAGAACAGGGTGATCACACACTGGATTCTAAAGCTTCTGCTGGGAAGTGATGCACATTACTTCTGCTCACATCTTATCGCCCAAACCGATAAGATCGCCTGCTGTCAGTGAGATAGGGAAGTATTCCTTCCCAGAGGAAGGAATCAGATATTTCTATCTGTAAAAGTGTAATATTTGAAGCCACAGAGAACAGAGTTCAAATTAAAGCTCTTTCACTTTCTAGCAATGGAAAGTGTGCTGTTAATTTCCTTTCATGTGTTGGATGTCTGGGACCCCAACATAACCTTTATGTTTAGGACAGACATTTTGATTATACCTAATGTGCAAAGTATGTGCTCAGTGGAATGAAAACATAACATAATGCAAGTCAAACTCCCAAGTGGTAAGACTTGGTGGTGGGTGGTCATTTTCCTCGATCCCTCCTCATTGACAATTTTAGGTTATTTTTATTCCTTCAATCATTGCTCAAGGTCCACTAGAGCCTGTGTCATCAGATATTACTACCCAATACTGTTTCTTCTTCATTTCACCTACAGACAGTTGAGTTGTCCTCTCTTATTTATTAAAGACTGTGGTCACTGGCCTTTCTCTTCTGCCTGCTACTCCTGTCACCGTTATTGGGAACTTCAGCATCTGTGTAGGCAGTCACAGTCAACATCATGGCCATTTGGTTCCTTTACCTCCTTACCGCTCACGATGCTTTCCTCTACTTAATTTCAGCTGGCTTTTCCTTGGTCTTATGTTAGACTCTGTAATAACCAATAATTACTGTACCTCCAATAGTCTCTACTATAAGGTAGACTGTGTAACCATATAGAAACTTTATTTCTTTAATATGATCTTTATTTCTTTCTCTCCTTTTAATTCAAACTGGCCTCATCCAGCACACTGACTCACCTCCCTCCTTCTTCCTGGCATGTCCACCCTTTTAAGCATTAAGTCCTCAGTACAATGAGGTTCTGATCAGCATCAAATGATCATAGGAACAAAGCCTCTATTGACCACAGAGACAGAGTCTCAATCAAACTAGAGATAACATCTAGGCCTCAGTTGGCTTCAGAAAACACAGGGAAACAGTGAAAACCAGACAAAACAACATCATAGCTGACAATGGAACCAGGTATACTATTCAACTACTACCTACTGTAGAGCTGACCAATCAGTAGAGACCATGACTCCAACTCCCTTAGTCACCATGAAAAATGATTTTTCCCCTATATAACTTGTCCTCTGGAAGCCGTCAGGGAGGCAGTTTGAGCACTAGCTCACTTATGTCCAGGCCTGGGCCATTTTCTGAACTAACAAATCCTTACTTTCTTTGCTGCAAACTCCTGTTTGTACCTTACTGGGCTTTGCTGCATGCAGGCAAATGGACTCCTTTAGTCTGGTAACAATTTTGACACCTATGTGGGGCCTTCCTTTTGCCTACAAGTCTGTGGACACCTGGCCCAGGGCTTGCCACCAGGCCCCTGCCTAGAAGCTCCCAGACCTGTTGTCTTGGAGGGGGGCTGTATGGTAGTTCATGACTGGGCACCCCTGGCTTATGGCAGTTTCGATTGCAGCATAAGAAAAAAGGAATTGAAAAGGCCTAGATTCAGAATTTGCTCTGGTTTTAGATATTGAAGACATCTTATGGCGAGGTTTTGCAGGTGACCAAACCAGGAAAACTACCCTCTTCTAGGCTCAGGGAAACCCATATGGGAACAGGGAGGAAAACGGTTCCAGAGAAATTTTAGTTTGTCTGACCTAATCTCCTTCTCCTGGAATTTTGGAAACTCAACAGGAATCAAGGAGAAACCTTGCTTGCCAATTTGCTTGAGGCTGTATTTGTTATCTGTTACATCTGTGTCTCATCTGTGGCAAGTGGGCCAGCTCTGACCAGGCTTTAGCACACTTCAGAGGAGCGGGCAGAGGAAGCTCGTCCTGGCCTAGCTTGTGGTAGTTGATCATCTCAAATTTTCCAGATGGAGTAGGACGTGTGTTTGTTTCCTGGAAGGAAATAATACTCAGGGTTCAAGATGAAGTGGGAAGTACAGACTGTTCAACCCCTCCCACTGTCTTGTCTGTTGTGTCTGACTTGGTGGTGGCCAAAGTTTAGAAAGATGTAACAGTTGCTGAATTGTTAGATTTTATAACTGCTT
Source organism: Phyllostomus hastatus (assembly GCF_019186645.2). Lineage (NCBI taxonomy): Eukaryota > Metazoa > Chordata > Mammalia > Chiroptera > Phyllostomidae > Phyllostomus > Phyllostomus hastatus. Next base: position 12,839,018 of record NW_025334038.1, read on the forward strand.
GTTCCCTGTTTGTCCTTTTGCATGAAAAAATCCTAGGACTCATTTAAAATTGCTTGAGCTGAAAACCAGTAATTACTCTGATTAAAAAAATACCTTAATTAATAGTGTGGGTAGTTCTATCTCTGTACTCCTATGTAACTCTTTGGGCTGTATCTCACAGAACTAGAGTATATTTAGCTACAAACTTATGAAAGAAAAAAATAGGCTAAACAAAACAGACAAAGGTTTTAGTATAGCACTACCAAAGGCTTTATAGGAGCCAAATTGACCCCCTCAGGCCCCCTAAGATTAAAGGGCTCCACGTAAATCTGTTCTATTTACCCCAGTGTGGAGAAATTTAGAAGACTGGAAGGGTTAGTGGTGGTGGCACCAGGTATCAGACCTTGGTTCTGCAACCTCTGTACCTGAGTTCTTACTAAGAAAGAAGTCAGAGCCAAGACTCAACCTATAAGAGAAACTTTATTTTGAAATTCACAGAGGTAGAAGAAGTGAACCATAGAAGAAATGAGATCAGGAAATGAGTTACAGAGATAAAAGAAGGGCCCTTGGAGCTTAGGAGAAAGAAACAGACAAAGAAGAAAGAAAACTGACCTTGAAGAAAGAAGGGGAAGAAAGATTCGGGCACATTGCAGGGAGAGAGAGGGTGAGCCCAGGGAAAAGAAGGGAGTGGGGAAAGATATGGGCATGCTCCACAAAGGGAAGGACACTGGGTCCTTATAGCAAGGGCTTTTATCTGGCAGTCTCAGGGGAGAATTCCCATAGAATATTTATCAGCTTTCCAGGTGTACCTCCTTGTGGTCTCCATTGATTGGTCAGTGCCAGGCTGTCACTCTGTTTGATTTTGTTACTTCTCTGGGACTGGAGCTGAAACACAGCTGAAGCCTAGATGTCATCTTCCAGGGGTTAATACTTAAGGGAGGGGTCATGCAAGAGCTTGCAGTTTTGCCCATTGCTAAGCACTCAGGGTTCAATATCTGGCCTATCTTTCCTACTTTTCTCCTGCGTATCTGCATGCCTACAGCAGAAGAAAGAGGTTACAATGAGAAACCTAACAAGCAATCATTTGGGACTTTAGGCTGGTTAAGTCAAGTTAAAGACTAACAACAGGGCCAGGGCCCCTTGGCTTAACCCTTTGCTCAGAACACAAAGCTGTTTTACTCAAGAGTGGGTAAAATGATCAGGGGATAGAAAAGAAATTTCCAGAACTGAGATGGGAATTCGTGAACTATGGTACAAGAATCTATTGGTGGCCCTGGCCAGTGTGGCTCAGTTGGTTGGAGTGTTGTCCCATAACCAAAAGGTTGTGTGTTCAATTCCCGGTCAGGGCACATACCTAGGTTGTGGGTTCCCTGGGCCTGGCATGGTCTAGGCACATACAGGAGGCAACCAAATAATGTTTTTCTCTTACATCAATGTTTTTTTCCATCTCTCTCTCTAAAAGCAATGAAAATATGTCTTTGGGTGAGGGTAAGAAAAAATATCTTAAAGAACTAATTGGTGAAGCTCTGACTCAGACTATCATTAGATTAAAGAATAGGGAAATGTAAAGATTGATAAGATTAGGAACATTGGAATGTTTAAATGGGCTTTATGTTAAAGTTACATGGACTTTAATTAATCACACTTCTCACCTGATTGTATTGTGGAAGTAGACATTGTGTCTCACTGGGGAGCTGGGACATGAAGGTTGTCAGTTCCTTCTTTTGGCTGTCAGAGAAAAAGACTCCAGAAGGCCTCCACACCCTCTGGTGTCCAAGGAATTGTTTAATAGTGCCAGAAATATTTGATGTTTGTACCAGCTGAAACCTGACAAGTTATTCAAAAGGATTTAATAATGTTTTTTTATAGAAATGGGCCAAATTAAAAACTACTAACTACTGTTAGAGCACAGGTGGCAAACATAAGGCCTGCGGGCCAAATCCGGCCCTCCATCTTGTTTTATCGGGCCTGGCACCTGGTTTCTACCTGGTGGCAGCACCGAGCTCCTTCCTTGCCCCTAGTTAAGGAGTAGTTACATTTATACAGTCCTAAAATTGCATGCAGTCCTTTGAAGGCAATTTCGAGGCCGATGTGGCCCCCAGTGAGAATGAGTTTTATACCCCACCTCATTTAGAGCCTCAAAAAGGCCTCTTTTGAGCCTGTTAGAGCCTCAAAAGAAAAAAAAATTACCCAGAGGGGAAGAAACATTCCAAAAATGGTGAATGCATTTGTCAGTCTTTGGCCAATATTCAGGTGGCAACCCAATTCTTCGGGTATTAAAAAGAACTGTCCTTATTTTAGAAATGAGGTCTTTACAAGACCAGATGTGTGGCTCCAGAAACAAATCAAAGCCCACCAATTCTTTTTACCTTCCCCAAACCTCCACTATTTGTCTCAAAAGGCTTATAAATGATTGGCTTTATGAAATCAAAGTCCTTCTAAGAGAAGCTTGCATTTCTTTCCCCATGTCTTTGAGATGTAAATACCTGGTCTTCTGCAAGAACTCTGACCTGGGCCATCTTTTAAAATGCAAGTTTCATGGAGGTAGAGTACTTTTTATTAAAAAAAAAAAGCTTTAGTCATCTGAGCAGATCAATTTAATTGATTCCAGCTGTTCCTTTCTAAATTGGTGAGTTTTGGTTTATGGGGCCTATGTCATGGCTAAAAGGTCTCTGTACATTCATGTGTGTTGTTGTATTGTTAGCAGTGAAATGACATCAGTGTTACCATTGACTGGACCTTGGTTCAGCAACCTCAGTACTTGAGTTCTAAGAAAACATTCAAAACCAAGACTCATGTTGGGTTGTCTGACATGCCTTTATTCCAGGGTGAGGCGATCCATGCATGCCACAAGCCGGGAGTTGAACCACAGAAAGTCCCAACTCCCTCATTTACTAAGTGCACACAAAGCCGGCTAGGTGACAACATAGATTATCACTGGTTATATAACAGACCTTGATTCTGTGCATGTGGGCCTTTAAGCACAGTTACAGAAACACTGCTAAGTCCCAGTTCCCCGGATATCTGGGTGAGGGAGCCTGACTGATTCCATTTTCCCTGCATTCAAATACAAGCAAAAGTTTATTTAGATTCTAAATATTGACATGGGGGTGTCAAACTCATTTTCACTGGGGGCTACATCAGCCTCACAGTTGCCTTCAAATGGCTGAGTGTAACTTTAGGACTGTATAAATGTAACTGTTCCTTAATAGTTAAGTGAGAGCTTGGTGCTGCCGCCGGGTAGAGACAAGGTGCTGGGCCAGATAAAACAAGGTAGAGGGCCAGATTTAGCCTGCTGGCCTTGTGTTTGCCACCTGTGATTTAGAAAGTCACAAAGGTAGAAGAAGTGAGCCATAGAAAAAGTGAGCCAGCTGGGCTGTGTGGGCTCAGGAAGCAAGTCACAGAAGCAAAGAAAGGGCCCTCGGAATGTAGGAGAAAGAAAGCAAGGATATATACACATGGGGAAAGGAGAGGAGGAAAGTCCTGGGCATGCTCCAGAGAGAGAGTGCACCTGAGAAAGGGGTAGGGAAAGGCACAGGCTTGTGATCATGAGAGAGAGAGAGAGAAACACAAGAGAGAGGATGAGTGCTGAGTCCTTCATCCTGAGGGTTTTTATCTGCTCTCTGAAGGTGGGGGTCTTAGGGATGTCCACAGAGGAGGATCTCAAGAGAATATTCATCAGCATTCCAGGTGTGCCCTTTCCAGATCATGGTCTCCACTGATTGCTTTGAGCCAGGGCAGGGAGTCATTAGTCATCACAGCTGGTCCTGATGTCAGCTATGGCATCACCCCAACTGGCCTTCCTGCTTTTCTGGGCCTGGAGCTGAAACACAACTGAGGCCTAGATGTTATCTCTAGTTTGACCAAAGCTCTGTGGTCAGCAGACCTGAGGCTTTATTCATAAGATTATTTGATGCTGGCCAGCACCTCATTTTCTTGAGGGCTTAATGCTTAAAGGAATGGTTGTGCAAAGGCTTGTACGGGAGTCAAATGAGGCTATTCTCTGGTTCTCTTGTTCCTCCTCTAAGGGGGTCTACCACATGATGCGTGACAAAGTAGGGGAGGAAAGGTCAGGGAGGGTCCAAACTGTATGACCGACAATATGAAAGATCAGGGGTCTAAACCACATAATGAATGATATGCTAGGGGTGGAAAGGTCACCCTGGGGGTGAGGTCCTTGTTTTTCCAGTTTTTGCCAGTTGCTAGGTACCCAAGCCTTTCCACCCTGATGACATTCCATACCTGGTCCATTTTTCCTACTCTGCTCAGGCCTGTCTAACTCCCTGCTGCAGTATTTTCTACCTCTGGCTGACATTGTTAATTTCTTTTTAAAGGACCTCTAAAATGTGTCTTAAACAAACAAGGGCTTATATGAGAATTATAAAAAATACAACAGACATTGACCCAAATGCTTTCCAGAATCATGTGATCTGGGAGAAGATTTGTTATTTAAGCTGGTTTGTATTTGGTTTGGATAAATATGCATATATTTAAAATAGTTAACTTAAATAATACTTTATTCTAATTGGATTTATTGGTTAAATAATTTCACATTATCTCTCTTGTAAAATTTGTCAGCCAGAAACTTGGTATAATGAAATTTTCATAAGTAATATAAACTTAATTGTTAGGAGTGAGTAAATTAAATAAATGTAAATAGGATAAAAAGTTTTTTTTAGATTAGCTCTAACAATAATTATATTGTAATTAAATAGTTCTATAAATCTCTTTGGTTACTTGAAACTTTGAAGTTTGGCTAACTAAATTAAATAATGAATATTTATTAAATGTCCAGACTATTTCCAAATAAGATAAAATGATGAAGCATTAATTACTAAACATAGGTGTATCTACTTTCTGCTTACTATAAGAAGCTAAAATATTTGTGTTTATTTGTAAACATCTCTTCTACCAATTAAATTGTGGTATGAGGAAATATATATATACATATTTAGAGATTATTAAATGTGTTCATAAATATATCAATCTAAATAATACTAATTGCTTACTTTTTAGTTGTCACAAGAAATTGAGGTTCCTAACAGTTAAGATTTTTAATTAAGATGGAAATAAAGTATATGTTTTTATTAATAGATGGTATCATCCTAAATAAGATTAGTTATTTCTGAATGGGTAAGAAGAGGCAAACCAGAAGAAGACTAAGAAAGTTGTAGAATATCTGTAAAAAAATAAAAAATCTTAAAGAGAATTTATGTATAGTTAAGCTGAATAAGATTGAAATTGAATTAAGCAAATGAATTTAGATAACAAAAGTAAATGTAGAATAAGAGTTTTGTTCTTTTTTACTGTGTTAAAAAATAAAAAGTTTTTAAATTATATTTATTCTATTCTAGATAATGTATTATAGTTTTTCCATCTAGAAAGCAGAGATTCTATGTTTTATTAAAATAGTTTTCTATTATCTTGATCAGGTCCTTGAGTAGTTAAGAAAATAATTTTCTACATCCTAAAAACTGAAGTTTTGCTAACTTGCAGCTTTATTTAATACATTTTAAAAAGTGTATTTTATTGATTATACTATTAGGATTGTCCCATTTTTCTCTCTCCTTTATTCCCCTCTTCCCTGTATCCCTCCTCCCAGCAGCATTCTCCTACCTTAGTTCATGTCCATGGGCCATACATAAAAGTTCTTTGGCTTCTCCATTTCCCATACTATTTTTAACACCCCCCTGTCTATTTTGAACCTACCATTTGTGCTTCTTATTCCCTGTACCTTTCTTTCATTCTCCCCCCTCACCCTCCCTACTGATAACCCTCCATGTGATCTCTATTTCTGTGATTCTGTTCCTATTCTAGTTGTTTGCTTAGTTGTTTTTTTTTTTAGGTTCAGTTGTTGATAGTTGTGAGTTTGTTATCATTTTACTGTTAATATTTTGGATCATCTTCTTTTCTTAGATAAGTCCTTTTAACATTTCATATGATAAGAGCTTGGTGATGATGAACTCCTTTACTTGACCTTATCTGGGAAGCACTTTATCTGCCCTTCCATTCTAAATGAAAGCTTTGCTGGATAGAGTAATCTTGGATGGAGGTCCTTGCCTTTTATGACTTGGAATATTTGTTTACAGCCCCTTCTTGCTTGCAAGATTTCTTTTGAGAAATCAGCTGATAGTCTTATGGGAACTCCTATGTAAGTAACTGTCTCCTTTACTCTTGCTGCTTTTAGGATTCTCTCCTTATCTTTCTTGCGTAATGTAATTATGATGTGCCTTGCTGTGTGCTTCCTTGGGTCCAACTTTTTTGTGACTCTCTGAGCTTCCTAGACTTCTTGAAAGTCTATTTCCTTTGCCAGATTAGGGAAGTTCTCCTTCATTATTTGTTCAAATAAATGATCAATTTCTTGCTCTTCCTCTTCTCCTTCTGGCACCTCTATGATTCAGAAGTTGGAATGTTTAAAGTTGTCCTGGAGGTTCCTAAGCCTCTCCTCATTTTTTAAAATTCTTATTTCTTCATTCTATTCTGGCTGAATATTTATTTCTTCCTTCTGGTCCACACCATTGATTTGAGTCCTAGTTTCCTTCCCTTCACTGCTGGTTTCCTGTATATTTTCCTTTATTTCACTTTTCATAGCCCTCACTCTTTCCTCTCTTTTGTGATCATACTCAACCATTTCTGTGAGCATCCTGATGACCAGTGTTTTGAACTGTGCATCTGATAAGTTGGCTGTCTCTTCATGGCTTAGTTGTGTTTTTTTCTGGAGCTTTGATCTAGTCTTTCATCTGGGCCATATTTCTTTGTCTAGGAGCACCTATTATGTCATTAGGGGCAGAACCTTAGGTATTTTGTCAGGGTGGGGCAACCACATTGCTGCATTGTGGTGCTGTGTGTGGAGGAGGGGTCCAAGAGGGAACAATGTCACCTCTCAGCTCTTGGCAGGCTCTCAGTTACTTCCCCTGCTACCCACAATCAAACTGGGCCCTTCTCATGCTGATACCCAGGTAGGTGGGTTTGTGTACATTCTAGAACCCTGTGGGTCTCTCCACCAAACTATCTTGTGAGGCTGGGAGTTTCTTCTGCTGCCTCAACCCTCCACAGGTTTTTTCTGTCAGAGGTTTTGAGGCTTTATTTCCCTATAATGGAACCCTGGGTTGCTCAGTCTGTCTGTCTCCCCAGTTGTTCCTCTGAGTTTATTCAAGAGCAAATTTGGGTGTGCCTGGTCCACCAGCCACCTCCTCACCCTGTCCACCAGCTAACACCTTGCCACAAGTCTTCTCTACCCCAGCTTCCCATCTCCACCCCTCCTACCTATCTGGATGAATGTTTCTTTAACTCCTTGGTTGTCAGACTTCTGTACAGTTTGATTTTCTGGTGGTTGTGGTTATTTTTTGTTTTTAAATTTGTTGTTGTCCTTTTTTTGGTTGTGCAAGGAGGCAAAGTGTATTTACCTACGCTTTCATCTTGGGTGGAAGTCACATTTTTAATTGTCACTTTGGATAAATAAATAATTTAACCTTGTTTAATGATGATATATGATCTTTTTGGTCAGGTGTGTTTGATAATTTCCCAGCATTCAAATTTTAACAGGAGACCTTTTTCTTAACCTAGAAATGGCTTTGGGTTGTTCCAATGGGTCCCTGGAACCTTAAGGGATATTTTTTTCTCTATTCGCAAGGGACAGGTTTGAACTAATTAGGCCTATTTGATATTCTTGAATTGCACAGGAAGCTTTGTCATCTAAGAAAATAGTTATGTTGTATTTGTATGTATACATTGTTATTATTAAGTGAATATTATACAGGGTGAAGCAAAAGTAGGTATGCAGTTGTGAGTACACTAGTTTATTCTTGTATTATTATTGATTAATTATTATATTTTCCATACAAACAACAGTAAACCTACTTTTGTTCAACCCTGTATGTTGGAGATTACATAAAAACCTCTAAGAGTCTACAAGTTATCAATCAATACTCATTTGTAATTCTTGTTATCTTACAATGTTATGTTACAGAAAAGCAAAGTTCTCTGTCAATGACATTATAATCAGATCTATAACCAAGTCATTTTAAGTTTTGTCATTTACAGACAGTCACTGTTTTACTGTGATACTTTGGCAAGTATGTCTCACCTTTGGAAAGATCCATGAAAAGGACTTTGACTTTTTCTAAAAGAGTGTTCTGAGACTAAATTTTCAGATCATGTCTTTAAACTACATGAAGATTTGTAAAGCTCTAAGGAATAACTAGATTCACAAACTGCTGTCAAAATATTAAGATAGACAAGAATTAATTATGAGGGACTGAATGAACTTAGGGTAATACTTTTTATTAGAAATATTGCTAATTTTTTATCTTTTTTTTCCCTGAATATGAGAAAGCTTGTTTGAGACTGAATGAGTATTATTATTTTCATGGCATGTGGTGGTTTGCATAAATTCAATGGAAATATGTTCTTTTTATAACAGGACACAGTTGGAAATTGGTTTATTACCAAGACTTTGGAACAATCTGTTTGAAAGAGACATGCATAGACTCTGGATGTCACCAGAAAGCTTTAAGTCAAGAATAACTTTGGAAGCCAATAAAAAGCCCTTTGGAGGAACAACCTGATACCTTACTTACATAGTTCACAGTTGTCTTTCCAGGTAAAAAACAAAGGTGGATTTCCTGGGAGATGGAAAAGGAAGAACCTCAAGACATTTGAGGAAACCTCGGGAACTGGAGAAATTCGCCCAAGTTGATTGGGTTTATACACAAGTGCTAATGACAACTATTGGCTTTGCTTCTTAGACCTGAGAGGCTAATTAAAGTTGAATCTGGAGATTTCTTATGAAATTCCAGCAAAGCAGATTTAAAAGAGCCTATATAATCAGTTACTATTCTTGTGGTACTTATGCAAATAACAGGCCAGATTTATTGAAACTAGACTTATGCAATAAATTAGTTTTAACTTGGCTATGTTTAATAAAATGAGGGTGATTTTAGAGAGAAAAATTGTTTTAATAGAAACCATAATGTCCAATTATGGATGTTAGATTCTTTAGATTAATTGTCTTTAGAATCTTATTTTTCACCTGCGGACTGAACTAAATCCTGAATTTTTCTAAAGAAACTGTTTGACTGCAACTTTCTGAACTAGTATTTTATTTTTCTCTTGTTTTTTGCTTTGGAATTTTTGAGAACTAAAATGTTTTATTCCCTTAACCTTGCTAATGCAGAACCCAGATAGATGACATAGTGTAAACTTCAGAGAAATTGTCATACGACCTCACGCCTGGACAGGTTAAGTGACTGATGCTGTGTAGGCCACACAGAGAGCCGGCTTGATCTCATGTCAGGACATTCATCAGGGACGTGCAGGCTGCGGCCTGGGGAATCTGTTGGATTCTCACTGCTTGCCTTCATTCCAGCAAATATGAAGATATGAGCCTTCCATCCAGTGGTATTCTCGAATGGTTGTGTGAAAGACTCAGAGACTAATTCTGGTTGGCTCTGATTATTACTCAGGGTACAGGTATCCTGGCCTACTGCTGCTTCTATAATTGCTGTGGTTCCTGCTTATAAATCAAACCCCTAGAATGACCCCTTTAAGGCTCAAGGACCACTGAAGAAGAAAGGGGTGTGTGAGATTATAAGAGCCAGATAATAGGGGCACAATAGGCAGACAAATCGACTCCAGTTTTATTAGTTAATCCTCCCTTGTGATTGAACCTGGACCCAGTTGTCCCATATTCCTCAAGACTGAGGAATGATCAAAAGAAAGGGGTAAAATGTACTGCATAGAAATTTTATCTCTTTCGTATGATCTTCTCTCCCTTCTTTTTCTTTGATTCAAACTAGCCTCATCCAGCATGCTGACTCACCTGTCTCTCTCCCTTGCATGTACATTTACTTAATCATTAAGCCCTCAGGACAGCAAGGTTCTGATCAGCATCAAATGTTCATAGGAACAAAGCCTCAGGTTTATTAACCACAGAGACCAAGTTTCAATTGAACTAGAGATAATATCCAGGCCTCAGTTATGTTTTAGCCCCAGACCCAGAAAAGCGGCAAAACAAAATGAAAGGACACCGTGTCTGACATCAGGACCAGGTTCACCAAATCAACTATCCCTCCCCTAGAGCCACTCATTCAGTACACACCATGACCCTAACTCCCTTAGTCACCATGATTCATGATTTTTGTTCTGTATAACCTATCCCCTGGAAGCCATCAAGGATTCAGGTATTTGCTCATTAGCTCAACTGTCTCCAGGTGTGGGCCACTTCCTAAAGAGAAACTTGCTTTCTTTGCTGCAAACTCCTATTTGTGTATTATTGGACTCTGATGCACACAGACAAATAGACTCCTTTAGTCCAGTAACAACTCTCAGATCACTCTCTGATTACCAACACTACCTTTCTATCTCACTCTTTTATCTCAAGTACAATAATTCTTTAACTACACTGGGCCCTTCAGTCAATTGTTCCTACTATGTTCTCACTATCCATCTCCCCACATGTCATTGTAATCTTCTGTATCCAGCCTAGACACCTCCCTGCAGTAAGCCAAATTGTGATGCTAAGAGCATAGTCCTCCAGATTGCCAGGTCTGCCCAAGACTCTGATGCCAACCACAAATGTGGGCATATATTAGTTTCCCAGGGCTGGTGTAACAAAGAGCCACAGGCTGGATGGCTTAAACAACAGAAATTTATTGTCTCACAACTATGCAGACCTAAAGTCCAAGATAAAGGTGTTGGGAGGGTTGGGCCATTCTGCGGGCTCTGTGGGAAGATCTGTTCCAGGTCTCTACCCTAGCTTCTAGTGTTTTGCTGTCAATTTTTGGCATTACTCTGACTTTATCATCATGTGACATTCTCCCTGTATCTGTCTGAATTTCCCTTTTTAATATGGACACCAGTCATATTGGATTAGGACCCCAACCTACCCCGATATAACCTTACCTTAACTAATTATATTGGCAATGGCCTGATTCCCAAATAAGGGGTTGAGGTTTAAGACTTAAACATAAAAATTTTGGGCTGATACAGTTTAAACCATAACAGAGGGGTTTCTAAAACTATCAGGTATGATAATTTGCTAGTAAGACTCACAAAATCACTGAAAGCTGTTATGCTTATGGTTATGTTCACTGTGAGGAAAGGATATATTAAAATTAGCTAGGGGAAGTGACTTACAGGTCAGAGTCTTAAAAAGTTCCAAACACAAAGCTTTTATTGTTTCAGGATGGGTTATTCTCTCAGCATTGATGTATGACAATGCACACTAAATATTGCCAATGCAAGAAGTTCATCCAAGCTTTGGTGTTTAGAGTTTTTGTTAAAGCTTTATTCTGTAGGAAATATCAGTTGATTGCCCATGTGGTTAAACTGTGCCTGGACCTTAACTGATACCATGTGACTCAAAGACCCTTCTCTCTAAACATAGTTTGTTTTTCTGCAGTGGCTAACCCCTACTGCTAGATATGGCCAGTTCCACTGGAGCCATCTTGTTTCCATAAACTATTAGGTGTGGTCAGAAGTCTCACTATGAATAACAAAAGACAGTTATCACTAAGGAGATTCCAAAGGTTTAAAGATTACTTCCCAGTTGCCAGGACAAATGCCTGACCTCTCTTTTGGCGAGGCCAAATTCCTTATTATGGGACACCCATCCTTCTCTGCCTGCTGCCCTCTTTCAACTCATTTGATTAAACCCTGGTCTAGTAAAATCCAAATTCTCCTACCCTGTTCCTGCACCCACACAGCTGAGCACTGCTTGAGAGTATCTCCAAACAGGGTAGACTGGCCTCAATTCATGACCACACATCTCAGTGGTTACTCAGAGTACAGTGGGTACTCTGCTTTTCCTAGTATAGCCCCTTCACCTCTGTGAATTTATGACTAAATTTTTCTCTATAGACACTTTTCTCTACATGCTCCATTTCTTCAAGCCTCTCTCTCAGATGATAAATATTTTATTCTCCTTTGGAAAGAGCGGTTGTACTAAGATTGACCTCATGCTTTCTTCGCCAAATCCACCAGCCTTTGAGCTTCTTTGCCTCACATACTCTACCCTCATGACACAATAAGCCCATCCGGTTCCATGACTCTAAATACTGCCTTTACCTCAGCAATTCCCAAATGCCCTGACTTTCTTCCTAAATGCCCAATTCATGAACAGTAGCCACTCCTCCCTTATCCAGTTTTGCTTTGTGTGGTTTCAGTTACCTATGGTCAACCATAGTGTGGAAATATAAAATGGAAAATTCTAGAAATAAACAATTCATAGTTTTAAATTGCACACCATTCGGAGTAGCATGATGAAATCTCACACTGTTCCACCCAGATGTGAATCTTTCCTTTGTCCAGCCTCTCCACACCACATGAGCTCCCTGCCCATTAATCCTATTAGTCCCTCAGTTATCCGATCTACTGTCAGGGTATTGCAGTGCCTGTGGTCAGGTAAGCCTTATTTTATTAATAATGGACCCAAAACACAAGAGGAGTGATGCTGGCAGCTCAGATATGCCAAAGAGAAGCCTTTGTAAAGTGTTCCTTTAAATGAAAAGGTGAGTACATTACAATAAGGTACTTTGAAGAGAGACCACATTCACATAACTTTCAGTGTATTGTTTTATTGTTCTATTTCATTATTAGTTATTGTTGTTAATTGCTTACTGGGCCTAATTTGTAAATTAAACTTTATCATCAGTATACATATATAGCAAAAAAAAAAAACATGGTATAGTTGACCCTTGAACAGCGTGGGGTCAGGTGGCACCAACTGCCCTTGCAGTTGGAAGTCCATGTATTGAATATAACTGAAGACAGTCCCCTACATATGCATATTCCCAAACTGAAGTGGGAAATATAGTTGACTCTTTAACAACATGGGTTTGAACTGCACAGGTCCAGGTCCAATTACATGCAGTTCTAGCTAATTATCAAAATTGAAGGAGGGGTTGTGAGAAATCCTGCGTTTGTAGCCAAGTTGGACAGAGTGAAAGCCTAGGGACCTAAGACTTGCAACTGGTGTCTGAAGTGAGGCAAGTCTTGTAGGACTGAGCCCTTAACTTGAGGGGTATGTGTTAACTCCGGATAGTTAGTGTCAAAATTGAAGGACTTTACTCACAACTTGTGAGATCTGAGCTAAACCTAGGTAGTTAATGTCAATATTGAATTGAATTGTAGGATACCCATTTGGGGTCAGAGAGCTAGAGAATTGGTTGGTGTTGGAATTATGGATTTAGTATCAGAAAACACCACACAAAGTGGGAATTCATTGGCATAATGTAGTGAATTGCTGACTTCTTATCACCGGACTTGCTCCAGAAAAAGGGCACTTTAGCTTGGTTTTGTCCTTCAGGTGACAGACAAAATGGTTTTATAGCAGGTCTCTATGCTCCCCTTGAGTTCATTTTCCCTACTCAATAATATTGCTATGGTGTTAGGGACTTTGTTCAACAATGCAGACAAGTATAAGGAAGCAATGGGTGTTCTAACCATATCTTTGGAAAAGTTACTCTGTCTGTTGCAAAGAGAAAAATTGGGTGGTGGCAGAGAATGTAGCATTTGGAAGGGAGCAGTGTAATATTTGGAGCCTATTGCTGTGGTTTGGGAGAAGCAACAACAGTAGTTTGTACTAGGGTAGACATAAAGATGGAGTTCTTAATTTTCTCTTTGCTTCCTTTATTGCTTCCCCTTGGTTTGTGTGTTTATGTGATTAATGTCTTCTCTTTTCACTAGAATCCACAAGGTTAGGGATTTTGTTTATTTTTGCTTACCATTTCATCTTTAATGCCCTTCACAGTGCCTGGCACATAATAGGTGTTTAATAAACATTTGTTTGAATGAATGAATAAGAAAAGAATGAATGGCTTTCAGATCATATCTTGCTAAGAGTAAGGTTAAAGCTCTCAGAAACATGCGAGTCAGAGCAAGTCAATGAACTCTATTTCACAGGTGAAATGGAAAGAAATTTCTGTCATCATGTCAGTTGTGGCCCATCTGGTGATGATGGGGGCAGTAACCTAGAAGTTCAGGTCCCTACTGTGAAGGTGGACTGCAAACTGCTTGGAGTCATTAAAGCCCATAGGCAGTGTGATCATCTCAGGGCTCACAGGATATTCCTAAAATCCTTAATGATCAAACTTAATCACTTGCATCACGGCCTCTGGTCACTATGGTGCAGGCCAATTGAGTGATCCTGGCAGATTGATTTTTTTTAAACCATTTTGTCAGTTTACAGGCCATAGTCTCCTGTTTGTCAGGTTCATGTCATTACATTTATACTCTTTAGAACTAGTGGAAAAAATACACTGAGAAATTCTTATATTGAGCATTTTGCAAGAGACATCAGCTGACAAATAGGACAGACTGTAGGTTAAAGATATTGACAAATATTAGTCCCCATTACTGACAGGACATACATTCCAAGACCCCCAGTGAATGCCTTAAACCGTGGATAGTTCTGAACCATATATATCTTTCTGTTCCTGTCTCCCACTCACTAATTTCATGCTTTTCCATCTTAGCTACACACTCTCCATGCACTATGGCCATAACTTCTGTGGTTTGAGGTGTGACAGCACAACTAGCACAAATTTCTTTTTCTTTCTTCACAATTTCTTGAATGGAAGGTTCATTCTTACTGTCGATCTTACCAATGTCAGCATATGATTTTTTTCCTTTATTTATTAAGTCAATAACTTCCACATTTTTACTTAAAGGAATCCTTTTACAAAGGCTACTCTTTGACGTATTCAAATTGCCAGCATCACTACTCTTTTGCTTTGGGGACATTATTAGGTAAAATAAGGGTGACTTGAACACAAGCACTGCAATACTGCAACAGTCAATCTGACAACCAAGAATGCTACTAAGTGACTAACTAATGGGAGTGGAGCACACACAGAGTGGAGACACTGTACAAAGGAACCAGTCAGGCCCTGGGCATGGCAGAGCGGGAAGGACAGCAGGAGCCTTCATTAAGCAAAAAAGCCCTGCAAAACCAAAAAAGACACAGACCACAGTATGGTGATTACCAGAGGGGAAAGGATAATGGGAGGTGCAAGAAGGTACAAGGGTTAAATGGTCATGGAAGGAGACTTGACTTAGTGTGTCTAACATGCAATGACCATATATAGATGATGTATTATAGAATTGTACAACTGAAACCTACATAATTTTATTAACTAATGTCACCCCTAATAAAGTCAATGACAATAAAATAAAACTTATGAATTGTTTATTTCTGGAATTTTCCATTTAATATTTTTAGACCACAGTTGACCATGGTAACTGAAACTATGGAAAGTAAAATCGTGGACTGGGGGACTACTGTATAAGGAAACAATACCCATTGAAAAGTAGAACACCAAGACTGCTGTAGAAAAGTGGCAAGCCCATTCATCAAAGAGGAAATCAAAATAACTAATAAACAAAGAAAACATTTTCAACCTCTTTAAGAATCAAAGACAAAAATAAAAGAAGATATTTTTACTATAATATTTAAAGATTTTAAAAATGGTATCAGCAAGGTACATGTAGTACTCACCCTTGATTGAGTGCTTGTGAGTGTGAATTGCTTAAATTTTTTTTTATGGCAAAGTATATTGATAGTATATAAAAGGGCCATGGGAAATATTTTGTATCCCTGCAAATCTTCCCCAAATCAATCCAAAAAGATATTTCACACAATGTAATTTTTATTTAAAAATGAAATTTCACAAAAATCCACTCTAAATATCTAATAGTAGGGGAGTTGTTAAAAATATGGTACAGCCACAGAATATTTAGGAAGAATTTTAATAACAGAGAAAATGCTCAGAAGGATATTTAGTAAACAGGATATGGCACAAAGCTGTATGAAGCTTTCGATGTCAACTATGAAAGAATATTTGCATACAATAAAAAAAATAAAATGTTTTTTTGTCTAGACATAAAGAGGAAAATGAAAACCAGCACAATCTCACAATTCTTGGTGCTGAGGGGCAGGTGGTGGTGGGAGATGATCAATGTCTATCGCAGTTGCATAGGCTGGTAAGCAGCAGAGCCTCTGGAGTTTGCATCCCTGGGTTTTTTTTTGTTTTTTTTTTTTGCTAAACCAGAAGAAAGAGTTCAACCTTGACTTGTTTCTGTTTTTTTGTGTGTGTTTGGTTGGTTTTGATGTTTTTTAATGCCATTCATCTCTGCAAAGCAGGGCAAATTTCTTAGAGCAATTTTTTATGCTAAAGCCCAGTAAATTGCATTCTGAGAGAAGACTTTAAATGACAAATAACGGCTCAGAATCAGCTAGGGATCACTGAGTGCGGGAAAAGTGACAGGTCAGATCAGAAGAAGCTGGATTAATCTATGTGGAAAGTTAAGCTTTACCTTTACAGCAAAGCAAAAAGGAGTCTGGAAAGAAGATCTTAAATTCACCACTAGGCAGCCTACTAACTTTGATCTTTCCTCTGGCCTCTTGTCTAGTCTGTTGAGCTCTTACACTCTAGGCAGAATGAAGTCTATAAAATTAATCTCTGTTTAAACCTCCTCTTGGCCTTTTATTGACTGTCAAGTGAAGCCTGAACACACAAATATGGCCCAAGCCCTTCATAATCTGCCACCTATTTATCTTTTCTGTTCTGTGTGTTTTCTGTGGACTGAAATGCCCCATCCCTTTATCAGCCTACCTGATAAACTCCTATTTATACTTCAAAACTCAGACCAAATGTCCCAAGACTATAAGTGTCTTGACTAAACTGTGATTCCATGAATGTCAGGGACAGGATCTCATTCATTTTTATATTCTATGAATTTGAAAGTTTCAGCTACAAATAACAGAATGTGATATAGTGGCTCAAACTGTGCAGGGATTTATCACTTCACTTTAGAGGAAGTCTGGGAATGGTGGTTCCAGGATTGACCTCGTGGCTTGACAATTTTTTGTCCTTTTCTTCCCTTCTGCCGACTTCAGCGGGCTACAAGCTTGCCTTTTGTGGTTATGCCATAACTGCAGGAGCCACAACTACCAGGTTAGGTTCTGTTAGGAAGGAAAAGATGTAAGCTGTTGGATAAGTAAGATAATGTAAAAATGCAGAAAGGCAGAAGTGGTGGATCAAAGACTTTTTGTCTTGAGCCTCTTTATTTTTGTTGATCAGGTAGAAATTTCCCAGAAGCTGACCAATAGATTTCATTTTACAACTCACTGGGTAGAAATAGGTCACATGGTTGCTTGCAAACCAATCATGGGCAAAAAGGAATGGGTTGACCATGACTAGTCAGAAGAAACTTAGCTCATCTCCTTGGTCTAGAGCTATCTTGTTAGAGGAGTCACCAATAGCTTTTTCCATAAGAACCTGGTATTGCATTTGGTAGAATGTTCTCTGTAAAAACCTTCAGCCTTTTTGTAAAGTTTTTTAATTTTCTGTCCTCTCAGTCTCCACAGTCTATTACTGTTACTATATCAGGATTTCTGTTTCTGTTTCTATTAAGCTTCTGTTGTTGTACCTTAACTGCCCATCTACTTGTCTGTCTCCTACATGGAACTGTGAAGTCCTGAGGGCAGGAAACATTTTACTTAGGTTTAGATGTGTAGCATTTAATCTGCATAGGTTCTCAATAAATGTGTGTTGATTGGTTTTCTGTACACCTATTATCAAATTCATTTTTTTTTGTTGATGTTGTGTCTTCATTAAAGCCATTGGAGGTATTAGTAGTGCTTGAATTTCCATGTGTTTAAATTTCACAAATCTTGGGTCACTACTCTCTGAAATACAGCCTTGGTATCCATAATAAAGTTTTAAGCCCTGCTTGAAACATTAGCTGTATAAATAAATTTTGATTGGAAAATTTATTAATGATTCTTTTCTTTGGGAGATAAAAGCCTGCATTTAGCTTTATCAAAGACAACATAAATTAAAAATTGAGAAGTTCAAATATTTTACATTAAAAATGAATTTCATGCATCCAAAAAACAAGCCAAACAATAAAAGTTAATCCAGCTTTCTTAAAATGACAGCTTCAGTCAAGCTGATTTATAGTTTGTAAAGAGCTTTTATGTCTCTTTCTCTCCCTTTTCCTCTTCTCCATATCAGCCATGTATATTTATGCTGCAAAAATATAAGTGTTTATGAAGGGCACAGTGAGGGGCTGTGGCCCTAAATGACCATATCTCAGAACCTATGAAAGAAAGTCCATGATTGTGTGTGCAGTAAGCATATCTGTGTTTGCATGAGAAATCATTGTGACTGAATGTGGGATGTGATAATAATATGCCACATCTTTTTCTTCTTCTGGAAAGTATTTTCTGACTTTCCCATCTGGGTTAGGAAACCTTTCTTTAAGTTCCCTGAATACCATCCTTACTCTACAATTATCTACAATGCTCAGCACAGTGCACATGCTTAAAAAAAGTTTATCAAATAGATAAGATTGTAGAGTATATATATGCATTTCTGTATATGTGCACTTGTTTATTTAGGGAACACTCATATATTGCACTTACTCTATGCAAGGCATATTTCTAAATGTCTTATACATATTTATTTAGAACTTTACCATTTACCAAAACATTTTTAACACATTGGTTCATTGGTTCCTCATCTTAACTTTAGTGAGCAGATGGATAAAATTATCTACATGTCACAGCTAGGCAAACACACTGAAAGACGTTCATCTATTTACCCACAATTACACAGTTTGCAAATAGAGGAGTTGAGATTCTAACCTACTTATTCTGGCTCTCAGCCCAATGTTTTGCCAAGAGCCCTGGTGGAGACCCATTAAGATTTTGAGATTACTATATCTGTAATAGATGAAGACTTTTTCAGAAGTGGTTTAAGGAAATAAAGATTGTTTTCATATGTTTAATACCAACTTAGTAGTTAGTGTCTTAGTGAATGCTACAGTAGTGTTACATAACAGATGACCCCCAAATTCAGTCTCTGAAACAACACTACAAGCTGGCTAGGAGTTGAATGATCTAGCCTGGGGTTGGCTGGGCAGCTCTGCATCAAGCAGTGGATTGGATTGGACTCAGCTCCTTGAAGTAGCCTGAGATCAGGGCTATTCACACATGCTCATTCTGGGACCTGAGTTTCTCCTTGAGAACATGGCAATGGGAGAAGTACAGGAATTCAAGCCTAACTATACAAACCCAATTCAAGCCTTTGGTTGTGTCACATCTGCTAATATCTCATTGGCCAGAGCAATTTGTATAGCCAAACTGAATTTAAGAAGGAAGCACACTCTAATTACCATGAGATCAGAGCAAGTTACTGACTCAGTTTTGCTGGAGTGGGAATTTAAATTTCCATGTTGAAGAAGGGTGAAAAGTTGGGTGTGAATAAATTGGAATAATAATCTAACCTACTACAAGGGAATCCCAATAAGGTTGCCAAATTTAGCAAATAAAAATACAAGGCATCCAGTTAAATTTGAATTTTGAATAAACATCAAATGTTTTTTAGTATAAGTATACCCCAAATATGGCATGGGAAATACTTATATTAAAAAATATCTGGCCCTGGCTGGCGTAGCTCAGTGGATTGAGCGCGGGCTGGGAACCAAAGTGTCCCAGGTTCAATTCCCAGCCAGGGTACATTCCTGGGTTGCAGGCCATAACTCACTCTCTCTCTCTCTCTCTCTCTCCCCGCCCCCCTTCCCTCCCTGAAAATGGATGAATAAAATCTTAAAAAATATATCTGTTGTTTATCTGAGATTCACATTTAATTGGATATCCTGTATTTTATCTGGAAATTCTAGTTTCAGATAAATCAGTTGTACTTGACAAGGTTAGAGTAATAGTAAGTATATATAATTGGCCAGATAATGTAAAAAGTATGCTGATGTTGATTTCTTCAGTAACTACTCTTCTGCCAGGGTTGGTCTTGCCCTCAGACTTCCCTGAGAATATTTTAAGGAACAAGATGAAGGAGCCCTCAAGGCCATTTAGCTACTGGTCTTCTTATTAAGCTGTCAGTAAAGGAGGCAATGGAAGGCATTGGAGATTTTTTAATTGTAAGTGATACTCAGAAGAAAATCTAGACAACCTGTCCCTGTAAACTCTCCCTGCAATAGGATTCCAGACTTGCTAATTGTATATTTTGAGAGGACTTGTCTTTATCGTGGCTTTACCCTCCTCCTCAGTCACTGAGTTGGAAAAATATGGGTGTCCTCAGCATCAGATGAAGAATGAGATGCCACTAATTGGCCATACAGACCAAAGCAGATTTGTTTTCACTTAAGGGCCATAGATGTTGAAGTGGTGTGAAATCTTTATTTGGAATGATGCTCCTTACCCCCATTCATCTCTTCCTTGTCCCTTTCCCTCAAATAATTGTTGATGGCCCTCATACTTCTGCTATCATTATTAAAATGGAAGGATAAAAAATACACCTATAAATTGCTTGAGCTATCCATTTGAAGGGATTTGTTAGAACAAATTACTTTGTTCAGTGTTTAATTGCCATGTTGCCAGTAGGTTTTTGAACTAGTACAAAGGGTCATAGAGTATCCAAGATGGTGGCAGAGTTGGTGGATGTTATTCTCCCCTCCTCCCAAGACCAAACTGGAATTAGTTGTGAAACATAAAGCAAACAGTCTGAACAACCAACTGAAGACTAGCTGAAGAGAAGTCTTATAACCAAGGATTTACAGAAGAAGCTGCATCAAGGCTGAAAGGAAGTTTGGATATGCGAAAAGGACTGGTTCTGCTCCCATGGGTGGCAGTTGAATTCAGAGGGATATCTCAGCAGCAAATGTTTCCCTTGAGAAGTGTGGAGTCTCAACCCCAAGCCAGGATCCCCAGCCCAGAGCACCAGAACCTGGAAGAGGCACCACATACTATCTGGCCCTGAACATCAACAAGGATTCTGTCCACCAGAAAGAGACAGGAGTCTGCTAGGGACACAGGTACCCTCTCAAAGGGCCAACACACAAAATCTTTTTGCAGCCACTCATCCTGGCCTCCAAAGGGGGAAGGGCAGAGTGAACTAGAGTTGTGTGAAAAGAGACCATGGTTGGTAGCTTTAGGGAGACAAGCAGAAGTGTTAACCAAGAACCTGTGTTGAGTCACTCTTCCACACAACAGATGCCATCTTTCTTGGGTGATGCATTCCCCTCCATAAGGCATCAGCCTGGAGGAAAGCCATAGCCTCATTCTCTGGACTCCCTGTTACCTCACCATGAAGAGCTTACTCCCTGCTAAGGAGTCAGTTTCCTGGCCTGGGGTATAGAGAATTGAGCAGACTCAGGGGTGTTAGTGACTGAACTGTGTGGAATGGAGGCGTTCACCTCACTTTTTCTTGAGCCTGACTGGCTCCTCCTCACCACAGGAGATTTACTAGCCCCACTCTCCAGGTTCTCAGCAGCCCCACCCTCCTGACTCCTGGTGGCTTTGCCCTGCCAAGGTTTGGGCAGAATTCAGGACAGACTAAGCTATGTGGCTCTGAAGTGAAGGCCAGTCCCTTCACATTCTCCTAAGCCTGACTGGCACCTCCTCCTCATAGAATATTCACTAGCCCCATCCTCCCAACTCCCAGTGGCCCTGCTGTGCTGAGATTGAGCTTCTGGCAGAATCTGGGACAGACTGAGTTGTGTGGCTGTAAGATGAGGGACATTTTTCCCTTGCATGCCAGACTAGCAGAGAGCCCTCCCTTCCACAGCCAAATCTTGGTCTTTTTGTGACTGATACACTCTGTTGGGCTCACTCTGATGGATCCCTGAGACCTCTCCCCACCACAAAAGTATGAAAGCACCCAGTAGGGTGAAGCTGGACTTGTTATACCCTGAGACATTCTCTGGGTACCTCCAGACCCACCACTGGCACTGAGTTTGAACCTGTATCAATCTGGCAAACATCATTTGTCCCTACCTGGTGACTCACTGAGAACCTACCTCATGCAACTGGAGTACCACCAGAGGCTCCTTTAGTTACTGAGACTGACAGGCAGCTGACAGGTGAAGGCAGGCAGAAGCAGATCTCAGGGTGTCTTGAGACTTTTGCTGACCTGTCCCTGGGCTCAGTGTTGGTAAAAGCACACGATGGTGTGCAGCTTGGTCCTTCCTGTACACACTCAGGCCCAGCAGAGGCAACCACACACTGTGGATTGCTTTGTAGCACCAAACATGATGCCCAGAGCCAGTTACAGGAAGCATTGGACATTTTTCTGCACCAGAGACCCCCTCAAGATGTCCCAGAACCAACAGTCTCAGTGGTCAGCTTCAAAGAACATCAGAGCAGGATCCAGTTAGCTTCACAAGAGGCATATCAAAAGGGATATTTCAGCAGGCACCAGCCCTTTCTGAGGCAAATTCCACTTCATGTAGTCAGCACCTGCATAGAAGATTGTACACTGTGGTTGGCATGGATATCACAGTCAGCCATCCTGAAGATTGGTCCCACACACAAATGGGCCAACAACAACCAAGACTTGATTGCAACCGGAGGTCCCACCAACACACACAAGGGACATTCCCAGAGCACACAGCTCAGGTGATCAGAGACTGCACCATTGAGTTCCACAGGACCCCTATTAGACAAGGCTACCCAACAGACTGGGAGTCATAGCATATTGATATAATACATAGAAACAAACACAAAGTGGCAACAAAAATGGGGAGAGAAAAGAAAATAGGCCAAATGAGAAAAAAACAAAAGGAGGAATCTCCAGAAAAAGAGCTAAAGGAAATGGAAGCAAGCAATTTACCAGATATAGAGTTTAAAAATGGCTATAAGAAAGCTTAAAGAACTTAATGAGAACTCCCACAGAGATATCAAGCATAAAAAAATAAAGAAACCATAAAAAGTACTAGTCAGTAATGAAAATATTATGAATGAGTATATGCCGATAAATTGGACAATCTGGATGAAATGGATAAATTTTTAGAAAAATACAATCTTCAAAGCATAATCAGGAAAAATCACAATCCCTGAATAGACAAATTACATCTAATGAAACTGAAACAATAATAAAAAACTCCCAATAAAAAAAGTCTTGGACTGGATGGCTTCAGAGGTGAATTTTACCAAATATCCCAGGAGAACTAGCACTTACCCTTCTCAAACTATTCCAAAAATTTTAAAAGGAGGGAAGACTCCCAAGCTTATTTTATGAGACCAGAATTATTCTAACTTCAAATCCAGCTAAAGATACTATAACGAAAAAAATATACAAGCCAATATTTCTGATGAACATAGATGTTGAAATTCTCAACAGAATATTAGCAGACCAGATCCAGCAGTACATTGAAAATGTCATATACCATAACCAAGTGGTATTTCTTCCATGAAAGCAAGGTTGGTACAATATCCACAAAGCAATAAATGTGATATACCACATAAATAAAATAAAGAATAAAATCATTATGACATACAAATAGATGCAGAAAAGCATTTGATAAAATCCAGCACCCATTTATGATAAAAACTCTCAGCAAAGTCTGGATAGAGGGAACATACCTCATTGTTAAGAAAGACCATATATGACAAACCCACAGCCAACATCATACTAATTAGGCAGAAACTAAAAGTATTTCCCTTAAGACTGAGGACAAGACAGGAATGTCTGCTTTCATTACTTCTATTCAACATAGTCCTGGAAGTCCTAGCCATAGCAATCAGACAAAAATAAGAAATAAAAGACATTCAAATTGTCGTAATTTGCAGATGACATGATACTATATATAGAAAACTCTAAAGACTTCCACCAAAAAACTACTAGGAGTAATAAATGAATTTAGTAAAGTAGCAGGGTACAAAATAAATATCCAGAAATCAGTTGCAGGTTTATATACCCAAACTGAACTATCAGGAAGGGAAACTTAGAAAACAATCCCATTTACGATTGTATCAAGAAAATAAAACACCTAGTAATAAATTTAACCAAGATTGTAAAATGCCTGTACTCAGAAAATTATAGAACACTGAAGAAAAAAATCAAAGAAGATACAAATAAGTGAAAGCATATAGAGTAAAACCTTGGTTCGCAAACATTTCCTACAACAAACATTTCTGTTCTTGGCCAAATTTTTCATGGGGAAAAATGCCTCAGTTTTTTATGAAAACTTCAGTTTTCAACCCGACAACATTTATTTTTAAAGATTTTATTTATTTATTTTTAGAGAGTGGAAGAGAGGGAGAGAAACATCAATGTGTGGTTCCCTCTCCTGTGTCCCCTACTGAGGATCTGGTCTGCAACCTAAACATGTGCCCTAGACTGGGAATCGAACTGACAACTCTTTGGTTTGCAGTTCAGCACTTAATCCACTGAGTCACACTAGCCAGGGTGAATCCCTAACAATGTTTTTATGCTGATACATATCTGTTGATCAGTCACATGTCTTTCAGGTATGATTTGGTTTTCAGTTTTTTAGAACAAATTAATTTTGAGAACTGAGGTTCCACTTCACTGTATTCATGGTAGGAAGAATTAATCTCATTAAAATATTCATGCTACCCAAGCAATCTAAAAATTCAACACAATTCCAATGGCATATTTCATAGAATTAGAATGTATATTCCAAAAATTTATATGGAATCACCAAAGACCTCAAATAGCCACATCGACCTTGAAAAAGAGCAAAATTGTATAAATCACATTACTTGACATATAACTATACTACAAGTCCATAGTAATCAAAAGAGCATGATACTGGCATATAAACAGACATATAGATCAACAGAGCAGACTAGATATCCCAGAAATAAACCCATGCCTTTATGGCCAATTGATATTTGACAAAGGCAGCAAGACCATAAAATGAGGTAAAGATAGTCTCTTCAAAAAATGGTGTTGGAAGTATGGGACAGATCTTTGCAAAAAAATAAAACCATGTCACCTCCTTACAACATACACAAGAACAAACTCAAGATGGATAAAAGACTTAACTGTTAGACTAAAAAACCATAAAAATCCTTGAAGAACGTAGGCAATAAAATCTCACACATTTCCTATAGCAATATTTTTTTCTGATATATCTCCTTGGGTTAGAAAAACAACAACAAAAATAAGCAAATGGGATTACATCAAACTAAAAAATTTTTGCACAGCAAAGGAGACCATCAACAAAATGAAAAGACAACCCACTAAATGGGAGAATGTATTCACCAATGATACATGGTAATCATTGTAATGGGTTACTATTCAAAATTTATCAAGAACTTATAAAACTTAGTACCAAAAACACCAAACAATCCAACTAAAAAATGGTCAAAGCATCTGAATGGACACTTCTCCAAAGAGGTCATTCAGATGGCCAATAGCCATATTAAAAGATGCTCAATGTCACTAAACATCAGAGAAATTCAAATTGAAGCTACAATGATATATCACCTCACACCTCTCAGAATGGCTATCATCAATAAATCGACAAGCCACAAGTGCTGATGAAGATATGAAGAAAAGTGAACCCTTGAGTGCTGTTGGTGGGAATGCAGACTTGTGTAGCTACTGTGGAAAGCAGTATGGCGCTACCTTAAATAATTAAAAATGAAGCTGCTTTTTGACCTAGCAATTCCAATTCTAGGAATATACCTGCAGAAACTGGAAACACTAATTTGAGACTACATGCACCCTTACTGTAAACAAACAAATGGAGGTTCAGCTGCCTGCCTCAAGCAAAGCCAAACTTGTGAGGCAGGTGGTGGTGCAAAAGGAGAGGTTTTATTCAGGTGCAATATGACTTGGAAGAATGGTGGACTCTCATCTCAAATACTATCATCTTTCCTACTAAGCCCCACTGTTCTTATCAGGAAAGAGATTGGAGGGCTTTCCC
Organism: Phyllostomus hastatus; assembly: GCF_019186645.2. Taxonomy (NCBI): domain Eukaryota; kingdom Metazoa; phylum Chordata; class Mammalia; order Chiroptera; family Phyllostomidae; genus Phyllostomus; species Phyllostomus hastatus. The sequence continues at coordinate 12,864,695 of NW_025334038.1, forward strand.
CCACCCATCTAATTATCTTGCTATCTTTTGACACACTGGGAGCCCTCTCCTTTCATCTTTCTAGCTTTTGGCAGCTCAGTGCAAGCACCTCCCCTTGCAGCCATCTAGACCAATGGGGGAGACTCCCCAGGGCTCTGAAAGTCTCTACAGTAACACCATGTTCATTGCAGCATTATTTACAATAGCCAAGATTTGGAAGTTGCTCAGGTATCCATCAGTAGATAAGCAGACAATAAAGCTGTGGTATATTTATACAATGCAATACTACTCAGTCATTAAAAGTAGGAAATATTTCTCTTTGCAACAGTGTAGATGGACCTGGAGAGTATTATGCTAAGTGGAATGATCCATTCGGAGAAAGACAAATACCAAATAATTTCACGCATATGTGGAATCTAATGAACAAAATAATCTAACAGACTAAATAGAAACAGACTCATAGATATAGAGGACAGACTGACTGCTGTCAGAGGGGAGGGGAGTAGAGAGGCTGGGTGAAAATGGTGAAGGGATTAAGCAAAAGCAAAAACAAAAAACAACAAAATGCTCACAAACACAGATAACAGTATGCTGATTACCTGAGGTGGGGGAGGTAGAAGAGGGTGTAGCAGGGATGAATGGTGATGGAAGGAGACTTGATTTGGGTTGGTGAACACACAATACAATATACAGATGATGTGTTATCAAATTGTACACTTCATACCTATATAATTTTATTAACCAATATCACCCCAATAAATTTGATAAAAATAAAGAAAAAATTATGTGTGTGTTTATATGTTTTTAAAGGTTGAGGAGGAAAAGTGAAGATAAATAGCATGCAAGAAGTCTGGGATTCTTTTCTCTAAGCCTTGCTTCTTGTTCAGAAATATTTATATTCCAATGTGAGGTCTGGTTTTTGTAGATGAATGCCAACCCCATAAACTCGGGATGTTAATTTTCATTTCGGCTGGGGCTGGGGATGATTCATGGTTTGCAGGAGTTAGAGACACCAAAGCATTTTCTATTAACACCTAGAGCTGACTGCAGAGGTGAAAGTCAGGTCTAATAGAAAAAAGAGATATTCTCCAGGAAAGAAAAATGTTATTTTTGTGGATTTTTTATTTTTTTTTCATTTGTGAAAATGAGGATTTTGGGGGGAAACAATTCCTATCTTGTTGCAAAATGTCACTGCAAAAATCTGTTTGAGAAAATAGTGAATCATTCTGTTCATTCTTTTTGCTGTGTTTATAAAAATATCACCTTAAGCATGGGGTAAAAATTAAGGGAGAATAAGCCATTTCACTTGGTGTTATAAATGATCACATTCTTTATATTCCTTAGGTCCTTGAGAGTTACCTAGAAAATTTCCCTTGGCTAGCTGATTAAATAAACATCTATTTCAAGAAGCAGTCAAGAGGAGAAGAGGAAAAAAAGTGGCAAAATAAATGGGCACTTAAGTCTAATCATTTCTCTGGGCAGCAACCATGGCCTGGCAGCTGGGAGGCTCCTGGGTCAAGAAGGCAGATTTATTCTTATAGAGGTGCAGATCTTGGCTTTCTTGCCTCTGTCCCTCTAACTCTAATGAGCTTTCAAAGACTCCTGATAATTATTAAGTGAAAACCAATAATAAATTTATCAATAAAGTAATAATACTAGTAATTATTGCTATTATTAATTAATCAGTATGGGGAAGTACTTTGCTAAATGCTTTTTACACTTTATCCAATTTTTAATCCTCTGACAATCCTAGCTGAAGATGGTATGGTCACATGTCACAGTTGGGAAAATGAGGCCCAAGTTTAGTAACTCACCTATGGTTCTGCAGTTATATAGTAAGCCAAATTTTTTTAGCTCTAAGCTGTATCTTGGGTTTTGATATTGGTATAATGTGAGAGACACTCTAAGATATGAACATGTCTCCTCTATTGGAGTATGGCTTTGCTTGATGTATCATTGTTTCTGGATATTGTGAGCCTTGCTTTCTAAGCATTGGCAAGTCACTTGGATATGAGGTAGCGAGTTAATGCTAGGAACATTTTCCAGAACCAGGGATTGAGAAGAAAGGTGGTCACGAGTCCTGGATGGGTGGCTCAGTTGGTTGGAGCATTGTCCCATACACCAGAAAGTTGCTGGTTTGATTCCCAGTCAGGGCACATGCCTGGGCTGTGGGTTCGATTCCCAGTCTGGGTGCGCATGGGAGGCAGCTGATTGATGTTTCTCCCACATGTTGATGTTTCTCTCTCTCTCTCCCCCTTCCTTCCTCTTCACCTCAAGCATGGGGTAAAAATGCTTCCTTTTCTAAAATCAATAAAAACATATCCTCAGGTGAGGATTAAAAAAAAAGGAAGGTGGTCATGAAGAGCTAAGAAAAGCAGAGGGAGGAAGAACATATTACATTATAAGATACCGTCAACTGTCAAAAGTGTGGCAATGTGAGAGATGGGGAGAAAAGGTAGCAGGAAGTTCTAGAGAGAATGTTTGTGAGAACAATTCAAATCTCCCTTTCATTGTGTGCATCAGGTGTGTTGGGCCCTTGAGTCAGCCCTGTTAAAGATCAGGTAAAGGCCAGGGTCAACACACTGTACATTACCCTCACAGCAGGCTGTTTTTAACTTCTCCAGTTTCCATAACCATTACTCCATAGGCATGTGTGTGTCCTATGGGAGGCATTTCTAGGACAACAGATAGAGTTCCTCTTGGGGAAGCACTGTTAAAGTTTTCCCTCTCAAGAATATGTTTTATTAACATTATTTCTGATGGGAATTTTCTTTCTCAATTTTTACATAACCATGGATTACTCAGATATATTGAGAGATTTTGATAATGGGAAAGGTCAGGGCAGGAAAACTACTTGTCTGTTGACTTTTGGGGCAAGCTCAGGCCCATGTTGGGCACTGCAGAGGTAGGATGCAGGCCTGCCTGAGAGCAATGGGCACTTAGTGAGGTGGTAGCTAAGTAGGGATTGGAAGACAAGCTTTGCACTTCACAATTTCCCAGTTTGTCTCCTCCAGGATCAATGCTGCCTTCACTTACCAGGTTTATGAGAGGGTCAGAAGTGTGGGGACACTTATAATACCTCAGTAGAAAATCATTCCAACCACCAAAAGATCAGGACGGAACAGCATCAGGGCCTAGTATACTGTCCACTCTTACATCTCTCGGGCCACCAGTGATGTATCTTCTGTGTTATGTCTTTTAAGTGTGTTGTGTCTTTTAAGTGTGTTGTGTCTTTTAAGCATGCTGCAGGTACACAGAGCCAGGAGTTCTATAAGAACGGTGCTGTGGCTCTGTAGCATGGCTGGACTTGCTTGCTTTTTTATTAGTGCCACAGTTTCCATTGTGCCAACCAGATGGTGAGCAGGCAGCATTCTGTTGCTTGGAGGTGTGGTCCCTGCTCTACCAAAGGGCATGTGCTCTGAACTGCATCTCTGAAGATGCCCAGAGATCCTGGCTCTGGGTACTGTGCCACCATCAGGAGGGGCCTGGACTCCTAGTGGCTATTGAGCACTTGAGATATGGTAAGTGTGATTGAGGTATTGAATTTTATTTCAATTTTATTTAATTTCATGTAAATGTAAATAGCCACACATGGCTAGTGACTATTGCTTATATAAATCTACTTTGGAATAATTCTGCTATGGCTGGGAAATGGCTGGGTAAAAAAAGAATATGTACACACACTCTCACTTTCAATATTCTATCTACCAAGTCTATGCATACCCATCACTTCATTATCACATCTGTTATATCATGACACCCTGGGAGGGTGATATTCTTATTTTTCACATTTTATAAATGAGAAAACTGAGTCACAGAGAAGTTATGTATTTTATGTAAAGTTACTTGCTAAGCAAGCAGTGGAACAAGGGCTCAAACTCAGGCCTGTTACTGAATTCTGAGGGCTGTAGATAGCAACCAGGAATCTATCAACAAAGACTCAGCCTCACAACTCTTGTCATTCTACTGACCATGTGACTGGGGCAGCTTTAAAGTGGGTCACCTAAAAAGCAAAGCCTGCAACCATAGCTCAGTTTGCATAATTTATTTTGGAAAGTGATCCCAAAGGAACAGAATCGAGGGTCCGGGAAGTGCAATAGAAAAGGAGAGAAAGCAGATTCAAGAGAATGTTATTGAGAGTAGGCAACTGGCACCTAATTCTACAGGGACAATCTAAGGAACTATGTAGAGTACTCTTTAAAGTTGCCCAGCAGACACACCGAAAAGGGGAGTGTTTGTTCCCCAGTTCCTGTCTTCATTAGTCAAAGACCCCCTCATAGAGTGTTAACTCCCTTGCACTGCTGGGTTTGTTTACGACCCGCTTAAACCCCTGGGTGTCCACCAGCTCCCTGTGTGGTGGTACAGAGCAACCCTGGGCAAAATGTAGGAGGCACCTGGTATAACTGAGACGAGGAGCTGTCAGGTTATACCTGTGTGCAGTTGACTGCCACAGCGAGACTGGAGCTAAAAAAGAAGTTGAGAGGATATGAGATGACGCATAAAAGATGTCCACAACTCAGAGGGAAGAACTAAAATAGCACTGCTGAGGGAAAGTCAGAACTGGGAATTAGGAGAGTCTACAGAGCTTTTAGAATGTTTTTTTCTATAAAAATTTAAAACAAATTGGCCTAACCTTTGATGCTGTCAATGAGCTGTAGTCTGCTTGGTTGCTAGCACAGTGATATTACTTTTATGCATCATGCATGATACTCTTTTAATGTAAGGCATGATTCCCCCCTTATTCCACCCACTCTTCCCAGTTAAGTTATTTATGTTGCATAGGAGTGAGGTCAGGGAAACTAATGATGCAATATATTCCAAATTTAAATTGCTCTTATGTCATTCATTCATTTATGGACAACATGACATAGAAATTAAAAGCATTGACTGTGAAACAAAATTCCTGGGCACTTGCTCTACTACTAGCGTTGTGGCCTTGGGAAAATTATTTAACCCCTTCGAGCCTCAGTTTCTTCATCTGGAAATAAAGGTTATATTACCTATCTTATAGAGTTATGGTGAAGATTAACTACACACACACACACACACACACACACACACACACACATGCACCTTAGAACACCGCCTGGCAGGTAGAAAGCACAATATGCATGTTTGCCATTGTTTGTGCATTCATTAATCGATAAAGAGCTATTTTGTGTTACACACAAGGCACTGCTGTCCTTGATCAGTGTGTGTGCACCTGGGTCTGACAGCATCTCCACCACTCGCTCTAGCCTTTTGAAATTTTTTATTCTTCAAATCCTCAGACCACCATCCTCTCCTTTTTTTCTTCTGTTTTCACTGATTGATGTACTATAGATAAAAATCAGTCTTTTATGGAAATAATTAAAAGCCAAACTCACTGCATCACACTGCAGTATTAGTAGAGTCAGTATGCACTGTTCTGCCAGTCTCCTTGGTTATTTTGAATTTATAGGCATTCTTTATCCTGAGTTTACTTTTGGACTTGTCTGTTTCTGCAGCAGTGATTCATGTAACTCTAGAACAAGAATCACCTTCAGACAGATCATAGCTGTATTCCTAAGCCTCAATCTTTACTCAACCTGATAATTCCAGACAGCACCCAGAAGAGGAAGATACCTGCATAGAATAAGTTGTCTCTTAGGATAGGAGCTGCTAAACATGATGATGAAAGAAGCAAGAGCCTTGCCCTGGACAAGTGGCTCAGTTGGTTGGAGTGTCCTCCTGTATTCCAAAAGGTTGTGGGTTTGCATCCAGTCGAGGCACATACTTGTGTAGCAGGTTCAGTCCCTGGTCAGGTGCATATGGGAAGCAACCGATGGATGTTTCTCATGTCAATCTTTCTTTCTTTCTTTCTTTCTTTCTTTCTTTCTTTCTTTCTTTCTTTCTTTCTTCTTTCTTTCTCTCTCTCTTTCTCTCTTCCTCTCTCTCAAATTAATGAACATATCCTCTGATGAGGATTAAAGTTAAAAAGAAAAAGAAGATGAAGCAAGGTCCTCCATGAAAAAAGGAGGATTTATTTCTGGGCAGATACCACTGATCCATCCTGTCTCAAAATTATCCCAGTGTAGACCCAAATCATTCTTCTGGTGGCTAGAAACCTTGAGATTTCAGTGAAAAGCCAGAGTAATTGCCTGTGGAATTTCCATTTACTGGACAAGAACTCCTAGAACTAGACTACTCTGTGAGAGGATTTGGGAGAGAAATTGTCACTAACATTTGAAAACACAGTCTGAAAATTCTTAGTGGCTGGACATCAGTGTGTCACTGAGATGACCCTCTAGCCATGCTGAGAAGCAGATTTGCTCTGCTTGAATAATGTAATTATGGAACTTGGTGAAAAGTGGAGGACAACAGAAATGAAGTTCAAGAATTCAAGCACATCAGAAAGACAGAAAGGCAGGAAATCTCAATCTTGATGTCCTGGGGGAAAGCGAAGTGATGAGGTCTGAAGAACACACAAGCAGTCGTGCTAAAACTGGCAGCTGCATCAAGTGGAAATTTTTATCACAGGACTGAAACAGGGTTTCGGTGGCAGATTCCTGTAGGTGAATGAGTCAATACCAGTTTCCTTCCCAATTTCTGGGTCACAGGCTCCAGAAAGGCTTTGAAGATGGGAAGGCACAAAATTGGAATATAAATTCTTGAGGCTTGAGAGGAAGGTGATATGAAACTAAGAGTCTGACTTGCATCTGGTCCTTCCTGTTTCTGCCACTAACTAGGAGCTGTCTCTGCTACTAACAAGTAGGTGTGTTGTTTGTTGGGTGTTGATGAATCACTTAACCCTATGTGATCTGTGGGGAACTTCAAGTCTCTCTAACAGAACAGACTCATGACCTGGAATTTTGAGGTTGCCCTCCTCATTTTGTTGTCCTCTGGGATATTGCCTAGGAGGAGCTCCTGGTGGCAAATGAGAGTAAATAACACAAATATGTTGGGTGGGATGCAAGGGTAAAGCTGTTACCATCAAGATGATAAGCCATCAAATTCAGGTCACACAGACTTCATCTCTATAGCCTTCAATGTTCTCCTTCGCAAATTGAAAGGATGGAGTAAGGTAACTTTTATGGTCTCTTACAGATCTAATTTACGAGAATATCCCAAAGTAAATGAAAGATGAAATCATGAACTGATGATTTTTGTCTACCTAATTTATTCAAAAATATTTATTGAACTCCAACTATGATCTAGGAATTTAGAGCACAACATACATGGCCTCTCCCCCAGGGGCCTTTCTTTCACTTAGAGATAATCAAGCAAGCATCCTGCTACATACAGTATGGTGGCAGTTGTAATGAAGAAAGCAGTTCACTCGTTTATCTGCCAAAAGAGTTTACTTAGTTGTACCAGATTGTATCTCTGATATAAAAAAATATGGCAGGAATGGCTGTTGAGCAAAGGCAGGTACTCTGAGTCAGTCTGAAAAAGCAGGCCCTGTCCTCAGCTGGCAGTGACGAGAACCTGTGCAGGAGGGCAGGGGAAAAGACTGCTGGGGTACAAGCTTCTTAAGTAGGCTCCATAATTATTTGTGAAGTCCTCAAACTCTGGATGCTATGCAAATTTGTGGGTCTAGATATTTTCCAAAGAGAAGTATAAATGGTCCTTAACTTACCACCATTTTGGAGCCTGAGTACCTACCTCTGCCCTTTATCTGGGCATGCAGACAGAAATTCATCATTCTGGCAGTGGAATTGCTGGGTCAAAAGGCAGATCCATTTTTAGATTTCTGAGAAAATTCCATATTGTTTTCCATAGTGGTTGTACCAGTCTGCAATCTCACCAACAGTGCACTAGGGTCCCCTTTTCTCCACAACCTCTCCAACACTTGTTTGTTGTTTTGTTTATGATGGCCATTCTAACTGGTGTGAAGTGGTATCTCATTGTGGTTTTAATTTGCATCTCTCTGATAGCTAGCAATATTGAGCATCTTTTCATGTGTCTCTGGATCCTCTGTATGCCCTCCTTGAAGAAGTGTCTGTTTAAATCCTTTGCCCATTTTTTTAATTGGGTTGCTTGTCTTCTTAGAGTGGAGTCATGTGAGTTTTTTGTATATTTTGGAGATTAAACCCTTGTCTGAGGTATCATTGGCAAATATGTTTTCCCATACAGTTGGTTCTCTTTTTATTTTAAGACTGTTTTTTTTTAGCTGTGCAGAAGCTTTTTATTTTGATGAGATCCCATTTGTTTATTCTTTCCTTTATGTCCCTTGCTCTAGGGGACATATCAGTAAAAATGTTGCTACATGAAATATTTGAGATTTTCCTGCCTATGTTCCCCTCTAGGACTTTAATGGTGTCATGGCTTATATTTAAACATTTTATCCACCTTGAATTTATGTTTGTGTATGGTGTAAGCTGGTGTTCAAGTTTCATTTTTTTGCATGTAGCTGTCCAGTTCTCCCCATACCATTGGTTCATAGCAGCTCAATTTACAATAGCCAAGTGTTGGAAGCAACCTAGGTGCCCATCGGTAAATGAATGGATCAAAAAACTATGGTACATTTACACAATAGAATTCTATGCAGCAAAAAGAAATAAGGAGCTCCTACCCTTTGCAACAGCTTGGATGGAGCTGAAAGCATTATGCTAAGCAAAATAAGCCAGGCGGTGAAAGACAAGTACCATATGATCTCACCTATAAGTGGAACCTAATCAACAAAACAAATAAGCAAGCAAAATATAGCTAAAGACATTGAAATAGAGAACAGGTTGACAGTGATCAGAGGGGAGAGGGGAGGGAATTTCAGGGGAAAAGGGGAAGGGTTTACAGGAACAAGTATAAAGGACACTTGGTCAAAAACTAGGGGGGGTGGAAATAGGTGGGGAGCACTGGGGGGGTGGGCTGGGATGGGAGTAAAAGACAGAAAACTGTACTTGAACAACAATTAAAATAAAAAAAGCTATAAAAATCATAAAAATAAAGAAATTGATCATTCTGGAATCTGTGGTTGCATGATGCCATAAAACCAAAGTGGAGCTTTGAATGGAGATCAGCTTCCTTCAGGAATTCAAGATTTCTCTATTTCCCATTTACTTTGTCTGTATTCCATCCATCAAGGTATTCTATGACCACTACTTCTCAACAATTACCTTTTGATTTTTTTTTTAACCTCATCTGGAGCTCACTGAGCCCAGCTTGTTTTTCCTTATGGTGGGTGTCATCACAGTAAATTATGGCGTTTCTTCAAATTCTTTGCTGAAGAATAACTCTCATCCTTGAAGATTCATTTGTGTATTTCTGCCCATCTCTGATCAAAATGACAGATGCCAATCACATCTGCTTGAGCCCGGTGGAGGAAACTGATAAACACCAGTGATGCAACCTGCACGTGAATCCTGATGAAAATATTTCTGGCAAGCAGTTTTTTAAAAAAGGAATTTGGTTAACTTTCTATCCATGCTAACAGAGGTGAGCAGTGGTTCAGATAATACAAATACCAATTTAATTTAATTTGGTTTTGCCTGTCATGTGCTCTGGACAGCTGAGGAGGCAGAGAGGGTAGATAGAGGCTTCTGCAGGTAGCTCAGAGTCCTGAAGGTTTTACAAGGCAGGGACCATTTGTGATGTATGAGTTCTCTTCTTCTTTTTTCAATCCTTACCTGAGGATATGTTTTTATTGATGGGAGAGAGAGAGACATTGATGTGAGAGAGAAGCATTGGTCGGTGGTCTCCTACATGCACCATGACTGGGGATCAAACCCACAATCTAGGTATGTGCCCTTACTGAGGATTGAACCTTCAATATTTTTGGTGTTTGGGATGATGCTCAAACCACCTGAGCCACTCAGCCAGGGTATTAGTGTCTCAGTGTCTCAGTGCTCTGATTGTGTATATTTATTTAGTTTAGTTTGGCACACATTTATTTAGAAGCTATCATGTACCACATGCTGTGTCAGGCACTGAGGATTCAGGGTGATTAAGGTATGTGAGTGTAGTGTGTGTGAGTGTGACCTGATGGGGGCTGGGATATGTGCAGCATCAACACATCAGTGTAGTTCACTCCCACAGTTGAGCAGTAGGATTGCCTGCTCTTTAAGGCCTCTGTGCTCTGCCAAGCATTCCCTCAAGACATCTGAAGGTATCTTGGGACTTTTATTTCCCCTGAGTTTTTGAGTTTCTGAATTTTATTCTACCGCCATGGCTACTTTTTATAAATCTTCTTGACAAGAATACTTTCCTCTACCCAGCCACTAAATGTAGAATTCCTTTGTCCTAGTTTCTTTCCTTTTCTTCACTATGAATAGTTTCCTTACTCAATCTCAGCTGTGCTCATGGCCTCGTTAGCAATTCCTTGCAGGTAACTCATACATGTGTATCTTTAGCCATGACTTCTGTAGCTTCAGGCCTATACATTCAGTAGTATACTAGACAATGCACCTTGGAGGTCCTGAGTTGCCTCATACTCAGAACCCCAAAGTACTACTCACCATCTTCCTCACCAGGTTTGGTCCTCTGCCAGGACTCATTCTCTCAGTGAATGGCACCATCATTCATCCCTCTAGAAACAAACACCATGTCAGCCTAGACACACTCCACTTTCCCAGCTCTCGTGTCTAATCCATCTCCAGGTTCTGCTGGCTTTACCTCATAAATGTTTCTGGAATCCACTCAGTTATCTCCATTGAAACCATCATTACCAGTGTTCAGTTTAATACTACACTTTTTCTAAGCCCAACAAGTTCACCCACATCTGCTTTGGATCCTGTCCAATCCTTTCTTCGTAATGCAGCCAGAGTGTTTATTTCAAAACACAAATCTAAAAAAATGTCCTTATCATTGCAGATGTGTACTGAAACATTTTTAGATGAAGTGGTATAATGTTAGGGATTTACTCTAAAATATTCCAGAAAAAAATAAAAGGCAGGAGTGAGATAAAACAAGACAGGCACAGTGTTGATTACTACTGAAGTTGGGTAATGAGCACAAAGGGGGTTCATTTCATTCTCTCTACATTTGTGTGTGTTTGAAATTTGCCATAATAAAAATTTAACACACACACACAAATATAGTTGTGCTATTGCCTTGCTTAAAACACTACTCTCTTTCCTCTGCTCACAGTATAAAGACAAATTTCCTTAAGAACTGATGTTCCTATGCTGTTTGGTCTCTACCAATCTCTCCAGAACCCTCTTTCACTGTGTACTCTTGCTCTCAGCATTCCTCGACCTCCCCTGTGTTATTCCCTTGTACATGCCACATCCCCTCCAGGTGCAAGCTGGGTACCCTCTTACTAGGTCAAATAACTCTAACATAGACTCTAAAAACCCTGGGTACTTCCCTTTCATAGTACACGTCACCACTACAGTCTTTGTATGATTGTGAAAGCCATTCAATTAATATCTGTTTAGTCTATTAGACTATAAACCCAGGAATCACCATTTAATTCCAAGCATAGTGCCTAACACATGGTATTATGATCAATAATTATTTATTAGATAAGTGAAGGATTGAATTAGAAATGGTGGAGGCTATTTGAAAATGATATTCAGTTTGTGACTTGACCATAAAAACTCTAGGATCTAGTGAAGATTAGTAAAGATGAACCTGCTAGGGGTACTGATTTGTCCACACATAGTGCCTGTGTGGTAGCAAGGTGCTAGCTCTTGGCCCTGACTCATATTTCTTGAGATGATAAACAGCCAAGCAGATTCAGGCCCATGGTCATAAAAGTCTCTCCTGCCCCAATAACCAAACTTAGAATCCAGTAGCTTTTATTCCTAAAACTCTTTATTTTCCAGTTGGTCATGGGACTGAGTGCTTCCAGGAATGAGCCCCTCTCTAGCACCTGACCATCCAGGTTTAGATTTTATACTTGGTCTTGTTTATGATCCATCTCTCTGAATTCTGACCAATTACGTAGGTTTCTCTAAGGCAGGCCTGACCTAAATTCCCTCCCAGTGGAGCCTGGCTTACACATTCTAGCCCCCTACCCCCCATCTAGATGTTTCACCTGGCAGCTCAGCTTGTTGGCAGAGACCACCCTGAGTGGACAGATCACCTAGCTAATGACTGTCTGCTGACCAGTCTGCTGAGGACTGTCTGTCACCTGGATTCTTTACTACCATCCCGTATGTCCTGCTTGGGTCTTCAGGAACAATTTATTGACTCTGAGGCTGTGGTGTCTTCCCTGACCCTCTGCCTTGGGCAGCTCCCATTAGGATGAGATTGAAAGAACTCAGGATCAACAGTCAAGAGATGGTTCCAGTCCCAGATTCATTGTATTGTTCTGACAGATCTTAGACAAGTCACTTTAGCTCTTTTGATCTCACCTTCCTTATTAAGGGGAGAAAGGAGGGAGGGAGAGGAGGAAGGAAGGAGGAGGAAAAAAAGTCTTTTGCTAGATCCATGTTTCCCAGTTACACAAATAAAAGTATATTTGGGTAGTCAAATAAGTTCTTAGAATGCTTAGGTTAAATAAACTTTAACAGTTTTTACAACAGGACTTCTCAGAGACTGTGATGCCCTGGTAACATACATTGTGACTCTCCATGAAAGACAGAGAATTAGCTAACCTTAAACACTTGTGGAAATCAGTTTGGGAAATACCTAATTAAATTATTTCTTGTACTAAAAGTCTAGTCTTTGAATTTAAAACTTCGGCTTTGTTGTCCACATTTCATGGTGTGATATGTAAGTGTGATATGGTCTGAGTCTGCAGAGAGAATGATGATGCTCCATTGAAAGGATGTCCCCTTGATAGGAGGCAATAAACTAATTCTGGTCAGGACCTCCGGTTAGACAATATGATTCTCCAAAAGAGAACATACACTTTTCATTTAGTATTCCCAGTTGATGCAAATTTCCTCATTATCCAGGTGTATCATGACGGTCATTAACCTGAGAAGACAAAGTACTCATTTCAAAAGGTGGCAGTCATGAAGTCTTGGTGGCCCAGGTCAGGATCCATTTTGGAAGGTAGCAACTGCTGAGGTCTTTTTACCCAAAGGCCGCTGGTTATTGGGTCTTCTCCAAGCCTATAAGTATTGGACTCATGTGTCTAGGTGACATGAACTGTAAAATCCAAGAGCAAAGCAATAAATCCTGCTTCTATTTTATATTACCCTCTTATGCAAGATCATGAGCTTGATATTTTGAGCCAAACTTAAGAGCTTAATAGAAAAGTCCATTATTTCAGTAAATCTGAGGGTCTATCCTAGCTAATTTGGTTTCAAAAAACCAATTTTATAGAAATGGGCTGTTTCACCCACCAGAACTTCTTAACTGCTTCCTGGCCAAGACAATAGCATTTCACTTGCAGCCCAGAGCTCATGACCTCAGGCCTGATCTTTCAGCTTCACTGAGTCCCTTCTTCTTCTTTCTCCTCTTTTTCTTTTTTAAAATTGTTGAATTTATTGGAATGAAGTTGGTTAATATTATTCTATAGATTTCAAGTGCACAATTCTACAATACATCATTTGTATACTGTATTGTGTGTTCTAACTGCTGGGCTTCTCTAGCCTTTTTGTCATGATTTCTGTTGGCCAATATAGCAACTTGCATTTCCTTAGTCTCTTCCTTATACTCTGACTGAGTCTTCAATTCAATTTTTCCCTTGCTGTTAAAAACCTCACTTGCCAGTCCTAGAATGCCCTACCTCATTCACTGATGCTCAAGGGCTCCCCACCATTGGTTTTTCAAATCTTTTCCTACACTTCCACTTCCCAAAAATTGAACCCAAACTCCATCTTTCAGAAGTCTAGAAAGTCATATCTGACATTTTAAAAATATCTAAGTAAAATAAAAAGAGGGGAAGAAACAACAGCACATATTAATGGACCATGACAGACATAGGCTACTTCTTAACAACCTTTGATGTTTGTCTTTATTTTTAGAATGTCTTCCTGCTGCTTTTACTATCATTCTCTGTTTTCTTTTGACAAGGTTCATAGAACAAGAGAGAAGGAAAAAGGAAAAGAGACAAGAGGGAGTATAAAGAAACAGTTTATTTAAAAGAAGTTGATAAAAAAAAGAAACTAGTCACTACCATCAGCGCCACCCCAGCTGAGAGGAGCCCAGTGATGTTCAGGTTTCTCCGTTTAGTGTCAGGCTTCCCCTGCTGTAACCTGGGTTCTGCATTCCACTGTGCTGGTCTGCTGAGTCCTAAACAGGATGCTCCATTGTGCTTTGATAACTAGTGGCTTCATAAACTGACAAGTGACACACAAATCCTGGTTGGAACGATAGGGAAAGAGAGCAATGTCACTCAATGTTGAAGTGGTGATTGAGGCCATATGGATGTCTGGCGAAACGAAAGTGGGTAAAATAGGGACTGCCCTGTGGATCAGGGACCGCTGCTTCTTGGAAAGCCTTTCCCAGGTGGTGATCACTAATACTCCTGGCTCCTGTACTTCAACAAGAAACCGATAACTATTTTGTAGTGTCTTCTATAAAGTGTGCTGGTAGCTGTTCAAATTTCCCAGTAGAGTTTATCATCTGATTGTGGATATAAAATATTTACAAAAGAAAATATTAGAGAATAATGCTACGGTCTAAATTGCAAAACTTTGTCCTCCTGTGTAGAATCATTAGATTGTAAGACTAAAGGACTAGACAAATTTGCTCCCCTTCATTATCTTTCTTCCTCTAATATAAATCTCAAACCACCTTCTACCCCATTCAGACAACCACCACCAACACATAAACATTTGCCACCCAGTCATGAAAACATCACTGAGCTCAAGCCAATTTCCTTTGGATGCCTTTAGACTCCTGCCCCTTAGAAATGCCTACTCAGATCTCAGTGTCCTGCTGAACCCCATATTGCTGGATGTATCTATCCATAATCCTTTATTGTACATATCTATCTATGGGTCCATTTTCCTCTCATACATTGCCAGGGTCTTGAGGGCAGAGATCTTTCTTATCCTCCATGAGACCTGGAACAGATCTAACTAGATGTATAACCTTAGGCAAATAACTTGCTCTTGTGGAATCCTAAATTCCACATATACCAATTGGGGATTAATGTTGTTCTTATTGTAGAAGGTGGCTGTTGAGGTTTAAATGAGACAATGAAGATAATGCAGGTAACCTAGCACCTGGCACACAGTAGATGCTAAAGAAGGGACAGATAAAACACAAAAGAGAATGTCTGTGCTCTCAATGCCAGTGCAGTCTGGGTTGATACATAAAAGGTTCTCAGCAATGTCCAATGAATGAATGAAGCAAGAATGAATTAAGCAAGTGCTTTATTCAAGGGAGACTTCCTGCCTATGAACAGTTTCTAAATGACATTGTGCTCAAGCTGGAGATAAATAGTGATATCTAAAATTCTTTTTCAATTAAGCAGAAATCTCTATACCTTTTTCTGATTTCTCATAGAAGTAAATGCAAATCTTGTTAAAAAAAGACACACAGACCCACTGAACAGTTCAGAAGGAGTTGCTTGCTAGGCAGGCAAAGCAAAGTACCAGTGTCAGTTGATCCAGAAGTTTGGGCAATGTACCTTGGACAGAGGCTCAGAGGTAGTCTAACTTTGCTCTGAGCAAAACTCAGCCTGAATGGAATCCTGTTCCAGCCCCCTGGGCTGCACATGGTAGTCACAGAAGACTACCAGGCAGCATAACTTTCTAGCTTTCTAATGGCACATCTGCCCCATATGAAGGGAGGTAAATCAGGGTCAGTGTCTCCACATACTAAAGATAAATGGGCAGTAAATGTCCCTCTAGCCCATAGCCAACTTATGATTATGAATGAATAGTGCTCTCTCTTCACTTAGAGAGCAAGTGAAGTACAAAGGTGAGATCAGTAAGAGGAAAAATGGAAAAGTAGGTGAATATGTTGGCTACTACCTTTTTGCGCCCCCCTCTTCACTCTTATAACCCTCTCTTTCCTACTCAGCATCTCCGTGTCTTACAAACCATCAGCCTGGCTCTGCCATCTCTAGCTTGCTCAGGTGAATCAAGGAGGTATGGTGCCTGGAGGAATAGCCCCAGGAATTCAGGACTCCACCCCAACCAAGATAGGCAGGAAAGCTCTATTGGTCTGGACTCCAGATTGGCAGGGACACTGGCATTCTGCTTAGTCACTTCCCTCTTATGCATGCTCTGTGTGCCCTGGTCCCATATTCTGTTCCAAGCTGTGAGTACAACCACTGCCTTCTTCCTGACTCCATATGATCAACTATGACAAGACTCCTGCTGCTGTGTCTCACCCCATAGATCAGACTCCCATTGATGTGAACACATATGTAGTTCAAGTTCATCATTCATTTTGAACAGTGTTAATCCAAACTGCTAACTTCTCCCTATCTCCCAAGGCAGTGACACACAGTTGTGTAGTCTCTGTTGGCCCATATTCTGCAGGTTTTAGAATTCCTGTATCTCTCTGCAGCTTACCACTGAAGTCCCAGTATGCCTTTAGTTAACAACTATTATGGACTGATTGTTTGTGTCTGCCAAAATTCACATGTTGAAGCCCTAACTCTTTATGTGATGGGGCCTTTGGGAGGTAACCAGGCTTAGATGGAGTTTTGAAGGTTGGGACCTTATGATAGGATTTGTGCGCTTATAAAAAGAGATACCAGAGAGCTGGTATTTGTCTCCCTCTCTCTCCCTCTCCCTCCCTCCCTTTCCCTCCCTCCCTCTCTCTCTCCTCTCTCTCTCTCTCTCTCTCTCTCTCTCTCTCTCTCTCTCCCCACACTATTTGAAAACACAGTAAGAAGGCAGCCCTCTATAAACCAGGAAGAGAAAGAGTTCTCACTAGGAACCAAATAGGCTAGCACCTTGATTTGAACTTCTTGGCCTCCAGAAGTAAGAAAGAAATTTCTACGTCACCCAGTCTATGATATATTATTATGACAGCTTGACCTAAGTAATAACAATGACTAATACAAAAACTCATTTTCCCTGGACTTTGCCTAATCTGCTTTCTAATGGAAGGTACATTAGAAAGGAATACTCATAGATAAAGTAAATGAGAGAGAGAGAGAGAGAGAGAGAGAGAGAGAGAGAGAGAGAGAGAGAGAGAGAGAGAGAAATAGTGGTTTTATCCAAAGTAATGATAGAATTGGTATTCTCTAACAGCTAGTTACCAAGGGAATTGGCAGGAGGTAATACAGACCCTCCTAGTTTCTTTCAAATTTCCTCATATAAATGGTTAGCTACTCCACTGCCAACCCAAACTGACCTGGTAAAAATCTATTTTGTAAATTAACATTTATAAATGCTGTTCTCTGGTTTTCTTTTCATATCACAGGGTTTTTACTAATTTTAAATGACACTGCTTCTTCACTGGAGATTAACAAGATATGAAGCAATCCCAATATTTTAATCAGTGTTTGGGGATGATTCTTGCTGAATA
The DNA here is from genome assembly GCF_019186645.2 of Phyllostomus hastatus. Lineage (NCBI taxonomy): Eukaryota > Metazoa > Chordata > Mammalia > Chiroptera > Phyllostomidae > Phyllostomus > Phyllostomus hastatus. The sequence continues at coordinate 12,881,960 of NW_025334038.1, forward strand.
GCAAGAAATGTGGGCCTTATGAACATCTGTTTTTTATTTATTTTCTTATTTGCATCCCTAGTTTAAAGAAAATTGACTTTTTAAAAAGTGAGTGATAATTAATCTTTGAAAATACTGCAAATGTTTGAGTTTACTGTTATTTAAATATACTCAGTATGTACCCAAGCAAGTGGAGCTCTACTGTGTGCACGTGTGTGTGGCAGGTGGGGTGGGGTTGGAATGACAGATGAGGAGCAGAAGCTGAGGCCCGCAGGTACATTGGCATTAGGCAGAGTGCCATCCCACTGGTAGGGAGAGGCTGAGAAGCATTAACCAGCTCTCTGCAGCCCCCTTAACTGGTCCCAAAAATACTTGTGCTCTTCTGCTGCATTTCACAATCTTTCTGCAAGTGGAGAAGTTGCCTGTTCAATTCAGATTAACACCCAGGCTAGACTGATGGATGGTTCAGAAATGTGTTGTAAAAATTAGATTATAAAAGAATAGATTTCATCTCCAGCAATATGATACTAGATAGGCTGATAGACTCCTTCAGGTATAGAATAGATAAAAATGCTAGGTGAAATGTTTCAACATGTATTTGTAAAGAAGGTGGAGCTGGCAGTGAGGTAAGGGGAACAATCAAAGACTATAAATGACAAGAATATGCTATTCTTGAAGGTAAATAAGCGTTAGAGCCGGTGGTTGTCCTGACAGCATGTGCTTCTGGGAAGACATAGTCAAAGGTATTTTCATGCACACCACACCTGGCTGTGCATATTTAATGAGAGGTCAGATTTCTGGTATCCTAGAACACAGATTTCCAGGCATCATGAAGTTTCATAGTGTGCAGGTGATAAAGCCAAAGATTGGGCCTGAGCAGCATGGGAAGCTGGATTAGAAATTCTCACGCAAAGTTTCAATCCTCAAAATTCAGTATGTTTAGAAGGTGAACCAGGGAAGAAGAATTGTACATCTCTGTCTCAATTCTGTGTGGAGTGAAAAGGAAAAGACAGAAAGCTGCACCAAGAATGTCTACCTCATATGCCTACTCTTCAGGTCTGAGGACAGAATTAATGCTGCTTGTGTAATTAAAATAAAAAGAAACACCCAAAACACATCAGGTAAAATATGCCTCTGAGTTGATAGTGCCCAAAAGAGGGAGGCAGATGCAAATGCAAATCCTCTGGAATTATACACTTAAAGCCCAAGTCCTGAAAGTTTCAAGGAACTGAAGCTCACAGCCAATCACCATATACACAGTGAAAAAGCCACCATGAGGGAGAGTGAATAGAAACAACAAACTATAGAATTAGAGTCATGAAGAATGCAAACTTGGAAACAATCACACAGAGAATACAACACTTGTATATTTCATATGTTTAAAGAAAGACAAGAGAGGGATAAAAAAAAGACAAAATATAAGACCAGGAAGATTTGAGAAAAAGTAAATAAACAGACTACTTAAGAAAAAGAAAGTAATTGATATAACAAACATTGCATACAGTCTAAGTAGCAGATTGGACACAAATGAAGAGAAAAATTAATGGTCCAGGAAGTAGATCTGAAGAATTCTACCAAATGTAATATAGAGACAAGTGGTTGTGGTCTATGAAAGTGGTTCAGAGACACCGAGGGCAGTATGAAGAAAACCCTGCACCTATGTATTTGAAGTTCTAGAAGGAGAGCATTTAGAAAATGGCGGAGAAACAGAATTCAAATATATATAATGGTTGAGAATTTTCTAAAACTGGTGGAAAAACTGAACACCTTGAATCCAAACTAAGCCAGTACAAATACATAAAATTTTAGGCTACTTGCAGTCATGGACATCTACATAAAAGTCCTCTCAAACAGTTCCAAAATTAAGCCAGCAATGAATGAATAAAGAAGATAAACTGGTCCTAGGCCAACTTTTTTTCTACCCTAAGTCACTTTATTACAGCCCATAGGATTTAAATATCAAATTTATGCTGATGACTTCCAAATATTTATTTTCAGCCCAGACCTCTTCTTTCCATTTAGACTCAAGTATCCAACTACCTGAGCATCACAGATATCCCAGCCAAGACAAGTTCAAGAGGAGCCCTTCAGTTTCTCTCCCAAGTCTGTTGGCCTCACTCTGGTTTCCTTGTCCTCTCACCTCCAGCTCTTTTCTTTGGCTATTCCCACGTCCCTTCCATTCCTTTTACCTAATTTATTCCTATTTGTCCTTCACACCCCAAGTTTCTTCTCTATGAATCTTTTTCTCATCTACCTCCACTCCCCACAAATCAGGGTTAGTTGTCCCTCCCACAACTTTTAGTGTGGCACTTATCATGTGATATGGCAATGGTTGTATACATCCCTGTCTCTCTCACTGGAAGCTTCTTGAGAGGCAGACCCTTACTTATTGAGAGAATATCAGCTGTGAGCACAGGATCTGGCCCTTAGTTGTCTATTTCTCAGTAAATATTAGCTGACTAACTGAATGAATAGAGTAGGATAAATGTTTCAGTAGAGTCTTACAGAGAGAAATAAGCAAGTTCAGGAGGAATACACAGAGGCTTATGCCCCACCCCAGTCTGAGAGATGCAGCCCAGGAAATGTTTGAGCTGACTTTGCTAATATAAGGATAAATTTGGCCACCTTGACAGGGGGCACCTAGGTGTAAAGCAGAACATTTGAGATCAAAGAGCATGTCATGAGCAAAAAGCCCATGTGGGAACATGTGAGGAAGACATGCAGAGCAAAGAACACATGTCTGGAAAGAACAAAAATGTCTCTGGAGCAGTCAGGCTCTCCAGAGCTTTGGAGGTCAAGTCTCAGAGGTTGGTCATTCTCCTTGGAATGGAGGAGCCTCTGAGGGATTTTTAAAGGGAAGTGTGCATGGCCAAAGTTATACCTCAGAAAGATCAATCTGGAAGCAGCGAGGAGAATGGCCCAGAGGGTATGGAATTGGACACAGAAAGACAAGTGGCAGGGTTTGCCGCCATCCAGTTGATAAATGACAAAGGCTGAACAAGGACAATGATGGTTTGTTAGCAAGGAGCAGTGCTGATTGTTCTGACCCGAGTGCTGTGGGAGGGAGTTAGTGCTGAACTTGAATATTCTTTTAGGGCTGTCATTTGGGGGATTATCCAGCTGTCAGCACATTTGCTGGCCTGGCTGGAGCTAAACTGATCGCATTTGTGTCTCCCTGGAACCACTGAGACATCTCCTCACCCCTCCAGGAACCATCTGGAGAAGGTCAGTCTGACCTGAGGGATTTATTTTCATTAAAAAGTTTACAGAAGCACAAGTCATTGCTCAGAAAGACAGAGATTATATCAACTTTGATCCTTTCTGTTGTTCATTGTCTTCTGCTGGTTTTATTTGGCACCATTCTTGATTTTGAAGCTGAAAACAAATAGTGGCTGGATGTTCAATATTAGCTAATAGGAGAAGACATGTTAATCCTCAGGAATCTAATATTGATGTTAAAATTAAAGCCCATGCAGACTTTTCTGAGCATTTTGAATGCCTTTTATGGAAACTAATTATTAAAGAGAGATTATGTTGCATAGGTTGATTATGCAGCATTTCTTTTCCTTTTTTAAAAAATAATGTTTTAGAAAATACTAATGTTTTAAGCAAACAGTAATCTAAACAGACTGTTATCTAAATTTTTGATTTGCATAGTGAATCATGCATCTATCTGATAAGTTGGACTAAATGTGATTAAATTCATTACTATAGATGTTACAAGACAAATATTTTCCTTGCTGCACTGTGATGTTTTTCAACTCAGATTTGTGTTAGAGGCCACTGGCTTTTGATGCCACACATTACTATCTCCTCTGTCTTTAATGGATAATGTTGTCGATAGCACTAAGCAAACAAAGACTGGCCAAGGAGCTGTGTGTAAATTCCGGCTCTCAGAAAGAGGCCAAGTGAGTGGCGGGAATTGAGTTAAGTGCATTCTGGCAGTGTCACCGTGGGCCCAGGCAGAGCTTGTGTGTTTATCGGCACCCAGTCTGCCAGGCAGCATTAGACAGCCCCCTGGGTGTGCTTAGGGACTAGGCCACAAGATGGGCTTCAAAGTAAAATAATTCTTTGTTTAAATGAGTGTCAGGGAGTCCAAAAAACAAATAAAAACAAACAAACAAACAAAAACTAACTAAAGTCCAGTGTCCTACACAGATGCATCTTTTTATTGAGAAGCAATATTGCTAGAGGATAAGGGGATAGACTTTGGACTCCAACTTCCTAGTTTCCAAATGTGCCTCAGTTTTCTCCTTAGTAAATGAGTATCTTAACATTAACTGTATCTTAGGGCTATTATGAGGGTTAAAAAACTGAATATGTGTAGAGAGTTTAGAAATTTCCTGTTGCTACTTAACCAGTTTTTCTCCTTTGTCATCTGGCCTTCTCACACAGGGTCTGACCTAAACTCAGCCTGCTGGCATTCTGTACACGATGACTGAACACCTACTAGGTGCCAGACCCTGAGGCAGGTCCTAGAAACACAATGATAAATAAGACACACTCTCTGCCTCAAAGAAACCAGTCTGGTAGATGAGACAGACATGCAAATGGTGAATTCCATTCTTTGTGGTAAAGGCATAATAGAAACAGATACTTTATAAGTTCTAGAGGTAGTAGAGTAAAGGGAGGCTCAGCTCTGATTTAGAAAGTTTGCAAGGAAATGGTTTACATAGGTTCTAACTACTTGATGGGGTTTTGAGGTATGAGTAGGAGTTAGATTATCAAGTGTAAGATGAAGGAGAATAAAAAGGTTAGAGAAAGCAGGTATAGAATGAAGAATAAGGGAAGAAATATGCTATATTTTTTACCTTCTTTGTTTCTTTGAGTTGGCCATAAGATTTGTAGTTCTAGAGTATTACCAATTCTTAATCTAAGTTTGGAAACAGTTGCATGCCTAACGGAAGCATCAAATGGTGGGCCCTCTTCTTCTGGAAACTGGCACACTGTTGTGCCCTTGCAGGTGAATTGTCATTTATAGATCGCTGGCTTCTCTCCAAAGATAGAGTCTAGACTTGGTCTGTTATTATGCTTCTGAGATGATCTTTTGGCCAAACCAAACCAAGAAATTGTTTGCATATCAAGTTGAAATTCTTAGCTATTCAGAGCTTCATTCTTTTGGGAGAAATGAAATGGCAAAAATTAAGATAACAGGCATTTCAAAACAGACCCATGTTTTCTGTGGGCAGAAGACTAACTGATGAAAGTATCAATTCTCACAATGACTTTCTCTGTTTCTTCTGCCCTTTGTCACTTACCTGTCTTTGATCACCCTATCATGGTGAGAAATAGATTAAAAAACACCTCAGTTGCCAATTCATTAAAATTAAATGTGTCACAGATTGCAAGTGAAAATACAATTTCAGATGGAAAATGAAAATTTTTTCCTTCTATTTTTACTTCTATTTTGCTATTATTGTCCCCACAGTCTCATAGTTGACAGTCTTAAGTTTAAAAGGCTCTTTTTAATGCAGATATGCACAGAATGCATATTGGGAACATTAAGAATTGGGGGTGGAGAGGTTCACATGGCATTCTGGAGGGAGGCAGGCTGAGTGAAGGACCTCTGAGCTGACCCCTTTTCTGAGGTCCTACCTGACTAAACCAACTGGTAACCAAGACATTCATACATTGTTCTCTCAATGCTGTTAAATATAAAATAATGTATTGTTTCTGGGCTGTTCTTATTTTTGTTCCTGCTTTTACCTAGTGACAGAAGGAGAAATGCAGAATTATCCATTTTCTCCCTTAAATCTCTTCCTCATCTCTGATTACCATTCTTAATGATTCTGCCATCTTTCCTTGTGAGAAATATGGGAGTCAGCCCATATTTATATTATCTTTAATCTCTTGACAAGGTCATTGACTGTTATTTCTATCTCCATAACTTTTTTTCACATGCCTCTCCCTTTCTTATACTCTTAAAACTAGATGGAAGCTCTTAATTTAAAAGAAGTCACAGTTTATATATCATATTTCAAAACATCACTCATCTACTTCTGTAGTAGCATACTAGGAAGACCATTGGGTTGTCCTGCCTCCAGTCTCATTGTTCCATCCCAGATTTGTGAAATTGACCATGTTTTATCTTTCAGTAGCTCGCGGACAAAGTCTAAACCTCTTAGTGTGGCACAAAAAGCCTCCTGCCATTTGGCCACACCCTTCTCTCCAACTTTCCTTCTTTCTATTCCCTCACATGTATCTATGCATCAGACATACTTAGGTATGAGTAGCTCATCAAAGATGTCCTGCGCTCTCCCTATCTGCCTTTGCATGAGTTCTCCCTAATGCTTGATTTCTCTTTTCTCCTCTAATCCCTCTATCTAAGCCCTCCAACTCATCTCTCTATGAATTCCTTCTTGAATCATCTGTGTCATTCACCTCCTGGTAGGAAACAGCTCATTCCAAGTGGGTAACTTCAGAAGAGTTTTAATAAAGAGAATATTTACAAAACAGGGGCAGGATGTGAGGAAATCACAAAGTGTAGAGTAGTAAGTACCCTGAAGTTCAAACAGGGAGCTGCCATCTGCTCCCTTTCTTTGTCCAGAGACAAAGAAAGCTATTTGAGGGATGAAGCCAGCCCACAGCCACCTACCTACTCTCTGTGCAGAAAGGAAGCTAAGGGATCAAATACCCTAACCTTATTCTTTTCCCGCTTTTCAATCTCCTGCCAGCACTCACCATTGGCCGAAACCAATAGGAGCAGGACAGGAGGGACAGGGAGCCTTTGACATAGATCATATTGGTTAGCTTCCTGAGTTCCAGAGCAGGATAAAGAAGATTGAGGAGTGGATCTGAAAGGGCAAACAGAATATACCTGGCACCCTGACCAAGCAGAAGGGATCACATTGTGACCAGAAGGACCTGGTTTGCACTTCTCTCATTGCCATTATAATGCCACTTTGCAATTACTTGTTTGTGTATTTCTCTTCCCTACCATGCTATAAACTTTTGGATAGCAGGAGATGTGTTTTTAAAAAATAATCTTTGTATTCCTGTTGCTTACTACATGTCTGGCATGCAGCGGACACTCAATAAAATTGTACCTAAATAAAATTTGTTTATCCAGACAACCATGAAGAAAATAACAACCCTGAAGGGTGAGAAAAGTGATACTTGTCTTGTTGACTGTTGGATGGGGACATGTCACATGACACTAACAGAAGCTCTTCATGCTCACTGTCATCTTTGACCTTTTCCACTTCTGTGTCCACTTCCTCCCTTCAGTCCTTTGATCCATTTTCTCAAAGCATTCTGATGTCTGGAATCCCTGAATCTCAAATCATTATCCAGCCACCTTGAGGTACTAAAGAAGACACAAACCAGACCATTTCAGAAAAATAAGTCTTATTACTCCCCAGTTTCGACACCAAGTATTAACTGTACTTCTGTTCTGGTTGTGTTGACTGAACCACTCATAAACTTTGAACTTTCCCCTGTTTGATTTTCCTTACCTAAAACGTAGAGCAGAGTTATTCTGTAAGTAGCCTCATAGCTGTTTCCTCTTTTGGGTCCTACCCAAGTCTCTATTTGGTCCTCTTAGGCTGAGGGTATCCCAGGAAAAAATATCCCCAACCTGAAATATGTCATCTGAAGATAAGAAAGGACCTCCCCCGACCTCACTCTGCATTTCAGTTCTTCAACTGGAAGATATATATTAAGTATGACCAATGTGGTAGCTCTAGTTGGTTTCCTTTGTGCCCTTAGGTTCATATCTGAACTCTAACTGGGTTTAGATTGCAGAGGGAGAGGCTGAGGGCTCCAAGCCAAGCTTTGATGAATGGAGAAAGTGGGTCCTGGATGGAGCTCCTTAGCATGACTTTGGAGTGAGTTTTCTATTTTTGATGGGTCATACTGAGGATATCATTGGAATTTTGTATGCTTTAGACACCTCCTTTTTACTATTACCATCTCATTAAAGTCAACCTATCAATTGGACTAGATATTTTACATGTTAATTGGACTAGATATTTTAAAATCTTTTGCTACAGACTGTCTTTGGTACACAGAAGGCATGTGTTAGTAGTGACTGTGGGGATGGACCTCAGCCTTTTCCTCTTTGAACAGGAGATCAGTGGAAAGGGGAGAGTAGTAATGTAGTTGAAGACAGGGAGACGAAAGGAGCAATAAATCTCTGTGTGGATATTCTAGCTTGGGATTGGTATTCTTGCTATAAACTTCTTCTTTTTCCATAAAATCTTTTACTATACTTTACTGTAATTGCTTTTTTAATTTATTCTCTCTTCCACTAGACTATTTTTCCATGAATGCAGGAAATCTGTCCTTTTTATAACCCGGTCCTTAACACAGTGTCTGACCTATAGCAGATGCTCAAGAGTTATTTGGGTGAAATAATACATTTATACTGCTTGAAAAGCATCTTTGTGCCAATGGGAGGCCTTCAATTTGTTTAATTAATGGGGCCAACTTTAGAGAATGCTGGGTGTGTACTGTTGCAATGGGAAGAATGATTCTTTTATTTCTTCTTTCATAAAGAGATAAATGTGCAAGTTATTTTATTATAACTCTGTATTGGACCCAGGCTAAAGAAATGACTATGATGTCATTTACCTATTCTGATTTGAAGCCTCCTGTGATCTCAAAATATCACCTCTCACCACTTGGGTTAGTCATTATCGGCTTTTGCCCAAATGAAAATGTATATCGTATGGAAGCATGATGATTTTTTATAAGCTATGGACTTGTTAATTCTAATACCAGATCAGCTGGAGTAAATGTGGGCCTGGGCCACAGGAGGCTAGATTTTGAAAGGTGAGGAAGGAAGGAAACTTTTATATATTGCTCCTCAGCGTAGGGTGAGGATAAAGGAAGGCAATTCAGTAGGGGCTGAAACCAGATTAGCTGGTCATCTGACTGAAGGAGAGTGGGGCGAACATGGCAGAGCCAATCTGGGTGGAACACTTCAGGCTGGGCACCTGGTGAACCAGAGGAAAATAGAATAAGGGGAGGGTCTTCATATATTTCTTATTTTACTGGGACTCTGGGGGAAATTTTTAAGATGGGCTATGACACCTGGGTCTACATTTGAGGTCAATGGCCCTAAACACACACACACACACACACACACACACACACACACACACACACATACTTCTGTGTGTACAGAGGTGTTGTGTAAACCCAGATGGGAAACTGAGGAAAAAGTAAGTCTCTTGGTCAAAATGGATTCCATATAGTTCAACATGATCGTGAGCACCTATTAAATATCTGCAAGGCACTGTTTGGGTGGCTGTGGGCGTACATGAGACATGTAAGACACCAGCCGCTCCCCCAGGGATCTCATGCTACAGTTTTGAAGATTTCATAACAGAATATCAAACTGACCACTCGTTTGCCTTGTACTTAAAATGTATCATTCTTTACTCAATCAGTAAGGTGGACCATCTGCCTTTCCAAACTCTTGTCAGAGAAAATAACCTCAAATTGTCAGCTCTCTAGCCCTTATTGGAATCCAATATGAGAGAAGAGATAGTTAAGGAGATGATCTATAAGGAATGGTTTTCAAACTTTTTATTTTTTGCAACAGACTTTTTCCCTTCAGTGACACCTTACCTGGAAAGTCAGAGTGGAAAACAGAAAAGTGGAGGTGCTTTGATTGAGAAGGCAGAAAGCCCTGGAACACTCAGCCCCTCCTTGGTCCCTGAAGCACCTTCATGTGGCCTCACAGCCCCCACTTGAGTACAGTTTGGAAGCCAGAGATCTAAGGAAATGCAAGGTCTTTACTCCTCCCCAAGTTCTGCCCTTGTAAAATATACAGTGGAAAGCAACAAGTGTGAGTCATTTAGCTTACCATGCCCAAGTCTCCCTTTTCTGAGTTATTTCCTAAGCTTACCCTAAGGCAGGGTCTGTCAAACTCATTTTCACGGGGGGGCCACATCAGCCTCTCAGTTGCCTTCAAAGGGCCAAAAGTAACTTTAGGACTGTATAAATGTAACCACTCCTTAACTGTTAAGCAAGAGCTCTGCACTGCCGCTGGGTAGAAACAAGGTGCCAGGCTGGATAAAACAAGGCGGAGGGGCTGGATTCAGCCTGCGGGCCATGTGTTTGCCACCTGTGCCATAAGGGCAAAAGCAAGAATAACTTCATGGTTTTTTTCCTCTTCACATTTTTTGAATTGACAGAAAAATTATAAAGAAAGTGTGTTACTTTTGTAATTAAAAAACCAAAACAGAACAGAAAATGATGTGATAAAAGCAGTACCTTAAGAAGATGGGTCTGGTAGTAGACTTAGAATAAGTTGAAAATATTAGAAACTACAGGCAGAGAAGAGGTTGGAAGCTGAAGTTGTAAGCAAAGAGTGACACTGTAGACACCTGAATCAGGGTGGCAGCAGGTACAAGGTGGAAGATACTGCTTCTGACACCCATTCAGTGTGAGGGCAGATGGACAGGGGAGTAGGAGAGGCATCAGGAGAACAGCAGGGCAGCAGTATCATGGCCAAAGTGGCAGAATACGCTTGCAGGGAAACCCTACAGGATTTGAGCAGTGGGGTTTGTGAAAGGAGGAGTGATGCAGACCCCGGCTCGTGGGGTCCGCCACATTGTGGATGAGGCATAAGAAATTCACACAGACTATCGAGTCCTGTGGAAGAAAAGGGACAGCATGGCTTCTCTCTCAAGAGGATAAAAAGCCTCTGCCCTTGCCTTGACCAGCCTTTATTTCTTTTCTGGGCAGTTACATGATGGTCCTCATTTACCATGCACAGGTTCACTTTAGGTGGTTACCTTTTACAGAAAACAAAGGACCCAATGCTGCTAATCACATCACAGAAAAGGGATATTTGCAAATGAAAAGGCAAAAGTGGTTGAACCAGTTACACTCATCCCTGGAAGGTTTAGCATGGATTTTAGGAAGTTACTTTGCAGTAAATGTCCTCAATTCAGGGTAAGGGAGTTTTAGCAAAAGTGAGTCTCATAGCAGTCTAGGCACAATGCAGGCCTGATTCCCCATGGGATAACCTATCCGTGGGTGTGGTTCCTATCTGGGACCACGCCACACAGAACGGTCTCCTATAGAGGAGGGCTCACTGTCCTTTAGAAGTCAGCACCAGAGAGAGCTACAACCAGTGAGATCATGCTCCCTTTTGTCATGAGGGTCACAGGGGTAAAAGGCACAGGAATGAATTGTACACTTGTAAGTGATAATGTCAAACCTTCATTTGAGTTTTGGTTACTGACATAAGATGCTTCCTGCCAAAACTTCTTCCAGATGAGAGATTTGCTTGCATGCTGAGATTCCCTCTGACTAATACCGTTTAATCAGATCCTAGTGATTCAATAAAAATAATTGTTATTTATGTCTATATACATTGTAGATGATATATTCCTCCATAGGGATTCTACATCCATTTTCTTGTTTAGTCCTTCCAACAACTTTGTGAGGGAAATAAATTTTGTAGTGTCTTGGTTTCATGGACAGATCTACACAGAAAGTTCAGTAACGTACTTGAAGGTAATGGTAGAGTTGAGTCTGGAACCCAGGAGTTTGGCCTGCAGCGCTGCACTTAGTGTACCTCCCCACACAGGCTGCCCAGTAGGGCTTTGCCACACTGTCTGTGGGTACGCAGCAAGCAGCAGACTCTCAAAAGTTTCAGAGTCTCTGCTCTTTTTTGTAGGCTGTACATTCTGCACATCACCTTTCCAAACTTTTCCAAATTGGATATTGATGTTGGTCACTTGGCTCGAAAGGCTGTGTTTCATTTTTCCAATGCTTCAATTTTATTCATTTAGCTGGTATCTGGTCTCTCCTTATCCATATTTTATCTGCATTAGCACCATCTTGTTTGTCTGAGCTCCCATTTAATATGCACAGGCAGGTGTGGTCTGCATGTAGATGCCTTTGAGGATGTTTTCCTTGCAGCTTCCTGTTCTCTCATTTTGGATGCTTTTGCGGGTCCTATGGCCTGTTGCTGGTTCTTGTCAGTGAACTTACAGAGATGTTCTATATATTTTGTGTAAATGTGATCTTTGCACAGTGTTTTTAAATTGCCCTCTTTTACTAATGAAGAGTGATTCCTCTTGTTTGTAAAGCAGGGTGTGATTAAGCACTTAAAAATAACACACACACACAAATATGTATGTATGTACTATTTAGTATATATGATATAGTATATATATGTACGTGAGATATATGTATGTATGTATGTATCTATGTGTTTATATATCCATCCATCCATGCATCCACCCATCCATCCATACACACACATGTGCATTACATACAGGAATAGGTCCTGAATTCCAGGTTATGCAAACACCCATAAGAGTGACCTTGAATAGGAAGTACCTATGGGAGAACACGCTCAGTTTGGCTTATTCAGTCCCTGAAAGGGTTATTTATACAAAAAGGATCTGTTACTTAGAAGTCCTGAATTTGGACATAGAAGTAATCTTAGAGGCTAAGTCCAAACTCTCATTTTGTAGTTAAGAAGACAGAAATTATGGTATTAATTTAACATCACCCAATTCATTATGACTCAGTAGCGATTGGAGCCAAAGGCTTTCCTAATTTCCATATTAATTCTTCCTCTAGGTCCCTTTGTCTCTTCTCTACATGTATCTTTGTTTTCAGGAAATACATTTTCAGAGAGAAATTAAAATGAGAGTTTAACATCATCATCCCGCAACATTTTATTGTGGGTGTTTTTACAATGATGATGTTTGACCCTGATTTTGTCCAGTACCACAGAGTGTCTAGGGATATAGAAAACAGAGGCAGAGAATTAAGAGCCTCATAGATATAAAGGAAAGTTTTCACATGGCAAGCAGGAAACAGGGGCTTGGAGCTACATCCAGTCAGAGGAACTCCTTCCCTAGCCTTCAGTGAAGGAAGGCCACACTATTGCCTTCTTCTCTCACCTGTCTATTTCCCCATCACACCTGTATAATGTGGCCCACCAACAGTTGTGCAGACACACATTACTGTGCTTCATAAGGAGAATATAATTGCCAAAGGGTCTTCTGATCCCACCACCTGAGGCTGCCTTTTTGCAGTCATCCCAGGCCAACATGAATTTTTTGGCATTGGGTAGTTAATTAAGTTTGTCCAATATTGAAACAACACTTGATTTATGCAATATGGTCACTTGGTAAAATCACTGATTAAAACACAAATTGGCTGAATCAATTAGTATTTGAAACATCTGGCAATTTGAATCTGTACACTTAATCTGGCAGAGCAACAAGTACACACAGAGCACCGAACCAAGCCTTGCACCCATAGTTTTGATGAAGTACTAAAGCATATGAGTATAAACTTAGGTAGAAATTTTGCAAAGAAATTCTTGCTAAATGAGCTGGCTGGTGGGGATTTTCTACTTTAGAACAAGAAACTTGGGATAGGAAACCTGCAGTGGGGTTGAGCTAGAGCATGGTGCTGCTTATGTGCCTAGGGGTGAGGTAGAAAAAGATCAGGCAACTGGTGCTTCTGTAAGGCCACTGGGGAGTCAGACCATTGAGGACCTTGTCTGGATGGCCTGGTTATAAAGTGGCTTATAACTGTTTAGTGATTCATCAGTTCAGCTTAGTGAGAGAGACCGCTGGTGCACATAGGCATAGCCAAGGCCCCCTATTTTTGATATTTTAGGGACAGAGCAGTTTATGGACTGAACTTTGTTTTTACCTTGTGGTCTTGGAACCTAAACACATGAGCTGACTATGGAATTATGTAAATGCAGTCTAGTTATCTCTGTGATCAAGTAGCTGTGAGATCATTATTCTTTCTACTTATTAATAATGTTTGTCAGTAATTCATTTATTCATTCATTTTTAATTTTGATTTTCAATCAATTTTAGATTTACAGAAGTTCCATTTTTTCCCTGCCCCCTTCAAATATTTTAATGCATAATTGTTAAAAATAACAGCCTTCTCTAACATAATCACAGTACAATATATAAATACTCTATTTCTCATCAAAGTTTCACCCATTAATTTTAGCATCCATACATAATTCTTGCTTTATTTATTATTGAATAACCAATTTAGTGACTATATACTAGGTTTTAGCTATTGGACCAGACACATAGATGGATATAACTCAAACTCTACCCTTGGTCTATTAGAAAAACAGAAACCTAAACAAATACATTATAGTCAGGGTGGCAAGTGCAGTAAGGACAGAGAAAGGCTAGGTCAGAAGAGGTCAGAACAAACATTATCTGGGGAAGGGAGATCAGGGAGGACCCCGCAGAAGAATCAATTTCTAGAGGGAATGTCTTCAGTTTAGAGCTGAGGACATATTCTGAGCCCTATACATTATTAGGGTGATGTAAAGTCCTAGCTTCTCTAAATTGAAGATGTCACTAACTCCTGCATTTTTATCTCAATATTTCTCAGTATTTTTAAAATTTTTGACCCCTATCCACTGTAAAATATATACTTCACATTTATGAAGTATATATTTTGCACACACAAGCACACGCACAGAAATACAATCCCCAAGAACAATTTTTGTTCCTTTACTTTTTTCTTTAATTTTATTATTTACATTATTACAAATATCCCCATTCTCCCCTTCCTTTACCTGCCTTCACCCAGTCCTCTTTAAGAACAATTGTTAATATTACTACTTGTGATGTATTTTTATATTTTCTATTCTATTCTGTTCAAGTTTTTTTCTATTCTGTTAATAAATGCAGTGCTAATATATTCAATATGTGGGAATGAGGCCATGGAACCCACATTTTCAACAAGCTAGCCTTGCCACTCTGATGCTGACCTAGGATACTGGCATAGGGAAAGGGGGAAAGTACTTGAAGACAACAGGAGTGGCCCATGGTGGCTCTGTGTAGTAGATAAGAATCCCAACGTTTATACATAGGAAAGCCCTGCTCTAGTTGATATGTTAGATCCATATCATCAAAGAGTTCATTCGCTGAGTTACAGCTACTGGCATGGGGAAGGAAACCAGTGCCAAGATTCCTTGAAAGCTTGGGTCCATCAGTGTTTGTGGGTGGACAGAAGAAACTGATGGAATTGCTCTGAAAAGATGGGAGACTTCTCCCATGAAAGAGAGGAAAGGCTGGTAAAGTGATTCATTCCATTCTGCTAATGCCTTATCCACCCCCATGATACTATTGTGGATGCTTAAGCTGCTGTGTTGAAAGGCAGATGGACTTGAGAAAAAAAAGACTATACAATCCTGGGACTCTGAAAACAGATTTCTTGTGCCTCTATAAGATACTTAAAAATGTGAGTCTTTGATCAAGTGACAGCTTACCTCTGATTGGCAGATACTTTTTCTCTTTGTAGCACATTTGACCCTAAGTAATAAAGTCTTCCAAGTTCCTATAAACCAGATTGTCCTTTATTTTAAGGACACAAGACCCAGAAGGGCCAGAAGTACAGAAAAGGGGCTACTGACAAATAATAGAGATATGCACCCAGCAGTCAAGGAGTAGGATGGGGGACTCTGGAGAGAGCAGCATGTGAAGAAGGCAAGAGGTGGCACACTGCCACATAATGCTGGAAATTTTGGAAATTGTGTCAAGAGGCATTTCTGGGATCATGGAGGTACTTTAAAATCTTGCTAAAGGAAGCTTAGGTTTTACTTTGCAGTGATGGGCAGTCAGGTGAGGATGTTAAGAAACATGATCATTTATTGACTTCCTTAAAAGAGGAAAATACAAAGAAAGAAAGATGGGTTAGATGGTAACTTCAGTGGCTTTGATAAAAGGTGCCAAAGAGCTGCAAGTTGGGAGTGGTGGTGATAGTGGGGGCGGGGGGGTGGTGGTGGTTTGGGGGGGGTGGGGGGGTGAGGGGGGGTGATGGTTCTATCTTCTAAGCATCCTCCTCCCACCCTGGTCACTAGAATGTGAAGCCTATGAAGGGTTAAACTTGATTTTTCCCTCTTTTCAACATATACAGTTGCCTGACATGTAGCAAGTAATCAATGAAAACTGAATTAATATCTGTATAATTTCATCATATTATTCAAATAATGATATGGGGAAACATACCTTCCAGAATAATCATTTGGCCTAAATCAGAGGTTATTAGTCCTGGTTGCTCATTAAAATCACTCAAAAGTCTCTTTTAAGATGGATAGCCCATTTTTTCCAGGTCCTCAGCATTATAACTAAAAAGCATCGTAAGTTTCTAAAAGATGGAGGAATGACAAAGCAGTGAACTCTCTCTGTATTTTTTTAATGTCTCTCATACATCTTGAACTGCCAACAGGTACCAATATTGCTTTGCTTCAACTGAATATCAATGTTAAAACTGCACCTCCCCACCTCTCCATCACTTCATCTGACCCAGCAAGAATTTTATCTTCTACTCATACCATTGGAAGCACATATTCCCCGCACTTGATTCCCCCACTGAGGGTGTCCTTAGGGACCAGGGAATTAACATTCCTTCCCCACCTGGCAAACATAGGCAATGCTCTGATATTCCTGCCAGGATAGTGTCAGCACAGCATAGTGACAGGCTGAGCTTCCACCTGTACCCAGCAACAAGGAGGCAGATGGAGGTGGTAGGAAGTAGGGTAGCTGACAGTCTGCTTCACTCCCTCCCCTTGTGTCAGAGGGAACCAATCAGGAGCTGAGGATCTACCTCCACCCTGCAGAAACAAAAAAGAAAACAAAACCTTAAAGGAATTGAAATCATACAGAATATATTCTCTGACCATAATGGAATGAAACTAGGAATAAATTACAGAAAGGCAACAGAAAAATCTTCAAACAATTTGAAATTAAACAATATTTTTAATAACGTATGAGTCAAAGAGAAAGTCTCAAAGGAAATAAAAGAACATATAGAGCTGAATAAAAGTGAAAATACAACATACCAAAATAGATGGGACACAGTTACAATAGGGCAAAGAGGGAAATTTATAGCAATAAAAGCTTATATTTAAAAAAAGAAAAAACTTAATAATTTAAGTTTTCATTTAAAAAAGCTGGAATAAAAATAGCAAGCAGAAGAAAGAAAATAAATGTAAGAGCAGATATTAATTAAATCAAAATAAGAAAATAGAAAAGAGAATCAATAAAACAAAAAATTCTTTAAAAATCAACAAAATTGATTAACCTCTAAGAAGACTGACAAACATAAAAATAGAAAACACACAAATCACAAATATCATGAATGAAAAGGAGATTATCACTACAGATCCTACAGCCATTAAAAAATAATGAAGAAACACTATCAACTTATAAATTTGACAATTTAGAAGAAATAAATCAATTTGTCAAAGACCATAAATTATCAAAATTCATCCAGAAAAAATAGACCAGAGGTGTCAAAGTCATTTTCACGGGGGGCCACATTAGTGTTGTGGTTGCCTTCAAAGGGCTGAATGTAATTTTAGGACTGTATAAATGTAACTATTCCTTAACATTAAGGAGTTGAAATTACTTTCAGCCTTTTGAAGGCAACTGCAAGGCTGATGTGGAACCCGGTGAAAATGAGTTTGACACCTCTGAAATAGATATTTAAAATTTTTATTTTTAATAGCTCCTGAGAGAAAAATCTTTAGGTTTATATTGATTCACTGGAGAATTCTACCAAACATTTAAAGAAAAATTAACATCAATTCTATATAATCTATTCCAGAAAAATAAGAAGGAACACTTCCCAATTCATTTTATGAGGCCAGAACTATCCTGATACCAAAACCAGACAAAGACAATAAGAAAAAAGTAAACAGGCCAATATCAGCCAAGAACTTAAGACACAAAATCCTTGACAAAATATTAACAAATTTAACCCATCAATTTATAAAACAAATTATACACCATGGTCAAGTGGGATTTATTTCAGGTATGCAAAACCAGTTCAAAATTTAAAATCAATCAATAGAATCTAACACAAGATCAACTGACTAAAGAAGAAAAGTCAATTGACATAATCATGTCAATTGGCACAGAAAAAGCACTATACAAAATAAATATCCTTCAATGGTAAAACCTCTCAAAAAGTAGTAATGGAGGGAAACTCTCAACTAAATGAAAAGCATTTACTAAAGTTTACTGCAAACACTCTACTTAATGTTGATAAACTGAAGGATTTCTCACTAAGGTTGAGAACAGGCAAATATATTTATTTTCACCACACTTATTTAATTTAACATAGTACTAAAAACATAATCCATACAAGAGAAAAGAGATAAATTGTGCTTCATCAAAATTTAAAAATCTTTGCTCCATGAAACACCCAGTTCAAAAGATGAAGAGATAATCTGGAAGAAAAATATTTGCAAACCACATATTCCATAAAGGGCTGGTCACTAGAATATATTTTAAAAAAACTCCTAAGTCAGCATTTAAAAAATAAGCAATCTAAATAGAAACTGGACAAAGGATGAAGAGGCTATGCTAACACATAAATACATGAAAAGATGTGCAACATCATTAGACATCAGGTAAATGCAAATTTCAACCACAATGAGATATTACTACACACAAAATAGCTAAAATATAATATAGTGACAATAACAAATGCTGGGAGGATGGAGAGAAACTGGCTCACTCAAATTTTCTGGTGGTAATGTAATTAATAATATAGCCACATTAGAAAGCAGTCAGGCAATTTCTTTTTTTATTTTAATTGTTGTTCAAGTACAGTTTTCTGCCCTTTACTCCCATCCCAGCCCACCCCCCAGCCCTCTCCACCTCCCTCCTGTCTCCATCCCCCCCTTGTTATTGTCCATGTGTCCTTTATACTTGTTCCTTCAAACCCATCCCCCCTTCCCCTGAAATTCCCTCCCCTCTCCCTTCTGGTCACTGTCAACCTATCCTCAATTTCAGTGTCTTTGGTTATATTTTGCTTATTTGTTTGTTCTGTTGATTAGATTCCTGTTAAAGGTGAGATCATATGGTATTTGTCTTTTACCACCTAGCTTATTTCACTTAGCATAATGCTTTCCAGCTCCATCCATGCTGTGGCAAAGAGTAGGAGCTTCTTCTTTCTTTCTGCTGCATAGAATTCCATTGTATAAATGTACCATAATTTTTTGATCCATTTTTTTACCGATGGGTTACCATATGACCCAGAAAATGCACTCTTGGGCATTTATCCAAAGGCATGAAAACTTATTTTCACACAAAACTATGTGCACAAATGTTCATATGTGCTGTATTCATAATAGCCTAAAACATGAAGCAATTGAGATGTCCTTCAACCAGTGAATGGTTAAACAAAATGTGGTACATCCATACTGTGAAACACTGCTCAGCAACAAAAAACAATATGTTGATAAACACAACAATTTAGATGAGCCTCAAGGAATTATACTAAGTGGGAAAAAAAGCTAATCCCAAATTGTCACATGCTGGGTGTTTCTATCTGTTCAAAATTCTTAAAATGACAAAACTAAAAATCAAGAACAGATTAGTGATTGGCAGGGTTTGAGGATGGGGTAGAAATGGGAGAGAAGTGGTCATGGCTATGAAAAAGCAACAGGAAGAATCTGTGTGGTGATAAAACTGTCCTGTTTCTTGACACTACAAATATCAGCATCCTGGTTATTAAATTGCACTATATTTTTGAAAGATGTTACCAGCAAGGGAAATTGGGGTAAAAGAAAACACAAAAATTTCTCTGTGTTATTTCTTACAATTGCATGTGAATCTACAACTGCATCAAAATAAAAATTAATGTTTTAATAAAATACCCAAGAAACTTTAAAAATATTCATGCTTAGATTGCTCAACACATTCTGCCTCCCAGATTCTTATATAGCTGATTTTGGGTAGGGCCAATTCCGCCTCCCAATTCAATTTTTTAAGGTTTCCCATGAGATTTTAATGTACGGCAGGGTTGAGAACTTCTGGCCCCAATATGAACTGGTTCAGTCTACACTACTGGACAGGGATACTCATCTGCCAGAACTTTATATTTTTTCTTCCTCCATTGGTGTCACTTGACCTTGATAAGTTTTCTAAGTGCAAAGACTGTATCCATGAATCAGTGGTACAGTGCCTAGTTCTCTCAGAGAGACACTTAAAATTTTGCTGCTGCTGAAGATGATGGTGGTGCTGATGCTGCTACTCATGTTGCTTGGTAATAATCATTGATCTAGTTGTACTTCTATCACCTAGTCAGGTAGATTTGAATACTGAAATTATACATTTATCATATTGGATCCTCAGGGAATCTGAGAATGGGAAAAAGATAAACAGGCATGCTTGCCTTCTCTTCTTGCATAAATTAGAGCTACTGGCTTATGCATTCTGAACATATGTTTGGTAACAGTTATGAGTTGAGCATATGTTGTTTTAGGAGATTATTTAAATCTTTCTCTAAATCCAAAGAAATCTTTTCTGAATATAAAGAGGCCGACAAAGCACTCTGAGCAACCAGAGGTATTGTCATGAATTCTATTCTGTTTTTCCCCAGTTGTTTTGAATCATGTGCAGGTTTTCTGACTGTAATCTTGGTCATCTTTGTTGGTCCAGGGCTCTTATGAATAACTATTTTGCTGAAATGATTGGCTATTAATTTTAGCTGTTTGTAATTTGTTTTTAATTAGGATGTTATTTTCACTATAAATAAACATGTATGGCTGTTAGGAGTAGATAAAGGTTGTTGTAGAGTTACTGATGAGGCCTAGGACTCACACAATCATTTGTTGAGTGCCTGGTATGGGCTAGGCACTCTGCTAACAAGCTTCTGGGGGGTGCTGTGGAGTTCTAATAATTTGAGAACAAATATATCTTCATAAAAACTAATATTATTCCCAGGCATCATGCATATTATTTGGCATGTAGGGTTGATTCGTTTTAGCATCTCTTTAAAAGTAACAGCTCTTTAGTTTCCTTTTCCTTCTTCTCACTTCAACTCCCAAAATTTACATGCTGGCTCCATCTCCCAAACTGCTAATAGCACTTGCCACACATGCATTAGGCCCCTTTTCTTTCCCCATCCCCCCACATCTCCGGATGGAATCTCCGTCTGTGCTCTTCCTTCTACCCAGAGCACTGGAAGATGTGTTTTACCTCCTGTCTATAGCTCATTCTATCAAGTCAACTTATTCTATCATGTTCTTTCTTCTCTGTGATTTTGCTTCATCAGTATTCACCTTTCCCTCTCCTATAACTTCAACCTTTTCAAGCCTCTGCAAGAAAACATGCTCAACTCTCTCTTTTTCTAAATTGAATTTTGGGGCCTCTTTAATGTTCCCTTTAGCTATTCACCCATTTCTCTTCTTATTTTTTTCCATCAAAATTTCTTGAAAGTTACCTTTTAAAAATAAATTGTATTGATTATGCTATTAAAATTGTCCCAATTTTCCCCATTTGACCTCTTTGCTGAATACCCCCATTCCCTCCAGCAATTCCTCCTTAGTTCATGTCCATGGGTCATGCATATAAGTTTTTTCCCTTCACTTTTCCTACTATCCTTAACATCCCCCTATCTATTTTGTACCTGCCAATTATTCTTCTTAATCCCTGAACCTTTTACCCCATTCTCCCCCTTTCCTTCTCAGCTGATAACTCTCCCTGTGATCTCCATGTCAATGATTCTGTTCTTGTTCTACTTGTTTGCTTAATTTGTTTGTTTGTTTTTTGATTCATTTGTTGATGGCCGTGAATTTGTTGTCATTTTACTGTTCACAGTTTTGATCATATTTTTCTTAAATAAGTCCCTTTAACATTTCATGTAATAATGGCTTGGTGATGATGAACTCCTTCAGCTTTTCCTTGTCTGAGAAGCACTTTATCTGCTCTTCCATTATAAATGATACCTTTGCTGGATAGAGTAATCTAGGTTGTAGGTCCTTGCTTTTATCACTTTGAATACTTCTTGCCAGTCCCTTGTAGCCTGTAAAGTTCCTCTCGAGAAATCAGCTGATAGTCTTATGGAAACTCCTTTGTAGGTAACCCTCTGCTTTTCTCTTGCTGCTTTTAAGATTCTTTATCTTTAACTTTCAGCATTTTAATTATGGTGTGTCGTGATGTGGTCCTCTTTGGGTCCATCTTGGTTGGGACTCTCTTTGCTTCCTGGACTTGTATGTCTATTTCCTTTACCAAATTAAGAAAGTTGTTTTCATTATTTTTTCAAATAAGTTTTCAGTTTCTTGCTTTTCCTTTTCTTCTTCTGGCATCCCCATGATTCAGTTGTTGGTATGTTTGGAGATGTCCTAGAGGCTTCTTATTCTATCCTCATTTTTTAGATTCTTATTTCTTTTTGCTGTTCTGGATGAATGCTTATTTATTCCTTATGTTCCAAATCATTGATTTGATACTCAGTTTTATCCCCTCCATTGTTGGTTCTCTGTAGATTTTTCTTTTTTTCACTTAATGTAAACTTCATTTCTGCCTGGGTCATTTTTATGTTGTTGCCCATATTCAGTGGGTTCTTTGAGGGTTCTGATCACCAGTGTTTTGAACTCTGCATCTAATAGGTTGGTTATCTCCATTTTATTTAATCCGTTTTCTGAATTTTTGTTTTGTTCTTTCATTTGGGCCATATTTCTTTTTCTCTTCAGTTTGACAGACTCCCTGTGTTTGTTTCTGTGTATTAGGCAGAGCTTCTTTGACT
Source organism: Phyllostomus hastatus (assembly GCF_019186645.2). Taxonomy (NCBI): domain Eukaryota; kingdom Metazoa; phylum Chordata; class Mammalia; order Chiroptera; family Phyllostomidae; genus Phyllostomus; species Phyllostomus hastatus. Next base: position 12,904,442 of record NW_025334038.1, read on the forward strand.
CCCTGTCTTAGTAGCATGACTTATTGTAGAAGAGCAGACCTGTAAATTGTGTGGGGAAGAGCCTAAGTAATTGCCAGGGTGGGGAAACCTGTTTCACCATTTTGTGGCTGTGTGTAGGTTTAGAGCTCAGAGAGGGGGGACAATGTCTCTGCCTGGCTTATGGAGGTGCTGTGGACTGCTTCCTCCTGGGCAGAACTCTCAAATCTGCCTGGGAGGAAGCTACCTCCCAGCACTCATCCTGTTTCCAGTCTCCTTGCTTTCTCCTTGTATACCACTTGTACCCTTCCAACTGTTGCCCTGGTGCTAAATCCAAGAGGGGGTGGGTCTGTGTAAGTTCTAAGTCCATGTCAACCCTTTAGGATGAGTCTTCTGATAATCTGGCAGTTTCTTCCACCACTCCAACCCCACACTGGTGTTTACAGCCAGAAGATATGGGGATTTATCTTCCTGTCACTGGAATCCTGGGCTGCTGAGTAGTCTTGTTTGGGGCTGGGATCCCTTGCTCCTGAGGTATCCCTCCTAATTTTTATTCACCACATATGAATGTGGGATTTCCCATTCTACTGCCTCTCCATGCCACTCCTGTTTCTCTGTGCCACTCCATGGCTTTGCGCCTCTCCACCTTTCTCTACATCTCTGTCCCTCCTACCCATCTGGATGAACGTGGCTTCTTTAAATCCTTGAATGTTAGACTTACATACAGCTCAACTTTCTGATGGTTCTGGGTGATATTTGTTTTGTAGTCTAGATGTAATATTTTCTGTAGTTCTGTGAGGAGGTGAAGCATGTTTACCTACACCTCCATCTTGACCAGAAGTCGCCAAAATTTCTTGAGTTATCTAAAACTCACTGTCCTTATTTCCTATCTCCTGTTAACTTCTCAATTGATTGTAATCTGGCTTATTCTTGAATCTTCTGCAAATGACTCCTGTTCATGCTGAATGTATCTCCCCATAGTGCAGTTTCCCAAAAGGCCTCCAATGTGAAGCTTTCTCTCAACCTGCCTGGGCATACCTCTTCCAGGCAGCTTACTACTCTTTGTCTTTTATGAAATTCTAAGACTCTTAAAGGCATCTTTGTAGCCTATCATTTAATAAGATAGATATTCAGTAAGAGTTTGTTTAATGAATGAATCAATAAATGAATCTAAACTCCCAAATCTGTATCTATAACCCTGTTCCTTTTCAAATGTTCCTAACACATACAGCCAATCATGTACAGAATATTTGAATGTTTTATCAGAATTTCAAACTCAATGTATCCAATACTAAAGTTTACCATGGTCTCCTGAAAACTGACTTAAGTTCTAGATATTTGTGAATAACATCATTATCAGTTTCATTAGACAAAAATAAAAAATTGGTCTGCTGGACTCTCTTTTTCTCCACCAAATTATTTAAGTCAGTCACTAAGACACACCAATTTATCTTTCTAAATATATTTAAAAATTATACCCTTTCTTTATTCTCACTGCTATTGCTTTAGTTGAAAATATATCATCTCACACTTCAACAATTTTAATAACCACCTCACAGGTCACTCAACAGCCATCATCATCCCCTCTAATTCATTATCTGCACTTTTGTGCAATGCTCATTTTATTTTTTAAACATATTTTATTGATTATGCTATTACAGTTATCCTATTTCCCCCTTTCACTCCCCTCCACCCTGCACACCCTCTCCCACCCACATTCCCCATCTTTCGTTCATGTCCATGGTTCATAAGTTCTTTAGCTTCTATATTTCCCATACTATTCTTGCCCTTCCCCTGTCTATTTTCTACCTACCACCTACACTACTTATTCTCTGTACCTTTTCCCCCTCTCTCCTCCTCCCACTCCCCTGTTGCTATCCTTCCATGTGATCTCCATTTCTGTGGTTCTGTTCCTGTTCTAGTTGATTGCTTAGTTTGTTTATGTTTTTGTTTTAGATGTGGTTGTTAATAATTGTGAGTTTGCTGTCATTTTACTATACATGTTTTTTATCTTCTTTTTCTTAGATAAGTCCCTTTAACATTTCATAAAATAAGGGCTTGGTGATGATGAACTCCTTTAACTGGACCTCATCTGAGGAGCACTTTATCTGCCCTTCCATGCTAAATGAAAGCTTTGCTGGATAGAGCAATCTTGGATGGAGGTCCTTGCCTTGCATGACTTGGAATACTTCTTTCCAGCCCCTTCTTGCTTGCAACGTCTCTTTTGAGAAATCAGCTGACAGTCTGATGGAACCCCCTTTGTAGGTTACTGTCTCTTTATCTCTTGCTGCTTCTAGGATTCTCTCCTTCATTTTTACCTTGGCTAATGTAATTATGATGTGCCTTGGTGTGTTCCTTCTTGGGTCCAACTTCTTTGGGACTCTCTGAGCTTCCTGGACTTCCTGGAAATCTATTTCCTGTGCCAGACTGGTGAAGTTCTCCTTTATTATTTGTTCACATAACTTTTCCACTTGTTGTTCTTCCTCTTCCCCTTCTGGTACCCCTATAATTTGGATGTTGGAACTTTTAAAGATGTCCTAGAGGTTCCTAGGCTTCTCCTTATTATTTTTTTTTTTGAATTCTTATTTCTCCATTCTTTTCTGTTTGGTTGTTTCTTTCTTCCTTCTGGTCCACTCCAGTGATTTGAGACCCAGTTTCCTTTCTATCACTATTGGTTCCCTGTGCATTTTCCTTCGTTTCTCTTATCATAGTCTTCATTTTTTCATCTAATTTGAGACCAAAATCAACCAATACTGTGAGCATCCTGACCACCAGTGCTTTGAACTGTGCATCTGATAGGTTGGCTGTCTCTTGGTCACTTAAAAGTATTGGCTTTGGGGCTTCTATCTGTACTTTTGTTTGAGCCTTTTTTTTTTTTTTGGTCTGGTCGCACCTGTTACATATGAGGGGCGGAGCCTTAGGTGTTCACCAGGGCAGGTCAAGCCAGTGTCTGGGCTGTGATGCTGCATGTGGGGGTGGGGTCCAAGAGGAAACAATGGCACTTGCTCTTTTCTCCCTCAGATTTCAGTCCCTTCCATCACTTCCCCCAAGCTAACTGGGCCTTTCTGGTTTCATGTGGGTGGGCTTGTGTATGTTCTAGGTCCCCGTGGGTCTCTCCAATGCACTCTCCTGTGAGGCTGGGAGTCTCTCCCTACACTGTAACCCCCACAGGTGTTTTCAATCAGTGTCCTGAGGCCTTATTTCCCAGCGCTGGGACCCTGAGTTGTGCAGTCTGTCTCACTGCCCAATTTTACTTGGTTTATCTGAGTGTGAATGTGGCCTGGTCAGCCAGGCACCTTGCACCAAGTGCCTCTCCTCATAGTCACTGCCTCACTGAGTCTGCCAGCCGCCTGTGAGCTCAGGGTCCGCCCACTGCAGTCTTGAGCTCGGGATGCCTTATATGGCCAGGATGCCTTACATGCCCAGGTTGCATTAGGCATACAGTGCAACAGCTTTTTGTGTCTCAGCTCCTCTCCATCCAGCTGCCCGGCTCTGCCCGCTTACCGGTTTTGATGAATGTGTATATTTTAATTCCTTGGTTGTCTGACTTCCATACAGTTCAATTTTCTGTTAGCTCTGGTTGTTATCTTGTTTCTGAATTGTTGCGGACTGTATTTTGGTTGTGTGAGGAGGCACAGTGTGTCTACTTATGCCTCCATCTTGGCCGGAAGTTGCAATGCTCATTTTAAAACTGAGATCTGACTCATTTACTCAATAAATCTTTATTGAGCACCTAATAAATTTCAGATACTATGTAAGGCATTAGGGATATAGCTGTGAACAAAACAATCTCTGCCCTCATGGAGTTAATACCCTACTGAGGAAACACCCTACTTGATGATTATCTCAAGATAATCATCTTGCTTTTCTAATTATGACCTTTCCCTAGTTCCCAATTGTCTGTGTGGTAAAATTAAATTAAAAAATCTTAAAACGATACACAAAGTCCCTTCACTGTCCAGCTGGGTAGCTCTCAGCCTGTTGTATGAATTCAGATCACCTGAATTCTTTTTTAGAATGTGTCTGGGTGGGCTCTTAGAAGATTCTGATTCTGTAGGTCTGGGGTAAAGCCCTCAAAACTGGAACAGCTTTAGTCTCCCAAGTGATTTGAATACAGAATTTTGTGGACCAGACTTTGAGAAACACTGACCTTTACTTTGTCTACTTGTCAAGGCTGACCTTCTTCCACTTCTCCCTGTTTTTCTCATGTTTTAACAGTATAAATTATTTTATTTCCTTAACTACAATGTAATATTTGTTACTTCTGTGCACTCACTTATATAGGTTGTATTAGTCAGGCTAATTAACATCTGCTGCTATAACAACAACAACAAAATCAGTGACTTAATACAATGGAATTTATTTCTCTTTTACTCAAAGTCCAATGTAAGTATTCCTGAATAGATACCTTTTCTAGGTGACTGTCTTGCAAATGGTTAATCAGGCTTCTTCAAGTGTATTCTGGCTTCTTCCAAATGAGTGTCTGTCCTGAGGTGCTGTGAATATGTGTCCATATAAAGGGAAGATATGTGGAGAAGGAAGGCACACTGAATAGTTAACCACTATAGACTAGAAGGGATACATATAATTTCTGCTCACCTTCCATTGACCAGAAGTATTCACATGGTCCCACTTAGAAGTAAAGGGGGCTGGGAAACATAGTCCTGGCTAGAAAGCCTTTTTCCTAGCTGAAACTTCACTCACAAACTTTTGGTCATCAGAGATGCCCTGCTACCCTCTGCCTCTCTGATTACTAAATATCCATCAGTCCCCTTCTTCCCATACACAGCACACATTCACTTCCCTCCCCATAAGAACTCATCCAAAATCCTGTCTTGTCACTGTATCTAACACAGCCCGTGATTTCTGAATGATGTGCACTCTCCCCACTAGATTCATATGTGGCTACTAAAACATCTTGACCAAGCAATCTGTGAACTAAAGGGACAAGTTATCCTTCCTGCTTCCACCCCCACATCTAATATACAGTGGTGGAGCAAGGGCAAGGTAATTTCAGGACAGACACTCATTTGGAAACATACAAGACTCAGCACAGCTATTATCTCAGAAGTTATGGAACCTCGAGTATTTTGAAGGCTTCCTGCCTTGATGGTGGGGGGATTTTCTCGTTTAGGCCCACATACTATTTTCTGGGGATAGCTGTCTTGTTCGTTTTTTCTTAGCCCCTGAGCCTGTTTTATGTGCTACATTTTTTTATCTTTCATTTGCATGTCATGATTGGCCACATCTAGAAAAGGTGTTTGGAGGCATCCTGTCCTTGGGGATTGCATAGATTTTACTCCCTTCTTCCTGCTCAGGCAAACCAGAGGGCCCAAATGTTATTGTACCACTGGAATAGTCAAAGACTTTTGTTTGACAATAATATTTCTTCAAAACTTAGTCACTTTCTGATCTATTTGCTTCTAGTCAATGTCGGGTGCTTCTAAGCATGCTTAAGAATTACTAGATATAACACTTGGTACTGATTTATTTCATTGCTTCCTTTATATTGCCCCTTTATATTGCAACCTAATAATGACCACCTTAAGAATATCTGAAACTATGTGTGGGACAGGTATAACTTTAATATGATCTTTACACTGAACCACTTTAATCAATCCAAAAAGGTTTTAAATGTCTGTGATTTGAAACTGTCTTTATTTTTTAAATTTTAATTTTTTAGTGCTTGATGTCTTAAAGCAGTCAGCTTTCCAGCCATGAAAAACCTTATGTATCTGTTCTCTATGCTCTCATTTCTGCTTGCAAGTCAGCCAATTCTTTCCAAATCAGGACATTTACTAACATTCTGTTTTGCAGCCTCTTCTCTTAGAACTGTAGACAGAACAGGCACATCTGCCTCTCTACTCACCATATGAAAAAGTTTGACAGGTGTTTTGCTGCTACATAACACAAACTGCCATCTTTCCAACCTTTGATATCAGTTTTCTTGCCACCTGAGAGCCAGGACAATGTCACATTGCTCTAGTTCACTCTTCAATACATTCATAACTACAATTGCCACAGACCTTACCAGTCTGCAGGTACCAATGCCATTCCATTAATAATATTAACTCTAATGCCACTGGAACATGTTCAAAGTCCTGCATAAAGATCTTCAGAGCCCTGAAAGGTCTTCCACACACTTATGAGAATCATAATGGACTTCTAAACAGGTTGGCTTGCATTAAACTGCTTTTGCTCTTTGGCCAGTATCCTCTGGGCACTGCATTGTGGTCCAGCTTCCATTATTTTCTGCTAGGCACCTGTTGGGCATGTCCATGTCCACTGGGCATCTGCCATCTCCTATTGAGTATCTCAGTCACTGCTAGTGCTATTCTGACTTTCCCTTCTATAATGAACTAAATTTCTTAGTGCCAAAAGAGTGCTATGTTTTGCACTGATTTGTCCCCTATACTTGGTGCCACTCTTTGGTGTCATTCATAGTGTTTGTGCATCATCTTCAAAATTCCTTCATGTACCTTTGCTCCTATGGCCTATTTCTGTGGCACTCCCTGTTCATAGAGCTTAGACCGCAACAAGCCTATCCTTGGTTCAGATGTGCCTCCTACACATACTGGCTTTCTTATTTCTGTCTCCAGGCACAGTCACAAAATTTTCTCCTGTCTGGTCTTTTCCTCCTTGATAAATACATTCATTGCTGATAAATCAACTTATTCAACTGATCCCTTAGGATTTCTGGGCTCATACCTCTATGCATTTAAAATGTAAAACTAGAATTCCTCATGAATCCCTCTACAAATGCATTATGTTATGTGAGTGGGTAAGTGTTCTTTCTTCCTAGGTTATCCCTCTCACTTTGTTTAGCCAGAGAACTCCTGTTCAGTTTTCAATACCCTAGTTCAAAGATGACCTTCTTGGTGAACTATGTCAACCATCTCCACCCATCACCAGATAATTTCACTTTCTGATCTGTGCTACCTCAGCTTACAGCTTATTAGAATGATTGGTAAATATTAGCTTGTTTGTCTGTTTCATCTATGTTATAGTGAGATTTTTTTAGTATATTCTGTGTCTTCCATGTAGCAGGTATTTGGTCAATGTTAATTGGTTTAATTTTACCAAACTCCCTTTGTTAAAGCTCATCTCACTTTCACAGGTGGTAAAGCCTTTTTCAATCTGGTCTTCCTCTGTCATACACCTGTGGATAACTGGCTGTCTCTGAGAGGTTTGGGAAGTGAGTGAAGTACTATGTGATTCTGAGAGTCACATAGCATGTAAAGATGTGCCCCCCACCCCCACCCCTTGCTGTCTGAGTAGTTGACTTACCTTCAATGTGCCAAGGTTTTATGTGCTCCTAGTATTTGAAAAGTTTTGGGATGATCAGCTTCCAGAACTGCATGTGGCAAGGAACAACATTTTGTCTTGCAATGTTATTCGAATTGTGACACAAGGCTCCTTGACCTAAGTCATGAGAAAACATGATATCGCTTTGATCTGAAAACTGCCATAAAAAGTAATTGTCCTCTGAAGCACATCTCAGACAATGTAGATACCAACTTAATTTTTCTCTTTCACTACTATTATTTATGAGACTAGGAGAAGAGAGATGTTTTTAGATGAAAGGTAAAATATTCTATTGTGGAAGTATGTTTTATGAGGAAGAGAAAGAGATATATAATTTCTGACTCTGGGTTTGCATAGGCTCCAGATATCATTTCAGTTATGATCTCAGCACATTATTTAAGACTCTGTTCTCTAGGATCTTGAAATCGTAGTTTATTTTTTGATATAAAGCCCTGTCATTTGTGGGTAAATTCTCCCCTAACAATCACTAAGCCAAGGGCATTTTTCCCCCCATGCATCTTCAAGGTTAAAGAGTTTCATTTACTCGGAATTCATTTAATAAATATGTATATCTTGCCATAAATATGTTTTTAATGATATATGGTTTATACAGAAACATTTTTCACTAATTTGTTTAATGGCAGTGCCCTTCTCTGTTGTGGTCTGAACTCAGGAATAAGGACCATAAGTAGAATGGGAGATTTAAGAACAAGTAAGAGGCCTTACAAGGGGGAAGCATTTTCAAGGAATTCTCCCAGTGAATGTTGTTCTAACCCTGAATGATCACGGGCACTGGTCTCACACCCCAATATTGCACAGGTAAGCTGATTGCTATAGGGACAGTGGCATCAGCAGGGTTGTTCAGGCATTTGAGTTGTTTTGTGGTTGAGGAAGGTCCCTTGCTGGCTGTTTCTTCCTAAGTGAGGTGAGTCCTGAACTGACCCTGAAAGGAGCTAAGCATGTGGGCTATTGCATGCTGAGATGGATGCATGACAGAAGATAGAGGATGGGTCAGAAAGAGGGGGGTAAATAGGCTGGTGAGCATACAATGGAGAGAAGTGGGGCGTGGGTGGAGGGGAAGGGCGAATTGGGAGTGACAGAGATGATACAAGAGGGCTTTAAATTATAAGGCCACATGTTCTTGTGGAACCCTTCTGGAAGATATCAGAAGTCAAACATTGCCTCAGGATCCCAGGTATGGCCCAGATCCCATTCTCCAGTCTGCATAGGTATCAGCCATGACCTTAAAATCTCCTCTTACCTTGTATACTCAGACCTCAAAACCAAAAGTTGACATCATATGAAGCCGAAAGAAGCCAGTGGCCCCTGCAATATCCAGAGTGCCAACCATGGGGGTGGATGGAGTTGTCTGAGAGACAGGTAGTAAAAGCATTCTTCCCTCTAGGCCCAGGTTTCTCAACTTGGCACTAGTAACATTTTGGGTTGCATCATTCTTTGTTGGGGAGGGGACTGTACTGTGTATTGTAGAATGTTTAGCAGCATTCCTCACCTCTGTCTACTAGCTGCTACTAAGCAATGCCCTCAGTTGTAACAACGAAAAATGCCTCCAGATATTTCCTACTATCTTGAAGGGCAAAATTCCTTGAAGAGCAACAGTGCTTCTGTTTGAGAACAATTCTCTAGGTCAACATGAAGACAAAAATCACATAGCCTCAAGTCCCTGTTTCACTCAGAACATTCTTGAATATGACCCTGGAATCTTGAGCTAGTCTCCTATATTTCAATCTTTTGGTCTCTCTGAACATGCCTTAAACCTGAATACTGACCTTCAAAAAACAGGAGGCTGTTATTGCTTGCTGAATCCTGTACTTGGACTCCCATTTATAGCATTATATTTTTCTGTAAATGAAAAACTCTTTGAGAAATATAGATGGAGCAGGAAGGTGTGGGGCATTTGAGAAGAGTTGATATAGGGAGTTCCAACAGACTAGTTTTGAATGATCTTTCTTTTATGTAATAGCTTGTGAATCTGAACAATTTACTTAGTCTCTCTAGGCCTGTTTTTTGATTGGTAAATCGTGATTTAAAAACATAACCCTCACATCATTTCAATGAGGCATTTTGAGAAGAGATAATGCATGTACAGTGATTTATACATAGCAGGTTTTCAATTAACAAACAGCAACAATTACTGTGGTCCTATCACTCAGCATGAAGCTATATTTGGCATAGTACTTAAGGTTGATAAGAGTACAGGTGGACTTCAGACATGAACCAGAGAACAAGGGATTGTAGCTGTATCAATACTATAGTTTATTTTTTTAAAATATTACTGTAGACCCAACTTCTTATCAACAATATGTGCAAAGAATAGGATACAAAAAAAGTAAAAACTCAGGCCATGATCCCCAGGGGCACCAGAAAACCAAGTGTCTGTGCTAAGTGAACGGGGAAGGTATTATTCACCTTTGGTCTCAGAAAAAGTAGGTTCTGGTCTATACCATTGAGTTCTTTTGTTAAGCATGGAAGAATAGAGAAGGGCACTCCAGCTGTATAAAAGGCACGTCTCAGGTGTTTGGGGGGAAAGCAGGAGGGGTGAGCAGCTCTGTTTTGCAGGGCCAGAAGAAAAGCAATGCAGAAAGACTGGGGTGTGTGACTGTGGGGGCTGCACTCATGGAGGACTATAGTTCATAGCCCATAGTGAGCAAGTCTGCCTAGTGGAGTGACAGACAGTGAGGGTCAGTTAAAGGAAAAAGCTCAGGTCCAGAGGAGACCCAGAAGCTGAAGAGCCAGATAGAGCCAATGTGGCAGTGAAATGCCTATGCATATACAGTCACTGTTCAAATTACAGAGGTTTGAAAACTCAGTTTTATCTGATGCCTGAATGTTAAGGTACTAGCAGTTTGAGTTGCTAAAACATTGCTGAATTTTTGAACTACCTTGCCCTTTTATCTTAGCCAATATTTTCTTCTGTAATATTTATTTTCTTTTTAATTGCAGTGTAGGCTTATTGAGAATATACCATCTTTTGAACTTTTCATTTATAGCATAGAAATGCAACCTTATTTCTTTCATAATATATTTTTAAAGAGCAATAATGAATCTCTTGAAATTTTTAACTGGCTATTTAATGGTAGACTTACCTGGAGCTCAAAACTCTTCTAGACAATCAATGATTGTTCTATAAAAATTCAGGGATATTAATTATTGCTGATACTAACACTCTCATCCTCCCAGCTGTATGATTCAATTTGTTTAAAACATTACTCTTCTTACACATGAGACTGGGCATAAATATGGCAGGAAAGTACTAAATTAATGATTACCTCATTTCAAGATAGACTCTTCTATTTTCCTGGGTGTGCATTTAAGATTAGATAAGAGCACTGATTCCTGTGTAACTGGTAGGAGGTGACACATGAGAAGGGAGACTTTGAAAGCTCACAGGAAAGCTTGCCCTGCAGGAGAGGGCACATATGTGCGTGTGCACACAAACACACGTGTGTGTGTGTGTGTGTGTGATGAACCTGTGGAGGAAGAGGAGGGGCCAGGGTCTGGAGACCAGATTTGGGTCTGAAGGCAAGCAAAGGGAAAATCATTGTCATTGATGGAGATGGGAAGAGGTCCTTTCTCAAGTCCAGTAAAGATCAAAGTAGTGTCTTGGTCACTGAAGTCAGCCTTAGAGAGTCAGATTTTCAAGTACTCATTCAAAAAGTATTTTGATTATTTATTATATGTCAGGCACTATTGTAGGTCATGAAGATATGGTGGGGAACAAATCAGAGGAGGTTCTGTCCTCTTGAAGCATCTATTCAAATGGAGGACAGATTTTATACACCTGCATGTATAAAAGATAATTCTAGAGGGTGATAAATGCTGTGAAGAAAATGAAATAAGGTAAGGTAATAAAGAGTGGGTGGCTTCAGGTTCTTAGGGTGAAGATTAAAGAAAAAATCCCCTCATGTTTCTGGCAGGGAGAGAGCAAAAGTAATCATTTTGAAATATATCCACAGTGTTCTGTTCTTTTTAACAAAGGTCTCCCCTCAAGGAATGCTATGTTACCAGAATCTAACTGAAGTGGATTTTACCCAAGCCTAACCAATAAGAGGTAAGGGACATATGCAATACCAGCCTCATGGAGCCTTCCTGTTTTATCTCAGAGAGAAAAGCGCTGAGAAGCACTTGTGAAGGTCACAGCCTAGGGGCACGGGTCCCCTATAAGACCAAGCTCTAATTACAGGATTATAGAATGTCTCCCCTCTCCCAGACTTCACTATCATGTCCACAGGGCTCCCATGTTACAAAGGGATTACAAGGGAAAGAACTGCAAGGCTCAGACTCTATTTAAGAAGGGAAACTCAAAGAAAGCAGAGGAGACAAATATGAGAACACCTTTAACACCTACAGCAAAGAGTAAACCACCCAATTCCTAGCCAGATACACATAAAATCTCACACTGAAAGCCCATTTGCCACAATTCCTTTTACCCAATAATCATGTCTGGCTTTCAAAAAAATCACAAGGCATGTCTGATATTGTAATATGTATGTATTATGATAAGAAATATGTATTTGGTTTTTGTTTTCAATTCCTAGCACAAAGCTCCTAAAACACTTGGAATCTCTGGAGTGTCTTTTGCATGCTAATGAGATGACTGATGGAAGGGGACCCTGAGATAGCTTCAGGATGAGAGCTTGTCACCAGAAAGTCTAAGGAAGTGATTAGAGTTGGAACTTTCATCCCCACCCCCCAGCCTCTGGGTAGGGTGTAGGGGCTACAGAGTGAGTTAATTGCAATGACCAATGACTTAATTAATTACATCTACATAATGGAGCCTTTATAAAATTCCTAACTATCAGGGTTCAGAGAGCTTCTGGTCAGTGAACACAGTGAGGTATTGCCAGGGTGGTATGCCAAGAGAGGACATGGAAGCTCCAGCCTCTTCCCTCACTCCTTGCCCTATGCATCTCCTCCACTGGCTATTACTTTATAGTATTGAGGTATATCAGTAAATGTATGTGAAGTGCTTTCCTTAATTCTGTGAGCCATTCTAGCAAATTATGAAACCTGAGGAGGGGGTTGTGGGGAGTCTTGATTTGTAACTGATCCATCAGAAGTACAGGAAGCTTGGGACTTGCAGTTGGCATCTGGAGTTGAGGAGCAGTCTTGTGGGACTGAGCTCTTAACCTATGGGGTCTACACTAACTCTCAGTAGTTAGTGTCAGAACTGAATTAAATTATAGGGAATCCAGTGTAACTGGAAAGCTGGAAAATTGGTTGACATGAGCTCAGGGCTTGATAAAAGCCAATGGGGTATCAGAAGGTGGTAGTACTGGAGGGTTTCTCTAAGAAGCTGACCCTGAGCCAAGGCCTGAAAGATGCGAGAGCCATTCACAATCCGAGGAAGAGTGAACTAGACACCAATAAGTAAAAGCAAGGCACAGAGGTGGGACAGAGCTTTGATTAAAAGGAAACAGAAATGGCAGCTGGTAGGGAAAGAGCAAGATGAGGTCAGAGAGGTGAGCAGGAGCCATGCCTTGCAGGGTCTGGTAGACTAAGGTTAGAAGTTGGGATTTAATTTGACTTTAATTCAGGCATTACCATTTCTTTCTTTCCCATGAATGAATCAATGTGGCTGTGCAGGAAAGACAAGATATAGGCCCCAAAGATGAGGTGGCCACTGCCTCAGCAGGACAGACTCTGTCCTCTTTTCCTCTCCCATTCCACAACAGGCTAGGTTCCTTTAGGACCATTACATTCTCCCTATGGGAAGGGCTGCCAAGTAAAACCCCGGTCAGTCCCATTACAGGCAACCATTGGCTGCAAACCTCCATTGGCCTAACTTCCCTGTTAGCCTGCTGAACCTTTAGCCTCCTTTGTCCCTGTTCATGGCCCAAAGACAAAGCGCTTGCCTGTTACGTCCTGGACACAAGCTCGGTTGTCTGACCCAGTCTTCCTCCTGCCAACCTAACAGTGCCTCAACCTTGCCCCTTAATCCTCATTGTTGTTTTTACTCTTTTTAACCCATTATTAAGATAAGGAAGATCCAGATCTACAGTGGAGGGTCTGATCTTGTACTGGGCTTTGTCCTTTGCCCAAAACTGGCTTCTGTGGCCACCTGGGGCAGGGAGGAAGAAGCATGTCTCTAGTCCTGCAACACCCAGACTGACCTTCAACCAGCCACACATGCTTCCTCCTCAATGCTTGCAGATGGTGCGGCTCTTCCTGCCATCCTAAACCTTGACTCCATTGTAGCCAGGTGAAATCCTTGTAGCCTACCCTCAGGCATGGATCTGACAGATGGCAGAGAGACAAATAGATAAACAAATCAAATAAATAATCATCAGGCTGCTGTCATTTCTGGATTCCTTATTTAATTGATTGATTTCCATAGAATAGGCCCGCTCTTTAATCTAGTGCATTTATCTGAGTATCCCAGCTGACAGAGATAATCATGGGCCCTATAAACCAAGAGGAGGCACATTTATGTTCATAAGTATAGCAGATATTTACCTATTTTTTCTGGTTTACATTTATTCTATATGACCTATCTTTTCCTTTCATGATAAGTTAAAGGTCACTCTTAAATATTTGTATGCCCCATCCTTCATAGCTGCTATTTTAATAATAACCAGGATCATAAACATCACCATTCATTGAGCTCCTTTTCATGTCAACATAATAACATAACACCCCTCACCCCTGCCCCACCCTTCTATAGGCACACACAGACCTTACAGCAGGGCAGAAATGCAAAAACTTTCATTCCCACTTTTCAGATTAGGAAACTGATGTTCCTAGATGTCAGGTAATTTGTTCAAAGTTGCTCATCAAGAAACTAGCAGAATTCAAACCTTGTCCTTTCAGAGTAAAAAAAAAAAATAATGCTCCCTCAGGTGTTTTCAGGCTGAAGCTTCTGAGACCGTCTGCAAAGGTTCATGCAGCTGAGGGAGTTGTCAGTGATTGCAACAGGTCAAAAAACACCTTTAACTGGTATCCATAGCCTCGAAAAATGAGTTTGGTTAGCCAGTTATACAAGAACATATCATGCTGCACTCCTGCCCCTTATACCACATATAATATTGCATCTGCTTTTCTAAATTGGAGTCTCTGAATCTTCTGCTAGTCTGGGAAGTTTTCATCTTGCTCACCCATCCCCGCTGAGTAAGGTGCTTGGTGCAGAGTCAGCATTTGTGGAATGAATGACTTCTTTGCCGTTTTATTCAGTGGCATTCCCTGCTCATGACTACTTCATGTCTACCCTGGATCCACACCCCCTGCTCAGGCTCCACCCACCCCAGGACAAGCTCCCTCCTCATCTTCATCCTTAGAGACTTTTAGATCACTATATTTTTAAGCCAGTTGTTATCATTTGATATTTTTGTAATTATGTTAAACTATATTGATGTATTTTTAATGGGTAATCATATACACAGTATAAGGTTCCAAAGGTTCCAAAGGGTAGATGGTTACAGGTAAATCTAACGTTTGCTATTTCTTACGTTCCCTCATGTTTCCCATGTGTGCTTTCAGAGACAGTCTATACATATGTAAGCAAATGTGTATGTGTGTCAAAATTTAAACATAAAATTTACATTACCTCTTCTGAGAATTGTATGTGCAGTATGCTATTGTATATGTTAAAATATTTCATTTAGATGGTTTTTAATGCCAAAGTACCTGATGCATTTACTAAATGTATTATTTAGACTGTTTCTAATGCCAAAGTACCAGAGACATTCACTAAAAATTACACTGTATTATTTGATACATTGTCATAAAAGTGACCATAAAATCTCTGCTTTGGCTGGAACTGCATATGAAGTGTTATGCAATAGAATTGCTGAATGGCTTCCTGGTGAGTCCAATGGACTGGCACAGCTTCCAATTGTGCCTTTGCAGGGTAAGTCCAACTAAGTTAAGACTATTCCATGCTGCTCCCCATACAAAGAAATTCAAGTGGCCTCAGGCAGCCCCTGACCCCTGGTTAATAATTCTGGCTTTCCTAATACCCTTGCTGTGGGAAGAGCTACTGAACCAGTTTGCAAGACCCAGAAAAGCAATGGCAGAATGGTCAGCTGCTTGAGCGAGTTTCAGGCTTGCTGAAAGCTTTAACGTTCATGAATAGAAAAATGACAAAGAAAAATATAAAGAGGGAAGTTTCATTTCAGAAGTTCATTGAGGAGTTTTATTTTTTTGTTATTATTTTAAACAAGAAACCCATGTTGCTCACGTTTTATCTTGGCTTAAGGTGATGTCCTAAAGTATGAACATATTTCTAAAGTAGTTTGTTCTTATAGGATGGTGGGTTAAAACATTTTGTTATTGCAAATCCTGGAGACCAGGTCCATTAAGAGAATCAAATAAAAGGAAACACAGGCTACAGAATAAGAGGGAAAGTTGTGTGTTTTTTTTTCATTTGTTTGTTTTGTTTTGTTTTGGTCAGGATCTCTGACTACCTAAGGGATTTCTCCAAACATTCTCCTCAAACTGTCCCCAGTTGGGAGGCAGTCTGATTTTGGTGAAAGGACAATGTTACACATCACACTAGCCTCTGACCTGGGTTCTGGGAAGCCCTGCCTTCCAAAAGTGCCCTCGGGAGAGTCCAAGGCTCTGTTACCATGGAGTGGTCAAGGGCTGTGACTATGCATTTGTACCTGAATTACACAAACTTTTTTTCCTTTAAGTACTATAGTAAAAAATGGTTGAACCATTTTTATTTGTAATTTTCCATTCTGTTATAGAAGAACCAATCACTCAGTATTATCAAAATTACTCCCATTCATCGGGCTTTGAGGTGGATTACAGCCTGGAGCAATCACAAAGTACAGACAGAGCTCTCTGCACAGCAACACCACTGTTCCAATCCTGTAATTCCTCCCTCAGAGACAGGTGGAGATTTCCACCGAAGCCACCTTGATGAGCCCAACAGACTTTACTTTTCCCTTTCTTCACAGAAGTCATGGGAATTTGATGCTTGATGCTTGCTGAGGCCTGGAGAATGCAGTCAGCATTTGGTCAGAGGGAAAAAAAGGCAATAATCCAATATAACAAAAGCCAGTTTAAGCTTAGTTCAGATTGGACTATGGCTATGAACTCTTGACTGGGGACCTACAGGGGTCATTTACAGCAGAGTTATTTATTTGTTTGTTTGGCTAGATTAAACATTTCTTTCTGGATATTCTCTCGGGGGAGAGAGGACTAGAAGTGGAGGAGGTGCTTGATAAATACGCCCTTTTGATATGTGTCAACTTCTTTCTTGCTATTTCCATTTCTCTTGGTAATAGCTGCAAACAGATTCAGATGTGTGTCACTGTTTTTGGCTGTAAACCAATTCAGATGCGTGTCACTGTTCTCCCCTAAGCCGGATGCCAGTCTAGCTCTGTGAGAGAAACTGGGTATGTGGAACTCAGTCTGGTGAATGGCTTCCCCAAGGGGACTGACTGCCCTCTGAGAAGGCAGATGCAGAAAGAAACTTGACACACCGCTTCCACAGGCACATGGTCTAACCTTGGTGCCCAGGAAAAAGAGTGACATGGTCACAGACAGGGGGCTTCCCCCTCATTGCTGCACAGAATGAAGAGTGGCCTCAGCTCAGTGACTACACAGACTGATTTCCTTTGGCACCTTGCAGCTCTGACCTTCAAGAACGTGGAAAGGTGGCCCTCTTGGCACAGACCTCACCTGTCCTTTGGTGGACTCCAGCAGCTGTAAAGCTCAGCTTTGTGCCCTGATAACAGACATGCAAAGTGCTTTTCAAGAATCTATGTGAGACTTTCCTGGGGCCTTTAGAGATGCAGAGGATAAGTATTTTGCAAGTAATTTTAGTAAACAGGCAGGAGGAAAACAAACAGAGAAATTAGGTATTTTGCCTTTAATGTGATCCTATGTGCATGTCCTGCTGTATGAGTTGTGGTGAAACCGGTACAAGCTATCCAAAGCATGTCCTTCAGCTTGTTGTTCCATATCTAGTCACTATTGAATAATGACATGAAATGAAACATCAGTGGGATTTTGTTATACAGAGAGCATGACGAATGAAAAGAAGCAGGAAATAAATATCAAAACTCTGCTCTACTCTAATATCTAATATTATCTACTACCTGTTCTAAGCATTTCACATAAATAATTTCATTTATATGAAGTGATCCCAACAATCCAGTAAGGTCACACTGCCATCCTTAGTTATAGATGAGGAAATTGAGATTTAGAGATGTAAATTAATTTTCCCAAAGCACGATAGTTATTTGTGGATCTTGGAAATGAAGACAGGTCTGTCTGATTCCAAAGACTGTGTTTTGATCACCAGACTAGATTCCTCCCCTGTGATTTACCTAAAATCCTATAATTCCCTAAACAGGATTGGAAAGGAAGCAATAGTTGCATATTCTCCGGGTATGGGAACTTTTGGAGAGTCAACATTCTTACCGCATTGCCTTAATGGGTATATGGTTTAAGGTGAAAATAACTATATATCCTGTGATTTTTGCTGCTATATCAAAGAGAAGGGGAGAAAATGGGAGAACTATGTCCTATCTTAAGGAAGGAGAGAGATGGGGAACTATTATTCATCAAATAGGAACTATGGGTAGGCATAGTATTTAACACTATATATACTGCTTGTTTCTGTCTTTCTAGTGTGGATCCTATATTAGAGCTTCAAGAAGAGCTCCTCATGGCTTAACTAATCTCAAATTTAAAAATGTAGAACCCAGCAGCTATTTCTACACAGAGGCCTATCACACAAACTACATTTCAGGGAGAATTCTGCACCCGACTACCTGCTTCCTGCACTGAACTACCTTCCTGCACTACATTCCTACGGGCTGAGCCAGGCTTTATATAGGAGTTCCTGGGATCATATTTCAACCAATAGGACTGAAGGATTTCTCCATCTGTTTGGAGCTGTGCAGCTGTATTTACCAACCAATCAGAGCAGCTTCATTTCCCTTTCCACCAAACACTAAAGATTACATTCACCTGGCTGGAGCTGAAACACTGAAAATGAGATACCAGAGATGTGGAAGCATAGCAGAGGAGACAAGCACAGGAGCAGAGCCGAACAGAGCAGTACAGGGCAAAGCAGAGCAATGCAGAGCAGAGCTTCGTACCTTGAAAGGGGCCTTGCCCCAGGTAAGCGCTTGTCCTGACAGTGCTTCTGTTTTGCAGTGCTGCTTCCTATTTGAGTTGTAACACTATTGAGCTGTTCCACAGTTGTGCTGTATCACATCTGAGCTGTTTAAAACTGAATTCTTTTCTCCCTCATCACATTCGAATGGGGGATTCCTGTTAGTTTTGTGTTGATGCCAATAACCATTGATTGACACTGGGGAATTAGGATGAGTCCACTTCTACATTTTTGTTTGTTTTTAGTTTGTTTTTGTATTTCCAAGTTCTTCATCAGTGAATATAAAGCAAAATAAGTGCTAGATTCTTGAGTCTCAGAAAAACAGTTCCATAGATTATATAATTATAATCATATTATAATGCATATAATATATACTACATATGCATTTATTTTGTTGTGTAGTATTGTACTTATTTAATTCTGTAACTCTATAAACAAGTGGAGAAAAATAGGGGAGAATGAAATCATGTGCTAAAATCCATAAAGCAGAACCAAAAATGCCATTGAAAGAGAACCATAGGGACCAGAGTAAACAAAGAAGACTCTTAGAAGGAGGGACAACTTGAGTTGACTTTTGCTTGGTAGAAACTAGCTGCTTGGGCTCTGGCAGAGTAGCTTGCATTAATTAGATCAATTCCCTTACCATCACCACAGGAAAAATCGGGTTTAAAAACTATTGTTTAAAGGCATTGAAAGCTTCCAGCACAGCAAAGACTTGAGGGTCCTGGAGGAAAAAAATATTTAGCTAGGCAGGTGTGACACTTGGCACTGCCTTATCCCTCAAGATATTTGCAAACTCTGAAGTAGCAGCCAAGAGGGGTTTTGATATTCTGTTAGGGCTGAGAGAACAATGAAATTAAGCACCATCCAAGGGAGAAAAGCCCTTGTAAGCACTGGAAGCTTTTTGTTGGAACCCTTAAAAGGCTTTATTTTAAGAGTAAAGGCAAACTGGAAGTAGACCACCCCTCACAGAGACGGAAGCTCCACCCGAAGCACCTCAGCTCAGATTAGATGAAGATCTCTGCTCCCACTCTAATGGCTGCCACAGGCAAGGGTATGTACAACCTCTCTGGAGGACCAGAACATCAGTCAGAGCCAAGAGGTGGTAATTGTTGTTAAAAACAAAATGAAAAACCAAACCCAAACAAACCCTCCCCAAAATAGGCATGGGAAAATATAAGAATTGACCCAAAAAACCAAGAGGACCAAAGTCTGTAAAAATTCATGCATAGAAAGCCCACATATTTCAGTTAGCAACTTTAAATAATTGTCATTACTGGGTTCAAGAAATTAACAAAATGGAGAATTTCCACAGAAAAGTAAAAATGAAAGTGTCAAGTGTAAAATCTAAAATGAAAAATTATAGTAACTGTATTTAAGAACTTAATATATGTGTTTAACAACAGATTAGGCACAACTGAAAAATAAATATATCAGACTGAAGCATGGGAAGAAAAAATAATATATGTAAAAGCTAAAAGATACATGAAATGTGTTGAAAGACATGTTTATATCATAAAGTTAGGAGAGAGAGAATGGATTAGAAGCAATATTTAAAGAGCTATTGCTAAGATTTTTCCAAAACTTATAAGACTTCAAGCCAAAAGATCTAACAACTGCTACAAAAGTCCAAGCAGGATAAATACAAGACACCCATGCCTAAGGACATCATAGTAAAACTGTCAAAAACTAAATACAAAGAGATCTTAAAAGCAGCCAATAGAAAAAGAAACATTACCTTCAAAGAAAAAAAATATACAGAAACAGTGGAAGTCAGAAGACTATGATTGACAGCTTCAACATGCTGGCGGCAAAAATTCCTGCTAACTTAGAATTCTATACTCAATAAAAATATTCAAAAGATAAAGCAAAGCTAATTTCAGACTAACAAAAACAGAGAAAGCATTACCAGAAGACCCACACTGAAAGAAAAAATTGAACTTCTTTTTTAAGTAGAAGGAAAATGATCCCAGACAGAAGTATGAAAATACATGAAAAAATAAAGAATGAAAAATAAAGAAAGTACAGGAAAAATGATGGAAAGAATAATAGGGGATAATAGGGGGGAGTCATCAAGGAATATGTATGAAGGACACATGGACAAAGTCAAAGTGGGTAGATTTGAGGGTAGGAGGTGGGGTTGGTGGGGCGGGGTGGGGCGTGGTGTGGTGAAAATGAAAACAGTTGTACTTGAACAACAATAAAAATAATAATAATAATAAAAAGAATAAATATATGGGTAAAGCAAAATGTGTAAAACAAATATAATAAATATAGCATTGGGTTTAAAGTACATTTAAGACATGACAATAAAAGCTCAGAAGGAGAAAGGGGTAGCTGGAGTTAAAATGTCTTAATATCCTTCAGTTGTCTGAGCTGTATGTATCAATTTAGATCTTAATAAGTTAAAGATGAATCTTGTAATCTCTAGGGTAACCTCTTAAAGGGTAATGGGTAGAGGAGAAAATTGTTATACTGGCTTCACCCAGAAGTGGTTCTTATGACAAGGGTTTAAATGCAAGTAGTTTATTTGGAAGACGACCTCCAGGAAAAGCAGGGGAGTGTGGGCGAAAGACTGGGATGGAAAGGACGTCAACAATATGTCATCAAGTAACCTACCTGTGAGAGCAGCTGGGGCTTTATGTCAGGGAACATTGGGAGCCAGGGTAAACCAATTTAGAGTTATCTCATCCAAAAGGTGACCCCATAATTACTTATCCCAGGGTGATAATTTCCTGGCACTTCTGGCTATTGGCAGAGAGGATTCTGGTGGCCAGAGTGAGCTTTTGGAGGTAGAATTACCAGTATGAGCAGTAGGAAGTTGGGCCAGAGTGCAAGGAAATGATAAACTCTAAGAGGTTGTGGATGGGGTAACAACAGATGTTACAGTACCTAGAACAGTGTGTGCATGCACGTACCAAAGACATATGGATGTATATACATAGTAGCATTATTATAATGGTGCCAAACAAGAAACAACCCAAACTTCCCAATGGTAGAATAAATAAATTTTAATATATTCATGCATGCCAATTATATAGCAATGAAAGCAAACCACAGCCATAAACAAGAAGATGTCTGTCTCACAAACATAATAGAGAGCAAAAGAAGCCAGATGCTACAGAATGCACACTGAAGATTACACTTACATGAAAGTTCAAAAATCTGCAAAACTAATCTGTGGTGTTAAAGTAATGGATACCTTTGGAGAGCTTTTTAACTGGGTGGGGATAAGCGAGAGGCTTTCTGGGCTGTTGATGATCTAATTTTTGATCTCAGATGGGTGTTACACAAGCATGCTCTCTTGTGGTAATGCACATAACTCTGTATTTATGACATGTGTACTCTTCTGTATTATGTTAAAGTTCATCTTAAAATGTTTATTAAAATAAAAAATAAGAGCTGGGTGGAGAGGCAAATGAGGTGCAATGGGCCACACCAGTGACTTTATACTTGAAGTGTCTCTGGCCATGAGAGGAGTGGAAACAAAAAATCAATAGCAGGAAGGTGAGAATGAGCAAGATGTGTGGGGAACTGGGAAGAGGCTGGTCTTTGGGAACTGGAAAGCCCTATGGTAGGTACTATTGGGAATATTAGGCTCAATTAGTGAGGTAGAATCAGTTGTGGGAAACTGAGGAATTCAGCCTCAACAACACAGAATATAAATTCACTGCTCCATGTGAAACTCCAGGCTCTGTTCCAATAGCCATCCCTCTTTCCACATAACCCCATTCATTAGACAGTAGAGATAACTTCTACTTTATTAATGTGATAAAGTATGTAACAGAGGTAGGCACTTAATCGATAGTGACGAAATTAAAACTAGCAATGATGGGGAACCTTAGTTTACTTCAAACAAAATGTGGACAATACTGCATACCTTATCTGGTGATTGTGAAAACTATTCATTTGGAAATTTCAACCTTGTATCTTGAGGGCACTGAACTAGATACCATGTGCAAAATAATGGGTTCAGTTTTGTGAACCTCTTTGACCCATATCATGAATGGGATGGAGTTAACTACCTGTGATTGACTATGAGAGAGTGAGTACAGAGGCAGCTCAAAGTAACTTAATCTAATTTATGGAAAGAAGTGTTTTGAATACAAATAGGAACAGCGTTAGTGATACTATGTGTTTGAGGGCCAAGGCAACATATGTTTAAGGAGGTGCCGTTACTTTGACAGACAGGGCTTTCTTATGAAGAGTGTATTCTGATCTATCTGCCACTTTGTCTTTTTTCCCCCTCTAACACAAAAGGCAAGTGAAAATTAAAATGGAAACTCTGAAGGGGGCAAGTAATGAGTATTCTGATTATTAATGAATTTTTTTCAAGCCTTCAGATAGCACACGGGCTTGAAACTGTCTCTTGAAATCCTATTAAGAGCAGAACAGCTATGCCCAAGAATGTTATGATGGTGTTTCCTGTCAAACATTCCTTGTCAGCCCCAACCCAAGGGAAGTGAAGTTTCTCTCTGGTTAGATTGCAACTCATCTTTGGAAACTAACTTCCTCACAGTTAAAGTCACATGATGGATTCCCCTGTTGCAATGGACATTTGTCTTTGAGGCACTGCCAACCAACTGAAGATCAAAAGGCAGGGCAGATGATAAAATGTGTGTACACACTCTAGAGCCAGGGAAATGAGAGATTTCTCTGGTTTCCAAAGGTGATGGAGAGGATAGTACAGTGGAGGAATTATTATTCTTTTCATAATAATAGAAATTCATATGAATTTAATGGATATTTTTTATTGATTGATTTTTCTTGCAAGACCAGCTCAACTATTCATGAACAATTGAACTGCTTTCAAATTCTGATTACTTCAATTAACACTCAGCAGAAAGGACTAGACTTCAACTGACTGTCACAACCAGCTCCAAGTTTCAGAGTGTTATTGCAAAACCCAAGGCTCGGTCTGCATAGTGTTTTTGTAAAAGCTATTGTCCACAGGTGGTCACAATCAGTAGCTGGAGGGGAAAGGGCCTTGGACTCCCACTGCCTGCCTGCCTGGGCTTCCTTGACCTCCTGCCTGGATTCCACATTCAGCCCCTAAGGCTTCTGACAATGTCTGTGCCAACAAGCAGACAAGAGAGCACAATACAAACACATAGGCAGCATGAGAAACTGCCTGCTAAGTGTGACAAAGGAGCCCTCAACACAGCACAGGCATATGGAAAGTCGGCATGAAATTATCCCGTGCTCAGGCTTAGGAAGTGAGCAGGTTTTTCCTATTGAGTTCTCCTTGCTGGGTGGTTACAAGCCCCTCTTTGCTCCAGCTGTGAAAACCCTGGCTAGGTTGTCTTTATCTGACAAATCATTACTAACGTGAAACAAAATTTTCTATCTCCCTTTCCACTCTTCTATTTTGCTTTGGCCCTTACATTGTAGCTTACTTTCTGGGTTTCTAGGTAAAATGTGTGTGTGTGTGTGTGTGTGTGTGTGTGTGTGTGTGTGTACAAAATGAATTAATAAATTCAAAAAGCTCCTCCATGAACTTCACTGCATTGAAATCCTATTAAGAGCAGAACACTTAGCTCCTCTTAACAGAGAGATCTCTTTGTTGCAGGAAGAAAACATAGTCCTAGAAAATGCACTTTTATCTTCAGAGAACCTTGAGGATCTTCTGAATTTTAAAGAAATTCAGTAGAGTACCCTTTGTCTTGATACCAACTAACACATATCCCTACAGGAGAAAAGAAGGCAAACCAATTCATGCTTCCTCCCTTTAGTAGTGTCTTCCAAGTGCTCAAGCTGATTTTCCAGTGGGTACTTGGTGAAGAATAATATCTTATCCTTTGAAAGCTTTAACACTTGAATTATCATTTCTTAAGGGTAAAAATCATAGTGTCATGGAACATGGAAAACTGGGATGACTTTGCAAGGGTAGGACTGGTAGGCAATTCAAAAACAGTGTGTGGGTGCTGGTATCCTGGGTGATGCTCAGAGCCAGTGACAGCTGCCAGAAGGTTCTTTGTTGTGGCTTCGTTTTCTCTTTTGAAGCAGACTAGATGAAGAAAAATGAACTTTTTTTTCCTCAGCCTCATTTGAGCATTCATTGTATGGTCGTTATAGAACTCAGAGGTAGTGAAAACTGAGTCAGCACTTCCAGATTTTTGGTTTTCAGATTTTTATAACTCAACTATGAATATTACACAGAGTAAGAAATGAAACACCCATCTAAAAGGAGAAGATGGTTTTCCTTTTGTCTTTCTGAAGAAAAAAAGGGAGTGGTGTTGGTCCCTAGTGTTCTGTAAGCTTTTTCAATAATAATGATGATATGATGAACACTTCCCTATCTACAAGTTTTAGGGAGAACATTCTTTGCTTTTTTGAATCCATAATCTTCATATAAATAACTCCAAATTTAAATCTTTGAATTTTCTTTCTCTTCTAATCTCTGGCCTAGATGAAATTAAAATCCAATGAACATTCAACATTGAAATTAAAAATTCTGCTTTGATTTCTCTTATTCAATCATTAATCTATTTGCTTACCACACATTTATTCACCATCTTCTTTTTCTTTTTTTATCATATGTTTCCATTACCATTTGTCCCCCTTATACTCCTCCCCCCTGCAATTATCACATTGTTATCCATATCCATGAATCTTTTTTCCTTTTTGCTTGATTCTTCCACCCTCAATCTCTCCCCAATAGTTTTACCCTGCTCTCTATCTATGAGTCTGTCTCTATTTTGCTTGTTAGTTCAGTCTGTTCATTATATTCCACATGTGAGTAAACTCAAATGGTATTTGTCTTTCTCTGACTGGCTTATTTCATTTAGCATAATGTTTTCCAGGTCCACACATGCTATTGTAAAGGGTATTTTTTCTTCTTTTTCTATGGCTGACTAGTATTCCAATGGATAAATGTCCCATATATGCTTTATCCACTCATCTACTGATGGACACTTGGGCTGCTTCCATATCTTGGCAATTGTAAATAATGCTGCAATGAACATAGGGGTGCTTATGTTCTTTTGAATTAGTATTTTGGGTTCCTTCCATTATACTTCCAGAAGTGGGATCTCTGGATCAAAAGGCAGATCCATGTTTAATTTTTTGAGGTATCTCCATATTGCTTTCCACAGTGACTGCACCAATCTGTATTCCCACATTTGCAGATGACAGGATACTG
The DNA here is from genome assembly GCF_019186645.2 of Phyllostomus hastatus. Classification (NCBI taxonomy): domain Eukaryota; kingdom Metazoa; phylum Chordata; class Mammalia; order Chiroptera; family Phyllostomidae; genus Phyllostomus; species Phyllostomus hastatus. Next base: position 12,929,953 of record NW_025334038.1, read on the forward strand.
TACATAGAGAACCCTAAAGATTTCACCAAGAAAGTACTAGAACTGATAAATGAATTCAGCAAAGCAGCAGGATACAAAATTAATATCCAGAAATGAGTTATATTTTATATGCTGAACTATTAGAAAGAGAAATTAAGAAAACAATTCCATTCACAACTGCTCAAAAAAGAATAAAGTGCCTAAGAATAAATCTAACCAAGGACATAAAAGACTTGTGCTAGGAAAATTGTAAGAAACTGAAGACAAAAATTAAAGAAGATACAAATAAGTGGAAGCACATGCCATGTTCATGGACAGGAAGAATTAACATCATTAAAATATCCATGCTACCCAAAGCAATCTATAGATTAAGAGCAATTCATACAAAGATTCCAATGACATATTTCACAGAACAAGAACAAACACTTCACAAATTTGTATGGAGCCACAAAAGGCCCTGCATAGAAAAGCAATCTTGAGAAAGAAGAACAAAGTTGGAGGAATCACATTACCTAATATCAAACTATATTATGAGGTCATAGTAATCAGAACAGCATGGTAGTGGCATAATAACAGACATGTAGATCAATGGAACAGAATAGAGAGCCCAGAAATAAACCTACACCTTTATAGTCAATTAATATTTGGCAGAGGAAAAAATACATACAATGAGTTAAGATAGTTTATTCAATAAATGGTGTTGGAAAAATTGGACAGATGAGTGCAGAAAAAATGAAACTAGACCAGCTTCTTACATCACACACAAGAATAAATTCAAAATGCATTAAAGACTTACATGTTAGACATGAGCCCTTAAAAATCCTACGAGAAAACCTGGGCAGCAAAATCTCAGACATTGCTTGTAGCAATATTTTATCTGATATATCTCCTCAGGAAGGGAGATGAAAGAAAAAAAAGAACAAATGGGTCTTCATCAAACTAAAAAGATTTTGCACAGCAAAGGAAACCATGAACAAAGTAGAGACAACCCATGGAATGACACAGGAAGAAATGGAATGGGAGAACATATTCGCCAATCTGATAAGGAGTTAATACCCAAAATTTATAAAAATTTATTTACCATCTTTTTACCCTACTAGACACTGAGGACCAGCATAGGTAAGGCAAAGTACTTGCCCTCACGGATAACAAATAATCACAACACATTGTGGTTTAAACAATGATAGAGGGAGTCACTGAGTGACATGGTGTTATGGAGAACAGAGACTTAGACTAGAATGACAGGTAGATCAGTCTCAGAGAAGAATCTTTGTAGTAAATGACCCCTGAACAATTTTGAAGACTAGAACTTAGCCATGAAGAGTGGTGTCATGCTTTCCAGGTAGAGAAAAGTGTATGATCAAAGGCATGGAGGAATTATAAGCAGATGGTGCTGGGAGGCAGGGGGAGGAGAGAGCTGATACTGAAGAAACTGGCGGGACATAGATCCTGGAGGGCCTTGTAAACTAGAGTAAAGTCCAGGCTAGTTTTGTGAAGCTATTACTGATACTCACGTTGATGTTCGTAAAACTCTGCACTAGGGCAGTCTTAGTAAGATTGGCAAGTAAGAAAAATAGAAATACAAAACATATTCAGGAGAGAAATACAGAAGAATTTAGTAGGAGATGAGATGAGAAAAATCTATGATGCTTTCAAGGTTTTCTGCCTGGATGTCTGACTGGATGTTGGTTTCCATGTAGCAGGTAAGATGATGATGTGCATAATTTGGGATTGGCTGGATTTGAAGTACCTGCAGATATTCAGGTCAGCATGTCCCACAGAGAGCTGGATTAATGAATATGAGGTTTAGAAGACAAGATTTGACCTGGAGATAAAAAGTGGTGGTCAAAACCATAAATGTAAACTGATTGAATTTTCCAGAGGAAAAGAGATAAGAGTGAGGAGAACAGAATATTGAATACAGAACCATGAGGAAGACCATCTTTTAAGAAAGGATGAAGGAAGAAGAATGCATGAAGAAGAAAGAGCAGGAATCATCTAAGAAGTATAAAGAAAACCAGGTAAGCACATTGTTGTGGAAACTAAGAGGACAGATTTCAACAATGAGGAAGGAAGCAACCAGTAACTGCTACAGATAAAAACTGAAATGCATCCAGTGGATTTAACCCATTTTAAAATTCCAAGTCCCAACAGTTCCTTCTCCTGAAGCCAGTTTATCTTTGCCAAAAAATGTTAATGAGAAAGAAACAATGGAAACCAGATGCATGGAGATGTGTTAACTGTTATTTTGTCTGCTTCACACACAGCGGCTTGCCTGGATGACCAACCTCCCCTCAAGGCTGCAGTCAGAGCTGGTGTGTGTGTCTGCACCTCTGCATCATCCATATCAGGGTGTGTGTGCTCCGAAAAGGTGGTGTAGTGATTCCAGTGATCCAAATGAAAACATTCCGTAATTAGAGGCTCATAGTGAGTTTATTTTATGAATGCTTATTAAAGATCACTCACATCAAGCTCTCATATTCACAGTCATTGCTATCATGTGCACAGAATTGCTGTGGTATCTGGAGGTGTCTAACCTTACCCCAGAGTTCTCCGAAATACTACTGCCATTCTGAAACAGCCAAGTTTGTTTTCTTGTTTCAAATTGTAGTTTAGGGTTTCCCCTCACTAGTATGGTGGGAGTTATGCAAAGTCTGTCTTGATGGCTTCCAATCTCCTTCTGACTTAAGACTCCGCTTATGTGGTAGGCATGAAAGACATAGCAGAAGGGTGCCATTAAAGCGGCTATTGTCTCAGTTCTGGAAGATTCTGGCTACATACTTTTGAGGGTTTTTCCCCTCCTCTGTACATAGCTTTTATTATTTACACAATACAATATAGCATCAATGCTGGATAGCATGATTATATGCAATGCATAAATATGAACTATCTGTACACATCTGCAAATCTAACTCAGAACTAGGGTACATAGAACTGAAAGAAAAATTTAATGTTTTAAGAATAAAAGTAAAAGGTAAGAACAAACACTGCAATAAATCACAAGAAATGCCTTGTGTACATATTTAACTATTTACAGAAGAAAACAGGCATTAGCACACACTAACTATACTCATTTATATATAGAAAACACAAGTTTCATACATCACAGAAAACCTTCCATTATGACAAAGAAGTGATATTACCATATGGGCATGAGTGAAGTATACTGTTTCTTCTAGTTGTTATTGTACAATGCTGTAAGTGATGGATGTGGGTTTTTGTTTGTTTTCCCCCCAGTTTTATTGAGATATAATTGACATATAACATTGTATAAGTTTGCATACAACATAATGACTTGATATGTATATATTATGAATGATCACCACAATTAGTTAACATCTATCACCTCACATAGTTACATTTTTTCTTGTGATGAGAACTTTTAAGATTTACTCTTTAGCAACTTTCAAATTTACAACACAGCATTATCAACCACAGTCACCACACTTTACATTACAACCCTAGAATTTATTTATCTTATAACTGGAAATTTTTATCTTTTGACCATCTTCACCTAATGCTTTTACTGATCTGTTCCTGTTTTTATGAGTTTGGTGTTTTTCAATTCCACATATGAGAGCATACAGTATTTGTCCTTCCCTGTGTGACTTCACTTGCATAATGTCCTCAAGGTCTATTTATGTTGTTCTAAATGGCAGGATTTCCCTCTTTTATGGTTGAGTAATATTCCATTGTGTATGTATACCACATTTTATTTATTCATTCGTCTGTTGACCGACACTTAGGTTGTTTTTCTGTCTTGGCTATTGCAAACAATGCCATGATAAACTCAGGGGTGCAGATATTTCTTTGGGATAGTCATTTCACTTCCTTTGAGCATTACCCAGAATCAAAATTGCTGGATGATATGTAGTTCTATTTTCAATTTTCTGAGGAGCCTCCCTACAGTGTTTCTGTAGTTGCACCAATTTACATTTCCATCACTAGTTTACAAGGGTTCCCTCTTCTCTACACTTGTCACCTTTTGTCTTTTGGATAAAGCCATTCCAATAGGTGTGAAGTGATATTTCAGGGTTTTGATTTAATTTCCCTGCTGAGTAATGAGTGATGTTGAGCACCATTTCATGTACCTTTTGGCCACTTGTATGTCTTCTATGCAAAAAAGTCTATTTAGGTACTTTGCCCATTTTAAAGTCGGATTTCTTTTTTTTTTTTGCCATTGAATTGTATGAGTTCCCTGAATGTTAGCTACCTTATTTTGGGAATGTCCTTCCAAGACAAGGATGACCTGAAAAAAACATACTATTTCCTAAGTGAAAGATAATTTGCTCATATATGCATGTTTGGAATATCTTTTTGTAGTTATTCATTTTCAGAACATACTGTTTAAATGGCTCATTTGTGCTGCCACGTGTGCATCTTGATTTGTCAGTTCTCCATATGGCTCCCAGGGCAGACACTGATAATGCATCTGAGACTGATTACTGTGCTCCAGTTCGGTCTCAGAATCTTTCCTTGTCCATGGAACACTCCTGGTGGCGACTAGCAATTAATCAGGCATCCCATGAGGTAAGAGCTATTTGCTGGCTGCAGTCTACCATATGCTAGTGCTGAATCAGGAATTACAGACATTAGGAAAGAACAAATGCATTTATTGCCCAGGTTGTTATAATTAAACTGAAGAAACAAAATATATACTGAGTAATTGAAAGAAAGTATTCAACTGTGTCCCCTCTGCAGGTGAAGAGAAATCAGAGCCACTGTATTTGGTCTTTTACTCTGATATTCAAGAATTGAGCACTGAGATGGAAACCACTGAAGGGCTCTTGTAACCTTGGGAGCTCTTGCTGTATCAGGGACAGAGCAGCCTTTAAAGCAAAGGCTATCAATACCAACATGTATGAGGATCATATGAAGAACTCATTGAAAGTGCAGATTTCCTGACTCCTATGCCAAGATTCCCTTTCATTAAATATGAGCTTAAACCTAGGTATCTATATTTTTTTAATAAAAATAGTAATTACAATTTTATTTCTGAAGGTGAAAAATTAAAATAATTATTTAAGTATAAGGTGGATAGTGGTTAATAAACCATGATATATTCACTTGATAGAATGGTAAGCAGTCATTTAAAATGTTTACTTAAAATGTCTAATTGCATATTAAATAACATGGAAAATGCAGTAACACATGAAATGTGCTTCTGATTACATTTTAAGTAAAAAGTTGGATAAAATTTGTTTAGACACAGAGCCTTCTACAACTCACAAATGAAGTGGAGCTTTCTTAGTCCTGTCTGCCTTTTACAATAGCCAATAAAAAGTCTGAGTTTTTTTTTTACTTTTATTGTTATTCTATTAGAGTTGTCCCAATTTTTCCCCCTTTGCCCTCCTCTGCCCAGCCCACCCCCTGCCCCCACAGTCAATCCCCACACCACTCCTCATGTCCATGGGTCATTCCTACATGTTTTTTGATCCCTTCCCCTTCTTTCCACCATTCTCCCCTCTCCCCTGCCCCCACTCTGGCCACTGTCAGTCTGTTCCATGTTTCCATGTCTCTGGTTCTATTTTGCTCATTAGTTTATTTTGTTCATCAGATTCCTCTTATAGGTGAGATCATATGGTATTTGTCTTTCACTGGCTGGCTTATTTCACTTAGCATAGTGCTTTCCAGTTCCATCCATGCTGTTGCAAAAGGCAGGAGTTCCTTTCTTTGGGATGTGTAGTGGCCCATTGTGTATGAGAACCCTGCTGGTTCTGATCTAGATGGTCTAAGGACTCCACTTTGAGAAATGTTTATTAGAAGACTGGCCTCCAAAGTAGGGTATAATCATCCCTTCTACAGAAACAATCCTTTGTGGAAAAGGAATACAATTTTAGAGCTTTTACTATGTCCATTTTTATAAAGGACCGTTCTTATGCTTTGCTCCTCATTGGCACTGGTGCCCTCATTGAACCTGGGTGACAGTCAGAGGGTCATGTCCTGGATGGAATGTGCAGAATCCTGATGGATTGAGTGGGAGCTGACTTGTTTTGCTTTCTGTGGTATGGTGAGGTTTGTGTTGCCTGGGTAAGTGTGTTTAAGGGTCAATGATCTTATTTAATAAAACTATCCCTCACAACATGGGCAGGTGGCGTATGCCGACATTCTGTAAAGAATCTTTGAGTTGATGATAGTGCCAAAGGAACATCCACAAGGAAGAAAACAAATGACCATGATCATGCAAAGCTCCTGGTCAGCTACATCAAAGGGCAAAAGAAAACAATGACCATCTTGTCAGAAATTATTACCAAAAAGACTATTTGAAATGCAGGTATATAGCCACATCATTAATGTACACATCTCCCAAAGTGTGCATCATGCCTCGAGAAATTAATGCTAACCTGATCAGCAGGGCAGGATAGTAATTAGAGGAGCATTATAATTAGAAGAGTATAGTACAGAAATTAGGACACAGATGGTAGAGCCAGTCTACTGGGTTTAAATTCAGGTTCTGGTGCTTATCAGCTGTGTGACTTTGGAAGAGTTACTTATGTGCTTCATCTGTAAAATGGGCATTGATGATAACACATACCTTGGCAGACTATGATGAGGATTAAATGCATGAATATGTGTACTGTGCTTATGTAAGTGCCCGAAATGTGGCATAGGCAATACAAATAGCAGTTTAAAATACAGTTTATCCCATTTTACATCATCTTTACAGGTTTCTATTTTTATACTAGATATGTATATATTTTATTACAATTTGTAAATTGTAACACTGTCAGTAAATAAATATACTGACATTGGAGTTACATACATGGCTGATAGGGGTAAATAAGTAAAATATCTATAGTCCACTTTCCAGCTGATGCTGGTGCTGCTGAGTGTTTCCTGGATCTCCAGGAGTATAAACAGCTTCTGATATCACCTTCACACTGTTGTGTGCTGAGGAATGGGTATAAAGCAAAAACATATCACTTTTTTTATCATCTTTTCTATATATCTCTTTTGTATATTAAACATTTTATCACCTTGTTTTGCTTTCTTCCAAACCTTTTTATTCTAGTCCTCAAGTGGGTCATGCCAAGATATTCCCTGAGAAAGTGTTTAGAAATTGCCAGTCTGGAATAACAGACTTCTGAGGTACTTTCCCAGTCCCCTTCTCCTTTTGTCCCTTCTGCCTGCCACCCATCTGTCTGCTCCGGGGCTGGGGTTTATGGGTGTGAATGCTCCCCTGAGCCAGGCATGCCCAGGCCGCATGTACAAACGTGCCCAAATAAGCATAATTCTTTTCTTTTCCACTCAGCATGGCTAGGTGAGACTGATTTTTTTTCAAAAGTAACATTACTGAGAAGAACATAAAAGGTAATAAACAAAGGAAACACCAAACCATTGAAATAAATGGGAATGTCCAATATTTCTTTCCAGGCACCATTGACTGAACACACAGCACTCTGTCTCCTTCCTCAATCTGCCTTGGCAAATACCAACCCCAGGTGGCCTCTGTTCAGATCCCATGTGCCTCTTCAGTGACTATTCAAGTTGTCATTATCTGTAGGTAATAGTCTAGCTCTGAAAACTTTCACTTAGTTTTCTTCCTGTTCTGACTCTACCTTATGGGCTCAGATATAGACTTACACTAGAAGACCTTAAATGTCCCTTCCAACTTACTCTCCCTATTTCTCCAATAGAGTCTTCTCTGAAATTATTTAATTAGTTTCTCAACATATCCAGCTTGTTTGCTCTGGCCTTTTCTTGCAGTCTTTCCACAATACTCTCAGCTGCTAGAAGTCCTATCTGGCTTCCTAGGACTGCCTCAAATCTCTCCTTTCTTAAGGGACTCTCATAGACCTGGTAGAGAGGTAATCTTTGGTATATCTCGAATCACACCTCAGAACTGTCTACTTTTTCTGTAGAACTGCATCACGTGTCTCCATGCAGGGCTTCTGGATCTGGAGCAGAGCCTTTGGGGGACATTTCTCAGCTGCATTTCTTTCTGGCACAGGTCAGCAATAACCATTCTTAACATTACCATATCTTACATATCACTGAAATGTTGCATCTCAGGTTTGGAAATGAATCTACCTCCTACCTCCACCCAATGCATGAGTCACCCCTGAGCATCCCAGTGTACCCCCAAAACAGAATATTTTTTTTTGTTTATTATGGAATTGATATCATAGTCTGAATTTCAAGTCAGCACAGCAAAGTGTAAAAAAAAAAACCAGTTAACTGACCTAGTGATAAATTTGGAATATGGTCAGAGTGTTTGGATGCTCTGGAAACATATATTAAATATAGCCAGATTATTGAGCTTTAATGTTTGTTTAATATACATCCTTGGCTTCTTTCTCCTCAAGGCGAATGTTGAAAAGTTATTGTATTTTGAAACAGATGGGCTTGTCTCGGAAATGTGTGACATTCTGAAATGGTTAAATTTCATAGAGGGCAGAGAACTCTAGTTCTTTGTCTGAAATCTAAACTTCTTTTCAGGGCACTGAAAGACATCGTGAATGTAAACTATTACAGTTTATTGGTGCAGATTGACAATGGGCTTATTGCTTTGTGAGGCACAAATTTCCATTGGCTTTGCCTTTGGGATGCACACACATGGTAGGTGTCGGTGGCGGGGGGGTCCTTGCTGACAGTGTTGATAGATTATTGTAAACACATGGATATTTGTGCTTTTCTTTACTGTTTTTTTGTTGCTTTGATATTGTTTTCATCTTTATAGCTTGTCTTACTTTCAGGGGAATCCTATTACTCATGATTCTTCAAAGGCCTATATACGCCACTTACTCAGCTTCCGCTTGCCCCAGATCCTGGTGTTACGTTCTGATGTTGGCCTGATCTTCCAGACTGGTTCCTTCACTGTCCCTTCTTCTGTGCAGTGGTTAGTGATATTGAGAGCACATTCAAGGCCTTAACACACTCCTTAGGTGTAAGTGTGCATCTTATTAAATGCTTTCAGTGAGCTAAAAGTGAAAGACAGAAGTAGGTGAAACTGTATTATATTTTGTTGTTGAATTGTCTCTCACTGATCAAGCAGTAACAACCGAAAGCTGGAGATACTGCCAAATCCCTTTGTGGTATGCAGGACAATGCCCTACCTGCCTCTGCGAAATGCCCATGTCCTAACCCCTATACCTTTGAAAATATTAACGTATATTGCAGGTGTAATTAAAAGGGCAGACCTTGAGATGCAGAGATTACTTTAGATTATTCAGAAGGGCCCAGTTCAGTCACATGAGTGTTTAAAGAGGAGAACATTTCCCAGCAGTGCTCAGAGGGCAATGTTACTGTGAATGAAGAATCAGAGAAAGATCCAACTTGCTGGCTTTGAAGATGGCGAAAGGGGACCATGACTCAAGGAATTTGAAAGGGCAAGGAAACATATTCTCCCTTAGAACTTCCAGAAAAAGATGCAGCCTTGCTGACACCGTGGCTATAGCCTAGTGAGAACTGTATTGGACTTCTGCCCTACTGCAAAAGAATGAATTTATGTTGGCTAAGGCACTAACCTTGTGGTAATTTGCTACAGCAACAATAGAAAGCTAAAATGCTGTATTTCAAAGACTACAGTGAAAGTAAATATATTTATGAAAATAAATATGTTTTTCATATTTGTTGGGAATGTAGTCACTATGTTCTGTATAGAAGAACATGCAGCAAAGTCAAATAGAGTCTAGGTGTATAAAGCTAAGAGACTTTGGGGGTGTGAATGTCTAAATGCTGTGATTGCTTTTTGTTTTGGGCTCATCCAGCATTGGAGTGACTGACACCTCTTCTATTAAGTCCTAGAACTCCTTGGCAATCCAGCTATTGAATATTTTTTGTGAGGGGGCATCTACAAGTGATCTTTCTAAAGTGCTAACTGGATGACACTCCTCATCTCAAGCCTTTTAGTGGCTCTTCTTTTCCTTCAGCAAAATCCAAGCTTCTTAGCATGCTCTGCAAGGCTCTTTAAGTAGCCCCTGCCTACTCCTGCAGCCTCCCCTTTTACCACTTCCTCTGGTCCAGGCATGACTTCATGCCCTTCTGAAAGTCTCCTATTCTTTCTCGCCTCCATGCCATTGGACACGCTGCTGTCGTCTCCTTCCCACATGGCCTGCTCCTAATTCATTCATGACTCGGCCCAGCATTATCTTCTCTTTGGGGACTCCTATGCTGCTCTCCAGCCATTCCTGATGGCCTCCACACAATCCTTCTTACTCCTGTACAACACACCTTAAAATCCATATTAACATTTATCCTACAGTATTATAATGCATTACTGGTCTGTATTTTGTATGAGCTCTTTAGAGACTAGCAGAGCACCTTTCATCTCTCACCTTAATGACTATACCTGCCTGCCTGGCATCTAAAAGGTACTCAGTAAGAATTTGTTGAATGAAAGAATTAAAGAATATATACTCATTGTCCTTGAGAGATCCTCAGCCTTGACTGAGAATCAAGAATTTGACTCAGGTATTTTGGAAAGCAAAGTACTTTCTTTTAAAACCTTATAAGTGGCTCAGAGTTTCCTGATTCTCCTTTCTTCCCCCCCGACCCAGTATAAGATATTTCCCCTAGGTTGAGAAAATGCAGGGAAGTCCAGGGTTCAGTGGGGAGGGGTGGGGTGGGTGGGGGGCGGAGGAGAAGCAAAGTTTGAAGTAAGAATTTTTAACCAGGAGCATAAAGACCTCTTAGAGATGCCATAAATGGGCTTCATGAGGCCTTGTGGATCATTTAAAATATATACATTATTTGTATCTATGTACACTTCTGGGAGAAAGTCAGAGCTTTTCTCATATTCCACCTCAAACAAAGGTGGTCCAGGAATTCTGTTACAATCAGGAATGACGCAGCCAAGGGGAAATACGCTCCCAGAGGCTTTCCTCTGACTTCAGGCGGCTCCCAGATAATTTCAAACTTCTCCCTTTTGGAAGCTTTTGTCACCACATTTGGACCCTGGAAAAGAAATTACTTCTGTTCTTGCTTAATAGTCAGTTTGAGGAGGAAGCTTCCCTGGAAGGGTGGTCCCTGCTGACAGTCCTTCATAAATGTGAATAAACAGTGTAAGGTTCTGCCACTCTTCCAGTAAGCAAGAGAGCTAGCAGGATCAGGGTGGCTCACACACAGTCATTTACATAAGATTTCACATTCTCTCAGGGATGACAGGGGACTCTGATGTGACACTTAGCTTCACCACCTGATTTGAAGAAACATTTCAGATAAACCGTATGAATTGGAATTTCACCCCACTTGAAAGTATGCTTCTTCCACTCCTAAGAAGGGGCTTGCCTAATCCTACTCAGGGTGCTCCACAGTTCTAAGAAAACTAGAGATTAGTTGCTTGGGATATATGACTTTGTATCTTTCCTTTCCAGGCAAGTGCAAAGAAGTGGAGAGAGACAAAAATGTAACTATGGCCTTCGATCCTCTGGTTCAATGGTGTGCGCTCTTCCAGAGCTGAGCACAGACGCAGGCAGCACACATGCCCATGGAAGCTCTTCTGCAAATAAACAACCAAGTCACAAACTAGGGCACAGCATTTGAATGAAAGCAAGTAGAGAAAGCTATCCCTTTCTCAAGGTCAACATCTGTGTCTCTGTGAACTCATTTAGGGGCTTGCTGAGACTATCTTGATAATTGGAAAGTTTTTTTTCTTGGAGAAGATCTGTTTTCTGACAGCTGCATCCAACACTCATGTAACACTGTCAAAACTGTGAGACAAGGGCAGGAAAACGCTAGCCATTTTGCCATTCTGCCTGGGTTAATGGTTTGTCTACACTGAATGCGGCATTAGTGATTTGCAGGTGTATACAATCAGGATCAAAGACTCAATCCAGCAATTTGAATCCTTTGCTTTCATTCATTCTGGAAATGTGAGTTATTTAGAGCATCTACTGCGAGGCAGGCATTATGCTGGGCCCTGAGATTCTTCTAGATAGATTTGGCTACAAGGGACCCAGTTATTTTAGTAGAACAAGCAAATGATTGCCTCTTAGCTCTGTTTATTCTGCTGAATATTAATTCATATGCATTCATTAGATTTATATTACTCCTCTCCTACCACATGTAGAATTATGAGAGAGGTGCTGGCAGAGATGGAGTTGATAGAGTTTTCATCCTTAAGGAGTCTGTGTCTACTGTTCAGTTTCTTTTAAGCTCTCCATTAGAAACAGGTCAGTTTTATACTATAAATAAATATGATTTTCTTTTCTGTTTTCTCTTTCCTTCTGGAAGAAGAGATTTATTATAAGAGTGCTTTTTAACTGGCAAGGAAAGCTCAGTTTGGCTCTAAGGGGTTGGTGCTCCCTCACGCCTTCTAGAACTACCTTTGGTTAAATTCAGGCTTACCAAGTCTTCAGGCTTCATAAAAATCATAGAATCAGCAAACAGAAAGTAATCTCAGGTGGTTATTTTACCTCTTCTTTTTTAACATACAACATTATCTCAACTAATACATGCAACAGAATTTAATTTTTTCTGTTATTTTTGCTTAGGTTGTCCACATTGTGAATTACCCATATATTTCTGAAGGCTATCTTCCTTCTACCTCCCAGTATCCTTTATCCTGCAGTCTGTGAATTCACACTGACTCCTATATTTTCTTAGATTTGTTTTCTTTTAATTATAATGAAGCCTACCAAATCTTGGTGCTCCTTTTGTTTGACAATCCTATGCAAAATTTACTTTTATTCTGCCCTTGACTAATAGTGAGTCTAACTTGCAGTCAACCTGAGTAACATGGCTGGTGGCTGCCCTTCTTTCTACCCATGACTGTAGTTAACATAACATATACATGATTAAGCATGCATGTGGAGTTGTGTCTTTTCAGGTTCTTCCCTTTTGCTCATTTTGTGTTACCGCTGTCCTTAAGTAAACTCCCTGGAGGCTAAAAACAAATCAGAACAATTTTCCATGAATATTAATCTCACTCCTGAGTGTCTCTGGACCTTAAGATTATCATTGAACTGGGAATTTTCTACTTAACCAGAGAATAAAGGATTTTAATATAATATTAGTAGTGAGTGCTTTTTGGTGTTGAGTTTGAGGAAATTTCTCTAGTTAAAAAAAGTAATTTAAAACCCCTTGTAAATTATAATTTCATGAATAAGTCACAAAAATAGAAGAAGCTATATGCAAATCTTTTTCTGTCATTTTTAATACTTACATGCTGTGTATTTAAAAGAAAATATGCATTGATTGGCTTAAAAGGTCATTTCTATTTATAATAGAGAATAATATTTAGTTAGAGAGGATAAAGGCTAATAAATACCTAATACCTTTATGTAATATAATAAATAATCCTGACACCTTTCATTGGCATAAGTTTGATACTTCTAACTTTAAATAAGGAATAAGGTGACCCTGTTCTGTGCTAGCATAGAATCTGCTTACACTTATTAAACATTTATCACACTGCATTATAATCATTAGTGTTCTTGTTTAACCAACTCTAAGCTTCTTGATGGCAGTAAATATTTTTCACTCTGTGTCATTGCTTTACTGGTTGGAATATCTTTTGGCTGCAAAAGACAAGACACTGACTCAGACAAGCTTAAGCATGAAAAGAAATTCATTGGCTCAAGTATTGAAAAGGTCCTGGAACCAGGTAAGCCTGACTCGAGATAATCAAATTATTCTTATCAGTACTTCCTGTTTTGCTCACTGCCTCTCATGCAGATTGTGTATTTCAACTGCATTTTCTCTCACAGAAGAAGACACCCTCCACACAGCCAGAGGAGATGGCCACATAAGTTGCTGCATACTTGGAATGTATAATTAGTGATGGGCATTTATCTGGTAGAATACTTCCAGAGGGGACACTGATCAGTTCATCTTGGGTTCCATGCTCGTCCAACTGTGGCCAAGAGAATGAAGGACTTAACTGCTCATGCTTGAGTCATGTGTCTAGACCCGAGGCAGGTGAATGTGTTCAGTCTCAGTAAAATCACAGGAAATGGGAGATAGGTGATTCCAAAAAGGATGAAATATTGAGAAAATAGTCACCCTGTTAATTAACATAGTTTGGGGCATATAAAAGATAATGCAGTAAATGTTGAAAACACAGATAAAAATATCACTGTGTTTACTCCATTTGAACTATTAAATCTTGTCTCCCTCCAAAGCCCAGCTTGAGTCCCCTCACCCAGATATATTTGGTTTATTGCAACTGTGTTTGGCTTTTCCAACCACTGGATTCATAGTTGATATTTTTGGGTCATTAATTTGAGAATGTGGCATTGTCTTGAAGCTTTTCTGTATTACTGTCTCACCTTGATGTCTGATTCCAGTATTACTATTTACCTCTTCATATAACTAAGAGACTGTCGCTAGAACACATTTTATGGCATGCCAACTATGCAAATTGTCCTTTAATCTCAACATTTAAGATGTGGAGATGAATGCACTCTCTCTGTTTAGGATTTCTTTGCCATTGTGGTAGAAGTACTGTGGATTGGCGATATGAGTTAAGCTAGTAGATCTCCTTTTTACTAGGCAGTGAGCAAATGATTCATCTTCTTTACCTTATATTTGTCCATGTATAAAATATGGATAACAGAACCTTCTGTTCTAGGCTTTTATGATAATACAGGAAATCATATTTTATTTCATTGGCATCATAATTTTGACTGCATTTTGTCAATTATGAAAGGTGTCTCTCTAGAGTGCTGAATAAAGCCCTGTTATTTTAGGAACAGGAAGTGTAGGTCTGGAGTGGTACTAGGGAGTCTTATTTTCTAATAGTCACCCCAGACAGGGCTGATACAAAGTTAAAGTAATCATGAAATCTAATGTATATAATAGTGTTTTATATATATAAAAGGTTTAGATAGAAAAGTGATCTTTTATACATATTCACCTCATACTTCAAATAATTTCTATTACTTAATAATTTACTCATTCATTTATTCAATAAATAACTATTTGTTGCTACAAACAACAAGTAAGACAAGACACCTAGTTTACTTCTGGCTTGAGGATTTCAAACAATGGTTCTTAAACGTCTATGCATAAGATTCACATGGTGTGTTTGTTAAAATGAAATTTATAGGATCTCATTCCCAGAGAGCCTGACTCAGTAGTTCTGGTATGAGAGTCCCTAAACCTCTATTTGTGTGTCTCCCAGGTGGTCTCTAGAATATACTTTCAAAGCCAGTGCCTCATATATGTGAAAATTATCTGAAGTGTAGTCATTATTCTGAAAAGTTATAAGGATATTTTGTTGGATTTTACTAAAAGCATGGATTAGTAGACTTAGGGAAGAAACTTGCCATCCAACAATACCTAAGCTACTCCATGATGGGTTAGAAAAATGCCCATATATGCCATGGAGAAACCTAATGCCCTAGAGTAAAGTTTCACAAGGCAGGGCTGAGGTTAAAAGTTTTATTGTCAAATGAAAGTGAGAGCAAGAGAATCCCTGAATCATTTCTATTGAGTTTCTTAACCTAGAATTCAGCCTTGGAAACTTGCAGGTGATTTGAACCTTTATCCCTCTAGTTGCTCAGAGATCAAAGGTTTAACAAGAGATTTTTCTGACTCTAGATATTGATTCTGCCAAAACCCTTATTGGCTACCAGCAGCAGTTTAAGGGGCCTTTATTAATGTGCTGCTCTAGTTCCTATTGGTTTTTCCCAATATCTAGCTGCCTTGCAAGCTATATTTTTAAAGGAGTGGCTTATATATTTATCCTGATTTTTAAATAGTCATTTTAGATGTGAATGGCATTGCCTAAGTGTAGATCATACCCACCATTTCCCCCGATTAGCAGGCCTCTCTGTACTCTCTGTGTTGGAAGCGTTCCTGTTGATGACTGCTTGACTTATGAGCTCTAAATGACTGCAGAGTATCCCTCCTTGTATTCATCAGGAGACAGAACAAGCCTTTAGAATTGTTTCAGGGTTTCTTCCATTCTAGATACACTTGTCTAAAACAAAAGCAAAAAAAATTAGGATTGCATTTTTTTTTGTAAGGCAAAGATCAAGTTGGAATTGTAGGGATATTTGAATAACGAATACTTTTGAAAAAAATCCAAAACACTGTATACAAGCATATTTCCTCCAAACAGTCACTTCTTTTAAAGAAACTGTATTCAATTATTTATATCCACCAAACTCAGTAGGTTAGTAGATAATGCTAAGTGAAGACTTATATTTTTAACAATTTGTATGCTGTATTTAGCTGTATAAATCATCCTTTTTTCTAATGCCAACAGGCAATATAAAAGCACATAAGCTGCAAATTAAACTCCAGTCCCCCCAAAATATGATTTATCACCTTTCTAGACAGTAAAAATATAATTTTTATGTAATCACAGGCTCCAATGTCATAATAGCCACCAATAAACAAACCAACATTGTCATTGGGATATTGCCTATAGAGATACCATTTACTAATGTATATTGCTGAAGACAACTGGGATAATGGACTTTTAAATCGAAAGCTATAACATTATAGAATAGATTTTTCTTTTGAAGAACCTGGACATGGGCACATTGGAATGCATGAATTTGTTTTGAGGGATCTAGATCCAGTGACAAACCTTGATTTCTAAAAACTCTCTTAATCAAATCATAGCATCTTTTCTCAGGGGTCAGTAAGGTCTGCCCATCTCCTCTCCTTTCTGTGTGTAAATAAAGATCACCTAAATAAGAACAGGCTATTTATTTATTCACAGCTTGCTACAGCAAGGGTGTCAGCCGCCGTCACTTTGTGTTTGGCAGAGATTCAACACCAGGAAGAATGTTGGGAAATCTTGATGGTGCAAAAAGGAGATGATGTCAATTATGCTCTGATTGGAAGTTGTTGGCGTGGGGAAGCTAGAAGCAGCTAACTAGAAGTTATGTGATTGGTTTGAGGAACATATTTGGTTTTCTTTGGTTTTCTTAGGTTGGAGGAGGGAACAAAAAATAAGGAAGGTGTTAGTCATTGACCAAATCCTGGCTGTTCTGGGCCAATTGCTGAAGACATTTTAGTTCAACTTTCTGGGCTAGCTGTTGCAAAAGTTGTAAGTCAGAGTTATATTGTCATATGTGGTCTACCATTGCCTGTTTGTATATTTAGTCTCTTCTTCCTCTCTTTTTGTAATTCTCTCAATTATTAGAGGTTGAATAATTCATGGGAGCCTAGGCATTCAGACTTTCCCCTTTTGAGGATTATCTAGTTTTTTCCATAGTTAATAGTATTGTGAGATTTTCTTTACCTTTTTATTCTTACATCATCATGGCAATCATCTGACGAGAGAGCAGCTGTATAGAAGCAACTGAGACTCTGGAGAGAATGCAGTGGTCTAGCATCATGGTCACTGAAAAAAAAACAATAACAATTAATGATCCTTGTAGGATGGTTTGGAACCAGAAACCCTAACTGCCCAACCCAAACCAAGAGAAAAAAATCCCATAAACTGTAAAGTATATAGTCTATCCTATCTTGTCTGTTGTATTGATCCAAATACAGCTAGAAGTATTAGTCATTATAATGCTAATTATAGCCTAGTGAACCAACAAAAAGTCTAGAGCAGAATGATTGCCCATCAATATTTGTGCCAACAAGTTTTGACTATGCTCTATTCCATCTAAGACAGAGGTGATATTGTTAATGACTTCTGCCAGAATTAGTGGTTAAGTTTATTTCCATCCTTGATATTTGTATAATTCTTATCATTGGGAACACTGCTCTGATTGTTCACATAAGAAATGAGTGAGTAATCTCCCAGGTAGAGTACCTAAATAATCAAGGATGGGCCTCATTTTGGAGCTTTTGTCTGAGTTGAAATTTCAAGCCTTAATGATTAATAGAATTAGAGTCTTTGTGTATAGATAAGGGCCAGAATACTATTCTTAAAGTGCATGAGGTGTCAGTCTGAGGCAAACAAGCCCAGGTATCCTGGCTACAAGCGAAGTAGTATTCTAGACTACTGGAATAGTAATCCTGGTATTAAGAATAAAATATCTTGTTCATGAAACAAAGTCAGAACCAAGAACCTTACATAAGCTGGGTTACATATATGCATCTATATTAGTCTTGTAGAGTTGGCAATAATTTGGCCCATAACCATATGAATTGTTGAATTCAAATTTAGAATTATCTGGAGTTTCATAATTAGACTGTAATATTTGGTTATTTTTTTCTGGGAAAGAGGGACACTAGGAAAGTTACAGACTATTTTGTTTAAGGTCATTTGTTCATGTAGGTGCAGGTTCAAATGCCATCAGCTATAATTCCCTGTGGTCTCGTTCGATGAGACTAGAATTTCCTGGTGATCAATGACACATTCAACAGCCTGTAAGATTTGAAATGAATATGTATGGATCTAACAATTATAATAAGGAAGAAGGAAAAGAGAAAAAGGTCATTATAGAGATGGCAACTAGCAGAAAAAGAGAAAAGTTATTATAAGCAAACAAAAACCAAAACAAAAATTAGACAGGGGTCTTGGTCTGATATACTGGGTGAAACCTGTCCACTATCTGAGGTCATCACCTGGTTTTAAAGGTGTTGGGTCAGCTGCATACTTCCAGGATTGGCTGCTCCTAGAGGATCTATGAGAATCCTCCATTTGAAAGGCCCTATTGAAGAAGCCTTCCAATTGGGTAACTTTGAAATTGCTCCTTCAGTCTTGAAATATAAACCCAAGGATGGACTGCTTGGTGTTTTACTGCTGCATTTGTTGTTAACAGTACTTCATAGGGTCATTTCCAAAGAGATTCAAGAACAGTTTTTCCATGTTGTCTTGTCCAATACATAAAATCTCCTGGTGCAAGATGAAGAAAAGCTTGCTTAAGATGTTTTGGGAAGGTGGCCTTAAACTGAGGTCAAAGGACAGGGCATTTCATGTACGTCCCTTGCAACATTTTTCCATAATTGCATGCAGAAGCTCAGTGTCTAGTATCAGGGGTGAAATTTTAAAATGCATGAAACTTATAGTTATCAATTCATAGGATGATAACTGACATGTCCTCCAAGGAGTGAACTCTATGGCCATAGGACTAGTGGGAGTTCAAAGGTTCTCGAAAGTCTTCGCTAATTTTAATTTAAGGATAATATTTGTTCTTTCAGATTTTCTAGAAGACTGTGGATAGAAATGAAAATATAGTTTTTGAATAAGGGGTAATGCCTCACAGCAGTCTTATTTGTAATGATTTTTATAAAATGTTTTCCTCAGTCACTTAGTATAAATGGTTAGTTCTGGATTAGAAACACAAAAATCAAATAGCTTTTTAGCAACTGTAAAGGGCTGTAACTTTTTGTCAAGGAAAACGAATCAATCCATCCTGAAAATAGACATACAATCACTAAAATATATTCAAACCTCATGGAGAGTAAAAGCTGAGTTAAATCCAGTAAAGGTGTTCAAAAGACTCCTGAGATCTTGGTTCCCAGCTGTGTCCCACCTTTCCAGTTTTTCCAGGATTAGCTGTTGGCAGGTAACACATGACCTGCAAATAACTTTAGCAGTCCTCCTAAAGTTTTCCCACCAATACTTGATTTAAGGCAGTCACTATTTTGTTTATACCAGGAAGAATGGTTTCTTGGAGAAATTTAGCTAATATTTATTTAAAACTAATTGATGCTATCAAATATTGTCCTGAGAGAACCAGAGGTTATCTGAGTGGAATGTGTAAACAGATTTTTACTATTCTTTTTTTTTTTTAAGAATTAATTTTGAGATTTAGCCTTTGAGGATTTACCTAGATTCCCACCTTGGCTAAGGCTATGTGCTTGGCATAATGACCTGTGAGAATGTTTTATTTAGCTTCCAGGTGGCCTCTTTTTTCAGAGGCCACAACGATCATGATAGATCATGATAGCCACCGCCATAGATAGTAGAGTGCATCTAAATATCCCCTAATTTGTCCATTTTGGGGGGAGGTTCCAACAGGAGTAAGAAACACACTTTGTTCCCAAAGCATCCTCAAATCATGTACTACTCCACATGTGCTCTCTGTATATTTGTTCACTTTCTGCTCTTTGGCTAGTTGATAAACTCTAGTAAATGCAATAATTTCTGCCATCTGGGCTGATGTTATCTCAGGTAAAGTATTTAATCTAAAGTAGAGCTTAAGTTAGTGATATTAAATCCTGCTTGGTAACCACCATTTCTGGTTTGTTTTCCAACAGCAAATGATAGCTCAGATTCTCACTGGGAGTCTGCAACAGATCTGTGTGGGATACAGAAAGTTCTTTAGAAGGTTCCCCTTCTTCTCATGAAAGCAAGTGAGTGCAGAATACAGAGTTAGGCTTTGATGAATAGTAGTGTCAGGGATAGGAGAAAACTCTCCCAAGAGGTTAATTGGCTGGCTGAAAGTGTGTGTTCTCAATCAGACGTAACATCTGCACTGCATGAGGAACCATGAGGTTTCATTGCCCTAAGACAAGGGTGATAAGCTTTTGCAACAGGATCAAGGATGAGGTTACAGTTATAGTAAGTGAGGGAGTTTTGATAGTTCCCATTGAGTTGAATTCAAACCCCAAGGGTTTATTGAGACCTCTCACACACAAAGGGACCAAGGGCTCTTTGTAGTTAGGGGTGTCTAGGGAAGGATGCTGTGGAAGAGCCTTCTCCAAGTGACAGGCCTGTTCCTGTTTGGATGTCCAAAGGAGAGGCTCTCTTACTAAGGACAGTCAATTCACACAGGGTGTTCCATCTCAGAAAAATCCAGCACTCGTTATCTGCAATATCCAGTTGAATCTAGAAATCCCCTCAGTTTTCATTTTGTAGAAGATCTGGGATAAGTTAAGAAGCTTTTTAGTTTATCATGGGAGACTTTTCCTTCTTAGATGGGTCACTTCCTAAATTAACAAACTGTGCCTTGGCCAAATTTTCTCCCCTGCTTTTTTGCTGAGGTCGTGAGCAAGAAAATGGCTTCCTTGTTTATTGAACACAGATAAACAAAGCCCACCTACATATTATAATTCATCACAAGGAAAATTTAGATCATTTAGGTCTG
Organism: Phyllostomus hastatus; assembly: GCF_019186645.2. Lineage (NCBI taxonomy): Eukaryota > Metazoa > Chordata > Mammalia > Chiroptera > Phyllostomidae > Phyllostomus > Phyllostomus hastatus. The sequence goes on from NW_025334038.1 coordinate 12,950,820, forward strand.
ATTTGGGAACTAGGAAGAAGAGAAGGGGACTTCCGTGAACCCATAGGCATGGCTAGGTATATCGTTATCCTCCCCAGGTGAAGGCAAAAAGACAGCCACTGTCCTGGTCTAAAGGCACACTTAGAGAGGGTGCCAGAGTGAGGTCAGTGGTTTTCCATATTAAATTGCAGGGCATCATTCTGCAGAAGGAGTTTTTCAGTCAAGAGCTCAAGGTTTACAGTTGAGGCCTGTGTCATAGGAAAATCTGTGACTTATTTGAAATATCTACCATCTGTGTGATATGTTTATTCCAAAGAAGAAGCTGAGAAGGGGTAGCAGTTTCAAGTAGAAAGAGGAAGCCTCATATCTATAGGAACTGATGAGGCTGACCATCTATATTTATAATTAATTCATTTTCAGCTTAAGCATAAGGCAAGATATTGGGCACTTTTTCCTCCCTTGGATCAGTCTCACTGATGTGAACTTTCTCATTTTTTTTTCAACTTAGTTTCTATTTTGCAAGATGGGGCAGTCTCTCTTTTTAATCCCTTCTGTTTACAGTATCTAAAGTGTTCTTGTTAATAGGTGATCAGTTTGGAAGGGAGCCACAGCTGTTTGATCTGCAGCACCATAAACTTATATTGGGTTCTTTCTGATTTTTGTTCCTAAACTCTTTCAGAATGTTCTGCCATGAGCTGTTCTTCAGGTAAAAGGACCATTTCTTATTCTAATTACTTTCCTTAAATTAGGTCTCTAACATCAGGTTTAATTTCAATGACAAAATAAGATAAAAGACCTGCTGTTACCTCAACACCTTCTTTAGCTCCTGAGTATTGTTTGAAGGTATTTTTCTAGTCTAACTTGAAAATATCCAGTAGTTTCAAGGTTTATCTTTTATCTGTTTACCTGATTAAATTATGGTCCAGCCAATTGTTATTGGAAACATTCAGGTGTGGTTTTTAGGAAACCTGATGTACATTTGCATCCCTCCTATCCCCATACTCACACCCTTTTTGGGATCCTTAGGTTTGTTGTGGAAAGAGAGATCTCTTTCTGGGTCAGTTCAGTCAACTTTTGCCATTTAAGATTTAGCATCTGGCTTGCAGCCAAGATGGAGGCTTAAGTGGACACATTGTGCCTCCTTGCACAACCAAAATTAAGGACGACAAAAATTTAGAAACAAAAAACAACCAGAAGAGACAGAAAATTGAACTGTACAGAAGTCCTGACAACCATTCATACAGACAGGTAAGAGGAGCAGAGTCGGCAGCTGACAGAGATGGGTCGCAGCAGGAAAAAGCGGTGGCTGGCAGACCCAGGCATGCAGGGCACAGGCAGCGGCTAGCAGACCCTGGTGGCAGACCCTGGGTGTGGGGAGGCAATGAGCAGACCCAATGAGGTGCGCAAGCCAGCTGGCTATCCACATTTACATATTCGTGCACAGATAAACAAGGTGAAAATGGGCAGTGAGACAGACCAAGCTACCCAGGGCCCCAGTGATGGGATATAAAGCCTAAAAACACTGATTGAAAACACTTGTGGAGGTTGAGGTGCCAGGACAGTCTTCCAGCCTCACAGGAGAGTTTGTTGGAGAGACCCACAGGGTCCTGGAATGTACACAAGCCCACCCACCTGGGAACCAGCACCAGAAGGGCCCAGTTTGCTTGTGGGAAGTGGCAGAGGGGACTGAAATCTGACAGAGAGCAGAGCAAGTGCCATTGTTCCCTCTCTGACCCTGTCCCCACATACAGTGTCACAACCCAGCCACTGGCTTGACCTGCCCTGGTGAATACCTAAGGCTCCGCCCCTCACATGTAACAGGCACAACCAGACCAAAAAAAAAAGGGGGGGGGCTCAAATGGAGGAACAAATGAAGGCCCTAGAGCCAATACTTTTAAGCAACCAAGAGATAGCCAACCTATCAGATGCACAATTCAAAGCCCTGGTGATCAGGATGCTCACAGAATTGGTTGGTTTTAGTTGCAAATTAGATGAAAAAATGAAGGCTACACTAAGTGAAATGAAGAACAATGCAAGGGAACCAATAGTGATGGAAAGAAAACTGGGTCTCAAATCAATGGAGTGGACCAGAAGGAAGAAAAAAACATACAATCAGAAAAGAATGAAGAAACAAGAATTCAAAAAAATGAGGAGAGGCTTAGGAACCTCCAGGACATCTTGAAATGTTCCAACATCTGAATTATGGGGTACCAGAAGGAGAAGAAGAGCAACAAGTGGAAAAGTTATTTGAACAAATAATAAAGGAGAACTTCCCCAATCTGGCAAAGGAAATAGACTTCCAGGAAGTCCAGGAAGCTCAGGGAGTCCTAAAGAAGTAAGGTCCAAGGAGGAACACACCAAGGCACATCATAATTACATTACCCAAGATTAAAATGAAGGAGAGAATTCTACAAGCAGAAAGAGATAAGGGGACAGTCACCTACAAAGGAGGTCCCATCAGGCTGTCAGCTGATTTCTCAAAAGACACCTTACAGGCAAGAAGAGGCTGGAAAGAAGTATTCCAAGTCATGAGAGGCAAGGACCTACATCCAAGATTGCTCTACCCAGCAAGGCTTTCATTTAGAATGTAAGGGCAGATAAAGCGCTTCTCAGATAAGGTCAGGTTAAAAGAGTTCATCATCACCAAGCCCTTATTATATGAAATGTTAAAGGGACTTATCTAAGAAAAAGAAGATAAAAAAATATGAACAGTAAACAGACAGCAAACTCACAGTTATTAACAACCACAACTAAAACAAAAGCAAACTAAGCAAACAGGTAGAACAGGAACAGAACCACAGAAATGGAGATCACATGGAGGGATAGCAACAGGGGAATGGGAGGAAGAGAGAGGGGGAAAAGGTACAGAGAATAAGTAGCATAGACAATAGGTAGAAAATAGACAGGGGGAGGGCAAGAATAGTATGGGAAATGTAGAAGCTAAAGAACTTATGACACATGGACATGAACTAAAGGTGGTGAATGTGGGTGGGAAGGGGTGTGCAGGGTGGAGGGGAGTGAAGGGGAAATGGGACAATTGTAATAGCATAATCAATATATTTATAAAAAAAGATTTAGCATTAAATGTTTTTAATGCTGAAAAGAATTGGACGGTTTTGGCTTTGGATGGTTTTATCCATCCAAAAAATTTCTAAAATCTTCTGTGAATAGTTAACAGTTGTTGGTCTTCTCTGTGTTTAGGAAAATCTTTAATTATAGCTCTTAATTCAGCTTGGTCCAAGGTTTAAGCTCTATAGTTACTGCATACCTGGCTCAGTGGAAGATAGGTCTTTAGAGGTAACTAGCATTTTGGAATCTGAGGAGAACAACTGAGAAAAAGTAGGAAGTCTGGAAAAGGTGAAGGAGAGAGGAGTTGACAGGTATGAGAGAGAAAACAGAAGGCCCAGGGGGAAGCAGAAGAGCTGGATGTAGGGAGACAACTGGAGGACAAGGATGAAAAGGTTTACTAGGGAAATTAGTCTAGTTTACTGTTGCTTAACTTTGCCAAATTGGTCATTAATTTTGGCTGCAGAATCTTTTAGTAAAGCAATTTTTGGTGCAGAATTTATTTGGCGGCCTCTGCCTATCAATCAAAAAATGCTGCCAATAGTAACTAAGTAATCTTATTCTCTTTCTTTTCTAAGATCTCTCTGCAATGAACACTTTTGTCCATTTCAAATGTTTCCCGGAATGGTCACTGAAAGGTGAAGGTATACCATTTTTTCTAAACATGAGAATTAGGGTTCTAATGAGAGTACATTCAGGAAACGAGGTTTTTTTTTTTTCCGGAAGAGGAGATTTAGACTTAGATGATCCCATAGGAGGTGACGACAGTTGGTAGAAGATACTCATCTACCCACCCTGACATGTGTCCTCCTCTGAATGAAAATAAAACAATCTGTACTCCCAGTAGGCAGGAGACAAGAAAAAACACTTTTTCTCTATCAAAACCAGGCTCTCTGGACAAAAAAAATAAAAATGAAAAAAAAAAGAAAGTAAACTTCATCCGATTTTATTGGTGACCCAAAGAAAAGTTTGCACAAACTGCTACCAGTACAGTGAGAACCTCATCAGTGTGTGAGGCCAGCTTGAACAATAGGCTTATGGAGCCTTTGCCCGTATTATGCCCTGTGATTCTCCTTCTTATAAAAAGCAACATTTTTAGACAGCACGGTACAAACTGAAAACACAAAAGGAGTAAAAGGAATGAAAAGGAAGGCCCTGATTCTATCAAGGATATCAAACAAATGGTAGCCAATTAAAAAACTCAGGTACTAAAATAAGAATAAATAGCAGAAGAAAAATGTTTAAAGTGCAAAGCTGGGTCCTCTGTCCTGTTTACATAAAAGACTAAATACTGCACATTCTATATCCAGTTAATATTTGTCAGGTGTATACATTTTTTCTGGATTATCAATTTTTTTTTTCTCTACTGGATCCTTCCTGTCACCAAGTAAACATGCAATATTTCCCATGTTTAAAAAATCTTTCTTGACTGCATATTACATGTACACAGAGTATCATTCTATTCTGCTTTTATCTCTAGAAAAAGTCATCAAACGTTATAGTCTATATCCAGCAACATCTTTCCCCCTTCAACTTCAACCCCTGTTCTCTCATTATCTCTTGAACCCATTCTGGCAAGGCTTTCTTTCACTTCACTCCAGCAAATGTGCTTTTGTCAAGGTCACCAATGACATCCATGGTGCTAGGTCCAATTTTAAATTCTCATTTTGCCCCATCCATCAGGAGAATCTGACCCAGCTGATCACTTCTTCTTTCTTGAAACAATTCCTTTGATAAAATTTCAATAAACCAGTCATACTTAGTTCTCCTACCTCTTTGTCCTTCTTCTTACTTTTACTTGTTTGCTTTTCATCTCTGAGACATGTGAAAAATATGGTTACAGAGCTCATTCTTTTCACTTCTCTTATTTATCTATAACTTACTCCCTAAATGATCTCATTCAGTCTTCCTGGCTTCAAATTACATTATATGCTGTTGACTCTCATGTTTATAGTTATAGTTTTGGCTTCTCTACTGAACAACAGTCAGGTGCTTACTAACTTTTGTGATTAATAGGCACTTAAAGTGAAACATGAACAAAAGTTCACTGGTGGTTTTCTTCCTTGAACCTTCTCCTTCCACAGTCTTCCTCAGGTTAGCCTTTTGCTAACTAGTTCTTCAGACCAAAATCCTCAGCATCCTCCTCGACTCCTTTCCTGCTCTTCATTCCACATCTGCTTAGAAGTAAAACTTATTGGCTCTATCTTCAAAATGTATCTAAAATCCAGACATTTCCCATTGCCTCTTGGGAACCTGCAGTAGCTCCCTAACTGATCTACTGCCATTATTGCTTCCTTACATTGTAATCTTTATCCACAGCCAGAATGATTGTATGAAATCTAAACCAGATTATGTCAGTACCCTTCACAAGGCTCATTAATGGCTCACCAACTCACCAAGTGTTAAAGTCCTTACTATGGCCTACAGTGTGGTCCCCACAATATTTTGACCTCATCTGTAAGCACTTAGATACTCCACTCCAGCCACTCTATGTGCCTTCATGTTTTTTTTGGAAGATCTTTTCACTTGTTCCTTCAAGCTACAATACCCTTACCTCAGATACCTGTGTGTTTTACCTCCATGCATCTTTCAGAATGTCTATACAAATATCACTATATCAGTGAGGCCTTCCCTGTTTAATTTGTTTAAAATAGTCACTACTTCCATCCCCACTGCTCCAAATTACTGTTCTTTATTATATAAGCATATACATTTTTCCTCATAGCACTTCTCACCATTTGTTATTACTAAATGTTAGCTTATTTGTTGATGTTTATCTCCCACAACTAGAATGTAAGCTCCCCAAAGACAATGTTTTTGTTTTGTTTCCTGCTGCATCTCTGTGCTCATAACAGTCCCTAGTACACAGTTGCATGCATGCGTCAATAAGACTGTATGTAAATAAAAATGCTTAATAGGTGCCCATTATGTGACTCTTTTTAGCTACTATGCTAAATACTCTGGCAGACCCAAAATGAATAAAAGGCAGTTTGAAATTGAAAGGCAATATCGTGAAGAAAATATAAGGCTAGGGAATGATTGAGTGCTGGCTTGGCTATAAATGCTACAGAAATTCAGAGGGAAAGATATTGAGGCTTATAAAAGGAGGACTTTCTGGAGGATGGGGAAAGTGGTCTAACATCTATCTTCAAGCTGAGTGAGAGGAGCCCGACAGAGGAAAGAATATCAGTTGTACTCCATCCCTACTTCTTATTGTGAAAGTGATCAAGTCTGGAAATTGAACAGGCAGGGATTCAGCCTAGACAAGGAGCCAAGATTCCTAATATTCAAAATCCCTGGCTTTTGAGTTCTTTGGGTAAATCATAATGGTGTCTTCCCTAATGAGTCATTCTTCACTTATGCATTCATTTATTTTTACTTTTATTCTCTCTAGTATTCATTGAACATTTACTTTTTTACTCAATATTGTGCTAGAGCTGTGGGTGACAAAGGATATATGATAGCACCTTTGAAAGATTTTTACAAGTCAATTGAAGAAAAAAATACACAAAAAGCAGCCAAGTAAAAGCACAAGGCAGCATATAATTACATGTTTAATGACTGGCAGAGTCAAGGTCAGTGTGTTTTTGGTGTGTCTTATGTTTCACAGTTAGATAACATTGCTTGCATCAGAGTAGCTCTATGTTTTACTTGAGCTGTCATACAACAAGGTATGATACTCTGTATACTGTAAAGTGGAAGGAGGGAGAGGGTAGGCAACCCTGAAGAATTGATCTTTGCTTTAAATAAGAAATTATAAAGCTTGAAAATCATTAATATAAAGATCTTTAGAGCTTACCAACTTAAAACTGTGGAGAAAAGGTGGCAAATACAGAATTTGTAAGTCTCAGAGAGGGCAATGCACTTAACTTTCCCAAACTTCTAACACAAATAAGAACATTTCAAAACTCAGGGACTAGTAAGAGTCCATGCTTTTCTTAAATTATTTTAGAAAAAAAATTCATTATTTAAAGACCTTTCACAAAATCAAAGTCAATAGGTATATCATTTCACAAAACCTGTTAAGTAAAAGTTCTACTGATATAGCACTTCAACTTACTTTCTTACTTCTGGCATAGAAGAGAGTTTAGTTGCTGTATCTTCCTGGCCAAACTCAGCCTCCCTGGGCTCTTACCTTTCAGAAGGTACCTTCTTCAAAATTCTAACAGAAGTAATGCCTGTTTGAGTGTGGTTGGTAGGGTACATGAATGTCTTACACTGATGGACAGCAATTTGAACATATTGCCTAAAGTGTCATATGGTGAGCTTCAGTGTGATATTATTATGTTGCAGAATTACATGCTTATGATTTTTAATAAAAGATTTTGTAATAAAAAGGGGTGTTATTTGTGCCAGACTCTACAGCTGCAGAACCCAAGATGGCAAAGGAGTAAGTGGAAGCTATACTAACTTCCTCCCAGGGCCAAACTGGAATTACAACTAAATTATAGAAAAATCATCCTGAATAACCAAGTGAACACTAGCTGGAGAGAAACCTTATAAGCATAGACAGATGGAAGAAGCCACATTACCACAACACGACCAGTAAAAGAGTGCAGAGGAGGCATGAGAGGGCTGGTTTGGCTTCCATGGGCAGCAGCTGAAGTTCAGAAGGGACATTTCAGCAGCTGGGGCTGTTGTTCCCCCTGAGATGTATGGGGTCTAAACCCTAATCTGGGCTCCCTAACCTACAGTACCAGAACTTGGAAAGGAACAAAAAAAAACATGACTATGAAAAGCAACAGGATTTCTGTCTGCCAGGGAGAGATGGCTAGAGATTCAGAGAGCCTCTTAAAGGGCCAACACACAAAATTCCATTAGTAGCCACTTACCCTGAGCTCCAGCAGAAGGAGGACAAAGTAGACTGGAAGTGCTTGTAGAGATTTTAGGACTGGTGGCTTGGCGGAAAAATCTGAAGGAATAGCTACCAGGATCCTTGTGCTGAGTCATTCCCCATACTGCAGCAGCCTTCTTTCTCAGGAAGAGCACAATTGCCTTCAAGTGGCATCAGCCTGAGGGAAAGCAATAGAAATTACTCTGACCCACCCTGGGGTACTTAAACCCTGCTGCTGAAGGGTACAGTTGGAAGACTTTCACTCTTTAAACCTAACAGAAAGCCTGCACACAGAGGCAGATCTCTGAGAGCTTGGAGACTGAAGATGACCTTCTCTCAAGCCCAGTGCTGGTAAAAGCTGGCCTTGGTGTGCACCCTGGTTCTTTGTGCACATACCTAGGCCCAGCAGAGGGAGCTGCAAGCTGAGGATAGCTGATAGTTTCTGACCGTTTGCCCAGGGACAGTCACAGGCAAGGTTTGACTTAGGCATGCACCAGAGTCTTGCAGAGCTATCTAATACATAGAAACAAACACAAAGAAGCAAGCAAAATGGGAAAACAAAGAAACAGGCCCCAAGTAAAAGAACAAGATAATTCTCCAGGAGAAGAACTACGTGAAATGGAGGCAAGCAATTTGTCAGCTACAGAGTTGGACTATAAGGATACTCAACAGCATATGAAAAAGACATAGAAACCATAAAAAAGGACGAGTCAAAAATAAATAATGCACTATCTCAAATAAATAGCATACTGGAAGGAAATAACAGTAGATTAGATGAAGCAGAGGATCAAATCAATGATTTAGAAGACAAGGTAGAAAAAGAAAGCACCCAAGCAGGGCAGCAAAAAGAAACAAGAATTTTAAAAAATGAGAAGAGCTTCCCTGGTTGGTGTGGCTCAGTGAATTGAGAGCCAGCCTACAAACCAAAGGGTTTCCTGTTTGATTCCCAGTTAGAGCACAAGACTGGGTTGCAGGCCAGGTCCCCAGTAAGGGATGTGTGAGAAGCAACCACATATTGATGTTTCTCTCTCTCTCTCATTCTCCTTCCTTTCCCCTCTCTCTAAATATAAATAAATAAAATCTAAAATAATTAAATAATTAATTAATTTAAAAATGAGAAGAGCTTAAGAAACATTTTTGGCTAACATGAAGCATAACAACATCCACATCAAGGGAATACCAGAAGGAGAAGAAAGTGAGCAAGAGATGAAGAACTTACATGAAGAAATAATGACCAAAAGCTTCTCTAATCTGGTGAAGGAAAAATATACACAAGTCCAGGAATCTTAGAGAGTCCCAGACAAGTTGGACCCAAGGAAGCCTACACCAAGACACATCATAATTAAAATGAAAGGGAGAGAATCCTAAAAGCCACAAGGGAAAAGGAGGTAGTTACTGGTACATAAAGGAGCACCAATTAGACTGTCATCTCATTTCTCAATAGAAGTATTTCAGGCCAGAATGGAGCAGCATGAAATATTCAAAGTGATAAAAAGCAAGGACCTACAACCAAGGCTACTTTATACAGCAAGGCTATCATTTAAAATCAAGGGAGAAATAAGCAGCTTCCCAGAAAAGAGAAAGCTAGAGGAGTTTCCTAACACCAAACCAACAATGCAGCAAATGTCAAAAGGCTTGCTTTAAGAAGTAGAAAAAGAGAGAGAAAAGTAGTCTAACAATAAAATGGCACTAAATACATATCTATGAACAATCACCTTAAATGTAAGTGGCTTAAATGCTCCAACCAAAAGACATAGCTGAATGAATAAGAAAACAAGACTCATATATATGCTGCCTCTAAGAGACCCACCTGAGATGGAAAGATACACATAGAATAAACATAAAGGGATAGACAAAGATATTTCATGCAAATGGAAAGGAAAAAAAGCTGGGGTAGTAATACTTATATCTGACAAAATATACTTTAAAACCAAGTCTATAGTAAGAGACAAAGAAGGACTTCACATAATGATAAAGGGAACAATCTAACAGGAGGGTATAACCCTAGTAAACATTTACTCACCCAACATAGGAGCACCTAAATATGGACAGCAAAATTTGATAGACATAAAGGGAGAGATCAACAGACATACACTTATAGTCAGGGATATTAAAACCCCTTTGAATTCAATGGATAGTTCTTCCAGACAGAAATTCAACAAGGAGATCACAGCCTTAATGGATTTAATTAATATCTTCATAGGATTTCACCCCAAAGCAGCAGACTATACATACTTTCAAGTGTACATAGAACATTTTCTAGGATAGATCACATGTTAGGACATAAAACAAGTCTCAATAAATTTAAGAAGATTGAAATAATATCAAGTATCATCTCTGACCACAATGCTATGAAACTATAAATCACAAGAAGAAAAACACACAAAGACATGGAAACTAAATAACATGTTATTAAACAACGAAGGGGTCAACAATGAGATCAAGAAAGAAGTCAAAAGATACCTTGAAACAAATGAAAATGAGGACACAACAATCCAAACTCTGTGGGTCACTGGGAAAGCAATTCTAAGAGGGAAATTCATAGCATTACAGGGCTATCTAAAACAAAACAAAACAAAACAAAACAAAAAAAAAAACCACAGGAAAAAGGTCAAATAAACAGTCTAATTTTACATTTAAAGGAACTTGAAAAAGAACAACAAACAAAGCCCAAAGTGAATAGAAAGAAGGAAATAATAAGGATCAGAGCAGAAATAAATGAAATAGAGTCTAAAAAAGTAATATAAGAGATCAATGAATCCAAGAGCTGGTTCTTTGAAAAGATAAACAAGATCGACAAACTTTTAACCACACTGAAAGAGAAAAAAAGAGAAAGAACTCAAATAAATAAAATCAGAAATGAAAGAGGATAAATAATAATGGACATTAAAGACATACTAAGCATTGTAATAAAATGTTATGAACAACTATATCCCAAAATACTGAACCCCTGGATGAAATGGATAAATTTCTAGAAACACAGAATCCTCCAAAAGTAAATCAGGAAGAATGAGAGAATCTGAATACACAGATTACACCTAGTGACTTGAAGCAGTAATCAAAAAAACTCCCAACAAGCAAAAGCCCTGGATCAGATGGCTCCACAGGTGAATTTTACCAAACATTCTGAGAAGAACTAGTATTTCTCTTTCTCAAACTCTTTCTAAAAATTCAAGAGGAGGGAAGTCTCCCAAGCTCATTTTATAAGACCAGTATTATTTTAATTCCAAGACCAGATAAAGACACTACAAAAGAAAGAAATTATAGGCCAATGTCCCTGATGAACACAGATGCTGAAGTCCTCAACAAAATATTAGCAAACTTAATTCAGCAATGCATCAAAAAGATCATACAACACAATCAAGTGGGTTGTATTTTGGGATTGCAAGGTTGGTACAACATTCACAAATCAATAAATGTGTCACCATGTAAACAAAATGAATGATAAAAACCACATGATCATGTTAGTAGATGCAGAAAAAGCATTTGATGAAATCCAGCACCCATTTATGATTAAAACTCCCAGCAAAGTGGAGTAGAGGGAACATACCTAGACATAATACAGGCCATATATGACAAACCAACTGCCAATATCATACTCAATGGGAAAAACTACAAGTGTTCCCTTAAGTTTGGGAAAAGACAAGGATGTCCACTTTCACATCTCTTATTCAACATACTACTGGAAGTCCTAGCCACAGCAATCAGACAAGAAGAAATAAAAAGCATCCAAACTGAAAAGGAAGAAGTAAAACTGTCTTTATATGCAGATGACATGATATTGTACATAGAGAATCCCAAAGATTATGCCAAAAAAACTACTAGGACTGGTAAATAAATTCAACAAAGTAGCAGGTTACAAAATTAATATCCAGAAATCAGTTGCATTTTTATATACCAATAATTAACTAACAGAAATGGAAATTTAAAAAAAATACCATTTAGAAATGTTTCAAAAAGAATAAAATACCTAGGGAAAAAATGTAACCAAGGATGTAAAAGACCTGTATTTGGAAAATTGTAAGACACTGAAGAGAGAAATTGAAGAGGATACAAAGAAGTGGAAGCACATACATGTTCATGGATAGGAAGAATTAACATCATTATAATGTCCATGCTACCCAAAGCAATCTATAGATTCAATGCAATTCTTATCAAGATTCCAATGATGTATTTCACAGAACTAGAACAAGTATTTCAAAAATTTATATGGTACCACAAAAGGCTCCACATAGTAACAGCTATGAAAAAAAAAGAACAAAGTTGGAGGAATCATGCTAATACCAAACTATACTAGAGGCCATAATAGTCTAAACAGCATGGTACTGGGATAAAAACAGACATATTGATCAATGGAACAGAATACAAAGTGAAAAAATAAACCCACACTTTACAATCAATTAATATTTGACAGAGGAAGCAAGCATATACATTGGGCTAAGATAGTTTATTCAATAAATAGTGTTGGAGAAACTGGACAAAAACATGCAGAAAAATGAAACTAGACCACCTTCTTATATCACACAAAGAATAAATTCAAAATGGTTTAAAGACTTTAATATTAGACCTGGAACCATAAAATCTGTAGAAGAAAACATAAGCAGCACAATCTTGGACATTGCTTATAGCAATATTTTATTAGATATATCTGATAAACAAAAGGGAAGGGAAACAAAAGAAAAAATAAACAAATGGTACTGCATCAAACTAAAAAGGTTTTACACAGCAAAGGAAATCATCAAAAAAATAAAAAGAAAACCCACTGAGATAATGTATTTCCTGATACATATGATAAGGGGCAAATATCCAAAATTCATAAAGAACTTAATAAAACTCAACACCAAAAAACAAACAACCCAATTAAAAAATGGGCAAAGGATCTAAATAGACACTTCTCCATAGAGGATATACAGGTGGCCAGGAGACATATGAAAAAATGCTCAATGTCACTAATCATCAGAGAAATTCAAATTAAAACCACAATGATATATCATCTCACAACTGTCAGAATGGCTATGATCAATAAATCAACAAACAATAAGTGCTAGTGAGGATGTAGAGAAAGCAGAACCCTTTTGCACTGTTGGTGGGAATGCAGACTGGTGCAGCCACTGTGGAAAGCAGTATGGAGATACCTCAAAAAATTAAACATGGATCTGCCTTTTGACCCAGTGATCCCATTTCTGGGATTATATCAAAAGAAACCTAAAACACTAATTAAAAAACATGTAAGCACCCCTATGTTCATTGCAGTATTATTTACAATTGCCAAGATATGGAAATAGCCCAAGTGTCCATCAGTAGATGAGTAGACAAAACAACTATAGGACATTTATGCAATGGAATACTACTGGCCTGTTAAAAAGAAGAATATTTTACCCTTTGTGACAGTATGGATGGACTGGGAGAACATTAAGCTAAGTGAAATATGCCAGGCAGAGAAAAGCATATATCATATGATTTCACTAATATGTGGAATCTAGTGAACGAACTGAACTAACAAGCAAAACAGAGACAGACTCATAGGTAGAGAACAGGATGACAGCTAAGTGGGAGAAGGATGCGGGTAGAGGGATTGAGCAAAAAGGAAAAAGGACTCATGGACATGGATAACAGTGTGGTGATTGCTGAGAGGTGGGGAGTTCAAGGGGACTAAATGGTAATGAATAAAATACAATAAAAATTATCAAATAAGAATCTAAAATCTGTATATTTGCAAGAATTATGGCTCTTGAAATTGTCACTACACAGAGAATGTTATGTGAGACCATTTTCTCTCCTTTATCAACAAAACGAGATTGAGTAGTCTTATTTTTTTTCATTTTCAATAATTGATGAAATGGGGTGGGGGGAAACCCTTAGATTTTAGAATAAAAAAAATTGGAGACAACACTTTAATGCTTGAGAAAGTTCAAAGTGGGAAAGGGGTAGGGGCATTTTGACACATACTCTTTAAAAATAATGATTTTTTAAAAAAAATATTGATCTTGAAGCATGGCAAATGTTTACTCTGACACCCAATACAGTATTAAAACCCAAATGTCAGGGTGAAAGTCTGAAGGGCTACAAGCTTAGTGGAAGGAAGAATAAAATATCTGGTGTGATCCAGAAGTTCCTGAAAATGCCTTGTTTTCTCTTTTTACTCTCTTTGTCTTTCTAATTTTTATTTATTCACCTAAATTGCACTCATCTAGCAGAGATGGGGGAGAAGTCTTTTCTATTATTAATGGTGCTAACAAAACTTTGTTACTCTTCAATAAAAGAGATTTTTTCTTTTTGTTTAAGTAAGAATGAGCGAACTTCTTAATATTGTACCTTATGCTTCCAGCAATAGATGCTCAATCATTACAAGGCTATTTAGTGGTGATGAATCAGCACTCTATGGAAACAAAGGGTAGCCGTGACATGCTAAATAGCTTTTTTTTTTTTTGCAGGCCTCACAAACGTTCTTTGTGTTCCAGAATGTATTGATTTCATTAGATGTGCTAATTTAGCAATTCTCTGGTTTGAAGACCATAATTACAACACAATACACAACCTATGTACACAGGCTTATTGCAAGGAAAAAACTTTGCTTTCAGTTTATTAACAGCAAATGCACACAGTTTCCCCTGCAAATGCTAGTTATAAATCTACCTTATGTACCCACAAGGCTCTGTTATTATAGAGTCTTTTATTAATAAACTAAACAATTTCATACAGTGTTAATGAGTTAGTGCTTATCTCTTGCTCTCCTTTACAGTTAAAATGTGCAGAAAACTGGACGATTTATCTAAGCATGTGGATAACTAAGGTACATGACAGTTTTAATAATTAGGCTCCATCTATCTCTATTTTCACTGATAAAAAGTGTTACACTTGATTTTCTCATTTTCCATAGCTGTATCAGAGTTCAGAGGAAACAAATCAAACACAGTAATATGATAATAGAGCTGAATTATAGAACATTTTCACTCTAAGTAGATTTTTACTGCATTATATGTACACTGTGTTTTTGAAACAATTATTAAGACATGAGGAATAAATTAGGTTGTTCTTGTTAATATTTTAGAATACTAATTTTATTTAAAGCACAGCTGCCTGTTTGTAAATGCTTTCTCCCTTGCCACTCTATGTCACTTTTTTCTTAGAATCAATTTCATACTTACCATATAATGGGTACTGTGCAAAGAACTTCCTTTTTGTTCTATCTACTTAGCTAGATTTATTGGGGACACAGGGGTGCTAGTGGAGGCGTGTGTATGTGTGTGTGTGCTGCCCTCTACTGGACTTGATTCCTAAGTAAGTATTTGGGAGTTTGGTGGGGGGGTTGTTCTTTTTCTTTTTAAAATAATTTTTATTGTTTTTCTATTACCATTTATCACCCTTATTACTCCCTTGCCCTCTCAATCACCACACTGTTGTCCATGTTAATGAGTTCTTTTTCCTTTTTGCTCAGTCCCTCCACCTCCTAACCTCCCCTCTCCCATGTCCCTTCAGCTGTCATCCTGCTCTCTGTCTATAGGTCTGTCTCTATTTTCCTAGTTAGTGTCATTTGGTCATTAGATTCCACATATGAATGAAATCATATGGCGTTTGTCATTACCTAACAGGGTTTTTTTCTTTCTTTAAGAGAAAAAAGGAGAAAAAAATTGGGAAGATTGTTTTTCTTCTTTATGTTACTTATAATTTGGAGAAGGGGAGTAGGAATTGAATTTTATGTAGTCCAGGAGTTCCACAGTCTAGCATCTTGTACACAGTATTTGCTCAATAAATGTGTATTAAATAAACTAATAACTTACCATAATTTCTTTTTTCCTCCTGATAGATGGAGTCTGTAGTTATTTAACCAAAGAACATTGCCTCTACCCTGGAATCTATAATAAAGTCAAGAAGAGAGACCCATAAATCTTAGAGACAGGGTAGATCTATATAAGACCTCACATCTGAGTAAAAACTTTCTTTGCAGATTTCAATACTAATGATTTGGTATCATGTAGTAAGGGATCTGGAAGCAGGAAGAAGAGGAGGCACATACATAGCTGCTAAAAATTTACCCAAATGGACAAAAAACTTGCAACAATGAATCGGCTGTAAGTGAAGCAAGTATATTAAGGAGCAAGATTACCCTTTCATCACAAGTATTTTCAGCCATATAGCAAATTTCACCTCTCTGAAACCCAGCCATCAAACAACAGGCAAGAGGGAAAGCATTTTAAGGGTGTGCTCTAGCAATGTGTGAGAGAGATGGCTAATTGCCTAATGAAGTCCATTTGCACCATCCATGTGATGAAATTTTAGTGGGAGAATTACAGATGTAGCTCTTTATCTATACCAGTCACAGACTGGTTCTCATAATGAGAATGAAAGTGATGAGTGACATTTCTACTCATCTTTTAAGAAACTAGTATGCCCTTTGACCTTCTCACTCCCCTTCCACCGACTGGAACTGACAACAGCATGGCACAAGATGGAAGAAGGCTGGGAACTTACCTGCTACATTCATGAATTAGATGGCATACTAGTGAGAAAGGAGCAGTTTTTGTATTAGCTTCCAGGATTTGTTTGTTATAATAGCTAATGTTAACTTACTTCACTGCACAGAAATATACATTTAATATATTCTTCTAGCTATACCAGTATGCTATCCTACTAATACTATATTATAATACTAACACTGTACTACATTGTACTGTTCTATAATATTAATATTGATAGATACCATACCATACTATAGTATAGTGTACTATACTATGCTGTACTATACTATACTATGGTATACTATACTATACTAATATATTAAGGCAGAAACACATAACTTTTAGAAAGACACCCAAATGAAATTCTTAAAATTTAAACAATAACTTTGGTTAACTAGAGGACACAAGTCTTAGGGGCATTCAATAGCAGGATAACCCTCTGCCTGTACTGGTCAGAAATATGTAAATTTGGGTGTGGCTCAAGGAGGGAGTGGCTACAAATAAAAAGAGCGGAGTCTACAGGGACATGAATTATAGAACACTGCATATATTGATGTCTTGGTCTGAGTGACAGTGAGGTATCATTGAAAGTGTTAGTGGTACCCAGGCATGAAGGGAGATAGGGGAACTAATGCTCTTACTTTTACGTGAATTCATCATGGAAAAGCCAATTTCAACTACTTCTATATAGCTAACTCTCCACAAAATTAGCATCTTTATCCTCAGTGGACAACATACCAGTAGTTTAGGGTATCTTTAATTAATTAATAACTCAGCTAATTAATGTTCATTTGTTGTCTTCATTAATTTTATAGTGAGTGAAAATATTTGACTCTGTTTTAATAAGCCTGATACTGTGAGAAAACCCAGTAGTGTATTTTGCTGAATGTAGTTGAGATATCCCAGAGGAAATGCCTTGACCGATGCAACATGCAAAAAGCATCTGATAATGAACTAGGCTGTAATGGGGTTCTGATGTATGCACTTCAGGCCCCATTGTTATCATCCTGTTTCATAAACGATCTTTGCTTTTTTTAATGAAAAACGTGTAGGTTAACACTCACTTTTTGGGTTAGAAGGTACTCAAACATATGTTTCTCTTTCCCTTCTTGTCACACTTTATTGTACATTTTCTCATGGGCTCTTGAACGAGATCATGTTTATTAATCCAATAAAAAATACATGTAATGATGATCATCTACTTCTGACTTATAAGAAATAGGTATTTATTTTATTGGTATAATGAATGAAGTGTTATAGTTTCATAATTTTTTTGCTCTTTAATTTCTCTTAGAGTCCAGGGTTTTCAGTTTCGAAAAATAAAAAGAACATGTTGATGCAAATCCACACTCCCAGAGTCTTTGGCCTTTACAGAGCATTTTAAAATTCTCCTCCTGTTGCAGTTCCTATTTTCCAGCCCACTAAAACAGATTTTGCTGGAATTTTGCCTTATCAAACCCTGCTAGAAAGAAACTGGCCAATTGTTGAATCAGAGGGATCTTTTATCATTTGGAGATGGGAATTATCGTGGGTTATAAGGTTTGACCTGTGGACACAGGCAGGACTCTGTTCTTGACAGCTTTGTTGTCGTTCTGCCTGGAGGCAAGGCTGTAAACTAGGTAACCTCCTGAGGTTTCCTATAACTCCATAATTCCATGATACTAATCTCTTTGAGTAAATCCCACATTTTTATTCCTCCTTTGAAGATACTACTACCCTGTGATTTGAAAATACGCCTTTCTTTGTTCTAGAGATATCAGAATGTATTATCAAAGAACAAAGTGGAAAGTTTTAGAAAATTTGTGAGCATGAGGTCCACTTTATTTTTGTGAAAGGCGGTGGGAAGATGAAACAAATCTGTGGCTTCCAAACTTTATTTTAATTTTATTAATTCAATAAACAAATACTGAGTGTCTATTTATTTGGCAGGTAATGTGCTACAAAAATGAAGAAATTGGGTCTGGCTTATTTCACAAGTTTGTGGTAAAGATGAAATGAGATCATAAATATGCACAGAATCTGGCTTGTAGGACGCCCACAATATGTACGAGTAATTAATGTCAGTAATAGGAAGCACCTGGACAACTTGAAAGCACATGGACAACTTTGAACTGTCATGTTTGATTGATGTCAAATTCTTAGTGCTTATATAACGTTGTTCTGAATGGACCTACATGAAGGCAATGTTGAGCCTCCAGCAGATCTGGGTTTGAATGTTATCTACACCCTTGCTACATCACTCAGTGTTGATTTTTTGATTTATGACTTTCAGCTCCAAATAAAGTAACTAGCTCATGGCAGGCTCACATTCAAAGGAAATAATCATTATGATTATAATGTTCTAGATATTTTAGGCTGGGTCCTCCTCAAGGCAGAGCCTTGGGTGTAGGTAGATGACTTGGGAAGTGAGTCCAGGGAATAGGCATGAAGGCCTGGAAAGTGGACTGGGAAAGAGGGAAACTAATGTGACTGAGTTGGCCACTGCTACAGGTGACATATTCACTCTTGTCAGACCTACTGGAGAGCCTAATCTAATGTGTCTCAAAACTGTCTAAAAAAGAAAGTATATTAGTCAAGGTTCTCCAGAAAAACAGAATCAATAAAATATAAAGGGAGATTAAATATGAAGGATTGGCTTGCACGATTACAGAAGCTAAGAAATCCTATGATCTGCTGTGTGCAAGCTGGAGACCCAGGAAAGCTGAGTTTGAAAGCTGATGGTGTACAACCAAGTCTGAGGGCAGGAGAAGATGAGATGAGGTGCCTTAGCTCACCAGCAAGTCAAGAAAAAAGTGAATTCCTCCTTCCTTTGTCTTTAGCTCTATTTAGGCTGATAATGAATTGAATGGAGCCCACCCACATTATGGAAGGCAATTACTGAGTCCACCGATTCAAATGCTAAATTCATCCAGAAACACCCTCACAGGCACAAACAGAAATAATGTTTAATCCGGGCACCCCTTGGTCAGTCAAGTTGGCATACAAAATTAACCATTACAGGAAGTATTTATTCAATGGCTCCCAGGCAGTAATGGTCAGGAAGGGAAGGATGTAGGTCTCGGTTCAGGCTTGGGGTTCTGTGGCACCAGAATGAAGGTGATTGCTTAGAAAACTTGTTACAATGGCTCATGCAAGGGATGGGGTCAGAAGAATAGGGAATGGCGAATAGAGATGTCCACGCTACATGCTAAGTTAGGAAGAGATGCACACCTGTAAAGTATAAGATGTCTTTAGAGGAATTAATGAACTCACTTTCAAGTGGGAGTTTCAAGGATCTGCTGGTCACAGCAGGCATGTTTCACTTGTTACTGCTGCATATCCTTTGAACCCTGTTCTCACATCACACCAGCTGCTGGGGTTTGGGGAAATAAGAGCGCAGAAGGTTCCCAACCTTGAAATGCAATAAAATCTGCTGGAGTAGATCATTCCTGCTGTCTCTTCCTGCTCTCTAATATTGTGTAAACCATTCTCCTAAAGCAGAACTCCAAGAACAGAACTCAGTTTTAGGTTAGTCAGCAAATCTTTAAGTAAAGGAGGAAAATGAGAAATAGATGTCTTGAATTGTAGCTCTATTCAGAAAAGGGTCCTCTTTATAAATTTGTTAAACCAAAGCATTGTTTAATCTTTAGCAATTGGTGGGAAGGAAATGATTTTAAAAAGAGAGATGCCTTCTATTCTCCCTCCTTTATAGCTATTAGGATTCACATTTATAGCAATTTTCTGTCCTCTCCAGAAAACCTTAGTTCACCTGTAGAAGAGTCAGTGTAATATTAGCCTTTGCAGGTTTCCCGGTAAGCTGCTATCGAAGACGTCTGTATCTCTACAGTCTGCAAGTGTGAGAGCAGAAGTTTTGGCATCAGAAGCAGTATTTACAATGAGAGAAAATTTGAGGCTATCACTGAACTGCCATTCAGCTTTGCTTTGAACATTGTACAAAATGAATAAAAATTCTCTAGTAAGACATGTTCATCATTTAAAAATAATCTATTTAAACATATAATCATATAGCTCTGAGTAGGGAGCATATCTAACCTAAACGGTAAAAGAATTGTGTGTGGTCTTATATTAGTGAAAAATTTAAAAGGGATAGGCCTTAATACTTAGTGAGAATTTAAGATTTAAGGATTGGCCAAAAATAGTGAAATTCTAATGTCTCTAAATTTCTATAGTTTAAGAAAATCTTCCATGATAAGATTACTTAATATTTTAGAGATTCTCTTTAAAAAATATATACAAATCAGCAATCATATCATAGGTCTACTTTGACTAACAGAGGAACCAATCTATCAAAAAACATGGGCTTATGACAGACAACCATGCAGTGATTGCCAGACAGAAGGGGTGGGAAGAGGTGAAAGAGGGTGACGAGGGGAAACATAGCAATTGAAGGAGACTTGACTTGGGGTGGTGAACACACAGTATAATATACAGATGATGTATTGCAGAGTTGCCTACCTGAAACCTATATAATTTTATTAACCAATATCACCCCAATAAATTCAATAATAAAAATGATGAGTTTAAATTAATTCTTAATTAGCAAGAAAAAATTAAAAATCTATAGTTGTATTAATGACAAACTGGTAGAACATGCTTAACTTTAGCAACTGGGATAGCTCGTTTTCCTCTATTCACAGATGTCTACTGTCTTCCCCTACGCTACTAGAATGCCTCTGCAAAATGCAGAAATTTGATCAGAAGGTGGAATACTGAAATGTCTGTGTTCATTGTTGTTCTGTTGACTTGAGAAACAGTTTTCTGATTCTTACAATAATGAGTGAGAGTTCTTATTTTAAGAAACTTAAGTGAATATTTTGAAAAAATGCTGAGTGAATTAAAGCCAATTCTAGAGTTAATCAGCAATACCTGTGCCTGTAAAGAATTATTAGTTCATCTCTTTTAACTGAAATAGTTGGTTGCTTCCAACAACAGACCTGAAAGATGTTTAAGGTCAAAAATGAAAAAAGACAAACATTGTTTAAATGCATTACATAACCATTGGGGCTGAATTTTCCACTGTATTGACTAATTGACCTAATTAAGAGCTAGCTTTAGAGTCTGTCTACATAAGAGTGACCTTCCAAGCATAGCCTGCACACAGAAAGTGGAAGGCCAGTGTCCCATGACATCTATTTTGTGTGAGGACAGGGCCTTATTTTGGTGGACGGCCAGCTTCTTTTCTTTATTGTTGCTAATTGTGTCTATGCTTGTATTCTCCTTTTATTTCAGAAAGGTTGCTGCTTGTAATGTGTCTATATACACCTGGGAAATGACATTTCTAAGACTAAGAATGGTACTCCTTTGGGAGCTAAAGATTGGTCAAAAAACCTTTCATCTCCTGTAATTTTGGAGTGCAGCCTGAGTAAACTGTTGGCCTCGTTTCAAGCGCTGTGTCTCTACCAGTCCATCACATGGGAATGGCAAATGAAATATTTAGGTGGTGTTTTTGAAGAATTTCACCCATTTGGATATTTTTTATCTCCTCTTTCAGACAAAACATCTGAACAAATGAATGTAGATGTTCTCTTAAACTGGGCATATTTAAAACCTCAGCCATGTACTTTCAAAATGAACCGGTAGATTAAAAGAAATACAGTATTATGTTTTCCTCTGGCTCTACTTGTAGAAGTCTCATCTCCCTCCAGACCCATGTGTACGTGTCAGGAATTGGTTATCAGTTCATTGTTATCAACCTCTTGGAAGGATTCATTAATTTTATAACACAACATCTCTTTATGGTGAACAGTTCCGCAAGCTGGGAGCTTCGTTATTCAGCCTGAGCCTGCTTGGCGCGCTGCAGGATTCTTTGGGGACACAGTTTTGTAGGATGAGACGATTCTTATTTTAAATAACCTACACATGTGTTCATGTAGTGTCATCAATAAAGCAAATAATAAACCACTCTTTACAAAACCTATAAAAGGCTCTCATACCTATCCTGAGCTGGAGCATAATCCTCCCGAAAATCAACTCTTATTCAGGCCCAAGAAAATAGTGTAAGTAAATTATCATAACTATTAACCTGTCAGACCATGGAAGAAGAATAAATAAAGATGCCTGAGCCAGATCTCTCTGAACTTTAGTTTCCACATCAGTAAAGTGGGAAACAGTGCCTTCCTCAAAGAACTGGCATAATCATTGCATGATGCAGTATATGTCACAAGTGAATGGACATCCTCAATTATTGGTCAATATTTCAGTCAACAATCTTATCAGAATACTTTGTGTTTTGGGTCATGAAAACCCAATTCAAATGGCTTAATAATATGGTTTATATGTCATATTACAAGACATCTGGAGGTTACTGAAAGCAGCTACAGGGTTGGTGAATTTAATCCTGTGGTGATATCTGCAGAAATCCAGATTCTTCCAACTTTCCACTGGACCATTCTTAATGTTCTCCTTCAACTAATTCTTTTCACCAGATAGCTTTTATTAGTTTTGGGGATCATATCTTTATTAGGAAGTGTCCAGAATATGGGGCATTTCATTCCATATATCACTTTTAATTGTTTAGGTTCCATCTGTCTCCCTCGTTAGTAACTTGGCTACAATTGTGTCCTATGACCACACTTCCTGCTCTCTGAGTCATGGGGAAAGAAGCAGGATCATTGTGATCAGCATAAACCAATTGTGATTTGTCTCCTGAGCCAGGGGCTGGAGATGGGGCTGGTTGCCCACTTCCATGGGGCAGCTGGATGTGCCTACCTGATTGAAGTCTAGCTACTATTAGCAAGATTTAAAGTGAGAAATAAGGGTTGGGCAGGCAACCAATTGAGTCTTCTACACAAGTATTATCTTAAACTCCATCATAGAGTTGTTATGGTACCAAATGCTGAGAACAAACAAAAGTTGCTCCCGTAGGTAGAAGAACTGAGTTGGAGGAGACAAGAGATTTGATGCACACTCTAATAAACAACGAATCACCTGCAGGTCTTACTAAAATGTAGACTCTGATACAGTAGGTCTAGAATGGGGCTGAGACTTGGCATTTCTTACACACTCCCATGTGATGATGATGTTCCTGGTGCAAAGCCCACAGTTTGGGTAATGAGGGCATGGGCCCTATGTGAAGCTTGCTGTGTAGGAAGAGTGAAAGCTGACTCATCCTTGAGTTTCCCACAGGTGGCAGGATATTCTATGTGGGCCCTAAATCTTGTAGTATTTTGACAGATGGAGGAGACAAAATATATGCTTTGGGATCTTCTGTGAAAGCATAGTTGTTAGCTTCATAATACCAAGGAAAATAATGTGGCTATTAAGATACCAAAAAAAGAGTATTGGTTTTCTAGACTAAACATCAAGCACACTGTGTGGAAAGCCATGGCTCTTAGGATCACCTGCTCTTGTTTTCTTTCAATCTTAACACCTGAAAAAGAAATAGACATAGTAACAGTACACCTGTATCCCAGAGCAGAATTGCAAGCTAGATGAACTCAGCAAGAATTTGAGTATATTTTTACAAACAAGAGTGGACTTTGCCTAAAAATAAACAACTAACTTCTGATTTTTTTAGGGTGTTCTTTATACCTCATAAGACCGGAATGAAACAATACCACTATGTTAGTGGTGATACTTTTTCTTTGTTAATGCTATTTGTTTTATGAATAAGTTAAATGAGTCACTTCTTAGAAAATCAAGAACTCAGTAAGGGAAATTAAAAAAATACAGTAGATGTGTTCCTAAAACTAACTTTCTCTTAAAAAGTATGCATATGTGTAGGTAAAAATGACAATTACAATACGGCCACTGATCCTGACACTTGGATGTTCCTGAATTACAATAATACAATTTTTCTTTTCTCTTTCTAATAATGTAACTGGGGATTCCCTACAATCTGCAGAACAATAACGCTGTAAGAGCTTAAAAGGGAGGAAATATAGTTATGGAATGTCAAAGATTGTACAGCTAATTTGCAGACTGTTACTTGAAAAGCATTTCTGTCATTCCCTGTGAAGGCCAGGAGGATGCTGTTTAGGAATATCATTTTGACATGGATTAAAATGAGAAGAAATTGGAAGTAGAAAAATAGAAGACATCCTAGCTCCAAATTCTGAGTTCTTCTGCATTCGGTGGCTCATACTTGGAACACTGTGTTTTACTATTATGCAATGTTGTTGGTCAAATGAAAAAATAAGAGGATTAGGTCATCAAAATAAAGTAAGTCTGGAGATCAGGATGCTAGCTCTGGCATTTTGATGTAGAGTTGAAGTACATAGTGTTTCCCAAACCTGCTGAGCATCACAGTAATCTGAGTTTGTGAAAAGCACACATTCCTTGAGCCCACTTGGCCCTTCTTGAATTAGAACGCTTCAAGGTGGAACCCAGGGATTCTGCATTTTTAAAAGGCTCTGGGCTCACTCTCACAGAGCTTTCTCTCACCAAGTCAGAGGACCCCACATTTGGAAATCATTGTGCTAGAAAATCTCTTAAGATCCAATTCATCCCCAAAGCCTACAATTTTAATGCAACAGTTAAAATGGTATTTTGGGAGTAGAGGATGGTAGAAAAGGAAATTATTTGGATAACCGTAATAGTAGTAGTCATAGATGATTCGTTTACTGTGAAATGGTTTTCACAGTGATTGGGCTCCCAGGGTTTTGCCTCATTCTTGCCCTCACCTCATCTTTGTCTTTGAGATGCCCACACATCCAGAGCAAAGGTGACTTGGAGGCAGAAAAGGGGAGAGAAACCACCATACTCATATTTGCACTCATAGATCCTGGTCTGCATTTATCAAACACAATTAAATATGGCAGGGTTTCCCTACCAGGGTTAACATAAACAGTAGGGTTAACATTTGGTAAAACTCACAAGAGACTGTTGTTTTGCCTATTGCTCTGAGAGGCCTGTGGGGGAGGAAACATGTTTTGACCAAAGTATTGTCTTAAATCTCCAAATGAGAAATTATATAATGGTTTATGCATCAATGTTGGCTCTAAAGCACTTTGTGGTCAACTCTGAGGGCCACTGAAAGTAGACACTCTTCCTGAGTCTCTCCTTCATTAGCTGCTGTGGTGGTATTTCTTAAAAGGACTGAAATTTTTCTTAAAAAGACAATACCTTATTGTTGGAGTTTTGTATTTTAGTGGTGTTTTTGCCTCACCGACTGTTAAAAAGGTGTTCTAGAAAAGTTTCATTTTGTGGAAATACATTCAAATCTCATGAGTTGAATAGGCTTTCTCTGTGCTTGTGCCTTTAAGCCAGGCCAATGCCCAGTTCACATAGCTGGTACCCAGAAGCAAGGAGCTTTTCCAGCCTGGCTGGCTTGTGCATTTGTGACAATTATCCGGCCCCAGCCCCCACTGCCACATCCCAATTGTATTAGCTCCTTTCACCTCTATTCCATGGCTGCATTTACCTGGTTCCTGGCCATCTGCCTATGTCTGTCATTCTTAGTCCAGAGGACAGACTTGGATTTTGAGTGTTATTTTTGTCCCTCTTTTGTAGGCCAAGACAGTACTTGACTTATTGTACCTGCTACTTCAAGTAACCATCTGCTGAAGAAAATTCCAGCCACTAATGTTACATCCCTGATATGTCTGTCTATCCTTTTGCCACCCTCTAACATTTCCCCTCTGTGCCTGTTCATGGAGAGTGTTGTATGCGACAAAATGTGTTTGTCTAATTTGAGAGCTCTCACAGCATATGGAGCTAACAGTATAACTCCTCTCAAACTTCAGCAGGCAGATGAATCACCTGAGGGTTTATTAAAATGCAGATTCTAATCCAGTAGATCTGGAATGAGCATTTTTAACAAGCTCCTAGGTGACAGTGCTGGTGGTCTGTGGAACATGTTTTTTATAGCAAAAACATAACTGATCCCAGAGGTAGTATAATAAAGAGCAGAGTTTTTGAACCTCCACTCGACTGACAGTTTAGGCCAGATAATTCTTTGTGTTGAGGCTCTGTTCTGTGCCTAATAGAATATTTAGCATTATCCCTGGTTTCTACCTGCTAAGTGACAGTAGTGTTCTCCCTTCCCAGTCATGACCATCAAAACTGTATGTGTATCTTCAGATTGCTAAACATCCTCAGGGGTAAAGTCACCCCTGGCTGAGAACCACTAACTGGTACAGAGGTTATTATTAAAAGCTCTGGGTTAAAACGCTTGAATTTAAATTCTGGCTCACCCATTTATTGGATGAGTGGCCATGGACAATTTACTTAACTTTTCTTTGCCTCAGTTTTCTCCTCTATAAAATGGGATATACTATTTACATTAGATATTCACAGAGTTGCTGGGAAGATTAAGTGATTAAATATCTATGAAGTGCTTAAAAATATATGCATGTGCATATCAGGAAATTATTAATGTTAGCAAGTATTATAAATATTTTGCTCTGCATGGGCTTTTCATTAAAGAATGCTAATTTACTCTCTAAAAAATATACTTTGATCAATTAAAAATATAAATTTTACATATACTTGAATTAAGAACATGTAGTTTATTTACTTATTCAGATTAATACTGAAAAAACAGCTCATTAAACATACATCTTGGCATTTTGTATTGACTTAATTCAGTTAATCATGATTCTGCACTCACCACCTAATTAGTGCCACTTCAATCTGTTCTAGCAGTGGCGAGTGTATAGCATGCCTCTGCATCTGACACTTAACAGAACAGTGGTTAATCTAATCACCATATAGTCCGAGGAATTCTGAGATTTGGGATAATTGTCCTGCAGGCCCCCAACCTTCTCTGAGCTTACTGTGTACATCTCTTCTGCTTTCAGTAAACATAATAATATGTACTAGGTTGACAGGGCTATGACTTGATTTAGTTATCTATGTTCATCTATTTAACAATTAAAGCTACCTGTTTGCCTGGTAGGGTTGTTTGGAAGTCTTTCCTTTCATTATCAACACTTTTGCCAACGTGGCAAATAGTTTACTTTGGAGAACTCTTTCAATCATGATATTTGTATTATTATTTTTAAATCATATATTATTCCCTGACGTTGTGCAGAACTTTAGGAATTATTTCTTTAGCGTTTATAGGCTCTGTGTAAGGGTATGGGACAAAAAAATACTGTGTGTCAAAGAAAATACTCATTTAGGACATTTCTATACAGTGATGGAACAACTGGTTATTTACTTCAGTGGAAAAAACCCACTGGTATTGGATTTTGTGTAGATCAAAAACAAATGGATGAAGCGATAAAGTTTTAAGTTGACTGAATTTTTCACTTGCTGTCACTACATTGGGTCTCTAAGTGAAAATGAAGTGAGATTCATAGCAAGTTCATTTGTTATCTAACCATAGTCACATGTGGCCAACAGTTGAGTATTTAGCATGTGCTGTTAGACACCGGATGTGAATTGACTTGCTCTTAATGCCAAGAGCAAAACAATATGTTCTTATTTGCCATCCTCATTTTATGTATAGGGAGATTAAGTATCTTGTCCAAGGTCACAGGGCTAGTAAGTGATGGGCCAATATTAGAACTGAGGTATTTCAACTTAAGAGCTCTTTCTCATGATGCCACCTCTAACAAGATTATGCAGTGATTTGTTTTAAAACTCAATATCCACATTGTAGATGACAGTAACTATACTGTGAATGTGTGAAATGAAAAGTTCCTACTTCTTCTGGTTGAAGAATCATTTAACTTATATAAGAAATAAATACATGTATTCTGCTTGCATATCATTGGCTCACTGCCCAATTTTATCATCTGTTCACATTTTGAAGATATCTCTAACAATGTCTTGACTTTTGGGGAGTACTTAACATCCTTTAATGTGTTTGCTATCTGTTTACATTTTCATAGCAAGAGAAGACTAATTTGCTGCTCTACCAACTACCTTCTTTACTTATTAAAATGACTGTAAATTCAGAGCTGATGAAAAGTGTTAGATTAATAGCACTGCTCTAGGAAGCCACAGTATGAAGAGAAAGCCTTTCCCTCACTTCCTGACCATAATCTCTGGCCAAACCCTAGAAGGTGCATTTTTAGAAAGGAGAGACTAATTTGTGGTCTGAAACAGTCACTCTAGAATTTCCTTGAAAGCCCCAATTAGGAAGCAAAAGTGTACACTAAAGAGGAGTTTAATTCTTTAGAGTTATAGTGATTAAAAGAGAAAACACCTTTGGAAAAAGAAACTTTGTATTTAGTACTCACCTTTAAACTATTAGGAAGGATGAGTTCCTCGTTATTTTTAAGTCTTATGCTAAAATCATGATTAGTTTATTTTTTAAAAAAAGATTTTATTTTATTTAATTATTCTTAGAGAGAGGGGAAGGGAGGGAGAGCGGGAGGGAGAGAAACATTGATCAGCTCCCTCTTGCAACCACCCCTACCAGGGTGGGGCCACAACCAGGCATGTGCCCTGACCTGGAATCTAACCAGTGACCTTTAGCTTTAGCCACACTAGTTGGGGCCATGGTTAGTTTGTTAATGGTCCAAAGGAGTTAACCAGGATGGAGAGCCATCCTCAAAACAATGTGGTTTTGAAACTAATTGTAAGAAATGGGACTATTCAAATTGAACAAGAGAATTATGAGTGGCCTATTATCCTAAAATATTTAAAGAGCTGTTATAGTAATAATATCTACCCTTTATCAACACTTTCAGGTATTAGGCACATTGCATGCATCTCATGTAATTTCCACAACAACTTGAAGCTTTATATACTATTATCATTCCCATTTTACAAATAAGGGAACAGATCACAATGGTGGTTCAGGGTAGAGTCAGGCCTCTATCCAGCTCCATCTGCTTTTAGTGCCTTTTCTCTCTACGACATTCACAGTCCTTTTTGTGAATGGGGGATTAGGTTGATTCTTACGTCACATTCCACAGTTGAAAACAGATCCATTACCAATGGGTAAAAGTTTCAGAGTGCATATTTATGCTCAGTATGTCTAAATTTAAAGTAAATCAACTTGAAGTCATCTATTTTCTTAGTTGAATAATTTAGAATTTATTCTTTATCAGTAGGGAGCCATAAAAGTAGTTTTTAGAAAGAAGGTGTTAGATTTGGAGAAGGCAGGGGAGAGAAGTTTATTATCTTTTTAGAAGATTGTTATAACAGTCTAGGCAAAAGATGACAATGCCTGAACTTTGAGCAGGTGATGAGGGAGGGGATAGAGTATAGGAGACATGTTCCAGAGCTACCTAAAATGTAGGCAGGAGAGACTAGTGATCAGCTGGATGTGGCGGGTGAGGTAGAAGAGTCAGGGATGCTTCTGAGGGCTCAGCTTAGGAGACTGAGTGCCTGGTGATCCTGTTGACCTGGATAGGTTAGATAGGTTATAAAGAGGTACTGACCTGGGGTCATGGGGAGGGAAGTAATGGATTTTATCTTTGACTTGCTGCATTTGAAGTGCCTATGCCACATCAAGGTAGAGATATACCTTAGGCTGTTAAAGATCAGTTTAAAGTTAAAAAAAAAGTCAGAGTTGGACAACGAGTTGTGGCCCCTTCCGTGGGAGCTATGGGAGTGAATGGGAACTCCCAGGGAGAGCAAGAGGAGTGGGAACACTAGAGAGCCAAGGATGATTAACAGAGTCGTTATGTCTGTTCCGGCCATTTAGCAGGTGGTTGCTGGGGGAGGGGCACCACAAAGAGAAAATTAGATAGTCAAGCCTCAAATCACAAGGGAACATGTTGTTTTTTTGAGATTGTCTGCTAAATAAAGCAATCTGTGTGCAGCTGAACATTTTCAGTTTTCTCTTACAAAAGGCTCCCAATAGGAGAGAAGCAGGAGACACTGGTTCCAGTGACTATGATTTAAGTGGGTATTCTCAAGGCCTCTCCACTCCCTCCAATGTCCCTTCACCCCAATGACCTGGAGATTAACCTCTCTTTTCAGAATTACAATTTGCCAACTCCTTATGTTCTGAAGAATTTCTCTGTGTTAATGACATACCATCCTTGAGGTGTGATAAAATACATGGGGAAGGCAAGTATTTGGTATCTTTTTGTTGGTTTGTTTTTGTAACGGCCTAAAACTTTTTTCTTTTTATCTTTTTAAACGTTTTCTTCAACCGCAGGTAGAATGGTAAGAAGGCCATCTCACATGTTATCTCCTCTTCTGTTTCTTGACAACCTGTGTGACCTTGTACAAGGCACCTCAGCTACCTATGACTCAACTTTCCTTATCTTTAAAATACAGGAATTGCACTGTATTTTCTCTAAGGTCTTTCAGCTCAAAAGTTTTATGATTCCATAATTCGAGCCCACCACATAAATGCCATTTAAATGTCATTGGTTAGATCACCAAAAGGCTAATAATTGTATAATCAGGGATAGATCAAATACCATTGCAATAGGGTTCTTTAAAGACTGAAAAAAGTTCTCTTTATAGAAACAAAGTAAGATGTATTTTTTTCCATGAGGTCAAAGTCTCCAGTTTGATATGAGCACTAATTAAATTAAATCCTGAGAAATTTAGACAAGAAATATAGAAGACTTTCCTCCTTCCCCCCTTGACTCTAAAGGTTATGAGATAATTGAACATGTTTCTTGGGAAATGTACAGACTTTTAATAAAGGTGAATAACTATTGTCTTAGTCAGCTCAGGCCACTATAACAAAATACCAGTGTCTGGGTGGTTTAGACAACAGACATTTATTTCTCACAGTTTGGGAGGCTGGAAATCTGCAATCAGGGTATCTGTATGGTCAGGTTTGGGTGAGGGCCCTCCCTCTTCCTGGCTTGCAGATGGCCCCTTTCTTGCTGTATCCTCACATGGCAGAGAAACAGAAAGAGCAAGATCTTCGATCTGTCTTTACATGGGCACTAATTCCATCACAAGGATGATGGGACCCCACTCTCATGACCTTACCTAAACCTAATTACCTTCTAAGGGTTCCTCCCCCAAATGTCATCACATTGATATTTAGGGCCTCAATATATGAATTTGGGGGAGGGAGCAGGTGAGGAGGCACACATTCCATTCATTAGCAACTGTCTTGCTGAGAAAGTTGTAGCTTTAAGCTACAACTTTAAGTGGGGTAAACTTAGCTTAGGGAGTCTGCTTTGACAAACAGGGGCACGGAGGTCTGACTGACTGGACAGTGTAGGTGTTGTCCTAAAACAACAGAAGCAATAACACTTGAGAGATGATCCAAGTCATGGCTGACATGGAAGGCACATTGTCCTAGGAGGAGAAACACACCAAGATGTGCTAAAGTAATGGGCCAATGGGAGGCCATATGCAAGATGCCAAATCAAGGAGTCATGGATGAGGAGGAGTCTGGATAAGAAGCCCAGAAGAAAGTATGAGAATATATTAAGGGAAATCAGTGCTAGATAAATGTTGGCACACTATGAGACCCCACCTACCTGTCCTGACAGTTTGAGAAGCCAAGCAGAACTAGACACCAGAAGACAACTGACCCTCAGTCTCTAGGCAGCCTCAGTCTAGGAAGAGGATACTGCTAAGGAATACAGAGGTCTTTTCTTCCTTGAGGGCTTTAGAAATTAGAAGAAATTAGACCAAACTCATGTAAGGTTGTGGCATCAAGATGGGCCTGTGTATTATGACACCTTTCTTTTCTATTTATTTCAGGACTCAGAAATAGACTCTCAGATCAGTCCTGTTTCTCACCCCATCACTGCCCCCACTCCCCCCTTCTCCCATCCTGAGTGAGTCATCTTCCAGAACAGTGACAGCCATCACCAAATTTGAAAACTCAGTATGACAAAGGGGCTGTTTTTGCAGTTCTCCAGCAACATAATATAAAAGTTCACCACATCGGGCACATCATCTTAATCACTGCGGTCAAAAGAACCTCTAGATGTGACAATAGCTGCCTCTTTGTTAACTTGCTCCTTCTGATTGGCAAGCCAAAGACTGCAAATCACTGACACATGGATGTTCACTTCACTGTTTTATTTCCTTAGATTTGTCTTCATGAGTTAGAAATAGGGATTTCAGCCTGAGTCTTTTGTATTAAAAGGATACATGGAAAAGAAGCCAGTGCTCATTCTTAAGATAAAGGTGAGAATGAACATGGCACCAGTTTCCAAGGGAACTGACGAATGTGTTTCTGTAGTCCATGTCAGCTGAGCACTACTCTATGTGCCTGGCACTGTTTCTCTGGGCCAGCTATGGTCAACAATTTTTATCTCATGATACCCAGAAACTAATTACTAAAATTCTGTGGCACACCCCAAAATTATATTTTTAAATGATTTGACAAAAATAGGTATAATTTTGATTTATTTACATCAGACAACTATTGCTGTATTGGCTGTTGTCATTTTCTTTTAAAAGATTTCACTTATTTATTTTTTAGAGGGAGTGAATGGGAAAGAGAAGGAGTGGAAAAGAAATATCAATGCATGAGAGAAACATTGATCAGTTGCCTCCCACACACCCCCACCTGGGGACCTGGCCCCCAACCCAGGCATGTTCCCTGACTGGGAATCGAACCAGTGACCCTTCAGTTTGCAGAATGGTGCCCAACCCACTGAGCCACACCAGTCAGGGCTATTGTCATTTTTAAAAAATTCAACAATCTAAGGGAAAAGAGGTCAGTGCCAGTCAGATATTGCCTGTTTTGAAAATTCTTGTGGCACACTGGTTGCAAATTGCCGCTCTAGGCACTGAGGTCCAAGAGTAAACAGGCAGATCATGTTTGGCTTTAACAGAGTCTATACTTCAGTGGACAAACAAATATAGAAGTAGCAAAATAGCAAATAGTGACAAGTACTATGCAAAAAAACAAGTAGAAGGATGTGATGGAGAGTGACTGGTGGCTGCTTTATTTAGGAGTTCAGAAAAGCCTTCCTGAGAAAATGACATTAATGCTGAGATTTGAATTACAAGAGGAAGGCAGTCATGTGCAGTGTGGGGGTGAGCATTCCACGTGCAGGACAGAGTTGGCTCAAAGTCCCTAAGACAGCACTACAATTGGTGCGTAAGGCTATAGTAACAATGTAGTAGAGAAATAGAAGATGATTTCTTAGAGAAAGATAGAGCCAGACATAAGGAATTTGAACTTTATTCTAAGTGTATTGGAAAATTGTTGGAAGGTTTTAAGCAGGGAAAAGATTTTATCAATGCACTGTTCAAGAAGATCAGTCTTGCTGCTCTGTATAAAGTGGACTGCATTAAGGACAGAAGTGTTAGAAAGGAAGTTGGTCAGGAAGCTGCTACCATGACCCACCACGAAAGATGGTGGTGGCTCAGACCAGGGTAGTGGTAGTGGAGATGGAGGGAAGTGGATGTGTGTAGGATTTATTTGGAGGATGGAAATAACAGAACTAGTTATTTCCATGTGGGTAAAGTATGAGAGAAAAAGAATGAAGGATAATTCTTAGAATTTGGGGTTGGGCAATTAAATGGATGGTGATACATACTCAGACAAGGAAGACTGGGAGAGAAGAAGGTTTGGGGTTGGGGGAGGGAATCAATGTTCTGAATGAAGAGCACAGGTTTGTAGGGAAAAAAAATCAGTGTTCACTTTGAGGTACACAGGTGATGTCAGAAAGATATCAAGCAAGTATTTGGTTATGGAGTGGGAGCACCAAGGATGCTCAGTGTCAGCGTGGCAGAGGCAGTTACTGCTCACTGTGTATCCATGTGCTTTTCTATATTTTTGACCACTTTGCATTTTGGTGAGGGTCCTGTGACTACTCTGGCCAACAGGCTATATCACTTTGGGCTGAGGCACACAAGAGTGAACTGGAAGTTCTCCACCATCCCTTCTTCTGCTGCCATAAAGACCAGCAACATCTCACATGACAGAGCCCTTTTCAGCTTGGGTCCTTGAGCTACTTATGTGAAGCAGAGTCTCCATTTTCTTTGCTAACCTGTGTGGATCATTCAGGATGAAAGAGAAATAAATCTTGTGTTAAGCCAAGGTTAAGCGATAGGGTTCATATATTACTGTAGCACAATTTAGCCTATACTGACTACTAGAGCCAGAGAAATGGATTTAAGCATTTTCAGTAAAAAGATAGCACCTGAAATCATGGGAATGGGCATATTTTATTTAAGGAGAAAATATAAATGGAGCAGAAAAGAGAGCCTAGTCCAGAACATTCTCACATGCTCTAAGAAACAAGGGTTGAGCAAAAGAGGAAAGCCAGATAATGGTGCGCCTAGGGAGCTAAGAGAAGATGAGGTTTAAAAATAGGATCCTCAGAGTTCAGATCCTGAGTACATGAGCATAAGGGACGCTTTGCAGCATGCATAGATATTGCAATGACTGTGTTTTCCTTAGGCTGCTGGTTGTAAGGGGGAGCCTGTGTTGTGATTTCGTAGAATGAAGTCATGAGTAGAGCACAGCACACAGTAAAAATGCTACATGGATAAAGTATTTTGAGCCAGCAGGTCACACAACCAGAAGAATTTTTTCTCCTAGGTCTGAATTTGGGCACATGCAAGTGGCTCCAACCTGGGAAGCTCTTTTTTACTCACTCCACTTGCAGTCAGATGTTCCTCCTTGATGTTTCCTTTGTGTCCACTGGATGCCCCTAAGGCTTATTTGATTGCAATTTAAGTGTCTGTTTCCTCAGATAATCATCTCCTCCAGGATTCTCCCCAGTGCTTACAACAGTATCTGCCACAAAGCAGATTTTCAGTGTTTGTTCAATGAATGAACAGACTTGCCTGGCACCGGGCAAGATCAACTCTCATGAATGTAAAGTGATAAGAGTGTTGGTTATCATAAAGGTAAGGTAATACATGTTTCTGTTAATATCACATGACCAGAGGAAGCCTAACCCTCTTTGTTCAGATTCTTCACATACCTTCTTCATTAACAAGTACTTTCTGATGCCTGCTGTGCACCAGAATGTGCACTGAAGGGGAAGAAAGAAAGTATCCTCTTAGTGTCTATACTCAGGGAAGTAACAGTGCAGTTAAGAGGACTAGGGTAAGACTATGAAACCATTGGAGAACAGCATTAGATGTTATACAGTTAACTGAAAAACTGAATGGCACAGACAATGAGCATTATAGGACTTTGGTAAAGGAAAGAAGTAGATAAATGTGAAATGAAATCAGATCTAGGAAAATTTCTTCAAGGGAGTGGGACTTTGAGGGAAGGTCAGATCTGCAAAGCTATGGAGAGAGACATGGCAAGGTCCTGAATTAGAGCTTAACTGACTTTGAAAGGGTAAATGAGGAGATTCCAGAAAACAGAGGAAAGGCTGTTACTGGACACTGGCAGGCAAGAAACGTGGTTGAAAAAGTAGGATGGGGCAGATTAGAAAGGATTTCAAAAGTCAGTTGATTAGTAAATTATGTCATTCACTCAGTCATTCATTCATTCATCAGTTATGGAGTGCCTACCATGAGCCAGGCACTATTATAATTGTGTGTGTATGTATTCCCACATAGTCCTGAACTCATGGGGCTTACATTCCTGATAAGAAGACAGATAATAAACATTAAACAACTACCTAGTAAAATTTCAGATTGTGGTAAGTACTATGAAGCAAAGTAAATCAGGAGAAGGAGATACAGAGAGATGAAATACGCCATTTTCTATAGGGAAGGGTCAGGAAAGGCTTTTCTGGGGAGCTGATAATTATGATGGGATCTAGTGACAAGATAGAGAGAAAAGTGAGTTCCAGGGAATCAAAGTGATGTGACAAAGAGTATATCAAGAAGATACCACAATATAGTAAAAGGTGGAAAGCCAGTTAGCTAGCAGTAAGAAACATGGCATAAATGAGAATCTAAGAACATGCTAGAAAACTTTAGTTACAAAAGTTTCTATTACATAAATTTTCTTTTAATATCATCTGTATTGTGGATTTTTTGTTTTCTGGATAATTGTATATTATAGTTTAAGTGAATGAAAAAATAAGGAAATCATCTTCCATTTGTTCTACCTTGTGTACCACACTCATGAATACTCACTTGAGACCTAACAACACTCAATTTTCAATGTTTCTGTCTTTCCTGCCTGTAAAGGGACCTGCTGCCCATCAGATAGACTGGTGTCCTTGGAAAACAGAAAACTAGAGCATGTAGGCTCTTTTGCCCATCTTGTCAAACTCGGGCCTGTGAGTATTGTGTGGCTTTGTGCCCAGCAGAAGAGGATTAGAGTTGCCAGATCTTTGTATAATAACAAGCTCCAATCTACATAACACCTGGTCTTTACAAACCAAGTCATTATGAATATGATCCAAATTGTCACTCCAGGGGCTTAATTCCAAATTAGTCAGAGTTGTTTCTTATATATATATAGAACTTACCTGCCTATGTTCCCTTGTCGAGTGTGAATCCAGTGACTGCCTCTCCTGATTTTGCTATAACTTGGTGATGTTAGAGAGTTGTGAGGAAGAAGGGATTGTGGTAACCCTCAATCTCTTGGCCAGTAAATGTTATTGGAGGATGAACAGCAAAAGAAAGAATTCAATTTCTGTATCTGGTGGGGTATTCTAGGACAGGGCCTAGAAGCTAGGCCCCAGAGCTGGCCAAATGATGAGCTCATCTTTTCCACAATACACATATGTTACAAGAAAACATACCCAAGGTCCAGTCACCAACTTAAAGAATTTAGGATTTTGGACCCTGAGATAAATAACCAGATGTTAGACATGGGGGTGGAGTGGGAAGGCAGAAGAAGAAATGAAGAGGTAAACCAGGCCTTCCAAACTGCCATCATCCTGTATAGTTCTTTCCCTCCCACCAAGTCACCATGTCACTTGCCTGGATGGCTGTTCCACTTTTACTGACCTGATTGTTGTCTCTGAACAGCATGCAGGTGATCTTTTAAAAGTCTAAATTAAAGTATTTATATTG
This sequence comes from Phyllostomus hastatus, assembly GCF_019186645.2. Taxonomy (NCBI): domain Eukaryota; kingdom Metazoa; phylum Chordata; class Mammalia; order Chiroptera; family Phyllostomidae; genus Phyllostomus; species Phyllostomus hastatus. The sequence continues at coordinate 12,987,876 of NW_025334038.1, forward strand.
ATGTATGATATATATAAAATATATCCATTTTAGAACGGATAGTTTGAGTGATGAAAAATTTATACGTTATTGTAACCACAACTAAAATTAAAACATACAATATTACCAAAACCTGAAAGAAAGGACCACATTAGATCATATCACTCCTAGAATTAAAACCACCTATTGGTTCTCAGGGCCTGTGAGCTCTGATCCTAGCCTGTCCCTCCTCCCCTCCCCTCATGTCACTCAGGCTCCCCAGGCTCTAGTCTCCAGCTACTCTGGGCTCTGATAGGTTCTTTGTGAGCCAAGCTCTTCAAGCCACAGGGTCTCTGGTCATGTTATCCTTCCATCCCCGCTTCTTCGCTGATGATGTCTGCTTATGCGAGACACAATGTTACCTTATGGGTTAAAAATGTACACACTACAGCCAACCCAGCCAGATCATAGCTTTTCTACTTATCATCTGTGTGACTTTAAGTAAAATGCCCAAACTCTCTATGCCTCTGTTGTAAAATGGAGTTGATAATGGCACCTGCCTCATTGGCTAGTTATGAGGATTAGATGTAAAGTACTTAGCCCAATGCCTAACATCTAGAAAAATTTCAATAAATGTTACCTCTTATTGTCTTTTGGGCTTCAGTCTAAAGATTGTTTACTCTGAGAAATCTTGCTTGAACCTGACCCTTCTTTTCTACTTACCTATACAGCATTCCTTTTTCCCAAAACCCATTTCCTTCATTTTGTATTTATAATCATTTGTGTGTCTGTTTATGGTCAGATGCTTCTGTAAGACTGCAAACTCTATGAGAGCAAGAACTCTGTCCACTATGTCCCCAAACAGCCAACATGCTGTATGGTGCCAAGAACATAGCAGAGATTCAAGAAATATCTTGCTGAGTGAATGACTGAAGCTGTGTTTCAGGAGTAAGTTTGCAGATGCTGAGTGTCTGCTGGGAAAGCTTTGGCCCTTCCGAGGGACTGCTCTGGGCCCAGAGCCAGTAGAGTTCCACTACACTACTTTTCAATACATTATCTTTACATTTTATTTTAAGATGTTGACATATCAAAATCAAATTACTGGCCCAAGCTCAAAACTTACATTTGTATGCCAGGATTAAATTCTCTTTCTTGGCAGAAAAAAATGTTCAGATTTACCAAAGAATCTCATCCAACCTGGAACTGGCTGGAATGAATTGTGTAAATGAGATAGTCACAGTTTCTCCCCCTACACGTTTGGGCTGGTGTGGACCTGGCACTGACTTCCTGGGTGGTGGGCCCAAGATACTGGCTCGGGTTGGCATTTTCAATCCTGTTTTAAATTGGGCTTCTTTATCGACAGGTCTTCTTTATCTCTTGTTTGGTGCTAGTGCTTGTCTGTTTTATTTACACAGCACTTCCCCATCCAGGCTGGTTAGACTGTGTGGAGAATATCCTGTGCAGGAAGAGCAATGAGAAATACACTCAACAGAAATGAAAATCTAAACTCCAGTGATATTTGGGTACTGTCCTCTTTGGATGCCCCTTGGTTATCACTAGTGACTGGGTCCTAAGAGACGACTGGGTCCCAAGAGACCTTCTCCCATCCCTTCTCTTCCATTGCTCTATTGTTTTGTTCCATACAGGAAGCCTGCAGGTAATTGGAGCTTTTGGCATCTGTGTGTAGAGGGTTATGGAAATGTTTAATTTCCAGATTATTTTCCACATTAGAACATTGACCTGTTCCTTATACTTGTCACCTATTTTTTTAGGGCTACCTTCTTCCCAATCCTTCATTTACTTATTTTATCAACTCTCCCTCCTCACCCCCAATCAGTCTTCACTGACAAGGTCTCTTTCCATGCCTACGTTATCCTTTTGATCTTTCTAACCTAGATTTTGAGGACAATATTTTTATTAAGGACCAAAGCTAGTTATCTTGGCAAGAAACTTATATTATCAGTTCAATATGTGTTTAAAACATAAATTGGGAGTTTGAGCTAGAAATATCTGCCTTTTCCTTCTACCGGATTAGCATGCAGTTGAATGATGTTACAGAAAGTTCAGACACCTTACGCTATTTGATGATGACAATAATGAAATACCTGCTGTCAGGATAGCACCTTGATGGAAGGCAACTATGCTGTAGATTAAGAGTCAGTAAGCTAACAAAATATAGCAATGTTTAAAGTTCATGGTTCTTTGTATTTTAGAAATAATTTAGATTTCATTCTTATGAATTACGTAGTTTTTACTTTAAGAAGCCCAATGTCTAGGACACAATTACCATGTAGCTATTTTCCTAGATTCAAAAAACAGGGACCAAATACAAAGTGATCAAGGAGGAAAGTTACATCTTAATAATCAAATTATTCTCATCAATACTGTAAGTGATCACTGACACAGAGCAAAGGGTTAATGAGAGGGACTGACATATTAAGGTAGAATGCATGTTGAAATCAAATTGCCAACCTAAAGAAAAATATTCGTACCACTGCCTCTGAACAGGGAGGGGGAATACATGTCCACAAGTGACAAAGTAAGAAGTTTTCCCCCATGGCCTCTTCCCAGAAGGACTGCAAACACCATGTGGTTGTACATGCACAGGATATGGCCTGAGAATGTTGTGTTGATTTGGGAAGACTGAAATCTGGGAATCCTGTATGTAACAGTTCAGAAAAACAGAAATGGTTTTCTTGGCCATTGTTCCTGAAGTCACTTAAATGAGACTTGTTGACTGTTGATCCATATGTATTGAGATTACAATAAAACATAATGGACCAGTTTCTCTTTCCCCAGGCTCACAGGATTGGCATTTTATTTCTTGGGAGTAATAAATCATGGTCTTGGATTTGGGAAAATAATCTAGGATCTGGATGGCAGCTGATTTATCAGGAAGAAAAGCATTACCCAGAGTGGGATGGCACTAGCTCACTGGGAGAATAGTGACTGCCGTTTTAAATATTAAGTAAGGCAGGTTCCCTTTCTCACTTTCCGAGTCCAGTCCGACAGCCAGATGGATCAGAATCCCTCACCAGCGTGTTTATATTTCCCTTTTCAATGGTACACTCTTTTGATTTTTTTTGGTGCGACAACTCTAGCTGCTCTATTTATCTCTTTAATTTAATTTGCATTGTGACATCAAGCTTTAATTTTCTGCTGGCTATGTTGCTTCTTTTTCAGCACCCACGGTGTGCAGAGCATTGGATAAAAGAGAAAAGATACACTCCTCGGTGTCCCTGGACTCACACATTGGAAGAGGTAGGACAGGCAAAATATCCTGTAACTGGCAATGGGTAGTCCTTCTGCTTTTTCCCCTTTCCCCCTTTTAAAGAAAGTTGTCTTTCTAAACAAGCCTAAGTAGTTCCCTAGATCAAAGGTGTCAAAAACCAGGCGAGTCTGGAACGAGTGTCAGAGAGTAAGCAAAGGGCTCTCAGAGCTGTGACTTGGCTCCTAGCCTGCCCCCCTGCCGCACCCGGGAAGACCCACTGTCTGCCTCCTTAGCAGCCACCTGCATCCCCCTCACCAGCCAGGGGCCGAAGGGTTCTTCCCCACTCCTCCCACCGCTTCTTGCCTGCCACCTCCCACACTAAAGGACTGAAAAACCTGTACAAAAAAAAAAAGAGGTTTTCTCAGGTTCTGGTCCGCTTGGATTCGCCGTCTCTGGGAGCCCTGAACAAGGGGATGTCCAGACAGGTGAGGACCCAGCTCCTGGTGTCCCCCTGAGTCACCACCAATTCCCCCCTTTTCTCTTTTCCACATATGCCACTAGGATCTTCTCCCTTCCACCACCCAAGCCCCATCACTGAAGCCCTCGCGTGCCCAGGGACTGCAGAGGAACACCCAGCTATCGGACTGGGCGCGATAGCTCCGTGTGTGTGCACTTTATGGTGCGTGCATAGGAGTGGAGGGGTTATGAACAGGGAGTAAATCATCCCCCACTCTCTCTGCCTCCTAATCCCTGACCCCTGTCCCCCATCACTCTGTGGTTCCCTGAGGCACAAAGTGCTCACACCTGTCCCTGGCAATTAGTGGCTTGGCTCGGGTCAGAAGAGAGCCCCCCTCTACACCGTCCTTGCACCTGCACCGGGAAGCTTCAAAGTTGCGGAAAACAGCCTCGGGGAGCGGAGGCTCTCCCGTGGGGGAGAGGTGAGCGGGGTTCCTGGAACAGGAGGAGGAGGAGGAGCGGAGGGGGAGAGTGGTGGGAGGCGGGGATCAGCTGCTGGGGGAGCGAGGAGCAAGGTGGCTCCCCACAGCCTGAGCCCGCGCGGCTCTGGGGACGCACCAGGCAGCCAATGGCTGTGCAGAGTTGTACAGCAGATGGCGTCCGACTGCGCTGTTCCTTCCTCGTCGCCCTCCTCCTCCTCCTCCTCTTGCTTCAGTGCTGAGGAGCCAGAGTCGCCACAGGGTTGCCAGACGCTGGAATGGGTGGTCTCCCGACACACACCACCATCTTTCTTGCACTGGGGAAGCTCGGGGCTAGGTGGCTCCCAGAGGCTGCGGCAGCTCGGGCAGGGCGGGTGAGTGTGGCGTGCTGCGCGGGGAGTGGGGATGCCTGGCCCCTGGCCAGCCTGGGCATCCGTGGCAATGACTAGGGCGGAGGGTGTGCCGAGGGCACAGACTTTGTCTAGTCCTCGCTGGACAGCGTGTCTCACCCCTGCTCCCAGACAGATGCGGGAACTTGCTAACAGAGCTTCTTAGGCGCTTCTGGCAGCCAGAGGCAGGGGGTTGCGGGAAGGATGGGCTGCCAAGGGCGCAGAGCCGAGAGCCCCAGGTTGGGGAGAGGAGATATCCCAGGTTGAGTCTTGGGCACCGAGCTCAGGCAAGGGGACTGAGTCATCGGATTGGGGTGGCAAGAGCTCTGATCCCTCCACTTCCAGCTCGCTTAGGAGGGTAATGAAGAAGGGAGTCTAGGTCCTCTGTCCTGAACCGGGAACCTCGGAGCCCAGGATCGGAGGGCTGGGAGTTCTTCGGGCTTTGGCGTTTGCAAACAGGTTGAGGGTTCCCTCTTGGGAGCGGGACTGCGTATCTGCGAGTGGGTTTTCAGTGCCCCTGGAGGAGAGCTGAGCTAGCCAAGAAGTTTTGCTGCTTCCCCTGATTTATCAGTGGAATGTCAGGAAGCTGCAGCAACAGTTTACATTTCCACCTCCCTGCGAGGAGCGAAGGGCAAGCTGGGGAGAGTGGGGTTCCTGTCTGGAATGACACTGCTCTGTTTATCAAGAGAACACTGAGAACAGAGAGTGAGAAGAGGGGCAAGGAGGAGGACACGCGTAATTCTAAAGCACCACCCATCGGTTCTTGTTACCTTTCCTTTCGAACGTCTTGAGTAGTATTATAGTTATTTGAATATGCAAGTAAAATTTGCACTTTTGGAAGTCCGCTTAGTTTGAGTCTTGAAGTTGGAAAGCTTGGGGTGAGTGTTCGGGTGGGGGCGCATTAAGCTCTCTCAATCTCTTTCTGAAACAAGGGGGGAAAACTTTATTTTGGGTGAAGGGCGAGTGATCCTATGGTATTCTTTTTTAAAAAAACCATCATTCAGAGCATCCTTTAAGAGATACTACCATTGAATTCCATTCCGTGTGGTCAAGGTAGTGTTCGACTAAGATTATGGGATTTGGCAGACTCCTGGGTTGTTTGGTGCCCTGTACATTGCCAGAATGTTCTGCTAGTAGCCTGCAGTTTTCCACTTTTACGTGCATTTGTGCTCTTGTGACAACCAGGCTGGAGGAGACTTTCTGGTGTTTTCAGGAGTGTAGCTGTGGGTGCTGTGTTATGGAAGTGGTAACCCATGCAGGCTGGGTGCATGTCAACCGGCTGTGGGGGGCAGTGTGTTTGTATGAGCACGGGGGCATCTCGAGTGTCCTTTTGACAGGCAATATTTGGATGTCAAAGTGATACATTTATCTCTCAGGCAGTGTCAGGACAGTATGTTTTTTTTTTTGGTAATTGGGTGGCAGTGATCTTCAGGGAAGCCTTTCTGTGTTCTAGATATACTACAGCTATTTTGTTTGTTTGTTTGTTCATTAAGGCTTTGTGAAAACTACTTAGGGTGTTACTAACCAAATCAAGGAGCCCTATCTAGCTGGTGAATGAAAAAGCTCATATACTTGTGGGTTGAAATCTATGTAAAGTCCCTGTCTGGAAGCTTTGCTTTGATGTACCACTGTTTTTCAACCTCCATGCCATTATTATCAGGACCCTTCTTTCAAACTTAATGTGGCCAGTTTTCTGCTTTTCAGTTTTCTGTGGGTAGATAAACCAACTGAGCAGATTCCTTGAAATTGGCCTTCTACCTTGCCTGGCTATTGTGTGTTTTTCTCACCTACTAGCTGGGAGTTGGTCCTTATTACAACATACACAGATACAATTGTTGACTTTAAAAATGTGGGATAGGCTTGGACATTATTAGCACAGACAGTTCCAGCAGCGCTGACATCTACAAACCATTCAGCTTTCTGAAGACTGGGGAGTAATCCCTGATAAGTGCTCGGAGATGTGTGATCCAGGAAGGACTGACTGCTCCTGGTGGACTTGGGTAGTCCATTCTGAGGATTCGTAACAAGTAGGATTACTTTATATCTACCTTAATATTTAAATTGATACTTGAAAAATTATCTTCACATTGTTTCTTAATCTTCTGTCATCCCATACCCCATTGTTTTTTTCATCAAAGTTTTTGCTTGTTAAAGAATTGAAGGGCTAAGAAATGGAAAGACTGTTAGGTGGACATTAATTACTGATCATAATAATGTTATAAACACAGACTCTACAGTTTTGAGGGTTGACATTAATTAACTGGCAAGTAAAGGTACCTTTCTGTTCTGTGCTGAGTGTGCCTTTTGGGAGAAAGAAGGTAAAGAATTAAAGAAAATGGTATGACTAAAATGTACTTTATCAGGAAGGCTATTAGGACCTTGTCTACTTGCTGCAGACCCTGTTCTAAAGGAATAATACTTTTATAGATATTTGTTTTAAAAAGTTTGTTTTTAAATAACAGACTGAAAAAGCAGAATAAAAAATTAGAAGCTAAGTTAGTGGAAGAGGGCTCTCCAAATCCCCCAAAACTCCAAAGCATGTCAATTCATTTTAATTATACTTTACACACTGAGGCTGGAGTCATGTGATTTATTCAAAGAAAAAAATCCTGCCAAAACCACAATTTTGCTGTTTTGTACACCTTTGTAAAGATTAGGTATTAAAGTAATAACATCATTTCAAAAATTTGAATAGAATGTTGAAGAATAGTTGACTGGTCCTCTTGAATTAAGAGTCAAAATGACAAATGATACAATATATTAAATACACGATCAAGACAAACAGATTAAAAGATTCTAAGTAGAGATAACTATACTACTTGGAGAAAAGAACAGCACCATTAACAACACAGCTTCAGAGACGTTCTGCAGAAAAAGTGTGAAGGATGGGTCTTTGACTAACTGGAAGGTATTTCAGTGTTAGAAACCTTTTACACACGCTATGCTTAGATATGCTTTTGAGTTTTTTTAATGTGAATTACACATAAGTGCTTTATGTTTTCAAAAGAAGACTTTCTGCACTACGTAACTATAAAAGAAGAAGGTGAATTCACTTTTAACACCAGACAATTTCCTAAATATAACACAGGTCCTTAATTCAGAGCTGTTAACAGGATTAATATCTATGTGATAATTAACATCTTAAACCTGTGAAAGTAGAAGGATTTTAAAAATCTACTCTTAATTTTAGAAATTGTGAGTTTGAGTGGGATCAGTGTTGTAGCCGATGTGAAGCCTGTGGTACCCTTGCTCCAAGATGGTAAACATTCTATTCACCCTTTAAAATTTCCCCATCAACTGGGATTATTTTATTGGTGTTTCACTAGCATTTTCATGAGTGGTTTTTCATAGCCAACAGTAGCTACTGATGAAAGGAAGTGAAGAAGATTGAGTGCAGTTACCTGTCAGCTTGTATGTAGCTCTTGACTGAGGAGGAGATAGGGATGCAGTCACTGAATTCCTATGATTAGGCTTTCATTTTGAGCCATGCTGCCTGGCGTGGGCCAGTTGTACAAAATATGTATACTTAGTTGTGTTTTCAGTTGTAATCCACCTGTGATTTGTTACAATCATTCTGTACCTACAAGATCAAGCAACTCATCTGAAGAGGAGACTAGAAAATTAGAGAAATCCAGTTGCCCCATGTCTTTTGATTGACTTCTAGAATCAACCCTGGAGATACTATAGAATGGAGTTCCACTGCTGGAAGGAGCTCAGAGTTATTGCAGGGGTGGACAGTTCAATCAATGCAAGCTCGGTTTGTAAGCTGAACAGTTAAGTTGTCCAGCACATACAATAACTCCTCTATATTTTAAGAGTTTATGTACATGCTTTTGTGATGAGTAAAACACATTATATTGAAAAGTGTCGCTATTCATACTAGCTTTTGGTCACTAGATATTTTTGCAATTAATGGATTCTAAAAGGATATCTCTCTGCTGTGATGTGAAAATCTGTAGAATTTTTTGAAGTTAAAATAAAAGAGGTCCTCATATCTGAAAAGGTTGGATACTGACCTGGGCATGAGGACCTGTAAAAATGCAGAAACATTCCTGTGTGGAACAAAAGGCTATCATTGTTGAACTTAGGTGTTTTGCAGCAAGGGACATGATGCTTGCTTTTGATTTTGCTTCTCGAGGCATATTTTAATTATGAACCTCTTGTAATTAAATATGCTGCAGCTAAAAACAGAATCCTAAGTAACTAATGCACAAAGAATTCTTCAGTGCCTTGACTGGAGAGGAGCCCTTTGCTGCGTTCATTTGCCTACACGAGGGTCGGCTGCGGATTTGTGCCCCGCTGTTGTGTTAGAGAACAGCTCGTTACTTCTCAAAGAGTCATAGTGTTGAGAAAAGCACTCAGCTTTGTGGCAGTTATGCACCATTGCCATGATCTGAGACTGTAGTTTTGTAGTAATGGATATTTTAATTCTTTTCAGGTGGTTATTTTTTTTAAAGCATACCATGTAGTACACATGAATGAAAGATTTTAATTATAGTAAGACTAAGGCTTGCGGTAATCTTTCTTTGCAGAGTTTGCTTCTGGGCTCTCCTCTATTGATTTTGGCATTTTGTGCTTATGTTAGACATATTCAGGGTGATTTGCCCAGTGTGCACTAATATAGCCTTACTGGTTATAAAAATACTGAAATACTTCTGTACCAGTAGGTAGACAGGTGCTGTTCTAAGCCTCCTGAAGGCCTTTTTGGCTACTCCCCTGACACTTCTTAGATCATTTCTTGTTACAGCCACATGGCATGGCAGGCAGGCCTTACGATCTACTCCAGGGCTGTTTTTGGAACGTGTTCTGATTGGTTGGTGCTTGAGCCCTATCACTTGGTATGTTATTCTTTGATACTTTTACCCGTAATGTGAATAAATGCAACTATTGGCATTATCAAGTAGTTTAACTTTAAATTTTAATTTTTTATGTCTAACATTTATATCTGTTAAAAACAATTAAGTATTATTTGCATATACTTATATTACTAAAGAGCTCCATGTTACCTATATACTTTTTAGTTATTGATTCATTTAAAGCCACTGTATCTTCAGTTTCCTTTGTTTTCCCCCCAAACATAACCTAACCATACTAAGTCACAATGGAAAGGAATAGAGCAAATTTCTAACCCAGGTCATATTCCAGAACTATATACATCTTCCTAGCCCACAGCTGTCTCAGAACACTTAATTAAAATGTGTATGTATGAGAGTTGTTAAATAAGCTCTTTTCTTTTGGGGGGGGGAGTAATTATTTGTTTCTATGTCTATTTCTAGACTTCAGAATTAACTCAGTTTATTTGTTTCTAGCTTCATTCATTTTTGTGACTGAGTATTGTTAACAGGGCTTCATTTCACCTGAATTGACCCATTCTATGAACTGGAATATCTTCTGCCAATGACAGAGGAGAAAGGGACGTAGATGACTTTGTAGGCCCTTTAAGGAAGATTCTTTGGTTGTCTCTTTTGGATCTCTTCTAGCAAAAATGAACATAAACACTGTTAGTTGGGCTCTGAAAAATATAACTGAAGTTTTGCTTCTTTCTTAAACAGAAAAAAATAGTGTTCCAGATTCTACATCAAATTTACTTATGTCAGCCATTAACTTCCTTTTACCCACTTTCTTCTTCCAGGATGCTTCTCTCCTTTAAGTCACTCACAAGACCCACACCTATTTAAAAAGGCCCACAATGCTGCATTGGGCCCCCAGTTCTAGTTATCCAAATTCTATCTTAGTCAAGACCCACTTTTAATTGTACTCCTACTGAACTTTGACTGTGCCAATTCACATAGCCTTCTCTCTGTCTGTACTCAGGTGGTAAATTCTAATTTTAATGTTTGATTGAATCTATTTTCTCATTAGCATCTATTTGTAGAGTTCTGATAGTAAAGGATTTGAATGAGAAAGGGCATAATTCTCTATTGAGAATTCATAGGAGAATGTTTGAGAGGGGAATGCGATGTGGAGTATGGGCCTGGGTGAGAAGAGTCCCTTGAGGATCTCCAAGGCAAGACTCAACAATAGCCAGGTAGGCAACAAGAGTGACTGCCAATTATTATCACGCTATGCTCCTGTAGCAGGCTAGGTGCACTAGACTCAGGATGTCTAATCCTCATAATAATGTTGCAGAATGGGTCCTATTATTGAGTCCCATTTTTCATACTAGGAAACAGAGACTGAGGCACCTGGCATGAGGCCATTGCAGCTGGTTAACCACAGAGCCAAGATTTACATTCCAGCCTGTTGGCTGCCAGGCCCATTTTGCTTCTAATACACCAGACTGCTCTAGAGGCTGAAGTCTGGGTCATTAAGTTTAGTTTTACCCTCTGGTAGAATTTCTCCCAAGTGCAAGAGTGCACATGGGTGTGCACACATGGACACAGACACACTCACTCACTCACTGACAGAGCTTCACACGCAATGGAGATGACTAGACTGGCAGAGTATTGCTGAATCACTTTTTCCTGGAAGTAGAAGTGTCATTTGATAATATGGGAAAAGGCTGCATTTTGATTTGGCGCAGGCCTTATGCATGAAGATTATATTATCTTAGATTTGCAAAGAGCTTGAGACATTTGTATTTATATAAAAATGTTGGCTTCCTGAGGAATCACTGGAATTCATAAAATCCAGACATACTTAGGAAAGCCACATCATATTCCTTTTCACTAATGGCTTATCATTAAGACAGTACTGTTCTGCTGAATATGCATAGCATTCACTTTTGAAATTAGCACAAAGATCTGGAAAAGAGGAAGAGCAGTCTTCAGATGTGAGTGTGGGTGGACTGGTAGTGGCCTTGGTCACTCCCGTGATTGGGCTGAGTGATCTGTTAGGTGGGTGCCCTTGTCTGTCCTCTTTGCTCTGTGCACATTTTGACAGGAAAGTGTCCTTGATGGAAGGGGGCAGCTTTACTAAGAAGAGAAAGATGGTTCTTTGGTTAAACATGTATGAGAAATTGTGTTTCTGAAGATCTGTGTCTTAAAAGTGTTTTGCTAGGTCAGCATGAGGTCTTTTGATATGAACTTCCATAGGAATATATAATATCCCCATTTCTGATACCAAAGTTTCATAGCAGTTTCTATAGAAGTATATTGTTGGAGTATGACCAGTTTCTCTGCTTGCTTCTGTTCCAATCATACATAAAGAAGCTCAGAAGATTCAAAATTATAAAGAGATATTTTTACTCATTTCAAGAATGAAATTCTTCACATTCAGAGCTATCTAGGAATGTGATAGGCTGTCTCAGGGAAACATGTGTTCCCCATCTTTGGGGGTATTTCAACAGAGGACAAATGAGTACATGTTAGGGTATTTGACAGAGAGGATGTATGCATTGGATAGTAATAGCAGATTTATTGAGCATATACTATGTGCCAGATATTGTTCTACATAAAATTCTCTAAAAAAGCATGGAGTCAATTGTACTATTTTTCTTGCCATTTTATAGATGCAGAAATAGTAAGTGACTTGCCCCAGGTCAAGATCTGCCCTTAGTCTGATTTTAGAGCAGCTTTCTTCAACAGAAATTGAATACAAGTTGAAAATAAAAATCACATGCTAAATCTTAAATTTTCCAGTAACACCATTGAAAAAAGGAAATAAAAACTGAAGTTAAGTTTAATAATATATTTTATTAACCTATCTAGGATATTGTAATTTTGACATGTATTGATTATGAAAGTTATTGATGACATGTTTTAGATCTTTTTTAAAAAAAGGTTTTATTTATTTATTTTTAGACAGAGGGGAAGGGAGGAAGAGAAACATCAATGTGTGGTTGCCTCTCGCATGCCCCCAACTGGGGGCCTTTCCCACAGCCCAGGCATGTGCCCTGACTGGGGATCGAACCAGTGACCTTTTGGTTCACAGGCCAGCGCTCACTCCACTGAGCCACACCAGCCAGGGCTAAATCTTTTTTTTGTACTAAGTCTTTGAATCCAGTCTGCACTTAACACTGGTAAGAACATGTCAATTCAGACTAGCCTAGTCTCAATGTTCAATAGCCACATGTGGCTGGTGGCCACCATATGGGACATGCCTAGAACTCACACCATGAATAATTCCACTCTTCTGGCTTCTGTTGCTGCCAGTTTCCTTCCAAGGTATATATCATCACTCTTTGCATATGTGATGCCATTCATCTATTTGTTAACTTTTCCCTTAAATGCCAGCCTGAATAATCTCTTAAATAAAAGACTTAAAACACTTTATGACTTCTCTCAGGAACACATCTACTTGTAAAACCTATAGGATAGGGAGATTTCTCTGTATCTTATATGTAAAAATAAATCCCATATTCCTTTTGTTTGTGAAGATGGAGCATGTCTACATTGTTTCCACTTTACAATTACCCATACACATTGAGGAACCACTGTGTCCTTCGTGTTTACGGGGTAAATAGGTCCAGTTTGTTTTGTCATTTTTGTTTTGTTTTGTTTGTGGTTTGCTAGTGTGTACGTGAGGCCTGGTGCGTGTGAAATGCACATAGCCTAGGATCTGCTTATCTCTAGCAAAAATGAGAAGAAAACAATAAACTTTAACTAAGGCTGAACTTCACCACTTTTTCTCATTTACACTTCTACATCCTTAGTGCTATTACTGCAGTAAGAAATGATATGTGGCTCACTAAAGTGATACTTCTGATCAAATGGTGGTAATTTGTTGGTAGGTTTGATTCATTTCCTGGCAGGTAGAAAGAATTCTTCTCAGTTATCCAAAGGATTTTTCTCAAGGCGAATTTCTGACAGTAACTGACCCTCTGGGCTGTGGAATACTTCAGTTGGAAAAGCAGAATGTGACATGCCTTTATTGTGTTACATATAAAAAGTCCTGTGTTTCCTCTGTAAGTGCAAGCTCTATTCAGCTACCCATGATAGTGTGAAACATTTTAGTAATTTCAAGTCTCTGTCTGGAGGAGAGGAACCTATCACATGGTTAGCTTAAGTCTGACTTCAGTTGCTCATTAAAACAAAAATATTAAGAACAAGGCATCAGTTGGAAAGAAAGAAAAAATTTGAAACTTCATAGGGAGGAATTGCCTTAGACTCTCAGGATGTGTCATCTAATATTATATTCACGAATATTAGATATTTCATTTGGATTATAGAGTTGGTGGGATTAAAAAATAATGCTTGTAGACATAAAATATCCCCAGGGCAGCCCATCTTTCAGGTGTTGTTTTTAATAACTAAGCAGTTTTCACATGGGAAGACAAATGAATGGAAAGTGCAGGATGCATTCATTTGTAAGCTGTATGAATACATTCGAAGAGTATTTGTTGTGCACCTGCTGTGTCCATGGCACCAAGTGGATGAAAGCTCCAATTTCCAGGAATTTGCAGTGTGACTGGGAGGATGCGACATACGCCTTCTCTGCCCTTGGCAAAGCCAAGTCACTTTGTTTAGATATGTCTAACTCTCTTACTATGTATGGGATTTTACTAAGTAAAAACAGAAAATGCATCTTAATTATATTTGGAGCTTCAGCACCTTGCACAGAATAACTAAAATAGGTGTGTGTTGGATTAAGTGAAAGTGGTACATTAATTTTATTTATATATGTGAATTAAATTATAGCTTTAATGCTGTGTTTATAATGGGGCCACTTATATAAAAACTCATTTTAGATAATGAAGATGAATAAAGTCTCATCCCAGCCTCCTTGCTATTTCCTGGCTGGATCTGCTCTGCTGACTTCAGTGACTCTCACAGCTTAGCTGCAGTTGAAAAAGATGGTTTTAACCTGCAGGAAGTGTGGGCCTCTCTTTTCAGAATGCCAGGACCATATCAGGATTTAACCTCAGTCACAGACTCTTTCTGTGTACCAGAAAAAACCCCATTTTGTTCTGAGGATGAACAGCCTTGACATTCAATAATGCTAACCAATCCTTCTAAGTGTGCATATGACAGGTAGGGAGCAAGGTGGGATAAGAGATATATTTACATCTGCCTGTATAGGACTTCCAATGGCTCTTGAAGAATATAGTGCTTACCAATATCAGGACGAGCACTTTGTGTTTGTGAGCAAAAGGAGCCAGGCAAAAATTGGCAAGGCTGTATAGCTTACAGAGATGGAGCAGCCTTTGAGCATCTCATCCAGTGCACAGAATGTGCTGCACTGCTGGCTTGGCTGTTTGACCAACTGCAGAAAAGTTGATGTGTAGACAGTGAGGGCATCAGATCATCAGGAAGACCATTCTTTATCATTTTATAGGCAAGGGATTCAATATACTTTGATAGATTAAAATGATTCTTTTTAGCCTACTGTGTTCCTCAAGGATAATTTCGCCAGTGGGTATGTTCTGCCTTTCTGCAGTGTGCCACACACTGTACGTGGCCCGGTGGGGTGTGCAGCTATTCCTGAGAACTGGCCTTACCCTTGAGGATTGCTCATGGAGTTCATGTGAAAGTAGGGGCCCCAAAATGGAGGATGCTTCAAAGATAAAAACGGTGACTGTGGGGTTTCAATAGATTAGTAGATTCAGCATGGGAAAGCAGAAACTGGGCTCCCTGTCAACCTGTTGGGTTTTTTATAGTTCTCCCAGCATTGTTTCTGATTCTATGTTATGTATGCTTGTCTTTAAGACTGGTTATTTATATTCCCTTTAATGTAAAATTTTATGTCCTATAGTGTTTTGAAGTCCATGCCTATGAATGCTCTTCAAGATTCATCAATAACAACCAAAACAACAACAAACTCTCCTACAGCCTGGCAATATGGGTAAATTGGCTTTATCACTGGTTTACTCATCGGCATAGAACTCTATCTCATTCTCAAATGCTGTGTTTTGAAAACTTGTGATGCTCACAGTATAAATAAAGTGAGACCCAAATCCTTATAATCTAAGGTAAACAGTTTGTCCTGGCATGTGTCAGTGTGTGGCGGGGAAATGTACACAGAGACAGAATTATCCATTGATTTGGCAATGGGGTTGGCAAGCATAGATGCTTGGTAAATGCCTACAAGATAAAAGCATCCGAAATAGCAAAGTAGTCAGCCAGCCCCAAGAACTGAAAGCTAAGAGATGCTCAGAATAGTATGAAATCATTCGTGCTATGAAGGCTTAAGATGGGAACGTAGAATGATGGAAATTTGTAGGGTGCACGTGTGAGCATCCCTCCAAAGAAAACACACACATATTTGAATGATAGGAGAGTGATAGCAAATGCGAGATGAGAAATGACGGGAAAAGAGGAACAGTGGAAGGAAATTATTCAACTGAAAGAAGAAAAGTATTTGCAGCTGTTGGGACTAGAAGTGTTTGAAAATGTTGTTCAGTTGAAACCAAGACATGAGCCGACTACAAGGGAGTGGAGGAGAAGCCTTGGGAAAGGACGCACGCTGCCTCAGAGGCTGAGATGGTTGCAAAGGAGGCAGAAATCTGCATAACTCGGTCAGATTATGCTTTTTCTTGGATGTAGAGAAACTTTATAACAAGAGCAAAAACAAATGGGAGAGAAATGAAGTAGTGGGTGATACAGTGAAATTTAATGCTATGTATAATGTACCATTAGAAGTTCCTATGTAGAATATGCAAGCCTCAGTCTTTCCCATTTAAAATAAAGAATCTACTCTCGACTCTTCTCCTACTTACATCCCTATCTCTTGCCTTACTTTCCCAAACTAGTAGAATTTATCACATTCCCCACCATGCATTTATTCTTTAAATTACCCAGCCTGGATTCTGCCCTGCACTGCTCCAACTGAAATAGTTCTTGCCAAAGTCACAGATTACTTCCCAGTTGTCAAATCCAACAGACAGTTTCCAATCTCTTTTTATTGTGATGATTAAAAGAAGAATTTTAGTATATTAGAGAAGCCAAGAATGGATTGGCATAGTTCCCATGATCTTGCCATTTTGATTCTCTCTTTTAAAGCTGCCAAAATAACTACTGAAGATGTAGACAAGCAAAATGGGCAGTTTTGGACTGAATGTAAACTGGTAAAGATTGAAGAGTATGGCACTTTGCCAGAAAGAATAGTTCCAAAATAAAGTTGAAACCGGAATGTCAGCCTTTAGAAATCTTGCAAGTCATGGGTAGGTAAAAGGAAATTTAATTAGGATTTATTATTAGAAAATATAACAATCCTTTAAAAAAGATACCATTTTCTCCATAGGGGTTGAAGGGCAATGTTGCTTAGTACACAGACATGTTCTTCTTCCTAGAAGACTTTGAAACCTAAAGCAAAAGTTAAAAGGGGCAAAGTTTTAAGGAATGCATAAAGATGAATATGCACACAGTCACAGATGCCTTTATGGGCCCCAAACTTATTGATCCAGAGTGTGGAGAAAATAAAGGGTATGCTTGTAGAATATTCTGGTTGACAGCATTACCGTTGACATCTTTGTTGACATCTTTCAAAGAGCACTTCATTCCCCTATCTAGTAATTGCTGGTGGGTAAGTTTCCTAATTGAATTCAAAGATTACTGTTTACAGACTGTAGGTTTATTTCATATTTACCTTTCCCTTATCTTTTTTATTTGTTCAGAAACGGCCACTTTAAGAAAATTCAAGAGAGAGGAGAGATGGAATGGCATAAATGCTAGGTCAGTCCTTTTAAAAGAGAAAAGATGCACTGATACCACTCTGACTACCAGGAGCAGACATTTATGAAACACCTGCCCCGGTCCCTCACGTCATGTCGAGGGTCAGTGAGAAATTCTGAGCGCTCAGACGCTCTGCAGGGAAACTTGTCTAGAGAAAAAGACTGCGTCAGCTCCTTTTTAAAAAAGACTCAGGCTATCAAGTCATCCCCAAAGTACCCTTTCAAGTCCAACAAGTCAAGCAAAACTGTGGTTAATGATATGCTTGTGTTTGTCAGAGCTGACATTATGGCATTGAGTAAAATTTATGATACATTAGAGTTTACATTAGGGTTTTATTTTTGTGCTACATGTAGACTTGAGTGCACTGGATTTTATTATATAATTTCTACATAATTATGGTCCTATTTTGGGACATGTGTTAAGTAGTTATCAGAATATGTTGTAATTTTTGTTTTGTGACACGTTATTGATTATGGGTGTATGTATCTAAATGTGTGTATGTATAATTTGTGTCCATTTGTACATGTGTGTGTAATTCTTTAAAATGCCAAGTCCTTGATCAGGAAAACAATCTCTACTTATAATTTATAACATTTTTCCTTTGGGAAATATAATCCAAATTATGACCCAGTTTCTCAGTATGCATTAGAGCAAAAAGAAAAGTGTCTTTGTTGGCAAGTAACATTAATATAAATATTGTTATATTGTGGCTTAATTTATGTACTGGCTTTTCTTTTCATATGAGTATTGTATTTAAGGTCCCAAACCTTCTACTATATTTGGATTCCCTCTGTTATGCTGAGCAAATTACTGTATATATAACAGGAGCTAATTTAAGCATTTCTTAAATGAATCATATTAGAGTAAGTGAAAAAACTTGGACACCTAATTGAATACAGGTTAACATTGCTTTGATGATTTAGCATTCTTTAGGAACTTAGAGTATTCTCAGAAACACTAAGAAAATCAATTACCATTGAATGGCACTATAAATTTTGTTTATTTAGGTTTTCTGAGGTTTTAGACACAAAATAAATGGGATTTTACTATAAATAAAAATAGATATGCATACTCATAGATTCATTCAGGCTATAAGAGTCCTTTGGAAGAATGCAAACAGACTGGTATTGATGCAAATGGTGCCAGTCCTATGGCAGGACTGATGTCAGACTTGTTGCAAAAGGTTGTGGACTCAGAGTACAATGGAGAAAAATTATAGAAGAAAAAAAGAGTCTGGTCTGAATCTGGGTGAAATTGAAAGGCCAGAGTTAAAGGAGTTGATTGGCAAAGGATGCAGACTGCCTATCCACCACAGATATGTGTGTGTGTGTGTGTGTTTGTGTGTGTGTGTGTGTGTGTATGTATTTGGCCTGTCTCCATTTCTATGTCCTCAGTTCTCACTCCAACTGAATTTGATTTCTTCCATGCAGGGTTGGCAGATTCTACTTTGCCCCAAGGCTCGCCACTGCCTAGTATCTATGATTGACTTGCCTTTCATCTTCACTATATGTGAAGGATACCCCCTCTCCAAATTATTCCTTGGAATAGTGAAAATCACCTTACAAAGTCTGTCATATAAGTTTCTCTCAAATACTTAATTTTTGAATAAGTATGTAAACAAACCTTTTAGAGTCTTGATCCAAAATCTGATCTCTATGGTCTAGGATTTATATCCATGAGGCATTTACTGCTTCTCATATTCTTCATTGAAAAATCCAGGTGGCAGCTTGTTAGGGCCCCCCAAAGTCCCCGAGTCCACAGAGATATAAAACTC
Organism: Phyllostomus hastatus; assembly: GCF_019186645.2. Lineage (NCBI taxonomy): Eukaryota > Metazoa > Chordata > Mammalia > Chiroptera > Phyllostomidae > Phyllostomus > Phyllostomus hastatus. Next base: position 13,006,694 of record NW_025334038.1, read on the forward strand.
CATATTTCCACCTATAGTTGAAGAGATTAGTAGAAGGGATAGCCATAGTGAAGATAAACATTGATGCCACTAGTACATATAAAGAGAATGCATGCATAAAATGCTTCATGAAATGTGTGAGAAATTATTTAAAATCACTATATGATTTCATGTTATGTGATTTTAAATTTGCGTATATAACAGGATTAATAACAAATTTTTACAAGTAGGTGTTTTCAATTGCATATTTATAAGGGGGGGAAACAGAGAGAGAGAAAGAGAAGATATCATTCAAATTGACCCAAAATAAATTATTTTGCATTTTATCATTGGGAAAATGGGGGCTTGCATTATGTCTGGCCAACTTATCACTGCCTTGAAGACTTGTCCAGGTGCCCAGCATCCCCTGGTTAGTTCACTATGGCCCCTTGCTACTTCCCACGTCTGGCAGATTCCATATGGAGCCCCTGTCTACCACTCCAGCTCTCTGGCTTCCTCCCAGACCAGTCTTCCTGCCTGGCTCACCTCCAGTTCCTTATACTTATGCCCTACTCATTGTCTCAGGACAGAGTCGCTGTCCTGAGCCCGCTTTTATTTTAGTACATATTTTAATGGATCCATTGCCCTTTTCTCAAAAATCTAGTCAGTTTTGTTATAATGCACCATATGCATTTTTAAAATCACCATGTCATGCAAAATGCCACCATAAAACCACAGGGCTGACTTTGGTCAAGATGAAGGCATAGATAGACACGTTTTGCTTCCTTGCACAACCATAGAAAGAATTAAAACCAGATCTTAAAGCTAATAACACCCAGAACCATTAGAAAATTGAGCTGTATGGAAGTCCGACAACCAAGCATTTAAAGAAGACACATTCCTCCAGACAGGTAGGAAGGGCACAGTTGCAGAGCTGGGCTGAGATGTGGTGGCAGAATGGACCAGAGGGATACCTTTGGAGCAAGCGATCCCAGCCCCATATTGCACAGCCCAGGTTCCAGCACTGGGAATATAGATCCCTATTACCTCTGCCTGTAAAAACTAGTTGGGGTTGGGGAATGAAAGGAACTGAAAGACTTTTGCTACTTAAAGGGCCAGCATGGTCCTACAACGTATTCAAACCCACCCACTCTGGAATTCACCACTGGGGCAGTTGTGCAGGGAAAGAGGGTGGAAAGTGACTGGAAGTGGGGCTAGCACCTGGTGAACAGCCAGAAGCCAGGCAGAGGCATTGTCCAATCTCCCAGCCCTCCCTATATAGCCACAAAGTGGTGAAGCAGGTTCCTTGCTCTAGCAATTATCTAAGGCTCCTCCCCACACAATTTACAGGAGCCTTGTTTGAAAAATCAAACAAACAAACAAACAAACAAAACTAAGCAAGCAACCAGAATAGGAACAGTATCACAGATATGGAGACCATTTGGAGGGTTATCAGCTGGGAGGGGGAAGGGAGAAAATGGGGAAATGGTGCAAGGATTAAGATGCATAGGTACAAAATAGACTGAGGGATGTTAAGAAGAGTATAGGAAATGGAAAAGCCAAAGAGCTTATATGCATGACCCATGGACATGAACTAAAGGGGGTATTGCTGGAGGGAAGAGGGGTACTGGGTGGAGAGGGAAAAAGGGTGAAAAATTGGGACACTGTAATAGCATAATCAATAAAATATAATTAAAAAATCCCACAGGGCTTATGGGAAAATAGGATAAGAGTACAACATTGAAAATTTACCCAGAGACATGTTAAAAAACAAAGATGAGGATGTAATACAAAATGGTAGTATGCTTTTGCACATGTAAAATCATTAATGCATAAAGACTTTAATAAATACTGTATTTTACCTTGAAAAAAATCTGAAATTTACTTGTGAAAGTAGGCTCTGGTAAGTCTGCTGCTCATGTTGTCATGAAGTGGTGACATCCTTTGGTGAGTTGTGCCACCAGCTGCCGTGGTGGAGTGAGGTGAAGTGAGGTCCCTGGAAGAAGGTCCTGGCTGGTGTTCCATGTGCATTTCCACCTGGCTCTGTTCAGCTGGCTGCACATTTGTGCTTGTTCATCTGGACTTTCTCAAAGATGAAATTGCTGTATAAGCAAACACAAATCCTGTTATGTTCAAAATTTTCCCTAATATATCAATTTTACAATTTTAAAACAAGTATTAAACAGATCTGACTGTGCAGTGTTGTAAACTTACACTTATTTGCATTATTTTCCATGAATGCCTATATTCCTCATTAGATTGGACACTAGAAAGTCAGGGCCTGCTTACACTTACCTTTGTAGCCCCATCATCTAGTGTGTTGCCTGGCTAGTGGTGGGTACTTGACAAACGAACAAATGAATCTTTTCCTCTTATCTTTTATTTTCTCAGGATCCTTATGCCTGGTATATACTCTGTGTGTAAAAGGTTTATGGCTAATTATAGCTTAGTGTGTTTTTCTACCTAGAGAGCAAAATAAGTTTTGGGATGGTTTCTTCATTAATTATCTATGTGGTCCATGTGATAGGCAGAATTGAGCTAGAAAAACAGAGCTTATGCCAATTTGCTCAATGGAGAGACCTAAAGATGGGTCCTCATTCAAAATATGTTTTTGAAAGCTAAAAATAACCAAAATGTCTGTCCATAAATGGATGGATAAAGAATTGTGGTATATATATATACAGAATAGAATATTATTCCACCTTAAAAAAGATTCTGCCACTTGTAACAATATGGATGAACTTGGAAGATAGTATGCTAAGTGTAATAAGCCAGACAGAGGAAAAAAAACAAGCCTGCATAATTTCACTTACATGGGAAATCTAGAAAAGTCAAATAAGTAGAAGCAGAGAGTAGAACTGTGGTTGCCAGGGGCAGGAAGCGGGGAGAAGAGATGGGGTACAAAGTAACAGTTATGTTGGACGTATAAGTCTAGAGACCTAACATACGGCATGTTGACTGTAGTTAATACTGTATTGAATACTGGAAATTTGATGACAGTAGATTTTAGGGGGTGGTGGTGCTCTCATCCCCTCACCCCCCCCACACATGGTAACTGTGAGAAGGTATGTTAATTAGCCTGACTGTAGAAATCATTTCACTATGTATATGTACATCAAGTCATTATGTTGTGCTCCTTAAGTATGTACAATTAAAAAATATTTTTAAAAATATTTTTTAAAGATTTTATTTATTTATTTTTAGAGAGGGAAGGGAGGGAGATAGAGAGAGACAGAGAAACATCAATGTGCAGTTGCTGGGGGTCATGGCCTGCAACCCAGGCATGTACCCTGATTGGGAATTGAACCTGTGACACCTTGGTTCACAGCCCACGCTCAATCCACTGAGCTATGCCAGCCAGAGCCTAGTATGTACAATTTTTATTGAGAACAAAAACAAACTGGATGGTGAGGTAGTTCAGCCCACTGTAGGGCTGGAGGGACCCATACGTGAAGTGGTCTCACCAGAGCCAGGGGCAGAGCTACCCAGAGAGACCTGGAACCACAGAGGAGTCACAGCCATGGATGAAAATGCTGCCAAAGTTGGAGCAGGAGTAAAAAATACTGAGTTTCTCTTGCCGTGCCCCTGATCTCCTGCTAGTGCCTCCCTGGTAAGAATTTAACCAGAAGCCAGCTGGCCAGGGAGTCTGGGGATATAGTTTGCAGGGATCAGCTCCCTGCCCCATGGAGCAGAGCAGAGGTGAGGCAGCAGCACTGGGAAAAATGGTTGGCATGGACCCACTGTTTCATCACCCCATTTTCAACAAGTAAAATTTATCAATGATATCAATGTTGCCTTAAGGATCACTTTGTGAAAGGCTTCTACATTAATTCATGAAGAGAAATACACAACTGTTAGGACTTTAATTTGAGTTCCATTGAGAAAGCTTACTTGTTAATAGATTTTTTTATGGGAAAGTGTGAAGTGTGGGCCATGTGGGTCCAGCTAACCAGAAGGTAGCAATGTGTGTCGTGATAGAAGTTTTGTCCTAGTGAGTCACGCTACAAAATACTTTTTAAAAAGTGAACTCTCTAGCTTCAAGTCACAGCTACAATGCAGTCTTTTCCCCTTTCTCCTGTCTTATTTCCCTTGCAGTTTATAGGTAGTATTGTCCTCCAGAAATTATATTTCCAGCTGAATATTAAAGTATTCTCTAGGGCAAAACAAAAGTAATCAAAATGGAGCTTTTACAAATAACAATTTTGAGCACAGATTTTCCTTGAGACTGAGAACATCCTTCTTGGGCTGCCTTTTTATTTAGTTCATTCCTTGTATCATTTAGCATAATAATGCCAAAATTACTACAGGAATGGCTAGGAATACAGTCTTTTTGTAAGATATTAAAGACTCAGGCCAGTGAAAATACTATACTTACTTTGTAGACTCCATTCTTTGTTTTTGTAAAATATATGAAGAAATTAAAAATGCACAAATTAGAGGCTTTAAAAGTCATTGTCAAATTCCTCCTTATAGAGAGGAAATATTATTTGAAATTAAAAATGAAATTTCATTTTAATAAATGTATCTCAAATTTCAAAAAATATTGAATTTCTTTCTACGTGTTCTATAGTTCTATTTCAGAGCTAACATTTAGGTTTGAATTTCAAAGGCAGTATACGCAAGGTACCTTTTTTACTCTTAGTCTATGAAATTGCCATTGTGATGAAATATTTGTTAGCCTTTCTTCTGTTAGTAGTACTGTGAAGTGCAATTTACAAGGGAAGTTACACTGACATCCACTGGCTCTGTAAACGAGGATGAATTATACTAGCTATATTATTTTTAAACCTCATACTTAAGAGTGCGAATAAGTAGATTTCCTTATTTTACTCTTGCGTGACAATATCTATTTTCAGAATGCCTTTCAGCCTAATGGCAGAATTGTGAGTTAACTTCATCGTGTCTTTTTTTTCTCATTCAGTTATGAATATCCCTCTTGCTTTTCTCCCCTGGATGGCACCTGTTGTGGGAGAGGATCTGGCCCTGGGGGATCTGCCATGGTCTGAGTTGGACCCCCTTAGATGTTAACACTTCTGCTGGTCCTTGGGCATTGTTAGGCCTTCCTCATACCAGCCTCTGCAGAATACCCCAGTTCCCACCTGCTCTGTCTTTGTTAGGTGCATCCTGCCCTCCACATGGAATCTTCTGTCTTTGGGGGAGGCCCTTCCCGTCTGCCATCTTACTCTGCCTGTCCCAGCCTTGCTCCTCTTCAATATGAAGCTAGTGTTTGCCTGCTCCCCTGTTCAATCACTTCATGCAGACCTTGATAAACCACTTTAGCTTCTGTGCCTAGTCCTTTGCCGCCACTGCTGCCCAGACTTCTGGGCCATGGCGCCATGGGGACAGTGAGATGTGAGTGTAGGGGGCCACTTGCCATTTCCCAGGGCCCCAGAAGGAAAGCAGGACATGATTTCTGGGGGTCTCACTGTTCTCCACCAACCCATTTCTTAGAAACCCAAACTGTATGTAACTATCCTGTTTCTCTTTAAACTTCCCTGCTTTTATTTTCCAAATAAATATACAAGATTAGTTTTTAAGCCTAAAAATCAAAGGTGAGATTTCTGTTTCCTGACTCCCTTACAGACTCCCCCTTGAGGCAGTGAACAATTCAGTAGAAGTTCTTGGGATTGGGAGAAAAGGCTTTGTAGTCCCAGGGGAGAAATTCAGTAAAGCTTGCCTGAGGGAGCCTCAGTTAACACCCAACACACTTTCTTAAGGCACATTGTGTTACTCTTGGGAGTCTATTTTCCCACCTGTATAAGAGGGATTATGATACCCAGTTTATATGGTTATTATGAAGATTAGATGTAACAGATTAGGTCAAGTGCCAAACCAGTGATCAGTAAAAAGATGTTTGTCCTTTTGCCTCCACTTTTCCCTTCTCTCTTAGTTTAGAGACAGAGAAAGTTTTAACTGATGTAGATACGCAAAGATAAAATGAAGTCAGAAAGCCAACTTCAGGCTGTAATCCATAGTGTTACTCATATATCCACTTTGAAGCAAAGCCTCAAAAAATAGTCTTATATAATCACAGAAGTAGTGCATGTGTGTTATAGAAAATTAGACAATACTGACAGGCAAAAATAAGTAAAAACATCACCATATTCCAATATGCAGAGATTACTACTCTTAACATGTTAGTGTATATTCCCTTTATTTATTCTCTTTCTCTCTTTACATATACTTGTACATATATATGTACATATAAATTTATAAGTTAACTTTTATCTCATTTAGAACAAAGAATGTTTCAATTTTCCCAATTGTCCCCAAAATGCTGGTCATTGCTGGTTATTATCCCAATGCACATCCAAAGAGGATCATGTATTCTGTCCACTTGTTATGTCACTTAACATTTCATCTGACTAAGAACAGACTATTTTTTAATGTCAGTGGCTTATTGAAATTTCTCGCCTTCTGAGTTTGTCTTATTGATTATTCAAGGTGTTGTTTAGCTTATTTTCCTGTTTGTCTAAACTATTTATTTTGTTTAACTTTGGTTCATCGGTGATGCTTCCGATTGCATCATATCAAAAGACGTAATTTTAGCAATACTAAAATTAATGACTGGATTAGGGTGGTGACTCTCTGATACTTTTTCCATTGGGCAATTACATGCTTCCTCCTCTATCAAGTGAGTAATGTGAGTGGGGTTATTTTGGTATTATATAAATGTCTAATTCCCCATCAACCATTCACCTAATAGTTTTAGCACCAGTTATAATGATAAAGGAATTTGAATAAAAATAAATGACTCGATATGTTGTAAGGATAGAGATTGACATGAAAGATATTATTTAAAAAGTGGCCACATCAGCTTTTTCCTGTTCATCTTAGGGAGGTGGTCAGAGCCATCTCAGAGGTCTTTAGATGAGATGTATCTTGGGGGCCAAGACACACAGGATTGCCAGAAGTATCAAGCATTGAGCCTCAAATTCAGAAGAAAGCATAGGGAGATTTTAATGAAGAATGATGCTGAGTTTGTGTCTGGGGTGAGTGTAAGGGAAGGGTGAAAGTTTGCAAAATGGTGAAATTCATGGTATAATGTGTTTAAAATATTTAAGGCACCTTAAAAATTAAATGTAAGGTACTTTCCAAAATCAAAGTTGGATGACTCCTGCTTTTTTTTTAAGGAAACTCTTGAGTTGGAATACTTTTCTTTTAAAATATCCATAGAGTACACTTTTGATTAAGTTCCAGATTTTTATGAGCTCTGACACTTTGTTCATAAGTCCTGTCTTTTCAGCTCTCCAGATGTAAATTATTCTGTTTGCCAGGAGTAAATTATCCTGTGCTTTGGCACAACGACTGCTTCCAAGGCTGCTGTGAGAATTAGATGGTATTGGATTCCGAAAGAGTTTCAAAGTCTAGTTTTTAGGAACAGGCTGCTTTGTCAAAGATTCCTGAAGTGTAAGTTTAGAAAAGGAACCAGCTTGGCTGGTCTGTTTGTTGGGTTGGATGACAGGATTCAGAATCTCCTGGAGAGTTCAAGTAGAGACTGAAGTTTTTCTTGGGAAATATAAAGGTTGATGGTTTTAGAAAGTATGATAAATGTATTATTTTATTATTACCTTATTATTGATTGTATTATTAGAATTCTTTACTGTCCCTTATTCCAGGGGCCTGGCATGCATAGCTTGGCCAAGAGACCTGCTTTAGCCAATGAAATTATGAGGGCTTTTTCCAAGCAGATGTGTTAGGAATCAGTGTGTGATTCAACCAATACTTTTTTTCCCTCTCCCCCTAGTTGGGCATGTCCCAGATAGTGGTGGCTCTTTCAACCTGGCTCTCAGATCTGTGTTGAATGTGTAGCATATTTGAGAAATAAACCTTGTTTGTGGTTGGAAGCCACTACAATTTTGGTTTGTCATTGCTGCATAACTTAGGCTAAGCTGACTGCTACAGAGGAGAAATGAGATGCATGAATATTATACAGGATTGTGCTGATAACTACAGTTTAGGGTTGAGAATTTTAAAGTCAGTGATCTTCTTTGCATAGTTGATTTGAAGGTATCTGGATTTTCTGTTCAGCTTTGTGATTCAGTGAAGTTAACTGCCAAAGTGACCATTGGGAGATACCTTACGCTACCACAGTCACGTCTAACTCTGTAAGTCACAATTGATTGCAAGAACTTTCTATGATCAGAGCTTTATTTGACTTTGAGGTTAGCGGTAGTGATCTGTTGGAACAATGAACTGAAAGTGAGCTGGGACTTCTTAATTATTTTTCTTTCAGAAGTACTATTTGAGATAGTTATTTGAATTGTAGTGTCACCATATAAAAAACACAATCTGCTGTTTTTATAGTTACACAAATTAATTTTCAACTGAAGTATACATGTCAGCTGATGTATGTCATTCTAGGCTTAGAAAAAATTCCTTTATATTTGATTTTTTTCCTTAAGAGAAAACATGCTCAGAATAAACTGTGAGAACTATGAATTGAGAGGAAAAACCAATCTCCCTTCAATTCAAATTAGCTTCTCAGAACTGGAGCAGGATAAATACTCCGGCTGAAGTGTGTGCTGTAATTACAAACCTCGGGGATCTTAGGTTTTATGGCTCATTTTGAGCATTCAAACCTGTGCAGCACGCCTTAAGTTAGTCAAGTTAGCTATTAGGTGGTTTTAAATCATTATCTTGCATAAGGAGAGTTGCATAAAAATTAGGAATTAGAGATATTACTTTTCACCTCAGCTGGTTGAATGAAATTGATCTTCAAAAGAATATTTTTTTTCAGCAGATTATTTTGCCACATATTGGAAATGTCCGGATATAGGTAATTCAGGTAATCAAGAAACAAGAGGTGAGGCTCTGTAATTTATAATTGAAATTTAGCCTTCAGACTAACTTCATAAGTATGCAGCTGATTAGGGCCTATGTATTTATTAAGTGAAATGACCTCTAGATTTGTATATTCAACACAAGATAGGTTCTTGGAGGTATAAGGATATTTATTTATTTATTTTAAGTATATTTTATTGATGATGCTATTACAGTTGTCCCAATTTTTTTCTGCCCTTTATCCCCCTTCTCCTTGCACCGCACCCCTCACCATCCAACACTACCCCCCCACACACACACACACAGTTCATGTCCATGGGTTGTACATATAACTTCTCTGGCTTCTCCATTTCCTATACTATTCTTAACCTCCTCCTGACTACTTTGTGCCTACCATTTATGCTTCTTATTCCCTGTACCTTTTCCCCCATTCTCTCCCCTCCTCCTCCCCACTGATAATCCTTCATGTCATCTCCATTTCTCTGATTCTGTTCCTGTTCTAATTGTTTGCTTAGTTTTTGTTTTTTTAGGTTCAGTTGTTGATAGTTGTGAGTTTGTTGTCATTTTACTGTTCATAGTTTTGATCTTCTATTTCTTAGATAAGTCCTTTTAATGTTTCATATAATAAGGGCTTGGTGGTGATGAACCACTTTAACTTGACCTTATCTGGGTAGCATTTTATCTGCCCTTCCATTCTAAATGATAGCTTTGCTAGATAGATTAATCTTGGATGCAGGTTCTTGCCTTTTATGACTTCAAATTTTCCAGCTCTTTCTTGCCCGTAAGGTTTCTTTTGAGAAATCAGCTGATAGTCTTATGGAAATTCCTTTATAGATAACACTCTCCTTCTCAATATCTTGCTCTTCTTTTTCTCCTTCTGGCACGCCTATGATTCAGATGTTAGAATGTTTAAAGTTGTCCCAGAGGCTAAGCCTCTCCTCATTTTTTTGCATTCTAGTTTCTTCATTCTGTTCCAGTTGGATGCTTATTTTTTCCTTTTGTTCCAAATCATTGATCTGAGTCCCTGTTTCCCTTCACTGTTTGTTCCCTGTATATTTTCCTTTATTTCACTTTGTATAGCTTTCATTTTGTGACCAAGCAGAACCATTTCTGTGAGCATCATGATTACCAGTGTTTTGAACTCTGCATCAGATAGGTTGTCTATCTCCTCGTCACTTAGTTCTTTTTCTGGAATTTTGATCTGTTCTTCCATTTGGGCCATATTTCTTTGTTTCTGCCCACATGTTATGTGTAAGGGGAAGAACCTTATGTATTCGCCAGGGCTGTGCAACCCTCTTTGCTGCACTGTGGCACTGTGAGGGAGGGGTCAGAGAAGGAACAATGCCACTTGCTCTGTTCTCATCCCCCTTTCTGTCACTTCCCTCTCTTCCCACAAGTGGTTTGTGCCCTTTAGGTGTTGATTTACAGGCAGATGGGTTTGTGCTCATTTTAGGACCTGTGGGTCTCTCCAGTGTACTCTCCTGTGAGGCTGGGAGTTACTCCTGCCACCAGAATCCTCACAGATCTTTTCCTCAAACTGTGGTTTTGAATCCTTAGATGCCTGTGCTGAAACCCAGGGTTTCACAATTAGTCTTGCTCCCTCACTTTCCCTCAGGCTTGTCTGTGCCTGAATATGGCATTTCCTGTGTGGTCTGCCAGCTGCTCCCTTGCCACGTCCTCTTAGCCCCATTGCCCGTTTCTGCCCCTCCTACCATCTGGTTGAATGTTTTTTAAACTTCTTGGTTGTTGGACTTCCACACAAATGTTTTTCTGGCAGTTCTCCTTGTTCTGTATTTTTTAATTGGTTGTTTTCCTTCTTTTGGTTCTGCAAGGAAGTGAAGCATTTCTACCTATGCTTCCATCTTGGCCCCTACTCCTGCTCTTGGTAGAAGGATATTTAAAATCACTATTTAAAAAGTTATTATTGCCAAGATTTAATAATTAAAATGATAACAATTTGGTTTTTAAAGTTTTTATAGTTTTTGAAATTGCTTCTAGGCCATTTCCTTCCACACTTCAGTCCTCAGCAAAAAGTGATCTTTTTAACATGAAAATAAAATACAAACTTTCAAATTTTAAAGAATTGATAATCACTACTTAATTTTAATTTGAATAAATAATTTCCATTCAAGTTACTAAGCAACCCCTGTGTGTTGGTCACCACACTAAGCTGGTAATATGAAGATTAAGAGATTTATCCCCTACCCTCAAGAGGCTTACAACCTAATAAAGGAGATAGACACTTAAAAAATAAGGAATGCATAGCTTTCTATATTATATAATGGGGATGTTAGAGAGGAAATATTAATTACATTTATTATGGGGAAATAAGGAACAATGAATAAAACATTATGAAAATATATTATTTTCAAAATTGGCTTCTGCATCTAAATAATAACAGAGTAAAGGTGAACATTATAACTTCATTGTCTGGGGGCTAGTTTAGAGAATGAAGAATATAACTTTTTAATTCCCAGTTTTTATAGATGTGCCATTGTATGAGCCAGAGTTCCTTCCATTTTAAGTAACAATAAGTATGAAGCCTTATGCAGGGGTATCCTATGCTGTTTTATTTCCCAAATCTACCTAGGGATTTTTCATGGCCTGGGAAGGGAAGGGGCTTTGTTCTCAGGGACTTAGTAAATCCTAGACTCACTAGTTTCTGTCTAACTCTCTGTCACTTCCTAGTTCCAGGGAATATTTCTCTGTGTGTATATGTGTGTATATGATGTGTTATCCATTCTAGTTGCCCTGGGTTTCTTTGGGTACCAGGCTTTTGAAACTCTGTTTGTCCCTTTACCTCACTTTTGATAATTATGCTTCCTAACATGTAATAAGCCTCACTGACTTAATGGGGGAAAGAATAGACAATCTGAGAAAATGTGAAGGAAAATAACACCTATTTAATATCTCAAATTATTAAAATAGCATTGGCCACTTTTATGGAACTATTATTATAGTATTGATTTAATTCTATAACAAATTATATTTTCCTTTAAATTAAAATAAAATCCTGCCTTTTTGAAATTTTTATCAATAATTTGTCACAATTATTTTACTTTTATTCCAAATTTCTGTAACATTTACAATTTCTGTAGGTAATAGAACTTCAATTATAAATTGCCTTGTATCTGGTTTACTGCTGCCTGTGTTTAAACATTTTCTCCCTAACAAAATGAAGGTCCTTGAAGATTTAAAGGATGGTAACACACTATCTTCAGCATGGTAGTAAAAATGCTTTGTAGGACTTCTAGGTTCCCATTGGATAATGGCATTTAAGTAATTCCAAATCTATCCATGCATCTTCCAAAGAAAGAATACTGATTAACAATGAGAGGAAATAAAGCCACAACATAACTAAGAGACTTAGGACACCGCAAAGTTCAAATTACCTCAAATTAGAAAAACACCCAACCCCAGCAGAGAAAACTCAGAAAAGAGGAGAAGAAAAATAGGAGGGTGGATGGAAACAGAATACTCATTGGCCAATGGGAAAGTCCCACCTAGATTGAAGATTTTAAGAGGAGCTCTAAGACTTGGTAGATCAGTGTTGGCTATTGGAGAGTTAAAGGAAATAACTTGAATGTTTATGGAAACAGACATGGCTGTCTCAGTGAGGCATTCCATCCGGTGGAGAAGGGTGTGACTTGTGACAGGGTGCATCTACTGGACACTGGGTAGTAATGGGAAAGAAAGAAGAAAGATGGAAACATTAAGGGTCCTAGAGAAACAAAATCACAAAATCAAAAGATGGAGCAACTCCTAAGCACCCTACCACCCAAAACACTGCACCTTTTCCTGTTCTTGGATAAGAAACCTACTTCCAGATCTACTTCCAGATCAGAGCCATAGAGCCATGATTCACCTCTAGTTATGTTCTACTTGAGGACATCTGGTTCATTGGTTGTGGTAGCAGAAGTCATGGAAAAAATTTTGTCACAACACATTTCAAACTGAGGTCCTGTGTCAAAATCTCAGACAGAGCAGTTTTCAGACTCCCTAGATCAGCTTTTAGTTCTCTCATTGTCAGTCACTGATCTTTGTTGATTGCAGCCCATACACGTTCAACATTCTCAGACATTCTGCTTGTTGCAGGCCTTTCAGAATGTGGATCACTTTCAACAGATTCTCAACCATCTTTGAAGCATTTATGCCACATTTTTATTTGTGTTCACTCATTGCATCACCCTCAAAAGCCTTATCTGGTAATTCATCTGGATAGTTTCTGCCAAGGAATGTTCACATTTATCGTGAAATTTGATGCAGATTTGCTATTCTACTCTCTCAGTCATTTTCAATGCAGTGGCCACATAATACAAATGCTCACTCAATGGTGTCTACCACCCCCCACTGACTAGTACACTGTTCAAACATGCACATGCCAGTCCACTCTCCTTGGTTGCCAGGTTACATTGATGTCTCACACACCATTCTCATTATATTCATAATGGCTGGACTTTTTCCAGACAGAGACCTGGATTCACAGAGTTGTGCAACCATCACCACAATAAACTTTAGATCATTTTCATTCCCACTAAAAGAAACCCTGTTTCCATTAACAGTCACTCAGTTTCTCCTAACTTTTCTTCCTCACCTTCTTCTGTCTTAGCTCTTGGCAACCCTAATCTAAGTTCTTTCTCTATAGATTTTCCAATCCTGGAAATTTCATATAAATAAATCCTATAGTATGTTATCTTTTGTGATTGGTTTCTTTCACTTAGCATACTCTTTCGACGTTCAGCCATCCATGTTCATCAAGATCTATCAGTATTTATTTTTATTATCTAATAATGTTTATTAGTAAGTTAGTGGCCAGTTAGGTGTTTTTCCTTTTTTAGCTATTATGAGTAGTAATACTGCTATGAACATTCATTTACAAGTTTTGTTTGGGCCTTTTGAATTACTCTTGGGTATTTTCTAGAAGTGGCATTACTGGATCATAGGGTAACTGTGTGTTTAACCTTTCAAACTGCCAGAATGTTTTCAAAACACCATTTTGCATTCCCAGCAGCAGTGCATCAGTGTTTTAATTTTTTCACATGCTTGCCAATCTTTGCTCTTATGTGTTTTTTTTTAATCTATTGGATATGAAGTGGTATCTTGTGCTCTGGATTTGCATTTTCCTGATGGCTAATGATGCTCAACATCTATCCATGTCATACCTAGATTCTGATTGTATGACATTCTGGAAAAGCCAAAACTATGGAGATGGTAGCAAGATCAGTAGTTGCCAGGAGTTAAGGGAAGGGAGTAGTGATTAGGCAGAGCACAGGGTTTTTAGGGCAGTCAAACTATTGTGTATGATATTATAATGCTGATATGTGTCATCATACTTTGTCAAAACCAAGAGTGTACAACACAAAGAGTGAATTCCAATGTAAATTAGGGGCTTGGGCGATAATGACACGTCAGTATGGGTTCATCAGTTGTGACAATGCATGCCTGTGGTGAAGGCTGGTGATAGCGGGATGTGGGGCAGGGGCTGGACATGCGTAGAGTCGGGGAAAAAGTGGTAAACCTCTGCACTTTCCTCTCAAATTTGCTGTGAACCCATAATTACTCTGAAGGTAGTCTACTGTTTAAAAAAATTTCTCAGTTTATTTTCAATAAATCCCCATTTCAAAGACAAGCAACCATTACTGTTTTTTATATCTCTATAGTTATATTATCTGTTTTAGAAATTTTATATAACTAGAATTGTACAAGCATAATATTTTATGTTAGACTTCTTTCTTTTACCAAGATATTTTTGAAATTCTGTCATGTTCAGGAGTTAATTCATTTTTATTGCAGAGTAGTATTTCTTTATATTGATATATCACATTTTAATTATTCTTCTAACATTTGAATTGTTTCTCCTTTTTGGTTACTGCGAATATCGCTGCTATGAATAATTGGGTACAAGTCTTTTTGTGTGGGCATTTTTCAGTTCTTTAAGTGAATAATATATGTGTAGAATTCTTATGTTGTATTTTAGTGTATATTTAACTTTTAAGAAACTGCTAGCTAAACACTCTACCAAAGTAGCAGTATCATTTTACATTCGTACCATGTATGGGATTTCCAGTTTCTCCACATCCTTGTTAACACTTGGCAATGTCTATCATTTTGGCCTAGGTTGTAGGTATGTGGTGGCATCTTGTTTGGTATTTACTTACATTTTCCTGGTAGCTAATGAAATAAATTAAGCATCTTTTCATGTGCTCATTTTCCATTTGTGTACCTTCTTTGTGAAGTGTTTGTTCAAATCTTTGGCCCATTTAAAAACTGAGTTGTTTGTATTCTTATTGTTGACTTAAAAGCACTCTTTATGAATCCTGGATAGAAGCCCTGTAATATTGATATTTTTCCTACTGTTCAGTTTGTTTTTTCCTTTGCTTAACAGTGTTTTCTGAAAGGGAACTATTTAATTTTGACATAGTACCATTCACAAATTTTATCTTGCATTTTTTCATGCTTCATTGATTGACTTTGAATATTAAACCAACCTTGCATTTCTGGAATGAAATGTTTTATTATCATTTTTATATATTGCTAATTTGCTAAAATTTTGTTTAGAATTTTGTGTCTATGTTCATGAGGGATAATGGTTTGTAATTTCTTTTCTTTAATATCCTTCTTGAGTTTCAGTGCCAGGGTTACTGTGTCCTTATAAAATAAATTAAAAATTGTATCCTTTTTATTTACTCTATAAAGGACTATATTTAAGTCTGGTATTGTTTCTTCCTTTGGTGTTTGAAGGCATTCATCACCAAAGCCTTCTGGGCTTTTGTAGAAAGGTTTTTAATTATGGATTCAGATTTTTATTTATGTTTCCATACATTTTGGTAATTTGTATTTTTCAGTTTTATATTTTTCTTTTTATCTAGGTTGACAAGTTTATTGCTATAAGTTTATTCATAATATTCTCTTTTAATCTTTTTGTTGGTAGTGATGTTCCTCATTAATTCTTGATATGTGTGTTTTGTATATTCTTTTTTTTTACTTATTAAGTCTTGCTAAGTGTATTGTAAATTTTACAAATCTTTTAAAATAAGTAACTTTTTGGATCTATTGAATTCTGTATATCAGCAGAATTAAAAAATTACTGTTTCACTAATTTTGTCATATCTTTCTTATTTCCTGTTTTATACTTTGCTTAACTTTAATATGTGGTTATTTTTTGAGATAAGCTTAGATAATTGATTTGTCATCTTTAAACTTTCTAATATATATATGTAGCTAAAATTTCCCTCTAAGCACAGCTTTAGCTGCCTTGCATAAGTTTTGATAAGTTATATTTTTCACTGTCATTTACTTAAAATGTTTTCTAATTTCTACTTTTTCCTATTTAGGAGTATACTACTCAATTTTTAAACACTAGATGAGTTTTTCTAGTTATTTTTCTTTTTTTATACCTAAATTAATTTCTCTGGGATGAGAGCACATTGTCTATGTAATTCAGTCCCTTGAATTTGTTGAGTTTTGCTTTATGACACAATGTATGGTCTACTTTGGAAATGTTCTATATGTACTGGTAAAGAATGTGTATTCTGCAATTGTTGGGCATTGTTCTATAAACTTTTCATTAGATCAGCTCATCATTGTGTTGTTTATATCTTGTACACCTTTACTGGTTTTGTCTGTAGTTTTATCAGTTCTTCAGGGAAGGTTGTCAAAATTGCTAGTGATGAAAGTGGATTTGTCTGGTTCCTTATGTATTCTTTTTGTTTTTCCTCAGGTTTAAATATTTAGGACTACCATGTCTTCTAGTTTACATAACTGACATGTTTATGTTTATGAAATATACCCATTTATGTGTAGAAAAACATCTTGTCAAAGAGTTTAATTTTCCTAGTATTAATATAGCCATACTTGCTTCTTTTGGTGTTTACTTGACATATCTTTTATTATCCTTTACCTTTGATTTATCTATGTATTTATATTTAAGATGTTTCACTTAAAACCGATTGCTTTAGTTTTCTATTGCTGCTGAAACAACTTACCATAAACTTGTTGACTCGAAACAGCAGAAACCTGTTTTCTTACAGTTTTAGAGGTTCAACATTCAAAATGGGTCTCAATGGACTAAACTCAGGGTGTTGGCAGACCTGCATTCCTGCTAGAGTGTCTAGGGCAAAATCCATTTTCCTGCTTTTTCCAGCTTCTAGAGGCTGTCCACGTTCCTTGGCTCATGGCCCACCTCCATATTTAAGTCCAGCAATTGCCAGCCTGACACCCTGACACTCCTAAATTCCCCTTTCATTTATAAAGACACTTATGATTACATTGGGCCACCTGGACATTCCAGGATAATATTCCTGTTTTAAGATCCTTAACTTAATCATACTTGCAAAGCCCCTTTGCTATGTTAGGTAACATATTCACTAATTCTAAGGATTAGGCCATGGACATCTTTGTGAGAGCTGTTATCTTGCCCAGCATACCAGCTTGTAGTTAGATATTGTTATTTTTTTTACTCCGACAGTTTTTGACATTTGATTAGTTATCCATTTATATGTAATACAATTAATGTGATAAATGAGTTCACATTTCCCATCTTGTTCTTTGTTTTCTATTTGCTGCTCTCTTCTTCATGTCTCTTTGTGGATTAAATAAGTATTTTATTATTTTATTTTTTCTCACCCAGTCTTTTTAGTTATGCATAGTTGTATGACTTTTAGTGGTTACATTAGAGATTTCAATATGTACCCATGACATTATAGTTCATGTTTACTGATCATTTTTATCACATACATTGTTCTAAAGTTTTTCTATGATCACTCAAATATCTGGATCACATGTAAATCTGCTTCTATTTCTTTTTCTTTATCTGTCTCATTTGCATGTTGAATACACACATAATATCTTACCTTTATTTACACTCTTCTCACCTATACAGTGTTCTTCCCTTTCTGTAATTTTACTTTATCTAGACTTTATTTTTCACACAAGTTTTTTAAAATATGATTTTTGAAATTTATCTTTTTTTTTAGTAGTTGCAGCAGGACTGCAACAGGTGGCCATGTCCTCCAAAACCATCTCACAAGCACAAGCCAGGATGTATCATTCATGAGGGAGAAGGGTTAAAGGGACTGCACAGAGCATGACAGGTAAATGGTTAGGGAACCTGGTACGCATGCTGGCAATTTTAGAAGTAGCATTGGCTAGTGTGCAACAGACACTTCACTTTTGTTTTCTTATGATTCTAGTAGTTTCTTCCTGGAAAGTTTTGTAAATTTTTGACATGACATGGATTCCTGTTGGGAACTGTGGAAGTTCAACGGTGGACTGTATGGTTATCTCATTCATACCAACCTGAGAGGTTCAGTTTGGAAGCTCCTCTAGTTGTACCAAGGCCCTATTGATGTCTTTTGAGTGGAATATGAGTTGGGGACTACCTGTAGGTGGCAGTAGAGAGGCTTTTAGTTATAAAACCTAATTTAAGATATTCAGTGATTAATTACTAAATTATAAAATTGAAATATTCCCCAATATTTTGACCTTTATGCTTCTAAACAGTTCTGAGATTTTTGAATTTCTCTAAAGTCAATATTTGTTTAGATGTGGAAAGAAACTCTGAAGTTACAGGCACACCACAATATAAACTCTATCAAGACCAAGGTTATGTACTTGTCTTTGTCCTTAAATAGCTTCCATTTTTAATGTTAGGGTTTTTGATAGTAATTTAAAATTATAAACAGAATTTTCTCTGCTTTTAAATCTGGGATATTTATGAAGAAACCCTAGTTAAATTTTTGGAAGTGTTTGGCAAAATATAACATTGTCAATTTCACTGGTCAAAATATTAAGATACGATATTTGGTGACCTACAAAAAAAGAAAAGTGAAGATTCATTTGTTTTTGTCAGAAAGGAGAAAAAGAATGTCAGTAATAAGTGAAGTGCCTGGGACATTTTTTATAGAAATCAAATTTTGTTCATTCAAGAGCCTTTGAAGAACAATAGAGTAATACTCCTCTGTATCACTAACCTTCAGACACTGGAACAAACTGTTGAGAGAGGATGAGAAATTTTCTCTCTGGGAAATTATTCTAGTCTTCACTGGCTGGTTTCTATACTCATCACCCCGCTTCACCCCCAAGCCAAGGGAAAGATTTAAATGACCACTTTCTCTAGCTCTCTCAAGGCCATGAATCACTAAAATGCACAAATTAATTATATAACCTCTTTGCATTTCAGATTAATGGACTTCGAAACAATTGAAGAGCACATAAGTCTTTCCATAGGCAACTTCATGATGAATAATCTTATAGCAGACATCATTCCAGTGAAGTCTTACTAGTGCAGATGAAACATCAGAGTAAAGACCATGGAATAGGGCTTATTTAAAATGAGCTTGTTCATGTATGCTTATGGTCTTTTTGAGACTGGTCAGAGAGAATGCAGTATAATTTTACACACATTTATACTGCATTTTAATCATTTTTATTGAATGGTGGCAGTTCTATTTTTCTGAACCTTTAGGGAGACATTTCATGGTTTTTTCAGTCAGCCTTTTCTTTCAGTCTTATCATATAAAAAAAGCATTTAGCCTGATAACAAGTTATGTTAGTTTGAATGCGTTAGCACCTTCTTCTAAAGAAAATGACAGTTGTAAGTCGTCTCTATCATATGCAAACACTTACAGTTATTTAAAACTAGAACTTTGTTTTTCTTTTTACTACATGTACAATAGGGGCTGGTGCATTTCCTGTCTTGCCATTTAATATATCTGACTTTTGTTTGGATGGGATTATACACAAGATAAGCCACATTCTTGCAAAAACTGGTATGTAGGATGATTTTCATAGAACTTAAAGAACTATGGCTACTAAAATTAGAAGCAAAGAATCTAGAAAATTGTGCATTACATTAAATTTAATTTTTCTCTCTCCCACACCTTCATTTGTGACCATTCCCCACTTGGAATGTCATTTCTTGAGCCCCTACCTGAGACTCAAAGATACCTGTTGGCTGACACACTACACTGAGCTCTAAAATTATACATTCTAGCTGAATCAATTTTTCCAGCTTGACTCTCTTCCTTCCCCTATTAGAAGAACAAGATTCAGAGGCTGCGTTTCTCAAATCTTGCATGTTAGCAACTCCCATTTTGCACATTAAGATATGCTTGGCTTTTGTTTGATTGTAGGCTAGTCTAATTGACTACTAACCAATTGGGAACAGATACTAGAAAACTTTGTGTTCAATTTTTGCATTTCTTTGCAAGGGTGTAAAGTTATGAGGATGCTTTAGACTCCCCCATTGATTGGATTTTGAAGGGGGGTAGGTAGGGAAATATTTCAATATTCTTTGGTGGGGTCACCAATGGCATTTTGGGTGGAACAGTTCTTCACTATGTAGGACTATCTTGCATGTTACAGGATGCCTAGCATCCTGTCCTCCTTCCCAGTCTTCTGTGTGCTAGTTTCTACCTCAAGTCAACAAAGATGTCTATATACACATTTCCAAAAGACACTGTGGAGAGGTGGTTATGGTTACAGTTCCAGGTTGAGAACCAATGGCCTGTCAACACTATACCAAAAACAAAACAAACCAACAACAAACAAACTGGCCAGTAAACACTTTTACTCTCTTGTATAATCAACATTGGCCAAAGTCACACTGACTGACCACTCTCTGTTGAATTTGTGTAAAACAATAATCATTTGTTTGCAGTTTACCTACTCATTTTTCTTCGAAAATTCCAATGCCCATAAACTTTCATTAAATAGGCAATGTAAGTAGTTTAGTAGTTTTCATCTTGGATTTTTGGTCTACACTCATTTCCTAACTTTCTTTAGGCCTTACCTACATGCCAGTTATCGGCATCTTGCTCTGCTAGACTTTCATATAGCTGCTTTCCATCTGAGATTTTTGAGGTTTGCCCCCTTTCATAAGCTCTCTTGATGGAACTCTTCTATCTACTTTAATTACTAAACAAAAGAATATCTTCCATCTAACTTTGGCCATGTAGGATAGTGCTTAACACTTACCTGTCAGCTGAATAAGACAAATCATTTATTTACATGTAGCAAGAAAGCCATTCACTGGCTCTGGGATTTTACTATAATTTCATCACTGACCTACACTGTAATAGCCCAATTTCTTAGTACAAAATATATTTTGGAAATGTTTTAGGAGATTGAAAAAATAATTTTAGCATTTAAGTTTCATAAATGTTACAAATGTTTCCTTTTGAGCATTTGGAACCATTAACTGGAGCCTATTTATTTTAGTGCAGTGACAAAAAAAGATTCCCTTCCTTATTCATCAATAGTTTCCATAGATTGCTTTTTTTTTGCAGCCTGATTTCACCTTCAAATTCACTCACCCATGTTCCAAGCATTTCCATTATTTAATTCAGGTCAATTCAGATATATTTAAGACATTACTTCTTTTCCAGCCAATCAGCATTTGATTTTTTCAAAGTCACTTTTTATGTCTGAGTGCACACACACCACACACAAACACAAAGATACACAAGCACATCTTTATTTGTATATTATACATACTCTTTTTTTCCGCTGTAGAGTACTTCTCCTGGATTGGTGTTGCTTTGAAGGAAATACAGAACTTTCATATATTGGAATATTGTCTTTTAATGGCATCAACAGAAATTTCTATATCCCCAAGTAAGTTATTCTTGAGAGGCCCATTCTATTTAATTTATCTCTGTACATACAAGGGCATATCTATTGTTCCAGATCCTGAATTGGGTTACTTTGGTTTCACTTCTTCCCTGAATAACATGGACACAATTGAGTCATTGTACAAATAAAATAATTGTGTTTTACTTTACAAGGTATTTAAAAGAAGAAAGCTTTGTAAAACATATAGTTTCCTTGAAGATATAGATATATATTTATTCAGTGGAATAAAAATATTCTGATAATTGGTGATGTATAGAAATTTGATTTCACCTGAAAAACAGTTTTATGTACCATAATTTAAGAAAACCTTAACATGTTTAGATCTAAAGTTCCACACAGTTTCTCATATTAAATTAGGTTCTATAATCTCTTGTATAGTATATTCTTAAAATATTTTTCACCTCTAAAATTTTGTCCAGCCATTATACTTGTCACAGGTGTGCACAGGTGTGCACAGGTAACCAGGTTCTTAGTGATCGAGGACAAAGAATTGAACCGAACACAGAAAGTTTATAGCATAAAGAAAGAGGGGAGGTTTATTAAGTGATAGTACATGCCACAGGACATGGGAGTGAGCCAGCTCTGAGCAGAGGAAAAAAAAAGGGCACGTGGGCTGGGGGATTCTATTCTTATAGGGGCAGAAGCCCCCCTGCTAGTCTTTGGCGGGCTTTTCCTGTGCAGGTACAAGGAGTTGGATTTCAAAGCTACTGCACATGTGTGGTTTCCCATGACTTTCTTGATTGGCTACTGGAGAAGGGAGCCCCACAATGTTATTTCATTATAATGATATTATAATGAATCAGGGGTAGCGTGCAGGCACATTCTATGATTCAGAGTTACCCCAGAAAACAGGAACAACCCGTCTTAGGGGGTCTTTGTCATGTATAGGTGTTTTCTACCTCAGCCCTGCGGGGCCTCTGGAGCTTCCTTCCTGACTACCTCCTGCCCCATACTTGCATCAGTTTCACCTTTTTTTACAATAACTATTTTTGTGGCTAACTCCTATAAATGTTACAGACATAGATTCTTGGCTTTGACTGGATTTGAAACCTATCTCCACTGTCTCATGTTTTATTTTATCTCTCTGTGCCTTGTATTCAGTATCTATCAGTAGGTGATTATTTTGTGGTATATTCCCCATAAAGTGGGTTGTAATATTGTATGACTTATGGTTGCCAAATCAGAGTAGAAAATTTTAAACCTGTAATCAAGGGGAAAACTTGGGTGTTTCCATCTGTTAATTACATAACTGAGTGAATCTGTTTAGAGTAATGATTTGTTCAACTTGTATCAAATCTGCTGAAATTTTTTTTAGAAATAAAATGTTTTCAAGATGAGCTATTTTACAAGTAGATGTAGATTTGTGTGGCCTTCCATAATTTTCTCTTGTTTTTCATCTTAATATTTGTGATGATGGGCTAAGCTTCTATAGGAGCTCACTGAAAGAGGTAAGACAGAGAGAGGGAGGGAAGGAGAAAGATGGAGATAGATTATCAACTTTCTAGATTTTCTTATCCTTAACTTTCTAGCATCTCTGATAGCAAACTTTTGTAGCTCCATGAATATGCTAGGATCTTGGGACTTTAACATTTTGGCTAATGCAGTTTGCTGGGTTTATCATAAGCTCACCCTGTTGGTCTGCCGGATAAACTTCTTGTCATCCTTGAAGACTCATCTAGAGCCACCTCATCCATGAAGGCTTTCCTGACTTTTCCAGGGGGACCTGAAGTTCTTTCTCCCAGTGCTCCTGTCACAGGGTGCAGCGAAGAGGGGGGCTCCAAATAGGGATTTAGAATGGGGCCCAGAACTCAGGGTGTCCAGGAAATATTAGAAAGACATATAAGATGTCCTCACCCTTTCCCCTTCAGGTTAGGGGAAGGGACACATGGAGCAGTGCCATTGAGAACTGTTTTGCATAGCAAGGGCTTTGCAGCTAACCTCTGGCATGGTCATTTAACATATCTATAACTTTAACTGGTTACATAGATATGTTAAATAGCTGTGGTCATGCTTTGAGCCAGAGAGAAGGGAGTGACTTCTACCCAAGATATAACTGGGGGCAGGTCCCCTGGGTTACAGCAATGCATGAGAGCTTGGAGGTGATTGGCTCCACCCTGTGGGGACACGCCTGCCCAAACTTACAATGGCAGCCAAATAAAGCTGGAAGGATATGACAGTGTTGACAATTGTAGCCGGTTGTGGGAGGAGTCAGAGATGGAGCTGCAGAGGAAAATTGGTGCAGGGATTTAAACCCAGATGAGGCAGCCCTTAGAGGAGAGAACCTCTCGCTCTTTAGCAGAGTGGGGACTCCTGCAGCCCTGTAAGAGAGAATCACCATGTGGCTTTAGCAGAGAACTGCCACTCGGCTTTGGTAGAGTGGCGACCCCCCTCCTCACAGCCATTGTGGGGAGAGACCATGTGGCTGTGGCAATAGAGAGAGAACCACTTGACTTTGCCAGAGTGGAGACTTCTGCAGCCATGTGAAAGAGAGGACCACAGCCAGTAGAGTGAGGACCATGTGGCTGTGGCAGTGCAGAGAACCATGTGGCTATGGCAATAGAGTAGAGAACCACACAGCTTTGCCAGAGTGGGGACCCCCACAGCTTTAGAAGGGGGAACCACCATGAGGCTTTTAACAGAGATCCCGGTGACACAGTTGATGGTGCCGGGAACAGAGGGAGATGGATTACTGGGAAGAACCAGGGGCAGGGAGGCTGCCTGAGCCATGGACTTCTATTTCTTTTCCTGAGATACGGTACCCCAGACTGGGAAAGTGGGGAAGGAAGGACTGTGTGTGTTTGTGGGTGTTTTAAGGGACTTTGGGATTTTGATGAAGACATTAAGTTACTACCTTAAGTCTGTACAGCATTAAATAAACATTTCCTTTCCTTTTCACAAATCTCTGGCATTGAGAGATGTCTTTCCTATAAGGTGGCAGACATAACAAACTGGGGGGGTCCTTTTGGTGTGCCCCCCTTGGCCCCATGTGTTCTGTAACACTCCCTCATCTTCTGTATGCATGTTCATTCTAGGAATGGTTCTAAATTATTATGGTTTACATATCTCTGCCCCCCAGTGTAAGTTATCACTTGAAAAGCAGAAAGGTTTATTCTGACAAATGATGTATTTTGTATTTTATAGCACAGTCTGTCATGACTGCTGTAGAAATAGGCACAGATAACTTTTCAGTTCAGATTTCTCATTTTATAGATTAAAAAACAAGAGGGCTCCCAAAATTCTGTTCCTATTCAGTAGACTTGGTTGTATCTAGAAC
The DNA here is from genome assembly GCF_019186645.2 of Phyllostomus hastatus. Classification (NCBI taxonomy): domain Eukaryota; kingdom Metazoa; phylum Chordata; class Mammalia; order Chiroptera; family Phyllostomidae; genus Phyllostomus; species Phyllostomus hastatus. Next base: position 13,031,343 of record NW_025334038.1, read on the forward strand.
TATTTGATTACATTGGATGAACACATTTGGAGTAGAACCCATTTTAAGGAAGAGAGTTGGGAGTGCTGGCTATCCTGGTTTCTTCTCCAGCTTTTTGGAAAGCTGTTCTTAGCCTGATCACCTGTTCAGGTAAGGTTCACACAGTTTGCTCCTTCTCCTTCTGCTCTCTGTTTCAGTATTCTTTGTTTAGCATGTACATTAGGAGACAAAAAATGGCAGTTAAGCAAAGGAAGGGCCCATTAAGAAGGATCTAACAAATGTAGGGGAACATTCTGAAAGCAAGGAGGATGGTTTGAATAGTATTGTAATGCGATTGGTAAAGCAGTGAGTGGAAGTGTGATTGTGTAGCTTTGGCTGAAAGGGAGGCAGTAATTTTCAGCACATGCTGTGATCTGGAGGGTTAAAACTAAGAGGAGGTTTCAGAGGAGGAAATGATAGTATCTTAAACTAGAGCATTATTTTATTCTGGTTGCATAATGTAGATGCGGTAGTTAAACTGTTATTGTAGAGAAATGGTTTATGCATGTTCAGTGAGCTTCTTGTATCAATATGAGGGGCTGTTACAATAACACAAATATATGTGTGGTTTTCCAAACAGTTAATAATTGTTTAATAAGCAATTCTTTGTAAACCTCCCTTAGTCATTATAACCTGGGTAGAGATGGATTATTCCTCTCCATTGTTAGGGACAAGAAAAAAACATAGCTGGTAATGAGGAAAACACTTTAAATGTAAGGGGAGCATTAAAGGGGTAAACTGCCAATTACCATCAGGAGAAATTTTCAAAGCTGATAGAAATGTACCATGTGGGAAAGGAAGTGAGGCTAGCCAGAGGCAATACAATCTCATGAATCCTTGGAGAATTAACTTCCTTTCATTTCAAAATAGATTTAGCAATATATGTATGGTGAAGGCAAATGGGAAAGCGATGCAGTAGCAAGAGAGCCGAAGTATTTTGGCTGAAGTACTGACTCCTTTGTAACAGGCGCAGTGAGCACAGTTTCTCTTGATTTCAGTAATGGGCAGAGCAGGAGTAGAGTCTACCTGTCCTCAGGTCATTTCTCCTGAGAGGATAACACAATAGTCCACAAACAGAACGCTGTAACTGCTTTAGGATAACTCAGTGTTGTGGTCCTTCGAGCATCGCTACATGTGTACTGTTGACTGTAATGCCTTTTAAAATGATTTATGAATTAAGATTTGATATACATGTGGTATTTGATAGCTGTTTTTGTACCCAAGAGTGGGTACAACCCACTATGATTTGTCTACAATGAAATATTAAGCAGCCCACTAAATATTTGATTCACCAGCTGAACTACAGCAGAGTGGTTTAGAAATGTGAGACCTTCTTCTTCACTTAGAGGGACACTTGCTGTATAAGCAAATACATTATTAATGCTATTATTACTATTTAGATCTTTATTATCACCTAATAATGGCCATGCTAGGAAACATTTTTTCTGCACCAAATAGAGCTAATATCTAACAGGAGATTCAGTGCTATCATTTTTCAAAGAGTAAATCTAAGCTCTTAACTTTAATGAGCCATAGGAAAATAAGGAAAAAAAATGCTTATTTATAAAACAAAATTGATAAGCTATCCAGTAATGTTCTCAATATTATGGATTTCTACTTCATGGATTTAGATATATCATAGATCAAATCATATTTTCTGAAATATAAAAACATATGTAAAAACTTATTAATTAGTTCTTTCTAAATTTTTAGTAAGCATATAATAAATTGATGTAATAAACATTTGAGACCATAAAAAGAAAGAAAAAGCAAATTCTCTACCAAAACCTTAACTGTGCTTTTGTGACTGAGTTTTAAATTTGATGCTGGCTTTCCTGGCAGGCAAGCCTAGGAGACGTGTTATGGTGGGTTGCAAAATTCTCATTGTCAGGAAAGGGGACCATGTCAATTTTTAAATGTAAACTTATATCCATATGCGATTCTAAAAGAAATATTTTCCACAGGACCATGTGTTTAACACTTTGGGTGTGGTGAAATGTAAAGGCCAACAGTGGCTGTTTGATAGAAAAATGCAGATGAAATGTTTTACCCTGGCTGTTTAATATAGAATAAAAATGAGATTATATGCTCCTTTACAAAGCTTGGTAGGATATAGTGTCTGTGACCACTAATTACCCATTTGTAACTGTGTGATCTTGAATAATTCAGTTACCTTTGTCATCAGTGCCCTTATCTGCAAAGATCTTCCTTGTAGAGTTGTTCCAAGAGCATAATGAATTGATGTGTATATATAGAGGTTGAAGTTCATTGTTAGCTCATCTTTTTAACCCTTAGTCCCTTAGCACCTCTCTTATGACTGGTTGTACCACCACTACATTCTCTCTCATTTTCATTTGACATTTATCCTTAAATATGTTATTACTGGGGAAAATAGACCCGATTCCTTATTGAACTTAAAGACATGAGTATCAATATGAATATCAAAGTTTAGCTTGAGATGTTTCAATAATGTTACAGTGCAGAGTATTAAGATCTTGGGTATTGTTCTTTGAAAGCTTCAGCTTGTATTGAAGAGGAGGCTATGCATCATCTTTCCTTCAGACAACCTGGAGCTCTGCAGTAATTTGCATTCCTTTTCTTGACGTCACTTTTTCTGTTTGGGTACTTACTTTTAAAAAAGTACTTTTTTTCTGTTTTGATATCTTTTTATAAAAGAAAAGTTGCTTCATTATTAAGACTGATGGTTTGGTGCTGTCAGAGCGGTGAGTGTGATTTCCTTGGGCCCTTGAGTCAGGGCCAGTACTTTTAGATTACTCCAGATTGCATTTTTCTTCTAGGGCAATGGTGCCCCCTACAGTCATTTGATGAAAATGGTGGTGCAGGAGTTGGGCACCACAGGGCCCTTTCCTGGCTGGTGGCTAAACAAACAAGTTAAAATTGCATCTTATCCACATAACAAACTTACAGACTTAGCTAAGCTTTCAAGGACTTGGGCCGTGACTGCTCTTCTTTTTCTTACCTGAGAAAAATACTGAAAGTGTGAGTGATTCCATACAGTCCTTATCTTAGGGGAAAATGATCAATTAATAAGCTGTGTCTCTTATCAGCTCTCTTCAAATGGAATAGACTTATACATGTGACAGTTTATCAATCCGGTGATCAAACTTGGATATTTTTAGGTTTACTTGAAATACAAACAGAAGGGAAAATATAGTACATTAAAATAGCATTTTTGTGACTTAACCACTGGGATGGGACAGGTGGTCTGTTTTGTGAGTTTGAGTAGAGACAGCTCTAACTCTGAAATGGTGGCAGAGTGACCAAGCCTTCCTAAGGCAAGCACAGAGTCAGTTGTAATGTTTGTAGGTAGAGCAACTAACCAATTTCCCATGTGTGTGGAAGAGCTGTTGTTGGCCCCTCCAGATCCATCCCTTTCCCCCTTTGTTTATCCTGCTGTGAACCTGAGACAAAACCATATTGGTTGCTTCTTCAATCTCCTTTACCGATTAGCTTTTGACTAACTTTGGCCAGTGGGCAGACCTGGGATGGGAGAAAAGTAAGGTTGGAGGTTTTATTTCTCTGGCTGCCTCCCTGTGGAATCTAGAGTTCTTATCAGGTGGCCTTCTTCGTCTGGCTCTTTCTCCTCGGCTTTGGTAACTGCTCTCTCCTCTGTTTCTTCAGGTTGAGGTTAGGGATAACTTTGCTCTTGCCAGCTCCAGGTTACTGCACTATTTCTTGTGGCTTTCCAAGACCCAGACAGCCTTTGCACATAATACCTTTATTATTGAACTCTCCTTGTATCTCCAAATTTGAGTGTGCTATCTGTGTGTGCCAGGGCCTTGGTCTACTTCTGTTATTTCCTGCTGGTGCCACTTAGAGGGTGGGAATCCCCCAGGGAGATTCAGGTTAAGGCTGACTCTGGTTTCTTCTAAGTATAGCCAATATAAGTTGGCTGAGGTGTTGCCAGTGCTGACTCTTATGCTCATCTTGGAGTTGTTTCTTCAGAATTATAGAGTCAAAATATTTTTATTTGCCTTTTTCAGTACATGGGTATTTTAGAATTTTTAGGATTATACTATAGAGTCAGAATGGGGTACTGGATAGCATGTGGGTTTTGGAATCAGGAAAACAATAGGTTTTCATTTCACCTCCCCCTCTTCCCAGCTGCATGGCTGTAGACACATTATATAATTGCTATGTTTTTCATCTGTAAAAATGTGAGAATAATACTTGGTTCCTAGCACATATGCATTTAATCAGTTGGGTAAATACCTAGGTGTATGAGCTCTAGAGTAGCTGTACCATTCTGCATACATACCAGCAACGAGTGAGTGTTCCCATTGTTTTACATCCTCATTAGCACTTCATATTACCAATCATTTTATTCATAGAAATACCTAAATTCAAACACATGCATTTCCTGTTTTTAATTATTCTATACCTTCTGGCCATGCTTAAAACTACCTAGGTTCATGTGGTCATTCTTAGATCTGTGTCCTTGTGCTGAAGGTTTGACCATGTTACTTCTCAACAATAGCTAATTTTCTTTCAGATGTCAAAAGTGCCTAAATTACCTTTTAAATGTCTGTAAAAACTAGTTTGGATACTTGACTAAGCCAGTGTTTATTAGAAACACTAGTTTCATGTAGTCACTGATTCCTCAAATATTTATTGCATACCTACTATGTGCCAGGACTTGAAGAGAGAGCAGTGAAAAAAATGAGAAGATCCTTGTAGTTATGGAGATTCCATTTGTGGGGGAGAGGGAGAGCAATTTTTATATAAATATATAATATAATGTAATATGTAATACAACATAATACAATATAAGTCAGTGATTAATGTCATGATGAAAACAGAGCCAAGGGATTTGGAGAACACTAAAGTTTTGAGGGGAGAATGGGTTGTCAGGGAAAGGCTCACTCAGAAGATGACTGTGAGCAGGTATCAGGAAGTGGTGAGAGAATGAGTTAGACAATGTCCAGAGCACTGAGGGAAGCAGAAGGGAAGAGGAAGCAGAAGCCCTGAAGGGGCAAGGTGCTTGCCATGTTTGAGGGGCAATGAGAAATCCAGGGTGGCTGAGGCTGAGTAAGCAACTGTGGGAGGACATGGAGTTGGAGAAGGTTGAGCTGGGTCTCATTGGTTTCTATAGATCAGTGTCTTTTAAACTTTAATGTGCCTCAGCTATGCCTGGGAGTCTTGTTGAAATGCAGTTTCTGATTTAGTAGGTCTGGGCTGGGACCTGAGATTATTTATTTCTAATAAGAATCTGGGTGGACAATGGCCATCATAAACATATCAACAAATAGTGAGTGCTGGAGAGGATGTGGAGAAAAGGGAACCCTAGTGCACTGTTGGTGAGAATGCAGACTGCTGCAGCCACTGTGGAAAGCAGTATGGAATTTCCTCAGAAAACTAAAAATGGATCTGCCTTTCACCCAGCAATTCCACTGCTAAGATTATATCTTAAGAACCCTGAAACACCAATTCAAAAGAACCTATGCACCCCAATGTTCATGGCAGCACAATTTATAATAGCCAAGTGCTGGAAACAACCTAAGTGCCCATCAGTAAATGAATGGATCAAAAAACTATGGTACATTTACACAATGGAATTCTATGCATCAGAGAGAAAGAAGGAGCTCCTAACCTTTGTGACAGCATGGATGGAACTGGAAAGCATTATGCTAAGTAAAATAGGCCAGGTGGTGAAAGACAAATATCATATGATCTCACTTGTAAGTGGAATCTAACCAACAAAACAAACAAGCAAGGAAAATATAACCAGAGATATTGAAGTTAAGAACAAACTGACAGTGACCAGAGGGGAGGTGGGAGAGGATAATGGAAGGGAAATAGGAAAGGGTTTTCAGGAACAACTATAAAGGACACATGGAGAAAACCAAGGGGGGTAGGATCAGGGGTGGGAGGTGGGGATGGCTTGTGAAGGGGTAGGTGGGAGGGAAATGAAGACAGCTGTATTTAGACAGCAATAAAAAAAAAGTTAAAAAAAAAGAGCCTGGGTGGTATTGTTGCTGGTCGGACCACACAAAGAATAGTAAAGTTGGAGATTCTGATCACAGTTTTTTTTGATTTACAATTTTTGTCTCCTCTGCTTGTTGTGTGTGGAGAAATCTCTGAGTTAGTGAGGGACAAAGGCATGAGACCAGCTAGGAGGCTACTGCTATAGTGTGATGAAAGATTCTGGTGCTTGGTCTTGAATGGTGCTGGTGGCAGTAATGAGGAAAATGCCAACTAGCACAGTTGTGGGTTTTTGCACTGCCTGAGGTATTAGAAGATTAGGGAGGTTAGGATGGCAGTACAGCCACATCCCATATGCTAAGCCTTTTTGTGACTCATCAGCTGCAAGGGAGACACCCTTTTTTCAAGTCCTCCTAGAAGATAGTGGGTGGCTTTTGTAACTCTTGCAAAGGCAGGGCATATGCTACTTGTGCTTGGATTTCGTTCAGAGGACTCTGGGTAGTTACCTCCCAGAGAAGAGTGTGACAAGAGCCTTTGTCTTTTACTTTTTGCTTGTACTGTCATGTGCTGCTGCCCGAGTTCATGGCCCATGAAAGGTTTTCCTGGAAAGCAGAGGAGCCATGGAGCAGCTACGCTGAACTCTAAATTTTCCAGAGTAGTCTTTCAAAGAAATTGCTCCTGTCAGAAGAAGGAAAACAGACCAAGTCATTTGTTTCAGGCTTCTCTCTGTGAGCACACAGGAGTGAAATCTCTTTAAAAACATCTCTATATGACTGTGAAGGCAGCCACTAAGTATAAAAGGTGAGAGCCAGACACCTATGCCAGTTTCCAAGCTGCATCTGATACTTAATCTCCCGCTCCCTACTGCAAAAGTGGTTGGTAGATATGTCTTGTCCAAAAATGAAACCATAAAAAGATGCATCATATGTTCGGTTGCTGCTGAAATGGTGTGGTTTCTCTTAGAATGTCTTAATCAAGCTTGTTGTTGGATGATGCTTACATTGGTCTTCTTCATAAAAGGCAGCTTTGCCCTAATGGGTTTGCTGGCAGTGTGGTGGGCCCTGCCATGATGTTTCATGGTTGTGTCCTTTGGCACTATGTATTCTAATTGGTTTGTATGCCATTTCTACTAACTTAGATCAGTGTGGCCTGATCCTTCAGGCATGTTCCTGCATATCATGCATTGGCACTGTGCCACACCTGTTTGAAAGATACAGAAATAAAGTGTGATAGTATTGTTGTAATCCTTGGGTTGGCAGTGCTCCTGGCATGGATTGGGTTTCTTCATGGGGGTATCATGCTTGACTTGTCCCCTGCCCTGAACATGAGGTGATAGGAACCATGGCAACAGAAGATGGAGAGGCAGCAGGTCCTGAGGAGTCTCATTTGCTCTTCAGCTCTCCTCTGTTGAGCTGAATCCTACACATCAACTTCTTTCCAAAACATTGGGTGCTGGTAAATATGGCAGGTGAGTCTGTTGGTAAAATTTATCCATAAATTATCTTATGTTCATTTAGATAGGAGCTGGAACTAAAGTCTCTGCTGCAAAACACAGTTTTGGAAGAATTTATGCTCAGGAGCAGAAGACCCAAAATGCTGTACCTACTAAGATCAGACATGCAACAATAATGAGTTCAGAGGCCTGAGAGCACATAGCCTTCAAAAGAGGACAGCCGCTGCTGAGCACATGTGGCGGTCATCATGTACAAATGCAGTCCCTGTGTTGCCATGTGGAGACATTTCAACAGAAGCCAGAAATTACAAATCTTCTCCCAGTTTTTAAATGACAGAAATGAACTCAAATAGATTTTACACATTGTTCAGACCAATTGCTTTAGACCAAGGAAACCATGTGTAAAGTTTAGATTCAGCCATGAGAATGCTATTCTTTTTTTAAAAAATATTTTATTAATTATGCTATTACAGTTGTTCCATTTTTCTCCCCTTTATTCCTCTTTGCCCTGTATCCCTCTCCCACCAACATTCCCCCACCTCAGTTCATGTCCGTGGATCATACATATAAGTTCTTTGGCTGCTCCATATCCCAAACTATTCCTAACCTCCCCCTGTTTATTTTGTACCTACCATTCATGATTTTTATTCTCTGTACCTTTTCCCTCATTCTCCCCCTTTCCCCTCCCCACTGATAACCCACTATGTGATTTCTATGTTTGTGAATCTGTTCCTGTTCTAGTCGTTTGCTTAGTCTGTTTGTTTTTTTCTTAGGTTCAGTTGTTGATAGTTGTGTTTGTAGTCATTTTACTGTTCATAATTTTGATCTTCTTTTTCTTAGATAAGTCCCTTTAACATTTCATATTATAAGGGTTTGGTGATGATGAACTCCTTTAACTTGACCTTATTTGGGAAGCACTTTATCAGCCCTTCCATTCTAAATGAAAGCTTTGCTGGATAGAGCGATCTTGGATGCATGTCCTTGCTTTTCATGACTTGGAATACTTCTTTCCAGCCCCTTCTTGCCTGCAAGGTTTCTTTTGAGAAATCAGCTGATAGTCTTATGGCAACTCCTTTGTAGGTCACTCTCTCCTTTTCTCTTGCTGCTTTAAAGATTCTCTCCTTATCTTTCACCTTGGGTAATGGAATTATGATGTGCCTTGGTGTGTGCTTCCTTGGGTCCAGCTTCTTTGGGACTCTGAGCTTCCTGGACTTCCTGGAAGTCTATTTCCTTTGCTAGATTAGGGAAGTTCTCCTTCATTACTTTTTCAAATCAGTTTTCCATTTCTTGCTCTTCCTCCTTCTGGCACCAGTATGATTTGGATATTGGAACATTTAAAGTTGTCCCGGAGGTTCCTAAGCCTCTCCTCATTTTTTTTGAATTCTTGTGTCTTCATTCTGTTCTGTTTGAATGTTTATTTGTTCCTTCTGCTCCAAACCATTGATGTGAGTCCTGGTTTCCTTCCCATCACTGTTGGTTCCCTGTACATTTTCCTTTATTTCACTTTTCATAGCCTTCACTTTTTCCTCTATTTTGTGACCATACTCAACCAATTCTGTGAGCATCCTGATTACCAGTGTTTTAAACTGTGCATCTGATAGTTTGGCTACCTCTTCATTGCTTACTTGTATTTTTTTCTGGAGGTTTGATCTAATTTTTCATTTGGGCCATATTTTTTTGTCTTGGCTCCTATGGGAATGCTATTCTTAAGCTCAACCGTCTTGTATGAATATTCTATCTTTTTTAAACTAAAGTGTTTTTAACAATAATGATGAGCTAATGAGCTAAAAAGGAGTCATGGAAAAAAATTTTTCACAAAAATAATAATACTTGTAAGTGGTGGGATGAATTAATGTACATAATCTAAAGAAGTAACCCAGTGGCAATTGCTGAGCATTCTGTAGTCTAGATAATAAATTATCCCAAGAAGTCAGAGGGCAGATCTTCAAAATAAGAAAGATGCCAGTCCTCACCCTCATTCCTCCACAATCTCATTTGGCAATTATTTTTCTACCATGTACTGTGCATTTATTCTAAGGCCTGAGGATCTACAAATGGGAAAAGTACTACTCCCTAGCTCCACTTAGTAAGTTTGTAAAATGCAATCTGAACTCTTAACCAAAAAAAGATAAATGTGTAGTCCAGACCATGTCAGGGATGCCCAATAGTGGGGAGCACAGTGGAGGAGGACATCAGAGTCCTCCTCTGTGCAAAGCCAAGACTTCACTTTGCAGTTGAGAGTTTACTTTCTCCTCCCATCTAAACTAACATAAAATGAATTATTAAGAGCTATATGAAGAAAATTACTTCATTAGCACAATATTTTTTGAACATTTTAGCACCATGTGAATTATGTATAAGTGATTAATTCATTCTCAATAAAGTATAGCTTTACTTAAAAATGTCAATGATTTGAAATCTCATTCTAAAGCCCTTCAAAAGTTGTTGGAGCACATTTTGAGCACAGTTTGTATTTCAGCCTAGAAATGGTGTTTTTTCTTTCTTGTTTAATTGGGCAACACCTTATCACATTACTTGCATAATGTTGGTAATTAAACATTTTAATGGCATATCAGTGAATTATCTGAAAATTCTCTGAAAAAGAATATAAAAAATTTAAAGCACTAAGCTGACCTGAAGCTTAATACTTAACAGTAATATATTTGTTTGATTCTTTGTAATATAAAAAGCACATTTTTTGTGCTGTAGCTTGCATGATTCTCATAAGATGTTGATGAAAGCACTGTAAACTAAAATTTAGAAGTTGGGCATAATGGTAATGATATTAATAATAATAACAGCTACTATTAAGAAGTTTTCATGTGACAGGCATAGTGCTACATACATACAATATCCTATTTATTAACCAGAACAACTGAAAGAAGTAGGCATCAATATCTTCATTTCTAGATGAAGACACTGAAGTCTAGAAACCTTAAGCAATTTGCTGTAGGTCACACACAAATAGGCAGTAGCGTGGAATTCAGCCTTGGGCCTGTTTAACTTTAATGTCCTGTCTAAGTTATACTATTAATAAATAACAGTATTGGTATTCACCTTGAATCTTCTAATTACGAATACCATTGTTTTTTGGACTATGGTAAGTTTTACTGTAAAAGTACATTATTTTTGAAAGCTCACACAAGCGGTCTGTATTGGGTGAATATGAACCTGCTCAAATACATTTGATGCAAATGAGCAACACCAGCTGGTAAGTTAAATTCCCTGACTATTATTAAATCAGTTGGTTTTCAAGATAAAATAATACTATGATTGGATAAAAGTGTGTCTTGTGTACCACATTTTTTTCTGTTTAATTACTTTTCCTCTCTTTAATTAATACCCTTTTTGAAGCCTCATACTTACTTCTTTTTGATGAATATGCAATGATTTTTTTCCCAGTATGCCTACATTGGGTTTGAAGGAAAATATTGACCTATGTGTCAAATGATTTTCCTTTTTTATTATTGTTCTTAATTAAAGCCATTTAACCTGCCCTCAGACCTGCTGTGGTTCACTGGAGACCGCTGTGCTTTCAAACCCTTGGATCAGCCCCACAGTGTGACTACAAAGCTCACATTGGTTGAAAAATTAATGATGGATACCTCTCATTTCCCAAGAGAAGGAAAAATAAATCGACTCCTTTTTGAGATGACTTAAACACACAGATAGAATTGACAAATGGCCTGACTGTATTTACACTAGTATTAGTTTGGAGACACTTGAAGGTTTTTAAATCCTGCTTTCAAGTTTGCACTCACACAACTTGGAACATGAACTATAAAATTAAGAATAATATTTATGAAAATGCCATGATTTAACTTAAGTGCTATTCTGTCATTTTTTAGCAAGCTTCACAGAATCATATTTTTGTTGTTTCCAGAGATGTAGAGTGAAAGAATGGCCATATTCTTCACAGTGAGATTGCTTGTTATGTTACATAATGAGTATAATCAGCTTACTTCTATGCTTCTGACTCAACCAAATTTCTGTTTGGGATCTTATTAATTTTTCCATTATCTCCTTAGTTGGCAGAGAACTTCTCTCCTTTGATTATCAGAAAAGTTTGTGGGTCAAGCAATCCTCATTTTACATAACAAGATCTGTGGCTCAACAAAATAACAGAGCTACTAGCTTTCTGAGCTGGGTATGTGGCCATGGGGACTGGTGACCTCAGGTTTTCTCACTTGGGCAGTTGCAGGCCCTTGAAATTCTCAGTACCTCCCAGCATTCTGCTGCATATTCTCTCCAGAACTGCCAGTCAGGAACTTGGACTTCTATTTTCCTTTGATCTTTGAACTGAATTAGAATTTCCTTAGACTAATTATTGAATAACAATTACACGAACCGCATACATTAATTTACTACTGGATGAAGATGCCTAAGTTCCCAAATAAAATGAAAACAGGCTTTTAATTGGAAGAAGTGGAAATGTTAAAGCTCTATTGTTGATGTACACTTACTTAGTTTCAGAATGGCCTTGCTGGTAATTATGAGTGTGTAATTAAATGACATCAATTGTACAATAGTTCTTCTTAGAAGTCTTTTCCAAAAAATGTGTTTTTGGATAAAATGCATGTTATTTTTGCCCTGATAAATAATATTTTGTATATACAAAGAAGCCTGCAGGAAAAATTATTATAGGCACGTGGACTCAGATGCTCATCAATTATATGAGTTGTGAGGTTGCCGACCCTGGCAGTCTGAAGCCGGGGCGGCAGACTGTGGCCTGTGCACCAAATCTAGCCTTCTATCTTGATATGTATGGTTCTTGAGTTAAGGAAGTTTTTTTATGGTTGAAAATAAATCAAAAGAAGAATAATACTTCATGATATGTGAAATTATATAGTATTCGAACTTCAGTGTCTACAAATAAAGTTTTATGGGGACATAGCCATGCTCATATCATTTGTCTGTGTATCTCCTGTGGCTGCTTCTGCAAAGACAGGGTTGTGTCGTGACAGACTGTGTGGCCTACAAACTCAAAAACATTCACTATTTTCTGCTTTACAGAAAAGGTTTGTCAACTGTTGATCTAAAGGAAAGTTACAGGAAAGTATATATTGCTTTAAGTACATATTTCATAAATAAAAGGTATTGCCTCTTGGATTTTGGAATGAAGAAGCATAGTATCTATTAATCTACATCAAGAATTGACTTAAGTCAGCCTGTCAAGCAAAAAAATGTTAAATTTTGGCCTGTTACAAATGCTTCCCCCTTCCACCTTCACATGAGTCATGGTGCTGTAAGGGACACTAATTTGGATTAAGACATTATTTCTCCTGATAAACTCTGTTAAACTATATCCACATCACCTATCAGCATTCACTACATTGGGGTTGTCCATTGGAATCAATAGCAATGATGGGAACATTGAGACAGTTTATTATATGTGTATTTTACTTTGATCAAGGTATTTATTTTAAGATATATTAGAAAAATAATTACAACATCGAACTCTTGATTTCAGAGATTAAAATATTTACATAAATTGTGAGCTGATATAAATTAAAAATAGAGCAACAGATAATATGTAAGTTTGGTAAATATTGTGAACTTAGTAAGCAAATGTCCAAAGTCTGGAAAACTATACTTAAAAAAAAAACAAATTAGGTTATGAGTGTAGTTGGAAGATATTGAGCATGCCAGAAACACACAGAGGCAAACTTCAGATGAAGAAATGTGATGAGGGAATGCTGAGCTGAAAGTGAGACTTGTCTTCTAGTGAGGAGAGAGGGGCAGGGGCAGGAGGTCAGAATTTGGTCGGGATTGCCCGGAACACTAAGAAGGCATTTCTCCGCACCATGCTCTTTAGAGTTCCTTCAGGTACTGAGTGAAGAGGTTCCTAATATTATTTCATTATATCTGATTGTATCTTATGGGATTTGGGGATTGGAAAGTTTGAAAGATATCTTTTGTTAATGTTGTGGATACATCTTTTGAAATGGAGAATATTTTTCTCTTCGTGGGTATCTTGCTTTAATAATTTATTGTTTAACTATTTCATGTGGCTCAAAGGAAGAATGTAATAGCTGCATAGGGTTCCATTACATGGATGAAACATAGTTTAATCAATTCTCCTTAAAGTTTTAGATTTTTTGTTTTGTTTTGCTATTATGAGTAATAATGAGATAACGTTCATCTTTAGTTACATTTCTTTTTTTTATTGTTGACACTATTAGAGATGTTCCTCACTTCCCTCTCCTTTTTTCCCACCTCTACCAGCTTACCCCCAGCCTTCACCACACTACTGTCTGCATCCAAGGACCATGCACATGTGTTCTTTGGCTAATCTCTTCACCTTCTTTTTTCCAGCTCTCTTCCTGCCTGCCCCTGCCTACTCTCCTCATGAGATCTGTTAGTTTGTCTCATATATCCATGCCTCTGATTCTGTATTGTTTGTCAGTTTATTTTATTTATTAGATTCTACATATAAGTAAGATCATATGGTATTTGTCTTTTTCTGATTGGCTTATTTGTTTTACATAAACTCCAGGTCCATCCATACTGTTGCAAAGGGTAAGAAGAGTTCCTGCTTTTTTTTTTATAGCTGCATAGTATTCCATTGTGTAAATGTACCATAGTTTCCACTCATCTACAGATAGATACTTGGGCTGATTCTAGATCTTATCTATTGTAAATAATGCTGCTATGAAGACAGGGGTACATCTTTTCTTTCTGATAGGGGTTTTGGGATTCTTGGGGTATATTTCCAGAAGTGGGATTGCTGAGTAGAAGGGCAGTTCCGATTCTAATTTTATGAAAAGCCTGAATACTGTTTTCCATAGTGGCTACCCTATTGTGCATTCTTACCAATGGTGAATTAGTGTTCCCTTTTGTTTACATCTTCGTCAGTATTTGTTGCTCGTTGATTTATTCTGGCAGGTATGAGGTGATACCTCATTGTACATTTCTGATAATTTCCTTTTTTAATACAGGATTCCTTGGGTTAAAGAATATGTAGATTTAATATGTAGTGCCAGTTATCCTCCAGAATGGTTGTACAATTTACATTTCCACTGGGAATGTGCATGAATGCAAAGTTTGTCTATATATCTATGTCCCTAGATCTGAGAAGAGTTTTACAACTCTTTAAATAGAGGACTGGCACATTTCTTCATGAATATTATCTCCAAAGATTTATTTATCTGTTATTATGATGAGTGAGAATTTTTGTTTCATTATTTTTCATAGACTTACTGCTGGTACAATGGAAAAGAATTATTTTTGGTATATTTTGTATGTGGTTGTATTGTTGAACTCTCCTATTTATTCTAAAAGTATTTAAGATTGTTACAGAGTGAACCCATGGTGGGGGGCAGATACTGTTACCAAAACAAGCCCCTCCCCCAGGGTCTTTCTGTACTATGGTTTGTCTTGCCAACTGCCAGGTGTTAGGAATGGTGGCTCTCAATGCCAGAGTTTGGTGAAAAGGAAAGGAACTATTTATTCAAAAGTTATACAGATTTAGAATAATGCTGGAATGTCACTGTTAAATCTCAAAGTCCCTTTAAAACACCTACAAACACACACACAGCCCTGCCTCCCCTTGCCAAATCAGGCCAGTCAGGGGCACTGCATCTCAGGAAAAGATATGGAAGTCTGTAGCTCGGCTAGACTCCCAGTTCCTCCCAGTAGTCTGTGCTCAGCTGGATGGGACTCCCGAAGTCCCCAGCACCATCAACAATTAATCCAAAACCATGTGCACCTACTCATGGCCCACTAGCAAGTCCTCTCACCCCTTTTCTTGCCACATGGTCTCACATCGTCCCCCACCCCGACCTTCGTTTAAATCCCAGCCTGGACCCTCCTCCATGACCTTAATTCTAACTCCTTCCAAAATCCACTACACTTGACTTATCAGCACTCCCACATTCTCTGCCCTTCTCTGCTGCTGTAGATAGTCCAGGCAGGGGTGGAATGAACCATCTCCAAGCTCTGGTGCAGGTGTAGTAAATGGGGGAGCTGTCTCTCAGTTTTGTCATGGGTTAAAGTCATGCATAGTTTTTTTTGGCTCCACTCAGGCTGAAGACTAGTCTGCTATTATTGATATGCAAAATAACTGTCAAACCTTGTGTTGCTGCTTTTCCCAGCACCCAAGCTACTTGTGTGGGGGTTCTGTGGCCTCTTAGCCTAGCCCCTATTGTAAGATGATTCTCTCCATTTGCATGTAGGCAAGAGAAGTTAGAGTAGATCCTAGGATTGAAAATCTTTTAACTGTCCTCTCTGTGAAGAGATGCACATAAAAGCTTCTATTGTTGGTTCATTCTTATCCAAGCCCAAAAACTATGCTCATAAGTAAAATACTGATCTATTGATCTAATTTGGCTGAATACATCTGGATTAATCTATAATTTTGGATGCTTCCCTTTAAGGGTAGCACTTTTAGAAATATTAAGGTCTTGTTTGGTGTTACTTGTCAAATTTGTTTTAAAAAGAAGAGAGACTATGAATATTTTTAGAAAACAGTTGAGTTGTGTTTAGCAAAGAACCCAGAATGGATTAGGAAATGGCTATAGTTCCTTGTTTCTTTTAGCTTAAAAGAGAATTTATGTTTTAATTTAGTTTTTTAGCCTTTATGTGAAATTTTTAAAAAAGACTGTTAAGGCCAATTGTATAATAAAATGCCACTGATTCCTCATTTCTATTTTTTTTCATTTAGCCATGTCCACTGGTTTTCAAATAAGTTGATTCTTAGACTGGATTTGGCTGCTTATAGCTCTGATAAAATAATGCTGTTATAAAGGAGAATTGTCATTTTAGGTGCTATCAGGCTGTTATGCTCTTGATATCTTGGCATCTCTGTAAAGAATTAGGTATTTGTGCAGGGGGGGAAAGCAGGTTTAATGAACACGAAAAGCACTGTGAACATGTCTGCTGAATACTGTGCTTTGCTTTCATTTATTTCTTCTCAGTTCTGCAATGTCAACACTGAGAACCAAAGGATCCAAGCTAGTGGCCTTAAAAAAAATCATGGACAAAATAATTTCACTCAAATTGTCATTTATTATGGGCTTTGAAAGTCAAGATTATTATTATTTTTTTAAGAAGACAATGTATAATTATGTCAATGCACTAATAATGTATATACAGAGTGGGGCAAAAGTAGGTTTGCAGTAGTTCGTACGGAAAATAATACAATGATTAATAAATAATAATAATACAGGAATAAACTGTTTCAGGTACTCACAACTATAAATCTACTTTTGCCTCACCCTGTATGTTGTTTTTTATGCTCAGTACACTGTCTTCCTTTTCTTAGAATTAGGACATTAACCTCCCCGTAGAGAGCATCATCACTTATTTATTCACTCACTGTGTCCTAGTGTAACTGGAAAAGATGCCGGCATTCAGTCTGCCAGTCACTACCAAACCCAATAAGCAATGACAGCGATTGAATCTTTGTGGGTGCTTTATTCAGAAGGCTGGTGATCTGAGAAGATGGTGGGTTCATACCCTAATAGACCATCTTGCCTTCTCTTTCTAGGCCAGACCTTTTATACCAGGGACTAAATAAAGTTTGGTGAGGGCTTTGAGATTCAGTGAGAATTAGGTGAAAGAAGTTGCAATATTCCTGTCCTGGGCAGTTAGCTTTTCCCAGGGGTGGGTGGTTGTCTGTCTCTCCCTGGAACACAAAGGCCTGGATGCCTCCAGTTGTCCCCATGTGGAAATCTTTAGCAGTGCTCCAGGAGGTCAGCTGTTTTCCCAGGAGCCAGGACGGACCTTATCAATAGTTTCTGTAACAAAAACTTTAACATACACATTATTTGCTAGACTTACAACTTTTTACCTTAAGCTAAAATTTTCCAAGTCTTGAGTCCCCTATCACTAGGGTGGGATTGGCCTCACCCTTGTGAGTGGATTTGTGATCCCAGCCTTGTCTGTGTCCAGACACTCTTCCCTTCCTCCCCTTCCTCTTAGGGATTTACTTGGGATAGGGCCTGAGCCAAGCAAGGCAGATAAACATGGTTCTCAGGATTTGTCCTCAATCTATAGGGGACAGAGGCTGTACTTTACCCAGGGATGACTAAATAAATACAGTGAAAGTCTGGATGTGGGATGGCAGTCTGAACCACGTGTTGGGGAGAAGTGAGAGGCAATAGCTAGAGAGAGGCAGGCTTCTGAGGCTCTTGTTTAGTTCCTCAGTCAGCTTTGGCTGAAATGAACTCTACCATGGATGTCAAAATTATATTGGCTAATATATTTTCTCTCCCACCCTTAATTTAGTGTAGGGTTTTAGGGAATGTTTGGCCAAATGTAAAAGGAAGCATCCCAAGAAATCTATTATTCTGCTCTGGCCAAACTGGCTCTTTATTGTCCCTGAGACATGAGGTATCTCAGGCCATTTGCACTGGCTGGTCCTTCTGTCTGGAAAGCTCTCCCCTTCCACATGGCCCTGGTCTTCACCTTCACATTACTGCTGGGATGTCAATTCTTCAGGGATGCCTTCTCTGACTTCCTATTTAACATGGAAGCATGCACATCCTCCCTTATTCCCCTTGAACTGCTTTTTAGCATGCAAAATCTCTAATTGTATGCACACCATTAGGATTTCCCCATTTCCACTGAGAGATGTAACTCTTGAAGGAAGAGGTTTGTGTCTTTTATTTTCTGTGGGACTCCTAGCACCTCAAATGGTTCTGGATAGGGGGTTGCTCATAAATATTCATTGAACTGTATATATTGGGTTGGCCAAAAAGTTCACTTGTTTTGTTCTGAAAGATGGCTCCAGTAGTGCCTAGTTGTCTTTAATTTCAATCAAAACAATTTTGTCAGATTGTATTGTGACAGCTGTCATACCATTGTGCATTTTAAAAAAAGTTGTCAAATTGGTGAATTTTTCTAGCCATTTTAATATTGAAGATGGAAGAAAGTATAAAACATTTTTTAGCATATTATGATTTATTATTTCAAGAAAGGTAAAAGTGCCATTGAAGTGCAAAAAAGCCCGATTTGTGCAGTGTATGGAGAAAGTGCTATGACTGATGGAATGTGTCAACAGTGGCTTGTGAAGCTGTGTGCAGGAGATTTCTCGCTGGACAATGTTCCATTAGTTGGGTAGAGATCAGTTGAAGTTGATGGTGATCAAATCAAGACACTAATTGAGAACAATCAACATTGTACCAGGTGGGAGATGGCCATACTCAAAATATCCAAATAAATAAAGTTATTGGTGAAAATGAAAAATGTATCTTTTATTTTATGGAAAAAACTACATGGAATTTTTGTCCATCCCAATAAAAATGGTAGCTAATTACTCCAGAGATTGCTTATTAATGACAAAGGAAAAATGTGGAATAACCTGGAGGATACCATGTTAACTGAGTGATCAAAGTCAATGTCACCTACAATGGGGTGAATGACAGCACATGCCTCTGGCTGTGATGTACTGAGGGGAACATGCATCACTTCTGTGTTATCTTGCTGCAAATGCAAGGAAACCTAAGAAAACATCATATAAATCCAATATGAAGAGCATTCTACAAAATGACTGGCTGTTATTTTTAAAAAGCACCGATATGATAAATGAAAAATAAAGGCTGAGGAGCTTTCTGGGTTGAAGGAATCTAAAGAGACATGGTGATCAAAGGCACGTTTGATCCCAGATTAGAAAGTGTTGCTATAAAGGTCATTGCTGGGATGGTTGAAAGAATTTGAATATGGGCTGTATATTAGATAACAGTAGCCCATCAATGTCATATTCCTGAATTTGATAATTATACTGTAATTATATAGTTTCTTCATTCTGACAAAATATGCACTGAAGTATTTAAGAGTAAATTATCATGGTGTTTGTAACTTTCAGATATTTTAGCACTCTCTGTATCTGTATCTGTATTCTATATGAAAAAGATTTACAGGCAAATTGCAGGAATAATACTAGGTAGGGTGATATAAAGTGACCAATTTTTGCCATTTTTTAAATCCTCATTCAAGGATATGTTCATTGATGAGCAAGAGAGAGAGAGGGAGGGAGAGAAACAGAGAGAGACGGGGCGGGGGGAGAGAGAGAGAGAGAATCATTATATGAGGAAGAAACATTGGTGGTCTGCCTCTTGTAAGCCCCAGTCAGGGATCAAACCCGCAGCCTAGGTACATGCCCTGACTGGGAATCAAACCTGCAACCTTTTTGTGTATGGGATGATGTTTCAACTAACTGAGCCACCTGGCCATGGCTGGTCATTTTTGACTTAAAATTTATCTAATATTCTTACAACTTTTCTGTTTGATTTTTTAAAATGCAAATTAAAGAAAAGAGAAAATGTTGTGGGTATGACTGGACAGTCTTTACTGAATAATGTATTTATGTGGACCATTTTTCCCTAGTAATTTTTATCAGCTTGACTTTTTAAGATCCCATAGTCCATGAACTTGCTGAGGGAAAGAAAGGAAAAGTACAGTTTCCAATTAGTGGCTTCTCAGTCCCCACTAATAATTTTTTCATACTTGATATTCATTTATAATCAGTTTGACACTTTAAACTTCTTCCTGTATAAATAGTTCAGAGCCCCCAGGTCCTGGCTCATCTAGAACGTGTCTGCTGGGACTGGCTCACAGGGACTGTGTACTCTCTCCTCCAAGTCCCTGTCTCCAAAGCAGCTGGTAGCTGTGTAGGTGTGGGGTGGGGGTAAGTAAAGTGACCTCTTCTGTGAGTGACAAGAATGGCAGATGGACTAACTAGAGGAGGTTTTTTTTCTCTGCTATCACGTACCTCGCTGGCTGGTGCTGATGACACATGGCCGTGACTTCTATGGAGTCTCCTTGCTCTTTTTGATTGTGGTCTACTGTGAGTTTCTCCTGCCTTGCTGTTTTCATCCATACATGCAGGTGCTGTGCCCTGGCTCTAACTTCAATGACCTCTAGGAGAGCCTTTGTGTCTTTTTATAAAATTCTCCCCATGTTGCCTGCCACAGCCCACCTTAGACTGAATCCCCTTGCTCCATTGAGCCTTAGCAGGGCACAGCCTTGCAGTGTGCATGGGACTAGATAAGAGTTCAATAGATGTGTGCTGTCTGCAGAGACCACAACAAATTATATCAAGACATGAGTGACCAGCAACATAATGAGATGGCTTGGCCCTGGATCATGGATCAAGGCACATTGCTTAATTTCAAGCTCCTGGGATGAGGGAGAGTGACCCATGTTCACACTGGACAGGAGGAGGTAACTAGGGCATAATTGGAGGATAAATTGGGAGTTAGAGAGAGGCTGTTTAATCCTCTTTCCCCCTGTGTTTCTCTGAATGATATAGGGACCACTCTACTGCCACCCTTGATGAGTTCATTGGCCAGTTAGAAGGGCTGTAGTGCTGAAATCCCATTTAGGCCTGCCTCCACTGAACCCACTTTAGGATAATTTAACTTCACAATGAATTCCTTAGGTTCTTTGTGTAGGTGTTTGTGCTGACATGAAAAACCAGGGGCATTCTGTCTTTCTAGGAGTTACTACCCAGCCTCAGATGAGCTTCTCATGCTGCTGCCACCTGGGGGGCTACTAATGGTCCTTCACTAAAGGATACATGAGTGTCAGGGACTTCCTAAGCAACTCAAACACTTGGAGTCATTTAGTCCTTAAATCAACAGAGCAAATTTGTGAATTAAGCATTATTGTTCCCATTTTACAGGTGAAGAAACTGAGATGTAGGGAGGTGAGTTGGCTATTACATTGTGCAGTGGGATTTTGACTCCAGCTCTGACTAACTCAAAGTCTGTTGCTGTTAAGCCCTGTCTTAAAATATGCATAATTATGTCTAATAAGAGAAAGAAGTGTTCTGAACAAGGAGCCAGTGGACGAAGGCCCAGGTATATGTTTAATGTGTCTAAACATCATCTCAGAAAGCATTTAAAAGGAAGATGCCTATTTCAGGCATCATGATGCAGTGGGTGGACTAGAGAATGTAATTGTTTTAAAGCACTCCAGGTGATTCTGATGTCCTTACTGCTCTGGGAAGTTAGCTATATTTAGCACTGGATATTTATTAAATTGTTTATTGTAGGCGAACATGTAAATTCTAATTCCTTTTGTCTAGTACTGCTCGGGATCTTACCTTGAAGGAGTTTCAGCTCTGATTATAAGGCAGTAAGATCAATAAGCACCTTCTTTTATGATTTGGGTAGTATTTGGAATAATGGTAGGCATAGCACATGCTTTCTGTCCATTGGTAGGTTATTTAATGTGCAAATGATGTGTATCATCTGGAAGACATGCATTACCATGTACGATATCTTAATATAATGATTTTTTAAAGATAAAGACAAAGATAATGGATAGCCAAGGAGAATGCGGCTGTTAGCAATAACATTTAGAAATTCCGCAACTGTCCTCCAAAGCGGGCCATTAAGACTCTGCTCATTTGAAGGTATCCAGCAGCTAAAGTACATTTTAGTACATTCTCTCTGATTTCTGGTCCATGGTCTTTTTTCTTTTTACAGATGGTATTTGCTTTGGTTAGGAGAAAGCAAACTTCTTTTTAAAGGTATGGATGAAGTTACAAACTCCTCCTTACAATGATCAATTAACCTTTCTTCCCCATGTCTTTCTGCTTTATAAGGCCTTCTGTCTTTTTCCAGTAATATTTTTTTAATTTTTGAAACTTAAATCTTCATACATTTACTTTTTACCTTAAACCTAGACTAACTTTTATTTTTCATATCATTCCCATTTGCTTTTTATTTCCCACAAAGATCTCATTTTAGCCAATTTATTACTTGGGCAAACTTTTATTTTCTAAAGTTCATTTTTATTGTCTTCTTGATTTTTTCCTTCTTTGCTTGGGGTTTGGAATTTATTAATATGTACTTGTTTTTTATCTTTTATATCCCAAAGGAATTCCTCTGTGTTTCTTTATTAAATTAGTAAGAATGTCTGAGTGAGTCCCTTCCTTTGAATTGTTCCTGTTGGTATTAAGAAATTGACCAACACAGGGAAAACAGTAGATCTGATGAACATTGATCCATTGACTGGATTCTCTGGCAGATTTTGTGTTGTTATTTCTACCATGATGATGATGGTCATATTGATGAAAATAATTCTTAAGATGCATTAAATGCCTACTGTGGCTCAGGCATAGCACTGAATATTTTGCACTTATCATCCTCTCCTTTATTCTTGATAACAATGTGCTGAGCTCAATATTTTTTTGTTTGTTTTAGAGAAGGAAAAAAATGCTGTTTTACTGGGATTGAGGTGAAGTGTGTGTGTGTGCGCGTGTGTGCGCACGTGTGTGTTTGGTAGACATATGGAGGAAGAGGAGGGGCCAGAGATGGAGACAGAACCTCCTGAGAGGAAACAGCCAAGATAGGTGGTCACTTGTGTCACTATTTGGCCTTGAAAATGCCAGAGGGATTGTTCCATGGGGTCCCCTCTAACATCAAGACCCTGTCCCCCAACTCCTGCACAAGTGTCAGAGAAAATAAAAATATAGATTTTAATCATTCTGCTGCTGCTGTTAAGCACAGTGCAATTAACCTATTCTTTGTGGATTTTGATGCCACAATATAAATGAGAAAATTTCACATAGAAATGCTCTGGGGTTGTCTTTATGACCAAAGGGCCAGACTTCTGGTGGGATGGGTGGCAAAAGGAAAAGCAGTGAGGAGAGCATTGGAGAGCAGACCCCAAACTTTAAAGGTTATATTAAATCTAAACTTTTAAAATGTTGTTACATATAAGGAAACTGAATTGAAAAGTGTTAACCTAAAAATGAAGGCCAATAAGAGACAATACGTATTTATTTGAGATCAAAATCAATAGCTATTCAGGTGGCACTGATTCAGGCAGAACCCAAATACTGTTCCTTAGGAGACAAAGGCAAGGAGTATTTATGAGAGGCAAAAACAATTATGTCAGAAGAAGGAAGGCATTCTATTGCTGCAGATAAGCTATCATTGTGACACTAGTTCTAAACAGTGTTTTTAATTTTCAGTCCAGTAGTCATCAGTGGGTACTCATAATACCTGCTTTCTAGTTTTCTTTGTAAACAGTTATTTGGAATACAGTGTTGCTTTAGGCCCACTTCAAAGGTTAATTTGCTCTGTTTCAACATTCCAAAGGTTTGAGGCATGAGACCTGCAAGGCAGTCCTCTGGTTGACAGCTCTGACTCCATTTTAAAGTGGCTCCCTTTATATTAAGTTTTTACAAAAGAAGTTAAGAAACTTTCCCAAAGTACAAAGTAGTAGGTAGTGTAGCCAAGATTTGAATGTAGAGAGTTGCTTTGGACATGTTTTGTTCCATTTCTGCTTTTCTTCTTAAAAATGATATAAATATTAATTTTGGAATTTTTATTATTTGTTACATATAAGTACTTTTCTCATTATTCATCATTACATGAGGCTAAAATTCATTTTATGTCTATGTCCACAGGATGATTTTCTGTTGTGTTAGCTTGGAAGCTCATTTTTGGGACCTATTTAATATATAAAACCCCAAGTTATTTCTTTTAAAGGGCTAGTCCTAGAGTGTTGACAAATCATTTTGTGTGGCTGTGCTTCACTATTTTGAATGTAGCAAATATAATCAGTGTTTGACTGATTAAATATGTTACTTGGAAAATATTTTATAAGGTTTGCAAACTCTAATACATGGTCTGCTGTCCTGTTTCTGATAGCTAAGTGTGGGTATGGGAACTTTTAATACATGGAGTGTCTTCTCTTTGCTGATAGATGTTTCTGTGAAAAATGGATAAGGTGATGAGATCAGAATCAACTGTGTTTCTGATGCAGAACCAGTGCTTGAGATGCATGTTAAGTCCCTTGCTATGCATCTCATTAACTTGCCTAGCACTTGGAGATCTGAATACTGACTTGGAGAATATTTTAGTACTTTATTTCTCTAAGGGAGGTTTTACATTTGCCAAAGAACTGAGAAAATCTGTGTCTCTGTAACTCAACTAGTCACAGATTGTGATCAATATGAAAGATTGCCTCTGATTGCCTGGGGATGCCGGGTGACTGTTAAGCTATATTAGGTTTATGGTTTATTTTCTGATTGACTGGATCCTGTAAGATTAGGAAAAAGAAGTGCATTGAAGAAAATTTAAAAATCTTATTTCTTTCTACTTAGCTCTTTTCCTTAAAAATCTTTTTCTACTATTTGTCCTTTAATTTTTTCAACAATGTAAGAGAAAAATGAAATGACAGACTTCTGGCCATTGTACAGTTGACAACCTAGAAAGGAAAACAAGTTATTATTCTATTGGTGCTATAACAAATTATCCTAAACTTGATGACTTAAAACAAGTTTATTTATATCTTACTGACCTTTAGGTCAGAAGTCTGACATGGGTCTCACTGGGCCAAAATCAAGGTGTCAGGCTGACTGTGCTTCCTCTAGAAGCACCAGGGGTCATCCAACTTGCAGGGGGTGCCCACCTCCTTTGGCTCCGGGACCTTCCTCTATCTTCAAATCCAGAAACAACACTCCAGCACCTGTAAGAGTTCCAATCTCTCACCCTTCTTCCATCTCATCTCTTTAAATCATCCAGCAAAGTGTCTCTGCTTTTAAGGGCTTATGCTTATATTGAGTCTACCTTGATGATCCAGGAGAATCTCCGCATCTCAAAACCATGCAGCTGCAGCATCCTTTTTTCAATGTAAGGTAATATTCACAGACTCTGGGAATTAGGACATGGACACCTTTGGGGGTGGGGACATTCTTTTGCCTTCCTCAGGTTCTCCAGTATCAGGACACAGATTGCAAAAGGATTTATTATAAATAAATGTCAGTGTCATCCTTTTAGTTATGGAATTAAATACTCTGAAGTAGACTTTCTGAAATGTAGCATAGTTCATAGCAATTTCAGTGAACTCTAATGGAATAGATTTCAGGAAATGGCAGATATGAAAGAGGGAGTCTCTATTTACTGAATTTCTCCAGGTTAAGCCATATCCCTAGGATTATGATTGAGAAAATTTGTTATGGTCATATGTGGTTTGAAGTCATGTTGTGTGTTTGTTATAACTCCCACATAAACTGTAGCTCCCAAACAAACTAAATGAGGCGAAGTCGACCCATCCTCTCTTCTCCAGAGGATCATGCTCAGTGCTGAGCTCATGGTTTCTTGTTCTCTCTTGATTGTTGCTAAAGAGCTGTTTGATTGCCAAGTAATCTCAGTAGGGCTGGTCAGATTGGACAAGGCTCAGACTGTTCTCCAGTTTCAGCCTCTTTCTTCCTCGCTTTCCCTCTATTACAGACTGCTCCATCTTGCTTCCTCTGGAAGGTAAGAGGAACCTTTTGTTTTGGCAAAATCTGCTGTAAATTCTTTATTCATGATGCCTGGCAAATGTTTGTTTGCATTGTAATAGTAATAAACTCTTACAAAGAGAGAAGTGATAAAAAATGTCAAATGCAATCAATAAATAGAAATGTTTTTAACAATAAGACTTTCCTGGTAGTCCTCAAATCACATTGTGCTTCCTATTTTCTCTGTACTGGATGATGTCTCCATTGCTACAAGATCAGTGATGGAAAAAGAGTGATCTAATGTATTTTAGTACCCTCCTTGAGCCTAGTATCTACCTCTGGGCAGACTTATTGATTCATTGGTTAATTTATATATTTATATCCTCATTTCTTTGAGGACAGAGTTTCTGACTTTCATCAAAGGATACCTGCTGATAGAGACCTAGAATTAAGGAAAGCAGCACAAGAACATGCTGAATATTAATGTAGTTAATGTAGTTTCTGTGATTAACAAGCAGATTTGACCTTCTGATAACTATAGCTGAGAGAATAATGAGAAGTCATGAATCCTTCTGGCAATATTAGGTCATCTCCAGACTTATCAGGATTTTAGAGCCAATTTTTTTAGGGGAAGGAGCTATATGTTTCTCGCTGATTTGGAATACACAGTATAATAAATAGTGTCACAGTGTGCTATATATTTAGGAAATTCATATTTATGGTATTCTGATATCCAGACCTATATGGGTCAATATCCTGAAAAGAAGGTTAATAGATATTCCTGGAGTTCCAGCCAAGATGGAGGCATAGGTAGAAACACCTTGCTTCCTCACACAACTAAAAGGAGGATAACAACCAACTTAAAAACTAAAAACAATGAGAACTGCCAGAAAACCAAACTCCATGAAAGTCCAACAACTAAGGAGTTAAAGAAGCATTCACCCAGACTGACAGTGCCACAACTCAGTGAAGTGGGTTGCTCTGCCCTGGCTAATACCTAAGGCTCAGCCCCTTACAACATAACAGGTATGCCAACACAAAGAAATATGGTTTAAATGAAAGAACAAATAAAACTGTAGAAAAAGAACTAAGTGATAAAGAGATTGACAACTTATTATTAGATGCACAGTTTAAAACACTGGTAATCAGGATGCTCACAGAAATGATTGAGTTCAGTCACAAAATGAAGGAAGAAATTAAGGCTATACAAAGTGAAATAAAGCAAAATATACAGGGAACTGACAATGAAGGGAAGGAAACCCAGATTAAAATCAATGATTTGGAACAAAGGAAGAAATAAATATCCAACCAGAGAAGAATGAAGAAACAAGAATTCAAAAAAAATGAGAAGAGGCTTAGAAACCTCCAGGACAACTTTAAATGTTCCAACATCTAAATCATAGGGGAGCCAGAAGGAGCAGAGGAAAAGCACGAAATTAAAAACTTATTTGAACAAATAAGGAAGGAAAAGTTCCCCAATCTGGTGAAGGAAATAGATTTCCAGGAAGTCCAGGACACTCAGAGAGTCCCACAGAAATTGGACCCAAGAAGAAACACACCAAGAAATGTCATAATTAAGTTATCCAAGATTAAAGCTAAGGAGAGAATTTTAAAAGCAGGAAGAGAAAGGCAGAGAGCTACCTACAAAGGAGTTCCCATATGACTATCAGCTGATTTTTCAAAAGAAATCTTGCATGCAAGAAGGGGCTGAAAAGAAGTATTCCAAGTCATGAAAGGCAAAGACCTATATCCAAGATTACTCTATCCAACAAAGCTTTTATTTAGAATGGAAGGGCAGATAAAATGCTTCCTAGATAAGGTCAAGTTAAAGGAGTTCATCATCACCAAGCTCTTATAATATGAAATGTTAAAGGGACTTATCTAATAAAAAGAGGAAAATCAAAAACTATGAACAGTAAAATTACAACAAATTCACAACTACCAACACCTGAACCTAAAAAACTAAAACTAAGCAAACAACTGGAACAGGAATGAATCACAGAAAAAGAAATCACATGGAAGGTTATCAGTGGGGATGGGGAGGGGGAAGGATGGGGAGAAGGTACAGGGAATAAGAAGCATGAATGGTAGGTACAAAATAGACAGGGGGAGGTTAAGAATAGTATAGGAAATGGAGAAGCCAAAGACCTTATATGTACAACCCATAGATATAAACTATGGTGGGGGGAATGCAGGAGGGTGAGGTGGTGTGGGACAGAGGGGGGTAAAGGGGAAAAAATTGGGACAATTGTAACATAGTAATCAACAAAATATGCTTTGAAAAAGATATTCCTTAAGTGTTTGAGGCAAAAAGAACAAGAATCATGTGTGGCCTTAGGGAGCAAGGAGAGAGAAATAAAAGTTTAGTTATGCAGGTCAGGCAAACTGCAACAACTCATCTTTACACAAAGGGATGAAAGGGAAGTCTTATTTGACCAAAGAATATTCCTTAAATGGCCAGTCTTGTTTGCTAATGTGTTGCTGCAGTTTAGTGGAGGTTGACAGGAGGGTGACAAGTACCTGAAAGCACCTCACAGCCTCAGATGCTGGACTAAAAACCAAGCAGGAAGCAGTGTGTCATGGACTATTTTTTTTTTTGATAGAAGAATCAGGCAAATTTCTTGAGTTGACACTTAACAAAGATGTATTAGTTGCCAATGAAAATAAGATATTTAGAAACAGTTACATGTAAAGGAAGAAGAGAGGGAGAGAGAGAAGGAGCACACAAGTAGATAAAAAAGGAACTCATTTCATACTTTGTTTTATTTCAGATTACAACAGTTGAATTTAGCCCATTTTTTACCTTTTTAATTATTCAGGGAAGGGAGCATCAATGTCTAGTAAGTGATCTGAGGGGTGTGTGTGTGGTGAGTGTATGTTTGTTCTTAGGTGTTCTACCAGTGGACATAACACAGGACACATGAAGATGCTAACAGGTGAGTGAAGGTTGACATACACTTTTACTCTTGTCTTCCCTACTTGATCCTCAGTTCCTTTCTCAATGCATACTTATCTGTCACTTGACCTCTCACACCACCTAAAATTGCTAAGGTCTCTGGTAACCTTTATGTCTTTAAGCTCAAAGTTCTTAACTTTGAAGAGAATTTGGCACTTAATATCCTTTCCTTCAAAATAGCTCTTTCTTTGTTCCCTTCTCAGTTAAGGGCACTGTCATTCATTCTGTCATGCGAATCAGAAAAATAGATCTATCCTTGATCACTCCTTTATAATACCCATACCCACTTCTTCAGCAAATTTGGTCATCTTTACCTCCTCCATCTCCACAGCCACCACCCTAGTCAAACATGTCATCATTTCTCCAGTGGTCTGTTGAAATTCTGCTAACATGGCCTGCAGAGCCCAGCATGCCTAGTCTTGAGTTTCCCTGAAGCATGATCTTGCACTTCTTGTTCTTTGCACGCTAGCCACATAGCTTTCTTGCAATTCCTAGGACCTGTCAATCACTTGCCACAGGGCCTTTGCACATGATATCCTCAGCTTGCAATATCCCTTGCCTATTCTGTTTCACCTGGTTAAGGCCTTTTTGTCCTTAGACTTTAGCATGAGTTCCTGCTGAATATCCTTACTAGATTCCTTCCCCCTTTTCTCTCTCACACAGCAGCATGAGCCTCTCATATTAATGACTATTTCCTACTAGGTTGCAAGCTCCATGAGAGCAGGAACTATGCCTGTTTTTTGCACCTGACCCAGAGTGTGCCTTAAATAAACATTTGTCAAATGACTGGAATCTTACTTCCTCTGTGAAATGTTCATTGGCTATTCATGCCACAAAGTTCTCTGGTTTCTAGGTTACTCTAGTATTCATCACTTAATTATGTCTTTCCTTGTTCTCTTTTTCATTTATATTGGGGTGTTCTTCTAACTAGATAGTAAGTCCTTTAAGGACATAGTGTAAGTTCTATGAGAACAAAAACCATATCTTAAGCTTTAAAAAGTCCTCCACAGTGCCCAAAATGATTCTGAGTACAAAGCAGGTTTTGAACCAAGACTTGGGGATTGACTTACCTTTATTCATATATGTGTGGAAGTTCAGCCATAGTGTTTTACACAGGGCATCTCTTTTTCTTAGCTTCCTCCTCCAGCCTCTTTAGATATGAAGTTCATGGGGATAGATGAGAAGTGAAAGGAGTATAATTGATTTACACTCACTTCTCTGTGGGAGCTTTATAGAACCTTAGAGAGAGCAGTCTTCAACTCTTTACCCTTCAGGTCAGGAGAGTAAGACCTGGTGAGGAGAAGCTCTTGCCTTAGATGAGGCAGGTGCACAGTAAATTGGACCACCTTGCATAACTAATTAGAGGAAAAGCTGTGGCCATAACTTGGGTCCCCTGATTCCAAGCTCATTGTTCTCTACTGGGTTGTCTCATTTAAATTTAGAAAAGAAAGATTAAGCTCTCATTAACAGGATGAGGCACACGTGCTGGGAACTGAAATTAATAGGAACAGGGAAAGCTGGGAAGCTCCTTGGGGAACATATGGGTATGTACATTGTTAGGTGAAGGAGGCATGGGTTATATATTTGGTGAAAACCATTATCTAGAATTTATTTTTGTTTGAAACATACCCATTCTATGTAATTTTCTTATGCCTTTCTACTTTAATTTTTATTTATAGAATAATTACACAACATAAATCCCCTTAAAATCTTTTCTCTTGCTTTTGTCTTTTTATATACTTAATGTATATATTTTATATATTTACTATTATATGTATTTTTATTTATATAATGCAAAACACACATTGTGACCTCACAGGGCATCATACTCTGAGGCTGAGAGTGGTTGTGTGTGTGGCTTAGTTTATGTTCACACAAATCTCATCGCCTTTCCTCCTAGTCCTTTACTCCATTTCTTAGAAATTTCTAAGTACCAGGTGTCATTTCTTTCCTTTGCACCCATATGTGAGGGCACACATGTGCACACACATACGCCTGCCTGAATGTGCAGAAACAAAGGTTGCACCAAGGGGAAATACTGTGGCATATGGTACCTGAAACACCAGGGTCTCCATAGCAGGGCTGCAATCAAGGGTGCAGATGTTTGGCATTTAACAAATGAAAATTTATATGTAAAACTGTTATAGTTCATCAAATTAAAAATGGAAAATTAGCTGCATATTATAATGGACATGTCTTTCCACTAAAAAGGAATAAAATGGGAAACTCCATCAGACAAGTTAGTTAGACCCCCACTGACCTCCTGAATATCTTTTTTCCAGGTTCTCAGATTTCATTTTTATTTCCTCTTGGGAGTTCTTTGTTTCTTCCTCTATTATTTAGCTTACACAGATAGCATGGTAAGGTGTTTTGAATGTCATTAACCTTAAAGTACTTGGAAATAGAGTTTCAATAAGATACTTTAATGTTTTCTTTCTTCAATGTCAAGTTTTACTGTAAATGAAATTGTTTCTCCTCTTTAGCCTTCCAGGCTTTCAGTTCCTCATTTTCTCCCAGTTTCTAAAACTTCTTTTCCCTCCTAACCATCTTCACTTAGGTATTTGAAATGGACAATGGATATTTTTCCTAAATATATTTCCTTGGCTCTATTTCCTTGGCTATTATTGTTATTGAATTTAGCTCAATATATAATTTATCACTTACTTTTTCCCTGTCCAGAGTTTCTCCTTGTTTATTGTTTGCTAATTTTTACTCCCTCTTGATTGTAGATCTCTTGAAATTGGAGTTAGATCTTGTGGTGATACTTAAATACCCGTTGATTCATTTTAGATTGTTTTTAGTAAAAGAAGGAGTCACATTGCTTAGCGGAAAATGACATATGTGGATCAATTATAAATGCATAAAACACTCAACTGGTAATTGCTATAAGTAAAACTATTTAGCATTTCTTCTGTCAATCTTTTGGAACTGTACCCCTTATCTTTAGTTTGCCTTATTTGGATGGTCCTTCAAATTCTAGGCCTGCAGGATAACTCTTTTTAGGCGTGTTTTATTTGCCAGTGGAGTTTTAAAAATCCTCTTTTTATCAGAGCCAACTCAAAATGAGATTTTCTAATAGTATCTTTTAAGAAGAAATAAAGATCTTAACTAAAAATGAAAAATATACATACTTAGTAACTAATATTTTTATATTTTGATTTATCTTTACATTTGACTCTTACATCACACAATTCTATAGGTAGGTAGATATTTATATTCTCTTTATGAATGATGAAACTGAAGTATCAAATGATCATGTAAAGGCTATTTAGCTGTTAAATAGCAAAGCTTGAGTTTCAACGTAGTCAGCTGGCTTCAGATCCCTTGGGCTTTCCTCTTCACATCTCCACTATGTCTTTGGTAGAATAGCTAGCTCAAGAGTGGACACTGACATTCTTAAAGTTCCATACAAAGAGGAGTTCCCAAAATACATAATAAAGACATTTCTCTATGGTAAAGACATGTCTGTTCCACTATTATTTCTAGTAGTACAGACTTGATCAGCAGTCCATGGGCGTCAGCTGTTGGTGGACTTGTGAAAGGTTGGTATACCAAAGAGAAAAATTGGGAAGTTAAAGAGTTAAATGCTTTGGAGGCTTTAGAATTTCAGGCTCTACCAAATACCACCCTTTGGAAATGTACTCCTTAGTTTTGGCAGGTGACCTTTGATACATTGTCTCCCTCTCCTGCCCTGGCTCTCTTGAATAAAGGCTTTTCCTGCCTTAAGGTTTGGCACAGCCTTCCTTGCAGGTCTTCTTCAGGTTTCCCAGGATACTCCTGAAATAATTGTGTGCTCTGCTCGTTTAGAACTTAGCAAATGTATTAGCTTACTGTTTTTGTAAATGCTATAGTTTCTCAACTGGATTTAAGGTCTTTTGAGGAAGGAACCATGCTTACACTGTTTTTTATTTCCAGTTTGGCCACAGTGGGTGTAATGGTACTGTCCCCAGTGCCCAAACTTCTTTGTCACTGGCTGTCCCAGTCTCCAGTCTTTCATATATTATTTAGAAAATATAGCTATCAGCCCTGGCTGGTGTGGCTCAGTGGATTGAGTGCCAGCCTGTGAACCAAAGCATCACCAGTTTGATCCCCAGTCCAGGGCACGTGCCTGGGTTGTGGGACAAGGTCCCCAGTTGCAGGCCAAGGGGTGCACAAGAGGCAACCACACATTGATGTGTCTCTCCCTCCCTTTCTCCCTCCCTTCCCCTCTCTAAAAATAAGTAAATAAATAAAATCCTTTAAAAAGAAGAAAATACAGCTATCATTTGTCTTGCATCTAGCTATAGCATACACTATGCTAGCTAGATCCTTATGGTATTACTCTTCCCATTTTATAGTTGAGGCATACAGCTTAGGAAGTTAAGCACTTTGCTCAAGGTTACCCAGTAAATAGCAGATTTGGGATGCTCTCTTTCTTCCACCATGCTGTCCCTTGAAGTCAGCCCAGTGTTCATCCTCTAGATAAAACTTTAGTCTTACTTTTTTCTTTGCCTTCTGTCTGGGAATATTGGTAGCTAGATAACAATTTGGATTTTCCAGACAAAACCATCACTCTTTTAATAGTCTTTTAGAGGGTTGTTTGATGGGTGACTATCATACTGATAGAAATTAATTCTCTAAGTTTAAAAACAAAGGACAAAGGTACACAAATCATGATTATTTTCTATAAACTTGCTTTTATTCTATATTTTTGTTATAACTAGGTCTTTGGTCCTTTTAATAGCCCATCCTTTTCTTTTTAGATTTAAAACAATAATTAGAGTTAATCTGGCTGGATAATGATGAAGGGTCAAGTGTGGGTCTCATATTTAAAAGATCTTTGTAGTGAATATTGTTAGAAATATTCGATGTTATAATTTTACTTTTGTGTATCCAACTCACATTTCTAAAACTTTTGGATTTACATCCTGGCTCATAAAAGGCAGTGTTTTTCACTCAGGCAAAGTGCCAAAGGTGAGGTAGAATAATTTAGATCATTATGAAGCATCTTCTTTTTTCCCTCATGTGTAATTGGTCCACTTGTTCAGTCTTTGATGAGGTCAGGAATGAAAAGAATTTAGAATCAGGTAGAAGGAAAGTTTGTTGAGACTTAGAAAATCACTTTAACTTATAAAATTATAAAATTCACTAACATTAAAATAAAACAAAATTAACTGTATTTTTACTCTTTATCCAAAAGGTATGGCATACCCTCCAAATTGCTATAGGTTTTTTTGAGAATTATTCCTGGAATTTTGGATCTCACTAGTATAGCCAGAACTTTTCACTGCTGAGTTGTTCCATGACTAATGTGTAGCTAGTACATAGCAGTACGACCACATTGCTTGACAAAATGTTGAAGTATTTTCTTGCTGGTTTATAAAAGTCACTGCCCCAACCTGTTGAATGTCTTGTAATCCAAGAGCTAGGGAGCTCATGTCTGGTACATTAGAAGCTACTGAGGACGCTGCTCCTTTCCAGTATCCATCCTGTTGTTGGCTGAGTGTTTTGAATGTCAGCTGTGGCTGTTGTTATACAGGCTCTTTGTTGTAACATAAGAAACACCAACTGAAAAGAATATATATACACCCCATATGTTCATTTTTTTAAATAGCCAAGGAAACAGCCTAAGTGCCCACTAGTAGATGAATGGATAAAAAATAAATAAAACTGTGGTACCTTTACACAATGGAATACTACACAGCAGTAAAAAGAACGAAATGTTACCTTTTGTGACAGTGTGGATGGAACTGGAGAGCATTATGCTAAATGAAATAAGTCACGTAGTGAAGGGCAGATACCAATGATCTCACTTATAAGTGGAATCTCATAAACAAAATAAACTAATGAGCAAAATAGAACCAGAGGCATGAAAACATGGAACAGACTGACAGCTGTAAGAAGGCTGAGTGGGGGATGGGGGCTGTTTGGAAGAAGGTGAAGGGATGAGTCAAAGAACATGTCAGGAAGACCTATAAACACGGACAACAGTGTAGGATTGACTATGGGAGTGGGGGGTGGGCTGGGTGGTGGAGGGGCAAAGATGGGAAATTGGGACAACTGTAATAGCATAAGCAATAAAATATTTTTAAAAACATGCAGAGAAATGTAACTCAGTGGCCATGGCTCTTTCCTGTACCTTTCCGGCTTAAGAGTTTTTTTTTCTTGGAGCCTTTATTTTTTTAAAAAAAAAATTTTATTCTTTCCCATTACCATTTAGTCTCCTTATGGCCCCACAATTACCACACTGTTGTCCATATCCATTAGTCCTTTTTCCATTTTACTAATTCCCTCTACCCCAAACCTCCACACTCCTTAGTTCTCATCCTGCTCTCTATGTATGAATCTGTCTCTATTTTTCTTGTTAGTTCAGTTTGTTCATTAGATTCCACCTATGAATGAAATCATATGGTATATGCCTTTCTCTGCCTGGCTTATTGGTACTGGCATAAAAACAGATACATAGATCAATGAAATAGAATAGAGAACTCAGAAATAAACTCATACCTTTGTAATCAATTAATATTTGACAGAGGAAGCAAGCACATACAATGGGCTAAAGTACAGGTGGCAAACATAGGGCCTGTGGGCTGAATCCGGCCCTCCACCTTGTTTTATCCAGCCCTGCATCTTGTTTCTACCAGGTCAAGCGCTGAGCTCCTTGTCCCTAGCTAAGGAGTACTTACATTAATACACTCCTAAAACTACATTCAGCTCTTTGAAGGCAACCGCGAGGCTGACGTGGCCCTGATGAAAATGAGTTTGACACCCCTGTACTAAAGATAGTTTATTCAATAAATGGTGTTGGGAAAATTGGACAGATATGTGCAGAAAAATGAAACTAGACCACCTTCTTATACCACACATAAGTATAAATTCAAAATGGATTAAAGACTTAACATGTTAGAGCTGAAACCATAAAAATCCTAGAAGAAAACTTGGGCAGCAAAATCTCAGACATTGCTTGTAGCAATATTTTATTGGATATATCTCCCCAAGGGAAACAAAAGAAAAATAAACAAATGGGGCTTCATCAAACTCAAAAGTTTTTGCACAGGAAAGGAAAACATCCAACAAAATAAAAAGGCAATCCAAAGAATGGGAGAACATATTTGTGGATACATCCAATAAGGGGTTAATATCCAAATTAATAAAGAACTTATAAAACTCAACACCCAAAAAACTAACAACCCAATTAAAAAATGGGCAAAGGAACTGAATAGACAATTCTTCAAAGGAGACATACAGATGACTAATAAACATGTAAAAAGATCTCAGCATCACTAATGATCAGAGAAGTGCAAATTAAAACCATAATGAGAGAACAACTCATACCTGTGAGAATCAACAAGCAACAAGTGCTGGTGAGGATGTGGAGAAGGGGAACTCTTTTGCACTGTTGGTGGGAATGCAGATTGGTGCAGCCACAATGGAAAGCAGTATGGAGATACCTCAAAAAATTAAACATGGATCTACCTTTTGACCCAGTGATCCCACTTCTGGGATTATATCCAAAAGAACCTAAAACACTAATTTGAAAGAATATAAGTACCCCTATGTTCATTTCATCACTATTTATAATTGCCAAGATATGGAAGTAGCCCAAGTGTCCATCAGTAGATTAGTGGGTAAAACAGCTGTGGGGCATTTACACAGTGAAATATTACTCAGCTCTAAAAAAGAAGAAAATTTTACCCTTTGCAACAATGAGGATGGACCTGGAGAGTTGCTTTTTAAATGTTGTTTCATAGACATCGTTCCATTTTAAAATTAGTAGAGAAATCTTCCAATTAATAGATATCATGCTTTAAAAAAGCCCCAGATATCTAGGCAAAAGTGAATGGAATAGTGCCTGTTTTTGCTTTCTTGTTTTGTCACTAGCATTATTTCCTGAAGGAATACACATAGGTTGACTGTGTGAATTATTTGTGGAGTTCTTAGAGTTTTATGCTGGAGGCTTTTAGGATTGGGGGATTATAGGTTGGTTATATATGAGTGTAGATGCAAATACATCCTATATATAGGTCGTTGAATTGCTTTTGACAACAGGATTTATTAATAGAAGGCCAAATTGATGGCTTCTGACAAATTTATGTTACCTTCTATATTTTGTGTAGTAATAAAATGTTTTAAATCATTATGAAATAAGGTTGAATATAAGTAGATACTCAAATATACCCATATTTTGAGTATCTTATATTTTGTCTTATAAAATCAATTAGAAGTTGCTACTATGTGTAGTTTTTAGATTAAGTGACTTGATTGGAGCCAGATGCTTCTGAATGATGAAACTAAAGCTGAGACCTCAGGTATCACCCTGGAACCCACACAGAACCACTCCCCTCCGCTGTGATATGGGGACATCTCCCAGTTATCAGGACCCTATCTCCATACAAAGGCTAACATTTCAAATGAGGTACCTTTAAAGTTAGGAAACAGAAACAAAATGAAACAAAAACTCCTGTTTAAGTGTGAAAAGAGGATGCTGTGCTAGTGTTTCTGCATCATTCATGGAGAGAGGGACCAGGGTAGTATTCTGAGCTTTTAATTGAATTGAGGTTTAATTCTCTAGCAACTGGTAAACCATAGTTTCTTCAGTTATTAAAATAGGATTATTAATGCTAACTTGCTTCTTAGGAGATGTTATTGAGTGTTGAGAAACTTTTTACTTAGCAATATTGATGATGTAAATTACATAATGTAGAACATGAATTCATTAGGTTTTGTTGCTGTGAAGAGGCTCTGGCTGCCACATTGTCCCTCCATTGATGTCAGCAGTGGGTTAGAGCCTTTGGCAAGATGACTTGTGTACCCTTTCCCCCCTTTGCTCTCTGGACAACCCTTTAAATTACATCCTTGTTTTTCTTGGAGAGTAACCCTATTATCAGTATTTCACTTTAATATTTTTATGCTTAACAATTAAGAATATCTAAAGTATTATCTCTTAGAATGTTTCCCCATAAACAATGGTGAAGTAAAAGACTTAGATACATTTTTGACTTTAGATACATTATTTCTGAAAACCCTACTATATTTTCTGAATCTTGCATGCTTAAAAAAAAAAAAGAGACTGGCACACATTTGAGATGTTAGATAAAGGATTGTGTCTCTTCTTGATATTGATAAAAGAACAGAGAAGTTTGAGACTCATAAGGACAGAAAATGACTTAGAATTAATGTCTGTTTATCTTTGCTTTTGAGGAAGAAATTAAAACTAATCTCATCGAAGTTATTTAGGAAATTTCTGACTGTACTCTTTAATCTTTGTTTCAGAAAACAGCAGGTTGCATTATTAAAAAGGAGATCACTGCATGTGGGAAGAGCATTCAGCTGGTGTCTGTTTCCAAATATGAAATTACAGAATTTGAAGTTAATTTTAGAGATAAGGAAACTGCTAGTCAAAACAGTGTAGGCCATTTTGAAAATGTTATTACATTATTTAAAACATATTTATTAAAAATGTGTATGTGAGCTGATGTACAAACATCCTATAATCACAAACCAAATTTCACTGATGCTGAGCTTCAGTTACAAATAGGATATTAATTTGATCTCTTTTTTTTTGAGTTGCTGCATACTCAACCTTTGCCAGCATTAAGAAGATAGAATCAAGAAGTCTTTTTAAAAATTATATTATTTATTTATTTTAGAGAGATGGGGAAAGGAGGGAGAAAGAGAGGGAGTGAAACATCAATGTGTGGTTGCCTCTCGCATACCCCATACTGGGAAAATGGCCTGCAACCCAGGCATGTGCCCTGATTGGGAATCAAACCGGTGATGCTTTGGTTCACAGGCATGCACTCAATCCACTGAGCTACACCAGCCAGGGCTGAGAATCGAGAAGTCTTTTTCTATCTTCACTGTCAGAAGGTTTGTGCACACACTCCCTGCCCACACATAGTATTTTAATCCTGCATGACCCAGTTCTCTGATTAGTAGGAACAAGAATCATTAGTTTTTGTGCATCAGCATTTTATATACAGTATAACAATTGTAAAACCCACTTTACAACCTATTATCCTCCAAAGGAGTTTAGTGCCTCACTGGTTGTCCTTTCTCCATCATTTTCCCTGGATCCCCATCATTTGTTGGCCTCTGAATGTTGGATGCTCAGGGCTCAGTTCTTGGACCACTCCTTTTATTTAATCCCATCCCATTGCTTTATGCCACCTATATGGTGAATATGTTCATATTTTTATTTCCAGCCCTAGTCACTCTTGAGTTTCAGACTTTTGTGTACATTGTCTATTGTATATATCTACTTGGATGTCTAAAGTCATCTCATACCAAGTTTTCCCAAAATGGTAGCTATTGATACCTGCCATACCTCTCCCTACCTTGTTTCTCTCTTGTCTTCTCCAACTCAGTACATGGCATTGCCATTTACCCAGTTGCCTAAGGCAAGAAAACGTAGGGAGTAATCTTGAAGTTTGTCTTTCTCATCCATTTCACATTCAATCCATTAGCAGGTCCTTTCAGCTATACTTTCAAGACATATCCCACATGTATTCCAAAATAAATCCCAGTAGTTCTTCCTAGATTGGACTGGCTGTATCTTTCTCAAATATCTTTGTTTCCACTGTTAACCTGATGGTGGTCAGTATACACCCTTTTATTCAGAGTGAGTATAAAAATATAAAGCTAATCCTGTTGTCCCTATGTTCCAAAGGCTTTCTGCCATACTGAGAATGAAATCTCAAATCTTTACCATGGTCTTCAAGGTCCACTATGGTCTGGCCATTGCTTGTTGCTCTTTGTTTGTTTTATACCACTTCTCTTCTCCCACCTCATTTACTCTGCTCTAGCTGTGCTGGCCTCTCATCTTGCCCACTGACTCTCTACCTCAGGGCCTCATGTATAGCTTACTCTCTCCCATCATTAAGAACTTCTTTTGCTTCCCCCAGATACCTGCAGGACTTCCTTCCTCATCTCTTTCAGAACTCTGTTCTTTGACTAGCTAAAATAGCAGCCTCATCACTGTTGTTGCTTAATATTTTATAGTACTTCTCATTACCTGAATTAGTACTGGTTATTTCATGTTTTGCTCATTGACTTCTTGGAAAGTATGAAAGCTCCATTTCAACATGGCATTGTGTGTTTCTCCAGCAGTGATATCTGGCATATAATAAGTGATTGAATAAATAATATAATTAAGCTAATTTGTCTGCCTTATTATCCTTACCCATTCTCTAGTTTTCATCTTGTGATGATTTAAACTGTTTCTTTATATCCCATTCTGTGTTGCTGTGAATACTCAACAGTGTTCTGGTCCCTTTAGAATAGAGGAACAACTGATTTAACAGACAGTCAAAAGAGAATGATAATAATAATAAATTATAATAATAATAATAAAACTCAGAACTGTTTCTTTTGCCAAACCATGACCTTTGAGATTATTGTCTCACTGTACACTAATTAATTTAAGCTTTGAGACTGAATATCTAGCATTGACATTCTTCCTCCAGGCAAAACCTTCCCTCCTCTTCTTAGGAGATACTTGACCTTTAAAGTAAAATGAAAAGACTTTTCAAAGAAATGACAATGATCTCTTCAACATATTTACAATACTATTTCATTAAAATGTATATATTTTAAAGATTTCATTTATTTATTTTTAGAGAGGAGGAAGGGAGGGAGAGAGGGAGAGAAACATCAACATGTAGTTGCTTCTCATGCGCCCCCAGCCAGGTACCTAGGCATGTGCCCTGATTGGGAACTGAACCAGTGACCCTTTGGTTCACAGGCTGGCACTCAATCCACTGAGCCACACCAGCCAGGACATCACTAAACTGTTTTATAGTTCCCTTTTTCTGCTGGTTCTATGGGACCTAATAAGCATCTAGAGCTCACTAGTTTTTGTTGGTCTTGCTAATTTTGCAATGTCCATCAGTGAAATCAAGCAGGCCCAGACAGCTGCATGTATCTGAGTAGAGTCAATGGGCTTTAAAATAGCATCTCTTATGTATATGTATATATGTCTTATAGATATCTTATATACATGTATTATTTCAAGGACATGTGTTCAATAAGCATTTATTTAGTGCTGACATAAGGCTCATATTATATTATGGCCTGGGGATATTAAAATGGAAAGACAGATTTTAGATTTAAAGAGAACCCAGTGTAGTAAAGGAAACAGGAAAATAAAAACTAAGTACAAAGCAGATTGACAGCATTGTAAAATGTATACATAAGAATACATACAGAGTCTGCAGCAGGGAATTGCTGGTTTTATCGGGCATTTGCAAGTCAGATCAGGGAAGGATCTGTGAGGAGGCTACCGTGGAGGTAAGGGTTGAAGAGCAATGTGGCAGGCAGATAAAAGGGAAGTAGTACAAGCAAGTCACTGAGTCAAACAGTGAGTTTCAGGGACTATAATTAAATTTATATAGTTAGGGCACAGTCATTTTAAAGGATTGGCAAGAAATGAGGTTGTTAAAGCAAACAGGGTCCAGATCACCAAAGGCCTTGGATATCTTGCAAAAGAGTTTGAACTTTAAAGATGGAGGCTATTACAAGATTTTAAACACAAGAGGGATATCATCAGACTAGTATTCCAGGGAACTTGCTCTGGTGTCATGTGGAAACTTGAATATACAGGGATGAGCCTGTAGGGAAACCAGGTAGGAAGTAGCAAAAGAAAATAGGAAAAATATATAGTCAAGAGGCATGCAGTAAGTGAAAGCACAGGATATTAGGGCTGTGGGAAATGAGAGAGAAAATATGGATGACTAGAGAGTTTTGGTGTTGTTTGATTGGATAGTTGGTGATGCTACAAAGAAGAGGGAACATAGAAACAAGAGCTTCCTATGCTGTCATCACTGTAGGTAGCATTTATTGGGCACATGCTATGTGCCATGCCCTTTGCATTCATCATTTAAAATCCCTATTAGATAAGAATCATTACTCTCTCACCTCCTATGTCCCAAACCTCAGCTCCAAGGGATTAGATGCCTTGGTCAAAGTTATACAATTGGAAATGTCAGAGCCAAAATTGGAACCCATTCTGATTTCGTAATCTGCTTTAAAATGTTTTAATTTATATACTTAATCTTTAATATAATTTAATTTTAAAGGTAATGAGCATTCAGTATATAAATGAGAAAACATCTAAAAACAGGAACAGAAAAAACAGTCATCCGAGTAAGGTCTTGCCATGCAAAAAGCCAAATCTTGGCTTTATTGTTCTAGATGAACTTTTATGTGGGGACAGAAGGACATTGGCAGATGACACAGTTGGGTTTGAATACATGAGTCTGGGTCTCACACTAGCAATTACAGTTAGAGAAATAGATTTGAAAATTATCAGTGGATGAGTGCTATGTAGCTCATATAAGTGGAGAAGATACATTTTTTTAAAAAAGAAATGTGCCAACCATACCTTCCTTACTCTCGCAGTTGTGTGGGGTCTGACCCCTTACAAAGAAAAGAGAGGCTTTAGATTTTCTCTGAAGAAGTGAAAAACCCAGTTTTTGTAAGTAAATTTGTATGAATTCTGAGGTTTATGGTATACCTTTCTCAATGATTTTGGAGGTTTCTAGTGTTTTCCTATGTTAGTCTGTTGCTAATTTGTCAGTGTCTCCTGCTTTACCAGTGTGGTACCTAAGTCCTTTTCACAGGCTAATTGAACTCTAAAAATGACACTCTGAAGTAGCTAAGTCTTTAGAAGCATGAAATTGTCAAAAAGAAGGATTTAAAGAAGGAGGAAGATGGCGATGAGGTAGGAGGGAGCAGATTCCACTTCTCCCTATACACAGGAGAAAAACCTAGCCAATCTTCAGAGAAACAGAGCAAACAGCCAACAGCACCTGAGCATATATGAAAATAAGAGAGCAAAAATTGTAGCGGACACTGAAAAACCAGACGAGTAGGTGGAATTGGTGAACACCAGGATGCTCACTGAAAGAAGAAACCCAACAACAAAGGAACCACCAACAGATAACAACAGAAGAAGGTGAAGGAGGGAGTGAAAACCACATAAACCTCACTCCAGGAACTATCTGGAAGTACAACTAACTAGTGGAGAAACTACCCAGTAAAAACAACTGAACAAGAGCAAGAGAGAATCCTCAAAACCTTGTACACACAGAAGAACCAGCTTCAACACAACCTGCCCTCACCAGCACAACAAAATACAGGAGGTGGTGGACAGAGTGACCCTCATTCAACCAGCTGGTGGGAAGGAACCACCAAAGAAAGACTCAACAACAATCAAAACCCAAAGGCAAACACAAAGCCAACTTAAATGACAGCCCAAGACCAGTGAGCTTGGGAGATCAAGGCGACTGCACCATTGAATCTCACAGGTATTCTACCACAGAAATTCACATCATAAACCCAGGGAGCCAGAACAGATCAATTTATGAAGCTGAGGCTAACAAAAAGAGTCTCACAAACAATGGGAAGAAAAAGAAACAATCCCCAAATGAAAGGAAAGGAGGAAGCCTCAGAAAAAAATGCTAAATGAAATAGAGGCAACTCAACTATCAGATATTGAGTTCAAAGCAATGGTTATCAGGAAGCTCAATGAGCTCACAATGAGCTACCGGAAACTACAGGGAAACTATAAAGAACTCACTGCAAACTATATCAACATGAAAAAGGAAATAGAAACTATCAACAAGGGCCAAGAAGAAATGAAGAATACAATTTCTTAACTCAAAAACCCAGTAGAAGGAATCAAAAGCAGGATCAATGAAGCAGAAGATCAGATCAGCAAGCTGGGGGACAAAGTAGAAAAAAATTTACCCAGAAAGAGCAAGAAAAGGAAAAGAGGCTCAGAAAGAATGAAGAGGGATTAAGAGAAATGCAAGACAATATGAAACATAATATATCCACATAACAGGGATACCAGAAGGATAAGAACAAGAGCAAGGGATAGAAAACCTATTTGAAAAAGTAATGATGGAAAACTTCCCTAATTTGATGAGAGAAAAGCCACACAAATCCAGGAAACACAGAGAGTTCTAATCAAGAAAAACCCAAAGAGACCCACTTCAGGACACATCATAATTAAAATGGTAAAATTCCAAGACAAAGAGAGAATCTTAAAGGCAGCAAGGGAGAAACAGGAAGTAACATACAAGGGAGCCTTGATAAGGTTATCAGCTGACTTCTCAATGGAAACACTCCAAGCTAGTAGAGAATAGCAAGAAATATTCCAAGTAATGAGAACCAGAGGCCTGCAACCAAGGCTCCTTTACCCAGCAAGGCTCTCAATCAAGATAGAAGGCCAAATAAGGACCCTAGATAAAATGGACTTAACTGATATACATAGAGCTATTCATCCCAAAGGAACAAAATACACATTCTTTTCAAATGGATATGGAACATTTTCAAAGATAGACCACATGATAGGACACAAAACAAGCCTTAACAAATTCAAGAAGATTGAAATCATACCAATCACTTTCTCCAACCACAAAGGACTGAAAGTAGAAACCAACCCCAAGGAAAAAACCCAAAACATTCAAAATCATGGAGACTGAATAGCATGCTATTAAACAATGAATGGGTCAAGAATGAAATTAGGGAAGAAATAAAAAAGTTCCTGGAAAAAAATGAAAATGAACTCACAAAAACCCAAAACTTATGGGACACAGTGAAGACAGTCATCAGAGGGAAGTTCATAGCAATACAGGCCTACCTAAAAAAGATAGAAACATTTCAAATAAATGACCTAACCCTATGCCTACAAGAACTCGAGGAACAACAACAAACAAAGCCCAGAGCAAGCAGAAGGAAGGAAATAACCAAGATCAGAGCAGAATTAAATTCCATAGAGACTAAAAGCACAATTCTAAGGATCAATGAATCCAGGAGCTGGTTCTTTGAAAAGATAAACAAAATCGACAAGCCTTTAAACAGACTCATCAAGAAAAAAAGAGAGAAGACCCAAATAAACACAATCAGAAATGAAAGAGGAGAGATTACAACTGACACCACAGAAATACAAAGGATTGTAAGAAATTACTACAAAGAACTTTATGCCAAGAAATTTGAAAACCTGGGTGAAATGGACAAATTTCTAGAAAAATACAATCTTCCAAAACTGAATTAAGAAGAAGCAGAAAGCCTGAATAGACCAACAACAGCAGATGAAATTGAAGCAGTAATAAAAAAAATCCTGACACACAAAAGCCCTGGACTGGATGATTTCACAGGAGAATTCTACAAAGCATTTAAGAAAGAGTTAACCCCTATCCTTCACAGACTATTCCAAAAAAACCAGAATGATGGAAGACTCCCAAACTCTTTTTATGAAGCTAACATCACCCTAATCCCAAAACCAGATAAGAAAGAAAGAAAACTTCAGGCCAATATTGCTGATGAGCATAGA
The DNA here is from genome assembly GCF_019186645.2 of Phyllostomus hastatus. Taxonomy (NCBI): domain Eukaryota; kingdom Metazoa; phylum Chordata; class Mammalia; order Chiroptera; family Phyllostomidae; genus Phyllostomus; species Phyllostomus hastatus. The sequence goes on from NW_025334038.1 coordinate 13,076,212, forward strand.
TGCTAAAATCCTCAACAAAATACTGGCAAACCACATCTAACAATACATTAAAAAGATCATATACCATGACTAAGTGGGATTCATCCCAGGGATGCAAGGATGGTTCAATATTCACAAATCAGTAAATGTAATACATCATGTAAACAAAAGCAAAGATAAAAATCACATGATCATATCAACAGATGCAGAAAAGGCATTTGATAAGGTACAGCACCCATTTATGACAAAAACACTCATCAAAGTGGGAATAGAGGGAGCATTCCTCAACATAATAAAAGCCATATATCAGAGACCTACAGCCAACATCATACTCAATGGGCAAAAACTAAAATCTTTTTCATTAAGATCAGGAACAAGACAAGATTGTCCACTTTTACCACTTCTATTCAATATAGTATTGGAAGTTTTAGCCACAGTGAGCAGAGAAGAAAAGGAAATAAAAGGCATCCAAATCAGTAAGGAGGAAACAAAATTGTCATTGTTTGCAGATAACATGATAGTGTACATAGAAAATCCTATAGACTCCACCATAAAACTGCTCGACCTAATAAATGAATTTGGCAAAACAGTGGGATTCAAAGTCAATATCCAAAAATCAAAGGAATTTTTGTATACCAATGATGAAACAGCAGAAGCAGAAATCAAGAAAAAAAATCCCATTTGAAAAAGCAAAAAGAAAAATAAAATACCTAGGAATAAACCTAAACAAGGAGGTAAAAGACCTGTATGCAGAGAACTACACAACACTGAAGAAGGAAATCAAGGAAGACACAAACAAATGGAAACATATACTGTGTTCATGGATTGGAAGAATTAACAGCATCAAAATGTCCATACTACCCAAAGCAATTTACAGATTCAATGCAATACCTATTAAAGTACCAATGACATATTTCACAGACATAGAACAAACATTTCAAAAATTTATATGGAACCATAAATGACCCCGAATAGCTGCTGCAATTTTGAGAAAGAAGAGCAAAATTGGAGGCATCACAATACCTGATACCAAACTGCATTACAAGGCCACTGTAATCAAAACAGCCTGGTACTGGCATAAAAACAGGCACATGGACCAGAGGAACAGAACAGAGAGCTCAGAAATAAACCCAAGTCTCTATGGTCCATTAATGTTTGGCAAAGGGGGCAGCAACATAAAATGGAGAGTAAAAATAGCCTCTTCAACAAATGGTGTTGGGAGAACTAGACAACTACATGCAAAAAAATGAAACTCCAGCACCAACTTACACCATATACAAAAATAAATTCAAGGTGGATAAAAGGTTTAAATATAAGTGACACCATTAACGTCCTGGAAGGAACATAGGCAGGAAAATCTCAGATATTTCAAGCAGCAACATTTTCACTGATCTGTCCTCTAGAGCAAGGGACATAAAGGAAAGAATAAACAAATGGGATCAAGATAAAAAGCTTCTGCACTGCTAAAGAAAACAGCATTAAAATAAAAAGAGAACCAACTGTATAGGAAAACATATTTGCCAATGATACCTCAGACAAGAGTTTAATCTCCAAAATATATAAAGAATTTACACAACTCCACTCTAAGACAAGCAACCCAGTTAAAAAATGGGCAGAGGAGGAGTGCATACAGAGGATCCAGAGACACATGAAAAGATAATCAGTATTGCTAGCTATCAGAGAGAGGCAAATTAAAACCACAATGAGATACCACTTCACACCAGTCAGAATGGCCATCATAAACAAAGCAACAAACAAGTGTTGGAGAGGCTGTGGAGGAAAGGGGACCCTAGTGCACTGTTGGTGGAATTGCAAACTGGTACAACCACTATGGAAACAGTGTAGCATTTTCTAAGAAAGCTAAAAATGGATCTGCCTTTTAACCCAGCTGTTCCACTGCTGGGATTATATCCTAAGAACCCTGAAACACCAGTCCAAAAGACCTATGCACCCCAATGTTCATAGCAGCACAATTTACAATAGCCAAGTGTTGGAAGTAACCTAGGTGCCCATCAGTAAATGAATGGATCAAAATCTATGGTACATTTACACAATGGAATTCTATGCAGCAGAAAGAAAGAAGGAGCTTCTACCCTTTGCCACAGCATGGATGGAACTGGAAAACATTATGCTAAGTGAAATAAGCCAGGCGTTGAAAGACAAATACTCTATGATCTCACCTTTAACAGGAACCTAAACAACAAAACAAACAAACAAGCAAAATATAACTAAAGATACTGAAATAGAGAACCAGCTGACAGTGACCAGAGGGGACAGGGGAGGTAATTTCAGGGAAAAGGGGAAGGGTTTACAGGAATAAGTATAAAGGACACGTTGACAAAAACTAGAGGAGTGGAGGAAACGGGAGGGAAGTGGGGAGGACTGGGAGGATGGGCTGGGATGGGAGCAAAAGGCAGAAAACTGTACTTGAACAACAATTAAAATAAAAAATAAAAAAATAGAAGGATTTAAAGGCAAATATTTTTAAAGAATAGCTTGCACTCTTGCTTTATCACTTTTGTTTTTATCCAAATAATTTCTGTATTTTTGGGAAAATGTCAGTGTTCATCATTGTTAAGTTGGGAAATGAAATAACCACACCAGGTTATTTTATAGGTGTCAAAAGCAACACAGGAAGTAAAGGATGCTACGAGGTACAAACAGTATGCAATACTTTTTGTTCCTTGTATCTTGTCTAAAAATAATTGACTCATTAATCTCAACTATATCAATCTGGTCCCATTATCAGGGTCAAAGAGAGGTTAATTTTAATAATCTGTTGAGTATCAGTTCACAGATAAGCATGCACTTAACAGATATTATCTTAGAAAGAAAGCAATAATTAGAAAAATTATTTTGAGATGATTTTGGGGGAAAGTGCCATAAATGAAAACTTCACTTTCTACCTCAGGATTGTTGGGAGAATAAAAACTGAGCTATGCTCCTAAAATTGACAGTTGGAAGTACAGCACAAAGTACATTTCTCTTCTCTTTAGGATAATGTTTCTGGAAATAATAAAATATTTTTACAAAGTGAACAATAATTTAACCCAAATCACAGAACTGTGAGGGTGACAAATTATGGGGATGTGACATTATATTGTTTTAGCTTCAAATTCTGATGCCATCTTTCACTATTTGACTTCGGGCAAGGTATTTAAATTTTACAGTTTCTTTTTCTGTGAGTGGGGCAATAATAATATATTTCACAGACTTTAGTGGTTGAATAAGAAAATATATGTAAAAGCATCATGCACAACCCTTTGTGTACTGTAATTGTTCAATATATATCTTCCTCCCCTCCTCGAATAATAAACTCTAATCATGTACTTATTGGCATGGTCTCTCTTTCCAAAATTCTGTTATTATAATTTTGAAGTTGAGCAAAATAACTGTTCACTCTTACCAAGTGGTTTCTTTCTTTTTGCTTTCTTTCCTTTGCTTCCAACTAAGACATTGCTTTCTTTTCTTTCATTTAACTTAACAGATTTGAAAGCACTGTTTATACTTCTATTGTCAAGGGCAATCATTCATTTGAAGTAAGGTAATGTTCCATTGTTACAGTTATTGGTGCCTATTGGAGGGAGAGTTAGAATTTTATGAAGTCTGTTTAGACATCACCTTTTATAAATTCCCCAAGAGGAATTCTTGTTTTGACTAAAATTCTTTCTGATGATACTTATATTAACATACTTTCTCTCATTATGGAATTATATTCATTAAGGACCTATTATCATTTTCTTCTGTATCATAACCACCCCACATGTATATGTAAACCAAAAATTAAAAAATGGAGAAAAAATACTAAATAAAAAATTTTTAACATTCAAGATAAAATTAAGGAGAATTGACTATATACCATGTACTTTCTTACAGGTGGAATTTGATAAATAAGTTGTTGCCATATTCCAATGAAAGAGGCAGATATATAAAAAACCAATGGCAGATGCAGTGCCATTATGGAGGCATACATCTGTTATTGTAGATATCTAAAGGTGACTCATGTGCGGGGACTTATCACCTGGTTTGCAGAAAAAAGGTACATATGTTAGGTTGTTTTTCTACGGGGCCAGTTAGGAGGTATCCAAAATAGGGCACACTGACAGGTCTGAGGTGGCTGCTAATCTGCTGTATTGTCACATGGTTAAGTTCTTGGGGTACTCAATGTTCTCTTTTGAGCTCTGGGAATTTTCTCCAGTTTGCATGCTTCTGTGATCCAATAGCTGTGCACTGTCCCAGCTGTGGGGGCAATTTGTAAAGTGATAATTGAGGGTCATCTGTTGTGGATTGCAAACTCTACTCTGAGTGGCCAACGTTTTGTGATGGGGACAGAGCAGAGTGCTTTCAATTCCCTTAGGCAGTTGGCCTTCTGCATATGGTTTTGTAGCTGACAAACTTATATTAGTCAGGGTTCAGTCAGGCAGACAAACAATGTAGATTTTTCAAACAGAGAATGTAATAGAGGGAGGTGGTGACGTAGGTGATAAAGAGCTGAGAAGCTGACTAATGGACAGTGTGGTAACTATAAGTGACAGCTGGAAGCTATGACCATTCATCAGTCTGGAGAAACGAGGTTGAGGGAGCCCAGGACCTGAAGCCACTTGGTGGAAGGTGGAATTATGACTAGTCTGAGTATTAGATGCTGGGTCTATATAAGGCAGGATATTCTACCAGGAGGTGGAAGCAGTAGAGAGAGGCTACCCAAATAGAGTGACAGGGAAAGAATACCCTAGCTTTTACTTTTCTCTTGCTCTCTAATCTCCTCCTGTTGGCCAAACATAGTAAGGGAATTGGGAACTGGTGAAAGGTAGTTTCTAGGAGAAGATCCAAGATTGAATCTGCATCCCAATAGGTGATGACCCTGAGGCAGATATGGAGATGAGCCCTCCATCAGGGAACACCTAGCTGTAGGAAGTGTGGTCAGCAGATGGCCTTCAAATGTCAGCTTCTTTAATTTGCCTCAGCTACTGAGAGCCAGAGGTCATGCCCACATCTGGTGACTCAGCTGGGAGAACACATAAAGGCCTGGTCTTCCGGGAAGGTGGCACAGCTCTCTCTAACAGCAGTGTGTTCTCCAAAGCTCCCAGATGTGTTGGCCAAGACCGTCAAGCCTGAATACCAGTTTGATGTCTCCCTCTGTCCAATTCCACTTTCTCCATTTTTCTTTCACAGGTAAATGTCTTATACCCCAAACTCCATTTCACCACCTGCTTCTAGATAACTTGAACTTAGACACTGGTATACTTATCAACTCCAACATCAGACATGATCCAGGGAAGAGGGAGAAAAGGACAGGTCATGGATGGATCTAGGAAGGAAATAGGATAGTAACTCTATAGAGTAGAGAAGCAGCAGAAAAGGGAGAGGCCCCTGAATGTTGGAGCAGCTGGGCCAGTCATCAGCGAGGAGGTGGAAGGATTGGGAGATTTGAATTGGTGGGTAGCAGTGAAGGGAGAAAGAGATAAAGAGCTCAACCAAAGATGTAACACTGAGAATTATTATCTTTAGGCCAAGAGGTAGTGCAAGAATTAGAACCTGGCATTGGTACTAAATTCTGCTCCAGAGAAGGACTAGAAATCATAATCAGAGAAAGAGGTATCTCTTTTATACTTTGTGGCATCTGGAAAAACATTTCTTAGTGTGGCAGAAAGAGGTGTACAGATTATAAATAAGCCTTCTAACAAGATTTTGTATACAGGTTCATTTTTTCCCATACAAAGCTTTAATCACAAAAGCATAATTGAGCCAGGTAGAAAAAGTCATTGTTTAACAACAAATTCTTTTTATTTTCTAGTGGTTTATCTCAGAAGGGAATAAAATCAGAAAGGCACTCTTCTAGGCAATTACATAATGGAATAGTGTGGTAACTCACTGTGAGCTTTGGTTTAGGAAAGGAGTTGTGCTAGTGCAACAAAGCATGGTGTGATTTTTTGGTTCTTCCAGAGTGCATTGAGGTTGACTGTGAGCATGAATTCACCATGCTTTTAAAGGGAATAACTATGCTGAAAATGCAAATATTTTATAGCTATGTTGAGGAAAGAGGGTAGCATCAAAAGTTACTCTTGGACCTTGGGAGCTTGAGTTGAATGTTTCTACTGATTTCTTGGTATAGTATACAACCCTGGGATGTATGTGTACACAAAAGGAGTATTTGGACCATCCTCAGTACTGGCCATGGTGTGGGTGATTCTCATCATAGCCCCAGGGATACCAATTCAATTTCTAAGACCAGCTAGGTCTCCCTCTGTCCAATTCCACATCAATTTTTATTGATGATGATGCTTATCACCAGAGAACAAATCACAAATGGAAACCATTTCTGGTAAAATGAAGCCTTTGTTGCCATGGATAGCCCCATCCACAGTGATTAGGGCTTTCAAAAATATATTCCCATGCCATTGACTTTTCTAATGAGGATCTGAGTATGGTGACGAAGGAGACACCAGGTGCTGGACAACTGTCTGAAAGCCTCTCTTAGGATTCTCTTTTATGCTTAGTGTTGTGTGTTAAAGGAGCCATAACTAGGTAGTGCAATCATTGCATTCATTAAAGAAATGAAAACACTTTCTGCTGCAGTAATTTGATAATAATACACACATACATTGCAAGAAGCAGAAGCAACACCCTAGTACCTGCATGATTTTCTTTAGTTACAAAGCTGATGCTCAGCAATCAACATGAAAATTGTTTATAGATGTCTTTGTTTTATTACGAAGCACTTGGTGATTGCATTTTAATCTTACTTAGTAATTCATACAGAATGCAAGCAACAAAGGCATCAGCATAGTTATACATTGAAAATTGCCTTACTAGGATATTACTTTTTCACTTGTGTGATGTGGACTTCAGTGAGAATATGTCCAGAGCTTGCTATGTAGGGAGAAAATCACACACTGAAGCACTGTAGGGGTTTTATGATACACAGATTCCATATTGCATTAGAATTTACTGGCAACTCTGTTTCCTAGGACTCCATTGATATGCAATAAATCCCTATCATAAAAATAATGGTGAAAATTTGAGATTTCAATTTTTATACATCCTACTGGATCAATAGGTAACCATATGGGTTATTTAAAGTTTATGTTAAAGCTTAACTCTGGCCACAGGAAACATACTTGAAAGGGCTTTTATCTGACAAAATATTCTTGTGATCCTTCTCACCACCCCCACCCCCCCACATGAGGAAGACTTTTATTGCTGAATTGAATGTAGGAATGGAGATGTATTGTGAACACATGCGATTTTGGATGGAAATTAATACAATCTCTTTGATGTGGAGTAAACCTTCTGGCAAGAAAACCTGCCGCCCTGTTTAGGAAACACTCTGCTGTTGGTCAAGTGGCCCCTATGCTTACAAGGTCATAGAATATGTGCAGAATGAGGAAGTCAGATTTCGTCAGTGGAATCTGAGAGTGGACCTTCCTTGATGGAGATGAATAAACATTGTGGATTGCTTGACTTTAGCACCATCTAGAACTCTCTGGAAGGCAATTTTTGGAGTCATCAGGAAGCTTCTTTTTATTGTATAGGGATTATAGGTTGAGAAGGAATATTTGGGGGGAGGACATTTGGGGATGCTTTCTGTCTCCTGGATCAAAGGGGATGAATATTCCTGGGAGGGACACCATGCCTTTCAGAGAAAGCATTTAGCGGCCAGTGTAGAAACAGATGAATAGGTTTAGTGTTAATTTTGAAATGGTAAAATATGTGATTTATCATATACAGCATGGTAATTACAGTTTTTTTCAAGAGATTTCTCTATAGTAAGTCTGAGTAAGAGATGCATGTATACAGTTGTCAATTGATTCTCAACAGAGGCACAGAATCCTTGAACCGGATAGGGTCTTTCTGTCAGTGCCCATGTGAGGCTGTCTGCTGAAGTCTCACCCTCCAAAACCCTGTCAAAAAGCATGTGAGCAGATCTTTTTGTCTTTTGAGAATCCCATGTTGCCTTTGATTTTTACTTGAGACACCTGCAGGGTTCTTTCTCTACTTGAGGCTTTTATTTAGTTTGTATAAATACATTAAAAGCCAAACATGTGGAATTCTAAAACCACACAGCCCAACTCAGCCTTATACATCAGTTCTATTAGGAAAACATTTGGTGAGATAACAGCATTCATTTGAGCACTCTCCCCAGGCCATGTGGGTTGTCTTTCGTGGAACTTTGGGCCTGGAAGTAACCTAAAAGGTGATCGTGTGGAATGCCCTTCTCTGTGCTTTGAAGCACCTGAGTACAGAAACCATTACTTGTAGCATCTAAAATGTAAGGGAGCTGAGAGGGCTAATCCAGGCCTAATCCAGGCCTAATCTAGGCCTAATCCAGACAAATTCCTTGCACAGTGTTACTACACGTAACACTGGGCTATTCCCCTCAGGATTTGGAAACTGGGGCTTTGCTATTATGTAACCCAGTGCTCTCAGCTTTTAGTCTGTGTCAGAATCACCGAGAAGGCTGTAAAACAGATTGGTTGCTGGGATCCACCCTTGGAGCTTTTGATTCAGCAGGCTTGGGATGAGGCCCTAGAATTTGCATTTCTAACAAGTTTCTAGGTGCTGCTGGTGCAGAGACCATACTTTGAGAACAAAAATATAGTAGTTTTGGATGGTTCCTGAGGTTTGAAATTTAACAAAAGATCAGATAAAGATGCTAAAGTGAATGTACAATATAAATTCTAGTAACTTTTTCAAGAGTGCTTCTCAACTGAAAATCGTAATTTCTTATTTAATTTCGATTATGAATGTACTGTTATTTTTGAGAGCACTGAAGACTTAAGATCTAAGCATGTATTATATCTTTTAAATCACTTTTTGCCAAGAAGTAAGCCTGCCAATCATTTTGAGAAAGCTGCAGGGGATTTAGTTACGCAAAGCTTTGTGAGGGTGAAATGTCCTTATTCTCTTGAAAGCTTGTGCAGAGACATATTATATTGAACAACAGTTTTAGTGGTTTTAAAAGTTGTGATTAATTTCTCACTCTCTGATCACAAATTCTAATTTCTTCTTTTCTTCTTTCAGTTTTTAGAAAATAAGAACAGTGATAACAACAATAATAGCAGCTACTGTTTACTGCATGGCTGAGTTGCCTTTTTGTTCCTAGCACCTTAATATTTGGGGTCTCCAAGTCTCCCAATAACTCTGCAAGTTAAATGTTTTGTTTTTTTCCTATTTTCCAGATCAGGAGATTGATAGTGAGAAATGCCAGGTAACTTACTGAAACACATATGCAATTTGGTATTTGATGTTGTAAAGACGTGTATTTCTTTCATTACAAAACACATTCCCCGCCTCCCCAAATGATACATCTGGTTTCTGAAGCATTTTGCTTTGTCTACATCAATATTGCTTGAAGGAAGTTAAGATACTTAACATGTTGAGTGCCTACTAGATGGAGTACATTTTATATATTTTATTTCATTTATTCCTCTCTATACCCTGCAACTTAAATAATGCTAACCTCATTTCGAGGATGAAAAATCTGAAACCTCAAGAAGTAAGGGAACTACTTAAATAATTTGAGTAGCAGTATTTGAACTCAAGTCTTTCTAGCTCCTAGACATGTACTCTTTTGAAGACAACAGTGTTTCTATAAGCCTTGAAATGGTTTTAAATGTTATTAAAGTTGATAACTGTTGTGGTTAGTTCACCTAGCCACCGTCAGACTTACCCATGGGCAGAACAGGAAGTCTTGCTGGAGAGATTTGTGAGAATGAGGAAGTCCTGTCACCACTCAGCCTCCCTGGTAAACCATCAGGGGCTGGGCAGCGTGATATTTGTCCATTAGTGTTTTATCACTATAAATGCAGCCTTGCTCTCTCCAGTTGTCTCCTGCAAATGCATCCACCCTTGGGAGGGCTAATGCACTGAAGTACCCTCCCAGATTGCCTTTCATTTTCTGTTGAAATGAGCCAAATGGTCTTTAGAGAAAAATGTCCAGATATTTTTGTTATAGCTTATTAGAGAAATACATAAAGGTAAAGCAAATAACATTTGTGTGTATAGCAGCTAGCTTTATCAAATTGTAATAATTTTCCATATTACTCTTGAAGTTTTTTTAATACTGTAACTTTTTTTAGCATTGGAAGCCTCTTAGTTCTTTGTTTCAAATTCATTCTATGTCACTCTTCTGCTGAGTTAAGCACTAGCCTATATTTGGTGTTTATAATTCCAATATATATTTTATACTATCACTGCATATATGTGCATTTATTAAAATATATTGTACTGTTTCATGTTTTTAAACTTCACATTGTTCATACTTTATGCATCATTCTGCAGTTTGCTTTTTTGCTCAACCTTATATTTTTTGAGATTTATCTATGTTGATAAATGTAATTTCAGTTCATTGATTTTCACACTGTATAATGCTGTATTGTGTGAGAACACTAATGCTGATTTATGCATTCTCTTCTGAATGGCTATTTAGTTTGTTTCCATATTTTGCTATTAAATACAGTGATATAGTGACGCTTTTATATATTTTATCCTTGAGTATATTTGAAAGATATCTATAATATACCTAAAAGAAAGGTAAAGCAAATGATTTATGGTACTTAGAAGTGGAATTGCAGGGGTGAAGGGCACATGCATCTCTGACTTTCCTAGACAATGTCAGTTTTCCAAAAGGGTTGTAACAGTGAACATTCCCACTAGCAGTCGATAAGAATTCTTTGTGGTAAGACTTTATAATATCAGATAGTTAAAACTTTTTCAGTCTGGGGAATATAAAATGGTATGTTAATGTGTTTTAATTTTCATCTTACTAATTAGTGATGTTGAACTTTTTTTCACATGTTGTTTAGTAATGGTTAAAGGATGGTTTTCTCTATTTTTAAGCACACAAAAAACTGTTATAGCTAATATTTAATTATATTTTAAATTTACTAATTAATTTTCATCGTGTTTTGTGCTATTACTTCTTATACCCTACATATTCTTTTCATTTTCACTTTTCCTCCTTCTAAAGTGTACTCTTTAATAGGTTTTTAAATTTCCCTAGTATTTGTATGTCTAAAACTAAATATTGAGTTCAGTCAGCAGTGGTAATATACAATTATAAAATTAGAGGTTTAAATTTGTTTTCCCAACCATTTAAAGATATTGCTCCATTGTTTTGTTTTTGTTGCTGATGAGACCTCTGTTGTCAGAATAGTTGTTCCCTGATCAATCATTTCTCTTCTCATTTTGACAATTCATAGTCTTTTTTCTTTACTTTTTGTCTGTAGTTTTTTATATGTCCAGATATAAATTGATGTTTAATTTTCTTACTGGATACTCAACATATTTTTTTAATCTGACGATTCATGTTTTCTCTAAATTATGTCAAATTCTCATCTATCTCTTTAAGTATTCTTGTTCATCATTCTTTTCATTCTTTTTTCTGTACCGTCAGTCACCATTATATAGCCCTTCATTCTATGCTTTATGTTTCTTAACTGCGCCTTGTTGTGGCTAATTTCTCTCTTGTCTTTGAATGGATTCTGGATGAATTATATTATTTTCTAATTATTTAAATTTTTGTTTTACTCTCTGTAGGCTAACATTTATCTCACTTTATTGTTAGCTACTGTTCTTCAAATCATCTTTCAATTCAATGACATAGGACAAGTATCTCTCATTATTGCTTATTTGTCTGTGGGTCAGCTGGAAATCAGCTGATCTTGGCTGGGCTCAGCTGGGGTGTTTTTGTTTTTTGTTTTTGTTTTCTGTTTTTTTTCTGCATGTGTCTCTCATCTTTCTTGAACCAGGGACTAGAGAGGGCTGCTCTTCTCATAGTGATTGTTAGAGGAACAAGAAAACGAACAGAAACACTCAAAATTTTTTAAGTTTAGTCTTGAATCATATTCCTTTTTGTATTAAACAAAGTATGTAATTCATGTTGGCTGAGCCCAAAGTCAAGGCATGGAGAGATATAGTCTGCCTTTATGGGAGGAATTCCAAAGTCAATGAAAAAAGGTATAATGCCGTGGAGAAAGATGAAGCATTGAGGCCAATAATGCAATGTGCAACAAATATAGGTTTTTCATTTTTGCAGTAGCAGAATAATAGCCCACAAAAGATGATCACACTCTAATTCCTGTAGATATGTTCTATTTGCGTATTTAATCAATGTTATAATCCTTAAAATAAAGAAATGATCCTGGATTATCCAAGGGGCCCAGTATAATTTCATGAACCCTTGAAAGTGGAGAACTTTGTCCAGCTCAAAATGAGTAATGTGACAGAAGATGAAGGCAGAAGAGATATAAGAGAAGGGACAGTCAGAGAGAGTCCAAGTTTCCCCATGACCAAACTTAGGCCAAGAATTATACACAGAATACCATAGAAATAATTCTCTGTGTTTCTAGTGTATAAAATCAGGAGTCATAAAGTGTTGGCCCACCAGATAACCACTGATGACTAACCTTTATTACCTGGTCAAAATGGTATCAGCTGTTTCTTACTTTTAAAAATGACATTTTCCCTTTTGTAAGTTTCATGAGCATTTTGTGGGGAAATACTGCTATGTTATGCCAAACATCCACTGATCAGGTTTGGCATTCATCGATATTTATGCTCATATTAAATACCACTATCATGATTGGCAAATGGTGATTATCTAGTTTCATCCTTTTCACATTCATAGATTAGCATTTTGCTGTGAGAAAGAATTTTCTCTGATTTCCCATTTATCTGTTTATTCATTTATTTTAATTACATCAGCAAGGAGTCTTGGATTCCTGTTTTATTCAACAGGGTGTAATTCTGTATTCTCATTATTATTTTTTGTTTCTTTGTTTGTTTTGTTGATGCTCAGATTGTTCTAGATTAGCCTATGGTAGATCTTCAAGTTAGTATATGTTCTTTTAACATATCCTCCTCATTCTTTGAGTACTTCCTTACTTTTTGGTATAATAGGATATTCTAGGCTTAGCCTGTCATCTTGTACTTTTTCTGATCTAGCCTGAAAACAGCTATTTTTCCTGGAGGATGGTATTTTAAGACCAGATCAGAATACTCAATGTGTTTACTGCTGCTGGGATGTCATTGCTTTTCGGATGACTGGATATCATTGCTCTTAAGAGGAATGTTATTTCCTCTTAAGAAACAGAGCTCATCCTCCATGAAAAATTATTCGATGTGTAAGCATTAAATAAAATTTTAAATTGGTTATATTGATTTTAAATTTGCCACCAATTTGGAAATGTGAGTTCATGGAATTATGTGACTGAGTTTAAAAGTTCAACAACAGACAAATGACCAGTTTTTGAGTTGCTAGAGTCAGGCTCTCCATGTGACATGTGGTATGTCCACCCTGTGCTGAGGCTGTGGGTGGAAATGCTCTGATCCCACTGGGCTGATGCTCCCATGGCCAGCCACATGCTTACATTGCTACTAGACACAGCAGCAATTGGCTAGAAGACATGGCAACTTGTGTTTTTGTTTTCTACCCCTGAAAGTGTTAAAGCAGACCTCTTTCCAAGTTCTTCTAGTTGTCCTGTCTGTCTTTTTTTCTCCCTTGTTTAATTTTGTAGTTGGATCTATTTTGTTCAATGTCTATGAAATGTTTCTATAGCTAGTAAAATTAGCTGGCATAATGTATCTGGAGTAGTGATTGGAAGGTCCACCAGCTAATTGGTTGCTAAATTCATACAAGAAAACTCCAACAAAATCTCACACAATAATCTAACAGTTTTATAATAATTTGAAAGGAAAATGGAGTCATGTCTTCTATAATAATCTTTATACATTGCTGAACATGGATATGTTATCTTTCCTCTGTCTAAAACGAAATCTTGTCTCCTGCACCTGCAGCTTAAGCCCATTTCCTGCTGTTTTAGCATCTGCAGAGAATAGCAGTTTGCCTTCTTTGTCTATCTACTACCCATTGTATTTCTTGAAGGCGATTATATTTATTCACTGGCTGTCTTCTTTTGTATTCTGAAATATTTGTAGTTCCTGTTGCCTTTTTTCCTAAGCCAGGTATCTTAACTTTTTACTCTGGATGGGTGCAGCATTACAGACAACTATCTTAAAAACATAACATTGGAGCACAACATTGGAGGAAAAAAATAATTAACTATTTAAATGAATAGAGATTTGATATTTAGGTATGCTAATTAAAAGTTTAAACATAATGATTATTAAATAGCTTTTTAGGCTTGGGTAGCACATTTTTACTATGTTTTTGGAATCTTTCATTTTGGGGATTGAAAATACCTAGTTTGAAGAAATCAATAATTAATGAGACAGAGATTTTATTTTAAAAAGAAATCTAGTTCTATCCAAAGATCACTGCATCTAATTTGGGAATTTTTGACATGCAGAAATATGGCTCATCCCAGGCTTATCTTAAATTGCTATTTCCATTGTCTGTTCATTCTAACAATATAAGGCTAATGGTCCTTCACTTTTTTGTTCATTTCCAGATCAACCTTGGGCATCATGTGAAGTGCTTAGATAATATATCAAAAATATGTTCTTTTACACAATGCACACTATTTGGATTCTTATACTTTGCTTGAGAGCAGCCTCTGCCAATACTGTGTATTGTTTATATGATCTTAAAGTGATGCCATTGTGATCATATAGCTTCATAAGTTCAATCCCTTTGTGTTCTTATTTTATATTTCATTCAGATATGTGTGGGAATGCTACACTGGGAAATTGACCTAATATTTCCAGGTGATGAAGTATCCTTCTCTTGCCTACTATTTGAATTCCTCTTGCCACCCAGTGTGAAAATGGAAAAAAATTTAGGCTGATGTCCCATAATATCTTCCTGTGGCGTGCCCTTATTGAATTATTTCCAGGTGGATGCGACAGATGTTCATCAAATCGCTCCCGGCTTCCACTGTTAATTGAAGCATAATGGGAATGACAGCAGGGAAGGACAAATTATGGGAGCAGAGATACAATTTGAACTCTGCATTCTTATGACCTTCCTGGAAACTGGGGTTGGGCTGACAATTCTTTTATTTTCATATGCATGGAAAAGAATGTAAGATTGCTTCAGCTACAACACATCAACGAACTAATGTCCTCTGAAATTAGTAGTCTCATAGTTGACACCTGTTATTAATCAACTTGTCATTTCTTTAACTGTGATGTGTTAACAGGTTCCTAAACCAGGAGTCATAAGTCCTAACTACGAATCATGGCTTTACAGAAGTCACTTAATCTTGATAAACTGTAATTTCATTGTTTTCAAAAGGATAACACATGACCTATGTAAAATAATACCTTCACATGTTTGCAAGTTATTTTTGAAAGGAGATAAGTATTATGCATATACCTATTTTAAAAGTTATTTGAACTAGAATTTAAAAAATTGCTACTCAAATAATTGGATTTGGTTTAAAATATGGACTCAAACGTGGCCAAGGTTAACAAACATTGTACTGATATGCTGACAGATGACTATAGCCACTAACAGAGAAGATACTACATTGAGAATGTAGTTGATAAAGTTCCTAGAAATGAGTTCAGAGGAGGAGTGAGTGGCAGTCCCCACATAATATTACAAGAGATTGGTTGGAGGGGTGGAGGGCTGTGAATATAAACCCCCTACCTGCAATTGGCATCCAAGAGGGAAGACTGAGTGGCCAAGCATACATAACCACAGGATGTTTTTAATGTTCATTGGAAAGAGCCATCCTACAAGCTCTTTGGAATTTTCTTTTAAAATTTTTATTTATTTCTTTTTAAAGAGAGGCGAAGAGAAGGGGAAAGAGAGGGAGAAAAGCACTGATGTGTAAGAGAAACATCAATCAGCTGCCTCTCGAATGCCCCCAACTGGGAAGCTGGCCTGAAACCCAGGCATGTGCCCTGACTGGGAATGAACCAGAGACCTCTCAGTTTGTGGGACAATTTGCAACCCAGTGAGCCACACCTGTTAGGACTTGTTGGTGTTTTTTTTTTTTTTTAAGATTTTATTTATTTATTTTTAGAGAGGGGAAGAGAGGGAGAGAAACATCAGTGTGTGGTTGCCTCTCATGCACCCCCTACCAGGGACCCAGCCTGCAACCCAGGCACGTGTCCTGACTGGAAATTGAACCATTGACCATTTGGTTCACAGGCCGGCACTCAATCCAGTGAGCCACACCAGCCAGGGCAGTATTTTTTTTTAAAAGAGAAGTGGTATAACCACAAAGAAAAGCCCAGATCTAAAATTGTCAGGAAAGGAAGGAAGGCAGAATTCAGACACATTAACTGAATTGTAATGGGAATGATAGCAGGGACTGATAATTACTTCTCCCATTGTTTCTTAGTGGATGACGAGAGCAGCAAGAGAAACCACATAAATCATTCCAGAAATGGGAATTGGAAGAGTTAAGTGTGGAAATCAGTTAAATATTAGAGTGGATTGAAAAAGATGGTTCATGGTTTATTTGAATTGTGGAGGGCACTATCTCTGGAGGCCAGGGAGTGGAATGAGGAAGAACTCAGAAGAGACAGACATGTGAGTGGAAGGAGGGTATAATTGTTGATGGTGGATTTGGAACAACCAATCCTTGGTCTCCTCTATCCTCACTCACGTTAACTTGATGACCTTATCTAGCCTCACAATATTTATAATGAATGCCTTCCAAATATCACCAGCTAAGGGCTTTCCCCTAAACTACAGATTCATAGATATCATTTCCTATTTGTCATTTAAACTAGGATATATAATAAACACTTCAATCTTACTAACTGAAACTGAGGTCCTGATGTCCCTTCTAACTCACATCAGCACTTCTCACCTCATAGCCTCTCCCTCTATGCTTTTTGCAATTGGTTCTTTCACTTGCTTATGTCCAAAATCTTGGAGTCATCCTCAGGCCTCTTTTACTTACATCGAGTCCATCAGCAAAGCTTGTTGGCACTGCCTTTAGAGCATTGGTAGAACTTCACTAATTCCTACCACCTTCACTCATAATTGCCTAATGCCTAGTCTCCCTGTTTCTATATTTTTCTCTCTTAAAGTCTACTCTCAACCCAGTAGCTAGAGAGATCTGACTAAACTATGTCACATGATGTCACTGTTCTGTTCAAAACACTCCAGTGGCTCCCCATCTCATTTACAGTAAAAGACAAAATTATTATAGTGGTCCACAGAGGACCTATATTCATTCTGCTGCTTTTTTGGTATCATTTCCTCTATCTCTCCTTTTGTTCACTTTATTCCTTCATTGGCCTTCATGCCTGAGAACTTGGCACTTCCTTCTTCCTGGGACAGTATTTCCCATTTGTCCAGATAGCTTACTTATCTACTTTATTTTTACTGCTGTATTTTTATCACTCTGAACAATACTTAGTATACAGTAGGCACTCACTAGCTATCTATTGAGATAATTAAATTACTTTGAATTCAGGTAAGTACCTGAAGGCTAACCTAGCTATTTAGGTAATGTGGGAGGGATTTGCTGAAGAAGTGAGATGGACCTATTCTGCCACATGTAGGAGGCAAAACCTGCTATAGAAATGTATTGTGTGAGGCAGAAATCTAACTTTAGGACTCATTTTTTGTGGTTTACCTTCTCTAATGGTTTTTCCCACTTATTTCTTAGCTTTTTAATCTGGTTTATTTTGAGTTGTCTTTAGATTTGTATTCAGTTCATATTTATGAAGCATGAACTATGTGCTAGATCCTATAATGACAGGTGCTCAAGGAATTTTATCTCATTTAAGACAATCCTACAATAAACCTGTGTATTAGGTATTTTTATCATTTTTCAAAGCAGGTGGAAATAGAGGTTCTGAGTAACAGAGTAAGTCAGTGACAGAATGAGGACTCAAATTTGGTTCTTCGAGTTCTGAGTCAGGTTCACTCCACTTTGCAGCCCTTAACCTGTCAGAATAATCACATATCTACTCAGTAAGAGTCATTATCATTGACTAACCCTTTTTATCTTTTTATTTTGGGGGAATAGATCTGGAGAAATGGAAAGAATGTAAGTGTGTTAGTCATTTATTGCATGTAATAAATTACTCCAAAATTTAACAGCCTAAAACAGGAATAAATATTAATCATCTCACACAATCTCTGTAAGTCAGGAATCTGGCCTGGAGTCTTTTATGAGGTTGCAGTCATTTGAAGGCTTGACTGAAACTTAGGATCTGCTTCCTAGGGGACTTGCCTAAATACCTGTCACTGCAGTGCTGCTTGTAGTCAAGAGGTCTCAGTTCTGTGCCCTGTGCACTCTCAGTAGGTTTGCTGGAGTATCCTCATAACATGACACCTTGTGTTTCAGGTGAATGAGCAGGAGAGTGTAAGGCAAAAGCTTCAGTGCCTTTTATGACCTAGTCTAGGAAGTCAACACACCATCACTTTCACAGTTTCCTATTCAGTGTGGGAGGGGACTATACAAGGTGTGAATATCAAGAGGTGAGAATCACTGAAGGCTATCTTGGAGGCTAGCTTTCACAGTCTGCCCTATGTCACCCAGTGATTTCCTTCTTCCCCATTCATCCCCTTTCCAGGCCCCCCACCCACAATTCCATCTCTAACATCAGCTCAGTGTCCAGATCACATCACCTAAATAATATCCAGGTATTATCACTATTATTCCATAAAAATTTTGCTATTTTAGATCCTCTCCTACCTGTCAGGTTATTTTTCCTCACCTTTGCTGGACATCAAATATTTAATAAGCATTAAGCATTAAGGCACCATGCTTGGAACATAAAAATTGATAAGGCAGAATTTTTATCAATGTAGAGTTATGAGTCTAATGAATGAGAGGTGTGTAAATGATTATTGTTACTTGGATGTTACATCATCACATTAAACTTACGACAAAGCAGAAGTGTCATCACTCTTAACTAACTTTGCTTTCCAACTTTTTGTCAGCTTGAAATCTCATTGTTTGTTATGACCATCTCCTTTTTCCTTTTGTATGTACTTTTTTCATTATTTCTCTCTCTGTCTTTCCATTGTTTTCATTTCCACATGGTCACTTTATCTACAGCAGGTCTTTACATAAAAGTTATTGCCCTATTCTTCTCTGAGCTCATCTTTCTTAATCTGCCCCATATGCTATGTGAGTTAGTTATACCATGAAGTACAGTTTTATATTGCCACTTGTTGGAAGACACTTAATTGCCACACCATTGCCTACTGAGTAAAAGCAGAGGCTTTTACATTTCAGACCATTTGCCCTGTGGTTCCAATATGCTTTCAAAGCATTATCCTAACTCTTAGCACTTCACTTCACACAATTGCCCTCTTGAAATTCCATGGGTGACCCCATGCTCCAGCCTTGTCTAAAATCTATGTATTTTTCAAAATGTCCTCCCTGAAGTCATTCTAGAAACTCATGGTCTGTAGTGGGAAATTGGGACTTACATAGGCTACTTTGTTTAGTGAAGTAAATCCGTACTTAATAATATGTCCTATAAGTTCAAGTAGTTGATAAGCATCCTAAAAGGAGGGACCATATCTGATTCTTTTTAGTTTCACCTGAGCCTAGCATGATACTTTGTCTCTGCATTCTGGTATTCACTAAATATTTGATGATGGCAATACTTCATATGAAATGCATTAGAGTAGGAGCAGAATCATGGGATTCTTCTCACTATATTTCTGAGACATAACATCATGGAATTAGGTCAGATTTTAACAGCAATCAAGGGAGCATTCAGATCCTTTTGCACTAGAAATTCATATAATATTAAATGAAATAAGCTGAAAGTTGGATAGGCAGTGACTACCATTGTGATAGAATTTGGCCTCACTTTTCTGAATGGACAGCCAAATGGGTCAGAGAATCTTGGAAAAAGATACTATAATGGATTTCACTTGGCTTTAGGGACTAGGAAGAGGATCTTATGGCTGGTACAACTATGAGGAATGAGCAAAGAAAGCAGAAGGAGTAGACATCACAATCTATGATTATTTTTAAGATTTCATTATCAAACACATGAGCAGCTTCAATAAAAGTAAATCAAACTTGATGCCCTGGCTGGCATGGCTCAGTGGATTGAGTGCCAGGCTGTGAAGCAAATGGTCACCAGTTCAATTCTTAGTCAGGGCACATGCCTGGCTTGCAGGCCAGGTCCCCAGTGGGGGGCACATGAAAGGCAACCACACACTGATGTTTTTTCCCTCTGTTTCTTCCTCCCTTCCCTTCTCTCTAAAAATAAATAAATAAAATCATTAAAAAATAAATCAAACTTGAACGAGGCAAATTGTTTACATTTATTTTAATTCTCATGATAAAAGATATAAAAGTTATCCTGCAAGAAGCCTAGATTTTTCACAGGGACGATGAAACCCAAGGGTCTAGTTTTTGTCATGCTCCAGGCATTTCCATTAAAAGTTGATCGTAACTGTGTTTAGATGAGCTTTGTGGAGCACAAAGGAGTAGGGAAAACCTGTCCCCTCTTTGCTACTTGGAGAAGAATGGCTACACAGGGAAACAGTGCTTTTTTAAAGTATTTATTAAAGTTTTGTTTGCAGCAGATTATTTTCCTTCCTGTGAAAAACATCGTTTCACTGACAAATTGCCCAAATCTACACAGTGCAATGGAATGGTTTGGCTGAGTTAGCTTCTTCAAGGAGGCAGCAGATGATCATTAAGCGTTCAATACGTGCTCCAAGTTGAGCCATATTTTATGTTGACTACACATAGTGTGTTCTTTGGGTTTTCCTGAAAAAATCTGCAGAGTAAAGGTAGTTTGAATTATACATCCTGATTAATTTATTTTTAAAGTTTCAGAAGAAGACAAAGAAGAACAAAATCTCTGATGTTTCTACTATATCAATACAACTAACATTCTTAGTATATTTTTTCCAAAAAATGTACTGTGTAGATTTTCCCTTATAATTTTGATCAAATATAATATAATATTGAGTTTTTCAACTTATCATATATATATTTTTTATATTTTTATACTCTTTGTAATTATATAATATGGCTACACAATACTCCATTGAGATGATATAATAAAGTTGATCAATCACTTCCTTATAGTAGATTCTTAGGTTATTGTCTCCTTAATTAACATTACCAGTTTCTCATTAACATTAATAATAAGTCCTGTCATGCCCTTCACCAGAGAACTGCCCTGCACCTTTGTTGGGAACAGCCCTGCTTGGTTTCAGAAGCTGTAACCCCATCATGGCTAAGGCTGAGTGAGTGACCTTCAGACCATAAGCCACTAAGGAGACAAAGTTTATCTCCCTGGCAGGGCTGCTGCCTCTGCTCCTTTTACTTCACCCTGCCTGACCCCCAGTGCTTGATCGGTTAGCCAGTGACAGGTAAGATTCCCCAAGGGGCAAATGACCTAAGATAGGCACGATCATGGGGAAGCCCCAGGGAAGGACTTGGGGGGCTATAGCAAGAGGGGGTAATGGACCCTCGACCCTTGGCTTTGATATAGCCTGGATCTCTTGGCTGCCTTACTTCCCCTGCCTGACTTAAGCCTGAAGCAATGCCTTAAACCTGAAACAATGCCAATGGTGGGTGCAGTCCTGTGCTGCAAAGGGCGGGTTCCCTAGGGTGATCAGGCCTAAGAAAGAATATGTAAAATCCTGTGAAACCTGCTTTGTTTAGAATGCTCTCAGTTAAATGATAAAGGTCTGAGCAGGAAATGAGTTTGTTTCCCAAAGTTTTGTAACCCTTTAGCTAACAGACCCTCACTCAGAATAGGCCCTCAGAGTTCTTTGTATGTTATCTATTGTTTGATCCTTACTGCCTAATAATGATTAATGAGCCTTACTGCCTAATAATGATTCATGAGCTTTACCTGTATTCCTGTGCAAAACAAACCCAATAAAAGCCCATTGAGGAAAAGGCTCTTGGCCTTTCTCCTTTGAGAGATTGGCCACCTTTCCTCCCCAAGCAGATCATGTCTGGGTAGACTTATTCTCATCTGTGGTGGCTGCGGGGGGGTTGCGGGCAGAGCCCCCCCCCCAACACCTTTTGGAAGCACATCCTGAGAAAGAGGCTGTATTGATGAAAGAGGGAAACCATGAATAATGGGGAATGGTTATAAGAGTGGGGCATGTTTAGCCTAGAAAATAGGAAACTTGGATATTTTGTACAAGGGCAGACACCCCTTGTACCTTGTATGAGATATACTTTACCTATAGCTGCAAGGGAAGTGTTATGATCAAGGACTTTAGATAAAGAAAGGAAAACAACTATCCAGGCTGAGATGCATATCCTAATAATTGGAGCTATCCCAAAATGGAATGGGCTGCTTTTGGGGGGCACTGAATTAATTGCCTGTCATTGGAGATACTCAATTACCACTAAGGGTTTTAGAGAAACCTTGAGTTATGGAGAGCTCTTCCAGTATTCTCTTAATTCCTCGATCCTTTAAGTGTTTGTGTCTGGGCTATCATTCTCTTGTATGTTTCAACGTTGATTTCAATATTCACTTTTTTAATTCTTGTGAGCTAGAATAGGTGCAAGAAGAGTTGCTTTACTGGAAGAGAGGGCAGGTCTAGAAAAACAGTGGTGTGTATTGGAAACTGATGAGGGAATGTAACATGGTCATTTAAGAGTTGATATCATCCCTATATTATAATGATAAATCTGTCATTATACATTTGTCTAAACCCATTGAATTTACAACTCTAAGAGTGCATGCTAAGGTAAACTATAGATATTGGATGATTATGGTGTGTTAATATAGGATTATGCTTTGTAAAGAGTGTGCCATTCTGGTGAGTTATGTTGATAATGCAGGGGGGCAGGGATATGCGTGTGTGGGAGCAAGTGGAAATTCTATCTTTCAGTTTTGTAAACCTAAAACTGTTTAAAAAGGTAGTCTTTTAAGAAGTGGGGGAAAAGAGGAATGATATCATGACTGGAAGCTGACATCACCAATTAAAACCAGTATTCTTCTCATAAGACTTTAAGATTCATTCTACTCTTTTTAAAATAGTAACAAAGATTTGTTGAACTGTGCCATTTGCCCTTATCTAAGCTTATTTCACTCCCCATCCTATGAAAATGGCATGCATTTATTTTTTTAAGTTGTATTTTATTGATTATGCTATTACAGTTGTCCCAGTTTTCCCCCTTTGCTCCCCTCCATCCAGCACCCCCTACTCCCTCAGGAAATCCTCACACCATAGTTCATGTCCATGGGTCATGCATATGTTCTTTGGTACTTCATTTCCTGTACTGTATTTTACATCCCCATGACCATTCTGTAAGTACCTATTTGTACTTCTTAATCCTCTGACATCTTCACCCATTCCCCCACAACTCCCCCTATCTGGCAACCATCAAAATCTCTCCATGATTCTGTCTCTGTTCTTCTTGTTTGCTTTGTTTGTTCTTTAGATCCAATTATTAATAGATATGTATTTATTTCTATGTTACTATTCATAGTTTTGTTTTTTTTCTTCTTATTAAATAAGTCCCTTTAACATTTCACATAACAACGGTTTAGTGATGAAGAACTCCTTTACATTTTTCTTATCTGGGAAACTCTTTATCTGCTCTTCAATTCTAAATGATATCTTTGCTGGGTAAGCAATCTTGGCTGTAGGTCCCTGCTTTTCTTGTGTTCTTTATTTTAATTAGTGTATCCTTCATTTCTAACTGGCTGGCTTTTATGCTGTTGAGGTCTGTACTAAATTCCTTGAGCATCCTTATAACCAGTGTTTTGAGCTCTACATTGGATAGATTGTTTATCTCCAGTTCTTTTTCCGGAGTTTTGATCTGTTCTTTCATTTGGGCTACGTTTCTTTATTTCCTCATTTTGGCAGCCTCCCCATGTTTGTTTATATATTAAGTAGAACTGCTATGACTCCCTGTCTTGGTAGCATGGCCTAATGTAGTAGGTGTCCTGTAGGGTCCAGTGGCACAGTCTCCCCTATCACCCGAGCTGTGTACTTGAGGTGCCCCTTCATGTGGGCTGAGACACCCTCTTCTTGTAGTTGAGCCTTGATTACTGTTGGCAGGTCAATGGGAGGATTTACCCAGGCCAGTTAGCTTCAAGGACTGGCTGTGACCACTGTTCACCAACCTGCACCCTCCATGGAAGATCAGCTGTGCAGGGGCTGGTTGGTGGTGCTCCTACATGGTCTGTAGTTGTCTACTAGGTGCACAGGCCCTGGTGTTTCCTGGGTGGTGCAGACCAAGATCAGCCTCCACCTGTGTTTTGCCTGGGGACACCCTGTCTGAACTATGAAACAATTAGAAATGGCTGCTACTAGTGCTGGGCTTGGAGATTCTCAGGCAAATCCAAGCTGTGAATCTAGGCTGGTTGCTGCTCATGCTGGCCTGGGGCTCCTTAGCAAGAGGTGTGGGAGACTGGGAGCCCTTTGAGACTGGCTTTTGCTTGTTTAACAGGATATAGGAAGTTGTGAAGCATGAGCCAAGGCCACCCATTCATATGGAAAAGTAGCTTGGGTGGGCCCATAAGTTATGTGGGATGGTGTCTCTGGGGATCTTTAGAGTGAGGCAAACAGTGTGAACCAGGTTGATTGAGTCTCAGATATGGCACCAGTTTCTGGCTCTGTGGCTCTGTGGGCAGAGGGTTCAGAAAAGGGACAATGGCCCACCTTTCTGTCTGGGAGAAGGCTGTCCCCCAGTTCTCATTCTGATGCCAGATAATTCACTTTCTGTATGCCACTGGTGCTTTTCAAGCTGCTGCCTCAGTGATGGAGCTCAGAAAGAGCAAGTCTGATTAAGTTTGTGTGTGGATTCTTTAAGAGAAACTGCTTGGGACTCCAGAAGTTTCTTCTACCTACTCAATCCCTGCTGGTTTTTGCAGCCAGAAGTTATGGGGGCTTATGTACCTGGCACTAGAACTGGGCTGGTGGAACTGGTGTGGGGCTGGAACTCCTCGCTCCCCAGACATTTTTCCCGAATTTTTAGCCACCACATGTGGATGTGGGATCAGCCCATTCCATGTCTTTACCCCTCCTACCAGTCTAGATGGTTGTAGTTGCTTTAATTCCATAGTTGTCAGACTCCCATTCAACTCAATTTCTGATGGTTCTGAGTGATGGTTGTTCTATATTTTAGTTGTAATTTTGATGTGGTTGTGTGAGGAGGTGAATCATTTTTCCCTATGCTGCCATCTTGACCTGGCTTGCATTTCTAAAACAGATGGAGGATTAATGTGCATAGAACAAAGTGATCCAAGTAACCCACAAGGTGACACATGTTGTTTCTTTATGTCTCCTTAATTTACAATACTATATGTTTTGATAAACCAGAATGATGATTTTTACCTCTGATTTCCTCAAAATATTATAAACTCCTTTGGAGTGGGTATGATTGTTATTTTTCCAGTGTCTTTTTCAATGGGGCAGAAAGGATATTTCTTTTTTAAACATTTTTGGAAATGTGTATTTTTGTTTCATTCTTGTCATTTGTCTGGTTCTTCATAAGCAAAAAAACTTGTCTTTGCACTTATGCATTTAGGTTGCATCATTTTTGTTTAAACAATTTAAAGAAGTTTCTGCTATTTCTTTGCTCATTCTCAGACTACAACTTTTGTTCCTACAGACATCTCTTTCTGACCTTCAGATTTTCTGAACATTATACCTCTTTTCCTAGCTGACGGAGGTCATGCCTATGTTGTTATTAATATCTAGAGTTCTGGTATAGCAAATATTAGATCTGAAGGAAGGTATATTCTAAATTTTAATAAAAATTACTATGCTAAGCCATATTATTTTTAAAGGCTTAGGGATTTTGAAAGCTTCTAGAAACTCACTCTTAATTCTAAAAAGGAGTGATTATTTCTAGAAATGATAAGGCATCTGACAGTTTAACACCATTAATCAAGGGAACACAAATCATTTTATTTTTTTCAAAAACTTTATCTAATCACTAATGTTTACTTGTTTCATTAAAATATCTATTTGGAACTTCATTTTCCATGTACTGTTTCACTCAGAAAAATTTCCCTCATTGGGCCTTTAGAGATCCCCCTACATTGTACTTGTTGGTGCTCACTCTAGCTGGGGAACTGGCAAGTCTGGAAAGCGTGTGTTAGCAAAGATGTAATGTTTATTGGGTGAATAGTAAACATTAGGTGAATTTTGCACTGCTTTCTTTGGGGGGCGGGTGGAGCATAGTTTGAATCAACTTTTTTTAAAGATTTTTAAAAAGATTTTATTTATTTATTTTTTTTAGAGAGGGAAGGGAGGGAGAAAGAGAGAGAGAAACATCAATGTGCGGTTGCTGGGGGCTGTGGCCTGCAACCCAGGCATATGCCCTGACTGGGAATCGAACCTGCGATGCTTTGGTTTGCTGAATCAACTTTTTGTATGTGTTTGCAGTTAATGGCTTTCCTAGTCCAGTTCTTTTTTGTTCATTACAATTTTATTAAACTAGAATGTACCCTGCTGTAGCTATTTGCTTCTTTCTCTTTTTTTTTCATTTATTCACCATTAATGGTGTTCCCTACTGGGTCTAGATATTGGGCTGCAGGCCAGGAATACAAAAAGAGAAAACATGACTCTATTCAAGGAACAAACTTTTGGTTGGACAGTATAGAGGCCACAAGAAATTGTTGAGTCTTCTCTGTGTCTGTTTTAAGGTTTTATAATGGTAAGTATAATTATAAACTTTCTTAAATTGTGATGCTGTGAGAAAGCAGCATTTGTCTGTGTAGACATATTTTTTCCCAGCTTTATTGAACTATAATCTACACATGATCATTTGATATACACATGTATTATGAAATGACCACCACTATTAAGTTAATGAACACATCTCCCCTCATGTAGTTAGCCTTTCTTTGGTGGGTTGGGGCCAGGGATGAAATATTCAGTGAAACTCACAAGAAACTCACTTTTACTTTTCTCATATGTAGCATGGCCATGGAGTACCTAGTTGGGAGTTATCTGTATTTTCCCTCCATTCTGTGAATAAATCACAATTTCTCTGTTTTGGGGGTAACAGCTTTCATATTAATGATTAGAAGTCATTAAATCAGCCCCTTATTGGAGTTCTTTATGTCTTCAACTACTTTGTGGCCACTCTAGATATTTCATAATCAAACCTAAATACTTAGCAATGAAGTTCTTGTAATTCCTTCCCATTCCATTTCTCATCCTGAATTAAACCAGGTAAACTGTCTAAGGAATGCCTCTTTGTCGTATCAGACCCCATTGTGTCAATAATTGGAAACTCATTCCTAACACCAGATTTCTGAAGATTTTTTTATTTAGCAGAATATCTGGCTTTTTTTGTAGGTTATGGAATTCATTTTCACTCTCTTCAGTTTCAGATTTGGAAATCACTGGGATTTTTCTATGTGGTATATTGAGTCTTTTGAAACTGCATGTATTTAACAACCAAATATCCCAAGTAAATAATTGAATTAATATCAAGAATAAAAGTACTGGCCTGTGACATTATTAAGTACTGACCTCAGCCGTCCTCTTGGCTGTCCCAAGTGGATCACTGCTAACATCCAGTGGACACTTTGGGGGTCACTGTTGGCCCATCTGTCTTCTGAAGCCTGTGGGTCCCATGCAGTGAGTGCAGTGTAGTGTCACCAAGTACAGCATATAAACAAAGAAATGTTTTTTTCATTCGCACCCTTTACCAATAGACCTTTTCCTTCTTCCATACCCACAGTTTTCTCTACTCTCATAACAGAAATTGACAGGCTTAGGCACACTTCATAGAGTGGAATGGTTTCAAAGAATATGTTCTATAGTAAATAGGTTTAGAGAACTATGGGTAATAGCAATATCATTTTGCAGAAGGGATCCATCCCACTGCTATTTAATTAAAATCTTTCTGCTGATGGAAAGTTTGCTCTCTGGTGTTTTCTTTAATGCATTCATGATGCATCTGTTTGGGCTCCCTTGCTAGAGATATCTTTCATTATAATCTGCCTACCTAAGTTTGTAATTAAAATTCTAAAGTAAAATTTCCAGTGGCAAATTGCCAGAGGGCCCAGTGAACTTGTCTTGTTTCTCTGAAGGAAATCATTCTTTGAAAACTTTGGTTTTATGCTTTGATCATTTTATTATTTTGAAGCTTTTCTGTGTACACATAGGTATATACACTGATGGGGTAGTTTGAAGACGAAGAGTGGCTTTTTCTTTGATATCACCAATTTCTGCCTGTTTCTGTGAAATTAGAAATAGATAACACTAAGTGTGTCGCATTTTTGTAAGGTAGGAAAACGGTAAATAAAATATTTATTTCAAGACAAGTACCTTCAGGCTTTGTTGATCTACTTAAGACATCATGAGAACACTAAGAAAACAAAAGAAAGAAAAACCCTTAGAGATGCTTAGTAGAAATAATATCTGTTTTGTGTTG
This sequence comes from Phyllostomus hastatus, assembly GCF_019186645.2. Classification (NCBI taxonomy): domain Eukaryota; kingdom Metazoa; phylum Chordata; class Mammalia; order Chiroptera; family Phyllostomidae; genus Phyllostomus; species Phyllostomus hastatus. The sequence continues at coordinate 13,104,414 of NW_025334038.1, forward strand.
GTCAAGAATGTTCTTTCAAATTTCCTTGTGGTTTATGCAATAAAAGATATAAAAACACCTTTTGCATTTTAATTAAATTTGGAGTGTTGTCTTTTGGGAAGAATGAGATGAGATAGGATTAGAGTAAATTCTTTCAGATCTCCTGAATCTAATGAGCAAATTATTATTGGTCAATGCCAAACCATAACAAGTGAAAACTTATAAAAGATAATGGAAGAGATTGCTAGAATTTTTATAGGCTTATAAACATGCTGTATTATTTTTATGTCAACTGTGGACACATTTTTCAATAAGTTTCTTTGCAATGGTGGATGCATAATTAATCAAGAGAACACAAAGCTATATTTACAGTTTATCTAGATAATTCTGTTGACATTAAATATTTATAATCTTACACTACAGAAAATATTAATGAGCAATTAAGTATTTTTTTTTAAATTTGAAAGGTCAATAGCTTGAGAAGGGGATGTTATCTTGTTCACACATTCTAGGTATACCAAATTCTTATAAAGCTTTTTAGAATAACTGTTACATGTGTAAGCCTACAAAAAAATCACTGTCTCTCTTCCTTTATATATAGATATATGTATATATGTATATCTGTATATTGGTATATGTATGTATATATCTGTATATCTATTGACCATAGATATATATGTATATATATCTATATATAAATACAGATATATTTTGTTATATATTTACATATATATAAAACATTGTAAATAAATATTTATTTGTAAAATCTGGTTAAAAGAGATTATCAAGTTCTTTCCTACAACTTTAAGAAGAATGGACTATAGACTAATATAATGTACCTATTTTATTTCTTAAAATATCTACAGAAATAATTGTACTTACTTTATTACTTTCTAAAATTCAATGTTTTCAAATTGAATGCATTTTCTTTTTACAATTAACCTAAGCTCCTCCAAACAGATTATAAAGATTTCATTTTTTTTCCTCTGGTGACTACCTTATGTTTTTTCATATTATTTCCATTAAACTTTTTAACTTTCATTTTTCTACTTTGTAAAAAAAAAAGTCCTTCACTTGATGATTTAAAAGTGTAGAAAACATATAACTTTTTCTCTTCTTCTGTTCTTTGGGGATGATAGAGTGGTATGTTTGTAATTTATTTATAAAGTAACAGGAATTTTTCAGCTATTTGCCATCACCAAAATGATTTTCGGGGTTTCACAACTACTAAATTAAGTTTACTCAGAACAGAGGAGGGAATTCAGAAACCCAAACTAAAAGAAACATAACATTATAAAGTTTATCATTGGCCTGTGCAAAAACTAACTTAAATGTTATTTGAGAGATAACCTCTTGCTGTTCTTAATTTAAATAATTTCCATTTGACTATAAGCTAAAAAAGTTAAAATGAAAAATTTGTATTTTAATCAGCAATTTTCTTTTTGCTTTAAATACAAAGATTAGGATCTTTACAACATATCTTATTGAAGCATATTAGCATTCAGTAGTAATAGTAGTTGTTGAATAATAATGCAAGGAAGGTGCTAAGATAAAAAGTAGGAAGTTATACATTTTAGAAGCCAGTCCTTTTAGATAAATTTTGGTTTTTTATTTCATAATTTTATTTTTTAATAACAGTCAAAAACTTTATGTTTAGAATCTATTTTGTGCTTTTAAAAAAAGTAAATGAAATACTAGGACCAAGTAGCTTTACTAGCAAACTCTATCATAAGTGTTCAAAGAAGATTTGGTATCTATTCTTCCCAAACTCTCCCAAAAAATTGAAGAAGAGGGAGTTCTTCCTAATACATATTATGAAGCAAACAAAACTGTGATACCAAAATCTGGCAAGAAAAACACACACAAAAGAAAACTATAGACCATTATATCTGATGAATACAGGCACAAAAATCCTAAACAAAATACTAGCAAATCAAATAGAACAATACGCTAAAAAAACACTGTATGACGATCAAGTGGGATTCATTCCAGAGGCACAAGGATGGTTCAACACAGACAAATATATCAATGTAATACACCACATTAACCAAACAAAGGATAAAAATATGATATAATTTTGCATCTATCTTATCAATAGATGAAAAAAGTATTTGATAAGATACAACATCATTTATGAGTAAAACACTCAGTAAAATGGGTTTAGAAGGAAAGCACCTAAACAAAATAGAGGCCATATATGACAAACCCTCAGCTAATATCATACTCAATAGTGCAAAACTAAAAGCTTTTCCTCTAAGAGCAGGAACAAGACAAGAGTGTCCACTCTCACCACTCTTACTTAACATGGTTCTGGAAGTTATAGCCAGAGCAGTCAGGCAAGAAAAAGAAATAAAAGGCATCAAAATTGGGAATGAAAAAGTAAAAGTGTCACTTTCTGCAGATGACATGATTCTATACAAGGGGGTCAAAAGTAGGTTTACACTTGTACATACTCAAAACAGTGTTTATTCTTGTGTTATTTATGAATTATTGTATTATTTTCAATATGAACAACTTTAAACTTAATTTTGTCCAACCCTGTATATAGAAAACCCTAAAAACTCCACCAAAAATTACTAGAAATAATAAAAAGTGCAGTAAATTTGCAGGATACAAAATCAGTGTACAAAAATCCACTACATTCCTATATAGTAACAATGAAATTTCAGAAAAAGAAATAAAAAAGTAATTCCTTCTGATTTGAAACAAAAAGAATACAACACTTAGGAGTAAGCTTAACAAAGGATGTGAAGGACCTACATACTACACTTACAAGCATTGTTAAAACATATTGAAAAAGACATGAGGAAATGGGTATACCATGTTCATGGATTGGAAGAAACAACATGGGTAAAATGTCCACACTACCCAAAGCAATGTATAGATTTAATGCAATCTTCATAAAAATTCCAATGCTATCTTTTTTATTTAAAGAAATAAAGCAAAAAGCCATCAAATTTGTGTGGAACTATAAAAGACCCAGATGAGCCAAAGTAATCCTGAAAAAAAAGAATGAAGCTGGAGATATCACACTATCTGACTTTAAATTATATGACAGAGCTACAATAATCAAATTAGCATAGTATTGGCAGGAAAACAGACACACAGAACAATGGAACAAATAATTTTTAAAATATGTATGTATATATGTATATATTTATTTATTTATTTATTTATTTTTGGAGAGAGCGGAAGGGAGCAAAAAGGAGAGGGAGAGAAACATCAATGTGTGAGAGAAACATTAATCAATTGTTTCTCATACATGCCCCAACCAGAGACCAAACCCGAAACCCAGGCATGTGCCCTGACTAGGCATCAAACCAGCCACCTTTTGCTTTGTGGGACAATGCTATAACAACTGAGCCACACCAGTCAGGCCTATGGGCAAATAATTTTTGACAGAGGAGCCAAAAACACATAATGGAGAAAAGAAAGCCTCTTTAATAAATGGTGCTGAGAAAATTGGAAAGCCACATGCAAAAGAATGAAACTAGACTGCAGTTTGTCCCCATGTACAAAAATCAAAATGTATCAAAGACCTAAATACAAGATCTGAAACAATAAATTACCCAGAGGAAAACATAGGTACTAAACTCATGGACTTTACCTTAGAGAAGATTTTATGAATTTGACCTCAAAGGCAAGGGAAGTAAAGGCAAAAATAAATGAGTAGGACTATACCAAACTGAAAGTTTCTGCATAACAAAATAAACTGCCAACAAAACAAGAAGCATCAACCAAATGAGAGATGATATTTGCAAATAACAGCTCTGACAACAGATTAATATCCAAAATATATAAAAACCTCATACAACTCCACACCAAACTAACAAATTCAATTAAAACATGGGCAGAGGACCTGAACAGACACCTCTCTCAAGAAGACATACAAATGGCCCACAGTTATATGAAAATATGTTCAACTTCATTAGCTGTTAGGGGAATGCAAATCAAAACTACAATGAGATACTACCTCACACTTGTTAGAATAGCTGTGATCAACAAAACAAGAAATAAAAAGTATTGGAGAGATTGTGGAGAAAAATGAACTCTCATTCACTGCTGGTGGGAATGTAAACTGGTACAGTCACTGTGGAAAACAGTATGGAAGCTCCTTAAAAAATTAGGAATAGAGTTACCATATGACCCAGCAATCCCTCTTCTGGGTATGTACCCCAAAATCTTGAAAACATTTATCCACAAAGGTATATGTACCCCTATGTTCATTGCAGCACTATTAATGGTGGCCAAGATGTGGAAACAACCAAAGTGTCCTTTGAAAGATGACTGGATAAAGAAGATGCAGTACATATATATAGTGGAATATTACTCAGCCATAAGAAAAAGGTGAAATATTGCCACTTGTGACAACATAGATGCATCTTGAGAATATTATGCTAAGCAAAGTAAATCAGACAGAAAAAGCTAAGAACCATGTAATTTCACTCATATGTGGAATATAAAACTGAAACTCATAGACACAGACAACAGTATGGTGGTTACCAGAGGGAAGGGGAGTGGGGGTAGTGAAGGGTAAAGGGAGCCAAATGTATGGTGACAGAAGGTGATTCGACTTTGGGTGGTGAGAACACAGCAATATACACATCATGTATCATGCAAATTTATACTTGAAACCTATATAATCTTATAAATCAAGTCATCCCTATAAATTTATTTTTTTTTAAAAAAGGATGGTTGGAAAAAATAAAATTAAAAAGTAAATGAAAAAACTTTTAAAAATATGAAAATATGATTCTTTAAAAAAAACAGAGTCAGCACTTTTAGTTCAGTTCTGTGTGTTGGATAAGACCCCATACCTGTGTGTTTGAATATTTTATATATGTTCCAAATATTAGAATTTTCTACATCACTTTTAATATATTTCAAAGCAGTCTAGTTTTTCAGGCATATGGTCTTCTCTAATCATCTGTCTCTTATTGCATGCTAAAGAAACTTGATCAAATTTATGGTCCAAGGTCAAGAAAACTTAAGTAGAAAAACAGCTATAAGTATAGATTCCATAATCTTTTTATTAATTTAGTAAATTTTTATTGAATATTTACTGATTTCCAGGCAATGTATGAGGCACTGGGCATAAAACAGTGACCACCAAGGTAAAGTATGCCTATAATACTGTACTTGAGGAAATGAAAATGAACAAATAAACCAATATGTACTAGATTGTCAGATATTGATCTTTTCTACGTGTTAAGAACAAACAACAAATAAATGTTAAGAGGATAGAGTGATTGCAACTGTGATGAACAGCTTGTGGTCTGGGAAGGCCTTTGAGAATAATTAGGTGAGGAAGCAAGCCATGTGCACACCTAAAGAAAAATAGTACAAGGACTTTGAGAAGGTGTATCCTTGAAGGACAAGAGAAAGACCAGTGTGTCTAGACTAGATGAGTGAACGGAGGCTAGAAAGAAGGACAGGAGGCAAAAGCCCAACCTGGAAAGTCTTTACATTTTATTCTGCAGTGGGAAGCCATGAGATGATTTTTAAGGAGGGAAGTGCAGTTTTCTTTTTAAAAGGTTACTCTGGATTTTTCTATAAAGAATACATAAAAGGAAACTATGAGCAAAAGCAGAAAAGCCAATTAGGCTGATGCAGTAGCTCAGGGGAGAAATGATGATAGATTGCACTAGGAAGGTAGTAGCAAAAAACATGGGAAATGCCTTCATACTCATAGATTGTGAAGGTGTTTCCAACTAGGTTTGCTCGAGGATGGTTTTCAGATGCTAGAACAAGGACTTCAGGACAACTGGGTTGTCCTGGGTTCTTGGTCTGTTAAAGTGTGGTGCCATTATTGAGATAGGGACGCTGAGGGAAGAAGGAAGCTGTAGGCTACACAGGGAAGCTATGAGCTCTGTTACGCATGCTACATGTGAGTTACCTATCAGACACTCATGTGGAGATGTTCAGTGCTAAGCTGGGTGTACAAGTTCAGGAACAAGCCAGGACTAGAGATGTGAGAAAGGATATGGAGAAATGGGAATCATGAGGCATGGTATTTAAAGCTGAGGAACTCTCCAAACACAACCGCTGGGGAAGTGGGCAAAGTGACAGGGAAAGGAGACTGAGGACAGAGTCAGAGAGATGAATTTAGAGGTCAGAATGAGAGAAAATACTAGAAAAGGAGGCTGAGAAAAAGTGGCTAGTAAAACGTACAAAAGTGAGAAAAGCTTGGTGATCTTGTCTCAAGTGAAAAAAAAGTGATTAAGAAAGAGGGAGTGGAAGATTTGTGTACCAAAAGGAATGCTAAGGGGTAATGAGAACATGATTCCATGAGGTAATAAGATTTTCCATGAGTTGATAATGAGGTAGTTCTAAAATTATAGCAGTATATCCATAACTTCAGAACTAGGGAGGTCTTGACAACTGCATAGGTATGGCTACATACATCTATTCTTATTTTAGACTAGGTCTGTATAAATGGACTTGTTTTCACTGGGGATTTGAGACAGCACCCTTTCTTCACTGCAGTGCCACTTATAAAAATGACAACAGACATGTTACTTTTCTTTGAATAAGGCAAATATAGGGAATACACCAACCTCACCTACTTAGAAATAGAGACATCCACACTCAGGTTTATAGAGAGTTTCAGAGTACTGCTTGAATCATGGGAGAAGCTGTGTAGAGGTGCACTCACTCAAAAAAGTTATGTCTAGGGACATGGATACTGAAGGAGTCATAGTTGCTTTTAGCTCATGTAACAGAGAGCACAGAACAGTGTCTTAAAACAAGACATTTATTTTTCTCACAAAGCAGAAAGTTCAAAGGTTGACAATCTAGGGCAGTTGCTGAAGCTCCATAATGCCCTGGAGTCTCAGGCTTCTTCTCCATTTCTGCTTCAGCATCTTCATGCTCTCAAGGTGACTGTTGTACCTCCAGGCAGTTTATCTGCTTTCCAGGCAGGCATAATGGGAAAGGAGGTAATGGCAAAGAATGACACTTTCACACTTTCTCCTTTGGGGTTTTATATTTGATTTGGAGAAGGGAAGACCTTCCCCCAGCCTCATCCTCTTAACACTTGAGACATTGCAAATCATTGGCAGGAACTGTCATGAGGCCACTATAGGTGCAAAGAAATCTGGTGCAAAGAAATATACAATGTCATGTATATGTGAATAGGTATTTACATAGTTAATCAGGGTAGGCAGACATTCTGAAGAAGTTGTAGTTCTAGAAGAAAGGGAGAATACAGCAATGTCTGCCGCAGCTGTAGTCTTAAAGGTTTTGTCAAACTGTCAAACCTGTTTCAAGCTCTGTTTCTGTCTTTTGTGTTCTATGGCAAAAGTTTGTTCAGAGATATGTCAAACATTTGTGTAGACTTTGTGCAAAATTTTCTGTGGCCTCACGACATGAAGCAAATGTATTGCAATTATTAATACAGCAACCCCAAACCACAAGGTTGTGTATTTTAATGGCATGTTTGCAGGTATCCTGTGCTTAAATTGATGCAATTTAGGATTCTGCAGAGTGAGGTGCATAGAGGAAGAGGTTGGTGGTTAAAAAGCTTGAGGAAGTTACTAGACATCATGTCATTGCAAGGCCAGAGGTAAATCTCTCATAAAATGGAGATGATAATACCTGTTTTCTCCTTCACAGGGTGTAGGAGACCATTCTGTGTGGCATGGGCCTAGCTCCCACTCGGAAATGCACAGGACCCACGCCCACGGATAGGTTCTCCTGTGGGGAATCAGGCCTGCAATGTGCCTAGGCTGCTTAGAGTCTTGCTCTTGCTAAAAAAAACCTCCTTCACCCTGAATTGAGGACATTTACTGCAAAGTAACTTCCTAAAACACATGCTAAACCTTCCAAGAATCAGTATAACTGGTTCAACCACTTTTGCCTTTTCATTTGCAAATATCCCTCTTCTGTGATGTGATTAGTGGCATTGGCTCCTTTGTTTTCTGTAAAAAGTAACCACCTAAACTGAACCTGTGCATAGTAAATGAGGACCATCATGTAATGTGCCGAGAAACTCAATAAAGGTCAGTCACTGCAAGGGCCAAGGCTTTTGCTTCCCTTGAGAGAAAAGCCATTCTGTCCCTTTTCCTCCATTGGGCTCAGTAGTTTGTGTGAATGTCTCATTTTATCCATAATGATACGGACACTGCAGGCCGGTGTCTGCATCAACAGAGTTGGTGTGAATCTTTAATGGAGCTCTTAGTACAGAGTACTTTTAGCTCTTCAGAAATAAGGCACAATTTTACAAAGTTGCGCAGTTGAAAAAAATAATCTCTCACTCCTCTGCCTCAGGGGAGGTTTACACTCAAACCATTGCTTAAATATTGTTGAAGAAAGGGTTTTCTGAATTTTGAGAGAATAATGGCAGTAGTAACAATGGTAGCCCTTTAGCGAGTACTTATTCTCTTGCTGACAGTCATCTAAGTACTTTCCATCCATTATTTTCTTTCATCCTTACCCACTGAGGGTTATGGGATCACTGCCCTCCTCATGTTGTAGTTGAGGACCCTGAGGCTCTGGGGCCAGGTGACCTGCCAGCGTTATCACATGTGATGCAGCAAACAGATTAGGGCTGTTTTGTAATCCAGCTTTGATGTTTTCTGGTGTAGGAGACATTGGAATAATTATTTAACATTCTTATGATCAGTCTCTTTTACATCTGAAAAATAGGAATAATTGCTCATAGTATTATATAAGGATTAAGTGAAATGATATATAAATTGCCTTGCAAAAGCTTCTGAGAAACATGGGGTAATAAAGGATCTACATCTTCAGAGTTAGGGAAAAGGTATGTATCAGTAGTGGGTTACAGTGTTAGTCTCTCCCATTTCAGGAAAAAACCATTGAGATGACTTGCAAGCAACTCAATGTCTCTGTGAGCTTGGACTTGTCATTTAACTTTCCATGCCTTGGTTTTCCCATCTCTAAAATGGGAGAAAATAGGAATAACTGCTGAATGGGGCTTTGGTTAGAGTTAAATGAAATATGTAATTCAATATTTTGTATATTGATAGATCATGAAAGATGAAGTTAAATGTACAACATTGTAATCAGAAATTAGGCAGATAGCTGAGAAAAAGCAAATGCTTCTGTGCTTTCTCCAGTGATTATTTAGTTAAAAATCACTTGCATTGGCAACTACCTGGAGTCTTCGTCCCAGCAGCTGAGGCGGTGTGGACAATGGGTGTCCTCACCGCAGACTGTTACTCAGCCATCTTCATTGAACTATCTTCTCTGCACAGTTGCCATGAGGTGGCACTATGGGGATAGGGATGGTCAAGTTTGCCTTTCTCCCACTCATTGCTGTTCCATTAGGCTGAAAGCAAATTGGAACTGTTTTTATTTTATTTTATATTATTATTTTAAGTTTTGTGCTTTTTTAATATTCAAGGATGAAAGCTATAAGAATACATTTAAGGGAAAATGAAATGCATATGAAGAGTAAGATACATTTTTCATAATTTGAATGGTTTTAAATGATTAGAAAACTGAGGCTAAGAGGAGAAACTATATTTTTATTTCTATTAGTATTCATCAGTTTAGAGCTAACCTTGCAAATACATTTTAGATGCTAAGATATATGGTAAATAAGTTGATCTGCAAACTCAGTGACCTTCGTGATATAAATTATTCATGCCATTGTAGATAGCACATATTTCTTGCATAATATATATTTTCACCGTAGTTACAGTATTTTTAACTTTTGTGTTATACAAAGGAGAGGGATCTAATTGTTTCTTGTTTCCTCTCATTTTGTTTGTTGTTAACTCTTGTGTGGCTTTTCAAGTAATGGGTGGAAGAATGACTCTCAGTGTCTTCCAAGGAATAATTTACTGAGTTTCAGGTATTTGGGGGAAGAGAGGTAATACAGTTTAGTGAAATAAGACAAACTTGTGTTCAGCTTCCATCCTATACTTTCCATCAAGTCAGCAGAGATTCTCATTTTACTTATGTGTGTAAACCATGCAGCATGGGAAATGGAGGAAGCTTCTTCAAGCCTGGTTTCCCATCCTCTGTTCTCAAGCTTCTTGGGAAAAGGAGTTAATGAGGTATAGGGTTATGAGTAGTACAGACTCTGAAAATGTGTGAGTGTTTTTAGGAATAGGATCACTGTGGCATCCCAGATAAGATGTTTTTTGTTGTTCATTCTCTAAGATCATATTTCAGGGTGTCTTTTTAAAAATTGTGTTAAAATCAGTGTTGGATTTCTACTGGCACTGTCCTTGTTAGTCACTGATAGCAGAGAGGTATGGTGGCTGCAGGAGTCTGGCAAGCTTTCCAAGCTCCTGCCCTGGGTTCTACCATAAAGTCATGTTTCCTGGCTTAAGTGAACAGAAAAGGAACCATAAAGACATTAGGTACCTTGGCAGAGTCTGTACATGGCTCTGGACCAGTGAGGAAATCTATGAGGAGACTGGCATTCATAGCAGCCTATGTTCCGGTATTTTTAATGTGAGTTTTTGCAGTTAAAATCCAAAGATAGAGGCAAAATTCAAAGCATTTATATATATAAATTCTTGGCTAATCTTCCAGCTCACATGTAATCTCACTGGAATTCCTATTTCTTTTATAGCTCTTTTTGGCTTCCCACCTACAGCTATTTAGAACATAGCAAATATGCTTTTGGTCCCTTATTTTTAGTTTACATTTTAATGATTTGAATACGTTTTTATACATGCTTGATGTATGTCTTCCACTAGTAAGAATGGACAGAGTCATCTCGTATACTCTGGAATTTTCTGTGATAGAAAAGTGGCCTCACAGAAAACTGATCCTGCTAGCTTATTACTCTATTAATAATTATTATAGCTTAGAATCAACTATCCTAAAACACAAATCATCACTTTTACCAAAACTTCTCTAATATTGCAGTGACTTAGATCCATCATTATACAGAAGGCCAGTTCATTTGTTTTCCCAGGAGTATATTTTTCAACTAATTTGTTCTGTAGGATTCACTAAAATGTCATATAGTTTTATGGGGATGATATTTATAGTTTTTCAGCTGCCTTAGTGGTGTCTTCTAAAAATGTCCAGACTAAAGGCTTTTATCAAATCTATATTAAATTAACTTACTTGTGTGTGCATGTATTGTGTGCATGTGCACCTGCCTGGAGAAAATGCTGTGTTGGTTTCTGAGGAAAATAATGGCCTGGCTTTAGTTCACCTTTCAGAAGTGGAGTTACTATCCATCGAGATGAAAGACTTTGGCAGACTTCAACATATCATGATGTAATTTCTAAAGCATTTGTTGTGTTGCTTCTTTAAGCAAGTGGATTTGACATCAGCAACATAAGATACCCACAGTCTAGGGTGTGTGTGTATATATACATACAAAGATCTCTAAGAGGGCACAAATCACATGGTACACAGATGCTAACTAGCATGGGAGAGCTTGCATGGGAACTGAGATTCCAGGGCTTCTAGGTGGAAAGAAGAGCTGCTTCCTACATAAATCCATAACGACCCCCATGGCCTTGTACACTCAACAGAGCAGGCACCAACAGGTCAACACGTGTGCTGTGGCTGCACTCCATTCTCAAACCACTCCAGGTGTCTCCAAGGCACTTTCCTAGCTCCTCACAGCTCCAACTCTGAATGTGAGATTGTTTCTTCACCTAGAAAGTAAGAGGGATAGTGCAGAGTATGCTTCCTGGTGGTCATATGTATGTCTGTAAGTCTCCATGTGTTCAAGGGGGGTGAACTGGCTCTGTACGTGCACACAGGCAAGGTTGCTGTCCATTGGGCTCTGGACCAGATTTCATAGTGAGAACAATTAAGGTTGTGTAATAATATACTAATTTAAAAAGGTTTTCACTTTTTCTGATTTATACAAAAATACTATATGAGCTAGCAATAGCATTGGAATAAACTGTAATGAATATCCATGTTGCGCAACCTTCAGTAAAACCATAGTTGTGGTAAACCACACTCTTGCATGTTTGCTGCAAGGAAATGTGGCCAGTTCAATTCTCTAGCCCAGAGGTTTTTGGATTGTGTCCAGTAGTGTCCCAAAGGTTTCATGAAATATTCTAACAGACCCTTGCGGACAAAGAGTCTAGCACAAGAGCCCTATTTTATTTCTACTAGAGCACTCCACTTTTATGCTTCTCAATGTTGGTATGCAATGCAGAAGTGTGAAGAAAAGCTTTTGGTTGCTTTTCCAAGTATTGCCTTCATCTCTGCCTCAAGGCAGGCCATCGGAGAGCTGTATACTTGAACTTCATTGCTTGACTCCTTGTAGATTCATTTTTACTGATTTGTACTTTACCACTGCACCCTTGGAGTTTTCTAGGAGTGCCCTGGGAGTCCACTGTACACAGATTTCCCTTATCTGTTTTATTAGTGAACATCATCTGTATTTATGAGGACTTTTGGGATATAGTCCATCAGCACTTTTGAGCAGGATCATGGATCTTCTAAAACAATAACAATAAAAAAGAATATATAATTTACTCTTACATACATTATGGCTATTATAGTAGCTACTTTTTTTCTTTGGTCACTAGGAAGCTCAGTCACCCCACTTTTAGCGTGCCTGTGGCTAAATACTCAGGGGTAATAAATTCTACCCTTGATATTATTTTATGGTTCAATGACTTTATTTCTTTTTACCTATGTCTTTTGCTGTATTTTTTCTAATACATGCATCATGGCAAATTGTTTTAGATCTCCTAACTCAGGTGGAATTTTCTTGTTATCATTTGGAAAACTCTACTTGGATATGTTATAAGCACACCATACTTAATATTTTCTAAAGGGAATTTTTGTGTCTTTTCAAACTTGCCCCCTTCTTGTTTCTCATCTTTGGTAAAGAGGTCCCATGGGTCCAGTCATCTAAGTGTGCAGTTGTGCTGTCGTTTTTTATCTTCTCTCTCTCTCATATCCCATCCAAATCCATTTAATCCAGCCTCAGCACTACCTTTCAAATTTCTCTGTATTCATCAATACTTGCCTAGATTAGTTCACTAGTTCTCTAACTGGCCTGAAGTTCATGGGTATCATTCTCCAATAATCCACTATGTACACTAATATTGGTTATTTAAAAGTCACTTTTTCTCCTATAATTCTTATTGTTATTTGCAGAATGAAGCTATATCCCTCACATAACATTCAAGGCACTTTATAATTTGCTCTGTAGCCAAAGTTCTAAATCTCACCTCCATCAGTTTCTCCCTCATCTTTTGTGTCTTTCATAGCAGCCATGAGACCACTCACCAGTCTCCAAATACAAAATGCATTTCAGGACCTTGTTCTTTTGGCAAAAAATGCCCTTCCTGGCACCTTTAAGCCCTTATATTTTCCTAAGGCTCTTCTCAAATATTTTGTGTGAGATTTCCCTCTTTTTATTGCCTCTTTTGTCAATTTTTCCATCTCACTTTCTTAATGCTACTGTTAGATCAGTCCTTACCCTATTTTAGACTTTGTTGTGTATGTGTATCTTCCTTCCCAAATCATGAGCTCCTCAAGGAGTTTGGCTGGATAGAAGGTGGAAGATACCAGGTATCTGCCAACCCTCCTTTTAAAAATCATAGTAAATGGAATAAGGGATTGTGGAGCTTCTAGAATTGATGATGTCTTCCTTGGGTAAAGATTGAAAACACAGCAATTGTATGATATGTTCTCTCCTTATGATGGAAAATTTGTAATGCCATTATGATAAAAGTTCCAGCAGTCAAAGTGAATTTTTTAAATTTATGTTCAGAAGAAACTTAACTGATTTTCTTTTTTTCTTTTAGGAATAGGCAAGTCAAGAAGCTGAACATCTGAACAATGTTTCCAAAGGGCGATTTGGCTGTCACTTGCTGGGTATGGAGGAAGATGAGGAAGCTATTTGTATTCCTTTCTCTCTTGCTGTCCCATGCAGCTCATTTGGAAGGCAAAAAGGATAATCATTTCATCTGGAAACCAGGTAGGAATGTCCTGGCTGTTCCTTTGTCCCATTTTCATTAATGAGAATAATATTCTTTACATGCCTGTTCTTATTTGTGGAGTAGTGGAAAATATCCAGAGAGGAAAAATAGATTCTTCTTCATTGTAATAAAACTTATATTTGATTTTTATTACTGCACAATTGTTGTCTCCATCCATGATGCTTGTTATTTTTCTGAACTTTCATGTTGTTGTCAATTAAAGATATGATTTCCATAGTTACATCTGCTTCTCCTTTGTCAACTATATCACCACTGTGCAGCATACTTATAGCAAAAATGACATCTGAATTTAGCTAATGTCCTGTGCTAAGAATGATATAGACCAGTTCCAAATGTCTCTTTCTTTTAGGGCAGGGGTATCAAACTCATTTTCACCTGGGGCCATATCAGCCTCTTGGTTGCCTTCAAAGGGCTGAATGTAATTTTAAGGCTATATAAATGCAACTACTCCTTAACAGTTAAGTGAGAGCTCAGTGCTGCTGCCGGATTAAACAAGGTAGAGGGCCGGATTCGGCCTGCTGGCCTTGTGTTTGCCACCTGTGTTTTAGGGTACAAACTAGTTAGCTATTTATTATTGAATGCTTTCTAGTAAACCTGTATATCTAGGTTTGAGGGCATGGAAAATTATTCTAAAACCTTGGCTCATTAGTTGTGACTATAAAATCAACTTAATGTGTTTTGTACATAACTACATTAATAAGTTGAATTGAGTTTTTATATAACTTATATCCTCCTCTAAATATTTCCTTAATTTGGCTGTAGTGAAGATCTGTTGAATTTAATTTTAAAGGCTAATAATTTATAAACTTAAATTATGAAGCCCAGATATCTTGGCTCTTTGTATCACTGATGTTTTTCTTTGCTCTAGATTTTAATTTTCTCAAAGTTCTACAATTAGATCATTTAAAAAATTTATTACTGTTTCAACAGTCCATTCTTGCAAATACAGATAACTTATATACTTAATATCTTGGAATGGGAAAATGTGATGTTGTAGAAGATGTATGATCCTCAAAGAGTTTTCATTTTAGTCTCATCATCTGTAAATTAAATAGACTGAAAATGTATTGTGTCATCATGAGAATATGTATAAAGGAGATATTTATAATATTTAAATGACTTTGCAAAAATGAAAGTAAATTATGCTTTAAAGTATATTAAGTAAAAAACCCAGCACCATTAGAGATACAGTCTGGAGGAAATTTAATTGCATTAAAGCCACTATAAGTTAATTTAATTGTGGGCTATATTATCACATTAGTAATTTGCATTTTTTACCATGGTAGTTTTAGGAAGCTGTGGAAAGAGTTCTAAAAGTCAATATTGCACTTTTATAAATTGGGTTATTTTATTTTAATCACAAAAGACTAAATATTTTATTAAATTTAAATAAGCACATTTATATGAGTGTACTCTTGTCTAAAGTTCTCAAAAAAGTGCAATTAAAATGGAAAGTAGCAAATCTGAAACACAAAGGTATAAACCCTGAGACAAAAAAAGACACCTACTAAGAAGGGCTTCTGGTTGCTAATTCAGCTAAAATTTTATAAAACAGCCTAGCATCCATTTCTGCACAGGGCCCTCTCTAGCACACTGCACCTCATGGAGAGAAGTTGATGCACTACTTGCTGCTGCACTGCACTACAGGCTGCCTCTGTACTGAACTGCCTGTCTTTGCACTGAACTGTCTTCCTGCACTGTGTTTCTGCCATCTGAGCCAGACCGTATAAAGGAGTTCCTGGAATCCTATTTGAACCAATAGGACTGAGGCTTTCCCCATCCAAGTGGAACTGTGCAGTTCTGGCCAATCAGAATTGGCTGTTCTGACTGACCTATCAGGATAGTATCTTTCGGACTAGTCAAATTGTGAGGATTTGGAGTCCTCAATTTGCATGAGAATGGACCAATCGTGGACCAGGTTTGAGGTTTCCTGTCCATATAAGCCTGCTTTCCTCTGACTTAGTGAGTACACTTTCCCTTGCCACCAGAGAATAGAAACTGCATCTCCCTGGCTGAGCTGAAACACTGAAGATGTCTCACCAGAGCAGAGCAAAGCAGACTGTCACAGAGTGGAGCAGACCAGTTCAGTGAATAAGCAGACCAGCACAGAGCCTGGCCTGGGAGCAGTTCTACAGCCATCCTGTACCATTGTTGAGCTGTTTTGCATTGAATAAAGTTTACTACTTGACTGTATGCCAAATTTGGGATTCCTGTTGGGAATGAATAGATGCCAACTACCATTAGTTGACAAAGGAGATGTTTTAAGGAAATGGGCTTATTTTGAACAAAATTTTAAAAGTAAGTCTGTTTTTCTAAAAGTAGGTCAATGGAACAAAGTGCTACAAACCTTTCCTAATATTCTACAGTGGATGACTACTTGGTAACTGTCAAACTTAACCTTCAGAGTGGGAATACATCCCATCAGACACACTGCATCATTCAAAATGAACATCGATGTCATCTCTCTCGCTTTTCCTGATATTCCTTACTTCTTTCCCTCCTTTAGGTACCTTAGAAAATTAAAAACAAAAGGTCAGACCAACTTGCATATATGAATCACACAAAGCACACACACAAATATTACTACTAT
This sequence comes from Phyllostomus hastatus, assembly GCF_019186645.2. Classification (NCBI taxonomy): domain Eukaryota; kingdom Metazoa; phylum Chordata; class Mammalia; order Chiroptera; family Phyllostomidae; genus Phyllostomus; species Phyllostomus hastatus. The sequence goes on from NW_025334038.1 coordinate 13,120,893, forward strand.
TATCATTGATTAGGGGTTAGCCAAAAAAAATGGCACATGAAAAGTAGGTAAATGAGAAGAGTTTAATAAACATTATTTGCAACAGTAGGAAAGTGTGAGCAGGTTTGAAGAACAGCTATAAAGAATTCTGGAGTGCCCATGGGCTAGTATTAATCTTTATGATTTCTGGGTCTACAGAGGCAAAGAAAGTAAATGGTTTCTAGAATTTGGGGAGAAAACTTGAAGGAGAGGTTGCCGGACAAACACTGTGACCTTTAGAGGGATATAACCAGCTTGTAGTAAAAGTAGGGCGGGGGGCCAGGGGAATGAACAACCCTTGTACTCCACACCTCCTGCCAGGGTTCTCATTGGCTTAATCATACCAGAAGCCACACCTCATTGATGTGTCCAAACAGACAGCCTCCTGGGCAGGGGGTATGGTGGAGAATGGTGGGGAATGTGGATGTAGAAATTCCAAATTCATATGTACATATATGTACATATATATGCATATATACACATACTTTATTTCATACAATTAGATTCATGCTCTGCATCCTTTTCTGCAGTTTGCTTTTTATCATATAAAAATGCTTTGGTGAATATTACTTATTAGTTCATGTGGATCAATTTCATCTTTTAATGATTACATGGTATTTTTTTTTTGTATTTGTATTCAACAATTTATTTATCCAGCACTCTGTTGCTTTATCTTTTTTCCCTATTGCTTGCAATTTTGGTGTTTTTTAGCATTTTGCTATTATAAATAATACTGACATAAATGCAAGATTATTTTAAAGATAAGTAATAAATCAGTTTGTAGATCCCTATGTCCTAGAGTAGTTCTGGGTCATCACCTTCAAAGACTCCCCCAACATCTTAGAATCTGCATATGGATGAGTTTATTATATTTCATTTGGATTTTTTAAAGTAACTGTACTGCAGTTGAAATTTGCTGAATTTTTTTTGGAGTGTGTTATCAAATCCAGCAATTCAGGTTCAATGTAATCTGGAATTGAACAAATTTCCATGGAGACCTAGTTAAATATACTTTACTTTAGAAACCTAGAAAACACTCTCTGTTTTAGACTATAGTGTCAACCACTTAAGCTCTTTAATGATATTGTTGTTTTTTCCCCCTGAGTCGATAGGTTGTATGTTAATCAACCTTATCCAAATTGAAGGGGTTTCTAAGTGAGTCCTGGATTTGGATTAACAGTGGATTGATGAATACTAAGAGAGTGATGTATGTGTTGTTAAGGATTTCAGTTCTCAGGGAGAGACTTGAGAACCTTAGGCTGTAGGGTCATTGATTTGGTAAGGTTGTTGAATGTCTGTCATCATTGTGATAAGATCTTTTGACCTGTATTTAGTGTCAGGCAATCTGTTATGCATGACAAGAAAGAAGGATCATGTCAGCAAGAATATCACATAAGCAGTGATATTTGTTGTTTTAAGTAAATTTAACTGTTCATGTCTGCATACTTTGTAGAGATGAACAGGTCATGGTTTCTGAAGTCACAGTAACTAATGGTCTCTTAAAAAATTTCTCAGTATTGGTTCTAGGAGGTTTGTTCATTCCACTAATACTTGCTGAGACCCTACAATGTGCCAAGTACTGTTATGAACACATGAAATAAATTGAGGATAAAACAGACATCCTTGGTCCTCATAACCAGGGTAATAAACACAATCAAGAAGCTCAGTAGAGAGCATGTTAGATGATATTAAGTGCCTAGAAAGAAAGATAAAGCAAGGAAGAGGAATACACAGTGATAAGTGAGAGATAGAGATTTTAAGTAAGTGGACTCTAGGGTGCCTCATTGAAAAAGTACATTTGAGTAGAGACTTGAAGGTAGTGAGGGAACCAGTCATGGGGATATCAGGATGAAGAATATTCCAGTTGGAGGGAACCAAAGGCAGAAGGCCCTGAGGCAAAAGCACGTGTGGCATGTTTGAGGACCTAAGAGAGGGCCAACATGTGGAACAGAGTGAACACAGGGATTGTGACTGTAGGTTCGGTCAGAGAAGAATGGGCCCCAAGTCAGGTATGTCCTCACAGGTCAAAATACAATTTTGGCTTTTACTCTGGGTGAGATAGAAAGGCACTGGAGAGTTTTGAGGGAGTGGTGACATGATCTGACTTTTAGTAAGATTCTAACAGAACTATGGGCAGTCAGTTGAGAATGATGGAAGGGGAGACCCATTAGGAGGCCACCATGGATAAAGAAGAGTGGTTATAACTTGCACCAAGGTCATGGCAGTGAAGGTGGTGAAAAGGGGTTGAATTTTGGATGTATATTTAAGGCCTTGGTTTTCAACCAGGGGCTATTTTTCCCAGGGTGGGAGGACACTTGGCGATATCTGGAGATATTTCTGATGGTCACAACTGGGGTGTGCTACTGAAATCTGTGAGTAAAAGCCAGGGATACTGCTAAACATCCTATGCACAGGACAGCACCCCACAACAAAGAATTACCAGGTCTCAAAATGCCAATAGTGTCAGATTAAGAAACCTCGATTTAAGGTAAAGCCATCAGGATTTACTGAGGTTTGTATGCAGGGGCATCTACAGAGGTGACACTGAGGCTTTACCCAGAGCCACTAGAAGAGTGGATTTGTCATAATTTAATATGGGCTGACTGTGAAGAAAGTGGTGTGGAGGGTATTAGGAAGTTAGTATTAGATGTATTAAAGTTTTGAGCTTGTTAGAAATTCATGTGGAGCTGTTGACTAGGTAGCCGGGTATATGGGTCAGAATTCAGGAGAGAGGTTTTTGCTAGAGATGTAAATCTGGAAGTCCCTAGCAAAAAGGTAGAATTTAAATGTGTGGCCTTAGAAATGTAGTGGTAGCCTTGAAATGTAAGATTCTGTATGTGTAGGGGATAAGTTTCCAATGTACTTCCTGTGGGGCAAGTGACATTTAAAAATTATTTTGATAAAATACAAATAACAAATGTTACCATTATAACCATTTTAAAGTATACAATCAAGTGACATTTAGTATTTTCACAGTGTGGGAAAAACATCACCATTATCTAGTTCCAGAACATTTTCATCACTCCAAATTACATTTGCAAGTGAGTTTGTAAAAAAGACTGGAAAACAAATTTTACTCTAAATAATTAGGTCTGAAAGGAAAAAAAACATATTTGTCTGTGAGAGGTTCTTTCTTCTTAACATTTTAACTTATTGGTTTAGAGAGAGAGGAAGGGAGAGAGAGAGAGAGAGTTTGTTTGTTATTTTACTTGTTTATGCATTCATTGGTTGTCCTTGAATGTGCCCTGACCAGGGATTAAACTCACAACCTTGGTGCTTGGTGTATTGGGATGATGCTCTAACCAATCAAGCTCCCTGGCTGGTGCTTGTAAGAGGTTCCTTTATCTTAAGTCATCCTGAGATGACTCTAGTATACTAGAAAGATCTAGAGCCTTGTACACAGCCAGACCCATGTTCAAATCCTGTCTCTTAAAGAGAAGACAGTTATTTAACCTCTCTGAGCTCTATTTACCCATCTGAAAGTGAAGACAATAAATACTTCACAGGACTGTTCTGAAAATTAAGAAAAATAGCATATTGAAATACCAAGTGTATAGTGATTACTCAATAAATGTGAGCTATTAGTTATCATTATTATATAATAATTTGATGTTTAAAAATTTCTTGCTTTTATGTGGTACAATTTTTGTGTACTTTTCTTCCTTAGACACACAAAAGAAGATCAGTTTGATAGCTATATAAATTTTATTAATAAATGGTCATAAGCAATCTCACTTACTTTGTAGGTCTAAAACTTTCTGTATGACAGATTCTTAGAAAGTTTTAACTTCCGTAGCTCCTTCATAGTGAATAAAAAGGGTCAGTATAATGACCTGTATTCTAAGAACTAAGTGAATAAGTTAGAATTAATTTTGAAAGAAAAAGAGACTATGAAAATGACATAAATTAAGAAAAAAGAAGCTTACATAAGTTAATATTTAATTATAGCTTACATAATAATGTTTTTTTTCATTGTTGAAACAAATTTGAGAAACAATTTACAAAATACATGTATATTTTAAGTTTAGGAATCTTAGAGAAAATAAAATGTTCTTAGTAGAGAACTAATTTTTTAATATGTGCTAGAAGTCCATGAAACATTTCTTCTGTGAAATTGATTAAATTAAAATTATTTTAATTATTTCTGTGGATATTAATTTATCTTAGAGGCATATGTATAATGAGCTCTCAATGGTGTTATTTCTGTGATATTAAAAAACAGGCATATAGCATGGGATTCATGGTTGAAAATTATAATTTTTTTCTTGTAGACTATAAGTACTAATTTTATTATGCTTCTGATAAAGTCAGAAGATATCTATATTACCTGAATAATATAAAATAAATTACTCTCCTTTTTCCCCTAAATAGCATTATAATATAGACTCCCCAAGGACAAGAATGTTTGTCAATCTTATTTATTGATAAATTCCAACTACCTAGAACATAAATAGCTGTTGCATAAAATATTCCCAGTGCATTAAGTACAGGTGGAATGAGGAGATCTGTTATTTTGTGTGTGTGTGTGTGTGTTCTTCATTTGGGCTATTTTTTGTGAGTATGTGTGTATGTGTTTCAGAAGGGTTGAGAAGTGATAAGAGTGAAGAAAAAGAAATTATGGGGACTTTAGGCCAAGATGGAGGTGTAGGCAGATACACTGTGCCTCCTCCCACAATCAAAAGAAGGACAACAAAAAATTTTAAAACAAAAAAACAACCAGGAATGACAGAAAATCAAACTCTATGGAAGTCTGACAACCAAGGAGTTAAATAAACATTCATCCAGATCAGTAGGAGGGGCAGAGATGGCCAGCCTGGCAGAGCTGGCAAGGAGGCAGTTGGCAGACTGGGCAGTCCTACATACATGTGCAGATAAGCCAGGAGGAACAACTGAGGAATGAGACAGGCCCTGCAACCCAGGGTTTCAGTGTAGGGAAATGAAAACTCAAAAACTCTGAAAAAACCTGTGGGGTTGAGGCGTCAGGAGAAACTCCCAGGGGTTTGGAGAAACTCTCCAAGGAGAGTTTGTTGGAGAGGACACTGGGTCCTAGAATGTACACAAACCCACCCACCTGGGAATCAGCACCAGAAGGGTGCTAAATTTGTTAACATGACTTATTATATCTACGTAGTTATTTTTCTCTGCTGAGCCAAGCAGGTTATGATGCTTTTGTATCTTTTTGACATTTTGCTTTACACAGAAGTTTATTTAAAAATGTCCCTTGTTTTCTTTGCTTCACTTTCTTTGAGCCTACATGCCCATTTAAAATTTTTTTGAACTAGTCATGCACTATTCCAAACTGTTCCACATGTATTCTTTGCGAACTCTTTCCAAAGCCCTTGTCCTCCTGATTGAGTCCATCCTGCTGCACCTGTTGTCTTTGGAACCCCCTTTGTTTTCTTATCTTGAACCCCATAGCTTTATTTCCTGATAGTGCTAAACTTGTCTTCTAGAACTGCTAAAATAGGGTCTTTTGGAAGTAATTTTTCACACCTGAAAGGGTCTCTGTGCTTGTCATATATTTGACTGATAGCTTGTGTGTGGAGTTCAAGGTTAAAAAGCATGTTTCCATCAGCATTTTGGAGGAAATTCTGTGTTCCAGCCTCCAGTGTTGTTTCTAAGAAGTTATTCTGATCTCAACTCTTTGTACATTATCAGTTTGTTTTCCTCTCTGGACTTATATTTCTACCCATGACATCCTGAAATTTTATGATTATATACTTGGGGGTGAGTCCTTTCTCTTTTATTGTGTTGGCCATTAGGAGGATATTTCAATTACCATGCCTATGTTCTATGGTTCTGACACTTTTTTTTCTGTGATCCGCCCCCCCACCCCCGGACCCCATTGTCTCTGTTTCTTCTGAGACTCCTTAGACATATGCTTCACTTTTCCTACTGATCCTCAACTTTTAGATAGTTTCCCTATTTTTTTGCATTTTTCTAATTTCTAAAACTTTTACTATCCTTCATCTTTCAACCCTTCCAGCTTGTTTGCTCTGCACAAGAATGTCCTCTGAAGAGTTAGATTTTGCTATTTTCTTGAAAAGATTGAGGAAAAGACAGAGGAAGGGATCTGAGGGGCTAATTCTATTTATAGACTTTTAATTATTCCCCATCATGGTACAAGCCTTACTCCTTCCTAATGTTGCTAGGTCTCACACTTTCTGAGTTGTGCAAGTATAAATTGGCTTTATCTATTGTTGTCACCAGCCTCTTCTGTAGGGGCCTACTTCAGCTTCCTTTTTATTGTCAGTTGGCTCATTGCTCCACTCTTTGCTCCCCATACTCTGGACTCATTGCTCTCTGTTCTTGACCCTTATTGAGCTAATTCTTTTAATGCCTTTACTGTCATTTCAGCGGGGTATTAGGAGCTTAGGAGGAAGTAAAAATATATATTTGCGTCATGTCCCTAAGTTAATGGAAGTCTTCTCACTTAGTTTTCTATCACTTCTACTACAGGTTATTTATTGTGAAATGGAAGGGATGTTGGAATATGTTAATTTGTGGTGATTGGCTCAGTTATTCTCTTTGAGCATGTGCTACTAAATCTGTCTATAATCAAATTAAGCAGCAACCAAACTTTGCCTAGGTTAAAATTTTAAACAATCTAATTCAAGTGTTTATTGGCTCTGTAAGATTGAGGTTGGGCTGAGTATTGGATTGGTGATTGATATAGGAATGATTTCTCCCCAGCCATCAGGACATCAATAAAGAATTTCTTTTGTAACTACATGGAAGTATCTCCTGCCAACTTTTTCTTCTATGGCAAAATTTTGATATGTAGCTTACGTTTGAATTATTCTTAACTAGGAAAACATGAGATTCTCTGCAAAGAAATGTGAAAGTCAAAGATGAAGACAAGTTAGACCCATCGAAGTGGGATTGAAATAAAATTAAAGACTAAAAGATAGTAAAGTAATAAAACTGCCTGAAAAGCTTACTTTATAAATGCCTTTACGACCATGACCTTAGGTACCATATAGCACAATTTTGGTTGGAACCCGATAAGAAAAAATAAGCCTATTTTTTTGTATGTCGATTATTGATTAACTCAATTCATATAATTACTTTGATATTTCAACAAAGTTCTTCAAACTTTACAGCTATAGATGACATCAGTATTACAGATATAAGTGCCACAAATAATATCTGAGACTCATTAGAAAAAGTAGTTCAAAAGGTATATGTGTAACACTACTTACATTCACTGCTCTCCAAGGCCAATACTATGTACTTACTGTTTAAGCTTAACTTTTTAGCAAAAGTCTCAATATGAATTAGCCATCTAATTTTATGTTTCTTTTTCAAGTTACTATGGTAACAAAACTGTGGTTAATGTAGAGAATCTCAAATGCTATTACCCTCTTACATTGATCACTTTTGCCCCAAAAGAGGAAAATAATGAACTATTGTGGAAATAAGTAGTTTTATCACCCAATATTGAATTTTATTCATGGATACACTTCACTACAAAAGTAACATAAGAAATGGTAAGGATAACATATGGATATGGGTTTGTGTGTATGAGTGTTTATTTTTCCTCAGGGTTAATAATTTTTTAATTGAATGCAGCTGCTCAAAGATTTTTGTTGTTAAGCATACACACTATATTGACAAGAAGTGGCTACATCTTAATTTTTTTTTAGAAAACCATTTGAGGCTTAATGACTTAGCTGTGTTTTTAGAGAACCTATAAACAATAAAGATGCTGACACTACACACCAGGTAGAGTAGTGGTCAGAGAGCAAACACAAGCTGTCTGGGTGCTCAGCTAAGCTGTGTATAACCTCACCTTTATGCCTTTGCTTCCTTGTTAGTAAAATGGGGATAAATAAGAAAATCTGGGTAAAACATTATTCGTATTCTCTAGTACATACTGAAATACATTTTCTGTATTCAAATAAATATAACATGATCAAACTTCTTAATAATTAAGTACTCAATTAATGCTACTTTTTATTGTTATTTAATAGTTGCTACTTTAAGAGACATTAGGCCTTCCCACCTTCTGAGTTGTAGAATACAATTTAGTTTGGATATATAAACATACACATATAATAAATTTCATTTACCTTGAAAGGTCATTTGATATTATTTTTCTTCACTTTAAAGTTTATTTTCTAAAAGAATTTTTCCATTTTATTGCTTATTTGTAGTAGCATCCTCATGCACCTTAGCTGTTTCAAATATTGGACCTCTAATATTGTACTTCCCCCTGACATTTCCATTCATATCACTACATGTTATTGTTTTCAAAGCGAAGACTATGGGATTCTATCAATACAATTGCCAGGCAGAATGCAGTCTCCAAGGGTACTTAAGAACCAAGAATGTGAGGACTGTTTGACCAAGCATTATTTTGTACTTAGATGGGTCCATAAGCTTCACTTCTTCCATAGGACAACTTGAAATGAGAAAAAGCAAGGATGTGAATGATACCTTTACATTTGGCAATAGGTCAAAAAATTATTGTATTCTAATATCTTTCCTTTTATTTGACATACATGGTCCTCACAACACCTGGGATGTTGTAGGCAGGATAAGGATCTCAATTTATACTGCAAAGGAAGAAACCAAGTTACAATAGCATAGATATTGAATGATGAAACCACAACTAGCTGGTGCCCTTTTACTACTTGGATCTTCATTTGTCAAAGTCTTTGGTTTTCTGCTTTTGAAACTTTGAATAGAGAACTGCATATGATGTTACTGTTCTCAATACACAGGCTTGTGAACCAAAAATATTACTACCTTTTTTGTATTTCTTCAGATTTTATGTTAATGGGTTATCATTTTGGTGGTTGATGATCCAGATAAATGTTTTATGTTAAGTGGAAGCTTCTATTTAGAGCATTCTATGCTGTTAAAATACTAGTTATCTTTAGCATGAAAGATTATTTTAACAACTTTATTGAAGTATAATTTGTATACCAAAAATGTACTCATTTAAAATGTGCATTTCGACTTCCAGCCAAGATGGAGGAATAGGTAGACACACAGTGCCTTCTTGCACAACCAAAAGAATGACAACAACAAACTTAAAAACAAAAACAATTAGAACTGACAGAAAATCTAACTGTATGGAAGTCCAACAACCAAGGAGTTAAAGAAGAAACATTCATCCAGACCAGTAGGAGGGGAAGAATGGGCAGCCAGGTGGAGAGGACTTGTGGCAAGGTGCTGGCTGGTAGACTGGGTGGTTCCACATATGTGTGCAGATAAACCAGGAGGAACAACTGGAGAATGAGACAGACCCTGCAACCCAGGGTTCCAATGTGGGGAAATGAAACCTCAAAAACTCTGACTGAAAAAACCTGTGGGGTTGAGGCAGCAGCAGAAACTCCCAGCCTCACAGGAGAGTTTGTTGGAGAGACCCACAGGAGTTTGTTGGAGGGTCCTAGAATGTACACAAACTCACCCACCTGGGAATCAGCACCAGAAAGGCCCAATTTGATTGTGGGTGGTGGGAGAAGTGACTGAAAGCCAGCAGAGAGCTGAACAAATGGCATTGTTCCTTCTCTGACCCCTCCCCCACAGACAGTGCCACAGTGCAGCATATTGGTTGCCCTGCCCTGGCAGATTCCTAAGGCTCCGCTCCTTACTATGTTACAGGTGTGCTGAGACCAGGAAAAAAAATGGCCCAAATGAAAGAACAGATCAAAGCTCCAGAAAAAATTACAACTAAGTGTCAAAGAGATAGCCAACCTACTAGATGCACAGTTCAAAACACTGGTTATCAGGATGCTCACAGAATTGGTTGAGTATGGTTGCAAAATAGAGGAAAAAGTGAAGGCTATGAAAAGTGAAATAAAGAAAAATGTATAGTGAACCAACATTGAAGGGAAGAAAACTGGCACTCAGATCCACAGTGTGGAGCAGAAGGAAGAAATAAACTTTCAACCAGAACAGAACGAAGAGACAAAAACTCAAAAAAATGAGGAGAGGCTTAGGAACCTATGGAACAACTTGAAATGTTCCAACATTGTAATCATAGGGGTGCCAGAAGGTGAACAGGAAGGGCAAGAAATTGAAGAATTATTTGAAAAAATAATGAAGGAGAACCTCCCCAATTCTGGCAAAGGAAATAGACTTACAGGAAGTCCAAAAAGCTCAGAGAGTCCCAAAGAAGTTGGACCCAAGGAAGAACACACCAAGGCACAGCATAATTACATTAGCCAAGGTAAAAATGAAGGAGAGAATCCTAGAAGAGGCAAGAAATAAGGAGACAGTCACCTACAATGGAGTTCCCATCAGACTGTCAGCTGATTTCTCAAAACAGACCTTACAGGCAAGAAGGGGCTGGGCTGGAAAGAAGTATTCAAAGTCATGAAAGGCAAGGACCTCCACCCAAGATTACACTATCCAGCAAAGCTGTCATTTAGAATGGAAGGGCAGATAGAGTGCTTCCCAGATAAGGTCAAGTTAAAGGAGTTCATCATCACCAAGCCCTTATTATATGAAATGTTAAAGGGGCTTATCTAAGAAAAAGAAGATTAAAATATGAACAGTAATATGACAACAAACTCATAACTGTCAACAATCGAACCTAAAAAGAAAAAATGAGCTAAGCAAACAATTAGCACAGGAACAGAATCATAGAACTGGAGGTCACATGGGGGTTATCACTGGGAAGGGGAGGGGGGAAAATGGGGGAAAAGGCTCTGGTAATAAGTAGCATAAATTGTAATTAGAAAATAGACAGGGGGAGATTAAGAATAGTATAGGGGCCCTGGCTGGTGTAGCTCAGTGGATTGAGTGTGAGCTGTGAACCAAAGCATCGCAGGTTCAATTCCCAGTCAGGGCACGTGCCTGGGTTGTGGGCCAGGTCCCCAGTGGGGGCCACATGAGAGGCAACCACACATTGATGTTTCTCTCTCTATCTTTCTCCCTCCTGTCCCCTCTCTAAAAATAAATAAATAAAATATTAAAAAAAAAGAATAGTATAGGAAATGTGGAAGCCAAAGAACTCATATGGAAGACCCATGGACATGAACTAAAGGGGAGAGAATGCAGACCGGAGGGGTGTGCACAGCAGAAGAGATTAATGGGGTGGGGGGAAATGTTACAACTGTAATAGCATAATCAATAAAATATATTTAGAAATATAAATTTCAATTATTTTACTACATTTTCCAAGTTGTGCAACCATCACTGCAATGTAACTTTACAGTTAATCCTGTTCCCACCCAGGCCTTAGACAACCACTGATCCAGTCCCTGTCTTTATAGATTTGTCTTTTCTGGATATGTCATGTAAATGGAATCATACAGAACTCATTTTCTTTTTGTGACTGGCTTCAATCACTCACATAACACTTTTGAACTTTTTTATATTATGACATATATTGATATTTCATCCCTTTATATTACTGAGCAGTGCATATTCTATTTTATTGATACAGCATTTTTTTAAACATTTTTTAAAAGAGTTTATTTATTTATTTTTAGAGAGGGAAGGGAGGGATATATAGAGAGAGAAACATCAATGTACGGTTGCTGGGGGTCATGGCCTGCAACCCAGGCATGTACCCTGACTGGGAATCGAACCTGTGACACTTTGGTTTGCAGCCCATGCTCAGTCCACTGAGCTGTGCCAGCCAGAGCTGATACAGCGTTTTTTAATCCATTTACAAGGTGAACATTTGGCCTGTTTTCACTTTTTTAGCTGCTATGGATAATGCAGCTATGCATGTACATGTTCAAATCTTGGTGTGGACATATATATATGTATTTTCATTTTTCTTGGGGTTGGGATTGCTGGATTGTATGACAAATAGAGTCTTAACTTTAGAAACTGCAAACTATTTTCCAAAGTATTGATGTCTTTTATATTTCCACAAGAAATATATGAGAGTTCCTGTTTTTCCAAAGTCTTGCTAATATGTTATTACCTATATTTTTGGTTCAATTCATTTTAGTGGGTGTGAAACAGTATCTCACTGAGGTTTTGATTTGCATTTTACTAGTGAGTGATGATGTTGTCTTCCCATGTACAATATTTATTAGCCATTTGTATATTTTTGGCAAAACGTGTATTTAAAACCTTTCTAGATTTTTAAATTGCATTGTTTATCTTCTTGTTATTGAGTTTTAATAGTTCTTTAAATGTTTAGAATACAAATCTTTTATCTGATATGAGGTTTGCAAATATTTTCTGTCAGTCTGTTGCTTGCGTTTTCAGTTTTTAATGTGTCTGTGGAGCAAAGTGTAGAGGTTTTGAATTTTGAAGTCCAGTTGATCAATTTTTTAAATTTATGGATTATATTTTTGGTCCCATAGCTAAAAATTTTTTGCCTGATTTGAGTACTCAGAGATTTTCCTCCTGCATTTTCTTTTAAATTTTAAAAAATAACTTTAGTCCTTATATTTAAGTCTGTGATCACTTTAAATTAGTTTTTTATACAATGTGGGTAAGGATCTGAGTTTTGTTTGTTTGTTTGTTTGTTTGTTTGTTTTTTGGCATGTGGATATCCGATTGTATTAGCATCATTTGTTGAAAATACTTTATTTTCCTCATTGAATTGCCCTGGCACGTTTGCAAAAATCAACTAACCATAAATATAAGAGTTTATTTGTGGACTTTGAGCTCTGTTCCACTAATCTATATTATTTTCATAACCAAGGCTTATCTTAACTTTATAATAAGTTTTAAAATTGGGAAGTGAAAGTCGTCCAACTTTTTTTCTTTTTAAAAATTGCTTTTGCCATTCTGAGTTTTTTGTATTTGCATTTCTATTTTAGCATCAGATTGCCTGCTGAAATTTTGATACAGATAATGATGACTCTCTAGATCAGGGGTGTCAAAGTCATTTTCACTGGGGGCCACATCAGCCTTGCAGTTGCCTTCAAAGGGCTGAATGTAATTTTAGGACTGTATAAATATAACCACTTCTTAACTAGGGGCAAAGAGCTTGGCACTGCCACTGGGTAGAAATAAGGTGCCAGGCCCGGTAAAACAAGGTGGAGGGCCGGATTCGGCCTGCCAGCCTTGTGTTTGCCACTGTGCTCTAGATCAATCTGGAAAGAATGCCATTTTAACAACATTGAGTCATTTGATCCATGAATATGGAGTATCTCTCTATTTCTTTTGTTTCCCCTAGTAATGCTTCATAATTTTTAGTGTGCACACCTTTGTTAAATTTATTCATAAGTATTATTTATTTTCAATGGAGTTCTCTTAATTTCACTTTAAAATTATTCACTGCCAGTACAAAGAGATATGCTGATATTTAATATAGATCTTGTATCCTGCCATTAGTGGGTATTAAGCTTAATATTCAGTGATTAAGCTACTTCCTGATTTTGGGGCCTTAGTTAGTGTCACTTTGTTGGAGCATCATCCCATTAACTGTAAGGTAGTGGGTTCGATTCCCCGTTGGGGCACATGCCTAAATTGTGGGATTGGTCCCCAGTCAGGGCTCATTTGAGAGTCAAACCATCGATGTTTCGCTCCTTCCTTTTCCCTTCCTTCCCCTCTCTTTAAAATCAATAAGCATGTTCTTGGGTGAGGATTAAAAATATAATAAATAAATGCATACATACATACATACATACATACATTGATATCACTAGGGAGCTTTTTAAAATTTTCTGGACTTCCTGTATATTAACTATAGAAGTAAAATTTGCTTTTGGTACTTGCTGCCTAAAAGAAGCTTGTAGTGTGCTGTACCTCACTTGGGATGTAATACTTGAGTACTGAGCCTTTCAGTGATTGCTGTTATCTCCTGTCCAGATGGCCTCTCCTAGCACCTTATTATGACAAGAATCTTTTTCCCCCAGAAAACAAATCAATAGAACAAATGTCCTTTAAATTACCCATGAACCATGTTAAGAAAAATACCCTTAGTTAAATAGACCGTTAAGACAAAGCAGAACCTGGTCAATGTTGTTTAGTTTATATTGTTGGGAGTACCTGGTTTGAGAGCTGTTGTTATTCTGTTTCTTAAAACTCTGTTCAAAGATCAGTCCTAAAGCCTATGTCTGGTGCTCTGTGATTCTAGCCTGGTGGGAGTTAAATTTCTTGCTTTTGTTTTAACATTTATCAATATCATGTATTACATACTTCAACTACTATTGATCAGTCAACTGTATGTCATAAAGGTGTTTATTGCATTCTTAAATGTGATTTTAAAACTGAATTTTGGCACTGTAATTTTTCTTCTGGGAACACATGTCCAATATTATAAGGTAAGTCTATTGAACAATGTATTTTAATTAACATAAATAGGTTTTGTATAAGAACATGCCTATAGTTTCCAGTGAAGCATAACTATATTTATTGTCTGGAAATAGTGGGAGGTTTTGAAAAGTTCAAAAAGTAAAAGTAAGTGAAAATCTTGTGCATTGCATTTCAGTGAGTTTATTTTACAGTTGTAAGTGAGGTTCCCAAAATTGCAGATAGGAAAATATGAAGAATAAGAATAAGTAAACATTTACATGTTTGGTACTTCCTAGCATTTATATAGGAAGTTCAGAGAATCAGATGGATTCTGATCTTCCTAAGAGAATATTTCATGTTGAGTATTGTAAATTGATATTAAAATTCAACCATTGAATAATTTAGATAAAGTGTAAGTTCTGTAGTTGTTGACATGTTGAGAATATGCTGGTAGATACTTTGCTGGCAGCTTTGGTAGTACAGCTTCCTGCACATAGCAGGTCTTGTATGGCTAGTCATGAAAAATCACTTTTCAAATTAGAAGTTAATAAAACTTTCCTGATCTGAACACTAAGCTCTACTACTTGTGCGATTAGTGGTTTCATTTCTTTCTCAGCAGTTGGGTAATGATTATGGCCCCAGATGCAGTGAGAGTGATAGAAAGATTGATTAATTTCACTTGAAAGGGCATATGTTCAAAGAGAATCCAATCGGAATGCTCTAAATGAAGATCTGACATCTTTGTAGCCAAGAGTTGTTCTTTGCTGCTGAGAGTTGTGCTCTTACATGGTGTCGCATTGATGTTTAGAACAGGATCTCTGCAGCAGTG
Organism: Phyllostomus hastatus; assembly: GCF_019186645.2. Classification (NCBI taxonomy): domain Eukaryota; kingdom Metazoa; phylum Chordata; class Mammalia; order Chiroptera; family Phyllostomidae; genus Phyllostomus; species Phyllostomus hastatus. The sequence continues at coordinate 13,135,900 of NW_025334038.1, forward strand.
GGATCTCTATTCACTTGGTCTATAAAATACTGGGTCTTGCTCATAATGCAGTACACATGTGTGAGTGTGTCTGTTCCTGCTGCCTCTCTCTGTCTTTGTAGTAAGCTATTTGTGACTGTTACAAAGGTTCCTTTGTCTCCTTTACCCTAAGGATGCCTTTAAGTTGTGTGTTGCTATTGATCAATACAAACAAGGTTGCCTCAAAACTAGGGTTTAATTTAGAATACACACACAGTACATGTCCATGCTGCACAACAACCTCTCTATGTTTTAGTGTGGAAAACATTTTGAATATTAAATCAGTGTGACCATAAAGAAAAATCTTTTTATTACATTTTATAAAAATGAAAAGGTCTGTTTATTTAATGTTTATCAGCTTACATTTATTTGATACTATATATTTCCAAGGACATGTTATTATGAACATATCTTTCCTATACCACTCTTTTTGATTTTCATGTATTCAGTAACTTTCTAAATACTTTTGACAACTTAAAAGTGATTGAAAACTTACTGTTTAAAAATTATTTATTTATTTTTAGAGAGAGGGGAATGGATGGAGAAAAGAGAGGGAGAGAAACATCAATGTTTAGTTTCCTCTCATGTGCCCCCTACTGGGGATCTAGCTGCAACCCAGGCATATGCCTTGACAGGGAATTGAACAGGCAACCCTTTGGTTCACAGGCTGACACTTAATCCACTGAGCCACACTAGCCAGAGCTTAAAACTTACTTTTTTAAGAGAAAAATAAAACATCAAAAATTCTGGGCTAAAATTTTAATGAAAGAAGGGTAAGAATGCATAGCTGTGATTTTAGCATGGATCTTGAATTTAATGAGTTTTGTTTCTGAGTATATTACCGTGTAGGTGTGTGTTTCTAGATAAACAAAATACATGCATCCTCCTTTTTGAAAGTGTCTCACATACAAAAATTCTCTTTCTCAAGGTAAGAGGTGAGAGAACTGTATAAATTCATGACACTGCTTAGAAAACTATCATAACTTTTACTTAGTTCTTATGTAAATCCAGAGTGTTCTCATTCCTTGGATTTTCTGATTGTTTTAATAGAGAAAAATTTTGGTCTGAAATATCTTAGGTTCTTTTTCTTGCCTTTAGGCTTGAATGTTAAGATTCTATTCATGCATCAAAGGGTCCTGGAGTGGCTCTGTGTGACAGGTGCTGTGCTGTGACAGTTGCAAAGTGGAGCAAGACACAGCTCCTGTTTCAAGAAGGCAAACTGCCATTTCCCAATTCCCCACTTGGAGCATATAGACCACCACCCTCAAAGACCCATGCTCAAAAAACACCATGAAAACTTTCCCTTTAAGTTATATTCATGCAAAACTTCAGATGTCTTATGAATATACCCTTTTCCTCAGTGGTTCTCATTTTTTAAAGCTCTCAGGGCTATCTGTGAAAGCCCAAGAGCTTCCTAATTATTGAATAATAACATAGATAATAAGGGTGTTAAAGGATGGTAGCAAGATAAGTGGAAAGCAGATGTTTGAGAGGAATTTTAAGTGCTTTTTAAACACTCTTCAGCAAGTAGTTTAAATTTTAAACATTTATTGGGGAAGCCACTCTAGGTCTTTAAGTCTTTCTGATGTTTGGAAGACATTTCCATTATGGGTGAACATTGACAAGACAAGATTCCATCAGGGAGTTATGTTTGTAACACTAAAGAAAGAAACTGTGCTCCCACCAGGACTTTTACAAATCAAGGATACTTTTTAAAAAAAGTTTTTGTGAAAAGCAGTTTGTATTCAATATTAAAGTAAGAGATACATTAAATTTAGGATTTATCATATTTTATCTTTGTTAGAATCTCTGATTTGTTTGCCTTTGATTGATTTTTAAATAGATGAGCCAGCTTTCAGAGCAGGAGAATGATTTCATTATTACAGAACCCAAGGCTCAAAATCAGATTTGAAGGTATGTTGAGACAGTGTTCAGAATGAATTAGTGAGCAGATGTAGAGTATGTGCTGTTGATGTCTGATACCCACATGCTGACCTAAAAGTAATGTACTTCCCTTTAGGTCTTTTTTTTAGCTTTTCTGATTTATTTTGTTTTTATTTTAATCATTTTTTATTGTTATTCTATTACAGTTGTCCCAATTTTCTCCCCTTTGCCCTCCTCCGTCCATCCTACCTCCCACTCCCACAGTCATTTCCCACACTGTTGTCCATGTCTATGGGTCATTCATACTTGTTCCCCTTCATACTCTTCCCCTTCTTTCCATCAGTATGCCCTTCCTCCTTCCCCTCTGTTCACTTTTATTTTATTTTATTTTATTTGGTCTTTAAATGTCAAAGGGTTGAAGTTAATGGTGCCTCTTAATTTGAAATGAGTTCACTGAAGTTTCATAGTGGAAATTCTGAGACTGCTAAATAATTAGAGCTTGGAAATAGAGGAGAGGACAAATGTAGGATATGCTGAATTTATTGGGTGGTTAGACACCATATTTTAAGGTGATTAAAATAGAAGTCTGGATGTTACCAAACCCAAACAGTAGGCAAGGAGGCTCTTCTGCTTGCTGCCTACCAGGCAAATCTCCAAAGATGGAGTTCAATGGAAAAGAAAGGAATCTTTTATTTAATAGCAAGTTTCTGCCTAAAATATCTGGAGAACAAAAGTGAGGAGAAAGAAAAAGTCAGAGTATGATATCAAAAATAGTCTCATTACAACTATATAGTAGTTGTAATGTACAACTACTATATAGTTGTAATGAGAACTCAAAATAGCACAAGAACAAAAAACTATTCACAGTGCCGACTATTATCATCAAGGTCTTTGGTAATAACAGCAAGTTTCTGCCTCAAAGCCCATTCCCTCTAAGACAACCAAAGAAAAATCACCCTGTCACCCTTTGCCAGCTCAGTTCAAGGTTGCACCAGAAACCTCTTTCCCACCCAAAAGTATCATGAACATAGAGGTGGCTTAGCTGGTCTGCAGTGCTGTCGAGCTTTAGGCATCTTTTTGAGTCTGTGCCTCCAGGTCTTTGCTCACAGGCTCACATAAGCCACTGCTGGCAGTTACGTGAACACCAATGTCAGTATTGACACTGGAAAGAAGCTACTGTTCAATTTATTACTTTCATAGTTTCATATCTTACTGTGATTGTTTGGATCATTATAACGGTGTTTAAGCTGATGTTTTCAAAGAATTTTAGAGCTAGAAGGGGCCTGCGATCATTAAACCTGGCCTTCTTAAAAACAGATGAGGACACTGAGGGCCAGGAAGACAGGTTGGAGCAACAGAGACAGAACTGGGACATGTGTCCTCTGAGCCATTTCAGGTTCAGTTCAGTCTCTTTTTCCATAAGGGCTGATGACGGAAAGTACCACAGCCTGGCTATCAGGGAGCAGACGGTGAACTTTAGGGGCACATATTCCACCTTTTATATGCTACGTAGTGGGGCTTCATTAAAGATGGGGGCTAAAATCAATGAATTGAAATGAGAATTTTCAGGAGGAAGGGTAGATGAAAAAATATAGTAGATTTCTCTCCCATCATTAGGGACAGGAGAAGCACCTGATCAGCATTGGCAACCCTGGAACCTGGTGAAAAGAGTTCACCATATTTGCATGGGAGGAAACTTTATTCTAACATCAATGCCAACAATGGTTAGCATTACAGTTTAGTCCAGCATAGAGACATTTTGAAGATGGACAAAACTGGTTTGTGTCTGAACTTTTTCTTACTAGAGTGTGGGTTTGAGCAAGTTGTGCATCCTCTTCATGCCTTAATGTTCTCCTAGCTCTGAATCCCTTACCTCATCACATGATAAACACTTATGTAGCCTTTATCATGTCCCCTACAATATTCTGTAAAATAGGGTTATTAATGTCTACCCCAGAAGACCTTTTTAAAAGTACAGTGCCTGGTATGTGTTAAATATTCCACAGAAGATAAAATTGAGCTAATGTTGAACTGCTGGCATAGGAAACCAAGTTGGCCCCTGGATGAGGCTTTTAGCTCTGTTGCAGAGTCCATCACTGACCTGACCAGGACACTCAGGGGAAGGACAGCTGGTACTAATGGCAATAAGTACCAAGCAATAATGAGGCAATAATGGTATATCCAAGTTGAAGAGAAGCATTGAGTGTCCTGGAGACCTCCAGGAGCCTTCAATGATCAGTGATTGGCCCTGGGGTTTCACATGAAGTAATTTTGGAATAAATGAAATAATTTGAAAAAAGGAATTGGGGAAAGCTGAGAAAAAATATTTCTAACAAATGTATATTCCATTTGATGTGATTTATTTTTGTTTTTGAGAACTTTGGTATAGTTGACCTGGGGATTCCTCAGGCTCATAAAATGCTGGAGCTGATACTGCCTCCCATTTTTCAACTGAGAAAACAATCTGTGGGAGGGGAATTCATTCTTTGATGGATGCCTCGACCTTCATCTTCACAATTGTCCAATGTGATCTTCAAAGCAGCCCTACAAACATTGTACATGGGTTTTATTAAGATAATGCAGGAAACCACTGGCAGAGGTGAAATAAAAATTAGGCTTTCCAGATAAGTGGTTAAGTGCTCTTATCATTATCCTACTTAGTTTAACTCTAACTCCATTTCTTCAATTGACTGGCATATACTTATGAGTCATTTACCCTGGAATTTTGCACATTCTAAACCCTAAAGATACAATGATTATTTCCTTTTCTGTATACTCTGGGGAGTTTACCACCTGGCTGGTGATGTAATACATAAACAGTCAATTATGGAAAGAAAAGCTAACAGATATATCAAAGCATTATAAGGATACAATGATTATATGAGAAATACTGATTTGAACAGTGGAAAAGAGCTGTAATAGTCTGTTTAGTGGGCACTATACTAAGTGTTTAGCATGCATTTTGTTGTTTATATATTAAAAAGGTTATTTCATTGGCTTAAATTAAAGCTAGGATTAAAGTCATCTTCTCTAATCATGATAGTGCTTGTACTCTTTTCTAAGCTTCAATAGAATGTTCTAGTGTCTAATACAATATTGTATACATTTAGTCATAGACAGATAAACCAACCATAACCAATTTGAGACAAGTTCATCATAACACTGAGACAAATTATCATAATGGATAATCTGAAATTGAGGGAGCATGTAGTCTCATGCAAAGGCAGAAAAAAACAGTAAAACCCAGATGGAAGGGATCATTTGGGGCTAGCATCAGAGCCTCTTATGTTGGGGTGGGGAGGCACATAGGTGGTTCTGAATGTTGAAAACCAGTGGGAGATACTCACAGCTACCAGCAGAACCAAGCTGTGACAGTTTGCTTGCCTGGGACAGCCTTGCAGGTGTAGACTGAGGTTCTTGCTTAATTGTGGTGGAATTTTGTGTCAACATTGTCGCACATTTGATGTGATATTTCCCCCACCTTCTTCTTTTGTTCTACTTTTTGTGATCTCTTTTCTCATTTTCTTTCCATTCTTAATAGGGGTCTTTAAAAATATTATCTATTTTCTCTTTTATCCAATATTCCTTGTTGGAAAGAAATTTTCAGGGAAATCTGAGGTTGGGGGTGAACTCTTAGCACTCAGTTGCAGGCAGGTACCCTCTGACAGCCTCCTAGCTTTAAAATACCTAGTATTCCAAAGAGTGTTCTAAATATTGGGTAAAAAGAAAAATATATGTATTTTATGTGTGTGTATGAGGTCTGTCCAGATAGTGTCCATTCATGTGATATGAAAAAGAGACATCTATTGAAGAAGATACAAGATACAAAAAACATTGTGCATAGGATAATGATGCTTCAGTCCCCTTCAAAGTAGGCACCTTGGGACCTCACACAGTTCTACCAATTGTCATCAGCTGCCCTGTCGTATTTTCCTGAATCTCATTGATGATCTGAAATTTCTTCCTTTTCAAAGGTGATTTTAGTTTTGGGAAAAGCCAGAAGTCACAGGGCACCAAGTCTGTGCTGTAGCAAGGTTGAGTCACCTGGGTGGTTTGACGTTTCTCCAAAAAACTCTGTATAAGATATGATGCATGAGTGGGCACATTGTCCTGATGAAGCTGCCAATCATCAGTTGCCCATAGCTGCAGCCTTCTGAATCATCTGAATAGTTTCCATGGGGGAATGTTCAAGCATAATGCAAAATTTGGTGCAGACTCATTGCTCTACTTGTTTAGTCATTTTGAATGCAATGGCCACATAGTGCACATGGTCACTCAATGGCATCTACTGCTTCCCACTAACTAGTACAGTGAAGTCCTCATTGTTCACACATGTGCAGTGCAGTGCACTCTCTTTGGCTGCCAGGTTACATTTATATAACACACACCATTCTTGTTATATTAACAACAGCTGGACTTTTTCTGCACAGACCTTGTATATACATATGTATGTATATATGTCATATATGTGTGTGTGTGTGTGTATATATATATATATATATATATATATATATATATGAGCAGGGGAGCGGGAAGTGAGGTGTATGGGTGGAAAAAATGCACACATTGGTTTTTTTGTACTTGTGGGGTGCTTCCTAGGAGAAAAGGTGGATTTATTTGGGGGGAGGGGAATGGGTAAGATCACATAAAAGAAACCCAAGATTTTGGAGGTCATCATACAAACCATTACAGAAACTATGGAGGTTCCTCAAAAAATTAAAAATACTGCTATCATATGATCTAGCAATCTTACTTCTGGGTATATAGCCAAAGTAAATGAAGAAATCACTCTTCCAAAGAAATATCTGCACCTCCATGTTCATTGAAATATCATTTACAATAGCCAAGGCATAGAAACCATGTAAACTTCTATAGACAAATGAATGGATAAAGAAAATATGGTACATATATGTACAATGAAATGCTATTTAGCCATGTTAAAGAAGAAACTCTTGCCATTTGTGACAAAATGGGGATTATGCCAAGTGAAATAAGTCAGAGAAAGACAAATACTGTAAGATATAATTTATACGTGAAATGAAAACAATACAGACATTTTCTAGATATAAAATTGAAAAAAGTTTCCCATATATTTTTTATTAAAAATGGACAAAAAGGAAGCATGGCATACATGGTAGTAGTCTCCAAAACATATTCACTTAGTCATTTACAAAGTTAGAAAATATTATTTTTAAAATTTTAAGTGAAAATTTAAACTTTTTATTTTCAAGTCTGAACAAGTGGGTATATTTCAATCCACTTGTTTATTTACCTAGATTGTATCAAAGAGATGTTTGATAACCAAGAGTAAAAATACAAAACCAAATAAGAAAATGGTAAAATGATAAGAACCATGAAATAATTTTAATTAATTTAATATCTAAATAATTCAAACTATTATCCTAATAATTTTTATACCTAGAATTAATAGACAATTTAGTTTTGTGAACTGTTTTATCAATAATGAAAATCTGCTTCTTAGAATCTGAAAATTTTCATTTTGTTTTGTTTCAGAGAAACTCAACTAATAATTATATTCTCAAATACTCAAGTATTGTCTCTTCTTCTTTTGAAAAGGAAACTACTTTATTTCACTGGCCTGCAGATATTTTAGTTGCTTGTGTTTTTTCTGCCCATGCTGAAAAATAGGTGTTACCAACATTAAGCAGCAGGACATCTCATATGGTGCAGTATTTTAGGTCATAACAATGACAGTAATAGTAGAGGAAATTTGGCATAGTCGGCTATATCAGATTGAAAAATATTTATTGTGAGTTTTTATATTTGCCTCAAATTTTAATATCTTAAAGTTCTCAAAATTGAATGATTCAGTTTCCATTTTTTTTTCAGGGAATGTATTCAACAGGTTTGATTTAAACAACTTCATGTTTTTTAACAGTTTTTTCTTGGTGGGGGGAGTAGAGAAATGTTGAATGTGACTGCCAGTATTTGTTTCCAAGTCTCATTTAAAAATCTGCAGAGATACATAAAATACTGTGTCATGCTAAAATTAATAATGTATAAGAAAAGTCATATAAGCCCTGGCTGGCATAGCTCAGTGGATTGAGCGTGGGCTGGGAACCAAAGTGTCCCAGGTTCAATTCCCAGCCAGGGTACATTCCTGGGTTGCAGGCCAGAACCTCCAGCAACTGCACATTGATGTCTCTCTCTCTCTCTCTCTCTCTCTCTCTCTCTCTCTCTCTCTCTCTCTCTCTCCCCCCTTCCCTCTCTAAAAATAAATAAATAAAGTCTTAAAAAAAAGTCATATAAAAACTCTAACAAAATGTGCTAGAAAAAATAGCAGGAATAATAATAATGTTTATTGACAAGTTATTATATCCTGATTGTTTTTACATGCTTTATTTTATTGAATCTTCACAAATATCCTATGAGATTATTATCTTTATGTTACATCTGAGGAAAATGTGTCACACAGTGAGGTGTGCAGGAGAGCTGGGATTTGAACTAGGCTATTCTTCATAGTAGATTTGTGTTCCTAAAGAATTGCTTTTAAAAGATGGAACACTGAGCCTCAGAGGAGGGTCCATCATGAACCTTGTGATCTCATTTGGAGGAAACTACCTCCCCTTGAGCCCTAAGTCTATAGATCATCCATCTAGGAGATAATCTGCACATATGTGTCCATAACACGTGCTTATTGAATAGACAGATAAAGGAGAACAGAGTTTTGAATGAATGGCTCACACCTTAGTTAATTGTGTTGGCTACATCAATAACCTGCAAAGACTGAGTGAATTAGAATTTTCTATGTAGGAAAGAAGTGGGACATTTTGAGGCATGGACATTGCAGATTGTTTTCTGAGTGCATAAGAATGGAATGTCACTTAATAAGTAAAATTATTATGGGGCAAATTAATGAAAAGTGGGACTGCCCTAGAAAATGCACCTGAATTGTCCCTTTAACTTATGACATCAATGAGTAGAACAGAAATCAAATGTGTAGTTTAGATGCCAACAAGAGGGCAAGGATGGAGAGAGGTTGGAAAGATGAGGAGTGGGTGAGTAATGAGGCAGGGAAAAGGACAGGGAAGGACACAGGAGAACACTTTTTGTTTTGTCCATCACTGATAATGACTGGTGCTCTGTTGTTTACACTCATGGAGTAAGAACCCTTTGAGAGCATGACTATTTCTCACTAATCTTCATATCCCTCACTGTTTTGATTCTATAGTCTTGCTCAGTTTTGAGCTCAATAAGTGTGTAGTGAAGAGAAGAATGAATGCATGACAAAATACATGCATGACTTTGGAAAATCCAGTTTGAGCTTCTACTTATCTGAGAAACCCTGAATACCATTTAGGTTGTACCTAACATATAGTGCAAAATTACAAGTGGATGGCATTATTAATTTAGGGCTTGTGACCATCTTCCAACCATGTTCAAAATGAATAAATCAGTATTTATAATATGGCCAAACTATTTAAGTCCTTTTCTGTTGTTACAGATGGTTTTGTTCTGGTTTTGGTTATTATTGTTGTTTCTTGGGGGTTAACACTAATTCCTGGCATAATGGGATGACTTGCTGAGAACCCTCAGAGAAGAGCACACATAGATGGAGTGTTGTTGGAAGGCAGAAAATGTGGTCAAGTTCTTAGGTACATATTGATGGTAGAGGCCCTTCTGGAGTCTGTGGGGAGGTATCTCTCTTGGCTTGAACTACTTTCAAAAGTGGGCCCTAGGTTTTAGGACTTCTGAAACAGTTTCTAGGGGAAGAGGAGTCAAGTAGTGTGTCAGTCTGTGGAGAAACTCTCTCTGCCAGGAGATATAAAACAACTTGAACTACAAACATCTAAAACTAATATAAGCTAAACACAGTGTTGAACAAGAGGTGTCTAGCAGGATATAAGCCAAGAGAAAATGAAGACAGAGTTCAAAGAGGAAGGACTGAGAAAGGTCAAAGTTCAGATAGTTCTGGAACTAGTCCTGTCCCTGGTGATGTCATTTTGGAATGTGGCAGACTTCTAGGGATAAGGGGCTGAGTTCAGAGAGAGATTTAGTCATCTCCATGTGGGATTGGTTGTATGTTGCCAATATATGCTGAGAACTAAAATAAATAAGTTGAACCTCAAGAATGTTTTCTTGTTTTAAAAAAAGAAGAAAATTTTATCCTTTGCAACAGTATAGATGGATCTGGAGTACATTATGCTAAGTGAAATGAACCAGTCAGAGAAAGACAAATACCATATGGTTTCACTCCTGTGTGAAGTCTAATAAACAAACTGAACTAATGAGGAAATTGGGGAGAGACTCATAGATGGGGAGCAGAAAGACAGCTAGTGGGGGTGGGGTGGAGTAGAGGATGGAGGGATTGAACAAAAAGGAAAAAGGACTCATGGGCACAGACAGTGGTGCAACAGTGTGGTGATTGCTGGAGGGAGGAGGTATAAGGGGACTAAATGGTAATGGAAAAAAATATAATAAAGATTGAAAAATGTCTCCTAACATGCACATGGGTTTTGTGGCTATTGATGTACAGACATAGCTTCATGAGTCTAAAAATTAATGCTCCTGAAGCATTAATGAATGTTTTGAAAATATTCATTTTTTAACAGCTTTATTTATGGGGGAGAGTCAAAGTCCTTTTCATATACAAACCACTCAAGGATTCTAATGTGGGTTCTGGAAACACAGAAACATGAGTTGAATGCTGGCTCTGCCATTTGCTAGTTATATAATTTTGGGGAAATTTTATAAGTTCTCTGCTTCAGTTCATTTATGTATAAATTGGACTTTATGGTGCTGGATTTACAAGAGCCAATGAGATAATACATAATTCATGCTTTGTTCAGGAATGAACATAGTAGGGGATGATGCTAAACAGACTGGAAGAGTTGTTAATTTTGGTCAGCAGTCAACTTATGTCTGTTTTTGGTAAAGGCATATACTGCTCTTACCTCTAAAGGCGGCTAATTTATGTTCTGCTCATGGAAATCTTTAATGTTCATACCCACTGAGAACATTTAGAGTGATGATTATGTTGATATAACCCATATTCACATTGAAATTGCTCTTTAAATGTCATTCATTAATAATTCTCTGATCATCGTTGTTTAACCAAATTGATAAAATTGCTTTCACTGTTTCTTTCCAATAAAAACCTTTTGGTGTTCCTCTGAGATTTTATTGATAAACTACCCCTTAAGCATACATCCAAATTAAATGTGAGAACCTGCAGCTAAAAGAAATTGCTTCAAGGCAATCCTCCACTAGGATGAAAAATCAATAGCAGTTTCATTAAGAGAGGAAAGATAGTTTAGACATACTCCTACCTAGATTTTGTCTTTCTGGGAGGAACAATTGTTGATTGTGTTTTTCCTTATATATACAGTGTTCATAATTTAGTAACATGGCTGCTGTATAGTAAGATTGTACATGTCCCTTCCAATCTGGCTTTCTCTAATAGAGCTTGTCTTCACATTTTGAAAAATTGACAGGCATTTAAAGTACTGTCTCTTTAATACTGCATACCATGCTGAGTGTACTACTACAAGTGAGCACTTTACAGCCACCAAATTCTACTGATACATTTGAACTAGTTAAATTCCGAATTTCTTTTTGAAAGAAATGTATATGCTTTAACTCCTCCTTTCTTCCCTTCTACTGCTTGGTTGATAGCTAGATGAGGGAATGGACAAATAGATAAAAGGACAGATGAATGGTGATAGTCATGAGGGGAGGGGAGAGAAAAGAAGAATGGGAGGAATTAGAGTTTAGCATAGAGGTGTGTGTGCTTCTAGCTGTGTGGATTTCTTCTGTAGGACCCTAGGCAATTTAGTCACACTCTCTCTGACTTAGTTTTATCACCTGTGAAAAGGTGATAATAATCATGGGACCTCAAAGATAAAAAGGAGTTATGCAAATTTTTACTTTTGGGGTCTATAAATGATAGTTACTATACAGCCATGTAGTTTGAAGCTATATTCTTAGTAACATTGAAACAAGATAAAGAGATAAGTAAAGCGAAAGTGTTAAGATATCATTTTATATTAGAACAATACAAGATAGAAGTAATTGCACCTTAGCTGAAAAGAAAACACAAATATGGCTTTTGGGTTATCTCATATGGGAGTTGGATTGTTTGGGTAATAAAACGCCCCAAACAAAAGATGGTTTTGTCTTCAGGGCAGGATCTTAGGTAAAGTGGAACCACATCTATGCAATAGAGCAAAATATCAGTCTTTTTCAAGACATTTAGATATTGAGGAAACATTCATTTGGGGACCACACTGTTCTCTGAACTGAGTTAGGGACTTGAAAAACTCTTTTCCACAGCCAGGTGAAATGGTTAGTTTTTTACAGTGTAGAAATAATCAGGATGCTCAGTCCAGAGTTAGAGAATTTTATCATAAATTGCTATTTACTCTGTATCGGATGGAAATGAGGCAATAAGATGTCCAGAGCTAGAGAACTTTACCAACAATTGCTTTGTGTCCCATCTCAGGTGTGAATGTGGTGATAGATGTTGTTTATACTGTGACAGCAGCAGATAACATGAGTATCAAAAGGTTTTTCCGAGACTTTATTATGAAATACTAGTTCAGGCTCTTAAGAGTTTAAATAGCCCAAACAATCTTTACCTAAGACTTGCGAGATTCACTCACTAATAATGAAATATAATTGCTTTACCACTTTTTAAATACAGTCAGGCACTATTCCAATGCTTTGCATGAATTGTTTTATCTTTTGTCTCACATGGATTGTTAAGAGCTTGGTGCTATTAGCATTTTAGTTTTGTAGATCTAGAGACTGAAGTACATAGAGGTTAAGTATCCAAACCAAGGTCACACAGCAAGTCAGTAGGAGAGCCAAGATTCAGACCCATTTTGATCCCAGAACCTGGGTCCTAGACTCATACTTTATGTAATAAAAGTGCTTAATGTTTTTAAAGTGGTTATAATAAAAATCTGGTATTAAAACATAGAAAAAAATTTCTGGCCAACATGACTGTTCATTTCCAGGTTTGTAGCTTTTTTTCAAGTGTGTACTTAAAGGACATCTTAAGATAATTGCAGAAATAACCAACCATCTTTTTACTTTCAAGTATAAAGAAGAATAAGAGCCACTTTTACTTTATCTAATTTTTTAATTTCTTTCTTTTTGTTCTAAACTTTGCTAGAGGAAGAAGCAAAGTCCCCCCCGCCCCAACCACCAAAAAAAAGTGCTAGAAGAGCAAATTTCAATGGGCTTGTTAGATGTGAAATTGTTTTGACTGTCTGTGGCCTGTAGTGAACTGGGTGGGAAAAGCATGTATTAATTCTTGCCTGTGATAGTCAATGGGAATATTTGCTCTGTTGGTTCAGATTGAACTTCATGGCCTTGAAAGGACTTGGTGGCTGCATGTAGCAGGTATGGTAAGAATGGTGCTATTTCTGGAGGGCCTAACATACTAAGTAGACTTTCCTCATTTTTTTACAACAACACTGTAAAGAAGTCACATTATCCCTGTATTGTAGGTGAGAAGAGCCAGGAATAAGCAAGTTTAGAAATTTGCTTAAATACACAGCTCATAAGCAACAAAGCTTAGTTTTTTAAAAAAAATTATTTATTGACTTTAGAGAGAGATAGAGTAAGAGTGAGAGCAAGAGCGAGAGCAAGAGCTGAGAGAGAGAGAGAGATAGAGATTTGTTGTTCCACTTATTTTTGCATTCATTAGTTGCTTATTGTATGTATCCTGACTAGGAATCAAACTTACAACCTTGGAGTATTAGGATGACACTTGAACCAACTGAGCTACCAAGCCAGGGTTAACAGCTCAGTTTTGACCTTGGATAGCTGGGACTCCTGCCCACTTTCCACCATTCCATAGTACCTTCTATTATAGTCCAAGTATGTGATCTAGAAAATGCTTTGTCATCATTGCTTCTTGTTGGGCATGAAGTGCAGCTCCTAGCTGGTGAAGTTTTTCTGGATTCTGTACCCTTTTCTTGCCTCCTTTTTGATCCAGATTGTTCAGCTGTGATAAAATGGCTTTGCCACTTTCTGTGGCTTTGCTACACAGTCATAGTAAGGATGAAGGAGACAAACAGCACTTAATACTTTGTAGTGAAAAAGGATCTGAGTCTTAACCATGAATCAATAATTTGATTCTTTTGAAATGACATTGCACTTCTTTGAATAGATCTTAGGGCCCCTATCCATAAAATATATAATTAGAGTTATCTAGTCTACATTATATAGGCAGTATTATTTTATCTAGAAAAATGGCATTCACATTTTACACTGGTTTTATTTGGTCTCATATAAGAGGCAGTTTGTATAAATAATTAATTAACTTTCATGAGAAACATTCTTGACTTTGTTTTGATTTTCATAAATGTTGATGCTATCCAATCTCAAGCTTGGAAGCACGAAGTTTGAATTTATATGAAATCTTCAGTTTGAAATAGTGGTATTATTATTCTCCACTTTGTTTCTGTTACCCTAGTTCCTGTTAGTGGATGGAATTATATTTGCTTTATAACAGTGTTTTAGGTATTTCTTATGGAAATAGCATAGTTCCTGTGTTTTATCGGTGGGATGGACGAGGCTGATTGAGGCTTGGTTTTGCCTATGGACTCCCAAAGTCAGCTCTTGTCTAACTGAGTCAGTGAGTCAGCTTACATTTCTTGAGATCTCAGCTGGGGGTGGGGTAGAACTAGGCATTTTAACCAGAATTGAGCATCTGCTCAGTGCTTAGGTAGCATGAACCTCCAGAATCTGGCTAGCCTAATGGACTCTCCACCAAGTCTCTGCTATTGAGCAGTGATTCATATACAGATTGGGACATATTTGGTTTCAGTTCAGTCTGTTTCCACAGATGAGCCCCTGCTATTATCACATTGTATAAATTATTTAGGGTGCAGTGTCTATGTAACCTGAGCCATAAGTAAAAGTTGGCCCACCATCTGTTCTGTCACCCTTGAGAACACTTTATATTCCAAAGGAAATAGTCAACCTTGTGAACTGACATCATTATTCAAAAAATTGAAATGTATTTTGAGTGATTTCTTTACTTGGCATAAAGTCTCAAATGAAATATCCAAAAGCCTAACATCCTTTAACTGAAATATAATGGCTTAGGGTTAGATGGAAGAAATTTCTAGAACACTAATGCAGTTCTAACATAGTGTTAGTAGTTGTAGTCTATAGAAATATGAATCTGTAAACTCCATTAATTTCCACTGATTCTAAAAAGTTCAAGTTTTATTGTTTTCATTTGTGAATTTAGCTTGATTATAAATACATTTAGCATGGTCTTTTTTGGAAGGTGAAATAGGCTACAGAACTTATTCTTGTATAATCTCTTTAGTTTGTATGTGATGGACTCTGAGTCTAAAAACAAAATTGACTAGTTGAAGACAATCAGGTTAAAACCAGAACCCAAGTCCCCTGACGTCTGGCAGAACCTTTCTATTATATTGTTTCCCACCAACTGTAATAGAACAAACAAAAATAATAATAATAAAAAAACAACCTAGGTGTTTTTTATGTTCATTTCCCCACTCTGGTTTCAGCAAGTTGGAAACAGAAAATGAAAGGGAAACTAAATCCATCTCCCTTTTCCCCTTGTTAAACCACCTTGCTAAATATAGTTGCTGTATCCTATCTATTCTCATCTTTGTCTGGATGAGACATGTCTGTTCTTTGAACCTGTCCTCAGTTTTTCCTGAATGCATGTAATGAAGACTTTGGGGGAGACTGGCAAGTGATTAGCATCCCTGAAGTTACAGGTCTGATAGTTACACACCTACTGCTAACAGGTTTATAACTCACAGTCCTAGAAGGGAAAAAGGATGACAACAGAAAGTGTCCAAGCTTTGTTTCTGCTCTATTATAGGGGTTCTGAATTTGAGCTTAGGGGACCAGACTGGGGAACCTGGCCTCTAGTGATTTTTCCCTTGGTGCCACTATATTGTAGGCTACCCCTTTAAAAAAGATATCTAGACTCAACCAATTGAGTTCAAAGGGACATTAGTTTCTTCAAATTGGTATCTTCCTTTTCTTAGCATGCACCACATTGGTCTTCTGACCTGGGTAAAAAAAGCAGACAAGTGCTTTTAACACAGCAGGTAGGGGGCACGGTGTGTGAACACTGTGAGTGGGAGTGCTGGCCTTGACTGGGCACTCTCTTCATAGAGGCCTTTATACCTCAGGTCCTCCTTGTTATTCACTCAATTTAGAACTCCTTTACAAAGTGGCTTTGGAACTAGTCCTTTAAAGTAGTGCTTCCCGAGCCCCCAAGCGAAACAGTATTCTAAGGGATGAATTTCTTAAAAATGCAATGCAGTTTCTGACAGCGGAAGTAAATAAATGACAGTTCAATAGTTTTAGTCATCTTTACTCCCTCGAAGACCTTAACGAAAGATGGCACTCACATGAAACAACCACAAAAGAAATAGTTGCTTAAAACAGTAATACATAGAGTACAGTTTTTCTTTTGCCAGAATATATTCCTGATTCTTTCCTAGTCTTAGGACTAGCTTCCCATAGTATGGAAGGAAGTAATTACTCTCACAGTGTTCCCCACTTCTTTCTTTTCTGTATATCTTGTAACCTTGCAGCAGTCTGCTGTTTAGGATCCCGGCTCTCTTCAGTCTGAGGATCCAGATCAAGTTATCTTCATGACTGTTTATAAGTTGATTCTCAGAGGAATGCTTACTTCCCAACAGGTTTATTCTAAATGTGCAATATCATATCCAAAGGACTAAATCTACAATTGTGGCAAGCAGGCGGGCTTCCCAAACTGAAAATCAGGGACTTTTCATTCTGGAAAACCATAAACAACACCACTTAGGCAAGTAGCTTACTTTGCTTATGTGCAAAACTACTTTTATATATAGTTATACTGGATTTCATTTTTCTTATAAGGTCAAGCCATAGGCTAGGTAAGATGTACTAAGCTAAGGAAAGTGGAAAGCACAGTTTGACTGTAAAGAACGTAGAATATCTTGGAATTTGTTTCAGATGTTTACCTTTGGCGGTACTGTCTTAAGGGCTGAATGGTAATTTCAAATCAGCATTTCCTTGATTTTCTAGGCTTTTAAGATTTCAAACATTTTCTTAGTTAAAGAATTAATTAGCATGTTAAAAAATAGGGTCCAGGTTAGGAAAAAAATATAGGGTCCAGAAGAATTAATGCCTGCTTGAATGTGGTTGGTAGGATTATAATATGGGTATAGTAATTTATAGTTTTGACTTGAACATTTCACCTAAAATGTCATATGGTGTACTTGAGTGTGATATTGTTATGTTACAGAATTACATGCTTATGATTTTGTAATAAAAAGGGGGCGTTATCTGTGCTAGACCCTGATTTAGATTATGGGATTCATAAAACCTCTGTTTTGGGGCCAAATTACCCCTGTCCCTAGTTTGTGAGGACCATAATATGCCCCTTATCTTTCTGACTGGTTATCACTTCACAAATAGATGACTCTCGTCCTTACAAACGTCCCAAGCTGTAAAGATAGGTTGGAGAAATTGGAGCCTGGGGTTGCATTTGTGCTTTTCAGTGTTCATTTCTCTTTAGCATTTACTAGCTAACCTCAGTTATGATTTTATACACATTAACAAAGGAATAAAAAACCCCAGTTTACTCTGTAATAATCTTTACTTCTTTTTCATTGTATGGCCTCTTGGTTCTTGGGTACCTGCCCTCACCTTGGTGGACATGAGCAACCAAGTCCAAGGTGACTGTCTAGCATTACCTTTACCTTAATTCCCACTTGGTTCCCTAGACCACTATGGAAAACCACTGCAGCCATTGTCTCACCGTAATGGACAGATGCCACATAGTACTATAACATGTCATGTAATTATATGTCATATTATCTGCCCTTCTTCCCCACCTTATTCTACTGGCACCATACCCTTCCAACTTCCTCCTCCCTTTAATCAGTTTCTCTAGGCTGGAAATCTTGCCACTTCTAGCTTTTTGAAGGTGGTAGAAAGAAGAAAGAAAGTGTGTCTAACAAAGCTCCGTTATTTGGAGGACAGCATCCATTTAGTTGGCCATGCTACAATTTCCAGTTGATACTCTTTCAACCTATCAACCAGAAATTGTACCTAAAAAATGTAATTAGCTGCCTTATCTCTGTATTTTCTGTTTTCAGCTCCTTCAGTGAGCTGGAAACAATGGTGTGAGACATACATTCTGTTTTGCTCTACTTGATTGATGAACTTTTATTTGCTAATACATTTAACTTTTAAAGTAGAGAACCTTGACAGAACTATATATTTTTCTTAAATAAAACTCTGTAATATCCTCTTTTCCATGACTAGTCTCTATTTTTTATCAAGCTAGCTATAGCCTAACTTTCTATTAAAACAGGAAAGCCAAATTTTTAACTCTTGTTCGCATGTCACTTTATTTTACCCAACTGCCATTCCTCTGTATGTTCATGTAGTTTATGTGTTCTGGATTCGTGGTTTTTTTTTTATCATGATAGAAAACATAGACTATAAAATTTGCCATCTGAACCAGATTTAAGTGTACAGTTCAGTGATGTTAAGTACTTTCTCATTGTTATGCAACAGACACTTGAACTTTTTCCTCTTGCAACACTGAAACTTCCCAGGGGTATCTATCCTGAGGCACGTGGGCGCATGTGATCCAGGATGGCTGTGAATGTGGCCCAACACAAAATCGTAAATTTACTTAAAACATTATGAGATTTTTTTGTGTGTAATTACCTGTCACAATACATTTAATGTGTGGCCCAAGACAACTCTTCTTCTTCCAGTGTGGCCCAGAGATGCCAAAAGGTTGGACACCCCTGCAGCATTAATTTCCAACCTTCTTCCTTCAGTTACTGGCAAGCAGGCACCTGTATGCTTTCAGTGTCTATGATTTTTGTCTGCCTTAATTATTTCACACCAGTGGAATTATACACTGTTTACCCTTTTGTGACTGTATTATTTTGCTTTGTAAAATATCCACAAGGTTCATCCATGTTGTAGCATATGACAGCATTACCTTTTATAAGGTTGCATAATATTCCATTGCTTGTATATTGCACATTTTCTTCATTCATTCATCTGCTGAGGGTCATTTGGGCTGCTTCCAAACCTTAGCTATTGTAAATAATGCCATGGTGAACATGAATATGTAGATATTTCTTCAAGATTCTGCTGCTTCATTTTACATTTCCACCAACAATGCACAAAGGTTACAATTTCTCCACATCTTTTCCAAAACTATTATTTTCTGTTCAACTGATAGTGGCCATCCTAATGATTGTGAACTGTTATTGAATTGTAGTTTTGATTTGTATTTCTCTTATGATTGGAGATGTTTGGCAAAATTTCATTGCTTATTGACCATATTCTTTTGGAGAATTGTCTATTCAAGTCCTTTGCCCATTTTTCACATCAAGTTATTTATTTTGTTGTTATTTTGTAGAAGTTAACTTCTTATCAGATACGTGATTTGCAAAACTTTCTGTCTTTCTGTAGTTTGGTTGCGTTTCCATTCTAGTGTTTCCTTTGATGCACAAAAGTTTTTAAGTTTGATATAGTTCCATTTGTTTATCTTTGCTTTATTGCCTGTACTTTTGATGTCATATCTTAAAAATCATTGTAAAATACAAGGTCCTGAAGATTTCCCCCTATGTTTTTTGTGGGTGAGTTTTATCTTTTTAGTGTTTACATTTAGCTTTTTAATCCATTTTATCTTAATTTTTGTATATAGTATAAGACAAGGGTCTGATTTCATGTTTTGCATGTGGATATCCCATTTTCCCAACACTGTTTGTTGAAGAGACTGTTCTTTCCCCACTGTGTAGTCTTGGGATGCTTGTGAAAATCATCTGACTATATAGATACATTTATTTCTGGGGCCTCTATTCTACTCCAGTATATATATATGTATCTGTCTTTCTTTATACCAGTTCCATATAGCAGTATAGCAGTTTCATACTGTCTTAATTACTGGGTTGTTTTTTTGTTTTTGTATTATGTTTTGAAGTCAGGAAGTGTGAGGACTCCAAATTTGTTATGCTTTTTCAAGATTGTTTTGTCTCTTTGGGGTCCTTTGTAATTTCATAGAGATTTTAGGCTGGTTTTTATATTTCTGAAAAAAATGTCAGGATTTCAATAGGGAGTAGTACATTGAATCTGTAGATGGCTTTTGGTAGTGTGGACATGTTTAACACTACTAAGTCTACCATTCATGAGCATGGGATATTTTTACCTTTATTTGTACCATCTTTGATTTCTTTAAGCAATGTTTTATAGTTTTCAGTGTACAGGTATTTCACCTCCTTATTTAAAGGTATTACTAAGTATTTTATTCTTTTTGATACCTATAGTTAATGGGATTTTTTAAATTTCTTCTTTTCATTGATCACTGTTAGTGTATATAAATACAACTGAATTTTGTGTATTGATTTTGTATCCTGTAACTTTGCTGAAATTATTTATTTGTTGTAACAGTTTGTCTTTATTTCCTATGGAATCTTGAGTTTTTGACAAATAAGATCATGTCATTAGTGAACAGAAATAATTTTACTTCCTTTCCAGTTTGGATGCATTTTTTTCTGTCTATCTGTCAATCATCTATCTATCATCTATCTATCTATCTATCTATCTATCTATCTATCTATCTATCTATCTATCATCTATCTATCAATTTCTCTGGCTAGGACTTCCAGTACTATGTTGAGTGTAGTGGCGAGGATGGGTTCCCTTGCCTTGTCTCTGATAGGCTGAAAAGCTATCAGTTTTTGCCATTGAGTATATTGTTAGCTGTGGGCTTTTCATATATAGATTTTATTACATGGAGATAGTTTCCTTAAATTAGTAGTTAGTTGGGTGTTTTTATCATGAAAATGTGTTGAAATTGTCAAATGCTTTTTCCACATCATTTGAGATGATTACATGAGTTTTGTGCTTCATTTTGCTAATATGGTGTATTATTCCAATACATTGATTGATTTTTGTATGTTGAATCATCCATGCATTTTGCTTATAAATCCCACTTGGTCATGGTGTACAGCCTTTTAATGTGCTGTTGAATTAGGTTGGCTAGTAATTTGTTGAGGATTTTGCATCAGTATTCATCAAAGATATTGTAAATAAAATAGGGGTGCATATATTCTTTTGATTTAGTATTTCAGGTTTTTTGGATATATTTGTAGAAGTGGGATTGCTGGGTCAAAAAGTAGTTCCATTTTCAATTTTGTGAGGAAACTTCATACTGTTTTCCATAGTGGCTGCACCAGTCTGCATTCCCACCAAAAGTGCACGAGTGTTCCTTTTTTTTCATATCTTTGTGAGCACTCATTTGTTGATTTATTGATGATAGCCATTCTGACAGGTATGAGGTGATATCTCATTGTAGTTTTAATTTGCATCTTCCTGATAATTAGTAACATTGAGCATCTTTTCACATGTCCATTGGCTATCTGGCAGTTGTCTTTGGAGAATTGTCTATTCATGTCCTTTGCCCATTTTCTAATTGGGTGTCTGTCTTCTTGGTGTTGAGTTGTGAAAGTTCTTTATATATTTTGAAAATTAACCTCTTATCTGAAGTATCTATCATTGGTGAATATGTTCTCCAATGCAATAGGTTGTCTTTTTATTTTGATGGTTTCTTTTCACTGTGCAAAAGGTTTTTAGTTTGATGTAGTACCATTTGTTTATTTTTTCCTTTGTTTCCCTTGTCCGAGGAGATATATTGGCCAAAATATTGCTAAGAGAGATGTCTGAGATTTTACTGCCTATGTATAATAGCCAAGATCTGGAAACACCCCAAGTGCCCACCAGTAGATGAGTGGATAAAAAAACTGTGGTATATTTATACAATGGAATACTACTTGGTTGTAAAAAAAGAAAAAAATGTTACCTTTTGTGATGGCATGCATGGACCCGGAGACAAAGTGACATAAGCCAGTCAGAGAAAGACAAATATCACATGATCTTCTTATATGTGGAATCTAATCAATAAAATAATTTAACAAACAAAGTAGAAACTGATGCATAGATATATAGAATAGACTGACAGCTGTCAGAGCTGAGGGGTTTGGAGGGTTGAGTAAAAAAGGTAAAGAGATTAAGTAAAAAGTTTTAAAAGGAAAAGTAGATATATATGACACATAGACATGGACAACAGTATTGTGATAGTCAGAGGGAAAGGAGTTTGAGGGGAGGTGGCAGTGGGCAAAAGGGGGAAAATGGGGATGGAAAATGGCTTGACTTTAGCTGATGAGTACACAGATGATGTTTTATTGAGTTGTACACTTGAAACCTGTATGGTTTTATTAATCAATGTCACCCCAATAAATTTAATTAAATAAAGAAAAAAACTAGGAAATAAAAAGTATTCATCAAGGATATTGATGTGTTGCTTTCCTGTTGTGTCTTTGTCTGGCTGGGTATTAGAACAATAGTGGCCTCATAGAATGAGTTGGGAAATGTTCTTTTCAATTCTTTGGAAGAATATGAGGAAGACTGGTGTTAATTGCTTTCTAAATGTGTGTTTGAATTCTCCAGAGAAGCCATCTTGTCATGGTCTTTTCTTTTTTGGGAGTTTTGATTACTGCTTCAATCTCCTTATTATTTACACATTAACAAAAACTTTCAGTGACATGCTTTTCTTGATTTTCCCTTTCTCCTAAACATATAACATATGCATTTTATGCTATTGTTCATGAAGAAAAGGGATATAACATTACTCCTTTAAAAGTGTAAAAGTGCTAAATAATTTAGGAATGTGAAGCAGAATATTGTTTCTCTAATACCCTCAATCTCCTTCCTTTCTGCAAATAGTTTTTGGTCAACTTTAGTGGGAAAACAAACAAACAACAATAAAAAAGATCAGGTGAAGTATTTTTCCACTTTCACAGAATCCTTGCTGCTGCATTTGCTTGTGTACCTTATTCCCTCCTCCTTTTCTCCATATCTGAGGCAGGTGGATCCCTTCTACTATTTTGGTTACATCTCTTCCAATGGAATCTCCATCTTGATAATCTCTTTATTAACTTGCCCCCAAAAGTTGTCTTACTCTCATTTTTATATTGTCTCTGTCTCTCTATTTTCTCTGCCCTCTCTGTGTTCTTTCTCTTGGTGTTTTTTTTAAAAAATGCTTTTCTATTCAACCTTCACTCACTTTTATTTACCGCTGTATTTCTATAGTCAAATTTTCAAAAGGCTGAGGTAGAAAGAGCAAGCTTGAGATGTGGTACAAGAATTCAAAATTCTGCTCCAATGCTCACTTGTCTGGTGATGTTTGATTCATTACATAAAACTTTATAGAGCCTTTATTCTCTTCATTTAAAATAAATGTAACAATAACAACAATGATAATATCTCCCTTATAAAGTTGTAATTATAAAGATGATCAAACATACATGTTAGTCTTGACCTTTCTTGACATTACTGATGCATTTGACTTGGTTGGAGTGTTTTCTTCATAGAAATTGTTTCCTTTCTTGAAAACCCTTTTCTCATTTTATTCTTACATCTCTTGTCATTATTTTTTTTTCTTCATGGTAAGTTCATTTCCTTCATTTGTCTTTCAGTGTCCTTATTCCTCAGGGATCTGCCTTCACTGCTCTTCTCCTTGTGCACACTCTACTCAAGTCCTTGCACTCAGAAGCACATCTACATTTTAAATATTTATGTGGGATTCAGGATATATACATGGCACACACACACACATACTTCCAAATTTCTTGTGAAATCCACACAGGTTTATGGCTTGCAGATCTCCCTGGATGCTGCATAGTCACCTCAAACTCAACTGGTCCAAACTGGTGCTCATCAGCACCTCTGAGAACCTCTTTAGTCTGTTCTACTTGCCATTTTGGGGAATTTCTGTGAGATCTTAGCCATGCTTGTTGTATTAACAGATAATTCCTTATCCTAACCCACTGTTCTCTAAGCCCCTTCCCCTTGATTCTGTCTTAAATGTTCCTATTATTTCTCCTTGCTTTTCTAATACATGCCTATCCTATTGTCCTTAAGTGGTCTTCTTGTTTCCAACTTTTAAGTTAGCTCCTAACCCACTGCATTCTGTGTTTGGTTATCTTAAACTAACTTATAATCATATGTTAACACAATTATGTGACTCTATTCCTGGCATACTGTGAAGAATATACAGGGTCCTGCTAAAGTAAGGCTGCTTGGGTGTGGTTGGTAGGTAATAATATAGGTATAATAATTTATAGTTTTAATTTGAACATTTCACCTAAAACATCATATAATATGCTTGAGTGTGATATTGTTATGTTATAGGATTACATGTGTATGATTTTGTAATAAAATATTTTGTAATAAAAAAGGGGTGTTATTTGTGCCAGACCCTGTATATTTAATGGTTTGGGTTTGAAGAGACATCCTTAATATGAACAGGTAATCTTTTTGATAATGATTTATATACAGAAATTAACTGTGTATTACACATACATTTAAATCCCTAGAATTTATAATTGAATTCTATGCTTCTTATTTCAATTCAAGGATGTCTAATATAAAATGATTTATTCAGGAAAAAATACTCATTGTTTAGAAAAGAGAGTCATAAAAACAAATTTATTAAAGATTTAAGGAGCCCAACTCAAACAGAGCTACAGATTCTGTTGATAGAAGAGTCATAAAATATAATGCATACAAAAAGAAAAAAAACTATAAAAATCATGCTTCTCTTGTTTTCCCTTTATTTTAATCATAAAAAAATCATGGAAATTGTTCTATAAACATGAGTGAGCTAAAAAATATTACCAGAGTGTTAGTTACTAGAGAAACAGAAATGAAATTTGGAGATGAGATTTATCATCTTCTCACTTTAATTTGTACTCCTGCTGTACTGTAAATGTAATAACCATCACTATGAAAAATGTAACAGATTGATAATACCATTGAGTTTTAATTAAAGCACTGAAATGAAAAGGACCCAGATGGATCACTGGGAAATGTAGTTATCCTTTATGAAATATGCTGGATTGCCCATTTGTTGTTTCTTATAAATTAACGCTCCGCCAAAAATATAGTGTCCCATCAGAAGATTTACTAACAATTAATTGTTTAACTTTATAAAACAGATGGTTGCTTTAGTTTATTCAATTTGATGTTGAAACACTTATCTCTCTAAATCAGCACTTGTTCACTTTCCTTATCCTTTCCTACTATGAGTGCCCATTTCTGAAGCTTTCTACATAAAGAGATCAATAGTACTGATGTATGTACATCTTGTTGTCCTACAGCTATTGGCCTGATCTATTTGCTTCAGAATGTCAGGTTTTTTTCATCTAATTTTTAGTAGGTTTTAGATTTTGTTACTATAGAAGTTAAAAAGAAAAAAACAATGGTACTTTAAGAAGCCATTCAGTTGGAAATTTTTTATCATTCTTGAAAATAGCAATGACTGACGTCAGTTCAGTTACGACACGAAGAAACAGGTTTTTCTTATCAGCTTGATGTAAAGATGAATTGGCTACTTAAGATTCTGGAGTTCAGGTTTTCAGATCTTTTTAGAAGACGGTTGCTGGTGTCCACGGAGGCAAACTGCTGACCTATTTATCAATGAGGGCACCAGGTCTCTCCTATGGGAGAGTCTCATGCTAAGAAACAATTGTGAACATGTCCAAATTTCCTGTTTCTGATTCCCCGTATGTCACATGACCATCTGCAGATGACCTTTATCCAGTAGCAGAACTGGACTTAAATGTTGAATTAGAAACATAACATTTTCATGACAGCTACAGAGGAGTGAGATAGATGAGTTTAATCACAGAACGGTTCTGTTTGTTTTTATCCTAGAGTTAACTGTTTAGAGTACTGAAGTTTCCTGTTTGCAAAGGGCATGGCAATCAAGTATTTTTTTTTTTTTGCTCAGTGTCCACTATACCAAACATTGTGAGAACATATCTCTAAGGAAGAAATCTTAGAGGAAGATATTTCTAAGATGTGTCTGTTCTCTTAAAGCACTTACAACCTAAATGGAGAGATGGCAAAGCAATTAGGAAGTAAGTTATTATTATTTATCTTGGATTATTATTATTATTATCTTGTAAGAATTCAAGGAAGGACAGAATCAGTATGAATTGCATAGAAAAAATAAGAACAAAATTGGAGCATCAGGTTTTGAAGGTTGATTGGATTTGGAAATGCAAAAGTAGACCGGTTTTCCTAATGAGATTAGCATAATCAGAGGCCTGGGGGAGAATGATTGTGATGCAACAGGAAATAAGGGAGTACTGGAGAAGAGTGGTTTATATTGAGGAACAGTAGCTGTTAAGAGTGGCTGGATAAGGGAGGGCCATGCATTGAAATGACTTTATGGCTAAATAACAGAGGTGTGATTTTTTTTTTTGACAGGTTAGGCAGAATCTTTGTTGGTTCTGGAGCTTGGAAGTAATCTGAAAGGAAAGTGGTGGGAAGATGAATCTGGAAATGGTACCCAGCTAGAAAGCTACCACAGTCCTCCAGGCTGATAGATTTATTTGAGGAGCGTGAATAATCGCTAGTGACTTAAAAAAAATGTAAGAGTATCTTAATTCTAAAAATGAGGAATTCAAGATGTCAATGTGGTGTATGTATAAGTCAGCATTTGTGTCTTCTCAGGGTGCCCACCCAATCTCTTTTGGCTGAGACCTTGTGCCCCTGAATCCTGCTCAAGCTGGTTGACTAAAGTACAACATTTCCCAAGCTGAAGTAATTTGGCTAGCCATGAGTATTTCACTTAATATGGGTCAATAAATTTCCCAGAATTTTTTCTGATTGTTCTAATTAGGAAAATCCTGTATTCCCTTGAAGCTATTAAGATATGCCACCAGTTCTGCCTGCCACTCTTGTTGAATCAAGGCTGAGAGAGTAAAGCCAGCATGCAGAAAGATGTAGTGATAAGATCAATAACTAGGGGGTTGGAAGGAATAAGTGTATGTGTATATACATGTGTATATGTATTTGTCTTATGTATACATACAGGATTCATAAGAACAACTCTGAAATAAAAGTGAGCCACAATTTGTAGATGAGGAAAGTATTGCTCAGAGAACCTAGCAATGTGGACAAAGTTAAATAGTTACATGCATGGTAGGTTGAGAATTGATGCCTAAGTCTGTCTGGTTCCAAATCATTGCCCTTTTCTCATTATGAGACTATCTTTCATCACAATGGTGGAGGGTCCTGTTCAGACTAAATGCTAATTATATTAATTGCACTTTCCTGGTCTTCCCTTTATGCTGGGAGGGTGTATTCTCAGTAAATGCGACAATGGTGTCTTCTCTCTGTTCTGTAGGAAGATAAATTCTGTTCTCTACATCCATGGGATTCTTAGTTGTACAAAACACAGAGAGCTTTTCCCTCAGGAGAGAGTGCCACGAAGAGTATCTAATCAATCCCTGGCCATAAACTATTCCATGTTAATAACAAAAAAGGTAGAATGTATTGTTGCCAAAAACAAAAAGCAGGGAAATGAAACTAGGACTAGTTTCTAAATATAACACTTACAGTATATAGGCATATTTAATGAAAAGGTTTAATAAGTGGGGAAACAGCTGTAAAGATTTTAAATGATATTTTAGTAACTTTTAAAATTATTTTCAATTATATTTAATGTAGATTTCTTGGATCTAACATATTTAAAAATTACATTTAATGTAGATAGTACTGATTTTGATATTTATTTAAATTATATTTGTGAATTTTCTTTTTCTTGATATAGTTATATCCCATTTATGGCTCTTTGGTATAATTTTCTAAAGCTCTGTTACCAGAAATAATATATTTCTTAGTAATGACTTACCTGAACCTGAACCCTAAACTCATTTATCCACCTTTAACTCTTTATAGAGTTCAGAGAGTGAGGCAGAAAGGTTAAAGAGATAGAAAATTATTTTCTTAAAGAAATTTATAAAAAGTTGGAAGAAATATAGTAATTGAAGAAAATTGATCCTTTGATATATGAGTAACTCTGAAAATTGACTTCTTGAGATGAAATTACTTGAATTAGTTGAGTCAGGATGACTCAAGCAGGATGATATGGAAACAGTGAAGAATAAAATGTGAATTCATCGAGTTGGAGAAAAAGGTGGTCAACAAGCAAGAGGGATCAATATTTCCCCTTCTGGCCACCAGGGGGTGGTAGTACCCCAGAAAAGCATGGAGGACAACACAGGCTGACTGGGGTGTAGATAAAGCATTAATTGCATTGAGAAATTTTAAAAGAAGATAAACGTGATATTTGTAAATCTAGTTTCTTTTAAGGAGTATCTTTATTTCAGACATTACTTGGTGTGGGAGATGTTCAATTTATAGATTCTTCATTTTTTTCTTTTTGCTTAACATTAGACTATTTTATTGTATTTTTAATATATTCACCAGTAGATTGCATTCACATAATAATAGATAAGCTCACATCTCATATCTCTGGTTATTACCTAGGGGTTGTCAAAGAAAATTATTGATTGGTTAAGAAGACTCCAACTAGATTTTTATTATTGATAGATTTTAGTTACATTATCCTCATTTCTATAATCACTCTTTTTCTCCCCCTCTTTCTCTCTGCTCCCTCTTCCCCCCATTCTTAAGCATTATCACAGAAATGAAGCTTCTTCTCTCTTTTAATATTCTAATCCTGATTGCATTAATCTAACTGGTAGTGAACCTAATTGAAATTTAACCAATTTCTAATCTCTTCTACTAATGTAAAGTGACAAGTAAATAAGAAGCAACTGTGAAGCTACTTGGCTTTTTCACATCCATAGTTACTGAGGTTGAGCTATTAATGGAGGTTCCCAAGCTAAAAGTATATTAATAAAATATAATAAATATAATATAATAAAAGTATATTCCCCCCTCTCTGGAGGGAATATACTTCATCAATTCAGAAATATAATTTTATCAATTCAGAAATTCAGAGACTTTGTCAGGCAGCCTTTATCTATAAGTCTTGTCCACACAAAATATATTAGTCTAATTAAATTAGGGGGTATTAAATTCACAAATTAGTATACAAAGTAAGAAAACATATCTTATTCATTTTAAAACCTTTTGTCACCCTGGCTGGAGTGGCTCAGTGGATTGAGTGCCAGCCCGGGAACCAAAAGGTCGCTGATTCCCAGTCAGGGCACAAGACTGGGCTGTGGGTCAGGTCCCTGGTTGGGGACATGAAAGAGGGAAAACAACTGATCAATGTATCTCTCATATATTGATGTTTCTGTCCTTTTCTTTCTCCATCTCTTCCCCTCTCTAAAAATAAATAAATAAAATCGTTAAAAAGACCTTTTGCCTAACTCCCCTTAAGGTTTTTCTTTTTTTCTTTTCCAGAAACTTTGTGTGGTAACATTTGATTTTAAAGCTTTCCAAAAATTGGTGATCAATAATTGTTTTCTAGTCACTGAGAAATTTATTAACTTCTACACTTACTGCATTGCCACATATTTGTGTTGAACTCTCTTCTAATCATGATATTATTTTTGGCTGAAAACACATTAGCTATAAAAATTCATGAAATGAGAAACACAACATTATAAAGACTTTGTTTAGGAATAGTAGTTAATGGATTGTGCAGAACAGTGGAACACTCCCTCATTTCCAGTAAAAATAAATTTATATCCTCCATTGTTTTACACTTAAACATGAATAACTTCACTGCTTCATCATTGCATAAACAAATCATTGCCAAATCAATTTGTGGATCCACAGAGTTTTTATTTGGCAAGATATAGGAATCTCAACATGTTCTGTGGATGAAGATAGACAGCAGTACTATATACACTAGGGGAAATTCATTTTTAACAAGAGATTGTTAGCATTAACTTTAGAAAATAAATGTAGTATAGCAAAAAGAAATTAGGCATACCTAAGTCATTTTAGTATTTTAGCATGTAATTCTCCTTTCCTCTTGGTGCATGTTAACTTTTAATTACTTTAGCCTATCTCGAAATTTCTACCCGTTCATTTTATAAAAATACTTGATTTGTATTTACATTTTTATTTCTAAACCATATCACAATTTTAGCTAGTGAATATAATTCATTCTTTTAAAAGCACTCAAAAAACTTTCAAAATTAAGATGAATGTAAAAGATGTTTACAGTTTTCCAAGATAAAGCTACAGTATTTCAGCAGAAATATGATCATGAGAATAGGCTCATGGTTCAAAAGGCAAATAGAATTTCCTATGCAGACTGTTTGTACTTATGCACAACTCTATGGTTTCTCTCTTTGGAAGATTTTTCTTTTTTTTTTTTAATCATTGTTCAAGTACAGTTTTCTCCCTTTACTCCCATCCAGTCCACCCACCCAACCCTCCCCCTAGTATTTGTCCATGTGTCCTTTAAATTTGTTCCTGTAAACCCTATTCATTCTCCCCTGAAATTCCCTCTTTTCTCCACTCTGGTCACTATCAGTCTGTCCTCTATTTCAGTGTCTTTGGTTATATTTTGCTTGTTTCTTTGTTTTGTTGTTTAGGTTCCTGTTAAAGGTGAGATTATATGGTATTTGTCTTTCACTTCCTGGCTTGTTCCGCTTAGCATAATGCTTTCCAGCTCCATCCAAGGTGTTGCATGGTGGGACTGCAGGCTGGTACAACCACTATGGAAAGCAGTATGGAACTTCCTCAGAAAACTAAAAATGGATCTGCCTTTTGACCCAGCAATTCCACTGCTGGGACTATATCTCAAGAACACTAAAACACCAATACAAAAGAACCTTTGCACCCCGATGTTCATAGCAGCACAATTTACAATAGCTATGTGCTGGAAGCAACCTAGATGCCCATCAGTAAATGAATGGATCAAAAAACTATGGTACATTTACACAATGGAATTCTATGCAGCAGAAAGAAAGAAGGAGCTCCTACCCTTTGCAACAGCTTGGATGGAAGATTTTTCAATGGGCTCTGCATCAGGTAGACCTGCAGGAATACTGATTTCACTACCTTCTAGTGATGGGGAAAATCACAAATCTTTTTTGATCCTCAGCTTTTTCATCTATGTGATGGAGGTCATTAAATCTGCATCATGGTATTATGGTGAAGATTTAATGGGAAAAGTCTATAGGAAATGTTAAGCACATGCTAATAATAGCATAATTAAGCTGTTTTTATTGTGTCATTATTATTCTTTATAATGTAGGGGATAGAGCTAGATGGAATACACTTTAACTCATTTGTATATCAACAGAATGAATGGGTTTAGGAATTAGTGTTTTTTTCAATTTTTAATTTTATTTTTTATTGTTGACATTATTATAGATGTTTCTTATTTCCTCCCTGCTTTGTGCCCTCTACCCAGCCTCCCTCCCCTGGCCTTCACCACACTGTTTTCTGGGTCCATGGGCTATGCAGATGTGCAGACAAGTTTTTGGCTAGTCTCTTCTAGCTCCTTCCATCCCTTTCCCTCTGAGATCTGTCAGTCTGTTCAATGAGTTCATGCCTCTGGCCCTATTTTGTTCATCAGTTTATTTTGTTCATTAGATTCTGTATATAAGTGAGATCATATAAACAGTGGTCCACTGAGATTTAGATACATTATAAACTCAGTGTCATTCTCCAATATGAAAAAAATCACCTATGACTAATATTATTTACTCTTCCCAAATCTGTGACAAATGCTAAGCAAGTCTGCCATACTTTAAAGTAGATCAGAACATGGGGAAGAGTAAAGGGACAATGATGGTCAGGTTTTTTGGTATATATGAAGATACTTACTAGATTTTAGAATAATTATTTAAAAAGATAATTTTGAAGACCCTTTAGTGATAATAATTGTCAAGGCCATCTATCCTTCTTGTTTTTGCTTCTTTTTTATTAAATTTATTGGGGTGACATTGGTTAATAAAATTATATAGGTTTCCAGTGTACAATTCTATATAATACATCATCTGTATATTGCACTGTGTGTGCATACCCAAAGTCAAATCCTCTTCTGTCACCAAATATTTGACCACCTAATTTACCCTTTACTACCTCCCCACCTTTTCCTCTGGTAACCACCATATTGTTGTCGATGTTTATGGATTTTTGTTTATTTGTCTTGTTTATCAGATGTTTTCTGTATATCTCACCTATGAGTGAAATCATACAGTTCTTGACTTTTTCCCTCTGACTTATTTCACTTAGCATGATATTCTCAAGGTAAGACTTTGTTATGAAACACATTTTTCTTCTTTTGTACTATGATACATGACTTTGAAGATTATTATTTGATGCTGCAATGTGTGAACAGAGCTTTTGAAAAGAAAAATAAGACAAGGACCCAAATTGATACGGCTCCTATTGTGTCCATGTCTGTAATAGAGTATTTTAATGAATAAACCAATCTGACTTGGTGTGGCATAACAGGTTGACTGCCAAAATGGAATATTGTTCTCATGCAGACTTTCTTCACTACATAAATAATTGGAGTGGGGGGAAATGATACAACCCACACTGCTATCGAAATAAGATACATCCATGTGACATGACGATGGCAATGGGAAGGATTGTACAAAACTCTTGCTGTTCATTGAGTTTGTATTAGTCTCTGGCTTACCTGGCCATGCAAAACAAGACTCCATGCTATCTTTCCCAAGTGTCTTCTTTTTAAGCAGATTGCATTAAAAATGATTGCCCCATTCCTTTCATTAGCTGCATCACTTGTCTGGTGACCTGGGCCTGCATTTCTGAAGCTGGATTTACCTCAGTTCCATTTGTCTCCCAAGTGCATTTAGTCACCATGCTATGTGGAGAATTTCTTCAAATTACCTTTCCATTCTTACTGCCACCACCTTAACAGCAGCCTCCAAATTGTTCTTCATTCTCTGGACATATCCTTTTCCAATCAATTCTGGAATGGAAGATATTGGATTACTTTTCCCCAGGCACAGATGCTATGTGTTATCATACCATTGGTATTTTTAACTCGCTACCCCACCTCACCCACCATTACCTGGAGTAACGAGTTCCATTCACTTACAGGTGGCCTACTAACCTTTATAATCTGATGCCCTGTGATTGTCTAATAGAATTCTTGCCAAGATGGATCTTTTCTTTCACTGTGAATGTGGTGTACACATTTCCAGTTGCCAGCTATTCCATGAGTTTCAGCTCATCTCTTTCTCCTCCATGAAGCCTTCCTTTCTCTCTGACCAATGGCAATGATCTTTTCCTTTCTGAACCATCATTTGCATATTGTATCTCTATTATAACTGTTATTACTGTGTTGTGTCTGCATCTCACTATCTCACTTCTGAACAGTTTTCTGTCTTCATTTTGTTTCACAGACACAAATTGTACCCTGAACAATGTTTGGCCGCCTGGTAAACATGCAGCATCAATTACAAGGGACCCCTAGGCAAGGATTTAGATTATTTAATTCCCCTCGCCACCCCGCCACTGGCACCTGATGCTAAAGTACCCAATTGTGACCCAAAGTCTTTTGTTTTTGTGTAGAGAGGTAAGCGTATGTTATGTCCAATTATTTTCCTGGATCCTAGCCAGGAAATCCTTACTTCTGTATAAGTGGGTTCTGCAAAGCTAACCCTCAAATAGTTTATTTTTGATATGTTCTTAATATTCATGATGTGTACAGCTAAGAGAAAGTTTTTTTTTCTACCATGGAAAATATTTAAAGCTTTGTTGTATTCTATTTATGGATGTGTTTTCAGCTCTTACCGCAGTGAAAGGCAAAATGGAGAGGTGATAGATGGCACTGACATGATGACAGGCAGTTAGACGTATCTGCTTAATTGAGATATCTGAAGAATCATTGAGATTATTTTTCTTTCCCTACTGTAAGATATATTAAATCTGCCTTTTACCTTTTGAAAAAATTCTTAAGCCACAGGGAAAGAATCAAATTTCAAATGCATTCCTAAATTTGTTGGAATATTTTAATAAAAATGCCTTTTTATTTTTATAAACAATGTTTAAAAATGTTTATCTACATAAACAACACCTTTACCTTTTTATTGAGATAAAATTGCATATAATATATTAATTTCAGGTGTACAGTGTAATAATTTGGTATTTGTATACAGTACAAATTGATCACTGTAATAAGTCTTTGTTCACTCTCCATCCCTGTACAATTGACACCCTTTAGCTATTTGCCAATCCCCCAAGCCCCTCCCTCTGGTAACCACCAATCAGTTCTCTGTATGTATGCCTTTGATTTGTTTTGTTTGTTCCTTTTTTTTTAACATTCCCATATTAGTGAAATCATAATGTATTTGTTTTGCTCTTAAAATAATACCCTCAGGTTTCATTCATGTTGTCTCAAATGGCAAGATTTCCTTTTTTATGGGTTAGTAGTATGTCATTGTGTGTGTATATATGTGTATACCACATCTTCTATATCCATTCATCTACTGATGGACACTTAGGTTGTTCCATATCTTGGATATAACAGTGCTACCTATTATAAGAAAGAAAATTATGCCGGGGGTTGAGTTTTCATTTAATTTACTCTGTTATAGATATGATTTCATGGAGGAGAGATAGCTTAGATCTAAGGATTTGTGGTAATAGCCCATCCCCATGAAAGATTACCCAACTTAAAGATTATTTTGATATATATCTCTCATATCTGTTTGTCTTGCCTTCTCAGGTCCATTTCCCTCTCATTAATGAGGGAACAAAAGAGGGGAAATCCTACTTTGGTCATTAATTCTAAGATGCATGTAAGTGTTCATCAGACTGAACTATCAGAATGAATAATTTTTATAGATCATGTGGGATTTTTATAGATCACATTTTATGTGATTTTGGCCCTGCATTTAATAATTGAAACATTTTCTCAGTTATTTTTTTGCCTTGGAAATTTGACACCTAGATTGAACTCATTCACAAATATGTCTCTCCCTGCCACATGCCAGTGTGCAGCGCATGTGTCTGCTGGTCTGCATGGGGACGCTGCAGGCACATCACACTGCTGTGTCCAAAACAGGCTCTGTCACCTCCGCCCTCAGCTGACAATTCTGTCTTTTTCTGTGGATGGCGACATCATCTCTCTTGAGTTGATAGTTCAGTCTGATACTCTCTTGAGTTGATGTAAATGTCTTCCTTTTCTGTGTAAACTAAATCTTCACAGTTCACAAGTCATAGTCCTTCTAACTCTGTAAGAGGTTGTTTTCTTTTTTTAATGACTCAATCTAGCATAGTGTGGGTCATAAAATAGAAATGGAAGAAACATTTGTGAACTGAATACATGAAGAAACCCATCATCACTGCCCAGGATGCCCCAGACTGACTATCTTAGAAATGCAAGCTGCACATGCCATGACTCTGCTCATGAACCTCCCCATTGTCTCTAGAAAAATCTAGATTCCTTAACCTGGTGGGTAAGGCCCTTATAATCTAGATACAACCTAATGTGGTTCTCTTATAATCTTATTTTTTCCTAGTAGACAGTCTTGACTTCTTATTGTTGACTGAAGGACATCCCAACCCATGTCCTCTTTCTTCGCTCAAGCTGCTGTCTCCTCTGGAATGCTCTTCCCAAGGCCACACTTCAGAATGCCAGGATTTTTCTCTTTCTTATTTCATGATGCAAATGCTGTTGTTTCTTAGGAAATGTCTCTGGTTTTACTCAGTTGACATTGTGTTTTTCTTGCCAGAATTTTAATGATATACCTTCCCAGTTTATATATATATAGACATACAGATATATTCTCATATATAAGCATATGTTTTAAGAAATAATCATATGTAATATAAGTATATATCATATATGAGTATATTTAAAAGTTGAGAGAAATTATTATGAATATATCAGTAAGAAAAATATTATTTCTAGTGGAGAAAAATTAGGAAAATTTACTAAGGTACAGCAGCATTTGTGTATGACACACATATATGTCACATACTGTAAATGAAGCTATTTTTCCCTCACAGTGATGAGAGCTGTAGAAACATTTTTCTCATTTAATTCTCACACCAAATAAACATGTAAGCAACATATGGTTCATATTTTATGTAAGAGAAAGTTTTGACCTAGCACAGTATAAAACTTGAACACTTTAATCTGTTTCTGACAAACCTTGATTTTAGTAACTACGTGATGATAATACAGATATAACTTAAAATTCACTGAGTCTGCTGTTTTAGAAATCATTCAGCTTTATAGTTTAAAAAGACATACAGATGAGTTACATTATTTATAATACTTGAAAAATTGTAAGACCGTATTGTACTCTCTCATCAACACAGTTCAACTTTACAGAAATGCCTGATGCTGCAGGACTGTTGAATAGGTAGAGAAGAAGAAGGAGCAAATATTATTCTCATCTGTTATACAAGCACATGCTAGTGCAGTCACATCATGTGTGAATTTTATTTATGCAAATTCAGCCATACAATTTTAGTGACAAAAATTTATACAATCCTAGGCAACATGGGTGAAGGAGGTCAAAGGCACAAACTTTCAGTTATAAAAGAAACAAGTCATGGGAATGTAACATAGCAGTACTGTTGAGAATCAGCCTTCCTGAGGGCAAAGCATGCAGTTGGGAGTTGGCCTTTAGGAGACAGGTTCATTAAATAATTTAAGGTAGAGATACACCACAAAATATTCTCCCAACCACCCTTCTCATTCTCTTATTGTCTCTCTCACACACACATGAGCACACACTCAATTTAAGTAGTTTTTTGATTAATGTACTCTGGAAATGTATTTAGGTAAAAAATGTAAGTTTAGCCCTGACTGGTGTGGCTCAGTGGATTGTGTGTTGTCCTACAATTCAAAGGTTGTTGGGTTGTTTCCCATTCAGGGCACATACCTGGGTTGCAGGCCAGGTCCTTGGTTAAGGGTGTGTGAGGGACAGCTGATAGATGTTTCTCTCCCACATCAATGTTTCTCTTTCTCCCTTTGTTCTCCTGTTTCTAAAAATAAATAAAATCTTCTTAAAAATATATAGCTTTAATGTATAGTGAACTCTAATAAAGCGTTTGCTATTTTTGGTAAAGAAATACTGTTAAAATTCATTGTATATGTAAACTTCATTTCTGGCCATTACAACTGGAGAGAAAACACAGATAATGCGTAGCAGGTTTTGTAGTGAACAAACTAGATAGAATGAATATGAAAGGAGACAACAGTTATTAAATTTTCTTTTTTCAACTTCCCTCTTGTTTTCTGTCCTTCATCTTTTGCTGATACTACCAGAGCTACAGAATGGTGTTTTATTAGGGAGGATGGTTTGATAGTTTCGTGGGGCTTCTGAATTCAAATATTTCAGTTAGAATAGTTACCAATATTATCATTGCTCCATGGTGGCCAGAAAAAAGAATGGTTCAAATTTAAACCTGAATTATAAGTCTGCTATTTTTAGCCATTACTGTGTGGTTAACTCATCATTAAGATTATTTTTTATATCTGGTATGTTTAAAATAAAGATGGACCAAAAAAAATAGAGAGAAAAAATATGCATAATGAACTCATTGAAATTGAATTCAACTAAACATATTTCACTAAGTCATGATATGGAAGTAACTTTGGATATTAAATTATTTTTTGTCAAGGCAATTGTTTTAATGAGATTTTTCTGCACTTAAACATGATTAATGTGCTGTAGCTTCCCTTCCTCAGTTTCATGAAAATATAAATGCACCGAGAGACATAGTCTGTGTAGAATATTTTCTTGACTGTGAATATTGTTTGCTTGTTAGTATAAGTTATTGAATTTCCTTCCCTAGAAATAGCTGAGATGATTTAAGTATAGGCTTGTTCAATGGCAGAGGACTAATCTTAGGCAGGTTTTTTTTTCTCCATCTGAGTAAGACAGTGAATCATCCAAGAGACCCAAAACCATTTTAATATTTTTACTCTGTGAATTACTATGTGAAATACATGATTTACCAGCACTTGTAAAGACATTCTCAGAGAACCTAAAATTCTTCATGTATTTTATGTTGAGTATGGCTAACAAAGGGGTGTTATTTTTTGTTTTCTTGACCATGTTCTCTAAAATCAAATAGGAGGATCTTGAGTCCATTTCACCTTTGACCTTGGACAGCCTATCAAGTTAGAATTACTAGGAATGGCCTTGTAGACACTAATAGAGTGGGTTACCTTCTCCCGTGTCTATATCTGAGATTTGCTATTAGTGGGGATAAAAAATTCATGAACCACTTAGAATTACCGTTTTATATGGATTCTTCTAAAGTAAATGTATATGGCAATCTATAACTTTAGCCAGATAACTTTAGATGAATCACATGCTATTTTTTTTAAAGTTATACATCCTCAGGAAAAGTAATTAAAGACCGAGGTGAGTAAATAAGTATGTAATATTGTGTTGGTAACATGGAAAAATGCTTTATTTGGTACTAATCCAATAAAAATGTTTGTAGAGAAAAAACAGTAAAATAAACATGTTTGACATCTTTCACTTACAGTTTTATAATGATGATTTTTTAAAAAATTATTGATTGATTTTAGAGAGAGAGGAAGTGGTGGGGGAAGAGACAGAAAGAGAAATATCAACTTCTTGTTTTACTTATTGATGTGTTCATTGGTTGCCTCTTGTATGTGCCCTGGCAGGGGATTGAACTCATCACTTTGGTGTATTATAATGGCACTGTAACAAAGCACCTGGCAAGTGCTATAGTTTTGAACTTGTACTTTGAGAAGAAAGGAATGGCCCCTCTGTAGAAATGAAAATTTAGGCTAGATTAGTTTTGTGGGAAAGACAGACTTCTTTATTGGGCTTACAAACTAGCTAACTCCTTCAAAGACACTGCTGCTTAATCTGATTATTGGTTTCTAAGGACCCATTAAGCTATTTTAAAGAACAACTATTTTCAGCCTCAGGAACTTCTTTTCATATTAGGCTTCAGTGTTTACTACTCAAGTAATAAGGGATTCAAACAGAGAAACGGTAAAAAGAATTGTATATCATTATATTTAAGCTTTACTTATACATGTGGAGATTATTTCTATGATTATTTCATTATTATGTCACTTATGTAGAAGTGTATGAAAGTCATTAGTAAGAGTTCACACAGGTCAGGTTTAAATGGAGCAGTGTAGTGGAAAGAGAAATGACCCCCCAGAGCCACTCCACCATCTTCGTGCATTAACCAAACATCACTTTGCTCATAAATTAATCTCATCAATTAAAAAAAAACATGCAAACCCAAAGTCTACAAATAAGCATATATTCCTAAAGCACCAATAATTTTGAATCCTTAAATAGTATTATTATTCTCCCCTGATAATCTCATGGATGTTATCTTGTTTTCTATGCTCATTTCTCTCTAAGGTACTGAGAGATATTTAAAAATTGCCCATGTTTCTAGAGTTGAAATGTAAGAGATATGTAAGTGCCAGAAATACAACCTCATTGAGTCATCTAAGTAGTGATAAGCTCCAGGATTTTTATTTTATTTTATTTTTTTAACTTGCCAGTCACCATAATAGGCATTTTTATTTACTTTTAAATGATTATTATTACTTTTGATTGCCAAATGTTTTCTTTCTCATTCCTCCCACCCTAACCCAGGTTCCCCCATGACTACCCCAGATATCTCTCTGGCTTCTTTTTGTTTTGTTTTTTAACATCTTTTAAATTTTATTTTTTCTTTTGTCATTTATCCCACTTATACTCTCTTCCCCTTGCAATCACCACACTAGTGTCCATGTCCATGAGGGCTTTTTCCTTTTTGCTCAATCCCTGAACCTCCTAACCTCCCACCCTCAGCACCAGAGCTGTCAGCCTGCTCTCTATCTATGAGTCTGTCTCTGTTTTGCTTATTAATTCAGTATGTCCATTAGATTCAACATATGGTATTTGTCTTTCTCTGACTGACTTATTTCACTTAGCATAATGTTTTCCAGGTCCATCCATGCTGTCACAAAGGGCAAAATTTTCTTCTTTTTTATGGTTGAGTGGCAGTATTTCATTGTGTAAATGTATCATAGCTATTTTATCCACTTATCTACTGTGCTGCTTCCATATCTTGATGATTACAAATAATGTGCAATGAACATAGGGGTGCTTATATTCTTTTGAATTAATGTTTTGGGTTTCTTCAGATAAATTCCCAGAAGTAGAATCATTTGGTCATAAGGGAGTTTCATTTTTAATTTTTTGAGCTAACTCCATACTGCTTTCTACAGTGGTTGCACATCTGCTTTCCCACCAACAGTGCAAAAGTGTTCCTCATTCCCCACATCCTTGTCAAGAAATAATGAAGATCAGAGCAGGAATAAATGAAATAAACTCTAAAATAACAATACAAAAGATACATGAAGCCAAGAGCTGATCTTTGAAAAGATAAACAAGATTGACAAACCTTTAACCAGACTCACCAAGAAAAAAAGAGGATCCAAAGAAATAAAAATTTGAAATGAAAGAGTAGAAATAACAGCTGACACCAAGGAAATACAAGGGATTGCAAGAAAGTATTATGTACAACTATATGCTAACACATTGTACAAATGGGACAATGTGGGTAAGTTCCTAAAAACATACAGTCTTCCAAAACTAAATTATAAAGAATCAGAGAATCTAAATAGACACACTACACCTAGTGAAATTGAAGCAGTAATAAAAAAAAAACTCCCAACAAACAAAAGCCCTCAACTGGGTGGCCTCATAGGTGAATTTTAGCAAACATCCCAGAAGAACTAACCCCTCTCCTCAAACTATTCCAAAAAATTCAGGAGGAGGAAAATTCAGGAGAAATTCAGGAGACTCAAAATTAAATGAGTCTTCCCAAGCTCATTTAATGAGGCTAGCATTATTCTAATACCAAACCAGATAAAAACACTACAAAAAGAAAAGAAAAGGAAAGAAAAGGAGAGAAAAGAAAATAAAATTATAGGCCAATATCCCTGATGAACATAGATGCTGAAATCCTCAGCAAAATATTGGGATACCAAATACAGCAATGCATCAAAATGATCATACGCCATGTTCAAGTGGAATTTGTTCCAGGGTTGGTACAACATTCACAAATTAATAAATGTGACATACCATGTGAACAAAATGAAGGAGGAAAACCACGTGATCCTATCAGTAGATGCAGAAAAGCATTTGATAAAATCCTGCACCCATTTATGGTAAAACTATCAGCAAAGTGGGAATAGGGGAATCATACCTCAACATATGTAATAAAGGCTGTATTTGACAAACCTGCTGCTAGCATCATACTCAACAGGCAAAAACTATAAGCATTGGAAAAGAAGAAGTATTTGCAGATGACATAATACTGTACATAGAGAAGCTCAAAGATTTCA
Organism: Phyllostomus hastatus; assembly: GCF_019186645.2. Classification (NCBI taxonomy): domain Eukaryota; kingdom Metazoa; phylum Chordata; class Mammalia; order Chiroptera; family Phyllostomidae; genus Phyllostomus; species Phyllostomus hastatus. Next base: position 13,176,965 of record NW_025334038.1, read on the forward strand.
CCAAGAAACTACTAGATCAATGAATTTAGCAAAGTAGTAGAATACAAAATATCCAGAAATCAGTTGCATTTTATATGCCAATAATGAGCTATCAGAAAAGGAAATTAAGAAAGCAATCTCATTCACAATTGCTTCAAAAAGAATAAAGTACCTAGGAATAAATCTAACCAATGACATCAAAGATATGTACTTGGAAAATTATAAGACACTGAAGAAAGAAATTGAAGACACATTACAAATAAGTGGATGCACACACTGTGTTCATGGATAGGAAGAATTAGCATCATTAAAGTGTCCTTCCTACCCAAAGCAATCTATAGGTTCAATGCAATGATAGCAAGATACCAATGATGTATTTCACGGAATTAGAACAAAATTCAAAAATTTATATGGAATCACAAAAGGCCCTGAATAGCAATAGCAATCTTGAGAAGTACAAAGTTGGAGGAATCACACGACCTAATATCAAATTATACTTATAAGGCCATAGTAACCAAAACAACATGGTACTGGCATAAAAACAGACACATAGATGAACGGAACAGAACAGAGAGCACAGACATAATCCCACACCTCTATAGTCAATTAATATTTGACAAGAGGAAACAAGCACATACAATGGGCTAAAGATAGTTTATTCAATAAATGGTGTTGGGAAAATTGGATGGATACATGCAGAAAAATGAAACTAGACCACCTTCTTATGCCACACACAAGAATAAAATAAAAATGGATTAAAGACTTAAATGTTAGACCCAAACCATAAAAATCCTGGAAGAAAACATAGGCAGTAAAATCTTAGACATTGCTTGTAGTAGCAATATTGTAGCTGATATATCTCCTCAGGTAAGGGAAACAGAAGAAAAAATAAACAAATGGAACTACATAAAACTAAAAAAAGTTTTTGCATAACAAAGGAAGTCAACAAAATAAAAAGACAATCCACTAAATGCGAGAACATATTCACAGATACATCTAATAAGGGATTAATATCCAACATTTATAAAGAACTTTAAAACTCAATACCCAAAAATCAAACAACCATTTAAAAAATGGGCTACGACCTGAATAGACAGTTCTCCAAAGGGGACATACAGGTGGCCAATAGACATGTGAAAAGATGTTCAAGGTCACTACGCATCAGAGAAATGTAAATGAAAACCATAATGAGATATCACCTCACACCTGTCAAAATGGATAGCATCAGTAAATCAACAAACAGCAAGTGCTGGCAAAGGTTTTATTTTGGAGTCACATCCTAGAGAGTGAGAGAGTTAGATGGTTCATTTAGTTATTCACTTAAAATTTACTTATTGGATCATTTATTGTCCCTGCTAGGTGTTGGGGACATAGGTGTGATTCCTGCAGTCACTGAATTTGTTATATAATCATCAGATATTTAAAAATCATTATGTTATTCATTATGGAGTCTTGACTGTGGGAAGTGATTCAAAAGAAAAAAATGGGCTGCTACAGGTGTTTAATGGAAGGGGGGCTAATGTGGTCTGGAGGTCTGGAAGGCTCCCTGAGGAGATGATGGTTAAATTGAGATTTGAAGAAATCCATGAAAGGGTAACCAGGTGAAAAAAAAGGTAAAAGTGTTCTGCAAATCATTTTTTGGTCATCGCATATCATAGTGATTTTCCTCTTCATTTGACATATTGACCAGTTAGAGTCTCTGCCTTGTTTTTAAGACATTGAGTAAGAGCTTTCCTTTTCTTTGTCTTATGTTGTTCCTTTGGCCTCTTCTACCAGACTATGAAGGAATGCATGTGGGTTTCTAAAGTTTTAGCCTACCGTACCCAGATATTTTGTTTTTTGCTGTTCATTTCAATATGGTCCTCTGTAGTAATTTCTGTGTGTCTTCAATAGGCTCTAGAGTTAAGACATTTTGCTTTTTATCAATAAGTTATAATTTGCTTTCTTAGCTTTTGTTATCCTTCCAGATCACATATGTGTGATGACATATCAGAGGGACCCTAGAACTTATGGAGAGTGAGGGGCAGACCAGTCACACTAATAAAGTAGAAATAAAGACCACCCACTGGTGAACTGAGTCACAGCTTTGGGATACTCTGCCCTTGTTTGAAAAGATTTAAGAATAAAATTGTAGGCAATTTAAGGTAATTTTCAGAGTGCTGGAATACATATATTGGGTCTCCTTGATGGAGCTAATATATAAATGGAAATTTAGAGAGCTATTGTTTGCCCAGATCTTTAACTGAGTAAGTTTCAGTCTGTAATATCAAATTGCTGTAACTTAATTTAGAAAATCACCTAGCTGAATTTGCCTCACTCCAGAAAGGAATTGGATTTGATATGACTAACATAATCTGCTCTGTATAGATTCTTCCAATGTGTTAATAATAGCTTCTCATGTTCCTTAAATAGGGAACTGAGAGAAACAGATATGCCACCTTAGGAAATCCAGTCACAGAATCAGCTGTCAGAGTTTCTTTGTAGTTGCAGTTGCCTTTAAAAACATTTGGTTTCAATAAAGTTTAGGATGTGGGTTTTTTTTTTAAATCAGATTTTAGGTTGATATAGAAATTTCTTAGCATGTTGTGTATAAAATAAGTAAATGTAAAAACAGGGTAAGTAAGGGCATTTCATTAATTGCAGGTAATAGAAAAGAGAAATATAGAAACTACATTTTTTGAAACATAAAAACATGAAGGTTCCTACTCACAGGCAGTAGAAATTAATTAATAGATTAAGCATGGAGTAAGATTAAATTTATCCTAAATGCTTTAAATATGTAAGGAAACCAGATGCATAAATCCTGAACTAAACCTTTGATCTCAGAGGTACTTGGCAAAGCAGCCATGACTGGTTTTTAACTCAGTGTCAGCAAAATAAATTATTTAGCAGCATACAATGCCAATTTGGCCCTGAGTGAGAATAGACTTTAACATTGGCTGAAATGGAAAATGTGGTTGCATACTTTGCAAATCTGGGAGAGATTGCCTGGCTGTTTGTGCCTGGAAACATTACAAGTTTGCCAGTTGGTCTGACCCATAGCAGACCTATCTTTTCTCTTTTATCTGACTAAGTGTTCTCCTATGGTTATTGTACCTTGAGAGTTTTAATGGGCTTATGCAGTGATTGGCCATTTCAGGTTTGGGCCTATCTGTCATCAATTGCCTCTTCCTCTGGTGAGAGTAGCTCAAATTCCTTCTGTCTTCCTCAGATTATGTTCAGGAAGGGCTTCCTTCCCTGGTTCCCAAAGGAGTGCATTACTTGGCCTGGCCAATTAGTCATGTTCTGCATAATGACATTTCAGTCTACAAGAGTTCACATAGACAGCGGTGGTCAGATTAAGATTATAATGGAACTAAAAAATTAGGGCTGTTAGTAGTTAAATCTGGTCAGTACTTTCCTTAGCAACTTGAAGTTAACCAGTAATGGGGGTTTTTATTAATTAGACACAAAACTAAAAGTGATGATTAATATCTTGCCTATATAAATCAGGATATGCAAAGGTCTCCAATAACTAGAATAGTTATATATATGTAACAAGATGAACTTTAGTTCTGATTTTTTAAAAATATTTTATTCATTTATTTTTAGAGAGAGGGGAAGGAAGAGAGATAGAGAGGGAGAGAAACATCAATGTGTGGTTGCTTCTCATGTACCCCCTACTGGGGACCTGGCCCCCAACCCAGGCATGTGCCCTGACTGGGAATCAATCTGGTGATGCTTTGGTTCACAGGCTGGTGCTCAATCCACTGAGCCACACCAGTCAGGCCAAATTCTGATTTTTTATCTAATGGTATACACTGGTAAGATTTGTCAAGTATACTTTTCATATTAATTATGGAATTTTTATATGTATAATAAAACAGGTTAATATTTTCACCTTAATTTACTTCACAGAAATAAGTTCAAATGTAGAAGTAATGAATGAAGAGGTAAGAAGAAAAATATTTGTAATTTATCAAAATATATACTAGAAACTCAAATTTTTAAAAAACTAAAAGCAGAAGTAGCTCTAAGTGTTTCTATTATGATCTATACTTGTGTCCTTCAAATAAACTGCAGATCACAAGAGCGCAGGATAAGGGAGATGTGCAATTTACCTGCAGCACATTGAAAATAATTTAGTGGTTTTAGTTGATTGCAAGCACATTATAATTTAACAAGCTGGTATACTGGCCAAGATGGTTCATTTGGATGCATTGATTCAGATGCAAAACCTTGACCTTGTGAGGTGATAGCCACCTTTCCTTATACAATAATGAAGCCACATCTGAAGAACCAGGGTGTTCGGGGCATTGTGCCTGAGCAGTATTGACAGAAGGGAGTGGCTCAGAGGAAGGAGAGAACATGGGTGAGAGGACCTGTCATAATTCCTGAAAAACTGGGGGTGTTTGCCTTGAAAGAATGAAGACTTGGGATAATATAACTGTCTTTAAACATTTGAATGATATTTATGTGGGAGAATGAGCAAATTTTCCCTGAGCAGCTTTCGAGAGAAAAACTGGGCATAATTTTTGGGGGAGCAGGTTTCTAGTCCAAGCAATGTAATGGGCAGAACTGCCCCAGTGTGGGCTGGATTTCCTCCAAGCTGATTTCTGTCACCTCAGAGACTGTGGAAATTCTGGTGGAAGTAGTGGTGGTGGTGGTGGAGAGGAGGGACAGTGTGTCTGCCTCTAGCCTGGGATTCTGGCAAATTTTTTTTCAGAAGTGGAATTGGTTTTAAGTGGTATCAGCTTCAGAGTTACAAGGAAACCTCAGATTAGACCCTATCTGGGGATTATTAGCACATCCTAGAGCAGGGGCTACTTTGACAGAATACAGTTTCAACTAATTTGTTTTAGCCATCAGGGTAATGATTTCCTGCGTTCTTCCCAGACTTCTTGTAATTGCTTAGGGAAGTAGAAATTGAAAAGGTAAACTGAGGCTCTCTCCTTCTGAACAGCAGCTTAGCATCCTTTCATTCCAATTCACAGCATTTGTAGAAATGAATTACTGAAACGACTCTGACGTCCTACCTCTTCTTGCCATAGCACTTTTTATTCTCTAAATTTACTGCCACATTTTGCCCTTAAACATGGATTCTGAAGCCTACAACTTTCCACATTCTCTTAAAATTACCTGCTTGTCAAAAAACTCATTTCATAAACTTTTAAGAATAACACATTTTATTTGGTCAGAAGAATCATCTTGAGTTTCCTTGTTGATTTTTTAGCAGGGTGGATTGAACTTTAAGTTCTTTAAAGCCATATTTATCCAAAGCCAAATGTGTTTCAGTCTGAAATTTGGGTGACCAGAAATAAAATACATGGCTAAGTAGAGGGAGGTGTTCATGCCCCTATCAATTATCTCCATAAATATGTTGCAGAGATAGACAGGGCTGAGAAGTGGCAAGGAAGAGAAACTCTTCTGAGGCACTGCCGAAGCAGGAATCAGGTGCTAAGTTTAGGTAAAGGACTGGGACACCAGAATGGAGGAAGGCATACTTGATTCAGTATGAAAATCATCCAGATTCAGAACTGAGACCTGAAATGCTAATACTAACCCTGTTGAGTCAGAGAGTTCTGGGCTCTTTGTCTGAAGTGATATTGCAGGCTAGACGAGCCATCTCCCAGACACTCATTTGAGGACATTCCGTGGATTGGGGCCTAGACTGGAAAGACCTTAGAAGTTTCTTCCAAACGTAAAGTTTCTATGTTCCTTGTCCATCGTTGCTGGTAATAACAGGAGTGCTTTGGATAAGGAATGTCTTTAGCCTTTCTGTGAGCTTTTTTAGCTTTATTACATTCTTTGACATGGATAATTTCAATGTTGTTTCTTAGATGTGCTTTTCAAATAGCAGCTGTAGCACACAGCCACTAATGTCAGGCCTTCCTCATCCAATAATTTTTCTATCTTGAATCTCCTTATATAGAGAAATTTTGGAGCTACCATCGTCACTCATGGTCCTACAAACAGAAGAATGTTGGATGGAATGTGGGCTTGCAGGGGGGAAAATAAACAAAACAAAACAAAATGAAACAATGACATGTTAGAAAATGTGAGACCAGGAAAGTTTTAGAAAGTACTCAGGTAAAAATTAAGATTTCTGCTTTTAGTGGAAAGCTATCATATTAACTTATAGGTATTATTGATATTTAGGCATACATTCTTCAATGCATATAGTAAAGCTAAGAGGAAATGCCTGGAATGGATCATTCCTGAAAGAACTTGGTGCCTTTTACTGTGGAGGTCTTCAAATATGCATGTTCAACTTGAAACAAGGAAGCCTTCATTATTTCAGATTTATTGTCTGCTTAGCTTTACATTTAAGGAAGACAGATGATCATGGAGAAAGGGAGTCCATGTGGGTAGTTTAGGAAGAGTGAAATGTGGTTAGCTTCATCTTTTATAATAATGGAAAGGCATAGAAGCCTCATATAGCTTTCAATTACTTACTATATTAGCAAAGGAATTGAGAACTTAAGAAAATTAACTAGAGTACTTAAAAAGATTTGCTAGCTCTAGCTTGTGTGGCTCAGGGGATTAAGTGCCAGCCTGTGAACCAAAGAATCACCGGTTCGATTCCCAGTCAGGGCACATGCTTGGGTTGCAGGCCAGATCCCCAGTGGGGGGCACATGAGAGGCAACCACACATTGATGTTTCTCTCCCTCTCTTTCTCCCTCCCTTCCCCTTTCTCTAAAAAATAAATAAATAAAATATTTAAAAAATAAAAATAAAAAGATTTGCTAGATCTTGTAATGTTAGTATCTCTTGCAGTCATAATAATGCCCCCCCAACACTGCAATAAAAAGATGCCCATGTCCTAATCCCTGGAATCTCACAATGTGTTATTTTACATAGTAGAGTGGAATTAAGGGTGCAGGTGGAACTGAGGTTGCTAACTAGCTGAACCTGAGGTGGGAAGGGTATCCTGGTTTTTTTGAATGGGCCCAATGTATTTAATCACCAGTGTCCTATGAGTTAGAGAGGCAGAGGCAGAGTGTCAGCATGATTCTGCATGGGAAAGACTGAATGCTGTTGCTGGCTTTGGATATGGAAGGGGGCCATGAGCCACTGGACACAGCCTCTAGCAGTTGCAAAAGCAAGGATATGGATTCTTCTCTAGAGCCTCCAGAGGAAGCATAGCTCTGCTGGCACCTTGAGTTTAGTCTAGTGAGACCCCTTGCAGACTTCTGACCTTGAGAATTCTAAACTTTGTATTATTTTATGCCACTAAGTTTATGGTAATGTGTTATAGCAGCCATAGCGAACACATAATCTATCTCTATAATTAAAATTTATTACCTATTTCTCTATAGTGTGTACTTTATATGGCACTAAAAATCCTAAAAGTTGAAGAAAACCTTGCCTTTGGAAGCAGCAGAGTTGGGGTGGTTCTACCCTACCTATAGGCATTCTTGAGTGTAAAGGAGGAAGCAGCACTTCCAAAGTATTATGGGTCAGGGCAGCCACTGAAAACATTAAGTGAACAATTTCTGAGGATAGCTGAATAGAAGAAAGGGAGGACACAGGAGCAGGCCTGGGCTTCAAAATCTATTCTGAGACTTTAGAAACACTCACAAGATGTTTAAGGAAGAAAAATCAGTAAAATGATGTTAAAGCACCACAGAAAATACATATTTTGCTGAGAAATATGACTTAATAAAGATAAATAATCTATTACTTTTATTAAGGAAACAACAAATTTATGGGGACTTTTTTTTTGCCAATTATGAAATGTACATAGGATTTGAAAGAAGGAACAGAAAAGCTAATTATTTAATTTTGATCATAGCATTTATTTTGAAATCCAGGTTTTTTGTTATTCATTTGTTTTTGGTTTCAGCAAAAGATCAAAGTAGAAGTTCTAATAGAATGGAGAATATAAATCACATTACTATTTCTGAATACTATATTCCAGAGATGGAGACAATAGTTCTCTGCTTTTGGGGGGTCGGAATTGTGTGATGAAAACAATGTGACAAGGATGAATCTATTAATATTCACCATCACTTTCCTGTCCCTGCTCTGTGTGGAAGTCTTTGGACTGGCGTGTTTGACACTGCACACTCTCTAATATCCCTTTCACTCCACTCTCCTATTTATTTTACAGATGAGATTAATTAGTAGGGGAGAACAAGAGAAGAAGAGATAGGCAATTTGTGTAGGAAAGGCTCATGATTTACTCAAGAGAGTAGAAGGGAATGAAGGCAACAGAAAAAGGAAATTAAGAGGGAAAAGGAGAGCCCATATTAACCTACTGCCAAGGAGCTTTTGATTTGGGAGAGCTGTGAGTAAATTGTGGTCAAGGGTATAGCTGAGTGAGAGAGTTAGTGAAAGGGAAAAGAAATGGCATTTGTATGTTTTGAATCGGATCTCCTCACATGTTCTTTGACAGATGTGAATAAATAATTCCTTTTATATCATTACACTTTATGTATGTACATGTTAATGTGCTAGAATGGTGAGACTAGACCACACAAAGAACTACTATTTACTTGGTTTACAACTATTTGTATCACTATGTTATCATTTGGTATAAAATATGTATAGTCAGAGTGGTTAAGTCTAGCCCTTTGTCCACTCTACAGTTGTACCCTTGTAACTGAACATAGCTAGAAAAAAAATCCACAATTTTGTTACCGAATGTTTGCACTTAAAATTCCATTTCACAAAATTCCGATAGGCCTTCAGTGATGTGGTCTCCATCCAGCAAGGTCTGTATGTTGTGAATGCAATGAACAAATTCACACAGACTACAGAAGTCCTGTGGAGAAAAAGGGACAGCACGACCACTCTCTGAGAGAGAGAGACCACCCTGACCCTTGCCTGGACAGGCTTTTATTGCTTTCTAATAGCATACACCAAAGAAGGTTCTCATTCATTATTCTCAGGTTTGCTTTAGGTGATTACTTTTTACAGATAACAAAAGGAAGGATGTTACTGATTACTTACAGATTAACAAGGAAAAAATGTTGCAAATTCAAGGGAACGATGAGTGATTGGTCTGGTTGTACTCTGTCCTTGGGAGGATTAGCACAGACTTCAGGAAGTTACTTTCAAGATATGTAGTAAATATTTTCTGCTTCAATTCAGGGTGAGGGAGTTTTAGCAAAAGCAAGCCTCAAAGCAGCCTGGTTTCCCAGGGGAAAGCTGATCTGTGGGTTTGGCTCCTGTGTGTTACTCACCCCTGCAGGTTTTCTCATAGGGCTGGACTATATTCGCCATGCCAAGCAGGTCAGTTCCCTATACCTCAGCAGCACCTAGAGATTTTATCATATGTCCTCAGTAAATTTGTTTTCCTCATGCCCAAGACAACTTTCATGTTTTCTTAAATCTTCAGCACACCCAGTTCTTCTTTCACTAAGAAAGGAATCAGAAGAGAATTGCCTCATCTTCAATCAACTTGCATCTATGTTAGGCCTGGCTGCTTTTTGCAGTGGGGTATTGTTTCTCCTTCTGTCTCAGGCCAGTTCCAACCATGTGCATAGCTTCACTAACTGTTCCTCTTATTTTGACTTATTAACTTTTCCCCTCTATATTGGAACATTCTTATCCTTATGCAAATATTCTCTATTGTCTCACATCCTCCCAACAAAAACACCTCCCCAACTACCATTGCACTTCTCTACAGCAAATCAAGACTATACTTTCAGGGATCATTTCTATAGTTTGTTTCTATATAGCAAACCTCCTTAGAAGGGTTGTTTATACTTGTTAGCTTTACTTCATCATTACTCGTTATTGCTTTTCCCCACTTCAATCAGATATTTTTTCACATTGCTCATATGAAATTGCCCTTGCTAAGGTCATCTTCCAAGATCCTATAGTCAGTTCTCTGTCCTCATATTTTTTGATCTTTCATGTTTAAACAGGAGAATTAGGGAAGGTCTTACTAAGAAGATGGCATCTGAGCAAAGAACTGAAGGTGAAGAAACAGCCATAAGGGGAAAGCTCTGGGTAGAGGGGGAGACAAGTGCAGAACTCTCCCTTCCTACTACATCTTTTATCTACTTCACATTAAGGGACCTGCTTTCATGAAGTTCAGCATTGACTTTTTAATTGTCAATGGCATTTCGGAGGTCCTTTCTCTGTTCAACTTGACATCTCTGTTTTATTGGTTCTATTAGTCTTGTTTCAACCACTTTTTTTTTACTGTTCATTTGAAATAACCTGGTTTTCTTTTTTGCTTCTGGTTTCTATTTGTCTTTTATTGTATTGGAATTCAGTTGACCTTTGAACTACATGGGTTTGCACTGCAAAGATCCACTTATACATGCATGTTTTTCAATAAACAACATACTATTTTTGATCTATGGTTGGGATTCCATGGATATGAAGGGCCAACTCTATGCATTGGTCTATGCCAGTTAATACAGGGGACTTGAACATTTGTGGCTTTTGGTTTCCAGTGGGGTCCTGAAATCAATCCCAACAGAAACGAAGGGGCAACCAGTGTAGTTAAATTTTGAGGAATCAAAAGTTATACATGGATTTTAAATGCTTAGGGAGTTGATGCATCTAACCCTAATGTTGTCAAATGGTCAGCTGTACACACACACACACACACACGTGTGTATATATATATACATACATATATAAACACATATATAATATAAATTATTATGGTAAGAACATGATACGAGATTTACTTTTAACATATTTTAAGTGTAAATAAAATATTAACTGTAGTCACAACATTGTACAGCAGAGCTCTAGGAACTATTCATCTTGTATAGTTGAAACTTTGTACCTGTGACTTCCAGAGACTATGAGAAAGGGGAAATTGAGAGGTGCTTATCATAGTAATTTTTAATGCCCACTTGTTAACTTGTGAATTTCATTTTTTCTCTATAATTCTTTTTCTATATTCTTATTATGGCATATCACATGTTGGTGCTCAAATCATGATTTTGTGCTAAATTCATTAGAGATATTTATCACTTTTCTAGATTCAAGTCTCTTTTCTGTGCATATGCCTTCATTCCTCTGCTGGCCACACATTTTTTCCAAATTAAGTGCTCTAATTTATCAAGACCATATACTTGATGGGCTTGATTTATCAGCTTTTGTCTCATTATCCTCCCAGTGCTGAAAATTGAACACATGACCCTATCCCAAATCTTCTCTCCTGGCTACCTTCTTTCTCACTGTGGTCTCAGGGATAGTTCTGTCTAGACCAAACCTCATAGCTGTCTTTAGCTTTACAGTTTCTCCCCAATAAAATGTATATAAATTCTTTCTAAACAAGATTTTATGAGTCAGTTTCTTTATTTTTGTTTTTACTGCTATATTTTAGCTCAGGTCTTATATCTTTTTGTTTTGACTACCATAGTGGCATGGTTTATATGCTGTGTTCTTTATCTTTTGTTTCTAATCTCCTATTCCAAAATAGGAGAAAAAGTTCTGGTCCCATCAAACCATTTCCATGTTGTATTTGCTGGTGTAGGGTGAACGGCATCAGTCAGGCTCCCTCTCCCAGATGTCTGGGCAACTAACATAAGCAGTGTTCCCATAGCCTTGAGTGGGCTCACACATGCGGAATCACACTGTGTTATACAATATTTTGACACCCTGCCGGTTTTGTGTACATTTAGCACATAAGGGACTTGGGGATTCCCACTATGTGACTCGCTGCTTGTGGAATGTGTGGATCACCCACCCTTGAATAAAGGTATGTTAGGCCTTCCCATGGCTCTACACATTTTCTTCTGTCTGCCCAGATTCTGAGTGAACCTGCATGGCCTTGAAGGGCTAAAAGACAGCTGGCCTTCTAATTCTATGCAGACTGGTCTGTTTAGTGTCCTCTGAATATATTATAAAGCAACTTCCCTGTCTAGAAAGACTTTTTTTTCTTTCTAAGTTCTGTACATGTTTCAAGACATAGATCAAAAGAAATCACTAGTTGTAAATGATTTTCTCTCTCTACCATGTCCTACTTGTATATCTATGTATGGGTACATTCATCCATCCATCTACCTACCTATCTACCTACCTACCCCTTCACCCTTTTCCCCTTCTTTACTAAACTCTCTATCCCTTACTATCTTTGGAACTCATTCAGCCTTGCTTTTATGGAGTCGCCCCTCCCTTTATACATGTCCTGTATCCTTGATTAAATTTTAAGCTTCCTGGGGAAGAGAATGCTTCCTGCACTTTATTGTGGCCTCTACAGTGCTCAGCATGGTACCTCATAGATGGGAAATACTCAAAACAGCATTTCTTGGTTGGCTATTTAAAATAAACTTATCACAATGAAATTATATTCTAACCCAATATTTTAAGCTTATTGGGTATCTCTACAGGGATGTCACGAAGGGGTATTAAACTCAAAATGTCCTAGCTGTTCCTGTAATCTGCCCCACTGTGCTTGGCCTAACTTGCTTACCTTTCTCTATTGCTTCCCCTGTTAAATGATGTATTGATCCTACCAGTTACCTGAATACAATCTTGACACCACTGTTTTCTCTATTTCTCTTTGTTATTGTGTCCAGTATTCACCAAATGTTATTAATTCTACCTTTATGACACCTCAGCCCTGTTTCTCCCCATCTTTTGGCATTGTCCAAGGCCTCGGGTCCTTTCTCCTAGGTCACTGCATTAACCTGTTCCTCATCCTCTGCTTTGATATTGTCCTCTATCAATCGTTTTTCTTATTTGTATATTTCAGATTATTTATATATTATTTTAGTTTTGGTAGATATTCTTAGAGATAAACATATATAAATGAAGGATTAAAGAATAATTGTTAAATGAGCCATGATCCAACAATCCAGGCCAAGAAATGGAATATTACCTTGTGCACCCATGTGCCTTGTTTCTGTCACAATCTACTCCTTCTCAACCTGCAGAAAGCACTTTTCCTTATGTTTATGTTTTCATTCCTTTTCTTCAGAGTTACTGCTGATAGACTTTTGAACTTTATGCCTACTTTATGTAAATGAAATTATGCCTTATATGGGTCTTCTGTGAATATTTTTTTACTCTACTTGTTTTTTCCTGAGATTCATCCTTATAGTGCCATGTTGCTGTATGTTTTTATTGCTGCACAGTGTTCTACTAAATGAATATTAGGCAATTTAATTTTTCATTATATTGTAAGTGGACAGTTGGATTGTTTCCACTTTTTCTCTTGCAAATAATACTGCTCTGAACATTTTAGGAATGTCTCATGATATAGATGAGCATGAGTTTCTGTGGGATTTGTATGTTGGAGTTGATTTGCTGGGGGTGTATATATTGAATTAACTATTAATGGCAAGTTCTTTTTCAAAGTGACTAAGTCAGCTTATAATTGTTTTAGCAGTATATGGGTATCTATATTATTCATATCCTAATGATATGTGTTATCAACCTTAAGATATTTTTTGTTTATTGTATGTTACATATTATATATGTACAAAGACATGCATTTGTAGTTTTTATTTGCATTTTGGTGATTATTGGTGAAGTTGAGGGTCTTTTCATGTTTATTAGCCATTTGAATTTCCTTTTTGTTAAATATCTATTGAAGTGTTTTTGCCCATTTATTTTGGTTTCTCTTCATTTTTTAAAAAAAATATAATCTTTATTATATTTTTTCCATTATCATTTTGTCCCCTTATACCTCCTTCCCCTCAGAAATCATACTGTGTTGTCCATGAGTCCTTTTTCTTTTTTGCTCAATTTCTCTACCCCCTAACTCTGCCCCCTGACTAGCTGTCATCTGTCACTCTATTGGTTTGTAGGAATTCCTTATATGTTCCTGGGATAAGCTCTCTGTTGATTATGTGTAATGCAATTTATATTCCTTCTGTATCTTCATTTTTATTTCCTTGTAGTATCTTTTAATACAGAAGTTCTTGATATTAGGTAGTACAATTCCTCCAATTTTGTTTTTCTTTTCAGGATCACTATTGCTATGTGGGGTCTTTTGTGGTTCCATATAAATTTTAGAAATGTTTGTTCTAGTTCTGTGAAATTCATCATTGGAACTTGATAGGAATTGCATGGAATCTATAGATTGCTTTGGGCAAATGGATATTTTAATGATGTTAATTCTTCCTATCCATGAACACTGGATGTACTTCCACTTATTTGTATCTTAAATTTCTTTCCTCAGTGTCTTACAATTTCCTGGGTACAGGTATTTTATTATTTTTGCACAATTATGAATAAGATTGTGTTCTTAATTCTCCTTTTTGGTAATTCATTATTGGCATATAAAATGCAGCTGACTTCTGGGTATTAATTTTGTACCCTGCTACATTGCTGAATTCATTTATCAGTTCTAGTAGTTTCTTGGTGAAAGCTTTTGGGTTCTCTATGTACAGTATCATGTTATCTGCAAAGAAAGACAGTTTTACATCTTCCTTTCTAATTTGGATGCCTTTTATTTCTTCTAGTCTGATTGCTATGGCTAGCACATCCAGTACAACATTGAATAATGTAGGTGCAAGTGGATAATAATCAAAACAGCATAGTACTGGCATGAAAACACACTTAGATCAATGAAACAGAATAGAGACACCAGAAATAAACCCACACTTTTATAGCCAATTAATATTTGAGAAAGGAAGCAAGTACATACAATGAGCTAAAGATAGTTTATTCAATAAATGATGTTGGGAAAATTGGACAGACACATACAGAAAAATGAAACTAAACTACCTTCTTTTATCACTCAGAAGAATAAATTCACCATGAATTAAAGACTTAACTATTATCTTCAAAGCCATAAAAATTATAGAAGAAGACATAGGCAGTAAAATCTTGGACATTGTTTCTAGAAATATTTTATTGGATATATCACCCCAGGCAAGGGAAACAAGAGAAAAAATAAGCAAATGTGACTACTTCAAACTAAAATGTTTTTTTTTCATAGCAAAAAACAAATCAACAAAATAAAAGGATAACCCATAGAATGGGAGAACATATTCATGGATACATCTGATAAGGGACTAATATACAAAATTTATAAAGAACTTATAAAGCTCAACACCCAAAAAAACAAACAATTCAATTAAAAGTGGGCAAAGGACCTGAATAGGCACTTTTCCAAAGAAGACATACGGATGACCAGTAGAGATATGAAAAGATGCTTAATGTCACTAATCATCAGAGAAATGCAAATTAAAACCACAATAAGATATCACCTCACACCTGTTAGAATCGCCATTATTAATAAATCAATGAACAGCAAGTGCTGATGAGGATGTGGAGAAGGGGAACCCCCTTTTGCACTGTTGGTGGGGATGCAGACTGGTGCAGTCACTGTGTGAAGCACTATGGAGATACCTCAAAATATTAAAAATAAATCTGCCTTTTACCCAGTAATCCCACCTCTGGGAGTATATCTAAAGAAACCCAAAACACTAATTTGAAAGAACATAAGCATCCCCCTATGTTCACTACAACATTATTTGCAATCACTAAGATATGAAGCAGCCCAAGTGTCAATCAGAATATGAGTGGATAAGACAACTATGGGACATTTGCACAGTGGAATACTGCTTGGGTGTAAAAAAGTAGAAAATCTTACCCTTTGCGACATGGATGGACCTAGAGAACATTTTGCTAGGTGAAATAAGCCAGTCAGAGAATATCAAATACCATATGATTTCACTCATATGTGGAATCTAATGAACAAGCTGAACTAAGCAAAATAGAGACAGACTTATAGGTAGAGAGCAAGATGACAGCTATGGGGAAGGATCAATCAAAAAGGAAAAAGGACTCATGAACATGGACAACAGTGTGGTGATTGCTTGGGGGGAGAGGGTATAAGGGGGCTAAATGATAATGGAAAATACAATAAAAATTATAAACAAAAACAGAAGTTCTTAATCTTAACATAGAAAAACTTATCAGTAATTTATAGTTAGTATATTTGGAATCTTGTTTAAGAAATCCTTTCCTACCCTGTGCTAATGTAGATGTTATTTTATATTATTTTTTGAAATTTGTAATATTTAGGTCTTCATTCCATCTTTAATCCTTTGTTTAAGCTTTTAAATGGAAGGCAATAGCCTTTTAACTCTTTTGGGTTTGCCTTTTGGTTTCTGTCTCCTTCCATCTATCTCACACTTTGCAACTAGACTCATCTTTAAAACAGCAGGTTGGCTAGCTTGTGAAAAGTATGCACCATGTTACCCAGCACACAGTGAGGCATAGCTGACGGGACAAAAAATACTAAGAATGTTGAACTGCTCAGAGAAAACAGCCCAATATTTTTACCCTAAAATTTGAGGTACATTTTTCTTTGAAATTTCTAATTCCTTTCTCTCTCTAATTTTGTCCTTCTGAACTCCTTTACGTCTTCTAAAGTCTAACTCGTTTTCAGAACTTTTCCAGGTTCTTTTGATAAGAAATGTTGGCTCTATTCTCATACCACTTCATCTTGCCTCTTAGCTCTGTTTAGAGCCTGCCTCTATTTCCAGACTTCCCTTTCTGTAATAACATGAAACAGATCTTATTTTAAAGTTTGTGACTCCAGTAGGTTGTCATCTGTTTTGGAATAAATATTTAATCCTAATAATTTTTTACTTCAGAGAGCATCAACTGTGATGCTTTGCATGTTGTGGGACCTCAAACTATTTTTTGAACCAATGTGTTCATTAATTCATTTTATTTAGATTTTCATAACATGAGTTTATAAGAATTATCTATATAAGAGTAAATTTTTGCAAAAATATTTTGTGAAAATAGTGAAAGTGTAAGAGGAAGAAATAAATGGAGACCTCTAGCCCTCATTTGCTACCCTGTTCTCAGAACACATTGGGCAAGGCAGAAAAAAATTTTCTTTATAAAAACTGAATAATCTCAGAGGAAAGACGTATAAGTAGCAATATTTGGGGAACTTTGGCTTCGCTATAAAAAACTACCACCTAGTCACCATAAGTAAAGCCACCAGTTGATAAGCTTTCAATCAACTTTTCAGTGTTTCATGTGTAATATAAGGGTCCTCATACATTTTAGGGAAGTCTCTAACATGAATGTCATAAGCTGGAACAGCAAAACAACTACAGATCTACAAAGGAACTTCAGGAAGTAGAGGCAATGCTGGAAAAATACTTTAGAAACTTAATATTAAGAGAAATAGGAGAAAATATTGAATACATGACATAATATTAGGCTACTTAAAAAAAACCTGTCAGAATGTCAAAGTGCTTTAAAAAGAAAATAAGAAAAAGGAAAAATATAAGAAAAAATAAAGGAAAATATAAAAACATTTAAAAGTCATCTTTACAGTTCTGACATTTGATTACTAAAAATTTCAGAAAGGCATAACTTTAAAAATGTGATAAAAAATAAATAACAAGAAATTTTCCAGAATTGAAATATATCAATAACTAGATTGAAGGATCTTATCAAGGTCTAGCTCAGTAAGGTAAAAAAAACAAATTTATTCCAAAGTACAAATAATGAAATGCAGAATATCAGAAATAAAGAGAACATTCTAAAATATTTCAAAGAGAAAAAGAGAGAGAAAGAAAATCCAGTTTGTATACCAAGAACTTGGAATATAATTACATTAGATTTCCGGCTTGGAAGATTAGAAGCTGTAGGTAATATATGAAAGCTTTTAAAAATCTAGCCAGATGATTCATTAAAGTCTCATAACATGTAGAATAAAAAGACTTTTAGACTAATATATTTCAAAAATTAACTTCTTTCTGGAAGCTATTTACTGATGTATTCTAATAAAACAATGGAATAAACCCCAAAATCAAAAACTATTGGAAAATATTTTCTACCAAAATAAGGAGAAAAACATGCAAGCCTAAAACAAGAAGAAGTAAGACAAAGGGAATTCCCAGCAAGTCTGTGATGGGAAATTACAGAATTATATTTTGCAGGCCTAAAAAACTGATCTAGTTTGTAGCTGGAGAAAGGAGAACCCATGGAGGCAGGTCCTTAATTAAAATGCACATTGACAGATTATTAGGTATATTTATGGAGATTATATGTCTTTGTTTTCTTAATACACTCATGATTTATACCTATGATTTTGGCTTAATCATTGATAACGTACTTTCACTCCCAGAGTTGGTCTTCCGAGACATGCTCTTCCATGTAAAATATCGCCTTGAAAGTCTCAAATGGTGTAGGATGGAACAGGCACAAAACAAAGTAAAAACATTAAAAAATGAGGCAGATTTAAAATTTTAAGAACATTAAATATTGTGTACAAAAGCAAATATAATCATTTTTTATCCTGAACAAGCCTGTAGATTCAAAACACAAACTGAGGGTTATTGGTTAGGATACAGTCAACTATAATAGAAATTGCTTACTTGATTTGGCTTCACCAACATTTTAATGTAATATCTCGAATAAGAGATTTGACATAGGAAAGCCTCTGTCACAGTGCCTGCAGGTGTGGGCTCACTTCTCATTCAATGTTTACTTCTCTCCTCCTCCTCCTGTTTGACTTTCAGCTTGCAAGGTGTATGCACAAGTTCCAGCATTCCATTTGGTCATGATAAAGGCAGAAGCAGAAAGAGGATCATCTCTGCTAATGTCTCCTTTTTAGGTCCTAGGAAACCTTTCCCAGTAACTTCCCAGAAGTCTTGCCACCAGTGTCCAGCACTGATGAATTAAGATAGAGAAATATAAGTGTACTATTTAGAAATCTGATGGTAATCATCAATGGAGATAATGAAAGAGTTTCTCTGGGAAACAGGCAGCAAGGGGAAAAATAAGTTTCTCTTGATACTGTATTATATCTTTTATTGTTACTTGATATTTTAAACAACGTGGATGTAATTATTTGATAAAAATATTGTTTAAATATGAAGACCTATGATTATAATTTTAGACCTAATGTCATAATTTTAAGTAACAGCTAAACATTCCATTAGTTTTTCTATAACATTTAATCAATCCCTTATCAAAATGTATTTAGGATGTTGAGAACTTTGTTATTGCAAATTATGAAGAGCAGTCCTTAGTTTGTTTATAATACTTTAGACATACTTACAAACATTAAATAGACTTGGGTTTGAGGCAAGTTGTTGTTAGGGAGAAAATAAGGATTAAGTGGAGGTTCTCAAATGTTGTGGCAGCACCTAAGAATCACTGGCAGGGGTTCTCTATCACAGTGCCTGGGCTGTTCCCCAGACCAACTGAATCCATACTTCTTTGAGGTCAGGGCACCTACATAGACATGGGTTAACTCTCCCAGTGATCTAGTGAATACTCACAAATGAGAATTGCTGAATTCAAGGAGATTATTCTACTCACTCGCCAAACCTGCGGCTCCATGATTTTAAAACATTTGATATGTCTGTGGTATAAGTTGAGTGAAGATTATATAATTTCTTATACCAATTCCTCTCTTCATATCTTCTGTCATCTCTAGTCTTGCCTTCCCTGTCATGCTCTTATTCCCACCCCCTGCTTTAAGATAAGGAATATAAGGAAGCACACAGGTTAAAATTGGAGGATATTGTTTCTTCTTTCCTTCCTTTATATTGTAACCAGTCTTATTCTTCTAGAGGAGCAGAAGATGTTCCATCTATACTGACCATTTTGAATAATGTGCTTCCTTAACTTGGTCTTCTTTCAAATGCATAATGAATATCTTGTGCATTATTATAACCCTCACATTTTCAGTTCTTCATATTCCCTAATGGCCCCAGCTTTTCAGTGTGGGAGACTGGTTCTACTTTTACATTCCATCATGGCAAATAGATTGAATTTAAAGACTACATATCTTTGTTTTTCTTTATACTGAGCTTTTTTCTTATAATGGAGGTTTTTGAAAATGATTTATCATTACAGGACAAGCAAAATTCATTATTTACAAAAATTATTTGTGAAAATGAATTTCCAAGTCTTCCACAGTATTCATTCTATTATTGTACCAGTAGAAAAGTGTTTTCAATTTACCTTTTTTATCAAACCAAACTGCAAATACATTGTACTGCTATGCCATCTGTAGCAAGCTGTTGTAATTACCCATCTGTTTCAAACTGTGGTTTTGTTAGTACATTCTTGCATTTGGTGTTTTGCACAATTAAGTTCATTAAAGTAACACTCTTGAGTTTTTATATTTAGGGTAATGTTTTTGAACTCTGGTGTTCTAGAAAGTATAAGATAATATGGGGAGATTTGGTAAGGCAGATATTTTATTCTCAATGACTTGCATTGGCTAGGGAAACAATATTTTGAAACTAAAGTATCATGAGATAATGATTTGTATAATCACATATTTCAAAAAGTTTTTTATACTTTAATGAAAGACTAAATGGAAATAAGTAATGATGATTCAGATTATGCTTTTTTTATTATGGTTTCCTTAAAGAGCTTAATGACATTTATTTTCATCCTGCCATTAACAGTTATTTGCTCTTCACATTGTCTATTGTTGTGTCTATAGTATTTTGGTATTCTTTTTTTTTAATGTTATTTTTTTAGGAATAAATTGTAGAATTTTAAAGTATTTTTTAAAGATTTTATATTTATTTATTTTAGAGAGATGAAGAAGGGAGGGAGAAAGAGAGGGAATGAAACATCAGTGTGTGGTTGCCTCTAGCACACCCCATACTGGGAATATGGCCTGCAACCCAGGCATGTCCCCTGACTGGGAATCAAACCGGTGATGCTTTGGTTCACAAGCCTGCACTCAATCCACTGAGCTATGCCAGCCAAGGCCGTATTTTGGTACTCTTATAATTCAAAATGTTTTTACGTAGTTTGCCTCAAAATGTGCTATTTTACTTTTGTTAAACCTCCCAATTCATTACAGTTTGTATCGAGATCTATGTGTAAGGGTAAACATTGCTTTTTTAGGTAAAATTTATTCTTTTGACAACTCAAGATATGGAAATTCATTTTGAATGGAGATTTTATAGTTGATATCTTTATGATATAAAAGAATTAACATAGTCTATTCTCTTTCTATGATGTTTTGTATAAGGGTTTATATAGAATATCATAGTTTTAGAGTAAAAAATTGATTATTACATGTTTTTATTTAGGTATATTTTAAAAATATGCACAAGCACCTAATAACACGGTGTAGAATGTTGCATTTGATGAATGATAATAATAAGATCAATGTCTACTAACTGTGTATCATGTGCCAGAAACAATGTTGAAGGAATGACCTCTATTATTTCTTTTAACCTAATAATGATAATAATTTAAATAGATATTATTACTATTATATTTAACTTATATGAGTGGGAAGAGGCTTAGAGGTTACGTAATTTTTCCAAACTCACACATGTCTTCTGGCAAATATGAGTTTGAACCAGATTCAGTTTCTTACTTTGTCTTATATAGTAAATAAATCATTGTTCTTTTAAAATACATTACATAGCATATCAACCAGGCTCCATTCAAGAAATATAAAATACTATAAACACTTAAATCAGAATGAATTTAATATACATATTGGGAAACAGAGTATCAAGTGGTCAAAGAGATAACCCAGAAATTGGTAATGGTAGAAAGAGGCTGTCACTTCTAGGGCTAATGAAGGGAAGAAGTAGTGCCATGAGAACTTAGTACCTCAAGGAGTGGCCAGTATGGGGCTAGGACTGGTGACCCTGAGAAGAGGTACGGTCCAGCAGGCTGGCTATAATGGATATGAAATGAATAGGTATGTGGGACAGGTAGTTGGCATGCTTCTCTTGGGCTTCTTAAGGAAGTGTCAACCAACACAGATGTTGCCATGATTTTTCAGGTCAGATTAGTGTAAGTTATCAGAAAATATAAATCACAGGGTAGATAGATAATCATTACTCTTAATAGAAGCAGATATAACTTTGTAAACCATCATTCTAAAAAGTTTATTTCTGTCGCTTTGTCAGCTCTTGCTGGTAAGAAGCTGTGACTCTGACAGCTTATAATTTTAGAAACAAGGCTGGTGCTGTTTTGACACAATAAATATTTGTCTAGTGGGTTTGGGGAGTAACTTGGTGACATCCTAGAGTCCAGAGATGTTGGTGGCAGCAAAAATATTGACTATCAGTTATTTAGGCCTCCTAAGTTTAGCACCCACTTTGTGAGAGCACCATGGTGTTTTCTCCCTACCTGTCAGCAACACAGAAAGGTAGTTGTCTATACCTCCGTTTCTCAAATGAGAACATTTAGATTCACAGTGGTTCAAGCAACACTTCAATATGTGCCATCTGGCATTCAGAATATATTCTAGAGAGCAAATAAAAGAGAGCCCTTCTTTTGATTCTGCAAAGTTGTCTAGCAGGGGCAATGACAGTGACTGCTGCAGAATCAAAGGTTGCTGTGTCCTTCTTGGGAAGGTGTGCTGCACCTGTAGCAGTTTCATGGTGGGGAGCCACTAGGGCTATTCATTTATTTAGTGCCCTGATGAAAGGAATACTTTTAAAAATGTGAAAAGTAGGGTGAAAACTGAATCAAAGGGAATAAATGGAATAGGAACAACACAGACAAGATGTCAGGCAGGGGTCGATGTGTTAAAGGTGAGAAATAATGACCAAAGGTAAGGATGAGGTGGCCATGGAACGTGACAGCATCAGAGTAGTAAGGGGGTGGCTATCAAAGGCACGGAAGCCTGTCATTCCCACCTGCCTTTCTACCATGACACAGGCTTCTGAAATTAGTTCCAGACTGGTGCCATTTTAACGTGGTTTGGATTAGTCTGTTAACATTTTGTATAACTTAGTAATTGCATCCTTTTGTATTTACTCAAAGATAGGATATGTGTCAAGGATTTTACATCCAGTCACTTTCTGTATGCCAAAAAGGATTTTAAAGGAAATTCCATTCTTTTTGGAGTGAAAACTACCTTTTCTGGGAACTTCTGGCAATACTAGCAAGTGGAGACTTCCTGAGATCCTTAGGCTAGGGTGAGAACAAAAGAGAAAATTTATTTTTATATGGAGTAGAAATGTTATCACCTTGAAACTTGAAACCAAGGGTATTCATCTGATTAAATTCAAAGACTTCATTTTTTTAAAAAAAGCAACAAAACTTTATTGAGATATAATTTACATTGCCTAAAACTCACCCATTTTAAGTATTCAATTGAATAAATTTTGGTAAATTGACTGAGTTGTTCAACCATCACAAAAACCCAGTTATAGGACACGCCCACCACCCTGGTGAGATCCCAGGTGCCCTTTTGTTGTTAAACCCCTTTCCCATTTCCAATCCCAGGTAGCCACAATACCCTTTAAGTTACTACAGATTTGCCAAAGGCATTATTTTAAGGAAAGCAAGTTAGGCCAGGAAGTTCTTAAGTTGGATTTTGGTGTCTCTGGCTTCGGAAGTGAGTAGCGATGTGAAATATAAGCCCACATACGACAGTCTGAATTTTGTAAGTCTTTTGGTTTTACCTCTAGAATAAGAGAGTGGCCTTGGGCAGTGGAAGAAACAATACCAAATCTGAATGTGCTTCCAAATTCGCCAGGACAGTTGAAAAACTTCTTTTAAAGGTGGTTTGAGACTCTCTGGCCAGAGTGTGACCTCAGGTGATCTTGGAAAGACTGGCCTCCACTGATGTGTGAGTAAACTGGTTCCACATGTGAGAAGCTTCCAGCCAAGGCTACACTTGGCGTGGCTGCAGGCAGGAGAACTTTGTCCTCACCATCTGAAAATACTGGCATTTCCCAAAGAAACTTGTCTGTAACCTTGAGGAGTCTTTCATGATTTTCCGACTTTGGGCATATGAGTTTTTACCCACACATCAGTGGCAGCCAATCTTCTCACACAAGATCATCAGAGGTCATGCTCTTGCCAGAGAATGAATTAAATAAGCTCAAACTATGTTTAAAAATGTTTCTCAGCTCTCTTGGCAGATTTGGGAGCAAGGGTCCCATATTCTTTGTTTTTTATTCAAAATGTAAATGAATTGCTCCTCCAATTCAAAATCAAGTCAGTCATTTAAAATCTCCAAGAAGGCTTAAGTACCCTGATAACTGTCCCTTCTCTCATTTATCCATTTGACCAGAATTTGTCTTTCTGAGCATTTGTTCTAGAATTTAGATGACAGGGGCACAGGTGTGAGTAAAAAAAACAACAACAATGTTTTAGTGCCCAAAAGTTTAATTTGAGTTGAGGGAGAGAAATGATAGAGGAATAAATAAGGTATATTCAGGCAGAGGTAAATTATAGAATGAAACCAAACAGGGTGTTAGAGTAGGAATGATGGGTCATGCTGGATGATGGGGTTAATATAAATAAGGTGATCAGGCAAAAGCCTCTGTGAGGATATGGACATTTCAACTGAGACTGCTGTCACACAGGGGGCCAGCCATATGAGGATTTTCTAGCATTCCAAGCAGACAGTGTAGCAATTGCCAAAAGTAGGTGGGCATGAGCTTGGAGTGTCTGAAAGACCAAAGCAAGACCAGTGTGGCTACAATTCAAGAAGGGAGAGAGTGATTCAAGATGAAGTCAGAGAGGCCGGGGCCCACAGAAGGGTGGTTGGAATTTATTCTAAGAGCAGCAGGAAGCTATGGAAGAGGGAAGTTGTGATATGACCTGATTTACATTCAATCCAGATAATCTAAGTGCTGTGTGTAAAATGGAAGCAGAGAGGCACTGGAGGAAGCTGGGGTGGCCCTTTGGAAATGATAATGACAATGGCTGTGTGTCATAGTGCCTTCTGTTAGTTTCACACATGTTGATATCTAAGATGATGCTTTCTCTCTTCATTCTTTGTGCATCTATCCTATTAATGACATATCATGTTCTTTATTTACTCTTTTTAAGCCAAGTCCTCATGGAATTGGCTTACCTAAAGTGGGAATGACTTTAAGTTAGGGGATCATCGAAGTCAGAAATGTTTTCAGAGGTAGTATAGTACAGTCCCTTTATTTTATGACTGAGGCAGCTGAGGTCAAGAGGGAAATCAGGGTCTTCTCTGAGATTATACATCTAGTTAATGACAGAACCAAGAATAGAATTTAGGATTTTAGATTTCTTATCAATTGTTTCTTCCACTAATGTCCAGCCTGTTTATATTCTCATGAAATGTACACATGTTAGTATTCTCTGATGTAGGGGTTAGATGGATCAGTCAAGAGGCCTGAGCTAGTAGGACAAGGTGGTGGAGGAGATCATTCATTGTCAGCCCAAGGAGATCAAGATGCCTGAACAAGAGTGGCAGAGAGTCTGCAAATCCACAGGACTTTAAAAGGTCAGAGCAATGAAGTCAGCAGATGGACAGAACTGTGGGGGAGAATGGCAGGCAGGAAGCAAATGAACCTGAGACTGTCTGAGGGCATTACAGGACAGTCAGCAGATGGGCTGCACCATATCACAGGGTGAGAAGCACTGTCATTGACACTAATTACTAGTGATGGAGGTGCTTTGCAAAACATGGGATATAACGGCCTTATTTTATAGGACATTTGCTGTAATGATGGACGAGTTCACAACAGCTTTCCACATTAAATGCACTAAATTGAGAAAGCAGGGAAATATTTGCAGTGCTTTCTTCTTCTAATACCATGTTGGAAATAGACTTACCAATTAGGATACACCACAGTACCCAGGAAATGGCATTTCTTCTGAGGGTTGAGTGTTTTCACAAATTAGAATTCCCTTAAAAGTAAAATATTCAGAAGCAAAACAATGCATAACATGATAGATGAGGTGATTCTATAACACAAATCAGCAGGTAAATTAGGAGGGTCAGATGTGGGAGAGACATTGAAACCATCATATCATCTCTGGTAACAGAGATGGCAGTTGGATACCCCCCAAAATTGTTAAAAAGATGCCTATATGTTAAATATAGGGAGCTTGAACAAATATAAGCTTCAATAGAAAGGCTGTACTTTTTACCTCATCAGAAAATTCTAGGAATATAACTTAGCACTTTAGTTCAAGAGATTTTTTTTTTGAGCAGTTATTATGTGCCAAATGCACTGCTAGGTTCTGGTGATGCAAAAGTTGAACAAAATAGGATCCCAAATCTGAAATCACTCATCACTGAATCAGAAAGTACACATACAAAATGATTCTAAGATGCCCTGGCTGGCATAGCTCAGTGGGTTGAGCGTGGGCTGTGAACCAAAGCATTGCAGGTTCGATTTCCAGTCAGGGTACATGCCTAGGTTGCAGGCCACGGCCCCCAGCAACCGCACATTGATGTTTCTCTCTCTTTCTCTCTCCCTTCCCTCTCTAAAAATAAATAAATAAAATTTTTAAAAAAATGATTCTAAGATAACTGCTATAACTGCTATAAGTAAAATGTTTCAGTCCCATGAATGATAAACATCTATGATAATGAGGAAGAGAAATTAAAATGTGAAGGTCAACTATGATCTTGGGGAAAATGGGTTGGTTAAATGATATATTTGCAAAAAAAAAGTCTGTCTTGATTTTAGTTTTGTGTTGTTGGCAGTCACTAACATGCGTGGCTGTGCAATGCTAGTGACTTCTGTACTTATATCATCTTGGCTCCAGAGCAGCAAAAAACTAAATGGAAGCTGGATGAATGCCAGTGATCTCTGAGTGGCTGGAGAGTTGAATAAACTGGGTGCAGTACATCACTGTGTTTAAGCCCTTTCATTTGCTGCTCATTTACAAGGCAGCAAGAATTAAGAATTCCACTTAGCTTTATTTTTTGCCTTGTGTCCTCATCATCAGTTCTTTCATCCCATTAATTTTTCTTTTGCTTCACTTCTTTCCTTTAAATTCTCTTATTTTCTCTTCACTGCCCCAAGGCCAAATTAAACTTGTCAAGACTATTTTGGAACTCAGGTCCATAAACTTTGAAGCCAAACCACAACTGTTCAGTTTTCACAATTTTTGGAAGCTTGTCTGGCCCTAAAACAGGATTTCTTATCTGGCACCTGCCTTCTCCATTAGTCACTGTACCATCGTGGTAATTATAGAGTTCCCTTTAGCAGCCACATAAGCTACAATGTCATGTTCATGAAAACCAATTAAAATTTTATCCTTATTGTCTCTCTGGCCCAACACACCAATATATAATTTTATTTAAGACTTGAAAATAATCATTTAGTTGATTGATATAGCAATAAAAAAAACCATTTTAGATCAAGCTAAAAAGCTTGATGGAACTGCCCTTGTTTCACAATAATCTTTCTTCTCAAGTTACCAAGACCTATCTTAAATGACTGAAGTAATGTACATAAAATTTGTTCTCTGGAAAAACTTTTACTGACTGAAAGCTATAACTGATCTGAAGGAGTTTCCATCTTAAAGTATAATTTTGGTTCTGTGAAAAACATAGGAACCAATTTAATTGCTTGTTTGCTAGTAGTCTAGCCATTTCTGACATACATATACATGTACATAATTGTGTACTCCCATAATAGAATTGTGGAATCTCCCTGAAGTACATCTGGAGACCAGGACTGAGTGAAAGAAGTTTGCTTGGGAAGTGCTGGAAAAACCCATAGGGAATAGGGTAGTAATGAAGGAAAGGGAATGTAGCCAATAAAGGTGAACCATTAAGTTCACAGCATTACAGTGGGTACCTGGACCTTGACCCAGAGGGCAGACTCTGGGAAATAATGCAAAACATATATCTGAGGTATGAGGAGATGAGACCGTTGTATACTAAGTCTCAAGACACTTGTTGAAGACTGCCCTGCCCCTGGCAATGTTAACTCCTTGGAGCTTTGGGTCTGCCATGCAGTAGCCCCTTCCTGGACAACTCACCTTTCTGTCTTTTCAGGAACAAAGGTTGGGGCTACCCGACCTTTGTTGGTGGCTGGAAGTCAGCCTGATACCAGCACACAAAATTGTCCTTGGACAGTGTATGGGCCATTGGCAGTGCTACTGTAATGCATTTATCACATTTTAGATTATCTGAAGATTACTGAATAGGGAGAACAATGTTAAATCCTAAAATCTTTGCTCTTTTTTTACAGCCATTAATTCTTTCTTTTCCCTCACTGATAGTCTAATCAAGAGATTTCTTCATTCCTCTACTTACGCACTTGCACTGCAGGAGATACACAGAGGCAGTCAGGTACTGGGCAAAAGGAAAAGAAACAAAGTTACCTGAATGATTCATAAACTGGAGAAGCAGACCATGAATAATCAGTGGTTGTCAGAGAGGCCTTTGCAACGAAGAAGATGCTGTAGATGTTTCAGCTATATATAAGAACAAATTATCCAGTGCTTGTATCACTGTCACATTACTGTCACACAGTTAGTAGACATCTCCATTTGAATATGACAGTTTTAGGCAGTATAAAAAGCAAGGCAAGCCAGTGTTCTCCTTCCTTTTCTAGAATCTGAAATCTGAGTAAGACATGGGAATGAGTATAAAAGCATAGTTCAAACTGCCCAACATGATATGCCCATAAGGGTGATGAAGGTAAAGTGGATGGAAAGCAAGCTAGTGTAATATGACAAATAGGGAGTAATATTTAGCCTCATAGTCAGGAAGAGAATAGCGACTGGTAGAACCTGAGCTCTGTCTGCAGTGGATGGGTGGTCATGTGGAGATATAGTCCCACTGTTAGTGATCAACTGAACTTTTCACAGTAGGTGTAGATGGATGTTCATGTGACATTGTCAGAAGTTTCATTTAAAACTCACTTAAAGTTTCATCATACACATAGAAAATACCATGTGTCCCAAATATATTTCAGCCAAATGGAACACATTTCCTGACCAGATTAACCAAATAAGTCAAATTCAGTTGGAGATATCCGACACAAAAGAATGAATACCAGATGACTTTCACTGCCAAAAGTGGGAGAGTTGTGTGCCTGTGTATGTGTGTTTGTTATGCATATGAGAGAGAGGATAGGAATCACCTGGTGTGTTCAGGATGAATATATACATATGCATTTGTATGTACTGATGCATCTGTGCACATGTATGTATACATACATGTAGAAAACAATGAAGTAAGTATTTTTTTGAGATGATGAGTAGAGAAGACAGCAAAGCTAACTGTTTTCTCTGCCATTTCAATTATGTTCTTAATTTAAGGCTAACTCAAATGCTGCATCACTGACTTCTTGCCTTTATTGGAAAATATTTTTTGCAAGAGGTATTTCTTGGTGAGTTGGTGGATTTAGAGAGAACTCCATGATTACATGAGGTAAGAAATTTAAACTGATTTGGCATGAGGTAAGAAATTTAAACTGATTATTTTATAAGAGAGTTTGGAGAGGTTTGTAAGGACTTTGGATTGTAGATTGAGAATAAAAACAGCCTTATATAGATAGTTCCTGGGTGCTGAGTCCTAAGATAGGTGTTTTGCCTTTGTTATCTCTTTTAGTCCCAACAGCAATCTTGTATGGTGCCAGGAACTGTTTTAAAGAAAGGAAAATGTACCCCTGTACATACACGTATACAAAGATCTAGAATTTAAACAATTTGATCCAGGTTATAGAAATAATACACATCAGTACCATGACTCATACACAAAATGCATACAGCCCCATGCATAAGGTTTTCTAAGAGAGTATTGTCTACATTTTCTGGAGAGCAGGGAAATAGGCATTAATGTGTATTTATGTGTGGCATTCCTATTTGGAATACAGGGTGATGAGTGTTGCTTGATTTTGAGCATGTGTTTTTCATGATGACTGAGCCTGACTCTGGATTATTCCCACAGCTCATTTGTCTCCTGGGGTCTTTCTTACAGGTTAGCTAAAATTTTAGAGCATTATGTTGCTTTGTCAACAGATTATCAATTGAAAGCTTGCCCCTGGAGTAGAGGGGGAGGATGGGTCTTACCCAACCCAGAACTTCATGAGAAACGACACTTACTTACCTCTTGCTTCTCAGACACCAAGCTCTTCTTTCTGCTCATATTTTTATTCTGTTTTCTTAACTTTTCCAATAAATTTCTGTTTTTAATTTGAACTAGTCTGACTATGTTTCTGTTTCTTGAAATAGAATAAACACATCGTAGTGGACATTTCTGGGGGAAATGTGATGTGGATCAGTATTGAAGTCATCATTTCCCGCTTATTAGGGAACATAACATTATAGATTGTCCAATAATGAAATCTCATAATTTCATCATCTTAAGAAGACAAAAATGTCATGCAGATCTCATTGAGAAAGAAAAGTGGTCCCTGGCTGGAGTGGCTCAGTGGATTGAGCACCAGCCTGCGATCCAAACAGTCACTGGTTCAAATCCCAAACAGGGCATAAACCTGGGTTGTGGGCCAGGTCCCCATTGTGGGGCATGTGAGAGGCAACCACACACTGGTGTTTCTTTCCCTCTCTTTCTCCCTCCCTTCCTCTTCTAAAAATAAACAAAATATTTTTTTTAAAAAAGGAAAGTGGTTGTTAACTGCTTTTTTGTCCTTATTTTAGAGAGGAAATTGAGAAAAACTTGTCGAAGGTAGAACTCTGCATGCTATATTGAGGCATTTTTCTCTGGGCTCCTCACATTAGTGGTCGGTGTTATTTATAGATGAGTGGACTGAGGACAGGGTACATGTTGGTACATGTCAGAGTCAATAGTGGTGTGCCCCATGCTAGAATTGTTTTTCAATCCTTATCCCTTGACCCACCAACTGATTTCTCTTAAAGGTTTCAAGGAACTCTTTTTTCCCCTTCATTTCACATAACATTTTCTATCTCTGAATAAGAATGTGTAATTTAAACATGTAATAGAATTAATTGAAGTTACATAAATTTTTTTAATGTGTTCATCTTGTGTGTGTTGATGTCTCTGCAGAGATGCTGCAGTAATATTAATTTCTGTTTTTGCTGACCTGTCTGTGTACAAGGCTAGCAGACTGGAAGAGGTTACTTCACAGTTTAATACATAATTGGAAGAGACATGGTAACTATTTTAAATTATTAACAAATGAGTCGGGCTGTGTTTTTAACATATGATTTAGAAACAAAGACACAGATTTGTGCTTTTACTAAAATAATCGAGAGCTTTGCACATTATTAATTAAATATTATACTTTTTCTAATGTTTGACTGAATTGGAAACATTTATGATTGAACCTTTGCAGACCAGAGTGACTGGGGAGTGGGTTATCTTTATAGAATGCATTTTTCCAAGTAGACATGAAAAATATTTTTTAAAATACTTATGCTTGGATATCTACAACACTATTTTTTTTATAGCATTATATACTATACTAGTATTTAAGGCTAGTTTTTTTTTCTGGGTAACAGAGTCCAATTATATAACTGATAGCTGTTTGAATTCAGGATCTTTTTCAAGTACCACCAAATTAGTCACAGTAAACATCAAGGATTTTTATAAAATTGAGGCGTAAAATAGAATGTGCTGAATCTGTGTGAATC
The DNA here is from genome assembly GCF_019186645.2 of Phyllostomus hastatus. NCBI lineage: Eukaryota > Metazoa > Chordata > Mammalia > Chiroptera > Phyllostomidae > Phyllostomus > Phyllostomus hastatus. Next base: position 13,208,115 of record NW_025334038.1, read on the forward strand.
TGAGAACATACCTGGTGTTGAAAGCTGCTCCTCTTTTCTTCCTCCCTTTTTTTCTTTTTTATCTCCTTCTAATCTTACTTTTTCTCTTCTTTCTTTAGTCAAAATTCTTACAAAATTGTTTCATTGACGTTTACTTTATTCTTTCAACACTACAGTGCAAATATAAGGCCACATGCCTTAGAGGTTTGTTTATTTGGAGATTAAAGTACAAAATATTTTATACAAGTTATATCCTTGATTTTTGCATGGATGTTGTCATATCCTACACTCAGTGGGAATAATATTTTGAAAATATTAAACCAATGTGGTTTATTAACTTCATCTACTCACTTTTCTACTCCAGCCATTTTGGAAAAAGCAAAGCAGGTGCATAGGCTCTGCCAGAAGTCTCTGATAAAGTCCTCAAGTCTCTGAGAGCAGAGCAATATAGAGGAGAGTAATCTAATATTTATGTCCTGGTTTCTTTCCTCAAGCCAAGGAGAACAAAAATGCTTAGTCACAGAGAGGGCCTGCATCAATGACTCCTTGCCTAACCAAGGTGCTCATGTCCTGGAAGTGATTGAGATATTCCCTGCTGAATTTATAGGGATGTAGGAGGAAGCTGCTCAAATCCTGGTACCACAACAATGTGCAGGGTACAGAGCTTAAGCTGAGGTCGAGCTGAAGGACCTGGCAGCAGCATTAGCAAGGGAGGAGGTGGGACCTGGATGCGCTAAGAAAATTGCCAGGAATTCACCTGTTACAACTTAACAGACAACTTCACAAGGTGTTCAGGATAACCTAGACTAGCAGAAGACAGCAACCAGTGACCCACACAAAAACCAGGAATTCCTCTTAATTGCCATGGTATCAACTTCAGCTTTCTGTTACTCTCAAGATGTCATTTTGGGAAGAAGAAGCATTAGAAACCCTGAAAGCCTATAATATATCATTAAAATAATCTTATAAACAGAGGCTAAAAAGATCTGTACTGTAACCTTTAAAACTTCATACTTTTCTGCTGCCTCAACAGCCTCATAAACCGGCTGTGAGCATCCTGCCCAGGTGACCAGGTGCGCCAATGGGAGGCATAAGGTGGGCCTTTGCCACAAGTTCTCCTTCCTACCCTCACCTAGCTATAACCAAATAACATTCAAATGTACCAATGAACTCTCTTTGCACTTTTTCTTTTTCACCCCACCTCAATTCCTAATAAAAGTACCTGTGGGTCCTTCTCTCTACTTCTCATCTGTTCCTTTGAGCCCACCCCCTCTTTCATGTGGTCCCCTTTTAGTGTGAGTAACTCTGTCTCTCTAGGACCTGTGACTATAACAGACTTAGTTTTTTCCTGAGCCTCTCCTCTGCTTCTTCTTGCAGCCATATCTCACTAATCATCTCAGAAAAGAATACAAAACAAGATTAAAAAAAGATGAAGACACAAATTTAAGTTTTTTTATCCCCCTTGCTTTCATGGCATAGGGATATGATTTCTTATGTATTTGATTGTAATATATGTAAATTTTAATGCATGACTCAGAGTAAGATGTCCAAGGACATCTGTATCCTTTCTGTGGAAGGTACTCCTAATGTCAGAGCCTGGAAGGGCTTTTCAAGTTTGCTGAGGAATTAGACTTTAAATGTAAAACTTTACAATATCAAGTTATGTGGAATTTGTGTTACACAGACCCTTTTGAGAGTGAGAGAGTATTTGCTAGCTGTGGAATAGAGAATGACTTTCTAGCATCAGTGTATAAACCTGCCTTTTTTTTTAGTATTTAGATCTCTCAAAAATACGGCTGGTGGTTGTTCCTTTTAGGAGAATACAAAGTTCAGGTTTCAGATTCCCAATTCCTGAGTCTAAAGTTGCTTCAAAAAGCAGAAAAATAAGCAACTGCTTTGAGAAGCTCAAAATCATACTTGTTGATGGGTAAAAGAAGTGATTAGTGGCATTTATTTTTTTCGTTACTGCTACTTTACACTTATTGAAATAAAAACTTCTCTCCACCCCCCCCCTCCCCGCCCTGCACCTCCACCTGTCTGTCTCTCTCTCCTGCTTTCCTTTTATCCAAATCTTAGGTGTGGGTGAAGATCCTGTTCAAGATTCCCCTCCTTGTAGAAATCTTAGCCAAATACTCTTGTCTCTTACCTTTTCAGTGTCTCTTTTTTGTATTCCTTATTTAGGGACTAATTGTATTTGGCCTCAGGAGTTATCAACAGCTTTATGAGAGTTCAGTGTTTCCTCAGGAAACAATCGAAGTTTCATAAAGACAGCAGCCATGTCTTTGGTCTCACTCTCCTCTTCTGAGCACAAAGGAGAAAACTAAAATGGAAACCATACAAATGTCCCAAATAAACAAGTCCTTTAAAATTCCTGGTGAATCCTTTTAATCAATTCCGTTAAGTCATATTTAGTAAAAAGCTGAGCATAATGAATTTGTGTGCTGACTGAAAAAAAAAAAAGAAAAAGAACTAAAAAGGTTCTGGGTAAAAGTGGAGGAGTGATTTAAGCCGGAGATCTTGTTATTTGTTCAAACATGATGGGAGTTTTGATTTATCCTTTTTGTGCATCAATATGAACTTGGCTGAACTCATCCTAGAAATACTGAAAAACTGTGGCAGCAGGTAAGAAATTAGTTAATTCACCAAATCTAAAAGCCTGTTCCCTACCCTCCTAGCATATGATTTGGGCATCTGTCTCACCAGCAAGCTGTTGTGCATCTGCAACATTGTGAAGAGAGACTAACAATATTTAAGAAATATGAGCATACTGCTTAGATTACATATTTCAGAGATTGCACTTCCCTGTTAATGTCTTACTAAATTCTAACTGGGAAGTAATTTTGGTGCAGTAGAAGTTGTATGCCAATTTGTACTTTCACCCTTTGATTTGAGGCTCAGTCAAGAGAATCTGTCCTGTGCTAATGTGTTCAGTTTGGCACTTTTTGGAAATAGAGAACAGTTGGAGTTTCAAATCAAATTGTGTGAAATATTCCAGATATTTTAGGGTGAATTCCAATTCAAGAGAGAAATTTTATTAGAGAGTTCTATGTTAAGACAAATTACATTTACTCTCTTTTCATAAATCGTAACAGGAATGTCTTACTGCAGATATTGGCTACCAGTTTCCCTCCAGGGGTGTTAAAAACCATTTCTTGAGGCTGAAAGAGCAAATCCACAAAGTTAGGATATAAAGGGACAGGAGAAAACCGGTTATCCAGAGCATAACTCTGAAACTTGCCAAGCAGACATGTTTACTAAGTCCTCCTCTCTTTTCTCCCCTAAGTTTAACTTTTTAAAACATAAGGTGACTAAAACAGAATTTTGTTATGTGACCTAGAAATTATGGCCTTTTCTATCTCTCAGTATTTAAGTGGAGAGCTGTGTTGACATCATAGAACCTGCAGTGCCTTGAAAGTCTTTTAATGCTATTGTCATTAAGAGGTAGCATATTTTAACATACATCACAATTGTGACTGCTATCTTTAGCAGCTAAGGAGGAAAACTGATCCTGTGGGGTTTGATTATTAACTCTGTTATTATGTTCTTAGTGTACTCATGAAACTGTTTGGTAATGCACTCATCACTTATTTTTATTTTATATTTTGGAAGCATTGCTACAGGTTAATTGGCTCTATATTTTACAGTTTGCATCACTACTACTAATAAAAATCTGTTTATATTGTTCTTCTGGGATTCTGATTGCATTAAGGAATGATTAGTCCTAATTAAGTTCTGTAGTCTATGCTAATTACAATCAAATAAGACTTTACATGAAAACGTGAAATTATGCTGAAGTAAATGCATTTTTGATCATTAATTAGAGAACTACCAGGCGTACCTTTGCAGATGTTTTTATTTTATTTTTTTACTGGAAGGAAACCTTAACAACAAGCCATTGCATTTTGAAAGGGTGTCGTCTCCCATAGTTGTTACAGAAATGATCTAGCTAATTATAAATATGAGTGATGTTTCCTTATTTTACTCCTTGTGAGGACTAAAGTCTCCTCAGCTGTTCCTCATGTACTCTCCAAGCAGTAATATTATATTTACATTATAGAATAAAAATGAAAGCATGAAGGTTTCAAGAGCATGTGTTCTGTGATATTGTCTCATTTAACTTTTATGCACTGCCGTCCTTTTCAGTTTGACATTTCCCTAATTTCTTTTTAATGCTATAGATGCACTTGGATCTCCTGTGTGAGGTGGTAATGACACTTCCACAGGTACATTTCTGGTTTGGTGACAACTCAGGAAGAGTATTCTTTTGTCTTCAGGGCCTGACTCTTCAATACTCTTTCTTATTAGGAGGATTGGCTTTCATATGTAAATGAGGAAAGGATGAACTGGATAGCATCATACTTTCTGGATACCTACATCTTTTCCCATCCTTCCACAGGAATCACTAAATGAGCCAGTGTCTTTAACACACCCTGGTTCCCTAAATTTTAGCTCAGATAATTATTGTTAGGATGCATTGCATTTAGTATTGCTGGAAGTCCAATTTTAGACCAATTAATTGGTTTTGACCTCAGGAGGAATACATATTTCACTAATTTCATTTCCCCTTCTACACTCCTCCTGCATAGAGATATTTTGAGTTTGGCAGCAAAAGCCCTGACAGAATCCAAACTCTCCTGACTGTGTTAATGATCCTGAAATGCCCTTCTTGATGCAGTGCTGAAGGCTTCAATTCAGAATTAATGCTTAAATCTTGACCATTTGTCTACATTATAAACTTAATCTCCTTTTTCCAAATCACCTGCTCCTTTATTTTCTCACTCCCACTTACTTTACTTCCCTCTGTACCAACCCAAGAGCTATTTTTCTACTTTTCTGACTTTTAATTGCATTTCAATTTCTCTGTTAGCCTTTATCAAAATGTTTTCTTTTGCCTTTAAAAAATAATTTTGCTCATTCTTCAGATACTGTCTTGATTATTTCATTCCTATGTATGCTTGCCGTTGCCCTGTCTTCAACTGAGCAGCTGGTCTCCAAGTCCCTACTCTCTTTTCCATTTCATTACTGTTATTTCCTCCAAGTCCATGTTTCAACCCAGCAGTTACAAGCTTTGCCTTTCACATAGGACTCTCATTTCTAGCTTTGGATTTTTGCTTTGCCTGGGATTTCCTCTTTAACACTTTGTTAATATCCATTCACACCCCTCCTTTAAGTTCCTCCTTGGATTTATTTTCTTTCCATAAGTTTTATATCAAGGTTATGAGCTATGCCTCCTCTGTGAACCAGAAACAGAGCACTCTTAGTATCTTTGAGATCATGTAGTAAAATCTCCTCACATTACAGATGAGAAACCTGAGATTCAGAGTGGGTTATCTGAGCTGTACAAGATTATGGGACCCCTTCAGCATTAGAATAGGACCCAGGAGACTTTGAAGTCCATGCCCTTTCCTTTCACCTGCTCTGTCTCAGCATATATATTTCCTCTTCGGTCTTAGGAGCTTTTTTTTTTTTTTTTACACTTTCTCCATGTATGTGTCCCTTCCACCCTCAGTTAATAAATAAGTTCTTGGGAAATAGGGACCATACCATCTGGCTTTTACTCTTGTCTTCTATCATTCTCCATAACATCTAACATAAACTGAATTCTTGACAGGGTTCATTCTGTTCACGTCTGTCAATCTCACTCTAGTATTTTTTTATTTTCTATTTTAATTTATACCTATGACTCCATGTCATTGCTCCTGTCCCTCCTTTCCCCCCGTCTTTTGCTTTAATTCTTTTCCCTCAATTACCATCACTTTTGAAATTACATTTGTTTGCGTTATGTTAACTTTGCATTTTTTGCTCAGATTTTTCTTATACTTCTTATATCATATTTAGATTTCATTTGGAATATAAAAGGTGGATAGTGGCTCTCTTTTTAGGGATGGAAAGCAAGAACTGGTAGCAGGGGTATCAATTATTGTTGAAGTCATTGAACTTTATTTATACAGTGTCTGAATAAATTAACCTTCATGTACCAACTCAGCCCTTTATCCAGTTGAACTTTTCAAATGTTTAACATTTTTCACTAGGAAATCTCTTTATTTATTGATTTGTCAGTCAGTTAACAACTATATGCTGATCTGTCTAATGGGGAGAGTTGAACTAGATGCTGATTTCTGTGTAATGGAATGGAAGTGACCATATGTTGCTTTTTATAGATGCTTAGCATACAAAAATCAGAGACATAATCTGATTGTCTTGGAGTTGTGCTCCTTCAGAAAAATCTTGAAAGAGAAAGGCTGAAGGTTGTGCTAAGGAAGTTCCAGGAATGAGAAATGGCCTGATTAAGTGCTTAGAGGAGAGAGGGGGAGCAGGTTATTGTGTTTTCTTGCCTTTAACATAACTTAAAAAAAGTGGATTAAAAAGATAATAGGGGTATATACTAAGAGAAGACTTTAAATTCTTGAAGTCAATGACCAAGAATCTCCTATTAGATATAAAGTGATGTTCAAGGCTCAGCACGGCAGCCATGAAGATACAAAATCATTAAATGAGAGGGCCCCTTTCTTTGCAGAACTGGAAAGTCTCTGGTGGTCATATGAATTTCTTTGAAATACCATCTTTAAGTTGACCTTCTTCACCTAGAAATATTCTTCATATGCATCTACTTACCATAAACCCACTCCGTATTAGGCCTGTCTTTGCATTTCATCAGCTCATCAGTTATTATAGCTAATTCTCAGGTGAATTGAACATGATCAGTTCCATCTTATGGACAAGGGAAAAGAGTCACAAAGCAGTGCAGTAATATGCCCATAATTAAACAATGCATGTGGTAGAACTAAGATTCTAATCTGACATTTACCTGACTTTATAGAATTTTAATTTCTAGGCTACATTACATTTTTTTTTACTTTTCAGTTAAGGTTTATTTTAAAATATGAAACTTTACACATTCTTTCAAAATATCAAAACTTTAAAGTTATTAGGCAAGTCAATCATACAAAACTGTTTTCACAATAAAGAAGTAGTAACCTTTTCCAGTGTAAAATGTCACATAATTTAAATTACAGCTTAGATCCTCAGTGATTCCAGTGCTTTATTTCTCACAATGGGTCTGGTCAGTCATAAGACAAATTTCACCTCTGGATCGTCTATTCTTAATCACATCTCTGTTAATCACCATCATCTTACACAGTAGGATAGCTGGTCATGGTGACAATTTCAAAGTGGTTGTTTCAGTCTTTGGCCATTTTCATGTAGCCATCCATCCATGGTCCAAGCTGTATCCCAGCTTTTCTTGATAATCCAGTACTTACTGTTATTCAATTCTGCTACTTCAAAGCCATGGCCAACCACCAGAACTCCACAATCCAGGTTTCCAGTGCTGCATTCTGCTTCATAATTAATGACTTTTTAAAATAAAACTGGGGGCATCTACAACTCACAGTTACAGCAACAGAAATGGGCCCCACACTTGCCACTGCCTTCACAAGGGACCTCTCCTGCTTACAAATGTCTTTGAAGCTAGTGCTATTGGCAGCAGAAAACTCAGGCTTGTTTTTGCAGGATAAATCTCTTATATGATATGGATAGGATTCCTCTGAGTCCAGTACTTTGTTGTCCTCAACATACTGGAAGGCATTATCCCTCAGGCTACCATTGCAACCCTCACTGCATTGAGACTAAGAGCAGTCCACCAGGTTCTATTCACTCAGTGAAACAGTTTGCTTGTTTTCTGGAACATCTGTCCTTCAAGGGCACCCGTTGAAGCCTGGCAAGAACCACCCTGACCATGGTCCTTCACAGAGGTTGCATAGCCTTTTTCTCTTCCATTCACAGATGTTGGGATCTCAGCAAAGGGAGGTTCTTGGAACACTTCCTGCTTCCTGTGCTTCTGGTTTTGAAGGACATTCTATACCTGCCTGAATTCTTCTTTGGTCATATCACCAAAGGCATTCATTGCCATGGTGAAGTTATGTTTCCCTTGGCTGTATTCTTGACTGTGCTGTTGATTGATTTTCATATTCTTTTCCTACATTGTTCTCCTCTGTGCTTCATCACTCTCATTATTTAGTTTTCTATGTGTTGCCTGCCACTGGTTCTATTATGCAACTAAACTATGATCAGATTTTAGCACAGCTGAGGCAATTCCCAAGCAAAGGGTGATCAGGAAGAGTGAAGGATTCATTTCAGAAACCTGCGTGGGAGCAGCTGCGCAAGCACAGTCAGTGCGTGCAGGTTCAGGGATCCCAAAGCCCTAGATTGCTTATTTTTATTAAGAAGATCATAGAGATTTTATGAATTTGCTCAAAACCCTAACCTGTCTGTCCTCTTCCATTGATGCCAGAGAAATGCCCTTTACCTCCCCACCACTCAGTGCTGCCTCTTGAAAGTAGTGCAGTCAGTTGCAGAGTTCCAGTTCTGTTTTAGTGTTTTGATTGTGAAAAGATACAAAGCCAACATTAATTGGTAACTTTGTAGGAAATTACTTTTGTCATCAGTCAGAAGAAAAAAAGCCATTATGATGAGAATTCAAAGATGGTTTTGTGTAAAACTAGAAGTGTGCACACATGCTCTCTCTCTCTTGCATACTCATTATTCTGAAAGAACCAGTGTAGCTTTTTATTCTGTAAATCACATTATTTTTCTTAAGTAAATAACTGCTTACTGAGGAGTTGGTGAATATTACTAAAGTCTATCAATATGCTCCCTATCATGGATTGAAAAAAAAGTCAGTGAAATACAAAAGAACAGGATACTTCACAGGGAAAATTACATATTTGATGGGCATTCTAACAGGCATGAGGAGATAGATATCACATTGTGTTTTTAATTTGCATTTCTCTAATGACTAGTGATGTTGAGCATCTTTTTATGTTGGCTTTTGTATATCTTCTTCAGAGGCAAGTCTATTCAGGTCCTTTACCCATTTTAATTTTTTCTTTTTGCTATTGAGTTGTATGAGTTCTTTATATATTTTGAATATTAACACTTTATTAGATATACAGTTTGCAAACATTTTTTTCCATTTTGTGGGTTTTTTTTTCTGATGGTTTCTGTTACTGTTCAGAAGCTTTTTTGTTTGATGTAGTCCCACTTGTTTATTTTTGATGTTGTTGCTCATGCTTTGGGTGTCAGACCCAGTGATCCCATTTCTGGGAATAAATCCTAAGAATCCCAAAACACCAGTTGGAAAGATTACATGCACCCCTGCGGTCATAGCAGCGTTATTTACCGCAGCCAAGACCTGGAAACAATGCAAGTGCCCAACAGTAGAAGAGTGGATTAAAAAGCATGGTGCATTGACTAGGTTTAACTTATAAATGAGATCATATGGTATTTGTCTTTCATCACCTGGCTTACTTCACTTAGCAAAACAAACAAGCAAGCAAAATGAAACCAGAGACATGGAAATAAAGAACAACCTGACAGTGACCAGAGGGAAGAGGGGAGGAGAATAACAGAGGAAAGAAGGGAAAGGGTCATCAAGGAATGTGTATAAAGGATCCATGGACAAAGCCAAATGGGGAAGCATTGAGTGTGGGACGTGGAAGGAGTGGGGGGTCGAAATGGTGGTGGGAAAATGGAGACAATTGTACATTAACCACAATAAACAATAAAAAAATAAAAATCTTTTAAAATTAAAAAAAGAAAAGAATGGTGCATTTACACAATGGAATACTGCTATGCTATAAAAAAGAAAGAACTCTTACCTTTTGTGACAGCATGGCCAAACCTGGAGATTATTATGCTAAGTGAAATAAACTAGTCAGAAAGACAAATACCATATGATCTCTCTTATATGTGGAATCTAGTGAGCAAAATAAACTGATGAACAAAATGTGAACAGAGGCAAGGGTACATGGACATACTGACAGATCTCAGAGGAGAGGGGTTGAGGGGACAGGAAGAAATAGCCAAAGTACATGTATGCATAGCCCATGGATACAGAAAACAAAGTGGTGAAGGCCGGGGTAGGGGCTGGGTGGAGGGCGATGAAGAGGGGGAAATGAGGGACATCTGTAATAGTGTCAACAATAAAAAAAATCATTAGTAAGACCCATGTCAAGGAGCTTTATTCTTATGTTTTATTCTAGGATTTTCATGGTTTCAGGTCTTACATTTAAGTCTTTAATCCTTTTTGAGTTAATTTTTGTGAGTGGTGTAAGTCCAGTTTCATTTTTATATGTTAACATCCAATTATCCAAGAACCATTTATTGATAAGGCAGTCTTTTCTCCGTTAAATATTCTAGGTCCCCTTGTCAAATATGAGTTAACTGTATATACTTGGGTTTCTTTCTGGGCTCTCAGTTCTGTGTCACTCCTCTATTTATTTCTTTTTATGGTAGTATCATACTCTTTTGATGACTGTAACATTTTAGTATAGCTTGAAATCGAAGTGTGATGCCTCCTGTCTTGTTTTTCTAAGGATTTTTTTTTGTCTATTGCAGGGTCTTTTATTGATTTGTGTAAGTTTTAGGAATGTATTTTTTATATTTCTGAAAAAATACCATTGAATTCTTAATAGGGATGGCATTGAATTTATGGGTTCAATGTCTTATAGTTTTTAGAATAGTGATCATCCACTTCCTTAAAGTATTGTTTTTGTTTTAGATGCAATATAAATGAGATCAATTTCTGTATTTATTTTACAGAAAATTTATTGTTGGTGTATAGAATACTGCTGATTTTGTATATTAACTTTATATTCTACTTAACCAAATTTTCTGATTGAATCTGTTTTTTTTTTTTTGGTTGTTGAGTCTTTAAGATTTTCCCTATATAAAATTACACTGTTTGCGAATACAGAGAATTTTACTTCTTTCTTTCCAATTCTGATACCTTTGATTTCTTTTTCTTGCTGAATGTACTAGCTAGGACTTCTAGTACTATGTTGACCAGGAATGGGAAAAGAGACTATCCTTTATGTTGAAATATATTTGTTCTATGTGTAATTTGTTAGGAGTTTTTAACATGACTGAATGTTGAATTTTGTCTAGTGATTTTTCTCTATAAATTGAGATGATTATATAATGCTTTTCTTTCATTATATTACTTTCCCATGTCATGTTGAACCATCCTTGAATCCCAGGGATAAATCCCACTTGATAATGGTAAATGATCTTTTTAATGTGTTCCTGAATTTGGTTTGCTAATATTTTATTAAGAATTTTTTACATCTGTATTCATCAGGGACATTGGCCTATAGTTTTCTTTTCTAGTAGCCTTCTTTCCTGGTTTTTGGTGTCAGGACAATGCTGGCCTCATAAAATGAATTTGGGGGGGTTATTTCCTCATTTTGGAAGAGTTTCAGAAGGACTGGTGTTTATTCTTCTTTAAATGTTTAATAAAATTCACCAGTGAAGCTATCTTATCCTGAGCTTCTTTTTGGGAGAGATTAGATTAATCATTCAATATATTTACTATAATTGTTATTTTTAGATTTTCTTTTTCTTCCTGATTCAGTCTTGATAAGGAGGTTGTTTCTAAATTTTTAGAATCTTTTTCTAAGTTTGTTGATGTATAATTGTTCATAGTAGCCTCTTATGGTCCTTCAGATTTATGTCATATCCATTGTACTTTCTCCTTTTATATTTATAATTTTATTGAATTTTTTTCTGTTTTTCTTGGTTAGTATACCTAAGGGTTTGTCAGTTTTATTATTTCAAAGAACCAACTTCTAGTTTGATTCTTTTTTATTGTTTTTTTGTTCTCTATTTTTAATTTCTACTCTAACCTTTATTATTATTTCCTTTCTTCTGCTAACTTTGTCCTTTGTTAATTCCTTAAGGTGTTGAGTTAGGTTGTTTATTTAGGATCTTCTTGCTTCTTAATAAAGGTATTTATTGCTATGAGAGTCCCATTTAAAAATGCTTTGTTGTATCCCACAAGTATGGTTAGGTTGTTTTCTTACCTAATATTCCTAACCTGTGTTTCCTAGGTTCTAATATTGTTTGTCTCAACAAACTATCTAATATCTCCTTATTTTTTTCTTGTAACCATTGATTGTTCAGGAGGATGTTAATTTTCATATGTTTGTGAATTTTCCTGTTTTTTTTTGCTTTCTAGTTTTATGCCATTATGGTCAGAGAGGATACTTGATTTGATTTCAGTATTCTTCAATTTGCTGACTTGTTTTGTGGCATGATGTATGGACTATTCTAGAAAATATTCCATGTTCATTTGAGAAGAATGTGTATTCTGCTGCTGTTGAATAGAAGGTTCTATTTTGTGTCTGTTAAATTTATTCGGTCCAAAATGTTGTTCAAATCCTCAGTTTTCTTATTGATTCTGTCTGGGTGATCTATCCATTGTTGTGAGTGGGATGTTTAAGTCCCCATCTATTATTGTGTTACTGTTTATTTTTTATTTTAGTTCTGTTAGTTTTTGCTTTAAATATTTATGTGCTTCAATGTTGGGTACATACATATTTGCAGTTATTATATTTTCTTGATATATTTGTCCCTTTATCATTATAGGATGACCTTCTTTGTTTCTTTCTACCATATTTTTAAAGTTTATTTTGTCTCATATAACTACCACTTGTGTGTTTTTAAATTTTTTACCATTTCCTTGAGATGTCTTTTTCCATCTCTGCTCTCAGTTTGTGTGTCATTAGGCTAAAGTGAGTCTCTTGTAGGCAGTATATCTTCTTGTTTTTTTCTTTTAAAACCTATTCAGCCATTCTCTGTCTTTTGTTTAGAGAATTTAATTTGCTTTGTTTAAAGTAAGTATTGCTAGGTAGGAACTTGTTTCCATTTTATTAATTGTGTTCTGGTTGTTTTGTAGTTCTATTGTTCCTTGTTTATCATCCTGTTGTCTTTTGTGTGCGTGTATTTTGATGTCTTTCAGTATTAGTATGCTTTGACTTCTTTATCATATATTTTGTGTAAATACCACAGGATTTTCCCTTGTGGTTACCCTGAGGCTTACATAAAATATCTTAAAATTATAACACCCTATTTTAAATTCATAACAGTATAACTTCAACAGAATTAATAAACTTTATACTTTTATATTCCCCTCTCACATTTTAGGTTATAGCTGTCACAATCTAAATGTTTTTTCATATTGTGTAACTAATAACAAATTATTGTATTTATTTTTTTTTAACTGTACTTGAAAAACTTTTAAACTAGAGTTGTAAGTGAATTATGCACCATAATTACCATATTGCAGAATCTAATGTGACTATGTATATATCATTACTAGTAAGATTTATACTATCTTTTTATGTTTTGATGATGTTAGTTAGCATTCTTTTCCTTTAACTAAAAAAATTCCTTTCACATTTCTTGTAAGGCAGATCTGGTGGTAAAGAACTTCTTCATGTCTTGTTTTATGGAGGAAGTCTGTTTCCCTCTTTTATTTCTGAAGGACAGTTTTGCTGGGTGTAGATTTATTGGCTGTGAGTTATTTTTGTTTAACATTTTAATTATGACATCTTGTTCTTTCCTGGCCAAAAACTTTTTGTTGAGAAATTTTCCAGTAGTCTTATGGGGGTTCCCTGGTATGTAACTTCTCTCTTTTGTCTTGCTGCTCTTGAAAAGAATATATATTCTGTTGCTTTGGGGTGAAATGCTCTGAAGATATCAATTAAAACTACTTGATCTGGTGTGTCATTTAAGGCCATTGTCTTTTTGTTGATTTTCTGTTAGAAGATCTATCCATTGATGTAAATGGTGTGTTAAAATCCCCTATTTTTTGTCATTCTCTCCCTTTGTCTTTGACTTCTGAAAATTTAGTTAAATATGTCTCAGTGAGTCCCATTCAAGTTCAAACTGTTCGGAGTCCTTTGGGCCTCATGGATATGTATGTCCATTTCTGTCCCCATGCTTGGGAAGTTTTCAGCCACTAATGCATTAAATATACTTTCTCTTTCTTTTCTCCTGGAATTTCCATAATGCAAACATAATTTCTTTTCATTATGTCCTATAACCCCTACAGGCTTTCTTAACTCTTTTTTTCCTTTTGATCCTCTGACGGTAATTTTCTTCTTTCTTTTTTCTATTGAATTTATTGGGGTGATACTGGTTAACAAAAGTATACAGGTATCAGGTGCACAATTCTACAACACATCATCTGTATACTGTATTGTGTGCTCACCACCCCAAGTCAAGTCTCCTTGCATAACCATTTATTCCATACCCTCCTCTATCTGTCCCCACTCCCCTTCTCCCTGGCAATCATCACACTGTTGTCCTGCTGTCCGTGTCCATGGGTTCTTTCTCTGTTTCTCATTTTTGCTTAATCCTTCCACCCTCTAGCCTTTCCACTTGCTACAGCTGTCAGCCTGCTGCTCTCTATAAGTCAAGTCCTATACTCTCAGCCACTGATGCTTTGTTCTACTTGGTTGAGTGTACCTTTGAAACTCTATTTAATTCTTTAATTCAGTTTAATTCTAGGATTTTTTGATGGTTGCTATTTACTTGTTGACTTTCTTTTTTTTGATGTATTGTTTTTTAATATAATTTAGTTGTCCATCTGTACTTTTTTGGAGTTCACTAAAATTTCTTAAGAGTATTATTCTGAATTCTCTGTTGGACAGTTCATAGATCTCTATTTCCGTAGGGTCAGTTATTGGAGCTTTATTAGTTTCTTTTAATGGTGTCATATTTACCCGATTTTTCATAATCCTTGTTTCCTTACATTGATATCTGCATATTTGTGTAATTGGAGTTCTCTTCCAGACTTTATAAGTTTGCTTTGTCAAACTTGGGTTTCTGGATGTTTCTTCTGTTAATGTCCTTAGGCAGGTAAGCTTTCTATATAATGTTCTGTTTTGAGGCAAAGCAACTTTTCAAACTCTGAAGATGAGGATGGGGGTGGGTGTGCCACTGGCTGAGAACATTTGGATAGGGCTGCTGGCTTGGTTTCCTACTCAAGTGAGGCTGTAGGTTGGGCTCTGAGGCTGCCTGTATTCTCCAGTCAGGCTTACTAGGTGGTTGGGACTGGGTATTATATTCAGGTGTGAATGGAGTCATGAACTGGCTTCCCTGCTTTTGTAGGACATCAAGATTGGACCCAGGGACTGTACAGCTTGATGTTTGGGGATCCAAATTAAGCCAGAGTGTGCACTGACGGTGAGGCCAATGGTGTTGCTCTGCAGACGAGAGAAGCAATGGTTCTGCTCTCAGTCCAAGTGCCACTGGATGTGGGGCTGTTTAATGGGCTGCATAGCTTCCTGAATGCTCTGGTTTGGATCCCTAGCTGGGTAGAATGAAGGCTATATTCAGCAATGAGCAGGACTATGAATTATATTTCCTGCTGAGGTATAGGTGGAAAAGCATCTCCAAAGCCAGTGCATATCTTTGTTTGTTGTCTTAATTCAAGCTGACCAGCACCCCAAGTTCCCTGACTGAAGAGGGCCCCTGGATTTGCTTTTCAAGTTATCAAGTACCGCAGGCTCACACAACTTCCAAGAATTGTTGCTCGCTCTTCTGGTCAAATGAAGCCAAGAGACATTCTCCACAGAGGGTAGAGTGATGTCACACCTCCCTTGCCTGAGTGTGGGCAAACAGGGCTTTAGGGTCAGCAAAACTCTCTTGGAGGCTTCAAGTCAGGCAGATCTGCACCCCACTGAGTTCCCTGCAGAGTGTGCCCCCAACTTGGTTCTGCAGATGAGCAAAGCCACTGGTTGGGATCACTACTTGGGCACTGCATGTTTGAGTTTGCTGGTTATTGCAAGCCCCTCCTCACTTTTTCATCACAGATTTCAAGTGGTTGGGCCTTGCACATTCACCTGCAATCCCAATAGTGTGTGATCAGAGTAAGGGCTCCTGCAAAGCTACCCACAATTCCAGGGATGCTGGTTGTTTCCCTGGATTTTCTTTACTCCCTAGAGGAACCGGAGGCTCAGGGGAGACCTCTCCTTGTGGTGCTGTGTTGTTCTGGGGGAGGTAACCTGTACATTCAACTTCTCTTACCCTTCTAATGCAGTCTTTTTTGGTCTCTGTGGTTCAGGGGGGTGCTTCAGTCTCACCTTGGTGGATCCTCAGTGACATCTCATTCTTGAAATGTTGTTCACTGTTCTTATTGTGAGGAGGAGCAAAACCAGGAATAACAAATGTGATCCTCTTGGCTTTTTAAAAGAAAACCAATTTATTTTACCAATAATTTTCTCTTGAGCCAACAAATGTTTTTGAGTAACTCAGTTGGTGGAGGTGAAAGATTCTGAAGCCTGCCAAAGCATGCCTGTTGTTTCATGTTTGAATCCCCTCGGGAAAAGAAATGGAGAGTATATACAGAAAAGATCATCTGCTGTCTTTTTTCCCTAGGGCAATAGCTTTGCTTTGCTATCAGTGAAACTGCCCATCCTTTTACTTCGGTGTGCTGGCACTTTGTGACTTTTCACATCAGTTACGCCATGAGGTGTTATAATGCTGGGAGACCAGAAATCATGTGCTGGCATTACTGTGGGAGGAAATTGAGATATCTTAATAGAAGTATTTGTATACTATGCAGTTGGCTACTCCATGTCATAATTACTTCTGCAGTTTCCAAATTTCATGAATTTAAAGCTAACCAATTAATTTGGCTTCTATTATAGAGGGATGAACCCACAATCTAGGCTTTTCATTATACAGAGAAGAGGAAGAAAAGCTATTTTTTCTAGATTCTTTTGTATATACTTCAAATAGCACAGTCACATTATAATACTAACTGAAGTTTCACCTTCTAAAGGTTTTATTTTTGTCTCTGCCATAGAATTGAATCTATAAAGTATTGATCAAATTACAGTTTTGGGTGTCCCTAGAGTGGGGAGAGAACTCATTTAAGATTTTATATGTGTGCACATGTATTTTATGCTGCACTTTGTACAGATTTATAAGAAATCATAAACTTTCCATCTTTTTAAAATTAAGAGAAAGATCTGAGCTAATGGTATTAAATAGAGAACCATTTTCACACCTTTAAATACTAAAGTAGTAAGAACCACTTCAAAAATGTGCAAACTGAATTCCCAACTGAGCTGTTTTAAGGAATAAGTGTGGGGCATTTGTGAGAAGCATACACATTTGCTGGTGACATGGCCTGGAATTTGTGTAAAGGCAATTGAAGAATGCCTATTGTAATCCTCTTTCTACTTGTTTGAACCTCAAATCCTGCTGTACTCAGCACCCAACCTCCAGCATCAGTGCTGAAAGAGAAAACAGCCAGCTCTCTCAAATCTTTTAGAAAGCAGGACATAACTTAATACTTAAATTTATCTCAATGCAGGTTAATTCTGATTAAAAAATATGAATTAATTGAATATTGTACATCTTGTTTCACACTTCTTGACCACTTTACATTTTGCAATTTTTGTATCATCTAGTCTTAATTTTCCCTATAGCTCTATAGGCACAAATGTGTTTTTATCTTATAGATTTGAAAATTTTTGAACCAGCACTCATGGTCTATATGAAACAGTGCTTTCAAACACTGGAATATAAACAGTTTAAAGAGATTATTTTGTACAAAGAATATAAATTTTACTCAAATCACTATCACACAAAACATTTTCTTCTTAGCTATGTAGATGACAAGTAAATTAATCTTAGTATTCTGTTAGTTTTGAAGGTATTGCATTTAGATCCATTAGTGTAACTTTAAAGAAATTTATGTCACATTATTGCATATGATGCCTAGTGAAAATTTGCATGCAGACAGGTATTCCTGAGTATAAATGTGTAGGCTGTCTGAGTTCTAAGAGGGTAAATATTCATGTGGTAAAGACGGCAGTAGGGAATGAAGTTATAGTTAAATCAGACATTTGTCACTTGAAGGGAAGAAATTGTGGACAGCTTAAATTACATCCTAGAAAATATATACAACTAAAATGTATACCAATATTATAAGAATGCTTAAATTATACTATGAAGCATTTCAGCAATTAAAAGTTACCTGTGGATGTGAATCACATTAACATCCAATAGAGACAAATGGAGAAATGAAGGCAGGAGCTTTCTGGAAAGGATTGCAAGTACCTAGTTGAATATATTTCCATATCAGGGAATAAATAACTCACAAAGAAAGTACAAGTTCATGGAAGATGGTGTATAAAATTTGCATCAGTGAAAGGTAATTGAAATTTGTGACCTGGTCAGACCTTGAATTCTACACTTGGAATAATTAACTCGGACCGTTAATTATTACAAAGGTATAGCATTATGAGATAAAAATTGCAGAGACACTCTTGTGCCATGTTGGTAGTAACATAACAAAGCAGAAATTAAGGTAAATGCCAATAGTGATGTTTCTATAGAGACCATATTGCCAATGAAAAACTTAGACAAATAACTATTTCATGAATTAATTAGGCCAGAAATCTTTTTATTTAACTACAAATCACCTAAATATCACTTCTCTTCCAGATTGATTGGTGTTATCATTAATTCTTTTAATATCTGGGAGACAAATATCCATCATAGAACATGAAATAGTATGGGGCCTACTTTTCTGAGCATGGCTGATATTATTTGGCTTGGTTTCAGCAACAATTATTGCAGGATTCAGATATCCAGATAAATTGCATATGATGTTAAGACAATAAGATTTAATAGTTTTATATCAAATCCATGTTACCAGCAAAGGTATGTGTAAGTCTTGTATAATCACAAAAAGATTTTATCCTAGTTTGGGCTGGATCAGGAAAATATGTTCTGACCAAAATTTTGATTTGCACTTTTTCTATTTGCAAAATGTCTGTTTCTCCAGAGTTAAGTCTTGTTAAATGATGTGATGATAGAGGAGTGGGTAGAAGTGTATCTTAATATTTTTTGGTAGACAGTGAACTGAACATGTAAAAATAAATTATTTTAAGGAGTCCTTTTTGAAAAAAAATTAAAAAAATAAGAAGGAAATTAACTGAGGGGAAACTATAAAAAGAATCACTTAGCCCAAAAGTACATTGTGTCTTCAGATGTCAACTTATCTTGTAAAATGTTTTCATTAGTTGTTAATAAAACTGAATTTATGACCTAATGAATAACCCAAAATGCTTGGAGTATTTCTTTAGTCAGCCAGATGGAAGTAAGTTCTCTCAGAATATTAATTATGCTCTCTCTTTTTTTATGTGGTTGATTTCCATGGTAAATGGGTATGTTTGTTGTGTGTGTTTTTATTTAATGTTATAAGATAGAATTCTATTTTTTTTAAAGATTTTATTTATTTATTTATTTTAGAGAGGGAAGGGAGGGAGAAAGAGAGGGAGAGGGAAACATCAATGTGCGGTTGCTGGAGGTCATGGACTGCAACCCAGGCATGTACCCTGACTGGGAATTGAACCTGTGACACTTTGGTTCGAAGCCTGCGCTCAATCCACTGAGCTACGCCAGCCAGGGCTGAGTTCTAATTTTTTATAAGATCCTATATTATAGAAACCTTTCTATTTGCATGGACATCACACTTTGTAGCACATTTTGTTTCCCATAAATGAGGAGAGTCGTAATAAAAATATCATTGTTTATGAAGGAACTAGTGATAGTTTCTAAATTGTACCTGTTGTTAAGCAGTGGAGATTAAGTAATCTTAAAATGGTCTAATTTCATTTTTTTTAATTTTTGAATTAAGTCCTTTGTTCCAAATCCATGTACAAAGTACAGTGTAATATGGTATTTGAAACCTTAGCTTGGTCTGTCCTTTAAATTGACCTAAAAATTGCTTCTGACAGTCTCTATACCTAAAATGTTCTGTGGGTTTATTTTTGTTCTCCTGAAGAAAGGAACAGAGTAAGTTAAAAATCATTGGGAGTAAATTCCTTAAGTCTTTAAGTGATATCTGTCACCAGCATCGAAAACCAAGATTAATTATGACATGTGAATGACACTGATAATGAGAGAACAAGGGTGGAGAATCATGCTTTCCTCTGTGACTCTCTCTCAAGAGTGGGGACATAGGTACTGCATTCCTGTGCTCCTATGGCATTTCATATTTTCTGCTATGGGGCTGATCATGTTGGGCTGTCGTTATGTGCATACCTTGAGTCCTTGAAAGCAGAGGTTCTTTCTTTTGATATTTGTCAGGGGAGTCCACCCGCAGCGCCTCCCCCAGCCCCTGCTCTGGCCTCCACAGATGAGAATAAGT
The DNA here is from genome assembly GCF_019186645.2 of Phyllostomus hastatus. Taxonomy (NCBI): domain Eukaryota; kingdom Metazoa; phylum Chordata; class Mammalia; order Chiroptera; family Phyllostomidae; genus Phyllostomus; species Phyllostomus hastatus. The sequence continues at coordinate 13,228,108 of NW_025334038.1, forward strand.
CTACCAAGACTAGATCTGCTTGGGGAGGAAAGGTGGCCAATCTCTCAAAGGATAAGGGCCAAGAGCCTTTTCCTCACTGGGCTTTTATTGCGTTCATTTGCACAAGAATACAGGTAAAGCTCATTTATCATCTCAGGCAGTAAGGATCAAACAATAGATAACAAAGAACTCTGAGGGCTGATTCTGAGTCAGGGTCTGACAGCTAAAGAGCAATGAAACCTTTGAGGAACAAACTCACTTCTTGCTTGGACCCTTATCATTTAATTGAGAGCATTCTAAACAAAGCAGGCTTCACAGGATTTTACATATTCTTTCTTAGGGCTGATTGCCCGGGGAACCCGCCCTTTCCAGGACAGGGCTGCACCGCCCTCTGTCATTGTTTCAGGCTTAAGTCACACAGGAGAAGTAAGGCAGCCCAAGAGATTAGGAGACTTCTCACAGACAGAATGAGGACTCAGGCTTTGTCAAAGCCGAGGGGCGAGGGTCCATCACCCCCTTTTGCTGTAGCCCCCCAAGTCCTTCCTTGGGGGCCTCCCACGTGATTGTGCCTGGCTTAGATTGCTCCCCACTTTGGGGAATCTTACCTATCATTGGCTAACTGACCAAGCATTGGGGGCCAGTTATGGATGAAGTAAAAGGAGCAGAAGAGGAGCTCCTGCCAGGGAGATAAGCTTTGTCTCGCGGGTGGCTTATGATCCCAAGGTCTCTCTCTCAGCCTTAGTCATGGAGGGTGGGGGATGTTACAGCTTCTGAAACAAGGCAGGGCAATACCCAACAGATGTTTAGGTCTACTCTGGGATTTCTCAAAGTTGGCACTACTTACACTTTGAAGCAGATAATTCTATGTTGTGGGGGCTATTTTGTGCATTGTAAGTTGTTTAGCACCTCATCTACCCTCTTTCCTCTAGGTTCCAGGTCCTCACTCCATCCCCAGTCTCCAGATGAAGACCAGCTCAAAGTTTGGCACATCATTGACATTTAGTAAATATTTTCTGACTAAAGTGCATTTATCAATGCTGCATAAAACATAACATCTTTAACAGTGAATTCAACAATCTGTTCTCTCTTTGACTGATTTTGAGTGTCCTTTAGTCATGTCAAGGTGGTAAAATAGCTCTGATATCCCAAACCCAAGGTTCTTATGTAACTCTGAAGAAAATCAGGTGGCTTTCTCTTCTCTACCCACCTCCTCCACATGGCCCTCCCATCCTCCCCATGCCTCTGCTTGAGGACTTGCAACTGTGTAATGCTGAAAAACTGCTAATAGCAGATCATCTCACTGTGTAGACATCTTCAGCTCATTTTGATTTGAGGAGTCACACAGTACATTGCAGTCAGATACAGAGCCACTCACGAACACCCTCACATCAGCAGAGGTGGAAGAAACTAGGTGTCAGCAGAATGAAGATAGGGCTCCTACTTCAGTTATGTATGTACTTCAAAATAGTAACACTTTGTTAGTCTTCTTATCTAAGAAGTTAGCATATATTTACAAGAATTTATTTTCACCTTTTAACTACATGACATAGGGCAATTCTGCTAAGTTCTCTGACCCACTGTGTTCTCACTGATGAAATTAAAAGAACAATTATATCTACCTCCCTGCCACTGTTATGGGTCTCTGCTCTGCTCTTCCAGCTGACTCTCAACATTCTGTATTGGAACACTCATCACACTTGTTAATAATTGCATTTTCCATAGTTTGCCACTCTTGCTGGCCTATAAAATATGTAAGGGATAGGCTCAGATCTTTCTCAGTCACAGTGCCAATACATGTTATTCCTTGAATAAAGGAATGAAAGTGCTTTGTAATAGCATACACTATACAAATGTTAGTAATTGTCATTTATTCATTCAATAGATATTTAGTGAGCACCTACTTTATAAAACCCAGTTGGAACACTTGTTAGATCCAGAAATATAGACAGCAGAGAATAGATTTAAATGCCTGTCTTCATGGAGCTTGCAAGCTAGTAGACTAAGCAGTCAATAAGAATTGAATCCTCCATTAATTATCTATCTATCTATCTATCTATCATCTAGCTACCCATCTTCCTAATTTCTGGTAATTGTAGATGGGTGCATGCTATGAAAAAATATATAGTGAGGTGAGTGTAAATGGAGAGGGCTATTTTATTGGGAGTGCAAAAAAAGTCTTCTCAGGAAATAATATAATAGTTTTTATCATTATCAAGATTAACCTTATCACCAAGGTGATGCTTTTATTGATTCATTAGTAGAACTTGTACTTTGATTCGTCTTCCTCATGGTGATGTTGAAATATTTACATTCTTTGACTTGGCTCTCCTTGAGACCAATAGTAAGAAATGGGGCTTGTGGTACATCTTATCACTATAAGATGGGGATTTTGACTATGCAGTGAATCAAACCTGTGACCTTAATGTAGCCAGTCTGCATGTGAGGACCTCTGTAATGAGGTTTACCTCTAAAGTTGTTTCCTAAGTAACTGCCCCCTTTTTTTCTCTGTTAGTGTAAAGAAACATCTTTTTTTTAAAAAAAGTAATCTATTTTTATTTTTTTACATTTTATTTTAATTATTGTTCAAGTGCAGTTTTCTATGCTTTACTCCTAACCCAGCCCACCCACCCAGCCCTTCCCAGCTCCCTCCCATTTACACTTCCCCTAGTTTTTGTCCATGTGTCCTTTATACTTGTTCCTGTAAATCCTTCCCCTTTTTCCCTGAAATTCCCCTGAAATTCCCTCCCCTCTCCCCCCTGAACAGTCAGCCTGTTCTCTATACCAGTGTCTTTGTTTATATTTTGCTTGTTTGTTTATTTTGTTGTTTAGGTTCCTGTTAAAGGTGAGAACATATGGTATTTGTCTTTCACTGCCTGGCTTATTTCGCTTAGCATAATTCTTTCCAGTTCCATCCATGCTGTGGCAAAGGGTAGGAGCTCCTTCTTTCTTTCTGCTGCATAGAATTCCATTGTGTAAATGTACCAGTTTTCTGATCCATTCATTTACTGATGGGCACCTAGGTTGCTTCCAACACTTGGCTATTGTAAATTGTGCTGCTATGAACACTGGAGTGCATAGGTTCTTTTGTATTGGTGTTTCAGGGTTCTTAGGATATAATCCTAGCAGTGGAAGTGCTGGGTCAAAAGGCAGATCCATTTTTAGTTTTCTGAGAAAATTCCATACTGTTTTCCATAGTGGTTGTACCAGTCTGCAATCCCACCAACAGTGCACTAGGGTCCCCCTTTCTCCACAACTTCTCCAACACTTGTTGTTTGTTGCTTTGTTTATGATGGCCATTCTGACTGGTGTGAAGTGGTATCTCATTGTGGTTTTAATTTGCATCTCTTTGATAGCTAGCAATATTGAACATCTTTTCATGTGTCTCTGGATCCTCTGTATGTCCTCCTTGGAGAAGTGTCTGTCTAAGTCTTTTGCCCATTTTTTAATTAGGTTGCTTGTCTTCTCAGAGTCATGTAAGTTCTTTGTATATTTTGGAGATTAAACCCTTGTCTGAGGTATCATTGGCAAATATGTTTTCTCATACAGTTTGTTCTCTTTTTATTTTGATACTGTTTTCTTTAGCTGTGCAGAAGCTTTTTATTTTGATGAGATCCCATTTGTTTGTTCTTTCCTTTATGTCCCTTGCCCTGGGGGACATATCAGTAAAAATACTCCTGCTTGAAATATCTGAGATTTTCCTGCCTATGTTCCTCCCAGGACTTTAATAGTGCCATGGCTTATATTTAAATCTTTTATCCACCTTGAATTTATTTTTGTATAAGGTGTAAGTTGGTGATCAAGTTTCATTATTTTTGCACACAGCTGTCCAGTTCTCCCAACATCATTTGTTGAAGAGGCTATTTTTACTCCATTTTATGTTTCTGCCCCTTTTGTTGAATATTAATTGACCATGGAGACTTTGGTTTATTTCTAGGCTCTCTGTTCTGTTCCACTGGCCCATGTGCCTGTTTTTATGCCAGTACCAGGCTGTTTTGATTACAGTGGCCTTGTAATATAGTTTGGTATCAGGTATTGTGATCCTTACAACTTTGCTTTTCTTTCTCAAAATTGCGTCAGCTATTCAGGGTCTTTTATGGTTCCATATAAATTTTTGAAATGTTTGTTCTATGTCTGTGAAATATGCCATTGGTACTTTAATAGGTATTGCATTGAATCTGTAAATTGCTTTGGGTAGTATGGACATTTTGATGATGTTAATTCTTCTGATCCATGAACACGGTATATGTTTCCATTTGTTTGTGTCTTCCTTGATTTCTTTTTTTAGTGTTATGTAGTTTTCTGAGTACAGGTCTTTTACCTCCTTGGTTAGGTTTATTCCTACGTATTTTATTTTTCTTTTTGCTATATCAAATTGGATTTTTTTCCTTGATTTCTGCTTCTGTTGTTTCATTGTTGGCATACAAAAATGACTTTGATTTCTGGATATTGACTTTGTACCCCACTGTTTTGCCAAATTCATTTATTAGGTTGAGCAGTTTTATGGTGGAGTCTATAGGATTTTCTATGTACACTATCATGTCTTCTGCAAACAATGACAATTTTGTTTCCTCCTTTCTGATTTGGATGCCTTTTATTTCCTTTTCTTGTCTGATTGCTGTGGCTAAAACTTCCAATACTATATTGAATAGAAGTGGTGAAAGTGGACAACCTTGTCTTGTTCCTGATCTTAGTGGAAAAGATTTTAGTTTTTGCTCATTCAGTATGATGTTGGCTGTAGGTCTCTCATATATGGTCTTTATTATGTTGAGAATTGCTTCCTCTATTCCCACTTTGCTGAGTGTTTTTATCATAAATGGGTGCTGCACCTTATCAAAGGCTTTTTCTGCACCTATTGATATGATGATGTGATTTTTGTCTCTGCTTTTGTTTATGTGATGCATTACATTTACTGATTTGCAAATATTGAACCATCTTTAGTGGGCTACTTCAAATCCCTTTTAAGTTCTTCTTATAGCAGGGTTTCTCAGCCTTGGCACTTTTGACATTTTGTTTTGGTCATTTTTATTTCAGGGGACTGTTCTGTACATCCTAGGATATTCAGCAGCATGCCTGACCTGTACCTTATAGATAGATGCCAGTAGCATTCCCTTTTTAGCTACAACAACTGAAAATGATCCCTGAATCAGAGAAATGAAAATTAAAACCAAGATGAAATATCACCTCACACCTGTCAGAATGGCCGTCATCAATAAATTAACAAATAATAAGTTGTGAGGATGTGGAGAAAAGTGAACCCTCATGTACTGTTGGTGGGAATGCAGGCTGATGCAGGCACTGTGGAAAACAGTATGGCGATACCTCAGGAAATTAAAATAGAATTGCTTCATTATTCAGTATTTCCACTTCTAGGTATGTATCCAAAGAAACACAAAATGCTAATTTGAAAGAATAAACACATCCCTATGTTGAATGCAGTGTTATTTATAATAGCCATGTTTTAGAAGTAACCCAAGTGCCTATCAATAGATGAGTGTATAAGAATGTTGTGGTACATATATTTAATGGACAATTACTCAGCCATAAAAAGAATGAAATCTTACCATCTGTGACAGCATGGATGGACCTAGTGGGTATTATGCTAAGTGAAATAAATCACACAAAGTCAAATATCATATGATTTTATTTATATGTGTAATCTAAAAAACAAAATAGAAACAGATTCATAGATAGAGAATAGACTGGTGATTGACAAAGGGGAGGGGGATTGGAAGAGTAAGTGAAAAAGGTGAAGGGATTAATTCGCAGTTACAAAATAGCCATGGGGATATAAAGTGCAGCATAGGAAATACAGTCAATAATATTGAAGTAACTATATGGTGTCAGGTGGGTACTTGAAATGTCGGAGAGGGGACCACTTTGTAAAGTATATTATTGTACATCCACTATGCTGTATATCTGAAACTATAATAGAAGATAATACTAAATGTAAACTGCAATTGAAAAGTAAAGTTTAAATGAAAAAAAGTGAAATTGAGGGTTAAAGTGGGTCTCAGCTGAAAACTGCTGACTTCTCTGTTTTTCCAACTATTGCACATAGTGTTTCCTACAAATGTCCTTGCTTCCCCACTTGTGTTTGCTGGTGTAGCACCTTGAGCTCCTTCCTTCAACCCCACCCATCATTTAAGTCCCAGCAACAACTTCACCTACTGCTTAAAGCTTCTGCTATGCACTCTAGCCTGTTCTACCTTTTCTACTTTAGAATGCATATTCCAAGTCTTTTCTGTTTGATCATTGCCATTTTCATCCATTACTGAGACCACTATTTTTGATTGAAACATTTATATCTATTTATGTCAACTGCATTATACATTCTTTAAAAGAAGAGACCATATCTTGATCACCTTTGCAATTCATAGAGCATCTAAAAAATACTTGGAGCCCTGGCCAATGTGGCTCAGTTGGTAAAAGTGTCTGTAAACTGAAGGGTTGCAGGTTTGATCCCCAGTTGTGATGTGTATGAGAGGCAACTGACTGATGTTTTTCTCTCAAGTCAATGTTTCTGCCCCCCTCTTCCTCCCTCCCTTCCCCTGTCTCATGAGCATGTCCTCAGGTGAGGATTAAAACAATAAATACTTGTAAAAAGGACACTCATTAAGTAATGGGTTGATTTGAGCATAAACAATCTTATTCACAAAATTTCCCCAACAACCCCATCCTTAACCAACAGAAGTACTAGATAAAACAGATGGTATAGTTTTCATAATAACCAATCATTTTGGAAACTCATTTTTTAAGTAAACTCAGTGTATAATTCAAGTGTTACAAGCACTGTGGAGCTTCAGTAACTGCTAACTGGTGGAACTGAGTTTATAGAATTACTTTTTCCTGAAAGATATCAATCTAGGTTGGTCTAGAGGTGGAGGGTCAGAGTGGTTTAAACAATGGTCTTACAATTCAGCAACAAGGCTCACCTAAGTATTAGCTCTTTGTGCAAAAGATGATTACATAAAATTAAGACCACTGTGGACTTGATCATTTTGGTCCTTTAAAGGTGGATGTATGGAAAGGGATATCCATTCAGGTAAGTCAAACAGGTGTCTCTCTAGCAGTTGATGGTTTTGCTTCACTATGGAAGGGAAGGTTAATAGGTCTCAACAGAAGAAGAGCCTGAACATTCAATTTTTCTCTGCCTGAATACAGCTTGTTATTCAGAATATATCCATTTATTCAGTATGTATATGGCATTCAGTAATGACTGAACATTGAAGAACCAAATTCAAGGTCCTTTTAATGACATTTGATAAATGGATGACAACTATAGCTTTCTAACATCGCATGGGGGCATCTCCAGTCTGCCAGTGTTTACTCCACTTAAGTTATACTTGACAGTCATCCTTCTGCTGCTTTCATTTGCACATTTAACAGGCTGTATAGGGATTTCTGGAACATGGGCATATCTCATACTTCTATAAATACATTGTTTTAAATTATAAAGTGAATTGTATTATTTCTAAATATAATAACTTGATATTAACTTCCTAGGGTATACACTTACCTAAAAAAATGCCAGCATGGTGAAGAATTCACAGATCAAATGCTATATCCATTCAAATAATTCATTTTAGTCAGTTATGATAACCCTGCATGAAATTAATATTTACTAAGTTCTTTGTGAGGGTACAGTAAGGGGCTAGGTAATACCAAATTGATTATTTTATCTGCTAGCTATTCTACTCATAGCAATTCAATGAATCCTAAGCACAACCTTATATGAGAGTTTCCTGTAGACAATTTTTGGGAAATTATGCCCACTACACTGAGGGTTAAAGTCTTTCCATAGTGCACTCCTTAAGACTCCTCCCAGCCCCACTCCCCACCTCCCTCAAGGAGGGCCTTAAGGACCAGGCTCCTGTATGTGACTTGATGCCTCTAGGGCAGAGGTGGGCCACCCAGGTGCTCTCCTAGAAATTAGGTATAAAGATTCAGAGAAAGGAATTAGTGTCTGCTGATAACTAAGTGTTACCTGGTCATCCTGAAGAAGCACAGTCCATCACACTCATGTAGGGAAAGCAGAGGATATGAGGAAACATAGAGCAGAGGTAGGGAATCATAGCCACTGTGAGAGTTAGAGTTTTCCACATGAATTCTAGTTTCTACTTCCCTTCCCTGGAGATCTGACTATTCATCCTATAATCAGGTTCCATGTCATCATCTTCATCCTTAAAACAGTCAACTTCGTTTGCTTGTACCGGTTGACTGTGTTTCTTCCAGCAACAGAGCCTTGATAGAAATTATGTCCTGTTTTCTTAGTGAGAAAAGTGAAGTTCAAAGAAACCTATAACTCATCCAGAGAAGTGCAGCTAGGACATGTCCACACCAAATACTCCAGCCCTGTGCTCAGTCTTCTGATGTCTGTGCAATTATTTGCTTGCCATGGTTTCTATCACTTGTGTGAGTTTGTCTCTTTCCTTGTGCTGCTGAACACACATGCAGCGGGGGCCACTGCTTAAGACATATTTCCTCACCTGCAGGACAGGATCAACAGTTCTCCCTGCTGCTTTCCCACAACTACTTAAGCCATACCAGCTTGCTTAAAGGCATCCCCTCGGCTTAGAGTTTTCAAGTATTCTAAGCCCTGGAGCACTTTTATTTAGTCCATAAAAATGTAAATGCCTTATGCAGCTCAGGCTGCTATAAAAAATACCCAGAGTCTGGGTGGCTTAAACAACAGGTATTTCTTTCTCATAGTTCTTGAGGCTGGTAAGTCTGAGATCAGGGTGCCAGCAGGTTTGTTCAGGTATTGGTGAGGGCCCTTTTCTTGGCTAGAAGTTGGTGCCTTCTGGCTATACTCTCACACGGTCAGGGGATGGGAGGTGGTAGGTGTGATCGGAGAGAGAGGGAGAGACTGAGAGCACAGTTTTGTTTCTTTGTCTAAGAGGACTGATCCCATCACAAGATTGCACTCTATGACATCATTTAACTCTAATTACCTCCCAAAGGCCCCACTTGTTAAAACCATTACATTGAGGGTTATGGCCTCAGCTTATGAATTTGAAGGCACACAAACATTTAGTCAGTAACAATATCCTATATCCAGTAAGGAAGAGGTGGATTATATTCCTTAATTAATTTCCATTTAATGTCTTCACTAATTTAACGATGTTGTACACTCACATCACAGAAGTACACGGGCATTGACACCACACCTAGTTCTTTCATGCTTTGCTCCAAGCTTCTCTGGTCCCCCTTTTGGAGCTCCCCATCAGGCTACTCAGCATTGGCCTCTTCCTCTTCTGCACTCTTAGAGGCTTTACCTGGTCTTCACATTTATGACTACAAGGGCTGCCCTGACTCAACTGTGAACTGCCCTAATCATTCATCAGAGTCATTCAGAGTAGTTGGTTCTGCATGATCAGTCCTCTGTCTCCTCAAACTTCACTTAAGCCATCCTTCCCTTGCTTTCTGTTCTCCAGTCCAACTAGACATCTTTTATTTCCTTTACTACCTCATGGTCTCTCTTCATGTCCCTGAAGCTTTGAAGATCCTGTTCTCCCACCTAACTCCTCTTCGCATCTCCTCACGTATCCTCATGGAGGACTTCCTTGACCCTGAGGCTTGGTTCTGTTCCCTTAAATCTACTTTTATTTTATACTTCCTGCATCATAACACTACCTTGTCTTAAAATTGATTTAAAAGTATGAATGTATATATGTATGTATGTGTGTATATGTATATGTGTATGTATGTGTGTATATATATATATCTCCCTCATTAAAGTATAAAGTTTCAGGGGGCATTGACTGTTGTATACCCAGAGTCTAGTCTATCACCGATAGGAGTACAGAGTTATACTAGTGATAGCTGAAGTAGAGAATGTCAGTCTCTTGATAAGCACCAGGTATCTAAGTAATGTGGTCTTCATTTATTGTTATGAATCAGCATAATTAATGTTTTACATTGAATTACCCTGATGGATGTTTGGGAAATTCTACTTGGTTAGACCTGGGGACTCCTCCCTCCCTGTGGTTGAGTCAAAATATTGGCGCTTTTCTACTAATCACTTATGTGTCTACAGAGTTTACTGTTGAGACATCCCTCGTCTCTTCAGGTTCCTGGTGTTTTGGTGCCATGGATGGGACAGAAACCATTGGTGAGGATGGATACCTCAAGGCTTTCTAAACCCACCTCCTATGACATGCCATATCTGATATAAAATTCCACATGATTTTTATTCTTCCGTGACATACCATATTCAGTTCCTTGAAGGATGCAGTCAGTGTTACAGGAGCTAAGTCCTTATTATTTCAGAATTATTCCTGTACCATTATTCCTATTTTAAAGAGTCCTTTTATAATCTCAGGAAATTCCTCTTTGCCTTTCGCTTCTCTAAATTTCTTTATCTCTTCCCTAAACACCATCACTCTCTTTTTCTTTTAAAAGTAGGCTTTGATGTCCTATAAATTTTAGAATTTGAACTAGTGCTGCACAAAAATTAGCTCCACATTTCTTGAGAGCAGGGAGGGTTTTAATCATCAAAACCTCCAGGAGATAAAGAGGCATGGACATATTTGTATTTCTTTCATCTAGTGCAGCAATGAATGGCAAAACAAAACAATTAAATTTGTATAATAAAAGAGCATGAATGTTCATATCCTGCTACTGCCATTTGTTGAATGCTAACTATGTGTCAGACACTGTGCTAAATGCTTTACATGGGATTCTCACAAGAACCCTTTTTAATGATCTCAAATATGAGGGAACAGAGGCTCCAAGAGGTTTGGCCATAACAGGAAGTCACAGAAGAGCATTCCAGCCCAGCCAGCCTGCCTGCAGAGCCAGCAGTCTGACCTCCACTATTGGTTACCTTTCAAAGGCTGATGGGGGGTTGTTGGATGAATAATTAGATAAAAGGAGACCCCCTGAAAGTTTTCCTAAGCTACTACTAATAAAAATGTAGTTTTATTTTCTAAAGTAAAGGAATAATAATAAATATGAGAGTTTCAGGATATACAGGAATAGAGCATCCAGTAGACTCCAGGAGATAGTTTTGATAAATGTCAACTGTCACCATCTCTCTCCAATGACATCTTTTAGAAAGCTTCAGTTTGTGGCCTGGGGTAGGAATGACAGTGCATGGATGTGGTAAACTGAGCAAACATTGACATCTGAGTGTGAAACCCACACCCCTTGCACACACCTTTCTGTGAAAACTGCTCTGCAAGGCTCCTGGCATCGAGAGAGGCCATAGTTATTTTCACTTTATATCTGGTGTTTGATTCTCAGGGGAATTATGAAGGTTTATTATGAAATAAGTAAGACAATTCTCTATACTTAGATCAGAATACACTCTCTGAGAATATTAAATGTCAAATGAAGACTGTCTAGACATGTTAATGTACCTTAATGTAGTTTTGTAGCATGAATTAGACCACAGTCCTGTAGGCAAACTTAAGTCAGAAACCACTGGTGTTTCATATCAGCCTTTGCATTAATCAAAAATATAGTGTAAATACTTTATGATTGCTCCTAAATATTGAGATTGATAGAAAGATAGTGTAGGTTTACAATCTTTTACCCAAAGTACTTGGGGCCAGATGCTTTTAAAAATACAGTTGTTTTAAATACAAAATACTGTACTCACACACTTTGTTCCATAGCCTCTCCATACACTGTAATCATGATGTTATTTCCTCAGCAAAATATAAGACCACTTACTTCAAGTATCAGTTTTCATCAGAGCTTACTACCAAATTAGAAGATCAGGTTTTTCCCTCAAATAAGTTACTAAATTATTTTTAATTTTGATTTTTACAGCTTTATGCACGTTAGCATTATGGATGAGAAACTTTTAGCATGTATCCACTATTCTTAAGCAGAACAAAAACAAAAATAAAGTGGAGTATTAACTTGAGGTGAAACTGGAGCTCAAAGAAGTGATTCTGTGATCTCTCTCTCTCTCTCTCTCTCTCTCAGCATAACTTAATTATTAGTAGGGATAGAATGAATTTGGGGAAGAAATTGGAAGAGAGATATGTACCTTTGAGAGAACAGGAGGCAAAGGACTGTCACCTGTAGTCAGGAGGAGGGGGAAAGGGGAGGAGACTGGACAGCGTGGGTGAACATCTGGTTTGTGTGATGTAGAAAGGAGGTAGGACATGGAAGTATAGGTTTGATGACTTGGCCTTCAAGTCATCCTTGGGGCCTAATATCATCTGCTCGATGTCAGAGGGACAATATAGGGTCAGGAATGGCAAATGTTAATGTGTGAAACATACAGTCAAGTGGGGGTCAGCTGAAGTATAGGTTCCTTTTTCTAGTTTCTGTCTCCTTGTTAATATTCTCTGTTTGGTGAGACATTATTTTCCTTGTTTCTCTTAATTCATTGTCTATGGTTTCCTTTACTAATTAGAGTATATTTAAGAGTTGATGTAAAGCTGTTACATTGGAAATCACTGGTGTTTCCTATCAGCCTCTGTATTAATCAAAGTTTGAGATTCTTGATTCTCAAATTCTTGGTTGTCAGGACATCCCTTGTGCTCTGCCAACTGTACAGCTTCCAGTAGTCCCAGGTACTGTGGGCCTTTCTCCAGTTAATGCAGTGTGATGTCTTACCCAATAGGATGTTTTTGTGGCTTTTTTATTTCTAGTTTGAAAGTTGCAAAAAATTATTTTTAACTTTTGAAGGTCTCATCAAAAAGGAATATCCAGGTTTTTTTTCTTTAAATGCTGAGCATTTGGGTTCACAATTAATACTGTGCCTTAACTTGAACCATTGTAAATATATTTCCAAAGGTTCTATTGTATAATATGTGGTAAGAGAAATTAATATCTATGAGGCTGAGGGAAAGATAATTTTTGTCTTGTTTGCATTTTAACTTTCTTTGGAGTAGATTCTTCACTTTCTGCAGTCAAGAATTCATCTCTTATTTTTTCAGCATCTTTAGATGTAGATTAATGTTGCTGTGAGCTGAGAAAGTGAATGTTCAGTTCTCACTCTTTTAAATACAAACCATTTGTCCTTAAATATAAGGAACATTCACTGTAAATAAATTTTACTTTATTTCAGATTAAAATGTTAAAAGAAACACATAGATAAAATTTTAAACTTTAGAAAAATTTTAAAATTGGAAGATATTGTAAAATAAGATAAGAAGATATACTTGCTTCTTTTTGTATTTCCATGCAGGCATAAGACAATTTTTAAGATTTTAAAACAATAATTTATTGGACAGCAATAATATTTCAAAAAATAATAGCAGGTGAAACAAAAGAAACCCCACAGAGCACAGAAGTACAAAAAACTTAAACTCTGAAAACTTGCATAGCTGTACTATAAACATTGAAAAATAGGGGAAAACACAAAGGTTTACAAGCAGACATTATGCTTTCAGAGTGATGCTGTCATCAAATAAAATATAGTGTCTTAAAAACTTTACTGTGTATTTTTATAAGTGCAGATTCCATATTTGCAGGAAATTCAGTTTGCATTGTGGAAGACACCTATGGAGGCAAAAAAAAAGAAAAGTAAACAGACAAAATAGGATTTAATATTTTAGTAAGCTCAAACGTACTATGTTGATAAGTAACATATGGCTCAATATTTACTAATATTGACAAGTAATGTATAAGTATATTAAAAAACAGCATCTCTTTTTGGGTGGCTTAGTTGGTTGGAGCATTGTCTAGTGCACCAAAAGGCTGAGAGTTCAATTTCCAGTCAGGAAACATGCCTAGGTTGTGGGTTTGATCCCTAGATGGAGAGAGTAGGGGAGGCAACAGATTGATGTTTCTCACATTGATATTTCTCTCTCTCCCCCTTCCTTTCTCTCTAAAACCAATAAAAACATATACTTGATGAGGATTAAAAAATTTAAAAAATGATACTATTCTCTGGCTTTCTATTATCCCATTTCTAATATTTTTTTCTTTTACGTCCTGTTTGTGAATTACCAGCAGTTTCTTCGTATTGTGTACAGAACTGATTGCGGACTGTTTTCTCTGCAAACATACTGATTTTTCTCTTCCCCAAACCTTGCCATCTCATAAACACAATGGGCTAAAGATTTTAGTCACAGCCCCTGTTCTTCCTTCTCTTCTTCCTTATCTCCACATCCATCCCAGTAAATCACTAAATATTTTACGAATTCTATGAAATAATTCCAAAATATGTTTGCACTACAGTTTTAATTCCCTCAATTCATTCCCCTTCTAATGCCTTCCAGTCCATTCTCCAGCCACCCACTGTGTGACATCTCCTGTAGGGAACTGTTTCTGACATTTGCCACATCCTGAGATTCCAACCAGTGACCCATCCTTTGTGCTCCATATCACTCTACACATCCCTCTGTTCAGGAGCTACTCCGTCTTCCTGTACTTGTCGGTCTATTTGATTCTCTCCTCCATTCAATTGACAACTCATTTATGTCTCCAATTGGAAAAAAATGTTTGGTACTCAGTATACACTTGGTAAATCAATGAAAGAGGTGCCTATGTGATATGATCATCTTATGCTTAAAACCTTTTTGTGGCTTTCAGTTACCCAGAGAATAACCTCCAACTCCTACATGTGATAAAGCAAGCCCTTACAAGCTGTCCTTGACCATGTTTTTGCCATGCTGCTGAACTATTTTCAACCCTGTGGACTTTTATAATTCTTTGCCTTTGCACATGCATTTCCTCTGTCTGGAATATATCATCCTGAATCCTCCCATCCCCATGTTGTGTCTTTAACCAGCTGGTGGACTTTCCACCTGGTGAACTTTCATACATCTTGCAAACCCACCATGTCATATTTCTGTGATGCCTTATAATTCTTCATGCATGTCTTATCAAGTGTACTTACCTGATTGTTTTGTGAATGCTTTTAATCAATTATTTATTGTATCCTTAGAGTTTAGCTCAGTCCTTGACATCTACCAGATGCTCTGTAAATGTGGTTTGATTAAATGACTGTGTCCTAAGTTAATGGGATTGTATATGGATAAAAGCACAGGTTTTAGAGACTGGTTCTGATTGTTACCTGCTATGTGAGCTTAGGCTAGAGACTTAATAGTTCTCATTATCAATTGTCTGTAAAGTGGGGATAGTAATTTATGTTCAATATGTTTGTGAGGATAAAGTTGGAGAACATGAAAATGTCAGCCATTGACATGGGGACATACAGTCACCCAGTGAATGGCAGGTGTTATTATTAATAGTTCTGGGAATCCTGCAGAAGTCAAGGTCATTTATAACTGGGCTGGATTTCGAGGGGATGAGGTTTTACCTGGACTTGAAAGAAGGAAGAAAACCCTATTTAAAGGAGATGGGACAGGTGTCACTGTAGGCGGAGGGTATGGCCTAAGCAAAGTTACAGACTAATCCAGGCGCTGTTCTGAAAGAAGCAAGTAGACCAGTGTGAGCAAAGGGTGGATACACACGAAGCCACTAGACACAAAGGCCCACTTGGTGGAGGGCCTTCAGTGCTGGACTGAGGGGCTGGCCATTGACTCTTTTCCAGAAATGCTAACCCACAGCAATTCCTTTAGAAAATTGTTACTGCTTATTTTCTCCCCACGTGATCCGGTTGCTGTCCATTGAAAAAGAGCATACTTTACCCAAGTCCCCACCAATGGGAACACACGTGTAAGTAGTACTGGAAGTTAAGCTGTGCCAGCCACCCCTGTCCCTAGCTGTTATTTCATGGGGAACCTAATCACATTGGTCTCCACAGGGAACTGAACTGTTGGACCCGGCACACTGCTCTCCAGTGTTCCATTAACAGACACTATTCCCACCTGTCTTCCATGGCCCTTCTGCACAGTGGGCAACTGGTGCCTGGAAGAGCCACAGTTTCATTTCATTTTCCAATTTCATTTATCAACTTGTCAAAGAGAGGAGCCTTCTGAGCAGAACGTCAACTTCTCTGTTGTGAATATTGCCATCACCACTCATCATACTAAATGCCATTGTTCATGAAGATATAGGGGTTGGTGGGAAAAGCTGTAATCTAAAACAATTAACTTTTATATATTTTATTCATCTTCTTTTTAAATAAGGGAGTTTAAGGAGGAAATGTACATCTTATCTTGGAGACAGCACCTTGTTAGCTGGCTGAGGTACTGTCTAAAGAACAATGCATCTCTAGAAGCAGTTTGTCACTATTGGCTAGTTTTTAATACCATGAAGATTTTGCTACCTTTTTTGGAACTACAGACTTTTCAGAGTAATATGTGTATTTCCTTGTATGAAGTATGTAGTATTGTATGGTCGTTTTTTTTTAATCTAATGCTTCAAATTTGGCTATATTTTAGCCATTCTAGCCCAAAAACAGGGGCTAGGATCACTCTGTGAATGTGTTAGTCATTAGCTAAATGTGGATATTGAACACTTGAAATGTGACAAGGATGACTAAGGATTACATATTTAACCTTTTAAAAATTTGATTAATTTTTATTTGAATTTGTTTTGTTTTTTATTATATTTTGTTGTTTATGCTATTACAGTTGTCCCAGTTTTTCCCCTTTTGCCCCCCTTCAGCCAGTCCCCCACCACTCCCTCAGGCAATCCTCACACCATTGTCCATGTTTATGGGTTATACATATATGTTCTTTTTATTTTTTTAATATATTTTATAGATTAGGCTATTACAATTGTCCTATTTTCTCCCTTTCACTCCCCTCCACCCTGAACACTCCCTCCAACCCACATTCCCCTCCTTTAGTTCATGTCCATGGATCATACATGTAAGTTCTTAGGCTTCTACATTTCCTATACTACTCTTACCCCCAGCCCCATCTATTTTCTACTTACCATCTATGCTACTTATTCTCTATACCTTCCCCCCGTCCCCTTCCCACTCTCCTGTTGATAACCCTCCATGTGATCTCCATTTATGTGGTTCTGGTCCTGTTCTAGTTATTTGCTTAGTTTGCTTTTGTTTTTGTTTTAGGTGTGGTTGTTAATAACTGTGAGTTTGTTGTCATTTTACTGTTCATAGTTTTTGATCTTCTTTTTCTTAAATAAATCCCTTTAACATTTCATATAATAAGGGCTTGGTGACGATGAACTCCTTTAACTTGACCTTATCTGAGAAACACTTTATCTGCCCTTCCATTCTAAATGACAGCTTTGCTGGATAGAGCAATCTTGGATGTAGGTCCTTGCCTTTCATGACTTGGAATACTTCTTTCCAGCCCCTTTTGTCTGCAAGGTCTCTTTTGAGAATCAGCTGGCATTCTGACGGGAATGCCTTTGTAGGTAACTGTCTCCTTTTCTCTTGCTGCTTTCAGGATTCTCTCCTTCTCTTTAATCTTGGGTAATGCAATTATGACGTGATTTGGTGTGTAGTTCTTGGGTCCAACTTCTTTGGGACTCTCTGAGCTTCCTGGTCTTCCTGGAAGTCTATTTCCTTCACCAGATTGGGGAAGTTCTCCTTTATTATTTGTTCAAATAACTTTTCCACTTGTTGCTCTTCCTCTTCTCCTTCTGGTACCCCTATAATTTGGATGTCGGAACATTTAAAGATGTCCTGGAGGTTCCTGAGCCTCTCCTCATTTTTTTGAATTCTTGTTTCTTTATTCTTTTCTGGTTGGATGTTACTTTCTTCCTTCTGGTCCACACTGTTGATTTGAGTCCCAGTTTCCTTCCCATCACTGTTGGTTCCCTGTACATTTTCCTTTATTTCACTTAGCATAGCCTTTATTTGTTCATCTAATTTGTGACCAAATTCAACTAATTCTGTGAGCATCCTGATTACCAGTGTTTTGAACTGTGCATCTGGTAGGTTGGCTATCTGTTCGTCACTTAGTTGTATTTTTTTCTGGAACTTTGATCTGTTTTTTTATTTGTGCCACTTTTTTTTTCTTTGATGTGCCTGTTATGTAGTGAGGGGCAGAACCTTAGGTATTCACCTGGGAGGGGTAACCTACGTTGCTGCATTGTGATGTTGTATGTGGGGGAAGGGGTCCAAGAGGGAACAATGGCACTTGCTCCACTCTCTGACAGCTTTCAGTCACTTCTCCGGCTTCCCAGAAGCAAATTGGGCCCTTTTGGTGCTGATTCCCGTGTGGGTAGGTATGTGTACATTCTAGGACCCTGTGGGTCTCTCCAATGAACTCTCCTGTGAGGCTGGGAGTCTCTCAGCACCTCAACCCCCACAGGTGTTTTCAATCAGTGGTTTGAGGCTTTATTTCCCTTAGCTTGAGCCTTGGGTTGCAAGCCCTGTCTTGCTCCCCAGGTGTTCCTCCCGGTTTATCTGCATGCAAATGTGAAACCACTGCTCCACCAGCGGTCGCCTCGCCACGAGTTCTCTCTGCACACCCATCTCCGCCCCTCCTACTGGTCTGGATGAGTGTGTCATCTTTAACTCCTTGGTTGTTGGACCTCCATACAGTTCAATTTTCTGTCAGTTCTGATTGTTTTTTGTTTTTAAATTTGTTGTTGTCCTTCTTTTGGCTGTATGAGGAGGCACTGTGTCTACCTTTGCCTCCATCTTGGCTGGAAGTCCTTATTTTTTTAAAGATTTCATGTATTTATTTCTAGAGACAGGAGAAGGAGGGGAGACAAAGAGGGAGAGAAACATCAATGTGTGGTTGCCTGTTGCATGCCCCCAACTGGGGACCTGACCTGCAACCCATGCATATGCCCTGACTGGGAATCAAACCCATCACCCTTTGGTTCACAGGCTAGCACCCAATCCACTGAGCCACACCAGCCAGGGCTATATGTTCTTTTTAAAATTTGACTAATTTTTAAAAATTAAAAACTGATATTTCATTCAGTTATTAGAACACTTTCAGTTATTGGCAAAACTTGGTTGTATGAATCTACTTTTATTAAAATTAATTTTTTATTTTGTAAATTTAAATGCAGTTGTAAGAAACAGTATAGAGATTCTGTGTATCCATTACCCAGTTTCTCCAATGATAACCTTTTGCAAAATGATAGCACAAGATCACAACTAGGGTTTTGACATTAATATAGATTCATAACATTTTCATGGCTACAAGATTCCTCACTGTGCCCTTTTATATTTTTACAATCACACCCACAGTGCTGCACAGGCAATTACCCTCATCCCTGACCCAGGCAACCACTAATCTGTTCTCCATTTCTATAATTTTGTCATTCTAAGAATGCTATATAAATGGAATCATATAGTAGGCATCTTTTTGAGTCTGGGCTTTTTTCATTATTTATTTAAGGTTTATCCGCAAGGTTGCATGTTTACTTCTTTTTGTTGCTAAGTAATGTCCTACAGTGTGAATGTAGCACAGTTTTTATAACCATTGATCTGCTGAGGGACAACTGTAGTTTTTCCAGCTTGGGGCTATTATGAAAAAAGGTGCAATAACCATTGGTGTACAGCATTTTGTGTAAACAAAAGGTTTTTATTTAACTAGGGTAAATGCCTAGGGGTGAAAGTCTTGTGGTAGTTACATGTTTAGTTTTATAAGAAACTGGTAACTTATTTTCAGTGTGGCTATATCAGTTTTCATTTCTAACAGAGCTTATGAGTGAGCCAGTTTATCTGCATCTTTGCCAGCATTTAGTGTTGCCACTATTTTTTCCTTTCATTCTGAGAGGTATGTAGTGGGGATGTACTTTTTCAACTGTAAATTTTATGAAATCTACATAAAAATCAAGTATTTGTAATGAAAATTTAGCACCCAAAATAAAATGTGCTCTAGGTATTAAAGTACACAGTGGATTTTGAAGACTTAATACTAAAAATGTAAAATATCTCAACAGGTTTTTTTTTTAATATCAGTGACATGTTAAAAGAATTATAGGATACATTGGCTTAAATAAAATATATTTACAAAATTAATTTCAACCTGTTCCTTTTTTTTAATCTGGCTACTAGAAAATTTAAAATTATATTGTGGCTTATAATATTTCTGTTTGACAGTGCTGGTCCAGACCATAACAATCACATAGCTCACCTAAGCCTCTAGATGGAGAACCTTGCTTTATTTATTGCAGGAGTCAGCAAACATATTCTGCAAAAGGACAGCTAGTAAATATTTTAGACTTTGTGGTTCTTAAAGGTTTCCTTTTTGGGTTTGCAACTGCACACTCTGCTGTTGCAGCATAAAACCAATTATAGCTAGTACTTAAATGGGTGAGCATGGCTGTGTTCCAATAAAACTTTATTTACAACAACAGATAAGAGCCCAGGGGCCATAGTTTGCCTATTCCTGGTTTAGAGAATATAAACAAATGAATAGCAAAAAAGCCCACATATATTGGCTGTATCACATATGCTCTTATCAATAGAAAAGAAACCATTTTCAATATTTCAACAGAGGAAATTTAACATGGTACTGGATGAAAAAGCTGAGAAGCTAAACAGGGGATGGTGAACCATCTCAGAAATTAGCAACTACTGGACAACGCTGCCACCCCTAGATTTGGAGGACAATGGGTGGGAGGTGGGTATTCTCAGAGTTCATTTGGGGGGAATCAATGCCAGGCTGGGGGCTGCCATTCAGGGACTGGAACTGCAAAGGGAATGGCTCTCACTAATCTAGTCACTGGAGAAAATTCAGTAGCTGCCAAGGTTCCTCCTGCTTTCTGCCCATCCAGTCTGTGCTAGTACTGCACTGTGGGTGAGCCTCCATCAGGAAGCGAATCTGGGAAATGTAGTTTCTACAATGCAGAACAGAGCCTGGAAGCATGGAGAAAAGACCTGAGAGAAAATACCTTTTTAATCCACCTTAATCTAAAATTAGAGGGGGGTAAGGAACTTGAGCTAGCCTGGTGGCCAACAATTGCATTTTGTGCAGCACATTTCCTTCCTTCATGTGGACTCTTTCTTAGTAGTTTAGTATTTAATTCCTCTGGGAAGATAGTCAAGTTAAAATAAGATATAAGGCCCAAGGACCAGACTGCTCAGATGGAGCTATTGGTTCTGTCAGTAAATCATCAGGAGCATGCCATGTGTGACGGCAGTGCTGGAATGTGAACTGGCTCTTTGTAGCTGGAGGAAATGTGACAGTTTTTCCCTCTGGGTAGGAGCCACCCTTATAATAGGAGATTGGGAAATAGGAAAACTGCATTTCACTCTAAAACCAACTAAGGGACAAGACATTTTTTCTTCCTTTTATTTATTTTTTCTTCTTTTACTATCTGAAATAAGGTAAAATTTCAATTTTGCTTCAATCCGTTGCTGAATTCTAAGACCTGGGTTTGAAAGTGTGAAGGTAAAGGCCATTGACTACATATCCACTTGTCTTTGCAATGGCATCTATCCACTGAAAAGTCCCTCCTTTCTTTCCTCATTGTGTTCTGCATAGATGCTTTCCAGATGTTGCTAACATTCATGTAGTCATATTTGCTTTAAGAGAGAAACCCCTTTTCCTTATATTTCTATGTAAGGTAACATTCCTGGACTCATGGTCATTGTCTCACTTTCTTCTCAGGAGACTAACTTCTCAGTTACAGATTTAACTGCTCAGGATGTGGAAGAAGAATCTAGGCATGTGTCTGAGGTGCTGCTGGGCTCATTTCCTAGTGAGCATGTATTGTCACATGCTCTTCGTGATGTTTTTAGGGACCTCACTACAGTGTAGGCATGCTTTTGTTCAGAGCTGCCTATAATAGGGAAGAGGTAAGACTTAGTGTTTGAGAGGGCACTTAGTTGAGGGTCTAAATTTATGTTCTTTTTTTAAAATTAAATGTATTGGTGTAACATGGGTTAATAAAATTAAATAGGTTTCAAGTATATAATTCTATGATATATCATCTGTGTATTTATATTTTTTAATTAGAATCATTTATAAAAGTGATATTTAGATCTCTGTACAGTTGATTCATATATTTGTTTCTTAGTTAATTTTAAATTTAGGAAGAAATGAGGTGTGTGATACATTTATTGGGCCCCTCTAAAACATCTAAAATTAAGCACCCCTCTCTCGTAAAAGGGGCAAAGTGAAAGCAAGAAACATATTAGCATACCTGTACTGAAGGTTGATATTTAATATATAACCCGGGTTATATATTCTTCCATCTTGCCTACCTAAGTCATTCTCCATGCAGCCAGAAGAATGAACTGCTTAAAACGTCTTAAGAGTTTCCTTTTAAACTTAAATCCATCCAGTCTTTCACCAAGCCAGTAAGACCCACAGATCAGCAATCTTTGCCTCTCTCCCTTTTCTCTCCATGCTTCTTCTACACTGGCCTTTTTCTTCTTTCTTAAAAACACAAATTTGGTTTATGACTTAATATAGAGTTATACATAATACAAGTTTTACATAATATAATTTTTGTCTTAAATGTTTATCCCACAGATTTTGCCAGACTATACCTTTCTCAACTCAAATGTAACCTCTTGAGAATGACTTTCTGATTCCTGTCTCGATTAGTTACCCCAACTAATTAGGATAAAGGTATCCATCACCCTGCTTTATTTTCTCCCTAAACTTCACAATCTGCAGTCTTATGTGTTGATGTGGTTTATTTAGGGTGGGTAAGTGGTAGTAATAAACAGATCCCCAAATTTTATCATAGTTTTATCACTAGTGAAATATATTTATTGCTCATGGTACACTCCAGAGAAAGTTCTGTTTGCAGACAACAACCCTCCATGTGTGGATTCAGGGTCCCAGTTGTCTTTCACTGTGTGAGTCTTCTATTCTCTAGACAGTAAATGTATCACTAAGAAGCATGCTCACTTTTTGAAATCTTTGGACCAGAATTGGCACTTATTACTTCTGTTGAAATTGTTTTGTTGATAACCAGTCACATGGTCTCATCCACCTGCAAGGACATGGAGGTAATGAGCATAGAGTTCCTAACTGTCAAGATGTTAATTACCAATAATTATTACCATGGAAGGAGAGAAATAGGTTTTGTTGAAAATTAGACATTCTGCCACATTTGCTTCCCTAGACACAAATTTCTGTGAGTAGCTAGCTTTTTTGTTTTTCCACATAGAGCATACACTCATGTCCTCTCCAAGCTAGACAGCCCAAAGTCTCATTTTGGATCCTGCATTCCTCTCAAATTCCAGCCTCTGAATAATTCTCAGTCCTTTTCATCAGGACCAGATGGTGGTTCCTTGTATTCTGATGACTTAATTGAAAGATTAGCTACCATTCTCCTACCCCAAATAAAATGGTACAGCAAGGACAATATATGCATAACACAGTTCTCATTCAAAAAAGAGAATTCAAATGGAAATTTGACATTGAAATTGGGAAACACATAAAGTCAAGAGTCCAGACCAGGGACCCAATGTTTGGGACTGGAGTTATGAAGACTCTGCTTTTCTGATGAAGGAATTTTCCTAGTTAGAATCTAGAATGCATTTGAGGGGAATTCCCTTCCTCATTGTTCTTTGTGGTTCTTGCTTTGCTTTCTAAAAGCTCCTTCTTTCTCAGTTTATTCTATGGCCACATTTGCAATGAGGGTTGGGGGCATGTCTTCATTAGAGGCTGGGCATTTTTTGCAACTTGCTTCCTGCTTATGAAGCTTTGGGAGACCAAGGCTTGCTTTAAGGGTTTGAGAATGCAAGCCTTTTTGACGGCCATGTCATGGTTTCTTTGGCAATAAATTTTCCTCAGAATTTATTAGTGTTTTGATCTATTTGCTTCCAATCAATGTTGTGTATCCATTGTTTTTCCCTATATAGTGAGTCCTCAGTTAACATTGTTGATAAGTTCTAGGAAATGCAGCAAAATGACATAAGGAAAATAGTTTTGGCTTCATCGATATAAAAAAAGTTAAATTCCTTCAGTATCTCAGCAACACTATAATAAAACAATATTGAAAGAAATGCCGTCATTTGAAGACCTGCTGTACATCCTTTTTGCTTCCTGAAACCCGTTCTCTCACCCTCAGCCCAATGGTGGTCACTGGAAACAATATATGTGAGTTGGAAAGCAATACCTATAATCTTATTTTTGTTTCCAGCTGAGTCTATTTGTTTAAATTATCATTTTAATATGCACTTGTCTTCATTTTTATTCTCATCTCTTGGTATTTATGGTAATTTATTATTTGTTTCTCCATCTCAGCAAGTCCCTTAGTTTCTGTTTGCTAAGCAGTTTATTTTACCCTGAACTTATTAGTTTCTTATAGTACATTGGAAAAAGCAGTAACTATAACCTGACACAAACTAATACTCAGAAGTTAAGCTCCCTGGATCTATAGCCTAAGTAGGTGCTCAGTCAGCCCTCCCAGTTGTTGTGGGCAACAGTGTCCTCAAATATTTTGTAACTGTATACTGTTCTTCTTCATATTTCTAGCATGCAATATCTGTTCCATGCCACTCACTACTTGGCCATTAAATTAATGCTGCATATTTAGATGATTTTCATAGCAGAACCCAAATTATGGTACTGTGATCTATATTGTTTAGGATAGTGTTAGTTAACAGACCTAACAATATGTTGGTTTGACCTGTAGATGATTACCTATCCCTTACACAGTAGTCCAGGACACATCTTCCTGGGTAGCAGATGTCTTTCCTCCATATAGTGATTTGGGGACTCAGGTAACTTCCATGGGGAGGTTCCTTTAGTCCTTAGGAGTTTATTATTATCTCCATTTAGGTTACAGAAGGACAAAGAGAAGTGGGAATTGTACCCCATAGTTGATTCCTTGAAGCCTTTGCTTAAAAAGAACACAGATCTCTTTAACATTCTGTTGGCAAGGAGTAGTCACATAGACACATTTATATGCAAGGGGGGCCTGATAAATTTAATCCTGGCTGAGCAACTGTTTCCCAGTGACAAATAGATTCTATGAAAGAGGAAATATATAGTTTGGTGGACTTGCAGCCATCTTGACCACATGCGTGCATGTGTTTACGTTTCTCTCTATGTTATATCTTGATTAAAATGTAAGATCTAGGAGCCAGGGACTTCCTGTTTGTTCATTGGTAGAGATCTCTGAAACAGGCAATGTCTTGATTAGAGTAGTCACACAGTGAATATTTGTAGAAGAAATGACAATATGATTAATAAATTGGACTCTGGGGTTCATAACCCTTACTCTGGCATTTATTGTAAACCCAAGGTAATTGCTTCAGTTTCCCCATCATCCTAAAGTAAAATCATATTATCTGCCTTAGAGAGTTCAAATGACACAATATATTTATAGCACTTAACATTGTTCCAGCACATAGTGAGGATAGTCATCATAGTCATTGTACATTCAGTGAATTTTAGCTAATCTTATTATTTCCATTATTGTATATGTATATATCTATACAAATACACTATATCATAAAATTTTGAGGATAGTTGAGTAAGATTTTATTTCTGAAATTAAAAACACATTCCATTATTAAGATGATCATTTTGGACCTATATGGAGTTTGATGTTAAAACAAACAATTCACTGTTTTGGATTTGTAAATTTAGATGATTACATTCTAACCTAAATCAAATAAAAAACCTCAAATAGGAGAACATGTAACCTTATAGTACTGAGTCCATCATGCTGATAAAATTGTATAATAAATGGGGGATCCCTGTTATCCTTTATAATGGACATGGAGGAAATAATATTTTATGGGAAATTCAAATTATTGACAAGTCATCAAAAATCAGCTGCCTTAATAAAACATATCATGTAAGAGGGAAATTTCATTGTTGTTTTAGAATGATATTGCATTATCTTTGGCACACTTTATACAGCATACTCAGGAAATGAGAACACATCCAAATTTTCAGTTATTCAGTCAATGTTGATTTAATACCTACCATGTTCCTATCATTGTGGCAGGCACTGAGAGTACAGTGATGAGCTAGATAGAGAGGGGTGATAGTCTACCAGGTATATAAGCCAATAAATGAGAAAATGGAATGCCAGGTTAAGTGCCACGATAGGAAAGAGTACAGGATCCTATGGGCACTCTCAAGAAAGGCATCTATTAGAGTTATGGGGTCTCATATGTTTCCCAGAGGAAATCATATGTAAGCTCAGATCTGGAAAATAAGGAGGAGCTAGTCAGGTCAACAAAACTTTGGTTCTTTCTGATGGCCTACAATTGACATTTTGCTTTAGAAAAATACAGAAAATATACAGATGTATATATACATTTTTCATATCCCATCAACCAGAGAAAATCAATTAATATTTAACTTTATTCTTATTTCTGTGTAAATTTTATGTAATTGAAGTAAGCTAATAAAATATTTTCCTGTTTTGTCACTTAAAAAATATTAGAATCATTTTTTAATTCTTCCTAAGCAAGAATAATATTAGCAACATATTTCAGTTTCTTTTTTTTTCATTTTTTCAGTTTCTTTATAAGCATTGTAATGACTAAAGGATATTCCATCTAGTGGATAAGTCCAACACTTACCTCATTGTTATACATTTAGATTATTGTTGTTTTTAGTGTTTTAAAATGCACTGGGACTTAACATTCTATTTTAAATACACTCAAAAGTATGCAAACATATCAA
Organism: Phyllostomus hastatus; assembly: GCF_019186645.2. Lineage (NCBI taxonomy): Eukaryota > Metazoa > Chordata > Mammalia > Chiroptera > Phyllostomidae > Phyllostomus > Phyllostomus hastatus. The sequence continues at coordinate 13,254,447 of NW_025334038.1, forward strand.
TACTTGTCAAAATATGGCAAAGTCTACATCTCCTGAGAATAACTAATAGAGAAAAATTGAGGAAGAATTAATTTTCCTGGGCTACCTATGACTGCAAAAGTAGAATCTTCTGATATTTATTATCTCTCTAGATTCCCCCTCTTAGAATTAGTGTTTTCTTGAAGGTTCCTGTGTTATGTGAACCAAGAGGTTCTTCAAAATGCTGGTCAGTATTGACATTATTTGTTTTGGATTTCTTTTTTTTAAATTTTATTTATTTATTTTTAGAGTGGGAAGGAAGGGAGATAGAGAGGGAGAGAGAGAGAAACATCAATGTGCGGTTGCTAGGGGTTATAGCCTGCAACCCAGGCATGTACCCTGGCTGGGAATCGAACCTGTGACACTTTGGTTCGCAGCCTGCACTCAATCCACTGAGCTACGCCAGCCAGGGCTGTTTTGGATTTCTTAGAGCCTTTAATATACTAATGTGCATTGCTAATCTGCAAGAGAGGAGGTATATTGCTATTTTCTTTTCAAGTAGAGCTAAGTTTATGTTTTTTTTATTCTAAAAATGTTTTATTGTGTTGACTTCTTTCTAGATTTTTTTTTGTAGAGTTATTTAATCATGTTATCCTATTTATATACAGCTTCTCATGAGACAAGTGTTCCATGGAGCACAACTTTGTGGCTCTTCATCATTAGTGAAATGAAGTATTGGATTAAGTTTATCCAGAATATTTTCAGATACTAGTCAAAAGAGCACTGCCTACCCATGAACAGGCTGGGCTATGAGTCAGAAAGTTGTGGGTATAGATTGAACTCTACATTTCAGGAGCTGTGAGATCTTGAACTGAAACTTTAACCTTGCTAGGTTCCAGCCTTCCACAGGGGTAAGATCATTTTGTGGTGCAGATTTAGCAATATTTTAAGCACTTGGCCCAGCTCAATAGTCACTAGGTTGTAGTTGCCATCACTATTATTATCTTTATTTTTAATATTTATGCCCCTACTCCTTGCATACCATGACAAACTAGAGTGAATTTAAAGTAGCAAAAAATAGTGATATACCTTTACCAATTCTCTATTGAAAGTAGTCCCAACAGTCTCCCATTTTTACTGGAGCCCTTGGATTTTGTCACACTGTCTCAGAGGCAGTACGACAGGGATGAAACTAGACTGCAATCTCCATGAGGGTAGGGATAAGTAACTTGTTTACCAGCATATACTAGTGATTAGCACAATGCCTAGCTCAGAGTAAAATTTCACTTCATGCATTCAAAAACAAGAATAATAAAATATATTTATTAGTTAAACATAATTGCTTTAAAATTACCCATGCTACTGCATCACATTCTCTTACCCATATATTATATCACTGACCAACCAATGCATGCTTTTTAATGAGCTTGGAAAGGTTTTCAGAAACCTTTTTACACAGCATTCCAAGAGCACCCTGATAAATTAAGGCATGAAATTAAAAAAGTACTGACATTGTGTGTTGATATTTGACTAAAGTGCCAAATTTTGTTGGCACTTTAATCTCTGACTTGGATTTGTTGGTTTTACTAAACAGATTACATTTCCTCAAGAATAGAAGCCCTGTTGTAGTCATCTCTGTTTATACTAGTGCCTGACACTGTAGCAACCACATAATAACTACTCACAGATTGTTTTTCCAGTCTATGAGGGAATGAGTGGGTCCCAGCTGGTGACTTACCTCATAATATTCCAGGTCTTCCCTGCATAAGGGAAAGGCATTTCCAGTACATGCTTATAAACTCTTGACTATCTTAGAAGGTATTAGCACATTTAGTAAAATTAGCTTTTCACGTGATGTGTCACAAAATTTTCTCTGGGTTGAAGATAATAATAGACCTGAAGTGCTCTTTGGATCAAACAGTATGTTTCTGAAAAATTGCTTGACAGGTAAATTTTTTCAAAATTGGATTATATTAAATGTATACTGGAGCCATCTAATAGATCATTTACAAAGCATAAAAATTCATGTAATTTGTCATTGTTATAATTCTGATTTTCATGTCTAGCACAATTAAGACTGTAGGGCACCCTTGGGAATAAAACACACTAGATGGTTAGAGTTTTCATAGATTTGAATATTTTTCTTTATGTATTTTATGTTTTCTCAGGATTGCATTGGCTATTTGAGGTTTTTTTGTGGTTTTATACAGGTTTTAGGAATTTTTTTTTGTTTTATTTCTGTGAGAAATGCCATTGGGATTTTTGTTCTTATTATTTTATTTTATTAGTGCTGCTGTGATTATAAAGGAGGTTGTTTCCTTCACTTCTCTGTCTGATATTTTGTTAGTATATAGAAATTCAACAAATTTTTATATTGATTTTGTATCCTGTAACTTTGCTATATTCATTTATTGTTTATAATAGTATTTTTTGGTGGAGTCTTTAGGTTTTTCTCTAAACAGAATCATGTCATCTGCAAATAGTAACAGTTTTACTTCTTCTTTCCCAATTTGGATGGCTTTTATTTTTTTTTTTCTTACTTAATTGCTCTGGCTAAGACTTCCAGTGCTATGTTGAATAACAGTAGCAAGAGTGTGTATCTTTGCCTTGTTCCTGATCCTAGAGGAAAAGATTTTAGTTTTCCAATGTTAAATATAATGTTAGCTGAGAGTTTGTCTTATGTGACTTTTATTTTGTTGAGATACTTTCCTTCCATACATATTTTATTTTTTTATATTAAAAAAGGATGTTGCATCTTATAAAATGCTTTTATGAATCTACTGAGATGATTATATGATTTCTACCTTTGTTTGTTAATGTGGTGTATTACGGTTTATTGTTGATGGTGTACCATCCTTGCATTTCTGGAATTAATCTCATGGTGTATGATCTTTTAAATATATTGTTGTATGTGATATCTAGTATTTTTTTCTAGGATTTTTGCATCTGTGTTCATCATACATATTGGCCTGTAATAGTCTTTTTTTTTCTTATTTCCTTAACTGGTTTTAGTTCAGGGTAATGTTGACTTTGTAAAATAAGTTATGAAATATCTGTTCTCCATTTTTTTTTTTTTTTTTGGAAGCAGGAGTTGAGGATAGTTATTACATCTTTTTTGAATGTTTAGTAAAACTTAGCAATGAAGTCACCTGGTCCTACACTTTTGTTTTTGGGGAAATTTCTGATTACCGCGTTCATATTTTTACTAGTCCCAATCAAGGGGCCGGCCTGACGCCCAGGGGAGCGGGTTGCCCCTGGGCAGGACCCCACCCCCGGAAATGTCCTGCCTGCGTCCTCTTGGGTACAGTTCCTTCTGAGAGTCTTGGGCTCCCCAGGGAGGTAGGACACCTGTCCCGATTAGGTACAGTTCTGCCGTCTGTGGCCTCCCCAGTCCCCTTGCGGGAAAGGCCACATAGTCTAGTCTGACTGGGACACTCTCGGAGGCTGCGGTGGAGACCCAGAGAGTGAAGGGCGAACCTCGCACATATGCGCAGAGGAGCGGCATGGGGGCACCTCAGCAGAGCCCCTTCCCAGAGTCTATGAAGATCATTGGTAGGAAGACCTCCGGGTACTACAGGGAACCCTTTGTATTCAATGATGGCTCAGACCTTAAGGTCTCCTGTGGCAAATGCTGCAGCAATTCCTAATCAAATGAAAATGCTTCCTTATCTTGGAGTCGTGAGAAATAGGATGATGTCAACTCATAAATTAAAAAAGAAGATGAGTGAATATATAGGCTGCTGAATCTGGGTGAAGGATGCTCTGCAAATGATGTCAGGGAGTCTTTTCGTAAGCCTGCCAAGCAGTACCATCCAGACGGTGGCTCCTCTACTGCCGACTCTGCAACCTTTATAAAGATTGGAGAAGCTTATAGGAAGGTGCTTTCCCACGTGATGGAACAAACAAATGCCAGACAAAATAAAGCTGAAGAAGTGGACAAAGAAGAAGGGAAATTCAAATATAAACACCCCAACACTGGCATTATTTAAGTTTCGAAGGTGTTGGTTTTGGATATCCAAGTCAATGGGAGAAGCAATATAGGCAATTTAGAGCAGACCATGCAACTGAGTAAGTGATGGAATATCAAAAGCAGAAACTATACAGCTTATATTTCTCTGATAGTTTAACTGTTAAAGATGTAAGGCAAAGTAAAGAACAAAGGATAACTCAAGCAATAGAGTGTTTGGCGGAGTATCTCATTCAGGAATCAATGGTAAAAGGAGACTTTGATAATCTCAGTGAGAAAGGAAAGCCTCTAAAAAAGTTTTCTGGCTGTTCATACATTGATCCCATGACTCACAACCTATTGATAGACAATGGATATCAGCCAGGATGGATCCTAATGCAAAAGGAAATAAAGGATACTATTGATCAGCTCAGAGAGGTGACTTTTTAGCGTCCAGGAAAAAACTTGTGAACCCCATGACAGCAACTGAACAGAAACAGTGGAACCAAGTTTGTGAGCAGTTTGAAGAAAACATCAGAAAACTAAACAAGCAAATTAATGATTTTAATTTAATGTTCCCCTGCTAACCAGGCAAAAAGTCCATTTTGATGCAGAGAAAGAAATTGCCAGAGCCCAGGACATATATGAGGCCCTTATAAAAACAGAAGAAGTCACAGATAAAACCCAAATAGCAATGATCAGGGAGAAGGGGAGAGAACATCTGGAGTCAAGATAGGTTTTTTTCAACTGGGTAAATATGTGGAAATTTATTAAAATCTGACCATTTCAACAGTACCCTGAGTCATTTTCAGTTGTACTGACATCACACATAGAGCCTGAGATCATGCTGCTACCCAGGAGCTTGAGAACTACGATCAGTACTTTTCACAAACTGATCTCACCTCCAGATGTGTGAGGAAGAAGGCTGTCAGAAACTGCATCATAGAGATGATCAACCAGCTTTCCTCTGGGAATAGAGCAAGAAGAGAATGAAGAAAGCGTTTTAATCCATTTCAGAGTTTAATTGTCAGCCATCAGGTGAAATGAATTTGGACAGGGACTCAGACTGGGAATCATAAAGGGTATTCCAAATGTCTTAATGCAGTCTTAAACTCTAATTTAAAAAGTTGCCATTTCCCATCTTCAAACACAGGCACTTCAACAACAACAACAAACTGAACAAATATTATCAAAAGTCATAAAATTAAACAAGTGCCGGGAATGTAGGAAGGAAACCTCCAAATGATGTGTGTTCTTTGCCAGTTTGCTGCACTTACACACCTGAGGCTATTTAAGCTCTCAGTGGTTCCTCTGTCTGGGGTGCTGTATGGGTGGAAATGCTGTGATCAGGAAATTAGCCATGGAGTTACTGCACTGTTCTTTTTTTAAAAAGGGTCCTCTCTGTGGGTACTGAATTTAAAAAACAAAAACCAAAAAACAAGTACCTGGGTTTTACTTTGTACTTTTCCCTACCTAACTTCATGATTCATTGGCTGTAGAAATTGATCAACCAAGCTGGTTGATTTAGCTATTCTAGAAATAGATTCCCGTGTCTACTTTTTAAAAAGAGTTCTGAGTGCATTTTGAGACTTTTCAGGAGTGGAGGTTGAGGAGGAATAACACTTTGGCTCAAAGGAAACAAGATTTCACTTTTGGCTTCACATCTAGGCAGAATGAAATGTTAGGTTTACATAAATCTACCCGAGGTTTCTCTGTGTCGTGTATGGGACTCCCCAGAGGCTTTTTCAGCTACATGAAAAATCTTGATTCATGTCTTAGGGAGCTAATTTTCTTAGGAATCCTTTAGTAAACAAAGACAAGATGTCTGAATTTTATACCAATTTGTACCTTAGGCAAATAAGAATTTGGCATTAATGAGATAGTTGTGTCTCATCCACTTTTCAGCAAATCTGACTTTTGTTTAAATTTATTGAGGGACATTGGTTAATAGGATAATATAGGTTTAGAGTCTACATTTCTATGGTACATGATCTGTATATTGCACTGTGTGCCCACCACCCATAGTCAAATTTAATCTGATGTATTTAGGTTTGTGTAACTGCTCTAGCCACAGAACTGGGCAACTGGAAGGGTATGGAGATGGGTCAAAAGGAGCAGGTCTGTTTCCTCATGGAATCCAGAGCGAGGTGTTATGGATGCTGTTCAGAAGCATGGCTCTCACCACTTTCATTTTGGAAGGACAGCTATTTGTAAAGTATGTGATAGTTAAAGCAAAACTACATCTTCAAAAGGAAATTTCAGGCCTTTTTGCTTAAAATGATGGGGCATTGATTGCTATAATATGTGATTATTTTGTCGAATGAGTTATTTGGCTTCTAGAATGACAGCATTACTCTGAAGAAATGCTAAGTACCAACACACCTTAGAAGCCTAGGATTCTGTGACTCTTGTTAAAAAGGGAATTCAATGTATCACACGCAGTTGCATTGCAGAAGCATAGATCAGGGAAACCATCTTCAATACTGGATAAAGGGAAAGTAAAATTATCAGAAAACTCTAGCAAGTCCTTAATTTCAGTATAGTGTACTTTATGTTTATAAATGTTGTCGATATTAATAAAGTGAATTTTAATGATAAAAAATGTTTTTACTAGTGATCGGTCTATTTTGGCCTTCCAATTTTCATGATTCAGTCTAGGAAGGTTGGATGCTTTTAAAAATTTGCCGTTTCTTCTAGGTTGTCCAATTTGGTAGGGTATAGCCTTTCATAATATTCTGGTGTCATCCTTTGTATTTGTGGGGTATCTGTTGTAATTTATATTTTATTTCTGATTTAATTTGAGTCTTCTCTCTTTTTTCCTTATTAAGTCTAGATAGAGGTTTGTCATTTTGTTGATCTTTTCAAAGAATCAGCTCTTTTATAATTTAATTTTTATATATTTTTTTGTTGTCTATTTCATTTATTTCTGTTATTATTTTTGTTATTTCCTTCCTTCTAATGACTTTGGTCTTCATTTATTCTTCTCTTCCTAGTTCTTTAAGGTTTAGTTATAGATTGTTTATTTGATATTTTTCTTGTTTTATGAGTTAGGCCTGTAATACTATAATCTTTCCTCATAGTACCACTTTTGCTGCATCTCTAAAATTTTGGTATGTCATATTTTCATTTTGATTTATCTCTATGTATCATTTGACTTCTTATTTTATTTATGCTTTGAACCAATAGGTGTTTATTGACATTTTGTTTAATTTCTACATATTTATCATTTATTTAGCCTTGTTCTTATACTTGATTTTCAGTTTTATAGTTTTGTTGTCAGAAACTATTCTCAGTATAATTTCAATCTTCTTTTGTTTAGGGGCTAGTTTTATGTCCCAACATATGGTCTATCCTTGATATAATGTTCCATGTGCACTTGTGAAGAGCATATATTCTATCATTTTGGGATGGAAAGTTGTGTGTCAATAAATCCATTTGCTCTAATGTGTCACTTATGGCTGACATTTCCTTATTGATGTTCTCTCTGCATGACCTATCTATTGCTGTAAGTGGGGTATTCAAGTTTCCTACTATAGTTGTATTTTTTGTTAGTTTCTCACGTTAGGTCTGTTTGTACTTGCTTTATATATTTTGTTGCTCCTAAGTTGGGTACATATATATTAATAAGTTTTATGTCTTCTTGATGAATTTACCCCTTTATCATTATAAAATGTTTATCTTTGTCTCTTGTTATCTTTTTGTCTTAAAATCTATTTAGTGTAACTATGGCTACACCTGATTTTCCCTAGATGCCATTTGCTTGGAGTGTCTCCTTTATGTGTTTTTTAAAGGCCACTTCAGATGAAAATACCACTAAAATGTGTTGATGTGTCTCTGCTTTATTTTATAGGAGATACAGGACAGAATTTTGTTATTTTTTGTGATGATTCAAGTTTATAATTTTGGAACAGCTAATATTTGCTAAAATATAGTTGTAACAGTTTTTTGTTACTTGGTAAAACACTTTAAAGTCAGTGGACTAAACCAATATAATTTTATTATTGTCCATGTATCCATATATACATACAGTACAGGTCATCTGTGTGATTTTGTTTACTTGGACTGGACCTAGCTGATGTGGGCTGGACTTGTTCTTGCATTTCTAGTCAGTCAGAGGGTCTGCTGGAAGTTGGGTGATGAAAGATGCTCAAAACTGGTGTGATTCATTTCTGTTGTATGTTGTGTCTCATCCTTCAGCTGGCTAGCCCAGGCAGTTCACCTGGCAGTGGTAGGGTACACAGGAAGCAGGGATACACAGCATTCCTTAGACGTGGCACAGTCCACTGCATTCTTTTGGCCAAGTAAGTCATTAGGTTGGTCCAGTTGCAGGGGCTGGAGAAGTAAACTCTGCATTTTGATGGAATTGCTGCAAAGTCATACTGCAAAGGGTATGGATACAGAGGGGGTTGAAAACATGGGGCTCTTTTTTTGCAAACAATCTACAAAAAGATTATTTTAGCAAACAATCTACTACAACAACATTAAGAATGAATGAGGTCTGGGACTCTAAGCCCCTAATGCTAATTGGCCTCAGACTAAGGTGAACTTTGAGTTCTACTCTGCATTTTGGAGTGTATGTATCTTTTTTCTTGTCATTAGGCTTTCTATGTTATATTTTCTGTTGTTGTACCTGCTTGTTACAGCCATTTCACTATATCCCTCTCTTTTCAAATTATACTTTGACTCACTTGATTAGAAACCAGTTGTCCAATGTCTGTTAGGAATATGTTAAAGTGATTTTTAGTAAGCTTTGTGGTACAAGGAGCTCTCCTGTTGGTGATGCATGTTCACAACTTGGAAGCATTGCTTTTTGCTGCTAGGCAATATTGCAGAGAGCTATGTTTCCAGATTACGAGGGTAAGGTCATAGATAAGAGAAATGTTACTATATTGTTTTATTTCCCATAAATGAAAGCGCTTTATATATTTCAAAATAAATTCCAACAGGGAGTACAGTGATGGTGCTCCTGTTTTTCACACCAGTCTATCCTCAGTTCTTAGCACAAGGTCTATGGCTCTAGCTAGGTAGAATGAATGACTAAATGCATGGGTGATTTTTAGTATTTCTAAACCTAAGTAGACTTGTGAAAATCCCCAGTGTTTTCTGTGTTCTAAAAAAAATGTAGTTCAGGTTAACACTTCTTTGCCTCTGAAGGGTATCACAAAGATTAGCTAATGTCAAGAAAGGGCTTTGATATGCCTACATGAAAGGCATCGCATAACTATAATGTTTTATTGTTATAATACCATAAAATGCTTTTTGGGACATATAGCTTATGTATTTTTCATAAAATTAATCTATAAATCATGTACAAAATGTATCAAATCCAAAAGCAATAGCTTTGACCTTAGAATTGCTGCAGCTGTAGTTTGATGATATACTATCCACTATATCAGCAGTAGTCTAAAGTACATTAAATGTACTTCCATATATTCAAAATGTGCAGTTAAAACAAATGCCTATGTTCTTTCAAAAATTGATTAAATGATTCAAAGTTTTTCATGTGGAGTTATAAGTATTTTTATACATTATCACAAATCTTGAAATTTTTAGTTATTTTGAGTAATTCACACGAAATGCTACTCACTTCAAAATGTTCAACAGAACTCCCTTATGATTTCTTTTTTTGAAAAGTAATCTTTGATGATATCAGAAGGTGGGACCTTTGGGTGGTGACTAGGTCATGTGGGTGGAGCCCTTGTGAACAGGATTAGTGCTCCTCTGAGAGACCTGGTAGAGCGCCCTTGCCCTTCCACCATGTGAGGGTACAATGAGAAGACAGCCATCTGTGACCCAGAAAGTGGGCCCACACCAGGCACTAAATCTGCCAACTCCTTCATCTTGGATTTCCAGCCTCTAAAACTGTGAGAAATAAATTTCTGTAGTTAAGTAAAAACTAAAAATAATCTTTGTTTCCTGATGTATATGGCTTTTAAGCCGTATACAAATGTTCACAAAGATTTTAATGATATGTCAGCACACTTAATCTTTTTGTTACACTTTGTTTTATGTTCCCAACATGGTAAATATAAGCACATTTTTTTCAAAGAAATACTTATTTCTTCTCCTCACACTATCAAACTTATGAGAAACTAAATGATGGAAATTGGTTATCATTACCAGTGTTGACAAAGAGTGATTCTTCACTTAAATATCTCTGGAGGAACAACTTTCTAAATATGATTTTCAAAAGCATGAAAAGACATATATGTCACAAGTAGACTTTTGCTTAAATAGGGTTATTTTCAAAGACCTTCAACTGCTGTATAGTAACTGTAGAAAACACATTATTCAGCAAGTATTAAATGAGAATGGTGTGTGTATTCCTTTCTCAGAGGGACTTAGCAGAACAGAAGAATGTCATTGAAAGGGTATCTCTATCACAGATACACAGTAACCTTTAAATATTTGCAAAGCATAATTCCAGGCAGCAGGCTTAGAGGGACAATTCCTCACCCCTACTGGGCTCCACAGTGGCTAGGCTGAACCTTTCTCTGCTTTTCTCCTATTTGAGTGAGATCAAGACCGTTTGTTATGAATTCTTCAGAATTTGTTGACATTACTCCTCTTTTCTCCTCCTTCTCTGAGTACAAAGTATAGTTATAAAAATACTCTGCTTTCCATGAAGCATCTGTTTTTCTGAGTGAATACTTTTTCTGAATTAGGGATTTTAAAGCCTTTATACATTGTTTGGAGTAACTTCTCATTCTTTGTATTAACTTTATTTTAGCTAAATCCTTATTTCCTAGGGGATTCTATTTATAGTACTTAGTACTGAATTGAATGTTTTATATATGTGGGTACTGTTTCAACTCTGAATATTTTGTCCTTATCTAAATCTAAGTCTAAACTATCTAAATATAAATGGACAACTCTTGACCTTGTGTGGGAGGGATCACAGTTTTGCTTTTTCCCCCTCCCCTCTTCATTTCTTAATGAGACGAACATGCATTTATCTGACTATAGTTCTTTTTTGCACTAATGAGTTGCATCTTAGGATTGGTTTTTCTGACATGTTCCCAATTGTGTGACAAGATGGTATAAATAAGGTAGTTTGTATTAGCTGCATATCTTATAGAGTATATGGAAAAGAGAATCCAAAGGATATTTTAAAAAAAGCTTTAGGCATGTTAAGGTGGATGTTTGAAATCAGGGGTTATGGATAAAGTGAAATCAGTTTTGGTCATATTACCTGTGAGGAGAATTCCAAATGTTCTTATGTACGTATTAAGATATTTATCTTATTTAATGCTTAAAAAACAAAACTATTTTGTTATCTTTCTCTTTGGAGAATCAATGAGTTCAGAAATTATTTTAACCATGTAAAATTTCAACATAACATTGAACTTTCACCCACAGTTTTTCATTTCACTCTGCATTTGGGCTCAAAATGGTCATATAGTTACAACTCAGTTTGGAATTTAAGGGGCCCTGTATCCTTAAAAATATCCTTTCTCAAGAATGTTTCATGATTTTTGAAGTTCTAGGAATGGTGGAAAGTGATGAAAATATTTGATATTTTCTCTGTGAGATTTTAAAGCATCTTCTTAAAACCTCATTCAAAGTTATTACAGAGAAAGGTTGAAAGGTAAATGGCCATGTTCAAATACACGTGATGGAAAGGACCCACTTGTCTGTTCTGGGCCTCAGGGCTTGTTGCCTGCTCCTGCACAATTTGTACTGCAGACAACACTGTCCCCTTTTCTTGGAAAAGAGCCACTGCTGTCCTTTCTTCTAACAAGTGTCATTGCTGAGCCAATTTCCACAGTCTTAGTTAAGACTGGATGGGGAAGTTGGGACGTGATGGACCTGCACCCATTTTTTTTAGGAAGTTGGATGATTTCGTGTTTCTGTGGGGAAGGTAAGATTAATTTTTTTAGCATGTGTGTAGACAGAGTGTATTTAATAGAGGGGAAAGAATCATATTGCCTCTGCATGGTAGAAAAAAGTTGAGGGCAGGCTTACTTATACTCCACAACTGCTATTTTGTATTAGGTGGCCAAAAAGTCCACATTTTTTCACCATAAAATTTAAGACACATTTTTAAAATGTTCACCAATAAATTTATTGATTTGAATATTTTGGTATGTCAGCTATCTCCTGTATGGTATAACATTGATTGTTCTCAGTTAATGTCTCAATTTGATCACTGTCCACTTCAAATCATCCAGTGGGAAGTCTCCAGCATGAAACTTGGCAAACCACCCTTGACACATTCAGTCACAGAACTCTCTCCATACACTGCACAGATCTTTTATGTTTTTGCTTTTCAGTTGTGTTTTTACCTTTCTTAAAATAACAAAGCATAATATGCCAAAATTGTTGCATATTTTCTTTCATCTTCAACATTAAAATAGCTACCCAAAAATTCACCAATTTTGATGTTTTTTTAAAATGCACACTGACACGACAGCTGTCACAATGCAGTCTAACAAAATTGTTTCTAATGACGTTAAAGACAACTAAGTGCTATTAGAGCCATCTTGTGGGAAAAACCAAACGATCTTTTCGGCCAACCCAATACCTCATACCTCTGCTATTTATAGCAGGCTGCACTGGAGAGTTGGCTGTCGGCACAACTGTGAGGTCAACAAAATTTGGTCTACTTTTCTGCAGGATGGAAAGATGAAATTAAGTGATTGAATGCCCAGGGTCATATAGTTAGAGAGTGAAGGAGCCACAGTTCAATTCCAGGCTGTCTGATTTCAAAGTCCAGGCTGTTTCTATAGCAGAGGATGAAAACAGTAAAGTCAGTGTTAAAGAGGTATACCTGAAATGTATGGGGAGGGTTCAGTTTGAAAACGTGTTTATTAAATAAATGCATAAAAGGTCAAACACACAATCATGTAAATATTACTTTGGGCAGCCAGAAGCTACACTTAGAAGGTGGATAGACATGATGGGCACTTTTATTATTCTTCTTTAAAGTACACATTTAAAAAATGTGGAATGCAAGGACAGAATTCAGGTTCTTGTCTTAGTGTCCTGGGTCTTCCCCTCATTATTTCTGGGATTTTGAACAGGTAATGTGGCTTCTTTGTAGAGTGAATATGTTGCCTACCTCTCAGGACTTTTGTTGGAATTCAATAATATATTGTAGATCAGTGGTTCTCAATTGTAACAGTTCCCTTGGGGACATTTGACAATGTCTGAGGACATTTTTGATTGCCACACTGAGGGTGGAGGGATGCTACTGCCATTAATGGGTAGAGGCCAACGATGCTTCTAAACCTCCCACAATGCACAAGACAGCCCTTTACAACAAACACTTGTCTGCCCCAAATGTCAAATGCCGAACTTGAAATCAACATTTGTGTAGAGCAAAAGCTTGGTAACAGACAACACCTCCCACATGGACTTGTTATTCATTCAGGGTTTACTGTGTGCCAAAACTATGTCAAGAGATTTATATATGTCATTTCTCTTTTTATAAGTGTACAGCTAAAAATGATTGAAGATCAAGGCAAAAAATGCTGCCCTTGATGACAGAGTGCTAAAGGGCAAAATCAAAATTTGGACTAAAGCCCATGTAACTCCAAAGCACTTCCTACAAACCTGCTTTCTCCTAGCTTAAGGTGGTTACTGTCACTGGCTCTTTGCTTTAGATATTTGCAAGGATAAATAAACATAAGCATTTAAGTTTACTTTGTGAGATACTTGAGCAGAGCCCAGCCCACTGTACTGTCCATGTGTTTATTTACATGCCTAGATGATCAGAGAAGGTGTTGTAGTTGGCTGGTATTGCCCCACTATTTCTTCTTACTCTCAGTTCAGACCACACTTCTAGGCCAATGACAGACTGTTCATATCTGCAGTCACCTCCATAGTAGAGCAAAGGGTTTAGCAACGCTGTAAGTGATGCTCTGCCTCCATCACTTATGGCACTTATCATGAGAAAAAGCAAGTCAAAGAGGGATAGTGGTGTTAACCCCAAAAAGGGACTCTTTTCAGTGAGCATTCCAAAGACTGGACATTGCTTTCACATATGTTCCGAAGGAAAGGCAGACAGGAGCTGTGGGGTCACTCCCCAAAGACTGAGTATGAAAGCTAATTTAGATTCTTGTCTTCCTCTAAGTGAGCAAAGAGGTAGTGTTATCTCTTTTCTGGGATGCAGTAGATGAGTTGCCCAACATATCCCATGGTTTATATGGTCAGTTGGAAAAAAGGAAAGGGATTCATGGCAAGACTGTATCTATCGTGAGCAGAGTAAAAGAAAACCTTAAGTCTTACTAGATGTTAGGAATCCTACTCACACTCTTCAATTACAGTAGTTCCCTCCTATCCACCATTTCATGTTCTATGGTTTCAGTTACCCATGGTCAACCACGGTCTAAACAAATTAAGTGCAAAATTCCAGAAAGCAACAATTGATAAGATTTAAATTACACACCATTCAGAGTAGCGTGATGAAATCTCGTGAGTCCTGCTCAGTCCCCACCAGGGCCATGGCTCATCCTTTTGTCCTGTGCCTCCACACTGTTCAGGCTCCCAGCCTGCTAGTCACTTAATAGCCTTTGTGGTCATCAGACCCACTGTCATGTTATCACAGAGCCTGTGCTCAAGTCACTCTCATTTGACTTAATTATGGTCCCAAAGCACAAGAGTAGTGATCCTGGCAATTCAGATATGCCAAAGAGTAGCCATAAGGTGATTCCTTAATTATAAAGTATAATAAAATATCTTGAGAAAGAGAAGCCACATTCATATACATTTTATTACAATGTATTATAATTGTTCTACTTTATTAGTTATTATTAATATATTGCTGTGCTTAATTTATAAATTAAACTTGATCATAGGTATTATGTATAAATAAAAACAACTATGTATATATATAGGGTTTGGTACTCTCTGCAGTTTCAGGCATCCACTGGGGGTCATGCTGATAATGGGGGACCATTGTATTTCAAAGTGGTATAAGCTTTTGATAATTTGTTTCATCAAGGTAGGAATTAGAATGTGCCCAGAATAATTATCTGAAATCACAAGGGGAACAAAGAGTTGTAATGACATTTTACAGTTAGTTAGTACCCAGTGAGTAGAATGTTGTGGTCCACAATAAATTTCCATATCTAGACCATGAATTAACTATTGATTTCTATAGGACAGGGATATAACAGAGGATAGTTCACTCTAAAATGACAGTGAAGCAAATGAATCCTTTTGTGGATGATTCAGAAATACTTTTCCTTGTTTTATCTGTGTGGTCTCTGTGTGGAGAAAGAACTAAAGTTCCTTACATTTTGGATATCAGTACACTGATGTTTATATTCAGAAGCATTTTAACTAAGGGGAACATGTAGCATAGAAGGAAGTCTCCTTGAGGGTACTGAGGGTGGAATAGGATGGGAGATGCAGACAAGCAGTACTTTCTGTTATAGAGGCAGTATATATTAGAGGTGTGCTTTGAGCTGTACTAATGAAATAGTAATACTAAGAAGTTAAAAGAATCAATAGGCAATATATATGCGCACACACACACACACTTATATACGAGGTCTGTTCAGATGGTATCCAGCCATGTAATATGAAAAATAGACATTTATTGAAGAAAATATAAGAAACATCATACATAGGATAATGTATGCCTCAGTCCCCTTCAAAGTAGGCATCGTGGGACCTCACACAGTTCTCCCAATTACCATCAGCTGCCCTGTCATATTTTCCTGAATCTCATAGACAGTCTGAAATCTCTTCCCTTTCAAAGGTGATTTTAGTTTTGGGAAAGGCCAGAAGTCACAGGGCACCAAGTTTGGGCTGTAGGGAGGCTGAGTCACCTGGGTGATTTGATGTTTCACCAAAAATCTCTCCATGAGACGTGATACGTGAGCGGGCATGTTGTGATGAAGATGACAATCACCAGCTGTCCATAGCTATGGCCTTCTGAATCATCCAAATAGTTTCTGCGGAGGAATGTTCAAGCTTAATGCAAAATTTGATGCAGATTCGTTGCTCTACTCACTCAGTCATTTGAATGCAACACTCAATGGCATCTACCACCCCCACTGACTAGTACAGTGAAGTTGTCATTGTTCATGAATGCACACTCCAGTCCACTCTCCTTGGCTGCAAAGTTACATTGGTGTCACAAATTATTCTTATTATATTAACAGTAGCTAGATGTTTTATGGATAGACTTCATATATTATAATATAATGTAATATATTATCCTATTATATATTTACATAACTAAATATATACATAATAAATATATATATAATGCATAAGAAATAGAATTGGCTTAAATATATGTAATACTAGTATTACACATAGTATATATTTCATATGATAATAATATAAGGTTAATATAACTCTGTGAATACATATGAATCAGTTCTGTTCATTGTGTATTATTGCAGGATGTCAGAGTCAGGTACTATTCCTGACATGGCATCCAGAGTCAATACAGCAGTGTTCTAAACTTGAAACAATGGTTCCATAACTGTAGTTCACTGATGTATGGCCAGTAAAGTACATCTTGTCATATCCTGAAGTAAAACCCAGCACAACAGAAGTTACGTGTGAAATACAGAAAAATCTCAGGTTAGAGGACATGCACCCTTTTCCACTGTGCTTTAAATTAGTGACATGTCTAGTGATTGCTCTGAATTGCCTTTCCAACATTAAGTCTTGTCACTATCCCACAGAGCTTGATCTCCTGTCTTAGATCTTTGAACGTGCTCAGCTAACACCTAACAGACATGTGGATCTCTGCTGTGGGTTTTATATCCATCTCATTCTTTGTGAATTGGGGGCAAAGCTGAGACACTTTCTGATGTTTTCATGGCTTTATGTGCTTGAGTGTTTGTATCCAGGAAGGGATATAAGTATAGGCTTTAGATTGGAAGTTGCATTTTAATCTCAACTTATGATGTGGATCCTAAAATCAAAATTATAAAAATGTTTCATTTTATGTTATCTATAAAACTTATTAAAAATATGACCAACTACCTCATCTAATAAGAGTAAAGCATCACACATACAAAATATTTCCTTTTTTGTTTTTCTTCTAATAAAGAGTGACAGAAAGAAAGAAATGTATAGACTTTTGTACACTAAGGATAAATTCTTAGGGATTCAAAATGTGTATTAAAAGTCTTAGGAAGTGTACAGAAGAGAGAACTTTAAATTTTAACTCTGCATTGTTCTAATATTTAACTAGTAACACAGCTCCTCCCTACCTACTCATCTCAGAGGATGCTGTTATTCCACTGGACACATTTGGAAAATTCCCAAATGATGCTGTGTTATCTTCAGTTCCAGTTGGATAGTGATTATACCAGGAAAGGCAGAGAGGCAGCATGGTACTTCCTTGTCCCCAGGAACTGTTAAAATTTAGTATATTTTGCTAATCATTTGTGTGCTAGTACTAAGTCTATGAAGTGGTAAGTGCTAACTTATAATAATTATTTTCATTATGTAAATGTAAACTTCTCTCATAACTGAAATGACATTTCTTCCATTTCTTTCCACTGTAAATTGAATTCCTATGAAGCACTTTGGGAAACTGTAATTACTCAGGGCGGTGGGAAGGGGTGGCAAGGCTAAAAGAGTTGACATGGGCTGCAGGCCACTGCCTCGTGTTCACCCAGCTAGAAAAGGGTGATGAGGGTAGATTTTCTTTGTGTGCTATTGAGCATAGAGCGTGGCTGTCCTGTGGGGCTGTTAGCACTTGGGCTGATGAGGGATGTATTTATTATTATTTTTCTGATTCCTTTTAATTCTCATAGGTAGTGGTGATTATTATTGTGGGTACCCATCTCAACTAAAAACATTTGGTGTATTAGAAATATAATTTTTTATTCACATTTATCTTAGTTTGATTATTTATTGAGCCCTTTTTACCATTAGAGCCCCTCATTTCTTTCTCTGGGAGGCTGTCCTTGAGTTATTGGTGCAACCTGGTCACCATGTGGATAACCCTTACTCCCAATAGGCTGGCTGGTAAGTCTCTAGAACTTCTGGGCATTCTCGGTCCTCCTTCAAGCTGCTTTCCCACAGTGCTTAGCCCTTGGATGTCTAGGAGGGCTCAGTGGCCTTGGCTTCCTCTGCTCAGACACCCCAGGCTGCTGTTTTCTTTCTGACAAAGGAAAATATAGGCTCTCCCTCTCCCTCTCCACCGACCTCTTCCTTCTCCCCTCTCCCCTTCCTCCTCTCCCCCGTCTATTCTCATGAGTTTTGTTCCAGGCCAGAGGGGTGCCAGAGAGGAAGCTTTTTTTTTTTTGAGCTGGAAGGTCTATGCCTGAGGAAGAGGACCCTTCCTCAGAAACATCCAACAGAACCATCTTATTGTATTAGACTTCTGGCAACACAGAAATCAGAGGCTTGTTGGGCTGCATTCATTTAAAAAAATGTCTTCCCATCACTTTCTTCAGATAAATCTCTGTGATTCTGTAAATAAGACATATTTCTTAAACATGTTTCTCCTATTCTCCCAACCCCACACATAGGTGGGTACTGGGTTTCTGACTCAAACTCCACCCTTCAGAAAACAATGCCACTCAAAGCCCTGCTAGGCTGTGAGAATTATGACCTTTTCTGCAGAATCCTCAGGGTTCTAGGGAGGAGCCTGCATTCTGGCAGATTTCTCGCTATTGCTTAGTTCCCTCCACTTCTGGTGCTTCCTCCTAAGGTGAAGAGTGGTCCCAGTTAACAGCCTTAACACACATCTTTCAGGCCCTTCCCTTCTTAGGTATTTTCCTGGGTGTCTAAAAGTGTAATCATGTCAACAAACTAAAGAATCCACATTAACATGTTTTTTATACCTTCTGCCAATTTTCCTGAAAATATAGAAGAAACTTAAGGCTCCTGGAAGTTCTTCTTAATTGCAAGGCTGCTTTGAGGACCATGTGACATAGTTGTTATAAAATATTGAGCATAGCGTCTGCCCCAGTGCTGTTGCTGATATTATAATGAACCTGTGACTGTTGTGATAATTCCATCTCCCATCACTTTTTAAGTTTGTGACTAGGAGGCTGGGATGATAGGATCTGCTATTTAACTGTTATTTATTTGAATCCTTCCTTTTTATTAGAAAAAATAATAGCATCTGATTGAGTTAAATTGCTTTACCAATTAGGGTATCCAGATTAGAGTTTTAAGGTCAAAAGTGTTTCTATAGCTGTGAGTATTTCAGTACATTAACATGCTAACCCAGAAAACACTGGACACACCATCCCTGAATGCATGGAATTCATGGAGCCTGGTAAGAAGGGGCCCAAAGTTGCAACAAAGAATAATGGCATTACAGATGGATTTGGGAAAAACCAGTATTTAAGAATTCTATTGGGCATTATTTTTGAGGTTTCTTCTTTTAAGCATAAGCTAGGAATCACAGAGGAGAGTTTTTTGTTTTGTTTTTTTAATTCCCTCTTTGAGACAAAACTATCAACCTATTGGTGTGATGAGTTTCCAAGGATGATATCACTCCTAAATGTATTCAGACATGAATCTGCTTCCTACAATGCTATGTGTTTCAGCTTCACATGTGGTAGTGTGGCACCAGAAGTAGACTGGTGAACAGGACTCATGTGTTTCTGCCATCATGCAGTTTAGAATTAGGTAGGAGGGACAAATACTAAACCATGGGTTATACAATTGACTTTGTAACTGCAAGAGTGATGAACACTTTATAAAAGCGTAAGGTACTATCAAAGCATTGGGAAGAGTTCCCTCAGCAAGTGACTCATGATTTGAAGAGTGAGTAGGAATTGGGCTCTAGTGGGCGAAGCATGCGATTTGGCAGCTTAAGTGACAATACATGTTGCTGCCCAGGTATGAGAGGTAGCTTGGAGCGCTGGAGGAACCGAAAGATGGCCAATGTCACTGGAGAGCAGTGATTGAATGTGGGTGGACCAGGAGATCAGAAGCTAAAGGGGTGGAATGGGGCCAGATAAGGTAGGCACTGGTATGTCATGTTAACAATTTTGTTATCCTTTATTCTGAGAGGAATGGGAAGCTGTGGATGAGCTTTAAGTATGGAAATGACAAACATGTCACACCACAACCAAAGGGGTACAAATTTGCATTATTCAAAGATATATGTCTACAATATAGAAGAAGAATTGATGGCATGGGTGGAGTGGGGTGGGAGAGGAGACTCTGGAAGCCCAGATAAGAGGCTACTGCTCTCATTCTTAAGAGGAAAGGTGGTGGTTTGGATGAGGGTGGTGACAGTGGGGGTGAAGCAGCAGGTTGGATTGTGTCTGGGAGGTAAAGCTGAGGGGGGTGATTGGATTTGATGTTTGTAAATAGAGTCTTCAGGATGCTCACTAGACTATATAGAGCAAATAGGCATTTCTAGTTGTTTCTACATAGAAAATTTATTGTGATTCAGCCATGGTACTGCTGTTTCTCAAATATTTTTTCAAATATAACTGGGAAATATTTTTCAGAGCATAAGAGTAGTGTCTCAAATAGTTTTAAAATTACTGTTTCAACACAGGAATAGTTATTTCTTTGAAAAAAGAAATTAGATGGACTAAATGTTCTTTGCAAAAAATGCAGCTTATGCTTTATTCTTTCTCACTACCCATCATGAATGTCCGGAACTAGAGACGTGTGTTGAGAAGCAGATATACTCCATGTAGTCATTAGACAATTAAAGTTAAGAAAAACTATTATCTCAAGTGTGTCCTAGAGTAATTTTGTTCTAGGAAAAATTAATTTTTGAGTTGCATTAGTAGCAAACGAAATGGATGCCACCTGGCCCTTTTGCTTTATGTATTTGTAAAGCTGGTGTGCATATCCCAACATTGCTGCCTTAGCAGTGAACGTCTGATTGACAATACACAAGGCCTCCATTATCAAGCCCAATGTGTACTGATTATTCACTGTGGAATTAGCACTTTATTATCTCCCGGGCATGGGGATACGGTTTAAGAAGCATCTCCCAAGCACCTGTTACAGTATGCTTTCTGTGTGGGATAAAGAAAACAGATTTCTGGGCCTCCTGAAGTGTATTCACTGCTTGAATAGCCAATAGGCTAAGGGAGAAAGTCCTTCAGAAGAACACAATGAGGAACTTGGCTTTACTCTGTTTCTGACTTAATCTTCCTTGCCTTTTCCACTTAACTGATACAAAATGGCTGAGTAAATGATTTTCATCCATTTCTCCAGGGAATTGAGAGGGCTTAACTGAAGCGTTTATTGTAAGTAAAGTCAATGTTGAGTGAAGCACCATTTATGGGATGAGAAAACACCATAAATATCAGTTGACAGGTATCAGAGCCACAGGAATTCCAGGGCCACCACTTGGGCCAGGCCATTGAGCTGGGACAAGAAACTTTAGGTGGGAGAGGAGGGGCAGGGTTCTGGGTCCTCACACCAGCTGCACTCAGAACAGAACCCCTTCCAAACATATTTTACCTACGGGCTTTGCAAGGCTTCATTTGCTTAAGAGATATTGCTGTTAAAAGCAGTTAAACAGCAGTCATTG
The DNA here is from genome assembly GCF_019186645.2 of Phyllostomus hastatus. Taxonomy (NCBI): domain Eukaryota; kingdom Metazoa; phylum Chordata; class Mammalia; order Chiroptera; family Phyllostomidae; genus Phyllostomus; species Phyllostomus hastatus. The sequence continues at coordinate 13,275,788 of NW_025334038.1, forward strand.
TGGAAAAGCTTTGAAGTCAATGAATGGTGGAGACTTGCAGTCTCAGGGCTTCTGAGCTATTTACCTTGACCAAGTTCTTTGACTACATGCTTTGAATAGTCCCATGCAGCAAAGCAGAGCAGTGTCAATAATACATGTACGGTCTTGGGAAGACAGTAGGTATTCAGAAAACTGAATAGTTTTTGCTGCTACTAATATTGCTATAGTTTTTCTAGGGACAGGTAATTTCTAATTGGTGCCTGAGGCTTCTTGTGCATGCTAAACCCCTGAAACTTGCTAGATGTTCTTGAACAGGAACTTGGTCATGTCCTCAAGCAGACAAAGGCAGGAGGGACCCCATTTCATGGGATCGATTGTGAAGAGTCCCTGAGAGCAACCATCAGCCTCAGGTGCTAACCCAGGAGACTGAAAAATCTCAGTATTAACAGGCAGTTTATTGCTTGTGTTTTTTCTGTTTTTATATAATTTCCACTTTTTTGTTGTTTTTTTCTCCCTTCCTCCCCACACACCTCAGATTACAACCATTTAAAGTCCTTATTCTTCCTTTGTCTCAGAGCTGTTACAATCACTGGATTGGGTGTCTGGGATGGAATTGTTGGTCCCATTTCTGCTCAAAATGACTATGTGACCTTGGGCAAGTAATTGAATTTGTTTGGGCTTTATTTCCTCCTCTAAACACTGTGGGCTATAGCATTCCCTTTTCATTACCACATTCTAGACAGTTAGCAGGTTATAGGGTTTAGTGATCTAAAAAGATCCACTTTGTGTCAGAATGCAGTGGAGTGTAGGGTTTGGCACAAATAATGTTGCTTTTTCATTACAAAATCTTTTATTACAAAATCATTGGCATGTAATTCTGTAACATAACAATATTACACTCAAGCAGCCATGTGACATTTTAGTGAAATGTTCAAATTAAAACTATAAATTATTACACTCTACCCACCACACTCAACCAAGTGTTACTTCCGCTGGTCCCTGTATAGGAGACAAGAGTCTCTTTTAGGCTTCAGAATTTTTAGCAAGTGAACCGAAATCAAAAATATTGATAAACAATTTTTAAAGGGTAGTTTTCTGTCTGTGGTATTTGCATGAACTGATGAGTCATTCAGATATATGTATTTCCAGTCTGCTTTGCTGTTGAACTATTTTTAATGGATGTTCTAGCCACTGGCAACTAGCAATTTGTAGTCATAAGTGATAAGTAACAGAGGCACTTTGCTTTTCAGTCAGAGGCATCTGGCCACAAAGATGAAATGGACTTAGAACATGCTGTTAAGTGTCAAACAAAGACACAATCACATGGATAGAGCTTGGGATGTTAGCAGCAAAGCTTGTGCTTACTTTGGAGTTTAAATATTCAGTCCAAATGCTCAGTGGTGTTCTCACATGGAATCACAGACTGTCTTCAAATGTAAATGAAAAGGAAGTTATATCTGAAAGCTTTTAACTACAGCAACAGTTAAATTTTTCTGAAGATAGTTATTGGAATATTTTAATACACATGTCCTTCAGATCACAAATGCATGTTTTAGAAATAGTTTTACTATTAATGAAGGATATTTTTGGTTTCTGTAAAAAGTGCAATGGAGTTTTCTAATGAAATGCATTAAGGCTTAAATTCCTTCTCATTTAATGATTTTTTTTATGTTGTTACATTTCCTATGTTGTATTTCTATTGATATCTGACGCATAACTCACTAATGGCCGTCACTAATGAACATGTTTTCTCTGCGAGTTTAGAGAGTATGGAGTGGCTTTGTGCGTCATCTGCTAAGGAAGGTGATTAATTATCATGATAGATTTAGAAACGTGGTCTTGGAAATTATCCTTTCCCAACTCCAGGTTTACTGCGTTAGAGATAATAGGCTCTGAAAAATCAAAGGACTGACACGGTTAACCCTGTGTTTATAGTAAGTATAGATAGGCCTGCAGGAGGGATCAAATGTCCTCTTCATGAGCGAATTGGCATGACATTTAGTGCACTGATTTTGAAAGGTATTTAATGTCTTATTCATGTTTTTCAAAGATTTATTTATTTATTTATTTTTAGAGAGATGGGTAGGGAGGGAGAAAGAGAGGGAGAGAAACATCCATGTGTGAGAGATGCATCAACAGGTTGCCTCTCACAGGCTCCCAACCAGGGACCTGTCCCACAACCCAGGTATGTGCCCTAGGCTGGGAGGAGGACCAGTGACCCTTGGGTTCCCAGGCCGGCACTTAATCCACTGAGCCACACTAGACAGGGCTTGTCTCATTCATTTATATATTGCCAGAGTCTAATACACTCCTTTTCAAGTAGCAGGTAATTAATCATTGTTATTTTAATGAATGAATACTCAGATGACACTTTTTTCATTTCTTGGGTTATTTGATATATTTTAGAAGTGTGATTTCTAAAGAATGCCATTCCTTAGGTAATTGTGTACTATGTAAATGGAGATATTACTTTAATTATTTCATGGTTGATATGAAAGCTTTTTGAAAAGTTACTACATAAAGTTCAAGGTATTTCTTGGAACTGAGACATATTATAGGTAAGCAAATGTTGTTTGATCTTGCATTTTGTAATTCTGTTTTATGAGTGCTTTGATGTAGTGATGACCTACAAATAATTTGTTTAAGATACTAAAGCTCTGCATTGGCATTTATGTCATTCCTCAACCCCTTTGTTCAAGTTAAAAGCAAAGTAATGTCAGGATAATAAAAGCTGTGATTAAAAATGAATAATAAAACAAACATCTCTTCCTATTCCTTGAATGGTATTAAATCAGGGTTGCTGCCTGCAACAGTGCAAGAGCTTTGGGGAATGTGGTTAGTGTCTCTCTCCTCCGGAATTCTCTCCCTCCTCCCCCAGACCTCATAGTGAATGCCACACCTAAGATTCGGGCATTCAGTAGGCTATCTTAAATGTGATGATTTAGATAGGGTGACACATACATCTAAACTAATCCAGTTAAAGATAACTTAATTAAGAGAATAAAATTCACCAGCATTTTTCTGCTTCTAGAGGAATATTACATTAGAGCATTCAGATCATTGCACCTTCTGCAAAATGAGGGGCAGGAAAAAAATCACAGTCTTAAATATGAATGTGACCTGAGAGTTCATCATGCTACCCTTCCAGTCCAAATAATTTACACCTACACAAGAATTTTTACGTGTTAATTGAAACAGACATGACTTTAAATACAGAGCACTTTATTCCAGGGTAACTGTGTTTATCTCACAGAAAGAGTAGTAAGTTGCAGGTGGATATTGTTTTTGTATAACGTTGGTCCAGTTAAACAAGTACAGAATTGCTACTCCTAATATACCATTAAAACATTTTCTGTAAATACAACACAATATGAGTTTTAGTTTAGAGCCAGGTTATGTTTGCAGTTAAACTTTTAATTCTTTAATTGTTGTAAATTTTGGTTTATTTGTATTACTTGAGACTTGTTTTCAGTTAAAAAATATAAAGTGACTGGTGTTTAAAAACAGAGGTTTGTTATATTTATCTTTATTTTTTTTAATCTTTTTTTTAAGATTTTATTTATTTATTTTTAGAGAGGGAAGGGAGGGAGATAGAGAGAGAGACAGAGAAACTTCAATGTGCGGTTGCTGGGGGTTATGGCCTGCAACCCAGGCATGTACCCTGGCTGGAAATCAAACCTGGGACACTATATTTATCTTTAAACTATTTAACTTAATTGAGCATATTTTATGTATACAATAAATTTAAAGGTGATGTTCTTTTTCTTCAGGCAGCTGATCACAATTTTAATATGTTCTTTCATTTATGAACTTGGACAAAGGATGTAAGATGCCTTAAACTGCAGGTCACATTTCACTTTAATATGTATGTTTTTTTAAAAATGGCAAAATCCCTCAGGGCTGTGTGATTTTCACTATTGTGAGTGTTTAAAGTTCATTGCCAAATATAACTGAATAAATCATGCAACACATTTTCTCTCTATTCCTGAAAAACAAAAATTACTATAGGTTAATTGCTGAGAGGTCTTGTCTCCATTTCATATGTTTTACTTGCAATTTGTTTTTCATTTATTCTAAGCAAACACAAATCATTTTACATTTGCTTGTCATTTACATGTTGTTTTTTGTCTCCCTTAGCATAAGGAGAAACTATTATTCCTTGACTGTGCCTTCCTAAATATACTGACTAATGTTTATAAATATGCATGTATCTTATCTTGCAAGAGTTACTATCCTATATTTCCAAGGCCTGGAGGGGAAAATCATTGCTCACATACTGCCACGATTATTTGTTCTACTCATATTCAAGTGAATGTTAACTAACAAATAGAAGAGGACATAGCTAAGCTACAAACAAATCTGCCCTGTGGTTTTAGCATCATATATACCAACGCACACACTGGAAGGGGCTCTTTTCAAATGCAGGGCAAGAGCTCACACTAGGAGTCACACAGGCCTGAAGTCCTGTTCTAGTTGATGGAGTAGCACTGTGCCCTTGCAAGTGCTTTGTAACTTTTCTGAGGTTTATTTTTCCCAGTTGATAAAATGCACTCACTAGCCTCACCTCATGGGACTGCTGTAAGGAACAGAAAGGAAGGTACTTGGCAAATCACTAGTAGTGTAATATAAACCAGCTCTCTTAAACACAAAAACAAAAAACAACCTTGATTTGCCTTGATTTGTAGTGTGGTATAAATCCTCTCACCATGACCAGTTTCCAACTATGAATGATTTAACAGCCACCTCAATAAATGGCAGTAATTATTTCTTAAAAGGTACCTTTTGTATTCCATTGATCTAGGAAACATGGTCCTGTTTGGTAAAATCCTGTATAGATGAAGGGTATGAAAGCTAAGGAAAGAATAGTAATTTATAATGCTTAAAATATTAATGATTTCAAATAACAAAAAAGCTACCATCACTCTTTTAGAAGTAGGTGAAAAAATGGTAAGAAAACAACATTTAATAATAAGAAATGTGTTAATTAAATGATCTAAAAGTAATAATAGGGATCACTTGGTAAAATGTTCTATGTGATTCAAATTTGATGTTAACTTTTTTCAAGATTAGTTAGAAATGATTCAACTTTTCTGGTTTTAGATTCTTTAATCTACACAAAAAATTGTAATGAGAAAATTGTGTATTTGACACTTAAACAAATAGAGATAAACTGACAGCCATCATTTTAAAGCCCAATGCTTTACCAAAAAGCTTCCTTTAGTTTTATCCAATAACTGTTTTATATCATTCAAAGCTGATTTTTTATTATAAAAGTTTGCTGCAATCATACATTTTCCTTTTTTGGTTGAAATATCCCTTTACTGGGTAACTGATAATTTTTTTTTGGTAATAATAAAATTTGCATGTGTAGTGTGACGTGAGGGATAAGGGCTGGCATACTTACACTGAAACTGCTCTCAAACATCTGCACATAATAACCCTGAAAATACTTTTCATGTAACCATGAACATTTCAATATACAAAGTGGAAAACCATGGGTGATCTAGCAGGATATCCTGAGATTTGAGACCAGTTGATTAAATTAGTTTGTGCTGAGGGCACCCTTTCCCAAGTGCATTTCCTGGGCCACAAACAATGCTGGACGACATGCCTGGGAAAGCCTCTGACCAACCCAGGGGCATTCAGTGAGTAAAGGTTTCCAATGACACTCCTCTGTCCATTTTAGCAAGAAGAGTCTCTAATACTGAGGTACTAAAGGTAGACAGTGTTTTCTAGGTTAATATTTCCCACAAAGCAACAAATCACTGGAACTGTAGCTATGCATGGTATTGCCTCCAATAACAAGTTTACGTATCCAGAACAGGGCTGTGAGGAAGAACTGGGATGACTATGTACATTAGAACCCCCCGAACATTGTCCTGCTAGAGTGAGAGATCCTCACTGTGGCGTGTGACCCTGTTTCTCTGGGGCTGCCTATGTCTCTTTCTAAATGCTTCTGACTGTGTACACACGTACTGTTCCTAGAAATGTAATAGATGTGCTTGAAAATATGTTCCATGAAGTAATTAAGTAGCATTTTGGGTGTTTGATCAGATTTGGGGAAAGAAAGACTCTATTTTCTTCCTTTCGCTTGTGTAAATTAAAACATTTCTCAGGCTGCAAATTTTTTTTTATGATTATCACAATGCTAGTACAGGGGCAGAGGTTACATGACTCAGTTGACGAACATTTTTTCAGGTTCATATTACGTATTTAAGTAAAGTGAAAGGGATAAATCTATTTTTTTTTTGTTGACACAAAAGGGAATTACTTGGAGTCCTTGTAAAAACATATATGATCAACCTTCTGGACAAGCCAACTGGTATGTCTATAGAATAAATAGATAGAAAAAAATGTGAGAAACATCGATTGACAGGTCTTTCAATTGTTCATTTCTTGGATATTTTCCAATAAAAACTAATTAATTTAAAGATTTGGCATATTACAAGGTAATATTGAAAGCTTTTCCAGGAGTCAATACCTATCAGAAATCAAAATAGGCGTATTCAAAGATTGTTGGAGCAGGGTTTCCATAAGCAATTCAGTGCTAATTCTTCTTCTATTACCTTATTTTTATTCCCCAATTAGATTTTTCTTTTTTATGCAATTTACTCTGTAAACAAAAACCAAAATTAGGACAACTATTTATAAAATGAAAATATATTTAAGATACTTTGGCAGGTTATTTTTTAATAACCCATTTCTTTTCTGAACTCTTCAGGGTATGGGCAGAAACACTGAAAACCTGATAAATCCCACTTTATTAAAACATGGATTTAGGGCTTTCTTTTAAATGAAACACTGCCTAACCAGAAAGTATTAATTTTGAGTTAGATATACAAGCTATGGAACATAATAATTACAATGATTCCCATCATCAAATGCATATTATGTATTTGGCACCACATTATATCATTAATCCCAAAACATCTCTATACATCAGTGATTTTTATTATCTTTTCCCTATGTACTTAAGGAAACAAAGGCTGAGAAATTTGAAGTAATTTGTCCAAGTTTACAATGCTGGTAAGAGAGTACATAAAGGCCAACTGATGGAAAGTCCATATTCTTAACCACTAAATTATATTGTCCACCGAAATTCATAATTCAACATTTGCTGTGTTGGGAAGTATGCAGATCGTTCTGTGTTTGTGTGGATGGTGGCACAGGATCTCTGAGTAATTGATACCTTGTGTTTCTGCCTGTAGGTCCCTGGGGAAGGTGTACAGGAGACTGTGGGCCTGGAGGAGTCCAGGCTCGCACATTGTGGTGCTTTCACTTTGAAGGTTGGACAAGTCACCTCTCTAACTGTGATGAGAACAATAGGCCTCCAAAGGAAAGAAGCTGCTTCCGAGTCTGTGACTGGCACAGCGACCTCTTCCATTGGGAGGTGTCTGACTGGCACCACTGTGTGCTTGTTCCCTCCGCCCTGGGCCAAACCAAGCCTCGCACTGCAGAGTGCGTGACGGCTCAGCATGGACTGCAGCATCGAACTGTGCGCTGTGTTCAGAAGTTGAACAGAACCTTGGTTGTAAATGAAATATGTGAACACTTTGCTCCTCAACCCCCTACAGAACAAGCTTGCCTCGTTCCTTGCCCCCGGGACTGTGTTGTATCCGAGTTCTCACAATGGTCCAAGTGTAGCAACGGATGTGGGAAGCAGCCGCAGCACAGAACTCGTGTGGCCATCGCTCCGCCTCTCTATGGAGGTTCTCAGTGTCCCAATCTGACTGAGTCAAGAATCTGTGACACTCCCATTTCCTGTCCTCTTGGGGAAGAGGAATATACTTTTAGCCTTAAAGTTGGACCGTGGAGTAAATGTAGACTGCCTCATCTTAAGGAAATTAACCTAAGTGGAAGAATTGTTGTGGATTTTAGCTCTGATTCAAAGGAACCAGCCTTGAGACATCAAAGTTACAAGCCACATCACCATGCCAAGCCCTGGGATATAGAGATAGGTTATCAAACCCGCCAGGTTTGGTGTACCAGAAGTGATGGAAAAAATGCTATGTTAAGGTAGGAGGCCTTCAGTGCTTCTACCTTTAACTCACCTAAATATTGTACAGTATAATTTTATCAAGTTTCTTTCTGATTTTCTACAAATGAATAATTGTAATGAGGTTTAGAGTTTGAGATTTGAGAAGTTTTATTTGAGAAGTCCTCTATATCAATTATAAAAATTTTAGAGTGTAGATCAGACAATGCTCTGAATTTCTGTATAATTGATAGTGCAACTATATTGGATGTCATATATTTCCACATTTTATCAAATAACTAGTTAAAACAAAAATCTTTTGTTACTATAGTAACAAAGATATGATAATATTCAAGTTCACTCTCAATTCATGTGTGATATAAATTATTTAAATTACTACTTATCACTTTTCATAATATTTGTTTCTTAAACTTATTTTCTTTTGTTTGTTTAGTTTTGTTTCCATGATTAAGAAGTTCTTTTTAATATTTGAGATGTAGATTTTTTATAGTAGTGATATTGAGTAATATCAATAGTTAATCCAAGACTACTTTCTTTGGCATTGATTTGATAAAATATTAATCTGAACAGCAAGAATTAAAATTACAACCTATAGAAGGAATAAACAAAAACTTTTCAAAGCAAAAGTTTAGGCTTCAAAATTATTTGTAATTGTTTTATTTTAAATTCTAGTATAATGAATGCATCATGACATAAGCCCAGAGAACTATGTTGAAAGTAATGTTTGTTTAATTTTCCCCCAGAAAGTCTTAAATGGAAGCACTGATATATTGCCAAGTTTCTTCCAAATTAAGATGCCTTTCAATAGCATTTAAATTACTAAATGATGAAAGACTCATCTTTAGAATTAATTATCATCATCAGTTACTGTTTTCTCGGGATGCACAGCTGGCTGGGAGAGCCTCAAAAGGCTACCTCTACAGTTCAAGAACGAAGTAATGTGATGTTTTTTTCTTCAATTGACTTCACAAGTGGGGATATTTTATTTTTGATGCTTCATTCTGATTTATGCCATATATAGTTTTCAAGTCCATTGAAGAGTGATTTTCTGTCTTTTTATTGCCTGCCTCTATGAAGCCCGCAAGATTAAGCAGATGATTTGGGTGATTATTGTTTGAATATGGATGTGTAATACTGTAAAAACATTGTTTTCTTTATATCCCACATTAGATTATCACATAGAATGTTTTCATTTTTACTTTGCTTGTTTATATTATATTCTTTTATAAATATTAATAGACCATTTTTGGAGCAGTTTTATATTTACAAAAAAAGTGAGTGGAAAATACATTTCCCATATACCTTCTCATCACTTCCCTCCACACTACACCTTTTCACGCACATACCTTGCATTGGTGTAGTATATGTTACAATGGAAGAACCAGTATTGATACATTATTGTAGGCTATACTACTTTAGAGTTCACTGTTGTGTTATATATTCTATGGGTTTGTACAAATGTATCCATCACTGCTGTATCATGCAGAATAGTTTCACTGCCCTAAAAGTCTCCTCTATTGCATCTATTAATCTTCCTCTTCTTCTTCCTGCAGCCCTGTTAACCAATGATCGTTTATTGTCTCCATAGTTTTCCCTTTTCTAGAATGTCATAAAATTAGATTGATGCAGTATATGGCATTCTCCATTTAGCTTCCTTCACTTAGCAATATTCTTGTACGGTTCCTCCATGTCTGTTCAGGGCTTGATAGCTCAGCTCTTTTTATTACTGAGTATTCCATTGTCTGGATGTACCACAGTTTATTTATCCATTCACCTATTGCAGGGTATCTTGATTGCTTCCAAGTTTTGGTAATTTTATATAATGCTGCTATAAACATTCATGTGCAAATTTTTATGTGAACACATGTTTTCAGTGCATTTGGATAAATATCAATCAGCATAATTCATGGACAGTATTATAGTAAGAATATGTTTAATTTGTAGCAAATTGCCAAGATATCTTTCAGTGTGGTTGCATAATTTTTCATTCCCAACAGCAATGAATGAGATTTTCAACTGCTTCACATCTGACCAGATTTAGTGTTCTCAATGATTTGGATTTTAGCCATTTTAATAGATATGTAATGGTATCCTATTGTTTTAGTTTGCAATTCCTTAATATATGGTATTTACTCTCTTTCCTTATGTTTATTTGGAATCTGAAAAGATGCCAAATCTTCTGGTGAGGTGTCTCTTTAGATCTCTTGTCTATTTATTGAGATGTAGAATTTTTCCTTACTGTTGAGTTTTAAGAGTTTTTTTTTTTGTATAGTTTGAATACCAGCCCTTATCAGGTATGGGTTTTGAAAATATCTTCTAATTTGTGACCTATTTGTTTATTCTCTTAACAACGTCTTTTACAAAGAAGTTTTTTAGTTTAACGAAGTCCAATTTATCAATACTTCTGATGGATCATTCTTTGGTGTTAAATCTAAAAAAAAAAAAATCACCCAAAACAACATCAATTATATTTTTTCTTACTTTATTTTCTAAAAGTTATATATTTTACACTTAGGTTTATGATCTACTTTGAGTGAATTTTTCTGAAAGGTATAAGTTCTTGATTCCCCATTTTTTTCTATAACCATTTGTTGAAAAAGACAATCCTTTCTCTACTAAATTTCCTTGCTCCTTTGTGAAAGATAAGTTTACTCTATTTGTATGGATGTATTTCAGGACTACCTTTATTGCATTGACCCATTTATATATTCCTTGCCAATTACACACTGTCTTAAATACTAAAGCTTTATTGGAAATCTTGAAGTTGGGTAGTGTCAGTCCTCTAGACTTTTTTTCACACTTTACTAACTGTTCTGGGTCTTAAGTCTTTTCATATAAACTTTAGAACCATTTTGTCCATATCTACAAAATAATGTTCTTGTATTGTACAGATCGGTTTGGGAAGAACCGATCCATTTATGTACATGGACTAGCTCTTTTTATTTATTTGAAGTTTCTTTGATTACTTTCATCAGAGTTTTGTACTTTTTTCATATAGATCTTGTCCATATTTTGTTAGATTGATACTTAAGTGTTTCATGTACTTTTGGTGGTAATATAAATGTATTGTGTTTTTAATTTCAAATTCTATGTTTTCATTGCTTTTATACAAGATAAAGGTTGACTTTTGTATATTAATCCTGTATCCTGCAATCTTATTATAATTACTTATTAGTTTTAGGAATTTTTTTTCATTGTTGTGTTTATTATTGCTGATTCTTTGGGATTATTTGTGTAGACAACTATATTGTATATAAACAATTTCATTTCTTCCTTTTCAATCTTTATGCCTTTTATTTCATTTTCTTGTCTTATTGCATTATCTAGGACTTCCATTATGATATAAAATAGGAGTACCTGTTCCTAATCTTAACAGAAAGGCATCTGTTTTTTCACCCTAAATGTGATGTTAACTATAGATTTTTATAGATATTCTTTATCCAGTTGAAGAAGTTACCCTCTATTCCTAGTTTGCTGATAATTTTTATCATGCATAGGTGTTTGTTTTTGTCAAATGCTTTTTTGTGTATATTTAGGTAGGATTATATGATTGAAAAAATCTCATCTGAGGATACCTAAGATATGTTTATTGATTTTAGAGAGAAAGAGGGAGGAAGGGGGCAGGGAGGGTGGGAGAGAGAGGGGGAAAGAGAGAGAAAAACACTGATGTGAGACAGAAACATTTATTGGTTGCCTCCTGTATAATCCCCAACCCAGGACTGAACCTTCAACCTAGGGAAGTGCCCTGACCAATAATCAAACCCACAACCTTTGGGAGTACAGGACAATGTTCCAACCAACTGAGTCACCTGTCCAGGCCATGATTTTTTTTCTTTAGTCTGTTGATATGAGAGATTGTATTACTTGATTTTTGAATGTTGAACAAACTTTGCACACCTGGAATAAATCACTCTTGTTTGAGATATATTTTATATATATATTTAAATATTTTATTTATTTATTTATTTATTTTTAGAGAAAGGGGAAGGGAAGGAGAAAGAAGGAGAGAAACATCAATGTGTGGTTGCCTCTTGCATGCTCCCATGGGGGACCTGGCCTGCAACCCAGGTGTGTGCCCTGACTGGGAATCGATCTGGTGACCCTTTAGTTCATAGCCCATGCTCAATTCACTGAGCTACACCAGCCAGGGCATATTTATATTTTTTACTTATTGATTTTAGTGAGTGAGCAGAGAGAGAGAAAGAAAGACTGATTTGTTGCTTCACTTATTTATGCATTAATTGGTTAATTCTTGTATGTGTCCTGAATGTGGATCGAACCTACAACCTTGCCGTATTGGGATGATGCTCTAACCAACTGAGCTAGCCTTCCAGAGTGAGATGTATTTTTTAACATATGTTGTTGGATATTATTTGCTAATATTTTGTTGATAACTTCTGCATACATGTTCATGAGACATATCATTCTTAATTTTCCTTTCTTGTAATGTCTTTGTTCACTTTTGGTATTAGAGTAATGCTAGCCTCATGGAACGAATTGGGAAGTATGTCCTCTGCTTTTATTTTCTGAAATAGGTTGTAAAGAATTGGGATTTTTTTTTTCTTGAATGTTTGGTGGAACTTAATAGGGAACCCATCTAGTCCTGGTGCTTTATGTTTTGACATGTTATTAATTATTGATTCAATTTATTTAATAAATATAGATCTATACAGATCATAGATTTCTCCTTTTGTGAATTTTGGCAGAGTATGTCATTTAAAGAATTGATTCATTCACCTGAGTTATCAAATTTGTGGGCAGAGACTTGTTTATAATATTCCTTTATTATCCTTCTAATGTCCGATGGATCATTAATGATGGCTCCTCTTTCATTACTGATGTTAATATTTTGTATCTTCTCTCTCTTTTTTTACTTATTTAACCTATTCATCATTTTTATTGAACTTTTCAAAGAACCAGCTTTTGATTTCATTTATTTTTCAAATTTATTTGTTTCCAATTTTATAGATTTCAGTTATAATTTTTGTTATTTAATTCTGCGTACTTTGAATTTAATTTGCTGTTCTTTTTCTAATTTCCTAAAGGAAGTTTAGGTTATTGATTTTAGATGTATATTCTTTTTTTATCTTTCATTTTTTAATTTTATTTTAATCATTGTTCAAGTACAGTTTTCCCCCTTTTACTCTCATTCCAGCTCACCCACCCAACCCTCCCCACTTCCTTCCCATTACCACCCTCCCCCTAGTTTTTGTCCATGTGTCCTTTAAATTTGTTCCTGTAAATCCTTCCCATTCTCCCCTGAAATTCCCTCTTCGGTATATTCTTTTTTAATATGAAAATTGAATGCCATACATTTTCCTCTTAGCACTGCTTTTATTTCATCCGACAAATTTTAATTTTGGTTTTGTTCAAAATATTGTTTAATTTTTTGATATGTTTTCTCTGGTCTATGTATTATTTAAAAGTGTGTTGTTTAAACTTCAAGTATTTTGGGTGTTCTCCAGCCATCTTTCTGTTATTTATTTGTAGTTAAATTCCATTGTGCCCTGAGAGCATACTTTGTTTGATTTCAATTCTTTCAGATTTGTTAAGGAGTGATTTATAGCCCCAAGCTGTGGTCTGCCTTGGTGAATATTCTGTGTAAGCTTGAGAGAATGTGCATTCTTCTTTGTTGGGTGAAGTATTCTATAAATGTCAATTACATCCAGTTGATTAATTGTGCTGTTTAGTTCAGCTATGTCCTTAATGATTATCTGCCTGTTGGATCTGTCCATTACCAATAGAGGAATGTTGAAGTTTCCAGCTATGATAGTGGAATCATCTGTTCCTCCTTGCAGTTCAGTTCTATCTGTTGCTAGGAATATACGCATTCAAGGATTTCTATGTCTTCTTGGAGAATTGACCATTGTACTGTTACATAAAATCCCTTTTTATGCCTGATAATTTTTCTTGCTCTGAAATCTGCTTTGTCTGGAATTAATATAACTATTCCTGCTGTCCTTTGATTACTGTTCCCATGGTGTATAGTTTGCTATCCCTTTATTTTTTAATCTGCGTGTCTTAGTATTTAGTGAGAGAATCTTGTAATAACATAAAATTGGATCTTGGTGATTTACTCTGACAGTCTCAGTCTTTTAGTTGATATATTTATGTCATTGACATTTGAAATGATTATTGATATAATTGGATTACTATCCTCTACATTTACTGTTGTTTGTCAATTCATTGCCTTTATTCTTTGTTTCATTATTGACTTCTGATGTTCATCTTTTTAATTTTAATTGAACATTTTATATCATTTTATCTACTCTTTTAGAATATCAATTATACTTTTTTTTTACCTTTTTCAATGGTGCCTTGGAGTTTACAATGTAAATTTGGAAGTAGTCCTAGCCCACTTTTAAATAACACTAATACTCCACACATAGCACAAGTGCCTTATAGCAGAGTATTCCTGGTCCTTTGTTCCCAAAATGTATAACACTGTGGCATTAGTTTCACTAACCCAAAATCAGAAGTCACTGAATACACTGTTATTATAATTTTGAACAAATTATTACTTATTAGATCAATTATGAATAAAAAGAAAATACTTTATCTTCATTTATTCTCCAATAGACCTTCTCTATTTATGTAGATCTAAGTTTCTGACCTACATGTATTATTTTCTTTTCGTTGAAGACCTTCTCAACATTTCTTGCAAGGCAAATTCTCTCAATAATTTTTTTGAGAAAGTCATTATTTCTCTACATTTAAAATATAATTTCAATTTTTAAAAAATCTTTAAAAAATACTTTCACTGGAATTCCAGTTTGTGTTTTTTTTTAATTCAACACTACTTTCTTTTTGCTTGAATGGTTTCTGAAAAGAAATCTGATGTAATTCTTATCTTTTCTCCCCTATGCATAAGGTGTTTTTCCAGCACTCACCCTTTACCCCAGCTTCTTTTAAGATGTTTCTCTCTGTCTTTCATTTAGTGCAGTTTGAATATAGTATACCCAGGTATAGTTTTTTAAATTGTATTTTGTTTTGTTTGTTATGTTATATTATGCTATGCTATGTTATTTTTTATCCTGTGCTTGGTGTTCCCTGAGCTTTCTGGATCTGTGGTCTGGTTGTCTGTCATGAACTTTGGAAAATTCCTACTTATAATTATTTCAAACATTTCTTCTATGTTTTTCTCTTTTTCTTCTGATAATCCCATTACGTGTTACATCATTTGTCATTGTCCTGTAGTTCTTGGGTATTCTGTTATGTTTTTATAATTTTTTTCCTTTACATTTTAGTTTTGGAAGTTTCTATTGACTTTTTTTTAAGCTCAGTGATTTCTTTCCTTGGCTATTTCCAGTTTATTTATTAGCTCATCAAAGGACATTTTTCATTTGTTTCAGTGTTTTGATTTCTAATATTTCTTTTTGATTCTTTCATTGAATTTAGATCTATCTACTCATAATACCCATCTTTGGTTGCACAGTGTATATTTTTACATTAGAGCTTTTAGCATATTCATCATACCTTTAAAAAATTTCTAGTGTGATAATACCAAAGTTTCTGCTATATCTTAGTCTGAATTTGATGCTTGCTCGGTCTTTGCAAATTGTGTTCTTTAACTGAGATATATAGACTTTTTGGTGTGAGGTTTATATCTGGCTAGAGTTAGGCTACGTTTGCTGTGGCCATAGGTGTTAAGGCTAAAATATTAAATATTTCTCTGATATTCTTCTTTTTTCCATTATTTTTTCTTCCATATTGCATTTGGGTTTCCTTAGGAAATTCGTCCTAAGTGAGGCCTGGAACATGCAGTTCTTTCTGTTGTAATTCCCTGTTATTGTATGGAAGCCTAATTGACAATATGCTAAGTTTTAAGGAGAGGAGAAGTATTTTATAGTCCTGTGATTAGGTCTTCATCTTTTACTGAACCTGTGCACTGGGATATGGCCTTCATACATACTTTTTAGTCCTCCCTCCCCCCCTTACATAATACAGAAAAGCTAGAGGGGGCTGGAATTGGGTATTTTCCTTTTCCCAGATCACTTACACTGTGGTAAAATTTCAGTTGATTAGGTTTTGGTACAATAGTTGGAGGGCAGGCCTTTTTAAGAATAATTCTCCAGGTATGTTTCAAAATGGCTAATTTCTCCCTTCCCTGCTAGAAGCATGTAGAGGTTTTTCTCTTCATTGTGTGGACCTGTGAGGTGAGACTCAATAAATGTAGGATGTCTACTAGGACCCTCCTACCCAGAATTTTTAACTAAAATGCTTGTCTACCAGCAATTTGTCAATCACAGTTTAACTTTTCTTATACTCGTACTAGATCCTCTGGCAGTCTCTTCTCCTGGGCTGCTCCTCCAGTCATTTGTGATTCTCTGCATCCACCTGTTCGTCTCTCCAATTTTGAGGGCTGGCATCTGCCCGGTGACTAATATTTCTGAGAGATCTAAAGGAAGTTGTTAATTTTCAGTTTGGGCCTTTTTGTGGTTTTTGTGAGAACTGCAGCAACACCTCCCAAGCTGAAATGGAAGCCAAAAATCACCATGTTCTCTTTGAGTTCTAGGGAGCATATTGAACCCAAACAACTATTTTTTTTCTTGCATCGTTGTCATAAAATCTATACTATTCATTTCATGTAGTCATCAAAGCATTATGAAATTACATACTATCATGAAATGATTAGGTTACTAGGAAAGTATGGTGTTCAATAGGAACATTTCTATTTATCTTCCACTGAAGTAAACAGACAAAAGTATTACTCTTGACATCTGTGAGGCTGTGTTGTTTCCGTAGTCATTTCCTTTCTGTCCAACCTGATGAACTATGTGGGCATAGTCAATCGAGATTTTTGCTGAAAAGGCTATGTCTATCTCTGAAAAACACACTTTGTGTGTGTGGATCTGATGCATTCAGGAAAACATTGTTATTTTTGTGTGTCTTTAGACTACCAGGATGAACTTGAAGTTTCCATTAATCATTAAAAAATGTCCTCAAGTGTGGATTCCTTTTGCTGTGTACTTGTATCTATCATTCGATCACTTCCCTTTTGGTGTACTCTGTGAGACTGTGGGGACAAGTGGTACTTTGTTTTCTCTTTTTTGATTATGGCAATGGCTGCTTATCATTTCATTTATAGTAGGAACACCCTGCCTTTACTTCCATAATGAAAGCTCCTCCTGGTACCTTCCTGAGAAGTCACGTTATCAATCCAAGACACCACAGAGCTTTAATTAATGTCCTTTATTCACTGTCCCATTGATTACTATAACTTTTGATTATCACCTCAAGCAATTTCCCCTTCAAGTTATATTTACAATGTGGTAGGCAGTTGTATTATTGTTGGTGCCGTTCTGTTCCCTAATCATTGATTTGTCTATTGGATTTAAAGATCTTTTGTTTTCAATTGTCTTACTGTATATCCTATTTTTTCTCTTTTATTTTTAACAGGAGTTTCTCTGAGATCCTATTATTACATTTTAAAGTAGTTTTTTTAGCCCTGGCTGGTGTGGCTCAGTGGATTGAGTGCTGGCCTTCGAAACAAAGGGTCACTGGTTCAATTCCTAGTCAGGGCACATGCCTGGGTTGCAGGCCAGGTCCCCGGTGCAGGGCATGCAAGAGGCAGCCACACATTGATGTTTCTCTCCCTCTCTTTCTCTCTTCCTTCCTCTCTTTAAAAAATAAATAAAATCTTAAAAAAATAACGTAGTTTTTCTACAGCCTATATATCATTCTTCCTGAGATATCAGTCTTAATCATTATTGTATTTTTATAATGCCTTAAAATAATAAAATGAAGTAGTCTTCTATACTCAGTTTTTTCACTGTTTTTTTAAAGTATAAGTAGATCTGAATTATAAAATCTGATCTGTAGACTGGTCAGTCAGTCAGTATAACAAGTATGAAAGGCATCCAATTTATTGTTTGTGTGAATAAAATTCAGATGAATTTCATGGATTTTACTCTTATTTTAACATAGGGGAACATTTGGCATTAGCAGTCTTTTAAGACCTGTGATCATTTGGTACAAGTGAAACATACCTTAAATTCTCAGGCCACTAGAATGATTTACCCTGAAGGAAGTTCCTGAAGGCTAGTATATTTTCATTATGTAAAAGAAACATCCTTGCTAAAGCTCAAATATTATTGTTACTTTGTTACCAAAGTAGAAATGGAAAGAAATTTTCTATTCCTATCCCTATGAAAACAAAAAAATACAGGCCACAAACAAAAACTGTTTTCATAATTTGTTTAATGAAAATGTTAGAGAATATTTTGTTGTTTTTGTTGTATTGTTAGGAATGGAGCATTTTTTCTTTTTCTTTCTTTCTCATTTTTTTCAGCTTTAGATTTTAGTTTCCTTATCATTATTTTAAAATATATATATTAAACATTAGTATGTTTCTAGAAGTCAATATGATACAAAAAGTCAGATTTAAAGAAGTGCTACACCCTCCTAAATACCTTCATTTTATGTCTTCTGCCTGCCCCTTGTAGATAAACTTTTTTGTTTTTCAGTTTATCTTCTGTGTTTAAAGAAACTATTTCCTCATTTTAACTTTTTTTCTTTCATGAAGGGTAACATAGTAACATAATTTCTTTAGCATTTTTTACCTAATATGGTTTCCTAGAAACTACTCTATATCAGTTATTCAAGATCTTCTTCTCTCCTTTTGTACATTTGCATAGTACTTCATTGAATGTGTATGCCACAGCTTATTTAAACAAACTCCCACTTGGACATGTGGGTAGTTTCTGACATTTTTCAATTACAAATAATTCTGTAGTGAATAACCTTTTGCTCATAATTTGAATGTTGTTGCAGTTGTATCTTCAGGATAAATTCTGGGAGATGTGATTGCTCAGTAAAGAATAATGCATACAAATTTTGTTAGATATTGCCAAATTCTCAATCATGAGAGTCATGCAATATTGCATTGCCATACAAAACCTTACTAAGAGTGTTCTGCCAGCTTTTGCAGTTTTTGCCAGCCAAATATGAGAAATGGTACCATAATAGTTTTAATTTCCATTTATACTATATGTATGAATTTGAACACTTACCCATATACTTAGGGTCAATAGTTACAGATCATTTGATGGATTGTCTGTTTATCTTGTTTGCCTGTATTCCTGAAGGAAGTTTTGTCTCTTCCCTCATTTTTAAATTTTTGTACTTATGGATATTAGCCTTGTATCTCTCATGCATCTTCTCATGTTGTATCTCAGTTGGCAGTTTGTGTTTTTACTTTGCTGATGGGGATTTTTGTTATGCAAAAACTGTCTTGAATCTTTGGTCAACTTATACTGTGTTCTTGTATATGGTAATTGTATATATATCACATTTTATTCATCCATTTATTTGTAAGTGGACACAGGTTGTTTCCATGGCTTTGCTATTATAAATAATGCTACAATGAGCATGGGTATACATATACGATGTCTATCCAGAAGGTATCCAGCCATGTATTATGAAAAATAGGGCATTTATTGAAGATACAAGACACAAGAAACATTATACATAGGACAATGATGCCTCAGTCCCCTTCAAAGTAGGCACCTTGGGACCTCACACAGTTCTCTGAATCATCAGCTGCCCCATCATATTTTCCTGAATCTCACTGGTGGTCTGAAGCATTTCCCTTTCAAAGGTGATTTCAGTTTTGGGAAAAGCCAGAAGTCACAGGGTGTCAATCTGGGGTATAGGTGGGTTGAGTTACCTGGGTTTAATGATTCACCAAAAAATTCTGCATGAGACCTGATGCACGGACAGGCACATTCATCTAAATAGTTTACATGGAGGAATGTAAAAGCTCAATGCAAAATTTGATGCAGATTTCTTGCTCTACTCGCTCAGTCATTTTGAATGCGATGGTCACACAGTACACATGCTTACTCCACAGTGTCTTCTGTCCCCACTGACTGATATAGTGAAATCCTTATTGTTCATGCATGTGCATTCCAGTCCACTCTCCTTGGCTGCCAGGTTACATAGATGTCACACAAACCATTCTCATTATATTAACAATGGTTGGACATTTTCTAGACAGACTGCATATATTTTTTAATTAGTATTTTCCTTTTCTTTGAACAAATATCCAAAATTGGAATTGGTGGATCATGTGATTGTTCTAATTTTAATTTTTTTGAGGCAACTCCATACTGTTTTCCATAGTGTCTGCACCATTTTACATTCTCACCAATATTGCACTAGGGATCCATTTTCTCCATATCCTCTCCAACACTGTTGTCTCTTGTCTTTTTGATAATAGCCATTCAAACAGATATGAGGTGATATCTCATTGTGATTTTGATTTGCATTTCCCTGATGATTAGTGATGTTGAGCATTTTTTCATGTACCTGTTGGCCAAATGAATGTTTACTTTTTGCTATTGAGTTCATGAGTTCTTTTCATATTTTGGATATTAAACCCTTATTGAACTTACTGAATATATGATTTGACAATATTTTCTCCTTTTTGATAAGCTGCCTTTATTTTGTTGATTATTTGCTTTTCTATGAATAAGAAGTTTGATGTAATTCCACTTGTTTACTTTTACTGTTATTTCCTTTGCTTTTGGTGTCAAATAAAAAAAATCATTGTCAAGAACTATGTCAAGAAGTTTATAGCCTATGTTTTCTTTTAGGAGTTTTATAGTTCAAGGTCTTACATTCAAATCTTTACTTCAGTCTCAGTAGATTTTTGTGTAGTATATAAAACAGTGGTCCAGTCTCATTCTATTGTATGTGACTGTTCAGTTTTCCTAACACCATTTACTGAAGAGGCTGTCCTTTTCCCATTACGAGTTCTTAGATCTGTTGTCATAAATGAATTGATGAAATATGCATGGATTTATTTCTGAGCTCTCTATTCTGTTGCTTTAATCCATGTGTTTGTTTATATCCATTACCATACTGTTTTGATTAGTATAGCTTCATAGTATAGTATGAAATCAAGGAGAATGATGACTCTAGCTTTGTTCTTCTTTCTAAATGTTCCTTTGGCTGTTTGGAGTCCTTTGTGGTTTCATACAAATATTAGAGTTATTTCTTCAAAAATGCTACTGGAATTTTGATGGATTTTATGCTAAATATGTAGATTATTTGGGGTAGTATGTAATTAGTTTATCTTTATTTGCATTGACATACAGGTTTAGGGTGTAATCAGTTTTTATCTGGTTACTGTTTAGAACAGGTCCCATAGATTTTTAACATGTAGTGATTTTATTATCATTTTATTTGGAAAATTCTATAAATTCTTTTTGTATTTTCCCTTTAAACTAAGAGTTGTTTGATACAAGATGTTATAATTTCCAGTTAAGGAAGACATTTTGTTTTGTGTGTGTTTGTTTTATGTTTTAGATTTTATTTTTATTTTTAAAATACATTTTATTGATTATGCTATTACATTTGTTCAATTGTCCACCCTTTATTACCCTCCACCCTGCACAACCCTTCCCATCCACATCCCCACCCCCCTTGGTTCATGTCCATGGGCTGTACATATAAGTTCTTTGGCTTCTCCATTTCCTATACTCTTCTTAACCTCCCCTGTCTATTTTCTACCTACCATTTATGCTACTTATTATCTGTACCTTTTCTCCCAATCCCTCCCTCTCTTTCCCTGCTGATAATCCTTCATGTGATCTCCATTTCTGTGATTTTGTTCCTATTCTAGTTGTTTGCTTAGTTTGTTTTTGTTTTTTTTTAGGTTCAGTTCTTGATAGTTGTGAGTTTGTTGTCATTTTACTGTTCATAGTTTTGATCTTCCTTTTTTTTTAGATAAGTCCCTTTAACATTTCATATTATAAGGGCTTGGTGATGATGAACTCCTTTAACTTGACCTTATCCGTGAAGCACTTTATCTGCCCTTCCATTCTACATGATAGCTTTGCTGGATAGAGTAATCTTGGATGTTGGCCCTTGCCTTTCATAACCTTGAATACTTCTTTCCAGCCTATTTTTGCCTGCAAGGTTTTTTTTTTTTTTTGAGAAATCAACTGATAGCCTTATGGGAACTCCTTTGTAGGTAACTGTCTCCTTTTCTCTTATTGCTTTTAAAATTTTCTCCTTCTCTTTAATCTTGGGTAATGTAATTATGATGTGCCTTGGTGTGTGCTTCCTTGGGTCCAACTTCTTTGGGAGTCTCTGAGCTTCCTGGACTTCCTGGAAGTCTATTTCATTTTCCAGATTAGGGAATTATTTTTCATTATTTTTTCACATAATTTTTTCAATTTCTTGCTATTCCTTTTCTCCTTTTGGGACCCCCATGATTCAGATGTTGGAACATTTAAAGATGTCCTGGAGGTTCCTAAGTCTCTCCTCACTTTTTTGAATTCTCGTTTCTTCATTCTGTCATGGTTGAATGTTTGTTTATTTCTTTCTTCTGGTCCAAATTGTTGACTGAGTCCCAGTTTCCTTCCTGTCACTGTTGGTTCCCTGTACATTTTCCTTTATTTCACTTTTCATAGCCTTCACTTTTTCCTCTAGTTTGTGATCATACTCAACCAACTCTGTCAGCATCCTGATTACACATTGTTGAACTGTGCATCTGATAGGTTAGCTATTTCTTTGTTGCTTAGTTGAATTTTTATTTTTATTTTTTTGAGCTTTGATCTGTTCTTTCATTTGGGCCATTTTTTTTGGTCCGGGTGTGCCTGTTACATAGTAAAAGGGCAGAGCCTTAGGTATTCACCAGGGCAGGACAACCCATGTTGCTGTGCTGTGGTGCCATAGGTGGGGAAGGGGTCTGAGAGGGAACAGTGCTGTTTGTTCAGCTCTCTGCTAGCTTTCAGTCACTTCTGCCACTAGCCACAAGCAAGTTGGGCCCATCTGGTGCTGATTCCCAGGTTGGGTGGGTTTATATACATTCTAGGACTCTGTTGGTCCCTCCAGCAAACTCTCTTGTGAGACTGGGAATTTCTCCTGCCACCTAAACCCCCACAGGTTTTTTCAGTAAGGGGATTTGAGGCTTTATTTCCCCTCACTGGAACCCTGGGTTATGTGGTCTGTCTTGCTCCTCAGCTTTTCCTCCCAGTTTATCTGCACTTAAATGTGGTATTGTCCACTTTGCCAGCCACTGCCTCACCCTGTCTTCCAGCTGACACCTTGCAGGGTGGAGTCCTCTCAACCCAGTTTGCCTGTCTTCACCCCTCCTACTGGCTGGATGAATATTTCTTGTTTAACTCTTTAGTTGTCAGACTTCCACACAGTTTGATTTTCTGTCAGTTCTGGTTGTTTTTGTTTTTAAATTTGTTATTGTCCTTCTTTTTATTGTACAAGGAAGCAAAATGTGTGTACCTATGCCTCCATCTTGGCCGGAAGTCTGTTTTTGTTTTATTTTTAATTTTTAGTTTTATTGCTCTGTAAACAGTTTGCTGTTTGTAATATTTGTACTTTATAGAACCTATAGATATTTTCTTTGTGTTATAATCTATAATAAATCTCTATGAATGTTCTATGTTTGTTTAAGAAGAAGATGTATTCTACATTATGTTTCTAATCTAATCTATTACTGAATTATATCACTTTTAAATGACTCCCACTTGTGACCTATAATCTTATTCTGCTTTCTCATTTTTTTCTATCCCATATCTCTTTTTTCTTCTAGCTGAATTATTTCTACTTGTCAGAACATATAATGTTTATATGTTATTCTTCTACCATGACTCCATTCTCACCATAGTCTTAGATTTACAGTTAATATATATTAAATGCTGAAGTTTTGTCTTTTTACAAAAGCTTTACAAATTGCCTTTGGTCAGATAAAATTCAAATTTTGTCAAATTCCTATGGAAAAATCACAATTTGTTGTTTTTCCTGAATTTGGCAGATTAAAAACTATTTCAAGAGCAGCTTAGCAGAATATACTATTCTCAGTTCACATTTCCTTCTTACTTTTTTTTGAAAATTGCTACTCTACTGCAGCTTTGATTTCTATGTTGGTTTTGAAAAGTCTGTTGCCAGTTAATTTTCTTGGTCTTTAGAACTTATTTCATGTTTTTGCCTGAATATTTTTCTTTGTCTTTAAAGTCTAATAGTTTTACTAGTATGTGTCTTGGAGTTGATTGTTCTGAGTCAGATTTTTGTGCTACCTGGTGTGTCCTTTTAATGTATTTATTCAGTTCTTTTAATTTGGGAAAGTTATTTTGAGGATTATATTATAAATGTTGTTTTGTTCCAGTATATTAATGTCCCCCACCCACAGAACATTAAATATGTGTATGTCAGACCATTTCATTTACTTTCTCTGACTCATTTTACTTCTTTATCTCATCTTTTTTCTCTTTGTTTTTCCCTCTACTTTTCCTCAATGGCCTATATTATATTTTTATTTGAATTTGTTCTTTAGGCATCTTATAATTCAGTACTCATTTTTGAAATGTTTTCTTCTATTTTCTTTCTGAGTTCAATCAATTCTCATTTTATTTCCTCTTTCTTTTTCACTGTGGTCTTAGTTTGTGTATTTCTGATTCGAAGTAGATTTTATTTGAGGATTCTTATTGTAGTTTTGTGTGTTGTATTATAGTATTTTTCTTCTTTGTTCCTGGTTGTTTGGAGGAGACTTCTTACCAGCAGAAAATCTTTTATATTTTTTTTATTTTTCTTTGTAGTTTTGAATGGCTGTAGTCTGCTTTATTTCTGTTTCTATTCATTTCTTGAACAGTTTCTGTTTCAAAAACATCCTCTTCTGTCAGTTCTGCTGTCTTTGGTGAGGTTTCATTTATCTGTGTTACTGCTGGTAGTGGTGGTGGGGAAAGATTAGTAAGTCTTATTTCACCTTTTTTCTGCAAGATCCTTAATTTCACCCAACTATTTTCTTCTCTTTATTTTCTGCCTCATTTATAAGGACTACCAGTCATTCTTTTTGTGTATAATTACCCTCCAAGGGAATGTTCTCCAAAACTGCCACTTCCAGTCCTGCACACCTTCAAGGCTCTTTTCTGTATCTGTGCTGTGAATTACCAAAGTCTGATCAACATTCTGTAGTTTGAAGTTATTAGTGAACACTCTCTTTCTGGAAGTGATTTGTCTGTGTTTTATTGAAGTCTGTTACATCTCTGTACTTTTTTTAATGGACTCTCTTAGGATGCCCCTTCCCTGCTTTCCACACCCAGTAAATTGCATTTGTAGGTGGCCAATAGGTAATCTGTTAGAATTTTTTTCTGCTTAGGGGGGTGTGTGTGTGTGTGTGTGTGTGTGTGTGTGTGTGTGTGTGTGTTTATGTTTTCTGTCACCATTGTGGTTTTATTTGCTCCTCTTGTTGATATTTTTTGGGGGTAGTACTGGTAGCAGAAATTCAGAGTAGGCAATTGCCATTGTTTTCCAAACCTGGAAATCAAGACAGGCTTTTCCTCCTCTATGCAACTTTCAGGTCTTATAAATTAGAGCCTGTGTTGAGAAGAACTGTCACATGGATCAACTGTAAACATAATTTTGGTCTGAATGACAGGAATTGAATTGTAGCCTTGGCCATTCTGTATTTTTGCTGTGTGTCCTTACAAAATTATATAACTTTTTTGGGTATCAGTTTACTTCTCAGTAGAAGACGGTAGTGGCTAAGACTGTTAGATGGTTGTTGATATTGATTTCGTGTCCAATCATTTACATGTACACATACTCAAGTATGCTGTTGTGTGTCATTCTTAGCACTCTAATAAATTTGGAAAATACAAAGTCCATTTTATTTTGTGACTTGCATTGCATTTCATATCTCTGTAAAATAATGTTTTCTAGCAACAAGAAATGATCGCAATACTAAAAATATTTATTTCATTTTAGTATAATCATTCTTAAGGATATTCCTTCTCAAGAATTTATTTTTTATTTTTTAAATATATTTTATTGATTATGCTATTACAGTTGTCCCATTTTCCCCCTTCACTCCCCTCCACTCTGCACACCCCCTCCTACCCACACTCCTCCCCTTTAGTTCATGTCCATGTGTCATATTTATAAGTTCTTTAGTTTCTACATTTCCCATACTATTCTTGTCCTCCCCCTATTTTCTACCTACCATCTATGCTACTTATTTTCTGTACTTTTTCCCTCCCTCCCCTTCTCCCACTCCCCTGTTGCTAACCCTCCATGTGATCTCCCTTTCTGTGGTTCTGTTCCTGTTCTAGTTGTTTGCTTAGTTTGCTTTTGTTTTTTTGTTTTAGGCATGGTTATTAATAATTGTGTTTGCTGTCATTTCACTATACTTGTTTTTTATCTTCTTTTTCTTAGATAATCCTTTTAACATTTCATATAATAAGGGCTTGGTGATGATGAACTCCTTTAACTTGACTTTACCTAAGAAGCACTTTATCTGCTTTTCCATTCTAAATGAAATCTTTGCTGGATAGAGCAATCTTAGATGTAGGTCCCTGCCTTTCATAACCTTGAATACTTCTTTCCAGCCCCTTCTTGCCTGTAATGTCTCTTTTGGGAGATCAGCTGACAGTTTGATGGGAACCCCTTTGTAGGTAACTGTCTCCTTATCTCTTGCTGCTTCTAGGATTCTCTCCTTCATTTTAATCTTGGCTAATGTAATTATGATGTGCCTTGGTGTGTGCTTCCTTGGGTCCAACTTCTTTGGGACTCTCTGAGCTTCCTGGACTTCCTGGAAGTCTATTTCCTTTGTCAGATTGGGGAAGTTCTCCTTTATTATTTGTTCAAATAACTTTTCCACTTGTTGCTCTTCCTCTTCCCCTTCTGCTACCCCTACAATTTAGATGTTGGAACATTTAAAGATGTCCTGGAGGTTCCTAAGCCTCTCTTCATTTTTCTGAATTCTTATTTCTTCATTCTTTTCTGTTTGGTTGTTTCTTTCTTCCTTCTGGTCCACTCCATTGATCTGAGTGCCAGTTTCCTTCCCATCACTATTGGTTTCCTGTACATTTTCCTTTATTTCACTTAGCATAGCCTTCATTTTTTCATCTAATTTGTGACCAAATTCAACCAACTCTGTGAGCATCCTGATCAGCAGTGCTTTGAACTGTGCATCTGATAGGTTGGCTATCTCTTCATCACTTAGTTGTATTTGTTCTGGGGCTTTGATCTGTTCTTTCATTTGGGCCATTTTTGTTTTTGTCTTGACATGCCTGTTATGTAGTGAGGGGCACAGCCTTAGGTGTTCACTAGGGCGGGGCAACCCAGGTGCTGGCTTGTGATGCTGTAAGTGGGGGAGAGGTCAGAGAGGGAACAATGGCACTTGTTTTGTTCTCTGCCAGATTTCAGTCCCTTCTGCCTCTTCCCCCAAGAAAACTGGGCACTTCTGGTGTGGATTCCCAGGTGGGTGGGTTTGTGTACATTCTAGGACCGTTTGGATCTCTCAAAC
The DNA here is from genome assembly GCF_019186645.2 of Phyllostomus hastatus. Classification (NCBI taxonomy): domain Eukaryota; kingdom Metazoa; phylum Chordata; class Mammalia; order Chiroptera; family Phyllostomidae; genus Phyllostomus; species Phyllostomus hastatus. The sequence goes on from NW_025334038.1 coordinate 13,303,033, forward strand.
AAACTCTCCTTTGAGTCTGGGAATTCATCCCGGCACCTCAGTCTCCACAGGTGTTTTCAATTGGTGTTTTGAGGCTTTATTTCCCCTTGCACACTGCACCTTGCTCCACAATCCACCCCCTCACTGGGTCTACCTGCTGCCACCTTGTGCACCCGGGGTCTGTCAGCCACTGCTTTTTTTGCCTCGACCCCTCTATGCCCAGCCACCCAACTCCACCCATCCTGCCAGTCTGGATGAATGTGTCTATTTTAACTCCTTGGTTGTTGGACTTCCATACAGTTTAAATTTCTTCAGTACTGGCTGTTTTTTTGTTTCTAAATTGTTGTTGTCCTTATTTTGGTTGCATGAGGAGGCACAGTGGGTCTACCCATGCCTCCATCTTGGCTGGAAGTCCCCTTCTCAAGAATTTAAATCTTAGTAGATGTGTGCTTACCTAATATCTGTAGAATTGTCTCTGTCTTACAGAAGTCGCTGGACAAGATATTCAAAATACAATTTTATATTGCTATTTTGGTTTTAATGGATGATATTAGACATACTGTTAACAAGTTTAAAATGGTATAAATCAAAATAAGAAATTAAGAGGTATTTTAACAGCTCAGTTTTATTTTATTGATAATTAGAGAAAAAATGTTATACAGCTCAAGTAGTGTCCCCGAATTGGTATAAATTCTAACCTAACATAAACATTATTTTTGTCAAATAAGATATAAATTACATCAGATTATTTTGTCCAGTTAAGGAGGTAAGAGAGAAAATAAAACTCATAATCTTCCAGCTAAAATTTCTCAGTAAATTTTAATATCTTTTTGGTAATTTTAAATTATTTTTTTTATATTTCAAAATTCTCTTCCAGTCAACTTAAAAAAAACCTCTGTTTATTGAAATATCTTTACTTGCTGAATCTTATCTTGTAGTAGGTAGGTCATTGTGTAGTTTCATTTTTAAAGAAACCAAGTATTTCATATAAACTTTGGCATGTACATGTTTTCCACTTTTAGGTTATTTTTATTTTTAAAACTATTCCTACTAGTGTGACTGGTAGCAGAAAAATGCTACTAGTTTGGAATCAAAATCATGAAAATAAATAACATATATTTTTATTTGATTTCCCAAATCTATTCTTTTAAAACCTATCTCAGTTCTGGTTCATTTCTCTTCATTTCTCCATTCAAACTTTATTCCCTGGTGCTATTTTCATGATGTTATCTTGCAACCATTATTTAAATTAGAATTTGTAAACTCCTGAAGCAACTGTTCCCTTGTTAGTATGCTATAATTTGTGTAAGCTACTACCATGAAGATAGCAGTGCTTTGCTAATAATTGTAATAACTGTGGTTTTGAATGGCCCACTGTTTTCTTAAGGTTTCTAAAGTAATTTTAGTTATACTTTCACTTGTAAATAAAACTTTTTAACTGTAAAACATATGTTGGAAGTATTAAATTCTATAAACAAATATTACATAATTTAAGATGAATAAAAATGAAACTTTCACAATGTAATACTTTACTCATATATTTTAAATTAATTTAACTAGTATTTTTCCATGTATCAAATAGATTAAGCTCTTTAGGAATTTTTGATTTAAAAATTGGTTGTTAAGTGACTTGAGCAAAGATCTTTTTTTTTTGTCAGATAACTTTTCCAGTTTCTGGTTAAATAGGACAAAATGAACGTAACTATTTATTGCTGTTACTTTCTGAAACTCCACTTAAATAAAGTAAAATAATAAAAAAGCATAAACTCTGAAGTGCAAAAATAATAGGAAAGGCTATAACAGCTAAAAAGAAATGTCAACAGACTTTCGGAGCTGGAAAGCAGATGGATGAGTAGTAATTCACTTAGCAGAGGGAAAAAGCTGACAGACCTCCTACAGCTGGAAGATCTGCAAGAAGCAAACCAGTTTACATGGCACAGCTGGAACAGACACAAAGCTATGGTTTATTACACTTTGCCTCTTCCATGGCACAGAGAAAAGTCTCTCCCTGTGTTCTTTGCAGTTATATTGGAGACATTTGACTGAGATCTGAAAAATGAAATATGGGCAGTTGTAACATGTCACTTTATAAAGCATTCTTCAGGTTATTATTCTTATTTTTTTAAAGCTATTTCTATTAGTTTGACTGGTGTCAGAAAAAGGCAACCAGTTTGGACTCATATATCACTTTGGGCCATCCTCCTACTCTACCTTTCTTTTCTAAAGGTGAACTTGGGAGCCACATATTCTAGATGGTAAATCTGTAAGACAGATAGATACAAACTGGATCCTTAAGTCTTCAGGTAGAGGAATGCCTTCTTTCTAGGAGAGTTGAATTACCTGCATCAGACTGTATGCAACAAGAAAATGAACACTTACTCTGTTAAACCATTGAGATTTCAGGATTTATTTGTTACCACAGTATAGTTCATTCTATTCTAACTAAGATTCTTGGAAGGCTTAAGAATTATAGATGGTAAATAACTGTGAGAACAAATGTGATCAACGTGCCTAAAAATTATTCCTTTTCCTACAGACCATAGTGTAAGTGTGAAACATCATTCTGTGCAAATGCAGGTCATGTAAAGGTGTCTACATAGTTTGTAGGATGCCCTGACAGCTCCCTTTTTCTAATCAGTTTTCTTAAAGCAAGCAGCCAGGTCTAGAACTTCGCCACAAGAGATGGGGGACTCCTATTTTGGAAAAAATGATGAGAAAAAGAGTAAAGACTGATGGAGACCAACTTTTAAGGGTCCCAAATAAAATGTCTGAGTTGTGCATAATCAGTCAACAGTAATGTTTACTATCTGATGAACCATACCTGTATTCAAAGAGTTTCCATTCTGTGCTTGTGGTACCTCTTCCAAATCTGTAAGAGCAAAAGCTCCCTAAAGTTAAAAAAAGTATAATTTATATTGTCAAAGACATGAAATGATATATTCCATTCATGAAATAAAAGCAGGATATGATTAAAAAGAAATAAATAGGAAATAAGAAAAACATTCCTTTTGTATTTATATATTTTCAGACAGTGGGGAAGGGAGGGAGAAAGAGAGAGAAATCAATGTGTGTTTGCCTCTCCTGCACCCCCTGCTAGGGACCTGGCCCCCAACCCAGGCATGTGCCCTGACTGGGAATTGAACAAGTGACCCTTTGGTTCGCAGGCCAGCACTCAATCCACTGAGCCACATCAGCCAGGGTGGAAATAAGAAAAAAATCCTAGACATTAAAAATGTGACTGCAATGTATGCTAAAATTAATAAAAAGCTCAAAGATAATTTTCAAGAAATCTTTTTAAAACACTGAAGTTGGAGAGAAAAAGATCATAATTATATAGGTTAAACATGAAGGAGAAATGTATATGTCTATATTTATCATTATTACCTACATATGTGTGTGAGTATACTTCCTAAATTCAATAAGAAGAAAGACAGCCCACTAGAAAAATGGGTATATTAGTTTTGCATTGATTAAGTAATAATTCACACACACACACAAACCCCTCAGCTTAATACAAATGTATTCTCTTATAGTTCTGGAGGTCAGAAGCCTGAAAGTTAAGAAATCTTGAAATGGGAATATTATTCCATTTTCTTTGGAAGTTTCCACTGCATTTTCCAGTTTCCAGAGGCTGCCCACTTTCCCTGGCTTATGGCCTTGTATTAACCCAACCTGTAATACTGTTATCACATGTTCTTCTCAGTCTCTGGACCTTTTGTATTCTTCATACAGGGACCCTGGTAATTGCATTGGGCCCACCTGTATAATCTACAATAATCTCTTCCTTTGAAAATCCTTAACAATCACATCTGCAAAATTTCTTTTGGCATGAAAGGTAACGTATTCACAGCTTCTAGGGATTGGAGTGTGGACATCTTCTGGGGGACATTATTCAGCCAACCATAAAGGACAAACTGTAGGATGAGTCAATTCATAACATAGAAAATTTGGGTATTACTGAAGATGTGAGAAGATTATAAAGCTCAATGGTAATCTGAAAAACCAAATGCATTTCTCTACAATTTGGAAAAACTAAGTCTAATAAGACCAGTAGTTTTGAACATGTAGGAAAGGAGAATTTTCACAATATCTAACACATTTGATAACATGAATATTTATGGCCCAACTCCAGGGTAACATACTAGGGAAAATCTCTCACACATGTAGCAAATAGATGCATGTAAAAGACGGTTCAATACATAATCCTGTGGAATTGCAAGAAATTAAGCAAAACCGAAAGGTACACTGGAAAGTGAATACATATATGCATTGGCATGTGACTCACTAATAAAAATGAATGACCATTATCTGAATTTATCAACATGGATAGATCTAGAAGTCATAATATTAAATGAGGAATATGATTTCCAGAGTAATATGTGTTTTAAGCAAAGGTTTTTAAAATATGCAAAACAAGAATGCTGCATGCCATTTATGAACATACACATATTAGTTAAACCAAATTTTTGTGGGTTTGATCCCTAAGCAGAGCACATGTTTGGGTTGTGGGTTCCATCCCCAATCCAGGCAGGTACAGGAGGCAACTGCTTCTCTCTCGCACTGATACTTATCTCTTGCATTGATGTTTCTCTCTCTCCCTTCCTATCCACCCCTGCCCCACATGCAATGAAAAAATGTCCTTGGGTAAGGATTAAAAAAAAAAAAGAAAACAAACAGACATAGTAGAGAATAATGCCTGTTATTTTTAGGAGAATAGCTATATGTAGAAAAAAAGATGGGATTGTAAAGAACAAGAAATTTTACCTGAATTTGTAATTTTTAATTTATTTAATGAAACCTGAAGCATATGTTGGCCTTTGCTATGAAAAAGGGGAGTATTTATTATATTACTCTTCTCTGAATGTTTGAGATATTTAATATTAAAGTAGTAATTGAAGTCTTAATGAAATGAAGGCACTTTTCCAGTGAAAAGTTTCTGGTGAAAGGTTTCTGTCCTTATTTTGTACATAAAGACACAGGAAGTAAGAATTACTAGAGTAATTTTTTGTTTCAAAGATTTCCTTTACAGTTGAATACTTGCAAAGTAATTTATAAATGACAACATAGTCTGTAAATGTCAAGGATGTGTAATTACCATAGCATCTTCTTTTTAAAAAGACAAATCAATAACACATGTCTGTTTTATTAAAAATGCCCACCGCCTCACTGAAAGGATGGGTCCCCATTTCTGACTGTAGACAAGAAACTTTGTTATGGACTTTTCTTCACAAAGTGTTTCTATTTACAATAAAGGTCACCATAACTCTGGCATGTGAGCAGATCACATTTTATTATCCTTTTTTTCCTGTAGGAATGAAACTAAGCAGCCAAGAGACTAAGGTCATGCAAATGCATTGTGATACAAAATTCAGGTCCCAGATAGTTCTGATTTACAATTTAATTCTGATTCAATATTCTAGTAAAATGGAATCTCACAGATCAAGTTAGACCAAGGCCCTGTGTGGTACCTTTTATGATTACTTTTTTAACCAAGGGGGCTGATTAGTGAAAGTAACATTAAAAGTAAGTAAATATGTAATCAACAGAAAATATATTCTTTTGAATTCCAAGAACTAGGAGATCTTTTCAAAAACACAAAGACATAATAACATTAAAAATAAGTAAATATGTAATCAATGGAGTATATACTCCTTTTTATTGTTATACTGTTACAGTTGTCTCCATTTTTCCCGCTTTGCCCTCCTTCACTAAACCCACCTTCTGCCCCCACAGTCAGCCCCCACACCATTGTCAATGTCCATGAGTCATTCATACATGTTTCTTCACTAGTCCCTTCCCCTTCTTTCTACCATTATCCTCCTCCCTTCTCTCCTCTGGCTGATGTTAGCTTGTTCTGTGCTTCAGTGTCTCTGGTTCTATTTTGCTCATTAGTTTATTTTATTCATTAGATTCCTCTTCTAAGTGAGATCATATAGTATTTGTCTTCTACCAACTCACTTATTTCACTTAGCATAATAGCCTCCACTTCCATCCATGCTATTGCAAAAGGTAGGAATTCCTTCTTTTTATCTGCTGTGTAGTGTAGTACTCCATTGTGTAACTGTACCAATTTTTTTGATCCCCTCATCTACTTATGGGTCCTAGGCTGTTTCCAGCACTTGGCTATTGTAAATAGCACTTCTATGAACATAGGGATGCATAAGTTCTTTTGAATTGGTGTTCTGGGATTCTTAAGGTATATTCCCAGCAATGGAATTGCTGGTCCAAGAGGCAATTCTATTTTTAATTTTTTGAGGAAATTTCGTATTGTTTTCTACAGTGGCTGCCCCAGTCTTCCTTCCCACCAACAGTGCACTAGAATTCCCTTTTCTCTAGTTCCCATCCTTGCTAGCAGCTGTTTGTTGATTTATTAGTGATGGCTATTCTGAGAAGTGTGAGATATTATCTCATTGTGGTTTTAATTTGCATCTTTCTGATGGCTAGTGTTGTTGAGCATCTTTTCATATGTGTATGGGCCCTCTGTATGTCCTCCTTGGAGAAGTGTCTATTCAGGTGCTTTGCCCATTTTTTAATTGGATTTATTTTCTTCTCGGTTTTGAGTCATTTGAGTACTTTAAGTATTTTGGAGAATTAACCCTGTCCAATGTATCATTGGCAGATATGTTCTCCCATTCGGTGAGTTCTCTTTTCATTTTGGTGGTGGTTTCTTTAGCCATGCAGAAGCTTTTTATTTTAATGTGGTCCCATTGGTTTATATTTTCCTTGCCCTAGGAGATATATCAGCAAAAATACTGCTGCCTGGGATATCTGAAATTTTAGTTTATGGTGTCATGACTTATATTTAAGTCTTCTATCCATTTTGAGTTTATTCTGGTGTATGGTGGAAGTTGGTGGTCTGGTTTCATTTTTTTGCATGTACCAGTCCAATTCTCCCAATAGTCTCCCAAAGAGACTATTTTTACTATGTTGTATGTTCATGCCTGCTTTGTCAAATATTAACTGACCATAGAGACATGGGTTTATTTCCCAGCTCTCTGTTCCACAGCCATTGATGTATGTGTCTGTTCTTATACAAGCACCAGGCTGTTTTGATTACAGTGAGCTTGTAATATAGTTTTATATCAGGTATTGTGATCATTCCGACTTTATTCTTCTTTCTCAAGATTGCAGAGTCTATTTGGGGTCTTTATCAGTTCCATATAAATTTTTATAGTATTTTTTCTACCAGTGAAATATACCACTGGTATTTTAATATAAATTGTGTTGAATCTATAGATTGCTTTGGGTATTGTGGACACTTTGATGACGTTAATTCTTCCAATCCATGAACAGGTAATACACTTCCATTTATTTGTATCTTCCCCAATTTCTTTCTTCAGTGTTCTATAGTTTCCTGGGTACAAGTCTTTTACCTCTTTGGTTAAATTTATTCCTTGGTACTTTATTTTTCTTGCTGCTATAGTAAATGGGATTTTTCTCTAGTTTCTGTTTCTGATATTTAATTGTTGGTGTACAAAAATGCCTTTTCTGAATATTGACTTTGTATCCCGCTACTTTGCCAAATTCACTTATTAGGTCAAGTAGTTTTTCGGTGGAGACTATAGGGTTTTCTATGTATACTATCATGTTGTCTACAAATAATGACAGTTTTACTTCCTCCTTTTGAATTTGGATGCTGTGGCTAGAACTTCCAGTATATGTTGAATAAGAGTGGTGAAAACAGACACCCTTGTCTTGTTCCTGGTCTTAGGGGAAATGCTTTTAGTTTTTCTCCATTGAGTGTAATGTTGGCTATAGGTTTCTCACGTGTGGTCTTTATTATGTTGAGGTATGCTCCCTCTCTCCCCCACTTTGCTGAGAGTTTTTATCATAAATGGATGCTGGATTTTATCAAACCCTTTTTCAGAATTTATTGATATGATCATGTGGTTTTTGTCCTTCATTTTACTTACGTGGTGTATTACATTTATTGTTTTGCAGAACTGTACAATCCTTGCATCCCTGTGATAAGTCTCACTGATCATGATGTATGATCTTTTTAATGTATTGCTGGATCAGGCTTGCCAATATTTTGTTTCGATTTTAGCATCTATGTTCATCAGAGACATTTGCCTATACTTTTCTTACAAAACCGACACCAGCATAAATACCCCCCAACCACTACCATGATATCAACAACAAGTGAGTTAACATTAGTAAAGTTTGAAAGAGAATAAGAATATTATAAGAAATATAAAAAGAATATGAGGTAACTAATGAAAAAAATGATTTTGAGAGGGTAGGGGAGCAGAAATACTGTCAGTAGGGAATAGAAACAAAGTGAAGAAAAGAGGAAAATAAATTTTACAATGTAAATAAAATATGGAGGGCATAGGGCAAAATGGAATAAAAAGGGAGGAATAAAATATGAGGTTTGGAGAAAAAAATAATGAAAATGTAGGGACCAAATTGAAGAAAAACAACCACGGCAGTGATATCCACAAGTGAGCAAAGATTAATAAAGGTGGAAAGAGAATAATAATATAATAAAAAGGAAAAAAGATTGTGTGATGTCTAAAGGAAAGTAAAATGATTTTCAGAGGAGAGAGGGAGGAGAAATAATAAGTGCAAGGGTAAGAAACCAGTTTAAGAAAGGGAGAAAATAATATTTAAAATGAAAAAAAGACAAGGCAGTAGGAAAGTGAAATAGAGTAGGACAGGTGAACAGTAAAATATGAGATTTAAAATAAGAAGAAAATAATGAATCACTAGGGATATATTTGAAGAAAGGCAACAAGGATCCCAGTATTAATCACAACTGAGCAAATATTAATAAAAGTGGAATTACAATAAGGATATTATAAGAAAGGGAAAACAATGTGAGATGACTAACAGAAAGAAAGACGGTTTTGAGAGATTGGACAGAGGAGAAATAGTAAGAGTGAAGAATAGAAACAAGGGAAACAGGTAGAAAGGGAAAAATAAATTTAAACCAAAAATAAGAAGGATGAAGGCAAAATGGAGTAAGAGAAGGGAAGAGTAAAGTATGGGATGTGAATAAAAACTAAAATAAACATTAAAAATAATAATATTAATAATATATATAAAACAAAAGAAAATAAAAAATTAAAAGTAGTGAAATAATAGGAACAAAATTGAAGACAAAGAAACCATGTTAAAAAGCTACCCAGGAGAAAAATAGTGCAAATAATGAAAAAGAACGAAGTAGAATTCATCTCAGCAGAGTCTAGTGTTTGTTTGCCTATTGTCTTCTCCTTCAGGATCTGTTCCTGATGTCAGCTGGTGACCCAGTCTAGCTTTAGGCACCTTTTTCAAGGCTGCAAGCAATCCACAGTCTTTGGTTGTCTCCTTCAAGCTTGGCTGGTTCTCACTTCTTGCCCTGCTGACTTTTTATTAGCACAAGGCCTAGGAGTGGCTCCTCTAACTTCCGACAGCACTATGTGTAACACCTCTACCTGCCTCCAGAGGTGGCCCCTCATGTGATCAGGAGCGTGGGGTTCCTGAGTCACCCACCAAGGGACACTGTCCAGTCTTCAGGGAAGAACATGGATGTGTTCCCCCACCTCCACATCACATGTATTGCCTTGTCCCAGATTATTTACAATAAGGTGTAGTTTCAGATGAATCAGCTGTCTGTTTCATGTGAGGAGCCAATCTGTATAAAAGGATACGCTCTTTCTTGCTTGGTGCTGATGACAGCTCTGAGTGAGAGCTGAGCTGGGCATGGCCCTGAATACCTCTTGCTGCTCCAATTTCTAATCTCTCTGCTCTGCTGTTGGCATAGGGCCCGAGGAGGAGCCAGCATAGTGTCTGATAAAAGTTCATAAAGGGCTTCTTTGGAGATTCTCTTTATTTCCCCTGTAGATATGGGCCCTGTAGGGGATCTTTGAGCCTGGTCTTACTGTTCTACAGAGTTTGCAAATCCCATAGGTAGGGGTGGGCACATGTTCCTCTTACCAGGAGTTTGTTTTTGAGGTGTCAGTGGCCCTGCCTGGCTGCAAAGAATCTCAGGCACTGAGCTTTTGCCTGTCCAGCTCCTAGCTCAGTGCTCTTACAGAAGGCTCAGACCCAAACCCCCCATTTTAAGTACAGTCCCCTGCTCACCAGCCATGGTGGATGGGATCCTGCAATCCCTTTACCTTCCAGCCTTCTACTCTTCCTCGCCAGCATGATTTACTGGGCATGAACTGCACTTTAAATATGGCCTCTTTGCTGCCAAGGCAGCTGTGTGCATGCATGTGGTCCCTGCCCAGCCACACCTCCACTGCCATCTTTAAAAAAGTCCTTATGTGGCACCCACACTGCAGCTCCGAGACACTGACTTGCTCTTTGTGCACTCCACTTCCCCCAAAGGCAAAAAGTCTTTCTCAGTCAGGGTTGTCCACAACCTGCCAGTGCCTCTGACAGTTTTAGGAGACAGAATTTCTCTCTTGAACTCTTCCTGTTGATGCTGCAGTTATGGATGTTCTGCTCACTGTGTGTGTGCAACTTGAGTCTTCCAGACTTTGTATATCCTCCTAAGTCTCTCCCGATTAACGTTGTGGGTTCCCTGTGTTCTCTCCTCTGCTGCAGGCACCTTGCTCAGGGTATGTCCCCTTCAACTTATAAAATCTCTTACAAGACAATGCAAAGCTTCCCCTGTACTCCTTGGCTTCAAAAATTCACATCAGTTAAGATTGCATTGATTGTTTAGGTCAGTTGTTAGAAGATCAGCCGAAAATCCATGCTGGGGGAATGAGCAAGAGGGCTCAGCTTCCACTTACTTGGCCTCCATATTCTCACCCCCTCTATATACTCCTTCTGATTTCAAGAATTGGGAGCCCTTTAGAAAAACACAAGAACACAAGAGCCCTGAAGCTCCATGCAAGTGCCTGTACTATTGGTGTCTTATTATCCATTCTACTTGTTTAATAGCATAAGTCAGTTCAAGGGAGATGAACAACAGATAATGAAAGCTCGTGATGGGAATAAACAAACAACCACTTTAACTGTAGACAAAGAATTGCATAGTGTGGGACCTTCTTCATAAAAGGAAGAAGAAAGTCCATCTTGGAAATTGAAACTCATTCTAAAATATACACACATTGAAAAACTTTATTAAATTTCTCTATGAGTTTGCCAGGGTTTCCTTAACAATCACCACAGACTGGATGCTTAAACATCAAAAATTACTTTTCTCACAATTCTGAGGCTGGAAAGTCCAAGATCAGGTATCAGCAAGGTTGGTTTCCTCTGGGCCTCTTTCCTTGGTTCGTAGAAGGTTGTCTTTGCTCTATGTCTTCACATAGTCTTTCCTCTCTGTGTCTGTGTCCTCATCTTCATATAAGGACACCAGTCATATTGAATTGGGGCCCACTCTAGAGACCTTCTTTTAACTTAATTACCTCTTTAACGACTCCATATACAAGCACATCTGAGGTACTAGAGGTTGGTACTTCAACATGTAATTTGGGAAGGGGACACAGTTCAGCCAATTACACTTTCTGAAAAGGCAAAAACCTATAAACTTCTTGTTGATTAACACCTACCTGCACATTGTACAGTGACTGTACATTTGTTTCAGGTGGGCCACTTATTTTCAAGAGAGGTTCTTCCCAGTGTGTCCTGATTCCAAGCCCTGATAACCCTCTATGCAGTCTCCATTTCTGCGATTCTGGTCCTGTTCTACTTATTTGCTTAGTTTGTTTTTTTCTGTTTTTTGTTTTGTTTTGTTTTGTTTTGTTTTAGGTTCAGTTGTTGATAGTAGTGAGTTTGTTGACATTTTACTGTTCATAGTTTTGATCATCTTATTTTTCTTAGATAAGTCTCTTTAACAGTTCATATAATAAGGGCTTGGTGATGAGGAACTCCTTTAACTTGACCTTATCGGTGAAGCACTTTATCTACCCTTCCTTTCTACATGATAGCTTTGCTGGATAGAGTAATCTTGGATGGAGGTCCTTGCCTTTCATGACTTGGAATACTTCTTCCCAGCCCTTCTTGCCTGCAAAGTTTCTTTTGAAAAATCAGCTGATAGTCTTATGGCAACTCCTTTGTAGGTAACTGTCTCCTTTTCTGTTGTTGCTTTTAAGATTTTCTCCTTATCTTTAATCTTGGTTAATGTAATTATGATGTGACTTGGTGTGTACTTCCTTGGGTCCAACTTCTTTGGGACTCTCTGAGCTTCCTGGACTTCCTGGAAGTCTATTTCCTTTGCCAGATTCTAGAAGTTCTCCTTCATTATGCTTTCAAATGAGTTTTCAGTTTCTTGCTCTTCCTCTTCTCCTTCTGGCACCACTGTGATTTGGATGTTGGATGTCCCAGAGGTTCCTAAGCCTCACCTCATTTTTTTGAATTCTTGTTTCTTCATTCTGTTCTGGTTGAATGTTTCTTTCTTCTTTCTGCTCCAAACTGTTGATTTGAGTCCTGGTTTCCTTCCCATCACTGTTGGTTTCCTGTATATTTTCCTTTATTTCACTTTTCATAGCCTTCACTTTTTCCTCTAGTTTGCAACCATACTCAATCAATTCTGTGAGCATCCTTATTACCAGTGTTTTGAACTCCTCATCTGATAGGTTGGCTATCTCCTTGTTGCTCAGTTCTTTTTCTGGGGTTTTGATTTGTTCTTTCATTTGGGCCATATTCCCTTGTCTCAGCACTCCTGTTACATAGTAAGGGGTGGAGTCTTAGGTATTTGTCAGGGCAAGGCAACCCACATTGCTTTGTTGTGATACTGTCCATGGGGGAGGAGTCAGAGAGGCAACAATGCTGTTTGCTTGGGTCTCTGCTGGCTTTCAGTCACTTCCCCCACAATCCACAAGCAAATTTGGCCTTGATTTCCAGGTGGGTGGGCTTTTGTACCTTCTAGGATTCAGTGAGTCTCTCCAATGAACTCTCCTGTGAGGCTGGGAGTTTCTCCTGCTACCACATCCCTCATAGGTTTTTACAGCCAGAGGTTTTGAGACTTTCTTTTCCCACATTGGAACCTTAGGTGGCATGATCTGTCTCCCCAGTTGTTCCTCCTGGCTTATCCACTTGCAAATGTGAGACCACCTGGTCTGCCAGCTGCTTCCTTGCTGCATGTCCTTTCCTCTTCAGTTGCCTGTCTCCACCCCTTCTATCAGTTTAGATGAAGATTTCTGCCTTAACTCCTTGGTTGTCTGTCTTCCACACTGTTTGAGTCTCTGGCAGTTCTGGTTTTTCTTTTTTAATTCATTGTTTTCCCTCTTTTGGTTGTGGGAGGTAGCAAAGCATTTTTACCTATACCTCCATTTTGGCCAGAAGTCTCATAAGAAACCTTTCTAAACATACTTTTGAAGAACCCACATACCTAACTCTTTGTACTTTATGCTTCCTAATTTGAAAAATGTATGACAGTTGTAAAATTGGCTTTTAGTTTCTCCCATTGGTATGCCTGTAAATGTTTAAGCACCATTCTTTGCAGTCATCTGTCAGGGGCTTGATTTGTAGCATTTACTGATATCTGTAGTATAAATACTCCCTCCATGACAATTTTAAGTGACTTCATGTGAGTTCAACTCACTTCCAGAATTTCTGAAAATGTAAGAGTTAGTTGTTGTGAAATAGTATTTCTAGTTCTAGCATACCACTGGTCCCCATCCCCACAAAGTGTTATATCAAGTCTTTGAATATGCTGTTTTTTTTAAACTTAGTTTCCTTTCTGTGCCTGAGAAACTCCTCTTTAAAAATATAGCTCAGATGTACTCTCTTAAAAAAGCTAGCCTCTACCCCTGCCTTTCCAGGTGGTCCATCATTGTCTCATCAGTATTTGTCCTCATCATTCATTATAAATGCTTTTATATTGAGTTCATCACATTATCACATTATTTTATTTTTACTTCTTTATATGTTTGCCAATTAGGCTGCTAATATTCAATAACATTCAAATTTTACAGGTGAGGAAATTGCTGCTCTGAGCCTAAAAGTATAGGGAAACATAATAGTATATTTTATTTTTTAATAGCTTAGTATTTAAAAGAATGGATAGATGGATACTCCAAAGCTTACATTTACCTTTGTTTGACCCTAGATCAATGATTTAGCCTTCCTGAGCCAAAGTTTTCTCATCTATAAATGGACATAATAATATGTGAACTCATGAGATTATGGAAAGAGTCTGTGTAGTGCAAGGTTGTTTGACACCTGGGAACCAGTCAATAAATTGTAACTGTGGTCTGTATTGTAGGTAAAAACACTCTAGCAGAACCACCATTATAAGTAAAAGGTGTAGTCGCCTTACATATGTGTCTTGCTAGAGTGAAATAAGTTCACTGTTTCAAATGAAATAGATCATACATTTTTAAAATGCACATTCTTCAATATTTTATCATGACGTCTCCAAGATTTTTCAAATCCACAAATTTGAACACTTAAACTAGACTTCATTTTTTAAAAAATTGTAGGCACTTCATAATGTTGGTTACACTAGTTTAATCTATGGCCAACTGGTTTCTGCTTGTGTTCCTTTAGCCTTTGCATGAAAGACTCCTTTCCTTTGACCGTCCAGTCCTGCATCATGCCGAAAGACTGTGAGACCACCGAATGGTCCTCCTGGAGTCCCTGCTCCAAGACGTGTCGTTCAGGGAGTCTCTCACCAGGATTTAGGAGCAGGATCCGGAATGTGAAACACATCGCTATTGGGGGTGGAAAGGAGTGCCCTGAACTTCTCGAGAAACAGGCCTGCATTGTTGAAGGAGGACTTTTGCAGCCATGTCCCAGGTACTGTGCATTCTGTAGTGTGAGTATTCAGTTTTCCATACAGCCTCATTTTTGTGATGTAGGGATGTTAACAATCACAACAGCAGTTGTGACTCATGTTTGTTGAGTCTGTACTTAGTACACAGTTCCATATTAGGCAGTATAGCACAATATGTTAAGAGCATGGGCTTTGGTATTGATTCTCTGGGATCCAATCCTATTTCTGTGACTTTCTAATTATGTGAATTTTGTCAAGTGACTAAATTCTAGTGTCTAGTTTATACATCTACTAACAGCATTTCACTAATCACCAGGCACATAATGAATGCTCAATAACTATTAGTTATCATTACCTGACATGTTGTACCCAATACTTCTAACAAACTAAGAAACTATTCATAGTACCTTCATTTTGCAAGTGAGGACATTACTGCTGAGAGAGTTAAATAATCCTTGTGGTTACATGGCTGATGAGTAAGAAGACTCTCTTTTCTTATTTAGTTTGGTCTGCAGATCTACCTGCCGCCCTGTGCAATTTCTATTCCATAGCCTCTCAGGAGCCAGAGAATGTTGGACAAAAGGTTACTGTAGATTAGTAGCTATATTTTAATGTCTTGATATTTGTTATATCTTCTCTGGCTAATAGCCCTTGGGCAAGGCCTCCAGTGTGTTTTCCTTTGCGCTGTTGGTGCACAATGGACTGGCCTGATAATGACAGCAGTCATGGAGAGCTGGTTGTTCAGAAGTCTATTTGGGGTAGATCTATAGTAACTCCTGCTGGACAGCTGTCCTGAACCCTATTTGTTTAATCTGCAGCTATTTTAGATAGACCTTTCCCTATAGTTTCTAAGATTTGAGAATAATTTTCCCAGATAAAAATAAGATGAGGCAAAAATAGCTTCTTGTAGAAATAAATCATCTGAGGATATGAGAAAAGTACTGGGTTACAAACTCAATAGGTGCTCTGAAACCTGAAATGCTGTGTGTATTGGTTGCTGGGGGTAGATAGAGGAGCAAGTTTCTCTTGTTGGTTTCTTAGCCGTTTGCTTCCTCTCTCTCACCATTGATATCAGTGTGGGTTCAGCATATTCTTTACATACTGATTGCTCACTGTTTTTACTAAGATGGCCCCTTAGATTCTCATTATTTCTTACCTTAAAAGCAGAGATGGTAGGTGCAGTTCATGATCCTTTAGAGATTAAGATATTGTCTCAGAGAATTTTCCTTCTTTGTGTTGAGTATTTGCCCATTCTTTCAAAACACTAGTTGGCGGCAAAGCATGGAATTGGAAATAGGATAAAATTTGGGATCTCTGACACTCTTGAACTGGGATAGACCCAGATTAAAATGGAATAACCATCACTTATTAGCTGTGTGTCCTTGGACAAGCTATATAATTTCTCTAAGGCATTTAAGTCTTCAGTAAAATATGTGTAATTATGCTGCCTGTATTGAAGGCTGAAAGGTACATACTGGCTATGTAAAGTGTCAGTCCTGGTGCTCAGTGCATAGGAGGCATTACAAGAATGGCAACCTTTATTGTTGCTGTTTGCTGGTATGCTTTCTTCCTTCAGAAAAGATCTCTCTTTCCTTACAAGGCATACTGTAGTAATTCCAGCTTTTTTTTTCTGAGTAATTTGGAATTTTTTTCCCTATGGAGACATAATTCAGAAAGGTCCTCAATGGTAAAGTGCCAGGAATAGAATCTGGGTTTAATGTTGACCTGGATATCAGTGCCATTTTCTTCATTCCTTTCACAGAATGGCCAGTGATGTCTTCTAGACATTTTAAACAGTTAGTTGATTTATAGATATCACTCCATGTTTTTCTCCTTTTTGTAAATAACTGTTACAGTTCTCTTGGAAGTGACAGTGATGCCTTCCTGATATGCTGAAAAAGTTGACTTGCATCTATATTTGTTAAGTTATGACTACTTTTATTGAGGACCTACAGATGGCTGATAACTTTATCAGAGATTTCACAGAGATTATTTAGAATAACATAGAGTTGATCATACAAAGTTGAAGTTTTGAGAGTGAAACACACGTAAGTTGATATTGTTCAAATTCAAACTGAAGCTCATTTGGCTCCAAAGTGAGTGGTTTTTTTACTCAATTGCAATGACTGCCATGATATTCCCAGTGAAGGCTCACCAAGATATGGGTACATATAAACATAAGTATGTATCCACATGTATAATTTTTCCCCAAAATGGGAATGATGATGATTTAAGATGTACTCAAGATGAATTTCTGTATTGACCTTCATTTTATTGTATCTTAACATCTGAAAATAGAGGCTAAAACATTTAATTGTTGATGAACCTGGCCCTCTAGTTCTGTTATTTGATGATGTTACTGAGCTAAACATTTTAAAACACCCTTTCAAATAGTACATTTGCAGGAAATAGGAGTCTTGGAAAATTCACTGTATACCAATCAGCATTTCCGAGGGAGAATGATGTGTTAATTAATGATTGCACTTGGTGGTAAAAAGGGGAATGCATAAATAACCACAACAAAATTAACATTGGCTGACATTCTTATTTGTCTGTAATCTGAGCTCTGGCCTCTACCGCAGGAAAGCATAAAAGCTGTCTACTAACTTTTATTTCTAGCTTGACATTTGTGATTAAAATTCATTGTAAACAAGGGAAATGGAAACAAAAATCTATTAGGGAACAAAAATGCCAATTTTTCCTTTCCCAGAATTCACGAGCAATTCATATGCATCAAGCAGTTTTATTCACCACAAAATTTCTCCCCAGCAGGAAAAATGCACATTTCTGTGACTTTTCATAGTGTTTTTTAAACTCTGTTGGAATGTAGCTGGGCTTTTACCTTTCCACCATCTTCGCCATGAGACATGCTCATCAATTCAGTGGATGTGCAGTGCATTCTTGCTGTGTGCCAAGCACTGTGGTAAGTGTTTGGAACACCCCTGAGAACAAAATAAAGTTCCCTCTTCTTCACGGGACTTACATTTTAGTGAAGATACACCAAGTCAATATAATACATTAAACTATAGATATATTTTTGTATGAGCTATGAAAAAAGTAAAACACTGGGTTTTATGAGATGCTGTGAGAAGGGTCAGCTCAGGGCACGGTATGGAACAGGGTCACTAGAGAAGCCTTGTTTGAATAGGCAGCATTTGGGGGCAGAGGGCTTGCAGGAAGTGAGGAAATTTGCTATTATGGTAAGTAGGGGAAGACTATTCTTCCAAGAAGAGGGTAATGCTAGAAAGGGTTCCAGTACCTGTATAAGAATATTGCTTAAAAAGTTCCTCTGTTGTACAGCTTTAGTGTTACTCTGGGCTCCACAAACCTGCATTTCAGCTCAAAATACTATGAATACCAGTCCCTAAAGCATCATTTCATACAAGCAATTGTGACCAAGAGGAACCCATTCCAGAAGCACTCCCTGAGAATGGAGCAGTTTGGAAGTTGCCTTGGGGCAAGTAATTTAACTTGAAAGAAGACAGTCTGGTCTATGCTATGCTAATTTAGGGAATTGTAACACTACCAGGAGTTACTTTGTGTATAGCCTTAAGCTTGTTTCAAGAGTTTGTTATTTTTGACCAAGACATACTAGTATTATAGCAAAGAGACCCCTTCCTCTATCATTACATAATCTACTTGTAATTTTATGGCCCCCTCCAAAACAAAATTAAGCACTCATATTGTATATTATGGGGTGGGGATAGAAATGAGAGAGCAATAAATTTACATGTCACTTGCCACCTTTTGTCTTGGTGTGTTTAGCTCTTATTGACCTTTAAGACCTTGGGCATTATGTTTTTCTTGGCCTGAA
This sequence comes from Phyllostomus hastatus, assembly GCF_019186645.2. Taxonomy (NCBI): domain Eukaryota; kingdom Metazoa; phylum Chordata; class Mammalia; order Chiroptera; family Phyllostomidae; genus Phyllostomus; species Phyllostomus hastatus. The sequence goes on from NW_025334038.1 coordinate 13,321,482, forward strand.
AACTTTGCATGATAAGGTACCTTGGCACTTGGGTCCTTTCTATGTTCTGCTTAACATCTAAGTATTAGATCCTGCTGCAACTAAGAGGAGGATGAAACACATTCTAAGACCTTAAGTGATAAGGTGGCCCTGTTTACTAGATAGCATAAGGAAAACAGAGGACACAGGGGCTAGCATATTGTAAATGCTAATGTCAGAGAGCTTAGACATGGCCAGGGGCTGACACGCGTCTGACTCCAGATCCCCTGTGTGTAAGTAGAGCCCGTTCTGATTAAAGACATAGCAACACACACGAATATTGCCAAACATCAGGTGCAGAAGTCTTTCTGGAAAGGGGAAGCTCAGAAGACCTACCAGAACCTTCTACCACCTCACCAGGAGGCAGCAGCTTTCATGTAAAACTGGTTTTTCTGCCTTGTACGTGGCCATGTGAGTGTGAAACAAAATATAAGATAGCGCTAGTGAAAGGTGACAGTGACCAATGTGAAGTAAACCTCTTAAAAGATCTCAAGGGAGAAGCTGCATGGCTGATGGTATAATATAGACCGTGTGCCCTAGACTGTGTGGTATTACTACACAGAAAAGCCAGTTTGTAAAACATTGTTTCAATAGTTGGGTCTGGCACTGAGTAGATAAACTCTTATAATCCACCCCTCCTTGACACTGGTATATATGAATATTATGGGTAATCTAGAGATTCTTCACAAAAGTTAATCTATGCAGACTCATGATGCCAAGAGATAGTCAACTGCAGCTCACTTAATTCCCTTGTGACACAACCCTATGTGACCAGCCTACTTCTCCTTAAGATCTCCCTAGGGACCTGGAACCAATTTTAGATGTTCTAGATAAAAATCATTTTTCCTTGAGAAAACTCTGGGGGTTAGTTAATGAATCTGTTTATATGAGTACTGAAGCCAGGGAAAGAGCCAAGAAAAAGAATGGCAGGTAAAAGCTGGCTAGATCCTCAGCTTCCTTTGCCCATTGGAAGAGTTAGTACTGAGGTTGACATGTCATGAAGGGATGATTGTTCACCACCTGCTTTAGCCCGAAACTGTGCAGTATGGGAAACTGAACACTTTATGCATGTGTTCACTTACTTTATTGATCTTAACAATCTGGTAAAATATACTCTTTAAAAACTAGACCATAGTGAGTATGGTAACCATGTCCTCTAAGAGTTTTTTTTTTAAAGATTGTATTTGTTTTTTTGGTTTTTTGTTTGTTTGTTTTTAGATAGGCAAGGGAGGAAGAAAGAGAGAGAGTGAGAAACATCAATGTGCGGTTGCTGGGGGCCATGGCCTGCAACCCAGGCATGTACCCTGACTGGGAATGGAACCTGCGACACTTTGGTTCGCAGCCCGCGCTCAATCCACTGAGCTATGCCAGCCAGGGCTTCCTTTAAGAGTTTTTAATAGTGATGTTTGCACACATTATCCCATATATATAGTTATGACTTTTTTGTTTATTTTTATATTTTCTCTCCTTTGGAATGGATACCACCTATAAAAGTATTGTACCTGGCTCATAGTAAATTCTCAGTAAACAACGTGTGGATGAATGAATAATGAATGCTCAAATGTTGGCCAGTTCTAGAATAATATTATGCACAAGCTACTTTATTCCATGCCTATACTTATTATATAATGTATACATGGAAGATTCAAAGTCATTTCTTAAATTTCTTATAAAGAACAGGTGAAGTTGGTATCACCAAGGAGATCAAATAGGGGCACTTACTCAGGGAAATGGTGGACACACCAAACTTGAGGTGATGTAGTTCCCAATGACCTCCTTGCTTCCACTAGCTATATATCTGGTTTGCCAGCCAAGAAAAATTACTGTTGTCATTAGTTATAAGAGCAGCTCCAAAAAAAAAGTGAGGAATTAATTCAGGTCTGTATTTGGAAACGTTTGCCTTGCAGAACAAATTGGCATGTGCTATACTTACCATGTCTTCTACATCTTCCATTTACCACAGCACCTAACATGCTGCACATAATAGAGACTCAACAAATGACTGTCAAATTAATTATTTAGGAATTTTTAATGAACTAAACAGCTTTTCTTTTTTTTAAGATTTTATTTATTTATTTTTAGAGAGGGAAGGGAGGGAGATAGAGAGAGAGAGAATCAATGTGCGGTTGCTGGGGGGTTATGGCCTGCAACCCAGGGATGTTCCCTGGCTGGGAATCAAACCTGCAACACTTTGGTTCGCAGCCCACGCTCAATCCACTGAGCTACGCCAGCCAGGGCTACAGCTTTTCTACAGCACTTCAGCAATAAAGGGGTCATGAACTGGGAACTTTAGGAGAACCTGTTTTAGAAAAAAAACAAACTGTGCTTTGTTTCAAAGTTTGTATAAATTGTTTCAACAGAAGGAAACTGGTGCCTTTTTATTGAGTCCATCTTTTACTGATGCATAATGTTTCCTGAGTCCCTACTGTGCCACTTTAAGTCCTCCTGGATGGAAGATTTGTTCCTCTGTTGGTGTAAGAAAGTTAACATACCACTAAGTGCTGTGCATAGCGATAGAACTCTATCAATAATGCATATGTGGAGTTTGGCTAGCAAAACCATCTGCTGAACAGCAAAGAGCTTTGCACTTCAGAGTAGCTTTCCATAATCAATAGTCCCACTCGATTCAATAAAAAATTACTAGAGCATAAAATGTATAAAGCTTGATTGGTTCCCTTTATTTTGGTTGTCTGTTCAGCAAAAAAAAAAGAAAGAAAAAAAAAGAAAATTACAAGTTGATTCTTTCTAAATGCATTTACAACTTTAAAAGGACAACAGACATTACCATAAATTAGTCATGCTGCAGTAACTAATTTTTAACATACACACATTTAATATGAATTCTTTGCACCAGCATTTCAAATCCAAGTATGTTTGCAAATCTATATGTGGTTAGTCAAAACATGACTATTAACTAATGCAATTATTCTTTCAATCTGTCATCATTAAGTCACTTAAGATTCTACTCCATGTCGCTTTGCTTGAAGTCTAAGCCTTTACAAGACAGAGAAAAGAAAATCACGCTTCTCAAGCAACTCTAAGCCTTATGAAAGTAACAAAGTATGCATTCTAATGGGCAGAGTTGCTATAAAACTTGTATGGTTCTGCTGTCCAATCATTGTTAAAATCACTTTATGTCACATTAGTAGGACAGAGGCCTTTTAAAAATAGTTGCTAAATGTGCCTACTTTTCTAATTTTGACTTTACTAATTTAAGACATCACTTCTCATTACTTCACAGCAACTAATAAACTCCTTACTTATTCTCCTCTTCCCCTCTTCCAGGATAGTTTGATTATAGGATTCCTTAGCTTACACAGCAGCACCCTCAGGAAGACAAGTGGGGTACCCTGCAGGAGTAAGCTTTTCTAATCCAGAAGTTGTCACTTATCTCTTGATAGTAATATGTACTTCCACCATTCCACCATTAGAAGATTCCTTTTTTGACTTAATCTTGGTTTCTTTTTTCAAGCTATATATTACTCCTTAGAAGGATAACATTTATTATTAACTGTTAATGTATGATGTAAATACATTTATTAACCATTTCCTAAGAGTAGACTAAAATTATGGGGAATGTACAATGAAATTGGGTGATTAGTCTCAGGCATGGAAAAATATTCAGAAAGCATATTCTAGGGGGGAAATGAAGAAAAACTGAATTTCAGAGTTCTAATACGTGGTTGCCCTGATGTTCTGGTTTTTGTCCCCATTCCTGGGCTGTCTTACCTGAGAATTTAGTGCATACAAATTGTGCTACTAATACTGAGAGCAAAGACAGTTTTCTTTCTTTCTCTCCCATCCACACTTAGTGGTTGTCTGCACCATCGTGGTCTATCCAGAATCTACTCACTTCCCACCCATTGGCTATGACTGCTTCAGTTGAAGCCACTATCAACTTTTCTGGAGCTGCAAAGGCCTCCAAACTTGTCCCCCTCCTTCACCTCTCCAGAGTCTAGTCACTCAGTATCCAGACTCGTCCTTTAAAACTGAAATTGCATCATCATGTTACTGTTCTCCTCAAAACTTCCTAATAATTTGCTAGTGTATTTGGAATAATGCAGTTCTTACTCTGCCTACAAGGTGCTCTGTAGCCTGGCTCTTGACTACTCCTCATTTTCTATGATCCTCCTGCTTCTCTCTCTTGACTTGCTTGTCCCAAACACACTCACTTCAGTACTTTCCAAGAAAATGCCAAGCACTGTCCCTCCCTGGGATTTTGAACAAGCTCTTCTCTCTGCCTGGAATACTCCTTGCTCACTTATTCTTGTACTCACTCCATCATTTTATACAGTATTCTGAGGACTTCCCTCGTCATGGCACTGAAATAGCTTTCTTCATCTTTCTTCCCTGCATTATCCATGCTGTGTTATATACTGATGCATTTCTTTCTGTCTGCCCTTGCAGAAGGTAACCTCTTCAAGGTCAGGGACTTTGTTTTGCTCACTGCTATGCATTTCTGTTTTCTGAAATTGTGTCTGGCATATACTTAGCACTCATGAATTACTTACTGAAAGAACAGATGAATTAACACATGGTTGAGTTGAGTGATTCAATTACTATTTGGGCAGGCTTATTTCTTTTTTCATGAATCCTGACTTTTACTTACTTCCTGTCTTCAGTCTATCATACATATATTTATAATGACAAAAATGTCCTTGTATGAATTATTTTACCTGTGCATTCAGTATTTGAGTTATTAGCATTCCCCTTTTCAGAGTTTTGGGGTTCAAAAATGTCTGACTGTATGCTCTCTCACTAACAGTGTGGACTCTGGAGTTGTTTTCATGTGAACGGATACTGGCAGGTTTACCTGAGATTCAGAAGCACCAGGGAGAAATGTGGGGAACCTGATTGCAGGGCCTTGAAAAGGCATTTTTCTTCAGAAAGTTGTTGGCTATAACTTTAGTAGTAATTCCAACTTTGATAATTATAGATTCCTTTATTTGGTTTCTATTTTGTTTCTGCTATTAACTTGAAAATATTTCCTGAATGCACTAAAATTTGACCCTATGTGACCACAGTGCTCTTAATTATAAAATGATTGGCTATAATGTATTCTCAAATTGTATTGTGTTTGAACTGGAAGAAAAATTATTTGGCATTGCAAAATGTTGGTCAGTTGTCACTGACAATATCTGTTTCACCAATAGAGGATTTGCCTTTGTTTTTTTGCATTTTTTGCTTTATTCTAGAACACTCTTCCTCATACCAAGACCAAAATTTGCTTGTCCTCATAATAACTAGGCTGATAGCTGAATTTCTTCCTGTATCCTCTGATAAGGTCTCATTGGTTTGCCATTCACTGTTTCAGTTTATGAGATTGTCATTTCATTAAGTGGATGTGCTTTAGAATCAGATAAACCTGATTTTGAATCCTGTCCTTCCACTTATTTATGTAATCTTGGAAGAATTATTTCTCCTTTATGCCAATTCTTCCATTTGTAAAAGGGGAAGTAGCATTTTCCTCATAGGGTTGTTGAGGCTTATATGAAGGAATGCACCTAAATTTGTAAGTGTACTTATTGTCTGATACAGAAAAGGCATGCGGAAAATATTGGTTGTTATTACTTAGGGGATATGTTATGATACCCTAGTAGCCCAAATACATTAATGACTTATCTGTCTTGTTCACCTGAACCCCTTGACAAAAGCAACGGGTCCTGCGCTGCAGTTACATTGGTAAGTGGCTGTGAGGAATGTCTGATGTCTTTCATTCCATGGCCATCTACTCTACTTGAGGCATTTCCTCAATCAATTTCAAGGTGTTGCTCATGCACAACAGGTAGTACTCTGACGTTTGAGAATCCTCACATTTCCCCTCCTAAGCAGAAGGACAAATGGGGGGGGGGGTGAGTTGAAAGGCATCTGAGTTGGGAGAGAGAGAGTGTAACAGACCAGGTCTGTAACATGGACTTCACCATTAGAGAGAGTGTCCCAGGCAGTCAGAAAGCCAAGTTGCTCCGAGGCTGGAGGACTCTCACGGTAACAACTTCTAAAGCAGAAGCTAGTGACATTTAGCTAAGTGAGCTCCTTTGATTTCTTATTCTGTCAGATCCTAGAGATACTTTCCCAGGTTGGTGGAGTTCAGGATGATCAGTTTTCATGGCTGCTGGGTGATTTGCAACTAAACATAGTGCTTTTGAAAAAATAGAGATAAAAGGATGAGAAAAGACTATGGAAAAATGCTCATTTTAAAAAGGAATATAGAAGTCCTTTACTGGAGTGCTTCTTTCTCTGTCACTTGCTGGGTTGGTATTTTCTCTGAGGTGGTAAACTATTCTGAGCAATAGTGATAATTGTCTTCTGTTTCTTTAGAGAATTTGTTGTTTGCAAGTGAATGGGACTTCTGTGTCTTTGCTTAATGAGCTACCAACAGGGTTTTTGTTACCTTATATAAAACCAAAGTCATTAAACTTTCCTTTTCATTTTTCTCTATAATGACTTCCAAAATTTCTCCATTGCTAACTTATAGGGTCATGGTAAATTAATTGAAAAAGCAATTCCTACAGAATGGGCCATTCCTTTCAAACAAGCAAACAAGTAACTCTGAATTCCTCTAATTCTAAACTTTGTTTCTTCTTATGCTCTTTGCTAACTTTGGTTCCTGGAAGTTAGACAATGGCATTCCTGAATCCCTGATATTAGGACTTTTGATAAATACAATGAAATCCTCATGAACAAAATGTGAATTGTGTGTGTATATGTTTGTGGGTTTTCTGTGGCATGAAGGGTGCAAAAGCCACATGTAGGAGGACATAGGAAGAAATTCATACTCATTGAGTATTTATGACATGCCAGGTTTAACATTTATATTATTACCCCATTTTATGGATGAGAAAACAGAACTGGGCCAAAGTCCCATAACTAGTACGTGGCAAGACCCAGGTCAGTTTCACTCTGAAACATTCTTGTTTCCCACACCACCCCATCCTCTTTTTACATATCTTATTTTCTTTGGAGCCTTGGAATCAGCTGCTGTATCTCACTTCCTTAACAGCCAGAGCCCCGCTTTTGTAGGAAACTTTTGTAGGAAGGGTGTTAAAATGAAGACTTAGTAACCATCTGCTCCAGCACAGCCCTACCTTACTGTATCTTGACCTGGAATGCAGTCACCTGTACCCTAAGATGCAGAGACAGGAGAAACTAGACTTGTGCTTCAGCGATTTGGAGAATATGAGTAAGGAGTTAATTCTGAGCGAGGTGAAAAGGCTTAGGAGCTTCACCTCCAGAGAAGGAGGACCTCTGTGAAGAACAAAACTTCTCTCAGTCTCTCATGCCCAGGAATTAGAAACATATTATTGTCTATATTCACTGGCATAAGCATGACCTGAATTCTGTACTCCAATCTCTTGCCAAGCCCACTCATTTCAAGCCTTGAAAAACCATATGATTGAAGGTGAAATAGTGAGCAGAGGGAGAACAACTGTGTTACAACAAACCCCAAAGGATTATCCATTTTTTTGCTGCAGTGGGCTTTCCTTGCTACAAGACTAATGATTTTTCAGCTTTCAAGCCTTTTAGAATGATGACATTTGTTATGAGAGGTTTGATCACTATTAGGTTTCTTACAGATTTGTTTTCTGGCTTTGACATGTTACTTGATTTCAATTTTACTCTAGTTTCTATAAGGCCATAGGCTTGGTGACATGTACTTATTTTTATTTATTGCTCTTTGTTTTCTTTTAAACATTCACAAAGCTGAGAGTTTTTACCTAAAATCTGAAATGGAACAGCAGATATGAAAATGTTTTTAGGTTTTGCTTATTGTTTCAGAAGTTAATGACTTCTGTTGGTGTTTATGTGAATGCCATAGAATTATGTTAATACTGTGGGCTTGAGGAATGCTGTAGTAATGGAACCAAATGACTGCTCGCCACCCCTCAGTCTGCATAGGCAAAAATTGCAGAGAGAGAGTCCGGTGGAAAGGCAAAAGGATTTTTTTAATTTTAAAAATGCACAGCACACTTCTTATAGAGTCCCCGCTCGCTGGAGGAGTGCAAAGGCAGCTGGCTGCGTGACCGCTGCAGTGGCTCTCTGCTGCTTTGCGCAGGGAGGGAGGGGTCTGTGGGAGGGGCATGCGGTTTGCCACCTTGCCGCACCATCTCCTGGGACCCGCCAGTCCAAGCCTCCTTCTTCTACCCTTCTTACCAGCCTCTCAGCCGCAGTACTCCTGATCAGGGCCCGAGTTCTGGGGAAGGCGCTTTGGCACTGGGGCCTACCCACCACCTTCATGCCTGGGCTATGCGCTGCAGGACCTCCACTAGCATTGGCCACAGGCAGATGGCAGCCACCACACTTCCAGTATGGAGAAGAGGTGTGGGGCTTGCCGGTCAGCCATGCTCCCTGAACCTGTGGGCCGAGCCTGTCCTCTGACTTCTTACCACAACCTGCTGTGCTCCTAACCAGGCAGGTCCTGGAACACTTGGCCAGCAGCACGGGAGTCCTTGTCCCTTGTTTCTTGAGGGTGTTACCTGAGAGGCTCAGGAACCTCAGCCCCCAGTTGCGGATCCACCAGTCAGGGTATAAGGGAGCTAAAATGTGCATTTTCTATGCGTTCTGCCTTTTAAAACTGCTCCCATAATCCCCCGTACAGTGGAAGTAGATGGGAGGGTATGTCCCTCCCACCCAATTGCCTTCCCAGCTTTTGGCACCAGCCTAAGTGCCTCTTTTGGGTGCATCATGTGTGTGACTTCCTGGCTGCCAGGGAGATGCACACATGTGCTGTCTTTGGTGCTTCTCCACCCCTCTCCCTATTTCCAGGGAGAGAGTCCACCTGTTACTGTGAGCCACAAAGGGAAATTCCGTCTGAGACAATTCTTCAGGTATGAGTGTAGTGGTGTTGTGGTAGTTTTGATTTTTGCCAGCAGTGTACAAACTCCATTGTGTTTTCACTCTTTGTTGGTATGTGTGTGCATGTCTATTAGTATGTATCTTAACCACTTATAAGCCAGGAGGACATATTGCTAAGTCAATTTAAATAACAGCATGACTGCATATGTAAAAAAAAGTACTCATTGATTAAATATAGGGTACTTTATTAACTCATTTTGAATACGTATACCTTTCTCCATGTGGGGTCAAACATAGAAATATTTTCCTTTACCAAGAAAGTTAAAATGTTAGAGGTCATTTCAATTCAAATTAATATATTCCCAACTTCACACATTCAGACCATATCCTACAAATTTAAAGATTTTACACAAAGTTATGTAGAATTTTTTGAAATGAATCCCCCTTACAAGTTCAGCTCCTATGAATTAGGCTCATTTGGTTTCTAACTCCTTCTAATTCTTTCTCTCTTGCAGGTTCAAAGCTGAGAAAAATCTACTGTTTATCTGTATTTCCTTCCTTAACTCTTCTTATCCTGTTAGGCTACTATAATTTTTTTTCTATCAAGTAAAAGGGATTTAGTATTCAAAGCTAGTAGACTTCTTTATCCATAGGCAAAGATTTGTTCTTAGAAAGAGAGATTATTATGCATACTTGGTGTCATGACTTAAGTTTCCTTTGGAATTTTCTATTTTTCTTATTTATTCTTCTTCTTTTAAATAAATCAAACCAAACAGGTATTCCTGGAGGACTTCTGAATGGAAAGAATGCCAAGTCTCTCTCCTCCTGGAGCAGCAGGACCCCCACTGGCACGTGATGGGACCCATTTGTGGAGGTGGCATCCAGACCCGGGAGGTATACTGTGCCCAGAGCACACCGGCATCCTTCGCACAGAGGGCCAAGGAAGGTAGGCAGTCAGTTCCAGGGACAGATGGTACTACTGACTGAACGGGAAATCAACTCCAACCCTATGTCCTCATATTCTTCTGGATACGATGGACCCTCAGCATTCACAAATTTAATATTTGTTTTGTTGAATATTTGACAATCATTTTGAAATTCTGCTACTTGCTATAATTTGAAATAGTTAAAAAGAATAGTAATAATGAAAACATCAACCTCAAAGGATCACTGTGAAAATGAAATGAGACAATATACCTAAGATCTGTAGCACAAATGAATACTACACTCTGAGAGGCTGGAGCGATTCAATTAGCGATGAAGGAGAAGTAGTGTTGCTTTGTTTTTTCCCCAACAGTGCTTTTTATATGTGTGAATTAGGAAATTTGGGAATTTCTACAAACGTACCACTTTTAAATGTCAAGGTCAGTGTCAAATTTATTGCATCATTGATGATTTCAGTCTTATGAAAAGAAGAAGGAGAAGGAGGAACTGGCAGGTGCCATGTCCTCCATGGCAGGCTTTCTCCTGGGCAAATGCAACCTCAGCACTAGTCCATTTGTTTCAGAGGTTGGGACAGTGATAACATACAGAAGCTGAAAACTGGCCCAGATTTATTTCAGTCAATTGATTGAAAATGAAGAGTAGACAGTAATGCTTCTACTCTAGAAGAAGGTGTGACCTGTTCCAGCCACACTAGAGAACACAGAAATTCCCTCTGCAGAAGTGATCGAGGTGGGAATGTTTCCTTGTATGTACACATAAATTTTCTCCTGTGGAATTTAGTTAGGGAGGTAAGATGTGAGTTTACTTGCTATGTAAATGTATCTGTTTTATTCTGTAAAGCTTTTCAATCAAGTGCCTTTTTTGACATGGCCTCTCAGTGTTCCAGGGGCATCTGTCATCATAGCCTTGGATGATGTACCTTGTAACTCAGAGGAACAATCTTTACAGACTCCTTAAGCATTTGCTTCAACAATTGAAGTTACTGCCATGTTTATAGGGCTAGAGCTATTTAAAAATGACAGTTAAATTTTAATGTCACTTTGGGAACATCACAATTTAGATACATTCTGTTCCAGAAAAAAACATGATTATGCTTACTCCTGTGAATCTGGAAGAACAGAATTTAGGTAAAAAACTTCAGCTTATTTTTTTAGACGTTGGTGATTTTTCTATTCTACCTTCTCCTTCTCCCCTTTTACTGGTTGTCTATAGTTCTAGGATATTCAGGGGTCAACATATAAATGAAAATTTATGACCTATCTATTTTCAGCTTCAACTTTTAGTCTTGACATTTTCATCTTCCTAAAGTTTCTTCAGTGAAAATAGGTTTACTTATGGGTCACCTATTTCTAAAGTTTCTGCAACCTTAATCTTTCCAGCTTTCTTAATGGAAACATATTGGGCAGGAAGATTGTAATTAGGAAGAAGATGAAAAAATGGTGTCGTAGAGTTGGAAATCGCAGGCTGGTGAGGAGGTTAAATAGTGGAGGGGTGTTAAATACAGATTTAGCAGCCTTTTAAACCCTGCAGCAATCTGCTTCAAGCATTGAAAAGAGGGGAAAAATCTTAGGCCAAGTTACTCTGCCAGATTAGTATGTGGGTTCCCATGAAAATAAAAAGTACTTAGAAAGCCCTATACCTGGTAGCCCAGTTCTTGGTGGGGATGGGGGTGTCTTAGATGTGGGTGTGTGGGGATTGGGTGGGGGTGTCTTAGATGTGGGGGCAAGATGGAAATACATCAGTTGTGTATACCAAGACCATTTACTCTTGTACAAAGTTGAATACAATGAATCAAACTATTTTGCATTGGAAAATACAGCACGGCCACAATTGCATAAAAAGCATGGTATAGCTTACAGTTTACCTTTGTAGATATTAATAAAGGTTTTTTTTTATTTTGCTCTTATATGGAAGTGAACCAGAAAGATTGTTCAGCCATTACTTTCCTTTCTTACAAATGTTTTCTTTTCCTACTGTTCTCATTTATAGATATACCTTGACAAATATGGCAACAAGAGAATTTCTTCGGGTTCAAGTTAAACACAAGAGAATAATTGAATTGTCATTGTTAGGGACCAATAAGTGTGTTTGCTCAATTAAAGTGACAGAATGTAAATAATTCTAACCTTTTCTGCTAATGCAGGAAGAAGGCCAAAATTGATGACAATTTTGCATTTCAATTTTTGTGAACATCTTTTTTATTATTAAATTAGATTTTGAAGGGAGAAAGAATTTTAACAGCACCAATTTTGGAAACTCTTTTGTTACTCACAGCCATCTTTCCCACAACATTAATTTCTCCTTAGACTCCAGGATGGTCTGTTCATTCTCTGGGGTGGAGTTGCTTGACTTTTCTTCCCTATAAAATCTTACCATGCACTGAGTTAGTTGCACCACTGCTTTCTAAGAACCTGATTGTAGAGAAATCAGCAATCCTGGAGAGTTGGAGAGAAGAAAAGATTTATTTCTATGTATCTATATGCAATAGAATGCAATAGAATTTTCAGATGCCAGAACAGGGTTGGGTGAAGAATGCTAATTCTCTCCCTAGGGCCTTCAAGTCTCTTGCCTGGGCTGGATGCTGCAGCTTAATTTTGTTTTATGGTGACTTAGTCATTCTGATGTCCCCATCTCCATTTGACCCAATTCATGGTGTTTGTAGGAAGAGTATAATAACAGTTATGGCATATTTACCTGGTTCTGTTGTTCAGTGTTCATATGATATTTTAGCTGCAGTCAAACCAGTGCTGTAACAATCAATATGAGAAATACTACCAGTTATCGTAGCCAAGCCAATAGAATTAGGGATAAAAATACAAAAGAGTATTTATGATTTTGCTTACAACTTATTATTGTAGGGAAAATTGTGTTTCTCTTTTATAATTCAGAAGCACCAGCAAGAGTGATGTTTAGAAGCAAAGTTCAATCCAAGCAAATCTAGAAGCTTGGATTTCGTGAGACCATTTTCTTTTTTGCCCTTTTCTTAAATGAAATTAAAGCTACTTAGTGTGCATTCAAGGGTGATTTCTCAGGAGATAAACATTGAAACAAGAAACACACTTTTAAAATCTAATAAATAAACACTGGGGCAAATCATTCTATTTATAACAATATTGCCTAGAGACTGGATCAATAAATATATAAATATAGAGGGAAACAGCATAAAGATAGAATGTATTCATTAGGTGAAGAAAAATAAAACCAAAACCCTACAAAAACTAAAAAATTGGGAGAAGGTATTGGTGTGGTTTTAATTAAGCAGACCACTATCTATTTGCTCTTTTGTTTTCCTACTTTGGATAGATTATTTGACATCAAACGGACAAAGTTATTTTAAAAATGGAATATGCTGGCCCTGGCTGGTGTAGCTCAGTGGATTGAGCTCGGGCTGGGAACCAAAGTGTCCCAGGTTCGATTCCCAGCCAGGGTACATGCCTGGGTTGCAGGCCATAACCCCCAGCAACTGCACATTGATGTTCCTCTCTCTCTCTATCTCCCTCCCTTCCCTCTCTAAAAATAAATAAATAAAATCTTAAAAAAAATAGAATATGCTTTAGCTTGGAATTGTTGAATATATTAGTTCACCCCTGCATTGCAGTAATATTCAGTGGTTCTTGAAAGTCCTAAGTCTTTCTCATGCTGGGCTCAGAGTTGGTATTAAGGAAGTGCATGATCAGACAAGGGAATGTTTTGGAATGTTGCAGTACATGAAGACCTTATATATTTTCAATCCAACTAGTGTATGAACACTTGATATGTTTTGGTTCTAGATTTTATTCTGACATCTATGGAACTTTCATAAGCCACATAAATGTTCCAGTCTTCTAATATATTAAATTGGTTTTAAATATATTGGTGAGGTAAGTAAAAGGTGTATGGCTATCACACATTCATTTTTAAAATATAATTTATGTACTAACTATGTTTTAGGCTATGTACTAGACACTATTATCAAGTTACCCTTCTTTAATTTATAGTCTCTTAATTAGAATGACAGTTGAACTAACAATTAGGCTATTGTGTCTATACACAATACATTATATATGTGTATATATACACGCATATAAAAATGATCACATTAATAATGTGATAATTACGTATATATATTTTCTATATATGTATACTTTATGTGTAATACATACATGCTTTATTTATATACAGATATATTATATATATTATATACACACACACATACATACAGGGTGGGGCAAAAGTAGGTTTATGTATATCATGGTCAAAGCTGTGTTATAATGGTGTCTGTGAGAGGTCTTCATAAAGGAGGTGATGCTTAATGAGAGTTTGGAAGATCAACAGGAAAGAATGCTGTAAGTGGGGCAGGGAGGACATATGGAAAAGAATGGAGGTGTTTATACTCAGGGGTAGCATGTGCACTGGTGTGAGGAGAACACAGGGAATAAGGGAACTACACTGACACTGGAAAACCAGGCCTTGGGGCTATTCTGGAGTTAAGACTCTTTATTTACTTATTTACTTACTTACTTATTTACTTATTTATTTATTTTTAAGAATTTATTTTTAGAGAGAGGGGAAGGGAGGGAGAGAGGAGAGAAACATTGATATGAGAGAGAAACATCCATCAGCTGCCTCTTGCACGCACCTCAGCGGGGGATTGAACCCATAACCCACGCATATACCCTGACAAGGAATCGAACTTACACTTTGTGGGATGATGCCTGACCAACTGAGCCACACCAGTCAGGCCAAGACTATTTTTGAGACTATGGGTACCCATTGCAGTCTTTTTTCTTCTGTTTTCACTGTAGGCTTTTAAGCAGACATCTCATATTAGCTGTATCTAAAAATGTAGAAATGTCAGTATGCTAATAAAATTCTCATTAGTGGTCATGTCCTATTTGCAAACTTACCTGAGTATCCAAGAAGTTTTTAGATATGAAATAGAGTAATTTACATTATGAACAGACTAACAGATTTGTTAAGGGGCAATTGAATGAGATATTTCATCATCATTTGAGGGTCTAGAAATGTCCTTTGCCTATCTTTAGAAATTGGTTTTAAAGTCAATAAGCTCATTTGGGTGTGAGAATAGTGTCAGGAAAATAATGCACTTAGAACTTCCCTTAGTGTTAACCCTTACAGAGAAATGAGGCTGTTTAAAGGGGGTTATACAGGCATTTTCTCTTGCTTTATGCTAACAGGGAGATAACTGGATGAAATAATCTTTGCTAATTAACAGCAGGAAATTTGATGGCATTTCACTTGAGACCATGAAACAGAAGGGCACTGGCCTGTAAACTTTCCATCTTGGAAACATACTCAATATATATGTTCGTATATGTCAGATAATCTC
This sequence comes from Phyllostomus hastatus, assembly GCF_019186645.2. Classification (NCBI taxonomy): domain Eukaryota; kingdom Metazoa; phylum Chordata; class Mammalia; order Chiroptera; family Phyllostomidae; genus Phyllostomus; species Phyllostomus hastatus. Next base: position 13,336,567 of record NW_025334038.1, read on the forward strand.
TCCAAAATTCCAAAAGTGGGAAAGCTGAGTAAAATGTAGAAAAAGAACATTGAATGCTTAGAGCCAATTAGGTCACTAGGAGTTTAAAATGAAGATTGGATTCTACTGGTTCCATTTTATTGCATTTGTATCTCAGTGTAGTGATTTTTTAATCAAGTGTAACAAACTTGTTTTAGTGCGCTATAGCAAGTGTTTATTGAGTTACTGCGCTTAGCAGAAATATTGAAGAGTTCCTACTCTAAGCATTCATTAAATTATCAGGCTGTTCTTGACATTAAAATTTTCTTAATTTATTTAGCTCAAGGTGTAATTCACATGATTGAAACGAGAGCAGGAAAGAACAGCTCTGGGGGGGGGGTGCAGAAAATATAGAGGCAGGATATTTCAAGAGAAAGTCTTGCATGGAGTAAAGGTTACTCCTGGGGAGTGGGGGTTGGGGGTTGCTTGTGAAGAAATGGGCCTTTTCCATAACATGTGAGTCCTGCTTAATTTTATCTCTTAAAGAGAAAGCATACATTTTCTTCTTTGTGCATTATATTTTATATTTATTCAAAACTAACATAACTGAATTAATGATTTAATACTGTGTGGTACTGAAACTAAAGCACATGGCATCAAGGGAGCAAGATTGTCAAGGAGTAAGAAGTAGATGTGTTTGGAATTTTTCCAATGGTTTTACTAGTAATATCTGAGCTTTCCTAATGCTATTGCACTAACTCCTCAACCCTGAAACACCACATCACTTTTTGCCTGGTTTCTAGCCATTGATGTGTATATCTTTGTCATCCATTAAGCGGTAAAGGCCTTAAAGATCAGTCTTGGGGTCCTTTTTCTTTGTGTTTTTAAGTATCTGTGCCTGGCCTATAAATGGCAAATTGCACATGCTTATGGATTTCAAAATGATAACCTTCTCAAATGAGACAGTGACAATGTTCAGTTTTGGTGAGTTGCTTTGCTTTTGGGGTAGCACAAAGAAAGAAATGTTTTACTGTTGACAAAAGCAAAGTGATCTGCTATCTGGATACAAGCATGCCAAGGCCAGCTGGTCTAGAGGACCTGGAGTGGAATCAGATAAAATAGGAAATATGGGGATCCTAGAGGGGTGGAAATGGTCCATGGGAAAAGACTGGGGAGAAGTGCAGAGGAGGGAAAAACAAGGAGGGCCACTGGACTAGAGAGACCAGTTTGGACTGAAATGATGTCTTTGCCCAGTGTTCTTGGCCCATGACACTAGGTAGTTGATTTTTGAATAATTTCCAGAGTGAAATATACCCTTCTTTTGTTCTTCAGAGAAGACATGATGAAAACCACAAATGATTTAAAACTACTTACTTCCATCAATGTTACTTTTTATTTTTTTAACAGTCTGTGAGGGGTTATGAGACAGTCACAATGACTATGGGCAAGAGATAAGAGAAAATGGGGATTTTGGAGAAAGAGAGATAAAACCAGTGGATTGTGGGGAACATTGTGTTGGTTTGTGAAGGAAAAATATGTGAGCCTAAAGAAAGGGCATGGCTTAGATAAGCGTTTCCGTGAGAGGCACAGAATCCCAGGTGAAGCAAACCATATGAGTAAAGACACAGAGGTGGAAAGTCCTAGACCATGATTAGGGTGAAATCAGTCAACATGTTGCACCTGAGTTGGGGTGGATGAAGGTAAGTGCTATGGACTTAGGGCAGCAGTAGAATTCCATGGTCTTGGGCCTGCTGATGGTCAGATCATGAGATGGTGGGACTGAATTATTCCACTCCTCATCCCTGTCCAACAGTGAGCTCCAACAAGACTGAACATTTTCTTTCATACTCTGGTCAGCCAGTCTCTGTCTGACCATTGACCACCATCCTAAGATCTCCATCATTTTCCCACACCCTGACATACTTAATTCTTGACTCAGACCTATTACCTTGATAACTGATACCCTACTTAGAAACTGTTTCTTCTAGGAACCCAGGTGACAACATAGGATCTCTTTGGTTCAGCCATTGAAGCACGTTATTTCAATGCATTATAATTGCTTGTTTGTTTGCCCTGTTAACTGGGCTACTGGGCACAGCCGAAGAGGTTAGGGACCACATCTCTGTTGTTCACCATCGTTTCCCCAGCAATTAGCATGGTATCTAGCACATAAAAGATGCTTGTATTGAATTCAAGGCTTTGCCCCTTCTCTATTTCTTTTACCATCTTTTTTTCTTTCTCCTGGTTGATTCTCTGCAAGCATGCACTTACCAGTCCACTTTCAGACTTGGATGAAACACCATATTATGGTGCATGGGATCAAGCTTGAGTAGCAGCTGAGGAGTTGGATGTTGCAGCCTTGAAAACAGAACCTGGAAGTACAGGAGACTCAGCTTCTTGAGGACTAAAATTTCACCAAAAATATGATTTAGGAGAGAGCTAGGCTCTTCCTAGAGCACCTGTATGTTATGCCAGTATATTCTTGCAGCCCTTCCAGAGAAATATATGTTCCAAATACACAAATCTGCTATATGTCTTTATGGTTTAATGTGAAAAGTTTAGTCAGCACAATAACACAGTGCAGAGCCCCACATTCTTTTTTTCTTAATTTTAGTTGTTCAAGTACTGTTTTCTTTTTACTCCCATCCCACTGCACCCCCGCAGTTCTCCCTAACTCCCTCCCATTTCCACCCCTACCCTAGTTTTTGTCCATGTGTCCTTTATACTTGTTCCTGTAAACCCTTCCCCTTTTCCCCTGAAATTCCCTCCCCTTGCCCCTCTGGTCACTGTCAGCCTGTCCTGTATTTCAGTGTCTTTGGTTATATTTTGCTTGTTTGTTTGTTTTGTTGTTTAGGTTCCTGTTAAAGGTGAGAACATATGGTATTGGTATTTGTCTTTCACTGCCTGGCTTATTTCGCTTAGCATAATTCCTTCCAGTTCCATCCATGCTGTGGCAAAGGGTAGGAGCTCCTTCTTTCTTTCTGCTGCATAGAATTCCATTGTGTAAAGGTACCATAGTTTTTTGATCCATTCCTTTGCTGATGGGCACATAGGTTGCTTCCAGCACTTGGCTACTGTAAATTGTGCTACTATGAACATCGGGGTGCATAGGTTCTTTTGTACTGGTGTTTTAGTGTTCTTAGGATATAGTCCCAGCAGTGGAATTGCAGGATCAAAAGGCAGATCCATTTCTAGTTTTCTGAGGAAGTTCCATACTGCTTTCCATAGTGGTTGTACCAGTCTGCAATCCCCCCAACAGTGCACTAGGGTCCCTTTTTCTTCACAACCTCTCCAACACTTGTTGTTTGTTGCTTTGTTTATGATGGCCATTCTGACCAGTGTGAAGTAGTATCTCATTGAGGTTTTAATTTGAATCTGTCTGATAGCTAGTGATACTGAGCATCTTTTCATGTGTCTCTGGATCCTCTGTATGTCCTCCCTGGAGAAGTGTCTGTTCAAGTCCTTTGCCCTATTTTTAATTGGGTGCTTGTCTTCTTAGAATGGAGTCATGTAAGTTCTTTATATATTTTGGAGATTAAACCCTTGTCTGAGGTATCATTGGCAAATATGTTTTCCCATATGGTTGGTTCTCTTTTTATTTTAATACTATTTTCTTTAGCCATGCAGAAGCTTTTGATTTTGATGAGATCCCATTTGTTTATTGTTTCCTTTATATTCCTTCCTCTACGGGACATATCAGTGAAAACGTTGCTGCTTAAAATATCTGAGATTTTCTTGCCTATGTTCTCCTCTAGGACTTTAATGGTGTCACTTATATTTAAATCTTTTATCCACCTTGAATTTATGTTTGTGTATGGTGTAAGTTGATGCTCGAGTTTCTTTTTTTTTTTGCACGTAGCTTTCCAGTTCTCTCAACACCATTTGTTGACGAGGCTATTTTTACTCTCCATTTTATGTTGCTGCCCCCTTTGCCAAACATTAATTGACCATAGAGACTTGGGTTTATTTCTGGGCTCTCTGTTCTGTTCCACTGGTCCATGTGCCTATTTTTACGCCAGTGCCAGGCTGTTTTGATTACAGTGGCCTTGTAATACAGTTTGGTATCAGGTATTGTGATCTCTCTTGCTTTGCTCTTCTTTTTGCAGCAGTTGTTCAGGGTCATTTATGGTTCCATATAAATTTTTGAAGTGTTTGTTCTATGTCTGTGAAATATGCCATTGGTACTTTAATAGGTATTGCATTGAGTCCATAAATTGCTTTGGGTATTATGGACATTTTGATGATGTTAATTCTTCCAATCCATTAACATGGTTTATGTTTCCATTTGTTTGTCTCTTCCTTGATTTCTTTCTTCAGTGTTGTGTAGATTTCTGCATACATGTCTTTTACCTCTTTGGTTAGGTTTATTCCTAGATATTTTATTTTCCTTCTTGTTATATCAAATGGGATTTTTTTTCTTGATTTCTGTTTCTGCTGTTTCATTGTTGGTATACAAAAATGCCTTTGATTTCTGGATATTGACTTTGTATCCCGCTGTTTTGCCAAATTCATTTATTAGGTTGAGCAGTTTTTTGGTGGAGTCTATAGGATTTTCTATGTACACTATCATGTCATCTGCAAACAATGACAATTTGGTTTCCTCCTTTCTGATTTGGATGCCTTTTGTTTCCTTTTCTTGTTTGATCGCTGTGGCTAAAACTGCCAATACTATATTGAATAGAAGTGGTGAAAGCGGACAACCTTGTTTTGCTCCTGATCTTAGTGGAAAAGATTTTAGTTTTTGCTCATTGAGTATGATGTTGGCTGTAGGTCTCTCATATATGGCCTTTATTATGTTGAGGAATGCTCCCTCTATTCCCACTTTGCTGAGTGTTTTTATCATAAATGGGTATTGTACCTTATCAAATGCTTTTTCTGCATCTATTGATATGATCATGTGGTTTTTGTCTTTGCTTTTGTTTATGTAATGTATTACATTTACTAATTTGTGCATGTTTAACCATCCTTGCATCCCTGCTATGAATCCCACTTAATCATGGTGTATGATCCTTTTAATGTATTGTTGGATGTGGTTTGCCAATATTTTGTTGAGGATTTTAGCATCTATGTTCATCAGCAATATTGGCCTGAAGTTTCTTTGTTGTGTCTTTAACTGGTTTTGGGATTGGGATGATGATGGCCTCATAAAAAGAGTTTGGGAATCTTCTATCATTTTGGATTTTTTGGAATAGTCTGTGAAGGATAAGGGTTAGCTCTTCCTTAAATGCTTTGTAGAATTCCCCTGTGAAACCATTCAGTCCAAGGCTTTTGTGTGTCTGGAGTTTTTTGATTACTGCTTCAGTGTTTTCTGCTGTTATTGGTCTGTTCAGGCTTTCTGCTTCGTCTTCATTGAGTTTTGGGAGATTATGTTTTTCTAGAAATTTTGTCAATTTCACCTAGGTTTTCAAATTTCTTGGCCTACAGTTCTTCATAGTAATTTCTTACAATCTTTTGTATTTCTGTAGTGTCAGTGTAATCTCTTCTCTTTCATTTCTGATTGTGTTTATTTGGGTCTTCTCTCTTTTTTTCTTGATGAGTCTGCTTAAAGGCTTGTTGATTTTGTTTATCTTTTCAAAGAACCAGCTTCTGGATTCATTGATCCTTAGAATTGTGCTTTTAGTCTCTATGACATTTAATTTTGCTCTGATCTGAGTTATTTCCTTCCTTCTTGCTCTGGACTGTCTTTGTTGTTGTTCCTTGAGTTCTTATAGGCATAGAGATAGGTTACTTGAAATGTTTCTATCTTTTTTGGGTAGGCTTGTATCACTATGAACTTCCCTCTCCAGACTGCCTTCACTATGTCCCATGAGTTTTGGGTTGTTGTGAGTTAATTTTCATTTGTTTTCAGAAACTTTTTGATTTCTTCCCTAATTTCATTCTTGACCCATTCATTGTTTAATATCATGCTATTCAATCTCCATGATTTTGAGGGTTTTGGGTTTTTTCCCTTGGGGTTGTTTTATAGTCTGAGTCCCTTGTGGTTGAACAAACTGCCTGGTACAATTTCAATTTCCTTGAATTTGTTGAGGCTTGCTTTGTGTCCTATCATGTGGTCTATCTTTGAAAATGTTCTGTGTGCATTTGAAAAGAATGTGTATTTAGCTTCTTTGGGATGAAGGGCTCTACCTACATATCAGTTAAGTCCATTTGATCTAGGGCATTATTGAATGCCACAATATCTTTGTTGATATTTTGTTTGGAAGATCTGTCCATTTTTGACAGTGGAGTGTTAAAAATCCCCTACTATAATTGTGTTGCTGTCAATATCTTTCTTGAAGTCCTCTAAGATTTTCTTTATGTATTTGGGTCTTCCTATGTTTGGTGCATATAGATTTACAATGTTTATGTCTTCTTGGTGGATTCTTCCCTTGAGTATTATGTAGTGACCATCTGGGTCTCTCTTTATGGCCCTTTTTTTTTGAAGTCTATTTTGTCTGATATGAGTATTGCTACCCCAGGTTTGTTTGCTTGTTTGTTTGTTTTCCTTTCTGTTTGCTTGGAAAATTTGTTTCCAGCCCTTCGGTTTCAGTCTGTGTAGGTCTTTTGTCCTGAGGTGGGTCTCTTGTAAGCAGCGTATGTGTGGGTCATGCTTTCTTATCCATTCAGCTATTCTATGTCTTTTGATTGGAGCATTTAATCCATTTACATTTAAGGTTATTATTGATAGATACTTATTTATTGCCATTTTTGTACCTGTGTTTCTCTCTCTCTCTCTCTCTCCTTCTTTCTCTCTCTTTCTCTTCCTTCCTTTCCTTAAAAAGTCCCTTTAGCATCTCTTGAAGAGCTGTTTTGCTGGAGGTGTATTCTTTTAGACTTCTTTTGTCTGCAAAGCTCCTTATTTTGCCTTCTATCTTGATTGAGAGTCTTGCTGGGTAAAGTAGCCTTAGTTGCAGGCCTCTGGTTCTCATTACTTGGAATATTTCTTGCCATTCTCTTCTGTCTTAGAGTGTTTCCATTGAGAAGTCAGCTGCTAACCTTACTGGGGATCCCTTGTATGGTACTTTCTGTTTCTCCCTTGCTGCCTTTAAGATTCTCTCTCTGTCTTGGAATTTTACCATTTTAATTATGATGTGTCTTGAAGTGGGCCTCTTTGGGTTCCTCTTGATTGGAACTCTCTGTGTTTCCTGGATTTGTGTGACTTTTTCTCTCATCAAATTAGGGAAGTTTCCCATCATTACTTTTTCAAATAGGTTTTCTATCACTTGCTCTTCTTCTTCTCCTTCTGGTACCCCTATTATATGGATATTATTATGTTTCATATTGCCCTGCATTTCTCTTAATCCCTCTTTATTCTTTCTGAGCCTCTTTTCCTTTTCTTGCTCTTTCTGGGTGTTTTGTTCTACTTTGTCCTCCAGCTCACTGATTTGATCTTCTGCTTCATCGATCCCGCTTTTGATTCTTTCTACTGTGTTCTTCAGTTCAGAAATTGTATTTTTCATTTCCTCTTGGCCCTTGTTGATAGTTTCTATTTCCTTTTTCATGTTGATATAGTTCGCAGTGAGTTCATTGCAGTTTCCCTTTTGTTTCTGGTAATTCATTGTGAGCTCATTGAGCTCGTTGAACTCAATATCTGATGGTTGAGTTGCCTCTATTTCATTTAGTATTCTTTCTGAGGCTTCCTCCTTTCCTTTCATTTGGGGATTATTTCTTTGACTCCCCATTGTTTGTGAGACTCTTCTTGTTAGCCTCATCTTCTTAAATTGATCTGTTCTGGCTCCCTGAGTTTATGGTGTGAACTTCTGTGGTAGAATACCTGTGAGATTGAGTGATGCAGTCTCCTTGATCTCCCAAGCTCACTGGTCTTCAGCTATCATTTACATTTGCTCTGTGTTTGGTTTTGGGTTTGCTTGTTGTTGGGTCTTTCTTTGGTGGTTCCTTCCCACCAGCTGGTTAAATCAGGGTCACTCTGTCCACTACCTGTTGTATTTTGTTGTGCTGGTGAGGGCAGGTTGTGTTCAAGCTGGTTCTTCCATGTGTACAAGGTTTTGAGGATTCTCTCTTGCTCTTGTTCAGTTGTTTTTACTGGGTAGTTTCTCCACTATCTAGTTGTACTTCTGGATAGGTCCTGGATTGAGGTTTATGTGATTTTCACTCTCTCCTTCACCTTCTTGTTGTTATCTGTTGGTGGTTCCTTTGTTGTTGTTTTTTTTCTTCCCGTGAGTATCCTGGTGTTCACCACTTCCACCTACTCTTTTTTGTGATCAGGTGGAGGGAGAAGGCAAAATGGTTTAAGACAGCAAGAGAGTATTCTATGATATTTACAGTAGAGAAAAGATAGGAGATCCTTTGGCTATGTGTACTGTTAATAGCAATCTTCCACCTAACTTGCCACTTTTTAGGAAGGATGGAAGGAAGATAAGAGTCTTGTTGGGGAGGGAAGGATTGTGAGTTGGATCTAGAAAGCAGTGAGGTTGTGGGAGGTCAGATTCTGAGGTGAGGTGAGAGTAATGGATAGTAAATAGGTGTAGTGTGTGAGAGAATAGAGTTAACCACTACAGTAATAGAGTTCAGAAACCCGTGAAGTGGGCTAAGATCTGAAAGGGATGTTGTGAAATATTTACAATTGTATGGAACAGCTATTATTTACAGTAACATTAGAGCAACAATCATATGACAGAATCTATGTGATATTGATAACAAGAATAGGGAGTACAGGATGTTGAGTAGTGTGCTAATGGAATAGAAGTGAAGTGAAGGACAGTAAATTAGCAATACACTATGAAAGACAGAACAGGGAAAACCTGTCAAATGATATAATATAACCAGCCAAGAAACAAAGAATATACAGAAAGAAGAGGAATACAAAAATACTATTAAAATAAAAGATGGAAGAATAATGAAAAAAATAATAATACAAATATGCAATAACTTGCAGGTTTTCTTTAAAAGCAAAGTGAAATTTGTCTCACTGTCTCAGCTGTTAGGATGCCCCCTCTTTGGGTCCAACTCTGGTCTTTTCACACTTCCAGTTTTGTTTTGTTTTTTTGTCTCACTTGTGGGTATTTTAAAAAAAAAGGAAGAAGGAAGGAGGAAAAGATAAAAGTGGAAAGAAAGGAACAAGGAATAAAACAAGAAATAAGGAAAGAGCAAAAAGGAATTGAAAGGTAAAAAACGAAAATTAAAACATAAAAAATTAGGTTAAAAAATTTTTTAAGCCTCTTGTTCGTTTCAAAGTAGCCAAACTGGTTTTTCTGGTCTTTCTGGCTGCAGCAAGCTGAGGGGCTATTGGTATGGCTTTTCTCCCTTCCGGATGTGCACTAAGTCAGCCTTGTGCACACTCTCCCCAGAGCTAGCCTGGTGCCTCTCCCTGGCGCCTTGGGTGTGGGATCCAGGCCTTCCTGAGAGCGCACTTTCCCTGGGATTACTGCTATGGGCTGGGGTGCAGGTGTGCACACACTCAGCCAGGCTGCCTCGGTCCCGTGGGTTTGGGTGCACACCCTTCCCAGTGCTATCGGGGTGCACAGGGCCTTATGTGCAACCTTCCACATGGCCTCGGGATCACTGCCTGGCTGGGTGGAGAGGAGGCCGGAGAGGCTGCTGCAGGAGAATTTCCTAAACAGTGTCTCTCTTTTCACTTTTTCTTTTTGAGAAATTCCTTCTATTGAAGTCTGCCGCTCTGTACAGCAGTCTGGCCTCTCCACAGCCCAATTCTCCAGCCAGACCTGTGACTATCGGCGTCAGGGCCCCTCCCTGTGTGACTCTCAACTCTCCCCAACCAGTGTCCACAGACTCTATGGGGGCTCACAGACCCTGCGTGTTTGCCACTTAGTCCTTATTCCCCTTTCTGCGACTTGAAGCAGCCAGGTCTCTTACAGTGCTGCTCAGACCTTGTTTGGCCAGGGAGGGAGCAGTTGCCCTGGCTCTCTCCCAAGGACTCTATGGCAGACCTGGCAAGTGCTGGGCCTGGGGCTGCAGCCTCCCTGGTCCTTGCACTGGTCCCTGGGACCTTATTGTCCTGAAGCACTCTCCTTACTATCTGGTTTTTCAGTGTCCGCTACAACTTTTGGTCTCTTATTTTCATATATGCTGGGGTACTGTTGGCTTTTTTTCTGTTCCTCCATAGCTCTGTTAGGTTTTTCTCCCATGTGTAGGGAGAAGTGGAATCTTCTCCCTCCTACCTCGCTACCATCTTCCTCCTAGACCCAGAGCCTCACATCCTTACTTTACTCCTGCTGTTTTCTCCCTAACACTGCCTGCTGGCTGAGTGACATGCAAATAAAGTATTAACAGCTTGATTCTCATTGTAGGCTCTGTTTTCTAGGGTACATCAGCTATAATAAAGCTCAATGACCTATGTGTCAAAACTAAAAATGAGAGGTAGTTTTCCAGAATTTATTATAATAGTCTACATGAGACCTAGTATGAGCTTTTCCCAGTTTATTTTTCTTCTCTTTTTATTTTCAACCTAATTTTTCCTCTTCTTCTGTTTCCTTTTCCTTATCATGCAATTCTTAAAATTTTTTCCTTTTGTCTTTCTTTTCCTCTTTAAAAAAAATCTGTCATAAATCTTCAGCAAGGACAATTAAGAACTGTGGTAGATTTCCCTGTAAGTAGCACATTCCCTGGCACAAGATAGTATGAGCTCAATAGGTATTTCTTGAACTAATGAATGTAATCTCCCACATAGAGTCTTGCCTGTCAGTTTTAGGCTTTTCTTTTCACTTTGGGACAACTTTTCTCTTGATTTCAATTGCCCACATCCACCTGCACTTCATTAATGGACAGTTAAGTTCTCCCTTCCAGACTAGAAGATTACATTTGGAAAAGTGTGCCAAGACTGGGGCATTTACTGTGTTTAGTTGGGTATCTCACTAAACTTCATTTTGTCATCTGGATTAGATTTTTCTGGAGCACCAAGCCAAAAGGTAATGAGGTTCTTCTTGGCAGTGTAGTTTCTGAAACAAACTTATTCCTTCCAAATCTATTTTTCCAGCCTTGTTGAGTATGTAAATGCCCTGGCAAGTAAGACACAAAAGTAATATCTGTTTATTGTCCAAATTTTTTTGCATGAATGTTTTGCATGTTACTTACCAACTTATTCTAGTATTTAACATTTTTCTCCATTCTGTAGTTTTAACTTCTTATCAATTTCTGCCTCAGAGAGAAGACTCAGTAAGACCTATATGTGCTTAAGAATGATTCAATTACTCCTATGTCTTTTGGCCATTTTTTTGGCATCATGGGGAGGAGAATCAATTCCCACATCAAGAGAAAACCTGCAAAATGAACTAAATTGTGATGCTAATACTAAGATGCTATATGTCTCCATGTAGAATGTATTATTGTAGATTATTTTATTATTTTAAGATCTGTTTTCCAAAGGCTTCAGTTGTATCTGCTCTTGATAAAATATACCCAAGTTATCCCAATTTTTTCTAGGCTTGGAGGTCAGAATTGTAAATAGCTTCATCTATTTGAATAATCTATAGCATTTTACTTTAAAAATGTTATTATTGATTTTAGGGAGAGAGAAGAAGAGAGACAGAGGAGAGAGAGAGAGAAAGAAACATGGATTTGTTGTTCCACTTATTTATGCATTCATTGGTTGATTGTTGTATATGCCCTGACCAGGCATCAAACCTGCAACCTTTGTATGTGGGGATGACTCTAACCAGCTGAACTACCTGGCCAGGGCACCTGTAGCATTTTAAATTCAGTGTTCCCAATATTGGACTCTATATTATCCTACTCAACCCCATTTCAGGTTCCTCTCCAGGGTTCCATAGTTCAGGAATTTGTTCCTCTTCCAGCCCAGTGCTCATGCTAGAAACCTGGGCTATGTCCTTAATGTTTTACTGTCATTTGTTTCTTGGCCCACATTTAATCTATCACCAAATTCTGTTCATTCTACTTATTCTATGTTTATTTCATTTATTTATTTCCATCCATCTTCTAGCATTCCCTTCTAGCATTATTTCCCATATGAACTCCTAGCATGGGTTTCTTACTGATTTTCCTCCTTCTACTCTGACTCCTAAATAGAGCAGGGCATGTTTCATGTGGCTCAGCACATGGGCTCTGCTTTTCCTAGTTTATTTTTCTTCTCTTTTTTATTATCAACTTCATTTTTCCTCTTCTTCTATATTTCCTCTTCCTCATCATGCAATTTTAAAATTTTTTTCCCTTTATTCAAATTCTTACTCTGTAACTTATAAGCTGCGTAACTTTGGAGAAGTTAATTAATCCTTTACCATCAATTTCTCATCTGTAAAATGGAGATAATGAGAATTCCTAGCTCATAGGAGTGCTGTAAGATTAAATAAACACACACACACACACACACACACACACACACACCAGCTAAATCAGAGCTTTATACAGAAAGCACTTGATAATAATTAGCTATTATTACTTTTCTTCTCCAAACTCCTGCCAAAGCAACCTTCCAGGAAAGCTTACCTGAGCTTATCCCCGTGAGAAATGACTTCAAAGGCTTCCTCTGAATTAAAACCTTTTTTTATATCACTCTGAGAGCCATATATGATCTGGCTCTTGCCTACCTCCTGAGCTTCAGCTTACTCCACTGTCCATCCCTTTCATTCTATTTCAGCCATACTGTGTGGCCTCAGTCAATTTAGTTGACCTTTCTGTCCTTGAGTTTCCATCTTGTGACCAGAGCTAACATCACATCACTGGGGCAGCACAGAGTATGAGAATCGGGGACCCAGAGCCAAAATATCTTGACTCTGAACTGACTCACTTGTACAGTCCATTGCAGAGACTAGCCATTGTATGCCAGTCTCAGTGTAAAGGAGTGAGGATAGGGAGATTAGGGGTCCTTGGAAAATACAAGTCCTACTAGGCAGCCATTTGTTAGCAATAACTATACACTTTGGAAGGGAAGTAGTGTGATTTGAACCCTTATATCAAATTCTATTTCTGCTGTAACAAGTTACCAGAAATTTAATGACTCCAAACAACACAAATATATTATCTCACAGTTTTGGAGGCCAGAAGTCCAAAATGTTTCTCACTGGGCTAAAATCAAGGCATTAGCAAGGCTTTATTCCTTGGGGAGGCTCCAGGGCGGAATCTTTCCTTGCTTTTTCCAGCTTTGAGAAGCTGCCTGCATTTCTTGGCTCATGACTCCTAAATCTGTCTTCAAAATCAGCAACCTAACTTCTTCAAAGTTCTTTTTGACTGTGATTCTCATGACTCTTGTCCACATAAGGACCCTTGTGAATAAGTTAGGCCTACCTGGATAAGACAGGTAATCTCCTCATCTAAGTCAGTTAATTAGCAATCTCAGTTCTGTACAACCTTAATTTCCTTTTGTCATGTAACCTAACATATTCACAGGTAGTAGGGGGTTAAGACTTAGACATGTTTGTGTGGTTATTATTTTGCCTATTGAAACCCCTTCTCTTCTATCTGAGAAATAAATAAAAACTTGGAGTATTAAAATTAAATGAGAGGGTAGTTATTATGAATACATGGATTATGTGATGTGAAGTGAAGGGATGCAGAGGCTTAGTTAGTAGAGGCTTTAGTACTTAAGAAATTAGGCTCTCAAGTGGGGGTTGCCACTTTTGAGCACGAGCTTCCTCATTCCCTGACTATGTGAGGTTGGTCAAGGCACATGGCCTCTGTGAGCCTCCAGTTTTCTCATCTGTGAAATGGAGGTAACCAGAGAATTGTCAGGATTAAAGAGACAATTTTTATTTGAAGGAGAAAAAAATCAGAGCACAGTAGCTGATACATAGTAAATACTCAATAAGTATAAGGTGGTGTTTTATTTTATCTTTTTAGACACTAAAGGCTTTGTTTTTTGGTGAATTCCCCCATTCATTGAGGCCTTTATGCAGACTAGACACTATATCGAATGCCATCAGAATAGAGGGATGAACAAACCAATCTTTAGTACCAGGAAGTCAAAGCCAATTTGAATAGAGAAACATAAAACAAATTATGTTGGTATAATATGGTGAATATTCTAGGTGTGTAAAAAAAGTATTTTTCAAATTCCAGATTAAACAAGTACAATAACCTAGAAGAGACAAAGAGTATATATTTTTTAAAGATTTATTTATTTATTTGTTTGTTTGTTTGTTTATTTATTTTTAGAGAGGGAAGGAAGGGAGATAAAGAGAGAGAGAGAAACATCAATGTGCAGTTGCTGGGGGTTATGGCCTGCAACCCAGGCATGTACCCTGGCTGGGAATTGAACCTGTGACACTTTGGTTCACAGCCCGCGCTCAATCCACTGAGCTATGCCAGCCAGGGCAGAGTATGTATTTTAAAGTTACTATTAAAAAACAAATACTTCAGTTTTCTCATCTGTTAAAAGAAGAAGTTGGAATATGATCTAATGGCAAAGTTTCTTTCATTAAAAAGTTATGTGGTCTGTTCTTTCTGAGAAGAGGTAAAGTTAAAAATATTTAACAGCCAGTAGGGCATGGTCCAGGCACTGGCCTGGACACTTAACTTCCCTATCTGGTGAGGCATCTGTTCAAGGGGTTACTACTTAAGGTTTGTATTGGCTAATCTCTCTTTGAGATTAGTCAACCACTGAGAACAGGACATACTCTATAAATTCATTTTTTAATTTTTTAAAAAATATATATTTTATTGATTATGCTATTACAGTTGTCCCATTTCCTCCCTTTTATTCCCCTCCACCCTGCACACCCTCTCCCACCCATCTCCTCCCTTCCCACCACTTGGGTTATGTCCATAGGTCATACATATAAGTTCTTTGGCTTCTACATTTCCTATAGTATTTTTAATCTCCCACTGTCTATTTTATGCCTACCACTTATTATTATTCCCTGTACTTTTTCCACAGTTCTCCCCCACCTCGTCATTTATAACCCTCCATGTGATCTCCATTTCTGTGATTCTGTTCCTATTCTAGTTGTTTGCTTAGTTTGTTTTTGTTTTTTTAATGTTCAGTTGTTGATAGTTGTTTGTTGTCATTTTACTATTCATATTTTTTATCATCTTCTCTTTCTTAGGTAAGTCTCTTTAACATTTCATATAATAAGGGCTTGGTGGTGATGAACTCCTTTAACTTGACCTTATCTGGGGAGCACTTTACCTGCCCTTCCATTCTACATGATAGCTTTGCTGGATAGAGTAATCTTGGATGGAGGTCCTCTCCTTTCATGACTTGGAATAATTCTTTCCAGCCCCTTCTTGCCTGCAAGATTTCTTTTGAGAAATCAGCTGATAGTCTTATGGCAACTCCTTTGTAGGTAACTGTCTCCTTTTCTGTTGTTGCTTTTAGGATTCTCTCCTTATCTTTAATCTTGGTTAATGTAATTATGATGTGACTTGGTGTGTACTTCCTTGGGTCCAACTTCTTTGGGACTCTCTGAGCTTCCTGGACTTCCTGGAAGTCTATTTCCTTTGCCAGATTCTAGAAGTTCTCCTTCATTATGCTTTCAAATGAGTTTTCAGTTTCTTGCTCTTCCTCCTCTCCTTCTGGTACCCCTATGATTTGGATGTTGGAACATTTAAAGATGTCCCAGAGGTTCCTAAGCCTCTCCTCATTTTTTCTGAATTCTTGTTTCTTCATTCTGTTCTGGTTGAATGTTTCTTTCTTCTTTCTGCTCCAAACTGTTGATTTGAGTCCTGGTTTCCTTCCCATCACTGTTGGTTTCCTGTACATTTTCCTTTATTTCACTTTTCATAGCCTTCACTTTTTCCTCTAGTTTGCAACCATACTCAATCAATTCTGTGAGCATCCTTATTACCAGTGTTTTGAACTGTACATCCGATAGGTTGGCTATTTCTTTGTCACTTAGTTGAATTTTTTTCTGGAGCTTTGGTCTGTTTTTTTTTACTTGGGCTTTTTTTGTTTGTTTGTTTTCACATGCCTGCTACTTGTAAGAGGTGGAGCATTAGGTGTTCACCAGGGCAGGGCAACCCACATCACTGTGTTCTTGCGCTGTAGGTGGGAGAGGGGTCAGAGAGGAAACAATGTTGCTTATTCAGCTCTCTGCCAACTTTCAGTCACTTCCTCTGCTATCCACAAGCAAATTGGGCCCTTCTGGTGCTGATTCCCAGGTGGGTAGATTTGTATATGTTTTAGGACCCTGTGGGTTTCTGCAATGAGCTCACCTGTGAGTCTGGGAGTTCCTTTTTGCCACTGCAACACCCACAGGTTTTTTTTAGTCATAGGTTTTGAGCCTGTATTTCCCCCCACTGGAACCCTGGGTTGTGTGGTTTGTCTCACTTCCTAGTTGTTTCTCCTGGTTTATCTGCACACAAATGTGAAACTTCCAGGTCCACCAGTCACCCCCTTGCCTGGTCTCCTGTCCTCCAACTTGCCAAGAGTCCTCTCTGCTCTGCTGCCCATCTCCACCCCTCCTACTGGTCTGGATGAATATTTCTTTTTTAACTCCTCGGTTGTCAGTCTTCCATATAGTTCAATTTTCTGTTAGTTCAGGTTGTTTTTTGTTTTTAAATTTGTTGTAGTCCTTCTCTTGGTTGCATGAGGAGGCACAGTGTGTCTACCTATGCCTCCATCTTGGCTAGAAGTCACCTATAAGTTCTCTATGAATACTCCAGATTCTATTGCTAATAATTTTGGCACTTCCCTCACAATTTGGGAATTGGGTACGTCATCATTCCATTGAAAGTGCCCCAGTTGATTTTAATGGAAGGGGTCCACAGACCATGACTTAAGCATGCTATTGCAACACTTTAACAAAAAAAATGGTAGATGTGAGGACTTTGGAATGACAAATAGAACATATAATAAAATTTTTGATGTTTGCAAAGAACTTCCCAGGGTTGTTTAGTTACTTAATTGAAATGACCAGTAATAAAATTACTGTCCAAGATTTCTTAGCACAGAAACAGAGAGTTGTATTCAGGGCAAACAATTCTAAAAGAATCATGAAGAGTCATTGGAGGAAGAGCTACTTGTAGACTCTAATGTGAATAACTTTCATTCACACATATCAAGAGCTATGAACGCTCTCAGATATAGCATGTTATACTGCAACTCTTTCACAGATACTGGCAGAAGACATGAGACCCCTTGATCAGAGGTCACTTTGTTACTCACAGAAATGTCAGCCAGAATATCATCATTTGTACTAGCTTCTTAAGCCATAGTTGCCACAGTACAACACACAGGGGCCATGTGATGCCTGCACACACAGAGTTGTGTGCCAGGAGGGAGACACTGAGCTTTAGAAACCCTGATCTCTTATAAGGAGGCTGGTTGCAAACAGGCATAACCTTTTCCACTTGGAGTGACATTCTCTTGCAAGGCTATTTGCTATATAAACATCCTTGAAAAGTTAGCCTGGAAAAAAAGCTACCAGCATCTCGGGTCACACATCATTCAGAAATATGACAGTTCTATGGAGAAATTATCTCACAAGAATAGCCACCTCCATGTGTACACACACATACACATTGGTTAATTTGTTCCTTTTCATTAAAAAAGGTAACTAAAATAATTGTTTACGAGCATAGTGAGTGAACTCCTGGTTTTCCAATTACAATAAGAAAATAGTATCTTCACTATATAAAAAAATAAAGTGCTTATGTTTTTGAACATCTTTGATCAGCTAAAAGCAACTTCATATTTTGATATCCCACCTTATGGTGTTAATTCAGAGAAGGATATTATTATAGCACCCCCCCACCATGCCAAAAAACAAAACAAAATAAAAACCAGGAGCAACAAATGCTTTTATTTAGAAAATTATCTCTATTAGAAATTGCAGCATTCACACTGTTTTTGGGAAATGTGTTTCATTTCCCTGAATCAAATAGATATTGAAGAGGTATCAGGCTGTTGATGTGTAGTTTTATCCAACACACCATGAGAAGAATCTATTAAAGATAAAGAAATAAATATGTAACAGATTAGCTTCTCCTGTAGAAATTTTTGAGATGTGAAATTTAAAGTGATTTTGCCCAAACTGTTGTTTAGTAGAGCTAATATTCTGGAGATTCTACTCTAGACAATTAAGGGTTTTTATCTATAAGTTTCATCCTGTTAATCTCAAGGTAACAAACATTTACAAAATTATTGTGGAGATTTAAAAATATATATAAAGAAGAGACAGTAGTGATTACTTTTTGATAACATGAAAATATGCAGAAAGAAATACTTAATGGGGACTAAGTAAACAGATTTTTAAATTTTCTCTTTATAATGGAAAATAATACTTAAATTAAGTAGTTACCAGATTTTGGCTTCAGTTTATCCTTTTATAAAGGAAGGAAATAGAATATATTTGTTCTTATCTCATAGGTTTATTAAGTACTAAGAGTAAATATAAATATAAAAATTAGTTATATTCTTAATAAAATTTGTTTACATGTAATGTCTTTTTTGTTGTTGTGTGTAATCTGTTCTTTCACTGAAACAGAATTGATTGGAGACACTACAAGTATATTATTTTCCCAAAATTCTAAACCTGTAATTTTCTTTTCATTAGTATATACTGGCAAATTGGCCAGATTCATTTAGTATTCTTTAGACTAGATAAAGGTGGAAATGATATCTTTAATTTTTAAGACTAATTTTATTAAAATAAACTAATTATTTGCTGATTTAATTGTACTTTATTCTTCTGTTTAGGCTTATAATACCCTATTATTTGAAGCAAGGTTTTTAAAAATTAAATTTTGGGACTGAGCAGAAATGTAGATATCATGGAAGCAGCAGTTATCAACAAATCTGGTGATACGAATCATCTCTGGTGTTGTTAAATATGTCTTTCCTTGGACTCCTCACCTAAAGATTCTGTTTTAGCATATCTGGTGTGGCCCTCAAAATTTGTATTTAAAATAATAAAAAGGTGATTTTTTATAAATAAAGAAGTTTGGGAAAGATTGACACAATTCAATATTTCTACACTAAAATATGTAAATTGAGACCTGCAACAGTTGAAACTTGCCTGCTTCTCAGAGTTGGTCAGTTGTAGACCTTTGGCCTCTGGGTTAGACTTGTAACACCTCATTTAGTTTTCCATCTATTACTCTGGGATAAAAGCTAATGTGGTTATCAAATATGCATTATCTCCACTTACATTTACAATTTTACCACACTATTTACTCACTCTTCTTATAATTTCTTCCTCAGTAAAGTCAGCAAAAATTCAAGTCCCAGGGACTGGAAAGCAGGCTCGGTATCACCGAGCTCCTAAAGAACTTGGTTCCAAGCAGAAGGACTTTAGATGTCATGGCTAAGTGAGTAGGGAGTATCATTAGCATCAAAGCTTTTCATGACTTACTCACTCTATTTGCTTCTTAGCTATGATTTTATGGATTTCTGTTTTCTGGTTATTCTTATACTAGATAAAAGCCACATGGTGTCTCTTTATGATGCTGCAGAAAACTTACTGTGATAATACTATCAAAGATCCTAACTCATGACTAACTTTGGATATATAGGCAGGTGAGGTTGATTTAAAGGACCTGGATGGGACAGTCCCTTAAAAGACACACCCCCAGTCTTGAACTTTCACGCATGGGTCATTTTTTGTAGTCTTTCATTATAACGGATGCTTAATGAATTCTAAGCATTTCTTAATGAAGTATGCTTTCTTTTCTGGGGTCACTGACTATTAAAAGCAAGCCTTTGACTTTTTGCCTGGTTTTTTATCACACAGTAGAATCTACCCTCTTTCCCTTTTGGAACAACTACCCAAAATTGGCCTGTTTTCTCCCTATACTTCCATCTCCAAATTTTTCATGTAGCAAGGCCCCAAATTATTTTAAAACATCCTGAAGGGACAGAGTTTCTTGGATAGGTGGGTGAGATTTTAATGGATTTTCTAGTTATTTGGAGTCTGATCTGAACTGCTAGAGCTAATAAAGTAAAAGGGATTCCCCTCTCTGCCATGCTGACAATGTGGGAGGCAATTTTTTTCTCCAGAATAATGCTTCTCAGATTTTAATAAACATGCGTATTTCTTGGGGATCTGTTAAAATGCAGACTGTGATTCAGAGGTCTGGGGTGGAGTGGGGTCCTGTATTTCTAATAAACTCCTAGGAGATGCCTATGCTGTTGCTCCATGGACCATACTTTTAACTGTCAGTTGAAATATGAAAGTCACATGGGTAACTTTAAATTTTCTAGTCCCTGCATTAAAAATGCAAAAAGAAAAAAAGTAAAAATAAATAGGTGAAATTAATTTTTAAAATATATATTGTGTAACATAACATTTCCTAAACATTAGTATTTGAACATGCAGTCATTATAAAAATAATGAAGCTATTTTAAATTCTTTTTGTACTGCTTAAAATTTGTTTATATTTGTATATATTTTATACTTACAGTATGTGTCCCATTGAATAAGCCACATTCCAAGTGCTTAGCCAAGCGCTCTATGTGGCCACATGGCTCCTGGCTACCATACTGGATAGTACAGCTCTAGATCTCGATATTTGAATCTCTCAGAACCTGCAAATAGCAGAAAAAAAACTAATATGTGTTGGTGTTTACTATGTGTGTAACACTGCTATGAGATGTTGGTGCCATATAAATGCTCTAGATGAATCACCTCATAAAATCCTTACTGTACCTCCACACCTTAAGCAACATTATTATCTCCATTAAACAGATGAAGAAAGCAAGATTTTGGTCTAAAGTCACAAAGGCAGGGCCAGGATTTGAACTTAGAAATTGTGACTCAAGCCCATGTTCTCAACCTTGGCCCCAGGGCAGAAAGCCTCCTGAGGGAAGCACATCCTCATGGAATGGGAACAGCAGGGCATGGCCAGGAAAGGTGGACTAGAAGATTTGTTTTGGAGCGATGTGGCCACTGAACTTTAAGGCTGAATTTCAAATCTCCTCTTATGGGGTGCATGCAGTTTACTTATGGTATCATTAAGCCTTTAATTAACTTCTATAGCTTAGTAACAGTAGCCTTCTATTAACAGTGCCTATCAGAATTATGGTTGGAGGGCAATCAAGGAGGATCTGGTTCACACACTTGCAGCAGCAGGCCAAGGTGACAGGTGCCTGGGTCAGCTAGACCATTGGTCCTGAGGATGATGGGAGGATGATTATAATAGGAGGTAAATTAGCATTCTGGGAGAATCCTCAAACTCATTCCCAGGAAACAGAGAATGGTCATGTTGGGTGAAGGCTTGATGATTTTTAGTGTACCAAATGGAAACAGCACAGCTGTAGGCCCTTCTTTCCCATCTCAACAGTGGTTGAGGCATTGAACCTATAGGAGCCACCCTTATCCAAGGGGAGTATGTCCCAAGCACTGTAGTGGATGCCTGAAACAACAGATTGTACTGAAGCCTGTATATACTATGTTTTTTCCTATGCATATATACCTATAATAAAGCTTAACTTAGAAATTAGGCACAGTAAGAACTTAACAACAATAACTAATAATGAAATAGCAAAATTATAACAATATACTGTAATAAAAGTTAAGTGAATGTGGTATCTCTTTCTCTCTCTCAAAATGTCTTATTGTATTGTACTCACCCTTCTGATGATGTGAGATGATACAATGCTGTGTGATGGGATCCAGTGAGGTGCATACTGCCAGCATTGTGACGTGGAGGTAGAGTATGACAAGGGTTACTGAACAAAAAGTACTGTGAAACCTTGAATGAGAGAGCTATTAAGTAACTTAGGGGTGGGGAGCATACACAAGGTGGACATGCTGGGCAAAGGGATGATTCAGGTTCAGGGCAGGAAGGAGCAGGTTGGCTGGAGACTTCATCATGCTACTCAGAATAACACATAATTGAAAACTTATGAATTATTTATTTATGGAACTTTTTATTTAATATTTTCAGTCATGAATGGGGGGTACTACTGTATGTACTTGCTCATCTATTCTGGGTTGAAACTTACCTGGAACAGGTGGATAGTTTTATTGTGAAAGGCAACATGATCTCTGCCTACTTGAGAGTTTTGATCCCCTCTTAACCCAGTTGTTTTTACCCTTTTCATATGTGGACAGGGTTTTAATAATAACAGCAACAAAGCAAGTTTGAAAGGTAAATTACTACATGGTGCCTAAGAATGCAGGCTCTGGCCTGTTCCCTCATAGCTGTGTGATCTGGACAAAGTCACAGACTCACTGTGAACCTCAGGTACTTACTTCTAAGCCTAAAAATAAGGCTAATAATAGCACTGGACTCACAGGCCTATTATAAGCATCATATAAAATAGTAAATACAAAATGCTTTGCTTAGTCCCTCTCACTTGGAAAATACTCAGTACATGTTACCTCTTAAACTATCATTGCCACTTTTACTCTTTTGTGTTATTATTCTGTTTTCCTGAGATGGAAATTTATCCAGTTATTATTCCTATTTTTATTACTTTAAAATGTTTAAAGTGCCCCTTCCCCTCTTTTGGTTCCTTTAGCACTTTTCAGGCCCCATTTATTTCAAGCATTATTTTCAACAACATTATTCTAATGCCACACTAATGCCACTAATCTTTGCTGTTGGCTGTTTCCTTCTTTCTAAGTTTGTGCAAGTCTAAAACATGTGCTCATTGAGAGATCACTGTGCAGCCCCAGAGCCCCCCTCAGAACTGTATTGAATCTTCTTTGGGGTTATTACAATTTGGAAGTCATGATCCCTTTTTGGGGAGCCTACACCTTAAAATGTATTCCTTTTCAAGACCTTTTTTGGAACTTGCATTTCTGAAGTCTGAGGTGCAAGGCTTTCTCAGTGCTGTGTCTCTCACAAACTCTAAAAGAACTTGAAGGGAAGTCTGGAGGAGCAGGACCATTATGGTGGTTCCGTCTTGATCCATCTCCATCTTGGAGCAAGAGCCAGTTTCTGAATGCAATCTGAAAATAGAACTTCAATGAAACAATGTTTTAACAAGAAATGGATGTTTTCCTGGACATTGAAGGGAAGAAGAAAATGAAGAGACAAATCCTCTATCCAATGACTTAATAACATTCCTCATTAGTCATTAGACTCAGCTGTTCTTTCTCAATATCATCCTCCATATTCTTATTTTCTGCTGGTTTCTTTTTCTCTCTTTTTCTTTAAATCATAACTTTCTTATTCTTTTAAGAATTAATTCTCTTGATGTTTGCTATATTACACTTAGCATATCAAAGTCTGAAGGTTAGACAAATAGTGTTTATATATTGCCACTAAATAGAACTGTAGGGGAAAGAATCTCAGTCCCACACAGATTGCTTTCTGCTGATGCTCTCATGCCCACACTACCAAAGATGACTTGTCCTTTGTCAGATTCTGTCCTATCACAGAAGCTCCTTTTGCTACTTCGTTTATAATTTCAACTATGAATGCATTGTCAATAGAATTTTCCAGATGCTCTGCTTTTAGTTGAATGAAATTTTCATGAAGTATTTGCACAGCTGAAATGCCCATTTTACTTTAACATAACCTCTATGATTTTTAATTGAGGTGTAATTTAGTTGAGATAACATTTATTACATATAATAAAATGTTCAGAGGATAAATGTATGTTTTGATGAAGGCACATCCAGACACAGGCCTTTCCATTGCTCGAGAAAGTTCCCCTCTAATTCTTCCCAGTCAGTCCAATTCTGCTTCCAACCCAAACTCCCACTAGAAGGCACCATTCACCTGGTTTCTATAACCTCCAGTTAGATGATAATCTTCTAGGATTTTATATAAATGGAAGTATATTTCATTTATATAAATGGTAGTATATCCTTTTTTTGTGTTGTCTTTCACTCAGCATGATATTTTTGAACTGCATCCTTGCAATCTTTTTTGCAGAGTAATATTCCACTTTGTGAGTATAACACAGTTTGTTTATCCATTCTCCCATTGATTGACATCAGGATTTTTTTCACTGTTTATAAAGCTACCATGAACATTCTTGTATGAAGCTTTTGTGAACAAATGTTTTCATTTACCTTGGGTAAACACTTGGGATAGAATTCTAGGGTACATATAGTTTTATTTAATAAAATCTCCAAAATTTTTTTCCAGATAAATTGTACTGTTTTACACCCCTGTTAGCTGTGTCTAAATACGAGGTTCTGGTCACTTTATAATATCCTTACCAATATTCAGGATTTTTTTAACCTATTTTTGACTATTTTTCTGGGTGCGTTGTGGTAAGTCATTGTGGTTTTAATTTGCATTTTCCTGGTGACTGAAGATGTCAAATCTTTTTCATGGGCTTGCTATATATCTTCTTTTGTTGTAAAGTTGGTATTTTTTACCCGTTGGGGAAGGGTTGTGATGGATTTTTAGTCTAGAATAATAATGTCCATGTTCTTCAGCAGATGGGCTGGGCTTATCATTTTCCCCAAATGTTACTTTCCTTCCTCCATCTTTTTTTTTCCTGATGACTCCCATGAGTCACCCACCATATGTGTAGATGCATTGATTTCCAAGCAGGTGACCATAGCTATGATATTTAATATGAAAATGTATGCAAACCCACTGTATTCTGAAAGTTTTATAAATTTGAATTATTTTCCTTCCTCCTTTAATATCTAATTGAGGTATTTTTTTAAGGTTATTATGTGCTGTGCTCTAGTTCAATGCCCTAACCCAGAAAATCATGTGTTATTTACAATATCCTATTTAAATCCTTCTGTTGTATTTCTAGTTCATTTCATTCAGTAGTATTATTGTATTATTTTAGATTTACTCCTATGTATTGCTGAGCACATCTTCCACTGATGTTTTTTTCTGTCCTATTATTCAACATTCTCCTCTCCATTTATTCCATTTTGCAGCTCTGTATTGCTCCTTTTTTACTTGCCGTTTATTTTCAGCTTGAAGTACACTCTGCGGTTTTTCATTGAGTCTTGACTGCTGTGTTAAAATGCAGTTCCTACTGTACAGACACGTTGCTGTTGACTGAGGGTCAGTAGAGTATATGCACAGATTTATTGTCAAGTAATGTTAACCAGATTATATTTAGTCATCTCCATTCTCCTAACAACTTCTGAGAAATTCTTTGGATGATAATTTTTATCTTGAAAAGACCAAGTAAGTAATGAGAGGATCTGTTATACTGAGGAGAAAAATGTGAAGTCCTAGAGCAGCAGTGAGCTTGGACCGTTCCCTGATTCAGCAAATGTTCTCACACGGAGGAATGTGAGGCAGGGAAGGCAGGCGGGGGCTCAGTCCATGAATAGCCTGGACCAGGGCCAGATGAAGCAGAGGCCAGCTGGCCTATGCAAGCATTTGGGATTTAGTCCAGTGAGATGAGATGCCTGATTTCTTTGAGCATAACCACAGCCCAGTGGTGAACCAAGGACCAAGCAATGCAGGTGGTAAGCCCGTGTCAGGCAGTAAGTGGGGCGTTGTCTTGTAGAGAATGTATACATTGTAAGAAGACCAATCGGAAAAATTACAGAGAGAACAGATTAGTGGTTGTCAGATTAGTGATGCAAGAATTCCTTGTGCAGATGCTATTTCCTGGTTTTGATATTGAATTCTAGTATGCAAGAAGTTACCATGGAGGAAATTTAATGAAAAGTACACAGGACCTGCCCCCCACCACACTTTTTTTGGTAGCTTTCTGTGACTCCATAATTACTTCAAAATAAAAAGTGAAAAAAATATCCCCCTGGGGTTATTAGCAATATCAGTGATGAAACCCACCTCCCCAGGGGCAGGCCACTCCCACGCTCCACCCTTGGTACCAGTGTTGCCTTCTCAGACTTCTGTTTCCTGCTGTTTATCACCATTCATGTCTGCTAAGCACTGGGTAGTGGATTCATTGAACTTATGTTTTTAATGTGGATCACGAAATAGATAGTTTGTTTAAAGTGTTACCAAAAAATTCCTACAAACATTATTTTTACATATAACACTCCATACTTCAATAAACAATACACCAATAATTTTTTAAATTTTATTTATTTATTTTTTAGAGAGGGAAGGGAGGGAGAAAGAGAGAGAGAGAGAGAGAGAAATATCAATGTATGATTGTTGGGGGTCGTAGCCTGCAACCCAGGCATGTACCCTAACTGGGAATCGAACCTGTGACACTTTGGTTCGCAGCCCACACTCAATCCACTGAGCTACGCCAGCCAGGGCTTACCAATAATTTTTTTAACTGGAGAAAGAAATGTCACAGAATGTATTAGGTAACAATATAAAATAAACATAAGTAACACCCAGAAATTAAGGACAATTGTTAAAACTTTATTTATTATACTATCTTATAAATTCTTACAGTTTTTATTTGATATTCTTAAATTACCCAAGCAATAATCATATATAATGTTTTTCTTTTCTCATTTAACATTTATAACTTTTATGTCTTTTTAAATTTTATTGTATTGGTTAGAAAATCTAGTACAATAATAAGTTATAACATGTTAGCTGATATTCTTGCCTTATTTCTGACCATGTATTTTAAAATTGTCACTTCTAAATGATTTGGTTATGATTTTTGTAGATGGCATTTATGAAATAAGTAAGTCTTTTTCTTCATATGTTTTGGAAATCGAGGATTGATTATTGATAATTGTGGAGGTTATATATTATGTATCATTATATACACACACATATGTATATATACACACAGAATTATGTGTGTGTATATGTACTTCCTGAGATAAGATTTCAAGTTTCCTCCCTTAATCTACTCATACAGTAATAGATGCATTAATAGATACCCTGATGTTGAAATATTTTCACATTTTTAGGAAAAACTATTTTGCTTTTTCATACTTTTAATTCTTTTAATATTTTAATGTGCTGCTGGGTTAAATTTTTAGTTCCATGAACATATCAGAGATAGGGATATTTTGAATTATTATTATTTGGATTTTTGTACATTCATTTTATAATACAATTTATTTAAAATACAATTTTATTTTATAATACATTTTTAAAAATAGAATCCCTCACCTGGGTGCTGATTTTCTTCTGGAGATACCTGTTTCATATAGAATTGGTACTAGGCATGTGGAAACCTAAGTAAGACTTGTTTTATAATACCCCTTATTTTCATGTGTGAATCTGATTCCTCTGATCAAATCATAGGGCTGCCCAAACATAGGACTATGTGATCTCTTTTCTGGGACTTCGTAGCAGTGCCTAGAGGAAGAGCTGGGAGTTAATGATCTGTTTTGCCTTGAGGAAGCAGTTGGTGGAGTGGGGTGGGAAGAAAGATTTAGTAGTTCTATTACAATGCAATTTCAGCTCAGTTAGCATGTCTTATTTGACAGTGATTTGGGTTAAGTAGGTACTTTCTGCTTCCAGAATATTTCCTTTTGTGAAGAATTTATTCTTTCCCTTTAAAATTATACTGCTTATTGCTAAGAAGGTAGCAAAGTAAGTGGCATAATATGGACCCTACTGCACTGATTATATTTAAATTTTGGGACTTTGGAATCATTAACAAAAAATTTAATGTTTTGACCTTTAATGCATGCCTCTGTTAACCTGGATGTTAGTTCCATTAGTCATTTCTCATTGTATCTCACTTATTTCTAATGAACTCTCCTGGCTAATCTCAGACCGTAAGTGTCTGTTACTGATTAGTTCTTCTGTCTGCTATGTTTTCATTGATATGGGATCATATTTCTTTTTCTGATCAGTCACCTGTATTTTTTTTTACTTTTGAAAATATATCTCTCTTAGTTTTTTAAAAACATCCCTGATGAAGTTCCTGTTTTTCAAAGTTTTCACTTATAAAACAACTCACCATAATTTGACCATAAAGATGCCTTCAATTTCAAGGGGCACTTTTAAACTGACCTGACTTTGCAGGTAGGCATCATAAACTGCATCTTGGTGTGAATTTAAAAAAGTCACCCCCTCTGAGGAGGGGTATTGGAAAGGGATATCCTCTTGAGCATAATCTAGAGGGTGGAATGTGGCAAGAGGAACCCATCCGGATGTCAATCCTCCATGGCCCGTTGGCAAGGTGACTCTTTTGCAGGACCTGCATATCGGCATTCTTCAGTTATCCTCATGCTCTTTCTAAAGTTCATCAAATATTTGCTGCCCAGCTCCTTTTTTTTTGTTTAATATCTGGGTTAGTATTGAAACTCACATAACCACATTAATTTATTTATGCATTTATTCAAAATGTGCTGAATGTTTACTATCCACTACTCAGTACCGGAGGGGTTGGAGTTAAAACGATGAGCAGGATGATAGAATGCCTGTTCTGGGGAATGTGTATCACAATGAGTGTTTAACTTAATTTATGTCATTGTTTAAATATCTACACAGTCTTTAATCTCATGTAGAATGTTTCTTTCAAATTGCTTATTGGAAAAAAGTTTTGACTTGTTTTTTTCTTGGCAATAGGCACTTCACTAACTAAAAACATGCTAATATTTACTCTTGGGTAGAAGTATATAATTCAATACTAACAAGAGTGGTTTTTGCAATCTAATTAAAAAGAAGAAATGCCCATTTCGTGGTGAAGAATATTGTCTTCTAAAGAATAAAATATGCCCTCAATAAATGTGAAGTATAGGTGTGATTAGGGAATGATAGGATTAATAAAGTGTTTTTTAAAAATTCTGTTCAACTAGTGGTAGCATCAATGAGTGAAATGAATATCAGGACAGGGAATTCCAGGTGAGTATTTTTTTAAATTAACTATATGTTGATTTGGGGCAAGTCATATAACCACATTAAGCCTTGGTTTTCTCATTCTTCGAAACAGGATATTGTAAAAGATATTATTAATATCTCTTCTGTTCCAAGATTCAATGAGGAAGCATATCTCAGAGGGGACAGGTTATTCCAAGTAGGCTTCCACGTTCCTTAGGATCCATCTGATTACTTTCGAGACATAAAACTTCTTCGGACATATAAGTCTTAACTCAAAAAGGATTGAGGAGTTTCTTTAAAAATGTAGTAATGTATATCTGCTATTGCTAATTATAATATAGTAATATAAGAATAACTCTAGATGAAAGGTGTCTCATATAAGTAGTTGATTATTAATGATAAGTAAGGAGGACAGACTGGTTATTACCTGGTGGCCTGCAAGATGTGGTCACGTTTCTGTTTTCAGTGTAAAAAATACATCAGAGGGCAAGAACGGTGGTGTTAGGGCCAGATTAGAGGCAAGATGGTTCTGGAAGGTAACACGTGGTCCTCAGGGGAAGTGGTTCCACATTATCTGTAACCCCCATAGGAAACCATGAAGCCTCCGTGACTTTTGTGCCAAGATCTCTATTTTAAAGATCTTGAGCTGTCAGAGGTCTGAAAATTATCTGAACAAACATAACTACTATTCATTCAGGGATTTCCCCCCCAAGAAACAATTATGATGATGAACATATCTTGTCTTTGAGTTTCACTGGGTTGAGCAAAACAATATTTATTAGAATACCTCCATAAAGAAAATATAAGTGTTTAAAAAATAAAACGATTATTGCAGCTATCTCTCTTTTTATGTTATAAAAATCTATTTTTTACATTGAAAAATCTGATTCATCTACCCTTTTAAAAGTAGATAATAACATTTCAGGATTAATGTTTATTTGTATTAATAACCTATAAACGCATCTGTGTTGCTTTTAATATAAAATTATAAAAGAACATTTTAAAATTAAATAGTTATTATCTTATTATTTTTGCTGCTTTTTCTCTCAAATGAAGACTTCATAGAAGATAATTATAATATTTTAAAATATATGTCATTGTCCTCTTGAATGTATAACCTATTTGCTCTGATGTATATAATTATGAAAAATTAGAGTATATAACTTCTCAAATGGCTTTTTAATAATATGACAACTACTTAAGAAAAACTAAATTCATAAAATTGTACAGCTTATCAGCTAGTTTAAACTGTTCCTATTCTTTACATGCATCAGAATTCTACCAGAAAATAGCATATCTTATTGGCTAATGTATACCCGCTGATTATTGTTATAAAAATGTATGCAACTTCAAGTGAACCCAGGTATTAAAAAACACTGTAGCCAAATTAGATAGATTCTAGCTTACAGCTATGGAAATGTGCAATAAATATAAGAATTTTAGGGCTTGAGATGGTAATGAAGAGGGAAAACCAAACTCATATGGGCTGAGTTTAAGTACTGGTTTTTTTAAAAACTGCCATTTACTAATTTAAAAAGTTGGACAGAGTTTCAAAATCTTTTCTCATTGTAAACTTTAGGTACTAAGGTACTAAGTTACTAAGTTACATTGGTACTTATGTCATAGAATTATCTTGCTAATGAGATCACAATATACTTGCAAATTGCTTGAGAGCACACAATGTAAGCTCACTATGTGTTCTAGTCCTGGCATTCCCAATGGGGGTGATACTGTCCTCAAAGGGACCAAAATTAGTTCTTGGGTGACAAAATCATACTTTTTATCCATACAGAATATATACACACATACTCACAGTATATTTGTGGTGTGAAAATGTCATGGGGAAGTGAGGGACAATTAGGGGAAAAGTGTTTACAGAGGCTCCTTAAGGAGGAGATAATGTAGTGAAAGTGAGAAACACTGGATGCTTTATGTATTGTACAGAAGCTCAATTGCTGAGAGATTTGCCCAATTCACACAGGTAGTGGTAGGATCTCAGTTTAGTGGATTTTTAATAATACTATTTTTCCAGTTGGGTTTTCAAAATCTTACTTCATAAATTATTCATAGGAGTTAGTCCCCAATCTGTAATTTATAAAGATTTTTGAAGATATAAATCTGTGAACTCTCTGCTACCCCCCCCCCCATTCTGGCACAGTGCTTCTGAGTTGAGTGTATGTGAGATCCCACTGGTGAAGACAGGTTAGAAGCTACTAATTTATAATGTTAGCCTTGACTTGTCATATATGAATAGGCCTGCGAGAAAGGAGATTTCATCCAGTTTTCAATGCGGAGGTTTCACTTGTAATTTTTGTTTTGTGTCTAAAAATTCATAATGCATTTCCTCATATAATAGAAATAACTATTCTGCATTTAAAAATTATTGTGCAGTGTCCTGTCCCTATCACTACATAGGGACCTGGTGAATCCCATGAGCTTTCCTTTGCAGTTGAACTAACTTATTTAAAGTGATTTGCAATTTAAAGTATCAATAGCATGTGCTAACAAGGATATTAAGTAGAGAGGCCTTTGGTTTTCTTTCCTTTAAAAACAGGGTGGTGTGCATATTTATTTTAGGGACAAATAGTTCTTTCTTGACTCTTTAAAATAATCACAGCATTTTTAAAATTTTATTTTTAGTTAGAGTTGGCATACGATATTATATTAATTTTGGGTATAAAACATATTCGTTAGACATTTATATACCATATGAAGTGATCATCCCAGCAAGTCCAGTACCCATCTGATACCTTACATACTTATTACGATGTTATTGACTATTTTCCCTATGCTGTACCTTACATCCCGGTGACTCTTGTAACCTACAGGGCATCATACTCAGTGAAATAAATCAGATAGAGAAAGACAAGTACCTTATGATTTCACTTATATGTGGAGTCTTAAAAAGAATACAAGAACAAACAAAACAGAAACAGACTCATGATACAGAGAACATATTGGTGGTTTCCAGATAAGATGGGCTTGGGGAGATGGGTGAAAGGTGAACAGGATTAAGAAGTACACAGTTTTTGGATCCATTTACACAATGGAATTCTATGCAGCAGAAAGAAAGAAGGAGCTCCTACCCTTTGCAACAGCATGGATGGAACTGGAAAACATTATGCTAAGCGAAACAAGCCAGGCAGTGAAAGACAAATACCATATGATCTCACCTTTAACAGGAACCTAAATAACAAAACAAAGAAACAAGCAAAATATAACCAAAGACACTGAAATAGAGGACAGGCTGATGGTGACCGGAGGGGAGAGAAGAAGGAATTTAAGGGGTCAGTGGGAAGGGTTCACAGGAACAAACTTAAAGGACACATGGTCATAGACTAAGGGGAGGGTGGTAATGGGAGGGAAGAGGGGAGGGTGGGAGGTGGGACTGGATTGGGAGTAAAAAGGAGAAAACTGTATTTGAACAATGATTAAAATAAAAAAAAAAAAGAAGTACACAGTTTCCCATTTCGCTTTTGTTTCTTTAGAAGGCTTTTGGCTGAACAATGTTGTTCTTAGAGGACTATGTTAGCTAAGAGAATATGAATTTCCTATTCTTGCTAACATTTTAAAAACTGCTCATTCAGTTTATTTTCAGGTTCAGAGACCTACCTTCTAAATCAACACAGATAAAGGTCTGACTTACCTTTGTTCTGATGAACCAAGAGGACATCTTGTGACCAGTGTTGAAGTCTGAAGTCCTGGCTCTGCATTCTGTCATGTTCTTCTTACCTTTCTTGCTAGATCTTCCTGTTCCCTTTCTTCCTCTGAGAAATCCTTATCTCCGTCATGCATTTTTTGTATTGTTAACATCCTTCTTCTTTCCCATTCTTGTCCAGTGGACCTAGGGACATTGCTCTGTAACTTCTGTCCTTTTTCAGTTGATGGGTTGGATAGGGTTGGTTAGGAGACAGAACTGTGCTAAGTAATACTATGTGTACCCAGTGCAAGGTGAGTTTTGCATACACTTGTCTTTCCCTAGTTTCAGAGCTGCCCAAATGGTTTCTTCAGCAAAGTCCCTTACTCTTAAGAAAATCTTAAAATTGGGGAGGGGTGCTTATTGTAAACTCATTGTAATTCATCAGGAATGTCTCTAAACCTAAATTTGAGATGAAACTAAACATTGTAATCTAATTTCTTTCTGTCTTCATTTTTTAATCATCACTCAAGGATATGTTTATTAATTTGAGAGAGACAGACAGAGACGCAGACAGACATCGATGTAAGAGAAACATCCATTGTTTGCCTTTGCTCCCTAACTGGAGAGCGAGCCCACAACCTTTTTGTGTATGAGATGATGCTCTAACCAAATGAGCCACCCAGCCAGGGCTATAATCTAATTTTATTATTACTTAAGGCGAGGACACACTTTAAGTAATAATCATAATTACCTTTCAGAATCATATCAAGATTATTAATCTTGCTCCTTATTCTCCTTTAACACTTGCCTTTATTGTGGTTTGGCCTTTACTACTGATATTTTAAAATATTTTTTTTCAATTTGATCTCACTTGAAAAAAATTGGAAGAGGACTCAATGTTCACTCATTTATTTTTCTTTTTTAAAAAATATTTTATTTATTTTTAGAGAGAAGGGAGGGAGGGAGGGAGAAAGTGAGGGAGAGGAACATTGACTGCATGTCGATGCAGAGGAACAGCTGAGGACCTGGCCTACAACCCAGGCATATGTTGGGAATTGAACTGGTGACCTGTTGCTTCATAAGCCGATCGATGCTCAGTCTACTGAGCCATATCAGCCAGAGCATATTTTTCTGATAAATTATTACTATTACAGCAGATTTTTCTATTATAATTTATTACAAATCCAACATCATAATATAGTGTAGTGTTAAATGACAGGGGCTTTTAAGAGCCCTGGCTCACTGTTTATCACTTACTACCTTTGTTGTTTAAGGCAAGTAATTTATCCTCAGTTATTTAATCTCTAAAATGGGAACAATAATTGTACTTACCTGGGAGTGATTGTAATGAATAAATGAGAAGTTGTATTTAAATGCTTAGCACAGTGCCTAGAACCAAGTGGGCTGTCAATGGATATCAGTTATCATTACTAACATGCGTCAGTGAAATAGGCACTTACAGTCATTCTCTTATTGAGCTCTTGTCATTGTTTGTGTGGGGAAATGAATTGTAGGTTGCAGAGTGTTGATATGAAGAGGACTCTTGCAATAAAACCCCTTTAATACTTGCATCTCTCTGATATTGTATATGCCGTCACTGACCTCTCTGGAGATAACTTTATCTCACTTGCCTCTTTGCCTTCTCGCTGTGTCCCTTTGCCTGGCCACTTCTCCCTTGTTCACTATCTTCTTCCCATTCTCTCTCATCACTGATGGTATTTTTAAATCTATAAGGTACAAAAGATGCCATTTAGGTCAGTTCTTGTTCTTTCCATCCTTTCCAGACTCCTGTACTAGCTTTTAGCTAGAAGTCTGACAAACAAAAAAAAATTTCTCAAAATTGGAACAGAGGAGATAATATCTGATGTTAGAAATCTATAAATTTAGGTCTGAAATCTACTGTATTTCTCCCTGAATTATGTAACTGATGGACTTGGTTCTAGTTACTTTCTAAAATTGTACACGTACTTCATATCTTTTATCTTCAGTTTTAGTCTGAATATGGTTTTTCATCTTTGTCTATTGTGTTACTCTGTAACGTTGAAAACATCACTAGCTGACAGACATTTTCTAATTGGCTATGTGAAATGAATGAAATTTGGAAAACTTTTCAACATGTGGCCAAATTTCACATAATCATTTCTAATTGCAGGAATAATTTTTAGTTATTTAATTTACTGTAGATATACACCCATTCTCCTGCCAAATTGTTTTGCACAGTACTTTGTCAGGAGAGTTACAATATGGCTAAATTAAGCTTTATTAGGTATAATAGGATGAGATGTGATTTAATTCTTTAAGCTGCCTATAAGTGCTGGAAGACAGATTTGTTTTTATTCTATCCACTAAGTTAAAAGAATGATACATTATTTTCCAAATCCCAGTGGCAAAAGTGAATTGAAATAATACATGAAGCTTCTTGAAGGAAAATAGCTTTCTGTTTAAAATTGTAATATTATTTATCTTTCCCCTTCAACCACTTGACTCCTTCAGTCTGCAGAATAGGACTATTTATTTTAGCAGTGAGGTGGATTGAATTCCTGCCAAGTCAGTATACTCACTAAATGAATATGTCAGAGGCAATATTGTCTCTCAAAAATCATTTAGAAAGCAGCATTTTTGCATAAGTAGTCTCTTCCATTAGTTTTGAATTAAATCCTAGCAATGGCTGTTTCTATTTTTGTTACTTCTTGGAGAGCCTGTGGAATGCGGGGGTCCTGAGTTTTGAGTGGGAATCCCCTTGTGGTTTTTGGTGCCTGCATGTGGTTTGGAAAATTGAAATGACGACAACTTCTTTGTCTGACTTCTTTGTGCAGGTTGATGTCACTCTGGAAACCAGATCTCTTATGTAAAATCAGCTGAAAATGGAGTGTGTTGTTCGTAGGTGTACTTACTATCCCAGTAAAAAGCTAGCAGATAATCCAGTTTTTATGAGTTCTTAGGAAGTAGAATCAGCTTTATTTTCTTTTCATCTCCTTGGACATACTAGGAAAAAGCACTGTCTTGGAACTAATTCCTTGACCATCTTCCAAATACTTTTTTCCTTCTGGAGGAGAAGGTGAGCTCCATTATGCTATGGAGTAATTACCTCAAATACTTTCTGAATTTTGAAAGACTAAAGACTTTTCATTCAATAACAGATATATTAAAAGTAAGAAAATGCCAATGACTCCTATGATAACCCTTTTTACTTTAAGCAAATATAACTTGTTTTTAAAATAAACTAGAGAGCAATGCCTGGTTACTAATTATAATTAATTAAATATTATTTTTATGCAGTTTCAGTTTAATTTCTTTTTAAGGAGTTAAAAAGCTTTGAAGTTTAAATCTTACAAAATGGCCATCAGTAAGGGCGGGGAGTAATATATTCTTATTGAATCTTTGCCAACTTATTTCTGTATTAATTCACATTAGTTTGAATTAGAACTTGATTTAGTTTCAAAAATAAAAAGTGAAGGGACTCATTTTTCTTTGCAGTGGCAGTCACATGGTAATAATCACAACAGGCATTTTTCTTCTTAATTACAATTCATTTTGATTGAATTAGCATGCTCATCTAAAATTGCCTAGTGATTAAGGCAAATCATGAACTTTGTACATTTCTAGAATTAAGAATAATTTTTTAAACATTTGGCATATCATCTACCCAACATATTTTCCCTCTTATTAATTACCATTCTGTTCATGGAGTAATTCATTATTTAGAACAACTTTGCAATTGTTAGTAGCAGACTTTCACATTTCTTGCAAGGCAGGTCAATGTAATAATTTCTTATTGCAAATAAAAAATTACAGGTTAAGTACTGAAATACACAAAATATTAATGACTATTGCATATGTACAATTGCTTATAATGCTGTAATATATTCTCTAGCATTTAGAAAGCTACCACCATGTAATGATGTCAGTGTATCCTAGTTGTATGTCATTTTGGCTCTTTAACACTTCATGGCTATGAGAGGTCTCCATAGGCCTTAACACTGCTGCATCCAAAGGCTAAGTAGCCTATAAGACCCTGGCTAATTGCTTATCCAGTCAGGCAGTTGGTTAACATGAGAACGGCTGAAGGCCTTAAGGCAACATGTAAAAGGCAACTGGAAAAAGTGGGACAAGGGACAAGCACAGTCCTTCACTGAGTAGGTCACTGATTAGAGAAAGACTTCCTTGCATTAGAGAAGACAGAGTTAGTAAATAGAATTAAAGTCATTTCAGTCCATAGATTCAGAGAAGGAGTGCAGGTGAGTAGAAAAGCAGCATTTTTTCCCCTACAGACCTTATGGTTAGAGTTTGGCCAGGAATAAATGAGGCTCCATAAAAAGTAAAATACACAGATCACCCACTTCCAGGTGGCCCAGGTCATGGTCCTCACCCCAACCATCCCAAAATAATCTTATTACAGCATGAACAGTGCCCAATAAAACTAGAAAATGGTCATTCAAAGTGAAGCAAATTTTGGTTGCACCACCTCCTGCTTAGTGGGGAAGGGAGACCTGGGAAGAGTTTTGGAGGAGTTTTGAAATATCAGTGAAGGAGGAGAAGGATTCGGGTTTTGTTTAAAGGGTTAAATGGAGCCCGCAGCCTTCCTAGACAGATACCTTAGATCTATCTTGGCACTGGTTGCCTCTAGTTGCAGTCACTGAGATTCAAAAACAAAATCTCCTTGGTATAAATGACCTCATATATCTTGTTTGATGCCTTCATTCCATGAAAAGAATATTAAAAGGGCCAGGTGGAGGCAAATCAACCACTTGGAATAAGACTTAGGGCTTCCTCTGCTCTGGATTTACTGAGTGAATTTGGAAAAAGCACCTAATGTCTTTGGAGCTTAGATTTTCAGTAAAACTGTTGAATTAAACTAAATTAATTAGCTCAAAAGCTTCCTTCTAGCTCTAACAGTCAATAGTCGTAGAAATATCCTGTGTTCACTCTTCTTGGGGAGATGACTACCTAAGTGGTCTGAAGCTGGTAAGTGCTTTGTGACTTACTCATGATTTATTTGTAGAACAAATGTAGCCCAGGGGGTCTGAGATGGAGAGAGGTTGACCCAAGCACATTGATTCAATGCCTAAATGAAGCATCTTAGACATGTGGCCTGGGACTGGAAGAATTTATTGATATGGGTAAAGATCTACCGTCTGTCAAAGCAGCAGGTGCTGGAGAGGCAAAAGAGCTCTGACAAATGGCCTCAGTCCCATCCCTCGGCTTCCATTATGTCACTTAGTAGTCCCCAGGGAAGTTCCTCCCTGTTCTTCTCCAGCACACCATGTCCCTCTCTCCTACTTTCAAATCTTCGTAGTAGCATTAGCCCTAATGTTCAATAGTCAACTGATTGGCAGTTACGTATTTATCAAAGGGGACTGCAGGGAACCTAGCCCTACAATTCCCAATAACCCTCAACAGCCCTACAAAAATGAGCCATATCAGCATATCTGAACAAACAGCTTTAGGACAAGTTTCCCAGTCTCTTCAATTGCACTGCCAACCAGAAGCCTAACTAACATGGACATTCTAGAGCTTCCAATGACATTTAATGCAGACCTACTGTGCGAGTTGTCATTGTACTAGTGGATTGACTGGTTTCAACTCCAGTGCAGAGGTTATAGCAGCAAGTGTCTTCTGAGCATTATTGCTGAGAGGTTTGGGGTGTCTTCTCAGCACTGATCCTCAGAGACCTGAGCTCTGTCTGACTGGTGCTGCAGGGAGAGAGCCATGGCAAGGGGCAGAGAAGCAGCCATAACAGCTCATCAGTCTTGGTGCTGGAGCACAAGGACTCATGTATGATTAGTACCAACTCACACTGGCATATGGGCCCCATGAGGCAGGAGCCTTGACTATTTTACTCACTATTCTAGCTTCAGCACCCAACACAATGTTAACAGATGGGAGGCACTTTTCAATGTAGGTTGATTGATCAGTGAAGATGCCTCTTAGTGCTGTGGTTAAGAGACAGACCCCTGGATCCAATTCCCAGCCCCACTGCTCAGTAACTGGAATTGTGGAAAAGAAAGTAAATATTTCTGTCACAGTTTCCTCATTTTTAAACTAGAAATAATAATAATAATATATATTTTAAAGGGAAGTTATGCAGGTTAAATGAATTGATATTTATAACTGATGCCTGGCATGCATTATAAATGTTTATTAAATGAGGAGATTAATCAGTTTACATGTCCCAGTTCTTTTCCATCATTATCGAGGTTTGGTTTTTAGAACTGAAGTTTGAGTTTGTGAGAACACATTTTTTTAAGATTTTTAAAATTTATTTATTTTCAGAGAGGGAAGGGAGGGAGAGAGAGAGAGAGAGAGAGAGAAACATCAATGTGCAGTTGCTGGGGGCCATGGCCTGCAACCCAGGCATGTGCCCTGACTGGAAATCGAACCTGCAACACTTTGGTTAGCAGCCCGGGCTCAATCCACTGAGCTATGCCAGCCAGGGTGAGAACACATTTTAATTGACATGGGCCCAGATATAAACATACTTGTGCCTTAAGACCTGTGGCTATGCAGCATGCTCTGAAACATCTCCTTCCATCAATTTTGTTAAATATGATACTTGACTTATTCTTCTTGACTTAGAGCTCCTTGAAAGCAGACACCATTAAAAAGAGTCTGATTGAGAGTGGCTGCTCAGTGGTTTTGGAATGAATGCATAATTTACTCAGTGAATGGCTGTCTTGTGTGTCTTCTCTTGCTCACTTCTGGGAAAGAAATCACAAGCCCCTCCCTCCATCTCACAGGTTCTTCTTTACCCACAATCCATCCGTGTCATGTGTTCATCCCCAGTCCTGGCCACTCCAGCCTCCCCATCCTCTGTTATCATCACTAGCACTATCGCTGTTTGACCATCAGCTCTCTTCAGCCTCCCTTTCACATTCCCCCAATACTTGTTCTATCTGCCTTCACGTGTCTCCTCCACTGGCTTATGACCTTTGACATTTACATTTGCAGTCTTGCTTTGTCTCTGCCTTTTATTTAGGTCAGGTCAAATTCTTTTGTTAAACTGTAAAAGAATTCATTTCAAACAAAACATTCTTCATTGCAACCTTTTATTTTTCCCATTCACCCTCATAATCACCTCAGGCTGCTCCATTGTATATTGGAAACCCTTTTTCTCCCTCTTCATGACAGTATTTTTTTAAAAAAAATTATTTTGCTATTGTTTTGGATTATGTTCAAAGTTCTGCTGGTCAGAGTAGTGATTCAGTGCCAACTTTACCTGTTTTAATTCACATCTCACGAAAAGTGTGAGGGAGCAAAATGGATGACATGATTCACCACCCAATCCTCTCACACCGGTATCTGCCTTAGAAGCGATTCTAATCTGCTTTACTGGATGGAAATAGCATAAGGCATATATAGACAATAGTATAAGCCAGTTTGTAAGACGAAACCTTCTAAACTTAAACCATTTGCTCCTAAAATCTGAATTGCTCCCAAACATTCTTAATGTAGGACCATTCTGTACATTTGTTGCATTTGTTGATAGGTATGCATTTGTTGTTTTTTGTTGTGTCATTTTGTAGGTACCACTATCCTAGTCACTTGTATGTTTTAAACTCTGCAAGGATCAGCCTCTCATCTTTTTCTTCCCCTGTGTGTTTTTGGTGCCCAGGTGGGTCTGCATACAGAGAGCACTTGGTGAATGCCACTGATGCACAGGTGGTTTCTGCATCCTGAAGTGATCTAGTTCTGGGGGGTGCTCTGGGGGCAGGGGCACACCAGGGAGAGTTCAGAGGCTCCTAGATTAGCAGTTCCTGTGGCTCCTTAGACATTCCTGTATCTCTGGGTAGCCTTACTAATAAAACTGACTTTCAGGGGCTAATCCTGCAATCATAGATCCTGATTATTCTTCTTATTTTAAGAACCACTTTTCTTCTGTGTCTTTGCAAGCTCCACCACTCAGGGGAGTAACAGCAGTAGATTGGTTATGCTAAATACCCCACCTCAGGGGTTCAATTTTGATTTTTTCAAGTGATCTAGTCATTTATATAGTCGAGAAGGACTCATCTTGAAACTTCACAAAGCCATTTAATTTTTTAGTTATAACTCTAGATAATTTGTATCTATATTTTTAGCCCTCTCTTGATTCCCAGGGAATACTCTGTGAAGCAGGAAACTTAAGTGCATGTTCTTTTTTGCCTTTTGTCACCCATTGCTGCTAATGTACAGTTCAGCAGTGAGCATTAGAGAGTGCTTCATATTTTGTTTGCGTATACCCTTTCACAAAGATGGGGACAGTTCTAGGGATAACCAGAGAGTGTGACGTGGTCCATTATTTTTTTTCCTCTTCTGTCCTTTAGTCTTTAGACCTGTGGAAAGGACATTATGTTTGGGACCTGCCCCTGCAGCCTCTCAGCTCTGCAATATTCCCTGCTCTACAGACTGTATAGTATCTTCCTGGTCAGCCTGGGGTCCATGCATCCATGAAAACTGCCATGATCCCCAGGGAAGAAAAGGTGAGTGGCTTTTCTGTTTGTGTGTGCTTCATTCACTTCCATTGTACACACACATACACATTTATCCTAGTAGCTAAGCAGCTGATTAAACCTGTTTAAGACAATGTTTGTAAACTTTAGATTACTAGCTCGAGCCTGACAGCATTCAGTTATCATGGAGGCCACTGGGGACATTTCTTTGAACACAGACTCTGACCTGGGTTGACCTTTCAAGTAGGCTCATAGCTAAGGAAGTGACTATTACTCCAAAAATGGTATAACAATATTTTATATATGTAATGGTATACCAAGGAAATTAGACATGATTTCTATAAACACATTAGGAAACAAATGTTTTACATATCTGTTTTCAGGTTTCCACATGCTGAATTTGATGTATGTTGTTTACTTTCAGATGTCCTCAGCCTTAAAGTGAAATCTTAAAACTTTATGCGTTTAACATAGTTTATCTTAAACTATTTTAACATAGTTTTATCTTAAACTATGTTAGCTCCGTAATCTTGTTTTCTTTTATTTACTGTTAAAAGTACACATCTTCATATTCAACAGTTTATTTCTGGTCACATCTTGACTTTTCTTTCATTAGCTCTTCAGTTTGCATTAATATTATGTCCTATTAAATGGCAGTGCTAAGAAGAAATACAGTCATACCTCAGTACTCATCAGCTTCAGAACTTAGTAAACCCTGTACTCATGGCATTTTGATGAGAAAAAAAATGTTCCAGCTCTTGGCCCTTGCTTAGGACTTGTTGCACTTGCTAGAACTTGTATGAATCATGATCCCACCCTGCAAAAGAAAATTCTTCATTGCTATGTACTTGTCAGTTTTGGCACTTGTCATGAGTTTTGGAACAAATTAACAAGTACCAATATACCACTGTATTCCCTTTATTAAGAACCAAGCACATTCCAGAAGTTAGGTTGCATTTCTTAAATACTAATTCTAGTGATCACATGCAAAGAAGGAAAACATGAGGAAGTGTTCAATGTTCCAAAGCTGGTGCCTTCAGCTGAAATTTGGGTCCATTTGAAAACCCATATTTCGGCAGTCCCCACAATGCACACATGCACATTATATGCATGCTCATGTTCACACACTATGTCCCTGGGCTTTTCCCTTTATTCTGATCCTTGTTCTAAGGCAGGAGAGGAGGGTATATATTGAGCTGAAAGCAAGAAGAAGCACCTAACTTTAATTTTGTTATCAAACAATAGAAATCCTGATCTCAATGGAACCAGGGGTGGTTGGGGGCTAGTGCCGCTTTCTTATTTGAAATGTAACCATAACATTCCCCAAGCCTTGTTGGCTTATGTATACCAATAATTTCTCATTAATACTAAGTCCCACAATCCATGGTCTTAGGGGCCGGATGTGCACAAAACTCTAGTATTAGATATTGTTCTAAATCACTTTAGTGATAAATTGTTTCCTGTTTTTTTTGAAGGCAACATAACTTTCAAATGTTATTTTATCCAATTGGCATTTGATCTAAAATTAGACATAGCCCTTTCAAGGTGGCTAGTTTGGTTGGAGCATTGTCCCACACAACAAAATATCTGGGTTTGATCCCAGCTCAGGGCACATACATAGGCTGCATGTTCAATCCTCGGTCAGGGTGTACACAGGAGGCAACTGACCTAGAAATACATTGATGTGTTTCTTTTTCACATCAATGTCTCTCTCTCTATCTGTATGTCTTTCCCGCTTTCCCTTCTTCTTGTTCTAAAATCAATAAATATATCCTTGGATGAGGATTTAAAAAATTAGACACACTATGTTATCCTCATAATTATGTTCAAGTAACATAAAACTCCATTTATGATTTTAGTAGAGAAGATTGTAAAAGTCTCTCAATTTCATTTAAGCTTTCAGACATAAGATAATATCAGTATGGTCTAAATTAAAATTGGAGAATGAGTCTAGGTTTTTCCCTTGATACATTTTTTTATATGTTATAGGTTTCTAGATCTAATTGTGACATAAAAGTCAATAAGTTCATTTTATATGGAGGTATTTTTTCCCCAAAACATTGTAATAAAATCAACATAGTATCTTATAAAGGATAGCATCTTATTATTTTTAATGGCCAATTATTGAATATAGTTGACATATAACATTGTATAATTTTAAGGTATATAGCATAATGATTTGATATGCATATATATTGCCAAATGATTACCACAATAAGGTTAGTTAACATATCCATCACCTCACCGCATTACCTTTTGTGTGTGTGTGTTTGCGTGTCTATGGTAAGAACTTTGCTAAGATCCACTCTCTCTCTCTGTACCTCCCTCATATTCATTATAGCATTCTTCACAACACTCAAGACATAGAAACTAACCTAACCTAAGGGTTTTTCAATGGATAAATGGTTAAATAAAATGTGATATATATCTATATATACCACATAAATGCAACATACACATACATACACAAAAGAGCATTAGCCATAAAAAGAAGAAAATCCTGCTATTGTGATAACATGGATGAACCTTGAGATCATTATGCAAAGTGAAATGTCAGAGAAAGACAAATACTGTTTGATCTCACTTGTATGTGGAGTCTTTAAAAAAACTGAATTCATGGAAACCAAGAGTGGTATAGTGGCTGCCGGGAGCTGGGGGTTGGGGGAAATGCGGAGAGTTGTTGATCAGAGGATGCAAACGTCCAGTTATAAGATGGATACATTCTGAGAAATCAATGTGTACCATGTGACTACAGTTAACAGCCCTGTATTTTATACTTGAAAGTTGTAAGAGTAGATCTTAAAATTCTTACTGTCAAAAAAAATTTCCTTTTTAAATAGTAAATAAAGTAAGAAAAAAATGTCTTTTCTAATAGTCCCAGGAAGAGTCCTGGCACTGAATCTCATTGGCTGGTATGTGTCACTTGCTAATCCATGACCCAATTGCTCTGATGGGAGGCTGTGGGGCTGGAGTGGCCCCCTCCACCAAACGGACAACTCCATCCAAGCCTCACAGACTAATAGTGGGAGACAAGCAATTCCCTCGAGGACATATGAGGTGCTGATACTACAAGAATGTAGAAGCAATTCTTTGGTCAGATGTAAGAGACATTTATTGAATGCTTTGTCCCCTTTGTTCTGGGTCATGGAGTCTCTACAGAAAATCAGGCAATCATTTTTGTGTTTTTCCTAATCCTGTGCTATAATTTTTGTTACTGTAGCCCAAAATTTCACAAAAAACCTTTGTGAAAAACTGCTTTTAACTTTTATTTTAGTCTTCTTTTTCCACATAATTCAGGACTGGTCCATGGAACTCAGCTGGACCAACCTGTTTCCTCATTGGCCCCCATTCCCCTGTTGTAGAAGTCAACTCTTGTGAATATGGCCTGCTCCATTATTTATTAGACATCATGTGCTGTGCGTTGAATTATGTCCCCCAAAAAGATATGTTCAATGCTAACTGCCAGTACATGTGAATGTGACCTTCTTTGGAAATAGGATTTTGCAGGTGTAATCAAGTCAAAATTATGTCATATATAATTAGGATAGTCCCTAATCCAATGACTGATGTTTCTGGGGCACAGAGAAACACACAGAAGAGAGTGCCATATGGAGATACAGAGACACAGTGGACAGGACAAGGCCCTGCAAAGACAGAGACAGACATAGCAGTAATACCTCTACAAGCCAAGGAGTGCAGTGATTGCTAAAAACCACCAAAATCTAGGAAAGGCATGGAAGTAGTCCCTCCCTAGAGCATTCAGAGGGAGTGTGGTCCTACTAACACCTTGATTTTGGGTTTCTAGCCTCCAGTTTGTGGTACTTTGTTTTGAAAACCCTAGGACACTAATCTACTACCCACATTTGCATCAGCATATAGGCTCAGCAAGAATGCAACACTTCATAAAATGCCAAAACAAAAGTATAGAGAAGTAAAGCAATTTGTACAATAGCGATTTACTAACAGCCACACCAGCAATAAGGACA
The DNA here is from genome assembly GCF_019186645.2 of Phyllostomus hastatus. Lineage (NCBI taxonomy): Eukaryota > Metazoa > Chordata > Mammalia > Chiroptera > Phyllostomidae > Phyllostomus > Phyllostomus hastatus. The sequence continues at coordinate 13,381,020 of NW_025334038.1, forward strand.
TGAAATTCTGTCTCTTCAGTAGAGTCTTCCTCAAACACTAGGCTTCCTTAGTGATTTTCTCTATAAACCTCAAAAAGTTTGAAACAAGACACAAGATTATGCCTGAGGTTAGCAGAGAAGCCCACTGCCCATTGGCCAGTGGGAACAATTAGCCTTGGCAGCCAGTCATTGAGGTCATGTAGGGGATAAGGCGTGGGGTCTGGGATGCCTCTTTGCACAAGTGCATTGCCTTTGGAGGGAGAGGGAAAATAAATTGCAATGTGTGAGAAAGGGAGGGTTTGCCAAGAATAGTTTAAGAGTACCAACCACCTGGAATGTGCATTTTGTGCCTCAATCCACACATTTTTCAAAGGAAAGGGTAGAAACAGTAGAACTTCTTACCCAAGCATCACCACAGCCTCCTACAGAGTTTAGGGCAGGCTGAGATCAATAAGAATTAGACTCTGTTTTAAAAGGCCCATACTGAGGTTAAATGACCTGTTTTAGGCAGTAAGTAATTGCAGACAGGAGCAAGCATAAGTACAATGATTATTATTCAGGTCTGAGAGTTTGTTATTTTATAAATTCTCCCTTAAAGCAGAGAGAATTTTGATTTTTAACATCTTGCTAAAACCTGCCAGGACCACCTGCCTGTAATCCCTTTTGGGAAGAATAAAGAATGGAGTTTTTCCTCTAGGGAAATGATTCTGTGCCTATCAGGAGTCCAGACATGTTATGATGATAGTAAGTAATCTTCTTGTTATTTCTACTGACTCGTGAGCATGAGGTCTGAGATCCTCTCAATCTCAGTCTGTCTCATGGTGCTACCATGGGTTCTGCCAGAGTCACTGACTGGCACAAACTAAATATGCTTTAGAATTCTGCAGAGACTGGAGAACACAGGCTGATGCATTAAACATTGCAGAACTCTGGACAAAATCCGAATTGTTTAGCTTCCCATTTGAATTCCCTACCCTAAAGAAATGCAGTGGGTCTACTAGCAGAAATCTAGGATATTCATACTTACCTAGATTTTATATCTGTATCTAATCTATATCTATATCTATATCCATATCTGGATCTCTATCTTGGGAGTATAGGATTTGAGGGGAAAAAACAAGCAAACAACAGCAAGAAAATAAATATGGAAAGCTGGAGATAATTACTTTTTTTCCCTTCATTTAATCTTTTTCTCAGACACTGTGTTACAACTTTAGTATGTTCCTTTTGTTCATATTAAAAAGAAATAATAGGAAAGGATAAGAAAGCATTAAATATTTTATTACCTAATAGAAGAAATTAGTTACTACACATATTATCTTCAGATGGCTGTTATTCTTAGGCAGATGCCATTCAATAAGGAACAAAGATTGTGTCTTTCAGCCATTCCAAGGACATTAGAAAGTCAGCCATGAACACACACGTCACACCTTCTATCAGGTCGGTGACAGGGGGACAAGAACAGTACTCTGCAGGCTTGTTCTTGTCAAGTGAGGCTACGACACCTTTCAGAGGGATTTAAATTGGATCAGGTTTTATCACTCATTGCTTTATCTTTGATGCATTGCCAAATAGTTATAATTAGAGATACATGAAAGAGAAATAACCTGAAAAAATCGCCAATGGATGGATGCTACCTATAGGTGCAATGCATTGTTAAAAATTACTTTTGATGTAGAGACATACATTCTTGTCCCTTTCAGACATATTTTCAAAAGGCTATCTTGCCCACAGTTGATCTTGGAGAAGAGGAACTGATGGAGACCTTCTGATATAGTGTCACAGTAGATAATTTCTTCTGTGGTAGGACATCAGGAATTCCATCCTGCCACCCAATCACAGTCCTAAAAGTCTCCATAGGGAAAAGCATTTTGAAACTGAGAAGCCATGACTATCTTTACAAAGACAGTCTTTTATGTTCTCAAACAAATCAATATAGTCAGCATACTAAAGTAAGGAAATACATGTTTTATATCTTATATAATACTAATGGGGAGAATTTTCATTTTCTATCCTTGTTGACTAGATCAATCCACCTTAATGAGAAGTATATAAAATCATTTTGCTTTATCACAGATAATATGTATAGTAAGAGAAGGCGTTTTTCTTTTTCCTTTGATTTTGTGTCTGGTGTGTTGGGGCCACGCCTGCTTCTCATTCTAAGAATTGAGTTTTCATGCTCACCCTATCAACACATCTTCTTCTTTTGTGTTTTCACAACAGAGGGTAAATCAGTAATGGTGCTATAAAACGGTACCCCTGAAGGGATGGTGGTTTGATTTCTAGAGTTGGAATGAAAGATTTTATCTGCTCAACTTGTTTGACTCAGAGTTGTCAAAATGTCCCAGACTGACAGAGATAAGGACAAATGAAATGTTTAAGACAAACTGAACTTCTGCCATCTTTGGTCTTACTTCAAGTCTGTCCCAGTAAGTTAGTGTGGAGACACAGCATTGGCCGTGGATAGCTTCATCGAAGTTTATGCGAACACTTTTGGGTCACTAGCACATGAAAACTACAGTGCTTAGACCTGGATATACCCATCTGAGCCTCCTTTAATTTGTTCATGGCTTCAGTTAAAAAACATTGACCCTTCTGATACTTATTGTTCTTCTCCTTTTCCCCCCAATTCTCTATTCACTCTTTTTCTAATTACCTCCAGTAGAATAAACACTAAACTAGTAGACTATACACTAAATCCTTAGGTTCATAGGAAAATGAAGACGTACAAGTTTTAGCCTCATTAAGGTGAACTGAATCTGTGGTCAGAAAGTCATTATTCAATTCTTTCTTGATATCCAGGGACTGAAATTCCTAATCTGTACACCTTTGGTTTGGGGAGATGATCCATGGATCCTGAAGCAGGGCTAGGGTGCCTCATGCACAAGAGCTGACTTGAATCCTTACTTGTGAGGAGATAATGACTCAGAAGGACCTCAGCTGAATTTCATACAGATCCATTTTATCAGTAATGAGGCTTTGGACAGGCAATAAAACACCTTCTAGCCTTAGTTTTTAAATGTGTAAAATGAGAATTGTAACTGATGAAATAGTTTTGATGATTTATTAATTTGGGGTAATATAAGTAAAGTGGCTGTCACAGTCTTAGTATAGAATAGATGCTTAATTAATGCATGCCTTTTTCCCTTGTTGAACTACATTCCCTATAAAGATTAGATTTATGGTTTCTGTTCCTCCTGTGGCTTCCCACAGTACATTATAATGATCTACATACAGCAGTTAATGTTTATGGAATGATATTATCTGATTAATATGAAATTTAGTAAATGAAGGTAAGCGGTTGGCTGGCCTCAGCCACCATGGAGTTGGCAGTTGATCGAGACACCAGCCCACAGTGTCCGCATCATTATGGATGAAATGAGACATTCACATGCACTACCGAGTCCGGTGGAGAAAAAGGGACAGCATGGCTTTTCTCTTAAGGGAAGCAAAAGCCAAAGCCGAAGCCATGACAGGCCTTTATTGGGTTTCTCTACCCATTACATGGTAGTCCTCATTTACTATGCACAGGTTCACTTTAGGTGGTTACCTTTTACAGAAAACAAAGGAGCCAATGCTGCTAATGACATCACAGAAGAGGGATATTTGCAAATGAAAAGGCAAAAGTGGTTGAACCAGTTACACTGATCCTTGGAAGGTTTAGCATGGATTTTAGGGAGTTACTTTGTAGTAAATGTCCTCAATCCAGGGTGAGGGAGTTTTAGCAAAAAACAAGACTCCAAGCAGCCTAGGCACATTGCAGGCCTCCTTCCCCACGGGAGAACCTATCCCTGGGCATGGGTCCTGTGCATCTCCAAGTGGGAGCTGGGTCCACGCCATGCAGAACAGCCTCCTACAGGCAGTTGTGTATCTTTCAGAACAGAAGCACCCAGGGGAGGCCTGATTTCCATTGCAGGCATGAACACTGATGTGATTAAAGTTAAGTGCTAATAAGAGCATCCAAGGGTTTTGTTTTATGCTGAGCTTGTGCTGTGATTTGATCCTAGTTAGAGTCAGGACAAGGGCAGCAGAAGTGAAAGACTGAAAGAATTTATTATCCGAGGACCTTTAATCTATAGATTTATGGCGAGATAGATGCAACTTGATTCATAGAGGAAAACTGCACACACCCCTCAGTGGCATTAAGGTGTAGGTATAGGACACCCAGAGTCCCTCAATAAAGACTGCTCAGTCTCTGAGCCGGTTGTTGAACAGCACATGTCATGGAGACCATGTTGTGTCCTACTCAAAGATGTAAACTGAATGAGCACAAACATAGATAAGAAATAAGTGGCATTATGTGTGAGGATAGAGGTCATCCCAAGGGTGTGGGAATCAGAGGCCATTATAGGTGATGTTTAGTGTAGTTTAGAGCCCCATATGTTCAGGCATCTCTACTCAAGGTGGTCCAGGAGGGGACTGGAGTCCTCATCTGGGTTTTATTTTGACTAATTAATAATATAGACTTGGAAGTATGGAGCAGGCAGAAGCCATCTTATGTTTCGACCGCTCCTAATATATTCAGTGCTGTGAGAATATCATCTCTGATGGCCAAATGATGCCCTTCTACAGGTGGCTGACCCTTAAAGTAAGAATCTAAGAGTTTCTTTTAAACGAGGGTCTTGGATTAACCCTAGACCAAGAAAACCCAAATATAGCAGTTATGACTGTTTAAAATACTTGCCCAGCCCTACAATATTCTAAGGAAGCTTGGCTCCCTCTTGTGGCCTAAAACCATGTATCAATTTGTTCTAGTCTCCTTGGCTGTGCCTTCTAAGAGGAGCCAGTCTTCTGCCAATGGCACCTTGAACTTTGAAACCTTTTCATTTTATTACTATTGGTGGGATAATGGGTATGGCCCTGGCAAAACTGTGGGAGAGATGTACCTGGCTTTATTACCCTTCGTGCTTTCTAACTTGTCCTTCTCTTGCTGAAAGGGTGTTAGGGTATCTAACTCACAGTCTGGAAATCCAGTGTTTTCATGCCATCTTCCTATCAAAGACTCTTATTTTTTTTTACTTACTCCAAAGAATAAATAAATAATAATTTCTTAAAATGTTACCATGTAATAAGACTGGTTTTATTTAAAAATGAATTAAAAGAATTGAATCAGTTGGTTGAATTTGGTATATTAAAGAATGAAACATGGATGGACGTGGAGAGCATTTTGCTAAGTGAAATAAGCCAGGCAGTGAAAGAGAAATACCATATGATCTCACCTATAAGTGGGACCTAATCAGCAAAACAAATGAGCAAGCAAAATACAACCAGACATTGAAATAAAGAACAAACTGACAGTAACCAAAAGGAAGGGGGAGGGGGGTGATGGGGGAAAGAAGGAAAAGGGTTGTCAAGGAACATGTATAAAGGATCCATGAACAAAGCCAAAGAAGTGTAGGTTCAAGGCTGGGAGGTGGGGCCGGTGGGGTGAAAATGGAGACAACTGTACTTGAACAACAATAAAAAAAAGAATGGGACATAGCATATGAGATCCATGGAAGGTAGGCATAGCCTTTAGCAGCCATACATCCTGAGGGCTACAGATATAAAGCTCAGACAGACTAAAGGGACTGACTAGTTCTCAGTCACTTTTCTTTAGCTCACTTAAAAAAATATTCATTAGTTTGTCTCATTTGAAAATAGGTTTCATATAAAGACAAAATATAACTTGGATTTCTGGCTAAGTCTTGGACAAAATCAGATGATTTGACAAAAGAGAGTCAGTCCATGTTTCCTCAACAGTCAGTGGAAGCTGGGGAACAGCCAACCGTTTTAGAGCAAGACACATCTGCCATGTCCCCACAGACCCCACCACTCCCTATGGTCTCATGGTCTACTCATTTTCTTCTTGACTCCTGTAAGATCGAGTTTGTGATTCTGTAGGCTTGTATTACATAAGGTTCATTTATATCTTAATTATGGTGGGACTTTGTGCCCTAGTTTCACAGTACTATAAAAAGAAAACTAACTAATAGCCCAGAGACTCATGCTTAGCCAGGACAGGGAGTGCAGGGCCAAAGAGGTACAGTCCTCACAGGGCAGACTGACCTGAAACTCTCAGGGTATGAGGCTGTAAATGCTCAGGAATCAGGGATATGCCAAATGTAGATACATTTTGACTTAATACAGAGTAACAAGAATGTCAGAAACTACAGAGGAAAGAAAATGGAGATTTATCTGTGTTTAAGCTATTTCTGTGAGTTTTCATTTATTTTTACTTACTTATTGATACCATTGGATACATGCTACTTATTATTTCTTTTGATTATGTCTGACCTTCCCAACTTCTAGGCTGTAATCTTTGGTAGACAGATTTCCTGCTCTACTTTTTTCCCAGTTACTTCTTTCCTTTCCTCTTCTTATCCTTCTCACTTCCCACAAAAGAAAGCACATCAAAATACTACATGTTTTAGAGTTATGGGTGTTCAAATAAAAGTTTCATCTCTTTGCTAGCTGCTGCTCTTTGCTTTTGTTGGGTAATGATGGAAACCTGTGAAACTCTTGTTCTTTCTCTTCTAGGATTTAGAATGAGACAGCGTCATGTCCTCATGGAATCCACAGGGCCTGCAGGACGATGCCCTCATGTTCTTGAATTTGTTCCCTGTGAGGATCCAGTGTGTTACCAATGGCTGACATCTGAAGGGATCTGTATCCCTGATCATGGAAAATGTGGCTGGGGACGTCGCATCCTGAAGGCTGTCTGCCAGAATGACAGAGGTAAGATGCAAGTAAACATAAGTATTTTCCAAGTGCTATCTGATAAATGAAACATCACCAGTCTCTAGTCAATTTCCTGATGGGGAGAAACAGTCTTTTCTGTTCTTGAATATGTTTAATTCAAGTGTCACATTACTGCAGAGTAAGCTACCTTGACTTAATATGGACTCATATACTCCATGACAAAAAAAGACTATTTGATTCTGCCTAAATGCAGTACAGTGAACCTGGAGATTTCTCTGCAGGTTTTAATTTATCAAAGCATAAGTACAGAAATTGCCTGCGTAGTCTTCAACTTATCACCACAAAACAAGTTTTATTTGTTTTTTTGGAGATTGCTATGTAACATGCTTTTATATATTATTAACAAATACTACTTTGTAAAGATTTTAGGTCTACCACTCCTGAAAGCAACACTAAACTACATATTTTCACTTATATAACATGACTAGAATCAGCTCTAGACATAATACTAACATTTATAAAGAATCATTTTTAAATATATGCTGTCAAGATTTACAAAACTATTGACAATGGTGTCTTTCCTTCATCACCAAGCTTCTAGTGCAATAGTTATTTGAAATGAAATGTGACTTAAGAAATATGTAAATCACATGGAAATGAGAAAAGTGACATTAAAAAAACCCTTTATCCTACAGTTAAAGAAATTCAGTCTCTTGGAATAATATCGAGTACATATATTAATCAGCTCTGCCATGCGAAGTGCCATTTATAGTGCCCTTGGTGTGAGGAGTAAGATGTTTTGACTTATGGAATGAAGCAAGCCATAGAACAGAAGGACTTTACAGAGTGGATTCAGAATGGTTGTTAACATCTGTGCAGGCTTCCCATTCAGCAATGCATTTTCTTGTTTCCTCTCTTGCTCCCCTACCCCTTCTCCTCTCTCTGTCTCCCCACTCTCCTTCCTCCCTCCCTCCTTCCTTGCCTTCACTCCTTTCCTTCCCTTTTGTCCTTCACTTTCTTTTTTCCTTCCTCCTTTTTCTTTCCTCCTTCTCTCCCTCAGTCTTCCCTTTCTTCTTTTTGTTTTATCACAGCTGTAATTAGACAAATACACATTTTATCAAGTGATGTGATTGATAATTTCTGAAATCAGGTGGTTAATTAAATAGAGGACAACAATAAGTTATATTAGGTCAGTCCTTTTTGACTAAATAGTTAAAAGAGGAGTGACTTCTAATTTTACCAAATAATTTTTGAATTGTAAATATGTGCACTTGGTTAACAGAGGCAAATCAGATCACTTTTGTATTGCCTTCACCTGAATTCAGGAAGAGTAATATAGAGATTTATAACTTGGGCTTAAAACTGAGGCTCTAGAGCCAGACACGTTGAAATTTTAGATCTATTCATCTGCTAGATGATTTGGGGAAAACTGTTTAACTGTGGAGGTATCCTTTCACTCACCTGGAAAGTGGGGGTAACAAAACCTGCTACTCATGCTCAGAACATGAAAGTTAAATTAGTTATACAAAAGTGACTAGTGAAATGCCTGACACATAACCATTCAAAATAAGCTATAAGCATATTTTACTTGTAACGCATATTTATTACTGTTCTGTGTCATGAGAGAATAGTGCAAAAAGCATTCTTTTATAAACTAAAATAATAATGAGGTTTAGAAAAACCATACTTCTTTCTCCCAACCTCCAGCTGTGAAAACACAAAGATCATTTGTTTGGTTGAGACACAATAACAAGGGACTGTCATGCTTTGTCATTTCATAGCAGGTATTAAAGGCTTTCCATGGTATATAATGTCCATAACGATTGGACTTCTTTCACATTTTGTATTGTGCCTTCTGCAGTATTGTAGAATGTGATACTCAGATTTAAAATTAGTGATATATATTCAGTCTTTGTACTAGTTTCTGGGACAGAGCTCCTAAAATCCTTGGAATTTCCTGAGTAATAAGAGCAATAGACACATCTTTTGTCATTAAATTTGCTCTCATCCTCAGTTTCTGAAATTGTTTTCTTAAAGATGAAGTGAATGTCTTCTAATTCATAACAAGCACCTCTCCACCACAACTGGGTTTTCAATACTGAGTTGACTTTTGGAAAACACCTAAGAATGGGGGCTGGTTGCCAGAGGAGCCAACCACAAAGAGGTTGGAACTTTCAGTTCCGCCCCCTGATTTTCAGAGAGGGGAGTGGGGCTGGAGCTTCAGTCAATTACCAGTGGCTAATATTTAATTAGTCATACCTATGTAATAAAAACTCCATAACAACCCAAAAAGATGGGGTTTAGAGAGTTTCCTGGCTGGTGAACACATGGAGATTTAGGGAGAGTGGCAAATGAAAGCTGCACACTCTTCCCTAGACGTTGCCCTTATGCACCTTATCTATATGGCTGTTCCTGAGTATCCTGTCATAACAAACCAGCAACCTGGTGAGTAGAACAGGCTTCCTGCGTTCTGTGAGCTTCTCTAGAAAATTAGCAGAACCCAAGGAAGGGGTCTTAGGAATTTCTGATTTGTAGCTACTTGGTAAGAAGCATAGGTAACAATTTGGGCTTGTGATTGATATCTGAGGTGGAGGAGGTCTAATGGGACTGAACATTTTACCCACAAAATCTGATGTTATCTTCAGGTAGCTAGTGTTAGAGTTGAGTTGAATGGTAAGACAATCAGCTGGTGTTGGAGAATTACTTGGTGTTGTGTGAGGAACCCCCCACCCCAATACACACACACACACTTTGAAATGGGGTGCAGGACCCTTTTGACAGAGGTATTGACTTTACCATTTTATAGTAATTCTAGACTTTTATTGCTGTTTCCTATGAAATGACTAATTTCCAGTGTTGATCTCACTCTGTCAGTTTGTATGGGGAGAAATAAGAATCACTGCTGGGTCATATCAGTTTCATGATGTCTTTGTGGTTTTTAAATATGTGAATGACTCCTTCATCATCTGTGGGGCAACAGCCATGGTCATGGTTATGAGAACATGCTGGCCTTGACAGCTGAAGCAATCTTTTGTCCAGTGAGAAATTGAAAATATGGTCTGGTTGTACTTTCCACGATTCAGCTTCGGTGAGGTTCGGGATGATTGATGATAGAAGGATTATAGAGAGGTGTTTCTTTCTGCCTGCACATATTATTGTAGTCTTCCCATAGCTATAGGAATTGATAGAACTGTTGATACACATTTAAATGCTTGAAGAGAAAAAAGGGTTAATATATACATTTAATAAGTCTTGTATGGTTATTTTTCTTATAACATTTGGTAGTTTCCATCACTCTGAGTTTAATTGTTTCAAAAACTTTCTTTCAGAGTTATTCAGAGCTGATAAATGGATAAGACCAAAGGAAGTGTTAGATCTAGTCAAAGTTGAGACTTGTTATCATCTGCAAAGTAACTTGCTTTGTCCCTTATCTTTAGGCTTATGCATGTTGACTCACTATAGGTATCCCGTATACCAAAAGAACATCCAACATCCTTTCAAAACATCTATATCCCATTCACACTGTGGGGCAAAGAGATTGCTACATAGCTATGATCAAGATTCTGTAGGACATTGGTCACTGTTTTGGGAGGCATTACTTGTGCCACTAGGAAGGCATATTTTCCTTCACAGAAGGTTATTCAGACTATTAACTTGAAAATTTCAGAAATCACAATCTATGTCACATGGAAGCCAGGAAATAACTGATATACCTAAGACTTGTAGGTAAGTTCAAGAATGTGATCTGCTTTGGACTACCTAAGATCCAAGTACCATCTATGGATCTCTACAGTTAATCTCTGTAGATACAGTTGACCCATTTGCTACTTTGATTTATTAGTGACATTGTCCAATCAGTCTCAATGAAGTTCCTATTTCTTACCCAGGCTGTGATGGTGACAGTTTGTTAGTCAGTGATATTTATTTTTAGGGAGGAAATTATATAATAGATTACATGAAGGAATACTCTGATTTGAAATCTTGTTTCCAATATTTTGGTGGATCAGCTTTGATTTTTCACCTGTGTACAACATCTTATCATTACTATGGGTGCATCTTCCCAGAGCAGATTGGGAGAATCCTCATAATGCTGTGGGCAGAGAATGGCATTCCAGTGGTTGACAAGTGACTGCTACTTATCATCTTTCATTAATGAAAAGGGGGTAATAGAACATAGTTATTGGATGAACACCAGACTGCCTGCTGGAGCAGTCAGACCCTGATACTCACCACATACTTTGCTCCATAATTTGCTAAATAGGCTGTCTTGAAAAAACAAGTGTTTGCATATTTCATCAAATATCTTTATTTAGAAATAATCAAATATAAAGTCTGCATGTATACAAAACAAATACACATACTGGGAAAGAGTATACACCCAGAAGAACGTTCACATGTTAACAGGTTCATGGAGCTGAGTTTTGTGTGGCTGCAGTGCCCCCTCGCATATATTTCTTATTTCTCACAATTGCATCAGACCTTCCCAGTGTAAATCGTTCTCTTATTTGCACATAAAGCATGAGGAATGACTTCTTGTGATTAAGGTGACATAGCTTTTATTTCAGAGGCAATTTTCTATGGGTACTAGCCTTGCATCATTCACCATGAACAATCCAAAAATTTGGCCTTTAAATCTTGACTAAAATGGCATGTGCTTATAAGCTCTAATACAATAAGAACCTTTTAAAGAATAATTTTATTGGTGAAATGCATGCTAGAATAATTATTTACCTGGGTTAGATTAAATTTTCAATTAACATGATATGTCTATGATTAGTGAGTTTTGCTTGTTTGTTTTTTTAATCTCATCTTTAACTTAAATTTTTTATTGAATTTATTAAGGTATTGTTGGTTAAAAAAATTATGTAGGTTTCAGGTGTTCAATTCTTTAATACATCATCTGTTTATTGTATTGTGTGTTCACCACCCCAAGTCAAGACTCCTTCAATCATTATTCATCCCCACTTCCTCCTCTTCTACCTGCCCCCACTCCGTTTCCCTCTGGTAAGCACCATACTGCTGTCTGTGTCTATGAAGTTTTTTACCTTTTTCACATACCCCTCTAAGCCCCTTTCCCTCTGACAGCTGTCAGTCTTTTTTCTATGAGGCTGTTTCTATTTTGTTTGTTAGTTTATTGTGTTCATTAGATTCCATATATAAGTGAAATTATATGATATTTGTGTTATTTATATAGTATTTGTCTTATTGCAGTGAGCATAATATTCTCCAGGTCCATTCATGCTGTCATAAAATGTAGTTCCTTCTTTCTTAACAACCTAGTAGTATTCCATCGTGTAAATGTATCACCACTATTTGATCCACTCATCCACTGATAGTCACGTGGGCTACTTCCAAATCTTGGCTATTGTAACAAATGCTGCAGTGAACACAGGGGTGTATATATTCTTTCAAATTAGTGTTTCAAGTTCCTTTAGATATATCCCCAGAAGTGGAATTGCTGGATCATAAGGCAGTTCCATTTTTAATTTTTTGTGGTAACTCCATATTGCTTTCTACAGTGGCAACACCAATCCACCTTCCCACCAACAGTGCATGAGGGTCCCCTTTTCTCCACATCCTCACCAACACATTGTTTGTTGATTTATTGTTAATAACCATTCTGATACGTGTGAAGTGATTTGTGGTTTTATTTGCATTTTTTTCTTGACAATTAGTGGTGTTGAGCATCTTTTCATGTGTGTATCAGCCATCTGTGCATTCTCTTCGGAGAAGTGTCTGTTCAGGTCTTTTGCTCACTTTTTAATTTTTCTTTTTTTTATGATGAGTTTTGTAAGTTCTTTACATTGGGTTGGACAAAAAGTCCGTGTTTTTTTCCCATAAAATAAAAGACACATTCTTTTCATTTTCACTAATAACTTTGTTGAGTTGGATATTTTAAGTATGTTGACTATCTCCTGTGTGGTAAAACAGTAATTGTTCTTGATTTGATCACTATCAATTTCAACTGGTTGGTACCTGACTGTGGAGCATTGTCTAGCAAGAAAAATCTCCAGCATGAAACTTCACAAACCACTTTTAACATGTTCAATAAGTCACAGCACCTTCTCCATACACTGCAGAAATCTTTATTTTAAATTTTATTTATTTATTTGTAGAGAGAGGGTAAAAGAGGGAGAGAGGGAGAGAAACATCAGTGTGTGGTTGCTTCCTATGCACCCCCCACTGGGGACCTGGCCTACAACGCAGGCATGTGCTTTGACTGGGAATTGAACCAGCATCTCCCTAGTTTACAGACTAGCACTCAATCTACTGAGCCACACCAGCTAGGGATTTTTTTTTCAGTTTAGTTGTATGTTTACCTTTCTTGAAACAATAAAGCATAACATGCCAAAAATGTTGCATATTTCCTTCCATCTTCAATATTAAAATTGCTACACACAAATTTACCAATTTTGATGTTTTTTAAATGCACACTAATAAGACAACAGTCCTAATACAATGTAATAAAATTGTTTTGAATAACGTTAAAGATAAATAAACCCTACTAGAGCCAATTTATGAAAAACAAACAAACAAACTTTTTGGTCAACCTGATAAATTTTGGCCATTGAGCCCTTATCAGTTGTATCATTGGCGGATATGTTCTCCCACTCTGTGGGTTGTCTTTTCATCTTGTTGATGATTTCCTTTTCTGTGCAAAAACTTTTTCGTTTTTTGTAGTCCCATTTGTTTATGTTTTCTTTGCTTCCTTGCCCAAGGTGATACATAAAAAAAAATGCCGCGAGAAATGTCTAAGATTTTACTGCTTATGTTTTCTTCCAGGATTTTTATGGTTTGGGGTTTAACATTTAAGTCTTTAAGCATTTTGAGTTTACTGTTGTGTACTGTGTAAGAAGGTGGTCTAGTTCATTTTTGTTTTGATTGTCATCAGCCCAGTTTTTCTGGAACACATGTTGGATAGACTATTTTTTACCTTACTGTAAGTTTTTGCCTCCTTTGTCAAATATTAATTGACTATAAAAATACATGCTTATTTCTAGCTTTTATTCTGTTAGATTAATCTATATATCTGTTTTTACACCAGTTCCACATTATTTTGTTTCCTGTGGTCTCATAGTGTTGTTTATATCAGGTAGCATGATTCCTCCAACTTGTTTTTCTTCTTCCTCAAGGATTTCTGTGTGATTCTAGGTCTTTTGTAGTTTTGTATAAATTTTTGAAATATTTTTTCTAATTTTGTGAGATATGCCATTGGCATCCTGATAAGAATTGTATTGCACCTACAGATTGCTTTGGGTAGTATGGACATTTTAATGGTATTAATTCTTTCTATCCAGGAACATGGTATATACTTCTAATTATTTGTATCTTCTTCAATTTCTTTCTTCAGTGTTTTTTAATTTTCTAAGTACAGTCTTTTACATCTTTGGTGAAACTTATTCCTAGGTAATTTTTTGGTGTAATTGTGAGGGTATTTTCTTGCTTTCTTTTTCTGGTAGTTCATTATTTGTGTATAAAAATGAAATTGATTTTTGTATACTTATCTATTTATTTATTTTTTGAGAGGGAAGGATGAGAGAAAGAGAGGGAGAGAAACATCAACATGTGATTGACTCTTGCACATCCTCAACCAGGGACCTGGCTTGCAAACCAGGCATGTGTCCTGACTGGAAATTGAACCAGTGACCCTTTGGTTCACAGGCCAGCACTCAATCCACTGAGCCACACTAGCTAGGGCATGTATATTTATTTTTATCTTACTACTTTACTGAATTTATTTATCAGTTCTAGTACTTCATGATGAAATCTTTAGGGTTCTTTATATACAGTCATGACATCTGCAAATAATGTCAGTTTTACTTCTTCTCTGCCAATTTATATGCCTTTTATTTCTTCTCCTTGTCTGATCACTGTGGCTAGGACTTCCAGTGCTGTGTTGAATAAGAGAGGTGAAAGAGGACACCCTTGTCTTGTTCCTGATCTTAAGGGAAACACTTTTAGGTTTTACCCATTGGGTATGATGTTGGCTGGGGGCTTGTCTTTATTACATTGATGTATTTGTATGTTCCCTCTAGTCCCACTTTGCTGAGATTATTTTCATTATAAATGGGTTCTGGATTTAACAAATGTTTCTCCTGCATCTATTAATATGATTATATAATTTTTATTTTTTAATTTTATGTGGTGTGTTCCATTTATTGATTTGTGGATATTGTACCAACCTTGCATCTCCAGAATAAATTCTACTTGATCATGGTATATGATCTTTTTAATGTATTGCTGGATCCAGCTTTCTAATATTTGGAGGGGATTTTAGCATTTATGTTCATTGATAATGTTCGCTTATAATTTCTTTCTTTTTAGTGTCTTTATCTGGTTTTGTAATTAGAATAACGCTGGCCTCATTAAATGAACTTAGGAGAATTCCCTCCTCTTGAACTTTTTGGAATAGTTTGAGAAGGATAGGTGTTAGTTCTTCTCAGAATATGTGGTAAAATTCACCTGTGAAGCCACCTGGTTCAGGACTTTTGTTTATTGGGAGTTTTTTTTTTATTACTGTTTCAATTTCATTAGTTGTAGTCAGTCTATTCAGATTTTCTGATTCTCCCTGATTCAGTTTTGGAAGATAGTTGTTTACCCATTTCTCCCACATTGTCAATTTGTTGGCATATAATTATTTGTGCTATTTTCTTACCATCCTCCCTGGTGTCTCTTCTTGGTGGACAGAATCCATACAGATTCCCACAACCAGATATTGTAGGGGTGCATCTTCCCAGCTATCGTGCTATGGGTTGGGGATCCTGGCTTGATGTTGAGACCCCATGCTTCTCAGGGGGAACATTTGCAGCTGACTTATGCCTCCAGAATCTTAGTAGTGCCTGGGCAAGTGTGGCCAACCCTCTTTGTTTCTCTACCTTTCCTACGAGTGCTGATGTGGCTTCCTCTGTAAGTCCTTGGTTATAAGACTATTCTTCAGCTAGTTTTCCATTGGCTATTCACATTGATTGCTCTATATTTTAGTTGTTATTTGAGCTTGGTCCTGGGAGGAGGTGAGTGTAATACTCACCTACTCCACTGCCGTTTATGGATCCCCTGTCTTATACCTTTAAATCCTGAGAAATCTTCTTTGACTCACTTATGTGAATAAGGTCAGACTCCATTCAGATAAGTTATCTGTTGAAACATTTTTTGATTCACAAGAATTTTAAATAGCACCTCTTTTGTGTTTTCAAGTGATAGTTTCTGAACACTTTGATCACGCTGTATCTGGTCTTCATCAGCAAGTACTGCTTTACTTCTCTGTATACATATATTTTTTCTTATAAGACTTTGAACTATTATTTCAGCACAATATATTTTTTTATATTTAGGAAGGATGAAGAATAGATTATTTGTCAAGTATTTCTTTGCCACAAAACTGTATTTTTGTAGTGAATCAACTATTAAAGAGACACTACAAAATTAGATCCACCACAGAGAAAACAAAGCCTCTAAAATAAATTTCAAATAATAATTTTATAAAAGTTTTCAGCAATGTCATCTCAGTTGAAATAAGCATGTAGTTTATTAAGATATGCATTTTGGAAGGGATGATAGTTATTGGCATATTTTTTAAAAAGAAAGTGTCATTTTCTTATACAATTAATGTTTTGATTTTTTTTAAAATAGGGAAAAACTCGCATTTACCCTTGCATAAGGTTTGGAAATCTTAGAACAATATCACCAAATGTTCAGAGAGATCAAAAGAGAGGAGAATGAACATGGACATGCATTTTATATTTGTAATGCAAATTCAAGTAAAGGGCTTTTGGAATAATCAGACTAACATGTAATATTATTTCCTGCCCAGATCCCCTTGACCATTTGATATTTCTGTGCATGTCAGCCTGAAATTCCACTCACACCATCTGCATCTCTTTGCCTAAGGAATGTCTCTGGCCATTGCAACCTTCTCTGCCCACATATGCAGTCAAAAGTGCAAGAGAATTGACCATCCCAGAGAGTAGCCTTCAACTAATGATTGAGAGCTGGTGTAAAAATACCACTCCTTTGCTTCTTAGATAGCATACCCTTGAGATGTATGTATGACTGTTCCTAGAGTCTCTGGTGAAATTAAGCTCTGCTTACTCACAGCGCAGAGTTATTAAATCACACATCCTTTATCAGCCTCCTTCCCTTTCCTGTCTCACTCCCTGACTTTTCACTGGTTCCCTGGCTTTATTATCCCATAAATACTAGCCCAAGAATCTTTGTCAGAGTTTGATTATGGTGCAGCTCAAACTATGACAAGGATGCTTCAAAGTATTTACCAAATCTACTCCTATATCCAGGAGATGTAGCATCCAATTCAATCATACTATATTGATGAAAATATTTAAAGAATCTCTTTCCAAGGAAGAAATGATACAATCTCTCATGAGAGCTTATTCACTATTTTGAACAACCCTCCCTATTTATCAATTATTTGGTAATACCTCAAGGGCTTCAATATGTGCTTCTGTGCTCCCTTTGAAAGCATAAAAATAGTATTGAACTCTTTTTTTCCCTAGTTAGGCAATGCCAGTAATTTATACCATCCCCTTGAGTCTTGTTTTCCAACAATTGAGTCATTTTATGACTCTCAGAAGAGACTAGCTTATACATATTTTCATTTTGTAGTAGATTCCAGAGAGTATTGGATGTTTCTTAATAAGAATAAGAGATCAACTTTTTTTGAAAGTTAAGGAAATTATTTGTGTGAGAAAACTGAATTTTAAGTGTTTGGGGAACACATTGCTCTATGGTGTTTTTTTTTTGGTGTTGTTGTTGTTTTGTTGTCATTCTAAATCAGTGGTTCTAAACTACAGTATGTGTCAGAATCTCCCACAGGGATGACAGAAACACATATTCCTGGCCCCCATTCCAGAGCTTCTGATTCAGTAGGTCTGGGATAGGCTCAAGAATTTCTATTTCTAGCAAGTTCCTAAGTGATGCTTATGAGGCTGGTCTGGCCTGGGATCATACATTGAGAAACACAGTTCAGGGCAGAAGGAGGACTATGGGAAAATTATAATGTTCGTGTATAACAGAAGTAGGGTAGAACAATGAAAGACATGTCTTACACTTAGAATACATGTAATGTTGACTCTAATCTGTTGTTGTTTCTTGTTTCCTGCTGGGGAAGTTATTCTTGAAATCCATAAAATATATTACTGTTTTTCCAGAAGCAAATGGTGCATAAATATTCTTTTATTTCTTTATTGTTACCTGGATTACTAAAAGATCAAATAATGGAAAGCAATAGTATGCTTTTACAGAAATTGAAGGCACATAATATGTGAGATGAGTTATTTAGGGTTAGAAGAGAGAATTTTCATTTTCAGTAAGCTATCTTTTTCAGACCACCAGCTGGTAGCAGTTTGGTGTCAATGTTCTTACCGAAGGAAGTGTGGTGATGACACATATGTTGTATTAAATTTTGAAATGAACCTGACATTGAAGTTGAAAGTGCCAATAAGATCAGGCTGCTATTCACACTACAGGAATCAGACCACAAAGGAGATTAAATTTGAGAGTTCCTGTAGCCAAGTTCCTCATTCCCTTTCATTTAGATGTCTTGTAGTGAAATTAAAGGTGAAACTCTAATAACATTTGGCAATGAAAGAATCCAAAAGAGAAAAATAGAGACTTGTCCTAATTAGAGTTTCCCCATTCATATTTGAAAGGAAGTTGGGGAGTAGCTGTAAACTTGTGAATCAATTTAAATGCTAAAGGGAGAGGTACTGCAATATGGTTTTAAATATATTTACTATATGTTGTCTGTCAATAAAGAGGTATTGTATTTTGAATTACTTCCTCATTTTACTCTGTTATATACCTAGACATCACAAAATAGCTCTCATCTTTTCTCTGTTTTACCAAAGGTTTCTAGACAAATGACTCTCTATTCATGTCACTGCTGCAACAGTATTTCACAATCAGACCAAGTATAGTCTGATTTTTTTATAGTTCAATATTTAGAAATTACTTAGAGGAAATTGCTTCCTGAGTGTTCCTAGCAAGTTTTTAAGTGACGCTTATGAGGCTGGTCCAGTCAGGGACCATACTTGGAGAAGCAGTTCAGGGCAGAAGGAGGACAATGTCTATTCTAGAAAAGCTGTCTTTTTTTTTCCATGTCTTTGGAAATTCTCACTGGGCAGTCTATTTTCTGCTCCAATTCCATATGATTCAAACAGCAAAATGAATAATAGATTGTACTCATACGTCAAACTGTAGCTTATATGATTAAACGGTCAATCCAACCTTTCAGTGGGAGTTAATGTGAGGTTATCACCCTTGTCATTATTTGCAACTTTTCTCTTGGACATGCTCTGAGTCTCCCTATTCCATTGTGTATTCTACTAGTGATTAGTTGTAGCATTAGTCACAGGAATATAATTTTGTTTTCTCATTCTGAAATTCATTTTAAAGTGATATTTGGCTGTTTGACATGGCTTTAGCTGGTAACTCCTGGCATAACATCTCCCCATGTTTCCCTCTATATAAACACCCCGTATGTGCCTGTGTGAACATTCTATGTAGTTTGTTTCATATTCACTGAGTCCAGTGTCTGCAGTGCCCAAAGAATTATATGACTTTCCATTAAGATGGTAATAAAAATCTATGGAAAAAAATTATACATTTTATTTCAAGAAAACATGAACTAAAGGAAAAACGTGTTAAAAGTTAATTTAGAGATAACTTAAGACCTTGATACTTCTCTTACTTCACAGGTAGGTTTCAGTCACCAACAAGCCTCAAGGAGATCCACAGCTCACAATGAGTGCTCCTCCTCCTCATTGTTACCTCTGTGGTGATTTGTCTTCACAGTCATGTTCATGGTGTTCCCCTAAGATGCTCCTCCTCCTCTTCCTTGGCTAATTCTTACTCATCCTTTAAAGTCTTGGATTGATGTCCTCCAGAAAAATATCCCTCCACTCTTACTCTACCTCTCTTAAGGTGGTCTAGAATCTTAAATGAATGTTAGAGTTACTAACCACCTCAGATTGTCATAGTTGATTATGATTATCCAAATTCATCTATAGATGATTGGTTCAGAAATGTGTCAGGTTCAATCTGTTTTGGCCAACAAGATGTGAGAAGAAGTGCATGAGCAAGAAGGGCATTTGTATCAGTTGCTGCTGTGATCCATTGTGCCGACTACAGGTTATGTTGCTTTGGAATGAAGACATTGCTGTACATTGTAGGGCAGAGATGTAAGGACACTCTGGGTCCTGGAAGACATTGTTGAGCCACTGAATTAACACTCTGAGCCCTGGCTGTTATGTAAGACAATAGATTTCCTTATAGTAAAAGCCAGTTTCTATCAGAGTTTATATCAGCTGCTACAGAAATCATCCTAATAGAGTGCCTGTCTTCTGTGTTCTCATAACACTTTGTGATTCAGTTATCAATGTCATTACTATGTTATACTGAAATTAATCTGCTCACTTGTCTCTTTTTCCCATTTGACTCTTAAGTTCTCAAGGGCAGAGACCTTGAATCATTTATCATTTTATTCCTGGTATGATATGCTAGAGTATCTAATATATTAGGACATACTCAATAAATATTTATGGAACTCTAAAGAGTTATTTCGACTGATTTGCCCAACAGCCCAATTGGAAATTATTAATCCAAGTTTACTGATGAAGACATTATAGGCCAGAGATGTTGACAGCCCAAAGTCATTTAACTAGTAAGTTATAACACCAACCATGACTCTGACACAGGCAGTGACATTCATTAGTTAAGATGTTATTTTTTCTTAAGTGAGACTTGGCCTGAGATTTACTCTTATTGCTACACTAAAAGCAATCATTGCCAACTTGCCTTGTGTAGATCCAACAGCAAAACCCATTTCTAAGGCACACTAAGAAAGAACTTTACCTCTCTTTTCCCCTTCCCTTGGTGAGAGCTGGCAGCAAGAGAAAGATTGCCAGGGACAATGGAAACATAAAGCCCATACATGTTTCCTTCTGGTGCAAAGTACATTTGAGTTAGATATATTGTACTTAGTTATCTGCTTTTCCCTGCCAACTTTAGTTCTTATCTCAATTTTATTCAGACAGCTAAACAGCATGGAGTGTATTTATCAGACTGGATTGGGTGTAGAGAGAGAAGCAGATTCTCTGAAACAGGAGATAATGTGAAACCACACAAGGAGAAGGTGGGAGACAGCTATTTAGGGACAAGCAGCTTTTTATTCCTTCATAGTAGAGGCATCCCTACAGGAAGAAATACAAAGACAGAACTGCTGGTAAAATCCTATCATGATGGTTGAAAGAGTTTGGTAAAAAGCAAGAAAATTCCATACACAAAAATGGTTCATATTACATCAGGTTTTATTAAAATATACTTAGAGATTCATTGAGAAAAGGATGCAATTTCCCTGTGATATATCATTCTAGAAGGCGAATAGATAGAAATTAAAGATGACCAATTTTGACTTAGTATGTGAACACACAGTCCATTTTAGCTGTCTGACAAAGGTCACTAGAATCAGGAGCCCAATGTCACTGAACACATTTACACAGAGGCTGGGGACCTCCTCTCAGGTCACTACAGTGGGCACCTCCACATCATTCTGTATGAGAGGGTAACTCTGTGAATCCTCTGTTTGCCATTTTGGATAGGACAGTTCTGTACTGTTCTTGATTTTACTTCATTTGAGGATGTTAGCATCTCTGGTCCTCCCTGTAATACATCAGTTGTATGCTGTAATAATTCTATCAGCCCCAAATGCCCCCACGTGTTTCTAATCATCCCCTGGAGGACTTCTCCCAAGAGGAAAACACAGGCTGAATTTCTCCCCATGGAAAGCCACTGGCAAGGAGATGCCCAGAGTATTTTAAAATTATTAAAAAAAGGGTATTTTTAATTCTATAATTAATTTTAATTAGTTGATTTATTTTAGGTGATTAATATAAATTAATGCAAGGGCATTTGCAGCATACTTTCAATGCATTACAGTTAAAAGCAAACTGCAAAATAAGATCATGCCACAAGTTAAAGTTTTAGATTTCAGGTAAATAAGAAATTCACTTATCCAAAAGGGCCAGTCAGTGCCCTGACTGATAAATTAGGTTTCTCACTTTATATGTTGCTCTAGGAGGTAGATGTTCTCAGTTGTTCTGAGATGAAGTGAGAGAAGCGTGACTTCCTCTTTAGAGGAATGGTAGGACATGGGAGTGTGTTTATTGTGATAAGAAGAGCCCTGCACTTCAGGAATTTGGCAGGAACATACTCTTAAAATTATTTCCATCCAATATTTACACAAATGCATCTGAGAAATAATATTAGTCCTGATATTCTGGTCTTTCCCTGAATTAAGTCAAGGAAGAGGTCAGGTGTGTGCCTGGAGTGCATACGATTGACAACCCACAAAATTGTTTTTACAGAATTGTTTATTGCCATGACATTAGCTGCCTATCATGTGTCATTATGACTCTTCCTCATGAAACATTGTCATTTCCTCAAAAAGTATGAGAGTGAGTGCTTTAAATTGTTCATATCAGCATCCTGTGTGAGGATCCTTGGGAGAAACACTGGCCGATCCAAGGTCAAGCATGCTTCTCCTGGTCATATGGTTGGCTTGTATTGAATGCACTCAGAAAATTGTACTGTTTCCCGAACAGCCGTATTTGCCTCCTTTTGGATTCATTTCATGTTCCCATGCTTAGTTTCTGCTTTTCTTCCTTGCCATTTGGATGTCATCTTGTATACTGGGTATCAGCCACATTTCACCATTTGCTGGATGTGTGACCTTGAACAAGTTACCAGTTTCTGTGGCATCTCAGTTTTCTTATGTGAAATGGAAATTACCAGTAGAATAGTACCAACATCATAGGGTTGATACAGGTTTTCATTTGATCTATGTCAAGTTCTCAAGGCAGATCCTGCCATGCTGTTACTGCTGCAAAAATTATTATAATAACTATAATAATTATAATATCAGTAATTACTACCTTTTTGTGTAAATAAGCTGCTTTAAATACTTTAGAATAAAATGGTGGTATAAATTAATATAAATGATAAGTGACTTTAGACAAGTAATTAATATCTCAGAGGCTTAGTGTCCAGACTTATGGGAATATGATGCTATTTTATAAGATTTTTATTTTAGTTTTTACTTTTAATTTTAAACTAATTTCAGACTTACAGAAAGATTGAAGAGTTGTAAAAACAGTGCAAAGAATTCCATCACCACTTTCCCTATTGTTAACATCTCACATAACCATTGTTTAATTATCAAGATCCAATTATTGTAACTTTGGTACACTATAGTTAGTTTGGAGGGTTAAATGAAATAACATAAAGGCTTAATGGAGGACCTGGAAGCAATTTTTATTTTTCCAGAATTTGATCTTGTCTGTAAAAGTAGAATGTCTGGTAATCTTCAGTCCATCTAGATGTTTGAAAGCATTGCTTAAAAATGATGATCATAAAAGATTTAGAACTTTTGAACTAGAAATTGCATGCAAAGCCTGACATTCAAGCTTAGATCAGATTCTTGAAAATACTTTTATTTTTAATTAAATAAAGAAAATGCTTTGGAAACAGCACAATTTATTATAAATCCTGGCATATCCCTATGGTAATAGGGAGAAAACTTAGTGACCTCAGGCTCTGATAGTAATGTGAACCAATCGACTATGTGATCAGCCATAATTATACCTAATGTCAAAACGGGGGACATAGGCATTGATGAATATAGGCCTTTATATGCAACATGAAAGAACATCTATGGAAAATCAATTTCTTTGTTGTGAAAAATGGCTCATTGTCATTCCTAACATTTTACTTTGGGCTGATTTCATTTTTAGAGTTCAGATTTGTTTATGGTGTGCAATAAGGATGAAAAAAAAATGCATGTGTTCTCTGATGCTTTTGATTAAAGATAATGTCGTCTTCCATTTATATGCTACTTTACACTTTTCAACACACTTACTTTTACTTACATTATTTTACTTTATTCCTCATAACAACCCTGCATGACAGTCAGGAATTAGTAGCTTATCCTCATTTCATGGTAGAGGAGACTGAAGGTGAGATGTTTACCTCGCTTGCCTGTGGTCACAAGGCAAATGCTTGTGCTGTCTCCTTACTCCTGAACCAGTATAATTGCAACATCTTAGCTACTGAATCCTGGGATTCTATATGGAACATGGAGTTCAGACAGCTATTATTAAATTATATGTATGTAATTGACTAAAATACACATGAACATATCCATTTATGCCTGTATTGTATATGTTTATGTTGTTATGTATCTGTATCTTTATCTATACCTAGATAGATATCTTTATCTACTTCTCTCTATATATATAGAGAGAGATAGTTACCTATAAAACTCTGGTTTCCTAGACTGATATCTGGGGAAGAGGTGGAAAGGGAGTCAAGGAGCCAGAGTAAGGCAGAATAATAGAATGTCCACGGTACTAGAAATCCATTCATAAGGCATAAATGGGCCAAAGCTAATTTGAAATATGTTTGGAGATGATGAGCAACATTGGGGATACAAAGTTATTTTACTCACCCAAAATGAAATTATTGGGAAGAATTCTTTACTCTGTTTTGACCTACATGTATTTATTTATAGTCCAGATGAACAACTTTTAGCTTTTAGTTTTATTTTATTTTGTCATTTTCCCATTGACTCATGCATTACAACAAATAATATGGAGTTACAGTATGGAAAGCAGAAATAGTGTTTGATGAAATGTTTGGGTATTCTTGGAAAGGAGCCCCAGAATTGGCAAACACCTACCCAGAAAAGTAGAAGCTCTCACAATAAAATCACACATTGAACATTATTTAAAAAGCAAGTCTTGGGAACATTCTAGCTACAGGGCTGGCCACAAAGTTTTATCCCAGATACCTTTTTAAACACTTGGTTTACAAAAGCCGGGCAGCTTAAGAGATAGAAAAAAGTGAGTTTGGTCCATGTTACCCTGTGCCATCTTCCAACTCATTCACTAATGGAGGACATTTGAGGTCATTATTTCAACTGTGAAATGTAGTGAATTTCCTAATCTTTGATATTGGATAAATATTGCTCTTTAAAAGCACTCTGTGAAGAGAGAGGCAGACATTAGGGAATAGTGGTGTGTGGCTTCTTAAAGGCTAAAATGGATGGTGAGTGTGTGAACCTCACACACTGGATGGTGGGTGCTTGTCAGGAAGGAACATCGGGTCCATTCCTCAGGAGATTTGTGTGCTGTACACAATGATCCAACAAATATACCTAGTGTGTGAGTTTTACACTAAGCTCAAGAGCAGCAATGCCTTTCTATGGTTTAGAGGGCAGGGAGTGCTTTAAATTCTAAGTGACTTTGCCTGAAGTTCTGTCCTGAAAGGATGTTAATAACCTTGAATAAAATGTGACAGGCCAGTGCTCAACTTAGGCAGACGTATTCCAGATCCCTTGGCTTTTAAGATGTTTGAAGTCCAAGATTTGGAGGTGAGATTTGGGAGTCCTGAAGTGAATGCCAGAGTAACAACCACAGCTCTTATCCATTCCTCCTCCAGACAGAGCCCAAGAGTCCCACAAGAGGTAGCTGTGCTGTGGTGAAACGAGTAGGCTATTGTTTGTTTTGTATGAGATAATATCTTATGCTGTTTACAGTGTACAACTGGTATTTCCTTTGTTGTGTGGTTCTGTCTATAGCTCAGTGTTTCTCATTTTGGGTAATCCATTTTAATTATTTTTTAATTTCCTTTCCACTCTACCCTCTATCTGCATTATTTCCTAACAATGCATAAATTCAACATCTAGGACTTTTATGCCAAATTTGAAACAAACAAACAAACAAATTTTTTTTTATTTTCTCTGTGAAGCCCCCAGGGGATAAAGATAGCAGCTTTAGACACTGAAAGATAGGTCCCATTGCTCACTTATGTATCCTTGCAACTTAGCACAGAGCCTGGCATGTGGTAGGCACTCCTATTTGTTTGATGGATGAAAGGAAGGCTAGCCCTACCTAATGGCACCATAGGACTCATAAGATGTATGAGCTGGAAGATTCTTAGGCATCGAATGCAACCCCACCATTATATTGAGATTCAAAGGGGTTTGATTTTTCAAAGAGAGGTAGAACTGAAATTAGAATCCAGTCACCTTATAGCTTCTAGGTCTGCTTTCTACTACTTCATTTATCAGCAAATGGATATTCTATTTCTCAAAGCAGGGCTACCTTGATGTTTCTGACTTTATGAGTTGGAGCATTATGGGTAGATATTATATCTGGAAATGGAACTCATCCTTTTGTAACAGAGCATGTTCCAAATCCTGTACTGTGGGACATTACTTCCAGGGCTTCCTAATGAGTAACTGGAAAAAAAAGATTCCTGGTTTACATAAAAGTGGAAAATACTGCATATATTCTCTCTCCTTTGGAAAGCCATAAAGCCATAAAGCTCATTGCTATAGAAAGAGCTCCAAGAACACCTTTGAGTGGTTTTCCTTAGAAGTTTCCTAAAATTGCCTTAGTATTGAAAACTTTATTTGTAATATACATAGTGACACTTTGTATTCCCAGGGATGACATTTTGTGATTGCTATCATCTCACTGTCAGGGTTGACCAAGTGTGACTCAATTCTCTGCTTGTCCTAGGAAGCAACCTCTGTTTTTTATGCTTCTGCCTTCTATGGTGGGGTAATATGGATGAGACCTGAACTCCCCTCCCCCAAAGTTATTAGTCATACCCAGGCATTTGTGAGAAATACATATTGTGTTGAAATTTTCATAGGAAAGATAGAAGAAGGGTTTTGCATAGAGTGACCATTTCCCCTGTTTACTCAGTGAAACCCAGTCTTTTCCTATGGTCCTTTCATAATCATGAATCCCCTTTCCAATCTCAGAAGTGCCCTTGTTGGGACACACTGTTTTTCTCCCAACCCCAACCCCACCACATTAGCCAGAGTTTCTCTGCAAGTGATTATGTCTTTTGGCAGCTAGTTCTCATCCCACCTTCCTCCTTGATATTTTCCCACACCACCTTCAGTTCTCCCTTCTCCCAGGGCCACTATATTAGGCAGAGTCACAGCTAGCTATATGAAACCTGGGGCAGGCTCTTTGTAACAGAATGAGCTTTCCAGAAATTCTTGGCATGGAACCTGGTTTCTCCCTACCAAAGGATTTTCATGTGTGTTGTTAAGAACTTATGAGAGAAACAATAAGAAAAATTGAAACAACTTTATATAAATAGGCCAGGTAACATAGTCACAGCAGAAGCCCTGGGCTGTGCATACTCAGCATGGTGTCCACTACTGACCATGCTCTTTTTCATTGTGCCTACAGGTTCACCACTTAGGAGGTCATGAGGCCCACATTATCCAGTCCTTGCACTCTCTAGAGCCCAGGTTCAAGTGTGCTCCATTCACCCAAGCCTCAGGATTCTTTAATGAGGCCTTCTGGTCATTTGACTCCCTTCCTCTGCTTGCCATGGTACTCTGTTCTGTGTTCAAGTGGAGGCTTCTGTGACTGTGCTGCCCCAATCGACTCTCCCCTCCTCTGCTTTCCTATTTCATGTGCAGTTATTGCTATGCAGCTTTACACTTAACTGCTCTACTGTACCTTTAATTTTAGATTCTTTCATATAATATATGCTCCTTGAAAATAGATATTGTCTTAATGATTCTAAATTGTGTGCCATGACTAACATATAAAGCTCAAATGAAATCAGAGAGTTTCAACCATAGAAAGTATTTTAGACATCAGTAGTTCAGCTCTTAAATATGTCCAGCAACTTGCAACTTGCATAAGGTGATCTATGTGTGGAAGGCCAATCCAGGTTTCCAGAAAAAAAAATTGTTGATGAATAAGAAGGATGTAGCCCATAGTTAGGGCTGGGAAGGTCGAGATGACTAAGAACTTGTTCTGGGTTTGACTGACTGGGGAGTGTCTCCCCTAATTGTCTCCTCAGTATTTCCCATAATCAATAGCATGGATATGATTTTATAAATTCTGCCATCTTCAGGGTTATATGAAACAGTGTATATTTCATTTGTTACTCAGAACTGGGGACATATCAGGAACTTAGTATATTATAGTTCATATCAATTGTTTTCATTCCAGTTTAAGTTTTCTGTGTTCAAATTGCTTGAAGACCTGGAGCAAATTGTCTGAGTTTTGGCAGTAAATGATGTAGAATCAACATCATAACATCTACTCCGAGCTGTCTCTGAGGAGGGCTGGGAGTGTGGGATCTCCATGGTGACAGAGGTTCTGGCAGCCCCGCCTGTAGCAAGGGAGTTTGCTCTTTTTCTGAACCCATTGACTTTGATGACACTTGGCAAAATATCCTTGGTTGTTTATGGCCTTGGCTTTTAAACTGCATGGCTTTTCTGGTCATCCTTTCCTGAGTTTTCGTTAAGTCAGAGTGACAGCTTTCATGCTGAAGACTGGACAGGGTTCCACAGGGGCTGGTTAAGGCATGTATGCATGTGTACCACTTCAATTCATAGAGGGAATGATTTGTAGTTCTCAATGTCAGGGAGTCACATTTCTGACAAGGGCAGGGTATATTTTCCAGGGCTTTCAGGGAAATTCCCATTTTCCCTCATGTGGGAAGTAAATGGGGAACATGCCCCATCAGCTGTCACTGTACCCTGGGATGTAGCTACCCACAGATAGCCTGGTGGGCTTAGCTGGCAGTGGATTTCCATATGTCTCCTTAGAGCAGAGCACTTAGCATGAGCTCAGCCAGGGCTGAGAGATGCTGCAATTTCACAGCCATACGGCTGCTAACAGGATCCTGCAAGCCAGGCTGCTCGCTGCAGTGTGTCATGGCCCTTACAAAAGGTCTTGGGGACCAGGAGAGACTTCTCTCTTAAGGAGGGTTTGCTCAGCCTGCAGAAATGCCAGTGATAATTTTCACAGGTGGTGCCACTCTTCCTGAGAATAGCAAGAAATTTTAAAAATAAAAACATTGCTACCCTGGCAAATATTTATTCAACCAAACACTATTGTCCAGTAAGGGCAGAATTTGTGATTTTTTTTCTCAACTCCATCCTCTCCATATTAGTTTATTATTACAAGATATCACTGCGTTTCTTTCATGGTCCATATATAATTTATTTTCTGAAGCTTACAGGAATTTTCTAACTATTGTATTTCCATTGTTCCTTTGGCTGCATCCTTAAGGCTCAGATGGGAACTGAGTACAGGGCTTAGACAGGGATGAGGCGTGGCCTCTCGGCTCTGAGCCAGTCTGGCACAGAAAGGAAGCTGGTGCTTGCTCCAGTTCTGATGCTTTTCTTACCAGGTGTCTGAGTATAGTGTTTTAGTAAACTACTTGGGGTTTTCCAAACATATGCTTTGTCTTGCCTCTGGATCTTTATTCACACCATTCCATCTACCTGGAGCATGCTCCATATCACACTCCCATAGCTGTCACTCTATCACTCTGTCCCTTATCACAGTTTAGGTGTTTTCTCCAAAAAGCCTTTTCTGGTCCCTCATTTGGTTGGGTTCCCCCAAATATCCCACCATTGCAGCACATAGACAGTCTTACATAGAACTAGATTTGTAGTAATGGATTATAGTGTATGTACTGAATAATGAGCACTTTATGTATCATTTACATGTTTTGTTGTCATTTTTAATGGCTTCATTGTATATCATAGGACAAATGCACCATGATTTATTGCAGGGACCATCTATTATTAAATATGCAGGATCTCTCTCTCTCTTTATTGGCTATTACAAATAGTGCTGAGACAAATATGTATATAACCGAATCTTTATGCTTTCCTTAGGATGACTTGTTAGAACAGGAATTGTGACTATTACCATTTGTGTTTTGCGGTCTTTCCCTCCTACAGTATTACTGGGAGTGGAGAGGTGACTATAGAGTGGGAAAGAAGATGAATGTGGAGAAAGACCCTACAACTCCCTCAGTTTATTCCAGTTTGATCACTGGTATAGCATAAATAATATGCTATATTATACAGCATAAGTTTATTCAACAAGAGATTATAAGGGCATGTACATGTGTTCTAAGGTATAAGAAGACACATAAAATATACTCTAAGTATTTGATAGTATAGGAGGTGAATGAGGTTCACTCAGAAATGCTTCAAACAAGGAAAATCTCATAAGGGAAGACTATAGTGCTGTTGGTGATCTCTCATGAATGCCTTTTCTGGCCAGGGTGATTGTGGGTAGGGAGTTTTCAGATGGTATTTAAAGTAAGACTGAGAGCATTGGTGTGATTTGTATACTAGAGAAGAGAAATATGGAGTAGAGAGAAAATTCTAAGTGGACAGCAGAAAGGAAACGAGCATTTTTTCCAGAATAGTAAGAGTTTCCAGTTGCCACATGAATAAGAAATGTCTGTGGTTTTAACAAAATTATTAATTTTTTTTAGAACTTAACCATCTTGTGAAACTGAAGCTCTATACACATTAAACTCCCCATTTGCCCCTCCTTCCAGCCCTTGGCAACTACCATTCTACTCTCTACTTCGCCATTTTATTTTATTTTATTTTTTCACAGGAAAATGCTTTATTTTTATGTTAAAAAATCAGGCAGACTTGCTGTGACCACTCCTAAACATAAAGCAGTTAAATACATTGCAGTGGGCTTCATGGCTCAGGGTTCATTTCTCAGCCTTTTTAATATTTTTTCTTTTTAAAATATTTTATTGTTTATTCTTTTGCAGTTGTCCCACTCCCCCCACCCCCATCATTTGAACACCACCTTTCTTTTTGCTTGCTATAACTGCATGCTTTTATTTATGTAATATGCATTTTGAATCTAATAAGTGTTGTTAATTAAATAAATATATAAATATAAAAAAGAAAACTGTTGTGCCTTACAAGGAAAATCAGTATTTCCTTGTTTACCTTTACCCTTGGATAACCTGGGACAAGGATGTTACATTAAGCCAAGTTATTGAACATGTCTGGATATCTGATCTTTTTCTTTAATATTTTATTTATTTATTTTTAGAGTGAGGGGAAGAGAAGGAGAAAGAAAGGGGGAGACACATCAGTGTGTGTTTGCCTCTTGAGCTCCCCGCAACTGGGGATCTGGCCTGCAACCCATGCATGTGCCCTGTCTGGGAATTGAACCTGTGACCCTCTGGTTCACACATCAGCACTCAATCCACTGAGCCCCACCAGCCAAGGCTGAAATCTGACCTTGATGTATTTTACACATAGCCTAGAAAGAAAAACGTGTGTATAAGTGTGTGTGTATGTATATATGTGTATGTGTATGTATGTTGTACGTGTATGTGTGTGTATATCTGAATATCAGCATGGCTGATGTTCAAAGGGTATGTAATAGTTGTAGAAATATTTAAAGAGTTTAGTATGGATTAGTAAATGGTCTCACATCTATCCACCCCTTGATTTACCTGACCTCACCATAATCCAGATAAGTCCCCATGCTACACTAGTGGTAAAGAGTGTGTGTGTACACACTCACAGACTTTTGTGTGTGTGTGTAAGCTGGGCTGCACATTAGTGTATGTTAACTTATTTTTGAGATGGCTGTGAATATGGAAACAAGAAGTGACAAGAAAAAGTGTGATTGCTAAGAAAGCATCTTGAGGTAGGAGATCCAGATTTTGCAAGGAAAGAATGGCTGCAAATATTCTAAGCAGTACTGTGCCCTACCTCATTGATGCCTTGATGGTAAGCTCATCATTGAACTTTCTGTAAAGAGAGCAGATTCCCATAGAATCAAGAAGTTGTTTAACAGCAAGTGTTGGCGAGGATGTGGAGAAAAGAGAACCCTAGTACACTCTTGGTGGGAATACACATTGGTGCAGGAACTGTAGAAAACAGTATGCAATTTCCTCAAAAAACTAAAACTGGAACTGCTTTTTGACCCGACAATGCCAGTGCTGGGATTATACCCCAAGAATTCTGAAACACCAATTCAAAAGAATATATGCACCCCTATGTTCATAGCAGTGCTATTTACAATATCCAAGTGCTGGAAACAGCCCAAGTGCTCATCAGTAAATGAGTGGATCCAAAAACTGTGGCAGATTTACACAGTATAGCACTATGCAGCAGAAAGAAAGAAGGAACTCCTACCTTTTTCTACAGAATGAATGCAACTGGGGAGTATTATGCTAAGTGAAAATAAGCCAGTCAGTGAAAGACAAATATCATATGATCTCACCTGTAAGAGGACTCTAATGAAAAAAACAAACAAACTAATGAGCAAAATGGAACCAGAGGTATTGAAACAGAACAGACTGACAGTGACCAGAAGGGAGGAGAGAGAGGAATAATGGTAGAAAGAGGGGGAAGGGAATAGTCAAAGAACATGTATGAATGACCCATGGACATGGATCACACTGTTAGTGTGGGGCTGACTGTGGGAGTAGGAATGAGTGGGTGGAGGGCAAAGGGGAAAATTGGGACAGCTGTAGTAGAATAACAATTTAAAAAATTTTTTAAAGAAGTTGTTGTTTAAGGACTGTTGTATAAACTTGGATGTGAGTACTGGAAGCCATAGCATAGAAGATAGGTACAACATTTTTGACCTGCTTGCCTTGAAACCTTAATCCTTTCTTAGGCCTGAATGGCAAATCATAGAAATAAACTCATGGGCCCTAGAAGTACTTCAGATTCTGTACTTTTTCTTGGTCCTGATCTCTTCAGTTATTTGACATTAGATGAGAGTGAATTTTCAGTCTTTAGTTTTCTCATCTGGAAAATGGCTTAATGTTCCACCTTCACAGGGTTCTGTAAAGATGAAATAGCCAAGGCAATGAAGGCCGTGTAAGATTGATATTTCCATCTTTTACTCCAAGAAATGGTAAGAAATAATAAGCATAGCAAATAAAGCTACACAAACTCCACATCATCAGCATAAATAGCAGACAGACAAGTGAGCTTCCAGGGGCATTAAGTAGAAAAATGAACACTAAATCCATGAGCTGTCCCCAGTGCTCCCTGCCTTCATGGTGTGCAAGGGTACCTGAGTGTGGGGGGCACCATAGGAAAGAGAAAATAGGAAGTATCAGCAAACCTAAAATCGACATAAAGCCACCATGGAAAAGGGAAAATCACCCTATGTGTGAAAATGTTTAAAAATGCACTTCAGTTCAGAGCTTTTACTCCTGGGAAGAGATTTGAAAGTGTGTGCCTGATCTGAGCAGGCAGTCCTGGGAAGATAATGCACCCCGGGGAGGAAAAAGTATGTTAGTATTTTCATTTGGATTGCATTAACCTTATAAATTAACTTAGGGAGAATATCCATCTTTATTATTTTGAATCTTCCTGTCAAGTCGATCTATGCTCAGATCAACATTTGTGTCTTTCAGGAGTGTTTTAATATTTCTCTTACATAGGTTTTGTACATTTCTTGGTAAAATTATTCCTAGATATTTCATACTTTTGTTGTATTATAAGTGTTTATTTCTCTTATTGTCTTCTAATTAATTTTGGTCAATTATTAGATGTGTAATTGAAGACTGTTGATTTATGTTAATTTTATAGCTTGAAACTTCATTGAATTCTTTTACTTTTGGGTTAATTGTACCATTATTCTCCAGGGTTTTTCAAGCCTAAACTTATGTCATCCCCACATAAATATTGTTTTGCTTCTATTTATTAAATTTTTATTAAAAATTAACCTATCTTGTTAATTTTTATCAAGTTTATTAAAAAACTAACTTATCTTGTTAAATGCATTGGGTATTACATGATGAATAGTGGTAGATACAGTGGGAAATCCTGCTTTTTCCTGACCTTAGTGGAGATATTGTTACTGTCTTCACATTAAGACAGATCCAGCTTTAGGGCTAAGGTAAATATATTTCAAGAGTGTATCCATCACTTTTTATTTTCTTGTATTTTTTTAAAGATTTTATTTATTTTTAGAGAGAGGGGAGATAAGAGAGGAAGAGAGGGAGAGAAACATCCATGTGCAAGAGAAACATTGATTGCTTGCCTCTCACATGCCCTGAACCAGGGATCTGGACTGCAGCCCAGACATGTGCCCTGACCTGTAATTGAGCTGGTGACCTTTCAATTTGTGGGATGACACCCAACCCACTGAACCATACCAGTTAGGGAAAATTTTTTAGTGGGAATGCATGTAAAAGTTTGTCAAATGGTGTATTAAGTAAATGAATTATCTAATGTTGAATCAGCCTTGCTTTCCTTGGATAAGTCGCATTTGGTCATGGTGTATCATTAGCTTGGCATTGGGTTCTGTTCACTAATATTGTATTTAGAATGTTTGCATTAACATATAAACATGTTTTATATTCTATATTATTTTACCTCTCCCTTTATTTTTATTGTTGCCACTAGTACAGATGTCCCCATTTCTTCCTCCACCCATGCCTGCCTCCACCTATCCCTTCCCTTTGGCCCTCACCACACTTGTCTGTATCCCCACACTGTTGTGCATGCCCGTGGGTCATTCACACATGTTCTTTGACTAATCACTTCACCTTCTTTCATCCAGTCCCACACTCTCCCCTCCCCTCTGGTAGCTGTCATTCTGTTCCATGTGCCCATGACTCTGGCTATATATTTTTTGCCAGTTTATTTTGTTCATTAGATTCTTTGTATAAGTGAGATCATTTGTATTTATCTTTCTCTGACTGGCTTATTTCACTTTGCATAATAACCAACAGGTCCATCCATGTTGTCACAAAGGTAAGATTTCCTCCATTTTTATGGCTGCATAATATTTCATTGTGTAAATGTACCACAGCTTTTTTATCCACTCATCTGCTGATGGACAGTTGGGCTGTTTCCAGGTCTTTGTAATGGTAAATAATACTGCTATAAATATAGGGGTGCATATATTATTTCTGATTGACATTGTAGGATTGTTAGGATATATTCCCAGAAGTGGAGTCACTGGGTCAAAGGGCAGTTCCATTTTTTTTGAGGAAATGCCACACTGTTTTCCACAGTGGCTGCACCAGTCAGCATTGCCACCAACAGTGTACTAGGGTTCCCTTTTCTTTATGTCCTCTCTGGCACTTGCTCTTTGTTGATTTATTGATAATAGTCATTCAGACAGGTGTGAAGGGATATTTTGTTGTGTTTTTAGTTTGCATCTCTCTGATGATTAGCAATGTTGAGCATCATTCTGCATTATTTTATTCTTTATAAGGTTTAGTTTTTAGTTTTGTGGTGTGTAACATTTATAAACCATGGGTGCTCTCTGCTCTTTGAAGGTTGAAAGACTTCCCCTATGAAACCATATGGGCCTGGTATAGTATAATTTGATGATCTCTTTCAGTATTTATTCTGGAAATATTTGCCTGTTTAAGTTATGTATTTTTTAAGTTTATGGGGTTAGCATTGGTTAGTAACATCAATACGTTTCAGGTGTACACTGATATGATGCATCATCTGTATATTGCATTGTGTGCCAGTCTTCTTTTGTCACCATACATTTGACCCCCTTGACCCCTTCTTCCTCCCAACCCACCTTGCTCTGTGGTAAGCACCATATTGTTATCTGTGTCTGTAAGTTTTGGTTTGTTTTTTGTTTTATTTGTTCTTTTGTTGCTTTCTGTTTTATATCCTACATATGAGTAAAACCATATGGTTCTTGTTCTTTTCATTTGACTTATTTCACTTAGGCATGATACTCTCAAGATCTATTTATATTGATGCAAGTGGCAATATTTCATCAATTTTGTGGCTGAGTGGTATTCCATTATATCTATGTATCTTACCATTTTTATTTAATTATTGGTTGAATGGCACTAATATCCAAAATATATGAAGAATGCATACAACTCAACAACAACAAAAACAACAACAAAATTCCAATTAAAAAATGGGCAGAGGACCTGAACAATTTTCCCAAGGAGACAAACAAATGCCCAACAGATATATGAAAGGATGCTCAAATTCTCTAATTATAAGAGAAATGCAAATCCAGACCACAATAAGATACCACCTCCCACTTGTTAGAATGGCAATTATCAATAAGACAAGAAATAACAAGCGTTGGGGAGGCTGTGGAGAAAAGCAACCCTTATACAGTGCTAGTGGAATGTAAGTTGGTGCAGCCTCTGTGGAGCAGCCTCTGTGGAGAACAGTATGAAGTGCCTACAAAATTAAGAATATGGCTACCATATGGCCCAGCAATCCCTCTTCTGGGATATCTACTTCAGAAATTTGAAAACACTTATTCATAAAGATATGTGTACCCCTTTGTTCATTGTAGCATTATTTACAATAGCCAAGACTTGAATGTTTTCCATTTTTAATGAGGTCAATATTGGTAAACTGTATTTCTCTAAGCAATTATTCATTTCGTTTGGATATTCATTTCATTTTCAAATTTATTTATATAGAGGTTTACCAAGTAGTTTGTGGTATTTTAAAACTTCCCTTCTGATTCAAGTGTTATTTCTTGAATTACTTAGTCTATAATAGCTAAAGGTTAACACTCCTACTATATAAATACTTCTTTTAAAATAAGGGTAAAAAGTAAGAAAACAAATGTAAATTTTGAAAATAGCATGTATAGAAAATTTACGTATAGAATGAACTTCAGATATAAAAATCATTCCTTTTTTATGATGGTGCAAATCAAAATTACACTAAGATATTATTTATCACCTATTGAATTGGCATAAGTTAACAATTTTAACCACACACTCTGATGGTGAAACTGTGGGGAAATAGGCACACCTGCATATTGCTCAGTACAATAAAAATTGGTATGACCCTTAGGAAGTGAATTTTGTAAATATCTTTTGCAATTATGTATGCATTTCTATTTTCATTTGGCATTCTCACTTACAGGCATTTATCCAGAAAGCGTGTCTCCCACAGTATAAAAAGATATATGCACAAGGTTATTCTTTGTGGCACTATTTGATTGCCAAATACTGGCAGCAATCTTAATGACCATATATAGCAGATGCATTGAATGGAAAGTAGTGAATAAACTATGATACATCTACACATTATAGTAATATGGAGCTGTAAAAAAAAGAATGAGGAATATTTCATGAACTGATAAAGACAGATTTTAAGGACATATTGTTAAATGAAAGATAAAAGTGCAAAAATGTTACTATATTATGCTACCTTTTGTATAAGAAACACTTAGAAACACAGGAAAGAAAACCCAGATTAAGATTGGTTACCCACAGTGTGAGAGTAGGAATGGAGCAGAAAGGGTAGAAGGAATTAGGAATGGTATTTGTGGCGAGTGATCCTTTTGTGAATATACCTTTTTCACAGACTTGATTTTTAGAACCTTGTTAATGTGCCGCATATTCAGAAATACAAAGAGTAGAAAAGAAATAAAGTCCACAAAGGAAAGGGGGAAGTAGAGTTAAGGCAAAAGCAAATGGAAGTAAGTGAACTAAACTGTATTTGAAATGAATAATCATAATCACCACAAAGTGGGGGCCAGGGGAGAACTGACTGTAGGAACTTTATGACAGAGTAAAGCTGGTCCACAGCATTGTTTCACTCAATGTCATTTTGTTATAATGTTGATAAGATGCTGTAAAAATGGTTTATATTGATCAACTTATGGTAAAATTGGTTTTGGTGTATGTTTCCGTAAAGTCACAGAATCTATCAAGGACTTTAAGTGAGGACTTAACTGTATTTGAATCTCGTGGTCTTGATTAAAAGACCAAAAAGAAAATTAACTAAAAGCCTCTAAAGAAATATTGAACATCAATTTTTTTAATAAAAAGGATTTTTTGCAGAGGCATAGGTTAGCCATTCTGAAATTACTTTTTAATTCATTTTGTGAGTTAGGTTTTGTTCTTGGGGAAATGATTTTTAAGTCTGGAAAGGGGAAATTATAAAATTAGCCCTGTAGTTGTGATTTGGATTTGGCAATATCAGTATTAAATAGTGACCTTCAGTATGCGGTGGATAGGTAGATAGATAGATACAGATAAGCATGTACGTAAAATCTTTTGGCTTCATTTCCAACATGTTAAGAACTTGAAAGTCTTAATTTCATATTTACAGTGAAGACAAGCTAGATAACTTAAAATTAACTAATTTTCTTGGACCCATTAGAGAATGAAGGCCTCATAGCAAATGCCATTCTAACACCTAGAGAGCTAGACAGGTGTGGCCACACAAATGAGGCACTTGAGATGTGTGCACATTGAACAGCTGCTAGAACCATAAATAAGTAGGAACACATAAATAGTAAGTTGAGAAATCTCTAGAGATGTAGTGTTGGGTAGCTTGACAGTGAGCAACTCCTAGGCACTCCAGTCTCAGAGGATGAGCTCATACTTTCATAGGCCCTTCCTTCAGGAACTGTACCATGCTCTCATGGTGAAGATCCCAGGAAAATCCCTTGCTGGCTCTGGCCCAGGGAGAGAAAGAGTAACAGTTGTGAAATATGCTGTGTCCTCCATCATGAAGACCTATTGTACCTAGAAAAGGACTTCACCAAAGCTCAACTCTAAAGTTATCTCATTGCTTCTAGGCCCTTTCAGCTGACAGAAGTAGGGAATATATGTGTATATAGTAACCTATGTAGATACACATATCTATAAATATTCCTATGCATTATTCATCTGTATATACATTAAGGAAAACATGAGTTTATACTGATGTCTCCAACTCTAAATTATTACCACATGGGTCATTCTAGGTTCCCTCCACCCCTTCCTTGTCTGTAACTTTCCCCTCTAACAGTGAGAAGTCTAGCTCCCACCATCCACTTTCTATTTATTTAATTGTTCAAGTCCTGTATAAATGTACAGAGGTTTCAAAATTGTCAGCCTATATCCCTTTGTGTGGGAAACAGTTTTATAACCTGGAGTTGCTTATGTATGGTTTCTTTGCCTTTAGTTTTACATTTTCGAATCATTTCCAAAGTGGGAAATGTATGGGAACTCTGTACTATATTCACAACTTTTTTGTAAATCTAAAACTATACTAAATTTTAAAAAATACTTAAAAACTGATAAAAGCAACACTATGCATGTAAATGAGTATATGTGTAGATGTGTCCATGGGTATATGTATAAATATGCATGCATATGTATAAATATGTGTGTGTGCATGTGTATATGTGTGTGTAAACATCTGTTTTCAAGCTTTCTCCTGAGAGAGTCTAGAAGCAGTGATATGTCAGTACCAATGAATACTTCTAGAGCTCACATCTTGATTTCTAAATCTCATTATCCACTAAATTACCCTAGGCTTCTTGGGAAAACAGCTGATTCCAGGACTGGGTTAAGAAAAGAATAAAGTGAGGCTGGAACATTATTTTGTGCTAAAAATGTAAGATGAGAAAAGTGTGACAAATATATAGGAAAAGAATGCAAGAGCCACTTTGATGGGGTTCCTTTTATCCAAATTGTGGATAATTATAACTTCAAATAAGTTATATTTAAGAATTAAGTATAAATCTGCTTTGGTAAAAATACGTTAATGAATGAAAGAAAGAATGAATAACTAAATAAATGGAGAGAAGGGAAAGCTCTTTTTTTTGCAGGAGAAAGCTAACTAATAAATCTGCAGAGAATAATGAAATTAGAAAATCACCATTTGCAACCATCATAATAATAATTTAGTCAGGCAACAGCCATCAATGGGTGTTGAAACTCATGTATGAAAGTTTTAGGAGGAACAGAATATTTACTACATAACCTTAAACTATAAGTCCACAGGATACACTTTTATAACAAAGGGTAACTTTACAGATGAAAATATCTAGCAGATCCCACTTCAAATAATTAAGTGTCAGCAGTGAGGAGGCTGATGGACAGGATGTTCCTGTCATTGTGATGCCCTAACAAAAGCTCAGAAACCTTTCTGTGTTGTTTCTTCCTGTCATGGGTATTTACCCTGAATCTGATCACGAGGAAATATCTACTGTGATTATGGAAAAACCCAAAGAAGGGACATTCTATAAGATAACTTCAAGAATGTCAGTCATGAATTACACAGAAAGACTGAAGAACACTTTCAGATTAATGTAGAAAAAGAGTCATGAAAAGTGAATGCAAAGCAGTGGTTTACATTGTTGGTATAACTAGAAAAATTTGAAAAGGTCTAGAAATTAGATGATATTCTTACATTGTTTATGAAACCCAGCAGAGAGAGAGGGTGGAAGAGGTTGGATGAGGGAAGGAAGGAAGGAAGGAGAGATGGAGGGAAATAGGGAGAGAGAGAGAAGGTGAAGAGAGAAAGAGTATTCAGTTTAGTGAGTTTAATGTGTAGGGAAATGTTGTATCATTCATGCAATTTCCCTGAACGACATGTAGGAGTATTTTTCTTCATTCTTGTAACTTTTATGTAATTCCATGTCTGAATCCATTCAGGCTGCTTTTAACAGAATACTATAGACAATCTGGTAAGTCCAAGGTCAAAGCTCTAGAACTTTCAGGGTCTGGTGAGGGCCAGCTTCCTAGTTCATAGATAGCCAACTGCTCACTGTGTCTTCCCATGACAGAAGGGGCACAGGGACTCTGGGGACTCTTTTATCAGGGTGCTAACTCCATTTGTGAGGGTTATAACTTCATGACCTAATTGCCTCCCAAAGGCTTTACTTTGAGATACCATCACATTGGGGTTTAGGTTTTAACATGTAATTTCAGGAGACAGACTATAACAGTATGAAATCATATACAAATTTAGAAAGTAAATTGAAATAAAGATGAAACAACCAAAACACATGTCAGGGAAAAACCCACGAGGCAAGAGAAATGCAGACACCATATTACATAGAGAGAAATTTGGGCATTATAAAATGGTGACCTATTGAAGGTTTGGGTAGGACATGTCAGAGTAAGTCATCAGTTTTATGAAGGTAAATGGGGAACACATGAAGTGCAGCTGCCAGTTCAGAAATACTCTAAGTAGAAGGAGCAGGAGGAATTTTTATTCTTTGGTTCTGGGGGCTTAGGAACAATACTGAAACAGCCTCAGCATTCTCGCTTCATAATGTCAGGGCATCAGCATTTGTTCAGGGAGTTAATACAGGAAAATGCATGATTCCCTTCATTGTAATAAATGCCCAGGTCAAGTGGTTATTGATAGCAGTTGAATTCCATACCAGTCATAGGACCTGCATGCCATTTCCTGTTCAGCACCGCTCATGCACATGTGTATGCACCTGCACGGTGTGGGTGTAGGGGGAGGGTGGATGAGTTCAGTTTTTATTTCCAAGGGGAAGCAAGTGCATCCTTCATGTCTCTGTTTATATCTGTCTTTCCACTTCCTCTGCTTTTTAATTATTCAGTTCCTACTTTTTACTATTTTTTCTTTTCCCTTTTTTTCCCTAAAGGGGAAAAAAGTGAAGCAAAAATACTAATGAGTTTATATAGTCAGAAATTCTTCAGAGGTGTTATGGGTACAGAAATCAGTGGGATGAGTGAATCTCTCTGTTCTCATTTGTTTTCTTTCTTCTGGGTTTTCTTTGTCCAATGCCTGACTTTCTCCCCCAGTTTCAAAGGTAGGATAAGAGAAGGAGTATTTTCTCTTTACAATATTTCATGGTGTAACCTGCAATACTATCCCTAAACCCCTGAAAGGTAGATCAGGACACTTGGAGAGGAATGGCATGTTTAACTAAAACCTGCTTACTGAGAGTAAATGAAAAACAGTTCACCTTTCCTCCACAGTTCCTCCCAAGATTTTAGTAGCTTCACGTGCAAGACAATTCAACTGCAACTTCAACCACTTAACATTCTGAAGAAAAGGGAATCAGGATTTCAGGCTCTACTTTTCAACCATCTGAGGGATGATAACCTTCTTCCCCTCCATTGTATACGTGTTCTTTGTGTGGTAAAACTGTGTTTAGAAAATGCTGGAAGTAGGATCTCTGTATATATAAAAGGGAACGTGTGTCCTGATTAACTCCTGATTTCTACAGATTCTCATTAAGTAATTGTATCCTCCACACAGACCTTTACTCTAAGATATATTGGTAATTGAGCAGTTATACATGAAAAACCTTTAAAAGGCATATTTGGTTTTATTTTCTACACTACTAATTTAAATTACCTTGTCGTTAGCTTTTTACCCTTATTATTTGCATATTAGGATACCTTTGGAGGAATATTGCCATAGTATCTCCTAAGACCTTTGAGCAGAAGAGTTTGAATGTCCTGGATTTGCATTATCTATGTGAAATCCACAATAAGAAAAATACCCATAGATACAGACAACAGCATGGATATTACCAGAGGGAAAGGGCAGGGGAGAGGTAAGAGAAAGTAGAGAAAGGATAAATGGTGATGGAAGGAGACTTGACGTAGGGTGGTGAACACGCAATACAATATACAGATGAGGTATTACAGAACTGTACACCTGAAATTTATATAATTTTATTAACCTGCATCACCGCAATAAATTCAATAAAAAGAAATATTCAAAAAAAGAAAAAGTACACAAGATACATTACAAAGCTACATACTTTTTTAAAAAGTAGTTATGAGTTTCTATCTTGCATACAAATCCCTCACATGCGGTATAATCATGGAACTTGGGAGACTGTGTCTTTTCTTTATCTATGGACTGCCCAATTCAGCAAATAAGGCAGTCAACAAGAACCTACGACATAATAAATTAATAAATAAACTTTTTTTATAGGGTTAAAACTATTAACCTGTAACCACAGCTTTCTATCAGATCCTTTCAAAGGTTCAGAATTGCTGGTCAGCCCGAAGCTGAGGAAGATAACTGGAAGGAGCTCAGAAAGACAACAGGACTGACTGCAGTTATTTGTGCGAAGATGGAGTGTGGGAGGGAGGAGGGAATGAAGTGGGAAGCAGCTTCGGGCCCAAGGGGACTCTGGGGACAGAAGTGCCCAATGAGGAGTTTTAGGAATTTGTTGTCAGTGTTATTGTTATACTATGTTTGAATTTTTTTTTCTTTATTTGGTGTCTGTTCAAGAAACTATGAAAAGCTTACTTTTG
Source organism: Phyllostomus hastatus (assembly GCF_019186645.2). Classification (NCBI taxonomy): domain Eukaryota; kingdom Metazoa; phylum Chordata; class Mammalia; order Chiroptera; family Phyllostomidae; genus Phyllostomus; species Phyllostomus hastatus. The sequence goes on from NW_025334038.1 coordinate 13,423,524, forward strand.
TATTTAAGAAAACAAAGAATGAATGAGTTTCAGGTTCCTCATTCTACCACTAGGGGGCAAGACTGAGTTACACAGTATCCCCAGCACAGCCCTGGATGATCTACAATGTAACTGGATACATAATGCCTGTGCCCTTCCAGTCTTCTGGTGAGATGTAGTACATAACCTTCTACATGTAACTCTTCACTGGTAATGGTGAGCATAGTTTAAGAACAATACTTTTATCACAGTTTTTTCATTTTTTCTTATTGAAAGAGAATATGATATGCCTAGTTGTTTATAATTTAAGAATACATACATACTTAAAAGTAAAGATTTATATAAAGTAAAAATAAAACTTCCCCTTCTCAAAACTCCTATCCCATTCGCCCTCTCCTCCAGTCCCACTAACTAACAACATGATTCACATGTTTTAAAAATACTTTATATGTACATATAAATATGTTTACATTTGTCATGTATTGAAATGCAGACATATTAGCTAGTTCCTTTTAGGTGATTCTCAAGGATCTCACAGACTTGGTTTTAGCAATGACCATCCTGAAAAGACTGCGAAAGCTAATTCTGACACTCATTTCATATAGTGGAAAGAATATCATGCTGTTATGATTGTGCCTAAAATAATTTTCAGAATAAATAGAACATGTTATATCTTTGCTTTTGATAAGTGAGGGTGATTTATTTCCCTGTCTCAGATTTTTAAAAATTCTTTATTTTCTGCTTAACTAAGGGAAATATACAAATATGACAATCTTACATTACACTTTTGAACTTTACTTGGAAGTCAGTTTTAATAGAAAAAAATGAAAAATACGAAGTGAGTACAAAATCTTTTCTAAAGACCAGGTGGTGACTGAAATTATTAATGAGAAAACAGTGCTGGTGGCCAAATATTTCTGGAGACGCAGCAGAGATTTGCAAAGAAATAGCTTCAGAGTCTGACTAGACTATTGTAGAATCTTTACATAATTATGTCCTTCTAACTCTGCAAGGAGCATCAGAAACTTGAATATTTTTAGACTTTAATGATTTTCCCTTTACTCAAATTCTTACATCTGTTCCACTGCACTCTGCCTTAGATAGTTCAGACATACAGATTTTTTTTCTTTGTGATGGCACTAAATTATTCAAGCACATGGAAGGGCCTTTTTTCTCCTTGTATATTTTTATGTACCTCAGCCATTCCCACCCCATCTGGGTGTGATATGAATGCTCTATACGTGCTTATTGAGTTAGAGAACTAAGTAATCAGTTTTTTAAAAAATATATTTTATTGATTATGCTATTACAGTTCTCCCATTTCCTCCCTTCATTCCCCTCCACCTTGCATACCCTCTCCCACCCACATTTCCCCCCTTTAGTTCATGTCCATGTGTCATAAGTTCTTCAGTTTCTACATTTCCCATACTATTCTTGCCCTCCCCCTGTCTATTTTCTTCCTACCATCTATGCTTCTTACTCTCTGTACCTTTTCCCCCTCTCTCCACCTCCCACTCCCCTGTTGCTAACCCTCCATGTGATCTCCATTTCTGTGGTTCTGTTCCTGTTCTAGTTGTTTGCTTAGTTTGCTTTTGTTTTTGTTTTAGGTGTGGTTGTTAATAACTGTGAGATTGCTATCTTTTTACTGTTCATATTTTTTATCTTCTTTTTCTTAGACAAGTCCCTTTAACGTTTCATATCATAAGGGCTTGGTGATGATGAACTTCTTTAACTTGACCTTATCTGAGATGCACTTTATCTGCCCTTCCATTCTAAATGAAAGCTTTGCTGGATAGAGCAGTCTTGGATAAGTCATCAGTTTTTATTTAAATCTCTGTCTGAATCTATTTTATTCTGACATTACATTAAATTTATGTAAATACTTAAAATTGAGTGTTCAAGTTGTTTTAGAATTCTCTCTACATGTCTCTTTCTTGATTTATCAGAAGCTGATATTTTAAATGAGTTAATCTTGTTTATTTTTTATTATTTTTAAAACTTTTATAAATTTTAAAATTAGCTAAATTGAGTGCATATACCCAGGATCAAGATCTCAAATACTTCCCCTGCTTATTTTTAAAGTAAAATTTTTATAAAGTAAAATCCACATATGAAAATCAGTATAAATCAAAATGTTCTCTGGATGAATTTTAAAAGTACAATCACACATGAACACAGTACCCATATTAAGAAGTAGCACATGCTTAAGCCCCAGAATCCCTTCCTGTGTCCTGTCCCAGTTACACATGCTATCCAAGGCCATTCTGATTTTGACTTATTACATCATAGTCTGTTTTGAACTTTATGTATGTAAACTATTTTTCCTCAACATTATGTTTCTAGGATTCATTCATGTTGAATATTAGTGTTAAATATCTGTGTAGTTCATTTTCTCATGACCAAACCTAACAATCCATTGTATGATTCTAATAGATTTATTTATTTGTTCTATTCTGATGGTCATTTCCATGTATGCATATGTCTCATTTAAGCCTCAGTGCAGAATTCTGTCATAGTGTGTGCATGTATTCAGTTGCTGCACAGTTCTCCAATGTGGCTGTTCCATTTAAGACCCCAGGCTCAGTGGATGGTCGTCCCAGGTTCTACACACCCTTGTCAGTTGTGAGACTGTTTTTGGTCATCTTCCACTTTTAAGCACACCGATGGGAAAGCAGCAGTGTCTCATTTGCAGTTTAATTTGCATTTCCTTGATAACCAAGTTTAGAGGGTTATGTGACCACAGCCGGGAATGCTGAGTACTACCAATACTGGAAGAGGGAGGGACAGATTCTCCCCTGGAGCTTCTGTAGAGAGTACAGCCCTGCTGACACTTTGATTTGGGGCTTCTTGTCTTCAGACATGTGAGAGAATAACTTTCTGTTGGTTTAAACACTCAGTTTATAGTAATTTGTTATAGCAGCCCTAGGAAACTAATATAGGTTTCTTAGGGTTTCTCAGGTTTATGGCCTATGAATTTGGCCCAGGTTCACACTTAGAATGGAAAAATGCTCTGAAGACAGAGAGATTGCTGAATTTAGCCAAGTCTCTGTGATTCCATCTTTGTAGAATCTTGTCCTCCAGATTCCTATTTGACTCAACAGTTCACCTATGGTGATAGATACATACATACATACATACATACATACATGCATATATACAGATAATGTTATATTTGTTGTTTTTTCTTAGTTTGTCCTTAGTAGGATTATTGGTGTGTATTAAGCATTGCATAATAGCCAAAAGTAGAAGTTTGACATAAACTTGCTTTTCTTTAAAAAATTGGAATTCTCCCCACTTTATTTAAAATTTACTTTGTTCTCTAAAAACATAAATAACTTTTCCTAATTCTTTTTTTAAAGATTTTATTTATTTATTTTTAGAGAAAGGGGAAGGGAGAAAGAGAGTGAAACATTAATGTGTGGTTGCCCCTTGCACACCCCCTACTGCGAACCTGGCCTGCAACCCAGGCATGTGCCCTGACTGGGAGTTGAACTAGTGATTGCTTCACAGGCCAGCACTCAATCCACTGAGCCACAGCAACCACAGCCTGTTTCTACTTCTTAGATACATTATTCCCTGGTCTGAAGTACCAAGCGGTGACTAAAACAAACAAACAAACAAACAAACAAACAAAAAAAACCCCAACCCTTTTTATCTTCTTCACTGATATTTCAAATGCCTGAAATAAAGCTATTTTTATTTGTCTTTTACTGGAGGAAAATAATAATTATGCTCTATTTTCTGGCATTAAGTTGAATGTAAGGGAGTAAAGAAAGTTAATTAGAACTTTAAAAAGATATATTTTACTAGTTCTCAATGGTAAGATGAAAAATAATATCTAATTTTATTTGTTAATTAATGAATTAACATGTGGACTAGACCTTTGAATTTAAATATTTTCACTTTTAACATGTGCATCTTAAATCCCAGGGTAGTGATTCTACAACAGCTGTGCATTTATTTCATAGTTGTATGCATTAATTCAGATCCTACTTGCTCTTTGAATGCATTATTTATCATTGTGTTAAGAATAAAGTCAGCAATAAATTGTTGTCAGCATAGTTCTCCAAATTCATAGTATGCACTAACTTATTTTCTTATATTACTCAAGTAAATTGACAACACCAATCTGTGCCTATTCTGAGAAAGAAAGTAGTTTATATTTTCAGCAGAGATTCTCCTTTTGCATTTTTATCTGCATGCCTTTCATATTCCCTTCTAATTTTTAAAGGGGGATTTATGGAGGGTGCTTTCGGAAGCAGGACACTTTATGTTTAGTGGCTGATTCTTAAGCAGCTGCTGACTGCTCAGTGTAGTTGTCTCACAACTGCACTCTCACTTAATTCTAGGCACTGCCTGGGGCCGGGGGAGGCCATTAAGTGTGGTTATGAGAGATGCCTAAGGGCATCTAGTACCTGGACAACCTAAATGGGAAAATGGATTTTATGTTTAATACTTTAATTAATGAGGGAAAACAATAAATATAAATAAAGGTGTTTAAACTTCAAATATAATATCATATGTAGGCAGTTGCCACTCACAGGTTCTCAGTCCTGACTACACATTAAAATTACCTGGTCCTGGCTGGTGTGGCTCAGTTGGTTGGAGCATCACCCCATATACCAAAAGGTTGCGGGTTAAATTCCCATTTGGGGGCATGTGTCTGTGTTTCAGGTCCAATCCCTGGTCAAGGCATATGTGGAGGGTGGCTGATTAATGTTTCTCTCTCACATCCATTTCTCTCTCTCTTTCTTTCCCTCTCTTTTAAAATCTATAAACATATATTTTTAAAATTACCTGGTTAACTTTAAAAAATATAGTTGATCACATCTCACACATACTGATTTAATTGAATTTGTATTTAGCTCTAGCATCACTTTATTTTAAGATCCCCAGATGATTGTAATGTTAGATAGGAATAGATATTTAAATAGGTAATTTAGGGCAGAATGGAGGAAGGAAGAGAGGAGGCAGAATGTGAAAGTGAATGTATCTACTAGTCAGAGGCACTTACTATGTTCTGGTGCCTTCATATGTTAACAACCAGGTAGAGTTTATTATCTACATCTTATTTATTACATATGAGGAAATTGAGGCTCAGTAAATTTGAATTACTTGCATAAGGTCCAAAACTTTGAAATCGGTGATATTATAGCTCAAATCCAGGTATTGTTGGTTCAAAGTCTGGCTCATTAAACTACCCCACTTTTCTTTTTCTTTTTTTTTTATTTTAATCTTTGTTCAAGTACAGTTTTCTCCCTTTTACTACCATTCCAGCCCACCCACCCAACCCTCCCCACTTCCCTTCCACTACCTCACTTTTCTATCAAGCCACTCTATCATAGAGAGAACACATAAAAAGCCATCAGTTAATCAGGAACTATAGAATTAATGTATGTGAGACAATGAGTGATGACAAATCTGTAGCTACTGCTTTGATCTTCAACTGTTGGCCACCAGAGCACAAGGCAAATGATTTGGAGGAAGAAAAGCATGTTGGTAAACCATGCAGCATAAAACCAGGTGGAAAGAGGAAAAAGAGACATAAAATGAGCTGTAAGGATGGGTACACAGCATGGCTTTGGGAGCAATGCTAGGAGATAGTATTGGATTGAATTATTTGTAGACAGTTGTGGGGGGTAGTAGGTCCACTAAGAAGTGGAACATGGGGAAAGAACACAAGAATAGGAACCTGGAACTATATACTTTTCTCCTGGAATTCAGTGATTTTCCATTCTCAAACCTCAACCCCTTTGCCATCTCTTCTATGAAGCCTTGTCTGATCTCTGTCTCCTTTGTCCTCATCTGTCCATCATTGCTGTTCTGAAATCCCTATAATACTGATCAAATAGGTCTTTGCTTACAATAGCTGCCTCCACTAGGTTCTGACACTCCTGAAAGTGGGAACCATGTTTTAATTCTCCTTGAATCCATAACTCCCTCACATGATGTGATTCTCCATTATAAATAAATGGATTAAAAACAGGTAGATGAATGAATAAACTGAGCTTAAACCTTACATGGGTGATTATCACTCGATTTGTGGTCAAACACAAGTCACAATTTCATTGCTTACCTGGGAATAATATAATTAATGTAATACATATTAGTTGTTTTAAAAATCTGGCCAGATGTATAAACTCATCTGTCTCATATTGAAATTTAACAACTTAAGCTAGATGCTAATGGTTTATTACTACAATAATGGGCAAACAATTATTTAAGTTACCTGAAACTCTAACCATGGGAGACAGAAAGCAAGTTACAAAGTATTATCTAAATTTAAAAATACTACAGTGGCAGTAACTTGGTATGTGCTTCATATGTTAAAGTTGTAACCCTCAACTCTTTAGAATGTGAGTGTATTTGGAGACAAGTCCTTTAAAAAGGTTAGTTAAAATGATGCCTTTAGAGCAAACTCTACTCCAATGGACTGGTGTCCTCCTTAAAAGAGATTTGAGCACACAAAATGGCACCAGGAAGGACTACGTACAGAGGAAAGACCATGCAAGGACACAGTGAAAGGTGGACTTCTTAAAGCCAAGGAAAGAAGCCTTCAGAAAAAGCCAAATCTGCTGATACTTTGATCTTGGACTTTCAGCCAGTAGAAATATGAGAAAACAAATTTCTATTGTTTAAGGACACCCAGTTTGTGATATTTTGTTATTACAACCTAAGCAAACTAAAACAGCATGCTTTTAATTTTTCTTTTCAATGATGCTGTTCATCTAAGTTCTTCATAATCAATCAAGCTTTCACTTTTTGACATTTAAGTAGCTATTACCACTGAGTAATCAGTAAACATAAGTAGATCATGCATAAGCATATAGACATACAATACTAAAAACTTCAGCCACATGTAGTTGGAAAAATTTGCCCAATAGATGCAAAGATATACTGGTATAAGAAAAAGGAATACTCTGCAAAATAATATTAAATATATGAATTTATTTAAAATCACTTATTGAACATGACATGAGAGGAATTGCGGCATGAGAGATCTCCATAATCTTTTCCCTTGAAGTTCCAACAGTCTGAACATCTATAACTCAACAAAGGATTTACTGCTCAGCATACAAACACACCCAAGAGATTCATGCATTAAAACATGTAAAGGTGGGCAAGGGGGAGTCAATGGGGTTGGTGAGAAGGAAGAAAAGCTGAGACAAACCAGGGGCACAGCCCTACAGCTGGGAGCTCATGGAAGGGCTCAGCCGGGGCGGGGGGTGGGGGGTGGGGAAGAATCAGGTTGTGGCTGGCAGAGAGAAACAAAGCCTTGGGGCCAGGCCACCCCATAACGTCCCAGAGCTCACCTCCCTTCAGCCTTGTCAGGTGGTGGAGTACATTATCTTAAAACTTGAGAAGTGGTACTATGGGATCACTTTTTTTTTCTGGAGCAAAGGGGGCACTCTGTAACTGGTCCTGGGGTCAGGGCACAGCAAGGGTCCCAAATAGGTCCAAGGTCACAATTACCATGAGGGCAAAACAATAAAGAAGGTGGCTGGTTTCCCCAGCCCACCCAACCCCCACACCTTGTTGCTTCTCTGATAGCAGCATGTGGCTGCAGAGGAAAACACTGAGATTTCATGGATTTGGAGCCCAATGGCCCACCACATTTTTCTGTGGGATTGGTTCCCTGGGACCTGGGAGCACAGATCACAAGGGTGGAAACCACATACCCAGGAAACAACATGCCACACGTATCTGAAAAGCCAGAGAAGTGCAAGAGAGTTAAACAACTTGTGATTCAGTGTCATCTACTGGAAAATAATTGAATGACTCTGTATTGATATGCTAAAGAAGTGCCAAGCACACATACATGCCTAGGCAGAAAAGGAATCCACCAAATACCATGAATAGCCAAGGTAGTGAGGCAGGTCAGAAAGAAAATGAAAACAAAACAAAACAAAACAACAAGACTCTAGAAAACAAACTTAAGGACATAGAGTGTGTATATGGGTACACATATATATACACACATATACATATGAATGACAGAGAATTCAAGATTGTGGTTATGAAAAAACTGAATGAGATGCAAGAACATGCAAACAGGCAATTTAATGAGCTCAGAAAACAAGTCAACAAACAAAATGAGTACTTACCAAAAGCTTTAAAACTTTTAAAAAGAACCAAACAGAAATTCTGGGGATAAAAAAATTCAATAAAAGAGATCAAGAATGAAACAGCAAGCATAGGAAATAGAGCAGACCAGAAAGAGGAAAAAATAGAAATCTAGATGTGATGCAATGGAAAGAAAGGAGAAACTTGAGCACAAAAAATGAAAGAACTCTACGAGAACTGACTCCATCAAAAAGAACAATAGAAGAGGGAAGAGGGGGAGAAAAAGAAGGCAGAGAGAGTAAGAAGGGAACAAAGTGCCTATTCAGACTAATAGTTGATGAGAACTTCCCTAACCTATGAAAAGAGCTAGATCCTCTAATCCAAGAAGCAAATGGAACAAGTTATCTTAATCCAAACAACCCTTCACCAAGGCACATTGTATTAAAACTGTCAAAAATTAATGACAAAGAAAGAATTCCCAAAGCAGCTAAGAAAATGAAGAAAGTAACCTATAAAGGAAAGCACATTTGGTTGTCATTGGACTTCTTAGCAGTATCTCTATAAGTCTGGTGAGAGTGGAACCAAATATTCAAATTACTGAAAGGAAAAATTACCAGCCAAGAATAAGATATCCAGCAAAGTTATCCCATAGATATGAAGGAGAAATAAAGATTTTTTTCTAGACATACAGAACCTGAGGAAATTTATACCAGAAGACCTCCACTGTGGGAAGTACTCAATGGGGTTATTCTACCTGAAACAAAGAATAAAAGGTCACAAAACTATAAGTAAGGTTACCAACAAACTTACAGCATATACAGGGATTTGTGACAACAGAAACTTAAAAGGGGAGATGGCAAAGGTCTGAATTTTCAAAGAAGGATGGAGATCAGATTCATTCAAAAGGAAAAGGACTACTGTAATGAGAAACTTTCCTTTTCATAAACCTAATGACCTGAGAACTGAGATAAATAAAATAAAATAAAATAAAACCAAGAACTGAGATGCAAGGCTTAACAAAAGAGGAAACAGAGGAAGCAAGTATAGAATACCAGGAAGCAAAAACCGCAGACAGGCACACAAGGAAATGAACCAGTGGAGGCACAGAGCAACCAGAAAACAGAAGATAAAATGATATAGAAAACCTTCTCTCACACATCATTAATTACCCTAAATATAAATGGACTGAATTCACCAATAAAGAACCACAGAATAACAGATTGGATAAAAAAATGAAACCCAAATATGCTGCCCTGAGGAGATACATCTAAGCTACAAAGACAAAGTTAAGCTCAAAGTTAAAGGGTGGAAAATGATTCTTCAAGCAATAGCATCCACAGAAAAGCAAGTGTAGCCACACTTGTATCTGACAAAATAGATTTTGAAATAACAAATGTAAAAAGAGTCAAAGATGTACTTTTTAAAAAAATTTTCTGCTTGGCTAATTCTTCTTTATTTTATTTATTTTTCTACATATTCTTTTTTTTTATTTTAATTGTTGTTCAAGTACAGTTTTCTGTCTTTTACTCCCATCCCAGGCCACACCCCTCCAACTCTCCCCACCTCCCTCCCGTTTCCACCCCCCCTAGTTTTTGTCCATGTGTCTTTTATACTTGTTCCTGTAAACCCTTCCCCTTTTCCCCTGAAATTCCCTCTTCTCTCCCCTCTGGTCATTGTCAGCCTGTACTCTATTTCAGAGTCTTTGGTTATATTTTGCTTGTTTGTTTGTTTTGTTGTTTAGGTTCCTGTTAAAGGTGAGATCACATGGTATTTGTCTTTCACCGCCTGGCTTATTTCACTCAGCATAATACTTTCCAGTTCCATCCATGCTGTGGCAAAGGGTAGGAGCTCCTTCTTTCTTTCTGCTGAATAGAATTCCATTGTGTAAAGGTACCATAGTTTTTTGATCCATTCCTTTGCTGATGGGCACATAGGTTGCTTCCAACACTTGGCTATTGTAAATTGTGCTACTATGAACATTGGGGTGCATAGGTTCTTTTGGATTGGTGTTTCAGGGTTCTTAGGATATAATCCTAGCAGTGGAATTGCTGGGTCAGAAGGCAGATTCATTTTTAGTTTTCTTAGAAAAATTCCATACTGTTTTCCACAGTGGTTGTACCAGTCTGCAATCCCACCAACAGTGCATGAGGGTCCCCTTTTCTCCACAACCTCTCCAACACTTGTTGTTTGTTGATTTGTTTATGATGGCCATTCTGACTCCCGTGAAGTGCTATCTCATTGTGGTTTTAATTTGCATCTCTCTGATAGCTAGCAATACTGAACATCTTTTCATGTGTCTCTGGATCCTCTGTATGTCCTGCTTGGAGAAGTGTCTGTTCAAGTCCTTTGCCCATTTTTTAATTGGGTTGCTTGTCTTCTTAGAGTGGAGTTGTGTCCATACTACCCAAAGCAATTTACAGATTCAATGCAATACATATTAAAGTACCAATGGCATATTTCAGAGACACAGAACAGACACTTCAAAAATTTATATGGAACCATAAATGATCCCGAACAGCTGCTGCAATTTTGAGAAAGAAGAGCAAAGTAGGAGGGATCATAATACCTGATACCAAACTACATTACAAGGCCACTTTAATCAAAACAGCCTGGTACTGGCATAAAAACAGGCACATAGATCAATGGAACAGAACAGAGATCCCAGAAATAAACCCAAGTCTCTATGGTCAATTAATATTTACAAAGGGGGCAGCAACATAAAATGGAGTAAAAATAGCCTCTTCAACAAATAGTGTTAGGAGAACTGGACGTGCAGAAAAATGAAACTCGAGCACCAACTTACACCATACACAAAAATAAATTCAAGGTGGATAAAAGACTTAAATATAAAACATGACACCATTAAAGTCCTAGAGGAGAACATAGGCAGAAAAATCTCAGATATTTCACACAGAAACTTTTTTACTGACATGTCCCCTAGAGCAAGGGACATAAAGGAAGGAATAAACAAGTGGGACCTCATCAAAATTAAAAGCTTCTGCACAGCTAAAGAAAACAGTATCAAAATAAAAGAGAACCAACTGTATGGGAAAACGTATTTGCCAATGATACCTCAGACAAGGTTTTAATCTCCAAAATATATAAAGAACTCAAAGATGTACATTTTATAATAATAAAGGGGACACTACATCACTAAGACATAACACTTCTCAATATATATGCATACAGTCTGGGAGCACAGAAATATATAAAGCAACAACTAATAATACTGAAGGGAGAAACAGACAAAAACATAATCATAGTTGGTGACATTAATACTCCATTAACAGCTCTAGATATATCATCCAAACCAAAAATCTATAAAGAAAAGTCAGCCTTAAGTGACACATTGGATTAAATAGGCATGATTGACATTTATGGAACATCAGATTATATGTTCTTCTCCAGTGCACGTGGAGCATTCTCAAGAATTCACCATATGAAGTTTTTTTTCAGGAAGTATCCACCCCTGTAATATGAAAATGAGACATTTATTGAAGAAGATAGAAGATACAAGAAACATGGTACACAGGCCAATGATGCCTCAGTCACCTTCAAAGTAGGCACCTTGGGACCTCACAAACTTCTTCCATCATTTCTTCCACTGTCCAAAACACTGCAAAATCCTTTGTTGGAGTTGCTTTCAGCTACCCTGTCATATTTTCCTGAATCTGATCAATAGTCTGAAATCTCTTCCCTTTCAAAGGTGATTTTAGTTTTGGGGAAAGCCAGAAGCAGCTCATACATATTCAGTACTCTCAGGTGTTCTACTTGGTGCAGGAGTTCCAGAATGTGGATCACTTTCAACAGATTTTTGAGCATCTTTCAAGCATTTGTTCCACACTTTTATTTGTGCTGTACTCATAGCATCATCCCCAAATGGAATCATCCAAATAGTTTCCATGGAGGGATGTTCAAGCTTAACACAAAATTTGATGTATACTCCTTGCTCTACTCACTTAGTCATTTTGAATGTGATAGCCACACAGTACACATGCTCGCTCAATGGTGTCTGCCATGCCCACTGACTAGTAGAGTGAAGTCATCATTGTTCACACATGTGCATTCCAGTCCATTCTCCTTAGCTGCTAGGTTATGTCGATGTTGCACAAACAGTTCTCATTATATGAACCCTGGCTGTACTTTTCCCAGACAGACTTTGTTGTATACACAGGGCAAAGAACTAATCTCAACAGGTTCAAGAAGACTGAAATAATACCAAGCATACTCTCTGACCACAATGTTCTGAAATTAGAAATGAACTGCAAAGATAAAGTAAAGAAACCCACTAATATGTGAAGATTAAGCAACATAGTACTAAAACATAACTGGGTGATAAAAGTAATAAAAGGTGAGATAAAAAATTATATCAAGACAAACAAAAATGACACTATGACATATCAAAACTTCTGGGATGCAGAGAAAACAGTAATAAGAGGGAAGTTATTATCATTATAAGCTTATCTTAAGAAACAAGATAAATCCCTAGTAAACAAACCAACACTGCATTTTAAAGAACTAGAAAAAGAAGAACAAAAGCAACCCAAAGTCAGTAGGAGAGAGGAAATAATAAAAATTAGAGCAGAATTGAATGATATAGAGATAAAAAGTACAAAAATTAGTGCAACGAAGAGCTGGTTCTTTGAAAAGCTTTGAGAAGATTAATAGAATTGAAAATGCTCCCTGACTGGCATAGCTCAGTGGATTGAGCACAGGCTGTGAACCAAAGTGTCGCAGGTTCAATTCCCAGTCAGGGCACATGCCTGAGTTGCAGGCCACAGCCCCCAGCAACCTCACTGATGTTTCTCTCTCTTTCTCCCTTCCTTCCCTCTCTAAAAATAAATAAATGCAATATTAAAAAAAAAGAAAATGCCTGACTAGACTCACTATGGAAAAAAGAGAAAAGACACATAGAAACAAAATCAGAAATAAAAGTAATCACAGACATCACAGATATACAAAGAAACATGCTTGAATTCTATGAAAGAGTATATGCCACCAAATTCAATAACTTAGAAATGTTACTCAGTTTCTAGAAATATGTGACCTTTCTACACTGAATCATGAAGACTGGAAAATCTAAATAGAATGATCAACAGTGTAGAAATTGAAACAACCATCAAAAATATAAAAATAAAGGACCAGATGGTTCCACTAGTGAATTCTACCAAACATTCAAACTCTTCCAAAAAATTGAAGAAGAGGCAGTGCTTCCTAACACAATTTATGAGGCCAACATAACTCTGAAACCAAAATCTGGCAAGGATAAAACACACACACACACACACACACACACACACATGCAAACACACGTACAGACCAACATATCTGATGAATACAAATGCAAAACAAAATATTGCATTTGTAATCCTAAACAAACCATTAACAAATCACATGCAACAACACATTAAAAAATAATGCATCACAATCAAGTACCACTCATTCCAGAAGCACAAAGATTGTTCAGAATATGCAAATCAATGTATAATAATGCACCACATTTACAAAACAAAGGATAAAAATCATGTGATCTTATCAATAGATGCAGAAAAGCATTTGAGAAGATATAACATCCATATATGATTAAAACACCTAATAAAATAGGTGTAGAATGAAAGTACCTCAATATAATATTGGTTATATATGACAAAACCACAGCTAATACCATACTCAGTGATGAAAACTGAAAGCTTTTTCTTTAAAATCAAGAGGTCAAGGACGTCCACTCTCATCACTCTTATTCAACATAGTTTTTGAAGTCCTAGATGGAACAATCATGCAAGAGAAAGAAATGAAGGAAATCTAAATTGGGAAGAAAGAAGTAAAAGTGTCACTCTTTGCAGATTACATGATTCTGTATACAGAAAACCTTAGAGACTTCACCAAAACAACTCTTAGAAATAAACAAATACAATGAAGTTACAGGTTACAAAACAATGTACAAAAATCTACTGGTTTTCTACATAGTAACAATGAAACATCAGAAAAAAAATGAAAAAAATTATTTTGCAATTGCAGCAAAAAAAAATACCTAAGAATAATTTTAACAAAGGGTGTGAAGGACCTATATACTGAAAACTATAAAGCATTATTAAAAGAGATTGAAAAACATACAATGAAATGGAAAGATATTTTGTGTTCATAGATTTGATGAATCAACATATATAAAATGTCCATATTACCCAAAACAATATACAGATTTATTGCAATCACCATCAAAATCGCAATCTCATTTTTTAAAGAAATTGAACAAAAAAAATAATCAGATTTCTGTGGAATCACAAAACACCTTGAATAGCCAAAGGAATGCTGAGAAAAAAGAATGAAGTCAGAGGCATCACACTACCTAATTTTAAATTATAAAACAGAGCAATAATAATAAAAACAGCATGGTATTGGCAGAAAAAGAGACACACAGACCAATGGAACAGAATTGAGAGTCCAGAAATAAAAACACATGTATATGTGCAAATAATTTTTGACAAGGTAGCCAAAACACACAATGGAAAAAAGAAACCCTCTTCATTAAATGGTCCTGGGAAATTGGAAAGCTTCATGCAAAAGAAAGAAACTAATCTACAGTTTACCCATGTACAAAAATTAATCCAAAATGGATCAAAGACCTAAATATAAGATCTGAAACAATAAATTGCATAGAAGGAAACATAGGTACCAAACTAGTGGACTGTGGTCTTGTAGAAGATTTTGTGAATTTGATCCCAAAGGCAAGGGAAGTAAAGGCAAATTTAAATGAATGGGACTTTATAAAACTAAACAAGTTTCTGCACAGGAAAATAAACTGCCAACAAAACAAAAAGGCAACCAACTAAATGGGAGATGATATTAGTACACATACTCCAATGAGGAGTTACTATCCAAAATATATAAAGAACTCATACAATTTAACACAGAACAACCAATGCAATTCTCACCAGTGAGATACCACTTCACACTGGTGAGAATGGCCATCAAAAACAAATTAACAAACAGCAAGTGTTGGAGAGGATGTGGAGAAAAGGGGACCCTCATGCACGGTTGGTGGGAATGCAGACTGGTGCAGCCCCTGTGGAAAACAGGATGGAATTTCCTCAGAAAACTAAAAATGGAACTACCTTTTGACCTGGCAATTCCACTGTTGGGATTATATCCTAAGAAGCCTGAAACACCAATCCAAAAGAACCTATGCACCCCAATGTTCATAGCAGCACAATTTACAATAGCCAAGTGCTAGAAGCAACCTAAATGCACATCAGTAAATGAATGGATTAAAAAAACTATGGTATATTTATACTATGGAATACTATGCAACAGAAAGAAAGAAGGAGCTCCTGCCCATTGCAACAGCATGGATGGAACTGGAGAGCATTATGCTAAACAAAATAAGCCAGGCAGTGAAAGACAAATACCATATGATCTCACCTTTAATAGGAACCTAAACAACAAAACAAACAAGCAAGAAAAGTAGAACCAGAGACATTGAAATAAAGAACAAACTGACAGTAAACAGAGGGGAGGTGGGAGGGGATAATTGGGGGAGTGTTTTCAGGAACTACTATAAAGGACACATGTACAAAACCAAGGAGGCATGAAAGCAGGGGAGGGAGGTGGGGATGGCTGGGGTGGGGGAGGTAGTGGTGGGGGGTAAATGCAAACAACTGTAATTGAACAACGATAAAATAATGTTAAAAAATGGGCAGAGGACTTGAACAGACAGCTTTACCAACAAGACATACAAATAGCCAACAGGTATATGAAAAGATGTTTAACTTTACTAGCTATTAGGAAAATGCAAATCAAAACTATAATGAGATACCACCTCACATTTGTTATCATGGTTATTATCAATAAGATAAGTATAAAAACAATAATTGGAGAAGTTGTGGAGAAAAAGGAAACCTAATTCACTGCTGCTAGGAATATAAAGTGGTTACAGCCACTATGGAAAATAGCCTGGTGTTTCATCAAAAAATTAAGAACAGAGGTACCATATGTCCCAGCAATTTCTCTTCTGTTTATCTAACCCTCAAAAATTGAAAATATATATTCGCAAAGATATATGCACCCCTATGTTCATTGCAGATTTATTCATGGTGGATAAGATATGGAAACACCCAAAGTGTCCTTTGATAGAGGTTTGGATAAATAAGATGTGGTACATATATATTAAGGAATATTACTCAACCATAAGAAAAGATGAAATATTACTATTTCTAACAACCTGGATGGATCTCAAGAATATTATGCTATGTGAAATAAGTCAGACAGAACAAGCTAAGAACTATATAATTTCACTCATATACCACAGGCCAGTATAAAACTGAAACTATGCACTGGCTGGTGTGGCTCAGTGGACTGAGCCCCAGCCTGTGAACCAAAGAGTCACCAGTTCAATTCCCAGCAGGGCACATGCCTGAGGTTGCAGACCAGGTCCCCAGCAGGGGGCACGTGAGAAGCAACTACACATTGATGTATCTCTCCCTCTCTTTCTCCCTCCCTACCCCCCTCTCTAAAAATAAACAAATAAAATCCTAAAATAAAAATAAATGCTGTATTAAAAATATAAAGAAAACTGAAACTCATAGACACAGACAACAATATGGTGGTTACCACAGGGAGGATGGTGGTGGGGTAAGAAAGGGTAAAGGGGGGCAAACATACAGTGACAGAAGATGATTTGATTGCATGGTGGGCACATAAGGTAATATACAAATTATGTATCATAAAAATATATACTTGAATCCTATATAATCTTAATAATCAATGTCAACATTATAAATTTAATTTAAAAAATTAGAAAATAATATCACCTATTGAAGTTGATTTGAAATGTTAATATTTGCTCTGACAGTCATGTAGGAGCATCTATTTTCTTTCTTTTCAAGTTTAAACATTGAAAACATTCAGGCATAAATATCTTTTTAAATTACCTATAAGTCATTGTCAAATCATTATAAACTTTGAGTGGGAGAATTTATAGGAAATTACTAGGCTGGCTTGGTATGATGTATAGTAATATATTTAAACAGAATTTAAGTAGAAATGAGAGGAGTCTCAAAGATTATAGCAATAAACATTAATTTTTTTCTGAAAGTGTTTATCATTTCTCTTTTACAACTTTTATGTTCACTTTTGTATATGCCATTTAATGAGATTATTTCTAGTTAAAGTTTTAAAAAAGTTATTTCAGAACATAGAACTTAGTTCTTTAAGTACATCAGGCTTTTAGATGTCATCTGGGTTTTTAACTCCTTATCTATTTTTATTTATTCTGAAAGAATAATTCATTTGGGAAAAAGGTGAATTTATTCATATTATAGTTGTTTCTTTCAAATTGAGATTCTATTGTTTGCAGGAACAAAGCTATTCTTCCTTAGCTATTTTTTTGCCTTTTTTTTTCTGAGTTCTTTTATAGCAAGGTACTTCCCAGGCACTTAATGTTTCAAAGGTGTCAAGTGACCTCAAGTATTTTTCACTATAGCTCAGGAGGTAAGATTTGCATAAACAGATGTAGATACTGGTCATGAGAAAAGGTGTTTTATGATTCAGTTGTTTTATATTTTTGTTCATAAAATTTGACATTGACTAATGGGACACAACTCATTTAAAACTGTTAGATTGCCTCTCTGTTACTTCACACTGACTCTGCTGGCTTTACACTCACAACACACACATGCAGATGGGATTATGTCATAGTTGTGTTCTCCATGTCTTAAACTCAAGATTTTCTCAAAAAAGCCAGGGTTTTATGTGAACAAATTCCCAAACATTAAACCATTTGATAAGTATATATACATATTATGTGCATTTCATTTTTAATTCATTTACTTTAATATTGTAATATGTACCTTAATTATATAAATGAACTTTTAGTATTGATTTTATAAAGGACATTAGTAGAAAGATTTGTGTTTGATGTGTGGCTCTACCATTTGTTAGTTGACTTGAAGCAACCCAATAAATCTTGTGCCTTAGATTCCTTGTTGAAATAAAGCTATTAATAGCTCTACTAATATCTATGATGAGGTTTATATAATTCATAAGGTAGAAAATGGCTTGATAAAGAGTTAAGAAAAATAAAAGCTGTAGGCTGGATGACTCCACAGGTGAATTTTACCAAACAGTCAAAGAAAAACTAACACCTCTACTTCTCAAGCTATTTCAGAAAATTCAACATGAGGGTAGACTCCAAAACTCATTTTATGAGGCCAGCATTATCCTAATTGCAACACTACAAAGAAAGAAAATTATAGGTCAATATCCCCAATGAACATAGATGCCAAAATCTTCTACAAAATATTAGCACACCGAATACAGCAAGGCCTCAGATAGGTCATACACCATCATCAAGTGGGATTTATTCCAGTAATGCAAGGCTGGTACAACATTTATAAAACAATAAATGTGATTTACCACATAAACAAAATGAAGGATAAAAACCACATGATAATATCAACAGATGCAGGAAGAGCACCCATTTATGATAAAAACTCTCAGCAAAGCAGGATTAGAGGGAACATACCTAAACATAATAAAGGCCATATATTATACATCCTCTGCCAGTATCATACTAATGATGGGACTGCAAGCATTCCCCTTAAGATTGGGAACAAGACAGGGCTGTCTTCTTTCACCTCTTTTATTCAACATAGTACTGGAAGTCCTAGACACAACAATCAGACAGGAAGAAAAAATAAAAAGCATCTAAACTGAAAAGGAAAAAGTAAAACTGTCTTTATTTGCAGATGACATGATACTGTACAGAGAGAATCCCAAAGATCCTGTCAAGAAACTATTAGAAATGATAAATGAATTCAGCAAAGTAGCAGGATACAAAATTAATATCCAGAAATCCATTTCATTTTATATGCCAGTAATGAACTAACAGAAAGGAAATTAAGAAAACAGTCTTATTCACGATTGCTTCAAAAAGAATAAAATACCTATGAATAAACCTAACCAAGAATGTAAAAGACCTGTACTCAGAAAATTATAAGACACTGAAAAAAGAAAGTGAAGAAGATGTAAATAAGTGGAAAAAACATTCTAGTTCATGGGTAGGAAGAATTAACATCATTAAAATGTCCATACTACTCAAAGCAATCTACACATTCAGTGCAATTCCCATTAAGTTTCCAGTGACATATTTCACAGAACTAGAATATTCCAAAACTTTAAATGGAACCACAAAAGACCCCACAGTGCAACAGTGGTCCTGAGAAAGAACACAGTTGGTGGAATCATGCTACCTAATATCAAACTATAAGGCCATAGTAACCAAAACAACATGGCACTGACATAAAAACAGACATAGATTAATGGAACAGAATAGAGAGCCCAGAAATAAACCCACACCTTTATAGTCAATTAATGTTCAACAGAGAAAGCAATCACATACAATGAGCTAAAAATATTTTATTCAATAAATGGTGTTGGGAAAATTGGGCAAATACGTGCAGCAAAATGAAACTAGACTACCTTCTTAAACCACATATAAGAATAAATTCAAAATGGATCAAAAACTTAAATGTTAGACCTAAAACTATTTAAATTGTAGAGGAAAACATGGACAGTAAAATATCAGACATGGCTCACAGCAATATTTTATGGGATATATCTCCCCAGGCTAGGGAAACAAAAGAAAAAAATTAACAAATGGGATTACATCAAACTAAAAAGTTTTTGCACAGAAAAGGAATGTATTAACAAAATAAAAAGACAACCCACAGAATGGGAGAATATATTCACTGATACATCTAATAAAGTGTTAATATCCAAAATTTATAATGAACTTATAAAACTTAACACCAAAAACAAACAAACAAACAAACAATGCAATTAAAAATGGCAAAGGACCTAAACAGACACTTCTCCAAAGAGGACATAAAGATGGCCAGGAGACATATGAAAAGATGCTCAACATCACTAATCATCAGAGAAATGCAAATTAAAACCACAATGAGATATCATCTCACACCTGTCAGAATGGCCATCATCAATAGTTCAACAAACAAGTACTGGTGTGGATGTGGAAAAAGAGAACCCTTTTGCACTGTTGGTGGGAATGCAGACTGGTGCAGCCATTGTGGAAAGCAGTATGGGGATACCCCAAGAAATTAAAAATGGATATACCTTTTGTTCCAGTGATCCCACTCCCAAAAGTGGGATCACTGGGACAAAACACTAATTTGAAAGAACATAAGCACTCCTATATTCATTGCATTATAGTTTACAATGGTCAAGATATGGAATCAGCCCAAGGGTCCATCAGTACATGAGTGGATACAACAGCTATGGGACATTTATACAATTGAGTACTACTGGACCATAAAAAATAAAATTTAACCCTTTTGTGGCAGTATGCAAGATTCAATGTTGAAAGAGTAGTCTCCTCAATAAATGGTGGGGGAGAAACTGGATATTTATATGTAATAGAAAAAGAATGAAATCAGACCCTTGTCTTATACCATTCATAAAAATTAACTTGAAGTAGATTAAGGATTTAAGTGTTTAAGTCCCCAAACTATAAAACTCCTAGGGAAAAAAAAAAACTGGAAAATGTCTTTGACATTAGTCTTGGCAAGGATTTTTGGATTTCACACCAAAAGCACAAGCAATAAAAGCAAAAATTAACAAGGGGGACAACATCAAACTAAAAAAAACCCTTCTGTATAGCAGAAGAAACAATCAACAAAATAAAAAAGGCTACCTATGGAATAGGAGAAAATATTTGCAAACCATGTATGTGGTAAGTGGCTATTATCCAAAATATACAAGGAACTCATACAACTCAGTTGCTAAAATCCCCCCCAAATAATCCAATTTAAAAATCAACAAATAACTTGAATAAGCATCCCCCCCAAAAAAACCCCATAAAAATGGGCATCAGATATTTGGAAAGATAATCAGTATTACTAATTGTCACAGAAATATAAATGGAAACCATGATGAAATGGCACCTCACATCTGTCAGAATGGTTCTCAGTGCTGGCGAGGATGTGAAAGGGTGCCCTGTGCACTGTTGTTGGGAATGTAAACTGTACAGCCACTATGGAAAGCAGTGTGAAGTTTTCTCAAAAAATTAAGAATAGACCTACCATAAGATCCAGCAATCCCACTATTGGGGATATATTCAAAAGAAATAACAGTCTCAAAGAGGTACCTTCACCTCCATGTTCATTGTAGCATTATTCTTAAATAGGACATTGGAGCAGGCTGAAAGAACATGTTATACATACATACAAGGGAATATTATTCAACCACGAAAGACGGGGAAATCCAGCCATTTGCAATAGCATGGATGGGCCTTGAGTGGGTTCTGCTAAATGCAGTAAGTCAGAGAAAGATAAATACTGAATGATTTCACTTATATGTGGATTCTCAAAAGCCAAACTCATAATAACAGAGAGTAGATTAGCAGTTGTCAGGGCTGGGGCCTGGAGGAGTTAAGTAGATAGGTCAAAGGGGTGCAAACTTTCAGTTATGTGATGAATAAATTCTGGGGACCTAGCATACAGCATGGTGAGTGTAGCTAACAATATTCTATTGTGTACTTGAAGGTTTCTAAGAAAGTAGATCCTAAATGTTCGTACCACCACCAAAACAGCAAAAAAAAAAAAAGTAATTAGCCCTGGCTGGTATAGCTCAGTGGACTGAGCATGGACCTACGAAGCAAAGGGTCACCGGTTTGATTCGCAGTCAGGACACATGCCTGAATTGTGGGCCAGGTTTCCAGTAGGGGGAGTGCAAGAGGCAACCACACATTGATGTTTCTTTTTCTTTCTCCTTCCCTTCTCCTTTCTCTAAAAATAAATAAATAAAATCTTAACAAAATAAATAGTTATATGAAGTAAAGTATTTGTTAACTAACCTTATTGCGGTTATCATTTTTCAGTATATACATGTAATCAAATCATCAGATTGTACACCTAAAACTCATACAATGTCATATGTCAATTATGCCTCAATAAAACTGAGAAACATCAACCTTTTTGTTAGGCCTATATGCAACCATTCAAAAGACCTTTGTTGAGGGCATAGTCTGTGTTAGTTTCAGTGTTAGCAGTGAGTATCTCATGGTGAGAAAAATGGGAACAGATTCTGTCAACTTCGAGCTACACAAAAGAAAGAGGATTTGTAACATTACCTTACAAGTTAAAAATCAAACAAATATAAAACCACAATGGCATTTGTATGGATGTTTTATAACAGGTTTCTTGAAAATTCAACAATTTTGCCAAATATTTATTTTATTAAAATTTTTTCAAAAATTACATTTTGTGTTTAAATGTTACTGCAGGATTCACTCCACTTTGATTCTGGTCAGTTTTCACCTTTTCCTTATTTTTGGAAGATATCACATTTTTAAAAATTTTTTATCGGTAGCTTTTGCTGAATTTATTTTGGAATATGTGGACATTTTTAAAATTTTATTTTCAAAGGCATGTCTTCACTATTTTAGAGCCACTTAAATAGTAGAATCAGCTATTGTATGAATTCACAAGGATATTCTTTAGCAATATTTGGCAAGATCTGAGAATACTTGAAAATGTTTCAAGGTCTAATTTGATCTGTCAAGATTTTTGTCAAACTGGATAATTGAAAATGTGTCCAAGTGAAATAGTATGTAGCATGATTTTAAAACACAGTCTGAATTGAGATGAATGGCTTCTGAAATGGAATGTATTGTCTTACATGGTAATACTGAATGCTTCAAGGTAAGGACTCATTTCTAAGTTAACATTTTCTTTATTACACAAAGAATATCAGGTTTGCCTCTGCTTTTAGTTTGGAAATTAATTAAAGACCATCTATAGTCAGTTATGAACATAATGCATTTTTGGGATGGGAAGTAAGTATGTTTAATAAGTAAAAAGATGCACCAAGCCCTGGCTGGCGTAGCTCAGTGGATTGAGCGCGGGCTGGGAACCAAAGTGTCCCAGGTTCGATTCCCAGCCAGGGTAGATTCCTGGGTTGCAGGCCATAACCCCCAGCAACCGCACATTGATGTTTCTCTCTCTCTCTCTCTCTCTCTCTCTCTCTCTCTCTCTCTCTCTCTCTCTCTCTCTATCTCTATCTCCCTCCCTTCCCTCTCTAAAAATAAATAAATAAAATATATTAAAAAAATAAAAGATGCACCAAGTATTGAGAACAGCTTCAGGGACAAAACTAAGATGCTATAAAGAGAAGCCCTGGGAAAGAACAGAAAATGATATAAAATTATGACTCAGAAATCAAAATAAGAACTAGAATATTCTTCTTGATGGTGGATAGTTGAGTAAGGGTTTAAGAATGCAGTTCAACTCATATGGCACCTGCTTAAGCAGAAATTGTTCTAAACTCCATATGCTAATATATGTATGCTAAAAATGTTATAGGGGAATCTTATCAAATATGTAGTATCAGTGGAAGCCTGAATTTGAAGGAGTCAGTAAGGTGATTTCAAATATACTAAGGGATATTGGCATATTAGAAGCTGAAAAAGGTTCTTTCTTTGGCCAAACTTTAGTCAGGCTCCTTGGAGCCCTCTGCATGACTAGGCCCCGCCTAGAGCTTCAGTCTTAATCCCTGTGAAGTCTACTGTTAACAAGAATTTGGCTAAGGCAGTTTAGTGAGAATACTCACCCTTGATGTCTGATCCCCATTAAATGTGACCAAATTCTTCATCCTGCATCACCTACCAAATGATATGTGATTATCTTGCCTGCCTTCAGCAAGAGTTCTGTCAGGTCAGTTTAGCAAGAATTACACTAAACTTTTTAATTTTCCATCCACCAACTCATCACTCTGCCCTTTGGCTACAAAACCCCTCTTTTACTTCTTGTATTCATAACTGAGCCCAGTTCTATACTGAGGTCTCCTTTCCCCTATTGCAAGAGTCCTTTATTCAACCTGTTTTTTTATAAATTTAAATACTATTCACATCTGGTTTTTCTTTGACAGAGCATATAGGTTCTGTCAAAATTATGAACTAATTTAAAACTTTATATTTCAATGAGCTAATTCATTATAAGATATATATTCTGATACTTCATTATATCAGGTGCTACATATCACCAACTCTCTCTCCACTTGATTTTTTTTACTAAAGTAGCAGATAATTATATAGTATACTACATAGTTATATACTCATATATACAATATATTTGTATTAGTTACTGTTATTAGGTTAATGTAGTAATATAAAGGTAATATGTAAGATAATCAACATTTTTAGATTGCAACATTAATATTAGATTACATATAGCATATAATATAGCACAGTTTGTATTATACTATAATATAGTTCATAGTATTATACAACATATATAATAGCAGATAATCTCATGTAATTTTACATTATATACATATATATGAATATCTACCAATACCAAAAATTCAAGTAAAGAAGCACAGAGTTGATTTCCTCATCCCCACTGTTCTCCCAGTCAGATGGACTGACAAAAGCAATACCAAAAACCCCTTTTGAAATCTTGATCTTGATCCTGAAAATGTCAGCCAGGATTAGGACCTGGAATCCTTCTTATCCCCATTTAAACCAAAGGAGACAGCACCCACTGGATGATGACCAATGGCAGGCAGACCCTCATCACAGAGCCAGATGCGGGAGCATCCAGCTGACTCACGTGGGTCGCAGTCATTCCCACAACCTCACAATAATGCAATATATGATATACCTTATGCAATTGAAATTTATAGAATCCATTTATTGCATTAGGGTGGGTTTTTAATGTACTGAACCATTAGTTGAGGTTCTTTTCATGGTTTCAATGTCTAGGATCACCTTTTATTTAGCCTCTATATAATTAAAGCAATGCTATTCAATATGAAATAAGATTGCCTTTTTACTTTTTAAAAATATACTTTATTGGTTATGCTATTACAGTTGTTCCAATTTTTCCCCTTCCCTCCCCATTCCCTCTAGCAATCCTCCCCCTTAGTCCATGTGTATGGGTCATGCATATAAGTTCTTTGGCTACTCCATTACTCCTATACTGTTACTAACATCCTCAGGTCTATTTTGTACCTACCAATTTGTACTCCTTAATCTCTATACCTTTCTTCCCATTCTTTCTCTTCTCCCTCCAAGTGATCTCTATATCTATGATACTGTTTCTGTTCTGCTTGTTTTCTTAGTTACTTTTTAGATTCAATTGTCATAGTTGTAAATTTATGGCCATTTTAATGTTCATAGTTTTGATCTTTTTCTTAAAACAGTCCCTTTAACATTTCATGTAATAACAGCTTGGTAATGATGACCTCCTCTAGCTTTACCTTGTCTGGGAAGCACTTTATCTGCCCTTCATTCTAAGTGGTGGCTTTGCTGGATAGAGTAATCCTGGATGTAGGTCCTTGCTTTTCATCACTTTGAATACTTCTTGCCAATCCCTTCTAGCCTGCAAAGTTAACTTCTAAATGTATACACAAAATATCATTTTCTCCTTTTCAAATAAAAAAAAATTATGCCAAAGACCAATGTTAAACCAAAGACCTCAGCCAGTTTTAGTTGCTACACTTCTCATCAAAGCATAATGTCTTAATAAACAAATAATACAGAAACACAATTAAAATTAAAAAATACATTTTATTCTGAGATAGAATTTGCATGTTAGCATGTTTCAAATTGGCAGGAAAAGAAATAAACTATATAAGTTGAAAGCTCTGATTCTGGCTAATAACCTTATCCATAGATTTTATGTGTTAATGGCAGTGTATATGTTTTTCCCATTTATGTTGGATTTTTGGGGGGATGAGAAATAGAATGCACTTAATATTGTTACTGTGCCTAATTATATACTTCTTCATGGACTTTCCTTCTGTTTACCACCTTCATATATTTAGAATATAAGTTTACTGACATCAAGGGCCATGGAACCAATATAGATGGATCTATTAAAATAAGAATATAAACTCTAGCCCTGGCTAGTGTGTCTCTGTTGGTTGGAGCATTATCCTATAGAGAGAAAGGTTGTGGGTTCGATTCCTGATTAGGGCACATATCAAAGTCATGGGTTTGTTCCCCAGTTCGGGGAGTGAGTGAGAGGTGATACATCAATGTTTCTCTCTCAAGTCGATGTTTCTCTGCCTCTCTCCCTCCCTTCCCCTCTCTCTGAAATCAATGAGCATGTCCTCAGGTGAGGATTAAAAAAAGGATATAAATTCTGTGGCTCATAGAAGTGACTCATAGAAGTTGTGTCTTTGATAGAAGATAAAAAGAGTTTCAGATGTTTTAACAGAAACTATTTTTATCCTTTTTCACAAGACTTGTGGGTTCCAAGGCAGGTTGTATGAATTCTGAAAACTGACAGTCTAGTCCTTATCGAGAGAAGAGTCACTTGGAATAAGGAGTTTGCCTTTTGCAATGTAGGGAGGAGCATGCTGGCCTGGAGAACTCCATAAGGCCTCAGCAGCTGAAGATCTATTAATTAGGATTAATTAGGAAGTTAGGATAGTACAGTAAGTTTTAAAATGTTGATGTAATAAAGATAATCACCTTGACATAGTCTTTATTTTCTTACAAGATTTCAACTCAAAGATAAACCTTGCAAGAGGGCAAGAAACATAATTACTTTGGAAAGATTATGACAAAACATTGGCTATGTTTGTTATCTTCTTATTTTTTTTTAAATCCTCACCCCAGGATATATTTAGTGATTTTTAGTGAGAGAGAGAGATGGACAGACAGACATCGATGGGTTGCCTCCCAATGCTCTCCTAGCAGGGACTGAACCACAACCTAGGTATGTTCCCTGACTGGGGATCGAACCTGTACCCTTGTGGATTATGCACATGACAATGCTCTAACAAACTGAGCCACGAGACCTGGGCTGTTGTCTTTTTAACCTATCTTTGTGAATTAGCTCTTTAACTACTTTTGAGCTAGTGTAAATGTTATTTCTGAATTTTATTTGAGTATTTCTTCTCTAAGATGCTGAAAGTAATTTATCAGATTTAGGGTCTAGGAAATTATGCATTTCTTAACTAGGTTTTTATATTAAACTATGAGATAAGCCCAGAAGTACTTAAAGATAGTGAAATTCTATTTGCAGTGTCAGTGTTTCAATATTTTATAAAATTAGCAAAGCTTTATTGTATTTTCTGCCTGAGTACTCAATTGAATAAAAGCCATAACAAATAAGAATTGAAAAGAGAAATTTGTTAAGGGGGGAAATAAATTAGAAATGGTAATGTAATCATGCTTATATATATTTTCAGAATTCCATGCATTCTGTATTTGAGTATTAAAATACAGATTAACATTGAAATTTTTGATATTTTTCTATATTTATATACTTATTCCTTTGCACACATTAGTATAAAATCTTCTGCCAAAACCAGTTCTCAGGATATTCACTTCCATTATAATAACTGAATAAAATGAAGAGAATTGTAGAATATTTTTTAAGTTAGAGAAATAATATTGCTTTCTCTAATTCTGGGACTTTTTGTATTTTGAGGAAAATTTTCACACATACACTTTTTCCATTTCAATACCTCACTTTGGAAGAGTGGATCAAAATTATTTTTTGCAGTCTTAAGATTTTAAGTAAAACAAAACATGAAGAAAGCAGAATAGGTTTACCTTTCCATGTTACTGAAATTTCACATATACAAAATTATAGGAACCTGTCACTGTCTGGTGGTAAACAATATACAGTTACTTCTGAGTTGGACAAAATTGCCCCATGACACCCTGATGTCCAAGAATGAGGTTGGCATGCTCACCTGTAGGAGACCGTTCTGCGTGGTGTGGGCCCAGCTCCCACTCGGAGATGCACAGGACCCATGCCCACAAATAGGTTCTCCTGTGGGGAATCAGGCCTGCAATGTACCTAGGCCGCTATGAGTCTTACTCTTGCTAAAACTCCCTCACCCTGAATTGAGGACATTTATTGCAAAATAACTTCCCAAAAACCATGCTAAACTTTCCAAGAATGAGTGTAACTGGTTCAACTACTTTTGCCTTTTCTTTTGCAAATTTCCCTCTTCTGTGATGTGATTAGCAGCATTGGCTCCTTTGTTTTCTGTAGAAGGTAACCTAAAGGGAGCTTGTACCTAGTAAATGAGGACCTTCTTGTAATGTGCCCAGTAAGACAATACAAGCTCATTGGAGCAAGGGCTGATGCTTTTGCTCCCCTTGAGAGAAAAGCCATGCTGTCCCTTTTCCTCCACTGGACTCGGTAATCCATGTGAATGTCTCATTTCATCCATAATGACACAGACCCCACCAGTCGGGGTCCACACCACTCACCAATGATTTAGTCAGTCAGTTCGGCTTTGGCTTGATACACAGAATGGGTTGGTGATTAAGCCTTCATTGTAAAATTTCACAGGGAAAAAATGTGGTTTCCTGGGCCTTGGCTGATCTCCTCAAACTAAACTGGAAAGTCACATGAGGCCAGGTGGGTAAGCAGAGTGATATATCAGATGGTCAAGCTGCCAATGCCAGTGTCCCATTTTAAAGGATGCTCTAATGGCAGTCTTTAGGCTACCTTCCCCTGACTGCCTCAGACCAAGTGTCGTCCTGTACCTTCTGGAGAGGAGTGTGTAGTGGGAATTTAAGTCTTTTTTTTTAATGTTCTATATTTTCTCTTCACAATTTCACTCTTCTTGATTACCTAAATGAGAGTCCATGCAGCAAAATTCTTTCGAGGTATTCCTCTTGCCATACAGCATCGTTTCTCAGCATTTTACTGTGAGGAAATGTATGCTAATGGATTAACATTCTATTAGTATGCTACCACAAACAAAATAAAAACCGATAGCCAAATCAAGCAAACTGACAAATCAGATGGTGCCTCAAAAAGCTGTGCCTAAATACATTTTGATATGTGCTCACATCTTACATTCTTCCCTACAACTCTCCTGTGCTAGAATAGTCTTTCATAGATTTGACTATATCTAATATCTATAATGAACTTACGTGAAATCTAAAGGCATTAATAGAGGTTGGTAGACATATGTCATCATTATCATCGTCACCAACATATATTGAATGCTTACTATATGCCTGTTAGTTTAATCTCACCTTACTTAGTCATCATGTAATTCCTGTGGTACATTGGTAGGAATCAGTATTCCCTTATTTAGATGAGGAAATCAGTATGTAGAGAATTGCATAACTTACCCAGTGACACACAACTATTAAAGACAGGCTGGAATTCATACCCAGGTCTTTCTGCTTCTAAATCATGTTTTTACTCATGGTAGTAGACCTTCATCCGATATATTGATATTTTTTAAAGATTTTATTACTATTTTTTAGGAAGAAGGGAAGAAAGGGAGGAAAGGAGGGAGAAAAACATCAATGTGAGAAACATCCATCAGTTGCCTCTTTTACATGCCCTGAGTGAGGACCGTGCCTGCAACCCAGGCATGTACCCTGACTGGGATCGAACCTGAGACCTTCTCATTTGTGGGACAATGCTCAACCAACTGAGCCACCCACCCAGTCAGGGTAATGTTGGTGAATTCTTAGGTACTTTAAAATTCCTTCAATTTGTGCTATCCCTATGAATGCCAGAAATGTCTCAGACTTTAGAACATCTGTTCAGCTCAGTTATATTTACTTTAGTTCAATGACCATTTATTGAATACTTGCTGTGAGTGACGTACTGTTCTGAGCACTGGAAGTTCAGAAATACATGAGACATGTCATTTTCTCTGGCCAAGTAAGCAATATAATGGGTTAAAGATATAAGGCATTATACAACTTTAAATTTATTGAGTAGATGTTTCTTTACATGTATAATATCTCAGAAAAAAATTCCTACGTACAAATAACCTAATAACCGCTAGTTCCACTGCCTAGAAAAATTAGAAAATTATTATTCTAACCAGTGGGCCAGTTAGAACAAGATAAATGATTATAAATATCTAATGTTCTTAAATTGCTTCCAAGGAAACCATGCCCTGCAGGCAATAAATGCCAACATAATTATTAATGATGTAATTAAATATTTGACCTCTTAGAAAAAAAGACATTCAATAAAATAATATTTATTTCATGAAATAAGAACATGTTTCCTTTTGGTCTCAGCACAGAAGTAGAAGGAGTACATGGATTTCAGTGTTTGTATTAATCTTTTATTATTCTGAGCATAGAGTCTTAATCAAATGCCACAATTACTCTTGTGAAGCATTAAAGAGACTCTGGCAATGTTATAAAGTGAAGTATGGATTTTGGAAATGTTTGCTCAAGTTTTTATTCTTTGTATTTTGAAATATCTCAGCATATATTTTACTTGACTTTAAACTTTACTTTTCATTTATTGATTGTTTAAAAACTTGAGATTGGCTGAAAAAATGGCTGTTCTAGATTGAATTATTATAACTAGAAGATCAATTTGAGGAAGACAGACAAATAGAGATTGGGTTTATTCTCCTGGAGAATTCATATAATTACTAGAGGACATCGATAACAGTCTTAAGACAATGATAGTGATGTGCAGTGGGTAAAGTAATAATAGCAGGAATCTGTCTATTCTTGGACCTTATCCTATCCAATTTTAACCTAGGTGAAAACATTTTTATATATGTGCACATTTTCAGCTAACATCAGCTTGACTTGAATGAGAAGTTTAATGAAACATCAGTGTTTACTGTTTTACGATTTTTCTTTTATAATCATTAGCTACTTAATTTCTACTTGAAAATTTTATTTTTTTCATCTGTCTGGTTTTATGAAAGACTGAACTAAAAATTTAAAAGATGTTTTTTCTTTGGATCTCATTCTGATAAATAATGAAACACTGTCTGCATTAGTTGATGTGTCCTCTGATGTGCCCTCCATGTTACTGTAATCCTATATATGAATCAAGTTTGTGAAACAATTTGAAAGAGCAGTATATAATTATTATTTTAGGGTCTTAATTAGTTTGCAACATTTCAATTAGAAAATGATGTAATATGATTCTCCATGAGTTCAACACTGTAAACCTTCAATGTACAATAGTTTTACAGTTTGGTGTTTTATTATACTTATTTAATATGGTACAAAAGTAGTCATCAGACCCCTGCCATGTTCTGCAAAATTGAATATGAACAGTTTAACAGCCAGGGCATCAAGTGTGGAAAAAGACATTGGCAGTGCTTTTTAAAGGAAAACATTATGGTTGTCCGCTGAGAATTACACAATCAGGGATATTGGCTGCTTTAAAATATTCTACTTTTGTAGAATTCTTCCCCAGAATGAAAAGTTTTAGAAGATTTTGGTGAACTTTACATATCCTTCACAGATCTGAAATTGTGCAGGGTCTGAAGGGAAGAGCTAGTAATATCATAGTTTCTATGGTAGTGGGCTTATAATTTAGACAGAAAAGAATGTACCCACTCAAAAAGGCAAGCTTATCTTGACTTCATTTTACTTTATTCAAGTACAATCTTCCCAGAGTCCTGAGCTTAAACATTTGTTGGATTGAAAATAGTTGCCAGTGTCTACAACTTTCAATATGATACCATCACAATTATATCATAGTATCTTATATTAACTATTGTGGTACAGGCCACCATCTTAGGACTTTGTATATACTATGAGATTGTACTTTTTACAATAATCGAGCAGAATAGGAGTGCTATGGGAAAGATACTGTTATCATTACAATCCCCTATGAAATGCAAGTCATTGTACAGATGTGGACACTGAAGTATTAGCAAATAAGTGTCAGATGTAGGATTTGGACCCCGGCAGTCTGCTTCCACAGTCCATTATGCCATACTGCCTGTCAGGTAATGTTGGGGTTAGAAACCTGACCTGTTTCCTGATTACTGCCTGACATCTCCATAAGGATTCCATAACAGGTGTATGTCAGTAGTAGGGTTGGGGTGCATAGTGCAGAAACATAAGAAAGAGTTTATGCTTTAAACAGACTAAACGTCTTTCTCTTTATATCTCATTTGTTTTTTCATTCAGAATTTGAAACCTACTATGCACTAGACATTGTACGAGATGTTTGATGCAGTTTTGTAAAGGACAAAGCATTGTTTTCAGAGATTATGCATTATACTACTTCAATGTTACATAAATGTTATGTTAGCCAGAAGCTAATTTCCATTGCATCACACATATTAGCAGTATTTTATAATGCTTGATTCTCAGTTGATACATTCATATTTACCATGGACAAGGTATGCTTTACTTTCATATTTGAAAAATTTGTATTATTTTTAAACACTAGGATGCATTGGCTGGAGAAGTCACTATACCCAAAATTATGAAATTTTAAGTCCTAATATGTAAGTTTCAACTCATTTTTTGTTTGAAGCAGACAATACACAGATATCTATATAAAATAACTGAAAGTGTATCTGGATATGGCACTGGAGCACAATCCATAAAGGAAAAGTTGACCAATTAGATTTAAATTAAAATTTTAATTAAAAATGAAAAACTTTTGCAAAGGATACATGTAAGAAAATGAAAAGTGAAAGCACAGACTTTGAGTGTATATTTGCATATCACAAATCCAGCAAAGAATTGGTATGCAGAATATATAAAGAACTGTCCTAACTCAGCAATATGAAAATAACCTGTATAATGAGCAGCTACTATAAAAATATACCATAGACTGAATGGTTAAACAACAGACATTCATTTCTCACAGTTCTGGTGGTCCAAGGTCAAGGTGCCTGCCTATATGTGTCTGCAGAAGGCCTGCTTCTTAGTTTGCAGGTAACCAACCACCTTTTCACTTTGTGCTCCCCCTCCTCCCCTAAGCACACCCATCTCATAATGAGGCCCCACTCTCATTACCTGACCTAACCCTCATCACCTGCCCCAGACCTCATCACCAAACACCATCACACTGGGCCTCTGGACTGTGATAAATGGACTTCAGGGGGACATAAACATTCTCTCTATAACACAAACCAATTAAACAGTAATCCAAAGTTGAAAAGACTCTTCACCAGTGATGATACAGAAATGGCAAATAAGCACATGAAAAGATTTGTTCAGCACCCTTAATCTTTAGAAAAATGTGCATGAAAATTACAATGTAATACCATTATACCTCTATAAGAATCATAAGAACTACATAAACAGGAAGAACTGGTCATACTAAGTGCAGATAAAGAAGCAGAACAATGAGAACTTTCATATATTATCAAAGAGAATGCAAAATGATACAATGAAATCTTTGGAAAGTAGTTTGGCAGTTTTTAAATTTTTTATGGTAGAAATTTATTTATTTATTTATTTGAAATATAGTTGACACCCAATATTATTTTAGTTTCAAGTGTACGACATAGTAATTTGACATTTACATACTGTACAAAGTGATCATTGTAATAAGTCAAGTAATGCTGTTTCACTGTAAAAAGTTCTTACAGTATCGTTGACTGCATTTCCTATGCTGTACATTATATTCCCTTGACTTTTTCCTTTATAACTAGACATTTGTACCTCTTAATTCCCTAATCCAATTTTGCCCCTCCCACCCCCCTCTTCTCCATTGACAACCATCATTTTGTTCACTGTGTCTGTGAATCTGCCCTGTTTTGCTTTTTTAAGATTTTACTGGGCTGGTGTAGCTCAGTGGATTGAGCACCAGCCTGTGAACCAAAAGGTCACTGGTTTGATTCCCAGTCAAGGCACATGCCTGGGTTGTGGGGTCAGGTCCCCAGTAGAGGACACACAAGAGGCAACCACACATTCATGTTTAAGCCCTGGCTGGTGTAGCTCAGTGGATTGAGCGTGGGCTGTGAACCAAAGCATCACAGGTTCGATTCCCAGTCAGGGCACATGCCTGTGTTGCCAGCCACAGTCCCCAGCAACCACACATTGATGTTTCTCTCTCTCTCTCTCTTTCTCCCTCTCTTCCCTCTCAAAATATAAATAAATAAAATATTTTAAAAAAGATTTTATGTGAGTGAAATCATGTGGTATTTGTCTTTGACTTATTTCACTTAGCATAATACCTTCTAGGTCCATCCATGTTGTCCTAAATGGCAATATTTCATTCTTTTCTGTGGTCAAATAATATTCCATTATACACACACACACACACACACACACACTTCTTGGCTATTGAAAATAGTGCTTCAATGAACATAGTTGTGTATATATCTTCAAATTAATATTTTTTATTTCTTTGGATAAATATCAAGAATTAGAATTTTGATTGTATGATAGTTCTATTTTTTTTTATTTTTAGAGAGAGAAGAGGAAGGGGAACAGAGAGAGAGAGAGAGAGAGAGAGATTTGTTATTCCACTTGTTTGTGCATTCATTGGTTGCTTCTGACCAGGGATTAAATCAGCAACCTTGATTCAGGACAATGCTCTAACCAACTGAGGTACTTGACCAAGACTTAGTTCTATTTTTAATTTTTTGCACAACCTTCATAGTGGCTATGACTATTTAAATTCCCACCAGCATTGCACAAGGGTTCCCTTTTCTCCATATCCATATCAATACTTGTTATTTGTCGTCTTTTTGATAATAGTCATTCAGACAGGTACAATAGCAGTTTTTTCTAAAATCTACACATATATGACCCAGCAATAACCTTCCTAATTATGTACCCAAAATATGTAAAAACTTATATTCACCAAAAATTTTATTGATAATTGTGAAAATGTGGAAACATCTTAATGCTCTTCAGCAGCAGAATGGATAAACACAAAATGTCCTACATCCATATGATGGAATTCTACTCAGCTGCAAAAAAGAATGATTTCTCGATGCATGCACCAACATGGATGCACCTCAGATGCACTTTTCTACAAAGGCTACATGCTGTATAATTCCATTTTTATGACATCCTGTGGGGTAAAAAAAATGAAAACTCTAGAGACAAAAAAGAGACCAGTGGTTTCTCTGCATTAAGATTGAGGGGGAAAGGCTGACTTCAAAGGAGCAGGTAGTACAAGGAAATTTTTATGGTGACAGAACTGTTCTGTGTTATGATTCTGGTAGTGGATACAAGACTTGATGCATTTGCTAAAAACCATAGAACTTTACAACCCAAAGAGTGGATTTTCTTGTATGTAAATTTAAAAAGTTGACAAATACTAAAAATAATAAATAATAATAAAAACAGTTGGGAACATTTTTGTGCGATAACTTTAATGAAGTTCACATCCCTTGAATCCCTTGACTTTGTCTTTCCATTTCTAGAAACATGATCTTAGGGAAGCAATCAACAATACAGTCAAGACTGTTTTTTTGCAGGATTATTTATCACAGAGAAAATGAAAACATCTTAATTGCATAATTATAGTAGGTAGTTAAATAAATTAAGATATATTTCCCACTTATAGGCATTGCAATATATTTCTGAAGGTTAATTACAGAGAGAAATGAGCATTCTTTACAGATGTACTATCACTTTGCTCTATTGATTTATCCAGTTTAACTTTAAAATATTGATTTCCAAATATTTGAAAACTTCTAGACAACTTGAAGTACTTTTTATACATGTTTAAGTTGGTTCAAATCCTTATATATATATATGGATATATATATATATATATATATATATATATATATATCCATATATATATCTCCATATATATATATGGAGAGAGAGGGGGGTAGATAAATAGACAGATGAAATGAGTAATATTATTTCTGCCTTCATAATCATTTCAATTCCTCTTTTATTTTTCGAGCTAAGACAAATGAGAATAGAACTGGCATCTTTCACACAAATCATTTTTCTATTTGGAATGTCCTTCACTCCCATTTTCACCAGTAATAAAAAGCCACATTATATATAGATGGTGCTTTGCAATTTCTGAAGTATTAGTTTACATTAGCCTTTTTGACTCATCAGCAGACCCAGTGATATAATCAGGGGTGAGGGGAGTGGCCCTTTCTTCACTTACTCAGATCTCTGAAGTCTTAGGCTTAACAATTTTGCCAGGTCACATTTTAGTAGGTTTTTTCTTTTCTTCTTCTTCTTTTTTTAACTTGGGCATGTTTTACTTTGAAACTGTCAACCAGTTCCAAGTCTTCCTATTATCCACAGTCAAAATGGGTTTCTTTCTGTCTTCTCTCCTTTTTCATGCAACTTCATGTTGTAGAATGAGATTCTTCCTTGGGTTATTCAAACACCATCCATCTATGAGCACCTACTGTAATCAAGGCACTAGCTTGCAGGTCACAAAAAGATGTAGAAAATACAGTCCTGCTCTTAAGATTCTCAGAGTGCAGCAGGCAGTTATTTTTGTGAATGGTTATTTTGTCCTGTGCCAAATGGGTTACTATGTCCTATATCCTTTACTAGACTGTGGGATCCTCTTGGACATACTTTGTGTCCAGGTCTGTTTTGGTCCCCCATGAAGTCATGTCCAGTGTGTACCAATTGATCAGTACAGTAACAGCTCCATGAAGGCTGGAATTGAGTCCCCAGACTTTGGAACTAATGTCAAAACTTGATGGATGGATGTGCAGCACCTGCTCCACATGCTCTCTTTCCCTACACATATTTGCTTCTTTTTCTGGCCATCTTCTGCAATGAGGGTCAATGAAGTGGGCTCTTGCCTCTTGACTCATTCAGTCTTCCTAAGCTCACAACTAAGACCATTGCACTAACCCCGAGGCCTGTGCTCTACTGCATAGATACTGGTAAGCACAGTCATGCCATTTTCTACCCTCTTCCTGTCTTCTGCTGGCCCCAAGGACATGCTGATGCTTTTCCTTGAAGCACATTTTCTTTAAGATAGTTGTAGAAATCTTTTCTCATCCTAAGTTTTCTGGGTGGGTGACCATTTTATTTCTTCTCTCTTTATGATGTGGTTTGTTACTTTTTATTAAGGTTTCTTTTCTCTCTTTTTTTATTGTTGTTCAAGTACAGCTGTCTCCATTTCCTCCCAACCATTCCCCTTCACCCCAGCCATCCCGACTCCTCCCCCTTGATCCTACCCCCTTTGCCTTTATCCTTGTGTCCTTTATTCATGTTCCTTGATGACCCTTCCTCCTTTTCTCCCCATTATCCCCTCCCACCTCCCATCTGGTTACTGTCACTTTGTTCTTTATTTCAATGTCTCAGGTTCTATTTTGCTTGCTTGTTTGTTTTGTTGATTAGGTTCCACTTATAGGTGAGATCATAGG
This sequence comes from Phyllostomus hastatus, assembly GCF_019186645.2. Taxonomy (NCBI): domain Eukaryota; kingdom Metazoa; phylum Chordata; class Mammalia; order Chiroptera; family Phyllostomidae; genus Phyllostomus; species Phyllostomus hastatus. The sequence goes on from NW_025334038.1 coordinate 13,460,619, forward strand.
GTATTTGTCTTTCACTGCCTGGCTTATTTCATTCAGCATAATGCTCTCCAGATCCATCTATGCTGTTGCAAAGGGTAGTATCTCCTTTCTTTCTGCTGCATAGTTTTCCACTGTGTAAATGTACCATAGTTTTCTGATCCATTTGTTTCCTGGTGGGCACTTAGGTTGCTTCTAACACTTGGCTATTGTAAATTGTGCTGCTATGAACATTGGGGTGCATAGGTTCTTTTGAATTGGTGTTTCAGGATTCTTAGGGTGTAATCCCAGCAGTGGAACTGCCAGGTCAAAAGGCAGTTCCAATTTTAGTTTTTTGAAGAAATTCCATACTGTTTTCCACAGTAGCTGTACCAGTCTGCATTCCCACCAACAGTGCACAAGGGTTCCCTTTTCTCCACAACCTAGTCAGCACTTGTTGATTTGTTTATGATGGCCATTCTCACCAGTGTGAATTGGCATCTCATTGTGGTTTTATTTTGCATCTCTCTGATGGCTAGTGATGATTAGCATCCTTTCATATGTCTCTGGGCACTCTGTATGTCCTGCTTGGAAAAGTGTCTATTCAGGTCCTTTGCCCATTTTTTAATTGAATTATTTGTCTTCCTTGAGTGGAGTTATGGGAGTTTTTTATGTATTATGTATTTTGGAGATCAAACCCTTGTCCAAGGTATAATTTGCAAATATATTTTCCTATATGGTTGGTTCCCTATTCATTTTTCTGATATTTAGATGTTGAAGTCAGAACACCAATCCAGATGTTACAATTCCTCATCAAATATTCTGTTCATAATGCACTGTTTATTTCTTCCAGAGTATTCATTCTGAAGACATATATCCTGTTACAAAGGTCATTTATTCCATTATTGTCATTCTGGGTTCATCTTTTTAAAATTATACTCTCTCTATAAAATTCTCAGGAGAAACAGAGTTTCTACACTAAGAAAATGTCTTCAGATTGTGTTTTGAGATATGTCAGTGTGTTATTTTTTCTTTAGTGTGCACTTCTGTGCCTTCTTAGACAGGACCCCTGCTCTCTTGCTGATTTTTGAGCTATCATCCACTGTGTCCAAAAGAGTTAGGATTATTCCTTGAATGCAAACAGACAGAGGAAGCCAGTGCTCAAAAATGGATTCTTGAAGCTTAATTAAGAAAATAATCCTAAAAACCAGTCTTAACCACATGTAAGAGGCAGGCATATGGAATAAAAGCTCTCTTCAGATATCAAGATGGGAGGAAAAGTACTCAGGGTGCAGTTTTCACATAACCCAGGATCCTACATTGGCCAGTTTCCTGGGTCAGAAAGGTAGTGCCTAGGGAGGATATGGAAAAGATGTGAATGGATTAGGGTCCCTGCCTGCCTTTCATTCTGCAGATAAAGTGTTGGGCTGAAGAAATGAAAACTGTGGACATTTCAGATAGGTTAAAGAGAAAACAAAACAGAGAAGCCAGTGCCTCATTCCCTTGTTTGGGACTTCAGAAAGAGTCACACGGGGTTTCCTGCACCCCAACATACAGGGAAGCGACAGGCTTCAGCAGTGAGACAGTGATGTGCTGTGTTTAGTCATAGAGTGCGCCCGAGCTTGTGGCTACCCACCCTCCTGACCTGCTCTCCCCAGGCTTGCTTATGATGTGGTGGTGATCCCGAAATCCCTGTATGTCCTGGTGTGAGATGTGGAAGTGTAGGCTGCCCCAGGAAATGGGAACTAGCTTGGAGTCAGGTCTAGATATTGTAATATTGTGCTGGGTAGACTCTGTGTGACCAAGTGTTAGCTGCTGTTATTACAGCACTGTGGGCTGAGGACCTCGATGCAGCTATGCAGTTATTCAGGCTTTTGAAACAGTAGCTCACAAGCCTTGTAGATGCAATTTCAGCTAATTCCTGGCCTCTATAAACATGTTTAATTTGGAAAGATTGTTTTCCTGTTTTAGCTGTTGTTATTTGCTACCTATTATTGTCTTTTTAACATTTGTTTTGAGTTTCCCTTCATGTTCAATTTAGTATTTGTTTTTACATTGTCTCCATTTTAAATCAGTGATTAAAGTTTTATTGTGTTTCTCTTTGTGAGCATCTTTGCCTGATTATTATATTATTTAATCATATATTGTACTGTTGCTGCTGAATGTCCCTATGTTCCTCTATTTGTTCTTGCACTTTGCCTTATTCTTCCATATCTCCATTCTGAGCTCTTTTTCATCTCCATATCCATTCTATTTTTGAAAGGTATTGTCCTTTCTGCCCCATCCCATGATTCATTTCCTAGATAATCAAGGCACCCACTCCATTTCACTTACCTTTTTCAATACTACTAAATTTACTGAGAAACTGACAATGAATTGTAGAATATCCCTTCTTTATGGTTTGGCATCAGCTAAAAGTAATGTCATGGGAATGATACATGTGAGATTTGAACCAGGAAGCAATACAGCATAACAGAGAGAATATAGCTTTGATGTCTAACAGATAGCTTTTCCAGTTCCAGCTCAGACTCTTACTAGCTACATAACTTTGAGCAAAGTTTTGTAACCTCTCCATAATAGTAATATAGATATTTATTAAATCTCTACATTTAGTGTAATATAGCCCAGTCTTACCCAAATATAAGATGTTAATGTTATTTTAGGGCAGTTGAATTTTTTGTTATTATGAATATGATTATTTAACATCAGGTTTCTTTATTTGTCTTCTTATATGTGTAAACTACATAGCCAGATAAGCATCGTATATATAGTGAAATTAGCAAGCAGAAATATTCATTGCACTGGTGGCATTGCATTGTTGCACATAGATAGCTCCCATCTAACCCTTGGCTTTGCTTCATATTATATTGGTTTGCAATATAAACATTTTCTTAGATAGTTAGAGTCTCAGTCCAGAAGTGGCCACAGGCTACTTACCTGTGAGGAAATAACATTTAAATTTTAAAAGTAGAATTAAGTGCATATGAATTCTAGTAAATTTGCTATGTACTGTCTGTTGAAGTCTTACTCAGCTGTTGATAAGCATTTGATCAACGTTTATTGGCATTCTTTTTTGAGATTTAAGTAGGACATCAAATTTTATGATAGGTAGAGTATTTTCAATAACTTTCATTATTTTCATAGATGGTGTAATAGCATATAAAGGGAAACATCCATAAAATACTGAGAGTGCATTATGTTTGGAAGAATATGGTCATTTGAAGTTTGTACAATGACAAAATGTTGGTATATTTTTCAAATCATAGTATAGATTTGTGGCTATCTGGGTTTCTCTTTCTTTTTTGTCTGTATCTTTTTTTCATTTTGGACACCTATAGTCAGAAAACTAAGACAACTTATAGTTGTTTGTTCTATTGTTGTAAAAGATAGATAGTACTTCACAATATTAAATTCTAGTTCTTTAGAAGTCATAAAACAACAAATACCACAGAATATAGTATATAGCATTTGTATGATTTAAACATTAGCTTGATGTAGAAAGCCCAAACTATGAGAGCTGTATTCATGTTAAATTTACATAATTGCTTGACCACCAGCTATAGAATGTTTGTCATTAGGCATTTAAACTTGAGGTAGCATATGCATTTGAACTGGAAAAAATGTTAGGGAATCTTAAGTGTATTGATATGCTCAAGAATCTTTCTCTCATCTAAGTAATTTTGCTTTTTTCCAGGAATGGTCAAGCATGAGAACAAGAGCGTAAACTATAGCACAGAGCTACTCATCTGGCCACTGTGCCACAGTTCCCAGAATCACAAACAAACAAGCAAAAATTAGTGATGGATATAATCATAGGATTTCACTCCTAGATATATACCAGAAAAAAAATGAAAACAGGTACTCAAACATGTACATGTATAAATGTGCTCATAGCAGCATAATTCACAACAGCCAAAAGATGTCCATCAACAGATGAATGGATAAAAAAATTGTGGTATGCACCTACAATGGAATATTATTTTATCATAAAATGGAATAAAGTAGTGATATATGCTATAAGATAGATGAATCTTTAAAATATTATTCTTAGCAAAAGAAGCCATCACAAAACATCATAAATTATATGATTCCATTGACATGAAATATTCAAAATAATTTATTCCATAAACACAGAACATAAATTGGCTGCTAAGGAGTGAGGAGAGTGGGTAGTAGGGAGAAAGTGTGTAGTAGGTAAAGGATTTTGCTTTAGACCAATGAAAATGTTTTGAAGCTATGTAGAGGTGGTGGTTGTACAACATTATGATTTACTGAATGCCCTTAGTGTTTACTCTCAAATGGTTCATTTCATGTAGTGTGGATTCAGCATATTCAATTATTTTTAAAAAATTACTGAGTGACAAGGTTGAAGCAGCACCATATCCCATATTCTGAAAATCGCAACTGGTTTAAATAAGTCTAGTCCATGAGGAAAGAATGTAGTTTGTCTTTATTGATCCCTGAGAAGTTTATGAGGGCTGGGAGTAATTTTATAGTTTTCTTGAAAGATGAATTCAATTTTCCTCTTAAATATATTCTATTTTATTACGATATTAGATGATCACTGCTAGTGAAAATGACTGTTAATGGCTGTATTTCTGTGCCATGTCCTACTTTATTTTCCATGCTTGCTTGAGATTTCCAGTGGTCTCATTGATCCATCTAAGAAAATGAAAACAGGAAATGAATGCTCCTTTTATTGAGGTGGGTTCTCTCTGTGAAATGGGAAGATAATTATACCAAGGTAGATAGGCAGGTAAGGTTATTCAGGCACAAGTGCTTTATTTGGGGCTCATAAATCATTTAGATTAGCTGACCATATAAATAAAATAATATGGACAATTATAAATAGTTTTTATATTTTGTGCGAAGCAGCCTGTGAAGCTGTTGGTAGTTATTTGTACATACGTATGAATGGTAAAACAAATGGTTTCCATAGCTATAGCATAAATATTTAGATTTTTCAGATGAATAAGGCCACTGGGTTTTTGTGTTATACATCTTTGCAAAGGACATTTTTAAGGTTCCTGTATATTAGGAGTCCTCTATGTGTGGGACACCTTGCTATGTATGTTGCATAAATGATTTATAATCCTTATTATATCCCTGGAAGGTAAATATTATTTCATTATCACAGATGAAATACCTAAGGTTCAAAGATATTAAGTGATATACTCAGGGGGAAGGTGGTGCTAAGATTCCCCTTTGGATACCTAGGTGTGTTAGATGAGGGCACCCAGTGATGAAGTCCCATTGTGCAGGTTTCTTTTCTAAATAAAATTTTATATAAAATAGCTCAAACACATATTTTGGAGTATGCTTATGACTGTTAATATGGCTCCCTCAAGGAAGGCTGTTCTCTTTGTTCTCATTTCTAAACTAGCCTGTATAAACAAGGTATCAAAATGTTGGTGAAGTACCAACATTAGGTTAACTAAAAATGTGCTTATCAGTTTAAATGAAAGCTTAGGCTTAAAAAGCATTGGGATGCCCAAAGTGAATACTAAGGCTGCTGAATGGTGACTAGGGAAGATGTTAAATTTGGGTCATGGGAAACCTCAGCAACTGAGTTTAAAGAAGGAAGGAGTATAAAAGACTGTGTCAGTCTAAGTCATTCAGAGTTAGATATCCAATAAATCTTCCAACATGGACATTCTTTTCCTTATGCAGCTTCAGCATTAAATGTCTTCCAAATACCTTGTATCTTTCTACCATTATACCTTTGTTGACACTTTGATGTCTGAAATACCCACCATGATTGCCACCAACCTTCAATCTTTCTCTTTCTCCATGTCGAAAGCCTTCCACTGTCATGCTAACCCCCCAGAGGTCCACCTCTTCCCTGAATTGCTGTAGTGTTTCCTGTTCAAAGCACACATTTGTAGCTTGGCATTTACTTTTGGAGATGGTTCTAGTCTCATGTGTTTATAGCTCATTTCTGTTATTACCTATGAGTTCTAGTGGGATAAATAACAGTTATTTTCACTTATACACCATCATATGCATGGGTCTACTATGTGTTCTGCAAATAATTGATAATTGTATAACTCTTGAAGGCAGGGTTTTCTCAAAGCATATTCATAAAAATATCGTTTCTGGGATGGATGCTCCTCAAAAAGGATGGCATTGGTCACATGAGGTTGAAAAACCTACACACCATTTCCACTCTAGGAAATTTACACTGTGCATTGGCATTTTCAAAACTCAGAAAAGTTCTTTTGTAATTAGACCATTTTACTAATTTAATCCAGTACCTCTCAGCCCTTCTCATTTTTGTCTTTCATTCCTCAAAGTGTTCTTTGCAAGACACTGCTTTAAAGTGTTTTGTATACAAATGTTGCTAATAATAATAACAAACGCAGTAATTAAATTTCTACTAGATGTAATTTGGGTGTTATGTTTGGCCTGCCTCCCCCTGTACTTGGAAAAGCGCTACCCATTAGCTGTATCAGTGTGTGCGTGTGTGTGTGGATACAGAACATACAGTGTGGACTCAACCTGAAAATAGATTGAGGCTAAAAAGAGAATGATTGGAACTGGTCTTTCAGCCTGATTATCTGCTAGAATATCTATTACTTCTCATAATATGCTTGAAAAATTTTATTTGTACCTCAAGGGCAATGAGTCTGGCCTCATTTACAAATATGAATGTAGATACCAGCAGTGCACTCTCTTCTCCAGGCAGTCTTGCTTACTGCAACGTTGTATTTACTTCCTCAGAAAGGGAATATCCATCTCCCTGAAATCAGACTCAGCATGGTTAAAGGGGAAAGCAGAATTTTTGGAGTGAGAAAGTTTTAAATGGATTTCCAGCTCAGGCCTGTGTGACCCTGACCAAGTTTTCTTTCCAGAGCCACTGACTCCTTGTCTGTAAAAGGGAATGGCTCACACCTGCCTCAGGAGTTCTCTGCAATGACAGTGCCTAGCACAAGGGAGACACTGTATAAATATTAATCCCCTTTTCAGTTCTTTTTATGTCAGATTATGACAGGAGCATTCCACAGGCACAAAGTCACACACACAGCTTCTCTCCTAGAGCTGCCACTCCATACTTTATGTTATACCTTCAGACCGTAAATGCTACGACTATTGTTTGTGTCTTCTGTTTTGATGGCATGATCGTGTAGCGGAATGGGGAGAATAGGAAAAGTTTAATTATTACATATAAAGAAGAATATTAACTCTAAACTAGGGAGGAAATAAATAACCTAAAAGGAGGGGTTTTTAAAACCATGGTAATCATTTGGGATAGGGAATAGTAACTTAGAAATGAACCCCTTAGTCCTAATACCTGTTAATTGTAAATACATATACACATATATTTTTATAAGTATGTAAATATAAATGTTATAAATATATAAATATATATTTGTTAACTATATTTATATATAAAGTAACTCATTAGCTCATTTAAATGGGTAATAGTAAATGCATTAGGAAGAATTTTGGACTGATTTCAACTTTTGTTTGAACACATTATATCATTTGGTCACAGATCCATTTTCACTATGATTATTATTCCAAAGGATTCCAAAGGATTCCAATTCCAAAGGATTATTTTCCACTATGAACAAACAGAATAAAAGAATAATGGTGTGATAATCTTACTTAAGTTACATATTTGGAAGCAAAAGCACATATCAGAAAATTATATAGATGAAATTATTTTTATAGGGTAGAATGCTCAACATAAATTATGCTTTTTCGGGAAAACAGACTATTCTAACCCCCATTTTACAGAAAAACATATACTTGTTACATGTGGTTGTCAATAATGCCTCTGTCGTGTCTGTCTCGTCATCTGTGGCTGAATTGTTGCTGGAAGAAGCCCATTTTGTTCCTGTGAAGGATGACAAGTGCTCATTTTCCTGTGATATCTACCTTTCTAAATGCCAAATGATCTCCTGGCAGTTTTTCTTGACACAGCTATTTTGAATGGCCAAAGAAACCATCATATTTTGCTCTTTATTGGTTTAGACACCAGGTGAAGTCTTCTAAGCTAAATAGAAGTAATAGAGGAAGTGATGAACCTAAATGTTCCTTGGACTGGCCTCACTTGTGTGTTAACCAGCTTCTGTCTTGTTCTGGTTGATTACAGGAGAAGATGTATCAGGGAATCTCTGCCTAGCATCTTCTCCTCCCGAATGGATAGCTTGTGAAATTCCCTGCAGGATGGACTGTGTGATGAGCGAGTGGACAGAGTGGTCATCCTGCTCCCAGTCTTGTTCAAATAAAAACTCAGATGGGAAACAGACCAGGTCAAGGACTATCCTGGCATTGGCCGGAGAAGGTGAGCAAGAGTAAAGTTTTTAATTAAATCAGTTGCCCAATTATTGTTTTCCAACAGGCAATTGTGAAGGTCACATGGTGGAAGATGCCTCATAGAGGTGATATCTACATTCCTTGAATCCAAATGAACACTTGCCTTTCCTTGTGTGTCTTTTCTCTTTAATCTTCAAATGTATCTCTGCTGGGTTCTGGTATTTATAGAAATTGTTTTAGTTCTTTCTGTGTTATTTTTCATTATACTTTTTTAGGGAACAAAACAAAATTTGGTTGGTTCACATCCAGTTTCAGATAGCTCATGAAGTTGGGAACATAATTGGAAAATGTCTGGTAAAAAGAGTTCCAAATTAGGAATTAAGAGACACGGCTTCTTAACTGGGAACTGCTGGTGATATCAGCAAGCTACCTGATCCCTGTGCCCTGATTTTCTGATATGTCATGCCACCATATAGGGAGAGGGGAAAGGATGAAGTCTGCAAAAATGGCTTTCAAAAACTAAAATGTGCAATGAGAAGGTAAACGGATGATATCAGAAAAAAATTAGAGGAACAGCTGTTCCTATCATTCATAGCAATGGGCTCTGTCTCCAGACAACACGCATCATTTCTCTCAGGCCCGCCCTTGGCTTTGTCTGCCTATAGCTCGGTTGGAACAGCCAGGCAGTAAGGCCACAGGCTGCAAGGAGCTCCCTTTTAAATAAGATTCTGTTCTGTGGTCCCAAGAAAAGGGGTCAGAGTCAAAATAAATGAAGATTTTTATATTCATAAAATGTAGTTGCTTCTCCTTCTTTTATATTTTTGGAAGGAGGAAAAAAGTCTATAGAATTTAATGGGGAAAAATAACAAGAATAACAAAACCAAAGTCACAAATCTTCTTGAGCATTTGACCCACTGAATAAAACATTATAGTATGGAAGAACAGGAAAAAAATCAATACTTAGACAAATACCAGTTTTTACATGGATATAAAAATATGAAAGAAAAGATAGTAATGAAATTTGATGGTCTGACTCACCCAAGAATGTGAGGATCTACATCTGTCTGGTCTCCTAGCCAGGGGATAATACGTAGTCAGATACTATTTTAGAGTTTAAGGGTGGGCTTTCTCTCACCAAACTTTAGCAGAGACTTCTGGTTTTCTCAAATTGCAGTAAAATGCACTGCTTGATGGAGGGTGGGTGTTTTAAAATGTTACTCTGATAAAAAATATTGCTCTGTTAGGAAAGAGAGACCGTATAGAGGCAAATGTGTGTGTGTTTGATCTAATAACTATTTGAGTTCATGGGCTATTTTATCTAACTGCTAATTTGTGTAGGCCTTGTAATACTAAATTAAAAATGGGAGTTTATCTCAGAGAAACATGACTCAGAGGTGGGCAGTTGAGTCAGTCATTTTTAAAAAGTATAACTGACATGTTCTGCTCCCTGTTATGTAGAGAATGCCACAACATATCATCCTTAGATTGTTATTCAAGGTGAAAGAGCCATGGCCTTAAAGGGGGAGAAAGGGTGCAGTGGCCCAGGCCTTTGGGCAGCTGCAAAAAAGGCTGTTTTTCTAGACCATAAAAACAGCAAAAACAACAAATATAACAGTAATAACAGCAACATGTTAATAAAAGTAACAACAGCTATGTATTCTTTTTTATTCTGATCTTTGCAGGTGGAAAACCATGCCCCCCCAGTCAGGCCCTCCAAGAACACCGCACATGCAATGACCATTCCTGCATGCAACTCTACTGGGAGACGTTGCCTTGGGGCCCCTGTTCAGAAGACACTTCGGTTACTGCCCTCAATGCAACAGTTGGATGGAATGGAGAAGCCACATGTGGTGTAGGAATTCAGACACGGAAAGTCTTTTGTGTCAAGAGTCATGTGGGACAAGTGATGTCCAAAAGGTATTATCAATAATTTAGTGAAAGTGCATAGGATTTTTGCATAGTGGAGTGATTGTAGTCAAAATCATTTTTCAAGCACTGAGTATGTCTCAGTTTGTGCTGGAGCAATATATTTTTGTTTTGTTTTGTTTGACTCTTAAAATTAAAAAAAATATGTCCTAACAAAAGTAAATACTTTACTAAATTATAATATGTACATTAGTTAATATATAAGAGTAAATAAGACCCACAAATATGGAATCAATTTGGGTAATCAAATTTTCTAGAGCTGATCTCGGTATTTTTCACTCTTCCTTAAGTCACATAAAGACTAGGTCCAAATGAAGTTAGTTTATGAACTTTGAAAATATAAGGTTGTGCCCTGGCCTGTGTGTCTCAGTTGGTTGGTGTCACACAAACCCAAAGACCGAGGGTTTGATTCCTGCTCAGGGCACATGCCTAGGTTGTAAGTGTGGTCCCTGATCAGGGTGCATACAAAAGGCAACCAATTGATGTTTCTCCCCTTTTCTTTTTTCCTCCCTTCCCCTCTCTTTAAAATCAATAAACATGTCCTTGGGTGAGTATAAAAATAAGAAAATATAGGGTTGTGCTGTATTCTTTTTTAAGTCCCATTATCTTTTCTGCAGTGAGCAATAAATCCATACAGCCATTTTGAACAGACGAATCCATGCCCTTGGGTAGGTTTACAATCTCATGCACACTATGTACATGAAGATGTAATTTAAACAAAAAGAAAGGAACAGGATATTTTGGACATGGAGACTCAGGTATCTCGGATATAGATATCAGTAATAATTGTGAGTGATGGAGGAAAAGCAGTAATTGAGGGGAGAGCTCAGCTGTGGGAGTGTCATCTCTAGACCAAATTAGGAGACATAACTCAATTCCTCAAGTCCATGTGGGAAGGCTGTAGAGAAAAAAAATGTAAGGGCCTATGCAGTATACAGAGGCTGGGAAACTTTTCCATCCAAAGAGATTTCCATGTGGCCGTGTGTGAACTAGCCCCTTCTTTGTGGTGAAACACCCCACCCAGCCACAGGAGTGGTGGGTCACCAGGATGGGCTGGTGCCACCTAGGCAATTTAGAGATGTTCCCAGGAATTTTCAAGATGGGAAAATGAAACCTTCTTTTTTCTGTACTGGTTGCCCAAAGTATGTGGATTGAGAGTTGTCATAGCTATTGTTAGGCCTAATGGCAAAAGCTGGAGGCAGAATAAAGCTGATGTTCAGAAAGAAACAGAAATTGAAGCAGAACAAATCCTGGCAGTATCAAGCCCTTGGTTGCATCCCCCCTAATTATACCTCTGCCTTTCCTGGCAACCTAGGCAATACATTTGCTCTTCTGCCTAATTCAAGCCAATTTGTATTGCTGCCATGGGCAACGCAGACACCTGATTAATTTCATCCTGGGGCACTGTGATGACGGGCTCTGGGCCTGAGCCACACTGCCATGGAAACCACACTTAACTGTGTGTAAGGAAAGTCACAGAAGCTCAGTTAAGGGAAATGAAGTGCTGATGACAGAAATAGTGCAGACTGGCCAGATGCTGCTGGTGTTGGAGCATCTGATGAGCAGCTGGCTCTGCAAATGTAAGTGGAAATAACTATGACTTGAAGTAAAGCACAGTCAGGAAGACCTCACCTGCCTTTCCTCCTAATGGTGGCTTCCCAAGGGCTAGGATTGGATGTTCTACATTGTAAGAACCCTAGACTTTAGCACAGTGTCTGGCAGAAATTTAGTGTTACATAAATGTTTTAGAATGTATGCATTAACTTGACCTATGTGTAGGAAAGTAACAGGGTTTACCAAGGATTGGACATGAATTACAGAAAACTGAGAGTAGATATTTATTCTTTGCTTCAAAAATATGTTTTATCTACCATAATACATTTTGGCAAAGAGGACTGCCATGAAGACTAATGAATAACAGATCATACCTATGACCTTCTGCTCTTATTAACTCATAAATGTGATTTCTGTTTAACATCCAATGCTACATTGCTTGTGATGTTTTTTGGAACATCAAACCATGCAGTTGTGTAGTTTAACGTGCCTAGTATTTATAACACCATGTGGACTGATGGCGCCAATGGGAGTTATAACCAAACATGCATATTGATGTTTTCATATCACCTAATTCCTGGGGTTATGGCAAAATTTTAAATGGCTTAAAAAGGTATTATGTAAAAGAACTTTTTATCTTGGAAAGGATTTCAGCATTGATAATGTTATTTTTATGATGTAAATGTTCAACTGCTTAAAAAAGATACATGAAATATTAGCTTTAATATATAAATAAAAATAAATAAGTCCTAGATATAGGAATAAACCTTGCATGATATGCAAGTATATTGTTTATAGTGATGAGAAAATTTAGCATACTTGAAGTCTGATCTTCTACCTTTGAAAAAAAACCCTTAGTTCTGAATTACAACAAGAAAAATCCACTTGATGGGAATGCAGTTTGTTTATTTCTTAGCACAAAAGGGCATTGGAATTGAGACTGACACCTATCAAATAAATTATCATCACAATTTAAAGGCGAGTTGGACCTGAACAATTAGATTCTATGTTCAAATAGTCCTCTTTTTCCTCCTCTATCCTCATAATAACTTTGAATGACAGTTTTTTATTAAAGTCTGAGCACATCAGCTTACTCCACTGTTACCTTAATAATATTTTATGATCCCAAAATCACAAGACCAAAAGTTTAGAGTTAAAAGCATAATTCACAAATGAATATGCATTTCTTTGAAAATTTACATAAGTGGGACTAAACTATTATGATTATGGTGGATAACCTCCAGGTTTGCTCAGTTTTTCAACACAGAAAAGTGAATTGCACAGATGTTTTCCCTAACACACACAGATATTACTAATCACTTTTTGCACTGTTAATGAGGCTGGAGACTTAACCTGATTTTAATTCTCGCTGTACATCTCCAAACAATTCTACTGAACACAAGAAGCCTCCATTGACTTTAGTCAAGTTAATTAAAATTCTTAAGGTTAATGAGATTAATTGGGCTAAGAAAATAATACCTATTGTCCAGTGAAGCACATTGTGAGATAGTGAGATTACCAGTAGTAAAAAATATTCTTTTCTCTACCCTTTCAAAACCTGTGTATTTTTGTTCTTTTTCATGTGAAAGCCATTGCAATGAAAAAGATCCACAGCCATTTGTCAAACCCTTGTTGTGGGGGTGGGGCAATCAAAAAAGGAAAGGAGAAGAAAACATCCTGAAAAGAGTGGCCTTCAGGTGGAATGAAAGAAACACGTCTCCATGGGATGGATAGGCTAACCTAATGTGTTTTATCTTGAAACTCATTGCACCAGGATGCACAGAACTCCTTGCGAGTTCTTGCTTCTGGGCTGGTGTTTGTTTTCCATGCAATTGTGTAGGTGAGAATGTTCCCATTGTATGAGTAATAGAACTGATCATATCAGAAAATGAGAACTAGCTAGGGCACAACCGAAACAGATTGTGAGAGCTTGTTGGTATATTTGGGGGGCTTTGTTTGATTTGTTTCACCATTCAGTACTTTTTTTTTCAGCTGCATTGTAGAAAAATAATAACAAAGATTAAAAACACACAACTCAAAGCCTTCCAAAGATCCTGATAAGGCACTTTCTGCCTTTAATGTATAAACACCTGGCATTTTGTGAGATACAGAAATATGAAGCTCCAGTTAAACATTTACTGTTTCAAAAGTTGTCAGGTTTGCCCCCTTTGCTGAGTGAGATGGAAAGTCAGTTTCTGGTAGGAGGACTGCTTGGGAAGATGGAGCACTGTGTCTGCATCTTGATTATGGAGACACACTGAAAAATGCCAGGTCTTTTTTAAATTAAATTTTTTGAAGTGACATTGGTTAATAGGATCATATATGTTTCAAGTGTATCTTTTTATGATACATGATTTGTTTATTGCATTGTTTGCCCACCATCCAAAGTCAAATCATCTTCTGTCACCAAATATTTGGCCTCTCCTTGCCCTCTGCTAACTACTCCCCTGCCCCTTCCCTCTGGTGACCACTACACTGTTGTCTGTGTCTCCAAGTTTCAGTTTTATATTCTACATATAAGTGAAATCATATGGTTCTTAGCTTTCTTCTGACTGACTTATTTTGCTTAACATAATATTCTCAAGCTCCATCCAGGTTGTCACAAATGGCAGTATTTCATTTCTTCTTGTCTGCATCTTGATTGTGGAGAGAAACTAAAAAATAACAGGTCTTTGTAGCTCAATTTAATGCAACTCAGCACAGTGTTTATAGTGTTTATAAGTGAATTTAACCTACAGGGTGACCAAGAGACAATCATTGTAGAATACTGCAGTATAAGTCCAGGAAAATAATATGTGTTCAAATGAAATGCTTTGATCCTTTTATCAAGAGCACTGCCAGTCTGGGATCAGAGTGTTTGTTACATGAAAGTTGTAAGTATAAATTATAACAAAAGACCAGGGATCACACTTTGTTTACTCCCTAAAAAGTGAATCCATGTTCCCTTGCATTTTAAGGCTTCAATTTCATTTTGGAAATGGTTGGATAAGTGATGTGTGCACCAGCCCGCAGTGTCCATGGCGTTATGGATGAGATACGGGACAAATTCACAGGGACTACCGAGTCCTGTGGAGGAAAAGGGGCAGGCCACTCTCTACAAGGGAGAGCGCCACACGCCCTTGCCTAGACAGGCTTTTATTGGGGATTTTGCACGGAAATACAGGTACAGCTTATTAATCATTGTCAGACAGTAAGGATCAAATGATAGATAGCATACAAAGAACTATTAGGGCTCATTCTGAGTCAGTGTCTATCAGCTAAAAGGCTACAAAACTTTGGGAAACAAACTCATTTCCTGCCCACACCTTTATCATTTAATTAAGAACATTCTTAGCAAAGCAGGTTTCACAGGATTTTACATGTCCTTTCTCAGGCCTGATTACCCAGGGAGCCCGTCCTTTCCAGCACAGGGCTGCACTGCCCTCTGTCATTGTTTCAGGCTTCAGTCAGGCAGAGGAGGCAAGATAGCCAGGAAATGAGGAGACTTCTTGCAGGCAGAATGAGGACTCAGGCTTTGTCAAAGCCGAGGGGCAGGGGCCCATCACCCCCTTTCTCCATAGCCCCCCTAGTCCTTCCCTGGGGCCTCCATGTGATCATGCCTGTCTTGGATCATTCTACCCTTGGGGCTCACCCGTATTGGCTAACTGATCAAACATTGAGGCCCAGTTATGGAAAAAGGAGCAGAAGCAGCGCTCCTGTCAGGGAGATAAGCTTTGTCTCCTTAGTGGCTTATGGTCTGAAGGTCGCTCACTCAGCCTTAGCCATGGGGGTTGGGGCGGGGGGCATGGTTACAGCTCCCGAAACCAGGCAGGGTGGCTCCTCCCAACAGATAAGTTTGTCTAATATCCCTAGTGATTTATTTGTTTTCAGGCTCCAATAGCATAGAATACTATTCAACCATTCACTTTCTGATATTTGCAATGCATGAATATATGGCATTTCTAAGATACGGTGTAAGATAAAATTCTACTATGAAAGCATTCAAAGTTAGTATATGTACTTTTCATGCACACCTGTGCACATTTGCACACATACACACACACACAAACAGCAACACAAAAGATGTTAAAAGCCTTTTTTTTAGTCAGTGACAATAAAACCTTATAGTTTTAGAAGCAGAGGACACAGAAGTTGCTAATGGTCAAAGAGAATATTTTTAAAGATTAAGGGGACATTTATGAATATTGGAAATGTGCCAATCCTTGAAGCAGTAGACAACATGTAAATGGAAAGGAAGAGAAAGTTGAATACATGAAGAAAAGGCTGTCCTTTTTGGAAGAAGAAATGAACAAAAAAGACAGTTTTACCTACAAGGGAATATTGGCTCCTATGAGACCAGAAATCACATTCCAGGAGAGCCCTCAGTGTGTGGCCTCTATAAAAGCACTGTAACCTGAGCTTGACCTTTGCCACTGAGGGGATGATGCCATTACTTATGGACTTGGTGGAAGAACACAGAGAGAAGGGGGCCAGCCATATTGTGGGGAGTTGACACTGGGCTCAGTGAGTATTTACTGTGAGCGATACTGACAAAGTGTAAATAAAGTAGACAACTAACTGAAGTGAACAAAGGCCCTGCAGTGTTAGCCGCCCTCTCCAGAAAGTCTAAAGCGAGCACCACAAGTATTTCTAAGCTCTGCTGTGAATGTATGAGGGAGTAAGTACTAGGTGAGTGTGGGCCTTCCCACCCCACTGAGTACACAGAAAGTTGGCTTGGGTTGTACATTCATTTCCAGCAATAGCAGATCAATTTAATTTTAGTGGATATCAAAGTATGAATAAAGAACTTGGGAATGACTTTCGTGTTTTTTTGCTATTTTGACTAAAGTCTGACGTAAATTTTCCTTAACAGCATTGCTTATTTAAATAGCACTATATCTTCATAAAGACACTTTAAGAACACTCTTTTTTCTTTCTATCGTTATGTTCATTGAACTATTTGATAGACAGGTTTTTGTGTGTATTAAGTATGATTAATAATAATGTCACTACTAATTAATTGAGCAAATCTTTTTCTGTGAGTATATATATATTTTCAATTTTTATCAATGTATGTTCTGTTCCATAGTAGAACTAAAATAATACATTTTTTTTGTTGCGGATGAAAAACAACTGATGATAGGAAGCAACCAGCCACTAACCATCTCCTACTCTGCTTAGTATCCCACATCCCAAATACAAGCACTTCTTTACTCTTGCTGTGGTTTGCTTCCCCCATCTCCTTTACTTTGACTGGGTAAACCTTCACATGGTTCACAAATATTAACACTATACAAGGAGATATATAATAATAATAATAAAAATCCTTAACCCACCCCTGTTCTCATGAACCCCTCCCTTGCCTCCTGCCTTGCCATTGGCTCCTGCTTTATTAGTTTCTTACCTATCCACTGTGTCTCATACCAATATGAACCAGCCTGATTATATATTGTTGTCTGTCCTCTCTTTCTGAGGTTTAGCTCCTAATGCTAGATGATATATTTTCACATATCATTTATATATCCATCTCAACTGAAAATGTGCATTAATTGATTCCTCTTATGAAAGCAATGAATCTAGCCCGTTTACATTAATTCCTCCCCTGACTCCCCACATTGTTGACTCTGTTTCTTATTTTTATGTGTGGGTTGGCTTTCTGACCCCTGCCTTGTTAGACGAGAGCATCCAAGCCTCCACTTTATTTTCTTCCCCTAAGGCCCCCAGTCTTTTGCCCACTGCATCTTCACCTTATGGTGGCAAGAATAAGTGCATCTGTTCCACAGCCCAACTGAGTATCCATGTTTTCTCTCTGTATTGTTTGTAAAGATTTTAAACTAGGAGAATGTTTTAATTTTTACAACTGCATAAATCGGTAGGGTCTAATATCAATCAGATACTTCTCCTTTCTTGGATGACCTGTTTTTCTTCTTCTCCCCCAAACATTATCATCTCTTGCTTTTTCTTAGTATTTGAAATTTGGACAATCTCTGTGTTTGCATGTTCTAAAGAGACACCTGACAATTATTTAACTATTGTAAAATTCTGTTAATAATCAAAGATGTATAATATAGTTAAGTGGTATTCAGTGATTTTTCTTTCCCAATGTATCCATATATTGCATCATATTTTCTTCACCCTTTTGAAGGATATCACTGATCTAATATATTGCATTGCACTTTTCAAAAAATATATGCTCATTCTGAAAAAAATCAAATGTTGTTTGAACTGATACTAATGAGGAGACACTTTCTTGACATTGTCTTTAGTTAGTTTCAGGGATTGTTCTTTTCCTGGTCTAGGGAAAAGTATTTTGGTGTCTGGGACTAGGGACCTGAAGCCTACTTCTGCTCTGCCTCTGGGTATGAGCCCTTGGGCAAGTATCGCACCTTTCTGAGTCTGTCTTACCTCACGTAGTTAACGAAAAAAAACTGAGATGATGTTTTGTGTTCTGAAATCCTATGGTTCTTATTAAAGCACCTACTTTCCCCAGCAAGCATTGATATGATCTCTTCACATTGACAGATGTCCAGATTCTACTCGGCCAGAAACAACTCGCCCTTGTCTCCTCCCATGTAAAAAAGACTGTATTGTGACAGCTTTCAGTGAGTGGACGCCTTGCCCGAGGCTGTGCCAATCAGGTAGGTGGATGCCATTTTCTTAGTGCTTCATTTCCTAACCACTTCATTGTTTTCCCAACTGCTGCATAAGTGAGAGACTGGAATGTGAGCCCCCTTCTTTTTCATTGGCAAGCCACCTGGGGACAAGGTTTGTAAAATTTGTAAATGAAGTCTTGGACTTCCAGATCTATCAGAACTAGTCAGGGAAAATGTAGTCAGGTGCTCTGTGCCATAATTTCACTGGTGTGCACTGCAGGATGACTCATCTTCTGTTAATCCTGTTATAGCATTTTGAGACAGCTACATGTGGTTCCTTATAAACCATCATCACCATCATAATTTCTTTGTTGCTCATGTATGCTTGGAGCCTGACCAGGTATTTTCATTGGAATATAGGGCTTGAAGCACAATGCTTATATCATTGATAAATATACTTGCGGACAATAGTTTTGAAAGCACTAAACAGATAGTAAAATTGGCAGTACAAGATTTGCATTTCTTTACTTTTAATGGCTATGTTTTATACACCTGAGTGTGTTTACTGGGCTGTGATTCAGGAAATTTCATACCAAATCCTAATAAACACACAGGAGCACTTTGGTAAAAGACCCTCTTTCTTAGAACAGGTATATCCTCCCATGATTATGACAGTTCCCTGATGAGCTAGTCCACATGGAGACATAAATACTCCCCAGCCCCAAAGCTCCATTTAAGCCTAAGTCCAAGAGTTAATACTTTAGTTCCTCTTCCTTAGTCTCGCGCCTTAGCTTTAGTTCTATAGATCTTACTACTGTCATAGTAAGAAAAAAGGCCCATTCAAGAAAAGGAAGGATGGAAAGAATATTAACCTTAGTGCCCAGAGTAGAGGAAACTGGGCCTCACCTACACATATAAGGCTTTCTCTTGCTTACCATGTCCTCCCAAGCAAGGCATGGCCCTTGCTATTGCTGCAGTAGCCTCCCAGATAAAGGGGCAAGGAAGTGTTGCTCTGCAGCTCTGCAAAGAGAGAATCCCTCCAGATACTGAGATCATTAACATGTTTCTTTGCAAAATTCCAGGCATGTGAATGTGGGATCCTCCAAAAGTACTTTGATTGTCACATATTTTCATGGGAGTGACATGAAAAAATGGCCAACATTGATATATTTTTGGACTGCCATTTCAGGCCACCTCTCAGTGATTGGCAAAAGTATAGTGACAGCTGTTGAATATTATCATCATCAGAGTCTGAGTCTGCAGTGGCAGGGTACCTGCACAAAGTATTTATAATGTGCGACTTCATCTTAATGGTCCTTTGTCACAGCATTAATAAAGCAGCATCCAATGAGCTTTGCTTATGGATAGAATCAGAAAAAAATAGAGTAAGTGCAAAAGAGCTTTGAAAATACAGTGAAATAAATTTATCTGACATTTTAAGGGGTAGAAACAACAATCTCCTCTACAAATTCTCCAGGACTTATTTTTGTGAATGAAGTTTAGAAGGAAGTGAACTGAATGAACAGAGTTTTTTTAGAGTAGTCAAGGGAATGTCATTTCCAGACGGAGTGAGACAGAAAAACTATAATCTATATTTTGAACCATTTAAAACGCAGCATCTACAAAACTGGTGTTGGAATAATTTTAATAATAATGAACCTGAAAAACATTCCAACTCTTAAAAATAAATACAGGAAAAATTCACAAAGAAATAATCTGTGATGATGGAATTTTATTGAGGTTCAGCTACTTCTTTTAGTTTCTTCCCCATGAAAGATTATCATAACTCTTTTGTTAAATGGTTATAAGAAGGAAAAGACTGCATTGCAAAGAATACCCTGCTGGCAGCCAGATATTGGTGGTGGAGCTGCCCAGGTCCCCTGACACTCAGGAGGTGTATTAATTAGTTTTGCTCAGCCAGTGCACCCTCGCAGCCAGAAATTTCTTCAGCTTCTGCTATTACATGTATTTACAGTCAAGAAAATTCCCTCTGCTGCCTGAGAGTCTTCTCCTAGCACTGGCTAATGATGGAGAATGTGAAATAATTGCTCTTGCAGCAATTTGAAATTTTACTCCATTTCCCCAAAACTCACTCAGTTATTTAAATGTTGGCATTGAAATGAAAATAGTTCCAAGCCTCTGTGGTCTCTTTTTGCCTCCAATTTTTTAAGTCTAGATAATACTTTTCAGTCTGGCACCAAAGGGACCTGATGCAGCAAAGATTCAATTTTCAGATTTCTTCTGGCTTTCCACTTTAATTCCATCTATCCTCATGTTTAGTTATATTTTGGGACCAGTACAAAGATGGGTAAAAGTAGGTTTGCAGTTGTGAGTACACAAAACAGAGTTTATTCTTGTATTATTATTTATTCTATTATATATTTTTCCATATGAACAACTGTAAACCTACTTTTTCCCACCTCTGTATATTATTAAGTAACCATGGGTTGTTTGGAGACTGGGGGGCCCATGAGAAGGAGGAGATTATTGGAGGAAATGGTACCTCTAACCTATGGTTCTCAATTGATTGCCTCTGAATTGCTTAGAGGCATTATTAAAATGCATATTTTCAATTCCATGGCCAGAAATTTTGATTCAGTAACTATGGGGTATTTCTTAAAAGTTTGAGTTATAGGAAGCTGCTGCTAAATGATGATATTTTCCCCACTTGTGATTAAAAAAAGAAGGACCATAGATACATGAGCAAAAACTGCTTGAAATCTGGATATATGGTGTGTTTCTTCAGCTTCTTGAATGCTTTCTGTTCTTTGGAGCTCAAATGTTGTAAGTATGCTGGCTAAGAATATAGATGATATAGGCAGATTGACAGTTGAATTCCAAAGTTTGCTCTGTGAAGGTCAGCACAATATACAGCCTTTCTCTACCTTAGTTTCCTCATCTGTAAAGAACCTAAATATGAGGAAAGCAATTAGAACAATGCTTTGCATGGAGCAGGCACAGGGCAAGCATTTCTCTAGTCTTCCAAGCCTTTTCACCTGCTGTGTGTGAGGACCTGCTGTAACAGCCTTTCCTCAGGAGTGCTGCTCTCATCTCCGAAACTGCATTAGACTGTGCCCACATCCACTTCACTAAGTAGATCATCCCACAGCATCCCCCATGTTTCCTTCATGATGCTCCCTTACTTTTCTTTCCTTGTTAACATTGCCCTTGCTGATTGTGAGACTATGAATTCAGGGGCAAATTCTGTTGTTTTCACTGCTGGATCCTCTAACCCCAGCATAATATGGGGCTAGTTGTCACTCAGTAAATATTTTTTTGAATGGGTAGATGTCCTGTGAAGAGAGAGACAGGTGTGGTTTTGAATCTAGGCAGTGGATTCTCTGTCCTTAAGAGTGTCCTTCAAAAGATCCTTTGAGAAATAGTGTTCCAAAGCAGTACTTACCAAACTGATTATACAAGTCCACTGAGGGTCTTATGAAAATATAGTCTAAGTCAGTTGACCTGGACAGATGATGAAATTATATCTTTTTACAAGCTCTCAGGTGATACCTGCATGTAATTTAGTGTGCGTGGGGGGTGGGGGTCATTAGAGGGGAGAGAGGAGGGAATTTCGGAGGAAAAGGGGAAGGGTTTATAGGAACAAGTATAAAGGACACATGGACAAGAACTAGGGAGGGTGGAAATGGGAGGGAGCTGGGGAGCACTGGGGGGGTGGGCTGGGATGGAAGTAAAAGACAGAAAACAGTACTTGAACAACAATTTTTTAAAAAAGAAAGTCTTGAGCAAGGCAATGAATAGTCTAAGTTGTAAAGTAAGAATCGTGGACTAGGGACAGAACAGCAGGTGGGGATATAGCTGTGGTAGGGTATGAAGTAAAAAAAATTTTTTAACCTAATCTGAGAGATCAGAAGAGGGACAGGCCTGAGCAGGTGGCAACCTCAACTAATGGGGATAGATGAGCTTTCTCTCTTTTTTTAGTAGCTGTGTTTTTAGGTTGGGTCATCAATGTTGAGAAGAGTTTATTCTCATGGTCTCCAAATTTGCTGCATAATAGAATCACCTGGAGATCCCTTAAATATACCAAGACATTATGATTTAATAGCTTATGTGAATTCCAAACCAAATCTATTCCAAAACTCTCAGAAAGCCAAGGTATTCCAGGGGGTAGAATGTACCTGGAGTGATTGGTATCTCAGCAATGGATGACTTGTATCAGGCTTTGTTTTGTCTTTGCAGGATTCATGAGCTAAACCCTTACAACTTAAAAGTATTCAAGCCATGAATACTCTCTTGCTAGTAGCTAGCCATACTTCATAGCTTCTTACTCTTCCTCATCTGAAATTCTTCTGAAATGATTAATGGTAGTCCCATGTTCTTCTTAGCAAACCAAATGTCTATCAAGTTGTGGTCCTGTTGTAGTTTCTGTAGTTTTTAACTCCCAGTAATAAATTAGGCACATAATCAAGAACATTAACCATTCTTTGGTACATTTTGACTATTTTTTTCCATTCTTCCTTTATCCTATAAAGCAAATAACTGCCTGAAGTACCCAATGTTGTTTGCTTAATAATAGCAACAGTTTGTTAATTAAGAGGTTCTCAGCTCTGTGGGGCTTTTTTAAATATGTAGATGTTGGATATTCACCTCAGCCATGTTAATCAGAATCTTTGTGTTTAAGGGAATTGTGCAATATTAAATCTCTCAAGAGTTCTGGTCAAGATGGTGGCATAGGTAAATAGGGTACTTGAATCCTCCCACGACCACATCAGAATTACAACTAAACTACAAAACCATTATTATTGAGGGCACCTAAAGTCTAGCTGAGCAGAAGTCATATAGGTAAGCATATGCAGAAGCCACAAGGAGGCTGATAGGAGGGGTGGAGATGAGGGACAAGCTGGTCCAACATCCATAGGTGGTAGATAACAATCCTCCCATAGTATTTTTCATACTGTGAAAAAATGTGCCTTTCTCGTAGTAGGAAAAATGTGGATGGATACTTTCTGGACAGGCTTCATGTATGTCCCAAGCCTAAACTCCATTATACAAAATATAGGTGCCTTTGATTTTACAAGCTGCACTGGAGGTGACATGCTTCCTAAGCCTACAGATTCCTATATAGTGCTAGTGGTACTCAATAAATATTCCTGGAAATTTAGCAGAAGGAGTGATAAGACTTTTAGAGATTACATTTCTTAGTCATACTCCTGCCAAATGGAGGCATTCTGCTAATAAAATTCATAAAAGACCCTTTTCTTAATTCATAGGAAAAAAGAGATAGATAAAATTCTCTCATTTAAGTTTTTCCTCCCATGTTTTTCCCCCCTTCTGCTTGTCTCTACTAGATTTGATTTGGCAAAAACAAAACAAAACAAAAACAAAACATTTTTACAGCCTTTTGACCACATCCAGATGTGGAGAAATACCACTGATAAGAACTGCTGCTCAGAGGTCAGGACTCTTGGTTGGTGTTACCTACACTTCTTATTCACAGTAAATGTTAGTGCAAGTAGTAGCTGATAGAGAAGCATTCCCAGTCCACACACTTACTCCTATTCTCTACCTCCTTTTCCTTCTGGGCCAGAGATTGATGTACATTTACAGGGACCTGGAGTTCACAGTATCACCAGCTCGGGTTCTTCTTTACCTCCTAGAGTGGCCCCAGGGCATGGGTCTAATTATTTATGACTAACAGGTGAGGAACACCCAGCTCAGAAAGATGAAGTCATTGATCTAAATTCACCTACCATGTCAGAGGCAAAGCCAGGGCTGGGATCCAGATTTCTCTGACTCTGGAGCCTGCCTGTTCCATCCCACAACAAGCTACTTCTCATATTCATAAGCACAGCTCATCTTGTTTGTTTATTACTGATTCAAAAATCTGAAGCCTGGTACAGCAAGGGAATATAGTCAATATATTGTAATAACTTTGTACAGTGGCAGATGGTTTCTAGGCTTATTGAAGTTTTCACTTTGCCAGGTATATGAATGTTGAGTCGCTATGTTGTGCTCCTGAAACTAATAAAATATTGTTTGTGAGCTATAATTTACAAATAAATAAGTAATTTTAAAAGCAGGATTTGCAGACTGGTGCTCTCAGACCTGTGACACAGGCTCTGCAGGTTACAGATACGTTACACATTGCTTTCAGGGGTGCGCTTTCATTGACTGCAGGGCAGTTTGATGACAAATGAACAGCTCTTCCATTAGCCCTGCTCTGTAAATGAGGGTCTTCAAGGGAAGCACTCGTGGTCACCTGATCCAGTAGGGGCAAAGACCAAGTCAAGATACCTGGTTTCAATTGAATTCACCATATTGCCTACCTGGTGAACCTGTACAGTCCTGTAGAAAACCAAGCTGGACAAGTTCTACCTCTTTTCAGTAATAGGCTGTAACTTCAGCAGGGCTTGACTTCATCTCACTGCCCCTTTCTACTGAATTAGTGATAGCTGTAATGTATTATGCATCTATTCATTATCCAATTTCTTATCTCAACTCTATATAAAAATAATTATTACAACCCCATGCTACATATGAGAATATAGAGGCTTTTATATAAGGCTCAAGATCACAAAACTAATAAATGGCAAAACCTTATGGAATCCTAGAGTCTTGACTACTCATTCAGGAGTACACATTTGCTGTGCTCCAGGAATTTTGTTAAGTCCCGTGGGTACATTTTAGAGTGGTGACTGAAACAAACATCCCTTCATTATGGAGAGTACAGTCTGGAGGAGGAAGATAGGGCAATTGAATACATAATTACCCAAGTGAATATGCAACTACAAAATGTGGCATGTGCTTGAAGAAGCTCAAGGTACTATGGGAGGAGGTAGTGAGGAAAATCAGAATGACCCTCTGTTTATGTCTTTCTCCTCATCTCTACTGTTTGCTGATTTTACCAGATATAAATCTTTTCCTCCTCCACAGAATTTGTCGTGATCCTCCTGCTGTAAATAACTGCTCCTCATTCTGGAGTCCCAGACCCTTTATGAATAGCTTGCATTTTAGTGAATGGTAAATGTGTTTGGTTGGTTTTTTTGGAAGGAATGTTAAGGTCTTGGGCCTGGAACCTTTTCTATTTTCATCCCCCAACATGCCTAATAATAAACTTAATACAGACTAGAATTCAGTAAATATGTGTCAAATAAATGGATGCCAGTTAAAACCTACATGCTCAAGTAAATGTAACAAATTGTTAAAAAAATGGTGACCTGACTTTACAGGTAAATTTCTCTCATAAATGATCTGTGTGGCTTACCACAAGAACACACATGATGATGCTGGAGATAGACTACATGGGCATTAGAATCAGATTTGTTCTGGTTTCCTGGCAAATGTGGTCAAAAGGGAAATGTG
This sequence comes from Phyllostomus hastatus, assembly GCF_019186645.2. Lineage (NCBI taxonomy): Eukaryota > Metazoa > Chordata > Mammalia > Chiroptera > Phyllostomidae > Phyllostomus > Phyllostomus hastatus. The sequence goes on from NW_025334038.1 coordinate 13,486,208, forward strand.
TTTTGTCTCTTTTATTTATTTCTATACTCTATCCATTCATTTATTACTTTTTAAAAAGATTTTACTTATTTATTTTTTAGAGAAGCGGAAGGGAGGGAGAAAGAAAGGGAAATGTCAATGTGTGGTTGCCTCTTGCACGCCCCATACTGGAGACCTGGCCTGCAACCCAGGCATGTACCCTGACTGGGAATTGAACAGGCAACCATTTGGTTTTCAGGCTGACACTCAATCCACTGAGCCACACCAACCAGGGCTGTTTATTACTTTTAATGAAGCCAGTTTATCATTATTTTAATGAACTCTTATGAGCATCTCATGGGAAGCAAAGGCTATTTGATCACTAATTTCTAAAAGGCATTTCTAGCCCTGGCTGGCATAGCTCAGTGGATTGAGCATGGGCTGCGAACCAAAAATGTCGCAGGTTCGATTCCCAGTCAGGGTATATGCCTGGGTTACAGGCCATGACCCCCAGCAACTGCACATTGATGTTTCTCTTTCTCTCTCTTTCTCTCTCCCTTCCCTCTCTAAAAAATAAATAAATAAAATCTTAAAAACAATAAAAATAAAATAAAAGGCATTTCTTACTGGAGCTTTACATTTCAAGAGGACTCCAAATGAGGCAATGTATCTATAGGAAATGGGAAAACGATTTCATTGTTTATTTTTTATGAAACCCAAGCGTATAATTTTTAATTTTTTTAATTTTAATTGTTGTTCAAGTACAGTTTTCTGCCTTTTCCCCCCAGCCCTCCCCACCTCCCTCCTGTTTCCATCCCCCACCCCGTTATTGTCCACATGTCCTTTATACTTGTTCCTGCAAACCCTTCCCCTTTTCCCCTGAAATTCCCTCCCTTCTCCCTTCTGGTCACTGTCAGCCTATTCTCTATTTCAGTGTCTTTGGTTATATTTTGCTTACTCATTTTGTTGCTTAGGTTCCTGTTAAAGGTGAGATCATATGGTATTTGTCTTTTACCACGGCTTATTTCACTTAGCATAATGCTTTCCAGTTCCATCCATGCAATTTTTTAATTAAAAAAAATTGTTCCCTCAATAGAAAATGACTCATGACAATACAGAAAGAAAAAAGCAACTCAGTAGAAAATGATGGCCTGATCCTTTAAAAAGGCAATTGACACATCAGAAAATACCAATAGTCAATATATTATTGATAAAGGGCTCCTCTTTCATTGTGATCAGGGAAATGCAAATTATAACAAAAATAATGATTTTTCCCCCATTGCAATGGGAAACATTTAATTAAGTGAGTATAAACTGGCAAAGCCCTAGTGTTGATTTGGGAATACTTGACAACAATTTTTTAACTTATATTTTATTGTTTATGCTATTACAGTTGCCCCAACGTTGCCCCCTTTGCCCCCCTCCACCCAGCCCCTACCCCCTCAGGCAGTCCCCACACTGTTGTCCTAGTCCATGGGTCATGCATATATGTTCTTTGGCTAATTCCTTCACCTTCTTTCATCCCTCCCTCCTCTTCTCCATCTTCCCCTCTGAGAGTTGCCACTCTGTTCCATGTTTCTATGCTATTAATTCTATTTTGCTTATTAGTTTATTTTGTTCATTAGATCCCCCATATAAGTGGGATGATGTGGTATTTGTCTTCCTCTGACTAGCTTATTTCACTTAGCATAATAGTCTCCAGGTCCATCCATGCTGTTGCAGAAGGTAAGAGTTTCATCTTTTTTACTACTGCATAGTATTCCATTGTATAAATGTGTCACAGCTTTTCTTATCCACTCATCTACTGATGGGCACTAAGGCTGTTTCCAGGTCTTGGTTATTGTAAATAATATTGCTGTTAACACAGAGGTGCTTTGGGATTCTTAGGATATATTCCCAGAAGTTGGATCGCTGTTTCAAAAGGCAGTTCCATTTTTAATTTTTTGAGGAAACTCCATACTGTTTTCCATAGTGGCTACACTAGTCTGCATTCCCACCAACAGTGCACTAGGGTTTTCCTTTCTTCCACATCCTTTTCAGCACTTGTTTGTTGATTTATTGATGGTGGCCATTTTAGCAAGTATGAAGTGATATCTCATCCAAGGGTATAATCTTAAAATGCAAAATTATGGTCATGTGCAGTCTTCCAGTGGCCTAGATTGAAAGGTTTCTGAAAGTGTGGCCCATGAACTTCTGGCTCAGAATTCCCTGGGATGTTTGCTAAAATCCTAAGAGATTATGATTTTGAAGTTGTGACTGGGGGTCTCAAAATCTGCATTTTTAAATTGCTTTAGTAATTCTAAGACACATTAAAGTTTGAGAACCCCTGGACTACAGAAACATTTGATCTAACCATGAGCCAATGGATTCTCTAAGAAATGTGTAACTTGCATCTACTACATTGTTCTAGTTGAAACTATTCAATTAGATAAAAAGAAACTTCTTGGGAAGTTATAACAGGAGGGTTTTTTTTTATATTTATTTTTAGAGAGGGGGAAAGAAGGAGAAAGAAAGAGAGAGTAACAAGGATATGAGAGAGACATATCAATCAGTTAGTTGTCTTTCACATGCACCCCAACAAGGGACAAGGTCCACAACCTAGGCATGAGCCCTGACTGAGAATTGAACATGCAACCTTTGCTTTGCAGGATGACACCCAATCCACTGAGCCACACCAATCAGGGTCAGGGCAGAACAAGAATTCTTATAGATGTCCAAAAACAACAAAACAAGTTCATTTGGTAGTATGGGAACTAGAAATGCAAACAGGAACTGAGAGTTCTCTTTTCCATTCTGAGGGCCAGTGTGATCCTCCCTCCACCCCACCTCTGCTCATCTGTGCATGCATGCTGTCCTCTGCCTTCTAAGGGGCTGGCTCTGAATCTCTGCACTCTCAGAACTAGCAGATAGAGAACTCAAGAATCATTGTCCCAGTCCCTGTTCTACAGAATTGTTTAAGTCAAGCACCCAACACTGACAGAAACTTCCTTTCAGGCCGTTCATTCAACTTACCAAGTAAGAAAGGGAGTCTGATGGCCCAGCTTGTACCAGGTCTCTCAATCACCCAGCAGCCTTTAGAATAGGTCCCTTAACATCAAGACCCATCGAGAAGGGAAAGGGGATATTGTGTAGAAAGGCAGCGTGAACTGAGTATGGGAGCATTCCCCTTAGATAGAGTGGTTGTTCACTACTGAGACTGACTTCTCTAAAACATCTAAGCTCAGCTGTTTGGAGGAGAATTCAAATATGACTAATTTCCTCCCTTATGCTTCCACTGGCCCCCCTAAAGCCTGACTGATAGGCAGGCAAGGGCTGAAGCCTACCTCCTTATTTCTAATGCAAAAGCCACTTGAGAGCTTCAGTTTAAGAAAAGAGCAGTTGTAGATAAGGTAGAAATATAGAAAAGGAAATGAAGCTCCAGGGAATGTAAATTCTGGAGAAAAACATCTTCATGTAGAAAAGACACTGGGAGGAGAGAGAAAGGACTCAGCTTGAGCATGATCTGGGCTAGATGTTTTACTTTAAACAAACAAAATGTGTAGTTTCTGTGTACTTGAATTCTTATTAAAATGCCTAAGCTATCATTGCTTCAAATGCTCTATCATAAACAGTGTTGTCTTGGTTGTCTTATAAAATAAACTAACATATCAAACAAAATCAAATAAACAAAAAAGGAAACAAAATAAACAAATGTTAATTTAATGCATGAAGTTATGTCCTTTACACCTGCAATCCACTGTTATGTCTTCTTAGTTTGCATCTAAGAGTTCCTTTAAAGCACTATTAATCTTGTTTATTCAGCAGTCAAGTTACATTACCATAAATAAATCCTATGGCTCACATGGATATTTATAATGATTTATTGTTAGCCTTAGTGGCAAAAACCTGTGTTTCTTTGGATGTGAATGTTCTTTCTTTTCAAAATGTTCTTACTTCTGGCTGGTTTCTTTCTCATATTTGTAGAATTCTCTGCAGACGATACAGTGCAACTCAATATAATCCTTATTTGCTTATAGAGGTAAATGAGTTGCCTTTCAGAAACCAAGGCTCCTACTCTAATTAGAAGTTTATTTTCAGGCTTTCAATGTACTTCCTATGAAGAACTAGAATAAATTAGTTCTGATTTAGCAGGGTGTTACTTTATTAAATACTTTTTCTAGAATGAAAAAGAATACATTATTTTTCACTTCTCTGACTTTGGTTGCGTTTTAATATGATTCTGAATTAGATATGATTTTAGGAGGTTTTTGACTCACTGGATTAGCTAGTACGATGGTAGATTTATAAACTGTTTAATTTGTGTTACTATAATAAAGCCTAGCGTGTCTAGAGTTAGAGGTAGAGTTAAATGTTGGGATCTTAATAGGCCAAATTGGAATTTCAGGTTTTTAAGAACATCAAATAATTTATGTAACAAATAAAGAAGATAGCAAACCCATGCTTAAAATGAAGTAGATTCCACAGGTTTAGACCAGCAACTTTTGAGTATTTCCTCATAGAAAATTTATCACTGGATGTTCTTCTAATCTCTTATTTATTCATTTGATTTTACTGTTGACATTATTATAGATGCTCCTTATTTTCCTCCTCTTTGCCCCCTTCCACCCAGGCCCCTGCCCACCTTCACCACTTATCTCTGGAAGTTCCTTCAAAATTAAGTCACTACATGGAAATGGTTCAGACAGAGTATCTACTGAATGGCATGTTTTCAATGATATGGAATGAAGTATTCCAAAATCAGTATGCTAGGAATGATAGATTCTCTGCCATTTCAGATCTTTCCCAGTTATATTTAATTTGTCCTGATACTTAAAATATTCTGTTTTTAAGAGTCCTTATGAATGATAACCAAAGTAGGGGTAGACTGCAACATAAAGTTCTGTGGGAAACATGCTCATTTCTTACTTGGACCAGTAATATTCTCTCCCATTGCTGAATGACACAACACTTTTTGCACTGATCTTTGATTAAATTCAGTATACCACTTAAATATATTGTTTTGAGCTTCTCATTAATTTGTTCATGTGTGGTAGAAGAGCTTGATCTATAGAATCTAACATATCTGTAATGGACTCCTGGTGTTTGCATTTAGTTAACCTCTCTGAGACTGTATTTCTCCTCTTTAATATAGCTATAAGATAGCATTCCTGAGACAACTTACTCCCTAGGGTTTACTTATCCTCCATGTAGAAGCCAACTCAGCAATAGTGGCTCAATATGTGTTAAGTCCTTCCTTGTCTTCTATTTCATAAGTTGTAAGATATAAGAGTACTCAAGATCAAGCTATAAAAGATTTTATTTTAATAAAGAAAATAAGGGCATGTGACAAAGAAGCTCACACATCATCTTGGACATTGAAGTCCCACACACCTATTCCCCCAACCCAAATTCAGAAACAACTGAGTTAGTCACAGCAGAGAAAGCTCAAGATGCCAACTGATTCTCAACCCCAGAATTAGACATGCTTAACCACCTGGTCACAGCCCATGATGTATACCTAAAAACTTGAATAAGTATGGCTATGAAAAGATCCGACTATGTGTATTCCCTGAGGGGATGTGCCCTAGAGAAAAAAAAAAGGAGAGGGAAAGAGGGGCCACATATGTCCACTTCCTTTTCCCAAAGCCATGAGTTAGATGACATTCATTCTTTCCAAAGGAAAAACAAGTGAGGGAGGTTGTGAGTCCTGGGACAATGAGGGCTGTGCAAGCGGATCACCCTGCATGTGAAGGAATAATCAAGAGGGCTTCATCCTCACAGTCTGTTACTTTTGCAACTTTGTGAGCTCACGTCCTACCTTCCACTGCTTCCTTTATCTTTCTCTAGCCATGGCCTACTTTTAGACCACTGTGTTCAGCCTTGCACTTGCTGCTCCTTCCCCTTAAAATGTTCTTCTCCCAGCCTTTTGCATGGTGCCTTCTTATCAGCACTTTGTTTTCAGTTCAAATGTCATGCCTCAGTCTTTCTCTGACAACCTTATTAGGAATCCCTCTATTTCCCACTCTCTTACTCACTGATTACCCTGTGCTTTTTCCTCATCGCGGGTACCATTCTCTAAATAAGCTCTATGTGCTGTGCATTGCTTAAACACACTGAATAGTGGCTGCCACAAAATAAGTGCATAAATATCTATTGAATGAATCATAATAGATGAATGCATCATTAACTCAGTAAATCCTTTTTTTAGGGCTTATTATATGCTAAGTTTTTTATAAACTTCTAATAACATTAAGGTGAACAAGACAAGTTTACTTAAATCATAGGGCTTTTTAACAGGGAAATCAAGTATGTAAACATATTTTTATAAGGAATGAGCACAGGGTATTGTGCAGCTAAACAGCAAGCAGGTCTTGCCCTAGCTAAGTGGTCAAAGGAGGTAAGATTTGTCATATCAGGAGTTTCCAATTAAACGTGGGATGGAATTATCTTACAGGTAGCATAGGCATGTGAGTAGAGAGGCTTGGCACTGTGAGAGTACATTTTAATTAAATGAATTATAGACAGGAAGCTTGTGACATTTGGGATGCATAATGCATTATGAGGGAGTGATAAGAAGTAGAGATAGAGATATATTCAGGAGCCAGCTTATTTATGCTATTCTAAGAAGTTTGGACATGGTCTGGAATTCTTATAGACAATTTAAATTTTAAGTATGGCTGTAATAAAATCAGATTTGTGTTAAAAAACAGTACAGAGAATAATGAGCTTAGGCAGCATTAGAAATCAGTGGGAAAATTATGAGGCCATTCAATTATCTGGGCAAGGAGTGAGGAGAATTTTTTTTAATAAAAAATCCTCATCATAGATAAGCATGTAAATTACTATAACTCAACATTGCTTAGTAACATGTTTACATGACCTGATGTGTAGGTGTGCATTGGGCTCTTTGCCCATCCTGTGGAGTTATGTAACAATGATTATGCAAACCCTCTCTCCTGATTAAAGGATTTAAGTGCTAAGAGAGAAACAAAACTAGTAAGCAACTGTCAGAACTCCAGGGCAGAGAAAACCCTTCTATCTCACTTCTTTGAGTATGTGCTTCCAAGAAAGAAAAAAATCCCAAAGACCAAAAGGATCTTATTTGTTCCCCATGTGACTCTCTCTCTTACTGTGGCCGGCTACATAACTTGCAGGGTTCAGCACAAAATGAAAATGTAAAGTGACTTGTTCAAAAATTATTATGAATTTCAAGACAGCTGCAGCAGAGTATCAAACCAAGAGCCTCACTGAGCCTCGGGCTCTGTGAGTCAGCATAGATCATATGCCCAAGACCATGGTCCTGGTCCTTATAGGCTTTCTCTAGGGCCCAGGATCCTCATTAATTTGATTTTCTTATTCCTGGGAACATTTGCCATGTGCACTAATACACTGATCCTGATTTTTGGATGACAGTTCATATACTGGGCTGAGAACATCCAAGGATCAGAGGGATTCTCAGCAAGGTGAGGTAGAGTGACAAGCAGCTGGGTGGGCACACATGCTCTGGACTCAGACTGCTTGGTTTCACGTCTTCTCTGTCACCACTGGAAACTTGGAAAAGGTAGGAAACTTCCCTGTACTTTCATTCTCTGACCTGCAAAGGGGGAGTGACAAGAGTAGGAGTGTAATGAGGATTAAATGAGTTGATTCATATAAAACACTTGGCAAATGAATGATCCATGGCAAGTGCTAGGGTAGGTTTTTTTTTAAAATTTCTGTTTTGATGATTATGTTCTGAAGAGTGAACTCTCCTTGGTTCCATGTAGTATAAATATTACCATTCACGGTGAGGTTTATCATTTGATGAGCAAAAATACTTAATTTTAATGTAGTTAAATTTGTCAATTATTTACATATTTTTATTTTCTGTGTTTTAGATGGTTTTTCATATTCTAAAAAAATAATGATATTGCATTATCTTTCTCTTCAGAAAAGTTTATGACATTAATACTTTTTGTGTGATATTTGATAGGAATCCAATTTTTTTCTATGGAGAGATACTGACCTTCTTTATCTTCCCTCTGCACCCCTGTGTAACCAGTGATCCAGCCGCTCTTGTCTGGAATTGCTCTTACTTGCTCTTTCTGAAATTTGACTCTGAGACTTTACACATACTATTTGTTCTGTCTAGACTTCTCTTCCCCTAGATATTATGCAGATGACCCATCAATCTTCTTTATGTTCCTACTCAAATATTCCGTTCTCATTGAGGCTTTTTTTTTCAGTTGAGATGTTCTTTTTATTCTATTTCTCATACTTAGTATAAAATATCTTTCAATTTCTTTCATTTTTCTGCATGATTTTCTTTTTTATTGTTGTTTAATTATACTTGTCCCAATTTTTCCCCTGGTGCTCTCTCCCACCCACAAACCGTCCGCTCAGTCAATCCCCACCCTGTTGTCTATTATCTTGGGTCCTTTATACACGGTCCTTGTCATTGAGGCTTTTGAAGTTTAAAATTACAACTCTCATGTCCTCCAGTACATACACACACATGCGCACTCACTCTCTGTCTCAGTCTGCATTTTTGGCACAAAATGTAATTGTCAAAGGAAACGCTAAATATTTAAAATGTATTTATTTATTTATTTTATTTGTTGATTTGAGGGGCGAGAAGAGAGAGTTTGATTTGTTGTTCTACTTATTTATTGGTTGCCTCTTGTATGTGGCCTGACAGGAGATTGAACCCACAACCTTAGTATATCGGATAGGAGCTTTTAACAAACTGAGCTATCTAGCCAGGGTTAAACTTATTTTTTTAATTGTCTTTATCCTTTCACTAGAATGTAAAGTACACAGGGACAGGAATAACTTTTTTTTCTTTTGTTGTAATATATTCTCAATTTCTAGAACACTATCTCTTCCTTAGAGGGTTTCATTATTCTCTTTACAGGACACCTTATAAACAGCTAGGTCTTGGGTTTCATCTTCCACGTAGAGTAGTGGGAGTTTTAGTTCCACACATGTACTGATTGAGACATTTGTGCGGGAAATCTCTGCGTGACTTTTCTGTTCCTTCTAAAATGAAAGCCCAGAAAGGGAGCACTCCCACTCTTTCAGCTGGGCGGGATTTTTTTTATAGTTTACACACCAAAGGCTGTGTGTGTGTTGTTGGTATCTCTGACCAAGCCTTGCTCTATTCTCTGGTTGCAGGCTTTGTCTCTTCTTTCCTAATGTACCATATTTGTTAAAAGCCAGGCCTCACTGCCAACAGTAGAGCAATTTTCCCAAGGGCTAGGGCTCCAAAATTTTCCCTTAATTTTCTAGGTTTTTTGCCATGCATTTAAAAAAAAATATGTTGAAAGCATTTAAAAGAGAATTGCAAAGGAAACAGAAGCAAAAGGGAGAGGAGCCTATAGGACATAGCGACCAACTGTAACCCAATTAACAGTTAGGATCCACATTGTAACCCAATGGCAGTGGGTAATTATAAGTATTTTAGGATAATTGTTATGAATGTTTCAAGGTATGCTAGTGTTCCTATGGCTATGTTTTAAATGAGCTCCTATCTTTTATAAATCTATTATGAAATATGTATATTTATAGATAAAATGATATGATAGCTAAGTGTCCTTTGAAATAATCTGTGTGAGTGTGAGTGTGAGTGTGAGTGAGCAGGGGTGTAGAGAAAACAAGCTTGCCATGAAACTATTGATGATGATGGTCGGATACATTGAGTTCATTTGATATGTTTGAAAACTTCTAAAATTAAAAATATAAACATTTTAAATTATATTAAAAACAAACTTCTCCAGCATCTTAGTTTCTCTGTGCCAATAGTTTCCTGTCTCATTGGCAAAAACTAATGTCTCCAAATTTTCATTCAAGAAAAAAGGACATTATCAAAGGGTATACATCTAATCATGACTTTCATTCATGTATCCTTTTCATTTATTCAAAAATCAGTTATCGTCCTGGCTGGCATAGCTCAGTGGATTGAGCGCGGGCTGCGAACATTGCAGGTTTGATTCCCAGTCAGGGCACATGCCTGGGTTGCAGGCTATGGCCCCCAGCAACCGCACATTGATGTTTCTCTCTCTCTCTCTCTCTCTCTTTCTCCCTCCCTTCCCTCTCTAAAAATAAATAAATAAATAAAATCTTTTAAAAAAATCAGTTATCATTGCCTGCTAGGGTTTGTCTAAAATAAACCCTAGAGATGCTTACTATTTAGAGGCAGAGAGAGTCAAGAAGAGAACAGGGTGCAATCTAGATCTTTGTAGAGGCAGGGAAGCATGAAAAGGGGGTTACCTGGCAGAGGGTGGGGTAGGAAAGACTTCTCAAAAGACTTGGCCCTCTGTTCAGTCTCTGAGATTATCTAGATGAAAAGGGAGAGAAAATACACTTAAGCAATCCTCTACACTAACCTGTCTACCAACTAACAATTTTACATGCTTACCAGATGCCAAAACTTGAGCTAACTACTTTATATTGCCATTGTATTCTAATTATTTTTTCAAAGCCTCAAATGAGGCATTCTAATTATTTCCTTCTGAAGCACAGGAGACAAGTAATTTTTCCAAGTTCACAGAACTGGTATTCCAGAATCACTGATTCTAAAAAGTCATGTTATTTTATCAACATGAAGTCACAAAAAAATTTCAAAAACCAGTGACTTTATGTTGATGTTGCAAAATAGTGAAGACAAAAGACAAGCAATGACATATGCTTCATGGATAAAAGGAATAATTAAGAGTTTTTGTCTACATTGTGATAAAATTTAGAATTAAAAGTAAAAAAGCTTTATTGTAATTGGTTTGCCTTCACAAAGTTACTTTCCTTTAATTTGTTTTACCACTGTCCCCCAAACAAAAACTTTAGCATCATGTGTTATCAATGTCAGAATGGTTCCTCATACTTACATTTAGGCAAATTAGTTTTTACACATAGACACATCCTGGAAGGGGTGTTTCAAAAAGTTGCAGAAGTCAGGATGTATGTGGTTGAGCCATAGTGAGTGGTGGAGCATTTAGAGCATGGCAATCTCCATACAGCAAATGGCCAAGTGACATCTTGTAAGAACAGAGGATCTGAGGACATGAAGTTGCTAACTGTGCTTTTCTGAGTTGTGCCCTCTTTGTTCTATGACATGTAAGCTTGACCTGGAAGCCCTCCATTCCTCTAGCTGTCAGCTTACTGCTAGACATGAGTAGCATCTTTTAATGCTCATGAGGATATAAAGCATTAATATGTTACACAACATGGATTATTTAAAAGAATTCTCCTAATATACGAGGTCTGTCTGGAAAAAAGTCCAGCCATTGTTAATGTAATAAGAATAGTTTGCATGACATCAATGTAACCTGGCAGCAAAAGAGAGTGAACTGGAATGCACATGTGTGAGGAATGACGACTTCGGTGTACTAGTCAGTGAAGGTGGTAGGTGCCATTGAGTGAGCATGTGTGCTATGTGGCTGTCGAATTCAAAATGACTGAGTAAGTAGAGCAGTGAATCTGCATCAAATTTTGCACTAAGCTTGAACACTATTCCATGCGAACTATTCGGATGATTCAGAAGGCTGTGGCTGTGGGCAACTGGTGATTGGCAGCTTCATCAGGACAATGCACCTGCTCATGTATCACATCTCCTGCAGAGTTCTTTTTGCAAAACGTCAAATTGCTCATGTGACTCAGCCCCTCTACAGCCCACATTTGATGCCCTGTGACTTGGTTTTTTATTCCAAAATTAAATCACTTTTGAAAGGGAAGAGATTTCAGACTTCCAATGTGATTAAGGAAAATACAGCAGGACAGCTGATGGGGAATGAAAGAACTGTATGAGGTCCCAAGGTGCCTGCTTTGAGGGGGACTGAGGCATCATTGTGCTATATACAGTGTTTCTCGTATCTTGTATCTTCTTCAATAAATGTCTCTATTTTTCACATTGCATGTCTGGATATCTTCTGGACAGACCTCGTGTAGTTCAGTATCCATGACTAATAATGATGGTAACATCTTGAGCTTGTATCCTAGATGGCATCTGTGCCCTCAAAAATCTGTTTATATACAATGCAATATGGTGTTGTACTGTTTTCAGTATCAATGATGATGGAGTGCAACCCATTAGGGAGCCCTGTAGCAGGCAGCCACTAGACATTTCATCTGCTAAAACGAAAAGGGGTCAGGATGAGGGGAAAATAAATGCCTGTTATTTCACACACACTGGCAAGAAGAAAAAACAAGTGCTGCTTGTTTTTATAAATTGTGTTGTTAACCCTCCACGTTTATAGTACACATTTTCAATTATACCCATTATGATGTATTTAGCTACAGGGCAGTTTGCATTTTTTAAATATGTTGAGAGCAGTAATGATTTAGCTAGTGCTCATTTGTTTTCAGTTGCTTGGTTAACCATGCTGTATTGTCTTTGTCCTATTCTGCATATTGGATGAATAAGAAATTCTGGCTTTAAATATGCTAAATCAGTGGTCCTCTGCCCTGGAGATTTTTAACATAGATTCTGATTTAAATGGTTTGGGTTGGGGGCTGGGAATTAAATGTCTATAAAAGCCTCCCTTGTGATTTTCATGTGCAGCTAAGGTTCAGATCCTTATGGGTCCAGTAGATCTGAATGAAGATGATTTCAGTTGTGATATTTAGAGAGAGAAAGGGCCAGACTCAAAGACTATCACTGATGTGGTTAGCTCTCCAAACTGGAGATGTTTTAAGAGTAGCAGTGATTATGGTGAGGACAGCAAGTAGAGGGTATTGGAGATAGTCCTAGAAATTAGAACTATTGCATAGGCTTCAGGCAGTGTGTGGTACCTGCCACAGAGAGAACATGTTTATTTGCCTGGACTGCCATCCTAGATAGTGCGTGCAGATGTAAGCATGAGTGATGCCTTCTAAAATCTATGTTAAGGGCTTACATATAAAGAATTTTAAGTTAAGTGGTTAGTTATATATGTATTACCCTTACAAAATGCTTTAAATCCCATTTAATTAGGCTTTCTTAACAGCTGTCCTGTGAGTTGGCTCCGCAGAATTACCCACAGAGGACAAGCAAGAAAATTGAAGCTCTGAAAGGTTAAGTGCATTGCCCAAGGTCATAAAGCAATTCTGTAATGAGCTGGGATTAGAAATCAGAGCCCTGGAGGTCTTGTCTGTTGCCAGAGCCATTGAATTTGGCCTCTGTTGCAAAGTGAATGATGATTATGAAAATTTAAAAATATAGAATACATTTTTCAAGCAACATTTCAAAATGAAGGAAGTATATGGATGTCCTGGAACCTATTTTCAGCATTCCTGGGAAGTTTAGTAGAAAAGCTTTTCAGTTTTGTTTAATTTCATACAGGCTCGGTGTTAATGTTGAAGAACTTGGAGCTGGGCTGGGCAGGGATTCTCGGGGAGGAGATTGCTCTTGATGCATCTGCTCTATAAGTAGGACATCAAGATAAATAAGAAGGAAGTATATGAAAACTTCCCTCTCATTGTTTTTCTAGGGCATTGTGTTTTTCACCACTTAAGCCCTTCATTTCTCCTTGAACAAAGAGAAAGCATACTGGATTGATGGTCTTTGGATAATATATACAAAGTTTATATTATCGTTTCTGAGTGCTTATAAAACTATGGAGAACCACATTATTATCCATCCATCAAGGTTCATTTCTGCTTCACCGGGAGACTTAATGATGCATGTGTGTATGTTTCAGTATAACACACAGCACCTAGGTGCATCTCCTACAAGTAGCAGACACCTGATAAATATTCATCAACAATGACAACACTGTATATGGTACATGTTTGCCACTGAGAACTCAGGGTCACAGTATCTATTTCTCTAAATTTAAGTGGGAGATAGTTGTGCTGGTGGTGAGCCTAGATTTGTACCTTTTCTATAAAGAAAATAAATCCTGAATCTCAGTAATGACTGTGACTAAACTAGAGAGTGTTATTCTTTTGGATATAATTAGTGAGTAGAGAGAACATACTTTGGGGGTATTTAACATTGAAACCCAGGCTGCCTAACATCACACTGTGATCGCTCTCTGTAGAATTGACTTTGAAATGGACTCTTTAATGACCATTTAGAATTTTTGCCAAGTGAAAGTTGTTTGTTCCTCATATTCATGCTCCACTTTGAGAAAACACTAGTTCTCTTTAGTTACATAGTATCTATTTGTGAGGTTTCTATCCTAGCAATACATAAAGTAGCCCCCACTGATTATTTTGAGGTAAACCCTATACTCTCTTTCCCTTGAATTTTTTTATTTAATGATTCATGAGCTAGTGTGCTTGGGGCACACAGCACTCTTCCTCAGATGCACGAACTGCTATCTCAAGCAGAGTTCTGTGGCAAGAAATAAAAAGGTCCAGTAATCAGATTGAATAGATAACATTAGGGAACAGCAGTGTAGTCTTCCTTTTCTATACATTTGAAATGTAACCCCATACTGCAGTGAAAAACAAAATGTGTGTATTTCTTACATTCACATTGTGTGGTGGTCTTTTTCTGAAGTTTCATGTAATTTTTCATACAAAGTAAGGCACTTCGGAAAGGAGTGAGTGAGCTATTAATACCTAAGCCAGGGTAATAGACATTAACTGTGCCTTCACTTAGCAAACAAGGTGTTTGATCACTTTCTTCTCCAACGATATGAGAAGGTGGTTGGTACCAATTGTCTGGCAATTGTAGTTTAATTTACCAGAGGCATGAAATGATTTTAAGTCATTCATGGTCTCCTAGATGTTCAGGACATGGACAAGACCCAGCACTGAATAGTAGTTTGTCATATTTTTCTTTTGATTAGAAACAATCTCAACTGTTGAAGCTTTTCTTCTTCTGTTTTTTAAATCTTTCTTTTTACCTTCACTCTTGAACTCATATCATGCCAGAGAACATTGCCTATAGCAGGCCCTCTGTACATGCTTTACATACAGTAACTCATTTAATTCTTACAGTAGCCATGTGAAATAGAAACTTTTAATAGACCTGTTTTACAGCCAAGGAAGCTGAGGCTTAGCAAAACAAAAGGAATTACCTGAATCCAGTAAGTGCTAGGGTTGTAACACAACCCCAGAAAGTATTTTATCTGTGGTTGGTTTTATGATGTGATCTTAAATAACATTGGTGCCACCTTTTTACTTCAAGATCAATGAGGCGAATAATCAGCAGATTTCCATTTTTTTCTGTTTAATGGTAACCTGTAAGTGTAAGTGGGGAGGAGGGACAGAGCACCAGGTGAGAACCAAGCCTAATGAGGCAAATAAACCTTAAAGATTATTGGTGCCATGAAGCCAAATGAATTATCAAGATTTATTAGACCTATTAGTAGTGGAGATATTTGAGAAACAGGAAAGATAGAGAGGTCATATTTTTAAAAAATCTACCATCGGAGTTCAAAAGATTGGTGTTGAAATGACTGCCAGGCATTGCTGATAAATATCCATCCTGCTTCTACTTTGCACATCCACTTGCCTGCAGGATTCCTCCCCGGTGTTCATATGCAGCCCTGTTTCTCCTGTCAGCCATGCTGATGTGCACATGCTCTACCAGGCTCTGCTTGCTCTGCTCCTCCTCTCACATTCCAGATCAGTTGGAAGCATAGGGGATCAATTCTTTACTGCAAATCATTGTTGAATAACCCAGCACCAGTTCTCAACACTCATGATTCCTCAATTCTGGGCAATTCACCTGGCTGTGAATCACCCAGAAATCCTCTGTACACACTGACTTTCTCCACCTTTCCTACCTTCTTTTTGGAAAGATGGGTATCGATGTCCACAGTGAGTCTGTGCATATCCCTGCATGTTTAGAACCCACTCATATATTTCCTGTTAAATACAGTTCTTGATCTTTAAATTGGCATCTTTTCTAAATGTCATTTCTTTTGACTATAGTAACTTAATTATGCCTGATGACTTAGTAATGATAAAATATGCATAAATTAAAATTGAATTTAGACTAGTTGTTTATGAGCTGTAATCATGCTTGAGCAGTAGTTTATATTTGCAAACAGGCACTTTAATTTATTGCAATTTTTCATAGGTCTAATGAGGTTGGAAGTATCAGTCACTAAGCCCCACAAACTCTGTGTTTTTATTGACACTAAAGCCTTCTGCCAATGGGGTGGTTTTGAAGAATTTATTAAAAAGGAAGAGTTATCCTTTGGGAATAACAGAGGACCTGCTATGTGGACTCCTCCCTGGAATGCTCTCTATTTATCTTTATCTTACTATGAAGTCTCTTTTGTGAAAAAAAAAGAAATCATTGGTTTTGATGTCTGTTTAGGTGCAGTTTTAATTCTAGTTAGGTGACTTTGGGCAAATTATTTATCTCTTTCTCTCTGTCTCCTTATTTATAAAATTGGCACAGTAATAATAGTGATAGTAATAATAATAACCTAATAAAACATTGTAATAATAAAATGAGATATCATGTGCCAAATGCCCAGAAGTAGATCTGATGTAGGTAAAGGTTGTAATACCTGGAAACTTTCACTACACCTTACATATATATGTCATACAAATGCATTCTACCTGCAAAGCCACTTCTACCTTTCACCTTCACAACCTTCTCAACCTTCTCAACCTTCACCTTCACATCTATAGCGTATGAAAATCAATGCAACTAGTTTTCCCAAAGTTTGAAATAGTTGGCCTGGAATTACACCATGAAGCAGAATACCTGTATGTGAGTGTGCACTGTGTGTGTTTGTGTGTATGGTGTGCATGAGTGGATGCCGTGTGAAGGAGGAGGCGCCGGTCATGTTCTCTCTCAGTAGGAAGTAAAGGCAGCCTCTTCATTCGTCTGTCTCCTTTGGTAACACTTGGACAGAACACACCCACACGCACTACCCATGTGTACATCCTAAAGGTAAACACTGATTTTTGGAGTAAGTACAATGTAATTGGAATTGACTGAGACTGGGGCCAGATGTTTTCCCAAAAGTGTAATTATTTACAAGTGCCCCTGCCCAAATGGAGACAGTGTTAATATTATTATGCAGAACCATTGTAATTAACACTTTATTTTTTTCCTTTTAATGCATTTTCTCCATATTTCTTATAGGGCCTTAACCACATTCCAAAAGGAACCAATTATAGCATTACTCTCTGTCAAGTACTAGTCTCATATGTCATTTGACTATATAAGCATTAGCTATCAGGAAAAAGGTGGCTCATTCAAATAGGGCCACCAGATAAAATTAAATGGATAATTTGCAAAGCAGTGCACTCGATGAATGTGAACTTACAATACCTGGACTAGTGCTAGCCTGGATCCTGAAAGCTGATAGAGTTGTTAGTGGAACTCGAGGAAGTAGCAGTAGGAGGGTTCCATTCCCCATGATGAGCTGACTTGTGGTGATCTAGAGGAAGAAATCTGGTGGAGTGAACTACCTGATTTCTCTCTGTCCTCTTGCTATGATTTTTCTTCCATTGTGTGTCTCATTCCCCATTGGCCAAACCTAACAGAAGCCAATGGATAAGCAGACTAATGATACACTCCTTCTATGGGAAGCCTCCTTGTCACAGAGCAGGTTAAATAAGGGTAACCAAAAATGGAACAGATGGAAAAGATTCCATACATATCCTTAACATACAGTTTGAGATCATGAAATGTGTTGGTCTTACCTTTTTTCCCCTTAATCTCATTAAAATAATAGAAAATAATTTTAAAAGCCCTAATTCCTTGTCAAAAACCAAAGCAAAGGACCATCAGTAGGTAAGAGATCTAAATTCATGTATGGAAGACTTAATGGACAAAGACTGAAGGGCAGAGAAGCTGATGATATCACAGGAAGCCATGACCTCACTTAACAGGAATGTGGCTGGCAGAAGAAGAGGAAGCCATCTATCTACTCAGAAGACTTTTTAGAGCATCTGTGGCTAGTCTGATGGAAGACAGGAGAGAGCAATGGGGCTTAAAAAAATGGGTTATATAAAGCCTTTAAATAACCAGTAGACATGTAAAAATAGCAATATAATTATAAAAAGTTGAAAGATGTTGCAAAGTAAATTCTCATCAGTTATATCACAGAAAGTCAATAGATAATGTCTAAAGTTAATAAATCAAAAAGTAATGCTATAAGCATGTTCTTTATAGATTTGGAGGTAACCACAAAAGTACTAAATACAGAAACTGTTCACAATGTTTGGGAGGAACACAAGGAACGGGTTGCAGGTCAGTTGCTTCCTACTATGTCTTTTTGTAGGAATGACTTTTTAAAAACCATGTGAATAAATAATTTAATAAAGCCTGTTTTTAGTTCCCTTTTGTTTCACTCCACTTAGTTTATTGGATTTCTAAAACTTTCCTTCTAAACACAGTTAGGTCCATTACCTGTCCCAAACCTACACATTAATACCACTTCTCCATTTTTTATAAACACCCTCTTGTGCCCACACACAAACCATACACATACATCAGCCTTCTAAATGCACTTCTATGTCTTTCTGTGTAAATCCCATGTACCATACATCTCAGTCCCTTTTCCCAGACTGTTTCCTTGACTTGAAATGACTTCAGCAGTTTTTAATTCAGCCTGCAAGTCCCAGAATAAATTCTGCCACCCTGCTGAGCTGTCCTTGCTTTCCAGGGACAAGAATGCTTATGCTTTATTCTGAATTTTCCTAATGTTACACCCCAGTCTGACTCTTCTTGTTCTACAATTATGAAGAACTACTTGTGTACTATTGGTCCATTTTCTTTCTGTTTAATTGCAAGATGATAAATTGGTTTCTTCATAGCTAATGTAATATGTTGCACACAGTAATTGAAACAGTTGATAACCACTATATAATTGATTTTTTGTTGCTGTTGTTGATTCAGAAGGCATCTAAAGTTATAAAATGAATGCTGGAACACATGAAAGTGAACATCAGCTTCCCTTTTATCCAGATGCCCATTAATAATTCTGCTTCTTAGCAAAACCATTAAATAGACAATATTCTGTCACAATTTTAGTGTCTCCTTCTTAAATTTCAATTACATACACATTGTCTCAGGTTCTAGGGAATAAGAAATCTAATAAAAGAATATCCATAAATATGTTACTAATGTAATACTTTTTATGAGTGTTTGCATTGTACATAGTAGCCTGAAGAGGGAAATGCCTTACCTGAGAGAGTGACTCGTTACTAGTAAAATGCTAGGGCCCTGAGCTAGTGTTCTGAGAGGAAAGAGGGTTTCTGTGGCCTATCAGATTATACCATGTAACTCTTGTGCCTGTGGCAATATGGGTTCAGATTATTTCAAACATATTAAGACAATGGAAAACAACCTTAGCATATTAGAACACATATATTTGAAACTGCAATTTTAAGTGTAAAGTGTGTATCTCTAGAAGTAAGATTGAGTATTAACCCCTTGTTTTTGCTTGTTATTCTCATTTCCCAGGCAGCCTTTCCACATGTTCTTACTCTACCTCTTTGTTTCTTTTCTTTTTTCTTTTCAGTTGCTATCTAACTCTGGCTTTTTTTTTCTGCAACCACATAAAAGAGCATTATAATTTTATGTTTGTTTGTTTGTTTGTTTGTTTACTTTAGGAAATGCCAATATCAAACAGTCTCGATACAGGATTATCAATCAAGAAGCAGCCAATGGAGGTCAAGAATGCCCAGATACTTTATTTGAAGAGCGAGAGTGTGAAGATGTCTCATTGTGCCCCGTATATCGGTAATTAGTTATCTTTTTGAATACTCATTAAACTGCAGTATAAATTATGACTTATTTTCTTTCATACATTATATGGTTGTTTTGTGAGAGATAAGACAAGGTAGTGTTGTTTATCTTGAGATACTGCTATGTTTTCCCTTCCTGTCTGGAATATATTTTGATTGTAAGTGAGGAAATGAAAGTCTAATTTGTAGGAAAAAAGAAACATTTTGATTGTAAGTGAGTTCTGGAGTTCTGCCACTCAGGAAATCAGTTTTTAGGGTTACGACTTAAAGAGAGTCAGGATGAAGGCTCTTCATCTGAAACACACACATGCCAGCAAGCACTCAAATGTGACCCACCTCATCCTAATTATTCTCATCCTATGGCCTTTTATTGAGAACTACAAACTGAATTTGTACTTATTTAATGCGGTTTTTAATTCAAAAATTTCAAAAATGTTTTTGGTCTTTAATTTTAATTATATACACATTTTAAGATAACATCCAGTTAGAAAAAAAAAGGTTTAACATATGGATATTTTTTAAAGAAAATGAGTAACTTTTAAACTATGAATGTTACCTATATATTTTTCTTGGCAAGTTGGTGGTTATTTATAAAAAAACATACTTGAGGTTTAAACATCACTTTAAAGGACACTTGGATTAAATTTACTGTTGGGTTTTACTAATATGTAAAGAAGTCTCATGATCGTAAAAAAAAAAAACATAGTTATCAGCACACTTAAAAACACCTTTAGCAAACATGCTTAGTGTCTCCCTGGATTATTTGAGAAGCTATATCTTAAAGCTGTTAAATTCAAAGGCTAATTTATTCATAAAAATACAAGTTACTTTTTCTTCTTTTAAGGAGACTCCTTACATTAGACAAAGTTTAGGGTCTCATTGAAGAAATCTAAATTACTACCCATCTTATCATCCTTTTAATTGTTTCTATGTGATGACCAGTGTGGGGAGAATGTAGGTAATACACTGGGAACATGCCTAGACTGCTAGTTTTTTCTCACCAACCACAGGGGTGCTATGAAAACACTGTCCATATCTATCCATCTGTGCCCTGTGTATAAATATTGAAACTTCTGAGCCCACCTGAAGATCTCTTGGGGATAGTAGCCAATTGAAAAAAATTAGCTAAATCATATATTATTACATATTTTTATGAACCTAGGGCTGTTATAATCAGAGAAAATCCTAGGAACCACTGGTGGGCTCTTCCTCTTTGTCATCCACTCTCCTGACTCTCTCGCTACACTTCATTTGGGCATTCATGTCTGAGCTGGTTCCCTCATTGGCCTCCCACCACTTTCCCCAGAAATCTGTTGCACTGTGTATGGATTGAATCATTGTGTCCTTTCTCCTGATGTGTGTAGTTTAACATATCTCCAAGTTATCAGCATGATTCTCTGGTCCTTAGTAAAACATCCTTGAATTTTAAGTAATATGGCCCCAATTTAATTTTTCCTTTCTCCCTCATTGGTATGTTAGGGAAGCAAGTTAATATAGACCTTTGTCATTTTCTTGTGATCCTTCCTTTTGACTCCATTGAGGTGACATGTTTACATACATTCACCAAATTAAAACAGAATCAAAATGTCCACAGAAATATTTCTGCAAGTTTGTGCATTTTCCAACATGTTAGGTTAGTAAGCAAATGGGAAGACAGCATGGGCACACATCCTTAATGAAATGGGCATTGGGGTCTCCTGCTGAGCACCCGGGGGTTCAGGACTGGAAACTAGCCTGCTCTGTGTTGTGCAGTCTCAGACACGGCCCTTAACCTGAGCTCAGGTGTATCTCTCCTGCGAGTCAAACAGAAGAGTCCTGAAAATTCCTTCCTTCTATTTCATTCTATGCAGAACACTAGACTAGACTGAATTCTTTTGCCTCATTTTGGTTTAGAAAACCCATGTAAATTTAAGAGATCTTAATGAATGACATATTTTAGCTGACAAGTCAGACTAAAACCTCTTACCATTTAAGTTTCTGTGTTTTGGAATTATACTAAATGAGTCCATGCATTTACAAAGTAAATTTACAATACTTAAAATCAGTAGGTGATTTATTTAAAAGTGACAGCTTTTTCTTGTTAGCTGTTTCCTGATTTCTCTGCAATTCTTCCCAATAAGGAGGCCATTTGAATGAGGTCAGTGATATTTGTTTTGCTTTTATATTTTAATGTACTGTGCTTGGTTTTGCAAGATGGTCTGTATGCCTCCCTTAAGACCATCTCTGCCTCACTTACCTCCAGTTGTCCCAGAGACTCACTCAGTCTAGGGAAATAAGCAGAGGTTGTGAGCGCTGACACGAATGGCTGGCTGTGCTCTGCACTGTGCCAAGCTATGTTCACATAACTAAGGGGGTTCTTTAAAGTGGCTTTTTCTGAGCAAAGTAAGTCTGCTCTATGACTGTCTTAACCATTTTAAAGTGTACATTTCAGTAGTGTTAATTATGCTCACATTGTTATTCAACAAATCTCTAGAATTTTTTATCTTGAAAAACTAGACAATGATATTTCATGCTTCTGTTTTATTCTTTGAAGTAGCATATTTTATTGGAGGTGTTGGTTTATGCGAAAAAGTATAAAATATACTAAGCAAAGTAGCAGAATCTGTGGTTTCACTTGAGGTTTGTGTTTTGTGGAACATTCTGAAGAGACAGGTTTACTGACACAAGTCAATAGTCCGTCATATGGGTCATAAAAATAGAGAGTTTTGTTGACCTGAGAAGGGAAAAACCAGGGAAAGCCAGAGACTATTTCCCCAGAAGAACAGAAATATTGGTACTTCATCAGAGGCAGATCGATTCCTCTTCCTTGGAATGAACTATCACATAAATAGGTACCCATGTCTCCCTCACCTGCCTTTTACTCTATAACCTATCGAGTTGTTTTGAGTTACTTTGAAGTCCTAAGAAACACATTTTTAAAAAATTGAAATGGAAGATCAAGTATGAAAGTTTTCACTTGAAACTTTCAGATATTCAAAACTTAACTCTCTAATGCTTTAATGGGATATAAGAATTGTCTCTTTTTTCCCCTAACAATTTTAAGTTCATAAAGAACTAAGCCCTCTAGATTTGATCTGTGCTTCTAATGCTTTTTATTGCCACTTTGCTATATGAACTAAGGTTTATGTGCATAATGTCCACTTTTTAAAAAATGGAATTATGGCATTAACCATGAATCTAGGGCAGAGTGGATTATTATCTCAAGTGCGTGCCAGGGCTACTTGTTATGACATTGGTTTCAAATCCATTTTTATTGAATTACTATCTCTATGCTTTTGGATTTCAAATTTATCCATGGCAAGTATTTCTTTTGTATGCTTGTCAGGTGAAATTTCTAGCTCATTCTTTGTCATCACAGGTGGAAGCCACAGAAATGGAGCCCCTGTGTCCTAGTGCCAGAGTCTGTCAGGCAGGGAATCATGAGCACCACTGAGGCCTGTGGGAAAGGGGTGCAAACAAGAGGTAAGAGGATTTTAAAAGTTTTAGTCTTTAGAATGAAGCTTAAAATTATGTTACTCTTATAAACTGTTGATTATGTTTATATTGGAATAAGTTGTGATATTATTAGATTGGCTTATTTGTTAGTGTTTGAATTTAAGTTTGTCATCAGTTAATACTGATATTAGACCATCTTTTAACCATAATCAGCTAATGCATCTAAGGATTAATGCAATGTATGTGAACATCCATTCTCAGTCATCAGCATACCCAATGCTGCTTCCAAATGCATGTTGGATATTAGCCAAGGAATGAAGGGTATGTCAAGATTAGACCCGATAGTATACATTATACTAATTAGCTACTAATTAAATATATGTTGAATGAATGAAAGGATAACAGAGTTAATTGATTGACTAATCTTAATAATTGTGACTTAAACTTTAGTGTTATATAAATGTATACTTTTATATATATTTATATTTGCTATATATTCTATATATAATACATGCAGAAAGGAACTATTAAATTTTCTAGAAGGCATTGTGAATAGGTTTTTGGATCTGTGTAATAATGTCTTTTATCATCAATGTCTAGAAGGTGTGTCCTATGGAAATCTCTGAAAAGCACTCAGAGACTCATCCAACTGCTCACTTTTGTGTTTCATTTATAATCCAGGTCTAGTAATATGAGGTTTGATAAAAATGTATAGAGAATAAGTAGCATAGATGGTAGGTAGAAAATAGGTGGGGGAAGGCAAGAATAGTATGGGAAATGTAGAAGCTAAAGAACTTATGACACATGGACATGAACTAAAGGGGGGAGTGTAGGTGGGAGAGGGTACGCAGGGTGTAGGGGAGTGAAGGGGGGAAATGGGACAACTATAATAGCATAATAAATTTAAAATGACTGGGGAAAAAAGAAATAAAAGAAGTGCTTTAGTCTGAAAATCTTACCACTTTGTCACTCAAAGGATGTGTGTAGCGAAAGCAGACTTTGTGGTACCAGCTGCATTATACTGGTTTCCTAATTCTTCTAAATGTCATCCTTAGAATTAAGTTTACCTCCCTGTTTCATAGGTTATTGTATTAGTCAGGATCAATCATCCCAGACTGCACAGTAAATATCTTTTTTGTTGATTTGGAGGCATGAAGAGCCCAGCATGGCCAGGTAGCAGTCTTAAATTCCAGTTCAATGTCATCATTGATGTGTTTTCTAGAGGAAGCATTCCTCTCCTTGGAATCAACACCTATAAGCAAGCAGAGCATAAGATCAAGTGGTTCACTAGGGATAAGAGTGAGTTGTGTGTTTGTTAAAATGTACCACCGAGTCAGCTCGTCCAACTCCTAGTGACTCTACATCCACAATGTCCTATCCTCAACAGTCCTGTTCTGCTCCTATGGACACATGCTCATGGCTTCTTTTATAGAGTCAGTTCATCTCATAATTGGTCTTCCTTTTTTCCTGCTGCATTCTATTTTCCCCAGTATTATTGTCTTTTCCAAAGAAACCTGCATTCTCATGATGTGCCCCAAGTATGACAGCTTCAGTTTTGTCATTTTTTGCCTCCAGCAATGGTTCAGGCTTAATTTGCTCTAGGACCCACTCGTTTATCTATGTGCTGGTTCAGGGTATCTATAGAGCTCTCTTACAATACCATATTTCAAATTCATCTTTTTTTTCCTATCAGCCTTCTTCACTGTCCAACTTTTGTATCCATACAAAATAACTTTGGATTATGAGGGTGAGGAGGATTTTAGCCTTGGTCTCTAATGATACATATTTGCTCAAATGATCTTTCCTATGATTCTTCCATTGCTATCCTTTGGTAGCTACGGGAGAAACATTATTGGATGCTGAATCAGAGCATCTATAGCCCCCTAGAAAACTTCATCCCTGCACTGCATGGTATTGCCACCTGGGTCATGTTGTAACTGAGTCTTAAAAAGACCTTTCCACCATTATATTAAGCCAGCTGCTTCAGGATAGTGTCTAATATGGTGAAACCAGTAAATTCCATGGACCTTTGTAACATTTAATTTACTATGAAGTAAGTTGGTTGGTCAGAAGCAATGCTGTGTGAAATACCATGACTATAGACAAGTCATTCTGAAAGTCCACAAATGGTATTTTTAGCAGAAGCATTTCATGTAAGGAAGGTAAATTCATATCCAGAGTAAGTATCTATTCCAATAAGAACAAAACACTCCTCCTTGCATGATGGGAGTGATCCTGTGTGATCAACCTGCCATCTTGTTAGCTGGCTGCTCACTCTGGGGATGATGCCAGACTGGGATTTCAGTGTTTGTCCCTGCTGCTGCCAAATTGGATGTTCAGTAGTGAACATAGCAAGTGAGACCTTGGTGAATGGAAGTCCATGTTGCTGACTCCATCTAAGAGTATAACCTCCATTCCCACCATTATGGCTACTTTCTTCATGAGCCCATTGGGTGATGACAGGTATAGCTGGAGAAAGAGGCTCATGGTATCCACCTAATATGTAGACCTGTCCACATGATTGTTAAGATCCTCTGCTGAAGTCACCCTTTGGTGAACATTTACATGGGATATAAAATATCTTCCCACTTTTTGCCCATACAGAGAGGTCTACCTGCATACTTCTTCCTAAATTTCCTTGCCATCGATTTTATAATCATATCCCATTCAAGACCTTGACACTCCAGAAAATCCATTAGCCACAGTCTATAAGTCTCTATATAATCACACATCTGGCCATTTCTTATTCCAAGCAAAGTGAACAACCAGGGGCACTGCTTTAATTTCTATACAGTGGGAAGATTTCCCTTCACCCTTGTCTTTCAGGGATATCTCAGAAATGGGTATAGTGCGGTAGCTGTTCATTTTGGGGTTGTAGCTACATATCGTGCAGAACCATCTGTAAACCAGGCCTGAGTCTTTTCTTCTATCAACTGAGTATAGGAAATTCCCAATGAGGCCTTAGATGCAGGCTGTGAGAGAGAAGGTAGTGTGGCAGGAGTGGAGACCATGGCCATCTGCCCGCTTCTTTATGTAACTAACTTGTGCCTTCAGGGCCTGCTTGGGCCCAATCACCCATATATCTATATCTATATCCATATCCATATCCATATCCATATCTATATCCATATCTATCTATGTATATATCTATATCTTTATATTATCGATATCTATCCATTTTATTTAATGATGGAGTACTATCATATATACCTTATGGCTTGGTGGGTCAGATAATACCCTGTTCATGAAAGCCAGCTTGGGTTGCATGATAACTTGGTGGCCCATGGTTAAGCTTTTAGTCTCTAGTCTAAAGTAACCATACCAGCCAAATGCCATTTTTCAAAAGAATAGGAGTTATCTATAGAGGATGATGGGTCTTTTCTCTAAAATCCTAAGGAGCTGCACTGTGATTCACTTATAGCAGCCTGCCAAAGGCTCCAAACAGCATTCCTATCTGCCACTAATACTTCAGTGGTGTTAGATCTGCTGGATCATATGGCTCAAAAGGCAGAGCAGCGTGCACAGTAGCCTCGACTTGTTTGGGAGCCTTTTCTTATTCTGGGTGCCACTCAAAACTAGCAGTTTTTTTAGTCACTTGGTTAATCAGCTGGAATAACACACACATGAACAGCATGTCATTTCCAAAATCCAAAGAGGCACCCTAGGTGTTGTGTCTATTTTGATTATAGGAGGGCCAGAGGCAACAACTTACCCTTTACTTTAGAAGGGGTATCTCAACACGGCCCCATGACACAGAACCTCTAGAAACTTCACTAAGGTAGAAGGCCCCTGAGTTTTTCCAAATATGTTTCCCACCCACTGACAGAAAACATCTTATGAGAGTGTCTACATAGTTGTTACTTTTTGCCTACTAGTTCCAAACAGCATGACATCATTAACCTAATGGACAAGTGTGATATCTTATGGAAGGAAGAGACTAATCAAGATGACTACAAACTAAATTATAAAATAGGGCTGGGGAGTTGCTGTGCCTTGATGTAGGACAGTGAATGTGTATTGATAGATTTTCCAGCTAAAAGCAAACTGCTTCTGGTGGTCTTTATTGCCTTCAAATACAGTAAGATTTGGGGCTATGGCTTCAACATGACTTTGGGGGTATACAATTCAGTTCATAACAGTTACACTTTGCAAATTATGCCCCCATCAGAAAATTTACTGATTGGCAAGGTTGTTTGATACAGGATCGTGATGAGGCTGTATAGTCAATTACTTTGTGTAAATTATACGGAAAGGCTCTCTAAAAATAATTTACTTCAGAAAATTGTTGCAGTGATGTGATCTTGTTGTTACAATACCTTTGCCTACTTTCTGCTAGAAAATTGTTATAAAATATGTGGATCAGCAATATCTGCATGAATATTTTTTAAATGGCATTTTGTGTGGTACAGAACTGCATATTGTGACCTGGATTTGATATTCTATAATACTAGAATATCAGAATGGTTAGTTTTCATTATAAAAACATTTAGGAAGTTCTTCAGAGACACTGCTTCTAAATTAGGGAGAGTCTTATTCCCTAAATGGCAAATTATTTCATCTGTCTTGGAAGAATTCTACTTTGGATTTCAATTTTAGTCCTGACAGTCCTTTAGACAAGTGACCTACTTGAGTTTTCCCCAAAATAAACACCAATGTCAAAGAATTCCTAGTGTTTAGTTGTGAAGAGATTTGCATTTATTATTATTATTAGTAGTAGTAGTAGATTTTAAATCCTTACCTGAGGATATTTTTATTGATTTTAGAGAGACAGAAATGGTTGCAGGGAAGAGAGAGAGAGAAAGACATCAGTTTGAGAGAGAAGTATGAATTTGTTGCTTCTTGTACATGCCCCATCTGGGGATTGAACTGGTAATCTTTGGGAGTATAGGACAATATTCCAACCCAGTCAGGGCTGCACTTTTAAGGTAGTAGGATTACTCTCCAATATTAAGATAGTGGAGAAAAGACAATTTTTATACTATCATCTTTTCTCTAAAATTACTTCAAAACCAACAAGGCAAATATAAAATAGTAATACAAAGTTACTCTCCCATGAGATCTCCTTTATAAAATATCTCCAGAGAACAAGAAGCATACAAAATAAATTCACCTTCAAGTACATTAGGATTCATCTGCAACTTCAATCAAAACATATAATGTAAAATGTGAATGGAGATATGGTAAAGTACTTCACAGAACAGTTAGCAGGGGTAAAGTGTGGGACTGAAGGGAAACAAAGCAATTTGGCCTGGACACCTCCATAAAAGCACTATATACTGCAAAAGAAAATATGCAAGTGTGTGTGGGGGGGTGTGGGGGAGAAAAAACAGGGGGCTTTTGAAAGTCTGATTAAAGATCAGTGAGCATTCTGCCCCTTCATTTTCTCCTCTGTACAGTCAGGTTCTTTCTGTTCTTGTAGGACCTTGGAGGTTTATTCTCTGGGGATATGAAATCAAATGTATTGTACACTTTGGATGACAAGCAGAAGGGATAGAAATGAGGGGCTGGACTCAAATCAGAAGCACCAATGGAAAGTCTGAATAAAGAATCAGGAGACCCTCAGTGCCTTCATTTTAGCTACTTTAACATACTAGCCTGTCGGCTTTTACACTCCTTAGTCCATGGAATCCCTATCAATCTGGAAACACTCTAAATTTATCTTTCAAGATGTTTTGAATCACAGATTCATGCATCCATGCCACAGGGCATACATTCATACCATAAAGTCTTGAAAAGGCCAGCTTGGGCTTACAAATTCCCACAAGGAAATCTCCCCGCTCACCATTCAGTATTAAGTTTTATACATGCAATTGGCCTTGCCAAGACCTTTTGCTTGGCATATTTATCCTTAGTTCACCTTCACCCTTAATCTGAGGGCCAGCTTTTGAGGTCATCACTTCTGGTATGAGGACTTTTATGAGATTCTCCATAACAGGCCATGAAGCCAGGGAAGTGGAAACTTTGGGCTCCATGGCTTGAAAGAAACCCTCGGGATAAAAATTGTCTTTCCTGTTTACCTTCCATTCCAAGCTTCTACCTTGTTGTACTTTATGGGCTACTTTCTTTTGGGCCAGCCCAGCAGTACATTCAGAAGGTAAGTATTTCTTTTATTATTTTTTTGTTCATTAGAAAGGTTTATGATATCTAAGCCATTTATACTGCCAAAAATAGAAGTAGTCCTTGTTTTACCTTATTGTATTTATATCTCTCACCTGGTTAATTTTTTATTGTAAGAAAGTGTTTATGCAATATACTGATAATCAAAAAAAAGAAGGGAACAAGAAAATACAAGGGCAGGTAGGATTATAGCTGTAGCTAAACATCTATACCATCTTCACAGAGACGGGCCTTTTGGGTTCCAGTGTTCCAACTGCCCCATAATTCAGGGAAAGAGGTATACTCTGTGCCCAGCTTCTTGTGCTTCATCTGAACAAAGAAGGACAGTAGCTCAATTTTTATGACAAATGAAGGTATAAGAGGAAGAAACTTAAATATTCTAACATACTTTGATGAAACTGACCTTAATAGGGTAAATCTTTAATTTTAAAAACAGAAAAAATGAAGATGCTGGCATTCCAGGAAGCATGTGGTTTTGTCTATTTAGTGATACAGCCTGATTCCTATTTTGCTGCTCATTGTTACCCCTTGAAAACTGGCATAATGGACTTGCCAGTATTCTTCTTATGGATATTATTTTCTTATCGTTCATAAGCTTGTAAACATACACTATTATATCATAGAGACTTGACATCTAAAGCAATATAATGGAACAGAGTAGGTATTATATATCAAAGTTGTTCTGTCTAAGATACCCTTGACTTCTGTGAAATACCTTCATTCTTTTTTGGTTCATTTTCACTAAACACTGGTTATATGGACCAAAGCAGGCAGATCTCTAATCTCTGTCAAATATTTTTGTTCTTCCTTAATCTGTTTTTGTCACCATGAAAAGCATAGCTTTCTTACACAATAATTTTTATGAAATTGGTTCCTTTTTCTTGACAGTCAAAGAATTTCTTTAAAATGAAGGTGCTTTTCCAGAAAAAAAAATTGGGCAAAATAGTCCACTTTCAAAATAAGTTCTGGATTACTTTATTTTTATAAAAGGAGAGGATTAGAAATTGGTAGGCAGGAGTGATGTTGAGGAATGGCATCATAAGAAATCCCCTTGATTTCTCCCCTTGAACTCTTAATTTCAACACCTGTAATTCAAGAAATGATTCCCTGTTCCATGCACAAACATGTCTGAAAGATCTGCATATTATAACATCTAAATGTGGGCAAGTGGGAATGAGCCATGGAGGTGAGAATGAAGAAAAGCAGAGAAAAGCCAGGGACACAGCTCCTGAACCGGGAGCTCATGGGGGCTCAGCCCAAAGTGGGCAGTATGAGCTGCAGCTGAGCCTAGGAACCTGGGCAGGGATGAAACACAGAGATGCGGCCATATGTTGGCAATTGGCATTCCAGACAGAGAAACAAAGCCATGGAACCTGGCCAATCCTTAACCTCCCAGGGCTCACCTCTCTTTGTCCTTCTTGTCAGGTTACAGAACACATTATCTGCAAACCTGAGAACTGGTACTACAGAATCACTTTTTCTCTGAGTGACAGGTACACTCTTTGACCCAGGTTTGGGTAGAAGTGCCAGGGACATGCCTCAGAGGTTCACTGGTAGCCATTGCCAGGAAGGCAAAGCAACAAAAGAGGCAGCTGGGTTCCCCAGCTCACCCCACACCCATGTATCTTGGATACTTTGCCAG
The DNA here is from genome assembly GCF_019186645.2 of Phyllostomus hastatus. Classification (NCBI taxonomy): domain Eukaryota; kingdom Metazoa; phylum Chordata; class Mammalia; order Chiroptera; family Phyllostomidae; genus Phyllostomus; species Phyllostomus hastatus. The sequence continues at coordinate 13,516,959 of NW_025334038.1, forward strand.
TGGCTTGTGGCTGCAGGGGACAGCACTGGGATTTCAAGGATTTGGAGACAGAGCACCCACCCCATTACCTTGCAAGACTGGTCCCTTGGGACTGGGATTACCAGGTCACAGGGGAGACACCCACCTTCCAAGGAATCGTAGGCCATTTTCCACAACCCTGTGGAGATCTGAAAAGCCAGAGAAGTGCAAGAAAGCTAAAAAACTTATAATTCAATACTACCTACTGGAAAACAATAAAGACTTCTTATCAATTTACTAGAGAGATGACACTCATACATAAATTCCTAGACAGAGAAGAAATCCATCAAATACCACAAATAACCAAGAAAAAAAGGCAATTCAGAAAGAAAATGAAAAATCTCCAGAAAACAAACCTAAAGACCTGGAAATAAGTGACTTAAATGTCAGTGCATTCAAAATTACAGTTCTGAGAAAAACTCAACAAGATGCAAAAAAAAAAATGACAATTTAATGAGCTCAGAAAATAAATCAACAAACAAAATGAGTACTTGACCAAAGACATTGGAACTTTAACCTCCATCTTCCCAATCTATCTCTTTCCTCCTTCTCTCTCTCTCTCTCTCCCTCTCTCAAATCAATTAAAACATAAAAAGAACCAAACAGAAATTCTGAAGATGAATTCAATAAACAAAATCAAGAATAAATTAGAGAGCATACAAAATAGAGCCAAACAGATAAAAGAAAGAATTAGTGTTATTGAAGATAGAAATATAGAAATAATGCAAATCATACAGAGGAAAGAAGAGAGAGATGAACACAAAAAATGACAGTGCTCTATGAGAACTCTCTGTCTCCATTAGAAAGAGCAATTGAAGAATAATAGGCACAACAGAAGAAGAGAAGGAGAAGGGAATGGAGAGCTTGTTCAAACAAACAGTTGATGAGAACTTCCAAAACTTAAGGAAAGAACTATATCAAACCCAAGAAGCAAAAAGAACACCTAATTACTTCAACCAAAAAAAGCTTTCACCAAGGCACATTGTAATAAAATGTCAAAAATTAATAACAAAGAAAAATTCTCAAGGAAGCTAGGGAAAAGAAGAAAGTAACCTATAAAGGAAACCTCATTAGGTAATTATCAAAAAACCTCAGAAGGAACTCTGTAAGATAGAAGAGAATGGAACAAAATACTCAAACTAAAATAAGAGAGAACTTATCACCTAACCATAATGTATCCAGCAATGATATCCTTTAGCTATGAAGGAGAAATAAATACCTTTCCAGACATACAGAAACTGAGGGAATTTATCACCAGAAGACTCCCATTCCAGGAAACACTCAAAGGGGTTATTGTGCCTAAAAGAAAGAACAAAAGGTCACAACACTATGCTTAAGATCACCAACAAACTTATAGCATAAACAGGAATAATTTCTGACAGCAAAAACATAAAAGGGAAGGTAATAAAGATCTGAATTTGCAAAGGAGGATTGAGAGCAGATGCATTCAAAGGAAAAAGGGCTACTATATATATGAAACTCTCTTTTCATAAACCTAATGGTAACCCCCCCCACACACACACACACAAACAAATACTGAGAAACATAGCTTTAAAAGGAGGAAACAAATACGGAATACCACCAAACAAAAACCATAGACAGAGACATTAAGGAAAAGAACCAATGGAGGCACAGAGCTATCAGAAAACAAAAAATAAAATGGCTATAGGAAATCCTCACACATCAATAATCACCCACACTATAAATGGAATAAATTCACCAATAAAAAAAGCACAGAGTAACAGATTGGATCAAAAACCAAACAGCAATGATATGCTGCCTTCAGCAGATATATTTAAGCTGCAAAAACAAAGTTAAAGAATGAGAAATGATTATCTAAGCAAATGACATCTACAGTAAAGCAGGTATAACCATACTTATAAATGACAAAATAGATTTCAAAATTAGAAAGGTAACAAAAGACAAAGATTTATCATTTTGTAATGATAAAGGGGACCTTATATCAAGAAGAAATAACACTTCTCAATATGTATGTACCCAATCAGGGATCACCAGAATATATGAAACAACTACTAACAGAACTAAAGGGAGAAACTGACAAAACACAATCATACTAGGAGACATAAATACTCCATTTACACCTTCAGATAGATCATCCAAACCAAAAATCTAAAAGAAGTATTGGCCTTAAATGACACAGTAGATCAAATGGACATAATTGACAATTACAGAGCATTTCACTCCACAACATCAGATTCTACTTTTTTCTCCAGTGCACATGGAACAGTCTCAAAGATAAACCACATGTTGGTCACAAAACTAGCCTCCACAAATTTAAGAAGCTTGAAATCGTACTAAGCATGTGATTATAGCATTACAGACCTATCTTAAGAAACAAGAGAAATCCCAAGGAAGCAACATAACACTACATGTTAAATAACTAGAAAAAAAATAAAAGAAAGAACAAAGGCAACCCAAAGACAACAGAAGAAATGAAATAACAAAAATTAGAGCAGAACTGAATAAAATAGAGAGCAAAAAGACTATACAGAAATTAAAAGAAACCAATGGGACTAATTAAAACTAAAATGTGTTTGCATAGCAAAGGAACCACTAACAAAAGGAAAAAACCCACTGAATGGGAGAATCCATTTGCCTATATATCTGATAAGGAGTTGATATCCAAAACTTATAAAGAGCTTTTAAAACTGAACCCCAAAAAGAAATCCAATTAAAAATGGGCAAAGGGCCTAAATAAAAATGGCCAATAGACATATGAAATTATGCTTAATGTCAGTAATCATCAGAGAAATACAAATTAAAATCACAATGAGATATCACTTCAAAACTGTCAGAATGGCTACCATCAATAAATCAACAAACAACTGCTGGTGAGCATGTGAAGAAAGAGGAAGACTTTTGCACTATTGGTGGGAATGCAGATTGGTACAGCCACTGTGGAAAGCAGTATGGAGGCACCTCAAGAAATTAAAAATGGAACTGCCTTATGACCTAGCAATTCCACTTCTGGGAATTTATCCAAAAGAACCTGAAACACTAATTTGAAAGACTATTTGCACCACTGTGGTCATTGCAGTGTTATTTACAATAGCCAAGATATGGAAGCAGCCCAAGTGTTCATTAATAGATGAGTGAATGAATAGCTATAATACATTTACACAATGGAATACTACTCAGCTATGAAAAAGAAGAAAATTTTGCCCTTTATGACAGCTTGGGTGGATCTGAAGAACATTATGCTAAGTGAAACAGCCAGTTGAAGAAAGACAAGTACCATATAATTTCACCCATATGTGGTAATGAACAAACTGAACTAACAAGCAAAATAGAGAAAGCCTCATAGATAGAAAGCAAGCTAAAAGCTCTGTGAGGGAGTTGGAGAGATGGAAAGATCTAGCAAAAAAAAAAAAGAACTCATGGATGTGGACAACACTGTGGTGATTGTGGAGGTAAGGGGTAGGTGGAGGTAGAAGACAGTATGGGGAGTAAACAGTAACGGAAAAATACAAGGACAATGAACTATTAAAACTTAGTATAACAAAGAGCTTATTCTTTCATAAGATGAATAAAATCGACAAACTCCTGGCTAGACTCACTTAGGAAAAAAGAGAAAATCTTCATATAAACAAAATCAGAAGTGAATGATGTTACCACAGGCATCACTGGTATGCACAGAATCATACTAGAATAGGGGTCCCCAACCCCTGGGCTAAGTGCAGGTACTATTACTGGCCTGTGGCCTGTTAGGAAGTGAGAGAGGCTCGCCTGAGCTCTGCCTCCTGTCACCATGGCCTCCATCCATCCACAGAGGGTGAGCAAGCGAATCTAGCCTGAATTCTGAATCCTATCCTGCACAAACCCCTGTCTTCCAAAAAACCAGTCCTTGGTGCCAAAAAGTTCAGTACCACTGTACTAGAATACTATGAAAGAGTATATCTCACCAAATTCAATAACCTAGGAGAAATGGATAAGTTTGTAGAAATATATAACCTTCCTAGACTGAAAAATTGGAAAATCTAAATAGACCAAACCATATAAGGAAACAACAATCAAACCCTCCCCCCTGCAAAAGAAGTACAGGACCATTTGGCTTCATTAGTGAGTTCAACCAAGCATTCAAAGAAGATCTGATACCTACCCTTCTCAAACTCTTCCCCAAAATTAAAAAAATCCTAACACATTTTACAAGACCAACGTAACCCTCATTTCAAAATCTAGCAAGAATAACATACATATACACAAAAAATACACAGTAGTATCTCTGAGGAATACAGATGCAAAAATTAAACAAAATACTAGCAAATTGAACACGATACATTAAAAAAGTAATACATCACTTTCAAGTGGGGTTTATTCAAGGGCACAAAGATGGTTCAACATATGAAAATCAATCAGTGTAATTCACATTAACAAATGAAGGATAAAATCATATCAGTAATGCAGAAAAAGAATTTAATAAGATACAGCATCCATTTATGATTAAAACATTCAGTAAAATGGGTATAGATGGAAAGTACCTCAAAGTAATAAAGGGCATATATGACAAACCTTTAATCAATAGCATATTCAATGGTGAAAAACTGAAATATACTTTCTCTAAAATTAGTATTAAGACAAGGATGCTGTTCTCATCACTCTTATTTAACATAGTTCTGGAAGTCCTAGCCAGAGCAGTCAGAGAAGACAAATAACTAAAAGGTATCCAATATGGGAATGATGAAGGAAAAGTGTTGCTTTTTGCAGATGATTATTCTGTATATACAAAACCCTAAAGAGTCCACTAAAAAAACTATTAGAAACAATAAATAAGCACATTAAATTTGCAGGTAACAAAATCAATTTATAATAATCCACTACTTTCTTATATACTAACAATGAAACTTCAGAAAAAGAAATGAAAGAACAAACATATTTTTACAATTGCAACAAAAAGAATGAAATACCTAAGAATACACTTAACAAAAAATGTAAAGGACCTATATGCTAAAAACTAGAAAGCATTATTAAAAGAGACTGGAATCTAATGAATAAAATAAACTAATGGATAAAATAGAATCAGCGGCATAGATACATGGAACAGACTGACAGATCTAAGAGGGGAGTTAGGGAATGAGGGCTGGATCAAAGAACACGAAGAGATTAACCAAAAACATATATGCATAGCCCATCAACATAGACAATAGTGAGATGAAGACCTGGGGAGGAAGGTGGGGACTTGGTGTAAGTCGGCAAAGGCAGACAACAGGAGACATTTCTAATACTGTCAACAATAAAAAAGAGATTGAAAAAGACAATTAAATGGGAAAATGCTCTGTGTTCATGAATTGGAAGAATCAACGTATTTAAAATGTTCATATGATCCAAAGCAATATATACTTTTAATGCAATCCCCATCAAAATTCTAATGTCATTTTTTAAAGAAGTAGAACAAAAACTTATCCAACTTGTATGGAGCCACAAAAGACTCTAAATATCCAAAGAAATCTTGAGAAAGAGAGAAAAAAAGCCAAAGGTTATCACACTACCTGACTTCAAATTATACTGCAGAGCAATGATAATCAAAACACCATGGTGTTGGCAAAACAAACACATTGACCAATGGAGCAGAATTAGAGCCCAGAAATAAAACTACATGTATAATGACAAGTATTTTTTATAGATTTCATTTATTTATGTTTAGGAAGGGAAGGGAGAGAGAAAGAGAGAGAGAGAGAGAGAGAAAAACATCAATGTGTGGTTGCTGGGGGCCGTGGCCTGCAACCCAGGTATGTGGCCTGACTGGGAATCAAACCTGCGACACTTTGGTTCGCAGCCCGCACTCAATCCACTGAGCTACGCCAGCCAGGGCATGACAAGTATTTTTGATAAGAAGCCAAAAATACACAATGAGGAAAAGAAAGCCTGTTTAGTCAATGGTCCTGGGAATATTGGAAAGCCACATACAAAAGAATGAAACTAGACTATAGTTTGTCCCTAGTACAAAAATCAATTCAAAATTGATCAAAGATCTAAATATGAGATTTTAAATAATAAATTACATAGAAAACAACATAAGTACTTGGTCTTAAAAAAGATTTTGTCATTTTGACCCCAAAAGTAATGGAAGTAAAAGGGGGCGGGGGAGAATGGGACGAAAAAGCTTCTACATAGTAAAAGAAACTTTGCATGAATCAAAAAGGCAACAAACCAAGTGGGAGATGATATTTGCAAATAACAGCTCTGACAAGAGGTAAATACCCCAAATATATAAAGAAATTATACAACTCAACACCCAGCAAACAAACAATACAATTAAAATATGGACAGACAGCCCTGGCTGGTGTGGCTCAGTGGATTAAGCACTGGCCTGTGAACCAAAGGGTCACAGGTTCAATCCCTAGCCAGGGCACATGCCTGGGTTGCAGGCCAGGTCCCCAGTTGGGGGCACATGAAACACAACCACACATTGATGTTTCTTCCCCCCTTTCTCTCACCCTTCCCCTCTGTCTAAATAAATAAAATCTTCAAAAAAAAAACACCTTGTTTAAAAAAATGGACAGACAACCTGAACACACACTTCTCTAAAGGAGACATCCAAATGGCCAATGGATACACTAAAAGATACTCAACTTCACTAGCTCTTAGGGAAATGGTCTTAGGGAAATCAAAACTGCACCTGTTAGCATGGCTATTATCAACAAAACAAATAATAACAAGTGTTGGAGAGGATCTAGAGAAAAACAAACTCCCATTTAGTACCTGGTGGGAATGTAACCTGGTGTAGCCACTACAGGAAACAGAATGGTAGTTTCTTAAAAAATTAAAAATGGAGTTACCATACATATACCCAGCAGTCCCTTTTCTGGGTCTCTACCTGAAAGTCTTGAAAACATTTACTCACTAAGATATATGCACCACTGTTCATTGCAGCACTGTTCTTGGTGGCCAGGACAAGGAAACAACCAAAGTGTTCTTTGATAGATATTTGGAGAAAGAAGATGTGGTACATTTATACTATGGAATACCAATCGAACCTAAGAAAAAATGAAATCCTGCCATTTACAATAACATAGCTGGACCTTGAGAATATTATGCTAAGTGAAATAAGAAAAGCTGAGAATCATATGATGTCACTCATATGTGAGATATAAAACTGAAACATAAACACATACAACAGTTTAGCAGAGGGAAGGCAGGTGGGAGGGAGTAAAGGGAACCAATTATATAGCGATGGAAGATGATTCGACTTTTGGTGGTAGTCACACAGTACAATATATAGATCATGTGTTATAGATACCTACAATTGTAACCTATATAATCTTAAAACCAATGTCACCCCAATAAAGTTCATTTTTAAAAAATGGTAGATAGAAGTTTAAAAAGAGAGTAGCCTAAAGTTCTTAATAGTGAAGCAATAATATTTAAACATGAAAATTTGTATGAAATATGTATGTATCTGCCATTTTAGCAAAGTGTGCTTTTTTGCATCCTATACATAATTTAATTTTCTAAGGCTTTTATATATGATTGAATCTTTAAAACTTAATTTTTATATTTTTTCTAAGATTATACAAACTATGTAAATAACTATATGTCCATATAAAATAAAGGCAAGAGAGTATATTTCATAAGTAGATCTGAATACTCAAATTTTATGATAAAAAATTGTTTTTTTTTAAGATTTTATTTATTTATTTTTAGAGAGGGAAGGGAGGGAGAAAGAGAAAGAGAGAAAGAAACATCAATGTGCGATTGCTGGGGGTGTGGCCTGCACCCCAGGCAAGTGCCCTGACTGGGAATCGAACCTGTGATGCTTTGGTTCACAGCCCGCGCTCAATCGACTGAGCTATGCCAGCCAGGGCTTTGTTCTTTTCTAATTCTGTTTATTTTGTGGGGAGATAGTTATAGATAAAGTTGCTAACTCATCATCAGCTCATCAGCCAACTTTTATCTGGGAAACACACAGAAATGCACAAAAACACTCCTTTTGAAATAAACAAGTCATTATAACCAGTCAATAAAATGTCAAGACAGTCAACCAGCTAGTCATGCTCTTCTTTCTGATGCCAAGTACCCTTGCATTTTGACACAGGAAACATCTTTCCGTGTGGTTGAAGTTTTTAATTCTCTAGATGGAGAAATTTTTTTGCCATTTAACCTTATAAGCTGAAATGTTTGGTGTCTGCTATTTATCTACATACATAGCAGCAAGAAGTCATTTCATTAGATTCAGAGAAGGAAGCAAGTATACAGGGTTTTTAAATATGACTTAAAGTTTCACCAAACAGCAAGTGGGGTCCTGCTGCCTGCTGCCACCCTCTAGGCCAAATTCTAGAGGCAGAGATTTGGTGAAAAAGGAAAGGAGTCTTTATTCAAAAGCTACACAATTTTGGAATAACAACTTTCCACATGCATTAGTCACTTAAGCCTATCAACTAAGGATGAAATATTTTTAATGTTTGAGTTTCAGCTTTAATCACTTAAGCCTATCACTTAAGGCTAAAATCTTTAACTCTTGAGTTCCATGATCATTCCCCCTGTTAGTTTTTAATTATCTTATTTCTATACTGGTTAGTTTACAAACTAAAATAAATAAGTTACGAAAGCTATACAACTTTGGAAGAGTGGCAGGCTTGTGCCCCACAGCCCGTCCCATCCAGAACACCCAAAGAGAAATATCCCTGTCCCCCTCTGCCAGGCCAGACCACTCCTAGGCTGTGCCTGGTGTTCCTTCTTCCATTTAAAGTACTATCCTTTGGGAAACACAAATGCTACAGCATGATCATCTAGGCATCCTCAAGGAAGACAAAGCAAGCCAATCTCTGCCTTCCTTCGGTTTAAATCTTCCCGCCCATAATTCCATGCACTCTGGAGGCATTCAGGTTCTCAGCCAGTCCCATCCTAGACTGTTTACCATTATCTCAGGCAATCTCCTCCTATGGCCCCTCCCTACTCCTCCCCAGTGATATGATCAGATCTCTCTGTATCAAAAGTGAAAGACAGAGAAAGCCTTTTCTGTTTTTGTTTTACTCTAGATGTGGGAGAGGGAGAGAAAGTGTTTTCTGGGAAGGAAAGTACATTTTTCTTTACTTTCAAGACTTGAACAAAAATGAGTTTCATTAGCTATGAACCAGGGGCACTTCTAGTAGATAATGGGGAGCAGTTATTTGTACCGGAGGAATTCCTTCCATAGATGTTACTGTTTCTTAAACGAGCAAAAATACTCACCGGTATGTTTCCCATCCATTCAAGGGAGGCCATGATACCACTTATGATCCCAAGTCAACATTGTAAGGTTTCTAATGTAGACAATGTACAATACTATTTTCAAGAACTTCTGTGATACTATTTTTAATAACCTTGATGACCTCATAGGAAAAAATGATCAGACCACAATATTCTTTGTATAAAGATCATTCTTGGGGGCCTTTCTAACTTCTTCTAACTTCAACACTACAAAAATCAATTAAAGGACATACTGTTTGTTATTAATATACCTTAATAATTAGCTCCTGATACCAAGATGATTGATTATAAATATTTTAAGGAACTTTACAAACCTCTCTTCTAAATATATTTTTTAAGTGTGAAAACAAAAGAAAGATCAAGTTAGAATGCAAAAATTCAATTGACAGTGTAGAAAAACCTGATGGGAAAATTTCCTGGGGCCTAGAGACTATAGAAAGAGGCTGACAACCCCTCTGGGGCTTGTTAAGGGGATTTACATATGAGGCAAGTTTTAGGCAGCAATGAGACTATGTGATATCCTCCGAACCACCTGGCAGGCACTAAAAATTGTATGTAGAGAACAGGGAAGGATGCACAAGGATACTGGTGTGTGACCTGCCACAGATAAGGGAAAAATGCCATAATGCTTGCCCTGGGCAGGGCAGTGGACTATTCCAGGAACCCGCACTTGGGCTGAGGGGAGGGGTTGATTAGACAGTCTCTGGGGGGATTTAAGGAAGCCATCTCTGTTCTGGCCTGGATCTGACTCACAGGTCACGTCACAGGAACAGCTTCTCTCTACACAACTCTCCAAATTAAAATATTCTCAGATTTTAACAGAAAAATAGGTTTTATGATATCATAGGTATCTCTTTGAGGAGGAAAATGTGGGACTGATAGCCAAGATTGCATTTTAATGTAAGAGAATAATGATTCTGGGAGGTATTTTTAATTTCCTTTGCACATATTGGGGTAGGATTAGTTTTGTGGCTTTCATGGTGCTGCAGGTAGAATATGAATATTTTTTTAAATTTGGAAATAAATTCTAAATAAATATTAAAGGAGGTGGGTGACCTAAGGCATGATGCTTTAATAACATAATGTAATTAAGTACAGATTCGGAGATGTAGTCTTGTACCAGCCTCTCCACTTTTAGCAGAATAAACACTAATGCAAAGCACAAAGCAATTCTTCAGTCCCCCTCCACCCCAGCCACACCCCCCAGCTGATATTTCCCACATGAAATCATGTTGAGGTTGAGGGTGGGTAGTGAGTAGTGAGAAATGTCCTGTTTTTGAGGAATGCAGTTATTTGACTGAGAGCAATAAATTTCCCTTCTGACTGCCTGGCTCCCCATTACAGAACTATCTTCTCTTCAGCAATGTTAATATGCATTTCAAAGTCTACCATGAAGTGTATAAATGTAATAGGATTATTTTTCTCTTGTCCAAAGTCTGAATATAGTCTCTTCAAATAGTGTGAATTTCTTGGCTTCTCTTAACTCTTAGGTTACTAAGGTCAAGGTACACATTTCTTTGTAGCCCAGAAGCCAATTTATGATTGTAGCAGAAGGAGGTAATGTTTATACATTTTATTTTCATTTAGAAAAAGACCTGCACAAAAATCAGGAACTCCAACACTCTTCGTAGTAGCAGCAAGAGGAGGAGGAACCCTTACCTCTTCTAAGGCTCTAAAAACTCAAACTCTTCTTCACTACTATTCAGAATTCAAATAGACACAAAAGTTGCAAAGCAAGGTTGCCAGTTGAGGTCAATCATGTTATTAAGGATTCACATGGTGTGATAAAATACAGTGTTTTAATCAAGATGCATGAAGAATAACAATTGTAAGCCTATTAGACTTGGTTAAACTCTATAGGTACCTAAAATAATCAACCTCATAGGGAATTCTTGAAAGTAGGAACTAGAAGTAAGAAGGTTGGGGTTCATGAAGGTTTTGTAAATTATACCACAAAGGGTTTGAAAGCCTGTGCCAGACTTTGGGAATGAATTAGAAGCAATATATATAAAAGGCATTTTAAGAAAGAATCAGTTGGAATTAAGAGTCAAATTTATATACAGAGCAAAGGATAGTGATGAATTGGAAGAATTTAGTAGTTTTAGACTAGTGAGAATGGACAATATTAATGCAAAAATAATATAAATAATTGATATAAATAACTGACATAAAAATGGAGATAGAGCTAGATGCAGTATTTGAGTTTGTGAGAATAATCATATCTAGAAATAATATTTTTGAACCACCTGTCAAAGGTTGTATATAATGTCAGTTTTTTCTAGGAAAAAGCACAGAGAGAGTAGAGATCTAAGACCTAGAAGCAATCTGGTGTGATGAAAATAAATTTTCTTCACTTCAGAATATCAAGACCCTTGGCTTGAATCCTGGTTTTGCCAATCACTAATGTAATTAGTGATTACAAATATCTCCCAGAATCATTATTCTCTTATAGTTTTGTGAGTGTGGTTAAACTGCTTCACCTCTCTGTCCTCAGTTTCTGCAATAGGGATAATGATTCCAGTTTCTTGCTGCTCTTACCAGCATGTATAGTTGCTCAGGAAATATTAATTTCCTTTTCCCTTTACTTTTTCCAAACTTGGAAGCTAGAAATACGTATGTAGCATTCAGGGAGATATAATATCACAAAGCATAGTTTTAAAGTAATTGAGTGGAGATATTCATTGGTTACCTGAAAAAACAGAAAGGAAAGAAGGAAGGAAGGAAGGAAGGAAGGAAGGGAGGGAGGGAGGGAGGGAGGGAGGGAGGGAGGAAAATAAAGAAAGAAAGAGAGAGAGAGAGAAAGAAAAAGAGAGAGAAAGAAAGAAAGGAAGAAAGAAAGAAAGAAAGACCAAATTAAATACTTTTTAGAGATTTTCAGTGTAGAATTAACACATTGAAGGCCCTTACAAGTGCTTCAGTAAAGAAATCAATCACTTTTTTTAAAATCAGAGAGTTTTCCTAAACCTATTGGCTCACATAGTCATTTTTTAAAATTATTTTATTGTTGTTCAATTACAGTTGTCTGCATTTTCCCCCTACCACTCACCCCTACCCCAACTAACCCACCGCCCTCCCTTGCTTCCACCCTCCCCCTTGGTTTTGTCCATGTGTCCTTTATAGTAGTTCCTGAAAATCCTTCTCCTCACTGTCCACTCCCCCCTCCCCTCTTGCTATGGTTAGATTGTTCTTAATTTCAATGACTCTGGTTATATTTTGTTTGCTTTTTTCTTTTGTTGATTATGTTCCAGTTAAAGGTGAGATCATATGATATTTGTCCCTCACAACCTGGCTTATTTCACTTAGCATAATGCCCTCCAGTTCCATCCATGCTATTGTAAAGGGTATATGCTCATTCTTTCTCTCTGCTGCATATAATTCCATTGTGTAAATGTACCATAGTTTTTTGATCCATTCATTTACTGATGGGGGGCACTTAGGTTGCTTCCAGCACTTGGCTATTGTAACTTGTGCTGCTGTGAACATTGGGTGCATAGGTTCTTTTATATTGGTGTTTCAGGGCTCTTAGAATATCCCAGCAGTGGAATTGCTGGGTCAAAAGATAGTTCCATTTTTAGTTTTCTGAGGAAATTCCATACTGTTTTCCACAGGGGCTGCATCAGTCTGCATTCCCACCAACAGTGCACTAGGGTTTCCTTTTCTCCAAATCCTCTCCAACACTTGTTTGTTCATTTGTTTATGTTGACTATTCTGACCGGTATGAGGTGGTATCTCATTGTGGTTTTAATTTGCATCTCTCTGTTGGCTAGTGATGCTGAACATCTTTTCATATGTCTCTGGGCCCTCACAGAGTCATTTTTAATAAAATACCAACTAACATATTGTTCTCATTGAAAAAATGTGAACACAGTATCATAAAATCATGGAGGGGAAATTCTCAAGAAGTATGTATGTGGTATTGCCAGTGTTTTATAAATAAGTGTGTAAATAAAGATGGAAGAAAAGATTTGGCAATAGAGTGGACATAGCTGAATATTCAGTCCAGTCTTAGCAAAGTAGTTGTAAGTAAAAAAAAATATATATATATATATATATATATATATATGCACACACACACATATACACACTCACACACACACACAGTTTTGAGACCATGGACTAAGAGGAAACAGATACTGAGTAGTTAATTTTACTGAATATTTGTTAAAGAGTGAAAGAAATAGCATTATAGTTCAGAGTTCAAAGTATGAAAATAAGACCATGCTCTACAAACATGAAGACAAAATAGAAGTAAGTACTGGAGTAAGTACATGGCTGGATACTTTCTGGACAGACCTTGTACACTGATAGTTCAAATTTATTGTTTCTACAAATGAACATACTTTTTCACTCTAGAAGCCTTTTCATCCTGAGTTTTGAATCTCAAATAGTTGCATCCCTACCCATCTGTTAATAGAGAGTCGACCATTAAATCCTGTAAGTTTCATCTGAAGAATGCCTTCACAGTCTCTGGGTTTTTTAATAATCTCCCAGCTGTCTACATCACAGGCACACTTCTTAAAAGTTCATCCTTAACTTCTGAGGCCAGAGCTATCTGTGTAGAGTAGCCCATCTGAGTTTAACCCTCACCTACTAAAGAATTTGCAGTGACTGATCTTTCGTCGTTCTAAGGCATTGTTATCCTCCTAAGCTCTTACTGTTTCACTTCTCCCAGTGTTGTCCCCCAGAGGCCCCACCAAGTAGTTGTTGCCCAGGAACTATGATCATACACAAAACACTCATCAATATAAAGTTCTCCTACAGTCTGGAAATCTTTTATCTTCCTCCACTTACTTAGATTCTGTATCTCCTCCTAGCCCCATCTCAGATATTACCTCAACTCCATTTTTACAGTTGTGGGTAGGGACTTCTCAGTGTATACTTTCTAATTATTCATACTTTATGTTTTGTAATCATATTATATCTTGAATGCCATGTGTGTGTGTATGTGTCTGTGTATATATATGTTCTAGCTCCCAAAATACAGACTGTACCTTATTCATCTCTATATCTCCAATGCCTCAAATAGTCCTAAATTATAAACATAATAGTTGCTCAATAAATATTTGCTCAGTAATTGTTAGGCTCTGTACCAGAATAGGAAGTTCAAGACTTTGGCCAAAATATGATGAATCAAAGTATGTACAGTGTGTATATAATTTTATTCTAAGAAGCAAATAACAGAGATTATAATGTTAAACTATTACTATTAGAAAATACTTTAGTGTCGCAGGTTTGATTCCCAGTCAGGGTACATGTATGGGTTGCAGGCCAAGACCCCCAGCAACCGCACATTGATGTTTCTCTCTCTATCTCCCTCCCTTCCCTCTCTAAAAATAAATAAATAAAATCTTTAAAAAAGAAAGAAAATACTTTATGCTTAAATTAAGTAATGGAAAATAGAACTCTGCTTATGAGAGTTTAACCTTCTAGAGAGTAGTCTATATCAGCTTTATAGTATTGTGTGTGTTTTACAAATTGCTTCAAAAGTACATTTATAGTGTAAGATATGAGGTGATAATAAAATACCATACAACCTGATTCTCTGATATCAAGATTGTGAATTAAACTTCTGAAATCATCAGAGGCTTCCTCATCAATTTATGAGGAAGCATTAGTTCCTTACCTATAGCAGTGGGGGCAAAGGTGATGCTTCACTTTCTCTAAAGCAGTAGTTTCCCACCAGTGGTAAATTTGCCCCCTACCCCACAGAGAACATTTAGCGACATCTGGAGACATTGCTGGGTACCAGAAGTTACAGCTGGTATGGTTCTGGCACATTGATACTGCCAAACTCAAGAAATTCTATTTCTGGAATCATGTGTAGTGTTAGCTTTACTTTTGCAGGATTAAACAGGTCTAATTTTAAAATTAAAATTTTAAAATTTAAATTTAAATTTTCATTTAAAGGACTAACCAGAATGCTTCCCATAGAAATAATATTGCTTACAATTTGTGCTTATTGTTAGTAACATAAGCTGATTGGCTGAGTGTATAGCTATAAATTAGTTACAAATGCATTGTAAGCTGAAGTTGTGTTAAAGGCTTTTTCAAAGAATTTTCTTCAACATGCGGTTCCAGAGTGCTTTAGAGTTTACAGTTGGACAGAGGGTGGTAACATCACAGCTGCAAAACT
This sequence comes from Phyllostomus hastatus, assembly GCF_019186645.2. Taxonomy (NCBI): domain Eukaryota; kingdom Metazoa; phylum Chordata; class Mammalia; order Chiroptera; family Phyllostomidae; genus Phyllostomus; species Phyllostomus hastatus. The sequence goes on from NW_025334038.1 coordinate 13,532,317, forward strand.
CCAGACTTGTAATTTAATTCTGAAATACTCATGCTGACCAAAAATTTGAGAACTAGGCCACCTTATCAGCAACTTCCCCTAAAAGTCTGGGTTTTGAAGGGAATTATATAATTATACTTTACATAAAGAGCTATTTTTTCTGTGTTTATATTTCAGAATCTGCTGTTTAATTTATAGTGGTATTATTGTAACAATGTAATCTGCTGTTAACACAGTTTGCATTTATTAAGTATTTATTTTTTCTTATATTATCAGAAGAATAACTTTGTCTCCACAAAATTTTTTTATCCACCAATATTAGATTTCCATATTAGATTTTTCATTATCTAGTTCTAACCACCAATATTTGTTGGACATAAAGACCCTTACTTTTTCCTAACTTCCAGCAGGAATTACAATATTTTAGCTAATTCTAACTGCTGTAGACCATGACTTCACCATGAACTCAATCTGCACTAGCCTTTTCTATGTATAGGGTGGCTTGCTCTTCATTTATTTTATCTTTTTTCAACTTTACTTTTGTTGTTTACATTATTACAGTGGTCCCCAACTTTTCCCCTTTGTCCACCACCACCCAGGCCTCACCACCACTTCTCTGAGGCCATCACCACATTGTTCTCTATGTCTATGGGTTATGAAGATATGTTCTTTGGCTTATCCTTTACATTTATTTTATTTCATAGGCTAAATTTGTACATTAACACTCCATATCTCCAACAGCAAGTGAATTTTCTTATTCTTTAGTGAAACTGTGGCTCAGATTGTATGTCTTCTCCTTGCCAAAGTATAAATGATATAATTTTCTTGTCATAAAAAGTTTTGAATATTAAGTTCAGTGAACCAGTAGTGGTGCTTTCAAAAGAATTTTCTTGCTATTCCAACTCAGGAATGCCCTAGTTTTTTTTTTTTTTTCCTTTTGAGATGTGGAATTAATACAGTCTCTTTTTTCTATTTTTTAAAATACCTCATATCCTTCTCTTTCTCTTTCTTTCTCTCAAGTTAATCCATATTGGTTCTTTTGATTGCAGTTTTAAATCCCTAACATATATACATCAATATTCCCAACTTTTTATTCCTATATTCCATATTTAAAAAGTGGCATAACTGAAATTATTCTGGAATACTCCTAATACTAACTAATTATCTCTTGTTAAGCATAAGATCCTACACCGTCTTCCCCAAACTTGTTCTCTTTTTTCTTTTTACTACTGCCAATGTAGTTCAAATCCTCATCCCCAACTCTGGACTATAATAGATTATTCTCCAAATCTATGCATGATATTTCTAAATGATTGTTCTAGAATTAATATTTCACATTTTGCTATCTGTTTAACATTTTAATACATCCCTATTTACATCTACACCATGAAACATAGGGCTATTCATGGTCTGGCCCCTACTTTCATTTCTTACCTCACCTGCCCTCTCTGATACCTAATTCACCAATGAAATTTCTTTCCCCCAGATATGCTGTCCTCTCTCTTTGCTTAAACTCTTTACTGTGCTTTCTGAATAGGAGGTTATCTTCTCCTATGAAATCATAAAATCCTTCTTCCAGGCTCTTTTAGTGCTGGTTATAATTGTTGGTTTACTTATCTCTCTTCTATTGGTGAGCTGAAATTATATTTATTCATCTCTGTAAACTCTATGCATACTATTTGGCACATTATAGGCATCCAATAGATACCTAGGAAATCAATGATTTGTTTATCTTCTCTCATTGTCATAAAATTCTAACTAATGCTGACATTTTTACTTTTTATTATTAAGTTTCAAATATTCACCTCATACATACATATATCCACATCAAATAATTAGTACTTCATGTTTTCTTTATTCCCCCTTCCCTTCCTCCACTATCACTACTACTTGCCCACATGTCTCAGACATTATTAGCTGAGCTTGTAATCATCTCCATTTTCTTCACATTTTCTCATTGGAGTCACTATACAAATCAAAACACTAACACATCCAGCAATATTATAACAACAAATTTTAAAGAAATAGCTAAGTAAACAATATAACTTCTCAAATACATATTTATTTTCCTATTTTCCCTTAATTTTTAAAGAATACTCTATTAGTATTATTCTTAGTCTTTTTCTATAAAATACATTTATATATTCCTATTTTTCTTCCTTGCACCTGTTGCTTTTATAAGATTTCCTTGGGAATCCTGAACTTTCCTACATATCATGTCCCTGTCCCTCAGACAACAAAAATGCCAAATAGACAGAGGAAAAGATATCTGTCTTAAGCATTACATTTTGCCCTACTGAAATGAGAAAATCTCTTTTGTTAGTGGGATATGCTGGCTTATATTTCTTTAAATGCTAGGATTCATGGTGATTAAGTTGTTTTCATTAATATTGGATGTGCCCAGATCTTTTATCTTCTGTTTGCCAACCTAGATTAGGCTTCATAAATCTGTGTGCTCCATCATCTGACCTCTATTTCTCACCAAAGATTGAGTCTTTCCTTTGAATTTTTTTGTCATACATGTTTTATGACTATTAGTAAGTCCTAGTGTAGCATGTTTTCCCAGACATCAAAAGTCAAATACCATTATCTTTCTATTGTAAGTAAATCAAGATTCTTTCAGAGAAAAAAAAATCCATTTTGCTTGAAACTGACATTTTTTCACATATTTTATATTAAAAATTTCTTCTAAACATCCTCTATTGAGCCATAAGCTTTTAGACAATGAAGGAAATATATTTCATGTTGTTTGCAAAGTTTTTAAGTCATTTATACTATGTTTAACTACAATTTTTGCTAGGAATCTTCAGCTTGACTCCTTGAAATGAAAGGTTATTTTTTTTCATTTATTTTTCAAAAATCATTTGGTATTACTTTCTTGGTTACAGTGATGCAGTATGCTACCCAACTAACACAGAACTTCCTACAAACTACAGACATCCCACAATGTGAGGGGCTAACATTTGAGGTACTAAGACTCCATTCATGGGGCTATTGAGAGTGGGCAATTATTCTGTAGAAGACATTCATTCTATTTTGCAAATTCTGCAATTGAAAGCAATGCAGCCTCCATGAATTCTAAACTTATGATGCCAGATATAACTTTTAATCATTTTGTGCAATTCATATTTAGTAATGATTGATTAACATTAACACTATATTTGAATTCTACATGACAAGTTTTGACTTTGCACGTATAAGGTCATATAAACTGGTCTCTTACTATTACAATAGAAGGCAGTAAGTGCACAGAGTCAGGTGCAGAATAAGACTTCTACCACCTTGCTTTGGGTGCTGTTTTAATCAGCGTTCTCCAGGGGTAAAAAAATCATATATATGTACATGTGTATAATATATAATACATAATATATGGCATAGGACATATGGCATATAATGTATAATGTATGTATAAAGAGAACTGTCATGAGGAATTGACACACATGATTACAGAGGCTGACATGTGCTGAGATTTGCTACCCACAAACTGGAGACTCAGGAGAGCTGATGGTTTAAGCTCCGTCAGCTGACTTAAGTTCTGCCTGGAAGAGCCAGGAAGAAAAAATATCCTAGTTCAAAGAGACATGAAGGAGAAGTTCCCATTTATTCAGTCTTTTTTGTTTTTCAGGCTTTTATTCTTTTAATGATTGAATGAGGCCTACCCACACTGGAAAAGGCAATCTGCTTTACTCTGTCTATCAGTACAAATGCTCACCTCATCTGGATACACCATCACATGCCCACTCACAATAATGTTTTACCAAATATTTGGGCAGCTCGTAGCCCTGGCAATGTTCCAGAACAATGTTTCTAAAGTAATTTGCTGTAGTCTTAAACATGTATAAATATATGATGAACTGTAAAAGCTATTGATTTTATTTTGTACTATTAAAAGTTTTCATTTAGTTTTTTTAGATACAGAAATTTCAGAGGAAAGTGTTATAAATAACATTTTAATGCAACTATCAGCTGCTTTATTAAAATACAGAAAGACTTGGGAAAACTTTTGTTGAAAACAGCAATATATTCTTATCACACTTTTAAAAACATTTAAACTTATTGGCTTAATGTTCTTAACTGACTATTAAACTTAAACATTATATATGTTTAACTATAAATAGTTGTTTCTGTATCTTTATTCAATATGAGAAATTGATTTGGCTCAAGAGAATGATAGATGTGATTTTTAAATTTTCTCTTTCTATATGTTATATTTTTGAAAAATTTCTTTTAAACCATAAACATATATTATGTGAAACATTTACTTCTGTTCTCTCAATTGGGCAATAAAATATTGAACAGTATTTTTTACAGGAACATTGCTATGCCTCACTATTATGTGCTGGATTAAAATTATTTTATCTATTTTATTGAATGAATAGGAGTAAATAAAGGTTGATTATGATTTCTCAAAATTCTGTTTCATATATGGAATATTTCCTCTACATTTTATGTGCTAAGGGAAATAAAATGGGAATCTCATTATACTTAGCATTTACAAACTTATGCTATTTTTAATTGCTTTTTATTCCTACTCAGGCATGCCCTCTGCAAGTTTCTAAACCAAAGAAAGAAAAATGAGTTAAATTGTTCCAAATAAAATATCCATACTGAGTATACCAATATCATTTAATCAGTTACAATAAAAAACTTAAACTGGGCAAATTATTTTGTAATATATAAAATGTTATGCAAATTTAGAAGCCTTCCTTCCTTCCTTCCTTCCTTCAAATGATAATTGTGTGGTATGTTATCTCTGTTTTACCTACTTTCTTAGTGATACAACTCGATCTGCCAATTATAGAATTTTTTTTAATCCAACAATTGTTCATTAGAACATTTGCACATGCAAAATGAAACTTTCAAAATTTATTAATAATTATATGTGGAATATAAGGAATAAGTTGTCCCCAACATGTAATTTATAGCCTGAAAATCTAGAGATGGGAAATTTATAAGAATTCATGAGAGGATAGCAGTGATGTATAAAAAAGGCATATGCTGGAAAAAGGAAAAGTGAAATCAGCCACAAAAAACATTCATGCTTGTGATGATGGGTTCATTTGATATTGAATATTGGAAAAGTAAGAGATAGTGGAACCAATGTGTATGGGAAGAAAAATTGAAAGAGCTCTTGTAGAGAATTAGGAGAGTGGAGAACAAGGCAGGCCAGTGAGGACAGAGGCGGCGGAGGACATTCAGGTAAAACATTCAAGTTCTAAAATCCACCTTTGTGGATGTGGAGATTTAAATATATGTGGCTATGCTAGGTGTGAAGTTCTTTTTTATTGAATTTATTGGGGTGGTGTTGGTTCATAAAATTATATATTTTTCAGATATCCAGTTCTACAATACATAATCTTTATGTTGTAATTTGTGATTACCACCCAAATTGTGTCTCTTTCCATTACCATTTATTGCAATTCTCACCACACAAAAGAAATTAAAATATTCTTATAATTGGGGTTTATAATCTTTTTTATATTTCATAAAACAACATAAAAACCTCCCTCCCAACCCTCCTGACCAGTGTGATTCAGTTGGTTCGAGCATCATCCCATGCATCAAAAGGTCACCTGTTAGAGTCCCAGCCAGTGCACATATCTGGGTTGTTGGTTCAATCCCCAGTCAGGATGCATATGGGGGGCAGCCAATTGATGTTTCTCTCACACATCAATGTTTCTCTTTCTCCCTTTTCTCTCTCTCTAAAATCAACAAATATATACTTAAAAAATATTTCCCTTTTATTGACTCTAAGGAAATTATTGCACGTAGCACAGAACCACAGCTGTCTCATTAATGTATATTATGGGCATTAACCCAACTGCCCCAGCCTCCTTTTGAATTGCTGCTCTTGCTTTTTCTTTCTGACACACAGATGACTAGCTCTGGACCCCAGGTTTTAATACATGCTTATGACTTTTTCAAGCATGATTGTTAAACCATTCATTTATTTATTTGTTAATTAATTAGAAAAACATTTCATAGACACAAACCATATCGTAAGTGTAAGTTCTAAATACTATAATATGTTAATAAAAAGAATAAAAATCTATAACCTCCTGGTATTTATATTTTGGTAAAGAGAAATGTGTTACTAATAAAATGAAGTGCTGAAGAAATGTAAATCAGGAAAGAGGGATAGAAAATGCAAGAATTTGGTAAAGAAAATGTTCATTTTTTTTAATATGTTGATCAGGGAAGCTTTTACTAAGAAAGTGGCATTTGGGTAAAGATTTAGAGGTGGGGAAAGGGAGTGAAGGATGCTTGTATCTGGGAAATGCAAAAATCCTAAGGTAGTAGAGAGCTTGTTGCATTCAAGGGGCAGGAAAAGACAGTGGAGCTTGAGCAGAAAACCCAGGAGGAGAAAAGGGAGATAGAAGGTCAGAAAGGTGGAGAAGAGACTTTTAAGAACATCTGATTCTTATTCTGAGTTGAATGGGAAGCCATTGAAGGTTTTATGTAGAAAACTGCTATGATCTGACTTACATGTCTGTTAAGTTGATAGTAGATTGTAAGTGAAAAAATCTGAGCTAGTCTTCAATTAGGAGGTTACTATAACTATCCAAGGGAATGATAATGGTGACTTCAACCAAGATGCTACCATTAGAGGCACAAAATGGCCAGATTTTGAATAGGTTTTGAAAGTAGTGTTATTGGGGTTTGTAAGAGGATTGGATAAATGATAGGGCAGACAGGTTATCCTAGGATGACTAGAGATAAAGCTTGGTGAATCTTGAGCACATAGTTGATATTTAAACCATGAGATTATATGAGATTACCAAGGGATTCCAAGTAGCTAGAGAAGAGTCAAGGATTGAGTTCTAAACCTAACAGATTGGGGACATGAGGAGGAACCAGAAAAGGGGACAGGAAAAGAGACCAGCTGTAAGAGAAAAGCCAAAAGAGTGTGTAGAGCCTTGGACACCAAGAATGGGGAATATTTCAACCAGGAGGAGGGGCTGACTGTGCTAAATGTTGCTAAAAGCGCAAATAAGATGGGTTGGGGATTTGTCCATAAGATGTAACAACTTAGAGGTCATTATTGATCTTGATAAGAACAGTTAGTTATATGAGGTGTCAAGGGAGGATTACAAGAACATGGTTGTGGTGGGTTCAAGAGAGAAATGAGACAATGACTAGAAAAAAAAATAAAAAATCTTGTAACAACTTTTTATATGAAGGGAATAAAGAAGTAGGGTACTAGGGGCAGTGGAATCAGGCAAGTGATATTTTTGTTTGTTCATTTATTTTATTTGTTTCTAATATTGGAAAAATAATAGTTTAAGGGAATGGTTCAATGGAAAGAGAAACTCATGATAGAGAAAGAAGACAAAATTGCTGGAGGGATGTTCTTAAGGCAAAATTGATGTGTTTTATGTTTTTTAATCTTTTATATATTAAAAAATTAAATTAAGACTGTTAAAAAGAGAAGAAAAAAGTACAGTATAAATTCATTCTTTAATCTTTCATTCATCCAAACAAAATCTCACTTCTCAAATGAATCTAAAAGTACCTTGATATGCACATATTTAGAAAAGCATGTGCAAATATCCACATAGGTACACAGAGAAGTGCTCTTAAAATATAGGTTCATACTGTGCTACAACCATTACAGGTTTTTTAAATACTCACTTGAGGATATGTTTTTGCTGATTTGAGAGAAAGAGGGAGAGAGAGAGAAATTTGTTGCCTCCCTTATGTGACCTGACTGAGAATCAAACATGCAACCCATAGGTATATGTCCCGACCTGGAGTCAAACCTGCCATCTTTTGGTATATGGAATGATGCTCCAACCAACTGAGCCACTCGCCAGGGCAAACAGTTGCAATTTTTTAAAATATTAATGACACAAATATATTTTCAAATAATAATTTGGACATATTCTTCATTTATTTGTAAGCTACTGTATTTTGCTGTGAATAATGTGCACAAAAACATGGGTGTGTGTTACACATGGCAAAAAAAAGTGCATTTAATTTTTCTCTGATTATAAAAACTGATACACATTAATTATAAAGTTAGAAAATAAGGAAAAGTTCTGTCACATGGAAAATACTTTTTTTCTAAACTCACTTCCCAGAAGAAAAAGGTATTATTTTTATTTAAAACTATTGTTTTATATTATATGAATATAACACAAAAAAGGAAAAGAAATGGACATCAGAGATTTGCTGTAATTCAAATGTTTTATTTTATTTTAAGACACATTGATTCAGTTTTCAAAAGTTAAACTAAATTTAAACAAATTTCATAGAAACATGAAGAAATTAAAGTTATTATTGTAACTGTAATTGTGTTGCTTAATGGCCATAAGATTATTTGCATTAATAATTGCTGGTCAATTGTATTCTAAAAATCAGAATGTACCACTGATGCTCAGACAGCAAATGAAATCTTTGTAAATTTTTAATATTAATTAATTAATTTAAGAAAGATCTATCAATCACTGACAATGTGCTAGATGTTATTTTAGGGAGTGAGGATGCAATAATTTCAGTGCAGGCAAAGGCCTTGCCTCATGGAGCTTACAGTCATTTTAAGAACAAAAAATATATTTTCAGACATAAATCTAGATTTAAAAATAATAATTGGGAAATGTTGATTGAAAGCCATAATTTCCAAATGATTCTTTTAAGAAAAAAATGTATTAAGGATAACTATTATAGTTAATACCTATTATAAATTAAATTAAAAAATATAAATCACATGACTTCATATTCTCAGTAGGCCTCTTTATCCCTCCGTAATTTCTTCACTTGTGTAGGTATGCTGTGATTTTTCTAGAAAATTATAATATACCTTGTTAATTGCTTCAAGTTCATATCACATTTAGCTTTTTTCATTTATGAACCATGGCTCTCTCTCTTTTTTTCCTTTTCCTGGAGTTTCCTTTGTATTTGTCTATTTTTTAAAAAAAAAATGTTTGTTTTTTTAGCAACTGTGTACCATAATCATACTTCTAGATTTTGAGCATCTGCTTTTTGATGAATAGTGTCTTCTTGAAGACATATCCGTGGGGTTTTCTAGACAGCTACATGATTATAAAACTAGCTTTGAACACAAGTTTCATTCTACTTTTATTTCCTGGATTTGTATTTAATTTTGCTTGACTTATTTTTCAGAAGTCCTGAACTGTTAAGATTTCTGAGCTCTTGCATGTTTAAAAATGATTTTATTTTCCTCTCAATCTAAAATGGCAGTTTGATTGGGTGTAGCATTCTGGCTTTGAAATAATTCCATCCCCTCCACCCCAGGTGTCAGGTCAGAAATATTATTCTAATCTGGCACTCACTGTTTCAGTCCAAGATCAAACAGGGATGCAGCATCAGTAGGAACTATGGATTTGTTAAGGCAGTTGGCTTATATAGTTGTGGAAACCAGTTAGGCACTTTCTGTAAGGCTATTCCCTCTGGTGCTGAAGCTTAAAATCTACAAGGGAGGCATGCAAGAAAAAGCCATCAGGCGTAGACTGGAAACCACAAGCACTAGTTGGAACCTCACAAGGTTGCCTGTGACCTTAGTAATGAGGATAATCTGCAGAAGCTGGGTTCTTTGCCAGAGTTAAACACACAATATGACTCAGGAGTCAGAGAAGCTAAAGGAGGATCCAGGGGAAGGTAGAAAAAATGTTGGCTTAGCTGCTGTTTCAAGCCAAGGAAGCAAGCCAGTAGACCAATAGCAATGTCTATGAGCTATGAAATGGCTGTTGCTTCCTTTCCTCCTTTCAAATCCAGAAGAATCTTTCTTGTGGCCCACTCTACTCTGAATATACAAATAAGGAGATTTTGAGAAATGTAACCAAGTTTCTGGGCAAGTGTACAAGTTAGGATGTTACAAAACCTTGATTTTTTAGGAGTTTTTGGTAGTCTACTTTTGTGAACTTTTATTTATTTGTTTCCAAACCTTTAAGATTTTTTTAACCCAAACTTCTAAAATTTAACAAGAATTAACCAATGTGTTTATTATCACCATCATGTGCATTCTCAACCCCATCTGCATAGTTTGCTGTGAAAGTAAGATGGCATTGTTTTGTTGTTTCAGTCTTTTTGCCCTCTACTTAGTGGAACATTTAATGATGTTCTTTAGTGAAGAAGAATTTATTTTATTCTCTTTATGGTTCTTTCCTTTCTGTCTCTTTTCTGTGATAGCTTTAAACTATATATTGTCTATATTTAGTTTCTATAATTTACTTATATTTCTTACTGTCTATCCCCTTTTCCCTTAATTTTTGTTTTATTATCCAGACTGCTGATAGGGTTTGAAGCACATCTGTTTTATTTTTTTACTGAGTGTTTGTAAGTACCTGTTGTTATTTTTTAAAATTGTAATAATTTATTAATTTTCTTATTGTCCCTTTTTCAAAACATGTAAGGAAGACATGAATGAATGAATTAATGAATGATAGATAGATAAACTTAATATTTTCAAGTAACGACTTTTTTAAAGTTGCTTCAATGTCTTCTTAAATTTTTGAGGACAGGAATACTTCAAATTCTCTTTTGTAGTTTTCATTATTTGTTCATCTTGGCCTTTATTAAACTATTGGTTTTCCTTATTTGTCTTGAGATTGTCTTGCGTGTTCATTTATATATTTCTGTTGAAGGACTAGTTTGAAACAAGGGGGTCAACAGTGGCTTTACAAAATAGGTGTATCGATTCTCTGAAAGGGAAAGATTATTTTGTGATTGGAAGCTCTTTCAGGTTTCACAACATATATGAACCTGTAATAGAAGAGCTCAGGTTGACCTTTGCCTTACTAAAACCATTAATGATGGTGTTCCCAGCTCTCCTACCACAGGTTGACTTCCAGTCAAGGTAACTCCCAGATCCCCCACTAGAAAAAGGAGCATTAGGACAAAAAGCAAAACAAAACAGGAAAACAAAAAAGAGACACTAAACTTTCTAGGAACACATTTCGACAGCCCAGAAATAAGGGGAAGCCCTGAATCAATGTCAATGTTGACTTCATCCAGAATCCAAATGTGGTGTTCTTTTACCTTCTGAAGACACACACATTAGAAAAGCCATAAGAATTCCCCAGATAAATTGCAGCATTATTTATGGGAATGTGGAAATGAAAATGTCAAATGACAAATGTGAAATGTGTTCATGAAAATGCTATGAGGCTTCCACTCCTAGAAAACCATACAGATATTTTAATGAGAAGTAAAAAGCAATGGCCATGCACCACTGAAGATTATTTTATTGTTCTGTATAGTTTGGAGACTGCTAGGCATAAATTGGACTTACATTGCACAGAATAAATTATATTTTTATCAGGGTAAGCTTTTGGATGAGCATGTATTTTAGGGTTTATCATTCTTGAGTTGAGTGCCTTTGTCAGTCAGAGGACTCCAGAATCTGACTAGTAGGGATGTCCCTCTCTGGGGACTCTCTGTTGATAGAAGTCTTACAGTTCACTCACAGAAGCTACCACCACCTGCCAGCAAAAGGTAAGAATTCTTCTGAGAATAGTTGCAAATAAGGCAACCATTTCTTATCATGCAATATAAGCTTCTTATCATTCCATCCTGGTTGTCTCATGTGTTAAATATATGTGACGCACTGTAAAGAATGGAAACTTTCCATTATCCTTTCCTCAGGCATTAAATTAATCCCTCCTTGTTCCCCCCACCTACCCATACAGTGTTGCACACACTGGCACTCACACTCATAATCTCAAGCCATAACACCAGCTGTGATGGAGGTGGCTCTACCCTATTTGAACTCCAAGCAGAAAAGATCACCAGGAATAAGGGAGTGGTCACTTTTAAACATGGTGTTATCATTCATTTTACTGACAGAGCTTTCTAATCAGGTTCCAATCCAGTCTATTTTCTGCTTAGATTTCTTTCATCTATGAATAGGGATCTGGCAGAAGCAATTCTCTACTTTTTAGTCATGTAGGAGCTTTATAAGAGATGGAGTACAGTTATATCTAACATTTAAAAAGGCCTATTTTAGATTTCATTCAGAATCATTAAGAATAGTTGATGCATACTAGCTCTAAATTGTCCATTAAAACACAATAACACAGAGTTATCAAGTTACAGGAATCATCAGACAGGCCACTTCTTTCTTTTGTTTGTTTTATATATTTATATAATTTTCCTGTTTCTGAAATACAGTGTTCTTTGTCATGATTGTAAAAATGTTATGTATTTTTAAAATATCACCATTACTCAGAATTCTGTGAAAAAAATAATACATAGAAATCACCTGAAATTTCACCAGACTGAGGAAACGACTGTTTATATTTCAGTGAGCAACCTTTCAAACATCTTTTTATATACACATACATAGGGACACACCTACTTTTTTACTTCCTAATAGTTCCTAACAGATATTTCTAAGAGTCCTTTCATTATTGATGCAAAGCTAATGATTATATGAATGCTCCATTTTGTAGTAAACAATTTATTAGTGACATAGTGTGAAGGTGTTTTTCTATTAGAAAGAGCACTGAACTATAACTATGTTCACTTTTAATTTTGGAATTTACTTCTAGAAGTGGGATTGCTGAATCAGAGATAATGTATATCTAGAAAGTTTAGCAAATATTTCCAGATTGGCTTCTAGAAACACTTTATCATTTTGTTCTCTCAACAAAAGCACAGGACAGTACTCACTCTTCCTAATGCTAGGTCTACTCAAGACTATTATTATTTGTCAATCCTCATATTTAAGTGATGATTTGTTTTTGTAGTTGTATTTTTTGATTGCTAGTATTTCTTAGCCACCAATTATATGTCTTTATATACATTGCCTCTTAAAATTCTTTGTCTATTTTTATACTGGGTGTTTGCCTTTTTGTCTTTATAATTCAAAAGAGTTATTTGATATATTTTGAATAGTGAACTTTTATTGGTCACATATTTTTCAATTTTGTTCCCAATTTCTATTTGACTTTTAACTTTGTTTAGAAAATTTTATGTGTTTATAAAACTTATTGGACAGTGTTCAGGGATTGATATACATAATTTTAAAACATTTTCTGGTGACATATCTATCAATTTATACTTTTTGGTTTCTAGATTTGGTACTAAATTAGAAAAGTTCTGCTGTCCCAAGATTACAAAAATATCTACCTATACACCCTTTATCTGTTACATTAATTTTAATTGTTGTGTTGCTTTAGAATATATTGGGGAAAAAGACTGAAGTAGAGAGTGAATGTCTTGTTTCCCAAGTAGCCAGTCAATTATCCCAAACTGCATGACAATTTGAAAAGTTATCAAAATTTCACACATAAGAGTTTTTTCTTAACCCTATTTTCTTTCTTTGCTCTGTTTATTCACACACTAGTAATTTCACTGTTGTAATATCCCTAGTGTTATAATATGTTTTAAAATATGGGCCAAATTGTTCCCATCATATGCTTATTTTCAGAATTTTATATATTTATTCTTCCATGTGAAATTTTGAGAACTTGATTAAATTTTTATTTTGACTTTCAAGACTTGGTATTGTGTGCATTCCATAGTTTTGGATATCATCTCAGATTGGTTATTTGGGTAAACATATTACTTCAGCAGGATAAATCTGATGGAAATATATTGGCTACTATAGCAAAAAGGTATATATCATCACAAATGTGTTAAAATTGATAGCTTTTGCAAGGGCTGCATATGTGGAAGAGAAAATTACCACAAATGGTAATTTTGAATGAATCTTTAAAACATGATAAAGGTTAAGTGATTTATCTTAACAGAAAGACACAATCCTCATTTCATGCTTAAAATAATCTCTGACATTAGCCAAAAAGAAACTTATTAAGAATTTGCTCCAGCAGTTTCCCTGTTAAGTTTATTTCTTCCAATTTTTCATATACTATTTCCCAAACTATTGAAAAAATCTAGATTCACCAAAATTAGTCATCTAAATAAAGACTAAGTGCTATGAGCAAACAGTGATCAGATTCATATATTCCTTAACTTGGGTGGGGAAAAGGATATGCAGGGAAAGTGAGCCAGTAAAAGTAGAATTTATAATTGTTGAATATTGTTAACATTATATAAATTTATTACTCCCAATGGATTATTAAGGCTTTTTAATTCTCTGACTTGGTGGTTCTGACATAATCCTTATTTCAGGAATAAAAAAGTAAAACCAAAGGAGAAATGTCTGTAGAATTTAAAGTGTAAGTTCAAATCACTTATAAATTTAATTCTTATTAACAGTGTTCCACTAATCCCAGAATTCAGTTGACAATTTTTCCCAGGTGATATTTACACATAATTTTTTGTATATCTTGATTTTTTCTTGTCTCTTTATCTTTGTAGAATATTAATCAGGTACTATTTTTAGCAGTAAAATGATGCTGGTCTACATAGTAGTTTTCTGGGATCTATTTTTATTTTCTTTAAACACCTGTGAGCAGTCATTTCAAGCCCCTTTATATACTAGAGGACTCTTTATGTATGAAAGATGTTCAGTTAGTGTTTACTGATAATTGCATAATAAGCTTATTACACATAAACTTTTTTGATGATATGGTATGACTACATGAAGTCTGTCCAGAAGTATCCACCCATGTAATATAAAAGTACATTACTGAAGAATATTCAAGATACAAGAAACATTGTACAGAAGACAATGATGCCACAGTTCCCTTCAAAGTAGGCACGTTGGGACATCACTCAGTTCTTCCAGTTGTTGTATTTTCCTGAATCATCAACTATCTGAAATCTCTTCCCTTTCCAAAGTGATTTTAGTTTTGGGAAAAGCCAGAAGTTGCAGGGCACCAAATCTGGGCTGTAAGGGGGCTGAATCACGTGGTTGATTTGATGTTTTGCCAAAAAACTGCAGGAGATGCAATGCTTGAGTGGGTGTGCTGCCAGTCATGACTTGCCCATAGCTATGGCCTTCTGAATCATCCAAATAGTTTCTACAGAGGAATGTTCACAGTTAATGGAAATTTGATGCAGATTCATTGCTCTACTTGCTCAATCATTTTGGCTGTGATGGCCACACAGTACACATGCCCACTCAATGGGTGTCTACTGCCCCCACGGACTAGTACAGTGAAGTCATCATTGTTCACACATGCGCATTCCAGTCCACTCTCTTCGGCTGTCAGGTTACATCAATATTGTGGAAACTGTTGTCATTACATTAACAATGGCTAGACTTTTTTTGGAGAGACCTTGCATTTTCTGCAGTTACCTACTTACAGAGACACTTTATGAAAAGTAGTAACTAATCTACTTAGTTTAGAGGACCAAGTGATGCCAGGTCAAAAAAATATAAGGACTCTAGAACATTCTAATCAAATACTTTTATAGTGTATCTACAAACATAACCAGAGGGGGACAATTCCCAAATGTGCTCAGAGTAAAACAGTTTCACTAACTCACAACACTTGGACTCAAGTATTGGTTGTGGGTTACATGTAGCTATTCTCTGATTGAGTCTTAATTAATTGATATTAATTACATCCTAGTAATTATATCACACTTTTATCTTCTGTAAACCTACTTTATTAGTCAAGATTGTTTTCATTACCGTAGTAGAAAGTATATAACTAGGATAATTACAAAGAAACATTGTCTCACATAGATGAAACCTCTAGAGTCTAGATCTTGCATCAAGTGTAACTGAATTTGGGGACAGAAATGATGTCATCAGAGCTTGACCTTTCCACTTGGCTGTTTCCCTATGTACTGGCTCCATTCTCTACCTGTCCCCAGCCATGAAGAAGTACACCTCTCAAGTCCAGGCTTAACCACAAGGCAATGATAACTTTTTGTTTCCATAGGGAACAGCAAATTTAGGTTTAATGCCCTGATTTGGAGCCGTGTTCCTGAACCAGTCACCATTACTCTCATTGGCCAGCCTTCAGTTTGGTCCACCTCCACAAGACCCAGATGGGGTCCAGTCTCTCCCAAATATAACTGCTGAACTTGAAGGAGAAGCTTGTTTCTCTCTGAGGAAAAAGCAGGCTGCTCACAGCTGAGGATACAGGGGAGTATGCACTGGACAGCAATAATATTGGAAAATCACAACCCTACAAGATTATGTGTTTCTGGCAGAAATGACATAAGATTTGGAATCTAATTACCTGAGATTGAATTTTGTTTCTAGACTTAATAGCTTTGTAACCTTGATTTTAACTTTCTTTACTCCCTACCCCACAGTTTGTTCTCTCAAAGGATTTGGTAAAAAGATTGAACTTCCTCAAATATTCAAAAGTGTAATGTATAGCATATCTGGAAATAAGACTCGTTAGCAGACTTTTTTAATGGAAGTTGCCTATCTGTCTCACAGTTTCTGACCCAAAACTCTTTATCAGAGTGTAATGCATCTTACAAGGTATCTCTGTACTCTCTATAGTTCCATGAAGAACATATAGCATTCTTAAACGTGGGCCTTTTTTGTAGACAAAAATAAGTAAATAAATAAAGGGAAAGAAAAACTTTGTTACTTCTGTGAAGGACAGTTAGTGTGTGGTTCCTGATAGCCAGCTGCTCCTCATGAAGGTACTGTTAATAATATGCCACATGTTTGGCTTTGAAAATGTTCTGTTCAGTGCTCCTCTTTGTCTCGGGCATGTTGTTATGGCTCCTGGGACTTACTGCATATGATCTCTACCATAGTGTTCAAATCTGCCTTCAGGGCTCTTACTAATATCTGCAGAGAGAGATGCTAGTCTGACTTTTATCCAAAGCACTTGTTCACATTGCTCTTGTTCAAAGTTTAGGAGAATAGGTGGTTACCTGTTGCTCTCTGTGGAACATGTTTCTTGCCTCCAGTGTGCTCTGCTGGCTACTGCCCTCCTTCCTCACATGGTAATGAACATGGCTGCTTGGTAACAGCTAAAGCTGTAACTCTCACCTGAGGATAATGTTCAAAGCAGCATCTGTATATATATACTAAATATGTGTCATAATATACATATTTAGCATATGATATCATACAAATGATCATAATTATACAGAATATATACACACTATATATATATATATGATACCATAATTATAGTGCATTATAGCCCAGTTAGTGTACTTGGAATTATATTTTTCTAAATATATTAATGTATTTATTTCATTTATTTTTATTTTTTAAATTTATTGTTGTTTGGTTATACTTGTCTTGCCTTTTTCCCTATTGCTCACCTCTACTGCATTGCACTTCACTCCCACAGTCATCCCCCCATTGTCCGTGCCCATGAATCCTCTGTTCATGTTCCTTTGCTTGCCCCTTCCTATTTTTAATTCTTTTAACATTTTTAAAATTGTTTTCAAGTACAGTTTTCTGCCTTTTCCCCCCATCCCTCTCCACCACCCCAGCCCTTCCCATCTGCCTCCCCTCCATTCCCATTTTTTAAATGGAACAATTTTTAAAATTTTTAGCTTACTTTATCATATTTATACCAACAAAAAATGTGTTTTCTTTCTCTAAAAGAATTGTCCAAGTTTATTAAAAAGTATGACTATTTTAAAATTATACACCTTTGATAAGATTTATAGTCTTTGATTAAGAAAATAACATTAGATATAGAATTTGTCCTTCATAAAGCCTGATTAATTTTGAGTTAATCCCTATATTTGAACCATGTAGAAATTGATTACATGTGGACTTGTGTTGCAGTTCTAAGTTTATAACAAGAATGAGTTTTATATACATGCGTGTGTATATACATCTGTCCAGAAATTATCCAGGCTTGTACTATGAAAAATAGAGACATTTATTGAAAAAGATACAAGAAATCTTGTATATAGGACAATGATGCCTCAGTCCCCTTCAAAGTAGGCACCCTGGGACCTCACACAGTTCTCCCAGCATCTCTTCCACTGTTCAGAGCACTCTGGGAAATACTTTGTTGAAATTGCCATCAGCTGCCCCATCAAATTTTCCTAAATCTCATGGATGGTCTGAAATATTCCCTTTCAAAGGTGATTCTAGTTTTGGGAAAAACCAGACATCACAGTGCAACAAATCTGGGCCATAGGGGGGCTGATTCACCTGGGTGATTTGATATTTCACCAAAACTCTCTGCACGAGACATGATGCATGAGTGGGCACATTGTCGTAATGAAGCTGCCATTCACCAATTGCCCATAGTTGCTGCCATTTTTGTCATATTGCATCTCTCAACCAGTGAAGAATATTGAGGAAGTACTCCTTATTAATTGTGTGGTCTGGAGGGGACTACTGCTATGAACAACACCTTCCCAATCAAAAAGCAGTTAACATGGTCTTGATCTTGCTGTGACTTTGCTGCGTCTTTTTTGGGCATGGAGACCCAGCTGACTTCTATTGAAATGACTGGGCTTTCATATCCAGATCATAGCTGTAGACCCATGATTCATCTCTGGTTATGACCTTCTTGAGGAAATCTGGTTCACTGGTAGCGGTTTGAATCACGTCATTAGCAGCTGCAGTATGATGTTCCTTTGCTCTGATAGCAGAAGCTGTGGAACAAATTTTGTCATTATATGTTTCATGCCAAGATTCTGCATCAAAATCTCAGACACAGTAGTTTCAGAATCCCCAGATCAGCTTCTAGTTCTCACAGTGTTAGTCACCAACCTTTGTTGACTGTAGCCCATACATGTTCAACATTCTCAGGTGTTCTGCTTGTTTCAGGCCTTCCAGAATATGGATCACCTTCAACAGATTCTCAACCATCTTTCAAGCATCTGTGCCACACTTTTATTTGTGTTGTCCTCATTGCATCATCCCTGAAAGCCTTCTGAATCATCTGAATAGATTCTGCAGAGGAATGTTCAAGCTTAATGCAAAATTTGATGCAGATTCATTGCTATACTTGCTCAGTCATTTTGAATGTGACGGCCACACAGCACACATGCTCACTCAACCGCATCTACCACCCCCTCTGACTAGTACAGCGAAGCCATCATTGTTCACACATGTGCATTCCAGTCCACTCACTTTGGCTGCCAGGTTATATTAATGTTGCACAAACCATTCATGTTATATTAACAGTGGCTGGACTTTTTCTGGACAGACTATGCAAATGCCCACAATGGTAGAATGGAATAAGCATGTCCAAATGATTACACATTCATTAATTTCTCTCTACTCCTGGCTTAGGCCAGCTATTGTTTCACATTGAATGTGATTTTCCTTCTTTCCCTGATAAAATCCTACTTATCCTCAAAGCCCTAATCAGGTTGCACTTTTTCTATGAAACCTTCTCAGTTTTTAAGGTAGGACTTTTCCACCCTTTTATTAGATTGCCAGAGAAATGCAGCAAAACACATTTGGGAATTCATCCAGACTCTATGACTCTGAGGTGAGGTTGCCTGTGCCTTAGACAAACCTCCAGGTTCTTTAAACCTCAAGTTGCTCATCTTGAAATGATAATAATAATAACAATGTCAGAGAGTAGCTGTGAGATTAAAGAGGTTAGTTATATAAGGTCTTAACAGAGAAATCAGCCTACATTTTATCCTTCATTTTATAGAATTTTGCATAATGATTACTTTCTTCAATACCTCTATGCATTTTTTCCATTTTCATACTTAACATGCCATAATTTAAAGGAATGTTTCCCTTAGAGGCTAAATTCTATACACTGTAAAGCAACTAAAATTTCTCATCCATCTTTGAGTAATCTAGGCCTAAATAGTGAATTACTCATCTGTTGAACATAGTAAGTCTAAAGTAAGTATCTTTTTGCCCTGGCTGGGTAGCTCAGTTGGTTAGAGCATTGTTGCAATATGGCATGGTTGCCGTTTGAATCCCTAGTCAGGGCACATACAAGAAACAACCAATGAATGCATAAATAAGTGGAACAGCAATCGATGTTTCTCTCTCTCTCTAAAATCAATAAATAACATGTTTAAGTAAATAAAGTAAGTATCTTTTTATTGAGTTGTAATTGACATACAAAATTATATTAGTTTCAGGTGCACAATATAATTCAGTATTTGTGTATATTGCAAAATAATCATCACAATAAGTCTGGTTAACATGTGTTTCCATACATAGTTACAGAATTTTATTTTTTGTGATGGGAACTTTTAAGATTTACTTCCTCAGCAACTTTGAAATATGCAATACAATGTTATTAACTATAGTCATCACTCTCATGTACATTATAGCACCAGACTTACTTATTTTATAAATGGAAGTTTGTACTTTTGAATTCCTTCACCCATTTCACCCATCCCTCACCTTCCACCTCTGGCAACCAACAATCTCTTCCCTTTATCTGTAAGCTTGTTTTTTTCTTTTTTTCTTTTTTTTATTTTTGCTTTGTTTTAGATCACATGTAAAAGTGGGACCTTACAGTATTTGTCTTGCTGTGGCTGACTAATTTCACTTAGCATAATGCCCTTTTGCACCATCAATGTTGTCTCAAATATCAAGATCTCATTTTTTAGACTGAATACTACTCCATTTTGTGTGTATCTACCCGTGTGTGTCCTTTTGTCCACTCACTCATCAATGGACACTTAGGTTGTTTCTATAGCTTGCCTATTGTAAATAATGCTGCAGTTAACATGAAGGTACATATTTTATTCTTAGTTAGTGGTTTTGTCTCCTTTGGATAAGTACCAAAAAGTAAAATTGCTGGATCATATGGTAATTCTATTTTTCATTTTTTGAAGAACCTGCTACTGTTTTGCATAGTGGCTGCATTAATTTACAATTCTTCCAACAGTGCACAGGGTTTCGTTTTCTCTACACCGGTGTCAGAATTTACCATCTCTTATCTTTTTGATAATAGCAGTTCTAACAGGTGTAAAGTGGTGTCTTACTGTGGTTTTGGTTTGCACTTCCTGAAGATTAGTGATTTTGAGAATCTTTTCATATACTTGTTGGCCATCTTAATGTCTTCTTTGAAAAAATGTCTGTTGGGATTCTCTGTCCATTTTTAAACAGATTGATATTTTTGCTATTTAATAGTATGATTTCTTTATATATTTTGGTATCTTTTGAATTAATTAAGTAATTAATAATTGATTGGTTTTACATGCCTTATGCTTTTTATATGGAGATCATACTATTACATTTGGAGTTATTATATGGGAAGAAGTGTTGTATTTCTATTAATGAATTCACATATTTATTATTTTCTGGTTGTGTACTCCAGAAAGAGTGAGAAAGCCTTAAAATGATACTGAATAAAATAAATTTCCCCACATCAGGAAGATATCCATAATCCTGGCTTCATTTGTCTGGCACATCAACAGCTGAGCCAACTAATCACAGTCACTGTGGGAGAGAGTGAGGCAGTGTGGCAATGTGTAAAGTGGATTCTTTCAGAGAAAAATGCATGAGAAGTGGCTGGCAATAGGAAAATCAAACACTCAGGGTACTCACATCAACACTCTGGGATGGTGAGCAGTGTGTCCCTTTCACAATCACCAAGATGTACAAATATACCAACCATATTGTGTTGTTTTAGTTCATGCTGAATTTCATGGAGTATAAATTCTTGTCCAATCTAAGCACATCTGTTCATAATAATTAACTTCTGTGCCTTATGAGCAGAAAAGCAGCATCAGCTATACAGTGAGATGCATTGACTTTATTTCTGTTTGTCATAATGATTCATGGAGGCATTATGGGGAAGCAGATGCTTTTTATGCACTCCAAGACTCTGCATTGTGGCTGTCTATGCACTGCCATTACTCCTCATGTGTTGAATTAAGCAGGGTTTTAAGGTTGCAGAGCATTAAGGTTGTCAAGTGTTAATACCACTGTGGGAATATAATTTTGAAAGTTTAAAAAGTCATTTGCTCATTCCAAAACTCAGTTCCCTTTTTCACCCTGGTCTGGGATAGGTTAAACCATATGTGGATTTTGAGTAGAAGATTTTATAAAGTTGCAAATCACTGGGCTGGAAGTTTCTCTGAAAAGTTTAATTTCAGTCCCAGATCTACCACCTTCTTTATCAAAGATGGGTAATAACACTTTCCTAGTGAAGATGTTGTGATGATTAAAATGCAACTATAGGAGTAAAGCACATAGCAAGGAGCCTGGGATATAGTAACAATAACAGTTAGTGAAAGTAACTTTTCAGCTGTGTTCTAACTATAAGGATTATTGTCTTTAGTACTGAAGAAATCCTATAAGGGGGTACTATACATGTACTCTCTTTATGTGTGAGGAAACAAAATCTTACAGAAATGAACTTTGCTAAGCTTATTCATCAAGAAACTCTGTAACCAGGATTCCTGCAGTCTCACTCCAGAGTGGGTATTCTTAACTCTGCTCTTCACTTCATAAATGTTAGTTGACAAATCTTTAACTAAAGCTGAAACAAAAACATATTTTTACCTGGCACTGAGATTTGATCAGGCATTGCTTACTCATCATAACCATAGGAATGGTCATGATAAATTTAGGTAAGATACAAGAAATACCCAAGAATATTCTCTACCCTCTCATTCATTCTGATGTTTAGACTTGGAGCATCTCTGTTTGTTACAGAGCCTCTCCTTGTTTTCTTGCAGGTATTAAAACCTAGTTTTAGTTGGTGGAGGAGAGGATATTTTGTTATCTCTATCATAAACACATCAAGAATACTGACACATACCTTTTGTAAAGGAAAGTCATTATAAACCTCCTAGTGGAAAGAGCAACCCTTACCCAACACTTGTTGCAATTTGGCTCCATATTCCTAACTTCTGGACAAGCTCTCTGGCCCAGACCAGTCAACACATAGTTACACATATAATTTAGTAGAAACTCAAAGAGGCCATGATGGATCATGCTCAATCAGAAATTCTGCATGACAAAAACTATGAGTGAATAGAAATTATGAGTTTTGAAATAATCTACAAAATAAAGAAGCAAAGAAACCCCAGCCTAGTTGACAAAAAGATTATACTGGAATACACATGAAAAATGAAGGCATAGGTGGCATGATAGAAACACCATTCAGCCCACGCACAAGGGAACAAGAGCTTGGCCTTCTAGCTACCATGAACCCTAATGTCTTTCACCAGAAACTTAGTGTTCAGAGTGTTCTCTTGTAGTCCCATAAAATTCTTCCTTCTTAACTTCTGGCTAAGTAACCTCACATCACTCTCCTACTCCCCACTGAAATATCATAATTAACTTTCTCAATTTTAATCAAAAGTATGAATGAAAGCATTTACTCTTCCCTGACTATGTTGGAAGGTAGTTTGTGGCCTTAAGGAGAGAATTTTGGCTGCACACAGCTCTGGGATGAATCTCTTCTTTGACACTTATCAGCTATTGAGGGAGTGAAGGGAGCTATTTTCATTAAGTGGAAATGACTAGGTGAGTGTTTAGTCTCTTGCTTATGTGAATGAACTTGACTAGAAATAAAATGACAAATTGTGTCCAAGCCAAACTGGCAATAAACTGTGGTGAATTGGTAATTTTGAAAGATACTAATTCCATAGATTTCACAGAGGAATATTCATCACTTTATATGAAAAAAAATTAAGATTAATGAGATCCTATTTGACAAGAATAAATGTTCTTGTTTTAGCAAAGCAAAATATTGCATTATTGTCAGCAGTAATACCTTTCATCTATTTTCATGTTTTCCTTGGGTTATAATAATTTTGAAATTGAATTTTAAATAGGAAAATGCATCACTCTCTGAGGCTCATGGCAATGAGTAGCCAGCCACAAAAGAAACATAGATCATCATTTGAGAAGTAGATTATCTTTTTCCCTGTTATCTAAACTGCTAGGGATATGATGTGTTTTAGAGTTAAAACTGAATGGTGACACTGGGAAGTTACCACATAGTGCTATTTTCCTTTCACTTTTCATACTATTTTGCAGTTTTTAATTACCTCTCTGTGTCCTAAACACCCTAAAGCAGGAATCAACTCCTTTAACATATACAGCTCTGGAGCCTTGTGTAGTTGAACACATAGTTGGCATTCAATAAATGTTTGTTCAATTCATGAATAAAAAATGAACTAATGATATTAAATGTCTTTCTTAATGAATTATGTGTCCATGGTTATATCAATAATCTTGAATTAATATTCCTAAGGAGAAAAATGAAGTCAGCAAGTAATTAATGAAATTCATCATGTCTATTCCACTCATTGAGAAATTACTGAATATTTTAGAACCCATTCATTTATTGCTTTAAATTTTACTAGACACCTTGTGAAATAACAACAACAATGACAACAAAAATAACTTCTATAATTCATAGCCTCAAAATGATTAGAGTTTAAAGGTATATAAGTGACATAATTACTAACAGACATACCTATTGGAGGGATTGCTATATATTTATATGATTCTATAACAATGAACAATTTAAGAAAAATGTGCAGTCTGTAGAAAAATAAAAGTTAAAAAAGTTTTTATATAAGCCAAGAAGAGAAAAACTAATCAAATCAAGGGCATAAAAACAGGAGGGGACTAGTTAAAAGAAAGGACCAAATAGATAAATTAAAATGAGAGTCAGAACAAAATTCAAGCTCTGTCTTACTGACCCTTTTCCGAGAGGCTTTCTTCCAGGAGGAAAAAAGCTTCAGACATTAAGTCAACTTGATCAATACATGCCTCCTCCTTGTGGATAGAGGTCAGCAAATCCATTTTATAGTTAACTGTATTCAACTGATTGTTCAGTTTCCATGATAAATTACGGCAGATTTTCTCAAATTCAGTGGTTTTATTTCTAATATAGCTTGTGGTTTTTGCCATAAGTATTGGCATTAAGTGATGCATCTATTCAAAATTTTATTGTAAAAAGAAGTTACCAGACAGGCGGGTTTAAGTTAATAAGAAATTGCCTCTCGAAATTTGAGCATGCACCCTCACCTCCTCTTTTGTCTTTTTTTGAAAAAGGCTGATGACAGACTGAGCCAGGTGAAGGAAGGCTCCAAACTCAAGTGAAAGCAATCCATTAACCTCTACTTTGGCTTGCTATTCACCCACAGCTTTTTTTAATTTCCTATTTTGATTCCCATGGAAAAGAGCAAGGACAACAATGAAAGCAGGTTAAAAATACCTGTGCCCACAAAATTATATTGCAGAAGGCAACCTGATAGTAGAGTTTGCCAGACCTGTGTTTTTTATGTATTTGTTGCCCGCAGTAAGATTATGTGTCCTTCATCAGTGTCATGATTAAACTGACGGGACACACATCAGGCAACTGTTTGAGAGCTAAATGAGACAACAAAAAAACAAACAACAACAAAACAAAAACAGCGCCGTATCTGTCACTCAATACATGTTAGCTGAGTTTAGTACCTGTAAAATGTGAATAATACCCATTTCTTTTATTTGACAAGAATAAGTAAAATGACATAAATATATTTGGAGGGGTTATTTTGATGCAAGTAATTTAAAACTCTACCCAAATTGTCTTACAACCGAAAAGTCAAGACTTTGTGTTAGCCTCATTTTTCTGATTGTATTTTGACTGATCTGTGCCTCCTTGGTTCACTGGCTTCTCCATGGCAGTACAATTCAAGACTCAGCATCCTTATTTTGCCATGACATCCGAAGTAGAACAGAAGTAGCTTCCCAGTGCTTTCTTAGGTGTGAGAGAAATTTTTCCCTAGAAGCCCTTGGAAACCTTTCATGTACCTTGACTTGGATTAGGTCATAACCCCATTCCAGAGCTATTCTTGTTATACAGGACTATCAAGAACTGATTTGCTTAAGTTTACATTCTTAATTCAATCAGTATTTCAAGTCGTATTACCTCTGGAGTATTCAAGCCTATCTTTGGCAGAGGTGAGGGACTTTACTTCTTTGGAGCTATGTGATCAGATGTGGAAAGGGATAGATACCCAAAGAAAAATTAGGTTTCCCCAGGAAAGAGAAAAGTGAATAAATTATGTAGAGAAAAACAGCATTCTAACAATATGTGACATTCTGTATCTTTGCTTGGCATGTAATTGATGCTCAATGTAATCTTAACAAAAAAAATTTCATAGTAGCTTATACAAGGCCCTTTACATTCCTAAAAGTGATAGGCTGAATGGTTGACAGAGGGAACAGTGGCTCTGTTTTTTTTAATCATAAAACTCACCAAAATCATGCCTGCCAGTAGTCTCATACTGTCCTTCTTAGTAAGAAAAATTGTCAGTCCAAAGCATTGATTTCAGGTCTACCAGATGGAGAGCTGCTTGGAGATATCAAAATAAATAGCAGACACTGGAATGAACTTTCTTTGGAAACAAAATAGCTGATGAAATTGGATGTACACAAGTGAAAACAACTTGAATCTTTATGAAATGGCAAGCAATCCAGCGCAAATCAATATAAGGATGTCAGAACAATGCACCCCCCTTGAAACAGGCAGTTAAAAAATAGTAGTTTAAAAGGCTGTTTGTCAATCTGTTAACCTGTATGTCTATATGTGTCCTTTTTCTTTGTAAACATAAAACTTTCTAGGAGTAAAAAATAGAAAGTAGTTTCATACAGCAAGCATGCTTAAATGTGTTTTGTGATAAATGTTTAAGTGTAAAAATAATAAATGCATAAAAATCCCTCTGTGGGTCCATGTTAGAACATTTAACCTTGTTGATTCTTTCCTGGAAAACACATTTATCCACACATTTAATGGTTTTATTTCTACTGGACTAAGTCATCCTTCCTTTCCATGGTGGTTAGCAAGTTATTTGTCATTTCTAGATGAAAGCTGAGTATATTTCCTGTAGCATTTGCATATTTTCTTACTGAAGTCCCTGCTCTTAGGAGCAGATATTCATTAGAGAGGGCTGGAACAATCTGGCCAGGTGCAGGTCTGCAAAGCCAAGCCATTGTCAAACCTGAGACTTTCAGTCACATCTGCTGACCACAGTGTACCTCCTTATTGACCTTGCCCAAAAGCATTGGCCCATGACAACCACTCCATGCATTCAGGATTTGGTTGGTTAGTTTTGATTTCTTACTGTTAATATTAGAAGTAATTTATTATAGTGTTGTCATTGTTTTTTTCTTATACCAAGTATTATAATTCAGTAGAATCTTACCATGAGTAGTTAACCTAATTTCTGACTGCAACTTTTCCAATGATGTCTTTCTCCTTTTATTTCCATATACTGTTTTCTCCTTCCTCTTCATTTTCTATTCTGCTCCTCTACTCCCTTTCCTCCAACTCTTCTTCTCCCCTGCCTTATTCTCTTCTTACAGTCTTTTTGTCCATTTGTACTTCTTCCCTCATCTCCCTTTCTCCATCATTAAATGTTTAGTGCAATCGTATCATAATAGAGCAAGAAAAAGGAGTGAGGCAGTGTTTACAGTAGGTAGTTTTAAGTAAGTCCCAACTTTGAATGTGTAAATCCAGATGTAGTAAAATGATGTTTGAGCAATTTCAAAATTGTTAAAGAATGAAATTAACTGTAATTTCTAGTCATACATATGTATTTCTTTATAGCACAATGGCTAAACAACATTGCTTAATCATTACAAAATAAAAGCTGTCAAATTCTACAGATATGGCCTTTGGTATTTTCAGGTTGTTTTTCAGGGGGCTTTCTGTGAAAAGTACATTGACATTTCAAAAAGCAGGAAGTCCAAGTTGATGTTTTTCTCAGCTGGATGAATTTTTAAGACACCACTGAGGCAAAGAATAACATAACTCTTGCAATGTCTTTACCTTATTTATATGGGGATTTTTGCTTTCTAATTAGGTATTTACAAATAATTGGTATTTCACTGTTTCCCTTTTAAAATTGAGGCATAGATCTATAACATTTAACATCTTATTGTTAGAAAAACATTGATAGATCTATCTAATCAATTAGATTAAAAACATTTAAAGATAAGTTGAAAAAAATTGCTGTATTTTCATTGAATTTATTTTATCTCATAAGAGTTTCTTTACTCAATTTGGACAGAAAACAGTTTATGAACAAATAGAGTAGCCAGTTTCCAGTAGCAACAGACTTTGGTTGTCTGTTACTGTTACTCTAAAGTGAATTGTATTGAATTTCATGGAAACATTTCTGGGATTTAATATAAAACATTTAAATCATAAGTTAATTATCCCATTATTTTCTTTCAGTATGATACACACACAAAAAATCCTTTTATTCTCAACCTAAGATTTGAATCAAGGAAACATAGCAGAATACCAGCAACAGTTACCCGTAGCAATATGCCAATAGTGACTACAATTTTTTCCTTTGAAGGGAATATCAGAAGGCTACTGTCCAGTGATGCTTGACTAGTTCTCCACCATACCTTCCCAAATCTTCTCTTGATGTAGAAGTTTTAGTGAGCAACGAAATGAGTTAGGTAGCCATGTAGTTATGTGTATGCAAGAACTAAAGAAGCTATATGCATCAACTCACCATATGTTGCCCAGAGAAATATTGTCAGGGTCTGCATGGTAGAGGAAATAGTTGTGTAAGCAGAGGGATAAGTTAATGCATGTGAGGCATTTAATAGGCATCCTTGGCACCTCTCCCTGTTCATCTTCAGCCCATCACCAAATTTCACATGTCGGCCTTCTAAGAGCTCTTCATTTCCACCACCACTATCCTAGCTCAGATTAGCATTTCAACCCATCATCTGTTCTGCAAACTAGGTAATGTTTTAAATATCATTCAAGTGCAACAGTGTGGGGATTATGGGAAGAGTGGGGTGGGTGGAGATGAAAGAGGATGTATGGGGGATAAATGATAGTAGAAAAAATATGATAAAATTAAAAAAACATTTACTTGTCTAAATCCCTTGAGTGATATTCCTTTAGTACTTAGGGCAAAAACACAACCATTAACATGGTTGACAAAGTCCTGAATGTCAGTGCTCCTATGCAGGCTGGAAAGCCCTTTCCTCCCTCAGACTTCATTCTATAGCCACACCTGTCTTCTCCCAGTTCCAGCAACAGACATTGCTTCTCTTCAACCTCTAGCCCTTTACAGGTCTCTCCCATCTTCCTGGAGGACTCACCTCAGTAGGGGAAACTTCTCTGCCCTGTCTTATGGTATAGCACATATCACAACTTTGATTTATGAAATTGTGTGATTGGTTGATTAATATCTGCTCTTTAATGAGTGATGTGATAAGACCAGATCATAAACTCCAGGAAAACTCATGTCAGTTGTGTCTACTTATAATTTCCCTGTATGTGATATAATGCTTAGGGACTCTATGCATATATGAATAAATAAATATTCATGAAAGGAAAGTAGAGAATAGTAGATATGAGATCTATTTTTGGCATCAGGTAGACTGGAATTCCATTCTTGTCCTCCTTGGTCTTTATTTGTGTAACCTTGGTCTGGTTGTATAATGATTCATAGATTCAGTTTACAAAACAGCTAATAATGTGACACATAAAGATTACATAATGTCTCAATAAAATTATTGACAAGAATGTTATGCCATTATGATCTTATTTAGTGCTGCGGTAATATTACATTAATCAACATTCTAATTTCCCTTAATGGCAATTTATGGCAGGCTAGCTAAGTGAATAGTTAGTATGATGGTAAAAATGCACTTTTTTATTGTTGAGTATTTTATTAAAGATCTTGAGAGCTATGAGAGATCAAGAGTTGAACATTATTTTCGGCTCCCATTTCTTTAGTTGTCTACACTATAAAATTTTGTATTTTGTCTACTTTTCCCCATTGTCTATGCTATGAAATGTTGGATTCTGTCTACTATGTCTACTATGTGTCTTTCTTTTAGCTGGCTCTGTTTCATCATTGAAGTGTCTCCACATTGTCTTCTTTTCAGCATGTAAGCACTTGGGACATTATATGTGGTGATATAACAAGCATTCAGTGGAAAGTCAGTATTAAAAGACAAAAACAATGATAAAATGTCAGCCTTCTCACAATGCAATTCCCTAAAATGGCTAATAAACAAATATCTTTAATAAAAATGCATTTATTTTGCAGTTGCACCTTTTTTTAAATTAAGAAAAATGTAGAAAAGATTTGTAAGAGATAATAGTTCTTTAATCAGTACATTCTCAGAATCTCAGGGATGCTAACCTCAGTATATAAAATATGAATTTTCTTTTCTCAGAGTACATCTACATGAATAGTTTCTGTGCTGAATCCATCAACCGATGACCCCTTAGTATGTTAGTCAGCCTGTTTCTAGACTGTGCCAGACACTATGAAAAGCATACAAGTCATGTAGTCCCTGTACATAAAAAAGCTATTACCAAGTTGAGGAAATAAAATTCCCATATGGATGAAAAAGAGAGCCATGAAGTAGATAAAACCTAAAATTTTATAGCATAAGACAGCTAGAGAAGAGAGTCTCAATGAGTCTTTAGCTGAGCTTCAGTAAGAAAGGTAGTTTTTGCCCTGGTTGGCATAGCTCAGTGGATTGAGTGCCAGCTGCAAACCAAAGTGTCGCAGGTTCGGTTCCCAGTCAGGGTACATGCCTGGGTTGCAGGCCATGACCCCCAGCAACCGCACATTGACATTTTTCTCTCTCTCTCTTTCTCCTCCACTCCCTCTCTAAAAGTAAATAAATAAAATCTTAAAAAAAAAAGAAAGGTAGTTTTCCTTGGGTAGCTAAAGATAATCCATTCCCTTCTGATTTCCCAGGTACTTTCTCTTCACTTCCTCCCCTGGGTTCTCCACTTTGTACCACTGCTTATTATCCTTTATTATGCCTGATCCCTTTGTCTTTCTAGTATTCTTCTGCATTGTCCCTGGACTCCTCCTGTTGCATTATCCCAAGGCCACAGTGACCTGTAGCAAGACATGCATAGTGATGTTGGTGTGAGGAAGAAAAGACAAGCTCAGATGGAAAAACTCTCTCCCTTGATAGGACTTACTTAAAATTCACACTAAACCCATTCTCCAGTATGGATCTATACTAGGAGTCAGCAAATTTTTTTCTGTAAACTCTAAATAGATATTTTTGCTTTTGTTTGGACATAACTATTTAATGTTGCCATTTAGCACAAAAGCAAATATAGACAACGCCTTAACATATGGATGTATCTGTCACCCAATCAAACCTAAATTACAAACAGGCAGCAGCCCAAAATTTGGCCTATAGGCTATGGTTTGCTGAGGCTTATTATATACCATCCATTTTCTAGATCAATGCTAGTTCCCAGAAACAAAGGAAAGTGAGATGAGAAGCATATTTGGTACATTTTGTTCCATCACTCTTCTTTTCTTCTCTCCTCTGCTTGCCCCAGCACCATCTACACAGAAGTTAGAGGATATGTAGGGAGAGAGAAGGAATTGATGGGAGGGGTAGATGAACTCTGCCTATTTTTTTCTTCACACCTTGCTTCTACTTTCAAGAACCTTTATCACACACTACCCTCCAACTCACACACTACCCCTCCAAATGTCTTGTACAAAATTCTCCTTGACCCTTCAACTCAATATTAACTTTTCACTATGCCTCTAACAAATGCTTTCACTCACCCCCACTCCCCCAAACCCCTCTTCTCCTACCTCAGCAGGGCAGCACCAGTAACTAACCCAGCAGGACATCTGGTAAAGACCTATGCTCCTGGCATTCCAAGGTTCTTTTGGAGCCCATTTTTCCCATATAGATTTTGTTATGGAAGATATATAGTTAGAATTGGGTTAAGTAGATCTCCATAATATTCTCCCAGGACTGTTTATTTCTAGGGGAAAGTAAGGTCATTAGTTGGAGGTTCAAATTGAGTTAATCTTAATATAATGAATTTTTAGAATACAAGCATTCATAAATTAGAAATTACCCCTTCATCCTACTCAAGCCTAGAATTGCCTAGTGTTGGGACTTTTTGAGTGCTCACAGATAAGGTAACGAAAGCACTGACCATTAGTAATAGGTGGCCAAGGAAGGACTGTGTCCACATGGTCTTTAAGCACTGTCTGATCTTTATCCTCCGGCTGTTTCCATGAAGGGTCAGATTAGCAACTGGTGCATCAATTCTCGTTTCTTTTGTCTTAACCTTTCTTTTATTCCCCTCTCTTGGGGAGAGTTTTTCCTTGTCCACATTGAATTTTCTTGCCAAAGCTAATAGCCCATGCTTACAACCTCTAAATAAATCAGCATCAGTTTCTTGCAAGTTTGAAATGTTTACTTTCTTTTCTTCTTTAGTTTGTAGTAATTTATTTCTACTGATTTATGTACTTACATATTTTCTTATAGCTTCATTGTGGTTGAGATATATTGCATGAGTGAACCATTAATGAATATTATGCAATAACCTTAATTTTAAAAGAATACATATGCTTACTAATGAGAAAAATATAAATGAAGTACAAGTGTTGTATTCTTGAGACAATAGAAGGAAATTCTCGATTATCAATGCTGAAGAATCGGGATCAGTTGATCATGAGGATTAGATCATCAAAAATATTCAAGGTCAGTTTAAATATTTGGGGCCTATTTGTAGTTTAATATTTAAATCTGATGCCAAGAAAATTTAAATACCTGTCAAGGCTGCAACGTAAAGAACTAAAGCAGGAAAAGCTTATAAGCAAGATACCTTCTCCCCAACTTCTACTTTACTGTGTTTGGAAGCTGTGCTGGAATTAAATGATGACATCTGTTTTACTCCACTTTAACATACAATTTTAGTTTTCATTCCTTCAAGTCTTAATTTAGCGGGGCAGGATTCTGCAATGTCCATGTGACAGGCAAGGACCTACACTGTGCATGAGAAAATGCAGAGATAGTATTGGGGAACTCCTTCCCTTCCATCTCCACCTCCAGAATGGGTTACAAAATCAAAACATGTATAAAACTGTCAGTGTGATCAATTGCAGTAACAGCACATCTTTACATGGTTCTCTGTACTGAGAACATGAAGGGCTGCAATCAGATATACCAGAGGATAGGCAACTCAGTTCTAAAGCCTGTTTTTAGACAGATCACACAACCATTTGTGTCAAACTTGAGCTACTTGAACTTTTTAGGGAACTGTTCACTGAAGTCTAACATATATAAAAGTTCCTCATTTTTATGCCTTTAAAAATAACCATCTAGTTTGTTTCATAAAATGAAGCATCCGTGTAGTCACACCTAATCCTCCTCCACCAAAAGTTTTGATTCTTTATATTTAATTTCTATTTAAGATCATTTTTGACCTACAAACAAATTGTAAAATAATACACTGATTATTTGCATGCCAGTTTTCCCTGTTAACATCTTGTATGAAAATAGTAAAACAATTATTACCTAAATCAGGAAAGCATAATTGACATAATACTATTAACAATCTTCAGACTTTATTCAAATTGCACCATTGTCTCATGAATTTTTACTTTTTGTTTTGTTTTGATTTACCTATCTGAGGGTCCATTCATGATGACATACTGTGTTTAGTTGTCATATATCCTTCATTTCCCTCAATCTGGGACAGTACTTCCATTCTTATCTTTCATGACCCTGACAATTGTGATCACTTGTCATTTATTTTATATCATGTTTCTCAGGTTGGGCTTGTCTGACATTTTTCTCTTCTTTAGGTTGGGGTTAGATATTTTTGGCAAAAAAAAAAAAGTGTCAGATCAGGAGTTATGTAACATTGAGGTGTCTTATTATAGCTTGATTCTGATCACTTTGTTAATGTGCTATCTGGCAGGTTTCTCTGCTGCAAAGCAGCTATTTTTCTCTTGTAATTAATAAATATTTTTGTGGAAAGTTACTTTGAGACTATCCAAATATCCTGTTTACCATTACTCTTTTGCCTGTTAATTTTAAAAACGATCAGTAACTCTCATCAGCAAAATTTATAAATGAATATTTGTTGAGTGGTGATTTTCTGTCATTCTTACTATGTTTATTCACATGAGTACTATGAGCAGGAAGGATTATTTCACCTCCTTCATCAATTTATTTATTTAATTATTTATGCCAATATGGACCCATGGGTAGTTATTATATCCAATGAATTATAATCCACTACTATCATTATTGCATAGCTCTAATTTTCCAAATTTGGCCATTGGGAGCTCATTAAGGTTGGCTCCATATTTTAACATTTTTTAAAGATGAAAAAATGCATTCTTATGGATGCACTTCTGGTTATTTAATACTATATAACAAACTCAAAAATTAGTGCCTTCAAAAACAATTATATTATTAGTTCTCAAGCTTCTGGGGATTGGCCATCTGAGTTGCCTGTTTTTCATTTGAGATCCCTTAAATGGTTTCAGTTAAAACAGCCACTAAGGGCCCTGGCTAGCGTAGCTCAGTGGATTGAGCACGGCTGCAAACCAAAGTGTCACAGGTTCGATTCCCAGCCAGGGTACATGCCTGGGTTGCAGGCCGTGATCCCCAGCAACTGCACATTGATGTTTCTCTCTCTCTCTTTCTCCCTCCCTTCCCTCTCTAAAAATAAATAAATAAAATCTTTAAAAAAAAAAAAAAAACAGCCACTAAGACTGCGGAAGGCTTGGTTACTTGAAGTCCAGCCAAGAACAGAAGGAACAGGAGGGGGCCAGTCAAGAATGTATTTTTCTGTATAGTCCCTCCAAATGGCTGGTGAGGCTTAGTCACATTATTGCACTCTCAAAGTAGTTGGACGTTTCCCATGGTAAGTGGCTTCTCCCAGAGCAAGTCTTTCAAGTGACCCAAGAGGAAGCTACCAGGCTCCTAGTGACCTAGCCTCAGAAGTCATACATCATTATTTCTGCCAAATTCTATTGATCAAAGCAGTTACAGGCCAGGGCTTTTGAGGTTGAGGAGTGGGAGGGCTGGCCTACTCTTAATGGGGGATGACAGCACACAAGGAAGGGAAGAAACTAATGATGGCATCTTGGAGACAAACTGCCATACACACCTGGTATTAAAGTAGTTGAATTTTAATGCCACTTCTAAATACATAAAACTTAAAAAATGTTGTTTATTCTTATAGTGTTTATGAATTATAAAGTGATATGAGTTAAATGTAAGAAAAAAACAAAAATCCCATGTTTTTATTTTATTTTAGTTTAGTTTAGTTTGGTTTTTTATTGTATTTTTCCATTTCCATTTAGTCTCCTTATACCCCCTTCCACCCCACAGTCACCCCACTGTTGTCCTTGTCCATGAGTCCTTTTTTCATATGTTTTAAATTAACAATATTGATTTAACATGATAGTCAATGTTACTTCATTGAAACCAAAATTCTACTTAGAATGTGGTACTAAGTACTGTAGATAAGGTTTTTGAAGCCACTTACCATGGGAAACGTCCATCTGACATGCCAAAAACTTATTCTTTAATTACAAAGCCTCTATCTATACTGCAATCATGAAATTATGTGCTCACGGTTAGAGATGTAAGGGAAGAACTACAGAAAATGTAGTAAAACTCATGTCTCTGGAAGCAAATTGGTTGTTAAAGACTTTATTAAAGTCTGGTGGCAACAGACAGTTATCTTTTCCATGATTCTGTGACCAACTGCATGTATGTAGTCTCAAGGTAGCATATATAATATATACAGTCTCCACGCTCAAGGAACTTATCTATTTCTCTGTGACATAAGTAAGTACCTATCTGAACTTTCTCTTAAAAATTGACAAAGGACAAACATTTTTTTTCTGAATAAATACCTTCAAAGACAAATTCAGGACTGACCTCCAGTACTTCTTTCCCAAGAATTGTGTCATCAGTCAGAGTCTTGTGCCATTAGAAATGCAGTCCATCTGCTCAAATAAGCACAACGGTTTCTGTCGGACAGTGAGTATCCTGAGTAGGCAGGAATCACTGGAGCAGGTGTGTTTGTGGTAGACGCAAAAATAACTAGACAAAAGCAGAGGAGCATAAGCTCTTCAATGCTCTACTGAGTGCTATGAGTAAAGAAAAAATAAAAATATCAAGAGAGAATCTTCCTTTCCATATTTGAGAATATGGGAATAAGTGAAGCAGAGAGAAAAGCATAGTGCTGTAAAGATGTGGATTGGGAACTAGTAGTTGTCCTAATTTCTAAATGGAATTTAAAAACAGAAAAAGAAAGAAAGGCTCTCCACTTGTGGTTTGAAATTTTGGGTAAATTTTAAAGTCAGCTATTGTTAATAAATTGGTTTCTCTATGAGAGTAATAAAGGAAAGTGCTCTGAGCCAACTGATTATCAAGATGTGACTCTGCCCATATTTCTCTTGTTAGCTCTCTCCTTGCTCCCTAATTTAACAATGTAGAGAGGCAGCTTGACTTCAGGAACAGAACAGGCTTTACTTTGCACTTAATATTAGACAGACCTGAGATTTTATCCCCATTTCTCTAGTTACTAACCAGTTGATATTTTGCAATTTGCCTAATTCTCTGATACCCTGGTTTTCTTTTTTCTAGAATGAAGGTCTAAAAAACTACATCATAGGATTGTTTTGATACAGAAACTTATTGGAGATATCCATTATATAAAAGATATTGCCAATAGTTAATATCAATACATATATCCAGCACAAGTTTAAATAACTTCCTTTGTTACAGACATTTTATCTTTTTAAAAAATATTTTATTTATTTATTTTTAGAGAGAGGTGGGAAAGAAGGAGATAAACATCCATGTGCTAGAAAACATCAATCGGCTACTTCTCATGATCCCCCAACCAAGAACCTGGCCCATAACCCAAGCATGTACCCTGACTAGGAATAAAACTGTCAACCTTTTGGTTCACAGCATAGTGTCCAACCCACTGGCTACACCAGCCAAGGCCAGACATTTTATCTGGAACTGTGCCCCTACATCCAGAACTTTCCTTTCATCAAATATATACAAATCAAAGATATATTCTCCACATTGTATAATTGAAGGTAATTTAGACTTTACTTAAAACTTTCAAGTTGTAGATAAAATGTATCTTAATACTCATATGCAAGAAATGTAAATGGTTTAAAAGAAATTCAGAACAGATTATCTAATTAGTCAAAGTGTTGGGCGGAGCTGTGTTTCTCAGCCTTGGCACTGTAGGTAATCTGCACAGAGTGACTCTTTGTTGTGCACATCTCCCTAGGGCAATGCACATTGTTTAGCTTCTTCATCTCTAGATACTAAAGGCTACAGTCATTGCAACAACCACAATGCTTCTCATTTTTAACTCTACCTAGAGAAGCACTGTTACCCTTAGTTATGAACCTCTGGACAAGACTATTTCTTTCTTTCTTTGAATACAAGTAGTATGTTTCTTGAAGTTAGGTTGGGCATATACTATAGTATATAACTCCCAAAGATAATCCTTAGAAATGATATCAAAGAAACTTCTGGTCAAGATGGCAGCATAGGGAAACATGGCTAGCTAATTTCCTCACACAACCACATCAAAATTACAACTAAACTACAGAACAATCATCACTCATAAATGTCAGAAATTGAGCAGAATGAAAGTCTGACAACTACAGAATTAAAGAAACCACATCCATCCAGACTGGTAGGAGAGGCAAACACGTGGAAAGGGCTGGTCCCACATCTACATGTGGTCATAAAAATTTGGGAGGGATATCTCAGGAACAAGGAGTCCCAGCCCCACAACACTAGGCCCCGCAGTCCAGGCTTCCAGTGCCAGGAAGATAAGTCCCCATAACTTCTGACTACAAAAACCAGTGGGGATTGAGTTCGTGAAAGAAACTTCTAAAATCTCAAGCAGGTCTCCTTAAAGAGCCTGCACACAGACTTACTAAGATTCATTCTCTCTGAGCTCCAGCACTAGGATGGCAGCTTGAAAGGCACCAGTGGCATATGGGGAGGAACTAAGGTATCTGGCATCAAGGCAAGAGCTTGGGGGCAGTTTTCTCTCAGACAGAAAGGTGGGCCAAAGCAAATATCCTTTTCTCAGCCCTTCCCCCACAGAGCCACAGAACTGGCAGGCTGGTGCCATATCTGAGACTCCCATCAACCTGGCTAACATGGTTAGCCCCACCCTTGAGATTTCCTGAGACTCCATCCCACCCAACTATGGGCCACACTCAAACTATTAACCTGACTTTTCCATAGGAATGGCTGGTCTTGGCTCATGCTTCACAACTTCACAAATCCTATCAAACAAGCAACAGCCTACCTCAGTGAACCCACAGCCACTGTATTTCTTGCTAAATGGCCCCAGACCTGACACTAGCAAGATCCAGTGTAGATTCACAGTTTGGCTTCTCCAGGGAATCTTTAAGCCCAGCAGCAGTAGTAGATATTTTAGACTGCTCTATAGCTCATGCAGGGTGGCCCTGGGAAGAACACAGGTGGGGGCTGACCTTGGCCTGCACCACATGGGGGATCCCAGAGCCTTCACACCTAGTGGACAATACAGACCACATCAAAGCACACCACCCTGCACCTGAACAGCTGATCCTGCACAGAGGACAGAGGTTGGTGGTCAAAGGTCACAGCCAGTCCCTGTAGCTTATTGGCTTGAGTAAATCCCTCCCACTGATCTGCCAACAGCAATAAAGTCTCAACTACAAGAAGAGGGTGTACTCAGCCCACACAAAGGATGTACCTCAGGTACACAGCTTGAGCAGGAGAGGCTGTGCCACTGGGCCCTGCAGGACACCTGCTACATTAGGTCATACTACCAAGACACAGGGTTAAAGCAGCTCTACCTAACACATAGAAATAAACACAGGGAGGCTGTCAAAATGAGGAGACAAGGAAACATGGCTCAGATGAAAGAACAGATCAAAACTCCAGGAAAAGAACTAAATAAAATTGAGACAAATAATCTAACAGATGCAGAGTTCAAAACACTGGTTCTGAGAACAATCAAGGAACTGAGGACCTCAAGAGCACAAAAAAGACCCAGTCAGAAACAAAGGATACACTAT
Source organism: Phyllostomus hastatus (assembly GCF_019186645.2). Classification (NCBI taxonomy): domain Eukaryota; kingdom Metazoa; phylum Chordata; class Mammalia; order Chiroptera; family Phyllostomidae; genus Phyllostomus; species Phyllostomus hastatus. The sequence goes on from NW_025334038.1 coordinate 13,570,891, forward strand.
TTGAAATAAAGAATAATTTACAGGGAAACAACAGTAAAGAGGATAAAGTTGAGAATCACATCAATGATTTGGAAGATAAGGAAGCAAAAAATAATAATCAGAACAATAAAAGAAAAAAGAATAAAAAAAATGAGAACAGTGTAAGCAGCCTGTGGGACAACTTCAAGTAGTCCAACTTTTGCATCATGGAGGTGCCAAAAGGAGAAGAGAAAGACAAGATATTGGAAATATATTTAAAAATGTAATGAAAGAAAGCTTTCCTAATTTGTTGAAGGAAATAGACATACAAGTCCAAGAAGCACAGAGAGTCCCAAACAAGATGGATGCAGAGGCCCATTCCAAGACACATCATAATTAAAATGCCAAAGGTTAAAGATAAAAAGAGACTCTTAAATGCAGCAAGAGAAAAACAGTTAATTACCTACAGGGTGTCCCCATAAGATTGTCAGCTGATTTCTCAAAAGAAACTTTACAGACTAGTAAGGATTAGCAAGAAATATTCAAAGTCATGAAAAGCAGGAACCTACAGCCAAGATGGTTCTACTCAGCAAGGCTTTTGTTTAGAATGAAAGGACAGATAAAGAACTTCCCAGACAAGAAAAGACTAAAGGGGTTCATCGTCACCAAACCATTATTATATGAAATGTTAAAGGGACTTATCTAAGAAAAAGAAGACCAAAACTGTGAATAGTAAAATGGCAATAAATACCTATCCATCAACAGTTGAATCTAAAATGCAAACTAAGCAAACAAGAAGAACAGAGACAGAATCATGGATATGGTGTTTTGTTGGTTGCCAGATGGGAGGCAAGTGTCAGGGAATTGGTGGGGAGGAGAGGGGATTAAGAAGTACAAATAAGTAGTTACAGAATATAGGCAAATATGTAAAGTACAATATAGGAAATGGAACAGCCAAAGAAGTTACATACATGACCCATGGACATGAACAATGGTGTAGGGATGGCCTCAAGGAGTGCAGAATACTGAGTAGAGGGGGGCAAAGATGGACAAATTGGGACAAATGTAATAGTACAATCAATAAAAATATAAAAAGATAAAATTAGAATAAAAAATAAAAAACCAAAAATGATATGTAAGATAATTTAATTAATACATAACTTCATTCTTTTGCAAAGGTCCTTGGTGGACCAGAAATTGCTAACATAAAGGTTTAGCTAGGTGATAGAAACATGATGCTGACCCCAGGGGTCCATGTGTGTGGCTGCAACAAACAAATTCACACGGACTGCAGTAGTTCTGTGGAGAAAAAGGGATGGCTTGGCCACTCTCTGAGTGAGAGAGGGCCCAGACCCCTGCCTGGACAGGCTTTTATTGCTTTTCTGGGCACATTACATCAAGGATGTTCCTCATTTACTATGCACAGGTTCACTTTAGATGGTTACTTTTTACAGATAATGAAGTCGGGGGTGTTGCTAATTACTTCAAAGAAAAAGGATATTTACAAATGCAATGGGAAAAGTGGTTGACCTGGTTACACTCCGTACTTTAGGAAGTAACTTTAAAGATATGCAGTAAACATTCGCTGCCTCAATTCAGGTTGAGGGAGTTTTAGCAAAAAGCAAGTCTCAAAGCAGCCTAGGTACAATGAAGACCCGATTCCCCACAGGAAACCAATCCATGGGATCAGTTCCTGTGTGCCAACTCTCTCCCCTCCAGTTTTCAGAATCCAGGGGCTGGGCTACATTCACCACTGCCATGAAAATAGTTTCCCTATAGAAACAGTGGTTTCAACTACACGTGTTTGGTTTTGAGATGGCCTGTCTTCCTTATGCCTCTTTGAATTCTGACTAAATTGAGAAAGAAGATAATGGGTTAAAATACAGGAAACTAAATATTTTTATGGTAATTAAGAAAGCTGATATTGGAGAATGTGCTTTATTCTGGGGACAAATGAGTTCCAGAATATGAGAGTGAAACAGATTTACCAGCTAGTCATTTCAACACCAGACTGAGACAGGCCTTCCCACATTTGGTATTGTGGTTGCTGCTCTGTAACATTCATTATATGGATGAGCAAGGAAACTTCTTGATTTTTTCAGGGAGACCCACATTTGAATAAGAAAAAAAGCAAGGTGCTAGATTTCTTATGTCCACATTATTGCAGATACCCCAGTCAATTTCCTGCCTTCCAGGGGAGGGACAAGGGAGAAGAAGAGACAATCCAGGAGTGTTCCATCCAGTGGAGCTTCCTTCATGTGCAGGGAACATCACGAGTTGGAAAGAGTCATATTTCTCTACTACATTGGAAGTAACCATTGCAAAAGCAAGCCTGTACCATGTCTCCAAGAAGTTGATAGAAGAAGCAGAAAGAGCATAAGGATGATCTAAGGACAAATGAAAGTGTGGGTAGTTAGTTACCATTTATAGAACAGAAACAGGTTTTCCCTGCTAATCTCCCTATACCAACTCGTGTCAAGCAAGCAGCAGTGATGTGGTAAATGTTATGAAGGAGTCTGACATTTGGTAACTTAATGGAAAAGACAATCTGGTGATACCCAAATGGAATAGGGAGTACCCTGTTCATGGACTGACTTCAGGTTTTCTTTGACTACATATTCAGCCCCCTACCCCTTCTTCTGAAAACAGGTGTTAATGCAAGCCACAGAAGTAACCTCTTGCCTTCCCAACTGCCACCCTTAGATATGTAGTATATACTGATACATCAAATAGTCTAATAGAAAATGTCAACTATAAACAAATACAAATAATAATTATTCATCAAACATTTAAGGAGAGCTTCCATCATCAAAGCAAGGGAGAAAAAACTCAATGACTGAAAGAACCTACTGTGAAAAGGAGTTAACTGAGGAAGCACACTGGGAATAAGGCAGATCTGGATACTGCTTTTCTGCTTCAACATTCTGGCTACACAGAAAAACTGGAACAAGATCTTCAGAGAACTAAGGGAAAATGACTTGCCACCTAGAATTTTATGCCAAACCCACACTGTTCTACCCATGTGTGGGGAAAAAAGAAAACTTAAATCAGGCATACAGAAATATAGAATACTTTTTAGACATAGACCTTTCTAAAATAATTGAAAGATACACCACAGAAATAAGAAAAATAATTTAGAAAAATAATGTGATTTTTAAGAATCAAAGCTACTTAAGGATATCCTCAATCAAAATAAGACCTATTTTTTTTTAAAAGAGAGAGAAAAAATGGGAAAAAAAGAGTAGGAGAGAGAAAGTGAGTATGGGATCTAAGAGACAGTGACTGTGAGCAAGAAGAGTAATTAAAGAAAAGCAGATAAAAAACAGCAGCACATTAGGCCTAGAGAACAGTTAACCTGGAGGAAGGAGACGACATGTGGATTCAACAGACTAGAAAGTTTATAAGATTAGGAAAGAAATTATTCCGATGCGAGCAATTCAGCAGATACTAAATAAATAAATAAATGACAAAAGAGTAAGAAACAGTATAAGAAATCTAAACAACATGTAGTGTGTATGTATATAAGTGTATATATGTACACACACATGTATATTTTAATTTAGTGAGCACCTGCACCCCTCCACCTTGCTGAGGTGTCCTGGGTTTCTTGGTGTGGTGGGGGATTAGATGCAGAACTTGTCTCTCATTTCTGTGTAGGGCTAGGGTGCCATCAGCTACTTCTCAAGTCTTTCTTTCCAGTTTATTTTTCTTTCGAGAACCTTTTTTATTGTGGTAAAGAACATAAAATTAACTATTTAAACCATTTTCAGTGTATCATATAGAATTCTTAACTATGTGTACCTTATTGTGCAACAGATCTCTAGACATTTTCATCTTGCCAATCTGAAATGCTATACTCATTGAAAACAACCCCCTCACCCCCTTCCCCTCAGCTCTTGGCAACCACTGTTCTACCTTCTATTTTGAAGAGTTTGACTACTTTAGATATATTGTATAAGTGGAATCCCATAGTTTTTGTCTTTTAATTACTGACTTATTTCACCTAGCATAATGTCCTCAAGGTTTACTATGTTGTAGCATGAGACAGGATTTTATGTTTCATCATGTATATACACTACATTTTGTTTATCCATTCATTTGTTGGTGAATATTTAGGTTATTTCAACATCTTGGCTATTGTAAATGATGCTGTATGGAACATAGGTGTGCAAATATTGCTTTGAAATCCTGTTTTCAATTATTTTAGATATATATCCACAATTTGGATTGCTGGATCATATTTAATTTTCTAACAAAACCCCATGGCAGCTGCACTATTTTACATTCCCACAAACAATGCACAAGTATCCCAATTTCTCACCAACATTTTCAGTTCTCTAGTTTTTGTTTGTTGGGTATTTTTTTATAGTGGCCATCCTAATGGTTGTAAGATGTTATCTCATTATGGTTTTGATTTGTATTTCCATGATCCCTAGTGACATTGAAGATTTTTGGTCATTTGAATATCTTAAGATAAATGTCTATTCAAGTTCCTTGTCCATTTTTAATCTAGTTATTTGTTGTTGAGTTGTAGGGGCTTTATTTAAAAAAGAAAACATAACATTACTAGAGGGAATCTAGATCAGTTTCACAGTAGCTGCACTTAAATTGGACCATTAATCATTTTATTTGTGTTAATTCAACAATGTGGAAAAGTCTGTATGGAGGCATTGGATCCATCTTAAAAGCTCTCATGTGAAGAAAGATATTGTGAGAAACAAAGTGCAAAATTTCATGGATATCCAATTTCACTTGAAACTCAACCAAAGACAGGATTAAAATGTCAATGGTAGACTATCTGGATGCAGGTTATACAAGGTAGTGTCAAAAGCCGTTCATGATTTAGTAACTAAAAAGCAATTGTTTGCTACTGAATGCCTACTGACAGGATCCATAACTTTAGGGCCTAGTGTTCAGACTCATGATTCTCTTGTGTTTTCTCTAGTTTCTTACTTTCTGGCTGCTGTTAATCATATGTCCTTGATATGCAATGTTCTATCTATTTTGTTAGACTTCTATCATTTTAAACAGTTACAGATTATGTCTCCATGGAGTTGCTAGAAATGTCCTTATGTTGCTCCAGCCTGTACTTTATAAAATAAACAAATGAGTAATTCAAGTTTTGTGGTGAGTCTGTGTGTCACATAAGGGTTCAGTCAATAAGTTTTGAGTTCTCTGCCAATGCACGTTAAATCAAAGTGTCTATATGAAACAGTGGTAGTATTTCACGAGCTGTATAGAAGGAACAGTTCATTATCCTGTTCCTAACAACTCCATTTTCTTTACCTGTTGAGTTTTGGGAGCTGGGAAAGTACAAAAGTTTACTTTATTTTTAATTGAGATATAATTGACATATAACATTATATTAGTTTCAGTTATACAATATAATGATTCAATATTTGCATACTCTGAGAAATGATCACCACAGTAAGTCTGATTACCATTGCCACCATATAGAGTTACTTTTATTGTGATGACAATTTTAAAAATTTACTCTCTTATCAAGTTTCAGTTATACATACAATATCACTAACTATAGATACTATGCTGTACATTACATTCCCATGACTAACTTATTTTATAACTGGAAGTTTATACCTCTTAACTCCATCATCTATTTCATGTATCACTTAATCCCCTCCCCAGTGACAACCACCAGCCTGTTCTGTTCTGTTTTGTTTGTTCATTTACTTTGTTTTTTAGATACCATATATAAGTACATCATGTACCATTTGTCTTCCCCTTTTGACTTGTTTCTCTTAGTGTAACCTTCAAGGGCCATCTGTGTTGCACATGGCAAGATTTTATTTTTTTTAATGGTGTAGTAGTCTACTGTATATACACATCACATTTTCTTTGTCAGTCCATCCATTGATGGATATTTAGGTTGATTCCACATCATAGCTACTTTAAATAATGCCACAATGCACAAAATAATGTATATATCTTTTCAAATTGGTGTTTTCATTTTCTACAGATAAATATCCAGAATTGGAATCTCTGGATCATATGGTAGTTCTATTTATAGGAAACTTCATACTGTTTTTCATAGTGGCTGCACCAATTTACACTTTTTTCCAATAGTGCACAAGGGTTTTTTTCTCCATATCTACCCCAACACTTATTTGTTTTTATGATAATAACCATTCTAATTGGTGTAAGGTGATACCTTATTGTGCTTTTGATTTCCATTTTCTTGATGGTTAGCGACATTGAGTATTTTTTCATGTGCCATTAGCTCACTGTATGTTTTCTTTGAAAAAAAATGTCTATTCACATCTTCTGTCCATTTTTAAGACTGTCTGTTTTTTTTCTTTTTGTTATTGAGTTATATAAGTTCTTTACATATTTACATTTAGTCCTTATTGAATATGTTATTTGGAAATACTTTCCCCCATTAAACAGGTTGCCTTTTCCTCTTGATGGCTTCCTTTGCTTTGAAGTAATTTCACTTGTTTAGTTTTGCTTTCATTGTGTTGGCTTTTGGAGTCAGATCTGAAATATCATTCCCATGGCTAATGGTATAGAGCTTACTGTCCATGTTTTCTTCTAGGAGTTTTATGGTTTCAGGTCTTATGTCCAGGCCTTTAATTTATTTTTCAGTTAAATTTTTTGTATGGTAAAAATAATAGTCTAGTTTCATTCTTTTTCATGTGGCTGTCCAGTTTTTTAAAATGCTGTGTATTGAAATGGCTATTTTTCCCCTTGTATATTCTTGCCTCCTTTGTCAGAAATTAATTGAGTATATATGTGTGGCTTTATTTCTGGGTTCTCTAGTCTATTCTATTGATCTGTGTCTGTCTGTTTTTATGCCAGTATTATGCTGTTTTGATTACTATAGTTTTGTAATATAGTTTGAAATCAGGGAGAGTGATACTTCCAGGTTTGTTCTTTATCAAGATTGCTTTGGCTACTCAGGGTCTTTTGTGATTTTATACAAACATAAAAATTATTTGTTCTATTTCTGTAAAAAATATTATTGGAATTTTGATAGAAATTGCATTGAATCTGTAAATTGCTTTGGGTGTCATGGACATTTTAACAATATTAACCTTTCCAATGCATGAGCATGGAATATATTTCCATTTATTTGTTCATTTTTAAATTTTTTTTCATAGGCCTTATCGTTTTCAGTGTACATATCTTTCACTTCCTTAGTTAAATGTATTCCTAGTTACTTTATTCTTTTTGATGCCATTGTAAATGGGATTGTTTTCTTATTTTACTTTTCTGATAGTCTGTTTTTAGTGTATATGAATGCAACAGTTTTTTCTAAATATATGGATTTTGTACCCTGGAACACTACTGAATTTGTTTATTAATTCTCACAGTCTTTTGTGGATCCATATGGTTTTTTATGTGTAAAATCATGTGTCCACCAACAGTGACAGTTTTATTTCTTCCTTTCCAATTTGGACACCTTGTATTTTGTTTTATTGTCTGATTGCTCTGGCTAGGCCTTCCAAAACTATGTTGAATAAAAGTGTAGAATGGGTATCCTTGTTTTTTTTCCCCTGATCTTAGAGAAAAAGCTTTCAACTACCAAAGTTTAACTTAAGAACAGTCAAAGTTAAGACACTGGAATCTAAGTGCTGCATTTTCCATTGCTATTTTCTTGAAACTTTAGTAATTTGTGAATATGGATAACATACTGCTGGCTACAATATGCAGTTTTTTTTTTACTTACTTGGGGTTTTAAAACGTGATAATAATAAAACCTGAAAGTTTAAAAAATCAATATTATAAAGTAATGATGAAATAATATGTCTCTGGCCATCTACAATGGTGATTTTCTGAAAGTGAATGCACGTGTGGGTGCCTGTATGTGTATGTCTTTCCACAGACTAGAATAAATTTTGATAAGGAAGATGATGCATTTTGTCCTATAGCAAAACCCTTTGTTTGACTGTATGATCAAAATGGAAAATGGCTTCAGAAGCATTCATTCAAATTTTTTACCTTGGGAAATCATATGGAAGCAACCATCAGAATCTTCTAATCAAATTAAATCATGTTCCCTATGGAGATATTATCTGTGATTTTTAACATTCTTTTTTCCAAGATTGTCACATCTTTATGCAACAAGATATTTATGAAAAAGAATATTATTAATTTGTGGTGCTGATTGCATTTCATCTGAGCTGATTAAAGTCAGCTGGGGCATGATACCCCAATGGCATTTATAAGACTCAGGCCTGGCATGTGCAAAGTTCATAAAAATCCTTAGAAATTTGTTAAGTAATGTGCCAGGTGATAGCTATAGATTTATATTTTAGAAAGTCTATCTTTAATTCATGAACCTTTCAATTGCCTTAAAAACTTGTGCCAGAAGGGCAAAACTGTCTGACCCACTTAAAGTTATTGCAAACTCTGCTTCTAGTTACAGTTTCAAAGTAGGCTATTGATATTACCCACTGTGTTCAACATTTTACTGAGACCATTTTTCTTTGAGTCTTGGATACTCAAGTAGTTACTTGTGATAGTTATTTCAAATTTCTATTCTGTCATTTCTAAAATGAGCCTATATTTTATCATAATCTTGCATAATGATTAGCCAATAAGAACTTTAATATGTAGAGTCATAACATCAAAAGAACTACAAGAAATTAAGAGGGATAAATGTCTTTTTAAGGTTCATCTTATCTACTAAATCCCAGATACTCATAACATATGCTAATTGTTCATTATAATTTTCTATGCTGAGTTTCTCATACTTCTACTATGGAATACACATGTAACAGAAAATGTTACTTAAATATTAGCTGTTTTTCATTAATTTATTTTTAAAAGAAGTACTGTTTGATAACCTGTTATGTGCCAAGGTACTAAGGATAGTATAGAGAACAAGGTGTATGCAATGCTACCCTTGTGGATCTTTTGACTTAATTGGTGATAATGTACTAAATAAGTATTTATAAAGATAATCAATTATTATTCAATACGTCTTACAAAGGAAACTTTCAGAGTAAATGATTGAATGTTATAAAGCTGAGGAATCCTGGAGAGTTTTCCTCAGTAAATATATAAGCCAATACTGGATAACAAGGAGGTAGGCCATTTCCAAATTTGTAAGACTATTTCTGAATGTAAGGAAGTTGTTCAGTGCATTGAAATAATTGAAATTGAAATATTATGACTAAAGTGTAGCTAGCAATGGTGAGAATTAGAGAGTGGGTTACAGTAAAGCTATATCAGTGGAGGGAAGGTAGAATCACAAAGGAGCATGTAAGCCATACTAACATATTGAGACTCTATGAAGAAAGACTTTGCAGCATGTTAGGTTGGGCAGTGGCATGATTAGATTTATATTTTTTTAATGATTACTTGGGCAGCAGTGGAGAATGACTAGGGTGAGGAGAGGAGGGAGACTGGATTAAAGGAAATCAGGTAAGAGGCTGTTTTGGTAGTTTAATGAAGACATGTTAATAGCTTTGATTATCAAGATGTCAGTAGAGATAGAAAGAAAAGCATGTGCTGAAGAGATAGTTAAAAGTAGAATACCTAAGATTAGTTGGATATGGAAGTAAACAAGAGAGGCTATCCAGGATAGGACTCAGGTTTCTGGATTGGGTAGACAGCAAAAATGGCGATGCCACTAATGAGTCAGGCATGAGAGTGGAGCAGGATGCAGAGAAGAGCACTAATAGAATTTTGGGCATATCAAATTTGAAAAGCCTGAAAAAAGCCTAGGGGAGATATCTAGTAGACAACTAGAGCTAAATGGACAAATCCGAGTTGCAGGTTCAAGCCTGGTGATCATTGATATCACCATTGGAAATTGAATCAGTGGGATTAGATCAGCAATACTTACGTAAGAGAGAGGGAGAGTGTCAAGTGGGAAGAGATAAAAGCATAAGGCTTAGCTCTGAGGCACTCTAACATTTAAAGATCAATGGGTTGAGTGCTGGCCTGTAAACCAAATGGTCGCTGGTTCAATTCCCAGTCAGGGCACATGCCTGTATTGTGGGCTAGGTCCCCAGTAGGGGGTGCCTGAGAGACAATCACACATTGATATTTCTCTATCTCTCTTTCTCTCACCTTTCCCCTCTCTCTAAACATAAATAAATAAAATGTTAAAAAAAATAAAGTTCAAGTGGCAGAACATGGTATGAGTTTTAGGTATCATTTAATAAGTTATATAAGGAATTAGCAAGATGTGCTTAACTTTGAATTTTAAAATTATACATTTGACATATTGTTCTTATCACCATCCAGTGAGGTACTGTATTTTCAGCAGGACACTACAATATTTTTGAGACTTCAACCAAGTCCTGGTCTCTAAAACTTCAATCTATTTATTGGCAAAATTAAAGACTTTCCAACTATCTGTGCACAAGCAGAATAAGTTATCAATTTAGTAGATATTTCTCCTATGGATGATTTCCAACTAAAGAGAAAACAAGAGTTTGAATAGAAGGAGGCACCAGGTGAGTGAGTCTTGGTAGGGTTTAGGAAAGAGATAAAATGCAGAAGGTTGACAGTATGGGACTTTTGTAACATGAGATGTAGCTATGAGAACTAGGAGATGGAAAAGCATGTTGTCAAATTCAAGTTTTATTTAAGGATGGCCTTTTAATATTATTGATATTTTAATACTGGTTAAAAGCAGAAAGCACTAAATTGTTACATTATTTATTCTATCCCTATAGCAACGCTTTGCCTAAAAAAGGACAAAGAAAGGAGAGAAAATAAAAGAGATCCACTTCACATAATTATAAAGGAAAGATTGAGTTCTGAATACTAATTGTATAGACACAATAGAGATTTAGCTCTCCTTTACTTTTCTCATCTGCCTACATGAGGCAAATGCAAATGGAAGTCATTAGGGAAATGGTTTGTGTGGATGAACCATGATTGCTTCTGAAAGTCCACATGCTTGAGTTTACTTCTTTTTAAGAAAGGCCAAAAACTTGTTTTTCTTCTTACTCAAGAACAGTTTGATTTTGGTGGGCCTTCAGGAACTTAAGCTGGCTCATGGGTTGAGTAACTTAATCTCAGTTGTAGAGACTCTAACCAGTCTTGTTTTTAAAGTTATTGCCTCATGATTTGTGGGGTTTACCTAGAGGGGCTTACAAGATTCCTTCCATGATTGCACCCATCTTGAAGCAAGTGTCCATCAGTGGTTCCTGACATGTAAATTGTTGAGATGTGTTGTGACTCCTTGACACTCTGCCCACAACTCATGGACCACTATCAGCACTCCAACTTATGCACAAGTAGAACTGTGTTTCCCCCACTACAGTTAAGATTAAGCTCTTGTGCAAATGTTTTAAAATGTTCAGAGGCATAAAAGTGTTCAGAGAAAAATAAAGTCCTACATTTAAAATAAATTTCTTTAATGTCTAAGCAGAAATAAACAGATTTTTCTCTTTTTTTTTCACTTGAACATTTTAGAGCCTCCCTAATATAAATATGTATTGTGAGTTTCTAACAGGTAGAATTGCTATGCATTTTCCTTAACTTTTTTCGATAGTAGAATAATGTCTGCCTAATATCATCTAGAGGCTGTTTCCCCTTAGAATAAAGTAAAAATGCTGAGTTAGCCAAAAAGAGATGGAGCACCTATTATTAATAGGTCTAGTTCTGGATTTCTGCTCAGCTGAGATGACTAATTGCCTAGTAAGTTTTTCATTGTTGGAAAGACAGAAAGGCGATGCTAGAAAGAAACCAGGAAAGTGGAAATGTGGATAGTAAGAAAAATAGAAAGAATATGAGCAATGAGTATGGTGGAATGCTAACTTATGGGGAAACGGACAACCTCATCTGAAAGTTTAGGAAGATGTGTCCATGGCTGGAGGTACTGTTAGACCATTTCTGCTGCTGTCAGCCTCTTAGCGATGATGAACCTTTGATCTATTTCTCCCAAAGCCTAGGTGTACAGCTATGTACAGTGGTCCTTGTACTCTAGCTTCCTGTGTATCCTTCACTGGTCTGGCCAAACCACGATCCTGTTCCTTGCAAGTTGGAATGTCTTCTAAGCAGGAGTAGACTCTGTTTCCTATCCTGGATGATGGCATAGATTTGCCTAAAAGAATCATTCTTCTAGATCTCCTAGAGCCCATTGTAAATTAGATAGTTAATTTTCATGCCTGGATTTCTTTTAGATACTTTAGCAGTGCAAATTCACCTAGATTTATTCTTTTTTGTTTTATAGATAAAAGCTTATAAATAAATACATATGAACAAAACAATCATATACCTATTTCTGCCAGATATAATAGAAGCTTCAACCACATAAAAACTTTCCTTCAAACTGAATCCTTATTTTACATAATTTAGGGGATACCATCTGTGGTTGAAAAAGGGGTATATTTTTTAAAAACTAGTAGGCCATAGCTATAAAACAAAAATACAATATTTTCAAATCAATTCTGTGTCACTTTTTATTAGAGAAAGGCAATTTTACAGCCATATGATCTGCTTTTCCAGTCTCTCAACTGGGTCTGATGTCTGATACTCTTCTTCTGTCTCAACTAATTCTGTTTGTAACAGCAGCTGGCCCTGGATGCAGAACTAGTTCTTCTCTCCCCTCTGCTTCCAGACAACTGTGTGCATATCTCTACTGAAAGATATTATTACATTGTTATTATAGTTATTTCTTTATATATTTGTCTTTCCTCTGAGATTATGAGCTTCTCAAAGGCTATAGTAGTATCTATTTGCTTTCGCATTCCCATGGCCTCATAGATCTCAGATGTCAAATGCATGAATATAATTATTGCAGTCAGAAAAAATCTCTTTACTCTTGATATTCTTATAAATGTGTAATGCATAACTCTTTACCTTTTAAACTTCCCTCTTCTTTAACCTGCTTTTCTAAAAAAGATTTTATCTAGTTTTAGAGAGGGGAAGGGAGGGAGAAAGAAAAATATCAATCTGTCACCTCTCACATACCCCTATCCAGGGACCTGACCCACAGCCCAGGCATATGACCTGACCAAGAATCCAATCAGTGAACTTTTGGTTTTAAGAACATTGTCCAACCCAACTAGTTAGGGATATTAGTTTCTCTTTTAAGAGAAAAGTAAACTGATTAAATTCCCTATAGGTAAAATGTTGGTAAGGGCCAATAACTTATAATCATATTCATAGCTTTACCACTGAATGAATTTTACTTTAATACTCATGCATTCAAACCCTCTGGTAAGTGATATAAAAAAACATATTATTACATTTAGTTTCTTTCTGTTATAGATGTCTAGGAAAATAACTTTATAATTTTTCCTTTTAAATAAAAAAGGATACAACTGGCAATAGGAAATAGACACAATTTAAGAGTTTTGCCTACAGGTTTTATCATGACTTGTGACAGTCATTTAGCAATTGCCTTTATGGCTATATTTTATATTATGAAATCTGTGGTAATGTTGCATTTTGTAGTTATGAAATTTAGAATTAAAAAGGGACTACTTTTGTTCAAAAATAGCTCATAAACTCAATCCTGTTTTGAATAAAGTTCAAATTTCAGGTCCCTCTAGGTATATAAACAGCCATATTTTTCTGTGCCTTGACCATCTAATCAAAAGGGAATTATTCTGAATGCATTTTTATCTTGCCTAAAATTAATAGTAAAGCTTTCAACAGATGTTATGAGAGATTGGAAACTGTTAAATAAAAAGAACATCCTGAACAACCAATGGAGCAAAAAAGAAATTAAAGGGGAAGAAAGTTTCTTGAGACAAAAAAAGAAAAAGAAAAGGAAACACAACCTACCAGAACCTGTGGTATGCAGCAGAGGCCATTCTAAGAGAGAGGTTTATAGCAATAAAAACTTACAGTAAGAAGCAAGAATGATTCCAAATAAATAATCTAACTCCACATCTTAAGGAACTAAATAAAGAAGAACAAATTAAGCCCACAGTTAGCAGAAGAAAATAGGAAACATTACAGCAGACATAAATGAAACAGAGAACAGAAAAATGATGAGAAAAGATTAACCAAATTAAGAGTTGGTTCTTTGTAAAGATAAACATAATAGACAAACCCTTAGCCAGACTACCCAAGGAAAAAGATAAAGGACTGAAATCACCAAAGTATAAATGAAAAAGGAAACTTTACAAAAGATACCACAGAAATTCAAATAATTATAAGAGGCTACTATAAACAATTCACACACAAAAAAACAAAGTGGACAATCTAGAAGAAATGGAAACATTTTTAGAAATGTACTATTTATCAAGACTGAATTGGAAGGTGTAGAAAATCTAAATGGACCAATTACAATAAGGGAATTGAATCAATAAACAAAAATCTTCCGCAAAGAAAAGCACAGGTCCAGCTGACTTCACTGTTGTACTTTATCAATCATTTGAAGAAAAATTAATACCAATCCTTCTCAAATTCTTCCAAAAAATGAAGAGGAAAGATTTCCATACTCATTTCATGAGGCCAGCATTATCCTGATACCAAACCAAAAAGAACTCCACTAGAAAAGAATACTACAGGCCAATGTCTCTGATGAATATAGCTGCAAAACAAATACTCAACAAAATACTAGTAAACCAAATTCAGCAGCACATTAAAAGGATCATTCAACATGATCAAGTGAGATGTATCCTTTGGATTCAAGCATACCAATATCAATGTGATACATAATATCAATAAAATAAAATAAAGCATATAATCATTTCAATAGATAGAGAAAAAGTATTTGGAAAAGTTAAACATCCATTCATGATAAAAACCCAACAAATTAGGTATAGGAGAACATACCTCACCGTAATAAAGGCCATATATAACAAGCCCACAGTTACCATTGTACTCAATGGTAAAAAATTGAAAGCTTTTTCTTTAAGATCAGGAGCAAGACATAGGTTCCCACTGTCATGACTCCTAGGCAGCATGGTACTAGAAGTATGAACTAGAGCAATTAGACAAGAAAAATACAAAAAGTTATCAGAATTGGAAAGGAAGAAGTAAAACTGTCTGTTTACAGATGACATGATTTTATATACAGATAATTCTAGACTGAACCAAAAAACTATTAGATATAATTGATGGATTTATTAAATTTGCAAGATCTAAAATGAACATGTGAAAATTAGATGTGTTTCTATACACTAACAACCAATTTTCTGAAAAAAGAAAAGAAAAGAAATTTATCTTATTTACAACAGCATCAAAAACAATGAAATATTTAGGAATAAATTTAAGGAAGCAAAATATCTCTACTCTGAAAACTATGAGACAGTGATAAAAGAAGTTGAAGAAAACATAAATAAATGGGAAAATATCTTGTGCCCATGGATTGTAAGAATTAATATATTGTTAAAATGTCAACACTACCAAAAGCCTACACCAGAGGTTATAAATTCTATTCCTGGTCAGGGTATATACCGAGGTTGCAGGTTCAACCCCCGATCCGAATGCATATGGTAGGCAGGCAACCAATTAATGTTTCTCTCTTATATCAATGTTCTTTCTCTCTCTTTCCTACTTTCCCTCTTTCTCCCTTCCTCTCTCTCTCCCTCCCTCTGTCTCTCAAATCAATAAATATATCATTGGGTGAGGATTAAAATAAAAATGATTTAAAAAAAGAATTCGGGGGGAACCAGATGAAAGAAAATGAAAGGATTAGTCAAAGAACATATATGCATGACTCATGGACACCGACAATGATATGGGGATTGCCTGAGGGAGGGGAAGCAAGCTGGGTGAAGGTGGACAAAGGCAGAAAAATTGGAGACAATTGTAATAGCATAATAAATAAAATACCCCAAAAAAGAATTTAATAACACAAATGCAAGTTAAAACTACAATGAGGTATCACCTTATACCTCTTATAATGGCCATTGCTGGGTCACATGTAAGTGCAGATTTTATAAGAAACTACACTCAGCTGTCAGAGTGACTATTATCAAAAAGACAGCACATAACAAGTGTTAGTGATGACATGAAAAAAAGGGAACACTTGTGCACATTGGTGAGAATGTAAATTGGTGCAGCCACTATGGAGGTTGTGGAAAAAATTAAAAATAGAACTACTATACAATCCAGAAATTTCACTTCTGTGTACTTATTCGAAAAAATCAAAAACATTAGTTCAAAAAGGTATCTATACTCCTATAGCAGCATTATTTATAGCCAAGACATGAAAACATCCATCAATGCATGCATGAATACAGAAGTTGTGATGCACACACACACAATGAAATATTATTGAGCCATAAAAATGAGGAAATCCAATCATTTGCAATAGCTTGGATAGATCTTGCGGCGTTTTGCTAAATAAAATAAGTGAGACAGAGAAGGACAAATACTATATAATTTCACTTACATGTTTAACCAAAAAAAAACTCATTAAAAAAGATTAGATTTTTAGTTACCAGAGGCAGAAGCTGGGGGAGGAGGAATTGGAAGAAGGTGACAAAAGATACGATTCAGTTATATGATGAATAAGTACTAGGGGTGCACTGTACATGACTACAGCTAATGTTGCTATAGTCTCTGAAGTTGTTTAAGAGAGTAAATTCAGAGTTCTCATCACAAGGAGAATATTTTTCTTTCTTTTCTTTTTAATATATCTCTATGAGAAGATGGATGTTAGGTGAGCCTATTGTAGTAATTATTTCACAATATATGTAAATTATATCATATGTAAATTAAGCGATATATATCAATTATTTCTCAGTAAAACTGGAATAAAAAAAAAGAATAGCAGGGGACTGTGGCAATCTAGCAAAGAAATGGCAAAGTAAACAACCAAAGGGAAAAATTCAGTAAGCAACTACTGTTTCTTTAATGCACTTATTTGAAATGATTCAAGTTATGGTTGCTTGTGAAAGGCATAATAGTGAATGAATTTCAGACCTCAAATATTTATGCTTTTTAAAAGAGGAGCCACAACCTTTAAAGCCTTGCATTCGTATGGTGGATTTTATTTTTTTCTAGAGCCAGAGTAATAAAAATAAACCAGTGCCATCAACTCTAACATTGAAATGTGGATGGTCACTTAAATACTGTTAAGTTCAGAAAATCAAAATGGTCCATTAAAGTTGTATTACAAAATAAGTAATGTCAGGTGACTGATACTCATTTTATAAGGTAGTGGATACCCAATCATAAGCAGGACTATTTTACTAAGAATTAAGGATTTCTTTTATAAACAAATATTGTAACACCTATATAGTCTTCTAAAAGTATCTCAAAATGAGAAGAAAAAGTTAAGAAATCTCTGTTTACTATTGAGAAAAATAAATATATCTTTGCACAGACACAAGGATTTAAAACACTCCCAGAAATCCAGTTAAGATTAAAATATGCTAATAGACAATTTCCAATTTATGAGTGCTTTTAAAATCAGAATCAGCATGAACTTTCCAAAGGGTTGCAAATGTAATCACACCATTATTTTTTTTAAGTACTTGGCCTCCTATGAAGGCAGCATGAGCAGTGACTGAGAATCCAGGATCTGGAGTGGGACTCTCCGGCTTTGAGTCCTAGCTGTGCCAGATAGCAGCTGTTTGGGTTTTGAAAGTTAATTAACTCCCCCTCCCCTATTTCCTTCTCTATAAAATAGGAATGATAATAGAATCCAACTATAGAGCGTGTGAATACATGGAATATATCGTAAGCACTTTGTATGGTTTAGCTAATGCTATAGTGAGTTTTTTGACCATCTGCTTCATTTTGCTGTTTTCTGAAAATCACAGACATGGTAGTTGTCATGCACATTCAACCAGGAGAAAGTGGACATCTGTGAAGTCCACTGGCAAGCACGGCTTCTCAATGATGCAGGGAGTTATGGTTGTGGTTAGTCTGCTGCAATGGTTCTGTAGTGTTAATCCTCACTGAGAACCACTGGGTCACCAGGGTTCTTAGTATGCAAACAGTCATGCAAGGGTGCACTGTGGTGTGTTACCAGTTTTGCATATTCTCACACTCAGGACTTTTATTTTCCGCACATATGCACTTCTCAGGTCCATACTTGGTCTAGAACCTCCATTCAGTACTAATTTCATGAGCTACCAACTCAGGAGCTTTTCTTTAGGAATTGACTTTATTTTTAATTAAATGTATTGGGGTAAAATTGATTAATAAAATTACATAGTTTTCAAATGTATAATTCTATAGTACATCATCTGTATATTACATTGTGTGTTCAGCACCCAATATCAAATCTCCTTCTGCCACCATAAAGTTGACCCCCTTTACCCTTCAGTTCTCCCCAATCTACCTTTCCCTCTGGTAACCACCATACTATTGTCTGTGTTAATGAGTTTTTTTGTTTGTTTTTCTTGTTTCTTCACTCGTTGCTTTCAGTTTTATATCCCATATGATTCAAATCATATGGTTCTTGACTTTTTCTTTCTGACTTATTTTGCTTAGCATGATATTCTCAAGATCGGTCCCTGTTCGTATAAATGGCAGTACGTACTTCATCTTTTCTTATGCCTGAGTGGTACCCCATAGTATATATGTACCATATCTTCTTTATCCAATCCTCTATGGAAGTGCACATTGGTTGTTTCCATGTCTTGGCCACCATGAATAAAGCTATAATGAGCATAAGGGAATTGACTTTAAAGATTAAGGTATCTTTTCCCCTTAAAATCTGAAAAACCAAGCACCTGATTGTATTAGAAGCCTGAATAACAAGGCTGCTCACTAATCCTTCAAAGGAAAGCTATTTTTAAATATAAAAAGTTTTCTGTGGGGGTGTTATTTTAATAGGTGCTAATAAATCTTATGGCCTGGTATGTATGTCCTTTGGTGTAATCCCTTCCAACATTGATTCTGTGCTTGCCTGAGTGACTTAGTTTGGCCAATGGGACATTAGTAAGGATGACACAAGCATAGATTGGATAGTGCTTATCCATTGGAGCTTGCCCTCTTGGATAGCTGCTGCCATCATTTGACAAAGCCTTGCACATCTGGAGGCTGCAATACCACATGGAAAGGAAGCCTGGGTATTCCCTCTGAGGCCACAAAACCCAGCCTCTAGCTGACCTTTGAGCTGAATGTAATGCCATGAGTGAGCCTGGGAAAAAAACAGAGGGGAAATGGCCCAAGTGACCCATGATTTTTTAAAAATCTTTGTCTTGGGTAGTTTGTGTATAGCAGCAGATCAGTGATGCAGCCCCACTGTTCAAGCTAAAGGACTTTCAAACACCTCTCTTAAGTGAAGACACACACTTGCACATTTTTATTTTTGGTATCACACATTGCTATACTTGGCTAGAAAATGCATTATGTGTTAATAGGGAGTGTATTTTCTAATTATGCTAATCAAACCCTATTATTGACATTATATGTGTAAAATTTACTAAAGGAAAAATTCAGTAAATACTTAGGAAAAGTTCTGCTGAGTATTAAGGAAAGTTAACATTAAGGAAAACATATAAAGAGATTTTTTAAAAAGCTTATTTTACAATTAAACATTTTCCGATGTACTTATGCTTCAAACATTCTGTTTCCTATCAGGAAGTCACAAAGTACACTGCAGTGACCTCGTGCTGTGAAGTTCAGTTGCCACTGTTGTAGGTATAAATTTGGCACCTCACTTTACTAGTTTTTTATTTAAGGAAACACTATGGGCTTTTCTGAGCTTTAGATTTTTATCTACACACCAAAGACTGTATTACCTAATTTATAGGCTTGTTTTATTAGACAATGAATTTTAAGCTATGTAGTAAACTGTTGGGCCCTTGATGTCTTCGTAGTTGTGTAGTGCAGTCAGCGTTCTCTCCTCTCCCCGTCACTAGTTTGCCAGTTTGGAGGCCATCTGGACATACTTCAAATGAAACCACTGGAAAGAGTTGCTGTTTGAAAAAATATTTGGAGGCGATGGACAATCTAACTTGTCTCTCTTTTGAGGACTAAAGGAATGCCCAATACCTCGACCCCGACTCTCTAATCTTCCATCCCAAATGTTAAGACATTGGTCAGCAGTATTGTAGGATGGGACAATAGTAGTAATAAAATTGCGATCATCCACGTAATAATGGTCTGGCAAGGGCTACAAAGATAATTTACTCTGCTGCTCATTCTTAACCTCTTATAACATTTTACATGGAGAGTGAGGCTTTATTCTGTGTTTCTAATAGTCCCCTTATATGTGTGCATTTTAATCTTATCACTTATGTACATTTCAGAGCAAAATATGTTTTCTATTTATTCTCTTGTTTCTTTGCTCTGACACTTTCGTTTCATGCTGACATTTTTTGTTTGTTTGTTTCCCCCTCCCCCTCTGTTTAAGTGAGCATTTGTGCCCTCAGGCACTGATTCTGAGCCACTGCCTCTTTCAAATATCTGAGAATAGTAAAGCAATATTCTCTCATAGGCTTGAAGACTCTTTATTTAGGTTCCCTCCCACAAAAGGAATTCTGAAATTTCCACTGAAATTTCCTCATACACATGTGCCCTGAAAAGACACATTTATTAATTACCAGCCAAGGCTCTAAAGAAAATGTCTTTCTCTTGTTTTATAAAACGATCCAAACTAGCGCTGACCTTTTAGTCTCAGGTAACGGCATCTGCGAGAGCATCTGGGGTCATAATTAAAGGGCTGATTTAGACAGTAGATGATTTAGATGTAAACTTACTACAACTATAGAAATGCATATTTCAGACTGGATATGAATATATCAAATTAATTCGACAAAACATCTTAAACAATAGCAGGCCTGTTGATGTTTCAAAGGTAACATCACAGGCAACTGGGGGGATGCATTCTGCAGAATGGCTCTCAGATAAACAGATAACCTACCTGCAGCTTCAGTGACCTTCTGCATTCTACTTTGGTGCCAGCTGCCACCCTATGGAGGTTCGAGGGAAGCGAGAACAGCGAGAACAATCGGGAGCTGCTCACAGATCCACTGAGAGGGAAGCCATACCTTATACTTTGGATCTCCTCAGTGCCAAACAGCCTCCCACACTGAGAAGGAGCTTACTACTAAATACATATTCAGTGGGTGACTGTTTCAGCGGGGCTTTAATAGCTTTATTTTTCCAGGTTTCACAACCTGGTTGTCAGCCTTCATAAATCATTTATATTAGTGTTTTGGTTGTAAATGTGTGGATCTTAGGGTTCTCTGAGTGCCTGAAGCTGTTTTCATAGGCTTTTACTACAGCTGTTCATTAGATATCCTGAAACACATTTTTCTTTGTTGAAAACAAAGAAAACATATTCTACAGATTCCATTACCTAACAGAGACCAAAGCCCCTAATAGGGCATCCAAGGTCTTCCCCAATATTCTGTGCTTATTTTTATATTCTCACTTCCCTCCAACCTTAGCTTTTAGTCTGAGAAGACCTAATTAGCCATGCCAATCCCTCTCTGTGGGATATCTCCCTCCTCCATATTATCAGGCAAAAATGCCTTTCATGGTCCTGAGAAGGAGCTGCCTCCTGGAGTATCTCTGCCACCACTCAGTCCAGAGGTGGCTTGAGCAACAAATGGTGAGCAGCCCAGGACTTTGATAGGCTGCATGAAAGAAAGGTCTGGCGGGGCTTAGCACCAGGAAAGAAAACACAGCTTTATCTAAAAATGGTATGAGAGTTAAATTAAAGCAAAAGGGAGTCAGTATCAAACCGTTAGGGCAGAGGAAAAGGGGGTGACATCAAGAGGGATTATGCAGAAGTTTAAGCTGTGTCACCACCAAGGAAGACCACCAGGATGGGGGGGCTGGTTTCAGGGTAGGCTCTGGTTGAAGGAGGGCAGCAGGCTGCTGCAGACAGGCCTCTGGCCTTTAACTGATCCAGATTTACTCCAGACCTGCATTTTAAAGGAACATGATACCCTGTGGGCTATTGTAACCTTCAACACTTGCTGGAACATTCAGTTCCCTCCTAGGCACCATGAACTTCTAGAAACACAGGTCATGCGCAGGTGTTCTCTGAGATGTGTATATGACAGCTCTCTCCTGCTTTACTGGAAGGTCGTGCCTGGAAGGTACAATTTGTTCCATACTCATCTTTCCACCTTTCTCACAACTCTCCTACCCAACGTTCACAAACACAGAAGCTCCCAAGACAGTTGGAGTTCAAAATATTTTTATGGAAATAATGAATAAATCAATGAATAAGTAAGTCACTTGTAATATAAGAATCTTAATATAGAATCCAGTAATATGGATAAAAGTGGGCTTAAAAATATATCTTGTGGGGCTACATCTTGTGAGTAACTTTCATCTTTTCTTAAGCCTACTAACAATGAACTTGCCAAACAAGTACATCTGAAGTCTATGGACTTTGTAAATTAATGTAACAGTGTCCTCAGAAACATTGCCTCCTGCAATGTGAAATATTGAATAGAATGACCACCGGAAAGTTGGGGCTGTGACCAACTCTGCTGGATATAGGTTTAGCATTTCTGAGCTTCAGTTTCCTCCTCTGTGAGATGGAGACAATTCCCTGCCTTACCTGTTTCCCAGAGGTTTGGGAAGGATAAAAAAATAATATCTATTGAAATTTCTTGATAAATTTTCACATCATTCAGATATTACACTTTATGTTTACTGATAAACACATTTATTTAGAGGAACACGAGGGCCTGTTATCTAGGTAATGATTCTTTGATTATTTGCCATTTTCAGATCTTTGCAAGATCTGCAAGAAAGGTATAAGCATTGCCTAGGTTTAGTCCTATTTTTCTTTCACTGATTGTATATCTCAGCATATTTGAGGAAAAAATATCAGAAGGAGATGAAGCATACAGATGACAGAAAGGAAAATTGGGGTTATATTAATTACACTAATATTTAATAGAAGTATATATATTAAATGCAATTAAATTAAAATATAGACATTTTGGTAGATATACTCTTTATAGTGAGTATATTATATTTTCTAATATTAAATTATAACATTTTTATAACTTTTTTCTTTTTTCTGTTATTTCCTTTGCTATGGTTTCTATTATCATATTTCACTACCCAAAACTCTCAATTCTTTCTGAACTCAATATTTTAAAAAACTACTCCAAGAAATAAAGCATTAGAATTTTTTTGCCTCTTTACTTGCAAAGTTATATTTCATTTTCAAAGTTACAATTTACTTTTTCAGAATTAAGTCACCTGGGTAGGTGAAGAGATAAAATGAAAAATTAATGACCGCTTTTTTTTTTCTTTTTGCTTGGTAGCTTCCCTTGTTATCTGTGTTTCAGGGAGCCAACTTATTTGTTAGTCTCATGTCCTGGAGCTATAGGTAACTAATACATGCCTTAGGCAGGCTGTGTAGTAGAAAACCTGATGCAGTATCAAGAGATCTGGATTCTAGACCCATTTTTCTTTTCATTACTTTTAATTAGTTTTTCATTTAATTACTTAGCTTGGGTAAGTCACCTTATATCTCTGAACTTTAGTTTTCTCCTGTTTAAAAGGAAAAGGTTTGTGCCTTGGCCAGTGTGGCTCAGCTGGCTGGAGTGCTGGCATGTACACCACAGGGTTGCAGGTTAAATTCCTGGTCATGGCACAGGCACATACCTTGTGGGTTTGATCCTGGGTAGGCGGTGTGTACAGAAGGCAACCAATCAATGTTTCACTCACACATCATGTTTCTCTCTCTCCCTCCTTTCCTCCCTTCCTCTCTCTCTAAAAGCAGTGAAGAGAAAATGTCATCTGGTGAGGATAAAAGGAGAAGGTTGGCAGAAATCAGAGTCATAGACATGAAACTGTGCAAATATGTTTTTTTGGGCAGGAGTAATGCAGTTAACAATGCATTACTAAATGCATTGTTTTTACTAGTATTACTAAACAAAAGTTGGGTTAAGCATCCTGTCAACAAACACAAGCATAAGATGAAGGTTGGTGGGGAAGGAAAAAGGTCTTTATTAAGATGTTTTACAATTTGGGAGGATGGGAGACTCCCCTGTTACAGGCTCCTTTCTTCCACAAAACATAGAAAACCCAAAAAAGACTGAGACCCAAAACCATGGCCAGAAATCCCACTCTATCCTTATCTGTCCTTCAGAGCACAAAGCTGCTAGGTGGACTACTCTTCAGGTCCAGGCTTTCAGGAGTCTGTGTGTGAGGCCAGCACCATTTCCATGCCATGGCCACAACACACACCAGGGGCCCTGGACCACTGCCGACTGCTGTAGCTGGTTGTGCAGAGGCTCCGACCACAGGCCATGGATGGTAGAAGAAGGGAAGGGGTGAGTTTCTGCCTTCCCTCTGTTCAAATCTCCTGCCCAAGCTTCAGTGCACGCTGGAAGGGTTCAGCTCCCAAGCCAATCCCATCCCTTTCCCAAGCTAGACTGAGAGGTCTGCAACTCTCTCTGCCACCATGTTAACCTTTAGGCACACATACCTCTGTGTCCTATGGTTTCCTCTTCATCAGGAACCAGAAGAGTATAAGAGGGCTTTTGCCTCTGTCAGTCACCCTCACCAGCCTCATGCAGACTTTATATAAGGCTTCTTTGCATCTTTGCATGGGGGCATGAATCAGTCCTCACACACTACTAGCTAGGTTACTGGGGCAACATGAATCTGCCTGTGCTGCTTCTGGCCTTCTCTGTGGTCCCTTCCTTACTTTGGACATCACACTGGTATCAACGGGGCTTGTGTAAAATTACAGTTATCACCTCTAAAGTGTTTTGTAAAGTATTTTTTATTGTGTGAACACTAATGAGCAAACTGCAGGCTAATTAAAAAAGCCACCAGTTTTTAACCCTCAGAATTAGTCATCTCTGAACATATTTTGAGCTTTATAATTCTGCAATATTCATCACCTATATTAGTCAGCTTGGGCTGTCACAACATAATACCAGGGACTGGAGAGCTTAACAACAGAATTTATTTTCTTACAGTTTTGGAGACTGGAAGTCCAAGATTAAGGTGTCAGAGGGTTAGTTAGGTCTGGTGAAGACTTTCTTTTTGGCTTGAAAATTGCCTCCTTACTGTGATGGTCTTTCCTGGGGGTATACCAGTGGAGAGATAGATATTTCTATTTCTCTTTCTCTTCATCTCATAAATCTACTAATTCCATTGTGAGGGTCCTAGCAGTATAAGCTAATCTAACCCTAATTACTTCCCAAAGGCCTCATTTCCAAACACCATCAAATTAGGGGTTAGGGCAGCAAAATATGCATTTGGGCGGGCAAATATGTTCAGTCCATAACATACTCTATTCAGTGGTTTGCCTGAAAATCTTGGAAAGGGTTAGCTATGTAGTTAAAGGTTCTAAAGAACTCAGAGACATTTTCCTTTGATAGTGGATGACTGAGAAATAGTAAAAGCTTTCATATATCTGGAGATTATGTAGAGAATATGAGCTCACTGTTTTTTGTCTTTATTAATGAAAGAAAAGGAACTATCCTCCAAAATTTAATAGAAATGGATTTAGGATATATAAAAGAAAAATATCTAGAAGTTAACCTAAATCTCCAGATTAGAAAAAAATTACACAATTTTATTCTATGATTTCCTACCAAAAGACAAAGCAATTTTTCCTTATATTTTTCCTCTTTAAAAAAGTGCAAAATAATAATTCAGGTATTTATCTAACTAGCACTTTTGGTTTCTCTTGTTACCAATCAGGAAGTATTAGCTAAATTAATTCTGGATTCTTCAGCTAGCTTACATTTAATTGTAAAAAGGATAGCATTTCATTCAGTTGATTTCAACACAAACTCATTTTATCAATGATGTTATATTCAAATGTCTAGGTTACTTTCCAGACATATTTTTACTATACTAATTTAGACAACAGAATTGAAGAGTACAGAACCAAGAACATTTCATTGTTAAAAAACAGTCTCATACACATAGAACTGCTGGCAGTTTCCAGAGGGGAGAGAAGTTGGAGGGCTGGATAGAAGAGGTGAAGGGATGAACAACTACAAGCCAGTAGTTACAAAATAGTCATGGGGATGTGGGGCTTAGAGTGGGGAGTAGAGTCAATAGTGTTGTGATGACTACATGTTAGGTGGGTGCTGGAGATATGGGGCGGGGACACTTTGTGATGGATGTGATTGGCGTCTCACTGTATACCTGAAATTAGTATGAAATAATGTCGAGGGAAAATTGTAATTGAAAAATAATATATACATACATATATACATATATACATACATACATAAAATAAATGAATAAATAATAAATGCATCTAAGTTTTCAACACATGGAAAGTGACTTAAAAGGAAACTAAACTTTTATATTCACCCTAAGGAGTAGGTTGTAGCTTTATCCTGATTCATTAATTCTCAGTTCCTACCTACCTATAAAGTGTGTTCATTATGTTACTTACATTTGAAATCCTGTCCACAAAAAGACTGCTATCATGTAATTTTCAGAATCCTCAGTCATATTAAGTAAGATAGAATCTTAGAACTCTGCTTGGAATTTTTCAAACTCAGTTTCGTTTTGACAGAGATTGTTGAGTCATCTTTTTTTTAGACTGGTTCAACTTTCTCATGTAAACAGAATAATGGGAGATATGATTGTTAGCAGTAGTATTTAAGTGTTTTAAATCCAAGTGTTTTTAGAATATTTTACTATTGTCATGCAGCAGCCAATATCTGTGTTCTTGGATGTTTTGATTTGAAGTTGCCCACTACCTTTTTCCGGTTGGTTTTGTTTTTTAAAAAATATTCTTTTGTTTGTCATTTTTTTTGTTTTGTTCAGAAGCAACCACAGACAGTAATGCATATTTGCATCCTTTTCTGCTACAAGGTTACATACATACCCTTTGGAAGGAAGCAAGTACTTCATAGTTATTGAGTTTGTTATGGCTAGAATAAAATGAGATTATTTTTGGCTTGGGCTTGTTAATTGTCCTATGCAGTCTCTCAAATTGATTTCTGGAATTATTTGTTTAACAAGCAGGAGCTTGGAGGAGAGGAGATGCCCCCAATACCAGAATTCCTGTCTACTCCCTACTGTTTGTGAATTGTAAAATCAAAGGGATAATGAAACTGATTCTGCTCTTCTATTAATGGAGAAATAGGAATGTAGAAATAAAATCAGATTGTTTTATTTATAAATCTGTGATTTTAGGAAGGTGAATGTCCTGGAAGGGAAAAATAGTTATAAGTAAGAAAAGTGAACCATGAACTTCTAAGTAACCAGCTACCTCTTCCTCTCCACACAGCCCAGTAACAATCACTCCCTTTTAAGGGCCAGGGTGTTCCTGCTGGTTCATCTTTCATCATGAGCCAATAATCACAGCATTTCATCCTTATCATTTTGACCCCTGCCACCAACAGAGGTTTTTGTGTGTGTGTGTGTCTTATTCTAACTTCTCTTTTTGGGAGGTTAAAAATAACTTATGTCACCCGTTTAACCTACTTCTTTTCCAACCAAGAACTTTAGCTGTCAAAAGCCAAGGACTGGGATTTTCTTCGTGTGTGTGTGTGTGTGTGTGTGTGTCTGTGTGTTTACTTCACAGTGCTTAATAGAACACCTGGCACAGAATACACCATTAACAAATGGTCTACTTTCTGTTAATAGCTTACTAACTTTATGTTATCTTCACAAAATCAAAAGAAAAAATCACCTCTTTTTTGTTTTGGTTGAGAAAGATAAGAAATAAATAGGTGGAATATTTAGAAGACTGAAATATAAATTATGCTCTTGTTTATTTTATTGACAAAAGAAGGAAACTTAGAAAGATTTGACCTATAAAGAATGTATTAATGATAAATAAACCATTGTTTTAGGTATATGGTTTTATATACTATTTTATATTCTTGTGACAGTACTTTAAAGATGTTAGATTTAATATGTTTTATTTACTCACTCATTTAACTTTTATTTTAAGCAAATATATACATGCCTATAATTCAAAAGGTCAAATAGTTCTACTACAAAAATGAAAAATTAAAGTAGTTCTGTAACGTTGGCCTCTATTTGCCCCTCCTCAAAGTCAACTACTTTTGGTTAGTATAGCTGTTGTTTTTTAAAACTACATATCCAGAAAATATATTTTGTTTGTGACTTCTTGTATATTCAGAGTTAAACATTACCTATTGTTTTTCCACTAGAAATAAACAAGGATTTAGGTCTCCTCTCACCCTGCCCTCTCTATGTAGTACACTCCTTATTTCCCCATAGTGTTATTGGTGTAATTTTATTAGATCAGTATATTCAGTGATTATAATTAAAATAATAAATATAGTTATCATTAATAATGTAAATGTTTTAGAGAAGCAGTATTTCAAAATTATGTTTAATTTCATATTATTTTTTAAGATTTTTATTGCTATTCTATTACAGTTATTCCTAATTTTTCCCCTTTGCCCTTCTCCACCCATCTCACACGCCATCCCACAGTCAATTCCCACATTGTTGTCCATGTCCATGGGTCTTTCATACATGTTCTTTAGGTAGTCCCTTCCCCTTCCTTCCATCAGTATACCCCTACCACCTCCCCTCTGGTCACTGTCTGTCCCATGTTTCCATGTCTGTAGTTCTATTTTGTTTGTTAGTTTATTTTGTTCATTAGATTCCTCTTATAAATGAAATCATATGGTATTGGTCTTTCACCGACTGGCTTACTTCACTTAGCATAATATTCTTGAGTTCCATCCATGCATACATCAAGTTAAAAAGCTTCTACACAGCTAAAGAAACCAACATCAAAATGAAAAGGGAACCAACCATGTGGGAGAACATATTTCCCAATGACACATTGGACAATAGTTTGGTCTCCAAAATATATAAAGCACTCATATGACTGAACATCAGGAAAAGAAACAGTCCAATTAAAGAATAATATAAATGTTTTTGAAAGGTTTAGCATGTGTAGTAAGTTATGATAGTTTCTTTTGCCATGCAACATTTTATTGTCCCTGGCATTGTTAATTTTCTGGATTTTTTTTCCTTTGTTTTTATCTTCTCAACACTAATTTTTTTCCATTGATTGAGTAAATATTTTTTTCAAGATGATCAAATTTATCAGTTTTATACTTCAAGATAACTCTCATGGGTATTTCTGGCCTTCTCAACCTGGGCTCAGTCTCTATATTCAGTGAAAGTTTATCATCCTGGATCTCTCTTGAACATCATCTTCTCTTCTCCCTCTGTCCTCTGCTCTTTCTTAGTTCACTATCTTCTTTTAAGAAGTTCATCCTTCAGTAGTTTCCTGAGAAAGGATGTGGAAGTAAATTTTTATAGTCTTTAATGTCTGAAAATGTCTTCATTCTGTTATCACACTTGAATGATAATTAGGTAAGCTATAAAATTCTAAGCTGGAAACAATTTTTCTTCAGAATTTTACAAATATTCTCCCTGCAGGAATCAGTAGGGGCAAGAAATTAGAAGCTTTTGAGATCTTTGTCCATATTGTTCTAAAATTTCACTAAGAGATACCTTCATAATGATGTATATTAATTGTCTTTAATAGACATTCAGCATTTCTTTTAAATTTGAAAATATATATTCTTGAAATTTCCTTGAATTATTTTTTAATGATTTTCTCCCTTGTGTTTTTTGTCTGTAGCTCTAGAACTCCAAAAATCCACATATTACACCCTTGGACAGGTTTTTTAGATCTTTTTTTTTCTACTGGATTCTATCTGTTTGTCATTTTACTCTATTTTGATATCTCATACTCTTTTGAGTTTCTTTTAATTTCTACTATTTTATTTTAATCTGTAAAATGTTTATTGCTTAATATTTTTTCAGAGTATTCACTTCCAGCCTCATGGTTAAAAATGGCTTTAATGATAGTTGCTTCATTCTCAAAGGTTCCTCTCCCTTGCAGTAGTTCACTGTTTTCCAACTTGATTTCTGTCTCATGGTTTGTATTGGTAATTATCTTTTATGTCAGGAATTTTCCTCATGTATCTTATAATCCTTGAATTTCTATTTCAATTTAGAAGTGACAAAATTGAGTTATGTGAATTTGGCTACTCATGCTAGCTTGAGAGTAGGGTGATCTAGCTGGACTGTTCAGTTGGGAAACTTTTCATGTCAACATAGTTGGATTTCCCAAAGAAGCCTTTGAAATTTTCTGCTTGGAAGGAGAACACTTTATTGTCAGTCTTCTGAAAACTGAGTTAGGGAAGAAAGTGAAGGGTTTCACTATTCAGTATGACAATGGTCAAGTGATCTTCTTATCCAGGTTTTGGCCTTCTGAGGCTTTTTATCTTCCAGTCTTTGACAAAGAGACTGGAGCATGAGAGTGAGCAAGTGGGGGTCTGACTGATTTGTAAACGAACTCTGCGCTTCTTTTAAGCACATCCGTTTCTGCCATTCAACCCCACATCCACAGATTCTGTGATAACAGATCAACCCTTGGCTTCTGATGATTTCACCTTACAATTTAATATTTTCTTTGGTCTGTTCAATCCTCACAGCTTCAAAAATCATGACACCATTCTGTTCTTTTCCATGCTTTTAATGTTTAACAAAGTTTTGATGAGGTTTTAGAAAGAAGTAGAAGTATATTCAAGCATCCACTCTGTAATCTTTATTTGGAAGTTTAACTAATACATATTTGTTAAGTAAAATGCCTTGCTAACTGAAGTATGGAATTTTATTTTTTTCCAAATTTGTAGAGTGCTAAATTTCATGTGTTAGCATGCTTTGTGTACTTAACAGGACAGCAAGTGAAGTAAAAACAATTAGGCATACATGCTTATACTAATTTTTAATTAGTATACTTGTATATTAATTAATATATTAGTATATTTCTATACTTAGTAATACTATACTAATCTTGCAGATTTTCAATAGAAAATTTAAAATATTCAAGACTACTTTGTACATACCTGAACCCATAATGTAATAAAAAAGTATTGGAGCTGGAAGGAACGCAGATCATCCTGGTCCGACTTCTTCATTTTGCATATAAATATATTTAAGTTTCAATGAGCTTCACCCCGTAGGTCATACCGCTATTAGAGGAAAAGCAAGTGCTAGACCCATTCTCCTGATTGGCCAGGTTGCCTCCGCAGATTGTGCATGGGTCTTGGTCATTAGCATGGAATTCAGGTTAAAGAACAAGTTTCACATAAGTGGTGTGAAAAAGACTTCAAGCAAATGTGTAAAAGAATGTATCATAAGAAGAAGATCTAGTTACAGGCCCCAATTCACCTTGATAATTTGAATCCTGCAGGTGGCCATTACTACCTCAAAATATTTAAATGTATGTGTTGAATATTGTTAGTCACATTAATTATTTCTCAGTGCTTAGAAGTAAAAAAGGAACAAGTTCCTGGCTTAACTCATAACTGATAAAACATTGGAAAGTAGTTTTACTCTTGATTCAGCTAATTTTAGCAGGTAAAAAAATTACACATAAGAAATTAGAGGTCATTTGATTTTGAAATATATATCAGTTTAAACAAGTTCAGATTTATGTAAGCACAATACTGGTTGTTTACATTGAAAAAATTAGTCTTATTCTGGAGAGAAAGCTTATCAATATCAGTCTTTCATTCTGTGAGAGAAACTAAGTTGTGTGACGGTTGGATATACATATCGTGCATAAGAACCACAGTATGATTCTCTGAATCCACCACTATTCATGCTTTTATTATAAAGTTTTATTAAGTTTGAGATTCTAAAACAATTAAATTGCAACACATTTGTTTTTCATAAAAAATGTAGCAAATGTATGGTATCCTGAAGGGAACCAAAGAGGAAATGTGGATGAATAAATATAATTTCAGCAGTAGCTTTGCGGAGTTTTTGGAGGAAGAGACCCAACAAAATGAAAACAAAAGTCTTGACATGGCATCAGCTTTGTATATAATAGACTATTTATTATAGTGCTGGTGATTATGGTTCCCTGTAAATATAAAGTGAGTACTCATAGTGAGCTACAAAGAAGAAAGAAATCATTTCTAAAAAACAGAAGAGTTCTTTAGAAAATGTTTTAAGCAGACAGATCCACAAGAAAATGTAGTATAGTTTGGAGAGGGAGGGGAATAAACGTGGATGTTATACAGATATTGTTTCTCTGTAGCAATAAGATAATTAATATCCTGGGTCTTTTCAGTTGTTTTCCAATAGAGAACAACAAATTATTTTGAAATTTGAGTTTCACGTCTCATTTGTTACCTAGTGACTGTTATTGGAATGATTATATGACATAAACTTTAGCTTCCTGATAAATGATACAGCAGTTGTTATAGAGGTAGCTTATTTAATGGCAGATAATACTTAAAATCTCTGTTTTACACAGGCTTTTAAGAATCTTAACTCATACTCCAAAAGTCGATACATTTATTTTATTTTATTTATTTATTTTTAAAATTTTATTTTAATTGTTGTTTAAGTACAATTTTCTATCTATTTTGCTTCTCTGTTTCTTTTGTTGTTTAGGTTAGTGTTAAAGTTGACATCATATGGCATTTGTCTTTCACTGCCTGGCTTATTTCACTCAGCATAATGCTTTCCAGTTCCATCCATGCCATGGCAAAGGGTAGGAACTCCTTCTTTCTTTCTGCTGCATAGAATTCCATTGTGTAAATGTACCATAGTTTTTTGATCCATTCCTTTACTGCTGGGCATCTAAGTTGCTTCCAACACTTAACTATTGTAAATTGTGCTGCTATGAACATTGGGGTGCATAGGTTCTTTTGGATTGATGTTTCAGGGTTCTTAGGGTATAATCCTAGCAGTGGAATTGCTGGGTCAAAAGGCAGATCCATTTTCAGTTTTCTGAGAAAATTCCATATTATTTTCTTTAGTGATTGTACCAGTCTGCAATCCCACCACCAGTTCACTAGGGTCCCTTTTTCTCCACAACCTCCCCAACACGTGTTGTTTGTTGTTTTGTTTATGATGGCCATTCTGACTGGCATGAAGTGGTATCTCATTTTGGTTTTAATTTGCATCTCTCTGATAGCTAGCGATATTGAGCATCTTTTCATGTGTCTCTGGATCCTCTGTATGTCTTCCTTGGAAGTTTCTGTTCAAGTTCTTTGCTCATTTTTTAATTGGGTTGCTTGTCTTCTTAGAATAGAGTCATGTAAGTTCTTTATATATTTTGAAGATTAAACCCTTGTCCGAGGTATCATTGGCAAATATGTTTTCCCATACAGTTGGTTCTCTTTTTATTTTAATACTGTTTTCTTTAGCTGTGCAGAAGCTTTTTATTTTTATAAGATCCCATTTGTTTATTCTTTCCTTTATGTCCCTTGCTGTGGGGGACATATCAATAAAATTGTTGCTGTGTGAAATATCTGAGATTTTTCTGCCTATGTTCTCCTCTAGGACTTTAATAGTGTCATGGTTTATATTTAAATCTTTTATCCACCTTGAATTTATTTTTGTGTATGGTGTAAGTTGGTGCTTGAGTTTCATTTTCTTGCACATAGCTGTCTAGTTCTCCCAACTTTGTTGAAGAGGCTATTGTTACTCTATTTGTTGCTGCCCCCTTTGTCAAATATTAATTGATGATAGAGGTGTGGGTTTATTTCTGGGCTCTCTACTCTGTTCCATTGGTCCATGTGCCTGTTTTTATGCCAGTACCAGGCTGTTTTGATTACAATGGCAAAATACCAAGGCAAAGAGAGAATCTTAAAAACAGCAAGGAGGAAACAGGAAGTAACATACAAGGGAGCCCCAATAAGGTTAACAGCTGATTTCTCAATAGAAACACTCCAAGCCAGAAGAGAATGGAAAGAAATATTCCAAGTAATGAGAACCAGAAGCCTGCAACCAAGGCTACTTTACCCAGCAAGGCTCTCAAAAGTGGGTACATTTTTAAAGATTTGTGATTACTTGCTACAGTGATTTGGCCCAGCTCATTTCTGTGCTTTCATGTGGAGTGCAGCAGGTAACTGAAAAATCACGCATCTGTGAAATTCAGAGAAACTGTTAATAAATGTCCAGCCCACTTCTTCTCCTTATTTGGAAGTTGGTTGCACAACAGCTGTTTGCAGAGATACAGGTGAAACTTATGCCATATTCCTTTAAAAATGAAATAAATCAGCTTCTACAGGCAGTTTTTAAATTAGCATATTTATTCTTTCCCATATGCCAAATATACATTTCCCTTGCACATGTATGTAAAACAGGGGCTCAAGAAGAATTAAAGCTTCTAGCATATTGCATAGTTATAGGCAATATTCTGTAGAATCAAGTGTGTAGAAATTATTTTTCCAAATATAAAAAAACTTTTACACTATTTGAACTGATAGCTTAATTAGGCATAAGACACAGAATTTAGATGTAGGAGATATTACTGAAGGAAAATGATGTGATATCATTTTAGTGGCTGTGAGAAAAGATGACTTAGAAATATTAGAAAGCATCTCATCATTAGTTTACACCTCTAATAAGGCTGTGATAAAGAAGGAAAGAAAAAGAGCACACATTTGTAAGGGAGTTAGATGATTTCTTACCTGACAGATTTTTATAACATGGTGAGAAATTAATTCTAATCACCATGCAATGCTCATGCACTGTGTATACATTTAAATCTAGGCAGTTCACAGACATTTATATATTTAGTGTTTTTCCCCACATGCTGGAAGTTGAATACTCCATATAAATAATGAGCCCTCTTAGGCATAAATTGTCTCATATTACTGTTATGTTTCATAGTTCCACTGGCTGTATCCTCCAAATAGCATTCTGCAGAATTCTAACTTAGTAAATATGGCACCACAGAAAGTCTAGGTAGGTACCTCTTTTTTTCTTAATGCAGGAAAGAATATAAAACTTTTCAGATAAGAAGCATGTGGAAAGAACTGCACTAACATAAAGTCTTATTAATTCATTATTTGTGGGCACACTCTTGTTTATAAAAGTTAATGTAAATGGTTTTGAGCATAGCTTTTGGAGGAATAATTTCTTTGCTAGCTGCTAAATGCTTATGATTCCTAGGATTTCTGGAAATGCAGCATCTGTTTGACATGACTTTGTGGCATGAATCCTGAGCTCTTTTTCTAAAAGTACATTTATTTTTGTTTGAGACTCAAAATTTTTATAGAAGCTTTGTTGAGATAAAATTTTACTCTTAAAAGTGTAAAATTTAGTTTTCAGTACATTCAGAGCTATGAAACCATCACTTTAACTCCAGACTATTTAATCACCTTCAAAAGAAACACTACATCATTAGCTGTCTTTCTCTATTGAATTATTTTTAATGAAAAAAAGTCAACTAAATTAAATGCAGTTGATCTAGCTATTATAGAATCAGGGATGTATAAAAACTTTGGTTGCCATGCTAACTTCTTCATATTCACTATTAT
Organism: Phyllostomus hastatus; assembly: GCF_019186645.2. NCBI lineage: Eukaryota > Metazoa > Chordata > Mammalia > Chiroptera > Phyllostomidae > Phyllostomus > Phyllostomus hastatus. The sequence continues at coordinate 13,605,939 of NW_025334038.1, forward strand.
CACAATTTATTTATTTTATTGGTGAAAGAGAGAGAGAGAAACATTGACTTATTGTTCCACTTATTTATGCATTTATTAGTTTATCCTTGTATGTGCCCTGATTGGGAATTGAACCCACTACCTTGGCATATTGGGACAGATGCTCTAACCAACAGAGCTACCCAGCCAGGCCCATGTCATGACAATTTAGAGTGATTACTACCAAATGCATTGCTAAATATGATGCTTTATATACATTTATAATGTTTTTTCTTTAATGTAGGTTTTAATATTTCTCTATAGGAGAAAGAATTCAGAGAGGCATCTATATGGAAGAAGTGGCTAAAACTTTCAAAACTGTCTTTGCATCGCATGTTCCCTCTATTCAGAGAAAGAGAGAGACAGAGAGAGAGAGAGAGAGAGAGAGAGAGAGAGAGAGAGTGTGTGTGTGTGTGTGTGTGTGTGTGTGTGTAGAATGTCTAGTTTAGGGAAGGGAGAGGTCAGGGACTAAGGTATTTGTCTTGCAGGTTTTTTAACAAGCAAACTACTCTTTGTACTTACATATTATTTTGGATGTTTCATTGTGGCTATGGAAGTCATTTGGAATCTGAAGCTACTCCAGGACTACTGGACTACTGGCATTCATGCAAACATCATCAGGCTACATTGTATCATATAGAAGGACAAGTTAATGCTTTTCTTCCTTGGATTTAGGATTTCCAATAAATGCTCTTTCCACACTCAGTTTTTGAAGCTGGTCACTCTATTTGAATGGGACCTCCTGATACTTTGAGTTTAATAAGTCAACTAGGATCTCCTGTGTTTTTCATTTTCATCACCTACCTCCAAGGCTGATGGCTGATGCTGACCACCTTTCTTCCAACTATGACTGTGTAACTTGACCACAATTCCAATCATTCCTTTCTAGAATTTGCCACAAAGATTAACCACCAGAATTTAAGATTTCCCTGCTTCCCCTTTATGTGACCCTCACATGTATTAGCTGTTTTTTGGGGGTGGGTGAGATTTTATTTATAAATTCTTTGTCATTTTATTTTGTTCTCTTTTTTCCCCAGAAATGTTCATTCTTGTCAATATTTTTAAGTTAGGGGGGCCAGATTCCTTGAAACCAAAAGCCCTGCCTGTGTACGTTTCTTCAGTTGGCTGCAAACACAGAGAGTTCCAGACCTTGACAAATACCTTGAAATAAAGCAAATGGAATTTTTAACTGTGCATTTTCCAATCTTGTATTAGAACCTAAATAAAGTGCTTCAAGTTTACCTGAGGACTAAATATACTTTATTAGCTTATGAAGCATTTCTTATTTATTTGAATTTTTTTCTGGGAGGGCAACAATAAGTAGAGGCTATATTTCCAGCATGCAAAATGAGTTGCATCTTTCCATAAGCAAGCTTATAATTGGGCTCCTGCAGCCACACAGCTTCACATATGGTACTTAGGAGTCAATTAAAGCACCCTAACAAGCAATTACGGGTTTATTGTTTAATTCAATTTCCACAACTCTCATGCTGCTCCACTCAAAAGTTGCCTATATGTCAGTCAGCATATAATAATAAGTACACACTTTATTCAAATGCTAGTTTTGAAGAATAGGACTTCCAAATACTATGCTCCAAACATTGTGCTCTGCACATAGAGAAAAAACATGAAGGAGAAAATGAAAGTACTTGGGGTATGGAAAGAACTTGCTTTTACTTCTAAATAGAGTTGTTTTGATAGTAAGGAAAAGTGTTTCCTCTGTTACTTACAATGATCACAGAAACAGAATTACTAGGACATTCCTGAGGGAGAGTATATGGAGTGGTTGCTTGGTTGAACTGCGGTGATTCAAGTCCAAAGGGAAAAGGCCTGGGTCTTTAGATGGAAAAGTAGGCTTAGTGAGGCAGGGATGAATTCAGTCTCCATGCCTGGAAACTACGAGTTAGGGGGCCACCTTTTCTGTTCTCTTTATGTTACCAGGGCTCCTGGCCCTCCCCACACAAATGCTGGCCACTTGGGGAAAGGGTTAGAACAGTCTTTCCCTCTCCTCTGCCACCCGAGTAACTAGGCATAGACAAGGAAGGGAGACTATCCCACACACCATCCAGTGCCGATATTGATGTGCATCCTGATCCCGCTGGCTCTTGGCTCTGGAGCATGGGGTGGAATGTGGGAGTGGCTCAGGGCTGCCTTTACTCAAGGTGGACAGTTCAGAGCATGTCTCTGTAGTAGCATCAACAAAACATACTTGCTGTGAAAGAAGGCATGGAGTTAGCCTTCTTTTCCAAGGCATAGAACTTTCTATTACTTCTACCTGTTCTCATGTCCTTCCCAACTCCAATATTTCTCTGAATATAGAAGATATTTCAGTTTATAGTCAGAACTGAGATTTTCCCTTTAGTCATTTATGAATTAAAAAATTGAGTCCTGGTTATTGTGGCTTAGTGGATTGAGTGCTGGACTGTGAAGTAAAGGGTTGCCAGTTCGATTCCCAGTCAGGGCACATGCTTGGGTTGTGGGCTAGGTCCTCAGTAGTGGACATGCAGGAGGCAACCACACATTGATGTTTTTCTCCCTTTCTTTCTCCCTCCCTTCCCCTCTTTCTAAAAATAAATAAAATCTTTTTAAAAATTGAAGCATGATAGTTTGAAGAAAGTGGCTTTGTACTTTATATGACTCAGACTGACCCAAGTACTGGTATTTGTCATTCGAATGCACTTTCGTTTAGTGTAAATGTACATTCTTAATTATACTTGGTCTTAAATAAGTCCACCAGTCTGTTTTTTCTAAGGACACCCCAACAGGGTGTGTGGAGAACAGTTCTAAAGGTAACCTGGTGGCTGAGGCAAGGTAATTGAAAATGAACTAAACAAAGCAAGACACACCTGTTGTGAGAATAGGGAATAGGGAAGTCATGGTAAACTTGTGTCAGATCTGCCTTTCTTCCATTATGGGGGTGGATGAAGCAGGCCTGGTTCTTATTCTAGTGGATGAGGCAATGCCTTGGGGCTAGGAAGAAATACCTGTGTTGTAGGCTCAATAACAGCCCCCCAAAATGCCCAATTTCTAATCCGCAAAACCTTACCTTACATGGCAAAAAGGGACTTTGCTGGCATGATTAAGTATCATGAGGTGGGAAGGTTTTCCAGGTGGGTACAATATAATCAAAACAGTGCTTATAAAAGGGAGGCCCTGTGCTGACAAAAGTAGAGAGACAGAGAGACAGGGGTGAGGCAGAACTACACTCTTGGCCTTGAAGCTGGAGATGGTCCTAGGTGTGAAGAATGCAAGTAGCTGTAGGAGACTGTTCTGCATGGCATGGGCCCAGCTCCCACTCAGAGATGCACAGGACCCACACCCACAAATAGGTTCTCCTGTGGAGAATCAGGCCTGCGATGTACCTAGGCTTCTATGAGTCTTGTTTTTTGCTAAATCCTGAATTTAGGACATTTACTGCAAAACAACTTCCTAAAAACCATGCTATACCTTCCAAGGATGAATGTAACTGGTTCAACCACTTTTGCCTTTTCATTTGCAAATATCCCTCTTCTGTGATGTGATTAGCAGCATTGGCTCCTTTGTTTTCTGTAAAAGGTAACCACCTAAAGGGAGCCTGTGCATAGTTAATGATGACCATCATGTAATGTGCCCAGTAAGACAATAAAAGCTCATTGGAGCAAGGGCTGAGGCTTTTGCTCCCCTTGAAAGAAAAGCCATGCTGTCCCTTTTCCTCCACCAGACTCAGTAGTCTGTGTGAATGTCTCATTTCATCCATAATGGCGCAGTCACTGTGGCCATTGTCTGCATCAGGTAGCCTCTCAAGCTGAAAAAGAGAAGGTCCCTGACTCTCCCCATCAGAAGAAGCCAGCCCTGCTGACACCATTGTAGCTTGGTGAAACTGATTTTGGACTTGTCACTCCCAAAATTGTAAGAAAGTAAATTTTTGTTGTCTTAAGCTGCTAAATCTGGGGTAATTTGTTACAGTGGCAACAAGAAAACAATAATACCCCAAAATAGACTGGCACTAAAAAAAAAATCTCATGGGGCATTCCCAATGAAGGCATACCTCAAAGATATTGCAGGTTTGGTTACAGACCACTGAAATAAAACAATTCATAATCTTTGTGCTGGTAGAGGGTCTTGCTTTCTATTTGCTAAAAAAAAATTCTGTGAAGTACAATAAAGTGGAGCACAATAAACTGAGATATGCCCTTAATGAGGGACTAACAGAGTTATCGAGCAGAGTGTGTAAGTCCTTCAGCACCTAACACCAACTACCTCTCTCCCCTACTCCATGGTGGGTTTGAAGGAATCCATCAGCTGTGTTTAGTGGCAGTGTAATGCGTGCTGGTCACTTTCTAGGAGACACATAAGCACGCAAGCCAGCCAACAGTCTCAGCACTACTGAGCCTCCGCACCTACTGGTGAGGTGTGTGCATGACAGGTTTTGTATTTTTAATATTTTAAAAATTCCTCCCAATTTATATCCTTAAACCAATAAGATTTCCCTCTCTGAATTCTGACTGTCATTATGGCATCAGGGAGAGACAGGGATAAATGCCACTTCAGGTAGGAGATGGATATAATGCAGGGAAAGTCTTCCATACAGAAAGAAGGAAAAAAAAGTCCTCTCTTCTTGCCAGGGTGGTGATGGGAAGGAAAAGGGAAGAGACTGGGGGAGGTGCCAGGGAGAGCAGAAGGAATGTGTGTTGTGCTTTCCCCTGACTCAGGGCTAATGTTCCAGATGTGGAGAGTTGGAGGAAAAAGAAAAAAGCTGAGGTGTTTCTGCTCCATATCTTGTTTGGAACTCTGAGAAGAGATGATTTATAGGGGCCCCAGTTCAGAAGGAGTGCCTTAATGCCTCCTTAGATTATTCTTGAGTTTCTTGTGTCATAGAGACTCTCTAGAAGTTCTTTCTCCCTAGCCCCAGGGCAGGAGCGGTACTTGATGCTGTCTGGCAGGCTTATCAGGTGCGCCTATGCTAGATCTCTCAGGACTCAGATCATAGAGCCCCAGCTGTGTGTTCCACTCACCAAGGTAGGGCGAGACCTCATCAGCCAGAGGACTACCAGGCTGAGAGGGAATTGTCGTGAGTTTTTTAGTCTGAGGTGAGACCGGAACAGTGAATGTCAGCAGGGCAAGCAGTCACCAAGTGCACAAGGGCCACTCCTCTCAGATGCTGTCAGAAACCCAGAGAGCTTCAGAAGGACCATTATGCAGATCGAAGACCCTTGCTGGCAGCCAGAGACACCCAGATGCCATCCTGGAGAGGAAAAGAGGGAGTGACTGAAACAGCAAGACTGTGTATTTACCTAATATATATATATATGAGTTTACTTCCTATTTAAATGATCCTACAGTATGGTTTCTTTAATCAGTTTACTTCCTATTTTAAAAATATATATATTTTAAAATAGGAAGTAAACTGATTAAAGTGGCCAACACTGAGATAATGTTAATTGGCATTTGTCTCTTTCCTGATTGCCTATAGGGAGGCAGCTGTTAAGGATTAGTATGTGAGTCTTTAATGAAATAATTGGAGTAGAGTACAGTCCTGCCCTTAGACTCAGCAAGAGATGGGCTGCCTGGTCTCTGTGCCTTGGAGGGCCCTTCTCTGGCCTCCTTCCAGCTCTCCTTCTTCCCACTGTGAGGAGTCCCACTGGAGCCCATGCTCCCCTTACTGTCCCCCTCCTCTGCAGCATGCAGGCATATCTTCTCTGTGTGTGACCTCTGAAGAAAGCTTGCGGTGCCTGTGTGTACACCCCAGGCCCAGAGGCCGTGGGTGTGGGAATGGGGTTTGGTGTGTGAATTGAGCTTTGGGGATTGACTACAGTGCACAAGAAGGTCCCTAAGAGGGTGGAATGCATCTTTGACAAGGGACCCAGGGCTGGGCCCACTATCCTTGTGATGCCACATTCCAGCCTGAAACTCCAAGACATCCAGAATTTATATTGAAAACTGGCTTTCCAAGACATTATGAAGATATGCATGTTAAGGTAGGAGAACCATCTATTAATTTCAGTTATACTCTTTAGAGTAATTTGTGACCTCCCGTGTTCTAACACTGGACCCCACGCATATTAGGGGCAACTGGCATAGTGTCATTAAGTTAGTAACCTCACTACACAGATATGGAACATGTAATTGTAAGTGCTGCAAGTCTAAGCGAAGGGTACTTGAAGTGTCCTACACATGTGCAAAATAAGGGCAGGAAGCTGGCCAGACACATTGCTTGTTTCTCTGCATGGGCATGTGGCGTGCCTGGCCCCTGGCTGACTCATGTCATCTTCTCCAGGCACATGCTACTCATCTTCCTGTGTCTCCTCATGTGGCTCCTCTGACTGCCCAGTGCCTGAGGCCCCAGCATTGTGCTCTTGAGGGTCACTGACTGCAATGAAATTATATTTTTGTTTTCCCTCCGTATGTCACTAGGGCCTGACTTTAGAATATGTTGTTTGAATGTTGGTTGAGCCGAGCAGTTGCTGCCCACCCTCTCTACACCTTGACGTGCATGCAAACTGAGTTCTGTACCTGAACGGAAACAGTGCACAATCTCAGGACAGCAAGCTAACAGCCCTTCTGTCTTTCTAGCATGTTACCCCTATTTTCTGGAGATCGTGACCTCTTGAAAGGAATTCTTCCTGCTCTTTCTTGTCAACTGTTAGAGTTGAACTCTGGTCAGGAGTAATTTAGGAACAGCAGTGTCCTTGGTGAAGGTGACGAGTGTGGGCAGATCTGAAACAGCAGGTCCCATCACTTATTTAGTTTTTCCAGGCAGAAATTATAGTTTCCTGTGATAAGGGCATCAACCCCCACTCTCATGTCATAACTAAAAAGCGGCAGACATATCATGGCGTGTCTCACTATCGCAGCATAGAGGAGACAGGGAGTGGAAAGACTAGCCATGTAGTTATAGTTAGTAATCTGAGAATTTATACAATTATTTGCTTTGTTTCTTTTATTAAATTCTCAGTAATTGTACATTTTGTGTCAGGATATTTTTTTCCCATGCTGCTAGAATTGAAATTCAGATAACAGGGGGAAGCAATTAGTAACTCTTTTCCCCTTTCTGCTGATTCTTTTTCAGGGCTCAGTGTGTCTTAGTAATTCAGAGAAAGATGAAGTAGCTGAGTGCAATTCTCTGTATGAAATGTATTGCTAGACACTATGAATAGGAAAATTGACCTCAGGCTTCACCGAGGTTTTGGAGGGCTCCCTGTGAGCCTACCATACCCACTTACCAGGTGACTGCTCTTGTCTGAGAGCTCTTGTCCGAGTGACCCAGCTCAACCGCCTGCTTCTCCGCCATTCCTGATCAAGAACACCCAGCTGTCTCAGGCAGCTGCCCTACAAGCTTTCTGCCCAGCACTTAATATAGCTACATTTCAAACAGTGCAGTAATGAGATTGTTTTGGAACTATTTGAACTAACTTTACCTGGGAGTACAATTTTCCTCCAGAAAAGGTGACTATTTCAAGTTTAATAAATAAAATATAATTTAGCATTGAAGAGTCAACTCCCTTAAACAATTCAGGTCGGGTAGAAATATATGCCAAGAAGGGTCAGTAAGCAATTGCCTCTCTTTTTCCTAATGGAAAGACCTTTCCCACCAGCATAGTACAGTTTGTTAAATACTTAAAAGCACCCAAAGAGACCTTTTCTCCAGACTGTGGCCTGCAAGTGGTTTGCTATGATCTGAAAGGCCCAGGACTCGGAGTTCAACTAAATACCAGATGTCTGACAGATAAATTCTCTGTGATGGCTTATTTTTCCTGCCTGCATGTTACACATCCTTTCCATTCAAGGCTGAAGTGCCTACTTGTTTCTTCTGTGCCACGTTTTCCCCATTGGTTATTACTATAGGGGAAACAGCAATACGTTCTATATCTGTCTACCTGCCCATCACTGCCACTACTCTAGTAGCCTCCTGGAAACTGATTATTTATATGTACATGTATATGTGCGCACACACATTGCTTTTATCTTTGGTCACGGTTCTTTATATATGTATTTTGTGACCAAGTAAGTGGACAGATGGATGAATAGATCAAGTTCTGTAAGGTCTATTAGGGATGAAGGTGCAGGTAATAAATATTTACATATATAAACAAAGTCTAGTGCCTAGACTAGACCATCATGGAGGGAAAGAACATGTCCTTAACAAGGTTCATTACTGATCCCAGGTTATAGGCTATGTCTTCTGATTTGTGCTTATTACTCTTCAGTAGTGAAGCCCAAATGGTTCTAATATTCAGAAAAGCTTTGGTAGATGCCCCTAAATATTACCTAGAGGTTAAAATCTTTGTGAAGTCAGCTTTAGCACAGAGGGGCATGGTGCCTGTTTCTGCTGGATATGACCACCTCAGGAAGTGACGTATAAAGATGTAAAACTGGCCAGCACACCTATACAAATCTTCATTTTCCTTTCATTAAGCTCTTTGTTAAGCTTTGTTAAGAATTTTGATCTTAGCCCTGGCTGGCGTAGCTCAGTGGATTGAACGCAAGCTGTGAACCAAAGTGTTGCAGGTTTGATTCCCAGTCAGGGCACATGCCTGGGTTGCAGGCCATGACCCCCAGCAACTGCACATTGATGTTTCTCTCTCTCTCTCTCCCTCCCTTCCCTCTCTAAGAAATAAATAAATAAAATATTTTTAAAAAAAAAAAGAATTTTGATCTTGTTACTTCTGGGAAGTAACAAGCCTACAGGCCTTAGATTTCAGTTTCTGACTTTTCCTAGAATTGCAAGCTTAATTGTTGTTGACACCAAGCAGAATGCACAGAGCATTATTTGGAATTACAATATCCTTGGGAAGGCTGTCCATGGAAGAAGCTACTGACTTCAGCATTGTAATTCAGATTAAGCTCCAGTCACACTTCTGTGGGGTCAAAAGAGTTTGGTGGGATTTGGAAACTTCCCCAATCAAGAATCAAGACAAGTGGTGATGGATTCTTTTTTAACACCATTTCTTACATTTCATTTCCAGTAACTTTCTTAATAATAATGTATAACTCTCAAGACATGTGTACTGATATACTAAATGCTCAGTTCTATTCCTAGCACTTCATCAGCATCAATTTATTATATGATGTAGGTATTATTATCATCCCCATCATCTGGATTCCAGTAAGCTGAGTCTTAAAAGAGTTTACATAATTTGCCCAAGGTAACAGTAAAAAATTGAGAACCACCATAAATTCTGTTTGACCAAGGCCTAAAATTTGATTAGCGTACTCCACTAAAGAGGATTTCTGTATTAAGGAGTCTACACCTTTAATATTAATCACAGCACTATATTGTATGTAAAAAATAATTAATATTTTTAAAATATCTTTGCCTATAGTTGCCCTGTGGAACAGACCTCTGCCTTGGGTTGTACCTCTGGCTACCACTTATTCTTATTTTCTCTGTCTTCAGTTTTCATTTTCTTTGTACATGTATTTGTTTTTTGCTGGTTTTCTAATTTTGCAGACTTCTTGCTAGCAATTTCTTCAGTGTTTTTCTACCCTTTACTAAGGTTCAATATCTAGTCATTCATCAAATATTTATTAATTAAATGACTATTTTTATACTAGACCACTTCCAAGAAGAAAATTACTTTATTTGACTTGTTGATTTTTTTTCTAGTGATTTAGTGATTTTTATTTAAATTTATTGGGGTAACATTGGTTAATGACATTATATAATAACCAGGTGTACAAGATGATAGTTTGATATCGGTATACTCTATTGTGCGCTCACCACCCTAAGTCGAGTTTTCTTTTGTTACCATCAATGTGGTCCTTTTATGTGCTTAACATTGCCCACCCACTTTCTCCTCTGATAACCATTCTATATGTGTTACTTTGTGTGTTTTTTTTTGTTTTGTTAGTTACTCCTTTAACACTTGAAAAGAAATCAGAATCTTGAACTTGAAGAAATCTGAAAAGTTTAATGCCTAGACCACACTGATGATTGTGTGATCTGTGTAGTGTGTCAACTGCTGCTCATCCTTGGGTTGCTTGATTATCAGTAGTCACAGAGTGGCAGTCTTCAGATTAATGTGGGTGTTGCTAACTTTATGCTACCATTTTGAGTGCATTACATGGTGCTTAGAGACCTCTAGAGTCTTTATTAGACTACTTTAATAAATCGGTTTGTACAGGAGTGATGAATCTGATTTGTTCTGTGTAGCTCTGTGGATGTGTTAGAGGCTTATTTGATATATTGGTTGATCAATGATGATTCTCAGTGTAGTGTTAGAATAAGGTGAAGGTTTAACCACAGTTTTCTCATCGTCTTTATCCTTCAGATTCTGAGGATGGCCAAGGAAGAAATGAGTCATGGAGAGTGAGTGTGTTTGCATATGTACTTGATAGGAGAACTATGGCTTCATTGATTTAAAACAAATTTGAAAACAAATATAAAGGATAATAACAATTAACAGCACTTACTTAGCCCTTAGTATGTATGAGACACTGTTTAGAATTCTCACAATTCTTTGTTATAAGTGTTCTTATTATACTTATTTCAAAAATGAGGAGACTGAAGCATAAAAAATGTAAGTAACAAATCTCAGTTCACATAAATCCCAAGTGTTTAGATTTGTGTTTGGATTTATGCCCATTTGACAATAATATCTTTTAATTCCAACATATGCTAAAGCTATTCTTTCTAAATCTCTTATGCTGTCCTTTATTAATGCAAAATACTTTGATATAGACATTCAAAAATCCAGTGTATACTACTTTAAATAGTTTGTAGAAGTTCAAAATACCATTTAAAGTTTATTTATCATAGTATTCAAATTTTAGTCATGCAGTTTCTAGAATTTCTTTTGAGTATTGTAAATAATTTATTATTATTGGAAAAATCCTCATTTATATATGAAAAGAGATGTTTAAATGTCACACACCAACATTTTCTGGCAGTATTTAAAATTCTTAGTGTTTTTCAGTGCAATGCCATTTTTGAAAAAAAATTGACTTGGCCTGATAAAAAGCCCCCAAATTGAATCCAAATTATTTATCTAAACATGCAATTCAAATAACATTTGCTTGTACCCCACTTAGGAAAGTATCTTACTATATTTTATTGGAAATATTAAATATTTCCAATAAATATTAAATATCCCCATAGAAATTCCCAATATTCCTAATCAAATATTACCAATAAAATATTCCCAATAAAATTATTTATATATTTCCAATAAAAATACAGCTGATGTTGGCTTTATGTGTGATGAATTTCATTCCCTGATGTGGTTAAACACAGAACTATTCAAGCTGAACTAGTAGTCCCACCTGCCACAGTGCAGGTGTACAAACTGGGAATTATTGTGTGTGCATCATTGTCACCTTAGCTAATTCCTTGGTCCTAAAACTTTAGATAGGTTTGATTTTCACCAGTTTTTAAAAAATTGTTACTCAGATTGACTTGTCCTTTTTTTGTGCTAACAATAAAGAAAATAATTCAGAATATAAGAAGAATGGACAACTTAAAGGAACCCCTTCCCTATGTATACTAACCCTTGTATTGGAGCAGTTTATACAAAGAATTCTAACAATGTTGATCTTAAGCTGTGGCCTATTTATTCCTTGTAACTTGGTAAATTTTAAGGAGCTATAATAAAAAAAAATGATCCTACACTATGGTTTCTTTACAATGATGAACTCAGCAAATATCCACTAACACGCACCATGTCCAAAGTCACCATGCCAAATGTGGGTGGTGGTGACCCTGGCGTGGCCAGGGCCCTTGCAGACAAAATAGCCCTGGGGTTCTCCCCCAGAGATGCTGATACAGTGTATCTGAAGTCATGCCATGGAAGTTCTATATTCTCCTAGATGTCCACGGTTAGGAACCCATTTAGAAAAATGGTTTTCAAAAAGTTAATATAAATGTGGCAAACAATCAAATTTTTCTGTGGAAGAAATATATAAAATCTTTAAGAGTATTTTACTGAATTTATGTGTCTCATGCTATTTTATCCTATTTTTACTCTTAAATATTAAATATTAATCACATGCCAAAAAATGAAGAAGAAGAAGAATGGTTTTCAAGTGGGGGCAGTGTTTGGCAATGTCTGCAATAGTGTTTGGTTTTCACAACTGGAAGGGTATGTGTACTACTGGCATCTAGAATCGGTAGAGGCCTGAGATACTGCCAAATAGTCTATAGTGCACAGGAAACATTCATGTACCCACATAAAAAATATTCCATCTAAAACATCAATAGTGCCGCCATGGCTGGTGTGTCTCAGTTGGTTGGAACATAGTCCCATAACCAAAGAGTTGCAGGTTCAATTTCCAGTCAGGACACGTGCCTAGCATGCAGGTTTGATCCCAGTCTGGGCATGGATGCTTTCAATCCCTCATCCAGGCTTATCCCAGAGGCAACCAACTGATGCTTCTATCTGGCATGGATGTTTCCTTCTCTCTCCTTCTCTCTCTCTCTAAAGGTAATTTTTAAAAGTCCTCAGGTGATTAATGTCATAATTGAGAAATGCTGGTCTAGAGAATATAAAGATATATCCTTGGAGAGAGTCCATAATTAACCAGGGTGAATAAAAGATGCATAAATATATCATTTATAACTAAATCAATAATGCAAAAATCAAACAAAAAAAGTAAAATTTTATAAATGTTTTACTTGTTTTATGGTATGACTAGAGGCATTCCAGTTGAAAAAAGTGTGTGAAAGAAACTTTGGAGAGTTATCTGCAATGGGTAGGATGGCTGTAGTGGGAATTATCTGAATAGGTTATGCCTGTACTTGAAAAATTTTTAACTATTCCTGAAATTTTAATAAGGGGAAAAAAGTTTACTTATTGACACTAGAAATTATTTTTAAAATATTGACTGTGAAGTGAAAGAGGACCATCTCCAGAAGTGACAGTTAAATAAGCAAACCAAGAAAATCTAGGAAGGGTTCAGATTATGTTTCTGTGGCATTTTTTCATTTTGTCTTCATACTACTCACTGTTACAGGATCTCTTATCTAGTTTTCTATTGCCCCTAGATATCAGGTGCTCACAAGCAGGACATACATAATAAATTACTGAAATTTATTTTGGGTGCTGTCAATGCAGGGTTTGAATTAATGAAGTAACCAATGAAATCCTCAAATACCTCCACTGGCAAAAATAAACATTTAATTTTCAGAGAGAAATAAGTCTAGCTATGCTGAGCCCCTTTTGAAATCAGTAATAACTAAATTTTCAAACATTGGGGGATTCTGCTATTTTTGTCGAAGAACCATCAGCAGACTTATCTGATCAAAATAACAAAATAATCCATTTGTACTTTTTTTTAGTTGTCTCATGCATCTCTAATGATAACCACTCAGCAGAAATAACTGAATGCCTCAAGGGGACAAGTAACATGCCTCCCCTAGTGCAAGAATGCATTGTCCCATGTCGAGATGACTGCACCTTCACTGCTTGGTCCAAGTTTACGCCCTGCTCCACAAATTGCGAAGCAACCCGAAGCAGACGGCGACAGCTCACAGGTGAGGTGTGCTTTTCATGTCATAGCTTCAGACCAGTGATGCACTCCTGAATTTACCAAGGACAGTCAGTGTAAGCTCTAGAAAGAAAGGCAATTGTATCAGGTCTCTGCCTCTCCCAACCCCTCCTTGCCATTATATCCTCTGTGTCTATGCTTAGCACATCCTTTGTATTCAATTAATATTTGTGAAATGTGTGAAAGTTGGATAGAACCACTCTGTAGTTATGAAGTTCTTCTCTGTAGAGCTTTATAATCTTTGTACAGGGTGGGGGAAAAGTAGCTTTACAGTTGTGAGTACATGAAACAGTTTATTCTTGTATTATTATTTATTATTATATGTTTTCCATACAAACTACTGTACACCTACTTTTGACACGCCCTGTAGTAATAAATGACAATATATGTACTGGCTTGCTTGGAATAGTTAATGGCTAAGTCTCTGGTGTCTGTCATGCCAGGATTTCAACAAGGTTGAAAGCAGCCATTGACTTGTAAAGAACATCAAAGGTAATTTAACTAATATCGTTGTATTTTGCCATTTCCTTAAAGCACAATTTAGCATTTAAAAATCTTAGTAGTGTGTGGTAAAAATCAAGTTACATACATGGATTCTGCTTTTGTGGTATATTATTAATCACTGCTTCTGTTTGCATCCATAAAATTTAATGGAAATTAAAGCAATTACTAGTTTAATCAAGGTCCAGGAGCATTTTTTGCCTTAATATACAAATACTTGATTCAGTAATATATCTTACTGCTTGTCTAGGTAAATATGTCAGAACTTCTCTTAACTGTACATGTATTTGCATATATAGAAAACTTAATTCAGTGAATGGAGAACCACAGGGAAAAATGCCAAAATAATCACTGAGATAGTAAAATTGGTGTTGACATTGAAGAACTCAGCACAATGATCATTCTTACCAGCAGTTCAAGTGCTAATTCCCTTGTTTTCAATACCCCTTTGTTTGAATGTATTGCTTATTAGATTATTTTAAATTTAACTCATTCTAATAGGTTTACTTAATGGGTAAGAGCCTTTTACAATATTTCTGCATACAAATCAGGAGCCCAGTCATAAGTATAGAGGAAATTTATAATCCCATATAGAAACATCAAATAAAATGTGCTGTACATTGCATTCTTTCCTCTACAAAAATCTTTGCATATATAATTTTATGCAACGTTGTTTATGTTTCTAATATAAAACAGCATAATGGCATACAATGTGTATGACAGGAATAATTTCAAATTCAGTGGTAACTTTAGGGAAAATTGGTTTGCATGTTCATACATAATGCTTTAGAAGCCATTATCCTAGTTACTCTATATCTTTTTTCTGTATCTTTAAAAATATACATGAGACTCTCCTATAGAGGGGAAAAGAGTTTTAATTACTGGCCAGTTTTTCTTTGTATTAAAGTTAACTAATGATATTTTGCACTTACAAATTCAGAAAGAAAAATATTGAAAATCCTAGGATTTTTTTTTCATTTTACAGCTAGCATAGTTTGTTATGAATTGTCAAAACTTTAATAAGTTTAATTTGTTCAAAATACACTTTTTATGTGAATAATTGAAGAATTGGTGAACATTTTTTCTGAAACCTCTATCTTAAGAATTACTTAAATTTCTTTTCTAAATTATTAACTGCTATGCTTTCAGCTGGCTAATTGACCTTTTGTGTGTCTTAATTTCTAAGTTAAACAAAAACAACTGGTCAATTTAATGAAATATATGAATTGTGCAAAAAAATACCAAACAAATAAATTATTTAATATCATTGTTGAAAAAAAGAGTAATGTATTGAACACTTCTGAAGACTTATTTTTATTGTGATATAATGTGTACATTTTAATTTCTTCCATGTAATTTGGTATTAAACTTAATAAGCAACCACTGAGATGAGTGACAGCTTAGACCATAACACAGTGTGACTCTTAAACTTAACAGACACATGTGGATAAGCACAAACACATACATACAAGCCACTCCATTAAATAGAGGACCATCTAGGGTGTTTATTTTTCTTTTTGACCATTTTTATTTATTTATTTATTTATTTATTTAAAATTACTTTACTATTGTTCAATTTCAGTTGTCTGCATCTTCTCCCCTCAACTCCCCCCCACCCCACCTCCCTCCCTTGCTTCCACCTTCCCCCTTAGTTTTGTCCATGTGTCCTTTACAGTAGTTCCTGAAACCCTTCTCTCCACTGTCCCCTACCCCCTCCCCTCTGGCTATTGTTAGATTGTTCTTAATTTCAATTTCTCTGGTTATATTTTGTTTGCTTTTCTCTTTTGTTGATTATGTTCCAGTTAAAGATGAAATCATATGGTATTTATACCTCACCACCTGGCTTATCTCACTAAGCATAATGCTCTTCAGTTCTATCCATGCTGTTGCAAAGGGTAGAATCTCGTTCTTTCTCTCTGCTGGATAGAATTCCATTGTGCAAATGTACCGTAATATACCATAGTTTTTTGATCTACTCATTTGCTGATGAGCACTTAGCTATGGCTATTCCAGCACGTGGCTATTGTAAATTGTGCTGCTATGAACATTGGGGTGCATAGGTTCTTTAGGATTGGTATTTCAGGGCTCTTAGGGTATAATCCCAGCAGTGGAATTGCTGGGTCAAAAGGTAGTTCCATTTTTTGTTTTCTGAGGAAATTCCATACTATTTTCCACAGTGGCTGAACCAGTCTGCATTCCCACCAACAGTGTACTAAAGTTCCCTTTTCTCCACATCCTCTCCAACACTTGTTGATTTGTTCATGATGGCCATTCTGACTGGTGTGAGGTGGTATCTCATTGTGATTTTAATTTGCATCTCTCTGATGACTAGTGATGCTGAGCATCTTTTCATATGTCTCTGGGCCCTCTGTATGTCCTCCTTGGAGTAGTGTCTGTTCAAGTCTTTTGCCCATTTTTTAATTGGGTTATTTGTCTTCCTGGAGTGGAGTCATGTGAGTTCTTTATATATTTTGGAGATCAAACCCTTGTCCGAGGTATCATTGGCAAATATGTTTTCCCATATAGTTGGCTCTCTCTTCATTTTAATGCTGTTTTCTTTAGCCATGCAGAAGCTTTTTATTTTGATGAGGTCCCATTTGTTTATTCACTCAAACTCATGGAGATTAAATAGCATGCTATTAAACAATGAATAGGTCAAGAATGAGATTAGGGAAGAAATCAAAAATTTTCTGGAAACAAATGAAAATGAACTCACAACAATCCAAAACTGGGACATGGTGAAGGCAGTCCTGAGAGGGAAGTTCAAAGCCCTGGCTGGCGTAGCTCAGTGGATTGAGTGCGGGCTGGGAACCAAAGTGTCCCAGGTTCGATTCCCAGCTAGGGTACATTACTGGGTTGCAGGCCATAACCCCCAGCAACCGCACATTGATATCTCTCTCTCCCCCCCCCCACTCCCTTCCCTCCCTAAAAATAAATAAATAAAAAAAAAATCTGAGAGGGAAGTTCATAGTTGCAGGCATACCTAAAAAGGATAGAAACATTTCAAACAAACAACCTAAACCTACATCTACAAGAACTCGAGGAACAACAACAAAGACAGCCGAGAGCAAGCAGAAGGAAGGAAATAACCAAGATCAGAGCAGAATTAAATGACATAGAGACTAAAAGCACAATTCTAAGGATCAATGAATCCAGGAGCTGGTTCTTTGAAAAGATAAACAAAATGAACATGACTTTAAGCAGACTCATCAAGAAAAAAAGAAAGAGCACCCAAATAAACACAATCAGAAATGAAAGAGAAGAGATTACAACTGACACCACAGAGATACAAAGGATTGTAAGAAATTGCTACAAAGAAAAGTATGCCAAGAAATTTGAAAACCTAGGTGAAGTGGAAAAATTTCTAGAAAAATATAATCTTCTAAAACTCAATGCAAAAGAAGCAGAAAGCCTGAATAGGCTAATAACTGCTGATGAAACTGAAGCAGTAATCAAAAAACTCCCAACACACAAAAGCCCTGGACCAGATGATTTCATAGGAGAATTATACAAAGCATTTAAGGGAGAGCTAACCTCCATCCTTCACAGACTATTCCAAAAAATTCAAGAAGATGGAAGACTCCCAAACTCTTTCTATGAAGCCAGCATCATCCTAATCTTTTTGACCATTTTTAACAGGAGACTTCAATATCTGGGTGTTCTGTGCATTGCATCTAAACTAGATCATCACAGGTTTTAGACTGAGTGGTAATTAAAGAAGTTGTTATATAATGATGAAAAAATTCATTACAAATATATGCCCAGGTTTATACATATATATAGGATCAATGAATCCAGGCAAAATAAACTCTGTAGATGTGACTAAGATCATAGACTTTGAGATGAGATTATTCTGTATTATTTGGCTGGGTCTAATTTAATCACATGGTCCAGTAGGCATCGGAGAGAGGATAGAACTGGTGAAAATATATATATAAACTGGATAACAAATACACACATATTTAATACTTACTGATAGTTCTGTGTTTTTGTGGGCTCAAGCACAGATTTCCCTCTGACTTAAAGGGAAAAAATGTCTTTAGAGTCATAGTAGGGATTGATTTTTTTTTCAAATTCATTTCATTTGAATTCAGATGTTAATGCTGATTTTGACTAGAAGATAAGCAAAGGACCAGTGAACATTTGTTTGTCATTGTGAGAACTATAGCTGTATTAACTAACTTGCTCAAATTCCTCAGACTGTGACACCAGATAATTAAGAAAGAAAACATTAATATAGAGACACTACCGTATATGGTACAGAATATTTGTTCTGCCAATAACTTTTGGTTGCCTCGCAGATGAACATTTTCTTTCTTCCTCCTCTCTGTCTCTCTTTATCTCACTTACTCTTTCTTTTTACCTTTACCCTCTTTTATTCCCCCTTCTTAAAATTTTCTTTCAATCATTTCATGAAAATTTTTTGTTTTACCACTCATGCATGATAGGCTTTGGGAATTAGATATGATCCTAATTTAGAGCTTACAGTCTAAGGGGAGATAGAGATTTTTACTAGTGTAGCACCTACTCAGTGTAGCACCTACTCAGTGTAGCACCTGAGTAGGACCACTGTAGTACAACACAGTGCAGTACCTGTTCCAGGAGCTATTATAAAGGGTGCTGTATTGCTTTCTTATTGCTGCTGTAAAAAATTACCACAAACTTGTTGGCTTAAAACAATACAAATTTATTATCTTACAGGTCTGTAGGTCTGTAGGTCTGAAGTCAGAGATGGGCTTCACGGGGCTGAAGACAAGACATTAGCAAGATGGAATTCCTTTCTGGAGGCTCTAGGGGAAACTCTTTCTTTTCCTTTCCCAGCTTCTGTAGGCTGCTCTCATTCCTTGGTTCATGGCTCTATATCTTGAAGTCTAGTAACACTGCATTTCTGCGACCATTATTCTGTAGTCCTATTTCTTCTGACTTTCTATTCAATCAGGAAAGGTCCTCTAATTTTAAGATCATGTGATTAAATTAGACCCAGCCAAATAATACAGAATAATCTCATCTCAAAGTCTATGATCTTAGTCACATCTATAAAGTTTATTTTGCCATCTAAGGGAGCATGCTTACTGGTTCAGGGATTAGGATGTGAACATCCTTGGAGAGCCATTATTCTGCCTATACAAACTATATGAGAACACTCAACTAGACCTGAAGTGAAGAGTGTGTTCAATGTGGCTTTCTGGAGGGAGCAATGTAGTTTGGACCTGAAGGACATGTAGGCATTAAGTAGAGGAGAGAGGAGAGAGGATAAAACTGGTGAGAATGTCTGGAGTAGGGCGTGCAAAGGCCAGAAGCCAAATTTTTAGAAATTGAAAAATGTTCAATATTACTAGCTTATAATGTGTCGGAGTAAAAAATGTCCAAACCTATAGAAAATTTTTATAAGTTATACCTGAAATATGATATTTTATGTCAACTGTAATTGAAAAATTAAAAGTGATTTGAAATTTTTTTAAAGTATATTTGAGCCAAAGCTGACAACATATGTCACAGAGCAAGATCTAAAATGCTCTTCAGAGAATAACAGTTTGGCAGTCTCTTTTATGCATTTGAAATTAAGGAAGGCTTTCCCTGGCTGGTGTGGCTCAATGGATTGAGTGCCAGCCTGCAAACCAAAGGGTTGCTGGTTCAATTTCCAATCAGGGCACATGCCTGGGTGGTGGGCTGGGTCCCCAGTGGGGGACATGTGAGAGGCAACCACACATTGATGATTCTCTCCCTCTCTTTTTCACCCCCAGCCCTCTCTAAAATAAATAAATAAAATCTTTTAAAAAAAGAAATTAAGGAAGATAACATGAGGGTGGAGAAAAGTAAGGCAGAGGTTGGGTTAGAGGATTGCATGGTTCCTTAAGGGTGGTTACTCCTTTGAGGGGCATTTCTTCTGCCATTTCAAAGGTGTATTAACCTGGAGTCACAAGAACAATGAATGGGGTTTGCTTAAAAACCTTTCACTAAAAAAGTGAAAGGCATGGGGCATGACTACCCACCATGACCTGCCTAGTTAGGGATTTATGATTTATCACTGCGCTCTTTTCATCCACATATGGCAGAGGCTGAGTGGTTCAGCACAGGCAGGAGGCAGGCAGTTATGGGCTCAGATCCTATGGATCCTTGATGACTATGGTGAGGAGCCCAAATTTCATTCCATGAGCTGTGATAAGTCACCAGAGAGTTAAAGTAGATGAGTGATGTGATAGATTTCAATCTTTGTAGGTTGGTCCTGGCTGCAGTTTGGAAACTAGGTAGAAGTGGCAATAAGATTTTGGAAGAAGCCACTGTAGTAATTTAAGCTGGTGATTTGGAGGTGAGTTAAATTTGGGTGGTATTGGTCAGAATGGAAACAATGAACAGACTCAAGAGATATACTGGTATTTGGAATGATAGGTTTTTGTCAGTAAACAGATATAGGTAGTACAACAGATGATTCAAGTATGACATTCCAATTTTTGACTTGGTCACATTGATAGGATTGGAAAATACACAAGGAGAAAGATAGATGGTGATATTAAGAGGATGAGTGTGGGTTTTGCCAGGTTGTATTTGATTGGTTCTTTAGGTGTAGATTTTTAGTTTGTGGCTGAGAAGCTTGAGCAAGAAATGTGGGCTGAAGATAACAATGAGAGATTTAAGAGTTCTAGATGACTATTTAAACTCTTTGAGTGGGCAAAGATTTAGGATCAGAAAAGAAGAAAATCTAGGGCAGTGACTCTAGGAAGCCCATTAGTTAAGGGAGCTAGAGAGGGAGAAAAATTCAAACACAAACAAAAACTGCCTAGAGGGGTAGTGGGGTGCGAGGTAGAGGAGAGGGATGAACAGGTGAGGTGTGACAGAATTTGGAAAGAATTTTTCAAGAATGACCATGCAGTCATGCTCTGAACTATCATTGAACAACCAAGTCTGAAAAAAAAATGAAAAAGAATAAAAGACATCCCAGGGGTTTATTTCATTACTGTGGCAGGAATAAGTAGTTCCAAGCTTTATGTTGACTCAGAATCCAGGGTTAAGTGTGTTGAGAAGACAGTAGAAATAGAAGAGATGGAGATAATAGTACTTTATGGACATTTGGAAAATACCAGAGTATGGGTAAGTGAAATGCTAACAGGAAGAAGCTAATCACAGCCCACTGATATATCTTCCAATCAGTAAATTCCCACAACCATAACAGAGATGTGTTTTTCAAGTATATTCTCAGTAAGTGGCCCTAAAGGGAGAGGCAAGTGAATATATTCCCCCAAAGGGACAGTCATGTGTTTGAAGCTTCTGCAAGATCATTTCAGGACCTGTAGGAATCCTTATTTATTGTGGCCATAAGCATCAAGGAAGGCCATAGACCCAATCATCAGGTGATAACTGTAGAACTGTTGTGTCTAATGCAAGCTGTCTAACAAGCAGAAAGTAGTTCATGCATCAGCTTGTACCCAGTATTTTTAAAAGAGCCACAAAGACTGGAAATACATCAATAAAGATGCCTACTTTTAATAACTGATCATGGCTAGCTAATGATCCACTAATGAGACAAGAAGTGGAATTACTAGATCTGGGAAAACTTCTAGGAATCTAGAAGTGTGTTAACAGAAAAGTTGAATCAAATTACAGTCAGACTTGGAATCCATTAAACATTATCAAGTACTCAGAGCTCTGAAAAAATGAGTCTGCATTGTCATTAGTGAAAATTGGGATTACAACGAAAAAGCCCATAAAGTCATTGGTAAGGTAAAGTCACATTTTAGAATACCTAAATTATAAAAGGTTTCTGAAGATAGAAGCCATTGCTTTTTCTCAGATTAAATTATCCAATATGATTTGAGCATTTTGTCTCAGTCTAGTGTTTCTGTCAGTGTTTGTGAGCTGCTGGATAATGGAAACCAAAATAAGTTCCACTTTGTCTGTCACACCCAACTGACCCTCAGCTGCACTCCTTGAATAAATAATCTCTGTTTTAAAAAAGTCACTTAAAAAAAAGGGGGAAGGAGTCGGCATTCATACCATTTTGTCAGTTTCCCTGGTAACCATTAGTTTCAAGGAAAATGGTGGCATATAATCAATCTGTTTTTATCAACAAATTATTGGGAAAATAATAAAGAAACAAGAATTTTCTAGCTGTTGAGCCACTTTAGCAAACATTTCCTGAGTATTCTGTACAAATCTCCAGCATAAAAACACTTTTGTCAAGTTTATTTGAATTTCAGTTACTCTGGGAGTTGCTTTCATTGACTTAGGATTTAATTCTATGCACAAAGGAATGAAAATAAGAAACGCTTTACTTTAAGACTTAATATTGTAAGAGCTTTAAAATATAATAATGTGAGTGACTTTTAACAAAACAGTGGATATGAAATTAATGCATCAATATTTCTTGTTGGAACAGGAAAAAGCAGGAAGAAGGAGAAATGCCAGGAACCTGACCTGTACCCTCTAGTGGAAACAGAACTGTGTCCTTGTGATGTATTTATATCTCAACCTTATGGAAATTGGTCAGATTGTATTCTTCCTGAAAGCAGAAGGGAACCTCTACGAGGACTGCAGGTGCTTGGAGATGGCAGACAATGTGGAAAGGGCACACGCTTTCGAGCAATAGCCTGCTCTGATAAAAATGGAAGGCCTGTTGACCCCTCCCACTGCAGCAGCTCTGGTAAGGAGGTGGATGAGGAGTAACAGATGAGAACATTGACATATAACCCATGAGGTCTGTTCAAGGTCTAGAATTAGTAAAGTTATTACTTGAAAATTGTTTCAGTTCTCCTTTGTCAATGTTACACACTGTCTCTCATAAATTATTGACATTCGAAATGCACATATCCGTATGTCATGATTATCTGGAACGTGTTTTGGATACTTTCCTCACCTCACTCTTTATTTCTCCTCTGGCTGCTTGTTTGCTGGTGGAGAGCACAGTTGCTGTAGAAAGCAAAAGCCCGATACAAATGGTGTTCATTGGTACTCTTCACATATATGTTATATATAATTAGGCCTTTAGTTTCTAATAAGTGAGTTTTCAAAATACCAATGAAAAATTAATTTTTAAATGTTTTATAATACAACATGTAAGTTCACCCATATAGTAGAATAAAATTGAAAAAAAAAGAAATTATGTAGCCCAGCTAGGAGAGTTTGTGAGATGTTAATTAGGCAGACGACTTTTGTTTTTAACTTTAAGAGAATTTGAAAAATATGGGTGAACGGAGAAAAGAATGAAGGTGGAATAAATGTTGATGGAGGAGGCTGAGACTATGATTACAATGGAGTTTATGAATTTCCTGTTCTATTTGAGGAGAGGGGTTACTGCATTTTTCCTTTTTAAAGAGACTAAGCAGGTTAGGAATTTTACAGAGGATACAGGAAGAATTTGTGTTTGAATAACAAACTTTGGGAAAAATGATTGATTTTTGGTCTCTGTCATCAAGATCTTATATTCCAAACAAGCTGTCTCAATAGTACCAGAAAAAGTAAATTGAATTGAGTTCTAACATACAAGTTCATCTTTATTGCCAATGTGTATATTAGCTTGTCTTTATCTGAGATATATCTGTATCATTATATGAATGCAATTTAAAGTTTAATGATGTTTTTCAAATGGGTGCTATCATTGCTCTGCTTCCTAGGTTAGCCTACACAATTGTTTTCAGTGATTTGGCTTTTGGAAATATTAAACACATCACAAGCAAGTAATGGACCCATTTTATGAAAGAAGTTCTAGTCTTATAGCAAGCTTGATTATAACATCATGTTGTTGACTATATGCACTTTACTGCGCTTAGGTCTCTAGGACTTAGTACCTGTTTATCTGTTGTGAGGTTTTAGCCTTAAACAACTTCTGTGCATCTGTCAACCCCCTCTATCACCCACCATTTTACTCTCTGTTTTTATAAGTTTGGCTTCTTAATATTCCACATATAAGTGACAACATGTAACATTTGCTTTTTTCTGTCTGACTTATCTTACTTAGCATGTCCTCAGGGTCCATGCATATTGTCACAAATGACAGGATGTCTTTCTCATGGGTGTATAATATTCCATTGTGTATATATACCCCATCTTTACCCATTCATCTACTGATGGGCACTTAGGTTGTTTTTATATCTTGACCATTATAAACATTACTTTAATAAACATGGGAATATATATGTATATACCTATGTCTCATATTCTACTCTCATTTCCTTTGCATATACACCCAGAAGTAGAATTGCTAGATTATATGGTAGTTCTATTTTTAATTTTTTGAGGAATTTTTATATTATTTTCCAATGTACATCTCACTAACAGGGTATAAGAGTTTCCTTTCCCCCACATCCTCACCTGTATTTGTTATCTTCTGCTTGATGTTAACCATTCTGACAGGTATGAGATAATATCTCATTGTAGTTTTGACTTGCGTTTCCCAGATGATTAGTGATGTTGGGCATCTTTCCACATGCCTATATGCCATTCAGCTGTTTTCTTTGAAAAAGATTATTTCATTCCTCTGCCTATTGCTTAATTTAATTGTTTGGGTTTTGTTGTTATTGTTGTTGTTGAGCTGTATGCATTCTTTATATATTTTGGATATTAACCCCTTATCCTATATTTGGCTTGCAAAATTTTTCCCTCATTGTGTAAATTGCCTTTTCATTTTGTTAATTGTTTGTTTTGCTGTGAAAAAGCTTTTAGATTTGATGTAGTGCCTTTTTTGGCTTTTTTGTGTGTATTTTAGTATCATAATCAGAACAATCATTGCCAACACCAATGTCAAGGTGCTTCTTCTCTACATTTTCTTCTAGGAGTTTTATGAAACTAAGTCTTAGGTTTAAGTCTCTGATCCATTTCAATTTAATTTTGAGTTGTATTAGACAACGGTCGACTTCATTGTTCTGCATGTGTATGTCCAAATTTCCCAACACGTTTATTGAAAATACTCTCATTTCTTCATTAGGTGTTCTTGGCTCCCTTGTTGAATACTAGTTGACTGAATATATGGGGATTCAATTCTGAGTTCTCTAATTTCTTCTATTGATCTATGTATCTATTGTTATGCTAGTACTATACTGTTTTAATTACTATAGCTTTGTAGTATAGTTTGAAATCAAGACGTGTGGTACCTCCTGTTCTGTTATTTTTTAGGATTGTGGTTCCATACAAATTTTAGAAATTTTTCTTTGAAGAATGCCATTGAAATTTTGATAGGGCTTTTATTGAATACATACATGGCTTTGGGTGGTGGGGACATTTTAACTATATTAATTACTCTAACCCATGAACAGGGATGTCTTTCCATTTGTTTATGTCTTCTTCAATTTCCTTCAATAAAATCTTGTAGTGTTCATTGTACATATTTTTCACTTCTTTGGTTAAATGTATTCCTAGGTGTTTTATTATTTTAGATGCTATTATGAATGGGGTATTTTTTCTTTATTTTTAAGTGTTCCATTATTAGTGTATAAAAATGTGACTCTTTTCTGTAAGTACATTTTATATACTGCAACTTTACTATTTTTATTTGTTACAATAGTTCTTTTCTTTCAGTCTTTGGGATTTTCTATATATAAATTCATATCATTTGCAAATAGTGACAATTTTATTTCTTCCTTTCCTAGCTGGATATATTTTACTTCTTTGTCTTGGCTAATTGCTCTAGCTAAGACTTCCAATGTTATATTAAATAAAAGTGGTGAGAGCAGACAACCTTGTCTTGTTCCTGATCTTAGAGGAAAAGCTTTCAATCTTTTACAATTGAGTTTAACATTAGCCATGGGTTTGTAATAGGTGGAGTGTATTATATTGAAGTGCATTCCTTTTATACCCAATGTTGAGAGGGTTTTTTAACATGAAAGGGTGTGTGATTTGTCAAATGCTTTTTCTCAATTCATTGTGATGATCATTTGCTTTTTATAATTCTTTTTTTCCTTATTTTAATTGTAGTTCAAGTACAGCTGTCTTCATTATCCCCCCACCACTCCCTTCCGCCCCACCTATCCCCACCTCCTGCCCTCAATCCTACCCTCTTTGGCTTTGTCCATATGTCCTGTGTAAATGTTATTTGACAACCCTTCCCCTTTATTCTCCTATCATCTCCTCCTACCTCCCCTCTGGTTACTGTCAATTTGTTCTTTATTTCAATGTCTCTGGTTGTATTTTGCTTGCTTGTTTGTTTTGTTGATTAGGTCCCACTTATAGGTGAGATCATATGGTATTTGTCTTTCACCAACTGGCTTATTTCATTTAACATAATGTTTTTCAGTTCCATCCAAGCTTTCGCAAAGGGCAGGAGTTCCATCTTCCTTTCTGCTGCATGGTATTTCATCATGTAAATGTACCATAGTTTTTTATCCATGCATTTACTGATGGGCACTTATGTTGCTTCCAGCACTTGGCTATTGTAAATTGTGCTATGAACATTGGGGTACATAGGTTCTTCTGAATTGGTGTTTCAGGATTCTTATGGTATAGTGCCCACAAAGGAATTCTGAGGAAATTCCATACTGTTTTCCACAGTGGCTGTACCAATCTGCATTCCCACCAACAGTGCACTAAGGTTCTCTTTTCTCCACAACCTCACCAGAACTTGTTGTTTGTTGATTTGTTTATGATGGCCATTCTGACTGGTGTGAGCTGGTGTCTCATTGTGATTTTAATTTGCATCTCTCTGATGACTAGTGATGCTAAGCATTCTTTCATATGTCTCTGGGCCCTCTGTATGTCCTCCTTGGAGAAATGTCTGTTAAGATCCTTTGCCCATTTTTTAATTGGGTTGTTTGTATTCCTGGTGTGGAGTCATGTAAGTTCATTATATAGTTTGGAGATCAAACCTTTGTGTGAGATATCATTTGCAAATATATTTTCCCATATGGTTGATTCTCTTTTCATTTTGTTGATGTTTTCTTTAGCCATGCAGAAGCTTTTTATTTTGATGAAGTCCTATTTGTTTATTCTTTCTTTTATGTCTCTAGCTCTAGGGGACATATCAGTGAAAATATTGCTGCATGGAATATATGAGATTTTCCTGCCTATGTTTTGTAGTGTTGAAACTTATATTTATAAGTCTTTTATCCATCTTGAGTTTATTTTTTTCTATGGTATAAATTGGTGGTCAAGTTTCATTTTTTTACATATAGCTGTCTAGATCTCCCAACACCATCTGTTGAAGAGGCTATTTTTACCTTATTTTATGCTTCTGCCCCCTTTGTTGAATATTAATTGACCATAGAGAAATGGATACATATCTCAGATGTCTATTCTGTTCCATTGATATATGTGTCTGCTCTTTGAAAACTACACAACACTGAAGAAAGAAATTAAGGAAGACAAATAAATGGAAGCATGTACTGTCTTCATGGATGGGAGAATTAACATCATCAAAATATCCATAACACCCAAAGCAATTTATAAATTCAACACAATCCCTATTAAAATACCAATGACATATTTCACAGATACAGAACAAACATTTCAAAAATTTATATGGAACCATAAACAACCCTGAAAAACCTCAGCAATTTTAAGAAAGAATAACAAAGGAGAAAGGATCACAATACCTGATATCAAACTATATTGCAATGTCACAGTAATCAAAGCAGTCTGGTAGGGGCATAAGAACAGACATACAATTATTTCTATTAACATAATTTATTATATTTATTGAATAGTGTGTCCTGAACCATCCTTCTATTCCTGGGATAAATCCCACTTGGTCGTGGTATTCAATCTTTTGAATGTGTCCAATTCAGCCTGCTAATATTTTATTGAGAATGTTTGCATCTATAGTTACAGCAGTATTGGTCTATAGGTTTTTTTTTCTTGTAGTTTCCATATCTGGCTTTGGTATCAAAATAATGGTGGCCTTGTAGAATGAGTTTGAAAGTGTTTCCACATCTTCAATTATTTTGTAAGATTTTGAGATGGATTGACACTGATTCTTCTTTAAATGCTTGCTAAAATTCACCAGTGAAGCCATCTGGTCATAGTGGTTTTTTTCCCCCTGTTTTTTGATTACTGATTCAATTTCTTTGCTCATTATTGGGCTGTTCTCCAGATTTTCTATTTCTTCCAGAGTCAGTGTTGGTAGGTTGTATATTTCTAGAAATTTACTCATTCCTTTTAGGCTATCTGAGTTGCTGACATATAGTTTTTCATTGTAGTCTCTTATAATACTGTGTATTCTAGTGGTATCAGTTGTAATGTCCCTTCTCTCATTTCTCAATTATTTGAGTCTTCTCCTTTTTTTCCTTAGTCTAACTAAAAGTTAGACTTGTTATTTTAAAATTTTTTTGAAATACCACCTCTTAGCTTCTTTGATCTTTTTATTGTTTTTTATTTTGTCTTTATTTCATTGATTTCCACTCATTATTTTCTTCCTTCTGCTAACTTTGAGCTTACTTTTCTCCTTCTTTCTTTAGTTGTTTGAGGGGTACATTTAGGTTGTTTATTTAAAATCTTTCTAATTTATTATTATAGCAACTTATCACTATAAACTTTCCTCTCAGAACTGCTTTTGCATCATTCCATAGGATTTTATATGCCATCTTTCCATTTTTATTTGCTTTGAGATAACTTTTACTTTCCTTTCAACTTTAGACTCATTCATTGTTCAGAAGTGTGTTGTTTAGACTTTTCAGCTTTTTTCTTGATTTCTGATTTCATACCATTGTGGTCAGAAAAGATAGTTGATATAATTGTAATCTTCTTAAATTTGCTAATATTTGTTTTGTGTCCTATTGAGATCTATCCTCGAGAATATTTTATGTGCAGTTGAAAAGAATGTCTATTTATTACTGTTGGGTAGAATGTACTATGTATGTCAAACCCATTTGGTTTAGTTTTGACATTTCCTTGTTAATTTTCTGTTTGAATGATCTATCCATAGCTTAGAGTGGGGTATTAAAGTCCTTTAGTATTATTGTGTCTTTATTTCTCCCTTCAATCTGTTAGCATTTTCTTAGTTTATTTAGATGCTCTTATGTTGCATATATATATATATATATACACACACACACACACCCCAAAATATATATTTTTATATTTTATATAAGTAAAATTATACATATTTAAATTTTATATAAATATATTTATTTATATATATTTATGTTTATTTTACCTTCTTGATGTATTAACCCCTTTATCATTATATAATGACTTCTTTATCTATTGTTACTATTTTTGGCTTAAAGTCTACTTTTTCTGGTAAGTATGGTTACACCCACATTCTTTTGGTTTCTATTTGCAGGGAGTATCTTCTTCCATCTCTTCACTTGGAGCCTGTGTGTGTCTTTAGAGACGAAATTAGTTTCCTGTAGTCAGCATATAGGCATATAGTTAAGGTCTTCTTGTTTTGTTTGTTTGTTTGTTTAGGTTTTTTTTAATCCAGCCAGCCACTCTTGCTTGATTGTTGAATTCCATTTATTTACATTTAGAGTGATTAGTGATATGAGAACTTGTTACTGCCATCTTATTGTTTTGCTTCTAGGTATTTTTATTTTTTAAAATCTCCATTGTTTTATATTTCTTTTGTTGCTACCTGCTTTTGTAAATTTGTGGTTTTTCATTGTGGTATGCTGTCTTCCTCTTTTTTATATCTTGTGAATATATTCTAGATTTTTGTCTTGTGGTTACCACCTCCTCCGTGAGGAAGGTCACTGCTCTCTACCTCCTCTGCCAAAAAGGTAATCACTGCAAGCGCCAAAGCCTAGCCTCTTGCCTTGTCTAGCCTCTTCCTGGGGACAGGAAGTCATCTTGGCAACTTCTTCCCTCTGTTCAGCATCCAAATGCCTCTTTATTCCACTCCAGTGGAATTTGGGAATCTCCCCTTAGTCAGGATGGACTACTAAAAACTCCATTGCCCCTGAGCATCTGCCTAGTCTTGCATTTCCCAGGCTCTTGCTTTCTTGATTGTAGCAAGTGGGGTGGGGCCAGTTCACCAACTCCCTTGCATTTGAAGCCTCCACAAGATCTCTCTCTTTTTTTTTTTTAATTTTCAGAAGCACAAGTGAACTAGAAACATCCAGGTTTCTCATTGTAATTCTAAGGACATTTCTGTTAGGCAATGGATATCTAATTAGTTGTTACAAAAAAGGAGGAAGAGAAAGGAATGCTTTACTCTACCATGATTCTGATATCACCTATATATTTATTTATTCATTTATTTGATAAAACCCTATATAGTCAATACCTGCTATATATAGAACCTGGTCCTCTTCTATGATTTGGATATAAAGTTAGGGATAAATTAGAATTGTTCAGCTTACTATTGAGTGGAGGATAGAAAAAAGATTTTTTTTAATGGAATTTCAAGCCTTGATTAGCTCCTAAGATGCTATGAATAGAAAACCTTAGATTTTAGGGAAGCCTTCACTGAAGTAACAACTTGAGATGTGAAGAATAAGAAAGCAGGTAATTGTGAAAAGTACATTCAAGGTAATTTTAGTTTGTGGGACAAGCATGTCCAAGCATGTATAGCAGGAAAGAAATTCTGGCCAAAATAACAGAGGAATCCCAGTGGTTTGAATATAGGGAATAAGGAGAGAGTTTTGTGAAGTGAGGTTGAAGAAATAGACAGAATCTTATGGGACAAAGAAGAAGGGTCTGGATCTGATTTAAGTGTAATCATCAGATGGAAAAATTGTTTTTAAACAGCTCTTTGGGTAAAATAGCTGTGTATAATGAATGCAGATCCATAGACAAGTCAGCTGTGCAATACATGATCAGACAAACTTTAGCGAATATGTGATTCTGTTTCGTGGTTGATGTACAGTTTGAGATTAGAGGGAATGAAATTGCATTGCTACAGGTGGACAAGCAATTGTGGAGGGGCTCTGCCCACAGAGTGCCACCCACCACCACACCCCTCTCCAGCTGCCACAGATGAGAATAAGTCTACCAAGACATGATCTGCTTGGGGAAGAAAGGTGGCTGATTTCTCAAAGGAGAAGGACCAGGAGCCTATTCCTCAATGGGCTTTTACTGGGTTTAATTTTCATAGGAATATAGGGCATATACGTAAAGCTCATCAATCATTGTCAGGCAGTAATGATCAAACAATAGATAATATTCAAAGAACTATGAGGGTTTATTCTGAGTCAGGGTCAGATAGCTAAAGGGCCATGAAACTTTGTGGAAGCAAACTCATTCTATGCTTGGACCCTTATCATTTAAATTGAGTGTATTAGCAAAGCAGGTTTCAAAGAATTTTATGCATTCTTTCTTAGGCCTGATTACCCCAAGGAACCCATCCTTTCCAGAACAGGGCTGCACCCACCTCCGGCATTGTTTCAGGCTTAAATCAGGCAAGGGAAATAAGGCAGCCAAGAGATTAGGAAACTTTTTGCAGACAGAATGAGGACTCAGGCTATGTCAAAACTGAGGGGCATGGGTCCATCACCTCCTTTTTCTGTAGCCCCCGAAGTCCTTCCCTGAGGGCCCCTTCTCAACCATGCCTGTCTTCAGCTACCCCTCCTTTAAGGAATCTTACCCATCATTGGCTAACCAGTCATCTGTCTGGGGCCAACCAGGGTGAAGTGAAAGGAGGCAGAGACCCTAGGAAGATAAGCTTTGTCTCCTTAGTGGCTTATGGTCACAAGCTCTCTTTACTCAGTCTTAGCCATGGAGGGTTACAGCTTCTGAAACCAGGCAGGGCAATTCCCAACAAGCAATGTTTTTGAAAGAATGGAAAATGCAGAAAAACAATATTCCAAGTGATTCAGTGATAAGTGTGTAAATAAACTTTAATTCATCAAACTATAAAGTGAAAATACAATCTGTTTTATATTTGATTCTAAATGAAATATTATTGATTTTGATAGGCAGTTAATTATCTTCATTAATATTTCATCCAGAAATAACTTAACACCAGCATCTTAACTCTATTGCAGCAATTAGTTTGTTATTATATATATATATGGAGGTATAGATAGCAGACAAAGCTAAATAAATAAATAACAAAGAATCTCTTTGTGACTTAAAGAATTATTATTTCACTTATTTGCAGTCACTGGAAAATACGTGAATTTAATCTTAATACATTTAAATACTTTATATTTCCTGTGAGTTAAATTTTAAATTATTGAGAGATTTATGTTACCTATTCTGAGCTGTCCTCATAAATTCATCACAGAGAAGAGATTGAGTAATTATATTTTACTCTCCCTTATAGAAAAAAAAAGTAGTCATTTGCAATTTTTGCCATGACCAGTTTCCTAAATTGTCTACCAGGAGTGTCTAACCCTCACCCTGTGGGCCGCATGTGGCCCAGGATGGCTATGAATGTGGCCCAACACAAAATCATGAATTTACTTTTTATATTTAGTGTGTATATATTTAGTGTTAGTATATATTTATATAGTGTTTTTATATTTAATGTGTGGTCCAAGACAACTCTTCTTCCTGTGTGGCCCAGAGATGCCAAAATGTTGGACGCCCCTTGCCACATGTTTATGTTTCCTGAGATATTGTAAAAGTCTCCACATTACAGCACTTGAGGAGGTATTAATAGTGCCTACTCTGGGGCAAAGAAATTTAACTTTGAAAATATGGAGAATATGTTTCTGTTTTTTTAATGTTGATATTTTGCTTCTTTTGCTTTTTTTAAAAATGTGAGTGTTGCTATACAAGTTGCTATGATATTTCTGCTTTAGAGATATTTCTCTCTTCTCTCCATGTTTTCCCATCTCTGTGGCTCTCTTCTGAGTTCGGACTTCTCTCCCTTTTCCTGATATTCACTGTGGTGTTGTCCATCAACAGTCCTCACTCAGTCCTTCCTTCTGCCATCTATTTCTCCTATTTCAATAACAGGAATCTTTCCAAAAGGCAAATCTAGTTATTGCTCACATAAGTTTAAACTTTCAATGTCAATTGATTATCCAGACCCCCTAGCAGGGACTACCAGCCCTTCCTGACTTTACCCTTTTTTAACCCCTAACACCTCACCTTTCTGTCTTCCTTCCTTTCCATGCCGAACTCCAGTCATCTAATTTCGTATGTCTCAGTATGTACCACTCATTCTCCTGGGGCTTTTGCCTTCTGTACCTGTTCACTTTACTTCTGTTATGACTTTAATTTTTTTCTCCCTGCAACCTAATTCTCTAGTTCACTCGTAATAACCTTTCTGGACTTACATAAGAAATATTACCTCCTCTGGGAAATCACAGGCAGTCTTGCCAGTCAGCCCTTCCCCAGCTATTAGAACCCATTATGAACTGAGCATAACTGCTTCACGTCTTTTATCAAGATGGAGATTCCCCAGTCCTAGTGCTTCTTAGGAAGGGGCTGTGTCTACTTCACAATTCTACCATGACAAACACCTGGAAAAGTGTAATCTTATCATACATATGCAATACTTTAAAACAAAATACAGAATATAAATCCTTGTTTATGTATAAGGAATTTTAGTATACATATGTACATTAGTTCCCTGAGACTGCTGTAACAAAACTGCATGCTTGGTGGATTAAAACATTTTTTTTTCTATCGCAGTTCTAAAGGTCAGAAATCCAAAGTCAGTTTCACTGGATCAAAATCAAGGGATAGTCAGGGCCCTGCTACCTTTAAAGTCTCTAGTGGGGAGAGGGTGGATCTCTTCCCTGAATTTTTCCGCTTTCTGGAGCTGCATTTCTGGGCTCAGGGCAACTCCCCACAGCACAGCATCTTGCTTTAGTGCATCATGACCACCTTCTGTGTCAGTTCTTCAGTGTCAAATCTTTCAGGATTGTCTTCTCATCTCAATATTTTTACTACAAAGTCTCTTTTGAGATTATGGTAACATTCACAGGTTAAAGAGATTAGAACCAGATATCAATATGTTAATTTTGTTACATTTTTGAGCTAAACTTTAAAGATGCACAAATAAAAAAAAATGGAAAACTTCTCTCAAATGTTAGAAGCATTCACATAGTGTTATTTCTGTGTGTGGTGCCCACACAGGGGTTTTTATGTGAAGAATTCATGTCATAATTCTGCAAATTATTAGGCAAATGTCATTGGCTAAAATATAATAAAGAAAGCAAAAGTTGCTTTTAGTTATTTCCTTGAACATGATATATGGAACTATTATTATTTGCATTTGTCTCCAGATCATGTAATCACTTTGTGTTGTTGATTTCTTATGTCTTATTTTCTAATTTTGACTTGTTTAATAATACCTAGAAACAAAGGCTTACTGATAAGACTTCATTTGAAGAGAGAGTTCTGCTGTTGCATTTGACAATGTTTGAGGCACTCAGTCTAAGAACTCACCTAATGAAGTAATACATTGGGAATACTGGTTCATTTGTTTATGAATTCATTTATTCTTTTAACAAACATCCATGTAACTATTGGTTTTCATCCACATCATTCCTTTATAACAGTATAGAAAGATAAATCAATACTCATTGGAAATATTCACAGTCTAATACACTAATGTTTTTAAGTACTTACAGTTTGGGATTATCTCCCTCTCTGAGTCAGATGGTACTGTAGTTTTTTTTTAATTATAATGAGACAAAAATGTCAGGACATCAAACAGTTCCACATACCTATATTTATTTTCCAGAATTATGTCCAGATATAGAGTCAAGGTTTCTCAGTTGGTAATTGGAGGTGGACAATGACAGAAAGCATTAAAAGGGACTTATAACTGTGTATCTTTGTATTTGGTACTTCAGGAACTTCCTGGAACAGGCGGTGTGTGTTGTGACCCTTCTCAGGGAGAAATTAAGGGCCCATGATTAAATCCACGTACAACTTTCTTTTAAGCAACTTGAAATAAGAAGCAACATGTTTTATCTTAGAAAGTAAATAGAACTTCTAAACAAATGCTTTTAAATTAAGGAATCAAATAATAAAAATATTTTCAGTGTAAACCAACAGATATCTTATGAAGAAGTGCCAAATAACTCTGCCTACATTGCTTTAAAAATATAGTTCAATTCCCTAAGATCAGGGATAAAACAAGGATATCCAATTTTGACTTCTATTCAGCCCTCTAATAGAAGTTCTAGACAAGGCAAAAAGCATCTAGATTATAAAGGAAGAAGTAAAACTATATCTATTGATAGGAAACCTGATCTTATAAATAGGAAATTCTAAAGAATTTCCATATAAAACTATTAGAGCTAATAAATTAATTTATCAGGTTTGCAGAGTACAAAGTCAATATACCATTAATTATATTATAAACCTGGAAAAGTAAAAGATCAATATACCAAATCAGTTGTAGTTTTATTCACTAACAATGACCAATCAGAAAATAAATTTTAAAATAGTTTCATTGATAATAGCATAAAAAGAACAAAATATTTAAGGATAAATTTAATCAAAAAATTAATATATATATATATATATACTCTAAAATTTTAAAACAGTTGAAAGAAATAAAAGAAGACCTAAGTAAATGGAAAAATGTATGCTGTTTATAGGCCAGAAGACTTAATAGTGTTAAAATGTCAATACTCCTCAAAATGACCTACAGGTTCAATACAATCCCTATCAAAAAATTTCACCTTCCTTTTTTTTAATAGAAATTGACAAACTTTATCCTAAAATTCACATGGAAATGCAAGAGGCCAAGAATAATTAAATAATCTTGAAAGAAATAAAAAAAGTTGGAGAATTCACACTTCCTGATTTCAAAACTTACTACAAAGCTACAGCATTCAAGACAGTGTAGTATTAACATAGGGATAGACATATAGATAAGTGAAACATAATTGAGAGTCCATGAATAAACGCTTACATTTATGCTCAACTTATTCTTAAGGAGTGTGCCAAGACTATTTAATGGGGAAAGAATAGCCTCTTCAACAAATGGACTGGAACAATGGAATATCTATGCACAGATGATCCTTGACTCCTTGTTTACACCATACACAAAAATTAAGTGGATGTTACACCTAAGTGTAATAGGTAAAACTATATAAAACTCTTAGAAGAAAACAGCTGTAAGTATTTGTGATTTGGGCTAGGCAAAGTCATTTAGAAACAACACCGAAGGTACTGGCAACAAAAAAAAAAGAGAGATACATTGGACTTCATCAAAATTAAAAATTTATATGTTGTAAAGGACATTATCAAAAATGTATATAAGCAACCTACAAAAGGAAAAATATTTGTAAATGATATATATCTGATAAGAGACATATTGATAATATATAAAGATATCTTATAAGTCAACAATAAAAAGACAAATAACCTGGTTGAAAAATGAGCATGGGATTTAAATATATATTTCTCCAAAGAAGATATACAGGTACCTAAAAACTACATGAAAAGCTGCTTAACATCACTAGGCACTAGGGAAATACAAATCAAATCATTGTAAGATGTAATTTCACACCCACTAGAATGGCAGCAATAATAAAAAAAAATAATAAGTGTTGATAAGGATGTGAAGAAATTGGAACCCTTATACATGGCTGGTAGGAATGTGAAAGGTGCAGCTGCTTTGAAAAACTATTTGTCAGTTCCTTAAAAAGATAAACATACAGTTACTATATGACCCAACAGAAATGAGATATATGCCCAAGAGAAATTAAAACACATTCACATAAAACAGACAGAAATATTTAGCAGCATTGCTCATGAAAGCTAAAAAGTGGGAACACTTCATAGTTTTATTAACTGATAAATGGATAAATAACATGTAGCATATTACATAACGAAAACCATTAGACAATTAAAAGAATGATGTGTTGATACCCACTATAACATAGATGAATCTTGACATCACTACAGTGAGTAAAATAAGTCACAAAAGATGACATAGTATATAATACTATTTATGTGAAATGTTCAAACCAGTCAAAACTATAGAGACAGAGAGTAGGTAATGTTTGCCTGGGCCTGAGAGAGAAAGGGAACAGGGAGGGATTCTATATCAATCAGCTCAGACTGCCATACAGAATATCATAGACTGGGGTGGCTTCAACAAAAGAATTGTATTTTTTTTCACAGTTCTGGAGGTTAGAATCTGAGATCCAGATGCTATTATCATTTGGTTCTGAGGGCTTGGCTTGCTTTCCACCTTGCAGATAGCCACATTCTTGCCTTGCCCTCACGTAGTAGAGAGAGAATAAGCTCTCTGGTGTCTGCTCTTATAAAGGGCACTGATTTCTTCATAAGGTCCCTACTCTCACTTCCTTGTCTAAACCAAATTACTTCACAAAGGCACTATCTCCAAACACCATCATATTCAGGGTGAGGACTTTAATATCTGAATTTGGGAAGGATACAGAGCTATTCCAAAATTAATAGTTGAACAACTCTATGAATATACTAAAAGGCATTGAATTAGTAACTTTATTTTCTTTTTTAATTGTGATTCAAGTACATTTGTCTCCATTTTCCCACCATTTCCCCCCCAACACTCACCCCCACTTCCCAACCTCAATCCTATTAACTTTAAATGCATGAATTGTATAAGAATTATGTTTTTAAAAGTTAAAAAGTAAAAAATAAAATTTGAGATCTAATTAAAATTTTGTAATTTATAATAATTCAGAAGAATAATTTAGAGGAAAATATGTTAACATGTCTATGTATGTTTACACACATACAAAGGTGACCCCCCAAAAATGGAATTCTCTTGTGGAGAGTGGGCCCCTTGTAGTATAGACTTCCCCTGCTAGGTGAGTGTTCTAAGAACCCATCTGCATCAGTGTACCAGCTGGCATCATTGTGAGAGGCTGTGTTAGGCTTCAGTGATTTTTTTTTGAAGACTCTTTCAATGTGTTGGCCCATTTTATGATGGGTGATTTATAAGCACATCTGCCCACAATGCACTGAGAGTTCATTTTTTTACCAAAACCAGCATGACCCATGTGCCCCACCTTTCCTATTTACCCAGTCTCACCCCAAGCGACATGTTTTGTTTCCCTGGATGAAAAAAGTCCCCAAGGGTAAATATTTTGCAGATGTATAAGAAGTTAAACAAAGAACAACATGAGCACTTAAGAGCCATCAAAATTGATGAGTTCAAAAACTGTTTTGAGCAGTAGGCAAAAGTCTTGATAGGTATATTGCATCAGATGGAGAGCACTTTGAAGGTGACTGAAGTTTAAACATAGAAGAGTAAATATACAGTTTTTTATAAATAAATTTTGTTTTTGGGGTCCCTCCTCATATGTATATGGGAACATATATATACAAGGAGGGAACATACACATATACACATTCACCGACATATCTAAATTATTGACATGAAGGATTTTGACTTATTTAGAGGAATTTTTTGAGAATGTTTTATGTTAGGAATAGATTTGTAAATATGTAAATTTAATTAAATGTGAAACATACAAGAAGAGAAATATGAACAAAGTATGATAGGAAGACAATGATGAACTAATTCTGGGATGGATTTATACAGTGCTCAGAAGAGTGAGGATATTTGACCTGGTTCTTGAAAAAGAAAAGGGTGCATGGTGTTTCAGTAAAGACGACTAGTGCTGTGTTGTTACTGGATAGGCAACCTGGCCCACAGTGGGTCTGTCTAGGGCCAGCTGGTAGTGTGTGGGTTCTTGACTTTGTGTAGGAAAAGATTTCACAACACAAGTCCAGCTGACTATGAGGGTATATTTATTAAAACTGGGGACAGTAAAATAAGGAAGGGATTAGGGTAGAAGAAGCAGGAGGGAGAGCCTGGGCTGGGCTGCCTTAACTCACTGGGAAGTCAGAGAAAAGGGAGCCTCAATAATAGATTCGGGGGCTAGTTTGGAACAAACTGCCATGGCCTATTGCTCCCCTGATTGCAAATCTTGGGATCCCTTAGAGTTTAGGAGATGCATGCCTGTGAGGGAAGACATAAGGGAAGAAGAGGGGAAAGGAAATGGTGAGGGCTGTGTCCTTTGTCTTGCACTTTTATCTTTCTCTTACACATGGGAATTTTGGGTAGGTTTTAGCAGGATAGTCCTCAGTTTCCAGGTGTGCTCTTTCAGGGTCATGGTCTCCTGTGATGGGTTAGTGTCAGGTGTGGAGAGCAGGAGCAATAAAATGGCATTGGTCTGGTCAAGATAGCATAAAGTATATAAAACAAAGTGGAGTCAGTCATGTAACAAAGATGGCTGCCCGTCAACAGTGACATTTGGTTTAAGATGGAAGCTACCTAAGTCACACAAGACATCTGGACAAGGAGACACACCCAAGATATCTGCACACACGGTTGGAGTAGCAGTGTCTGCAGAGTGGGACCACCCATCAATAGGTTCCTGGACAAATTTCCCATTTGCCATCAGGGGTGCTAAGAT
The DNA here is from genome assembly GCF_019186645.2 of Phyllostomus hastatus. Taxonomy (NCBI): domain Eukaryota; kingdom Metazoa; phylum Chordata; class Mammalia; order Chiroptera; family Phyllostomidae; genus Phyllostomus; species Phyllostomus hastatus. The sequence continues at coordinate 13,645,109 of NW_025334038.1, forward strand.
ACTTATGAAGAGACCCAGAAGGGTGGAGTACACCACTCTCAATGTGTAACTGAGACAGGCTCCAGACCACTGCTGAGACAGCTGAGCTCCACACAACAGAGTGCTGCTCCATGCCATGCTGATCTCCCTTGGCAATGGCCACCAGAAGCTCTGCCCTGCTGGAAAGAGTACTCTGTCTGTCCTGCTGCCCACCTGGCTCTGGACATTCTTCCTTGCAAAATGCTGACAGCTTCCTTGCTCACTGTGCTGTCTACTGGACCCACAGACTGAGACTCTGGGACTTGAGTTTGTTATCCTCCAATTCTCTCATGTAATGTCATTACTGATTGTTTCTGAGTGATTAGTGTCATTATTAGGTTAGTATAGATTTGGATTAATTTTGCATTAATAAAAGATGAATGAACCTGCATTAATAAAGTCCAAGTTAATAGCATAAGTCACCTTTGTTGGCTCCCTGTTATTTCTCAGTGTCAGTGTCACCTTCATACAGTAGTCATACAGGTGGCTTGACACTTTTGGTTCTTAAAGCCTGGGTCAGAGGATATGAGCAGGTCCTGAAGGCTGGCTTACAGGAAAGGCTGTATTGTGAACATGACACTCTGGGTGACAAGGCAGGGGGTCATTAATGATTGCAGCTGGTCCTGGTATAGCCCCCTTGACTTTGCTGTTTTTCTGGACCTGGAGCTGAAATACAACCAATGCTTAAATGTTATCTCTATTGCAGGGGTGTCAAACTCATTTTAACTGGGGGCCGTATCAGCCTCGAGGTTGCTTACAAAAGGCCGAATGTAATTTTAGGATCATATAAATGTAACTACTCCTGAACAGTTAAGCGAGAGCTCAGTGCTGCTGCCAGGTAGAAACAAGGTGCTGGGCCGGATAAAACAAGGTGAAGGGCCGGATTTGGACCACAGGCCTTGTGTTTGGCACCTGTGCTCTATTGGGATGACCTTCTGTATTTGGCTGTAATTTGCTTGACTGTTTTGTTCAACTATCTTTCTCAGTTGCCCTCTTCCACTTGTCCTGGCTTACAGCCTGTCTCAGTGTAACCAAGATTTAAGTAGGCACTGGAAGACAAGGTTAGAAATGTCAATTGGAGTTAACGTATGAAGGAACTCATATGCTAAAAAGATTTTAACTATTCAAGGCACCTTTTAAGGCATGAGTAATGTTTGAACTTATTTTTTATTTTTTAAAGAACTAATCTAACAGAGCTTCACTGTTAACTAAAATTAGTTTTAGGATAAAATTACTTTTATATCTGTCAACATAGAATGAAACATAACCTTATATTTATAGGGCATAAGCTATCTACTGAGACACAAAATTTAACATTTTAAATTTTGAAATTTCTTGTTCTCTGCAAATATCTGCAAATGCTTAGAGGCAAAAGAGCCATTCCTCTGTAATTGTGCTTCAGGGCAGTTCTCACACTTTCCGTTCTGGTGACACATTTACCTATTAATGTTTCCCGAATAATACTCATCAAAAGTGAGTTTTCCACATGGGCTGCCCATAGATAAAATTGCCTGAAGTTATGAGAAACCCAGGAGCCCCTGTCCCAACCTTCTCCCTTTCCTTTCCATCTGATTCTTCAAACCCTGAGCTGGTGCTTTACAAAGAAGAGCTGTTAACCAAGGCTGTTGTGCTAAGAGTCAATGTTTGTTTTAGAAATATAGTTCTGGTTTCAGGGTTGATGATGTATTGGATAAAAGAAAAATTAAAAATAGAGAAATCAATGAGGATTGAGTTGTAGTGGCCCCTGTGAGAGTGAAAAAAGACTGAGACCATGGGGAGGGGAATGGAACAAAAATTTGAGAGGACGAATAACACTGATGAGCTATGGAGACAGAGGGTGGACTCGAGAATAAATGAAAGCTGGGTCAGTGATGGATGGAGACACTGACAAGGTAAGGTGCAGCTTAAGAGTGGACTGAGTGGAACAATTTTTAGAGATGTAAAAAAAGCAATTGAAAATATTTAAGTCAGAAGAAAAATTTTTATAATTAGATATTTGGGATACAGATTTTGGAATTGATTATAGGTGGCAAGGTAGGTGGTATGAATGATGTTGACATTTGGAAGAGAGGAAATATTTTTATTTGAAATGGTGGTAGAAGTGTCATTCCCCCACCATGTGCTTACAGCCTCCTCACTGACTGGAAGTTCATTGCTACAAGTCAGTTGGACAGCTCTAAACTTGGGAAGATGTTTAGTTTAAGTCTAAATGTAGCTTCCTCCATTCATTGGTTCCAATTTAACTTTATTCCATTCGTTAACCTGAAAATAAAAGGCCAAAGTGAGAGGCAACAATCATTTACTTGACATTACAAAAAAGAGAGAGAGAGAGAAAGAGAGAGAGAGAGAACTATTCAGGAAGCACTGACTCAGGCAGAAGTCTAGATATTATTCCAGTTAGGAGACAAAAGCAAAGGTTATTTATAGGTATGCTAAATACTGATGCTAAGGCTGAACAATATTTTTCATTTTTAGTCCAGTTGCCATGAGTTCTGTAGTCCTAATACTTCCTTTTTTGTTATCCTTGCAAATAATTCTTTGGATAACAAGGTTGCTTTAGGCCCAGTTAAAAGGTCCCTTTGCCCTATGTTAACATTCTAGAGCAGAAGTAGCAAACACAAGGCCCAAACCCAGGCTTTCGCCTTGTTTTATCTGTCCTGGCACCTTGTTTCTACCCAGCAGCAGCGCCAAACTTTCATTTAACTGTTAAGCAGTAGTTACAGTTATACAGTCCTAAAATTACATTCAGCCCTTTGTAGACAACCATGAGGCTGATGTGGCCCCTGGTGAAAATGAGTTTGACACCCTTGTTCTAGACATTTGAGGCAGAAGACATGCTGTGGCTCCATTTTGAAGTGATTCCATATACGATGTCTGTCCACAAAATATCCAGCCATTGTTAATAAAGCAAGAATGGTTTGTGCTACATTGTTGTGACCTGGCAGTCAAGGAGAAAGGTCTGGAATGAGCATGCAAGAACAACTGTGACTTCACTCTACTAGTATGTGGGGGCAGTAGACACCATTGAGTGAGCATAATTCAGAAGGCTGCAGCTATGGGTAACTGGTGATTGACAGCTTCATCAAAACATCGCTCCCACTCAAGCATCATATCTCATGCAGAGTTTTTTGGCAACACGTCAAATCACCCAGGTGATTCAGCCCCCCTTCAGCCCAGATTTGACACCCTGAGACTCCTATTTTTTCACGAAACTAATGTCACCTTTGAAAGGGAAGCAAGTTCAGGCCATCCATGAGAATCAGGAAACTACAACAGGGAAGCTGATGGCGATTGGGAGAACTGTGTGAAGTCTTAGGAGCCTACTGTCAAGGGAACTAAGGCATCATTGTCCTATGTACAATGTTTCTTGTATCTTGTATCTTCTTCAATAAAAGTCTGTCTTTTTCATATTACATGATTGGATATTTCCTGGACAGACTATAATATATAACAAATTAAAAACAAATCTAAAATATTGTTTTCTTAAGAGCATTTCAAAACTCTGAAAATATATGTAATTCCTCTACATTTATGAATTTGGCTAAATATCCAGAGTGTATTGTAGTCTGACTCATGTGTAATTTCTAGTCCTTTCCTTATTGTGCTCTCTTTTCTCCTGTATGTTTCCATTTGACAATAAGCACTTAAATGATAACAAAAGAAACATGATGTTCCAATGTCGCTTTCATCTACACAGTTCCTGTCCCTATGTTGCAATCATACTGGACTTTTTCCCTCTCTTCCCTGTACACCTTCTGTTCTTGCATAACTCCATTCCTTCACCTACATTCTTCTCAGTCACTGTCTTTTTTTCTCTTTAAGCTGAACTTTTCTACTATACTTTTGAGCCCTTAAACAAGACAATTTCTTCAGTTTTTCAAAGAGCACTTTTTTCCAATTTTTCCATCAGTCTGGTTGGTTGTACATTCTCACAGAAATGCAGTCAGACTTCTATGCAGAGCATGATTTATATTAGACTTTATCTCTTTGTAAGTTTTTTCTCCTCTTTGAAATTATGAGCCTCCAATTATTAGCTCATGTTCATGAATTCAGGATGTATTTATTAAACACCTACCTATGTGCCAAGCACTATGACACACCTATGAGTATATAGTGTCAGACAAAACATATGGGATCCTTGAACTTGGAGCTTGCAGTGTGATAGTTGAGAGAGATCTTAAGAAAATATATACACAGAATATATAATGTTGTATAAATTTTCTTAAGTGCTATGATAAAAAGTATCAGGGCACTGTGAAAGAATAACAAGCGGGGATCACTCAAATTAGAGAATCAGAGCAGGCCACTCACTCTAGGGATCTAAAAAGCGAAGGCTGAGTAGGTGAATAATAGGGAAGGAACGTATCTTCAGCCAGAGTGGATACTTCAATGATGTCTCTTGAATAAATAGAAGTACAATATTCCCAATATTATATTCTCCCACTTTCTTGAGACCATGTTAATAGTACTTTTATGTAGGTTTTGTCTTATACCATCTCAAATACTTCTTGGTGGATGAAATTTACATTAAAATAAACAATATGCATAGTTTTTATAGTAAGTCTTAATGCATTGTTATTTTGTGGTTTAAAAAAACTCCTGCCAGGTAGCCCCATTGGTTAGAGTATTGTTCTGATATGCCAAGGTTGTGGGTTTGATTTCCAGTGGGCACATATAAGGATAAACCAATGAATGCATTAGTAGGTGGAACAACAAATCTCTCTCCCCACTTTCCCCCTCCCTCTCCCTCTACCCTTTTCCTCTTTCTCTTTTGCTTCCTTTCTCTCACTCTCTTAGATTGGTAAATTTTTTAAAAAATCCTGAAATCCATTTTTTTAGGAACAGCTATAAAATTTTGTTATCTCCTATTCTGAGTATAGATGTCCAGTTGCCTTTTGGGTACCATATTGTAGAAATGTGTTTTTCTCTGTATTATCTTTCATATAATAATAAGTTGCAGATTTTTGTTATTATTCCAGCTTTTTTATTTATTATTCTAGCTTTTTAAACACTCTAAATCTTGATTCTGACATATAACGTATTAGTGATAACTCTCAGCTTTACATCATGCCAAAATTTGATGAGCATACCATCTGTGTCTTTATCTTAAATCCTTAATCAAAATGTTGAATGAAAAAGACCAAGTGTTCCCCCTCACCATTCAGTTAAATGGAGACATACTGATCCATTAATCAACTTTGTTTGGGTAACTGTAAAAATCCATCTTGGTCCCTATAATTGTTTATGAGGGTATGAGGAGAGAGTTTTTGCCAGATTAATTTCTACCCATAACACCCTCTTCTCAACCAATCTAGTAAATGCATGAGTCATAAATTATATCACTTTCTCTGAAATTGATCTCAATAATCCCATTTTGATACTTTTTACCCACTTCTTTATTAAAATGTTCACAAGCTTTTTAATAGTATGTTCATGGATCATTTTGTCAGAATTGGGCATTGGCATAGCTTTTTGATAACCTCCCATTAGAACTTTCCCTCTGGCTAGGCCTAGCCCTCACCCTCCTGGGCAAAGGTAAGGTCTCAATGCCTTGAAACCCAGGCCAAGTTACATATCACCTAGAGAGTGAGTCCTTTAACAGCAGATAGTTCCTTTGAGGTGAGTGATGCTGTTCAGTAGGCAGACAGGGCCATGTGGGGATGTAACTGCAGAATGTATTTCCTACACTGATTTGACCTCAATCTTGCTTTACTGTGTTTGTTTTCCATATTCTGTATGTTGGTTTACAGATAACAGTGGTTACAATGATTATTCTTCAATTTCTATTTAATTACTTTCTCCTTACAGGGACTTGGGCCTCATCTACTTTTGATTCTAGTCATGTTTTCACTTTTGTATTTTTTCCTGTACATTTTTTCTCTCTTTTCTTCAGGTTAGCCTTCAAAACGTACAGTTCACGTCATCTACAAAAACAGGTTTCTTGTTATCTCTCCTACTAGAACTTAATTGTTTGCCTATAGGTCTGTTGTAATTCACAACCTGAAAAACTTAATTTTATTCTTCATTACTGTCTATACTGCAAACACTTTATTCTCTATCCCCTTCTTTCTCTTCTTTATCAAAGACTGCTAGAAAAAAAAACTACTAATACTATAATATCACCTATATTTACCCCAAGTCCCTTAACCTCATACGTAAGTCTAAGTCCCAGGAACTGCTTTCTAGATTTGCCATTAGTTATATTCCCTCCCACTCATACCATCAATGTCAGTAACCATCAAATTATTTCATGAATTTTGACAGGCTTTTCTTGGATAATGGAGTTATGCTTGGGGAAGGTGAGGGACAAAATATTGACTTTTGAGTGTATGCTATGTGTTAGGCACTCTGGGAGGGCTTTGGTTATGTTCTTTTATAACATGTGTTTAATAGGGCTGGAATGCTGGGGCCCACAGCCCAGTCTTGATGTAGTATCACACTGAAATATTTAATTTTTTTCAAATTCTTGAAATGATACAAAGGATTGGGAGGATGGATTACCATGCCAAATACATTAAATATACTGTTTTTCTCATTGTTGTTCCACCAAATGTCCATTGCAGTCTTTGAGCAGGAGAGAAATAACAAGAGTTATCTAAAAGGTCATAGTAATTGTGTTCTGGGCCCTTGTGTTTTATGTCTCAAGTTGAACAAAATTCCTTTGGAAATTTTTTCTATTGAGTGCCTGATCAAACCAATGTATTACTAGGCTATTTTTAATTTCCAAGGATGAGAACAAACTGAAGTAACCTCAGATACTAGGTCCCATTGCTGGGTACATGGGGAGCTAAGGAAGCCAAGACAGCCTCCTTCCTCTTGGGAGGAAATGCATCATGGCTCCTGGCCCTGCCCTGTGTTTCCTGTGCCCGCAGTGTGATTTTGCTATTCTTGAGACTGAGTCTTTTGGTCTCGAGTCTTGCTTGACAGCCTAGCCTTCCCCTTCTTCCCAGTCTATACCACTTTCTCTCTGCCTGACATTTAAAATTCCTGGAGAGAGGATCTAACTGAGTTTTTGCATGCTCTCATCTTTAGTCCATATTGCATAATTTTCCTTTTACTCTGTATCCCCAATCCTATTAACTTTCCCCATATTTAATTTAAAACTTTCCAATCTTCGCATTTGTTCATATAAAGCATTTGTATTCCAAAAGTTTAAATACATAGTTATTTTGATTGTGCTTTAAAATAATATATTTTGTTTCTTCACTTTTATTGCAGTACCATTGGCAAGTAAGTCATATATATGTAAGTGTGCAACTTGATGACTTGATCACTGTAAAGTGATCACCACAATCAAGCTACTTAATATGTCCATGTAATTAGCACTTTGTGTGTACATGTGTTAAGAACAATTCAGATGTACCTTTGTAATAATTTTAAGTATATAATATGGTATTGTAGGCTTTATGCTATTCTGTATATCTCCACAGCTTGTTCATCTTGTACAACTGAAACTCTGTACCCTTTATGCCAACATCTTCCCATTTTCTCCAACCCTAACCTCTGGCAACCACCATTCTACCATATACTTCTAAGAGTTCAACTATTTTATATTCCACATATAAGTGAAATCACGCAGTGTTTTTCATTATGTGTCTGGCTTACTTTACTTAGCATAACATCCTTTGAGTTCATCCAGGTTGTTGCAGATGGCAAGATTTCCTTCTTTCTTAAGACTGAGTAATAGTCCAGCATGTATACATGTGTGTGTGCACATGCCCATGTTGAAAACAATGCTGCAGTGAGAGTACAGATATATCATGGACATAGGTTATAACCATAGTGTTCCTTTGGTTATAACCTGTGGTAGGACTGCTGGATCATAAAGTAATTCTATTTTTAATTTTTTTCCTGATAAATAATGATAGCTAACATTGATTATTTACAATATGTTATACTGTTCTCTAAATACTCTGCCTCTTTCTAGTAACTCATTTTATTCTTCCACCAACAGGATTAGTTGCATATTATTTTCATTCTCATGTTATATAAAAGTAACAGAGAAGTTAAGGAACTTGCATAAGTTTTACCAACTGGGAATGACAGACTTTGTTTCCTCATCCATTTAATTTGGTTCTAGAGTGTGTCACTTAATAGATTAACTACTTCTGTTCTTCTGCGTGTAGACTAGTTTGGGGGGGGAACTGCAAAGTATTCCATCTTTTACATGTATTTAGCATTTTACATTTCTTTGTCAATAGTAATAAATTACACAAGCTTCATTCAAGTCTTGGCCAGTCAACTAAGGATGTTGTAAATAGTCCAATAATGGCATCATGTGCAGCAGCATGATCAGCAGGTAACTGTTAGTATAGTTTCAGTATAGTTTAACAGAAAAACAAATACTAAGAATAAGGTTATTAACCAAAAAGGGGGAAATATACCAAGGTATTAATAATCAATAGCCTTTCAATGGTGAGAAGGTTTTCTTCCAACACTTTCCCCTTTTTACTTACATTTTCTGTATCTCTACACATAGAATTGTACTGTTAAAAGCCCTCAGATTCTGAGTTTCAATGTGGATTTAAAGCCAGAGCCAAATTTTTGGCTTTGTGGTCTGTATATTTTATCCCTGAATTTTGAATAATCTAAATATGAATTGATTTTCATTTGATCATTTCCAATAGCTCCAAAACAAAAAATGCACATTCTAAAATAGCTTACTTGGCACTGTATCAATTCTCTTGAATGATAAGACTTGCAGATTTTATCTCATCTCTTTTTCTGAGTCATCCTTTGGGATATGGGAAGGATGAGAATGGTACATTTTAACTACAGATGGAATAATTTATTACTTTCCTAGATCAAAGCTGTACTTTAAATACACACAGCTATAACCCTGGTTGGCGTGGCTCAGTTGGTTGAAGTGTCATCCTGTAGACTGAAAGGTTGCAAGTTCAATTCCTGGTCAGGGCACATACCGGGTTGTAGTTTTGATCCTTGGTCAGGCTGCATATGAGAAGGCAACCAATCTCTCTCTCTCTCTCTCTCTCTCTCTCTCTCTCTCTCTCTCTCTCTCTCTAAAAACAATGAAAAAATATCCTCAGATAAGGGTAAAAAAATAAAAATAAAATAAAATATACACAGCTATAGCCTCAGCTTCCTAAACTGATGAGGATTGTAAAGAGATCCCTTTAAAGCTACAGTGGTTGTATAGACAGAGCATAAAGTAAAACAAAGATGTCTTGAATGCTTCCTAATTGTATCTGCAATTTGTGAACTTGTTACCACATGCTGAGCATTATGAAGTTGCAGAATTCAGGTATCCTAATACAATGGAGAGATATGGATGCAACAGATTATGGAAGTCCTAGTCAACAATGTCAAAGAGCTTGGACTTTAAAATAGGATCAGGATGAGGAATATGGAAGGAGGGACATTATTGGTTAGGAGTGTGAGGTGGGAGGGATAGTAATAATAATTTTAATGTAAGTATATTTTAAGGTCTTTTGACCTGATTTTCATCTTTAGTAACTTCCAAGCTACATTTTGTTTAATATTTTATATATGCTTGCTCAAATTAGCATGGGGCTATTAATTGCCATATATCATTACTTGATCTATGTGTTTGATCAACAAATAGACAAAAATTCACAAGAGTGCTCTGCCCATTTGCACGTGCCACACAAGTTTTGGCCTTGAGGAGAAAGCAGCATTCTTTTTCTTTTTTTAGTATATTTTATTGATTATGCTAATACAGTTTTCCCAGTTTTTTTCTCCCCTTTATCCGCCCTCTGCCCTGTACCTCTCCTCTGCCCTTCAACATTCCTCCCCCTTAGTTCATGTCCATAGATCATACATGTAAGTTCTTTGGATTCTGTTTCCTATTCTATTCTTAACCTCCCCCTGTCTATTTTATGCCTACCAATTACGCTACTTATTCCCTGTACCTTCCCCCTCCCCCTCCCCACTGTTAACCCTCTATGTGATCTCCATTACTCTGGTTCTATTCCTGTTTTTGTTTGCTTAGTTTTTGTTGTATAGGTTCAGTTGTTGATAGTTATAAATTTGTTGTCATTTTACTATTCATAGTTTTTGATCTTCTATTTCTTAGATAAGTCCCTTTAACATTTTGTATAATAAGGACTTGGTAATGATGAACTCCTTTAACTTTACTTTATCTGTCCTTCCCATTCTAAATGGTAGAGAAAGCAGCATTCTTGAAAAGACTCAAGATGTTGGATCTTCTCCTCCATGGGATTTCTCAATCTGGGAGTGTCTTCATACCTGTCATCCCCATCTTATACACTGAAGATGATGTTATACCTTTTCTTTTGGAGAATTATAATGGTACCAACAATGGTTAACTCTTTGTTTCAGACCCTGTAACCTACAAATATTTGAAGTAGGTGTAATAATTATCTCCATTTTGCAGACAAAGATAGCAAGGCTTGAACATGTTCAAAGATAGACACTAACTAATACCACTGTAATAAGCATTCTGGCTGACTTCAAACTTAGGCCTTTGTGTTTCTAAGTACTGCTATCAGCCACCAGGGCACCATGCTTCTTTAACACCAACAGTGTACTTACTGATTGCTGTGTGCTCAGCACTGCTCAGTGCTCTCATTTTATCCTTGTAATAATTTTATGCAGTCAGTACTACTATCATCCCTACTTTATATATCAGAATTTGCAAATGTATTCTGTAAATGTCCAAATAATTAATATGTTAAATGTTGTGGGTCATACTGTCTCTTCTACAATGTCACCTCTGCTCTTGTAGTGTAAAATCTACCATAGACAATGCTAAAATAAATGGGTGTGGCTCTATTCCAACAAAACTATATTTACAAAAACAGGTAGAGGCTGGAATTGACCTACAGGTCACAATTTGCCAGTCTTTGTTATAGATAATAAAGTGAAAGCTTAGAGGATTTAGGCAGATCTTGAGGTGAAATATAGGCCTAGGTCAGCTTAACATCAAAGTCCAGATTCTCATCCATTTGTTATATTGTCTTCCTTATCATAGTTTTCATGTCTCTCATTAATGGGTTGAATTATGTTCCCCCAAAAGATATGTTTGAGTCTTGACACCCACTACATGTGAATGTGACTTTATTTGCAAATGGGATATTTGCAGATATAATGAAGTTAAGGAACTCAAGATGAGATCATCCTGGATTTAGGGTGGGTTCTAAATCCTATGACAGGCATCTCTCTAAGAGAAAGGATAGGGATATTGGATATTTGAGATACAGAGGCATGTGTGAAGAAAAGACAGAAATTGGCCTTATGCTGCCACAAGCCAAGGAAGCCAGGAGCTACCAGAAACTGGAAGACCAAGGTAGGGTTTTCTCCTATAGACTTCAGAGGGAGCAGAGCTCTACTAACACCTTATTTCAGACTCCTGACCTCCAGAACAATGAGAAAATAAATTTTTATCATTTGAAATCACCAAGTTTGTGGCAATATGTTATGACAGCCCTAGGACACTAAAAAACTCTCCCCTCCTTTTTTTTGTTCCCCTTTTCAAGGGCTATTTCTGGTTGCTATTGAGACTTTTTCCTGATTGAAAAGGTTCTTCCTTTTTGTTAATTGAAATTATCCATATCCACTGTTCCTTGATGCTGTTAGTGTAATTAGGAGATTGCTGGCTTCCAATTTTCATGAGGAAAATAAGTATCTTATCCTTCCTGCAATTTTTGTCCCTTTAGCAGGTATATGATTAAATACCCACAAATAAAATCTAAGAAACCTGTTTGGCTACAGAAGACAAGAGAAGCCTAAGTATAAGTCTCTGGATTAGTGGATACACAATCCATTAGGAAAGAAATTTATTGGTAAATGAAACAAATTCACCATTACCAGCACACAGTATAAATCAAGCCTGGGAGTCATATTTAATTTTACACCTTGGCAGTATTTCAGAGGTTTTTACAGTAACTTGGAAGGAGTTAATGGACTGTGAATTCATTCCAGTACATTGATTTCTGCATTAGCTCAGTGAAAGATGTAGTTCTTTGGCAAAAGCAAACTTTTGCAGGTAAATTTTTTTCATCGTGTAATCCATAATTTAGAATTTATAATAACAGCTTGTTTTATTGTTCATGAATACAAATCATTGTTGGGTTGGCCCAACATTCCAGCAAATAAAAAAAAATAAAGTTTCATCTCTGAAGTGTGTCCCCATGCAACCAAATCACTGTATGAGCTTCATTCTGTGCTACAGAGTTTGGAGGAGGTTGGCTGTGAATGAAGGATGTTTTCATCCGCCTTGTTCTAGGAAGCCATTTGTTCCAGGTATTTTTGATGTCTCTTATTGCCACCTTTAGGGGTTTTCTTTAAATGCTGGTGTTAGTAATATGGAGGGTACTTACGGCAGTAGAACACAATCCACTTAATGAAGCTTAAGCTCTAGGAATTCTCTCTTGCATGGGCATCTTCCAAGTGGAGGTTACTAGCTAGACTTCTTGTAGATCCTTTCCTGTGATGAGCAGGGCAAGCCCTGGCCAACAGGTCTCTGTATCTTCTGTCTTTCCTTGCAACACAAGCAGCACACCCCCATCTGTTTTTATATTGGAATTACGAGTTACATTTGTGCATTGCTTTAGTTGGAGGAGAAATCTTTACTTTAGACATTTAGACTATCACTCTAAGGGACAGTAAAGGACTGCAAAGGAGCATTTCATCTGAAGAAACCCCACTACACAATTGACGCCATCCTCACATGAGGACCCAGGCATTCCCAGATCCTCCATATTTTCAAGAGAAGCGAGAAATGTTTATTTTCATATGAAACCCCCAAATATGGAGCTCTTGGCCTCAAAATAAATATAAAAGGTGTGCCAAAAGTAGATTTTTCTCTTGTGAGTATGTGGAACACTTTATTATTTTAATATTTTTTTAATTATTGTGTAATTTTCCACATGAACAACTGTAAAGCTACTGTTTCCCACCCTGTATAAATAAACATGAAAATAAATAAGCAGGTAGACAATAAATACATCCAACATGCTGGCCCAATATAATATCTGGATTCAGGTCAAGCTTCCTTTAGGACCTCTGAGATGCAATGAAAAGGACAAAGACACTAATTCTAAGCTTATATATTTCAGAATCTCATGGGATGCTTAGAAGCATCTATTGACTCACACATTGGTTATTGCTCATTTTTAGAATTAGTTATATTAAACCTGCCTCAACAGTTGGCAAATGAAGTTGCTATTTATTTATTATTAAAATGTTTTATTGTTTACGCTACTACCATTGTCCCACTATTTTCCCCTTCGCCCCCCTCTACACATCCCACTCCCCACCCCCACAGTCAATCCCCACACTATTGTCCATGTTCATGGGTTATACATAACACATATTTATGTATATATACAAAATATCACATTTAGTGGCCTTTAAGCCTAAGTCTGAGTCATTAGTTACTTAACTTCTAAGTTTTTCAATTATCTCCTAAGAAAGTGACTTGTTCTCATGATGTCTTTTCTTCCATTCAATGGCACACCTGAATTAGCATCAGAATTCTCAGTCAATTTTCTAAGCCCTCCAGCATGACATCTCATGCGGCTCCACCTCCCCTAGCCAGTTTTATACTCCTCCTCAATCTCAAATCCCATGCAGATTTCTCTATTGACTCATGAACATTTTAGGTTCATTCTCATCTTCTTAATTTAATTTGTGGTGTCTCTCCTGCCTAGATTGCCATCTACATATCTTTTTTTTTTTTTTAAGTTCTGCTATGCTTCAGAGGTTATTTATTTTAAGTTAGACTATGATATATTAGAGTTGTAATTTTGGACATATTAATATAACAGTTGATCAGACATAGAATGGCTAGATCAACTAGAACAGATTGGGGTCCTGGAGTCCAGTTAAGGAGTCATTAAAATAAGCCAGGTGAGAGATAATGAGTGTCTGATTTTGGCTGGTGGCAGTGGCAAACTTGGAAAGACAGAGATGGATTTGAACAACAATTGCTTTACTAATCCAGTACAGAAACTCTCATTTGTCAAAGTTATTTCAGCCTTTAATGTACATGGAAGTGACCTGGAATGCAAAATGGCACCCAAATTTGGTAATTATTACCATATAATTTTTCTGCTAAAGCATCTTTATAGAATCGTACTCTCTATTAATCACCAGCACTAAAAACAGGATAAGGAAAAAAACATTTTTACCTTGCTATGTAGCTCTTAGTAGTGGAAAAATATTAGTATATTATTATGTATGAAAATTTCCATAAACTTCTAATTATATTTTGTTTTTACTGTATTGAAAGGAGATAAAAAGGCAAGTATTATTACATTTTTAATTTTATATGAAGAAACTGAATTATTGAAATTTAAAATTTAATTCCAGATCACATAAGGTTAGACCTTGATTTATAATCCATATTGCCAGTACTTTTTAAAGTAATAAATTATAAATTTTCCTGAAATATATCCATATGTTCATCAACTTTTGCAAAGTCACATTCTAATCTGATGGTGTTACTGTTCAGATTTTGCTAACTGCTGACACAGCTTGATCTTATTTTTTCAGAGCATTACATAAAGACTCTCAAGCTATTCTAAATATTTCATGGAACATTTTATTTCATCTTCTGAAGATATACTTTACTATGCCAACATCAATCCATGAACTCTGCAATAGGTTATGGTATAGTTCCAAATGCATTCAATAACAGATAATGCAGAGTCTTAGTGGTTGAGTGCCACTAAGAGCACTCAGTCTCCGTGTCCATCTTTCATCAGCATTGGGTTGACTGGGAGATCTGTTTCACTCCAGGACTCTGGCTGATGGAGCAGCTACTATCTGGAACATTCCTAGTTCCTAGGCATAGGGAAAGAAAGAATGTGGCAAATTACAAGAGAAGTAACACATTCACTTCTGCTCACATTTCATTGGCTAATGCAAATTACAAGATCATACCTAATTTCAAGAGACAAGGAAGTACAATTATACCATGTGTCAAGGACAAAAACCTAAATTATTTGGGGAATAGCACTGACAAATATAAGTCATGCTCTGAGATCAGTTTTCTGAACTTTAAAAGGTAATGTAGATAATGTTCGGTATAGTTTAAGATTTTCTCAGGGCAGGGAGACGTAATGAGAGGACTTCATTCAGGCTCTTATACAGTCCTAAGAATTACTTGGTAATATTGGCTTGCCAACAATCTATATATCTTTGTAGTGTTTCAAATGCCAAGTGTATTATGTGGTTAAAGCACTCAGTCACTTTAATTTTAACAGCATTTATTTGCAGTCATGATGGAAACCACTTAGTACATACAGTTCAGATTGTTCTGTGTATAGTGTTCCATTTGTCCCTAATATCCTCAATAGCTTCTAAGAGAAAAACATGTTTCTTGTCTGCCTGGGGAAACCTGGCACTAGGTTGTTAATGCTGAAACTGTCTATATGAACAACTGTGGATACCATCTTGATGAAATTGCCTGGACAATTCAATTTAAAAGATCACTTCTTTATATGATTTGGTTGACTGATTACATTTACAGTGATAAATTTAGTTATAGCAAGTGAACCAGGTCAAGCAATTAGTCAAACACCTGTTTTTACCACAAAATATGCCAGTAAATATTTTCACATGAATTACTTAGAAAATTGAAGCCAGAATCCATTTATATTACCTCAAATTATCATAAAATTTGTATATGTATTCTGTATCATATAATTTAAGTAGTTGATCATATACCATTTTTTTTCTCATTAAGAAGACATGAATTTCATTAAGAGCAGGAGCTGATTTTCTACTTTGTCACTCCAGCACTAAAGAGAACATTCTGGGGCCATAATAACTACTTTTTTCCTACTTGATAGTGAGCTGGGTAATTATAGTCAAGTCTGGGTTCGAGTTCCCTTTCTATTTCTGACCAGACTATAAAACAAAGCTATTGACCTAGATGACCTTGAATTACATCTAAAATAAAATGCAACAGAAAATTACATGTTTGATTATTAATGAATGTGGTTTATACTTAGATGATGTTATTTTTCTGGTAAATGCAATAAAAGTTAATGAATAATTATGCTTCAGAATATATTTGAGTTTTAGGGAATACAGGCAAATATTTAAATATTTTTTGTCAATATAATTATTTGAATTTTGTGTAACTTCTAAATCAGTGGTATTTCAGGTGACTGATTAGGTTTTAGATCCAAATAAGGTACTTTGTTATCTGTAGTACCATATCCTGTTTAACATTGGAGAGTCTATGCTGGGAAGGTTTTATACATGCAGTAAAGATAGCTTTCTACTAGTAAATGATATTTTCAAAATATTTCTTTTAAGAACTCAAAATTTTAAAAAGAAGAGATAACAAAAAGTTAGGTGCTTTCCAACTCTCTCCTCTCAGATTTAACAGAAACCTAAACAAAGTTGAAACCACCTGTGAGAGATTGTAGCTGCTACTCATGGATAGTAGTCCCAGGCCAAAATATGAATTCACCAAAGCAAGCTGGCAACCTCATTAAGGACCTACATTTCCACATACTAAGAGATTGCGATTTTAAATAAATGTCTAATACTGTCTGTCTTCCCTTGGATACAATGACAAAAGTACTGATCTAATTTCTCAAGTTGTCTTTCTTGCAACCATCTCAGAAACATCTGCCCCCATATCTTCCACCTCTTCTAAGCAAATGTATAAACTACCCTGATTTTAGTCATCAGATACTTTTTAGTGTGATGCATTATGCCATAAGTAGTAGTACTAAAATGTGTGAATTAAAAGAGTAATCTTTAAGCATTGAGAAATGAAAACATTACATTATATTAACTTACAAGTTTCTCCCAAATCTTCATTTTGAAGTGGGGATGAGACAATCAGTATTTTATTCATCTTTTACCTATCTTATTTTTGGCAGTGTGCCTTCATTATTCTAGCAAAGTGTCAATAAATACAGCATGCAATGTATCGTAGGATGTCTGCCATTACTTCACACAGTGGAAAATATAAGTAAAATAAATCTAGGTCATTTCTTCAGACTATTAATTACTATCAATATTTTCTTCTTTCTAATGCTTCAAAACAAGCTGTTGTAGAAGGAAACATGTGTTTATACTTGAATGACGGAGGGAGAAAAATGCACAGGAGGTAATATTCTGGGAATATTATCAGTAACTTTGCCTTGTACATGGAGCTGTACTTTTACCTATGTCCATTACACTAACCTAAAGAGCCATATTTGGAGGGTTAGCAACATAGATGGAAAAGTCATTCCAGTCCTCTGGGCTTCAGCCTGCATAGGTATGTCATTAAATAAAGTCCTCCAGTTATAATGTAGAGACACTAATCATAGATTTTTTTTTAGTTCACCTTTATTCATAATAGCAACAGATACTTTTTTGAGTACCTACTATGTTTATTATATAAAATCACAATGTTGGGTATATACTTTATTGATAATTCTGTAATAAATACTTTACACCTAACTTCACATGCATAAAGGTAACTAAAATAGAACATGAAAACACCCCAGGTTAAACAATATGATGGTCCAAGCAATGTGTTCTGCATATTAATTGTAATGTATATTTTTTGTAGAAAATCTGCTTCTTTCAAAGCAATTGAATTTAGATTTATGAATGTTGCCAGAGAAGCTGTTCTAAGATATATTTTATGTAAATGAGTTTTGAGAATATTACACTGAAGTTCCCATAGTCAGGAATTTGAATTCTCAATTTGCAGGTTAACCTTGTATGTAGCCACATTTGATCATATTCTGTTGCCAAAAATTGTAAGTATTAAGTACGTGGGTAAAACTAATCCTTTCAATTATGAGATAGGGATAAGAATATGCAGTTATTAGTAGTTTTCACTGTGGGCTTTCCTTTGGGGTATACTCTAGCATAAATATAACTTTCCTGGAAAATAAATGTCACTGTTGCTTAGTCCTGTTGAATTTCAACACTATTTTATGTTCATTGAATTTATGACCTTGACTTTCATGGAGATCCTCTGGGTTTATTTCTTATCAAGAGAAAAAAATAAAACAGTGCTTTAGAGGTTCTCTAATTAAAATCCTTCAATATGCAAATATAGGTAAAAATGAAATCTCATTGAATTAAAAGGCATCTAATACAAAACATGTTTCAACATAGAATCTATATAGTTACTCAGATATTTAAAAGTTATTTATATGAGGTATCCTGGAATTTCATATTTGAAGTATGCATGCTGTGAGAGTTAATTCCACTTAATTACTAGGACTGCTCTTTCCATTCAGTAACAAATGGAATCATTTTGTGACTCAGTTTCTCTGTAAAATAAAGTAATGCCTGTAGCCTCCATTTAATACTATATTTAGCTTTATTATGTAGTCAGTACTGAAATACTCATCAACACTCCATAGAATTACAATTCTATTAAACAATACAGAATTAGTCTTTTAACAACTTCAGGTGGAGCAGTGTTTTTTCAACACCAGGAAGATCCTTCCTGATGATTCTCAGATGTTCACAGTACTTTCTCTTGTCAATGAGTTATTTGGAAAGTATAAAGTCATTCTAATATTAATCTAAGAGAAATAGAAGTATAAAATTATTTTTCACATATAATGTGTGTGTGTACAAACATACACACATAGAGGGAGGGGAAATAAAGGACATAAGGTCCTGAAAATGTCTAGGAAGGGATCAAGTGGTGCAATGTGCCTTTAATAGAAAAGTGGCTGCCATTTTCCATTATGATATGAAGAGAGACAACAAATATATGGCACTATATACAGATATAATTATAGGAAATTAAATTAAAGAAGTTCTTTTTCATTTCTTTCAATTTGGGTGGCACAGAGAAGAGGTGAGTTCTTAAAAGTTTGAAGACATGTGGAAAAGGTTTGAAAGAGCTGTAATGAGAAATAGAAGTGAGAAGAAAATGAGGAAGAATCACGAGACAGTATGAGAACTTTGTTGAAGAAAGAGACTACATAGTGTGGTCACCAGTGCGTGTTAGCATTTTATTTTCATCTCTGCTTGGTAATTCAGTGTTAAGCTCAGAGTAGGAAATGGTTGGATGATCTAGGTCTGGACTTTTGCCAGACTGGCATGGCAGAGGGACAATGGGGCCAGGTGGTCAATTATATTGTCAAGAGAGTGGTTGAAGTAATGAACCAGGAAGGTGGAACTGGCCAGAGAAAGAGAAGCTTTGCATGATGAAAGGCACACCTTTTGCTGGAGAAGTTGGAGTAGTCTATTTGGCCAGATTTCAAGGAAGGCGAGAGGGGAGGACAGGAACAAACAAGTTAGGGATGTGGTTCTCAGCCTAGAGTGCACATTAGACTCCCCTGGGGATCTTTGAACACTGCTAATGCCTAGATCCATCTTCTGAGATTCTGGTCAAATTGGTCTGTAGTGTATCCTGAACAATGGAAATACATTTTACAGTCAAGCTAAAAAAACCTTGCTTAGGGTCTCTTGAAAAGAATCTTAAGTTTTTGCAAAGTAGGTGGCACTTTATTTTCAAAGCAATGAAGCATCAGCAAAGATTTTAAAAGAAGTAGCATAAATTATGTATTTTTATCTTTCTTTTTAATTTCTTCATTTTAGTTGGTATAGTTTTAGAAGAGTAACTTTTTCTTCAGAGTGGCTGAGCAATATTAAAGAGAATGATTAGGAAAAAGAGAGACTGGTGAAGAGAACATTGCAGTATCCCAGACCAGAAACAGTAAATATCTGGAACCAAAGACTGACATAAGAATTGTAGAGGAGGGGACATATTTAACCTAAGAACTTATTACACCTGTTAACATATTTGTGTAAAATAATGGAGAAAGATCTAAGATGACTGAGAGATTTTTTTATTTTGGATAATCCGTTAGTTTTCAGTTGCTCCATTGCCAATTACCACAGACTTTGCTCAAACATTCATTATCTCAGTTCCCAAGGATCAGGAGTACAGGTTTGGCTTCTCTAGATTCTCTGTTTCACTTAAGGCTCTCACCAGGCTGTAATCAATGTGTGGGCTAAGGTCTCAGCAGAGGCTGGATTGAGGAGAGCTTCCCTTCCAAGCTCCTTTGGAATTACTGGCAGAATTCATCTTCATGCACTTCTAGGGCTGAGGCCCTGTTTACTTGCTGGCTGATAGCCAGAGACTGCCCGTAGGTCCCAGAGGATGCCCTCCATCCCCTGCTATAGGATGCTCCAGAGGCATGTCATAGCATGGAAGTTCTTGCTTTTTCAAGGCCAGCAGGAGAATCTATCTCCACAAAAACAGCCTAGTCATTATTTTAAGGTTCTTCACCTGATTATCAGGCTCACTCAAGATAACCTCCCTTCTGATTAACTCAAAATCAACTAATTTGGCATGTGAATTATATCTGTGAGCTCCCCTCCCCTTTGCTGCACACCAGACCTTAATCGTGAGCATGCCAGCCCATCATATTCACAGCTTCTGTACAAATTCAAGGGGAAGAGAGTATACAGGCATGTATATATTCTAGTGTATAGCAATCAAATATGCTGCAGTTAATTAAAATGACTAATACAAGAGAGTGAGAATGTTTTAGGAGGAAATTGATGGCCTTAGTTTTAGATATGTTGAATTTGGGGGTAATTGAGCATCCAGTTAGAAAGGATGAATAGGTGGTCTAGAACTCAGTAGAGGGATCAGAATTGGAAATATATATTTGATAGTGATCATTTGAGGAGATAGTTAAATAGTGAGATTATCTAGAGAAAGGTTGTAGCAAGAACTGATCTGAGGGCCAAGTAAAGTCAGAACATTGTATCTGTATTTCAACCCTAATCTCCTGATTCCAGTCCAATATCTCATTAGACTGCCTTTCACTATGCCTCTATTTTCTTCTTTCAATAATGTCCCATTCTTGCTAATTGGTGATGTGCATCGTGTCCTTCTCCCCACTCCACTCCAAGTCACAGTACCTGGAAGTGAGAATCAAGAGTTTTCATAGTGAAAGCCTCGAAGATCACAGACACCAAGAAAAATTGACTCTATTATATTCCCTGTCTCCAGACCAAATTATAGGAATGGTGGGGCAGAATCTCCAGTGAGGGGAGATAGTATCATTAGCCCTGAACTGCCTTATTTCTTCTTATCAGAAAGCAGAGCTAACTGTGCACTTTTCCCTGCTTGTTCCATCCTAGAATTGTCTATGAAATAAACAGATGTCACAAATTTGGACTGCAGATGTAATCACATGTATCTGTCTCTGAGAACTTTTGTCTGTTTATTTGAGTAGAAAACTCCCGGAACCCCTGTGGCAGTATTGTTGAGCACTCTGGGCTCCAAGTGAATTTGATCATTACATTTTGATCAGACTTTCTTTCCCTTCTCTTCAACTTCTCCTTTTCAGGTTATATTCAAGAAGAATGTGTCATCCCCTGCCCATTTGATTGCAAGTTAAGCGACTGGTCCAGCTGGGGGTCTTGCAGTTCATCTTGTGGGATTGGAGTGAGAATTAGATCCAAATGGCTGAAAGAAAAACCTTACAATGGAGGTCGCCCATGTCCAAAACTGGATCTCAAGAATCAGGTAAAGTGCATGAAGCAGCAAATAAAAAGCTAAAAAAATTACCCCCTTTATTATTTATTTCCTATTAAAATTGAAGCCATTATCTTGTTACAAGCAGCTCATGAAAAGTTCTCACAAATTCAGGAGAGGAGTTCAGCGAGCAGAAATTAACATAATACAATTAGTAGTAGAAGTCTTGGCCACTCCTATGTAATGTTAAGTTCAACTTGGTATTATTAGCAGTAATAGTGTTCACAAAAATTGATCCAATTGATTTTAAATCATCTTGAAGTATAATCTGATTATTGGTACTACTATAAAAGTGATGTGTGTACACACACACACACACACACACACACACACACACACACGCATGCTCATATAAATGTACTAATGCTGGGGGAATGTCAATTACTTATGTCCATCAATATAATTACTGGTCTCATCATACACTCCAAAAACTGGTTTCCTATTTTTCTTTCACCTAAGTCATTATTCTAATTTTCTGGAGGGGTTTCATTCTTGCCAGTGTTTCCACAGCTCTTTGTGTCTCTTCTGAACTATTTCTCTACCTGTTTCCCAAAGAGTCAAAGCTGTTTTCATAAATGGAACCCTGAAGGATACCCTTCCATAGACACGTCTAGTTAAAGTGCCATCCTAAGCAATTGAAGTTGATTTGAGTATTTCAGCTGACTTTACCCATACAGCAGAGCCTCTAAGATTTAGTTAGAATTGTAATAAAGAACTAATTTTTCTCCCACAATTGCATACTGGTAATTAGACCAGTATATATATATATATATATATATATATATATATATATATATATATATATATATATATATATATATATATATATTTTTTTAAATCTAGTTGAATAGGTGGAGAACAAGAAAATGATAGTTTAAATCCTTTATTCTAAAAAAAAGTGCTTTATTCATAGAGAGGTGCAGTGTGTCTTCTGTGGGCATGTAGAGTCTTTATTCTCCAACACTGCTTTACTAGAATAGTTATATAGGCTTCTATTACTAATTCTAGTATATTAATTTCTGTCCTGTTAACTCCATTTTGGTTAGACTTTCTGTATGGGTTATTTATTGGGAGAGACATTCATGCATCTGTTTTTAATTAGTTTGAATAGCATATCTAGTTCTATCTGGGTTTAGGTATCATTTGTCAGTTCAAGACCAACATCTCTACCTATTTTTCCCTGTTTTAACAAATGACATATAGCTCATTGACAACAGAAACTTATCATTCAAAAATACTTAAGTTCTAAGACAGGCCAGAGTGTGATGTGTCTTTTATTTTAAAGTTATGTAAGTAAATATTTATTTTAAAGTTATGTAAGTTATGTAGTAAAATAAGGACCCAATTTTCCCCTCAAAGCAGATGTAAACCTATTGGGGAAGACAAGCAGAGGATCATAAAATCAGCATAAAGTTTGCAGAAAAGCTCCACAAGTATAGTAGTTTGATGAAGGGAATATTAATGAAAATTAATGAAAGGATTTGATTAATGAAAATAGGAGAGAGTTAATCAGAGCAGAGATAATCTTTCTCAGATTAGCCTTACTTCAAAGAAAGGAATAATACAGGTTTTTGGTCAGAAAGTTTTCAGGTAAATACTCAATGTGAAAAATATTTTACCCCCCCATAGGCATTTTCTAAGCTTTTAAAATGGAAAATAACTACTAAAAATTTATAGCTATAAATAGTGTATGGAATCCTTATATCTTTCTTTATTCTTAAGGAATAAAAGAACTTTATTTGAGCATAGACTTTAAGACACTATTTTCAGTATGTGAAGGTAAAGGTACAGAAATGTGTCTATCAAATTAGAAAGTGTGAATAAAATAAATATACTTGTAAGCCTGTTTTGACTTAAAGGAAACTTGTTCTAAACATGTCGCTGACATATAAAGCTTATAACCTTAAGAAGTAGTACATATAAAAAACCCCAAGTTCAATAATAATTTAGATAAATTCCATAAATTTAAATTAAGTTCAGGTGGGCCTATCTGCAGATGTTTCTGTTAAGTTCAAGAGAGGCAGTATAGGATTCCAAAGACAATTGTTTGTTGTGGTGCTCAGAAATGAATCCTGAGATTTAATGACCCAGGAATTGAATTTAGTATGGCCTATATTCTAATAAAAAGAGGTTTCAGCTATCCAGTATGTATATGGCTTAGTTAAACTTGAATCAAAAACTTCACCCCAGTCCATACTTTATGTTTTATGATTACAGCAATAAGTAAAAAGCACTCCTTCTCACTTGTAAGTCTGTGAATGGCATGAGAAAATACTAGTGTGAAAAGTCCTAGATTTAAAAAAAAAACACCCTCCTTAGAGCAATTTTTTCTAAAGCAAGTACATACATACTATTAGTATATTTGCAGGAAGCTATCTGTGGTGACTCCATTGAATATTTGCTCTTGCCATGGGAGAAACCCCTGTGTGTTATGTTTACATAGAATTTTATAGAAGTTATCCACATTTTTTAATTCATTTGAAAATAAATGGGGTTGTCAGGAATTTTCATTATTTAGGAAATATCCCCAAGCTTCTTTTATTAATGGTGATTCTTCTTTAGGAGAGGCCGCTATTTGTTTTTCCAAGCTGGAAATATGGTCTAGTTAGAGGTGCACCCACTTGAGGCTCTTTTGTAAAGTTCAATTTTACTTCTGGCTTTAGGATATTTGTCTTCTTTCCAATTAGTTTTTATGTTCAGATATATTTTCCTATTCTTAGACCATATTAATACTCTATCATCCATTCACCCAATAAAGACCTTAAAAATATATAACCAAATTAATCAGTAAAAGCGGCATATATCTTCAGTATCTGTGCATGAGGGAAATTCAATATAGTTCAGATTGAGCCAAAAATGCTGTTTATAAAAAAAATATTAAGCTATCTCACATGTATGTATTGCCTATTATGCATATGCCTATGTAAATGTTAGTGTACCTGCATATGCCTATTCATTCTCCTCTTTATTTTTCTGTAGGTCTTTTTGAGGGCAAGGGCTGTCTTCCTCCTTTTATACCGCATTCAGGCCTATTCATTGGATGCTTTATTTGAAAAGAAGCCTTCTCTGTGATTTGTGGGTAGATAGTTCCATAGAAAGACAAAATATATTAGAACTCTGGTCTCTTATGCTGTGACTTTTCATTTGAATTCTCAAAAACATGAGCTCTTCTAGAGGAAAGAAAAAGAACCTCCAAATTATTATTGCCCGGGGTCTTTCAAGACTTGACTGAAAAATCCTGGGTGTTTGGATTCCCATTGAAATCTAACTCAGTGATATAAATGGAAAGGTTGGTATTATGTAACGTACACACAGCTCATAAACTGTTGTGAATCTATGAGTGAAATCAATATTTATGATATCTCATAAAAAGCCTCCCTTTTAAACCAAAACCTATCAATGTGATAGCTCTTTCTCTAGAAGTGCCAAAATGACAGCAATACTTGAGTAGCTTTCTGCTAAGTATATTTGTGATGCTAAATAGCTCCAACATGCAGTTTACCCAGATCTCCTATCTAAGTGGAAAACTTCTAAATAGTTGAATTGAGTATCAGATCAGTTGGCCCATGCCTTTGACACTACTGTGCATAATAAAAGACATAATACATTTTAATTTGTTACAGTCTATAATATGTTGGGTGGATTTAAGTGCACTTGTACTATATATTTTTATGATTTTTTTCTTTTGGAGTTTGCTTAATAGAAGATTAAATATGGGGACATTAAAGTTTCATTGGACTTAACATTTCCCTTTATGAGTCCTTCACACAATGAAAGACAAGCCAGTTCCAAAAAATTATATTGTGTTTATATGTTGCAAATCTTGTTTTCACAGAGTATGAATAAAAATCCTAGACTGAGATTTGTTACCTGTGCTTTTAAAACTGCATGGTATCTATGTAAATGCACTTTTGAAAGGCTTTTTATTATGCTTGCAACAGACTGAAAGGATACAAATTAAATATGTACGAATGCTAGAAACAATTGCTATTTTAAAGGTGTGTCTTCTCCCCAGAGAAGAGTGGCCTAAATTTGGAAATGATGAATATGATGCATTTTATTTTTCATTGCATTTTATTTTTCATAGCAGGGTAATAATGTTTTAAAGAATATCTTTTTTTCCTCTCAAATACATACAGGTATATTTTAGCATGAGCATTTCTTTCTTAGAAGGAGACTTCTGGATGAGAAAGAGTTTCTATAGAGAGATAGTTTTTACTCATTTTAGTACTGCTTCATTAATTATTAGCAGCATGTTAGGATATAGAAATAGGATAACTGTCATTCTGCCTGAATGTGTATTTACCCAGGAAAATGTGGCAACACTTAAGGTTTAATTCAATTTAACCAATTTTGGCATCCTCTTTTCAACTAGGCAGACTCACATTTATACTAACTTAATCCAAATCATTCCTGGCATAGACCTGATCACTTTGGAGTTAGTAGTTGGCAGGAGCCCCAGACTGTAATGGAGCAAGAAGTCTTCTTCTTGAGCACTAATATGGAAGGCAGCCCAAGCTTATCGATGATTAAGTACATTCAGGTGTCCTGTTCCTGCATGGGTAGGGGTAGAGACTTGTTGTTCTACCTTTTCTTTAAGTATGAAATATCATGTCATAGAATTTAGGGATGCAGAGTGGTTTATTCTTAGGGTAAAGATAATGTAATGGGGCACATACTCCTAAAACATTTTACCATTTCCCAACACAGTAATTATTATCCCAAGACCCCAGTATACTATCCCCACATCTCAGAGGTGGCATGAAGTGGCTCCTAAGGGCTAGTGTTCTTCCATTTGTATCTTTTATGCCTGTCTGCCAACTCAAGCGTGCTGCTCTCAAGTTGTGACATTGTACTAATTGAGCTGAGCAGAGCTCAGAGGAGAGGCAATTTTTCTTTTTTGTTCTTGCCCTATCACCATCTCTAAAAAAAATGTTTTTCTTCTTAAGAGATTCCTCTCCCACACATCTGTGTTCACACATACTCTGATCTTGATCATTTCAAAAGGATATCCCTCAGACTTGTTAAAATCTTTTGAAACTTTAATCATTTTTCTTGACAGCTGTCAAAATCATTCATGAGATGCAATCTTCCTATACCTGTTGTCCATTCTGTTTTGCATTTCATTGTTTTTAAATACAAGGTATTGCTACTCTAAATGTATTCAAACTTACTTTTAATTGTTATTCAAGATATTCTATGCACTTCTAGAATGTTCTGTACTAGATTGGCTTGGCAAATGTCACAAATGCTGTTTCTAAGCATGGTTCCCAGGGTTGACTGGGCTGGAGATAGCTGTCTAATTACGAAGCAGGCACATTTTTTCATATTTTGTCTTTCGGATTCTCTCAACGTGCTTGCATATCTAATATCATTCTTAGGACCTGAACTCTCGAACTCCTGAAATAGTACATTAGATAACATCAGCTTTAGCAGAAAAATCACATCATTTGTGTTTGCAATTTCAAAAAACTGTCTTCTTAATCAAGTACTTCAAGTAGAAATTCTCAAGTATTTTTCTCGAAAAAATATTGCAGAACCTACTTTTCATATCTTTGCTAAATCATCCTGTCATTTAAACTTTCAATACAGACTGGAAATGTCCCTCCTTCTTTAGTGCCTTGAAAGAATATGAATCTGACTTTAACCACAAACATTTGGTTATACTAAACGTTGTTGGAAAGTTAAATGGTGAACTGGCTGGAGTATAGCATCTACTTTAAAAAAAATAACTTGTTTAAGATGTATTTAAAAGACTCTAAAAGACATGCTAATTCTCTTTTATAACTGAGCTAATTAACAATATTGTAACATTTTGTAAGTTTAAGACGTACACTGTGTTGGTTTGATATGTTTATATATTATAATGTGATTATCGCCTTAGCATTCTCTAACACATCTCTCAGGTCACATGACATCACTTCCTTTTTGTGGTGAGAACAATTATGATCTGTCTCTCAGCCCCTTTGAAGGTTATAGTAAGGTATCATTGACTATAATCACTATGCTGTGCGTTAGATTCCCAGGACAAATTTATCTATCAGATGCAAATTACCCTTTAGATTTTCCATTTTTTTCTGTATTAAATCACCAGAAAGCAAATAACTTAGATCCTGACTACATCCTATGATAGATCCGTGCAGAAAAGCATTTGTTGAATACTGATTTATATTTTCTACGTGGCCTGAGTCAAGACAGAAATAGTCTCTCTGAGAAGCTTGCCTAAATTTTTTGAAATCCACAATTTATTTTTTCAAACCCTTTATTGATCATAAAAACAGAAAAATCACTGTCATCTGGGGGAAAGTCAACAATAGCAGTTTTCCCAGGTCCCGGCTCTGCAGCCTGTGATCAGTATATTTCCAGGGGATCCAGGAATGTATATTTGTTAAAAGAGGTTGTTTTTGCTGGTTCTTCTGATTAGGCAAGTGGTGAACACTACCAGAATGAAGATTCTTGGCACTGGGGCTGCCATTTCTTCTGAGTTCAGGTTTGGAAAAGATTTTCTCTTTGGTTGACTGAGCCTTCCCTTTCCAATCTAAACAATGGGCACAACCACAGTTTGCCACTCAAAGGCAAATCTGGCCAGACTCCCATTTCACAGAGGAGTCTAAGACATGCAGGGATGTGCCTACTGGCCCAGCTTCACCCACTGATGAATATAAGGGGTTAAGAGTCAGTCAGGTCTGAGGTCAAATGCTGCCCTGCCATCTTCAGGTCTGAGGTCAAATGCTGCCCTGCCATTTACTATCTGTGGGAACATAAGGAAATTATTTAACCTTCCCGAGTCTCAGTTTTATAACCTGTCAAATGGGTATAACAATGGTAACTACCTCATAAGATTATTGTATTGATATAAAATAAAATAAATATAAATTTCCTACCTTATTGCTTAGCATATAATAAGTGCTTGATACACGTTAGGCAGGATTATTTTCCCTTGGGCTCTGACACACAATTTGTTTCAAATTCAGTTTGCTTTCACCTATACCATATTGCCTTTTAGAACTACCATATTTTTCAGACCTTAAGATGCACCTAGATTTTAGAGGAGGAAAATAGGGAAAAATTTTTGAAGCAAAAAATGTGATAAAATATTTAATAACATAAGAAACATAATATTTCGCCAATGTAAATGTAAACAGAACTCAACAGCAGCATTAACAACCATTATTCCTCCCAAATCTGGCGGGGAAAGGTGCGTCTTATAGTCTGAAAAATATGGAAAGTTATGCAGATCGCTTCCCTTTTTACATTTCTCTACTGAAACATTTTCTTTTTTAAATATGGAATGCTTCACAGATTTGTGCGTTGTCCTGGCACAGGGGCCATGCTAATCTTACCTACAGCTCCAATTTTAGTACATGTGCTGCCAAAGTGAGCACTCTACCAAAACATTCAAAGACATATAATTTAGTTGTAATAACTCAGCTTAGAGGCATAACAAAAACTATTGTCACCACTTCCTCTCTGGGAAGTCGGTTTTATTTTATTTCTAAACAACTTGTTCAGGATTGTAGATTTTTTTTCTAGTGGCAAAAAGGAATATAACTTTTTACATACTTATAACTAATTTCCTATGAATTTGTGATTCTTTAGATCTTTATATAAATGGTTTTTTTCTTAAGGAGTGTAACCAAAAGATAAACAAATCATTATAAGTAGAGCTCTATGAATTTTCACAAAATAAACCTTCCCATTCAATTACCACCCCTTTAAGAAATAATACAGCCATTTCTCGGTATCCATGGGGGACTGGGTCCAAGACCTTTCTGGGATAGCAAAGCATGTGGATAATCAAATTCCTTATAGAAAATTGCATAGTATTTGCATATAACCTTTCTGTATTCTTTAATATACTTTAAATCATTTCTAGATTACTTATAATACCTAATACAATGTAAATGTTATGCAAATAGTTGTTATGCTATACTTTTTAGAGAAAAATGACAAGAAAAATCTGTACATGTTCAGTACAGGTGCAACCATCCTAGGCCTAACTACATAGTACATGTCAGCAATAACAGAACTATTTTCCTGGATGTTTTTCATTCTGGTGGTTCATCGGAGCTATGAATGCAATACCTGTGGATAAGGAGGGCAGACTGTCCATTGTGAGTATCTTTGGGGCCTCCTCTGCACTCTGCTTCCTTCCCTACCACTTCCTCTCGCCATGTGGGATTACTTCTCAGACTTCTAACACCATAAATTACTTGTTGCATACAGGAAACTTTACATAAATTGATTTTATATTTTGTGCTTTTACTTCCTTAGCATTTTTTTGGAAGGAGAATCAAATATTTATTTCAAAAATTGAAGATAATAACATAAGGAAATATAACAAAATTAGAGGTACATTAAATAACTAAAGCCATAGTATTGCTAAAAGTATTCTCAAATATGTTGAAAGTTAACTTTACTATTTTAAATGTACATAATTTGAACTAGGTTAACCTGTTTTGAAAAATAAATACATTTTTTCCAGATTGCATTGCTTTAATATTTTTTCTTTTTTTATTTTAATCGTTGTTAATCAAGTACAGTTTTCTCCCTTTTACTCCCAATCCAGCCCACCCACCCATCCCTCCCCACTTCCCTCCCATTACCACCCTTCCCCTAGTTATTGTCCATGTGTCCTTTAAATTTGATCCTGTAAACCTTCCCATTCTCCCCCGAAATTCCCTCTTCTCTCCCCTGTGGTCACTGTCAGCACTGTCTATTTCAGTGTCTTTGGTTATATTTTGCTTGTTTCTTTGTTTTGTTGATTAGGTTCCTGTTAAAGGTGAGATCATATGGTATTTGTCTTTCACTGCCTGGCTTATTTCGCTTAACATAATGCTTTCCAGTTCCATCCATGCTGTGGCAAAGGGTAGGAGCTCCTTCTTTCTTTCTGCTGCATAAAATTCCATTGTGTAAATATACCATGGTTTTTTGATCCATTCATTTATTGATGGGCATCTAGGTTGCTTCCAGCACTTAGCTATTGTAAATTGTGCTGCTATGAACATCGGGGTGCAAAGGTTCTTTTGTATTGGTGTTTTAGTGTTCTTAGGATATACTCCCAGCAGTGAAATTTCTGGGTCAAAAGGCAGATCCATTTTTAGTTTTCTGAGGAAGTTCCATACTGCTTTCCATAGTGGTTGTACCAGTGTGCAATCCCACCAATAGTACACTAGGGCCCCCTTTTCTCCACAACCTCTCCAACACTTGTTTGTTGCATTTGTTGTTTTGTTTACGATGGTCATTCTGGCTGGTGTGAAGTGGTATCTCATTGTGGCTTTAATTTGCATCTCTCTGATAACTAGCGATATTGAACATCGTTTCATGTGTCTCTGGATCCTTTGTATGTCCTCTTTGGAGAAGTTTCTGCTCAAGTCCTTTGCCCATTTTTTAATTGGGTTGCTTGTCTTGTTAGAGTGGAGTTGTGTAAGTTCTTTATATATTTTGCAGATTAAACCCTTGTCTGAGGTATCATTGGCAAATATGTTTTCCCATACAGTTGGTTCTCTTTTTATTCTGATACTGTTTTCTTTAGCTGTGCAGAAGCTTTTTATTTTGATGAGATCCCATTTGTTTATTCTTTCTTTTATGTCCCTTGCTCTAGGGGACATATCAGTAAAATAGTTTCTGCGTGAAATATCTGAGATTTTTCTACCTATGTTCTCCTCTAGGACTTTAATGGTTTCACAGTTTATATTTAAATCTTTTATCAACCTTGAATTTATTTTTGTGTAAGGTGTAAGTTGGTGCTCAAGTTTCTTTTTTTTGCATTTAGCTGTCCAGTTCTCCCAACACCATTTGTTGATGAGGCTATTTTTACTCCATTTTATGTTGCTGCCTCCTTTGTCAAATATTAATTGACCATAGAGACTTGGGTTTATTTCTGGGCTCTCTGTTCTGTTCCATTGGTCTATGTGCCTGTTTTTATGCCAGTACCAGGCTGTTTTGATTACAGTGGCCTTCTAGTATAGTTTAGTGTCAGGTATTGTGATCCCTCCTACTTTGCTCTTCTTTCTCAGAATTTCAGCAGCTATTCGGGGTCATTTATGATTCCATATACATTTTTGAAGTGTTTGTTCTATGTCTGTGAAATAAGCCATTGGTACTTTAATAGGTATTGCATTGAATATGTAAATTGCTTTGAGTAGTATGGACATTTTGATGATATTAATTCTTCCAATCCATGAACACGGTATATGTTTCCATTTGTTTGTGTCTTCCTTGATTTCTTTCCTCAGTGTTATGCAGTTTTCTGAATACAGGTCTTTTACCTCTTTGGTTACATTTATTTCTAGGTATTTTATTTTTCTTTTTTCTATTTCAAATGGGATTTGTTTCTTGATTTCTGCCTCTCCTGTTTCATTGTTGGTGTACAGAAATGCCTTTGATTTCTGGATATTGACTTTCTATCCCGCTGTTTTGCCAAATTCAGTTATTAGGTCAATCAGCTTTTGCCCAAGTCTATGGGATTTTCTATGTACACTATCATATCATCTGCAAACAGTGACATTTTTGTTTCCTTCTTTCCAATTTGGATGCCTTTTATTTCTTTTTCTTGTCTGGTCACTGTGGCTAAAACTTCCAGTACTATATTGAATAGAAGTGGTGAAAGTGGACAACCTTGTTTTGTTCCTGATCTTAGTGGAAAAGATTTTAGCTTTTGCCCATTGAGTATGATGTTAGCTGTAGGTCTCTTATATATGGCCTTTATTATGTTGAGGAATGCTCCTTCTATTTCCACTTTGCAGAGTGTTTTTATCATAAATTGGTGCTTTACCTTATCAAATGCTTTTTCTGCATCTATTGATATGATCATGTGTTTTCGTCTTTGCTTTTGTTTACGTGATGTATTACATTTACTGATTTGCAAATATTGTACCATACTTGCATCCCTGGAATGAATCCCACTGGTCATGGTGTATGATCTTTTTAATGTATTGTTGGATGCGGTTTGCCAGTATCTTGTTGAGGATTTCAGCGTCAATGTTCATCAGCGATATTGGCCTGAAGTTTTCTTTCTTTGTTGTGTCTTTATCTGGTTTTGGGATTAGGATGATGTTGGCCTCATAACAAGAGTTTGGGAGTCTTCCATCTTTTTGGATTTTTTGGAATAGTCTGTGAAGGATAGGGGTCAGTTCTTCCTTCATTGCTTTGTAGAATTCTCCTGTGAAACCATCTGGTCAAGGGCTTTTGTGTGTTGGGAGTTTTTTGATTACTGCTTCAATTTCTTTTGCTGTTATTGGTCTGTTCAGGCTTTTTGCTTCTTTTTCATTGAGTTTTGGAAGATTATATTTTTCTAGAAATTTGTCCATTTCACCTAGGTTTTCAAATTTCTTGGCATACAGTTCTTCATAGTAATTTCTTACAATCCTTTGTATTTCTGTGGTATGAGTTGTAATCTCTCCTCTTTCACTTCTGATTGTGTTTATTTGGGTCTTCTCTCTTTTTTTTCTTGATGAGTCTGCTTAAAGGCTTGTCAATTTTGTTTATCTTTTCAAAGAACCAGCTCTTGGATTCATTGATCTTTAGAATTGTGCTTAGAGTCTCTGTGTTATTTAATTCTGCTCTGATCTTGGTTATTTCCTTCCTTCTGCTTGCTCTGGGCTGTCTTTCTTATTGTCCCTCCAGTTCTTGTAGATGTAGAGTTAGGTTGTTTGTTTGAAATGTTTCTAACTTTTTTAGGTAGGCCTGTATCACTATGAACTTCCCTCTCAGGACTGCCTTGGCTGTGTCCCATAAGTTTTGGGTTGTTGTGAGTTCATTTTCATTTGGTTCCAGAAACCTTTTGATTTCTTCCCTAATTTCATTCTTGACCCATTTGTTGTTTAATAGCATGCTATTTAATCTCCGTGATTTTTAGTGTTTTGGGTTTTTTTCCTTGGGGTTGGTTTCTAGCTTCAGTCCCTTGTGATCTGAGAAAATGCTTGGTATGATTTCAATTTTCTTGAAATTGTTGAGGCTTGTTTTGTGTCCTATCATGTGGTCTAGCTTTGAAAATGTTCCATGTACATTTGAAAAGAATGTGTGTTTAAGCTTCTTTGGGATGGAGGGCTCTGTATACATCAGTAAAGTCCATTTCATCAAAGGTATTGTTTAATGCCACAATATCTTTGTTGATATTTTGTTTGGACAATCTGTCCATTTTTGACAGTGGGGTGTTAAAATCCCCCACTATAATTGTGTTGCTATCAATATCTTTCTTGAAGTCCTCTAAGATTTTCTTTATGTATTTGGGTGCTCCTATGTTGGGTGCATGTATATTTACAATATTTATGTCTTCTTGGTGGATTCTTCCCTTGAGTATTAAGAAGCGACCTTCTAGGTCTCTCTTTATGGCCCTTTTTTGGAAGTCTATTTTGTCTGATATGAGTATTGCTACCCCAGCTTTTTTTCTCTGTCCATTTGCTTGGAAAATTTGTTTCCAGCCCTTCACTTTCAGCCTGTGCAGGTCTTTTATCCTGAGGTGGGTCTCTTGTAGGCAGCATATGTGTTTTCTTATCCATTCAGCTATTCTATGTCTTTTGATTGGAGCATTTAATCCATTTACGTTTAAGATTATTATTGATAGGTACTTATCCATTGCCATTTATGTACATGTGTTCCTCTCTCTCTTTTCCTTCCTTTCCTTAAAGCAGTCCCTTTAGCATCTCTTGCAGAGCTGGTTTCATGGAGGTGTATTCTTTTAGACTTCTTTTGTCTGATAAGCTTTTTATTTGGCCTTCTATCTTGACTGAGAGCCTTGCTGGGTAAAGTAGCCTTGGTTGCATACCTCTGGTTCTCATTACTTGGAATATTTCTTGCCATTCTCTTCTGGATTGGAATGTTTCCATTGAGAAGTCAGCTGTTGGCCTGATTGGAGCTCCCTTGTATGTTACTTCCTGTTTTTCCCTTGCTGCCTTTAATATTCTCTCTTTGTCTTGAAATTTTGCCATTTTAATTATGATGTGTCTTGAAGTGGGCCTCTTTGGATTCCTCTTGATTGGGACTCTCTGTGTTTCCTAGATTTGTGTGACTTTTTCTCTCATCAAATTAGTGAAGTTTTCCTTCATTACTTTTTCAAATAGGTTTTCTACCCCTTGTTCTTCTTCTTCTCCTTCTGGTATCCCTATTATATGGATATTATTACATTTCATATTGTCTTGCATTTCTCTTAATCCCTCTTCATTCTTTCTAAGCCTCTTTTCCTTTTCTTGCTCTTTCTGAGTGTTTTTTTCTACTTTGTCCTCCAATTCTCTAATCCAGTCTTCTGCTTCATCATTCCTGCTTTTCATTCCTTTTACTGTGTTCTTCACTTCAGAAATTGTATTCTTCATGTCCTCTTGGCCCTTGTTGAGAGTTTCTATTTCCTTTTTCATGTTGATATAGTTTGAAGTGAGATCGTTGTAGCTTCCCTCTAGTTTCTGGTACCTCATTGTGAGTTCATGGAGCTTCGTGATAATCATTGTTTTGAACTCAATATCTGATAGTTGAGTTGCTTCTATTTCATTTAGCATTCTTTCTGAGGCTTCTTCCTTTCCTTTCATTTGGGGATGGTTTCTTTGTTTCCTCAGTGTTCATGAGACTCTTCTTGTTAGCCTCTGTTTCTTAAATTGATCTGTTCTTGTTCCCTGAAATTATGGTGTGAACTTATGTGGTAGAATACCTGTGAGATTCAATGGTGCAGTGTCCTTCATGTATCCTGGTGTTCATAGCTTCCCCCTACTCTTTTTTTTGTGATCAATTGGAGGAGTAAGGCAAAATGGTTTAAGACAGCAAGACAGTATTCTATGATATTTACAGTAGCAGGCAGTAGAGAAGAGATGGGATATCCTTTGGCTACTTATAGTGTTAACTGTGATCTTCCACCCTACTAGCCATGTTTTAGAAAGGATGAAAAGAAGATAAGACTCTTATTGGGGATGAAAGGATTGTTATTTGGATCCAGAAAGCTGTGAGGCTGTGGGAGATCAGATTCTGAGGTAGGGTGGGAATAAAGACTAGTAAATAGGAGTAGTGTGTAGAGGAATAGAGACAACCCCCACAATAATATAGTTCAGGAAATTGCGAAGTGGGCTGAGATCAGGGAAGGGTGTTTTGTAGTATTTACAATTGTATGAACTAGGTCTTATTTACAATAATATTAAAGCAGCAATCATGTGGCAGAATCTATGAGATCTAGATAACAAGAATAAGGAGTATAGAACCTTGAGAGGTGTACTAATGGAACAGAAATGAAGGACAGTAAATTATCAACACACTGTGACTGAGATAATGGGGGGAACCTATCAAATGACAGTATAACCAGCCAAGCAAAGAAGATTATAAAGAAAGAAAAATAATACCAAAATACTATTAAAATAAAAAATGTCATAAAAGTGGGTAAAAGATAATACAAATTTGCAGAAACTTGCAGGCTGAAAAAAAGGGGAAAAAAGCAGAAGATGGAGTGCAGGAGAGATAAATTTGGAGTGTAAATGTTACAGAACAGACAAGGGGGGCCTGGGACAATATACTGTTATTGAAAGAAGGCCCCGGGTCCATTATGTCCACCGCCAGAGGAAAGACGTCTCTCAATGCTAGAGATTCGTGAAAAGGAAAGGAAATGTTTATTTAATGCTATACAAACTTAAAGTAGGGACCTAATGTCTTCATCAAAAATCCTAAAGTCCCTCAAAACACCCACAAACACACACAGTCCTTCTTTCCTTCCCCCTTTGCCCAGTCCAGAGTACCGTATCTCAGGAAAGGAAATAGAAGTCCATGGCTCAGGCAGTCCTCTGGTTCTTAGTTAGTCCTCCACCTCGACTGGGAGACCTCCCTGGGTTCCCGGCACCCTCGGCTGAGTTGCTGGGATCTCTGCTAAAACCAGGTGGTGGTTCCCCTTCTAAAACTGTGGGGGTCCCCGCTCTGTCCAGGCCTCGTGGTTCTCCCTCTCAGGGCTGCGGGAGTCTCCACTCTGTCAAGGCCGCGTGGTTCTCTCTCCTAAAGCAGCACGGTTCTCCCTTCTAAAGCTGAGGTCCTCCCTATTCTGCTAAAGCCGCATGGTTCTCTCCTCCTCAGGGCTGCGCATGGCTCTCCTTCCTAAAGCAGCACGGTTCTCTCTCTTCTGGGATGCAGGAGTCTCCACTCTGCTAAAGACGCATGGTTCTCTCCTTCTCAGGGCTGCGCATGGTTCACCTTCCTAAAGCAGCATGGTTCTCCCTCCTGCCCAATAGCCGCCAAGTCTGGGTTTTAAATCCCCGCGGCCAATCTTCCTCTGCAGCCTCATTTCTGACTCCTCCCACACTCGACTTCACTTGCCAGAATTGTATCCTTCCAGCTTTACTGGGCTGCCATCATGAGTCTGGGCAGGTGTGGCCCATGTTCTGATGCCAATCTTCTCCGAGCTCCCACGCAGGCGCTGTAGCTTGGGGGATCTGCCCCCAGTCACGTCTTGGTGGGGAAGTTACTTCCATTCCCCTGGCTCAGAAATGATCACAGCTATTTAACATATCTAAGCGACCAACCAAAGGCTATAGATATGTTAAATGACCACGCCAGAGGGTAGCTGCAAGGCTGTTGCTATGCAAAACAGCTCTCAATGGCCCTGCTCCATTTGTCCCTTCCCCCAACCCACACCGGGGTGGGGGGGGAGACATCTTAAAATCTCCTGGACACCTTAAGTTCTGGACCCCATTTCAAATGCCCATTTGGGGTCCCCCCTCTTGGCTGCACCCTGTAACATAAAGAATAATACTAGGATAAAGGAAGAGAATAAGGAATTGAGAGATATAAAAATAATAAGAATCAAAAAATAAAAAGTCACTTAAAAAACAAGATAAAGTGAAACAATCAAACAAAACAATCAAACAACAGCAGCCAAACCCCACCCCACCCCCAAAAACAAAAACAAAAAAACTCTTGTTGGTTTCTAACTGGCCAAACCAGTTTTTCTGGTCTTGTTGCCTTCAGCAGGCTGAGGGGCATTCGAAATGCTTTTCACTCCTCCCAGTCAGAACTCAGTCTGTCTCTCCAGCACCAGGACCCCTCAGAGCTCCTGAGTCTTTTCTGGGTTCACGGCGCAAGCTCCGGGAACCACAAGGGGTTGAGCCCTTCCCCAAATATCACCGCGGTAGGCTCTATGTTCTCAGAAAGAACCCGCATCTTTTCTGAATTCACTATGCAAGCTCCAGGGATCTCAAAGGGGGCATGCACTTCCACCAATTTCCCCGCTGTGGGTTTTAGGAACCCGAGAAGCACTGTGTCCTTTCCAGATTCACAGCACGAGAGTTGGGAATCCCAAAGGGGCGCGTGCTCCCCGGAGTTCACCACCGCAGGCTCCAGAAACCCTAGAACACCCATGCCCTTTCTTTGTTTAGGGCTGTGGGGTCTAGGTCTTCCACAGAACCACACTCTCACCGGGGTGAGGGTGTGGGTGCACAGCTAGGCCTCCCTTGGTCGTGCAGGCTGGGGGCACTCACCCTTCCCAGGGCTATTCGTGGGTGCTTGCAGCCCCTGTGTGACTGTCTCCCAGTCTAACTCCCCTCTCTGTGCCTTCAAGCAATAAGGCCTCCCCCAGTGCTGCTCAATCCCACTGTCCAGGGAGGGAGCAGCGACTCCGCTCTCCCAGGTGCCCTGAGGCAGACCCAGGAGCACTGGGCCTGGGGGCTGCCACCTCCCTGGTTCCCATGCTAATCCCTGGGTCCTTATTATCCCGAAACATTCTTCTTACCGTCTAGTTTTTCAATGTCTGCTATAATTTTTGATGTCCTGTTTCATAAATGTTGCAATAACCTAGGCTCCTTGCTCTGTTCCTCCAAAGATCTGCGAGTTTCTCTCCCCTTCATAGAGGAAGGGGGTTACGCTCCCTCCAACAAAGCCACCATCTTCCTTAATCCTTAGCATTTTTGTGACTTACTCATGTTGTGATATGTAGCAATATGTTGTTCATTTTTATTGCTTTATGTAATGTCCATGTTTATTTTTCATTATTTTGTTGCATATGCCATAATTTATCAATGTATATCATTGATGGATGGGTATTTGGGTTTTTTTTTTTTTCCAATTTGGCCTATTACAAATGACACAGCTATGACCTTCTTGCACATTTCTTTGGTGCTCAGACGTGTGCATTTCTGTTGGGTACATACCTAAGACTAGAATTTCTAGCTCATAGGATAGGCATATATTCAACTTAAATAGATGATTGGCACTTCATTTTAACTTTAACTTGTAAGTTATCACAGGTCTTCCTATACAGAGATAATATATAAATCTAGATAATGACAGCATGAAAAGAGGTGTGAAAGCCATGTGGATGCATTAGATCTTTGCCTCGGCACTTCTCATACACCACATAGTAGTGACTGCTATGGACTCCCAACCTTTATTATCTCTGTTCCCAAAGAGAACAGGTAAGAGCTCTACCTTCCTGCTGGACTTTGCTCACCTCTCTCCTAACAACCATCATAACCACCATCTCCTTTGTTTCTAATCTCCTCTCCTCCCCCCACTCTGTTCCTCACACAGAAGTTTCAGGGAACTTTCTAAATCAAAAACCTGTTCATACTTAATGTCTCTCATGGGTCTCTCCTTACCTTTGGGATGAAGTGCAAACTACACAATGCAGTTTACAAAAAATTTCATGACCTGGTCCCAGCCACATTTCTCTGAGCTCAGAGTCAGCAAGGCCTTTAGGCCAGGGAAGCTACTGCTGAGCCAGGAGGGAGGAACCCCTTCTTTGTTTCTTTCTCTTTAGCAGCCCCTATACAGGCTTTCTCATAAAGAATTATAATTTCACATTTTCAGGATGATCACATAAATCAGTTGTTTGATGTCCAATTTAGTATCTTTTTACAGAAATTCCTTTCAATTTATAATTCACCAATTATAGTTTCTTTAATGCAATTAGATATTTGGATTTATTCTAATGCCCTTTCTCTGGAAGCTACTTATTAAATTCCCTCTATATTGAATTAAAATCATGTTTCACTGCAATTTAAGTATAAACTCTCCAAGGTAGATTGAAGTTGTTGTTTTCCTTGAAGAGAAATCTCTTTGTCTTAGATAACTAGGTAAGGGACACTGTGCTTATCATCTGTGCTGAAAGCAGGTATGAAACCAGGTGCAAAGTGTGCTTCCAAAGAATGTTTCAAACAGCAGAAGCGTTGTACAAGGCCATCTTCCACCCTAGTAGACACGATCTTGTCACCCTTAGACCTGAAGGTAAGTTAATTTGAGTAGTGTACCCATATTAGAAGTTTGAAATGAGCTGGCCCTCCAATGCACTCACTGTCTTTGAAATAGGGGCCAGCAGGGACCATGTGTCATTAGCCAGAATGTCAAGCAGTAGAATTGCTGTTGCATTGCTCTTTTTTCAGAGCAGAGGAACACAACTGAATGGAAGTTATTATTGATTCAAAACTTTACATTTTGTTCATTTAAAAGGATGTGGTAATGTACACTGTATTTATATATTTTTAACTTACAAGTGTGTCCTGATTACCTACTTAATACTATATTTTTTCTCTTCCTAACCCACTCCTCTCTTTTACTTTTATTGGATCTCCTTTTCCTACTATGATTTTCTCATTTATTTTTGGTTTCAATTTTTGGCTGCCTCTCTTTGCCACTCTCAAAACACTTATACTCCCCAGTTCCTGATGTGCACCTTGAAAGCTAATAATGGTGTTGTCTTAGGTTGGATTCTCCTGGAAGCAGAGCCTGAGATAGGATCCAAGAACAAAAATTGTATTTATCAAGTGCAGGGACCATCATTAGGGAAGTGAAATGAACAAGAAGTGCTACAGGGAAAGAAAGAAACCAGTAAGAAATATCTCATAGTGGTCCACAGGGCTAACACTTGTGGGAAACTCTGAGAGACTATACAAAACACATGCCCAAGATGCATTGGTCCTGTGGGGCCAGGAAGCTGGGATATTCACAGGGAAATTTCTGGGAGTTCCTTGTTGAGAGGAATCTTAATCTATGTACTGTGGGTTAAGCATAAGGCAGTCGTCCTCTGTTCCCAGAGAAAGCTCATAGGCACAGAGATACAGACACTGGCAGTTGAAATATGGCCAGTGCATAGTGAAAATTTGCTAGTGGTATTATCCCCATGTGATTAAAAGTACATGGAGGCATTAAAGTTGCTCAATTGCTTATGCTTACTGGGGGTGGCATGTTTGTGCACTCTGTGTCATAGTCAGAAGCCCACTTTTTCTGATAAAAATGTACTGAACTGCCATCAAATGCAACACCATCATCTTGTAAATGAGGCTGCTGGGGCTAAGGGAGGCCACGTGACACCTAATTACCAAGAGAGCAGGAGCCCTGCCTCTCAGTGCATTGTCACTATTCTCCTCTTTGAACACCTCTTGCATTCAAATAAACACCAGTGAAGTAAGAAAAGTCAGTGACATGGATGTGCCCTGCATGTTCATTATTCTCCTAGAACAGGTAAGAGCCACGCTGACCTCATCCTGCAACATTTCCTTCTGACAGTGACTCTCTCTGCACTATTAAAGGCAAACGGCATTTACCGTGAGCAGGTGACCTCTTACAGAGGATGATTTAACTAAACACATGGCCTCCAGCAACAGCTTTTTCCTCAGCCATGAGGTAACTTAACCAGCAGCTGTGCAAACACCCCTGAATATGTAGAAAACAAAAATATAAGGTATCCAATGAACTCGTGATTTGGGGTGGCATGACATTACAGTAAATGTATTTTATTTTGCATTATTCAACAAATATCACATGTATATCCTCATGCTGTATAATTAGGGACTATGAAGGGAGACCTATAGAAATGCAATGAATGCAGTGGGTAAAATTCCAAAAGTATATGACGTGGACAGGAACTCGTAGCAGCAATAATTTATTAATGAGCTCTGGTAGTTTTTAAAAAGAGAAGATGTAGAAATAAAATGGATTCATGGTAACTGTAGATGTGTTGGACAGGCACTTTAATTTTGTGCACCTGTGCCATTATTTATTCGTTCTTCCATCCTTTTAGTAAACACACTGAGAATAATGATGTGCCAGGAGGATGAAGCCCATTTCAACCACTGCTCAAGGAGTTTCCACTGGGAACTTGCATTCCTGGAGACTCGAGTAAGTGCTTGGACTGGCTGAAAGTATAGATGGTAACACTCTAGATGCTCATGGCATCAGAACTGCATTACAGTCTTTAAAAATACATGAAACCACTTTATACTCAGGCAGATTACCTGTTCTTCTTCTATATTAGAATGATTTTCAGCTAACAGAAACCTCCACCAAAACTGGCTGAAACAAGAAGGAAATATATTACCTAGCAATCCTGTGGTAATTCAGACTCTAGGACTGGTGGCTGCTGT
Source organism: Phyllostomus hastatus (assembly GCF_019186645.2). Lineage (NCBI taxonomy): Eukaryota > Metazoa > Chordata > Mammalia > Chiroptera > Phyllostomidae > Phyllostomus > Phyllostomus hastatus. The sequence continues at coordinate 13,686,923 of NW_025334038.1, forward strand.
GGCTCAAAAGTATCAGGAAAGACAGTTTCTTTCAGTCTTTCTGTGTTGTCATCTTCAGCATTGGCGTCTTCATTAAGATGTTAGCAAGGTGACTTTCAGCAGTGGTTTCAGGTATAGCCTCCTGACGGAGCGATGGCCAAAAGAATAAGAGTGCCCTTCCTTTGACAATCTTAGAAACAACAAAACTTTCCCAGAGCCTTCCTGGTTGCCTAAAAGACTTCACCTTTCACTTCATTGACTGAAGTAGGATCATGTGTCCTTCCTAAACTAATCTCTAGAACACAGGTGGCAAACACAAGGCCTGGGGAACAAATCCGACCCTCCACCTTGTTTTGTCAGGCCCAGCACCTTGTTTCTACCCAGCAGCAGCACCGAGCTCCTTGCCCCTAGTTAAGGAATAGTTACATTTATACAGTCCTAACATTACATTCAGCCCTTTGAAGGCAACCTCAAGGTTGACGTGGCCCCCAGTGAAAATGAGTTTGACACCCCTGGTCTAGAAGGAGTCATGGGATGAACTAGATTAGCTCAAACAAGTACTTCCCAAACTTTTATTTTTTAAACTCCATGACACATATGGAAAGCTGTATTTCTCTGGCACATTGAGGTGTGCATTCAAACCTGATTTTGACAGTAGCGAATAGTCTGGGACCCTAGGCTGTGTGAGAGATAGTAACTTCCGTCTAAGGCACTCCCAAAATCTACTTGTGAGACGCAAGCATGGTAAAGCAGCTTCTTAAACTCCAGTGTACATATGAATCATGTGCCAGCTCTTGCTGAAATGCAGATGCTGATGTAGTAGATTGGGGGAATGTGGATAGAAACAGCAATCTTACTAAGTTCCCAGATCGTACTAAAGCTGCTGGTTTGCGGATTGCACTTGGGAATACTGATGTAACCAGTTGGGGAGCTCTTTCCTAGACTGAGCACCTGGGGCCGAGTGCTTGTGGAGGAGTGAACCAAAAAGTCTGCTATATATTCTTCATTTTACTCTCTTTATGGCATTTAATTTGATAAAAGCATAATTTGAAAAAATGTTAGTTTTATGTAATATTGTGAGCTTCATGTTGCAATAGAAAAGGTAAGCAATGTTTTTAATCAAATATCAGAAAGTCTCTTTTATGTTAAGAAAGATGACCAGATACTTTCTTTCTGAGGATGTGAATTGTCTAGACTAGAGCTCTTCCATGACATTTCTTTTTCATTAGGCAGTTATCATTCTATTTTGCAAATTATTTGGCAGAACCTACCTTCCACTACCTCATTTCATATGTTAAGCAGACTTCAAATGAAAGAAGCAATATATTCATATACCACATCTGTCTTCTATTTTCCCTGCTCTATGTAGCTCATGCAAACCTTTCTTTGTTGTTTGTCAATAATTTAAAGGCATACTAGAATTATGCAAATATTGGTGAAGCTTCATAGCAACACTAATGAAGAAACACACATCTCATATTTCCTTTGGAGTCTTCCAGAATGATTCAATTAAACTAAACCTTCTATATACTGTTCAGTGTTGTTGTGACACCATTTTAAAATGCAAGTAGATAGCTAGGATAAGTACAGCTGAATATCATTATGTATAAAAGTGAAATAAGATTTCGTATTTATGGGAAAGAAATGCCAGTGAAAATTGTTTCTTTAAGGAGATTTATATATTTAAATTTAGATATAGAGTTGCTTTAAAATATTTAAAAAGCCCCTAGGGTATGATACATTCAGAGTAGGTAAGGGTAGAATCTTAGAAAATGCAAAGCAATAAGACAGCAGACACTTAGGGCTTGGTTTAATATCTATTTGCTCATGTAGTTATTTGCTAACGTTCTGTTTGGTACGTATCTGTCCCGGGTCATCCTGAGACTGGAGGCTGGTAGAAGGTGGGTAGATAGCTTGTCTTCTGTTGCCATCACAGTTCTTCCAAAAGCTGCTCATCACCACCATGACACTCAAAGTTCATGTACCCTAACAAAAAAGAAAAAAAAGAAAATGTTTTAGAGGCAAATGGATTTTTATGTGTGGGTAGAACTTCTGACATGGTGAAAGTGTTCCATTGTTTGCTCTGAGTAAATTTTGAGTCCTTTGAGAATACCTGGAGTGCTATAGACTGAATGTCTGTGTCCATCAAACATTCGTATGTTGGTCCCTAATTCCCAATTGTGACTGTACTTAAAGGTGGGGCTTTTTGGCTTATGATGAGGACATGAGGATGAAGCTCTCATGGTATTAGTGCCTTTATAAAAGAGACCCCAGAGAGCTACCTACCAAGGGAGGACACCAAGAAAAGATGCTGCCTCTAAACCAGCAAATGGGCTTTCACCAGGTACAGAATCTGCCATTACCTTGATTTTGGACATATCAGTCCCCAGAACTGTGAGAAATAACTCTGTTATTTATAATACAACCAGTCCATGGTATGTTTGTTATAGTGGGCATGTGTATTTAAGATACATTATGTTCATATTGCATTTTAGCCTTACATTTACTGCTTTAATCAACAAACAACAAGTACTGATGAGTTTGTGGAGAAAAGGGAACCCTGGTACACTGTTGGTGGGAATGCAGACTGGTGCAGCAACTGTGGAAAACAGTATGGAATTTCCTCAGAAAAGTAAAAATGGAACTGCCTTTGGACCTGGAAATTCCACTGCTGGGATTATACCCTAAGAAGCCTGAAATACCAAATCAAAAGAACCTATGTACCCCTATGTCCATAGCAGCATTATTTACAATAGCCAAGTGCTGGATGCAGCCCAAGCTGCCCATCAGTAAATGAATGGATCAAAAAAATATGGTACATTTACACAATGGAATACTATGCAGCAGAAAGAAAGAAGGAGCTCCTACCCTTCATGACAGCATGAATGGAACTGGAGAGCATTATGCTAAGTGAAATAAGCCAGGCAGTAAGGGATAAATACCATATGATCTCACCTATAAGTGGAACCTAGTTGACAAAACAAGTGAGCAAAATAGAATCAGAAACATTGAAATAAAGAACAAACTGACAGTAACCAGAGAGGAGGGGGTAGTGGGGTAACAGGAGAAAGAAGAGAAGGGTCATCAAGGAACATGTATAAAGGACTCATGGACAAAGCCAAAGTTGGATGGGATTGAGGGTGGGAGGTGGGAGTGGGTGGGGTGGGTGAATGCTGTGGCAGAAAAATGGAGACAACTGTACTTGAACAACAATAAAAAAAGAAAAGAAAACCTTGGAACTAGCAACTAGATAAGCACAGTTAAGCCCTAGCATCTAGAGGAAGAGGGGAGAGGTTGGTTCAGTCATATTGCTCTATCAGTGTGATTCATTCTTCCCTTTTTGATGAAACTGAAATGTTAACTCTGTATATTTGTTCACTTATTAAAAATGGTGCTTTTACTACATGCAGTGACTGAAGCCATTTCTGTATAAAACTGAAACAAACACAAAATTCAATAAATTTCTGGAATAATATCCATAAAAATGGCACATGTGGTGATATAAATATAAACGTGTATAGACTATCTGGATTCTACTTGCCACACACCCACATCCCCTGAACTGTAAGAAACCAAACCATAAAGATAACTAAACAAAATATTGAGCAACTGTGGAGAAACAATTGGTCAACTTAACTATTTAAGGCTAAATAAAGATGGTAAGGAACTTAGAGAAACTGAGTAGAAAGTGCTTTAGAATGTAAAAATGAAATATGAGCATTATGTACTCAATATATGATCTTTGCATGAGTTATTTCCTGCCATTTGAAATGTTCATTTTTCAAAACTACTGAAAATCTGCCCTGGCTTATTACTTAATTAAAAGTAAGTTATGATCATTTTTAATCATTATAAAATTTATATCATTTGTAAGTCATGAATTCCTCATAATTCTGTTGTCCTTAGTCATTTAAAAAAGCATGACTACACTCAAGTAGAATCACTGTATGTCTTTTCTGCACTAGAAGATGTTACAGAAGAAACAACCAAAGCTGGTAAAATTGATATTCTAAAGTATGAAACATGGCAGTGAAAAGATTAATTGTCTGTGTTTGATGCCCTTGATTCTTGAAAACTTGAAATTTTTTTTCACAGTGAGGCCAGTTGTTTCATTGTCTGCTTGGCAATGGGCAGATGATAACGTTCTGCTCTATTTTACTTTATGATGAACCGAAGACTGGTTGTGCCTCTAATGAGTTTGTAAGAGATGCTTCAATGCTGACACATTAGCTGCATCCCTTGAATTGCTATGAGAAAGTGAAAAGTAGTTTTAACAACTTGATAAAATTATCACCATTAGAGTGAATGAAGCACTAAAATATATATATATACCATATGTTTAAAAAGGTTCAATTGGGGAGAAAACATGCAATTAATTTACATTTTAGTACTAAGTACAAATTTTAATTTATTGTGATTAACTACTTTATAGCTTATCTACAGTATCAGTTAAATGCCTTATAGAAAGTCTATAAAAGAAGTCATAAGCAAGAGATGATACTTTATTGGCACAGAAGCAGAAGAGTTTCATTCCTAATCCCTATGTTACTCAGAAGGGTTCAAGTTTCACTTGCCCAGAACCTGTTACTGAATTGCAGCCCTGGAATCAATATGGAAAGCTGATTAACTCAGTTAATTACAGCTTTACTAAGCTTTAATTCCTCCACAGACCAGGTAAATTGTTCTAATTTACATGCACACACTTTATACCTGCTACAGTCAAGTCATCAAGCAAAAGTATAGATTTCTTGATAAGAATAACATAAAGGGGATGGCTAAGTGAAAATTGATGGTTGAGCTTCAAATCTCTCCCATAGATGCAAAAACACATTTGAAAGCATGAATGCTATTGAGATAATGTGTTCAATGGACCTAATATAATGCCTGGTGTGTATTAGGCATTCTATAAGTAATAAGCATTATTATTAACATCATTATTAATCATGTTACCGGAGAAAGACCTGCCTGGAAATAGGTTCTTGCTGTGTCTTGGGAAAAGCATTTCAGGAACACTGGCAAAAAGGATTTGAGCAATAGTGGTGTGATTTGTTAGAGCGCCACTTGAAAAGGCTGCCGCACTTGAGGAGGCACTTCTCTGACGGGCCCAGCAGCAGAAACTGGTCAATGTTATAGATCTGCCCCCAGATACCTGATGTCTCATCCATGACAAGGTGATTCAGCTCCATCTTGCTGCAGAAGAAGTCTAGTTTCTGGGCTGTAGGTCTGCTCTTGTGTCTATAAGGCCCAGCAGAGGCAGGGCACAGAGCTGTAATGCCATTATCACTGGCACCCAAGGCTGCAGTAGTCCAGCTGTCTCTGCTCCTGGCTGGCATCAAAATTCTTAGCTGTGTGACTTTGGACAAGTTACTTAAATTCTTTGTGCCTCATTTTCCCACCTGATTTTCCCATCTGCTGGCAAGGCTCAATGGCACCTGGGCTGAGATTGGCACTGTGCTCTGGCCTGTGGCTGTCACCCAGAGGCTGGCCTTTGTTGAGCATTAATTATATTTTTGTGGGTTTGCGAATGGGCAGGTTGTATTTCAGATTATCCAGTTTCTTGCTTGACTTTCCTGGGGATGTGCTGGTGCCCTCCCTACATCCAATCCCTTTCCTAGATTTCCTAGGGTTTTGTGCCCCTGTCCTATCTGGTCTTTTTCCCAGGGTAGTCTCCTCCACCTTTATGGTTGCCACTTTTGCCTCCTACTATGCATGCCTCATAGTTCTGCTTCATTTGAGTTCTATCGCATATGTGCTTGGCAAAAGCACTCCCCGCTGCACTGTTTTCCCCTCCCCCTGTTAATCAGCAGGACTTGCCAGGGTGACTGCAAAATGCTGTCTCTTCCTAATTGTTTCATTTGAACCCTTCCTTTTGTTAATGACTACTAATTGCCTACTGTAACAATGCTACTGAGGATTCTGGGGGGAGGGCTTTGGAAACACCACTATATTACACACTGTTTTAAAGTCCAGATATTATAACCTGGTGGTCTGTGGCAAGCTCTAGACTACAGAATGCATTATTTGGACTGTTCAGTATTTGCTACCAGGCGTTAATTTTTTGATTACTTGTCAAGATTATTAAAATAGGAATTTTTGCATTAAAATTTCCATTCTATTATCAGACTGTCTGACAAGTTTCTGGTGAATCTAATAATACCAGTATAAAGTCCATCTTCCTTCCCTCCCCCACAGTCTTCTCCTACACCCATCCCAAGCATCAATAGCTGTGCTCACCCCTTAATATTTGTGAACTGTGGAAGAGTACAAATAAATACCTGCATTTCATATGTTTTAATAATTAAATATAAATTAAAGCAACAAACTACTATATTATAGAAAATGTTTAGTCTGCTTGTACAAACTCTGTCCACTGCAGATACACCATGCCCACTCTCTAGTGTTAAGTTACTCACGTGGGGTGAGGGGTGCAGTCCTACCTCTCAGGAGGATAGATCTAGGGAAGAGGATTTCATGAGTCATGGAAGCAGCTCACATTCTTTGTCAGGGAATTCTGGGATCCAGAGTTTGTAGAAAGTTGTCTAATATACTCTAGAAGGATGCAGAGAGAACAGGCTGCTATTGGGCATATCCCCTTCACTCAGCAAGTTATTTGCCCACAGAAAAGAGGTTCAGATGGAGAAGGGCCAGAGAGCATTTCTCTGTACAAGGGATAGGGTAGGGGTGGAGGGTGGGAAAACCAGAAGGTGGTGCTGTCAATGACCTTTTATATTGAGGCTTGTACTGTAACTTTCTACCGTAGCTTTGAGAATAAAGCATTATTCTTGGAATTCAGGTCTCTGTCAAAAATGGTAATATGAATGATAGAAAAATAATGTGAAGAGTTTCAAGAGAGTAGAAAGGCCTTAATTTTTAGGTTTTATTTTATTTACGTATGTCACATGCTTAGAATCTATAGGTCTGTTTAAGTTTGAGGTCCTTGGTCTAGTCATCTTCCTCCTGTCCATTTTTTTAGTGACTTGTTTAGTAGGTACTCATGAATATTAATTGCTTGCCTGAATGCCAGAGTATGAGATTTGTGGAACACTTATTAAATATTTCAGTTGAAATAGGAATTTAGGAGAGTTTCACCTAAAAGTTTTTTTAGGAAAAGTGCCCTTAAAAAAGTGATTATCAAGTATTCTGGGTCCTTTACTCTCTTAAAAGTTAATAAGGATCCCAAAGAGCTTTTTTTTTTTTTAGTGAGGGTTATGTCTACATTTACTGTACTAAAATTTAAAGTGAGGAATTGAGAAAGGATTTATTCATTTTTTAAAGTATACAATTCAGTTTAATTCTTTATATGCTAACATTAATAATACTTTTACAAATAATAATGTCATGTTCCAAAACAAAAATAGTTTTAAAAAATGGCACCATTTTGCATTTTTACAGTTTTTTGATATCTGGAATTATAGGAGACAGCTGAGTTCCTATATTTGCTCCTGCACTCAATCTTTCACAATGGGCTGTGTTAGTGGAGTGTATGGGGAAGTTCCAGCCTTACACGGCTGTATGGCAGAAAAAGGAGTAGTATTTTAGTAGATCTTTTAAATAACCTTGAATAGTCTTTGAAACTATAACAAAACTTGGCAAGTTATAGTTTTTCAAAGTTTAGTTGCAGTGTACAATCTGAAATTATAATCCACTTTTTATACTCTGTCACATTAAAATCCTCTGGTCTCTCTGGGACTTGAAATCCATTGCTCATCCATGCATTATTTTGTAACTTCATGCAGTGATCATTTGGAACACATTTGTTGACTGAATTATGCCTGAAGTTAACATTTCAATATACAGTATCAAAAATTCATGCTTACTGATGCCACTTCTGATCTTATTAGGAAAGTCTAAGTATTAGGACACTCTTAAGCTTATGGTGGCAAATTTAAGGGTTTTTTTATTTTAATTTTAATTTTGTCTGGACACTTGAATTTTATCATTGTAAACAAAAACTGTTAGATGTTGTACTTGTTTTAAGTGATAGACTCACTTAAATTTTTGATAAATTATCTGCTAAATATTGAAGTCTGTGTGCATGGTTACATAGTTTGTCTTCAAGATGTTCTTTTAAGCAAAATGTTGTCCCATGAACAAAGAAGCTGGCATTACAAGTCATCCACACAGGTGCGTTTCATTGTGAGAACCACCAAATTTCAGCATGTAGTAGAAGTCTTTATGCCCACTTCAGAATTAGCCGTGCAGCATAGTATAAACTGTGAGGTCAGTGCACAGTGGTGAAGAGTACAGTGACTACTATACAGTGATGTGCCATGCCTTTCATTTTAGGCACAGTAGTTTCACCCACTATTGCTTTTATATTGTCATTACAAATGCTGTGCGTTTTTTAAGGCCAGAAATATCTGTATTATTATTATGAAAATAGTTTTGATCTACAGACCCTATGGATGTGTGCCTGGATGGATTTAGGTGTCCACAAATCATACTTTGAAAACCATTACCTTAGAAGTGGAAGGATGAATGTAGAACCTCAGGAAAGGGGATGGAAGGGAGTGAAGAAGAAAGAGATGAAACTGCATCTTTCTCTTATATTTCTTACTTAGTCATAATAATCCCATTATAAATCGACTTCAGAGGTTTTTTTGGAAAGAGTGCTACTTAACCCTTTTAGCCAAAACATTGAAAGTCTTAACTGATCCTCACTTTCAGAAGGCCATTTTCATTCATAATCAAAATCCTTCTTACTGAACTTTAAGTTCACTATGTTAGTACATATTTTTACTATGCTATTTATAATTCCTTTCTGTAAATATTGCTCTTAAACTGATCCTCAGTCTTCTGTTTCTTGGAAATTTCAATGTTTTTCTAAAACTTATTTTGTGTACCGTTAATCAGTCTTGCCCCGGGATTCTTTCCTATTTATTCCAGGTCTCATGTAAGTCATCAGACTTGGAAGTGTCACAGGTGTGCACAGGTGTGCACAGGTAACCAGGTTCTTAGTGATCGAGAACAAAGAATTGAACCGAACACACAAAGTTTATAGCATAAAGAAAGAGGGGAGGTTTATTAAGTGATAGTACACGCCACAGGACACGAGAGTGAGCCAGCTCTGAGCAGAGGAAAAAAAGAGGGCACGTGGGCTGAGGGATTCTATTCTTATAGGGGCAGAAGCCCCCCTGCTAGTCTTTGGCGGGCTTTTCCTGCGCAGGTACAAGGAGTTGGATTTTCAAAGCTACTGCGCATGCGTGGTTTCCCATGACTTTCTTGATTGGCTACTGGAGAAGGGAGTCCCACAATGTTATTTCATTATAATGATATTATAATGAGTCAGGGGTAGCGCGCAGGCGCATTCTATGATTCAGAGTTCTCCCAGAAAACAAGAACAACCCGTCTTAGGGGGTCTTTGTCATGTATAGATGTTTTCTACCTCAGCCCTGTGGGGCCTCTGGAGCTTCCTTCCTGACTACCTCCTGCCTCAGAAGGAGGAAATGGAATGGTTTCAGGTTTTACTTGGCAAAGTCTATGCCCTTAGGTCTGCCTTTTCTCTACTTTTCCTAGCTTTACCAGTGGCACTCTCCTTCCCCTGCTTCCAAAAGAGACCACACAGTTGAATGAACTTACCAGGAAGGTTGGGAATGCCAGATATCTCACAGGAAGTGTTTTTTTGTTTACCCCTGAAAGCTGTGTGTTAGTTCATAACTCCATATCCTAACTCAGCCACCTTAGGTGATAATCAAGGTTTTAACATAATTGTACTTTCTTGGTCCATCTTTTTGTCTAACTGGTGAGACTCTCCATCAGTGTCTTAGGACACACAAAAAAATGTTTTAAGATGTATAGTTATTTAACTATTGTTTGACTATTGATAAGATTAAACTTACAGAATCCCAACATCCTTGTCACCAATGGTGATGATATTGAATTGGCATATAAGAAAATAACACACAAAAATCATGTTCTACCATCTATAGCTACATTAATACTCAAAAAATGATAGCTGTATTACTGTTAATAAATAATTCTAAGGGCTTATATTCTATTTCTACTCACTTTTTCTCTTAGCTCTTTCTAATTCTGTCCAAGTGTAAGTCTTTTAGGTTCTCTTTTTAGGTGACCCTAAGAAACAAACTTTTGAGAGAGACCAGAGTCCTCAGTGTGCTTCAGCGATGTCACTTACTCTCCATGTGTATTTCTGACAGTCATTTAGAGTCTTGTGCATGTGTATTTAGACATATGTTCCATGCTAAGGACTTAGACTTATCCATTTTAAAAACTTTTGGAATGCTTTTTAATATTTAGAACAAAAGTATAATAATAGACTAGCATTAGTAATTCTACAAAGAAATGCTCAGGATATTTCAAATCATAGTTATCACCTTAATGTTTAGAAAACCTTTGTGCCCATGTCATTGTATTGCAATTTTCAAAGACTCATTTTGATTAACAGTACCTTATGCTAACTTAAAATATTAACACAAGAACTTTACTATGGTACTCATGTAGGTCTCATCAAATGCTGCAATTCAATGAAAAAGTAGCTCTAAGTATTAGATTATTTTATTAAATTTACATGTAGAGTGTTCTACATAGTGAGCAATTACTCTGAAGTTCTTTCACAAGAAAAGATCAGAATTTTCACTTTTGATGAAGCTAAATTAAGCTAAATTGCAAATTCTTGAGAACTTTCCAATTAATTATTACTTAGAATTTTTCATTAGTGTTGAGAAGAGACTAAATTTAAGTGCATTAATAAATTAACAGGATTAAAATTTTAACCATGTGAAAGACAATGGGAAGTGTCTATGTTTTTACAGAGATAACTTTGTAAAGATTAGAAAATCAAGTTCTAATTTTGAAAAAAGAAACTTTTCTCCCAGAAGTATTCTGCAAATACTTCTTAGTTACCTCTCAAAACACTGAGGCTTTTTTAAAAATGTCATAACTTTTGCAGGTCATACAGAAATACTAATTTTTGATGTTTTAGTTTTATATCTGTGACAGTTTTAATTCCTTATCCTGATATTAGACAAGGTTATTAACTAAATATTTTACATATTGAATTAATATGGATAACAAATTCTGTAAGATTACATTTAGAAAGATGTCATCTAAATTTAATTTAGAAATCAGGGTCAGCAAGTTTCTTACTATGTATTTCAATTTTCTCAGGCCACATGATCTCGGTCAGGACTCCTCAGCTCTGATGCTATATGGCAAAGGCAGTTATAGACAATAAATAAGTAAATTAGCATGTCTATGTCACACAAACAGTGGACTGGATTTGGCTTATGGGCTGTCATTTGCTAACCCTTAAGCCCCCTAAATAGGAGCAATTGTTTTAGAATACCTGGAGATAAAATGACACAATGGAATACTATGCATTAGAAAGAAAGAAGGAACTCCTACCCTTCATGACAGCATGGATGGAACTGGAGAGCATTATGCTAAATGAAATAAGCCAGGCAGCAAAAGATACCATATAATCTCAGTTATAAGTGGAACCTAATCAACAAAACAAACAAATGAACAAAATAGAACCAGAGACATTGAAATAAAGAACAAACTGACAGTGGCCAGAGGGGAGGGTGCAGGGGCAAGCAAAGGAGCACAAATAGAGAACTCATGGGCATGGACAATGAGGGGGACTGACTGTGGAAGTTGGGGGTGGGGGGACAGGGTAGGTGTGAGCAATGGGGAAACAGGCAGGACAACTGCAACTGAACACCAATAGATAAAAGTAAAAGGATATCAATAGTGTGGTTCCTTTGGGATGATGAAAATAGCATTCTATAAGAGCTTAGCCACATGGTTTATTTTGCATACAAAACTGTTGACTACTTGTTAGCATAGACCATCTTTTCAAGTGCATTCTACATATGCACCCACAAGTTCATTATGTTCTAAGGGTAGAGGTAATTGTAGAAATTCTTGTGGTTATCAAAAATAATTTTCAGAAACATAGGATTGAGCTAAATTAAATTTCTTATTTACATTTTTACTTATAAAACTTTTAATATGCAGTGTAAATTTCCAGGTGAATATGTTATATTTCCTAAAAATATTTAATCATACAACCTTCATTGAATAATCACAGGAGATATGTGGGACAAAGTTTGAGAAATGCTAGTAGAGATAGCCCTGGGCTTGGGTGTGCCTGTTACAGAGCATGGGCTGGGGGGTGATGATATACAATTACCAAAAGGACCCCTGCTAGGTTGGATTATCCGCCACTTTAGGAAAGATGTCTCTCAATGCCAGAGATTTGTGAAAAGGAAAGAAAATGCTTATTTAAAGTTACACAGACTTAAGATAGTGACCTAATGTCTTCATTAAAATATCAAAGTCCTTTTGGATACCCACACATGCCCACAGTGCTTCCTTCTCCCCCTGCCCTAATTCAGCATACCGTATCTCAGGAAAAGAAGCAAATGTCATGATTCAGGCCACTGGCACCATCAGCTGTGTCGCCATCCAGGCAGGATCTCTAATTAATCCAAAGCCATGTGACACCTTTTCATGGCCTACTGGCAAGAATTCTTTGTACCCATTTTCCAGGCAAAGTCTTTCCTGCTTCCCAGACCATGTGGCCAAAGGGAGCACCCTAAAGTTGTGTGGTCCTCTTCTACCAAAGCTGCAGGGGTCCCCACTCTGGCCAAAACTGCATGGTTCTTCTCTCCACCAAAGCTGCAGAGAGGAGGGGGTCGCCACTCTGCCAAAGCCAAGTGGCGGTTCTCTGCTAAAGCTGCATGGTGATTCCCTGTACCCAAGCTGCGGGGGTCCTCACTCTGCCAAAAGCACGTGGCTCTCTCCTCTACTGCCACAGCCACTGGTCCTCTCTTACAGGGCTGCTGTGTCTGGGTTTAAATCCCAGGCACACCCAAGTCCAGGCACACGCCAATCCTCCTCTGTAGCCCCATTTCCGACTCCTCCACATTGACTACACTTGCCAGTACTCTCATATCCTTCCAGCTTTACTGGGCTGCCATAGTGAGTCTGGGAAGCCATGGAGCAATCATCTCCAAGCTCTCACACAGGCACTGTAATCAGGGGGACCTGCCCCCCAGTTACATCTTCGGTGGAAGTGACTTCCATCCCCCTGGCTCAGAGCATGGCCACAGCTATTTAACATATCTATGCAACCAGTTAAAAGTTATAGATGTGTTCAATGACCACACCAGAGGTTAGCTGCAAAGCTGTGGCTGTACAAAACAGCTCTGCATGTTCCTGCTCTATGTGTCCCTTCTCCCAACTCACACCTGTGGGAAGAAGGGGTGAGGACATCCTAATATTTCCTGGACACCTTGAGTTCTGGACCCCTTCCAAATCCCTATTTGGGGCCCCCCTCTTGGCTGCACACTGTTTCATGCCTACTTACATTTGTTATTACTGACCATCTGGAAATGGTCTTCCCTGCTGAAAAGCTCCTTAGCCTTCTAAAGATAGCTATTCCCCTTTTCAACCTCCATTTAGGGCTTTCCTTCTTTCCCTTGTACTTCTCAGAACTACCCTTTCTACCTTAATTGTGTTCCAATTTCTCACCTTGTTCCAAAACAAGAAGTGGAAAGAATGAGGGGAAAGAAAAGATGTAAGAGATCTTTATGCCCACTACAGCCTAGGTTTTTTGAAATATAGATGAATTGTACTTTGGACTCCTGGAACATAAAAACATTGCAAGGTGCTCTGGTTCTACCAAACAGCTTGATAAAAGAGAGTGGGAAGTTACTACATGACCGAAGTCATGGGAGAAGCTATAAGAGTAGGTTTCGTCCCTCTGGGGACTCAGAAATGTCCCCAACCTGATGCCTCAAGACCTGTATCTCCTCACCCCTTAGCTCTCAGCTGTGCCCAATTGTATCTGTTCCGATGTTCTGGTGGCTCTCCTGCTTAAGGGAGTAATAACGTTAAAAGCTCAAACTAATGAACAGAATGCTTTACCTGCACTACCTGTTTTAGTCTTGGATTGATCCTATGTGGAAGGTACTACTGTCATGCCTTTTTTTTATTGCCAAGGAAAGTGACCTTCAGGAAGGTTTAAATGATTGCCCTTGTTGCACAGCTAGTAAGTCATGGATTTAGGACTAAAACCCAAGAGAGCTTGTCTCCAGAGTCTTAGCTAATGTATGTCTCTAATGACATGGTTCACAAGGGAGCAGAATTCCCTAATCCCAAAGGAAAGTTTATGTGCTCACTGGCTATGCTGAGTGCTATGCCAGGAGCAGTACATGCAGAAGAGAACACGATCTAACCCTTACCTGAAAAAAACTTCTGCACAGCACTTACTTCACTGAACTGTAGTTATTGTCTATTTTTTAATAGGTGGAGTTGCAAAAGCACTAAAGTGGAACAATTTATTATAGCTGATGAAGTTAGGGAAGGTTTCATAGAAGTAACAACTGAGCTGAGCCTGTTAGAGGATTTTAACAAATGGAAAACAGGAGAAAGTCCTCTGGGCAGGGGAGAGCACAAAGGTCCACAGCCACTGGTGGAGGCAGGAAATGGCGAGTTGTCCAGTACTCCTGCCCTATAGTCTTTGGAATCATTTCAGGGACAGAATTCACAGGATGTGTTCATGGATTGAAACTTGAGGCTGAGAGGGCTAAGAACCTTCTTTCAAGCTTGGATGGCTGGTAAGATGCTAACAACATTGATGGACAGACACATCTTGGGGGCCTGATATGGTGATTAGATCCAGATGTGCTTAGTCTGTGGTTCCTTAAGGTCCTGAGCTACAGATGTCCAGTCAGTAATTGGATATTTAGATTTGATTCAGAGCCACATGCTCAATACTGAAAGGTGAAATATTTCAACTGATATTAACTTTTATAAGAAAACCAGAATTTTTTATGCTTAATGTTATGAAATATTCATTAACTAGATATCTTCACATGTGTAAACACACATATAATATGTACACTTTTGTATATACCTAATATGTATATTGGACACATACATATATACAGGGTGGGGCAAAAGTAGGTGTACAGTTGTTTATATGAAAAATAATATAATAATTGATAATTCAAGAATAAATTCTGTGTTTTGTATATTCATGACTATAAGCCTACTTTTGCCCTACCCTGTGTGTATGTGTGTGTGCATGTGTGTGTATATATATAATGTATATGTTTATATGTATGTATATCTTCTATGAGAAAAGGCACTTTGAATTCCAAAACATTGATATAGGAGTAGATTTGGGGGTATGGCCTTATTTAAGATTAGACCTATCCATTATTTTTTCAACTGCTTACAGTATAAAATATAGTATTTTCACTGATTAATAATGAAATTGGAGATAGAGTTGCTAGTGTCCCAAATGTTACTCTTTGAGAAAAATAATGATTATCACAACATACATCTGTGGTAAAGATGATGACCTCTGAAAACTATTAAGAAAGTGGCTTTGTCTATATGGGACTGCCATTCCACATTATTTTTCTCTTTCTCTTTTCCTTTATTTCATATGTGTACATGTACACAAATGTAATATATTATTCGGAATCACAAATCTGAGATATGGATAAGCTAAGACATGCCCTATCACTTGTGCATTGCATTTGCAAATCAATAGAACTGAGTGGACTAGGATTGAATTCAAAATTGCCACACGCTAAGGAGGAAATAAGTCTTTCCATGACAAAATTCCACCTTTCTTGCAGCATCAGCCACAGGTATGTAATATGATTTTCCTAGCATGATGGGCAAATCCAGGACTGGAATGAACTTTCCAGGAGTCCCAGAACAGCATTTATTCTGGTGGCCCTCAATTCTCTGATTTTAGGGATAAAGTTGAAATTCCATTTGTGGTAACATAATTTTCTATACTTGTTAACATTTGATCCAAGGAGGAACTTTACATTTTTTCTAGGTGGCTTATAATACTACAAATAGAAAAGACATAGATTTGGTCTCATGTATCTCTTCTTCTCAAGCAGGTGTTAACCCACTCAAACCCGTGACCAGTAGAGTATAGTTCATTAGGTTTGACTTCTTTGGTGTTTACCAGTCTCAGTGACCATAAGTTGTTTTATTTTTGTTTTAAAAATGGCATTCACTGAGGTAAAATTGTATGTAAATTTCTTAGGGAATTCTTAGGGAAGCTTTAAAATCACCATTGAGTCACTCTGTAGGTGATGTGATCCAGGTTAATCATGATTTAAATGGTTAAAAAAAGGAAATCCTGACATAGTGCCTATTTACAATATAATACAGTGTTACACACATAAAATTTTGTTAACTGTACAGTGTTGTGCAGTTAAAAATTAGTTAAAAGGGAAGATTCTCATCTTAAAGGGTCATACCTCTAAAAAGGGGGATAAAGGAAACTTTAAGATGATATGTGCGCTCATGCCTATTGACTAGACTGTGGTGATGGCATCATGGGTTGGTATGCACGGGTGAAACTTACAACATGCAGCTGTCAAACATCATCTATCCATCTGTCACATGAAGCTTTTAGTGTACATTGGTTGCACCTTACTGGGGCTGTGGAGAAAAAAAGGAAATCCTGAATGAGAACCCAGAATTATTTCTGGTATGTACACATGTACACACAAATACAAATATACACACATCATAAATACATTCTCAATATGGCATTGGACATATGGCATTTTGCCAGCCTGAAATCACTGACCATATCTTAAGCCATTTTTAGTTTGGAAAGAAACCCTCCTCTTCCTTTACTGTAGTCTCCTTCTCTATCACTGTACCACTTGATCTGCAACACGTGGTTTTGAAGTCCATGAAGCAACATTTTCTTGTTATTTTTTCTTTGTGGTATCACATAGAGCAACTCTAGAACAATAGGTAAAACATTAGAACATAATGTCTAGAACATTAGTAAAAATCCATCAGAAAAATCAATGGTAATTTGAGTTTCACCAAAGAGAAATGCAAATTGATTGAACAGAACATAAGATCAGAATAATCACCAAGCTAATATGAATAATGATGTTATCAATAATGGTAAAGTGAGTACAACTAAAAATGTGTATTTTCTGGCCTTAGCATTCAGCCACCAACATTCAAAAGATATCCATTAAAGTAACAAATAAGGACAGGTGACTATGGGTCATGAACAGTCAAGATAATGACTTATGAAACCTTTCATTTCGCTAGATTGTATAAAATTCAAAGTGTAAATTTAATTATGTTTTAAATTGGTGACAATTCACAGTTTAAATACTCAAGAAATTTAGATACACAAAACTGCAAGATTATATTTTTTAAAATTCATTTTAAGCTTTTAATAGGGCGCTGGAGCTTTTTAAATTTAATTTAACTTGTTTTTTTGTCCTTTAGAAAATTCTAACAGCATTGTTGTTGAGAAAGTGATAAATATGCTAATCTTCTATATGAAAGTTTATCCATCTGTGGTCTGATGATCCCAGGGAAAAATGGACATCAGACAGCCCTTAAGCTGTTTAAAGGAACTGTGCATTCATGTGATTATGACTGTTTTAATTACAATGATAATTTTTGTAAAAAAAGTTAATTTAAATATATTTTGAATTACCCAAATAAACCCTTTATATTGTTCAAAGGGTATATTTGAAACTGTGTTTCTGGTCACACTAATAAAAAGTAATTACTTAAATGGTTTGTCTTAAATTTGATTTGAGATCCATAGACTAATGACAGTTCACAGAATTATTCAGTTGGCTCCCTATTTTTTCCAGTGTGGTAAGAACATAACATGAGATCTCTCTTAATAAAGTTTTAAATGCACAATAAGGTAGTGTTAACTAAAGGCATAGGATTGTACAGCATGTCTTTATAACTTGATCTTGTGTTGCTAAAACTTTATGCCTGTTGAATAGCAACTCACCAATTCTCCCTCCTTCCAGGCCCTGGCAATGATCATTGTACTCTTGCTTCTGTGAGTTTTACTGTGGTACCTCATACAAGTGGAATCATTCAGTGCTTGTCTTTCCATGACTGACTTATTTCACTTAGCATACTGTTCGCAAGGTGCACCCGTGTTGTTGCATATAGTGGGATTTCCTTATTTTTAAGGCTAAGTAATATTCCACATAAAAATTGTATATGCACATCATATTTTCTTTATTCATTTATCCGTCAGTGGACATTTAAGTTGTTTCTACATATTGGCTATTATAAATAATACTTCAGTGAACATAACGGTGGAGTTTGTATATATTCTTGTATTTCTAAGTTAGAGACACAGTGTTCCAGATTATTGCAAGGACAGGTTCACCAGCACATAAACTGTTTTCAATACGAGTACTTAGTATGTATGTAATACCCTGTGTAATAAAGCTATCACCTGTAACTAAGCCACAAGGAAGCCTTTCAGCTTAACCCTGAAGGAAACACACACATGCACACGCCCAACACACACATGCACACATTTGGCCCATACATACACACACAAGAAATAGTGATATTTTCCCCTCTTAACTAGATTTAAAGCAAGCAAAGAGGAAGGAAGGATGAAGAGAAGGAAAGAGAAAACAGATTCATCTTTTTTCTGAATTAACTACTATAAAATACTATCAGGAATTATAGGTGTAGCCAACATTTTTGATAGAACTATTGCTATTTCTGACTTCATTAATCTGGGTTTATGTAACAGCTAGGAACTAAAGGAAATACATAAAGTCAAGTCAGCTCTGTTCACATGATACCATGCAATGTATTTAACTACTGCATTTTACTCCTCTGTTCTCAATAATTTTGACTAAGTGGACTGTTATTTTGCCATTATGTGGATAAAAGTTTGGATGCAGTGTTAGCTAAAAAGCTTAGCTGTTGACAGGCATTTTCACTGCAGGCTGCTGAAAGCCAGCTTGCTATGTTGGCCACAATTTTGAGCCAAGACCTGTTTCGTGCTTCCCTGGTTGAAATTCTGTTCCAGTTCCTTTTTAAAAGATTTTGCCTTCCCTACTTTAAATGTCACTTAAAAGAAAGGTAAACCATTTAAGAATGACAAGTTGGGAAAACCCTTTCAAGAAAATGAATTAAGTGGTTTTGTAGCATATTAGCATACTACTTCATTAATTTCTAGATTTTTTCCACTGTTCTACGTGCCATAATTATTACTTGATTTTATTAAGCAATCAGTGCTATTTGATCTTTGCAAAATCTAAAGCAGTTTTTTCCTCTCTCTTTTTTTTAATTTTTTGTAAAACTACTTCTAATCTGGTCCTGGTCTAAGCTGATGTTTGCATTTCAATAAGGAAGACAAGAGCAATTTTTTTATTAACTCTATTGTCAACTGTATCCATCCTTTACAGTTTTACATTTAACCCTGAATTCCTTTTCCGCTACTTTAGGGCACAAATATATACCTAGTATTGCAACAGAAGGGAAATGAGACTTCATTTGCCAACTTTCAGAACAGATTCCAAATCCAGTTAAGACCAAATCCAGTTAAATTAACCATTTGCTAACAGCAAATGGTTAATTTATTTTTTATTTTTTTTTATTATTCAGTTACAGTTGTCCATCTTTAAAAATTTATTGATAGGAGAGAGAGAGAGAGAGTCATTGTTCCACTTATTTATGCATGCATTGGTTGATTCTGCATGTGCTCTGACTAGGGATCAAACCTGCAACCTTGGCATATAGGGGCAACACTCTAACCAACGGAGCTATCCAGCTTAGTTTTTGAAAAGTCCTTTTCTTTACATCTTACACCTATTTTCCAGGCTCAATGTCCCTATCCACTAAATGTTCATTGTGTCCATGTGCCTGCTAGGGGCCTCTTACATCTCTTTCTAATTTATATCAGCAACCACCCCATCCCTTCTCTAGTATCATCCAAACATACTCTAAGGAAGAAATTATCTGAATTGAAATAAATCACACTAAGGTATAAGTAAATAAATAGCTGATAGGCATAGTATTTTTACCTACCCAGTATGGTTTGCCTTGCAAAAAAAGAATTTCTTATTCAAGCTAAGTGAAGAGGAGGTAAGAGGTCAATGGTCTTAACAGAAAGAGCTTGAGATTTGGAAATAAATCTTAGTAGTCATTGTGCCCATGTATTCCTGTTTCCTCCTCTCTAAAAAGGTTTAACAATGGCTACTTTTCATGATTAAATTAGATAGTGTATTTCAAGCTTCAAGCATAATGTCTAACATAAAATAGCAGTTAAAAGATAATAAGGAATTAGCACTTAGAAATGGTGTACTTTCGAGTACTCTGGCAAAGAGCTAAGGAAGATATTTTTGAACAGCAGTTCTCTGTTGTTTTCATGTTTTATCCATAGGATTCCTCAAATCTTCCTTGCTTTTTTGGAAAGAGATTTATAGAAATTTAGTAGCCAAATTTACTGAGGCCTTTGCTTTGTAGTTTTAACAATTGCTTTTGCTCATAGCT
Organism: Phyllostomus hastatus; assembly: GCF_019186645.2. Taxonomy (NCBI): domain Eukaryota; kingdom Metazoa; phylum Chordata; class Mammalia; order Chiroptera; family Phyllostomidae; genus Phyllostomus; species Phyllostomus hastatus. The sequence goes on from NW_025334038.1 coordinate 13,707,206, forward strand.
TGTAGAATGGGTCTTATTAAAATATTTTGGCCACAAAGATGCAGGTTAAAGTCAGCAAGAGATTAACTTTATTATAATCACAGAACATTCCAAAGCTAACAAACCATGATGCAGCTCCGCCTGTCCTCTGTTGTCCCAGGAGCTGCTTCCTCCTGCCCCGCACTGATCGCCACTTCTCACACTTGAACAGTGACATCAGTGAGGGCACTCATGTCTTACGGCTTCCACCATAAGGGAAATCCATTATCATCTTTAAATAAAAGAATGGCTGGTGGTAAATGTCAGCCCATGAGTCTAATTTTACCTTTGGTTTGTGGAGCAGAGAGAAACAAAGCCACCCAGATGTGAGGCAAAATGTGGACAACTTTGAAGGCTGAAATCAAAAGGGCAGATGACAGTAACATAATGGAAATGTGTTATTCCCTGCTCCTGCCTCATTTTTTCTTTTTTACATTTTATTTTTTCATTCTGATCAGAATGTAGTTTAAGAAGAGTCTTACCACCACTGGTAAGTGGTAGGGAAACGTACCTACCACTGGGAGCTATACCCTCTGCATCCTTTGGAAAACAATAATACTAAAACGTCAGCTCAAATCCTCATATTTCATACAACTTTACCCTTTTTATGTAGAATTGTCTGCTTAGTAATTAAATTTGGTGCATGAAGTTTTGAATATAAACTAGTAAATATGAACATTTACTAGTAAATAAATTTAACAATAGCACATTTTCCCAAGAGAAATAAATCTTCCTGCCTCTTGATTAACCAAGATGCATAAAGAGAGGGCATTCATTATTAAATTTGAAAGCTGTGGTTAACATAAAGTTACTGATTTAATCTTTGCTGTTGCAATTACATTAAAAATTATTAATCACATTCATAGCTTTATTAACTAAAGCATCATATCCTGAATGCATATTCTCTGATGATCAGATACCTATATTTCCTTCATGTCTTTATTTTGTACCTGAGAGTACAGTAGATGAAGACACATAAGATACAGGAGAGAGGATTGTATCAACTATAAAATATTCCTTAAAATGTATTCTTTATAAAATAAATTGGTGCATGTTGCCATTTTTAATATGTCCCTATTTCTGGGAGTTAAGTACTGAAAAAAATGAGGGTATTATTTAGTTGAGATTCTATATATTCTGGTTTTACGCTGTACACTAATAAAAATGAACCTGTGATAATACATGGACAGAAAATACAATCTTTCTCCTTTTCCTGCCCTTTTTAAGGACCTAGGTTAGCAGGTAAAAGCAAGATGGTAATCTCATTTTTCTAGGAAGCATTTATTAAACAGCACTTGACCATCTGTGGCAGCTACCTTCTTACTCTTCCTGCATATTTTTGTTACTTTGTACATACTTTTAACTTCTTAAGCTATACTTTGTTTTTACGATCATGTTTTAGCTACCATTTATTATTTCAAGAGAAGGTTTTACCACCCTAGCTTTGTAACTATGGCAGTTATGGTCTGGTGCCTCTATGCCTCTATGAACAATCTTTTTTTTTACCAGTCATCTAGAATTTCATTCAAACCTCCTTTCTTTTCCACAAACAATGGACTTCCTTTAGTCCACATCCTGTCCATTCAATCCATTTCTCTGTTCTCTACTTTGTAGCCTCATGCCTTAATCTCTGTGCTTTATATCCTCTCTGACACTGCTGCCCCGATCACCATCTCCCTCCCAAACCACACCAAGGGCTGCTTTGCATTTTGTGCACACTGAGGCACACGTATCATTTATCACTTACCACAGAGTACTGGTTGTTTTTTTTTTGTCTTTCTATATATGGCAGTGCTAAGTACTGTGTACTCAAAATATTAATGCAGCAAATCAGTAATCTTTTCTATTCAGTAGTGCATGAAGAAAATGCATAAAATTTTCAATGAGTATACCATTTCAAATTAAATAATACCCAAGGAAAAAGAGCAGATGTGATACTTCCCATAGCCAGGCAACAAGACAACAGGCTCTTTACCTTTCTGTCTTTCTTCTCCTTCGAAGTTGCTGCCTTCTGATCCCCAGCTGTTACAGCCACTTTGACCACTTGAACACTTTTCCCCTGTTGGTGTTGGCAGGAAATTCAATCTAACTCCCTTTAATCTTTCACTCACTATAATTCCAAAACACAGGAAGGTTTACTCTGGGGTTTATTTACTTGTTCAGCTTTTAAAGAATGTTTTAAAGAATGTTACAGGGTAAAAAATTCAACACCCCAAGGACTACCTTGGGACAGAGTCTAGAATAAGTTAGTAATTTAAGAGATCTGAAACTCAGTCCTCATTAACCACCCAGTGATGAGTTCAAGAGCTTATCTAGGGGGTCCTGAGAGCCCAAACACCTACCAACCTCTTCAAACACCCACTGACCTCATAGTTTCTGAACAGGGGGTTGGTTATATAACTAAAAGAGACTGCACATGGTTCTTAGAAGAGAAATCATCATTCTAAATATGTCTTTGATATTTATACTTGGACAAATATATGCCTGTCAACTTTTAAATGCTACATTTTTACAAAACTTACTCCCTTGCAAGTTTACGTCATTCATTTGCAAATTTTATTTTTTACTTTATTTTTTAAAATATATTTTATTGATTATGTTATTACAGTTGTCTCATTTTCCCCCCTTCCCTTCCCTCCACCCTGCACACACCCTCCCACCCACATTCCCCTCCTTTAGTTCATGTCCATGGGTCATACTTATAAGTTCTTTAGCTTCTACATTTCTCATACTATTCTTACCCTCCCCCTGTCTATTTTCTACCTACCATTTATGCTACTTACTCTCTGTACCTTTTTCCCCACTCTCTTACTCCCACTCACCTGTTGCTAACCCTCCATATGATCCCTATTTCTGTGGTTCTGTTCCTGTTCTATTTGTTTGCTTTTGTTTTTGTTTTTGTTTTAGGTGTGGTTGTTAATAATTGTGAGTTTGCTGTCATTTTACTGTACATATTTTATCTTCTTTTTCTTAGATAGATCCCTTTAACATTTCATTTAATAAGGGTTTAGTGATGATGAACTTTTTTAACTTGACTTTATCTGTGAAGCACTTTATCTGCCCTTCCATTCTAAATGAAAGCTTTGCTGGGTAGAGCAATCTAGGATGTAGGTCCTTGCCTTTCATGACTTGGAATACTTCTTTCCAGCCCTTTCTTGCCTATAAGGTTGCTTTTGAGAAATCAGCTGACAGTCTTATGGAAACTCGTTTGTAGGTAACTGCCTCCTTTTCTGTTGCTGCTTCTAGGGTTCTCTCCTTATCTTTCATCTTGGGTAATGTAATTATGATGTGCCTTGGTGTGTTCCTCCTTGGGTCCAACTTCTTTGGGATTCTCTGAGCTTCCTGGACTTCCTGGAAGTCTATTTCCTTTGCCAGAATGGGGAAGTTCTCCTTTATTATTTGTTCAAATAACTTTTCCATTTGTTGCTCTTCCTCTTCTCCTTCTGGTAGCCCTATAATTCCAATGTTGGAACATTTAAAGATGTCCTGGAGGTTCCTTAGCCTTTGCTCATTTTTTTTTGTATTCTTGTTTCTCGTTTGTTTCTGATTGGATATTTCTTTCTTCCTTCTGGTCCACTCCATTGATTTGAGTTCCAGTTTCCTTCCCATCACTATTGGTTCCCTGTGCAATTTCCTTTATTTCAGTTAGCATAGCCTTCATTTTTTCATCTAATATGTGACCAAATTCAACCAACTCTGTGAGCATCCTGATTACTACTGCTTTGAACTGTGCATCTGATAGGTTGGCTATCTCTTCATTGCTTAATTGTATTTGTTCTGGGGCTTTGATCTGTTCTTTTGTTTGGACCATTTTTGTTTTTGTCTTGACATGCCTGTTATATAGTGAGGGGCGGAGCCTTAGGTGTTCCCCAGGGTGGGGCAACCCACATCGCTGGGTTGTGATGCTATATGTGGGGGAGGGGTCCAAGAGGGAACAATGGTGTTTGCTCCACTCTCTGCCAGATTTCAGTCACTTCCCCCACTTCCTACCAGCAAATTGAGCCCTTCCGGTGCTGATTCCCTGGTGGGTGGGTTTGTGTATGTTCTAGGACCCGGTGCTGATTCCCTGGTGGGTGGGTTTGTGTATGTTCTAGGACCCCGTGGGTCTCTTCAATAAACTCTCCTCTGAGGCTGGGAGTTTCTCCCTGCAACTCAGCCTCCACAGGGGTTTTCAGTCAGTGGTTTGAGGCTTTACTTTTCCATGCTGGGACCCTGGGTTGGTTGGTCTGTCTCGCTCCCCAGTTTCACCTGGTTTATCTGCGCACAAAAGTGGGACCACCTGGTCCGCCAGCCACTTTGTGCGCCATGCCCCTCCACAATCCACTGCCTCCTTGGGTTCACCGGCTACTGCCTTGTGCACCTGGGATCCGCCAGCTACCACTTTGCTGCGATCCCTCTCCACCTGGCCTCCTGACTCTGGCCCTCCTACCTGTCTGGATGAATGTGTCTACTTTAACTCCTTGGTTGTCAAATTTCCATACAGTTCAATTTTCTGTTGGTACTGGGTGTTTTTTGTTTCTAAATTGTTGTTGATCTTATTTTGGTTGTGCAAGGAGGCACAGTGTGTCTACCTATGCCTCCATCTTGGCCAGAAGTCCTTTATTTTATTTTTTATATTAAAAACAATGTACAGTTTTCATTCTAGTGGATATCATTTCAATTTAGACTTATTTGTACTTTACTTGTTTTACACTTTTTAAAAAAAATATTATGCCCTCAAAATCAGAGTCACAAAATTTTGAGAAAGAAGAATTTGGAATTGGTGAAATATAGTTTGAGTCTTTGAAATTTCAGAAGTAGAGATCAAAGTCATTTTCTTAATATTGCCAAAACTTTCAAGCTCAGTTAATGAGCTTCCTCAATTTGCAAGTAGGATAGATTCCAGGCCCAGTGCTCTTAGATGATTTACCTGAGTCTCCTTGTACAACCAAAGAATGATAGATCTGGACAAAAACCTGGCTTCCTGATAACCACATCATTACTCTTTTTAATGCCAGATAATCTGTATCTATCTCCTCCCACATTTGAAAGATAAACTTAAATCTAGATTTATTTACCAGGACTCTGTCAGAATCATGTACTCTCACACCTATAGGTCAATTTTCCACATCTTTGAAGGGTTTTTGGGGGAGGGGGGAATTTTTGTACTCTAGCTTTTATTATATACAGATTTCTCTCATGCAACTAGCTCTTTAAATTATTTTTGGTTATAATTACCATTATATCAATAACTTTTCTCCTTCACTGCACATTTAAAAGACCATAGGCAATATATGATCTTTTTTTGATAACATAAATCTCTGATTCACTTATTTATAAGATAAAATCTTATAATCTGAAGAGTTCTAAAGTGATCATTATGTTGTAAATATGCCATGAATAAGAGCAGCTTAAAAATGGATTTAATTTCTATTCATACAGTTGTGACTTCTCATCAATTTTTTATAAAGATAATTTTTATTTCAGCCATAATATTTGAGTGCCTACAATGTATGTGGCCTTAGGGATTTGGAAATTAACATACCCAGAGTATATTCTGAGGAATCCCAATCATTTCATCCATGTATTCTGGTTAGTGAGTCACCTGAATTTATAGGAAAAATTCTGTGTGACTGTATTTCCATTCTTTTATTTTTTCTGCAGAAAACAGCCATAACTGTAATTAGGTTCTCCAAAGATTTATTATCTAAAACAAGATTAAGCCCTGGCTGGTGTGGCTCAGTGGATTGAGTGCTGGACTGCAAAGCAGAGTGTTGCTGATTTGATTCCCAGTCAGGGCACATGCCTAGGTTGCAGGCCAGGTCCCCAACAGGGGTGCACTAGAGGCAACCACACATTGATGTTTGTCTCCCTCTCTTTCTCTCTCCCTTCTCCACTCTCTAAAAATAAATAAGTAAAGTCTTTGAAAAAATAAAATAAGGTTAAGAAATGCTCATCTAGGCCAACCCTTGCCTAAACTGTAATGCAGGTACAGAGTTCCAGAAAGATTATTGGTCCCTTTGTTAGACTTCTTACAAGTGAAATTCTACACATACTACATGCATTTTCTCTTTCTCCCTCTCTCTCTCTAGCGTGTGTGCGTGCACACACACACACATACTTTAAGCCTTTTTATGCTTGTTAAAATAAAGGTCTGTTTATGAACATTGGTAGTACAATAACATTTCTTAAAGCTCTTATTTATTTATTTATTTTTAGAGCAAGGGGGAGGGAGAAAGAGAGGGAGAGAAACATCGATGTGAGAGAGCAACATGGTTTGGTTGTACCCCACATACACCCTGACTGGTGATTGAACCCACAACTCAGGCATGTGTCCTGACTGAGAATGAACCAGCAACTTTTCACTTTGTGGAATGCCACCAATCAACTTAGCCACACCAGCTGGGGCAATAGTACAATAACTTTTAATAAAATTAGCTTTTCTATCAACCAATTCCTGACAAAAGAGTCATAGCTCATAAAAATTTTTAATTGGGGTTTGATTTTTTAAATATTTTAATTTTAAAAATATGGTTGATATACAATATTAAATTAGTTTTAGGTGTACTACATAATGATTACATTTTTATATAACTTACAAAGTCATTATTCTGATAGGTCTGACATCATACATAGTTATCACAATATTGTTGACTATATTCTCTATGCTGTGCTTTACATCCTCATGACTATTTTTGTACCTGGCAATTTTTACTTCTTAATCTCTCCACCCTTTTCACCCAGCCTTCCCCAACCCCTCCCATCTGGCAACCATCAATTGTCATCATATCTATGAGTTTGTTTTTGTTATGTTTTTTTTACTTATTTTGTTTTTTAGATTCCACATATAGGTGAAATCATATGGTATTTTTTTTCAACTTGTTGGCAAACTATGTAGATAGTTTCCCTTGCACTCCATATAATTAAGCAGGTAATTTTAGCCTTGTTTTGAGGCTGGATCTATTCCCAAATACACCAATTGCACACAGCCTCTCTGTGATCAAACAGAGCAAAAGAATTAATTTCCTGAATAAAGAATTTCCTCTAGCATATGAAGAAAAACTGTTGACTCCTTTAAAAAATCCCTAATGGCAGGATAACTATTCCAACTGCCAGAGACTACTCACTAAAATTACCCTCATGGAATAAAGGTATATTATATGTCAGGAAAGGCTCATGAATGGTTTCATGACTCCTTCGCTGGCTTCCGTGTTTCAAGTTGCACATGTGCAGCTTTCAGAGAGTAAACTAATATAGGTTTTCATGGAGAGCTGGTTTTCTTTTGAGTCTCAAAAATCTCAAAGGGATATTTTCCACCAAGGTGAAACAAAATGTATCCTTCCTGTTGAGAAGTAAGATTTGATGGTAATTTATTGTCCTTGCAATCCGGGACATGAAGGACTCATTGTAGCATAGAATACTGCCTTCACTTCCATTGTAATTTGAATTATGTCAGGCATGAAGAATTTAGCCATATGTGAAAAGCTGGTATGATAACTAATATATCTTGTGATTTCTTGGGGTTTTAAAAAGTATTTTCAGATAAATGTGAAATGAACTTAATCTAGAGATTAAAATGCCCTCTCTTTGACCTCATGGAGGATGTAAATTTTGAGCCCCTACTTCCTGTCTGCCATGGTATTTCGTTAAACACAGGGAATAAAAAGATGATTTAAGACTCTTGAGTTCAATATTTCACATCTCTGTAAAGAGATGGTGGAGTCCTGTTTTACATAGAGAAACTGTATTATGATTTAGACAATTTAAACTGATTTCATAACCAGGTAGCTCTGAAACACTGAGCATAGCCCTTAGGTCACAATTTCTTACCCTTAAATGAATGCATCAAGTCAGGTGTTCCCATACATCTTTTCAAGTTGAATAATGTAGGACAAGATGTCTCACCAATCCCAAACTAAGTTTCAGAGTTTACAGGGTTCACTGGCCAGGGATTCTTTTTTGGATCTATTGCATGGGATGTTTTATTTTATTTTTATTATTATTTTTTAATGCTCACCCAAGGATATGTTTTATTGATTATTGAAAGAGAGGGAGGGAGAGACAGACATGCCAATCAGTCAGTGCATGTACACACCCTGTTTGGGGATCAAACCAGCAACCTAGGCATGTGCTCTGACTGGGAATCAAACCCACAGTCTTCGGTGTATGAGATGATGCTTCAGCTAACTGAACCACCCAGTCAGGACAATGTATTTTATTATTGAGGAGAAGTAGAAGGGGGGGCGGCTCTTAATTGCAGGTCATTTTTTAGTCACCTACAGAAATCCTTCATTCAGTTAGAGACAAAGGAGAAAAAAGAGAAAAGATAGGAGTTGGCCATTGGATTCATGGTAGGAGGGGAGAGGAATGAGTATTATATCTGAAGAAATGATGTTTATGGTAGCCTTTGTGAAACTCTCAGAGAGAGCAAAAGTATTTCAGGGCCTAGATGAGAGTGGGCTGCACCACATTGGGGAGAGGGGATATGCTCCCACTTCTGCCAGGAGTCCATGTTTGGCCTCTGCAGGATCAAGGCAGGCTCCACACCTGGTATGGACATAGGCACTGTTACCATGACCACTACAGAGGTAGTACTGAGGCTATCTCGGGCAGCTTCCTAGGTGCAGAACATGGACAAGAAGGTTCTGGAGCCTTTGTGTGTAACTGTGATTGAGAGCCTGGCTTGCAAGCTTCTGTGGACACTTGTCCAGAACTTGCAGGAAACTTGGGGTCATCTGGGAGCCTCTTCTAGAAGAGGGGTAAATGTTGAGGTCTACTATGAGCAGATGAAGCATGATCATGGAATCTCAGTGACTGGTGTAATAGGACTAATTATGTGTATGTAATAGTGAGGTCCCAAGGACACTTGCCTCTTCAGTATATTCTATTCTGGTATCCAATTCCTCTTCTAGTCTGCATTGTTCATTGAAAACATAAAGCAAAATGGAGACTGCAAGCACTTGTCCAACCTGCAGAATTTTGAGACCATTTGAATATATCTTGGTGCTTGAGGAAAAAAAGAATATGGATATTTTCAATCTGGCTAAAGCACAAATATGTTATATTCAATGCTTCCATAAACAACAAAATATTCTCATTCCAATGTTCCATTATCTTTGCAACTTATGCCTCTAATTTTGTATCTGTGCCCAGTTTTGCTTTAGAAGACACATCTCATCTTCTACTAAAGATCTTGCAGCATTTTACAGGGAGACAACCAGCCTGTCAGCACTGAAGTGTTTTCATATGGTTCAGGTGTCATCCACATCTAACAAGTATTGAATTGCTTACATTCTCACCAATACCTATCAACAGATACCAGTGTTCTCTCCCAGGGCTCCATGAGCCATGAAAATATCAAAGCTCTTTCATGTGGCTTTGTGAACAAAGCACACCAGCAAGAGGGAACATGAGCTGGAGAGTGAGAAGATGGACCAGAAATACCATGTGGTGCCTGTGTTGAGTGACAAGAAAGTGAGTAGGTATAGCCTTCCCCCTCACCCCACCTGAACAACTTGAAGAGTATCAGAACTTCTTAGAGAAGGAAAATATTGCCAGAGATTGGGCAATACTTCATGATCTGTAATCAATGAGGAGAATATTAAAACAATATAAACCCTGGTGGGGGAAGATGACCATAACATATTCTAAGTCAAAGGAATGCAGCTTATGAAGAAAAATAGGATAATAAAGGATTGTAGTGGTGTCTAATCCTTGAGAATATACAGAAAGAATTAACAGAGACAGACAGCTACTCCATTGTTTAAACATGGAGTTCAGAAAAACCCTCATTTCCAATTAAAAACACCCTTTCCTTGAAAAACCATCACTTGTCACTAGTGTTATACTGACCTAATTAAATCCCTATTTTGAAATCTCAGAGTAAAGAATTGAATGTTGAATAACAAAACCTATCTGAGTGCCTAAGATGGGATAATGTAACAATCTAAGATAAGCCAAGTGTAAACTTTGACTCTATGTTTATATCTGTCATGGGTAATAAAAATTAAAGCAATTATATGGACAATTCTAATACATCATTCCAACTCAACAGCAAAGATCTAGATATTGTGGATACACATGTTCAGGCTCGTGACCAAGCTCTCATCTCGGTTTAATATGACCCACAGTTACTTCTTTAGCCAGGGCATAGAGTTTCCGCACCAACACAGCAAATGAGACAAGATCAGAAGGTCCATGGTTAGTCAGGCACACCTGTTTGCCTTGCAGTTCTCTCCTTTACTACCAGTGCAACCCTGAGAGTCACTTATACTCTCTGAGGCTACTTTTGAAATCTGTGAAAGGGGCATACTGATATGTACTCCTGGGGGTTTCTGTGAGGATAAAACAATTATGTGCACGTTTTCTTATATAGAACCTAACATGTGGGAAGCCCTTGTTATATGTACTATCTTGTTTATACACATGCTGATAAAATAGACATTTCTGAGCATTTTAGCATACATGAAAAGTGCATGTTATATACTTAGTAGGTCCATTGCTTGGTGCCTTGTCACAGACTGGCCTAGAGCCTAGAACATGATAGTTGTCCAAGAAAGGATTGTTGAATGTATGCATTGTGACTGGAAGCTTAGTACCTTTCAGGTTTTGTGGCTCTGTATGTTATAAAGGGAAAAACCAGGAATATTTTCCAGTTTTGTTAGATTTGTACGATTAAACACTGTAGTAGCCCACACAGGGGCAGGATAATCTGTTTGGCAGTAACACTTAACATTTAGAATCACCGTGAATTGTGAAATTTACTTCAAAAGGTCAGTTCTATCAGGGAAGTATATTACTTTGCCTAGCACCCTTTCCTACAATCCCAGAACTAAGGATTTACTACATCTATCCTTTTAAAATTGGATACAACCAATACAAAGACACATGTCTCTTTAATCAACATTGAAGGGTACCCATGGATGGAAGAGAGGAGATTCCACAAAGAGGTGGGAGAAATGACCATGCTTAATAGAATATGGGAGTACTTCCACAAAGTACTTATTTTCAATGAGTGCAAGGCCAGTAGGTGTGGAATACTGAATGAATTTATTCCTAAATTAGAGTCACCTCAGTACGTCAAGTTATTCTATACTCCCCTTTTAAAAGAAAACAATAAATTTAGTAAAGGTATTTATTAAAGAGGTGAAAATATGTAATTGTGAAAAGTTTTTGATTGAGTTTTATTCTATGACATATTATGAAAACAAATCCATTTCTCATTTCATTTCACTTAATTCATATTACTTGATACTGTATCTGGACAAAAATGGAGGTTTGGCTACCCTCTGCCACAAAAGCCACTTACAAGGAAGATGCTGGTGCCAAAGGAAATAGGTTTTATTTAGGTGCTGCGCAGCATGAGAGAATGGTGAACTCCTGTCAAAAATACCATCTCTTTCTGCCTTGGAAAAAGTTTAAGCAGGTCCTTAGCAAGGCCAAGACAAAAGCCAGTGTCCAGAGTTTCTGCTCCATTTTAAAGTACTGTCCTTTGCAGCCTGAGGGCAGCTGCTAAGTCGTCTTAGTTCCCACCTGGGTGGCTTAGCTTGTCCCTGACTGCTGTTCATTTCAGGATCTCTCCTTGGGCCTGCCTGTGGAACCTGCACAGCCTTGGGCCATATGAATACATGGGGAGTTCACCACCAGGTGGGTATGAGAGAAAGAGAGAGAGAGAGAGAGGAACCTTCCTGGAGGCATGGGTCACATGGCCTTAGCTGCCACATGAAGAAAAGAGATGAGTGCACCATGTGAGTTGTACAGGTCATGAGAAAGAGAGCAAATGTCTCTTTGTTCTCCTGGTATTACATTAACTTGGGGGTGAGACTGGACAGGTGCTTTCTGAATATTACCAGTCATCTTCCAAATTTCAAGTACTTCAGGTGGATCCACCTCCCAACCAATCCCCTTTTCCCTAGGCTATACTGATAGGCCTCTTTGGGCCAGCACCTCCCTCTGCACCATTTTGACTTTTATAGCACATGTGTCTGCCTTCCCCTGGTTCCACCCCCAATCCGGTACCACAACAGGGCAGGGGGACTTTTTCTCTATCCAATTATCTTGCTAGCTTTTCACATATTCAGTGTAAGAGCCTTGGCCCGCCATGATCTTGGCCAATGGGGGACACTCCCTGGTGCACCACCTGTTTTGTAATGCCTGTTTAGATGGCTTCAAAGATGGGAAACTTGCCTTAAAGTAGAACTGTACTTAGAGTCACACCTTCCCCACCCCAGACTCAATGGAAAAGATACTTGATAAGTCACCAATACGACTGTACTTACAAGAATCACTCAAGTAATTTGCATTTAATTCAAGATTTTCTTGAGAAAATTGCCTATGATTTACTCCTCTAATTGTGGGTTAGAAGGAAATTAATATCTCTGAAGCACATAAGAGCAGAGGTAAGTTAAATTTAGTAGCTAATTGTGAGGGTAGTTATAGAAATCTAAGCAGGGCATTCCCTCAAAGAAGAATGTCGAGCTTCCCCTGAATGCAACTGGAAATGCTTTCTTTGGCAACTGTGGTGGCTAATGAATTGAGTAATTTAAACAGGAAAGAATTAAATGGGCACTGATGATCAATGCAGAGACTAAAAATGTGGATTTGTCGGCTCTTAGTGCTTATCCTAAGCCCAAATACTACAAGAAACTCATAAACCAATAAATGATGCATAATGAAATATTTTAGTATAATGAAAATATATTAGATAATAAAACCAATAATAATGAACTCAGGTTCTATGCATGGGAACAGGATTCTTGTAGTTTCTATCCCTCCAACTTTAATGTTCTTTTATTATATGATTTTGCACTGTAGCAGTTTTCTAAGTCAGTAAGGCAAACTGTTCAACATAAATCCTTAATAATATATACATACATGTATCTATGTGTGTACCTGTGTTTGTGTGCATATATACATGTATAGAGAGAGACAAGGAAACAGTAAGATAGCCACTGAGACAGAAAAAAAGAAAGGAGAGAAACAAGTTCAACAATCTGAAGGACACTGATTCTATTAATGAAATCCCCAGGGCAAAATGAATACAATGTAGCTCTTACTATACTTGACCCTTGGCACTAAGTAAATGCTTCTGTTTCAACTAATTTTCTTGCAGATTAAGACTGAAATGTGGTGAAACCAGCTAATTCAGGAGAGCTAAATTTTTTATTATGACTGCAATAAGTGTTAGCTAGATACATTTGAATTAATTGGCCTTTTTACTCCTTGGGACAGTCTTCACTTTGATGAACCCAGTGCTGACATACATTGTACTCAGATTGCCCTTACCTTGAAGACTCCTTGTCAATCCCAGCCCCATACGATACCTCTGCTTCCATGGGTCATGACTGATGAATTTATATTCTTAAGAGTACTGCAGGAAATCATGCAAAATGTCTCTGTTGGTAGAATATAATATAATTGGGAAGCATCTCTTCTCTGTGTAATTTCATAGAATGAGAATCATTATTCATTATATACATATATAATGTGCATATGTTTGTGTATATGTCATATATATATGGCATAATAATATGCTATAAACAGTAAGAAATGTTTCCAAAGAAGCATCGGGGAAAATGTATATTTTTAAGCAAAAACTTTATTATTTCTAATTGCAGAATATTATGTATCTAAAGAGAAGATGTAATCTGTGAACATACCATTGCTATAATCCTGAAACACTTTTTTACTCATAAAATCAACCTTATTGAGATTTAATTTGTATATGGTATATGTTTCTAAGTGTACCGTTCCGTGGAATGTGACAAATGTGTACACTTGTGTAACTGTCATTCCAGTCAAAACATAGTACATTTCTACCATGCCAATCAACATATAGAACATTTCTCCAAAAAGGTTTCCTCGTCCTCTTTTCCAGTCACCATCACTCTTGTTTCAGTCCCTGGAGTACGGCTGAAAATCAGAGCGATTCCTCATTTCAAGCTTGTCACCACACTCAGTACTGATGAACATGTGTCAGCGGACAGAGACATGGGAATGTATTTTGAAAATTCTACATTACTGCACGTGAAAATAGTATACTTATATAACTTTATGTCTTTCTTATGGTAAGAATATTAAGTGATATAACTAGAGAGTAATACAAAAAGAACTGAGCTGCATATAGGCTGGACCTGCTTTCAAATTCCAGATTTTCTTTCTTTCTTTTCTTTCTTTTCTTTCTTTTCTTTCTTTTCTTTCTTTCTTTCTTTCTTTCTTTCTTTCTTTCTTTCTTTTTTTTCTTTCTTCTTCTTTCTTCTTTCTTTCTTTCTTTTTCAATTTTTTTAATCCTCACCTGAGGACATTTTTTTTCCATTGATTTATAAGGAGAGGGGAAGGCCACTGGGGGTGGGGGGAGATGGGGTGGGGAAAGAGAGGGAGGGGGGGAGAGAGAGAGAAAAAGAGAGAGACATTGATTGGTTGCCTCTTGTAGGCATCCTGACTGAGGATTGTATGTGCCTGAACTAAGGATAGAACCCACAACCTTTTGATGTAAGGGATGATGCTCCAGCCAACTAGACCACACTGGCCAGGGCTCAAATGACTTACTTTCTTGATGGATAGTTTTCACTCTAGTTAAATAACCTCTGTGAACCCTGGTTTCCTTCCCTCTTAAGTGGACACACCGCCTATTTCCAGAGTTCAGAAAAGAGAAAATGAGACCGTGTGGATGATTCACCCAGTGTGGTGATTGCCATCTTTATGGTGCTGAACGTGCCTCACCTTCAAATTGCTCTCACTTTGAAGACAACTTGTGGTCAGCCTCAGCCCTGTGCAATACCTCTAACTCCTTGGGTCATGGTTTATAATGTTTCTTTTCAGGATGATGAGTTAATGAGTACTTTCTTAGAGCACTGATAAAATTCAAGCAAAGTATATATATTCATACAGGGAATGCAATGTAATTGGAAAAATATTTTTTCTGGGTATTTTTTTAGAACATAGTAATCATTATTATGTCAGTCAGGGTGTCCAACCCACAGCCTGTGGGTCACATGCGGCCCAAGGTGGCTATGAATGCTGCCCAATACAGAATCATAAATTTACTTAAAACCTTTTTCTTTTTCTGCTCATCAG
The DNA here is from genome assembly GCF_019186645.2 of Phyllostomus hastatus. Classification (NCBI taxonomy): domain Eukaryota; kingdom Metazoa; phylum Chordata; class Mammalia; order Chiroptera; family Phyllostomidae; genus Phyllostomus; species Phyllostomus hastatus. The sequence continues at coordinate 13,722,278 of NW_025334038.1, forward strand.
TTTCCCTTAGTATTTGTGTATTTAATGTGTGGCCCAAGACAACTCTTCTTCTTCTGGTGTGGCCCATAGGGCCCAAAAGGTTAGACACCCCTGAAAGGCCTACGCATTCTCCTTCAACTCTTATTACACTGCTGAAAGATTAGAATCCAGACTTGGTGTTAGATTATTTCCTTCTCTTCTAGTAATTATAGGTTGAGCATTTTTCTCATGAGTTTGCTTCAAATAATAGCAATGATCCCAACACCTGTCCTTTAAATGAGGATATTTATTACTCTCTTAACCTAAGATGGCTATTGCTATAATATGAATATGATTGAGCCAAACAAAAATTAGATCCTCAGTACAGATGTGGTACACTGTCTGTTTTTGTCTTTTCCATATAGTCATCCAGGATCCAACATCCATCTGATGTTCAGTCTGGGATCATAACTTTAGGAAGGGCCATATGAGACTGCTGCTTTGCTGGTGGGGCAAGATGTAACTGCAACTCAACCAGGTTTTATCTTGTGTGCTAGTGAGGGGAAAATGTAATGGTGCCAGGAGAGCCATTGGAGAATAATGCAGGTCTGATCCTGAGCAAAGGAGAGAAGGAAGGGCGGTTGGTGCAAAGCAGTGTTAAGGGAATTTTAGCAAGGTCATGAGAGTCTTCAAGCCACATTTACCAGTCAGGGGAGTCCCACATTTCCTGACAATGGGCTGGGTTGGTATCCCCCCTTGCAGTCACTACCAGGCTGGGAGCAGCCCATGGGAAGGTTGGCCTCAGTGCAAACACCTGGAAGGATTTCAGAGTTCAGCAGTGTGTGTGGTGCTGAGAGATTCATTCTCATAACCACCACAACTGGTTCTTTCCAGATTTTAGCACACAGATCACAGATTTTTGTTAAAATACAGGTTTTGATTCAGTAAGTCTTCACAGGGACCTGAGAGTCTGCAGCTCTGACCGGATCCCAGGAGCTGCTTATGCTCCTGGCCCGATGACCACACGTTATGTTGCAGAGGAAGAGAGCGCTCAGTTATTGTTCAGCCTACATTAGGGATTCATTACTCCTCCGTTCACTTGCAGTTAGGGAAGTCCAGTTCCATAAAACTTTTGTACCAGACCAATTTACAGGCTGTTGTCCAGTCTGAAGAGGGCTGCCCTCTGTCACATGATCATCCAGGGACCAATAATATATGAACAGCTTTCTGGGATAAGGTATCGAATACAAGATATTATAACCATGCATGATAAATAGCTAGTGTTTTAAAATATCTTAGATTAATGGGAAATTTGGAGGTACAGTGAGGCCAAAAGATCAAGAGATGACTGCCATTGAAAAGACAGCTTGTTACTCACAAATGCCAAGTGCAGGGACACACCACAGCATCCAGAGCCACCCTGGAAAGTGCTAAGGTGGGCAGGAGGGAGAGGGGGACTGCGTCAAGAGCATTTATTATGATATCTGTAGGAAGGAGCGAGTGAGGTGGGGTAAGCAGGCTAGGGACTGGCTGGTTGGAATCATTTCGGCAGGCCCTGGGGCATGGGGTCTGTCTCTCGTTGCCTGTTTCCTGGCCCTGGGTGATTAGGGCAAGTGGATAGTGCTCTGGAGTATGAAAACCCCATGAAGGAGGTGGCTGGGATGTGGACTCTGGATTGATAGGTTTGTATTTGAAATTCACAGCTCCAGAAGGGAATTCCTCCTGAGGAGCAGCTGGGTTAGGTGAAGGGGCAGGCGGTCACGGCTGAGTGACTCGAGCATGTTATCAGGCTGTCCAAAACAAGGAATGTCTGGCATATGCATGTCAGGCAGATGTGAATAAATTCTCAAATTTATAGAAACCAGAACCACGGTTAATGCAGCCAGGGCTTTGTTTCTGAAGTGACTTATGGGCACAAAAAGTCCTTAAATGCCTCTTTATCATACGCATTATCACTCACACCTGAAAGGACGTGCTCTAAAGAATTATTATACCCTTGGGAAAACAATTTTGTAGTCATTTTGTAGTCAATTTTCTTCCCTACTCATATATTTTTTTTAGTATTGCTGAATGAAAACATTTAAATCCTTATTCTAAACTAGTATCAGCTAATTAAACCCGCCCTTTTATTGCTCTAAGAAGACTGAATCTTCTGGCTTCAACCTTCTGTACTTCTCTAACACGTTGCTTTGTGGGGAGCAAAGGGATGTGGAAAGTCTTAGATAAATACTCAGGAGTAAGGCTCAAGAAAGCTCACAAACAGACTCACCCATTAGCACTTACCACACAAAAAGCTTCAGAGTGGACAGCTTTCTCTCCAGAAACCTCTGTCTTACAGTGTTCTTTCAAGCTTTGTAGTGACCTCTTAATGAAAACCTGATTCAGTGGTGATGAATTTTAAGCCCTTGTTGCCTGGGAATGTCCTGAAAGCTACTGCAAGACTGCCTGGCTGCTGGGCTCAGGAGGCAGCTAATAGTAAAAATATATGAATCAGAAAGGAGTCCTGCACAGAAAATTTAAAGAAAGGTGAATTGGTAGCCTTTCACTCAGCAGACACACTCATCTCCAGAGGCTTGCAAGAAACAACAATCATGTAATTGATGTTTTCAGAAGAAAGTTGTGTTTACTTTAGTATAACAATACAAACTCAGCTGGCCAGCTCCAGGTGCTTGCAGATATTTGGAAAAGTGGCACAATTCATAATTACATCCTTGAAAGAAAAATAGATAACCCTCCAGGAATAAAGTGTTCTCATTCATCCAAAATCTGGCCTGTTTGTCAACCATCATTTGACAATGACAGCTAGCAATGGGAAGGAAATTATAAATGGGTTTCACTCCTGTGCCACAAAGTAACAATCCTACCTTCAGGCTTCTCTCCAAACCCCTGAAAACAGAGCTACCTCCCACACAAAGTCCACAAATTGCCAGCCCCAGGGAGGTCAAACCGCAATCACACATTATGGGTTTGGGATTTACAGAATATAAATCATACCAGAAGGTCCACTGTCTCTCCCTCTAGGCAACAAATTCCCTTGACTTTGGAGTTCAGTGATTTGAAAATTCTGGAGTGAGGTTTGTTGGCCTCAGAGAGGCTCAGAGTTGGAAACTCTCTGTTACTAACTTGGTTGGCCATGTTAGGAAATTGGCTTAAATTCCACAAAGTCGTAAATCCCCTCTTTGTCCCTTGTGACTTTAATAAGGGCCTGAAATAAGTAATAGGAATAAAACTCCTTGAAAAGTTATAACTCCCTTCAAATAGGAAATTAATTTCAAACCTGAATTATCATTGCTATATTCAGGTCTATTTTCTTTCCTTCTTCCCTCTCTTTTTCCTTCCTCCCTTTTTTTTTTCTGTGCTGGATGAAATAGACTTTTTAGAAAGATGGTTTGGTCTAGAAACATTACTCCAGTCAATACATTTTCTGCAGCTCTAGGCTAAATAATGTAACATAATGATGAAGAGCAGGTATTGTTGAAGCAGGCCCCCTGGGATGAAGTCCTGTTACCACTAGTGGCTGTGTAAACATGAACAGGTTACTTAACTTTTATGTGCATCAGTTTTCTCATCTTAAAAAAATGGTGACAGCATCTATTTCATGAGGTTTTTATAATAATGAAATAAGTTAGTATTTACTAATCAATTAAAATAGTGAGTGACTGGCATACAATAATCACTGTATTTGTTAAATGATAATTAGATACCCTAAGCAGGACCTAAAGTGTTATTTGAAAACTGATGAGTTGAACTGGATTTAAATTTCAGTTGTCTGAAAGAAATCATTTTGTAAAGTGAATTAGTTCAACTGAATTTACGGGCGTAAGTGTAGTCTCAATAATGTCCCAGACTTGGGCCAGTGGGGCCCTTGGCCCTTCTCAAGGGACTTTGGGTGTTGGAATACTGTCCTTGATAGAAAATACTCTGTGCCTAGAACCATCCAGGATCAGTAGTCTCTTCTCAGTGGGGTCCTGAGTTGGACTGAGACCTGGGTCTATGTGGGAGCCTGTCTTGTTTGGCTTCTCAGGGTGATCTCTGGCACTCTGTTCCATGCGGGGTCAACTAAGAAGGCCTGTGGTTTAACTCCCCCAGAGAAACTATGGCCAGGTCCTGGTTCCCGAAAGGCAACTTAGCAAGTGAATCATTCTCGGCCACCACAGCAACATTTTTTTTTCAGGATCACATGAGACAAAGTTGCCAAAAAGTGCTGACGCTGTGTTTAGAGGACTCAAATTACTTGTATGGAAAGAAACATCACCAAAAATATTTGCCCAGGGCCCTGTACCCTGTGACAGCCTTCTATAGTAAAATGTCATCTTTTTCTCTCTGCGTGTTTATTTTTTTTATTTTATTTTGTGTAGCTTAATTTATGTGTGATAAAATTCAGCCATCCAAAGTATACAGTGGGAGTTTTGGCTACTCCCGAAATCCAGTGGTAAAACATTTCCATTATTCTCAAAATTTCCCTCATGTCCATCTGTAGTCAGTCCTGTGGTTAGGTGCTTCCACTTTTATAATTGTTTTAGCTTATGATGTATTTTATAATTAAATATTGCTTCTCTTGAAGCCCTTATAATTAAATATTTCTTCTCTTGATGCCTATTTGTCTGAAATTAGTTCAGCAATTCAAGCCTGTTTTTATTTATTGATTGGTAGAGTTAACTTTTTCCATCCTTTTATTGTTCAACCTATTTATGTCTTTGATTTTAAATTGTTTGCAGTAGGCATTATATAGTTGGAGTTTGTTTCTTATCCAGTCTGAAAATCTTTACTGTTTCATCTATTTAGTAAATTCACATTTAATATAATAATTGATATGCTTGTGTTTAGATATGGTATTTGGCTATACAATTACTAATTCTCTCATTTATTTTTATTCCTCTTTTTTCCTTTCTGCTTTCTTTTATATATTTTAGTAGCCATTTCACTCTCTCCACTGACATTTTACCTATATCCCTTTACTCTTTCTAAAGTGATTTCTTTAGGAACTATAATTTATTCATCTTTAATTTATTATAACATAAATTAACACCGACTTCTGATAAAATATAGAAAAATTGCACAAATGTAGCTCTGGTCTCCAATCCTTTTTATATTATTGCCAAGTTTATTACATCTCTATGCATTATAAACCCACAAATACAGTATTTTAAACTCTGTACAACTTTAAGTCTTAAAGAGGTTAAGAGAAAAAATGTGTGTGTATGTGTATTTTATATATTTACCCCATATTTATGATTTCTGGTGCTCTTCAATTCTTCCAGTGTAGCTAACTTACCATTTTGTGTCATTTTCTTCAGCCTAAAGGATTTCTTTTAGCATGGTTTATAGTGCAGTTTTTCTAGCAACAAATTCTTTCTGGTTTTATTTTGGAAAAGTTTTTATTTCACCTTCATTTTGAAGAATTATTTTTCTGGATATAGGATTCTTTGTTGATTATTTTCTCTGTCAGTGGTTCAAATGGCATTCCAATGTCTCTGGGTTCCACTGTTTCTGAAGGGAATTCTGCCATTAATTATGTAGCTTTTCCTTTTTACATGATTTGTCATTTTTCTCTTGTTGCTTTCAAGATTTTCTCTTTAGTTTTGGCTATCAGCTGTAGACTATCATATGTCTACGTGAAGTCTCATTTATGTCTATGCAGCTTGGGGTTTCTTCAGCTTCTTGGGCATAGAGCTAATATTTTTCACTTAGGAAATTTTGTTCATTATTTGTTAAAATATTTTCCTTCCCCTTTCCCTCTCTAATCATCTCCTGAGATTAAGTGTTGTAATGCTTGATAGCATATCACAGATCTCAGAAGCTCCATTTATTCTCATAAACATTTTTTCTCTCTGTTCTTTGTGTAAGTATTGATCTATCCTCAGGTTCATTTGTTTGTTCATTATTTCCATATTTCTAAATTCTGACAACATATTTTCCTTCTAATATATTGTCCTTACATTTGAGCATACTTGTAGTAGATGCTTTGTAGTTTGTCTGCTAGATTTATTCTGGGTCCATTTCTATAGACTGTTCAATCCCTGTTCTTTCATAACTTTCCTGTTTCTTTGCATGTCTAATAATTTATTTTTGTGAGAAATTGGATAATGTAGATAATATATGTCAGTTTTATTTGTTATGTCAGTTACTTTTTATGTCAGTTTTATTATTTCTGATGGCTGTTGGGCCATTTTAACAGGCAATGGAATTCTTGGACTTAAACTGAAAAATCTGCCTTCCCTGCAGTGTGCAGCAGATGCTGTGTCTGTTCAGCATCTGATAGCCTGGTGCCCTTGCAGAGTTCCATGGTCAGCCAGCGATATATGCACAGGATACACTCATACACCCCAGTCCATAAGGGTCCATCTTCTGTCACCTGAGCTGTGTGTTGGTTGAGAAATGGACTCAAAGGAATGACATATCTTCAGTCCCTCAAGATTTTCAACTTTCATCTCAATCCCTGGTGTTCCTACCTACATGTGTAGTTCAAGAGTAAGCCAGTGATATACAGAGAATTTATTATTTTATTGTTTCTACATTTCCCTCACTTTCACAATTCCTCACTTAAATGTCTAATTACTTTGCCATCTGCTCTGAGCTGAGTCTGCAAATGCCAGTTTGTAAAGCTTAGGGATGTTGCCACCTGAGTGGAGGAAAGTGAATGTGTCCAGCAAGATAGCCATGGAATTGCTATTCTTATGGGTGAACAAGCAGTTTATCACAGATAAACAGTTCTCAACATACTATCTCCTCTGGTCAGTTTTCAATGTCATTAAATGATAATTTTAAATAATGTTGACCAATTTTAAACTTGTTGTCTGCAGAGTATAATCAGCCAGCTTTCTCATGGAGGCATTATTAGAAGTAAAATTCTTTCATTCTATTTTAAGTGTTTTCATAAATAATTCATGGAATGGTATGTATTATATAAGTTTCTTTACTTTAAATGAATGTTAGAGTGTTTTAAAAGACCTGGAAACCCCTATGATAAAAAGATATCATGTGTATAAAGATTAATTTAGTGTAGGCATAATTGTAAATCCTTTACATGTAGTAATTCATATTGTTTTCACAGAACTCCTATAAGGAGTATTATGTTCCTCATTTTAGATGAGTAAACTAATAATAAGCAATATAAATGACTTGCCTAAAATCACCCAGCTATTAAATTACGGAGCCAGGAGTCAAATTCAAGCAGTTTGGAATAGTCATCATTATATACAAGGTCTTTCCAGAAGGTATCCAGCCATGTAATATGAAAAGTAGAGACATTTATTGAAAAATATACAAGATACAAAGAACATTATACATAAGACAGTGATGCCTCAGTCCCCTTCAAAGTAGGCAACTCAGGACCTCAAACAGTTCTCCCAGTCATCATCAGCTGCCCTGTTGTATTTCCCTGAATCTCGTCGACAGTCTGAAATCTCTTCCCTTTCAAAGGTGATTTTGGTTTGGGGAAAAGCCAGAACTGACTTTAGTTTTGGGAAAATCAAGGCACCAAATCTGGGCTGTAGAGGGGCTGAGGTGCCTGGATGATTTGTTGTTTTGTCAAAAATCTCTGCACAAGATGGGATACATGAGCTGGCACACTGTCATGATGAAGCTGCCAATCACCAGTTTCCCATAGCTGTGGCCTTCTGAATCATCCGAATAGCTTCTACAAAGGAATATTGAAGCTTAACACAAAATTTGATGCAGACCCGTTGCTCTACTTGCTCAGTCATTTTGAATGCAATGGCCACACAGTACACATGCTCACTCAACAGTGTCTACTGCCCCCACTGACTAGTACAGTGAAGTCGTCATTGTTCACACATGTGCATTCCATTCCACTCTCCTTGGCTGCCAGGTTACACTGATGTCATGCAAACCGTTCCCATTACATTAACAATGATTGGACTTTTTCCAGACAGACCTCATACAGTCTCCTATTTTATATCATTATAAAGGCAAATCTAAGATAGTATAAAAAGTTTTCAAGAACTGTTACTCATCTTCTGATGTTTGCTGACTTATAGGTTTAAAAAGTTGTAAATGTCCAAGCAACACCATTGAAAACCTCAGGATGGTGAACAGTCCCTGATATTTCCCAGTGTCTTCCTTATTCTTGTCCACATTAAAGTATTCAAGAAAAAAAAGAATTCAAGTTTCTTTAAGCCACTGAGGTTTATTTGTCATAGTTTTTAAACAATATCATTTATTTCTCTAACTCCCTATAGTTACTACATTCAGCCAGTTAAGTTATAATAGCAATAAGTTACATTGCAGTTCTGTATGATTTTTTAAGGTCAAGAATTTTGGGGAGATACGTGGTTTTGCTGCTTCATCTCTCTGAAAGGGCATAATAAAGTGAATTGTTGAAAAATTGATGACTGCTATAGGATTGATGTTTTAATTGGAAGTGGAGGAAATGAAGAGTGTAGGATTCAGCTTCACATAAATATCGAAGTTTGACCAATGGAACAAAAAAGCAAAGATAAAACTATGATCCAAAATTGTATGCTAGGTATAAATATATTATGTACATTGATTTCAAATCTTTAATAAATTATAAAGTATATAGTCACATAGTAAATGTAACAAAAATCTTGTAATATGATGTCCCTGAGGCAAAGCTAGAGGAAGCATGGTGAGGGCTGCTCTGGAACCTGGCATTTACTCAGGGGTGGTCCAGACAAGGAGCAGAGGTTGCGGATGAGGCAGCAGTGGAAGGGGGAAGTCTGTCTGAGCAAAGCCTGACACAGGTGTTACCCAGAGGCAAGCTGAAGGGATGCCAATTGTGTCAGACACAGAGTGTGACTATATCATTCCCTTTGCCTTTGTAAAATATAATTTTTTATCTCATAGTGGTTATTGATTTGCTTTCTATCTCTATGCCTCACCATATATATATATATATATATATATATATGTGTGTGTGTATGTGTGTGTGTGTGTGTGTGTGTGTGTGTGTGTGTGTATTGTGTATATATATATATTTATTTTTATCACCCTTTCTGTGCCTGTCTGTCTCATTTCATTGTTGATAGTGTTTTCCCACCAGACATCAACTGAAAATTGATGAATGCCTCAAAATATACCCTCTCTTAACTGCTGATATATATATATATATATATATACATATATATATATATGAGACAATATGTGTGATGTATATTACATTATATGTCTCATCCTCTAAAGTCCATGGGGAATGATCTGAGTGCTGTTCAGTCCGTTTGGAGAGTTAAAAGTCAATGTTTATTTCTTCTACTTTCCCCAGTTTTATAAATTTACCTTGCATTGTTTCAAGTTTAAAATAAAATACATTAAAAAATTCATAACCTGCTTACATAGATAGTTTTTAACTTTGAGCAATTAGGCTACCTGAGCCCAACAGACCTAGAGGTCCCAGTCTAGTTATTTGATAGCCAAATTGTCCCGAGCATGCCACTTAACTTTTCTAAGCATCATTATCCTCATCTGTAATGTGGATGTAATAGTCATTGTAAAATGTATCTTTCAATCATTGTGCAGTAGGAAAATCAACACCAATCAGGTATTTAAGTCAAAGGAGGTATTTTTGGTAGGAAAGTTCACAAAAGTATTAGAAGAACTGGAGAAGACAAAGGGGAAGGCATTACTCAGCTGCAGGAAGGTGCTACCCTCTCCAGGCTGATTGCCAGTAAGAGCAGTCTTGCCACAGAGGCTGCTGGAACAGCTCACTCAGTGCCACTGAAACCACGGTCAATGGCTGTGAGGCTATCTCTGCATTTGATGGAACTACTAATTGACGCTTCTAAAATGCCTCTTTAGTGGAACTTAGCTGCTGCTTATCTAAAATAAGATTCCTTTATTTTCAGCATCTTAGTGGCATAATCAGTGCACTAGGCTGCTGTTGCTGCCCCTATGGGAAGGTTTGCAGAAGTAGAGTATCTTTTTACTGATTTCCATTTGGGCATAAGTACTTCTTAGTGACAGAATATAACCAGAGACTTGCTAGCTTGAGAGAGCTAGCAAGCTTGAGAACTGTAGTTTGCAGAATTCTCACCCTAGCAGTTTGAAGGTAAATATAGAAGGACAAGTTTGGGGCTGAAACTTAATAACACAATAAAAGGAAGCAAAAAATAAAGCATCTGTCATTATGTAGGCATCTATTTTTATACATTCAGACCTTCTTATAATGTTCTTCAAATCTACTTAGAAATGTCTTCTTAGAAACTGTTCATAAATAATTAAAATATTTTTAAAAACACACTTTGTTTCATCAGTATTACTCTTTAAAGGAAACATGTATCTCTGAGAATGAGTTAATGTCAGGAAAAGAATATCAGAAGTTTGCAGTGCCCGTCATCACTTCTTTCTGACAGGGCGCCCTGAGGCGTGGGATGCGTTGTCACAAGAACTTAGCAAGAGAGATGCTAATGGATAAAGAGCCCCTGTTCCAATGCCCTTAGTAACTAAAAACATTTTATATTATTTAATATTTGGGTGAAAAAGTGCTAGACTTGGAGTTAGGATACACTCCCTTTCTCATTATTCTCTCTAATTGGTTGGCTGACTTTGATAATACATTACTTAGACTATATCATCTAGGGAGGAAAAAAAGAGAGAGTTTGAATTAGTTAAATCTCATGAGGCCTTATTCAGCTTCACTGTGCTGTTCCACCACAGGATGAAAGGATGGTGATAACTTCTAAAGGCTGGCGGTGGTGATAACTTCCAAAGTAATAGAATTTAATTATGATGAAAGCTAACAATCTGCTAGAGACTTGGATAATAACTCCATACATACACAATAATCATCATTAATGTGTGACATATCCTTATTTAACAAAGGATGCCCTGGCTGATGTGGTTCAGTGGATTGAGCATTGGCCTTCTAACCAAAGGGTTGCCAGTTTGATTCTCCATCAGGGCACATGCCTGGGTTGCAGGCCAGGTCTGCATTTGAGGGTGTGTGAGAAGCAACCACACATTGATGTTTCTCTCTCTATTTCTTTCTCCCTTCTCCTCTCTCTAAAAATAAATAAATAAATAAAATCTTTAAAAAATGTTTCAAAAAAACCAAAGGAGTAAATTAGGTACAATTAGGACTAGTTACTTCACTTATATAAGGGTGGCTGAATCCAGAACTAAAACTAATTTTCAACTTTCCATTAAAAGCATTAAGTGATAAAAGAAATACTAGATATATTTTATGTCTGTGGTCTTCTTAGTACCCACTGTCACAACAGGAGCACTTGTAAGAATGCTCAGGTCGTGTATTGGCTGATTTCATTTTGCCAGTCCATTTACATGCTATTCTTTGCTACAAGATACTTTTATGTTCAGAATCTTTGTGGCATAGTATATGCACTAGGAAACCAATGGACATGGCAATGCTTCATATTAAATCACAATTATAGTGCTTTTATAATGCTATGAAATTTATACAGAATTACATTTGATAATATAATTTACTAGATAGATTATAATTAGTTCTTAGAAATTATCAGCACTTGGACTTTTTTATCACTTTCAAATTGTTTGAAAATAAAGTCTCATGAACTATTGTGGGTGAACTCTGGGCAGACAGAAGTAAAATTTTAGCCCTCCTTTTATTTCTAGTGATTTCTCTGACCTAGGGCTGGGCTCGGTTTCTCTGCTGCCTGGCAATTCAGCTGGCAGAGGAGAACATTGCTAGAGGTGAATAGCCATTTGGGCATTGGCCATGCAATGACATGTAATTTATATGAATTCCTGAATGAACAGAAGTTGTTGCCAGGATCTCAGGTCCTCCTGTTATGTAAACTTCACAGTCCTTATTTAATAGGTATTTTAGTAGGTGTTCATTACAGCATCATCCATAAAAACAGCACAGCAAATATTTGTTGAGCTGTCACTCTGTGCCAGCCATTGTGCCACATACAAACTGTGACCATGGAAGTCAGTGATACCATCATTGTCACTAAGAAGCTTGAACTCTATTGGACAGAGAAATTATTCCACAGATAATTATAATAGGCCATGCAAAATGCAACACAAGCTTGTCTAAGGAAAAAGAGCCTGAAAGAAGGCACAGTCACACTCAGCCCAGGCCTGTTTTCCTTTTCTTTGGACTTCTTCCCTAGCCCATTAATGCCTGTCTTACTGACAGAGTGGTACTGACACCAGGGGTAGAGTTGCTGCTGTGTCAGCCTGTTTGTTTTCTGTGATCAGAGTATGCTTGTAGGAGGTGGACACGCCATCTGGCAAGGCTGCTTCTGATAGATCAGGAAGAGTAGAGGGGATGCTGGCATGGGCCTGGCTTTTGAGACATCTATGACAATCCAGCTCCCTTTAGAGCAGGAGTGCTCCTTTGCATACAGTCACTGGGTCACACAGTGGAGCATTAGAGGTCCTGTCAGCCATAGGACGTCTGGATAGCAGGCCAGGTGCTGCTGGCATGGGCCCTGAGCTGTGAGGTAACCTCACTCAGGGCTCTGGGTTATGTTCATGCACAAGATGCTTGGTGCTCAGGTCTTTTCCCATGGGGGTCATGAAGCGCAATCCCACAAGTCCTGCTTGGCCCTGTACTTTATGAACCGGAACAGCCTTCCTAAGGGAGGCAAACTTCCCTTTCTTCTGCATTCAGCCTGAGGACCATATGGACTGGGCTACCTTTTTCTGAGGTTTGGACCAGCTCCAATAAACCTCTCTTGGTGCAATAACCTAGCCACCCCCATGGGTGCCCCATCTAAACAGCACTTCAGGGTAAAAGACCTAAGCTTAATTTCTAACTGTGTACTTATTTCTTCTGTAGTGTGACTAAGTAAATTAATGTGTCTCAATTTGTTCATTTCAAAAAACAGAATGATAACAACTCAGAAATTCCACAGAGTTTTAGCTGCCTTGCGCACTTGCTTTTTCCTCTGTGTTTAGCATATTTCTTCCCACATAGGAAGTGATTAATGGATGCTTGTTGAACGAATTGCTGGGGAAAGAAAGAAAGCAACATCAACTGCCCCCCTCTTTTTTAGATTTATGGAGAGAAAAGAATAAGGAAGGGACAAGGTGGAACTCCTTAGCAGTTAGAAACCATAATACGGTACATCTCCTTTTGCTCTGGACTTTCCACCTGGTTGTATTATTTCACTGACATTGTTATAAACCAGCTTCATGGGACAGAGTTTTGTAGCAAAAACACCTACTATTTGAATGAGAACGAAGCCAATTTTGACTAGAAATCTCTCAAAAGAGTAGAACAAAACAGTTAGAATTGTACATTGTAACACAACATATACTTACTCCAGATAGACCATTTCAGTATTTAAGACTCTGTCTGTTACTAACTACCATTTGTGCTGGGTGATTGCATTCAAACTAGTCGGTGATCTGTCTGATGACATCTTGTTCATCTTTACACATTCCTCACACATGGTAGTGTATGGTCCACATGGTGGCTAGTAAACTGATGTGTATCTTGAATGAGTGTGCTGGAGGATTAGTGTTTCATATTGCAAATGCCTCAGTCCAAAACAGCTGCAAAGAATAATGTATTTTCCTTAAGCCGATGAAATGGTATAAATATCAGTTCAGATTCACATATGTAGAATTGGACTATGCATATGTTCAGTGTTCTGGTTATAGGTGGCAGTTGCTATTTTAACAGCCTCCTTTATCGTTAATGCAAAGTTCAATTTTTTCCACAACAGTTTCATTTGATGGTAACATTTTCAAATGTTTTCTGTGTATCCATGGTATGTCCCCATAAGATTATCATATTTTCAAGGCCAGAAAGCTCTGTTTCTTCTCACCTTTGAAATTCCCCTTAGAGTCTTGGATTATTGGCTTTAAGAAGTAGGGAGAAGCTTAGCAATTATTGAATGCAATCCCACATTTTCTTGAGCTGTTGTCAATTACTTTTGTGTGCTCATATAGAACAGGAAGGGAACAGAAGAATTGATAGGATAAATACTATCATTTCAAACTATGGTCTGGTAAGTTTCCCATTTCACTTTGAGAATTCCTAAGAACGATTTGAAATACTGGGAGTAGATGGCAGACACAGTTAGCTGCCTACTCAGGGATTGCCTGTCCAATAGCCATTCTTCCTTCCACTCCTTTTTCATGCTTACAGAACCCAGTGTGTTCAGTCAATTATACATCCAGCTCCACCGAGTTCATCATGATGGCTCTAAGCTGGTCGTGGTTTTTCCATTATGCTGTTTTACTCAATTTGTGACTTAGTTCTTATAGTCTCTACTTGTAGACCTTTGAGTATACTCTTAAGCTATAGGATGGGAATCAGGCACCATCATTTTTAGGAACATTATACGATTCTAAATGTGAGCTAGAAAATGACTGCTCTAGCATATTCTGAACACGTAAGTTCTCAACACATGCCTCTTAGTTAAAAAAAAAATACATTGAGGGGATTTAATTTCATGTCAAGGTTGTTTTTATAGATTTTTTCCCGTTAAGATAGACTAATCAATTTCTAGATTTCATCCAACTCTATTTATAGTCTACTAAGTAAAACTACATATGTGTTTACTGCATTGAAACATGAACAACAACAACAACCAAAAGTCCTGCTGCTTGGAGTTTTGTAGCCTATCAAAGTGTCAAAAGATTTGGCATGAAAACCTCTTCAAAAGAATGCCTTGAGACACTAATAGGATATTCAGTAAGTGGCTTTGCAGTTGGTCTAAGAGATATTTTCCAGTGCATGTGGAGCTGCCTCTTCGCCATCCCTGCTGTGGGCCAGTGGGGCCACGGGAAATTCCTGCTGGGCTGGCAGAGTGTGGGGCTCATGCTTGTTAGAGCTCTCCGTTTATTTTTCTTTCTTTCCTGTTCACTACTACTTTTGGGTTCACTACTATTTTGGGGTGCTGGGTGCCTCATCACCTTCCCACACAGTCCAGAACAGAAACACCTACAATTCTAAGAGATGGTGGCTGTCCTTGTTGATCTCAAGAACTAAGGACATAGACCAAACATACATTTTTTATTATGTTACACAGTCACACATGTTGTTGGGTATTTTGAATACCATCACTGCCCTTAAACTTGTATTCACTTGAATTGTGGACAGCACTCCAGTGATTTGCTACTCACTCTCTTTTTCATGTATGTCAGCAACCGTACTGAAGAGAAGAAGAGTTGCTGCTTCATGTTTTGTGGGGTTGTTGTTGGCTTGTCTTTTTGTGTGTGTTAGTTGACTTCAGTTTGATTTACTTTCCCCATATGCCTGGCACTCAGGCAGTATGCAATTAATATCTGTTGTTCAGTTCAAAGTTTCAAAGTACTGAGAGTTACTGGACCACACATGACTGTTATGTTCATATGAGCAGTATACTTACTAGGGATGCTGTCTGAGCATGGACTGCTAAAAAGAAAATAAAAGACAGAGATCTAGCTCTTTTTAAAAAGGCACAGTTTCTAGCTCTTTCTCTCACTGATCCAGAAATCCCAGTTTATTCTAACTCTTAACACCATACAAGAGAATCACTGCCCAGATAATAGAGTAGGAGGTGGGGATTTCTAGGTTCTTGGTAGCATGAATGTTTCCTCACTTTGGTGGGCAGCTTATTAGTGTATCTTTCGGGCACACTTTTCATCAAGCAAGCCTTTTTCCAAGAAGCAATTACTTATACTTATTTATCCACTTCCCAGGCATGTATAATTCTTCTCTCTTCTCTTGAAACTCCTAACTGCCACATGGATAAATTTTAAAATATGCCATCATTATGCAGTTTAAGTAGTGTTTTGCATTAGTAATTTGTTGTATTGATTGATGTGGGCCATACTTTGCAAACATAATAGTAGAATTTAATTTGTTTAAATATCATCAATACCAACATTTCATAATGTACCATGCTTACAAATGAAAACATTATAGTCAGAAAGTACATCAACTAGTGGGGAAAAATGCTGGTGAGCAAAAAGTTGCTGGTTAGTTCACACATTTATAAGGGTTTAATGAGTGAGAAGGGTCTGGATAAGTAAATGTCTGTGTAGCCAGATTACTCCCTCTGTTCCTAGCTCTTAATTCTGTCATACATCTCTATTTAGGAGTCATATAAATGCCAACTTCACCCAACCTCTGTTACAGTTGGTGTGCCAGCCAGCCCCTTCCCCCTTCACCTGTAAGAATCTCTTGTGTCTGGGTCTTCCTCTCCCAGCTCTGACACTGCAGCTCCAGCATTGGCCCATAGACAGCCCCTCCCACCCTGACATCCTTGAGGCCTTTTCTCTGCCTCCCTTCTCCTTCCTTCCCACAGTGTCAGTACACTTAGTACTGGGAGGAAGAGCCATGCCCCTTCCGGCCTCTGCCTGGCAGGACTAGAATATGCAGCTACCAGGTGTGTTCCCTTCCTAACCACTTCATCCAGGAGAGTGGAGCAAAGTCACCATTTTGAAAATATGAGATATTCGGTTACCACATACATGACTGCTTATAATACATTCTTTTACTCAACCAATAATTATTATTTGCAAAACCTTGCTAGAACCATGACATCAATGAGCTTTTATTTACGGAGGAAGAAACTGATTTTTTAAGTTTCATTAATTTCTTTGTGTATAACTAATTAAATTTATCATTATGGTATTAATACTTAATAATTGTGACACACTGTGATAAAGGTTTTAAATAAGGGACAACTGGAGCATAGCAGACAGGTGTCTCAGAGGCTTGAACTCTGGTTTGAACCATCAGACGACTGAAAATGAACACATACACTCAAAAGAACATAAAATATCACCAAAGGGGAAGAGTCCCAGAATTTTTTTACTGCTTCTCCTATCTGAAAGAAACCGTTAAAGAGATAGATCAGGAAACCCTTTCACTTTGTTTAGAGAAATGAGTGGTTTTGGAAAGGGAATAAAAAGGTAGGAACTGCTGGAAGGAAGTATTGATTAAATAATTAAAAGAACCAACCAATGTACTTTGGCTAAAGAATTAGTGTGGCTATATGAGCACACAAATGTTTAAAGTTTGTTTATAAAGGCTTGAATTTGAACTGTGGGTTATTTTGAAAACAAAATAACAGAATCCAGTCAGTTGTTTACAGAATAATCCTATCTGCATGGATTCAATCCAAAAAGCAGTCTTGTGGAACCAGTGCATGTGTGGTGTGTGTGTGCAGGTGTGTGTAGAAGCCACCTAAAACACACTCCTTGTTAAAATAAATGTTCATTTAATTAATCCATGAGCTGAATTTATTTTGTCATAAGATATTATTTTTTTAAATATAATTCTTCATTCAGTGCTATCTTGTATTAGTTCAGGTGTCTAGCATATTGGTTAAGCAATCACATACTCTACAAATGTTCCCCTATATTTTCAGAACCCCCCTGGTGCCATGCTTAGTCTGTCATAATAATGTAAAGCTATGTTCAGTGATCCTGCTGTTTTCTTTAGCTAAACTCCGTGTATATTTGCTAATGTTGATGTCTCCAAGTTGAAACCCCCTCTTTGGTAATATTAATCCAATTTTATTTGAAGAACTACCTTTTCCCCACTAGTCTGTGATGTTTGGATGATGCTGACTCCATGCTGGATACCAAGATAAACATTTGACTTTCACATAGACAATCACAGGACTGAGTTGCTCTGATTACAGAGATTGACACAAGAATAGACACATGACCCAGTAAGAACTGAAAATGATCTTAACAGAGATTGCTGGGCAGGAAATGTGCTCTGTTACATTAGACTTGGACATTGGAGGATATAAGGCTGGAGCTCTGGAGGAATCTTTTGCCAGGACCAATAGAACTGAACTTGGAGATAACAAAGAGACAATGAGGGAGAAATTGGTTTCTAGGGTCATTTTTTTAGTTCCCAGAATCAAGTGATACCTAGAGGACTTTTCAGCCATAAGAATCAATAAATTTTCATTTTGCTTAAAAAATGTGGGATTGTATTTTCCGTTTGCACTAAGAACAATCCTGACACAAGCTAATCGGATACCCACATTTTTAACCTTCAATAATATCATGTTCATGTTCAACTTTGTTGTTCACAAGGTTGATGTCTGCTGTATTTCATTGCATACTTTGGGAGTTACCTTGCAGTTATTCACATAGGCAGTATGGTGTAGAATAAAGAATCAGATTTTAATCCACACTGCATCATGTATGCATGGTGTGACACTAAGCATGTCATTTCAACTCTCTGAGCCCTTGTCTCCTTCTCTGTTAGAAATCATAATGACTACTTCATGGTATGTTTATGAGCTTAATTGGGATAATATGTGGTATAACAAGAGAAGAGTGATATCTGCTGGAATATTGCAAATCAAACAAAATAGTTTTCAGTGTCATTAGTTACAATACAGTATCTTTACTTACAGCGCTTTGTGTTTAAATGTACTCACAGATCATTCAGTCACAATCTTGTTTTATGCAACAATAGTAGCAACTAAGTAACTAAATGAAGCTGTTTATAATCACTGACACCCCTTGCCTGAGTTAGTGCTAAACCTCTGGCAGTGGAGAATTCAACTCCCCAGTTCAATCCAGCCCCACGCCGCCTATTTAATAACCACCGCTGTAGGTTTTTCACTGCACACACATGGCGTTTCTCAGAATTTCATTTGAGGTCATGCAGCATCAGAGGCACCAGAGATGTTACAAATACACATTCCTGGACTGCACTGTAGACCTCCTTCATCAGGATACTTAGGCGTTTCTGCAGTACGTGCTGAAGTGTGACCGGGCCCGCTGTGTACACACGACGCTAGCGCGGATGGCACACAAAGTACCCGATGGTCTGCCGCATTGCAGGCTCTCCTCTCCACCCCTCCGCTCTCCCTCCGCCCTGTAAGTTGCAACTATACTAAAAGTTCTGGGCATTCCATAAGCATATAATTATCTTTAGTCATTAAACATTTCATACAAGCAATTATTTTTACCTGAAAATTTTTCCATTCACATTTTAGTAAATTCCTACTTACTTCCAGTGGTAGAGGTTAAGTTAACTCTAAGATTCTCCCAGATTCACAAGCAGAGTTAGTCATTTTCTAAAACACTTTCAAATTAATGAGTTGCTTGTTTTACATGATTGCCCCCTGCCTCTTTCCCTTACTTCCTCCACTGGACTCTGAGCAATCCAGACAGAGTTATTATTATTTAATGAGGTACTCCAAAGAGGTCTGTTGAATAAATGAAGAAATGAATGATTCACTGTGACAAGGATTAAGAATAATGCAAGTGGGAATTTTCAATGCAATTGAGAAATTAGTTCTTTCATCTAAAATTTATTTAATAACGTAAGGCCTGCATGTGCTGAGGGAATAGTGGTTGTCCAAAAGATAAAGGCTGAATAATTTTATTGTGCTTCAGGTGGGCAGGAGGCTTGTACAGAAAGTAAAATTAAGAGTTGAGCCTTCAAGAAGAATAAACAAGCATTTGACAGGCAAATATAATATATATATAGAATATTTAAGAAATCTGGATATTTTAAGGAATTTAGAATCCTAACAACAACAAGAAAAAGACCTCCATAGTGTACCTGTTCTTAGATGCCATAGAAAACTTCAGAAATTCAAATTAAGGTTTAAGCTCTTGGAGAGGGATATATTTTTTAAATCATCATCAGAAGAATTAAACTGCCCTTCAGATACCACTTTGACTTTCTTGCTGTGGTGGAGAGAAGGGGTGAGGACAGACACACCTAGGCTTCGGTGCGGCCATCTCATTGTCATACACAGCAGTGCTCAGAGGAGTGCCTGCCATGCATTTGAAATTCGAGTGACAAGTGCATGATGATTCAGTTAACATTAAAAGGAAAAGAGCATGTCATTTAAGCAGTGTGTGGTAAAAGTGAAGTAGAAAGGAGCCTTAAGGTCTTTTTTTTTAACTACCCCCTCTAAATATCAACAGTTAATTGAAAAACACTTACTGTTAGTTGCACAACATGCCCTGTAGTTTGCCTGGGAGAATTAGAGTTTAAATGCTGTGCAGATGTATAGAGAAACATCAGTATCCTGCTAATGCTGTTGTGGTTGGCTATAGCACGTGTCCATCTTCCCACCCTTCCCAATAGTCAGTTGTTGACCATTAGGTAGAGAAGTTCTAGAGGCCCAACGTGAGCAAGCCATGTATGCATATGCAATGTTTGAGCAGTGTTCCCCCAAGCAGGTTGCAAGGATGTTGTACAGGTTATTTTCAGATATTCTCTTCCCAAATGATTTCATGTTAAAATAAGTTTGAAATCATGAATTTTAACAAATTTAAGCCTACTTATTGGAATTTTCAAAACTCTGATATTTAAATATTCATTATGAAAGGGGATATGTATAATACACACATATATATGCATTTATCTGTATATATAATGCAATGTTTTACAAATATGTTTAATTACACAATTTTTTAAATTTGAACATTTCACAGATTTTCAGTCCTTTCTTTGACCATGAAGATGCTGCTGTATGATCTCTTAAACCATCTGTGAAATGTTGCTCGACATGCTAAACTGACCTTCCAGGCTTCACTGTGTTTCTCACTGGACAGGTGCACCATTCTCAGTATAGTTCCTGAAAATGGTGTCCCTGGAGCACAACTGAAATGGGACTAAACTGCAGTATGATTCATACTTCCTGGAATTGCCAAATGACCCTTACGGTGACAAGATAGAGCTTTAAGTCAACTTGGTCATTGGTCTTGTTTAGCTGATTATGCTGTTTTAGCACTAGGTCCTTTCCTCTTATTTACCAAGACAGGAAGATGGGCTACACTGCTGAGGGTAAAACTGGCGATCTGGAGAGGCCACATAAAGGAGAGTTCTGGTGATCAATATTTACAGGTGTGGTCTTAAGGACCAGGATGCAGAAGCAGGACTCCAGGACCCCTGGAAAGAACAAGCAGGGTTCTGTAAAGCACAAAAGAGACTAATGCATATGAGAGAACAAAGAGAGGCAATGAGACAGGGCTCGGTGCCAAGAGCTTAGTTATTGGGATCAGGATACTGAAGCATGCAGGCACCAAGGATCCTTGGGTTTTGAAATAATCATCCAGATTCATCAGTTCTTAAATATCCAAACATGCCATATTTGGGATAGATTTTTCTCTCAATACAAAGCATTTTTGTAGCCTGAATTTCTTCTTTTTAAATGATGGGTCTATAGATTGCAAACTCATTGTCTGTACATCCAGAAAATAAAACAAAAGCACAATGAGCAAGCTTATTTTACTAGGGGCGTATAGACATTCTATCCCCCAGCAGGAAGGTTGGACTGAGTGAGGTATTTACCCTGCTTTCCTCTGAAAACAGCTCTTGACTGTACAATATTTACACTGCCGTGTTCTGAAGATCAGTCAAACAGTATCATCAAAGTAAAATGTTTCTACAGTTAATGAAGGCATTTAGACTTAATACTGAACTCAAGAACACATCCGGACACAGATGCCCTTGCCACATCACTTGTTTGAAATAGTATGGTGTGGGTATGTTTCAAGGAAACAACCATTAGTGCAGAGGCAAGCACCTAGGCTAAGAAATGTTCGTGTGAAATTCAGTTCTTAAGCACTTGAAATCCAGAAGCAGTCTCACTTGATGAAAATTTTATGAAATTTATATACATATCTTATTTTCTGTATTAGAGATTTTTAAGCAATAACATTACATGGAAATTCATATCATTATCCCTGTAATTACCTAATAATTGTTATAATTAACTAAGGCCTCCCTTGGGAGGGTTCACCTGACCAGTTACACCAGCAGTGAGCTAATTGCAGCTGCAGATGCATTTGCATGCAATTTTGTATATCTGCAGTTAATTGCAGGAGCTACAGGTAAATCTAAGACAGAGCCTTTGTGACTATTTCCCCTCAATGTTCATGTGTTTTATACCACTACCTAGTGTCTTATGCTTAATTCAGCATCATTTTAAATTCTTAGTAGAGAAAGTATCTTGCTTGAGCAACTTGGAGACTTTGGGTGTGTTGTGAAATTCTGCTCACAGAATATCAAGCACTACTGTGGGCAGAGAAATGAGCCTGATTCCAGGACTCACAGCCAAGTAGAGATGATTAGACTCCTATAAAATAAGCAGAGAGTGGGTCTCTTTTGACATAGCAAGGTGTATTTGGAAAGAAGAGTTCGTTTTCATTGTATTTTTGCAGTTGAACCTTAAAAGAAGTGAGCTAGAGCCTCTGATTTACAAAGTTAGTTGCTCAATTGCTTTGAATAATATTGAGAATACAGCAGGTACTCAATAACTGTTTGGTGAATGATTGAACAAGCCATGCAGTTACTCTAGGATCATTTGAACTTGCATCTTGGGATATCATTAGAACCATCTTTTATTTTTATGTTTTCCATTTTAGAGAGAGGGGAAGAGAAGGAAAAGAAGGGGCAGAAAAAATATTGATGTGAGAGGCAAACATGAATTGACTGCCTCTGGTACATGCCCCAAATGGGGATTGGACTTGCAACCCAGGTGTTTGCCCTGACCTGGAATACAATAGAACCAGCAACCTTTCAGTTTGCAGGATGACACCCAACCAACTGAGCCATGCTGACTGGAGCTTACCCTTTTTTTTTTTGAGAGAGAGAGAGAGAGAGACAGGGAAAGGGAGAAAGAAGGAGAGGGAGAGAAACATTGATGTGAGAGAGAAACATTAATTGTGAAGCATCTGAGTCATAATACATTTTGCTCCTTTCTCTGCATATTAAATGTGAATAGAGGATATTTTTCTAAATACATGAAGCCATTACTGACTTGGCTCACAAAAATGAAATTCTAGATCTTTGATATTGCTATCACTGAAGAAACTAAAACTAGATATAGAAAGAGCAAAACTTTTAGACTTAAAGAAGAATTATTTTAGATTATTCTGTTTCTGTGTTTTGTAACTTACAAGACTTCTACAAAACACATATAGTTTAGATTTAATTTGATGGGATCACAACCCTTAAGGGAAAATGAACATCTCTGAGGTAATGTTATTAGAGAGTGCTAGAAATTAAATGAGTTGCTATAAACAATTAAACTATTTGGTGAGGGAATAGAGACAAAATATGTTTTTTGTGTCCCTCAGAGTTTGTTAGAATATACAAAGTGTAGTTAGTTTTCTCCTTGCATCTTTGTTTGTCTTTCTTAGTCTGACTATGCTATCTGTAGGATTTTATGATCTTACTGATGATTTTTAATAGTGAGTAATTTAGAAACTTTACAATAACTGAGAACTATGAAAAAATCTATCAAGTAGCTATTTATTGACTATAAAGATAAAATCACAGTCCTTAGGACAAATAATTCTGATGACAACTAATAAATTAAAATTAAATACATAATGCTACAGGTATATATAATGAAATAGCTTATTTTATTAACAATGAGCTTAAAAATATTCTATGGAAAAGACAAAATATACTTGTTTTACTTCACTCACCAAATTGCTTTTAAGTGTAAATGACTCCCTATTGTTAATTTAATTTCTTTTTTAAATTTAATAATTATCATAATTTTATTGATTATTATCTTACAGTTGTCCCAATTTTTCCCCTTTGCCCCCTTCTGCCCTGTTACCCCTCTTCCCTCTAGCAATTTCTCCTCTTAGTTCATGTTCATGGGTTGTGTTCTCTGGCTTCTCCATTTCCTATTCTATGCTTAACATCCCCCTGTCTATTTTGTACCTACCAATTATGCTTCTTAATCCCTGTACCTTTTCCCCGATTTTTTCCTTGCCCCCTCCCTACTAATAATCCTCCAAATGATCTCCATATCTTTGATTCTGTTCCTGTTCTAGTTTGCTTTTGTTTTTGTGTTTTAGATTCAGTTGTTGATAGTTGTAACTTTGTTGTCATTTTACTGTTAATTTAATTTCTTAAGAAGAGTCATTATTCCTGACTTTTGTGTTAGGAAAGTTCTGATTCTCCACATCATGACTGTCCAGAACCTTATTCCATTCGAAACAAGAAAAATACAGAGTAAAACCCTTTGTTCTGACACTAGTTAAGTCTATCTCTTCTCTCTATTTACATGAAAAACAACTTGTATGTCATGTTATTTTATAACTTTCAGATTTACCTTAATCCACTAACTCAATTAATTACTCATCCTTTATCTCAACACCCTACTTAAAAAATATTTCTTATTATTTCACCATATAACAAGAAGTTAAACAAAATGGCCAGAGCATTAGTTGTTGTTCTTAGTTATTACTTTATGATATTGGCCCATTTGTTTTAAATTTTTTTATTTAAACAGAGGCTTTGTCTGGGGACCTAGACTAGGACCTAGTCTAGTGATATGTAAAACATTGTGTTATAAATGCTATGTAAATAGCCGTCTGCAAAAGAAGAAAGTAATGATTCCCTAGATAGATGATTATACCTTCCTTAATGCAGTCACAGCATGCATGGATGCTCAGAGCCTGGGCTGCCACTGAGCTTTCTAGGCCACTGAGATTTCAGCAAGTTGCACAAGATTAAGGGACTCTCCTAACCAGCAATTTGCCTCTAATGATGATGTTTGTTGGACTGCCTGTTTGATCTTCTTATTAGATAGAACATAAGGAGAACTTTAACTAAACACTTGATTTGGCAACTCTAATTTTAGGACCCTCTCTCCAATGTTGTTCCCATTTATTGAAATGCCTAAAGAAAAGTATAAAATAATTGTACCTATGTACACATCACACATGTGCCAATGTGACCATGCATGTACATACTCACACACAAATACACATACAATAATATTAGGAAAGGTGTTTATTTTGTTCCAACTTTGACTCTCTATAATTTGAAACACTGATTATTTTCCTAATCCTTCCATTTCTCCTTTTGCCTTTGATTCAGCTTTATTCCTCTATTTTAGATTCCATACCATAAAATAGAATCATTTATTTTTATGTCTTCTTACCTATTTTTGGAAGATTTCAGAGGATTAACGATAACCAAGGTTCTAATAGCAGTACATCTATCTTAAGAAGTCATTGGTAGCTATTAAATAGTATATAGCAACTCCTACTGTGTCATTGTGAGTACAAAATAACATTTTATGACCAACTAGAAGTTGAACTCTTTGAAAAACATCATTGATGAGATTCCTGGGCAATTTTTTTTCTCATTTGGTCTTTGAGGAGACAGCAAAATACAGGTGCTCTAAGGAAAGAGGAAACATGTTTGAGTGGTGTTTGTGTCAAACAACTTTTACATCTTTCTTTAATTACAAAGTATATATAATACCTAATTCATTCTTACCACCATGTATTTATTTTTGTACCAAATACAAAATAAATATATAACTTATAGAAACACTTTGTGTACTCCATATTAAAAATGTAGGCTATCAACTGATTTCTTTTCCCCTCAAAGTTTAAGATTGTGGAAACATACCCATAGATCTGTGAATAATAAATATGTCAGCATCTCTTAGGTTCGAAAATAAGCAGAAAAGCATATTGGTTATGAGCATGTCATATAATTTTCATATAAAACAATATAATAACATATTATCTCATGTGATCCCATGTTAAAGTAGTGAAGCAATGGGAAAAGAGGTGGGACAACTGTAACTGAAGAACAATAAATAAATAAAGAAATAAACATTCAATTAATTTATCCTCCTAGAACTGAAATGTGCTTTTGTGTATTGAATCTTCCTTAATCATTTATTTATAAAAATCCCTATTGTTATCCAAATTTTTTTCTAAGGAGGATTTCAAATATTCTTTAACATTTTATATAACCTTATGCTATTTGATTATATTTAAAGTTTTGAGTACAGTAATACTGTGGAAAATATTTAATATATAAAACATGATAGTAATTCTGTTCATTTTTAGTTATAGTTAATATTTCAGATTTATACTTTTCTCAGCATTCATTATTTATATAGGGTGGGGCAAAAGTAGGTTTACAGCTATGAGTGCAGAAAACAGTTTATTCTTGAATTATTATTTATTCATTATTGTATTATTTTCCATACAAACACTGGTAAACCTACTTTGCCCCGCCCTGTATAAGTCCACACCATTTCTCTCCATTCATGTTAATACATCTTGTCAAAAATATATCTTGTTGTATTTATTGCCTGTGCAGTGAAGAATTACAGATCAGCAAGTCAAGTAGTATGCAAGCAGGATTTATTTGTACATGCTCTAGGGAGAGAATGTGCCTTGCTGAGGTTAGCAAGAGAGACATAGGTGCCTTGTTCTGAAGACTACATAATTCATGTGATGGGATGAGGTTTAGTATGGTGTTAGAGAACAGGAGTTACATATTGGTGTGTGGATAATGGCAGTGCTGACCATGCATGCTTTCCCACGGAGGACATGACTACCAAAACATACACATGAGTAGGGGATCTGTTCCCAGGGTCCTTACCTTCTGCTCCAGGTAGCATCTGGTCATCCATTGTGAAACAGCTGCATGACCAGAGTCAGTCAAAATTATTTTGGACTGCTTTTCTGTTAAGAACAATGGATCCCATGTCATTCTTCTTCCTCATTCCTAATTTTCTGATTACTACCTGAAAATTCATTATTTGTGGAAATGCACAGGAGGTCTGTGCTAGAACATATATGGGGAAAAGAAGGAAAGATGTTCATATCTCCAAGAAAGCTACCTTAATTACCATAGCTGTGATTGATATTTCAGGTTATGAATAAATAAATTGCATGAAAATGGAATTCTAGCACCTATCCCTATGTCTTCAAGTGTAATAACCACAACTGACTCTATGTAATATAATATAGCTTCAAAGTGTCTTTTTACCAAGTTTTCTTATTCTGTAGTTACCAATACTCTCAGCCCATGCTTAACACATTTTACTAGGTGCCTAACAGGTAGAAAGTAATTATCTGTGTAATAGGCAATATTTTAGTAACTCCTATGTGTCATAAGCTAGGATACATCTAAAAATCAAACACTCAAAGCTCTGCTGTAATGAAGCTCATATGGCATTCTAATGAGAAATAGATTGCAAAGAGATAAACATATACATGAATAGTTGTGAATTGTGATGGGAAGTGTGAAGAAAATTAACAAGGGTAGGAGGATAGACTGATCAGAGAAGATTTCTTTGAGATGGTGACATCAGGGTGCAGTCAGGAATGAGGTGAAAAGGGAAGCTATGGTAGCCTGAAGAGTATTATTGCTAAAGGGAACTGACCCAGACACGGGCATCACTTCTGTGTCTGAGGAGCAACATAAAGGGCCATGTAGCTGAAGTGGAATGACTACAAGTAGAGATTTGGACATAATTTTAGAGAAATAGGCAGGGAAGTTCACCTAGAACTCAGTGGGCCATGAACAAGAGAACCACAGATATAGTCCCCAGTGTGATAGGAGTCTCTGCAGTGTTTTGAATGATCAAGTGAATTGGTCTGAGCTTCTCTGATGTATACAAGGTCTGTCTAGAAAGTATCCAGCCACATAACATGAAAAATAGAGACATTTATTGAAGAAGATACAAGATACAAGAAACATTGTACATAGGACATTGATGCTTCAGTCCTCTTCAAAGCAAGACCTTGGAACCTCGCACAGTTCTCCCAATTGTCATCAGATGCCCCGTCGTATTTTCCTACATTTCATCAACAGTCTGAAATCTCTTCCCTTTCAAAGGTGATTTTAGTTTTGGGAAAAGCCAGAAGTCACAGGGCACCAAATTTTGGCTGTAGGGCAGCTGAGTCACCTGAGTGATTTGATGTTTCACCAAAAACTCTTCAGAAGATGTGATGCAGGAGTGGACACATTGTTGTGTAGCTTCATCACAACAATGTGCCCACTCCTGAATCATCTGAAAAGTTTCTGCAGAGGAATGTCCAAGCTTAATGCAAAATTTAATGCATATTCGTTGCTCTACTAGTTCAGTGATTTTGAATGTGACAACCACAGAGTACACATACCACTCAGCAGCGTCTACTGCTCCCACTGACTAGTGCAGTGAAGTCATCATTGCTCATGTGTATGCACTCCAGTCCACTCTTCTTGGCTGCCAGGTTACATTGATATGGTGCAAAATGTTCTCATTATGTTAACAATGGCTGGACTTTTCCAGACAGACCTTATACACTGTAGACCAAAACATACTCCTACTCCATCTAGGAAAGAGGATCTGAGGCTTAAAAACCCAAATCTGTGGTACTGTTGGTTGTGCCTTGGAATACAAGGGAATGTGGAAGCACAAAATCAGAAAAACTTAGGGTAAGAGAAAGACCTAAACTGAGCTTAATAGAAAGAATGGTATTTAGACATGTCGAAATGGAATTGGTCCAGCGGGAAAATCAAGCAGTTTTTGTTTATATGCATTAAAGTTGACACAATAGCAGCATTTTAAAGTAGACATAGCCAGATGCACTTTGACTAAAGTCAAAAAGAAAGATGGCAGCTGCATATAGAGGTAAAAGTGGTTGAAATATCTGGAAGAATTTTGAGGTAGAAAAATAGAAGATTAATGTTATCTAAAATTTACATATTTTAACCAGAGATTAGTTGTAACACCAAGAATTTCAAAACAGGAAGCAAAAGTAATGTATATAATTTCAGAAAAAAAACTTAGTTTGTCAAAATATAGTCATATTCCCATATCTAATAAGTTTACTAAGGTTTTGAAAAACTTCTTCAGTAAGTTGAGGAATAGCAAAGAGATTCTTTTGACTGCTTTTATGTACTGCCCTATAGAAATGTATTTAACCATTTATATGAAAAATTACCCATTATATTTATTGAAAGAATTCTTGGCCTTTAATATTAATAATGCTTTCATTATTTATTGTTGTACACAGTTGTACATATTTCCTGGAGAAGTGCAAGGAACTGAAATTAAATAGTTTTAGCAGCTCTTGAACTATGGAGCTGTATTCCTAGAATCCTACAAACTCTAAGCCCTAGACAAGCCAGAAAACAGAGTGTCTGTACAAGAACAGGGTGAAACAAGCTGTATACCCTCATTTCTCTGTTCATTGATCTAAATTCTAATCCATGGACAGCAATATTCAAGGTTTGGTGGTAATATGAAATCTGAGAATGCATCATTTTTGTAGATTTAATATTAATGTGTAATAAAATAAATTTGTGAATTTCATTCATTGTTCACCTAACTCTAAGTTAATTATATCCAGCACTGACATGAAACAGACATGTTTCTAATGTTAGGAATACCTCCAGCTTTCTTATCGCTAAGCTCTTTTAATGTTTTTATATTTGCAACTAAAGTGAAAGACCTTCTTTTGATTAATCTATATAATTTGAGCTGGAAAATGTATTGATTTTAGTTATATTTCTGAAATAATGATAGTAAGTCTGGCTACCTGCCACATTTGTAAAGCCCTGTGGGCTCAGTAACTTCTGGTTGCAAGCAACCACCATTTATTAATTGTGGTGATGATGGGATGATTTAAATATGATCAGAACTCCCAAGATGTCAGATATATGGATATTTAATGATCTACCCAGCCTAGTTTTTTTGAAACTATTATTTTGTAAGTTAAAATTTCTGATCTGTTACATAAAAGAGTAAAACTTTAATTCAAATTGAAATGGCATTTGAATTCGGAGTATAATTTTTCAGATGTAACTAAATACTTGTAATGTATATTGCCTTGGAACTGAATTCATTCTTTCAACTTTTTACAAATATTTTTGGAGTATTTACTCTATGCCAGAAAATAGATAAGTATTGAGAACAGAATGTTGAACAACAACAACAAATTAGGCTACCCTGCCTTCAGGAAGCACAGTCTAGTTATAGAGATGATAGTAATTAAATAATGAGTCAAATAAGTTCACAATGAAAATCGTGGTAAAGTTAAGGAGTAAAGAAGACACATAGGTGCAGGTGAGATTGGGCAGTAGGAACAAGTGTCATGGAATCCACATTCTAAGAGTTCACCTGGTTTTTATGTTCTGTATTCCTCAAAAATAATAAATGTAGTGTCTTTTTTTGCACCAAGATTGATAAGCTATGACTGTGATACTTTTTAGGGAATTTGAGTTAAGCTTCAGAGATTTATTGTATTTCCTTAAGTCTTGGTTTTAAGAATCTGCTCTCATAGCCAGAGGACATCCAGATAAAATCTGCTCCACTTTCTGAGATCCATGTATTTATTCTTTATTCCCAGAGTCATATGTTTGATATCCACTTAGAAGGGGTCTTTTCCTTGAGAATGGGGAGGGAAACATTCCAATTCTAGCAGAAATGTAAGCCATTAATTTTTAATAGCCAAGTGAAAGGATTTCTACTTTTTTCAATTTTGCATTATGATAGCAACTCAACTAATGGATATATAATTTTCTCTCCCTTCTGCTTGTCATGCACTGCCAACATGGACTTCTACAAAGGCTCAGGTTGGTGTTGCAATCTGTTTTGATCTTTACTGTTTTCATTTAGTGAAAAAAAGCTTTGATGTTTTTCTTCACAAATTGGCTTTTTTTCTCTTTGTAAATCCTGATCAAAACATTGTTCACACATGGAAGAAAAAAAATAGTCACAGAGGACAGCCAGTTTCTTACATGTTGCTATAGAATGAATTCTTTAACATTAGCAAAATTACTATTTCAGAAACCCAGAAAATTGTTTATATCTGTTTAAATTTGTATCTGTTAAATATCTGTCATGCCTGACTTATTTTATGACATGAAAAAAAAACAATACTCTGAGATTTCAGAATATCCCAGGCTCTGAAAATGTTTTGATATTAAATCTGCTCTCTACTTTCAGAGTGTATCAGTGGATTGTGCATGATCTTTATAGGTCCAAACTTAGTAGTGAGAATTCTATACACAGCTTCCTATTAAGATACTTATTCTAGAGTCACCAAATTCTTATCAAATAGCACTCAGAATATCCAGTTTTCTCAATCTCTTCTTATTTTTCAAAGGCATTAATCTTTCTGCAAGATTACATCAATGTCTCATATAAATCTCAGTTCTTTAGTTTTATGGCTTTAATATATTCACACGCTATTTCTGACCAGCCCAATTTGTGTTTGAAATATTTGTTGGCCATATAATGAATAAAAGCATCAGTAATGTTTTTTTAGAGGCTCCCTGAATAGCAGGCTAAAATGATATTGATGGTGCCTTAGGGACCAGAAACTAAGCCGCTGAAGTGAGTTTGTCAGTCACAGGACCATCCAGACTTTATTATGTGCAGTGTTTTACAAGGACTAAAAAGAAAGAAAAAATAAAGCCCAGGTAGTTTGGATCCCATGAATTGGGAGGGAGAGACCATATTATATACAACTCCTGACCTCCCTAGACTTCTTTTGAATGGGGGTTAGGTAGGAGAGTTTCAAATCCAAAGAATTATGTGGTGTCATACCTCTGCTCAAGTTGGCTTTTTCTGGTCATATGATATGTAAGATCGTGACATGATCTTCTCAGGGTTGTCTCTCATTTCATGCTCTGGGCAGATTTAAATAGCTTATATAGAGAGGACACATTTGCTAAAAGTAAATGTTCATTTCATATTCCCATATTTAACTCTCAAGATTATAATAATAACTGTCAAGATCAATTTTTAGAGTACTAAAAAACCCTTTTATTGCAGTAAGAACAATGACTTTCTACTGAGAAGGGTACATACCACACAGCATGATACCTGCAACTTGGTGGACTTAATTTTAACACAGAGTCATATTCTTATATTACACTGAAGATGGAGGGTGTTTTTTTCCTAGTTCATGGCATCCTTCTTTCGGAATAATCAACCCTTTATCTTATTTCTTAGTATATTTTATTTTTATTTAATTTCACAACAAAAATATCCCATTTAAGATTTTTCTCTACAACTTGCTCATACAATGTAAAACACAAAAACTAAAAAATTAACAGTTTAATATAGGTTACGATGTCATGTAGAATGGACTATAAGATGAAGAGAAAGGCTAAGCAAATATAAATTTTCAGGCAATAAAATTTCTCTTACAGCCTCTCAGTTCTTGCCCTAGTGGTGCAAAAGCAGCCACAGACAATCCATATAATGAATGGGTATGTCTGAGACTTAATAAAACTTGATTTTAAAAAATGGGCAATGTCAGTAAAAATATTTATAGAAAAAGGACATCCCCAAATCCTCTCTGCATAAAAGCAGCAAAAACACTGGTAAAAAAAAAAAAAGTCCAAATCAACTTTCTAATAACTCTGTATGTTAATCAAAGACTGCAGCAATTTGGGGAGCATGTATTTAAGCAAAATGGCTGAATCTTAGAACAGCAAGGTTTACTGCATTTTAACTTGTCCTATTTCTATGACCCCAATCCCAGCTCTGCAATAGTCTTGAAAGACACTGCCCAAAGTCCTAGTAAAAAATATTCATTCTGGTAGCTATTACAGAGTGCTGAACAATGTTGAAGCTTCTTCAAAGTCCTATTTTTAAAAAAGAATTGTCATTATTTGCCTATCTGATGGCTCCCCAGAAGACCCGACTTATAAGTCTATCTTGTTTGACCAGAATCAGAATTGGCCCAGTAGGAACTGATTATTAGTTCCAAATAGAGATAATTGTTTTTAACTTGTGGCTATTTGAGATATAAGCTAACAGTTGAAACAAACAACAGGATGACAAACAGCTTAAAAGGAAAAGCTAAGCAGGGGTAAAATGTCCATAGTAGTTTTGAAAAACTCGGACATATTCTTGGGAATGGAGAGGACATTCACATACAGAGCACTGTGCACATACTTAGGAGAGCACTTAAAAGACCCTCTCACCTCAGACCCGAGGCTCTGCAAGTAGAAAGTGAAGACAAAGGCAGAGCTGTACATTGCCTGGCTAAATGCTGAATGTGAGCCACAGAAAACACATACAACCTCTTGTAAAGACTAGGAGACTCACTGGTGCTAAGCATTGAAGAGAATCTCTGTCAGATCATTAAAGACATTGTTAGAAAAGGCAAAAAACATAGGCTTCACAGAATTGGTTTAAAAAGTCACCAAACAAAGCAACAACAGCAATAATAACAAATAACAATGACTACATACACTAAAGGAGGGAAAGAAGCTGATTTCCAGAGCTGCCATGTTATATTATTTTAGGTGTTCAATTTTCTACAAAAAAAATAAAATATATGCAAAGAAAAAAGAAAATATGGTTCATATACAGGAAGCAATCAAAAGAAATTTTTTGAGGAAGTTGAGATGTTACACTTACTAAGCAAAGATGTTGAGCAAGCTATTTTAAATAAGTTCAAAGAACTAAAGGAAAATAGAAGAATGATGTCAAACAAAATAGAGAATATCAATAAAAAGGTAGAAATTATAATGAATCAAATAGGTATTTTAGAGTTAAAAAAAGTATAAAAACTTCACTAGAGGTTCTAATCAGTTGGTTAGGGCAGGCAAAAGAAAAAAGAATCAGATTATCCAGTCTGAGGAACAGAAAGATAAAAAATGAAAAGAATGAAGACAAATAAACAGAGGTTCAGAAATTTGGGAATCCCAGAAAAAGAGAAAGCATTAAAAGAGGCAGAAATAATTTTGAAAAAATAAGAATCAAAACTTCCTAAATTCTGTTAATAAAGACACATTACACATTCAAGAGCACAACAATTTCCATATAGCATAAATTCAAAAAGATCTATACTTAGACACACTATAATAAAAACTCTAAAAGTCGGACACAAAAAGAAAATCTTGAAAACAGCAAAACAGAAGGAATTTATATAATAATTTACAAATGATCAACATCAGTATTAACAGCCAAGTGCTCATCAGTTACCTTTGAGGACAGAAGGCTGTGGTGAGACATATTCAAAGTGCTGAAAAAGAGACCCTGATGGTGGCTTAGTGGGTTAGGTGTCATCCCATAAACTGAAAGGTTGCTGGTTCAATTCCCAGTTAGGACATATGCCTGCATTGCAGGCCAGGTCACCTGTTGGGGACATGCGAGATGCAACTGTTTGATGTTTCTCTCTTTTCTCCCTCCTTTCCACTTTCTTTCTAAAAATAAATACAATCCTTAAAAAAAACCTAAAGTGCTGAAAAAAAGGACTGAACTAAGAATTCTATATTCAGAGAAAAGCATACTTCAAAAAGCAAGGAGAAATTAAGAAACTCACAAATAAACTAAACTGAGGACTTCCACTCAAGATGGAGTTGTAGGTAAACACGCCTCACAACCTCACACAACCACATCAAAATTACAACTAAACTGTAGAACAACCATCATTCAGAACCATCAGAAATTGAGTTGAATGGAAGTCCAACAACTATGGAATTAAGGAAATCCCTTCCATCCAGATTGGTAGAAAGGGGCAGAGTAAATGAATGGGCCAGTTCCACACCCATGTGTGGTGGAGGGATATCTCAGGAGCAAGGAGTCTCAGCCACATACCGGGCCCCCCAGCCCAGTGTACCGTGTCAGGAAGATAAGCCCTCATAACTTCCGGCTGCAAAAACCAGCAGGGATTTGAGTTGGTGGAAGAAACTTCTGGATTCTCAAGCAGTTCCTCTTAAAGAACCCCACCCGGACTTACTCAGACTCACTCCTGCAACCTCCAGCACTGGAGTAGCAGCTTGAAAGGCACCAGGAGCATACAAGTTAGATCTGAAGTGTTTGACATCAAGGTGAGGGCTGGTAGACAGCTTTGTCCCAGACAAAAAGGCAGGAAGTGGCCATTGTTCCTTTTCTGAACCCTCCCCCAACAAAGCCATGCTGGCAGGTAGTTGCCATATCTGAGACTCCATCAATTGGGCTGACACTGTTTGCACTGTACAGGAGATCCCCTGAGGTTCTGCTCTACCCAACTTATGGACCCAACCAAGCTGTTAATAGTGACTTGTTCATATGAATAGCTGGTCTTGGGTCATACTTCACAACTTTCTAAATTTTCTCAAACAAGCAACAACTGGCCTCAGTAAGCCCCCAGCCCTCATACCTCTTTCTAAGTGACCCCAGGCCTGGCAATAGCAGCAGACAGCCTAGATTCAAAGTTTGGCTTTGCCTGGGAACTTCCAAGCCCAGCACAAGTAGCAGTCATCTGCAGATTGCTTTGTAGCTCATGCAGGGTGGCCCCGGGCAGAACACAGGTGGGGGCTGACTTTGGTCTGTGCCACTCAGGGAACCCCAGAGCCTATGCATACAGCAGATATTTACAGGCTACCCTGGAGCACATCTGATCCTCCAAGGAGGGTGGAGGTTGGTGGTTAGTAGTCACAGCCTCCAGGCAGCTGACTGGCCTGAGGAAATCCCTCCCATTGACTTGTCAACAGCAATCAAAGCTCAACCTCAGGAGGAGGGTGTGTTCAGCTCATACATAGGGCACACCTCAATTACCCAACTTGGGTGGTAGGGGAGGCTGTGCCACTGTACCCTACAGGACACCTACTATATTAGGCCACATTACCAAGACATGGAGTCAAAGCAGCTCTACTGGATAAAAGAAACAAACACAGGGAGGCTACCAAAATGAGGAGACAAAGAAACATGGCATGACCCAAAGAAAGGAACAAAACAAAACTCTAGAAAAAGAATTAAACAAAATGGAGATGAGCAATCTATCAAAGAAAGAGTTGAAAACATTAGTCATGAGGATGGTCATGGAACTTAGTGAGGACCTAAACAGCATCAAAAAAGATCCAGTCAGAAATGAAGGATATACTAATTGAAATAAAGAACACTTTATAGGGAAACAACAGTAGAGTGGATGCAGATGAGAATCAAATCAATGAACTGGAAGATAAAGAAACAAAAAACAACCATGCAGAACAAAAGAAGAAAAAATGAATCCAGAAAAACAAGGATAGTGTAAGGAGCCTCTGGGACTTCAAGTGTTCCAACATTCACATCATAGTGGTTCCAGAGGGAAAAGAGAAAGACCAAGAAGTTGGAAATCTGTTTGAAAAAATAATGAAAGAAAACTAATTTGGTGAAGGAAATAGACATGCAAGTCCAGGAAGCATAGAGAGTTCCAAAGAAGATGGATGCAAAAAGGCCCGCTCCAAGACACATCATAATTAAAATGCCAAAGGTTAAAGATAGAGAATCATAAAAGCAGCAAGATAAAAGCAGTTACCTACAGAGGAGTTCCCATGAGACTGTAAGCTGATTTCTCAAAAGAAACTTTGCAGGCTGGAAGACAGCAAGAATATTCAAACTCATGTAAGGCATGCACCTACAGCCAAGACTCTCTATCCAGCAAAGCTACCATTTAGAATTGAAGGGCACATAAAGATCTTCCCAGACAAGAAAGAACTAAAGGAGTTCATCATCACCAAACCATTGTTATATGAAATGTTAAAATGTCTTATTAAAGGAAAAGAAGATCAAAACTATGAATGATAAAATGGCAATAAGTACATATTTATCAACAATTGAATTTAAAAAACTAAGCAAACAAGAAGAACAGAAATAGGATCATGAATACAAAGAGCATTTAAGGGTGGCCAGATGGGAGGGGAGTATGGGGAAATGGGTGAACGGGTGAGGGGATTAAGAAGTATAAATTGGTAGTCAAAGAATAGCCATGAGAGTGTAAAGTACATTCTAGGAAATGGAGCAGCCATAAAACTTACTCATGTGACCCACGGACATGAACAATGGTATGGGGATTGCCTGAGGGAATGGAGGTGCTGGTTGGAGGGTGGCAAAGGGGTAAAACTGGGACAACTGTAATTGCATAATGAATAAAATATAATTAAAAACAATTAAACCAAAACAAAGAAATCATTGCTGGCCCTACACAAAATACTAAAGGAAGTCTTTCACACTTAAATGGAAAGACATGAGACTATAATTCAAATATAGATGAAGACATAAAGAGTACCACTAAAGGTAAAGGTAACGAAATAAGTATAGAACACTCTACTCAAGAGGATCAGAACATGCATTCTTCTCAATCACTCATGGAACATTTTCCAAGATAGGCCATATATTAGGACATACGATAGTCTCTCTCTCTCTCTTTCTCTCTCTATATATTCATATGAAAACTTATATACAAATGTTCATAGCAGCATTATTCATAAGAGCCAAAAGATGAAAACAACCTAAATGCCCAGCAGCTTGAAGAATGGATAAATAAATATGATATTAAACAATTGAATGTTACTCAACCATAAATAATAATCAAGTACTTATTTATGCTACAGCATGGGCAAGCTTTGAAAATATTATGCTAAATAAAGTAACATGAGACACAAAGGCCAGGTATTGTATGATTCAGTTTATATTAAGTGTCTAGAAAAGGAAAATCTATAGAGGAAGAGTGTGTTTTAGTGTTTGATTGCTGGGGGCCAGGGGAAGGAGAGAATGGGTGATGACTGATAAAGGACATTTTTTGGGGGGTGATGAATATACCATAAATTAGAAATAGTTGTGATGGTTGCACAACTTAGCAACCATATTAAAAAATGCTAAATTGTACACTTTCAAGAATGAACTTAATGATATGTAAATTATATCCCAGTTTTAAACAAGAAAGAAATAGGCAGCAGGCCAAATTTGGTCCATGGCTCATAGTTTGTCAACACCTCCACAAGAGGAAAGGATTTGTTTCACCTTTATTTATCTAGCATCTAAGGAGATTATGAGTCTTACATAGCAGAGCTTAGTAGATGTCTGATGAATTAATGCATGTATAAATGAGCAAGTGCAAGAAATATTGCTGCTGCTGTTGAAAGCTCCGGCTGTCAAAATATCTCTGTTATCAGATTACACTTCTCTTTAATACTGTACAATTTTATGATATTCATACTCTTTTCTTTTTATTCCTTACCAATATCTTACACTCTACCTTGTATGTAGCAAATGGTTCCTAGATTAATAATGGTTTTTAATTAAGTCTTGCAGCATAGGGCACTTCATATGCCTAAGCTATAAAATTAGAAACGTTTTCATTTTAGGAGGAATCATTTCATGCTCAAGGGAAATGTCAAAAATTGATGTGACTACAGAATTTGTAAATACTCCTTTGTATCTTTATCAGAAATGATAGGGCAATTTTTGGAATGACTAGGGTTGTTCTGCTGGCTTAGTTGATGCTGATTGTGCATCTCTTTTTCTCAATAATGCAATAGGTGCTGTGGAAGATGAGAAAGCATGTAAAACATTCAAGGCATTTGTCTGTCTCTTTCAATCTGTCATGTCTCCCAGGTTTGGGTGCAATGTTAGCAAGTATTCAAAGTTTATTATGTTAATTTACATGGGACTACAGGTATAATTTTGATGAAAATGATGCCATTGAAATAGATGATCATATATATTTTACTTCCAGCTCCAAAACCTCTTCAAACTCCATGCTTTAGTGCTAATCTTACTCAAAACAAATATTACTTATTATAGTAATAATATTACTATTATTACTAATATTACTATTTAGAACTCTTTCAAAGTTCTAAAGCCCACATACCATGCTATACTTATTTTGAAAATAAGTATTAATATCAAGTTATAAAGAGAAAAGCAAGACCCTAAGAGTCCCTTAACTGAGCTGCCAGGAAACTAATGACACAACCTGAACCAACTCCTTTCTCACAGCTTCCTTCATACTTCTCTGCCCACTACAGCACAGGTGATCTCTCACACAGTGCAAAGGATTACTTCACCTGTCATTTAAATGAAGCCATTCCTATAGAGGACCACCTTATCAATTTAGTGGGTCTGACCAAGGAATCCAATAATGGGGGGCAGAAATTCAATACAAGTAGAGTACCTGATGGCGCCATCTCATAAATTGCTCTATAGATACCACTTCGTCAGCCCAAGCAGTGCTTATCCTGTTAAGGAGGAATCTTTTAACAGACCCCCAACCCTCACCAAGTAAGATATAAGCTCAGATCTAGAACCATAAGCCCTGTACTTCCTAGAGTTCAGTTAAGTTCAACATGCATTCATTCATGTGCAGGAACCCAGTGCATGCCAGAGGTTGTGTACAACATAAGAGATGTGCAACATGAGAGGTATGATTCCTACCTTCTGAGAGATTCAATTGTCCAGGTGAGCCTGGCTCCTTTGTGGCCAGCAGGGTCTACCTTTACTCAATATGGTGAGTGCTTATCACCCTGAATACTACCTGTCTTCAAGAGAACAAAAAGGGAGTCATTCAGAAGCTTGTATTTTTCTTAATTAATTCAAGATGTCCTTAATTGTGATGGGGAAATGGGGTACTACTGCCATCTATATTCAGATAAATCAAAAATGAATTCAGCAATGAGAGAATTTTGAATTTGCATAAATCTAAGAAATGTCATGAAGACTCTGTGAATTTATTTGTATATCCACTTTCACATACTGGGGCCAGAGTATAGTTACAAGCAATTGGATTTGAATTATTGATACCTAATACTAAAATCCCAGTAAAATTAATTACAGAGAAGTCAAAACTTTTAGCTTCCAGTGATACCAGGATTATGGTTTGGACTAGGTCTGCTTTTCAGGAAGCATGTGCAGAAAATATTCCTGCAGTCATTCATTTATTATTTAAGCCCATATACATCTATTGAGTGCAGAGTGTAAACCAGGGACATGGTGTATAAAGTATTTGTGTTTTTATTATTGTGTTTTTTTGTTTGTTTGTTTTGGCACAGAGAAAGGCTGTTTGCAGAAAATATGATTGCTGGAATTCTTAGTCTTAAATAATAAATATTTCAGAAATGCAGTTGGCTGCACATGCACACATATATCTATGTTTTAACTTTTTTATCGAGGCCAAGTTTGTAAAAACATGTCAACTTTGTGTAAATGAGTTAATCAATCATTCTGTAACACACTTTAATGTCTTCATTTTCAAGTTTTTTAAATAACCCATGTTGCAAGTTCCCAGGGATCATTTTATTATTTATGTTGTATATAGTAATATTTGTCTGTGTTAGACATGACTTCTACCTTACCATCAGAACTGTCTTTCCTTTGGTCAAACTATGGTTTTCTAAAATGGAGGCCAGGTATAGATCTGCCTTAAACCATCATTTTCCTTCCATAATCATCTTCTGTTTTCATTTTGTAAGCAACCAAAAGGTCTGTATCAGCCCTTGTCTCTCTTCACTGTCTGCCCCAGAGGAACAGTGGTTCCAACAAAATACTCTTTATTGCATAATGCAACAGCTTTCAATTAGCCCCTAATAAGTGTCTCCAACTGATTAAATTATGGTGGGAGTCAGTGCCAAGATCCCAATTTACCACCATGTATGTGAATGGCAGGGATTCCATTATTCAATTAGCCATTTTAAAAAGATTTTTATTTACTTATTTTTAGAGAGAGGGGAATGGAGGGACAAAGAGAAGAAGAGTAACATCAATTGGTTGTCTCCCTCACATCCCAACTGGGGATCTGTCCAGGTAGTTGAACTGTGACCCTTTGGTTTACAGGATGACACCCAACCCACTGAACACCACCGCTCAGGGCATTTATCCAATCAATCTTGTCTTTCATTTCTGCAAAGGTTAGGGTGCACCATCCTTGGTTATGAAACATCTCTTGTGACTCTGTGATTCATTTTAGCTTAGCCCCAGTACATCAAGTTTGTCATGGGAAAATTCTCACTAGAGTTTGTATTTTGAAAAGCCATTTTTCACTGTGCCTAGCTTTGTGTTCTCACACAGGGAAACAAACTCTTTAGAATACACTGTGGCCTAAGAGTTGCTTTCTCAAACATTTAGAAGATAGTAAATACTCTACAGAAGAAGAAAAAGACCACTGTGTATGCATAACACATAACATCTTTGTACAAATAGTCTCTTTAGGGATATTTTATAGTAGTAAATTTATTTTTTCTCTTTTGCTCCAAATTATAAAGAATTAATAGTTATGTCTTTTTTTCTTGGATGGAAAGATAACAGTGATCTTCTCCTGTCCTCCTGCTTTCTATGATAAGATCAATTAGAAATTAACCAAATTATAAATGAAGTTTGCAGACTCCAGTTCTTATGTTTTTCCTTTTTTTGTATGTGTGTTGGCCTCACTAGACAAAATAATGGCAATTTTTGATGGCTCCTTCTGTTCTCTTTAATACTGTGGAATAAGTGATACATGAAAGCTCTAATGCACTTCAGAGTAGGAAACATTCATCTGTGGCAATGATTAAGAGACTGTGGCATACCTGACTGGTATGGCTCAATTGCTTGGGCATCAACCTGCAAAGCAAAAGGTCACTAGTTTGATTCCTGGTCAGGGCACATGCCTGGGTTGCAAGTTCTATACCTCGTCTAGGTGCGTATGAGAAACAACCAATCAAATTTTCTCTCTCACATTGATGTCTCTCTCCCTTTCTTTGTCCCTCCCTTCCCTTTCTCTAACAATAAACAAATCAAATCTTTAAAAAAAAGAGAGAGAGACTGTGGCATGGTGGACCCAGAGCTCTCCTGGCATAATAAGAAATGCAGAAAAGGAATTTCTTACCAATTACAGGGCTCTCCTCTTGGATGTAGTCCTGGAAGCCAGTTTTGTGCTTGCCTACTGAGAATATTGCTAATCTCTGGGTAAATCTTCCAAAGTCCTGACTGCTTTTCAGGTCACACTCAGCATCCAATTTTCCCCAATTAAGCCAACATCAGATGGAAGAAGATGGTAAATATGTTACAAAGAAGTTTTCTTGGCAAACTTGAGGGTTTCTGCTGATCTGCTCATTAGCAAAACTCCCTGGAATCAGTGCACTTGGGAGGCTGATGTCTTGTCTTTTTTCTTCATAATTCTGTTGGTAAAGAGAGGAAGTTTTAATGTGTGCCCAGGTTCTAGAATATACTAATCTTAAATGTTTCCAAAAAGTGGCAGTGATGTTTGGGAAGAGGTAGAGCTATATAAGACCTCTCCCAGCAAAGGCCAATAGGAAAGGATGGGTTTCCCCCAAAGCTTCCACTTCTGTTGACACTTACCTAATGACTTGCAAGCCTCAGGCTTAAACCCCTTCTCCTTCATTTCTTAATAAAGCCCAAACAATTCCATAAACGTTTCAGACATCTGTTTCTGAGAACCAGGATCCGTTCAAGTCTGCTTTACCACCGCCTTATGCCTATAACTTATAAAATGTTTGTTACCTGCCAGGAAGCAGAGTAGTCTTCATTTCACACTCTTTTTATTGCAACAGGGAAAGTTTTTCTTTCTTACCCGATTCCTGGTGGTCATTTTCTGATATCCAGTCTCTGTCTATCACTCTATTATTTTCACCAGGCTCCTATGCACCTTCTTTCAGACAGTCAG
This sequence comes from Phyllostomus hastatus, assembly GCF_019186645.2. NCBI lineage: Eukaryota > Metazoa > Chordata > Mammalia > Chiroptera > Phyllostomidae > Phyllostomus > Phyllostomus hastatus. Next base: position 13,764,257 of record NW_025334038.1, read on the forward strand.
GGCAAAAGTCCTCTCCACCACTGCATCAACTGGGGTACAGTCCAGTTCCCCCTGAGACACGGACCTCTTTTAGTTTTTAAAGAAATTAATTGTAGTCAAGGCACTTAACAGGCTTTAGTGTATAATATACAGTATTCTTATCCATAGGTACAGTGTTGTCTAGTAGACCTCAGAAGTTATTCATTTTGCATAACTGAAGCTTTGTACTCATTGCTTAGCATCTTGTTATTTTTTTCTCCCCCTGTTACTGACAACTGCCATTCTATTCTTTGTTTCAATAAGTTTGACTATTTGAGATACCTCATGGAAGTGGACTCCTGCAGTATTTGTACTTCTGTGAGTAGCTTTTTTCACTTAGCATAATGTCCTCAAGGCTTATCTATAACCTCTTTTCTAAAGAACTATGGGCTCCGTTCTGCTAGAGTTTTCTGGAAGTATCAAGCATAGCTGGCATAGTGTTGCCTTTTTTTTTACTTCAGCTTGACTGGTAACTGCATTCTGTTATGTGAAAATCCAAAGAGCCACCATGACAGCAGTCCATGGCATGCTGTGAGATGCTGCGAGCAATCTCCAAAACTCCATCTGATGTCTTGCCAGTACACAGCCAAGTAGTGGGCAGCATCTCCCAGGGTATTAAAGAAGGCAGTGCAGATTTTGGAGTGATTTTCCTCCTCTCATTCTATTTTGTTATGATTGCTTACACAGTTCTGTGGAGCAGAGTGGGCTGTGCAGTTCAACTTGCCCCAAGTTGCCTATGCCAGTATGTTCACTCAGTTCTGTGATTCATACCAGGAACAGAGAGAGAGTCTGATAAGACTTTTGCCATGCACTTAAAGGATCTGCACAACATTGATTTTTTTTCTGAGAGTCCCTTACTGTGTAGTGAACTTTAAGACCATGGTTTAGTTTCCTAATTGCTTAAATAGCACACAATAAGAAATGTAAATCTGCTATAGGGAGTAATATAATACTATGCTTTAGCTAGGGCATTTTTACTTATTTGCCTTTATAAATAATCTAAAATGCCTCAGCACAGATAACAGAGCTTTAACCATGCCCTTTTAGATGAAGGCTTTGGGGCTCTTCTCTAGTAAATACCTTCTATAGTGTGTGGGCTGTATGTGACATCCTTCAAGAAGGCAGGAAACATGGGGGAGGGAGAGGAAGTACATGCATTGCTTGTGGTCTTACTGAGTTTCTGTACCCACCCCCTCTCCTACCATGGGGGGGAATAGGACCATGTGGGTGACAGAGATGACTTACCTGTGCATGGATGTTGGTCTTGATTTTGAAGACTCTGTGCTTAAAAGATCATCAGTGACATTTAGGTCAGAGGGAGGGGGGTTAGTGGTGTAGATCATTAGAAAGTGAAAGGTAATGGATATGGAGCTTAGAACTCAGCAAAAAAATATTATTCAATATTCAGTATTAGAAAAATAGCTACTCTGTACAATATAATTTCTATCAAAACATAAACAAAACATTACTGTTTTGTCCAAAACATAAACAGAAGTGGGCTAAAAAACAGTCTGTTTCTTCTCTTCTTCACATGTAAAACCAGTGGTTCCCTGAGTTTTTGGTATGATGGCTTTATGTTCTTAGCCTATGTTGACAAATGTTCTAATGAGTGCTTTCAAATTCAGCAGTGCTTTTAAATGACATTAAAACTTCATTAGTCACAACATTGCCTAAATTCAGTTTACAAGTGGTGATACCAAAATGTCTGAGATTATATTACTCATTAAGACCACAGACAAGGCTTGGCATGGGACTGCATTCAAGGCTGCTTCACTGATGCTCTGGTTCTCGGGGCTTGCACATTTAGCTTGGAAACTGCAGTTTTTAGGAGATGGGGCATCCCTACCACCCTTATTATTTCAATAATAATAATAGTTAAGATTTTACTTGTCGATAAATTTTACAGATAAAACTGACTCATTATTATTAGGTTTACTTTTAATTTTTAATGTCAAAATTGAGAAGAAAACACATAATACATATTTGATTTGGTGATAGATGGAAGGGTGGAGTTTATGAGATGGGGATGGCACTTTGAGATTGTTTGGAGTTGGCAGTATATATAAGAGAGCATGCAAGCAGGCTGCCTTAGAAGAACAGGATCAAAAGACATGGTAGCAAAGGACAACACTCAAAGTCTAGATATGTAGGGTGACGAGGTTAGAATCCTGACAGATAACCACACCCTGGAAGTTGAGATGGACCTGCTTCTGTTCTGATGGAGATTTTCTCTGTGCTATTTTGGGGCACTAGCAAGTGGCAGATATAATAGGCCTAAGGGGTTTTTTATCTGGAGAATAAGATCAATCATGTAAAAATATTTATTGATGAATAAAATATATTAAAATATTGGTAACAGTTTAAAAATAAATCAATAAAACCAATGGTGAATTTCACAAAGCAGCCATGATGATCAGCTCTGAGCATTATGAGCAACCCTTTGCAGTTGCTGTGCTAAAGAAGCTAGTGGGCAAAAATGCCCAGGAAAGGAGGGCAGCCAGAAGGCTTCCAGCTTGAGCATCTGGGCTAAAACTGAATTATCCACACCCTTGAGTATGAATCACTAGACTCCAACATCTCCAGAAAAACCACCACCTCAAATGTTGTACTCTTGAGCCAACCCATAGCACACAATGATGGGCATAATTGTCAATGTAAAAACACGTGTGGATATTTTTTAACCCACCACCTTCACACAAAGGATTGCAGCCATCTAAAATGCATAGTCCCACTCTTTCTTTAAACATGGAATTTAGTTTCCAAATACACTGTTAAGGTTTTTGAAATTGTGAAAGGAGACTCTATACCCAAAGACAAGGAATGCAATGCTTATGCAATATTTCTGCTATACAAAGTTATAGGCATCATCCACCACATAGACATCTTTAAAAATTCTTCTTGGTTTTCCTTTCCCAGGAACTTATAAATATTAACATTATTGCTGAACAGCTGTTGACTCTCAGAGCATGACGATTTGCCTGAAAAAGCTACTCAGGCAGCATGTGCACAGTTAGTATCACAGGATTAGAATTCTCAATCTCATTTTGAGTACTAACCATGAATGACTAACTTAGCTTCTTCAAACATTAGTTAGTTCTACCTGTAAATAGAGATCATACTGATTTTGTGTAACTGAAATGATTGTGATAATTGAGACCTAAGACATAGAATTTGTTGTCTAAGCTGTAACCTTTCACACAACATTATTGAGGTGATTAGAGACTGTTGATGGGCACATTGCAGAGCACATGGGTTCAATTGCATATGTTACACTGTAAAAAAAACAGATTTAAATGTATAATTAATAGAAGCAAAAGTTTAATGCGTAATTGTGTAAAAGTGATACTTTCCAGTCAATCAGACAGGTCCTAGTGGAGGAGAATGAAACTTAGTTGCTGGTTGAATAAGAAAAGAGGTAAATTCAGTAAGTTGAGAGAAACTGTAGCCTAGAAGATCTTTCAGGATGGAAGGCATGAGACCTGGTGAGAAAAGAGAAAGCATTGGATAACAATGAGGACCCCAGACCCGATCAGAAGCAAGTTTGTATGTCTTATGTTAAGAACTGATAACATTTGAAGGAGTGGGGAATCCTTAATGTTTCATTGATCTCACCACTGCCAGAGACCAGTTCCTTTCACATTACAATGGAACAGCCTCTGGCTATGGTCCCAGGTGGGCCTTTGAACCAGTTTCAAGTTGGACAAAATAGCCACAGTGCCCAGCATGTAGGTATCAATCCTGAAGCTTTCTACCTTGGTCTTAATGGACAGCCTCATTGGAGCAAAGGGTTATTGCTATAGAAAATTTGAGACCATGAATTTTCCTTTATTAAAATTTTTAAAGACTATATTTATTTATTTTTAGAGAGAAAGGAAGGGAGAGAGAAAGAGAAGGAAAGAAACATTGATCAACTGCCTCTTGCATTTGTTCTGAACCTCTATCCCAGATATGTGACCTGACTGGGAATCCAACCTGCAACCTTTAACTTTGAGGGACATCACCCAATCAACTGAACCATATTGATCAGGGCTATTTGACTTTGTTTTTATTGTGGTTGTTTTTGAATTGTTTGCTTTACTTGAATGCTTGAATTCTAAAATTCTGTTATGTAATAATGACACCCACTGATGCCCATTAGATTCTAATTTTTTTTTCAGGATATTCAGTCTGTAATTGGAGAATGGTATCAGAAAACAGTACTTAACTCAAGTAATCAATTACCACAAGCAGTGGCTTACTTAATAAATATTAAAAAGTTGAGCACCAGCTGGCGTAGCTCAGTGGATTAAGCGCGGGCTGCGAACCAAAGTGTCGCAGGTTCGATTCCCAGCCAGGGTACATGCCTGGGTTGCAGACCATGACCCCCAGCAACCATACACTGATGTTTCTCTCTCTCTCTCTATCTCCCTCCCTTCCCTCTCTAAAAATAAATAAACAAAATATTTTTAAAAAATTAAAAAAATATATTAAAAAGTTGACTCAGTGAATTTGTTTATGATATGACTCCAGAACTAGAAAAATTATAAAAACATGATTCCCCAATGAAGAAGTAATAAATAGTACTCATTACTAGGAGAATGTAATGTTACCTCTCTCAGAGGATTTAGACTTTTCAGCTGACATTTTTTTAGCTTGGATGGTCCTATTAAGCTCTGTTATTTTCTTCCTAATTTGTGCCATTAAAAATGATTTTCATTTAACTTTCCCATGGCTCATTCCTCTCCTTTAGATCATTTCCATATGATACCCTGATAAAGTCCAAGTTTTAACACACTTCTAATGTAAAACTATAATGAGCACCAACTAAATAGCAGTATGAAATAGGCAGAACTAAAAGGAGAAGAAATTGGGCACATACTCTTGGTAGTTAATTTTTATTCTTGAATACCTGCTGCCTTTTTCCTCTTCTGGGTGTTTTTGATCCTCTAGGTAAGATTCCTTGCCTGAAGGAAAAGGACTCTTAGGAGACAATTTTCACAACTGTTAAGGGACAGCCTTTCTTTCCCATAACAAACTCATCAAGCAGTGTCTTTGATGATGGAGTGATTGCAGTTCTTCACCAAAGCCCCATAATGGAAAGCAAAGGCTTTCATTTTTATTTCTTCCTATTGGCCTTTGAGCTTCGTACAACACCTCTTATGTGTTCCATTTAGTGGGCCTGTTTTCTCTGGCAAATTAACTAAGAGCCACTTAGCAACCTGGGCACGTTCAAAAATTAGTTTTAATTCAGCATATACTTACTGAGCACTATTCTCCTCTCCATGTCTTTGTTTTTTTTATCATTTCTTTTTTTAATATATTTTATTGATTATACTATTACTGTTGCCCCATCCATCCTGCACACCCTCTCCCACCCATGTTCCCCCACTTTAGTTCATGTCCATGTGTCCATACATATACGTTTTTTGGCTTCTACATTTCCCATACTATTCTTACCCTCTACCTGTCTATTTTCTACCTACCATCCATGCTACTTATTCTCTGTACCTTTTTCCTCTCTCTCCTCCTCCCACTCCCCTGTTGCTAACCCTCCATATGATCTCCATTTCTGTGGTTCTGTTCCTGTTCTAGTTGTTTGCTTAGTTTGTTTTTGTTTTTGTTTTACGTGTGGTTGTTAATAATTGTGATTTTGCTGTCATTTTACTGTACATATTTTTTATCTTCTTTTTCTTAGATAGATCCCTTTAACATTTCATATAATGAGGGCTTGGTGATGATGAACTCCTTTAACTTGACCTTATCTGGGAAGCACTTTATCTACCCTTCCATTCTAAATGAAAGCTTTGCTGGATAGAGCAATTTTGGATGGAGGTCCTTGCCTTTCATGACTTGGAATACTTTTCCAGCCTCTTCTTGCCTGCAAGGTTGCTTTTGAGAAATCAGCTAATAGTCTTATGGACACTCCTTTGTAGGTAATTCTCTTCTTTTCTCTTGATGCTTTTAAGATTCTCTTCTTATCTTTAATCTTGGGTAATGTAATTATGATGTGCCTTGGTGTGTTCCTCCTTATCTAACTTCTTTGGGACTCTCTGAGCTTCCTGGACTTCCTGGAAGTCTATTTCCTTTGCCAGATTAGGGAAGTTCTCCTTTATTATTTGTTCAAATAACTTTTCCACTTGTTGCTCTTCCTCTTCTCCTTCTGGTAGCCTTATAATTCAGATGTTGGAATATTTAAAGATGTCCTGGAGGATCCTAAACCTCTCCTCATTTTTTTGAATTCTTGTTTCTTCATTCTTTTCTGATTGGACATTTCTTTCTTCCTTCTGGTCCATTCCATTGATTTGAGTTCTAATTTCCTTCCCATCACTATTGGTTCCCTATACATTTTCCTTTATTTCACTTAGTATAACCTTCATTTTTTCTTCTAATATGCCACCAAATTCAACCAACTCTGTGAGCATCCTGATCACCAGTGCTTTGAATTGTGCATCTGATAGGTTGGCTACCTCTTTGTCACTTAGTTGTATTTTTTCTAGAGCTTTGATCTGTTCTTTCCTTTGGGCGATTTTCTTTTTGTCTTGACATGCCTGTTATGTAGTGAGGGGTGGAGTCTTAAAGGTGGGGTAACCCAAATCGCTGGGTTGTGACACTGCGATGGGGAGAGGTGGGGAAGAGGTCCAAGAGGGAACAATGGCACTCGCTCCACTCTCTGCCAGATGTCAGTCACTTCTGTCACTTCCCACAAGCAAATCGGGTTCTTCTGGTGTTGATTCCCAGGTGGGTGAGTCTGTATACATTCTAGGACCCTGTGGGTCTCTCCATCAAACTCTCCTGTGAGGCTGAGAGTTTCTCCCGCTTTCACCTCAACCCCCACAGGTATTTTCAATCAGTGCTTTAAGGCTTTATTTCCCTGTGCTGAGACCCTGGGTTGTGCAGTCCATCCCGCTCCACAGTTTCTCCTGGTTTATCTGTGCTGGAATGTGGGACCACCCGGTCTGCCAGCCACCACCTTGCTGTGTCTTCTCCACCCCTGCTGCCCAATTCCTCCCCTCCTACCAGTCTGGATAAATATGTCTTCTTTAACTCCTTGGTTGTCGGACTTCCACATAGTTTAATTTTCTGTCAGTTCTGGTTGTATTTTGTTTTTAAATTGTTGTTGTCCTTCTTTTGGTTGTGTGAGGAGGTATCTAACTATGCATCCATCTTGGCCAGAAGTCCCTTTCCATGTCTTTTGAAATGCAGATATCACTGAAACTTCATCTCTACCTGCTCACAAGTTTGTTTGTTTGAAGTAGTCTCATAAATAAGCACTAATGGTCCAGTTCTGACTTCTGGTTAGATATGCTGACCAGAAGTGTATTTAGGTATTGAAAGTGCAACTTGTATTTCTCTGAGCATATTCTCTCAATATTACTTAAGGGAAAGGAGGAACATATGATATTAAGACAAAGGTAAACAAAGGGTTGAATTAGTTTGAGAGAATAGGAGACATATAGAGAAATAAAAGAAATGACTTTACCAAAGATGTTTGCTTCCCCAGCAACCCAAAGTGTGTCCATGACCACCACCACCACTGTCCCAGCCCTGTACATGTGCATCCTGATGTTATAATTTAGCTACACATTTAGCAGATGCACTTGGGGAGCAGGGATCAAGTAAATCCATGGAACTGGAGAATCTTCTTTAAGGGGTGCTATTTTCACACCATTATCAAGAAGGTGGGTGAGCGTTTTCCTACATAAACCTGCTCCCTCTCTTTCAGTAGCTTATCATTGAGGTTAGCTATTCTGCCACAGGTGGAGATCTCTGGAACATAAAAAGTAAAAACAAAACAGTAAATCAATATATCACCAAGTGTTCAAGTGTTTATACAAGAAGTACATACAACTAAACAATTTTTCATTTTCTGTTTGACCTTGAGGCTTTATATGGGAGGGGGGGCAGAAACATAAGCTCTGCTTAGTATTAACAGCTTTAGAAAAATGAGTCCATTTGAGGGAAGATATCCCATCCATTTGCTTACAGACTGATTCATCATGAGGTGTGGCAAAAATTACGTTTTAATCAATTTTTCTTCCATCCTCTGTTTATGCAAAGTAGTTTGACAGACTTTCTTGTATCTCATATGCAAACCTATAGCCTTTCTTTGAAGAGTTTATAGAACAAACCTATGAATTTAGTGAAAGCTTCATCTCCACAGCACAGATGAGTCAACTAAACCTTCAGCTGTTATGAGCTCAGTTTCCTGCTGTGTGTTTGGTTGGGGTCATGTCTTTTCATTTTTTACAAATTTTTTTTCTAACCTCTAGTATCCTATCAGCGTTTTTGAGCACGTTTCTCCTTTACAAGTTATTCTAATATAGACACTGCTTCTGACCCTTTCATTTCATTTCTGTCAGTATTTACAACATGAAATGTGATTCTTTTGTTACTTAATTCCCTACTTTCTCTACACCCATTTCACTTCCATTTCCCATCTCCTTTCATTTTGCACTCACATATTTTTCACTTTGTGGTTTCCCTTATCCTTTGCACTCTACATGAAAGCCAAATACAACCCCACAGTTAAAAAGAGTTTACAACATTATTTGTAATTCCAAAGATGCATTCTCGCAAATAATCTTTTCTCATTTGATTTCCATCTAGCATGCTGAAAGTGCCCCAATCTTATTTTCTGGTTATTCCATTACATAGTGCTTTCCCTTGCATTTAGTGTAAACCTAGAAGTAATGGTTCTATTTGGATAGCACTACCTAGTCATCATTTACAATTTTATGGAATTAGAAAAGCAAGGGGTGGAAAGGAACCAGACTTAAATTCTTATTTATGAAGAAAGACATTAATTAAGTATTTTGGTAATAGGGTGAACCACTCTTGATCAGCATACTAAACTAGAGCCATCTTTGTTGTCTAGAGTTACATAACACAGTGGAACAGTTTTGGTTTTTTCCCCCCTTACTGAGGGAGAATACTGTGCTCCATATTGAGGACTAATGCATTTTAAATTCAACCTCAGTGAGGCAGACAAATTCAATTGACTACCCATTGGAATACAATTTCAGGAAAAAAATCATCACAAACAAACACATAGGATGTAATCTAAGAATTCATTTATGGCACTCATTGATTGTATTTACCATAAAATTGTAAATATTCAGTCACTAATTGTGCATAGCCTCTAACAGTTAGACAGTATTTGTTGAGTGTGGTATGTCTGTATGTTTTAGCTGTGCTCAGAAAACATCCTACAAATAGCTAAATTCGTATAAAGCCACAATGCCCAGGAGGCTAAATGATTGCCTGTTAGTATTGATCATTGGGGACATAAAAAGAATTTTTTGTTGCAAAAACACCACTTTTCTTATGCATTCTAAAAAACTCTTATGTTCTAGAGTAAATTTTCCTTACATATATTTGTTACAAATGATGTCTTAAAGTACATCTGAGAATTCAGTATACCTCTAATTGAGAGCTGAATCATCTAATAATGCTGTGTGAGCTCTTTGAGGAAATGAAATAATCATGGAATTCCTTTTTTGTTGATAGGAAATGACTGTCCTTTGTTCCCTTCTGTGACGGCATACCATCATATTTTAGTTGATTCCCCTGTATGTTTCTTTTAAGTCAGTAATTTCAGAGAAGCCAAATATATCTTGCTTTTTGGGGATGTAATTTAGTTAGTTGGACCACAGTGGTGTTCTCAGGTTATGTTCAGCAGTCATTAAAAAAATGCAATTATTTTTGGAACTTGGATAGTTTAACATAATTTTTTCCATTCCTGTTCTGCACAGGTGCATGAGGCAGTCCCATGTTACAGTGAGTGCAATCAGTATTCCTGGGCCGTAGAACACTGGTCTCCATGCAGAGTCCACAATGAGCTGAGGTCCCTGCGCTGTGGAGAAGGAACGCAATCTAGGGAAATCAGGTGTGTGCAAACAAATGGAGACATCTGGGAAATGGGGTAGTAGAACTTACACATTTCTGTAAAAACACAAGTGTTGTTTATACAAGTACACCCTGATTTTCACACAGTATACTCTGGCTTTTGCTCATCTTTAAATATCCGTGGAGCACATGTGCCCTGAACTGCCGTGGGTGTAGCAGGATGTCCTCTGCAATGAAGCCACAATTCTGACTGTTTCCTGCAAATGACTTCAGTGGGAAAGCCAACTGCATGAACTGGCTGGCATCCTTTTCCCGACTCATGACCATCACTCTTAATACACTAGGAGATTTTGACTATGTGGCGATGTTTCTTAGAACAAGAGGAGATTAAAACACAACAGACACACCCAGAGGAAAAGACCTTGTGTAGGCACAGGGAGAAGAGGGACATCCACAGGCCAAGCAGAAAGGCCTCAGGAAAAAAACAATTGATTCTGCCAACACCTTGATCTCAGGCTTCTAACTTCTACAACTGTGAGAAAATAAATTCCTGTTATTTAGGCCAGCCACTCTGGGGCATTTTGTTAAGACATCCCTAGCCAACTCACACATAGTCACTGTGTTGTATGACTTATGTTTATGATCACATTTAAATGTGAAGCAGATTCTCCAGGCATCTTGAATTCCAAACCACTATTGACTTTACTAGCATGCTGTTCTAATGAACAAAACAGTTTACCTGTTCTCTTTATTAAAACCTACAAACTGGAGGACATCTTCATGGTTCATCTATGACTATCATTATTAACTTAAAAAATATCTTTGAATACTTGTCTTCTATTATCAGGCATTGTTCTAGGAAATGGGGATAAAAAAAAGTGAACAGAAAGTTTCTGACCTCAAAGGATTTACAGTATAGTAGCAGAGAAAAAAATACATATAAATATATTAGAAAGTCTTTGTTATGAAATGCCAAGAAAAACATAAAATCAGGTCAGAGAAATGAGGAATATTATTTAAGGGAGGCTGATTAGCAAAATACTTGAGGAGAGACCCAAATGAATGTGAAGATCTATAGAAAGAGAATTCCAGGGAAGAAGTGTCCAGAGCAGGCACTTTCTTGGCTTGTTATAACAAGATGAATAACAAGCTGGCCCAATAGGCTGGTGCCAGTACTCAAAAGACTACTCATGTAGTCTTTTTAAACAAGGTAAAAGGATATTATTCCTTTTACTAACCTAAAAACTGGTAAAGAAATATATTCTCCCCTAGAGCCTCCAGAAAGGAGTGTAGCTCTGCCAAAGCACTGAGTTCACCTAGTGAGAACAATGTTGGATTTCTATACTACAGAATCATAAGGTAATAAATTTGCATTGTTTAAGAACTGTGTTTGTGGTGATATTCTCAGTATGTTAGCTTTAACTTAAATCCTTGTTTTCAATATGAAGGCCCTTTTGATGATCCTTTCTAGCTGATAAAATTTCAATTCCCTGCAGCAGCAAGGAGGGGCCTTCCCCTAGCTGTGTGGATTGGGGGAGGGGATCTGAGGGCCTAGGTACTTCAACATACTTTCAATAAATTATCCAGTTTTTCAGCCTCACTTTTAGTCAGATTTCCAGAGGTACTTAGTGCCACAAATCCCAAATAATTCATGTGTTCTGTGGTGTAAATGGAGTTACTTTCTCTGTTTTGCCTTACAGACTTACGGTTCAGAGTTCTTGGTGTGAGAGGTACCAGGAACCGGTCCATTTTCATTTTATCGCCTTTGTTTTCTCCCTTGTTCTCTGTCCTTGCAGGGTAATACCATTTCCTTCCACTTGGGGTGTGTGTGTGTGTGTGTGTGTGTGTGTGTGTGTGTAACAAATTCTTTTAATATTGTGTTTGTGGCATATTGAAAGTAAACAAAGACTAATGGGTAAGTTCAGCTGGACACCATTGACCAGAAGCCTTACCTATTCTCTCTCAGTGAAATAATAAAAGGACATCAGCTGAGGGTACGCAGTCAAGAAGAAAAGCAATTTCCAGCTCTTAAGTTTGTCTAGAGAAAGACAAATAAGCCATCTCGTGGTTTCTCCTTCTACTATTGGCTATTACCACACGAGAAATTAAAGTCCATAGATAACTCTATGTCATGCCTCCCTGTATTAGAAGGCATTACATACTTATGTCTTCTCCTTGTCTGCCATTCTCTGCTAGCCTCCTTTATACAGTACTTTCCCTTTACTTATCACCTAATGAAATTTATTTTATTTTGTGCCAGGTGATATGCTTTACAATTTTCCTGAAATTTTAAACAATTCTTAATATATGTAAAAAAGAAACTCTTAATGTACAGGATAATTCATTCCAACACAGTGTGATTTTGGGAAGTAGCAAAAGTTCTGCTGCATACCACTCTTAAAATGCTTGCTCCTTGGCTGTGGTACTGTGTCTGAAATATCCAGGCCAGTGACTGGCACTGTTTATCTCATCACCTCTGTTATCTTCACCTTTACTCTGCTCATTGTCACTAGAAGAAAATATTTGTAACAATAAATATATTGCCTGTCATTTTTTCAGTTCTGTACCCCAGCATCCAGGCAAAGATTAGATACATAGTAAGCCCTCAGATACAGTAACAAAATGAACTATTATTAACAAATAATAACTTTGTATCCCAATACCTAGCAAAAGAGGCTTACATATAGCAAGTCTTCATTAAACCTCTTTCAGAAAATAATTTTAAAATGACCTTCTAATTGGTATGTACTATATAAGTGCCGAGAAATGCTCACATGATAGGGCTGCAGCTCGGTGAATTTTCACAATGTAAACACACCTGTGTAACTGCCCCGAGACCAAGAAACAAAATATTGCCAGGACCACCTAAGCCCCTCAATAACCATTCCTCCAGGGGTAATCACTATTGTGACTTCTGAGGCCACACATGAGCATTGTCTACTTCTTAATTTTACATGGATGGAATTATAAATGTTCTTTTGTGTCTAGTTTCTTTTGTTCAACATTATATTTGTAAACTTCCCCATGCTGTTTTATGTAACAGGAGTTTACGTGCATTCTCACCACTTTATAGCATGTAATCTAGTTTGGTCAGTTACTTGTAGTGGCACCATGAACATTTTTGGTCAGTTTTTGCAGTGCAGGTCTGTCCACCTTCCTTTTGCAGATGAATATAAAAGTGGGGCTGTCGGGACACGCAGTTTGTATCTGTTTAGTTTTAGTACATACTGCCAACTAGTTTGTCAAAGAGTTTGTGCTCCAACAAGCAAAGTAAGAAGAATTATAATTGCTCCACATTCTTGCCAACCCTTGATATTTTTTGTTTGTGTTTAGGCCATTCTGGTGGGTTGAGGGGGTATATAATGGTATAAGACTTTGGTTTTCATTTGACGGAACCAATGACATGACCATTTATCTAGCCTTCACCAGAACTTATCTCAAAGCCCAACAACGGGTAGTCCAAACAACTACAATGCATGTGTCTACACCATGTGCCCAGCTGCTGCATGAAAATGCTTGCTCATTGCCCTTTTGTTTATGATACCAAAACTCCTTACTGATTTGCAGAAAATACCTAACAGAAAACATATTCAATTAATTTTTACTTTACTTTCTCATGACCTTAAATATGCTGGACAAAGATTAGGGAAGGTAATATGATGTGATGTGAAATGGAAGTCTAGGAAAGCTCTGAGAGAGTCACTGGAACCATGAAGGCTCTGGCTATTACAAAATGATGGATACATTCAAAGAAGGAGAGCCTTCAAGATCTGATACAATAAAAAGTAAATTCACTCTAGGTACACCTGAGCAAATATATTGGAGGTCTCTGTAGACTGAGAGTTATTCAAGGACAACAGTGTCTCTAGCCCCCATTGTGATTTCCTGCTCTGCCGAGTGAAAGGTTCTGCACAGAGTTATCACTCAATAAAGGCTGACTGGAATTTTTTACCTCATTTCTCTGCTGGCCTTATGTTTATATTTGAAGAGTAAGTGTGATACATCTTAACTATTTTAAATTTATTCTCTACTGTTTTAAGTGATCAAATTACCTTGTGGTCTTGCCTTACAGATGTGAGAACACTGTAGAGAGTGAAGGCAGAGCAGTGGATAAAAGCCTCTGCAGCCAGGATGAAATGCCCTCAGCAACCCAACCCTGCTCTCTTCTGTGTCCCAATGAATGTGTCATGTCTGAGTGGGCACCTTGGAGCAAATGCCCGCAGGTAATTTCTCTCCCCTTGTCAATACCCTAACCCTCTGGTGCTGCCTTCACTATTGTTCTCTAGACATTCACAGTGCTGCTCTCAGAAGCATTCTTCTAGTAATAAGGGAAAATGTTTTTACCTACGAAAGAAAAAAAAGAAAAAGAAAAGAAAATGAAATTCAGCTATGGAGACTGAGCAATTTAAAATGTCAGTGCTTCTTTTTAGGCCTATATCATGGCAACTGGACAAGGAAAATAAGCCTATAATGATGGCACTAGGATTCGAATGCACCCCCATTGTTAAAGGGGTCTCTTAAGTACCCAAATGATTCTGATTGTAGTCTCTTGGCTCTGTTCCATTTTTATTGTGGCAGAATCAATTTTCTCTTAGAAGCTCAACTCTGCTGTGTAATTCAGCTTCTGTTAGTGATGATGTTTTTGTCTTTTGCTGTATTCCCAAAGATGAGGTGTTCTCTGGTCATGTTTTTCCAAAGCTCACAAAGTCTTTTTTAAAGTCTAAAGTATTTACCCTCATTTTTCTTCTTTAAAAAAAAATAAAAACATAACTGAATATACAAAAATAAGTGTTCTTCAAGTAGGTTGGTTCACCTTAATATTTTTAGAAGATAAATTTTGATGTTTTAGTCTTATATTTCTGCTTAAAGAACTAAAAAAATAAAATTAGGAGAAGGAATATATTATATGGATTCAAACATTAGAAAGGGAAGAATTAGGATATTTTGAATTTAACAGTGATACTATTTGTGGAAAGAATGTATAAAATCTTTATATGAAAATAGAAAATATGTTTATAATCAGTGAATGTCCTATATTTGCTCTTTTAACCATTGATTCCTTATTAATTTTTGCAATTTTATCTTTCACATTTCTTTAGTTATATTCCTGAAAGACAGTTGCTTTGTTACTGTTATTTTTTTATTTATAGAGTTGCTGGGAATACAACAACATAGTATTAAGATGCAGAGGTATCAATAAAGAATAATTTGTAAGAATAAGGTATATGTCCTGTGACTAAGTTATTTTGTGTGTAAGTTGAATACAATGACTATTGACATTTACTGAACACTTCCTGTGTAAGTAAGAATTATTCCCTTTAGTCCTTGCTACAGTTCTATTAAGTATGTACTGTTACCAGTCCCATTGTACAAATGAAGAAACTGATTCTTAAGAAGGCTAAGTAGCTTACACTAACCTCCACAGTGTTTAAGTGACAGAACTGGAAATGAATATTATTCTATCTGATGAAGCCAGAACATTTGTTCTTACATCCTTGGTTCACTTATTTTGGAAGAATTAAGTAGAATCAGACTCAATATTTCTCTTTAAGATGCAGCATTTATTTTAAGAATAAAACAAGATACTTTTAGCAAGTTATAATGATCTGAATGATTATTACATGACTGAGTACATATACTAACACTTCAGAAACTGTGGTAGCATACGCTCTTTATTAATCAACTTGCAGAAGAATTAGCAACTGAAAAGTTTAATTAAATGCAGAGGTCATGATCTCTCTCACTTCTTTTCTAATTTTCTCACCGAAGAATCCATAAAGCTGTGATCACTTTGCAATGAAAATGTTACCCTCTTAAGTCAAAGTATCTGAGTACTAAGCTAGAATGTTTGTTGTAGAAGCATTTGACACAGTTTTGTGATGACTGGCATCCTGTGCTTGCTTCTTTGGGTTTCTAAAAGACAATTTTCTTCAAGATTTGCATTTTAAACATAGTTACTCTATTTTTGGAGTGTTTATAAATTAGAGATAGAGAGAATATTTTAACCTCCTCTTATGTGTCTGGAAGCTGACAGTTACTTGTTCCTTACCATGAAGTTGAGAGGGTTGTCTTTCAACTGCTTATATATCTTCTAAGTTACATCATCATCATCATCATCATCATCATCATCATCATCATCACATTATAGCAGCAACAACCGCTATGACAACAGCAATAATAACTCTCACTGAGCAGAGCTTAGGTAGCTGACACTGTGCTGCAGTATTATAACAGCACTGTGCTGTGAAGGTAGACACTATGCATGGTCATTCAGGTCTGTCTGACCACAATGGCCCTGGGCCTTGTTCTTCTACAAACGTCTTGCTGCTCTCCGGTATAAATAAAGACCTTAAAATGGAAAAAATGCCAATTAATGCTCACAATTTATAAATTTCCCCATCTCTAGATATATTGCATGACTTTAATATATTGCAACTTCTTAGCATAACGCGCCAATCTCAGAGATGCTTGAACAGCACTTGACAACGATCATGATCATGATAATGGCAAAGTCAGCCAGCTGGATGGCTGTGCCTAAAGTTTGATCAGCATGTTAATATGCATTTTCTGAGGGGAAAAAAACGGTTATTGTATAATTGTTCTCTATACCCTGTGTTGAATCACAGTATAATATTGGTCATTATTTTACCAAATTCTGCTTTGAGAGTCTACAGTGTGACATATGTTAATGAAACAAAATTCACTATGTTTTTTTCCTCCTTCTTTTTCTTCCCAGGGCAGTTTTTAAAGCCAAACACATAAACAAACAAAAAACAAACAAAAAATAAATTTTCCCTGGCCGAGTAACTCAGTTGGTTAGAGCATCATACCAATATGCAAGGGTTGTGGGTTTGACCCCAGTCAGAGCACATACAAGAATTAACCAATGAATGCATAAATAAGTAAAACAATAAATCAATGTCTCTCACTCTCTCTCTCCCTCTGCCCCTCTCCCTCTCTCCTTCTCTCCCCCTCCCCCAACCTCCTTCCTCTCTTTCTAAAAATCAATAAATAAGTTTTTTAAAAAATTCAAAGAAAAAAGTAAAATATTTCTGATGCAAAAACATATTTCTATTTCTCTTATATATCCACAAAATGCTCTGCAATTTATACTTTGATTTAGCTATAGAAGCTATATTTAATATGAAATATCTTGATATGCTTTTAATCATGGTGAAGTAAGTAGATTTTCCAGTTATTTAAAAGAAATTTAGCAAAGCCAATTAATCAATTAAAGTAATTTCTTTGATTCCCAGTACATGTCCTGTACTCTGAGGCCAAACGTGTGTGACAGAGCCTCACTGGCACTGAGGAGCTCACAGCCCTCCTTGTCCTCGAGAAAACATGCTGTGTGAGAATAGGGAAGGGTTCAACAGCTGAGTAGCAGTGTTCATTAGTGCACACAGTGTTCACTAGCAGAGTAGTGATACTATATATACTTTAGTATATATGTATTAGTATATAAAGTATATATATTAGTATATATGTTAGTATATATGTATTAGTATACAAAATATATATTAGTATATAAAGTACATATATATGTTAGTATATATAGTATACTATATATAATAAGTATGTAGTGTATATACTTATTATAGTATATACGTACTATATACTATATATACTAATAATAGTATACTTTGTATATACTAATATATATATTAGTGTACAAAGTATACTAATGTATTTTTAATTATTTCCTAACTTCTGGGGCAATTATTTTTACACTGGCACCCATAAGAATTGTCTAGATGTGTATTAACACACAGCTCCTCTGCCCATCCAAGAGGCTGCACTTCAGTAGCTCTGGAGTAGGGCCCATGAACTGACATTTCTAACAAGTTTCCAGGTGATGCTGATTCAGCTACTCTGGGAAACACTCTTTGGATCACAGGCATCTTGGTTATTACATTTAAGTCATGATTTTTTTTCTCAATCTCACTTTAATTACAATATCATGTGTAAATTTAATTTATATTTACCAATGATTTTCATGTGCCAGACAACATATTTAGCATTTACATTTATTATTGCATTTAATCTGCTCAATGCCACTGCTGAATAGATACTACTACTCCCCCAATGTATAGATGAATAAATTGATTATCAGAGAAGTTAGTTACCAGCTGTTTTTCTGTGCTAGTAAAAGGCACAGTGACTATTTAAGCCAGGTAGTCTATACAAGGTATGGCTAAAATAGGTTTACAGTTGTTAGTCCATAAAACACAGTTTATTCTTGTATTATCATTTATTAATTGTTGTATTATTTTTCATACAAAAAACTGTAAACCATTTTTGCCCCACCTTGTATGTAAAATTTCTTTTTTGACTCTAATATGCTTATTTTTCTAAAGTGTTTAAATGTAAAAGGAAACTTATAAAATTGTACATATGAAAACCCTTATAATATTCTTATGTGTATAAATATACATGTGTATATGTATATACATACATATGTACAAGTGCACACATATATATGTAGTAGTTTATTATTTATTACCCATATTCCTCATTTATCTACCTAATTTTTCAGTTTTTGTCTTTATTATTCATGTTTGGACACTATACTAATGGAAATTTATAAAATTATACATTCTTCAAGAGAGGTTTATAAATTTCTGAATTCAGACACTGTTCAGACCCTGACATACCTGAACAAATATATGGTTTTCTTTATTTATGCCACCAATTCCTACAGAAAAGTTCCACTAGGTAATACAGATTTTCTATTTATGACTCTCCTTGGAGGTTTGACTAAGGAATTTCTTAATCAATAATATTGATGGGAAAAAGCAAAGAGGATTTTGGAGAGGAATTTCCAAACTACTATATACTTTAGGGAAGCAAGCTTATAGAATCCCTTTCCAGAAAGATGACTCACGTTTACCAAACCAATTTGAACTTTGATTCCATTCAAGCTGAATGCATCAAAGGTTGGCTGGAACCCTAGCCTGGCTTTCCCTTTCACTGCAGCAAATGGAGATTCAATACACAGTGGTTCAGTGCAACCTTATGGTCTGTGACAGATCTTTGAATTATCAGTGAGACAACCTTTGAAGAAGTATCACAAAGGAAGACTACATAGGGCTTCCGTATAAAATCTGAATTCGATCATAGACTTAATATTGTGCTTCAAAAATACACCTTATTTCCATACTTTTCTCCAACTCTTTTTGAGTCCAGGACACTCTAGTGAAAGCCAATGAGGGTATATATCTGCAGGTACACATTGCCATTACTCCTGCAAGTAATGATACTTCTTAAAAAGAGAAAGAGAAATGCTCTCCATTTTTTTGACATGTGCTCCAGAATTAAGCATTTGAGGTTAAGAAAAATATACCTTTTTTTCAAGGTGTTCCAGTATTATTTTGGGTAAATGCCATCAACAATGACATTCCATTACTGATGACTCAGCACATTCCTCATCTTAACACCGTCCCTGAAAGTTCTATTTCTGGAGAAGCAAATTACCCAAATGTTTACTGCTAGTACTTAGCTTCAAGCTCCTCATCAATCTGTCTCACAGTCTGTAACATGCAGATGACAACCTGCATGTGTCTCTGGAGGGCACACCTAATGGTCATGACCCTCCAGCTGCCTATTGCTTTTCTTTGGCTCACAACTAAAAGCCAGAGGAGAATAATTAAATTTTTTTGCACTTTGCATTGAAAATTCTGATTGCTTCTGCTAAGTTGATAAGGGGTTTTGTCAGAAGCCCATAATTCATTACTCAAGGACTTGTGGGATACTTGATACCCTGTGTGCAGTGAGGTTTAATGTCAGTTAGAACCATCAATATTTCCAGAACCACATTAGGCCCTGCAGGAAGGGTGCTTCATTTCATGCAGCGTAGCAGCAAATGACAATCAGATGAAAGCAATCTTTGGGCTGTTCCAGTTTTTAAAATTTAGTGTTACTATTCTTTCTTATACAGTGTGACTTATTCAAATCTCACCATCACCAATTTGAATTATAAAATGGGGTTCTATTGTTCTCAATCTCTCCCTGTTTCTTTCTCTCTTTTCCCTCTCTCTCTATCTTCATCTCTATTATATAGTAGAAATTCTCTCAAAAATTCTATAATGAGCCCCATAAATTGATCAACCCACTTAACATTGATCACCAACTTCCACAATTATCTACATATGACAATTTTATTTATTTCTTCTTCCCCACCTTTTATTTGTTCTCCTATAGACGACTTTAAAGTATACCCCACACTTTGTCATTTTATTATGAATACTTCTACATATCTTCTTATGAGATAATGACTAATCACAACTACAGCAAAACATGGTTATGTTTATGATACCTTTTATACCTTGTGGGAGCTTAATTTTCAAAAAATTAAAAACAGGACTTATAAAAAGTATCAAAATTAATGAACTTATTAATGATTAATCCAGCACAATTGCAAGGCTGGTCCAATGAGGATTGGACAGGGTTGTGCCTTTGGTGGCCCTGGAGTAAATTCTACTCTAGAATTTCCCTAATGAAATTTAAAGACAAACCTTGGAAAAGTCAACTTCGTTGTGTGTGTGTGTGTGTGGCAGGGCGGGGGTGGGGGGCTGTGCTCCACCTACAGAGCTGCACCCCCACACACACCCCACACCAGCTGCTACAGATGAAAATAAGCCTACTAAGATATGATCTGCTTGGGGAGGAAAGGTACCAGTCTCTCAGAGGAGAAGGGCGTAGAACCTGTTCGTCAATGGGCTTTTATTGGGTTTAATTTGCACAGGAATATAGGGAATGTATGTAAAGCTTATCAATCATTGTCAGGTAGTAAGGACCAAACAGTAGATAACATTTAAAGAACTATAAGGGCATATTCTGAGTCAGGGTCATATAGCTAAAGGGCCATAAAACTTTGGGAAACAAACTCATTTTATGTTTGGACCCTTATCATTTAAATTGAGAGCATTCTTAGCAAAGCAGGTTTCACAGGATTTTATGCATTCTTTCTTAGGCCTGATTGCCCTGGGGAACCACCCTTTCCAGCACAGGGCTGCACCCACCTCCGGTGTTGTTTTAGGGTTAAGTCAGGTGGAGGATGTGAGCTGCCAAGAGATTAGGAGACTTCTTACAGATAGAATGAGGACTCAGGTTATGACAAAGCTGAGGGGTAAAGGTTCATCACCCCTTTTCTATAGTCCCCTAAGTCCTTCCCTGATGGCCCCTTCATGACTGTGCCTGTCTTAGGTTGTCCCTCCCTTAAGGAATCTTATCCATCATTGGCTAACCAGTCAGCCACCTGGGGCCTAGCAGGGTGAAGTAAAGGGAGCAGAGGCAGCACCCCTGCCTGGAAGATAAGCTTTGTCTCCTTAGTGCCTTATGGTCCCAAGGTCTTTCACTCAACCTTAGCCATGGCGGGGTTACAGCTTCTGAAACCCGGCGGGGTGGTTCCCAATACCTGGTCCACAAGTAACCTTCCTGTCTTCCAAAATAAATGTTAACACATTTGAATGGAAGACACACACAAATTTAATAAATGTAGCACTCACAATGTCTAGGAGCGGTGACTAGGAGGCATGCTAGGGACTTAAGTAGTGCTGGTAATATTTTGTTTCTTGAGCTCTGGTCATGTGATATGGGTGTTTTCACAGTATGAAAAGTCATGGAGCTGAATTCCTATTACATGTGTAGTTTTCTATGTATATATATCTTATACCTAATTACTACTACACATCTAAAGAGGCAACAAATTGTGACCCATAAGCAGGAGGAAGACCAGTCAATATAAGCAGGAATAGAAGATAAGTAACTTAAAAACAGTTATGATAGACCCTGACCAAATGGCTCAGTTTGTTTGATCTTCATCCCGATATGCCAGAGCGTCTGGTTCAATCCCTGGTTGGGGCACACACAGGAGGCAACCAATGGATACATAAATAAGTGGAACAACAGATCTGTGTTTCTCTCTCTCCCTCTCTCTCTCTCTGTCTCTCTCTAAATAAAAATTTAAAAAACAGCTGTGATAAATATTTTAAATATGCTCTGAAATTTAAAGGAAAATAAGAACATAATGAGTAAAATAAAAGATATTGAAAAGAATCATATAATTTTTAGAGATCTAAAATACAATGTCTGAAAATTTTTTAAAAATGTACCAAATGAGAGTAATAAAACATTACACTGTGCAACATAAAAGATGAGTGAACTTTAAGACATAGTAATAAAAATTACACTAAAGCAAATAAAGAAAAAAAGACCAAAGGGAAATAAATAGACTAAGTGATCTGTGGAGCATTAACAAGTGGTATAAAATAACTACTCAATAAAATTTGGAGTCCTTTCAGGAGCATGGGAATGGACAGAAAAATATTTAAAGAAGTAGTGGCTAAAATTATTCTGTATGTGGCTGTAGTCCTCAGAAACTATTATCTGGATCACATAAACCTGGTTGACAATATTCTAAGAACAAAATAGGAAAAAAATGCTAAAGGTCTCAATGTTTATTACATAAACAGTCTTTCACTTTAATCCTCTTATTTTCAAAATGATAGCTCCATGTTCAATTGTGCCTAGTGTCCACGGTGAAAAAAAACCCTTTTTTCCCCTTTAAAAGAATAATACATTTCTAGTCTTTAGCTAGAGTTGTAGAAGGCAGACATCTGGCTGTGACAGTGGACAGAGACTAGGAGGCAGTCTAATGAGTTCAAAAACTCCCTTTCAGTGAGTACTCTAGTTTTGAGCCTAATCCCACCTCCTTTTTCAGATGTTCTTGCTGCTCACATTCTTAGTATTTGAAGCTTTACAGAACAAATCAGGTACCAATTTACCCATTGCTGGTTTGGAATTCAGTACTCTCAGGTCAGCTAAGGCAGTTTTCACACCAATTTGTTAGTTTGCTCAATATCATTACTTTTGTACTGTTAATATTATTAGCATACAATCATTTGTACACCTTTAAAAACAAATTCACTTACTCCCACTTTAATCCTTTTAATATCATTTTAGTAGTAATTGTGGAAGGAATTCTCTAAAACCCTCCATCTTTAACCAAAATCTTAATTTAATCTTAACACATTATGGTATATTATACCACAGAAAAGTATTTAATTGTTATGAAACTAAGTTTCTTTCTTGCTTAAATATTTCACAGGGTTACTGTTTCAAAATTCCATTTCCAATATTTTAATTGCTTAAAATATATAAAGATATTTAATTCATCAGTTATTTAATTTTGTATGTAATATAAGATAGGCTTTTCCATTAAATTCCAAATGAATATTTCTTTACTGACTGTTTCTGTGTTTATATTCCAGGTATATTTTATTTGTTCATGAGAATTTTCTTTATATTCTTGTTACATCCAATTAAATTTTTCATCACTAGTACTAATATGTTTTTTAGTGAATATTTCTAACTAACTGGTTAATTATAGTGTCTAACTACACTACTAGGTTTTATGTACACCTTATATCCATGTTTTTATAAATATTCTCATTAATTCTACTGGGATTTTTTTAGTTAGTTGACACTAAGGATTTTTCTCATTATATAATCATATAATCTTTATAACAACCATACAATATGCAAATAATGATTGTATCATTTTTATGTTATTTATCCTGGACATACTTTATTCATAAGGACTTTCTAAATAATACTAAAAACAAAATAAAAATTATGTCAGTCTTTTCTTGATATTAATAATAATAATAATAATAATAATAATAATAATAATAATATTGTGTTTGAGCCATTTCAAACAGTATCTGCACTTCTCAGATTTAAGAATTTTCTCTAAATATCTTTTAACATACATGCAACTATAATATATCTGTATATACATAGGGTTTTTCTCTTTTTTTTTATTGTTGTTCAAGTACAGTTATCTCTACTTTTCCCCTACCACTTCCCTCCACACCAGCCAACCCTACCTCCCACCCTCCATCCTGACCCTTTTGGCTTGGTCCATGTGTCCTTTATACATGTTCCTTGACAACTCTTCCCCCTCCCCACCATTATCCCCTCCCACCTCCCTTCTTGTTACTGTCAGTTTGTTCTTTATTTCAATATATCTGATTATATTTTCCTTGCATGTTTGTTTTGTTGATTAGGTTCCACTTACAGGTAAAACTGTATGGTATTTATCTTTCACCACCTGGCTTACTTCGCTTAGCATATGTTCTCCAGGTCCATCCATGATATAGCAAAGGATAGGAGCTCCTTCTTTCTGCTGCATAGTATTCCATTGTGTAAATGTATCATGGTTTTTTGATCCATTCATTTACTGATGGACACTTAGGTTGCTTCCAACATTTGGCTATTGTAAATTGTGCTGCCATGAACATTGGGTGCATAGGTTCTTTTGAATCTTTTGAAGATTCTTTGGGTATAATCCCATCTGTGGAATTAATGGCTACTCAGTGTTATCAAATGCTTTGTTCTGATACAATTTTTAGAATTTGTCCTTTACATGTATTACAGTTTTAAAATAGACCTTATAATTTTGAAATATGCATTTATTCTTAAAGTAGACTATTTGGTTATAGTCTATGCTTATTTTATTTTTAATGCTTTATTCCCTTCTTTTAGTTCATGTCCATGGGTCGTACATATAAGTTCTTTGGCTTCTACATTTCTTATACTATTCTTAACCTCCCCCTATCTATTTTCTACCTACCATTAATGCTACTTATTCTCTGTACCTTTTCGCCCTTTTTCCTCCTTCAACTCCCCTGATGATAACTCTCCATGTGATCCCCATTTCTGTGATTCTGTTCCTGTTCTATTTGTTTGCTTTTGTTTTTGTTTTTGTTTTAGGTGTGGTTGTTAATAATTGTGAGTTTGCTGTCATTTTACTGTACATATTTTTTTATCTTCTTTTTCTTAGATAGATCCCTTTAACATTTCATATAATAAGGGCTTGGTGATGATGTACTCCTTTAATTGACCTTATCTGGGAAGCACTTTATCTGCCCTTCCATTCTAAATGATAGCTTTCCTGGATTGAGTAATCTTGGATGTAGGTCCTTACCTTTCATGACTTGGAATACTTCTTTCCAGCTCTTTCTTGCCTGTAAGGTCTCTTTTGAGAAATCATCTGATAGTCTTATGGGAACTCCTTCGTAGGTAACTGTCTCCTTTTCTCTTACTGCTTTTAAGATTCTCTCCTTCTCTTTCATCTTGGGTAATGTAATTATGATGTGCCTTGGTGTGTTCCTCCTTGGGTCCAACTTCTTTGGGACTCTCTGAGCTTCCTGGACTTCCTGGAAGTCTATTTCCTTTGCCAGATTGGGGGAATTCCCCTTCATTATTTTTTTCATGTGAGTTTTCAATTTGTTGCTCTTCCTCTTCTCCTTCTGGCACCCCTATGATTCAGATGTTGGAACATTTAAATATGTCCTGGAAGTTCCTAAGCCTCTCCTCATTTTTTTGAATTCTTATTTCTTCTTTCTTTTCTGCCTGAATATTTCTTTCTTCCCCCTGGTCTACACTGTTGATTTGAGTCTTGGTTTCCTTCCCATCACTGTTGGGTCCCTGTACATTTTCCCTTATTTCACTTAGCATAACCTTCTTTTTTTCCTCTAACTTGTGACCATATTTAACCAATTCTGTGGGCATCCTGATTACCAGTGTTTTGAACTATGCATCTGATAGTTTAGCTATATCTTCGTTGCTTAGTTGTATTTTTTTTCTGGAGCTTTGATCTGTTCTTTCAATTTTTTTTGTCTTGGTGTGCCTGTTACATAGTAAGGGGCAGAACCTTAGGTGTTCACCAGGGTGGGACAAACCACGTCACTGCATTGTGATCCTGGATGTGGGGAAGGGGTCTGAGAAGGAACTATGGCACTTGGTCCACTCTCTGCCAGTTTTCAGTCTCTTCCCCCTCTACTCATAATCAAATTGGGCCCTTCTGGTGCTGATTCCCAGGTAGATGGGTTTGTCTATGTTCTAGAGCCCTGTGGGTCTCTCCAATGGACTCTGCTGTGAGGCTGGGAGTTTCTCCTGCTGCTGTCTCAGCCCCCACAGATATTTTCAATCAGAGGTTGGAGGATTTATTTCCCTGCCCTGGAACCCTGGGTTTCGTGGTCTGTCTCATTTCCCAGTTGATCCTCCTGGTTTGTCTGCATGCAAATGTGGGGTCACGCAGTCCACAATCTGCTGCCTCACTGGGTCTGCCAGCTGCTGTCTTGCCATAAATCTTCTCCACCTGGCTGCTGTCTCCGCCCCTCCTGCCAGTCTGAATGGATGTTTCTTCTTTAACTCCTTGGTTGTCAGTCTTCCATACAGTTCAATTTTCTGTCAGTGCTGGTTGTTTTTCATTTTTAAATTTGTTGTTGCCCTTCTTTTGGTTGTGCAAGGAGGCACAGTTTGTCTATGTATGTCTCCATCTTGGCAGGAAGTCATAATAGAGCCTTAAGAGGCATACAAAACCTGAAACCTGTATAGTTTTGTTATACACCCCAATAAACTCAATAAAAAAGCAACATTTTTGTAACTTAAGAATTTAGTCTATTATTATTCTAATTGGTTCAGAATGTCTCTTACCCCCACCCCAATCCTTCCATCTTACTATATTGGATTTAATATTATACTATTATGTTTATTTGAAAAAATTCATTTGAAAGGTTTCTACTTTTTTTTCTGAAACAATTTCTTAAAATATAGGAATTAGTTCTCTGAAATTTTAAACACATCTGTAGCAAGAATATTTTTCAGTGGTATATTTTTGACAGTCTTTCCAATTTCTCCTGCAATTATGTTCTTTTGAAACCTCATTCTTGGATAAAATTTAGTCACTTATATAATGCATGGATATGGCAATTTTTGCTAAATTGTAAAACATCTATTCAAATAAAGTGCACAAAATTCTGTTTTAAGTAATTTAATACCATATATCTGTAATTATGTTCTTTCTCATATATGTGTGTGTGTGTGTGTATATATTTGTATATATATACACACACCTATGTGTTTGAGTGTTTTTCTGACATTTTAACACTTCTGTCTAGTACTAGTAGTTGATTTTTATTTAGTCTGTTTTAATTTATATACCTTAAACATATCTTTTCAGCATTTCAGAAAATATATCTTTCATTTATATTTCTTTTCCATTTTGAGGTCTTTACATATCTTATGTTGCTATTAAACATCTAACATTTTTATTAAACTTTGAAAGAAAAAATACTTGGAAATTCATTAACTTTTTAATCAATATTTAATTTGAAAAGATTTTGACCTCATTCTACCAATTTATAAATACAGTGCGTTTTTTCTGACACTGTACAAGGTTACTACAATATTATTGAATATATTCTCTATGCTATACATTACATCCCTGCAACTTATTTATTTTATAACTGGAAATTTCTACCTCTTATTTCCTTCACCTCTTTCACTCTTTCTCCTATGCCTTCCCCTCTGGCAACCATCAGTTCTTTATTTCCATGAGTATGTTTCTGTTTTGTTTATCCACTTGTTTTCTTTTTTTTTTTAGATTCTACATATAAGTGAGATCATAAGGTATCTGTCTTTCTCTAACTTATTTTACATAGCATAATTACCTCTAGTTCCACACATGTTGTTGCAAATGGCAAGATTTTACTTTTTATGGGTGAGTAATATTTCATTGTGTATATGTACCACATCTTTATTATCCATTTATCTATTGATAGACAACTAGATTTCTTCCATATCTTTGCTATTGTAAATGCTGCAATGAACACAGAAATGCACATAGCTCTTCGAGCTAGTGTTTTCATTTTCTTCAGACAGACATCCAGAAGTGAAATTACTGGGTCATATGGTAGTTCTATTTCTGATTTTCTGAGGAACTTCCTTACTGTTTGTTATAGGAAAGGGAATCCTCATGCAATGTTCATAGAGTTTCCTTTCGTTTTTATACTATGAAGCATTTTAAGCATATAGAAAGCTGCAGAGGGTTATGTATATAAAATGTTGGTGTCCAGCCTTTAGCTTAGTAATTCATGTACTTCATTTTTTAAAAATGCAACCCCTTTTTATGTATGTCTGTTAAATTTTGTGGCCTCCTTTATGTAGGCATTTTATGTTAAGTTTATACTTAGGCATTAATATTGTAAATGGCACTACTTAAAATGTTATTGCTGACATAGAGGGAGGTGAAGTGTTGGGTTTCCTTTACTTTTTTTCATGTGTTTACTTTACCGAACTCTTATATTTGTTCTTTCATGTTTTGGATCTGTTCTCTTGGTATTTTAAGATCCATAATATATCATCTCAATCAATGAATGTCTTTATTATGCCATGAGTGTATATGATTATTTTTTTTCTCAGATCTTTTTTAGTTGAGCAGAGCTAACAGCAACTATGACCAACTCGTATAATACCAGTTATGGATATCTTTGTCATATTCTTGAGTTTCACAGTGACAAGTGTTTCACAGTTGTTGTGACAGTTATATTGAGATAGGTAATTTATATTTTTCTTTGGTCTTCAAAGATTAAAAACCAAAGCTAAGACCACAAAATCATCACTTGTATTTTAAATAATTATAGGAAATTAAAGTGAAATTTTTATCTGTTGATTCCACATCTCTCTTTTGTGGTCCTCTTGATTTTTCTCTTTGCTGTCAGTACCTACCTGTGCTTTACGTTGCATGTGTGAGCTGGGCTTCTGCTGTTCCTTTTACCCTGAGCAGTACTCGAAATATTCCCTTACAGAAGTATTGGGTACCGGTAGACCACTGGCTAAGCCACCAGACAAAGACTTTTTGGCCAAGACACAGCAATCGGGCTATCAGCTTGATGACTGTTTTCTGAGCTAGAACTGTGGGCAGTGTGAGGCCAGCTGGAATGGGAATTTGTGCACAATAGGCATCAAAACTTGCCTAGTATATCTGACTGTGATGGTCACATGTTTATTTCTATACATGGATGAGGTTTTATCAGGCATGACCTTTGATTTTCTTTAATAAATACTTGGCATATATTGCAGTCACCTTGTGCATGCATGTGTGAGTGTGTGTGTAAATCACTGGATTCATGATATTTTGAGAGTTTTTTATGAGGCATCTTTGCTTTTCCAGGAAACACAATCCAATTGTTAATGTGTATTTTATTTTTATGTGTGTTATATTGTAGCACTAGTTTTTTTTGTTGAATTAGCATCTATATTATGTAGTTAAGCATTTTAGTGCATTGTCATCATAGTTGTATGATGTGTGTATACATATATATACACATAGTGTGTGTATATACACACAAATATATATACATATATATACATATATACATATATATATATATATATATATATATATATATATATATATGAGAGAGAGAGAGACTGACTTATAATTTTCTTTTTATGTATTACCATTATAAGTGAAGGCAGGTTATAGACATGCTATAAAACAAATGTTGCTTGTTTTTTTTTTCTTTCTGCTTTGTAAAAGTTTGTCTAAGAAAAAAAATGCTATGCTTGAAAGAATTTATCTGTGAAACTGTTTGAACTTAGCCTTTTAGTAGGCAACCTTTAGTCACATGATCAATTTCCCAAGATTATCAGTCCATTTAGGTTTTTATTATCTCCTGAGTTCATTGTGGGAACATTTTTATTTGATACTTTCTTCTAAAAATTCCCTTAGGGAGAGACTTTCTGTATTGATTATTGTATCTGCTTTCATTTACCTTTTGTTTATTTGTTTTCTTTCTTTATTTTGGTTCAGTTTGTCAGAAGTTTATGTAAGAGATTTTATTTTCAAAGTTTTATTTCATGATCAATTCTAGTCTTATTTTAATATTCTAATTTGTCATTTTTGGTTCTTGCACTTAACCTATATTCATTGAGTTTTAAGGCATATATTTTTCCAACCAGAATAATAATGCTTTTTAATATATTTACTCATTTTTGTAGTAGTGAAAACACTCAAGAATATTATTATCAAGAATATTATAGGATTTACCTATAATTTAACTTGGACTGAGTAAAACCAGCTGCAATATTAAGGATTTGGCTGTGACCTTAAATTTAATATGAAGTATTCTTATTTTCACTGCTGCCTGAAAAGCCCACCAAATTTCAAACATCCTTGTATCCTAAATAATTGTTATACAAAGTACATTTAAATTTTTACATTTCAAACCCTTTTCTAATTATTCAGTCTTTCTTATTATTTTCTGTTTGCTGTTAGAAATGTATTAAGGTTTACTAAGAGAATGGTGTATGATCAATATTTCCTAATGTTCCACTATGATTGAAAATGAGTTATTTCCTTCCTTAGAATTCATGTTATAGATATAGAAAAATTTGGCTCTGTTTATTATATTTTTCAATACTCTTTTGTCCATATTTGTCATTAGCCAACTTGAAAAATTATAGTCTGACAGTGGTCTGCTAGAGTATGCTATCATGATTGTATATCTGTCAAATTCTCCTTGCCTTTTTAATTGTGTTTTATTTCTATAGTTTGATACCATGTTATTTAGCACAATAAGCTTTGTAAACATTTGCTTCAATAATTTTCCATTGATATTTCTTCTTTAGAATGTTGTCATTTTATTCTATTTTGTCTTCCACAGATCCTTCTGCTTTACTTTTGTTTTCACATGTCTTTATCTTCCCTCATTATTTTCTTCCCCTTATATTATTTTCTTTTAAAAAGACTTGTTACCCTGGCTGGCGTAGCTCAGTGGATTGAGCGCGGGCTGTGAACCAAAGTATCGCAGGTTCGATT
This sequence comes from Phyllostomus hastatus, assembly GCF_019186645.2. Classification (NCBI taxonomy): domain Eukaryota; kingdom Metazoa; phylum Chordata; class Mammalia; order Chiroptera; family Phyllostomidae; genus Phyllostomus; species Phyllostomus hastatus. The sequence continues at coordinate 13,794,771 of NW_025334038.1, forward strand.
CCCAGTCAGGGTACATGCCTGGGTTGCAGACCATGACCCTCGGCAACCGCACATTGATGTCTCTCTCTCTCTCTCTTTCTCTCTCCCTTCCCTCTCTAAGAATAAATTTTAAAAAATCTTTAAAAAAAATACTTGTTTTACACATACGTATTAATGTTTCTGGCTTTTCATAAGGGTGTTTAAAATTTATTTTAATTTTTATAACTGGCATCTGTATGCTTACTTTTTATGAAAAGGATCCTTGAAATTCCTATCATTTCCAGTGGCTTGATGGACTGTGCCTTGTATTTTTCTATGCATTTGAGTAATTTAATATTACTATTAATTATCTGTAATTTTTATTAAAAAGCCTCAAGCATGTAATTTTCTGTTATAAACTTCTGAACAAAACATTAAATTATGAACAGTATATATCAGGGATATTTAACTTGTTTTATTTCTCCCCATAATTTCCCACCTTTGTCAATATAATCTGAAATTACAGACCTAGAGGATTACCTTTTGCCAGCTTCTCTATCTTACACAATCATACATAATTTGTATATTTCCACATAGAAAATGTTAATCTTGTTCTCTTTTCCTTTTAAACCATTTGTTGCCATTAAGAATATAGTACTCTTGTCCTCGCTGGTGTGGCTCAGTGCAAAAAGTGCCACCCTGTGAACCAAACAGTTGCTGGTTGATTCCTAGTCCAGGCACATGCCAGAGTTGCAAGCCAGGTCCCTAGTAGGGGACATGCAAGAGGCACCCACAAATTGATGCTTCTTTCTCTCCCTCTCTTTCTCCTACCCTTCCCCTCTCTCTAAAAATAAATAAATAAAATCTTAAAAAGTAAAAATGGTAAGTTATTTTTAAAAAGAAAAAAATATGGTACTCTTTATTTTCGGTATTGTAACGGGAAAATATCACCTCCAGCAAGTTGGAATGATACCTTGAGTTTCTGTTTACTTCCTTATGACAAAATTTCAAGTTCCAGTGCTTTTATGTATTCTAAGACTACAATCATTATTTCTATACCACCTTTCATTACCTTCTATTACTGCATATATCTCTATTCTTAGTGAATTTTTCTATTATCTACTGTAGGATGGCTTAGAGTATTATATGTGCATTTTCCCTTTCCACTTCTAGAAAATATCAATGGTATTCTGATGAGGTGTACACTTCATACCTTAAAATGTACAAATCTAAAAGGTACAGCTTGTTTACTTTTCATTTACCTGATTAGCCACCAAGCAAATCAAAATATAGGTCAGTTCCAGCACCTTACAGGCACCTTGGTACCATTTTTCAGTTTATAGATAGTTCCCTACTCTAAGTCAGCCACTACACATACATCTATCTTATCTATTAGTTTTGTTTGCCTTGAACTTCATGTACCCTTTTGTGTCTCACCTCATTAGCTTAATATTATCCTGTACTTTATATTAATGGAATCACAGTATATACTCTTTTTTGTCTAGCTGATTTCGCTCAATATAATGTTTGAGATTTATGACTGTTTTTGAGGTTATTAGGTTGTTCATTTTGGTTGCCACATATTATTTCATTGTAGAAATATAGCATCATTTCTTTATGTATTCTCTTGTTAGTGAACATTTGGGTCACTTGTACTTTAGTTCTCTTATAATTACTCTGACCATTCTGTGAGCTGTTTTTTCAATATTTGCACTCATTTTTCCTTTTTATTAAATTTATTGGGGTGACATTGATTAATAAAATTATATAGGTCTAAGATGTACAATTATGTAACACATCATCTGTATATTGTGTGTTTACCACCCAAAGTGAAGGCTCCTTCCATCATCATTTGTTCCCCCTGTACCGCCTTCCACCTCTGCCCTCCTGCCTTTCCCTCTGGTAATCACCATAGTGTTGTTTGTGTCTATGAGTTTTTTTTTTTCTTAATTTCTTCCCCTTTTTCACCCAGTTTCACAAGCCTCCTACACTCTAACAGCTGTCAGTCTGTTCTCTACAAGTGTGTTTCATTTTTGTTTCTTATTTTGTTCATTAGATTCAACATATGAATGAATCATGTAATACTTGCCTTTCCCTGACTGGTTTATATCACTTAGCATAATGTTTTCCATGTGTATTGCAAACAGTAAGATTTCCTTCTTTTTAATGGCTGAGTTGTATTTTATTGTGTAAATGTACAACTGCTTTTTAACCACCTGTCTACTGACAGACACTTGAGCTCCTTCTAAAGCTTGGCTATTGTAAATAACACTGCAAAGAACACAGGGATGTATATAAACTTTTGAATTAATATTTCAGGATTCTTCAGATATATTCCAGAAGTAGAATCACTGGATCATAAGGCAGTTCCATTTTCCATTTTTAAGAAATGAAAAACCACTGCTTTCAACAGTGGCTGTACTGATCTGCCCTCCTGCCAACAGGGCATTAGGGTTCCCTTTTCTCCACATCCTCACCCTCACTTTTTGTGGATTTATTGATGATAGCTACTGTGGCAAGTGTAAGGTGATATTTCATTGTGGTTTTAATTTGCATTGATCTGATGATTAGTGACATTGATCATCTTTTCAAATGTCTATTGGCCATCTGTATATCCTCTTTGGAAAAGTGTCCATTCAGATTCTTTGCCCATTTTTTTAAATTGGATTGTGTTGGGGTTTTTTGGTGGTTAGTTGTATAAATCCTTTATACATTTTGGATATTAAGTCCTCATCAGATGTATCATTGGTGAACATGTCCTCCGATTCAGTGGGTTGTCTTTCATTTTGTTGATAGTTTCCTTTGCTATGAAAAAACTTTTAAGTTTGATGTAGTCCCATTTGTTTATTTTATCTTTTGTTTCCCTTGCCGAAAAAGATATATCAGAAAAGTTGTTGTTGTTGTTGTTGTTGTTATTATTTTAATTGTTTAAGTACAGTTTTTTGCCTTTTACCCCATCCCAGCCCAACCCTAGCCCTCCCCACCTCCCTCCCATTTTCACACCCCCTTGTTATTGTCCATGTGTCCTTTCTACTTGTTCCTCCAGTCCCTTCCCTTTTGTCCTGAAATTTCTTCTCCTCTCCCCTCTGGTCACTGTCAGCCCATTCTCTATTTCAGTGTCTTTGGTTATATTTTGCTTCTCTGTTTCTTTTGTTGTTTAGGTTACTGTTAAAGGTGAGATCATATGGCATTTGTCTTTCACCGCCTGGTCTATTTCACTTAGCATAATGTTCTCCAGTTCCATCCATGCTGTCGAAAAGGAGAGGAGCTCCTCTTTTCTTTCTGCTGCATAGAATTCCATTGTATAAATGTACCATAGTTTTTTGATCCATTCATTTACTGATGGGCATCTAGGTTGCTTCCAACACTTGACTATTGTAAATTGTGCTGCTATGAACATTGGGGTACATAGGTTCTTTTGGATTGATGTTTTAGGGTTCTTAGGATATAATCCTAGCAGTGGAATTGCTGGGTCAAAAGACAGATCCATTTTTAGTTTTCTGAGAAAATTCCATACTGTTTACCATAGTGGTTGTACCAGTCTGTAATCCCACCTACAGTACACTAGGGTTCCCTTTTGTCCACAACCTCTCCAACACTTGTTGTTTGTTGCTTTGTTTATGATGGTCATTCTGACTGGTGTGAAGTGGCATCTCACTGTGGTTTTAATTTGAATCTCTCTGATAGCTAGCGATATTGAGCATCTTTTCATGTTTCTCTGGAACCTCTGTATGTCCTCCTTGGAGAAGTTTATGTTCAAGTCCTTTGCCCATTTTTTATTTGGGTTGCTTGTCTTCTTAGAGTAAAGTCGTGTAAGTTCTTTATATATTTTGGAAATTAAACCCTTGTCTGAGGTATCACTGGCAAATATGTGTTCCCATACAGTTGGTTCTCTTTTTATTTTAATACTGTTTTCTTTAGCTGTGCAGAAGCTTTTTATTTTGATGATATCCCATTTGTTTATTCTTTCCTTTATGTCCTTTGCTCTGGGGGACATATCCGTGAAAATGTTGCTACATGAAATATCTGAGATTTTCCTGCTTATGTTCTCCTCTAGGACTTTAATGGTGTCACAGCTTATATTTAAATCTTTAATCCACCTTGAATTTATGTTTATGTATGGTGTAAGTTGGTGCTCGAGTTTCATTTTTTTGCATGTAGCTGTCCAGTTCTCCCAACACCACTTGTTGAGTAGGCTATTTTTACTCCATTTTATGTTGCTGCCCCCTTTGTCAAATATTAATTGACCATAGAAACTTCGGTATATTTCTGTGTTCTCTGTTCTGTTCCACTGGTCCATGTGCCTGTTTTTATGCCAGTACCAGGCTGTTTTGATTACAGTGGCCTTGTAATACAGTTTGGTATCAGGTATTGTGATCCCTCCAACTTTACTCTTCTTTCTCAAAATTGCAGCAGTTATTCGGGGTCGTTTATGGTTCCATAAAATTTTTGAAGTGTTTGTTCTATGTCTGTGAAATATGCCATTGGTATTTTGATAGGTATTGCATTGAACCTGTAAATTGCTTTGGGTAATATGGACATTTTGATGATGTTAATTCTTCCAATCCATTAACATGGTGTATGTTTCCATTTGTTTGTGTCTTCCTTAATTTCTTTCTTCAGTGTTGTGTAGTTTTCTGCATATAGGTCTTTTACCTCCTTGGTTAGGTTTATTCCTAGGTATTTTATTTTTCTTTTTGTTATGTCGAATGGGATTTTTTCTTGATTTCTGCTTCTGCTGTTTCATTGTTGGTGTACAGAAATGCCTTTGATTTCTGGATATTGATTTTGTATCCCGCTGTTTTGCCAAATTCATTTATTAGTTCAAGCAGTTTTTTGGTGGATTCTACAGTCGTCCCTCACTATATCATGGTTCACTTATTGCAGCTTCACTGTATCATGGATTTAAAAAAAAAAACGTATACTTCACTGGTGAGTATCCATATAGAATTTTATATGTTGTTAAAATTACATAGGTTTAAGAGTGTAGAAAGTGTTTAAGAGCATATGAAGTGTTTATAAGAGTGTGGAAAAGGTTAATAAGAGAGTGGAAAAGGTTTATAGGAGTGTGGGAAGGGTTTATAAAGCCTTGAAATATATATATAAATAATAAGATAACTATAACACCACTACTTAAGGGATTTTCAGCTATCGTGGGGGTCTCTGGAATGTAACTCCTGTGATAAGTGAGGGATTACTGTATAGGATTTTCTATGTACACTATCATGTCATCTGCAAACAATGACAGTTTTGTTTCCTCCTTTCTGATTTGGATGCCTTTTATTTCCTTTTCTTGTCTGATCGCTGTGGCTACAACTTCCAATACTATGTTGAATAGAAGTGGTGAGTTCCAGTTTATGTTGAATAAGAGTGATGAAAACAGACACCCTTGTCTTGTTCCTGATCTTGCTGGAATAGATTTTAGTTTTTGCCCATTGGGTATGATGTTGGCTATAAGTCTCTCATATATGGCTTTTATTATGTTGAGCAATGCTCCCTCTATTCCCACTTTGCTGAGTGTTTTTATCATGAATGGGTGCTGTGCCTTATCAAATGTTTTTTCCACATCTATTGATATGGTCATGTGATTTCTGTCTTTGCTTTTATTTATGTGATGTGTTACATTTACTGATTTGCGAATATTGTACTGTCCTTGCACCCCTGGGATGAATTCCACTTGGTCATGAGATATGATCTTTTTAATGTATTCTTGGATGTGGTTTGCCAATATTTTGTTAAAGATTTTAGAGTCTATATTCATCAATGATATTGGCATGAAGTTTTCTTTCTTTGTTGTGTCTTTATCTGGTTTTGGGATAAAGCAAAATATGCTGGCTTTATAAAAAGAGTTTGGGAGTCTTCCATCATTTTGGATTTTTTGGAATAGTCTGTGAAGGATAGGAGTTAACTCTTCCTTAAATGCTTTGTAGAATTCTCCTGTGAAACCATCTGGTCCAGGGCTTTTGTGTGTCGGGAGTTGTCTGGTGACTGCTTCAATTTCATTTGCCATTATTGGTTTGGTTAAACCTTCTGCTTCTTCTTCATTGAGTTTTGGAAAATCATATTTTTCTAGAAATTTGTCCATTTCACCTAGGTTTTCAAATTTCTTGGCATACAGTTCTTCATAGTAATTTCTTACAATCCTTTGTATTTCTGTGGTATCAGTTGTAATCTCTCCTCTGATTGGGTTTATTTGTAATCTCTCCTCATTTCTGATTGGGTTTATTTGGGTGTTCTCTCTTTTTTTCTTGATGAGCCTACTTAAAGGCTTGTTGATTTTGTTTATCTTTTCAAAGAACCAGCTCCTGGATTCATTGATCCTTAGAATTGTGCTTTTAGTCTCTATGTCATTTAATTCTGCTCTGGTCTTGGTTATTTCCTTCCTTCTACTTGCTCTGGGTTGTCTTTGTTGTTGTTCCTTGGTCTCTCATAGGTGTAGATTAGGTTGTTTATTCGGGATGTTTCTATTTTTTTAGGTAGGCCTGTATCACTATGAACTTCCCTCTCCAGACTGCCTTCACTGTGTCCCATAAGTTTTAGGTTATTGTGAGTTCATTTTCATTTGTTTCCAGAAACTTTTTGATTTCTTCCCTAATTTCATTCTTGACCCATTCATTGTTTAATAGCATGCTATTCAATCTCTATGATTTTGAGTGTTTTGGATTTTTTTTTCCTTGGGGTTGGTTTCTAGTTTCAGTCCCTTGTGGTCAGAGAAAATGCTTGATATGATTTCAATTTTCTTGAATTTATTGAGACTTGTTTTGTGTCCTATCATGTGGTCTATCTTTGAAAATATTCCATGTACATTTGAAAAGAATATGTATTTAGTTTCTTTGAGATGAGAGGCTCTATATATATCAGTTAAGTTCATTTCATCTAGGATGTTGTTCAATGCCATAATATCTTTGTTGATATTTTGTTTGGGCGATCTGTCCATTTTTGACAGTGGGGTGTTAAAATCCCCTACTATAATTGTGTTGCTTTCTTGAAGTCCTCCAAGATTTTCTTTATGTATTTGGGTGCTCCAATGTTGGGTGCATATATATTTACAAGTTTATGTCATCTTGGTGGGTTCGTCCCTTGAGTATTATGAAGTGACCTTCTGGGTCTCTCTTTATGGCCCTTTTTTTTGTTTGAAGTCTATTTTGTCTGATATGAGTATTGCTACTCTGACTTTTTTTTCCTGTTCATTTGCTTCAAAAATTTGTTTCCAGCCCTTCACTTTTAGCCTGTGTATATCTTTTGTCCTGAGGGGGATCTCTTGTAGGCAGCATATGTGTGGGTCATGCTTTCTTATCCATTTAGCTATTCTATGTCTTTTGATTGGAGCATTTAATCCATTTACATTTAAGGTTTTTATTGATAGGTACTTATTCATTGCCACTTACGTGCCTGTGTTTCTCTCTCTCTCTCTCTCTCTCTCTCTCTCTCTCTCTCTCTCTCTCTCTCTCTCTCTCTCTCTCTCTTTTCCTTACTTTCCTTAAAGCAGTCCCTTTAGCATTTCTTGCAGAGTTGGTTTGGTAGAGGTGTATTCTTTTAGACTTTTGTCTGGGAAGCTCCTTATTTGACTTCTATCTTGATTGAGAGCCTTGCTGGGTAAAGTAGCCTTGGTTGCAGACCTCTGGTTCTCATTACTTGGAATATTTCTTGACATTCTCTTCTGGCTTGGAGCATTTCCATTGAGAAGTCAGCTGCTAACCTTATCGGGACTCCCTTGTAAATTTTGTCCTATTTCTCCCTTGCTGCCTTTAAGATTCTCTCTTTGTCTTGGAATTTTGCCATTTTAATTATGATGTGTCTTGAAGTGGGCCTCTTTGGGTTCCTCTTGATTGGGACTCTCTGTGTTTCCTGGATTTATGTGACATTTTCTCTCATCAAATTAGGGAAGTTTTCCATTATTAATTTTTCAAACAGGTTTTCTATCCCTTGCTCTTCTTCTCCTTCTGGTATCACTATTATACTGATATTATTATGTTTCATATTGACTGCATTTCCCTTAATCCTCCTTCATTCTTTCTGTGCCTGTTTTCCTTTTCTTGCTCTTTCTGGGTGTTTTTGTCTACCTTGTCCTCCAGCTCAATGATCTGATCCTCTACTTCATCAAACCTGCTTTTGATTCCTTCTACTATGTTCTTCAGTTCAGAAATTGTATTCTTCGTTTCCTCCTGGCCCTTGTTGATAGTTTCTATTTCCTTTTTCATGTTGATATAGTTTGCAGTGAGTTCATTGTAGTTTCCCTGTAGTTTTTTGTAATTCTCTGTGAGCTCATTGAACTTTCTGATAACCATTGCTTTGAACTCAATACCTGATAGTTGAGTTGCCTCTATTTTATTTAGCATTATTTATGAGGTTTCCTCCTTTCCTCTCATTTGGGTATTGTTTCTTTGTTTTCCTATTGTTTGTGATACTCTTCTTGTTAGCCTCAGCTTCTTAAATTGAGTTCTGGGTTTATGGTGTGAACTTCTATGGTAGATACCTGTGAGATTCAGTGGTGCCATCTCCTTGATCTCCTGAGCTCACTGGTCTTGGGCTGTCATTTATGTTGGCTCTGTGTTTGTCTTTGAGTTTTGATTGTTGTTGGGTCTTTCTTTAATGGGTCCTTTCCACCAGCAGGTTAACGGAGGGTCACTCTGTCTGCCACCTCTTGTATTTTGTTTTGCTTGTGTGTGCAGGTTGTATTGAAGCTGGTTCTTCCATGTGGAGAAGGTTTTGAGGATTCTCTCTTGCTCTTGTTCAGTCATTTGTTCTGGGTAATTTCTCCACTATTTAGTTGTATTTCCAGATAGGTCCTAGATTGGGGTTAGTGTGGCTTCCACTCCCTCCTTCACCTTCTTCTGTTGTTATCTGTTTGTGGTTCCTTTGTTGTTGGGTTTCCACTTCCAGCAGGTATTCTGGTGTTCACAGCTTCCACCTACTCTTTTTTGTGATCAGTTGGAGGGGGAAGGCAAAATGGTTTAAGACAGCAAGTGTGTATTCTATGATATTTACAGTATCAGCCCATAGAGAAGAGATAGGAGATCCTTTGGCTATATATAGTGTTAACTGTGATATTCCACCCAACGGCCACTTTTTAGAAAGGGTAGAGAGAAGATAAGACTCTTGTTGGGGATGGAAGGATTGTGAGTTGGATCTAGAAAGCAGTGAACTTGTGGGAGATCAGATCCTGAGGTAAGTGAGAGTAAAGGATAGAAAATAGGTGTAGTGTGTGAGGAAATAGAGTTAACCACAACAGTAACAAAGTTTGGGAAATAGTGAAGTGAGCTAAGATCTGGGATGGGTGCTGTGTAGTATTTACAATTGTATGGAACAGCTGTTATTTACAATAATAATGGAGCCACAATCATATGACAGAATCTATGTGATCTGGGTAACAAGAATAGGAATTATAGGACCTTGAGTAGTGTGCTAATGGAACACAAGTGAAGTGAAGGACAGTAAATTAGCAATACACTATGAAAGAGAGAACAGGGGAGACCTGTCAAACAATATAATTTAACCAGCCAAGCAAAGCAGATTATACAGAAAGAAGAGGAATACAAAAATATTAATGAAATAAAAGATGTAAGAATAATGAAAATAATAATAATAATACAAATGTGCAATAACTTGCAGGTTCTCTGTAATAGCAAAGTGAATTTGTCTCACCATCTCAGCTGCTGGAATAACCCCTCTTGGGTCCAACTCTGGTCTTTTCACAGTTCCAGGTTTTTTTGTCTCACTTGTGGGAACTTTAAAAAAAAAAAGAAGGAGGAGGAGGGAGGGGAGAGATAAAATGGGAAAGAAAGGAAGAAGGAATAAAACAAGAAAGAAGGGAAGAGAGGAAGAAGGAGTTGAAAGATAAAAAACTAATAATAATAAAATAAAAATAAATAAAGAATTACTTAAAAAAAGGCCTCTTGCTGGATTCAAACTAGCCAAACCAGTTTTGCTGGTCTTCCTGGCTGCAGCAGGCTGAGGGGTTTACCTTTTCTTCCTTCCTGATCCTAACTCAGTCAGCCTCCAACCCAGTTCCCCAGCAGCCTCTGGTCCCTCAAGTTTGACAGGTTTGTGCACACACTCTCCCCAGGGCTACCAGTGTGAGCGCAGGGTGCCTCTCCCCAGGGCTTTGGGTGTGGCTGCCAAGCCTTCCTTAGAGTGCACTCTCCCCGGGTTGCGGGTGTGTGCACTTGGCCAGGCCACCTCCGGTCCCTCAGGTTCGGGTGCTCACTCTCCCCAGGGCTGTGGGAGTGTGCACAGGGCCTTCCATGCCACCTTGGGAGCATTGTGCACCTGGGTGGGGAGGAGGCCGAAGTGGCTGCTGTAGGAGAATTCCCCAAACAGGTGCCAAATGTCTCTTATTTCACTTTTTCTTTTTGAGAAATTCCTCCTGCTCATGCCTGACTCTCCATGCAGAGGCCTGACCTCTCCCACAGCCCAATTCTCCAACTAGACTTGGGACTATCTGGGTCAAGGCTTTTCATGGCCCAACTCTCAACTCTCCCCATCCAGTGTCCACAGACTCCGTGGGGGCTCACAGCCCATGTGTGTTTGCCACTTAGTCCTTATTCCCCTCTCTGTGACTTCAAGCAACCAGGTCTCTCCTGGTGCTGCTCAATCCTTGTTTGGCCAGGGAGTTGACCTGGCTCTCTTCCAAGAACCCTGTGGCAGACCCTGCAGGCACCAAGCCTGGGACTGCAGCCACCCTGGTCCCCCGCACTGGTCCCAGGGACCTTATTGCCCTGAAGCACTCTCCTTACCGTTTGGTTTTTCAGTGTCTGCTACAATTTTTGGTCTCCTATCTTCATATATGCTGGGGTACTGTTGGCTGTTTGCTCTGTTCCTCTGTAGATTAGCTAGGTTTTTCTCCCCTGTGTAGGAGGAAGTGGAATCCACTCCCTCCTACCTCACTGCCATCTTCAGTTTCCAGAAAAATTATTGCTATGAGAAATGTTCAAGATTTTACTACCTCTATTTTTTTTAGGATTTTTATGGTTTTGAGTCTGAGATTTAAGTCTTTTATCCATTTAAGTTTATTCATGTATAAGAAGGCAGTCTGGTTTTATTATTTTCATATATCTGTACAATTTTCCCAACACCATTTATAATAGCCTACCTTTAGCCCATTATATGTTTTTGCCACTTTTGTCAAATATTAATTGACCACAGTTAATATGTGTGGGTTTATTTTGGGCTCTCTATCCCATTCCATTGACCTACATGTTTGTTTTTATGTGAGTACCATGCTGTTTTGATCACTATGGCCTTGTAGTATAGTTTGATATCACGTAGCGTGATTTCTCCAACTTTGTTACCCTTTCTCAAGATTGCTGTTGCTATTCAGGGTCTTTTTCAATTCTATATAAATTTTTGGAAAGTTTGTTATAGTTCTATGACATATGCCACTGTTATCTTCATAGAAATTGTGTTGAATATAGCAATACATTAAAAAGATCATACACCATGATCAAGTGGGATTTATTCTGGGGATGCAAGTCAGATACAATATCTGAAAGTCAATAAATGTGATATACCACAAAGACAAAATGAAGGATAAAAACTACATGATCATATCAGTAGATACAGAAAAAACATTTGATAAAATTCACCACCCATTTATAATAAAAACAACTCTCAGCAAAATGGGATTAGAGGGAATATACCTAAATACAAGAACAGCCATAATGGCAAACCCACAGCCAACACTATAATCAATGGGCAAAAACTACAGGCATTTTCCTTAACATTTGGAACCAGACAGAGATGTGTGCTTTCACCTCTCTTATTTAACACAGTACTGGAAGTTCTAGACACAGCAACCAGACAAGAAAAAAAATAAAAGGCCTCTGAGTTAGAAAGGAAGAAGTAAAACTGTCAATATTTGCAGATGACAAGAGTGAGAACCCTAAAGATTCCACCAAAAAACTATTAGAACTGATAAATAAATTCAGTAAAGTAGCAGGAAACAAAATAAATATCCAGAAGTCAGTTACATTTCTATACATCAGTAATGAACTATCAGAAAGGGAAACAAAAAAAACACCCCATTTACAATTGCATCTCCAAAAAACAAAATACTAAGGAATAAATCTAATCCAGCATATAAAAGACCTGTACTGAGAAAATTATAAGACACTGAGGAAATAAATTAAGATACAAATAAGTGGAAGTACATACCATGTTCAAGGTTAGGAAGAATTAACATCATTAAAATAGCTATACTATGCAATGCAGTCTATAAATTCAATGTATTTATTTCTTTGAGCATATATTTAGGAATGGAAGAGCCGTGTCACAGGATAGATATAGACTTATTATAAGAAACATTGTAATAACTTTCAAAGAAACCATTTTATACAATTTCCACAACAATGTTTGACGATTCCAATTCTAATAATTCCTCATTCAGATTTAGCATTGTCAAGGTTTTTTAAAAAAATTAGCTATTCCATTGGGTGAATAATAATATCCCATTGTGATTTTAATTTGCATTTTCCTGATGACTATTAATGTCAAATACCTTTTTATATGCACTGGGCCATTTAGACACCTTATTTGTACAGTGCCTGTTTAAGTCTTTTACCTGTTTTTTTTTTCAATGAAATGATTTTTTGACAGGGGGTATTCTTTTTTTGCCCAAATTTACTGAGAAATGACTGAAAAATATCATTGTATAAGTTTAAAGGTATACAATGTGATAATTTGACATACAGGGTCCAACAAAAGTAAGACCTGCTCAAGTATGGTTGGTAGGGTAATAATATGGGTGTAATAATTTATAGTTTTAATTTGAACATTTCACCTAAAATGGTATATGGTGTGCTTGAGTGTAATATAGTTATGTTACAGAATCACATGCTTATGATTTTGTAATAAAAGCTATTGTAATAAAAAGGGGGTTTTATTTGTGCTGGACCCATTATAGGAAGAAGTCTAAAACACTAATTTAAAAAATATATATGCACTCCTTTCTAACCTTGATTTTATCTTCTTAGCAAATTTCAAGTATTCAATACAGTATTGTTAGCTGTAGTTACCATGCTGTACATTAGATCCTGAGAAATTATTTACCTTATAACTGAAAGTTTGCACTCTTTGTCCAATATCTTCCTATTTTCCCCACCCCCAGCTAATCGGCCAGCATTCTAATCTGGTTTTATGAATTAAACATTTTTAGACTCTACATATAAGTGAGATCATAGAGTATTTGTCTTTTTATGTCTAATTCCACTTACCATAATGCCCCCAAAGTTTCTTCCTGTTGTTGCAAATGACAGTATTTTCTTCTTTTATATGGCTGAATAGTATTTCACTGTACTTGTACATGTGTGTATCTGATGTATATCAGACACTTAGGCTGTTTCCATGTCTTGGCTATAGTGAGTAATGTGGCATGATGTGGGATTGCTAACTCTTATAGTAGTACTAGTTTTAATGTTTTCAGATATCTGCATACTGTTTTCCACAATGGCTGTACTGATTTACATAGCCAACAACAGTACAAAATGTGTTCTTCCACATCCTTACCAACATTTGTTATCTCTTGTCTTTTTTAAAGATTTTTTATTGTTATTCTAGTACAGTTGTCCCAAATTTTCCCCCTGTACCCCCCTCAGCCCATCCCAGCCCCTGCCACCACAGTCCATCCCCATACTGTTGTCCATGTCCATGGGTCATTTATGCATGTTCTTTAACTATACCATTCCCCTTCTGGCATCATTATTCCTATTTCCTCCTCTCTGGCCACTGTCAGTCTGTTCCACATTTCCATGCCTGTAGCTCTATTTTGTTCATTAGATCCCCCTTATAGGTGAGATCATATGGTATTTGGGAACCTAATATTATATAACCTAAGAATCCTGAATCATGTGTTCAAAAGAATTTATGTACCCCTATGTTCATAGCAGCTCTATTTTCAATAGGCAAATGCTGGTGGAAACATCCTAAGTGCCCATTAGTAGATGAGTGGATCATAAAAACCGATACATTTACACAATTGTATACTATGCAGCAGAAAGAAATACACCATATGATCTCACCTATGAGAGGAATCTCTTGTCTTTTTCATGATGGTCATTGTAACAGGTCTGAAGTGATACCTCATTGTCATTTTGATTTACATTTCCCTAATGATTAGAGATGTTGAGTATGTTTTTATGTACCTGTTGGTCATTTCTTCACTGGAAAATGTCTATTTAAGTCTCTTGCCCATTTTTAATTGGATTATTTGATTTTTTTACTATTGAGTGTATGCATTTATATAAACTTTTCATCAGATATATAGTTCAACAATATTTTCTTTTATTCCATAGGTTGCCTTTTAAATTTGTTGATTTTTTTTTACTGTACTCTGTTTTGTTAACAGAGTAATGTTGGCCTTATAAAATATTTAGAAGTGTTCCCTCCTCTTTTATTTTTTGTAAGAATGTAAGGAGCATTAGTTGTCATTTTTTTAAATAACAGGATTTACAGGTGAAGTTGTCTAGTTTGGGGGTTTCTGTGTTGGAAGGTTTCTGACTGCTCCTTCAATCTCCTTACTCATTATTGGTCTTTTTTATTTTCTATTTATTCTTGAATTCAGTCTTGTTACATTTTGTATTTCTAGGAATTTATCCATTTCTTTTTTTATCCTTACCCAAGGGTATTTATTGATTTTAGAAAGAGAAAGAGTGAGGGCTTGGGGGTGGGAGAATGGGGAGAGAGAGAAAAATATTGATTGGTTGCCTCCCATACACACCCCAACCAGGGACTGAACCTGGAATGTTGGTATGTGCCCTGACTGAGAATAGAACTCACAACCTTTTGGTGTAAGGGATAACTCTACAACCAACTGAGCTACTGGCCAGGGCTCCATTCCTTTTAATGTCCACTTTGTTGGCATATAATTGTTCATAGCAGTCCTTTATGACTTTTTGTATCAATATTTCTGTATTGTCAGTTGTACTGTCTTCCCTTTTATTTGTAATATATTTCAGTCCCCTCTATTTTTTCTTTCATGAGTCTAGCTAAAGATTTTCAATCTTTTATCTTTTTAATAACCAGATTGTTGCTTTGTAGATATTTTTAAATACTCTATTTTATTTGTTTCTGCCCTAATTTGTATTATTTTATGTTGGGTTATATCTTTGAGATTTTTTTCTTAATGTAGACTTTTAGAGCTATGAATTACTTTTGTTGAATACCATAAACTTTGCTATGTTGTTTCCATTTTTGTCTCAAGATATTTTTTGATTTCTCTCTTGATTTCTTCTTGACCCATTGCTCATTCAGGAGTGTGCTGTTTCATTCCTGCATATCTATTTTCTTCCTTTTATTAATATTTAGTTTCATACCATTATGGTTCGAAAAGATAGTTAATTATAATTTCAATTTTCTTGAATATTTTTAGAACTTGTTGTGTAGACTGACATAATATATGAGCTATCCTGGGGAATTTTCTGTGTGTACTTGAGAAGAATGTGTATTCTACTACTGCTGGATGGAATGTTCTTTATATGTCTGTTAGGTATATTTTGTCTATAGTGTTGTTCAGATTCACTGTATCTTTATTGATTTTCTGTCTGCATGATCTATCCATTGTTGATAGTAGGATATTAAAACTCCTTACTATTATGTTGCTTTATATTTCTCTTCTTTCTTTCTTTCTTTCTTTTTTTCTTTCTGTATTTGTTTTATATATCTAGATGCTCCAATGTTGAGTGTGCAAACATTTACAATTCTTATATTTTCTTCATGTATTGACCCCTTCATTAATATATTGATGAATTTTTAATCTCTTGTGACTATTTTTAACTTAAAGTGTATTTTGTCTGATATAAGTATATCCAGTACTGTTCTCTTTTGGTTTCTGTTTGCATGGGATATCTTTTTCCCTACTTTCAACTTATATGTCCTGAGAACTAAAGTGACTCTTTCCTAGGCAATACGTCATTATACCTTTTTTTATCCACTCAGGCATTTCATATATATTTAAAATAATTACTGATAAATAAGGTCTTACTGTTGCCATTTTGTTCATTGTGTTCTGATATTTTGTAGTTCCTCTGTTTATTCCTCTCTGGCTGTTGTTTTTATTTGTGATTTGATTAATTTTAGTAGTGGTATTCTTTGGATTCTTCATCTTAACCTTTTTTTTAATCCTTACCCCAGGAATGCTTATTGATTTTAGAGAGAGGGGAAAAGAGGGAGAAAGAAGGGGAGAGAAACATTGATATGAGAAACATGCATCAGTTGCCTCTCTCAAGGCATGCACTCTGACCAAGGACTGAACCAGCAACCCAGGCATGTGCCCTCACTTGGAATTGAACCCACTACTTTTCAGTTTACAGGATGACACTCCAGCCATCTGAGCCACACTGGCCAGGGCTTTATCTTAATCTTTTATGTACTTACTACAGATTGTTCTCTTATAGTTACCATGGGAATTATCAATACACAAAATACTTTTTAGGGATAATATCCTATTTCAAGCTAGTAACAACTTGACTTTGATAATATGTAAAAACTATATTTTTCTTCCTTCTTCCTTCACATTTTAAGTCATTGCTCTTGCAATTTACATTTTTTAAATGTTGTGTATTGAAATTCAAATTATTGTTATTATACTCACTTTAATACATTTTATTTTAACTTTTAAACTAGAGCTGAAAATTATTTACAAGGTACTATTACTATACTAGACTAAATTTGATTGTATATTTACTTCTACTGGTTTATATATTCATGTGTTTTTATGTATGTTTACATTGTGCTTTCAAAATTCTCTTTTTGTCTTTGACTTTTGACAATTTAGGTGTCTTGATGTAACTTTTTCCAGGTTCATTATATTGCAGATATTTGGGCATTATGAATCTAAATATTTATTTATCTTCCTATAGTTGAGAAGTTTTCAGCCATCATTTTTTAAGTAAACTTTCTGTCCCTTTGTCTGCCTTCATTTGCCACTTAATGATGGGGTTATATTCTGAACAATGTATAATGAGCAATTGTGGAAACATCACATGCTTACACAAACCTGGAAGTTATAGCCTACTCAACCCCTAGACTACAGTCTATTGCTTCTAGGCTACAAGCCTGTGGAGTATGTACAAAAAAACACAAAAACCTAAGATTAAATGAAGCACAAGAGAAGATAATGCAACTAACAGACATAGTAAACAGAAGATGTATGAGGCTGCTATCTGGGTAACAGAGCATATGCTTTATAGCAAACTGTTTTTACAAGCTGAAAAGATACACATTAAAATAAAATAAAAAGTGTAGTATAGTAAGTACATAAACCAAAACATATTTGTTTACTATCACTGTCAAGTATTATATACTATATATATTTGTAAGCACTACACTTTTATATGACTGGCAGCACAGTAGGTTTGTTTACACCAGCACCACCACAAATATGTGAGTAATGTGTTGCATTACTCTGTTACAAAGGCTGTGATTTCACTAGGTGATAGGAATTTTTCAGCTCTATTACCTTAGGGGACCACTGTTGTATATGCGGTCCATCATTGACTGAAACATTGTTATGCTGCTACATATTGTTTCTTTGAGGTTGTCTCATAAGCATTATAGATGTTCCTCACTCATTTATTGTTTTTTCATTTTGTTCCTCTAACTGGTTAGTTTCAGATAACTTGTTTATGAGTTCACGGATTCTTCCTCTTATTTGTGGAGTCTTCTATTGAAGTTATCTGTTGAATTTTCCAGTTCAATTGTTGTATGATTTAATTCTAGGACTTCTGTGTTTGTTTGGATGGATTCTATTTTTTTTTGTTGAATTTCTAATTTTCTTTATGCATTGTTTGCCAATTTTTTTAGCTGTCTATCGGTGTATTCACTGAAATTTTTAAGATCATTCTGACTATTTTTCAGTGTGTAAATCTTCATTTCTTTAGAATCAGTTATTGACCATATTCTTATTATCCTTGCATTGGTATCATTGCATTTGGGGAAGTGGCCTTCTCTTTCAACCCTTAGAAGTTCCCTTCAACATGTATAAACCTCCATCAGTCAGTTTGGTTTGGGGTTATGATCGGGTCAGCTGGAAATGTCTGAGATGGTAAGGCTTACTGTTTTGGTCTCTAGATAGGAAGGGCCATTGCCCATGCTCTGAAGTTGAGAGGCTGCTGGCTGATTTCCAGATTCAAGTGGACATCTGGCTGGACAGAGTTACAGGCTGTGTTTCACAAAAAGGCAGTGCAACTTGTTGGATTTCATGGTTGGGAAGGATTGGTGGCAGGTGTTTTTGATTGAATAAGGCCACAAGTTATGGTCAGCAGTTGAGCAGGATTCTAGGATGGGTTCTGTTGCCAGGTGAGGCTGTATGCTGAGTTTCACAGTGGGGTGGTAATATAGGCTGGGCTCCAAGGCTTCTCATGGCAACTGTCAGACTCCATGGTCAGGCAAGGCCAGAGGTTATGCTCTGCATTTGGTCAAGGCTACTGGCTAGGTTCTCTCTCTGTGCAGGGCTATCAGATGGCCCCATAGCTGCCTATGGTCTGTGAGTGGGGTCCTTGGTCAGATAAGGCTGGAGGTTCTGCTCAATCATTATGCAGAACTGCTGGCATGGTCTGTTGCCCGGGATGGCCATTGGATCGGCTCTGTGGCTGATCAAGGTCTCTCTCAAGGATTCCTAGTCAGGTGGGGCTGGAATCTGAGCTCAGCAATTGGGCAGGGCTGCTGACTTGCCTTACCCTCAAGGTTGGGGTTTGTAAAATGGGCCCCATGGCCTGGATGGCTCATTGGCTGAGGACCCAAACTACAACTGAGCAGAATTACTGATCAAGTTCCCTGGGTAGATGGGGCCACCAGCTCCCCTATGGAAATGGGCAGACTGCTGGTTGGCATATCAGCTCAGGTGTCACTGGCAGCAGAAACATGGTCTGCCAAGTTCACACACGTGTTACTGTGAGTGTCACCCCCTTCTCTGTCCTCAGCTGGTTTGCAGTAGTCTTGTTCGCTGATTCTCCAAGCCATCCTCATGAAGTGAAACCTAAGTGGGCCTCTGGGAGGCATCCTGTAGCACTGGAGAAGCTAGATGCCAGTCTTGGGCTTTTCTTTTCCCATTGTAGAAATCAGGCTCAGGGGAACCCTCTGGGTGCAGTACTGTGCCATCCTGGGGGAGGGGCATCCTGTCAAAGTAAAACCATTCTTTTTACCCTTCTAATACTTTTCTTGGATTTTGTGGACCAAAGTAAGAGGTGACATCAGCCTCACTGCCAGGTTCTGGGATTTTCACAAAGCCATCTGGTCTGTTGATAGTTGCTCGGGGCCTTTCTGTGAGGGAGGCTGAACTCGAGGACCACCTATTCTGCCATCTTACGGGTGTCACTCTCCTATTTTTATTTTGTTTTTAAAATTTAAAAAAAATATTCTGGATGTAAGTCCTTTTGTCAGATATTTACATTGTAAACACTTTCTTCCAATCACAAGATTATCTTTTTTTTTTTAACTTCATTACAGTGTGTTGTTTTGTTCTAGCAGAGGATTCTACTTTTGATGACATCTATTTATTATTTTATTTTGTGGTTAATATCTATTTGTTCCTATAAGAAATCTTTTCCTAACCTGAGGCTATGAAAGTGTTCTACTGTATTTTCTTCTAGTAAGTTTATAAGTTTAGTTTTCACATTTAGATGTATAATCCATCTCAAAAAATTTGCATGTGCCACATGCTTTTAGAATGTTTTAAGTTAGGTTCTTCCAAAGCTGGAGCCTGAAAATAATTCAATGTCAGTGCATGATAGTGGGGAAGGAGAATTTAATAGGAAAGAACCAAACAAGGGTGCCACTTCAAATGAAGTCCCCAACCCAGCCCAACATTGAAAGATGATGCAAAACATAATTACACCACAGAAATGTCCCTTCTTCAGCAAAGGAACTAGGATCATGTCTGCTGTCACCAATTCTTCACCAGCTATAGGACACCTTTTTACAAGTGGGGATTAAATATTGTAGGCACTTATAATTTTCCTTAGGGGTTCAGGAAGATAGGATGAGTGTCCAAGGAAAACCATGTGAAAGTCTCAGGTACAAGTCAATTGCAGCAAAGCATGCAGAAACAGAGAAAAGGGTGCTCAGAGCTAGTAAAAATATCCAGAGAATCCTAATGGTGCACCAAGAGTATACTATAGGCTGAGTGCTCCACACCCTCATACAGATAGCCAGTTTCTTGAGTATCATTTGTTGAAGAAACCTTCTTTTCCTCCCACTGAATTACATTTTTGCCTTTGTATATCATCAAGTAAACAGATATAGGTTGTTATTCCTAGGCTGTATATTCTATTCCATTGATCTATTTTTCTATCCACACACCAATATCACACTGTCTTAAATGCTATGGATTTAGAGTGAAAATATAAATCTGCCCATTTTTAAATTTTTTCAAGATTGTCAGAATGTTCTGTGTCTTTTGTATTTCCATATAAATTTTAGAATTGAATTGGCAATTTCTTCAAACATTCCTGCTGTATTTTTGTTTGATATAGCATGCAATTTATGGATCCATTATGAGAGGATGGATATCTTAACAATAGCCTCCCAATCCATGAACATGATATTGCTTTCCATTTTTAAAGTATTTTTAAATTTCTTTTTGGATTGTTTTATAGTTTGCAGTAAAGAAATCTTGCATTTCCTAATCCATTACTTCTGTTTTTTTTCTTTTTTTATTGTTGTTCAAGTATAGTTGTCTCCATTTTTTCTGTTCTTGATGTTAATACATATAAATGAAATTACTATCTTCACTTTCCCAATATTGATTGCTACTGTCCAAATATTCACTAATTTTTTAATATTTTATTTATTTACTTTTAGACAGGGGAAGGGTGGGAGGAAGAGGGGGGGATATCAATGTGTGGTTGCCTCTTGAGTGACTCCTAGTGGGGTCCTGCCCCAAAACCCAGGCATGTGCTCTTACTGGGAATCAAACCGGTGACCCTTTGGTTCACAGTCCAGCACTCAGTCCACGGAGCCACACCAGCCAGGGCCAAATATTTATTAATTTTTAAACATTAAGCTTGTATGTCATTACTATGTTAAATTCACTAGTGCTAAAAGCACTCTTTATTTGTAGAAAACTCAGTGTTTCCAGTCTTCATGAAATGAACTCCTTTCCTTAGAATATTTCACCACTTCAGTGTATGTGATTGCCTGCAAAATTTAAATCCTCCTCTTTGGTGCTTTTCCTATACTCCATTATCTAGTCTAAAATGGCAATACTTACTTATAAGACACTATAAAAATGGCATGTGTGCTTATTTTATTTGTCAGTCTGTTGAAGTTATCTCCCTTCTCTACTGTGTCTTCTCTGGGGATTAATATGAGAACCTTGTTGTGGGGGGTTCCATAAGTCTTTTCATGATTTCTAGCTTATTTATGCTGTATGGCCAACTAAAAGGCCAAAAGCTGGCACATCTCAACATTCAAAAAATAATACTTTCTCAAAGGGGTGGTAGCAGTGGCATAATATTTTTTTAAAAAGTCTCAATTCCTAAAATTTTTGTTGCCTTCTTTGTGCAACTTTTACATCAATTCCCATTTAACTTAAACTTTTTCAAATATTAATCCAGAATAATTTAATTAAAAATCTAAGTGATCATTAATAAATGAGTGGATCAAAAAACTGGTACATTTATACAATGGAATACTATGCAGCAGAAAGAAAGAAGGAACTCCTACCCTTTGCACAGCATGGATGGAACTGGAGAGCATTATGCTAAGAGAAATAATCAGGCAGTGATGGATGAATACAATATGATCTCACTTATAAGTGGAACCTAATTGACAAAACAAACAAATGAGCAAAATAGAACAAGAGATATTGAAATATAGAGCAACTGACCATAGCCAGAGAGGAGGAGGGGAAAGGGATAATGGAGGAAAGAAGAGGAAGAATTGTAAAGGAACATGTATAAAGAACCCATGGACAAAGTCAAAGGGGAGTAGGATTAAGGGTGGGAGGTGGGGGTGGGTGGGGTGGGGGAGAGTGGTGGAGGGAAAATGGAGACAACTGTACTTGAACAATAATAAAAAAATTTATTATGTTGGCTTGGTTTTGGAAGTAGTCAACTTTGACTTTAAAACAGAATGAACTATCTTTTATAGATGGGCTAACATCTCATTTTGTTGATTATCCTTTGGAAGGAAACTGGTTTAAAAATAAATATATACAGGTGTTGGCAAAAGTAGGTGTACAGTTGTGAATACACAAAACACAGAGTTTATTCTTATTTATTTTTCTATACAAACAACTGTAAACCTACTTACCCCACCCGTATATGTGCCCCTTATGTATATATGGGGTAAACCTACTTACCCCATATATAAAGGATCTATACAGTATTAGTCCAGAAATTACCCATCCATATACTATGAAAAAGAGACATGTATTGAAGAAGAAACAAGATACAGGAAACATTATATATACATAGGACAATGACACCTCAGTCTCCTTCAAAGTAGGCACCTTAGGACCTCCTACAGTTCTCTCAATTACCACCAGCTGCCCCCTCATATTTTCCTGAACCTCATTGATGGTCTGAAATCTCTTCCCTTTCAAAGGTGATTTTAATTTTGGGAAAAGCCAGAAGTCTCAGGATACCAAATCTGGTCTATAGGGGGCTGAGTCACCTAGGTGATTTGATGTTTCACCAAAAAACTCTGCATGGGATGTGATACAAGTGCAGGCATGTTGTTGTGATAAAGCTACCAATCACCAGCTGGTCGTAGCTGTGGCCTTCTGAACCATACAAATAGTTTTCACAGAAGAATGTTCAAGCTTAATGCAAAATTTGATGCAGATTTATTGACATACTCACTCAGTCATTTTTAATGCAACAGCCACACAGTACACGTGCTCACTCAATGGCATCTACCACCCCCACTGACTAGTTCAGTGAAGTCCTCATTGTTCATCCATGTGCATTCCAGTCCACTCTTCTTGGCAGACAGGTTTCATTGATGTCACACAAACCATTCTCATTATATTAACAATGGCTGGACTTTTCCCAGACAGACCTTGTATATATGCATTTCCATATATGGTAATGAAAAAATAGATATAATTACAGATCTATCATGAATGACTTATTAGTTACACAAACCTTTAAAAAGTAATGTTATTGACTACAAACTTCTTCAGGTGCAGGTTATATTAGATGGTTATTTAATATTTAATTCAAATGATTAAATATTGAGTATAAGCTTTACAGAATTTATTCATTACCTGATACTTTTGAAGATATATATTACATTGTTCTAATCCTTAAAAAAACAGCAAATCAGTAAAAAAAAATTTATACAAGTAAATAACAAAAAAAAACAGAAAAAAATATGAAAACATTTTATCCTTTAAATTTTATTGTAAGATCAAAAGAGAATGAGACAGCAAACCCGAGAGGTTGCTCACAACAGCTAGTGAAATCCACATGACTTGCAAGCGTGGAGAGTACATAGAAAATCACCAACACAGACAGACAGTGTGAGCAGGATGGAGGATGCAGCATCCTCAGCCATGGGCAGGAACTGTCTAGCTGGAGTGCAATGTGGCTATTAACAAACTGCAGGGATTCATTTAAATAGGGGAAGAGAACTAAGATCTTCAATGGCAGATTAAGGAACTGTTTTTGAATTGCTGGCATATAGAATCAATACGTGTTTTGAAAACTGCACACTCCTAAAAACTTTCATTAAAGATATTCCTTTAAACACACTTCACTTAGCTGTGTGTTCAAGTGTCACTTTCTAATTTCTCAAACATGTGGATAAAGCTCCTCACACCAAAATCTTACATCAAAATAAAATGAGTTGACTTCAAATTCTTCAAAGTGCACACAAACTGAGTTAAAATGAAAGTTGTGCTGAGTTCCTCACATGTATAGTTTCTTTAATTTACCTTGTTTTATTCCTTTTCTTTCTTCTTGTTTTTTTCTTCCCCTCCTTTCCCTCCACCTTCCGTGCCCTCTCCTTCTCCTGCCTGTCCTCCCCATCTGCTCTCCCTTCTTCCTCCTCCTCCTCCTCTTCTTCTTCCTGCTACCTCTCTTCTTCTTTCTTCTACTTCAAAGTTGGTAGTATTGTGTGATATTTTCTGTGATCCAGTGTCAGTGGATTGATAAGTTTATTTACTCACCTGTTACTATAAATTTTGCATTCTTTTCAAAGTTTTGAAATGAGACAATAAAATGACATGACTCTATGTAAATTTCAGAGATGCTAGAGAGTGCATTGATTGTCACAGATACAATTGAATATAAGGGTACAATAACTTTTGCTCATTTGTTTCATAATATTTAGGCTATTGTATGGTATTTCACATAAAAGGAACATTTTGAAAGTAGCATGTCTGGAAGCCCAGGTTCCAAAATCATGGGTATGAGGTTATGTGGTGTGTGATTTTGAAATTTTATTAGAATTTTATTAGAATGTGAAGATTACTACATTGGAATTAGTTATTGTTAGGGATGATTTAAGAATAAATCTCAGCACAACTTTGAAAAAGTTAAATGTGAGGGAAGATGGTGGCTTTGCTCTAGGCAGCGTGTTTCTCGGCTTCTGAGAAGAGGAGGGAAACTCGCGGATCGGTGGAGAAGCTGAGCAAGTGGACTAGGTTACCGAATCACTTTTGAAAGCAGGACATCAAAAATTATTACGATCATTGAAAAACCAGACGGTAGGGACACTGCTTCAGGACTAAAGGGACCTAGGGATCAGCCTGGGGACTAAGGATGTGCAGTCCCCAGGCCCAGTGCTCCCAGGTCTGCCTCAGGGCTCCCGGGAGAGGGGAGTCGTTGCTCCTTCCCCTGGATACGGGGGTTGAGCAACTCCAGGGGAGAGTTTGTTGCTGGAAGGCACAGATTGGCCAGTTGGACTGGGAGGGAATCGCCCAGGGACTATGAATACCCACCCAGAGACCTGGGAGAAGTGAGGGCCTCCAGCTGGCATGACCAGGGGCAGCCTCGAAGAGCACCTGCACCCCTAGCCCGGTAGAAGTGCAGATCGGTGGAGGACACAAAGCCAGGAGGGGCTCGGGCATTTTCAGATCTTGGGAGCCAGCAGTTCTGATCTGGGGAAGTGCGTGCCCCATCGGGAATCTTGACTCCCGCGTTGTGATCCCGGAAGGGATGGGCACTTAGTGCCTTCCTATAGCCTGAATCTCAAAAGTTCGGTGGAGGGGTGCGCCCTTTTACGACTCCCAGGGAGGGCACAGTGAATCCCAAAACGTCGAGGGTGCCTCCTGAGATCATAGAGCTGGAACCCTGCAGGAACCCCGGAGTCCGGAAGAACGTGGCAGTGAGCTCTGGAAAGCCAGAGTGCTCAGGAGCGCCCAGGGTTCCTGAAAGACTTGCTGAGATCTGGCTGGGAGGAGAGAGAAGCATTTCAAAGGTCCCTCAGCCAGCTGAAGCCAGCAAGATCAGAAAAACTGGTCTGGTCAGTTAGAAACCAACAAGAGGTTTTTTTGTTTTGTTTTGTTTTGTTTTGTTTTGTTTTGTTTTTGTGGATGTTGTTGGATGATTGATTTTATCTTCTGTTTTAAGTGACATTTGATTTTTCAATTCTTACTGTTTTTATATCTCGCAATCCCTTATGTTTCTCTTCCATTCATCCTAATAATATTCTTTCCAATCCAAATTTATCTCCCCTGCACTCCATCTTCTGCTTTTCTTTCCTTTTTTTTTTATTTTGCAAGTTACTGTAAATTTGTATTATCTTTTTCTCACATTTCTGACATTTTTTATTTTAATAATATTTTGGTATTCTTTTTCTTTTTGTATACTCTTCTTTGCTTGGCTGGTTATACTGTCATTTGATAGGTTCCCCCTGGTGTCTCAGTCAGAGTGTGTTGATAATTTACTATCCTTCATCTGTGTTCCATTAATACACCTCTCAAGGTTCTATATTCTTTATTTTTGTTATCTAGATTTCATCAATTCTGCCACAAGACTGTCACTTTACTATTACTGTTAATAAGACGTAGTCCATACAATTGTAAATACTACTCAATACCACTACCTGATCTCAGCCCACTTTGCAATTTCCTGAACTATACTATTGTGGGGGTTCTCTCTAATCTTTTACACACTACTCTTATACACTAATCTTTAATCCAACCCTACCTTAGAATCTGACCTCCCACAGCCTCACAGCTTTCTAGATCCAACTATCAATCCTCTTGTCCCCAATAAGAGTCTTGCCCTCTTTCCATCCTTTCTAAAACGTGGATAGTGGGGTGGAGGATCATGGTTAACACAATAAGGAGCCAAAGGACAACCCATCTCTTCTCTACTGGCTGCTAATGTAAATATCATAGTACACTGTCTTGCTGTCTTAAACCATTTCGCCTTACTCCTCCAACTAATCACAAAAAAAAAGAGTAGGGGGAAGCTGTGAACACCAGGATACACGAAGGAGATTGCGCCACTGAATCCCACAAGTATTCTACCACAAAAGTTCACACCATAATTTCAGGGAACCAGAACAGATCAATTTAAGAAACAGAGGCTAACAAGAAGAAATCCACGAACAATGAGAAAACAAAGAAACAATCCCCAATTGAAGTGAAACAAGGAAGCCTCAGTAAAGATGCTAAATGAAATAGAGGCAACTCAACTATCAGATAGTGAGTTCAAAACAATGATTATCAGGAAGTTCAATAAACTCACAATGAGCTATCAGAAATTAGAGGGAAACTACATCAATCTCACTGCAAACTATATAAACATGAAAAAGGAAATAGAAACTCTCAACAAAGGCCAAGAGGAAATGAAGAACACAATCTCTGAACTGAAGAACACAGTAGAAGGAATGAAAAGCAGGATCGATGAAGCAGAAGATTGGATTAGCAAGCTAGAGGACAAAGTAGAAAACAACATCCAGAAAGAGCAAGAAAAGGAAAAGAGGCTCAGAAAGAATGAAGAGGGATTAAGAGAAATGCAAGACAATATGAAACATAATAATATCCGTATAATAGGGATACCAGAAGGAGGAGAAGAAGAACAAGGGATCGAAAACCTAGCCGAAAAAGTAATGAAGGAGAACTTCCCTAATTTGATGAGAGAAAAAGTCACACAAATCCAGCAAACACAGAGAGTCCCAATCAAGAGGAACCCAAAGAGGCCTACCTCAAGACACATCATAATTAAAATGGCAAAACTTCAAGACAAAGAGAGAATCTTAAAGGCAGCAAGGGAGAAAAAGAAAGTAAAATACAAGGGAGTCCCAGTAAGGCTAACAGCTGACTTCTCAACGGAAACACTTCAAGCCAGAAGAGAATGGCAAGAAATATGCCAGGTAATGAGAACCAGAGGTCTGCAACCAAGGCTACTTTATCCAGCAAGGCTCTCAATCAAGATAGAAGGCCAAATAAAAAGCTTCCCAGACAAAAGAAGTCTATAAAAATACACCTCGACCAAACCAGCTCCGCAAGAGATTCTAAAAGGACTGCTTTAAGGAAGGGAAGGAAAAGAGAGAGAGAGAGGAACACACATACATAAAAGACAATGAGTAAGTACCTATCAATAATAACCTTAAATGTAAATGGATTAAATGCTTCAATCAAAAGACATAGAATAGCTGAATGGATAAGAAATAAATGACCCACATAAATGCTGTCTACAAGAGACCCACCTCAGGATAAAAGACCTACACAGGCTGAAAGTGAAGGGCTGGAAACAAATCTTCCAAGCAAATGGACAGGGAAAAAAAAGCTAGGGTAGCAACACTCATATCAGACAAAAGAGACTTCCAAAAAAGGTCCATAAAGAGAGACCCAGAAGGTCACTTCATAATACTCAAGGGAAGAATCCACCAAGAAGACATAAATACTGTAAATATATATGCACCCAACATAGGAGCACCCAAATACATAAAGAAAATCTTAGAGGACTTCAAGAAAGATATGGACAGCAACACAATTATAGCGGGAGATTTTAACACCCCACTACCAAAAGTGGACAGATCTTCCAAACAAAATATCAACAAAGATATTGTGGCATTGAACAAAACCCTTGATGAAGTGGACTTTACTGATATATACATAGCCTTCCATCCAAAAGAAGCTAAATATACATTCTTTTCAAGTGTACACGGATCATTTTCAAAGATAGACCACATGATAGGACACAAAACAAGCCTCAAGAATTTCAAGAAAATTGAAATCATACCAAGCATTTTCTCAGACCACAAGGGACTGAAGCTAGAAACCAACCCCAGGGAAAAAAACCCAAAACACTCAAAATCATGGAGATTAAATAGCATGCTATTAAACATGAATGGGTCAAGAATGAAGTTAGGTAAGAAATCAAAAGGTTTCTGGAAACAAATGAAAATGAACTCACAACAACCCAAAACTTATGGGACACAGCCAAGGCAGTCTTGAGAGGGAAGTTCATAGCAATACAGGCCCACCTAAAAAACTTAGAAACATTCCAAACAAACAACCTAACCCTGTGTCTACAAGAACTCGAGGAACAACAACACAGACAGCCTAGAGCAAGCAGAAGGAAGGAAATAACCAAGATCAGAGCAGAATTAAATGACATAGAGACTAAAAGCACAATTCTAAGGATCAATGAATCCAAGAGCTGGTTCTTTGAAAAGATAAACAAAATCGACAAGCCTTTAAGCAGACTCATCAAAAAAAAAGAGAGAAGACCCAAATAAACACAATCAGAAATGAAAGAGGAGAGATTATAACTGATACCACAGAAATACAAAGGGTTGTAAGAAATTACTACAAAGAACTGTATGCCAAAAAATTTGAAAACCTAGGTGAAATGAACAAATTTCTAGAAAAATATAATCTTCCAAAACTCAATGAAAAAGAAGCAGAAAGCCTGAACAGACCAATAACAACAAAAGAAATTGAAGCAGTAATCAAAAAACTCCCAACACACAAAAGCCCTTGACCAGATGGTTTCACAGGAGAATTCTACAAAGCATTTAAGGAAGAGCTGACCCCTATCCTTCACAGACTATTCCAAAAAATCCAAAAGGATGGAAGACTCCCAAACTCTTGTTATAGGCCAACATCATCCTAATTCCAAAACCAGATAAAGACACAACAAAGAAAGAAAACTTCAGGCCAATATCACTGATGAACATTGACGCTAAAATCCCCAACAAAATACTGCCAAACCGCATCCAACAATACATTAAAAAGATCATCCACCATGACCAAGTGGGATTCATTCCAGGGATGCAAGGATGGTTCAATATTCACAAATCAGTAAATGTAATACATCACATAAACAAAAGCAAAGACAAAAACCACATGATAATATCAATTGATGCAGAAAAAGCATTTGATAAGGTACAGCACCCATTCATGATAAAAACACTTGGCAAAGTGGAAATAGAGGGAGCATTCCTCAACATAATAAAGGCCATATATGAGAGACCTACAGCCAACGTCATACTCAATGGGCAAATATTAAAATCTTTTCCACTAAGATCAGGAACAAGACAAGGCTGTCCACTTTCACCACTTCTATTCAATATAGTACTGGAAGTTTTAGCCACAGTGATCAGACAAGAAAAACAAATAAAAGGAACCCAAATTGGAAAGGAGGAAACAAAACTGTCACTGTTTGCAGATGACATGATAGTGTACATAGAAAATCCTATAGACTCCACCAAAAAACTGCTTGACCTAATAAATGAATTTGGCAAAACAGAGGGATACAAAGTCAATATCCAGAAATCAAAGGCATTTCTGTACACCAACAGTGAAATAGCAGAAGTAGAGATCAAAGAAAAAATCCACATTTGAAATAGCAAACAGAAAACTAAAATATCTAGGAATAAACCTAACCAAAGAGGTAAAAGACCTGTATTCAGAAAACTACATAACACTCAGGAAAGAAATCAAGTTAGACACAAACAAATTGGAAACATATACCGTGTTCATGGGTTGGTAGAATTAATATCATCAAAATGTCCATACTACCCAAAGCAATTTACACATTCAATGCAATTCCTATTAAATTACCAATGGCATATTTCACAGACATAGAACAAACACTTCAAAAATTTATATGGAATCATAAACGACCCCGAATAGGTGCTGCAATTTTGAGAAAGAAGAGGAAAGTAGGAGGGATCACAATACCCGACACTAAACTATACTACAAGGCCACGGTAATCAAAACAGCCTGGTACTGGCATAAAAACAGGCACATAGACCAATGGAACAGAACAGAGAGCCCAGAAATAAACCCAAGTCTCTATGGTCAATTAATATTTGACAAAGGAGGCAGCAACATAAAATGGAGTAAAAATAGTCTCTTCAACCAATGGTGTTGGGAGAACTGGACAGCCACGTGCAAAAAAATGAAACTTGAACACCGAGTTACACCAAATACAAAAATAACTTCAAGGTGGATAAAAGACTTAAATATAAAACGTGACACCATTAAAGTCCTGTAGGAGAATGTAGGTAGGAAAATCTCAGATATTTCACAAAGAAACTTTTTTACTGACTTGTCCCCTAGAGCAAGGGACATAAAGGAAAGAATAAACAAATAGGACCTCATCAAAATTAAAAGCTTCTGCACAGCTAAAGAAAACAGTATCAAAATTAAAAGAGAACCAGCTGTATGGGAAAACATATTTGCCAATGATACCTCAGACAAGGGTTTAATCTCCAAAATATATAAAGAACTTTCACGACTGCACTCTAAGAGGACAAGGAATCCAATTAAAAAGTGGGCGAAGGACTTGAACAGACACTTCACCAAGGAGTACATACAGAAAATCCAAAGACACATGAAACGATGTTCAATATCGCTAGCTATCAGAGAGATGCAAATTAAAACCACAATGAGATACCACTTCACACCAGACAGAATGGCAATCATAAACAAAGCAACAAACAACAAGTGTTGGAGAGGTTGTGGAGAAAAGGGGTCCCCAGTGCACTGTTGGTGGGACTGCAGACTGGTACAACCACTATGGAAAGCAGTATGGAACTTCCTCAGAAAACTAAAAATGGATCTGCCTTTTGACCCTGCAATTCCACTGCTGAGATTCTATCCTAAGAACACTACAACACCAATCCAAAAGAACCTGTGCATCCCAATGTTCATAGCAGCGCAATTTACGATAGCTAGATGCTGGAAGCAACCAAGATGCCCATGAGTAAATGAATGGATCAAAAAACTATGGTACATTTACACAATGGAATTCTATGCAGCAGAAAGAAAGAAGGAGCTCCTACCCTTTGCAACAGCATGGATGGAGCTGGAAAGCATTATGCTAAGTGAAACGAGCCAGGCAGTGAAAGGCAAATACCATATGATCTCACCTTTAACAGGAACCTAAATAACAAAACAAAGAAACAAGCAAAATATAACCAAAGACACTGAAATAGAGGACAGGCTGACAGTGACCACAGAGGAGAGTAGAGGGAATTTCAGGGGGTATTGGGAAGGGTTCATGGGAACAAACTTAAAGGACACATGGTCAAAAACTAGGGGGAGGGTAATGGGAGGGAAGTGGGGAGGGGTGGGAGGGGGGCTGGACTGGGAGTAAAAAGGAGAAAACTGTATTTAAACAATGATTAAAGTAAAATTTAAAAAAAAGTTAGATGTCATGGGAACTATATAGAGAGGATAAAATTTATTACGCAGTGATATATATGTATTTCTTCCTTGGTTATTCTACATGTACACACTCCCACAGTCACCAGACAAAATATCAAAGTGGAATAAAACTAGGCTCTTCAGAATGTGTCCATGAGTGCTGAGGAAATTTAAAGGGAGAGAAATATTGATTATACTTGCACAATGAAGGCTTAAATCTGCTTTGGGGCATATTTAATCATGTGCATACTGTGGGTGAGATGCAAGGCTAAGCAGTTATTCCTAGAGGACAACAGTTAGTCATGGTCACCAAAACTAACTCATTCGTTTTTCTATAAAGGTTTAGTAAAACACTTTGAGGTAAAAATTTTTAAATAAAGTAAAATGTAGCACTTTCATTTTTATAAAGCTCTTTGCCCTTTTCTCTGTTCTTCCCTACTCAGACTTTTCCCTTTCCAGAGAACTAGGAATAAGAATTACTTTGTTACTAAATTAGACTCTTACACTTTGTTCTCATTGAAAATGACCCTTAGTTTGAAAGGAATGGGCTGACATTTTTGTTGAGCAACTTCTTGCAACAGAACCTCATGGTGATTAAAACAAAAAATGACTGAGGCCATGGACAGCTGAGTGGTACGTAGAAATAGTCTGTGCTGGGCAATACAGTCTGTCGTAACGGCATTTAGAATAATGGAACTCTGCCTATGTTATCAAAAACCTGTAACACTGAGTTATGATTCCCTGGCTTTCAACCAGTTTTAAACCATGAAACTCCCCAACATCCATCAGGCTTCAGGTTATGGCCTTTTGCTGCATGCAAACAGTTTTTGAGTGTATATTTTAAATGCATCAGGTGCATGAGCTTGCTGTCAAAGTTTTTTACTAATCCAAGAAGGTCAAGTGTGCAAAAGAGAGGACAAACTGTTGTCTTATAAAAGATGGAGATTGTTCATAGGTACTGTATCACTACAACAGAGGTTATCAGGCTTCTAGTTCATTTATGTTGCATAGGCACAGGGAGTGACCTGACCAATGGCCAAAGGACAGAGAGCATATAGTTAGAGAAACTGGAAGCATCATCAAGAACACAATACCCAAAATCAATGAAATGTATTATGTTTCAAACACATACCATAACTTCATTTTATAAAACTTAGCTTTCTAAATTAGTAAAAGAGCAATATTCTGTTTACTGAGTTTTCTAAGCTAAGACCTGCAAAGAGTACACATTTTTGGCAGTTATGGTTTAAAATGTGGCTATACAGTTTATTGGTAAAAGATTGACTATTAGAAGTGTAATTGTGTCTAGAGGAATAGTCCTCACTTTTCACATATATATTGTAGCTATTTAGGTAACTGCACCTCAAGGGGCTCCTCAGAGAAATAAATAATAGAACATATGAAAGCAGCTGATAATTTAGCATGGGGCTCCCTGTTCCTATGTCTCTCATTCCTTCACTCTCTCACTCCCTCTCCTGTTCCTGACTCTTTCTTCTTCACCTCAGTCTCCAAGCTGTATACATGTGTATTTTTTAATAAAGAAGCTAGAGAAGCCCAGAACTGTTTTCATTCTTGATGCAAGAAGAATGCAAATTAGAGCAGTGGTTCATTTTCCGGACAGTAGCCAAAGATTCTAGGGGATTCTCAGAACCTTAAATTATTTTTCTGCTACATCTGATAAATATGAACTATAAGATCAGGAATAATAGATGACTTTCTTTTTCATGCCCTTGCAAAATTTCAGGAAGTAACAGAGGTTCTTTACCATTCAGGACCCAGATAAGTTCAGTCCATAGATGCTGCTATGCGTGCCTGAGCTGTTCACTAATTCAGGAAGTGCTCACAGGATAGCTGGAGAACATTTACACTGGCCTGTACAGTAAGTTAGGATATGAGCATTCATTAGACAGTTATAACTGTTCAAAGCCCACTAGAGATGCATTCACTTTAGTTTAAGGGTTGCACATTTCCCCATAAATGGCTTGTTGTGAATAATGTAAATGTGCCTCCTTGAGAATAAATTAAATGCATTTCCTGCTGTTGTTAATGTGTTAGAACAGTTGTACCATAAATCACTTGAACAGCATTTATAGATTACTATACTCTATCTAGGCCAAGCTTGTAAATATCTATGTAACTCATAATTCAATGATTTACAACCCTCTAAAGAAAACCTTAGAGATTTTTCTGGTTTTTCCTCTTTTCTCATATGATATCGATAAACATCTAGCTCAAAGAAATTCATTTTGAATGTTTTTATAAGGCTTTGCTATTTAATAGAATCTAGGGAATTTAATATATAATAAGAAGAAATCTACAAGAAGCATATGGAGTAATTTTCACTGCTCATAATTGGCTCCTTACTGCCCTTTGCCTACAAACCTGTCATTCCTGGAAGACTCAGAATGCCCTGCAGGCTTGTGCCCACAAGGAGTGACTGTTTTCCAATGTCTTTAGGCCTCCTTTGTGTTCTCTTTTTCCTTTTTCCTTTTTCCTTCTTCTCTTTCTGCTCTCTCTCTGACTCCTTCTCCCTCCCTTCCCCCACCCCCACCCAATTATATAGGAATCATAGCAGACACATTTTGCCCACTCCTAACTCTATCAGTTTCATTAGAATTCAGGACCCATCAGAAAGCAAAGTGGGCATTCACCTTTGGAAACAGCATACACCATTGGTTTCAGTGTATCCTTGGAACCTTTCTTTTGAGTAAAAGTCAATTAAAAAACAAACAGTATTGCTCTATGCCAGGCATTTTGTATGTTATTATATCATTTAATACTCATAGCATTATTAGCCCCTTTTTATTAGGAAGGAATGTAAAAGACATAGAAGTAAAATAATAATAAGACTCATAATACCTGAGGTTGGAAGTTTCAAATTTGAAATTGTGCCTAATTCAAAAGATGGCAACCATATTCCTACAGTTCGACTTATCTGTTCATAATTGTGGGAAGTTATTCTAATCTTATGAAAAGTCATCATGAGTGTTTAGTAGAATTCATCTTATCTTGCCTCTGTTAACTGTGTTTCATTCTGAACTTACAGTGGCCTGTTGCCTCCTACATTAACCTACTGCTTTCCTTTGCCTCTCTCTGGTGCTGTTGGGCCTCTCCAGGCTAAGGAAACATGCCATGCTTCTTAATGGAATACACTCCCAATTCTCCTTGATGTGTATTCTTTGCTTCTGAGTCCTTGTCAGTGGCCAGTGGAGAATCCTTCCAATGGGGGGTTCTGTTTGTGCTGCACATGCCGCCAGCCCTCCTCACGCTCACTGACTTACATCCCGGGGTCTGGCTGTCATCTATTTTGTGCTCCACCAATTTTCAATTTGTTTCTGGTGGCACTGGATTTAATGGCTCCAACCTTTGGGTAATTGATGATGAGCTAAAACTGGAGGACTCTGGGTTTTCATTTAGAGGACACTTTGATGAACTGCTCTCTCGAGGCACAGCATGAACTCTTCCTCTTCCCATGAGAGCCCCATAGTTGGACAACACCACTTTGTAGTTGTAGAAAGTTTGTTGTTTTTCAAAGTAATCTCAAATTGATCTCATTTCATTGTCTTCATTTTATTGTGAATGGTGAAAGGTAAATCTATGAGTGAAGAAACAGACATGGAAAAATGACTTATTTCTAGAGGCAATGACTTTAGTTTCTTAAGGAAATAGATTTCTGTCAATGCCCCTTTCATAATCACTATGTGCTAAAATAAATTCTTGAAATCTCCAACTTCTCTTATAGGATAAATTTAATATAGGAACATCCAAATCACTGCCTAGTGTATTTAAAAGATTTCACTCAACTGTATAATTTATAATGGAGAATAGAGACTAATTAATTAGCCACTGTTATAATAATAAAATCATTCTTCTTTCTATTGAGTTAGTATTAGTAAAACATTATTCATAAAGCAGGTATGTAAAGACAGTACTTCATGCAGTGTTTGACATCTAAGAAGGTAGCAGAAAGGGGATATTGAGATTCTGGTTTCTCTTCTCATGCTGTGAGACTTTGATAGGTTGCTGACACTCTTTGACACTCAGTTTATTGATCTATAAAAGTGAATATAATAATTACTTTTTGAAATATCAAATGTGATTTTTTTACTGAGGACTACAAATGCATAAAATATTTGTAATACTGAACATTTTAAAACAGGTGTAAGCCCAAATTCTCTTATATGAATATTTCTCACTGCTTGTAGCTCTGTGAAAGAAGGTACAGAGTTGTCTTCAAGAATTATGAAATGAGTGATTATTTCAACTTTTTAAAATAGTGAAATATAAAATTTAATATTTTGAAATGACTTAATTCCTCTCTTTGAGCTATGTGAGATGTCTTTACTGTCAATGATGGCTGTTATTCAAACTTCAGTATCAAACTACTACACATTAGCAGTTTTGAACTCAGGTTTGTGATCTGTATCCTGTTTTACTTGTGATTTCTATTCCATCCCAGTTGTATGTTTCATGACCAAGAAGAAAAGGCCAGATATTCACTTTGAATTTTAAACATGTTTACAGTACCCAAAGGTTATCCTACAAGTCCTTCTTTGCATCATTTCCATCCTGCAGGTTGCTTATGTGGAAATGTATCGATGTCCGTTGCACATGACAGTATTGATCGCCATGGGAACTCTCCACACAATGGCATGTCTGATGAGCTGTAATGGACAGAGAGATCTCTTGCTGGTTTTTGTATGCACTTCAGCTTTTTAAAATTTATGTGTTTCTCTCCAAGTCTTAACCTCCTTTCCATTTAGGTTACACTATACATATTATCTTGAAAAATACCTATGAATAATTTTCCATGAACTGTTGTTTCTTAAATAAATATGTAATGTGTTTCACTATATTAGATTTATCATATCCCACTAGTATTCCCTAGTTCTTGATATTTATCTGTGGGATTTTTTTAATTTTTTAAATACTGCATTGATTATTTGCAGTATTAATAGAAAAATGATAATTCTGAAATTGCAGATACTAATACTATGGGTGTTTTTTATTTTAAATTCATTTATAATTATAGATTTTCTGGAGATCATATTTCCATCCCCCATATTATTTTTCTATTTCAGAAGGCCCTCAGATAAGATGCAATTAAGTTGTGTATCTTATTTTCTAGATGCTGATTTTCATGCTGACAGGCAAGTGTTAGATCCATAGCAATGCTGAGTACACAATTATAGGAAATAAGTTTGAGCTGTAGAAATAATCCAAATGTGTTGTGTTCTCTTTCCTCTCTGTGCCCTTCTTAGCTCTGGCACTTTGGGCAGGTTATTTAACCTCAGTAATTCAGGAAAATTGGAAAATAGTGCACAACTCAGAAGTTACAGCAGGCAGGGATTGACGTGTGAATCATTCAGCAGAAGTAAATAGTAAATATTTTATATTCAACAAGTATTAAGTGCTTGCTGTGTGACAAATGCTATGTTAGACACTGGGGCCATGACAATGAAGATTCCTTGTCCTGAAGAAACCTAACTAATGTTATGAAAGACATGGAAAATTCCTCATCAATTTCAACAGAGCAGAAGATGTTAGAAGAGAAAAAGCACAGGGTGTCATGAGAGCATATCTTGACACATTTTCTCATCCCTTGGAGGATCAGTAAATTTTCCAAGGAGAGATTATTTACATGGAAACCTCAGAGATTAGTAAGGGTTAGTTAGGTGAGAATAGGAGGATAATGAGAAAGGGGGAGTTAAAAAGAAGAAAGAAAAGATTGAGAATGAGAGCCTAGAACAATGGTGTAATAGGAAGAATAAACCTAGATTAGAGTTTCCCTCTGTGTTACTAGCCCTGGGCATAGCCCTTAATAACAATACTTCCCCTAGCAAATCAAGATGCTTTGGCTAACCAAGGGTGCATTCCTCTGAGAGAAAAGGGACCCGAACATCTCTGGTGGGAAGGGGGGAAAGGCAAAATGAAAGTGAGAGCCCAGAGACATCCTACATGCAGTTTGACACTTTTCTTTGGTTTATGGTGAGGATAGGGAATACAGAGAGGCAAAAACAGTCAAACAGGAACATCACAGACATGACCCCCTTTTAGTTTTCTGGGTTCTAAAGAGGGGCCCTGCACTCCTACCCTGCAGGCAGAGACCAGGACTTTTGTCCTGGGATTTCATTACAAACAGCATTCCAGGCCCAGCTCTGGCAGGAGCCCCAGTGCACTTTATTGCTTATTTTGGTCTGACTGTCATTTGGTCCTTACAGAGTTGGGGATTAAAGTGATAAAAGAAAGTAAGCATCACATGGAAAAGAAAAGATGCAGAAGAAAGGGAAAGAGAAAGAGAAAGAGAGAAAGATTGAGATTAAGAGTTAGTGTGCTTAGTGAAATAAATCAGACAGAAAAAGTTAAGAACCATGATTTCACTCATATGTGGGATATAAAACTAAAAGTGATAAATGAACATACAAGAAAAATAAACAAACAAAAATGCCTAGACACAAAGAACAGTAAGGTGATGGAAGATTTGACGCTGGGTGGTGGGCACCCAATGCAATACAGATGATGTATCACAGAAATGTACACTTCAAACCTATGTAATTTTAGTAACCAATGTCACCCCAATACATTTATTTTTTAAAAGGAGTGTGCCCTCAATTCAAATAGGAGTTGCCACATAAAGAACCTTAGTAGCACGTAGTTAAAAATGCATGTTTCATTTCAGTCATTTATTGGTGTCTCCTGAATATTGGTATGCCAGTGCCATTTATGGTTCTCTCTTATTGAAGAAAATTTATTTCAAAATATTTTTGAATGTACAGAAAATGTGCACATAGAATTTTTAAGTTTGCCACATAAGCTTGGTCAACTCTCTCTCTACCAGCCCTCTACACACAGTCTCACACACACACATGAAGAATGGTATTTGTGTGTATATTTACACATGCTATTATCATTTCTGAACCATTTGACCATATTTTGAAGGCATCACACCTTTTTACCCTTAATATTGATAATCCCATATGCATTTCTTAAGTTCAAGGATATTTTCTAACATAATCACAGCACAGTTAACAAATTCAGGAAATATAACAGTGATACAATACTTATAGGTAGTATATGGGCTATATTCCCACGTTCCAAGTGGTCCCAATAATGCCTTATGTAGCATTCATATTCCTCTGATTATGGGATCCAGACCATATTGCATTTAATGATCATATCTCTTTAGTCTCTTCAGTCTTTATTTCTCTTGCATGACTCTGACATTTCTGAGGAAGAAAGGCCAGTATTTGGCCTCTACTTGGGTCTTTTCTTCTTGCCCAATCTCCAACAATAATATAAAGAACTGACAACCTCAGATTCTCTTATTGGATATACCACATATTATTCATCTGTTCCAAGCCCTCTGGTTGGTTTGTAAATATCTACCTTCACAATTTCTTAGTGTTATAAAATACCAGCCAGAAGGCAATGTGGGTAGGTCTGTGACCATTATAAAATCTTCACCCAAACATCTTAGCTAAGCCACAATCTCCTGACATTTATGTGTCATCCTAACTTTCTCTTAGCAGTAGTCTAGCAAAGCCTTACGAGGAACATTATATCATTTTGATGATATCGTAGCTTCTGCCCCTGCCCTTGTCAGCCCCATTATACTGAGACGTGTGTCTGGCACTCCTGCTTCCAATGAACTCCCTAAATCTGACAAGCCAGACCCTAGACTGGGAGCAACGGTGCATTCCTCAAAGGCAGGCAGCAAGCCTTATTCACTGTTCTATCCCTGGCTGACTCTCATTCTTCAGTCTGTGATTTATCTTGCTTTTTGATTAGTTAATAAGCCATGGTTCCTTACATCTGGTCTCTCTTTTTCCATCTCTAATTACCACTGTCCATACTAAGTGCTTTTCAGGTTACAATAAATAGCCACAAAAGCCACAGTCACAATACAGCACTGTGATATATTGTTTTACCCACTGTCCCTACTGCAAAATACTCTGCAAGTATCACTACATTTGAAGATACTGAGGAGCACATTAGGGCTCCCAGATTCAAATTCTTGCTTGAACACCTACTGTAAAGTTGTTATATTCTTTAAGCTTCAATTTCATCATCTGTAATACCAAGAATATTAAAAGTATATCTAGATTACTGGGAGGTTAGATTAAGGGAAAAGAGCTTTATGAGATAATTGCTGTGGAATGTTCATTACAGTACTAGGCATGTGTTCATACTCTAAAATGTTGCCTGTTGCTGTTATTTGGGATATAGGATAGCATCCAGAATGTGATTTCAATTCCCATTGTTATTATCCACTTAAATTCCCAAAAGACAAGCAGAAGCTATAAGAGCCTGTTCTTTCATACATACTTGTCAGATGCCTCAAATCTAGGGTAATAAGTAGGAAGGAACAAACCCTATCACTGTAGTGCTCAGAGATCCAAGCCCTGACCTTTCTCATTCACCAGTCACTTTTAGTTTGCACAGTTTTAATTTTGGATCAGGTTTTCTATGATGTCATAGTAATATTACTTTGCTGTATGCTTTCTTTTTACCTATGCAAAATATATTAATAATAAAAATTCACTGTACTTGTAAATTCTCAAACTCCCAGAAACTCAGAGTACTTACATTTATTATCCTCATTTAAATTCATTAGCTACCCCAAAGTCCTGGGGATGCTAAGTGATAATTGCTCTCTCTATTTGAGCCAATGAGAAAGCCAGAGTGCACTGGCAATGTGTATCACTCACTAATAGACTGTCTGTTGAAATCTGTGTATTAAAGTGTCTCTTCTGGGTCTGAGCCTATTTCAGGTCCTGGAAATATCAACAGTCAACAAACCCAAGTTCTAGATCTCATGGAGCTTAATTCTCATAGTGGGAAGATGTATAATTTAAACAGACACTTCAAAAAGCATTAATTTAATATATAATAGAATGTCAGATAGTGATAACTGATATTAAGAAAATATATACAGGGACAAAGAGTGACATGGAGGAGCCACTGATATCTATACAGCATAGTCACAGAAGGCTTTTGATTAGGAGAGCAGTGACTGAAGGAAGTAAAGGAGCAAGTCATGCAGGTTCTGGAAGAAGAGCATTGCAGATAGAAGGAACAGCAAGAAAAGCCTTGAGATGAGGGGATGGTTGGAGTTCTCCAAGACCACCTAGGAGGCCCGGGTGGTAAATGGAGTGGTGTGCAAACAGGAAAATAGAAGGTCATGAGATTCAGAGATAATGCAGGGCCAGATTGTGTAGGACTTTGTAGGCAATAGAATTGGACTTGATTTTCACACTAAGTTGGGAAACATTTGAAGGTTATAGAAGGGAGGAGTTAAGGGATCTAATTTGCATTATTTGAACAGGCTAATTCTGGCCTTAGAGTTCAATGTCATCTGTAGAACAAGAAGAACAGAATCAGTTATAAAAGGCTATTGTTATAATCAAAGTGAAAGGCAATAGTGACTTTGACCAATGTAGGAGTGGTGCAAATGGGGAGAAGTAGATAAATCATACATTTTATTTTTGAAGTTAGAGCTGAAAGGACTTGCTTGGGGTATGTGAGAAAAACCAAAGAAGTCAAAGATGATTCCAAAGGTTTCGACCTGAGCTCGGGGGTGGGGCAGAGGCTGGAGTTGTCACTAGCAGAAGCAGGAAAGACTGGAGGAGGATGCTGGGGATGGGAAATGAATGAGGAGTATGTTGTTGCACATGTAAAGGGGAAGCAGAGGTTTGAGGAGAGTGGTTGTAAAACTAGACAGTATGTTAAAATTACCTGGAGGGCCCATTAAAGCATAGGTTGCTTAATGCCAGCCTAGGAGCTGTGAGGTTCCCCCAGAGGTTTTGATTTATTGAGTCTGGGATATGGCACAATGATTTGCATTTTTAACACATTTCCAGATGATGTTCACCTGAAACCACACTTGAACCATGGTGTACCTACAGAAGAGTTTAGCTAAGGTCAAAAGAATGCCTAGATCATTAGATGAGAGGGGTTAAAACATAGACACTGAAATGCTTCTTATGCCTTACTGCTGGAGTGCCCAATTTGATACTGTACCTTCTACTCCCTTTCAATATATGGTAATACACATGGTACATGTGCATTACCCCATGCCTAAAGGGTGAGTAACTATATTTGTGTTTTGACTTCACTTCCTATTGTGTCATAAAGAACACTGGAAGGGAATATTCTGAATGTAATTGCTCTTCCAATACATGAAAAGTTTACAGAGGCACCCCATGTTGGTCTCCCCTCTGGCTAGTTCCAATTTATTTAGATAGGATACAGGCAGCAACCTACATGCATATGCATTTCCTATGGTAAGGGATATGCTTAATAAATTAATTTTTCTTACGGGATTATATTTAAAATATATTGAAAGTAAACAGAAGTTTTTTAGGTACAAACTTAATTTAATAAGTATTCTGTCCTGAAATTAATCCTGGTATTTAAAGACACAAATAATTTTTATGGTAGAGAGAAATACTCTAGAAAGAATGAACACCCGCCCCTGTAAAAACAAGTTACAGTTCATACTTGAAAAATAAAAAGCAAACCTAAATAATAAAAAGTCTTGCAATAATGATCATGACAGTTCATTTAATGAAATAATTCTTTTGATAAGCATTTTTATTAGATTGGTGCCTTTTGGATGTTTTTGACCATAAGATCCAGTAGGAAATGCACATTTTATGTAACAAATGGGTATATACATAATTTAGTTACATATGTGTGTGTGTATTCAGAAATAACCATTTCAGAAAATATTTTTATTCTGAGTATATGATAGACATTTTCTATGCTGTGCTCTCTCAGTTTTAAAAGTGCTGTTTTGGGCACTAAATGGAAAACCAAGAAGCATAGCTAAGAACTTGTACTCTATAAGACTGGGATTGGAATCTTGGCTCTTCCCTTCTCTAGCTGTGTGATCTTGATGAAATTACTTAATGTCTCTGTGCCATCTGAAAATGGGGGAGATAATATGTCTACTTCATAAGGCCGTTATGTTGACAAAATAAATTAATTTAAACGTAAAATAGTGACCGGAACATAATAAGCATTGTAAAATTATTAGTTAATAATATAGTATTCACAACCCACTAATATATCGCAACCTGACATTTGAAAAAAAACACTTCTTTGTTTTTTTTATACTTTTTTATTGTTGTTCAAGTACAGTTGTCTCCATTTTTCCCCTACTGCTACCCCTCACTCCAGCCATCCCCACCTCCTACTCTCAATTCTACCCCACTTTGGCTTTGTCCATGTGTCCTTTATGCATGTTCCTTGATGATCCTTCCTCCTTTTCTCCCCAGTATCCTCTCCCCCTTCTTTCTGGTTACTGTCAGTTCATTTTGTATTTCAATGTCTCTGGTTATATTTTGCTTGCTTGTTTGTTTTGCTGATTAGGTTCCTCTTATAGGTGAGATCATGTGGTATTTGTCTTTCACCACCTGGCTTATTTCACTTAGCATAATGCTCTCCAGTTCTATCTGTGCTGTTGCAAAGGGTAGGAGCTCCTTCTTTCTTTCTGCTGCATAGTATTCCATTGTATAAATGTACCACATTTTTTTTAATACAGTCATTCACTGATGGGCACATCTTTGGATGACTAACACCAACCTTATTTACCTGCCACCTTACTTTGCAACACACACAATTAGTAAATTAAACTTAACTTCCTCACAGGCAAGTTCGGCAATGCTTTTGTTGTATAGGAAGGATGAAATAACTATATTTCCTTTTAAATTCTTAACATACTCTTTTAAATTGTAATTGTAAGTCTTTTGTGTAGACAAGGTATGATCTCTTGAAAATCCAAAGTAAAATAAGAAAATCTTCCCTGAGTGATGTTTTATTCATTGGTGCAATGCCTTGTATTTAATGTATTCTCAAAAGTATTTGTTTAAAGTATATGGAAACCTTACTATAAGAGTTTTCAAAGGTAGGAATTGATTCACATAGATAATAATTTAACAATTTATAGTTTACAAGGAATTTCATGTTCATTTATGTCTTTAAACCCGTAAGTTCATATTTCCCAAATGTGTCATATGAAATGTTAAACTGACACTTAAAAACCTGAGACTTTAAGATAGTCATAAATAGTTCTAGATAATTTGTGAAAACATATAACCCAAAAGTGTATGGTTCAAATGGAATATAAGTTTTTTCCCCACAAAACAGTCCTCAGTGGGAAAAGGACACTGTCCATTTCATGCAGTCATTCGGGGCCCAGACTAATGCAGAGTGTGCAGGGTCTGCCATCTTCAAGTTGGCATTGAAAATCCTTCCTGTTGTCGCCATTTCAGCTCACTAGAGAGGGCGAGGAGAATGGGGGAGATGTGTGGGAGTCTTTAGGGTCAGAAGGGGAGTGTCACACACCATCTTCCACTTCCCTCTCATTTGTCAAACCACAGTTGCACAGTTACACCAACTGCAAGGAAGGCGGGGAAATGTGGTTCACTTCTGTGCACAGGGAAAAAGAGAGAATAAATTTCTATGACTTAATAGGAGACTCTGCCAAATATAGTAAAAATCTATTGTAAAAAAATCCTTGCTTAGCTATTTATTTATTTCAATGTTTTCTAAATGCATTTGCTTTTTCTCCATTGGGATCTATTAACACACTGTAAAAAACAACACACTGAGGAAAAGTCTGCTGATGGGAAACTATCAAATCCTACAACGAAAAGAAACCAAGGATAGTACGAGAAAGTTTTTCTAACTTTTAAAAATATTCCCTTTAACACAAATATGGAAAACCACACAAAATAAATGTTCAGTTTAGTCATCAAACAGCCACCCAGGTTAGAAGGCAGAAACTTGGAAGTTACCCACAAAAAGCTTCACCGTTTCTTCCTAATATAACCTCCTCACCTCCCTCAGAAGCAAATTCCCTACTGACTTCGGTGATCTTTTCCTTTAGAACTATAATCTGCGTAGCTGGACATTATAGCTTAGTTATGCCGGTTTTATAATGACTTTAGATATATTTTTATCTAGTTTTTTCTCTCATTTCTTTCCTTTTTCTCAATAACCATTCATTGGCAAGGAAAACAAGCCATCTTTTGTATAGAATTACCCAGTTTGTCTAGTAAATGCATCCCCAATAGTAGGGCTTAATATGGCCCTCTGTCCTTGAATTTCCTGTAAATTGGGAGTTATAGAGGTGCAATCAGATTCAGGGCAAAACTCCTTCATAAAATGTGCTCTATTTCAGAAGGCCGTGTCTGGTTATCTCTTTTTGTGAGTTTAGGTATCATTGGTGTTCAATTCCTAGACCCTTTTACCATTTAGGAAATATGAAAAAATTGGAACACCTATGTTCTATCATCCTTCCACACCTGTGGAAGTACTTTTATAAGGATAAATTTTACCCCAACTGATATTAACTATTGATCCATTTTATGTAGAAAATGCAGCATGAAAAATGTGTATTTGCC
Organism: Phyllostomus hastatus; assembly: GCF_019186645.2. Lineage (NCBI taxonomy): Eukaryota > Metazoa > Chordata > Mammalia > Chiroptera > Phyllostomidae > Phyllostomus > Phyllostomus hastatus. The sequence goes on from NW_025334038.1 coordinate 13,839,691, forward strand.
CTTCATTTACCAGTTTTCAAAATAAGGAGTTGTTTTCTTAGCATCCTTCACTGCATGTCACTATTTTTGTAGAGTTACAAAATCACAGATTGAAATAAAGTCAATGTTTTAATCTGTTTTAGTTATCATTTATATTAATGCTCACACATTTGTTTGACAAACATTTGAATAAAGACTTGTGGTCCTTGTTAGCATCCTTGCTGTCTGATAGGCCAAGGTGTGCCAGGCTCATCTTGCGCATTTCTTGTTTTTCTAAAAAGCTCTGCCTCTTTTAGTGCAAAGGGTTCTTTAATGCCACAGGAAGGACCCTAGGGATGTCCATGCCTGCTGGGCCACATGCCTGTTTCTAGGCCACTTCAGTAGGCAGGGCTTTGAAATTTATACTACCATTATTTTTTATTTTGAAGCTGAAATATTTTGTGAGTTTATAAAGATGAATTATAATAGTTCACATAAGCTCTATCTTACTGATACATCGATATCTCCTTTTTTCTATACTGAGAATCAACTTCATCAAGGACACTGGAGATAAAAAAATATATCATAATTATACATTTGCTTTTTTCCACATAATATGAAAAGCCTTCTCAGAATAATGATCCCTATACTACCACTAACATAAGTACTTAGAAATGTTAGTTTTACATAGGCCCTCCTCATTCTTTTACATTTGCATTTTATCTATATCTTCAGATTATACATCATTTTTAATTTTAATTTCTTAGTTTTTAATTTATTTATTGTTATTCTGTTACAGTTGTCCCGATTTTTCCCCCTTTGCCCTCCTTGCCCAGCCCGCCCCCCACTCCCATAGTCAATCCCCACACCATTGTCTATGTCCGTGGGTCATTCATACATGTTTTTGACTTAGTCCCTTCCCTTTCTTTCCACCATTATCCCTCTCTCTCCACTCCTCTGGCCACTATCATCCTGTTCCATGTTTCTATGTCTCTGATTCTGTTTTGCTCATTAGTTTATTTTGTTCGTTAGGTTCCACTTGTAAGTGAGATCACATAGGAACTTCTACCTTTGGCAATAGCATGGATGGAACTGGAAAATATTGTGCCAAGTGAATTAAACCAGTCAGTGAGAAACAAATACAAATACCATATAGCCTTTATATAAGTTCTGCATGTAAACTTGGCTTTCCACATATCTTTACATCGATGACTTTCCTGCCATATTAGATGTGTAAAACTCAGTTTCCAGTAAATTCCTAAGAATGGTTCATGGAAATCATATCCCTTGAGTTCTCGCATTTTTAACAGTTTATCTATGATCATTTCATTGACAGTCAACTTTGCAATATTAAACACTAGGTCATAAGTGGTTCTTTTCTTTGTGTATTCCTTATTATGGTTCTGCAATTTTTTCTGACATGAGGTTTTCCTGTCAAAAAGTCTAATGATAATCTGACTTTTTATCTTTATAAACCCTCTCATATTCTTGCCTAGATACGCAAAGAATATTTATTTTTCTTTATTTTTATTAAGTATATTTTGTTGATTTTGCTATTATAGTTGATGCATTTTCTCCCCTCTGCCCTCCTCTGTCTGGTACCCTGTTCCCTCCAGTAATACCCCCCTTACTTATGTCCATGGGTCATGCATATAAGTTATTTGGCTTCTACATTTCCCATACTATTCTTAACCTCCCCCTGTCTATTTTGTACTTACCATTTATGCTTCTTATTCCCTGGACCTTTTTCCCCATTCTCCCCCATCCCCCTTCCTGCTAATAACCCTCCATGTGATCTCCATTTCTGTGATTCTGTTCCTGTTCTAGTTGTTTGCTTAGTTTTATTTTTTTAAGGTTCAGTTCTTGATCATTGTGAGTTTGTTGTCATTTTACTGTTCATAATTTTGATCTTCTTCTTTGTTCTTAGATAAGACCCTTTAACATTTCATATAAGGGCTTGGTGATGATGAACTACTTTAGCTTTACCTTGTCTGGGAAACACTTTATCTGCCCTTTCATTCTAAATAATAGCTTTCCTGGGTAGAGTAATCTAGGTTGTAGGTCTTCCTTTAAAGCCTAATAATTTTACTAGGATATAGCTCAGTATTAGTGATTCCAATGCACCCTCTAAATAGTAGTTTCGAGTCTTTTAAAAATTTTTCTTGAAACTTTCTATATTGTTCTGTTCTCTTAGGTTTTCTTTTTTGTAAAATCTTATGTGCATGTAGCATCTGTTTTGCCCCACTTTTCTCCTCAGTTGGTTTTTCTCAAATTATTTTTAAATAATTTTATTAATTTCCAATTTTCTTTTTCCATTTCTGTATTTGAAGCATATTTGTTGTGTTTTTATTCTTGTTTTGTCTAGTTTTATATTTATTTCTGAAAATGATTTTTTTATTTCTGTTTACTGAGTCCTATCACTTGAGTTTTGAGGTTTGTGGAGATAACATTTCACTTAATTTTAAGGAGCATACTGTCTATATATTTTTGATGTTGCTCTTCTGTTGCACTGTAATGTGCAAATAACTTTTTTTTACTTCTGTAACAATCCCCTTAGAATCTCTGAGAAAGTTTTAAATATGAGAGGAATGACTAACAGTTCTTTAGTCTCAGATTTTTCTCCCCTAGAGGTTTTCTTATCCTTTATCAGACTTTGAGAATGAGGGTTTTAATTTCATTTAAATTTTGTGAATCTTTTTACCCCATTTTTCCAAATAAGAAAACTGAAGTTCATAGCATATATGCATTGTTGCCTTATGAAAGATATAGAGAGAAATAGCAAAGCTACTGGCAGGAAGGCTAATTGACTAAATGAGGGAGAGACCATCTCAGAATCAGCAGATAAACCTTGTAAGAGAATAAAGGCATTGGGTTTCAATATGTAATGAGAGCTGACAAGGACAGGCCTTGAAATCATGCTCATCTCCAGACAAGAAATTTGCAGAGTGACTTAAATTCACAAGTACTTGATAATTTTCTAATCAGTGTTGATTAGAAAAATATCAAATTATACATTCTTATTCAGATTTATTTAAAATATCTAAATTATCTGTTATTTATATGGGTAAATAAAATTGATTTATTGATATGCTTATTAATTTAATGATAAATTCTGTTATTCTGGGAACTGTCATCTAGATTTTATAAAAAATGTATGAGAACTAGAGAAATAATTCTATTCCTTCAGATACTAGGGAACATACACAGTGTGGCTACACCAGACAAAGGGATGGTTCATATCCCAGGTGAGGTAGTATGAGATTTCATCACACTACTCATAACAGCGAACAATTTAAACCTTATGAATTATTTCTGGAATTTTATATAGAATATTTTTGGACTATGGTTGGCTTTGGCAACTGAAACCACAGAAAGAAAAATCACAGAGAAGTGGGGAGTATTATAATTGGTACTTATTGGTCATCTCCTTTCCTAGCAAATAAAGTTGAGCTATATAACACAGATTTTTTAATAATGGAACTGGCCCAGAGTTGACTTTGGGTTAGTGATCCACACATTGCCTTCTCACTTTTTTATTTATAAAGTTGACAACACATCTTTATATAAATACACCAGGAAACAGGAGATCCAAGTTTATATTTGAGGAGTCTTGGTCCAATAAAGATGTAAGCCTCCTTCCCTGTTTTTTTTTCTTAGCCCCATGCCTATGTCCCTGTGAGAAACAGTAGCCCATCTATCACTTATAAGCAATACTAGGACAATGTTTATAAGGTGGAATGTGAAAATATTGCCTAAGATGAGGTTGAGCTGTGTTTGTAGGTTTTAGTCCCTCATGCTCCCCTCTTTGCCTGTTTCTATGGAAAAAGTATTAGTGGGAAAGTTAACTGCATTGTCAGTTTTCAATATATTAATTTCTAAAAGGTGATTATCAACATCACATGGTTATGAATGACAGGTTAGGTTCAAGAAGATATTTTAAAACCATATCTACCATTCTTAGAAACTAGAGACTGATAGACTGCAAGGAAATCTTTAAATCTTATCAAAATATACCCCTTTCTCACCTAGGTTTAGATAAACAAATAAGGTACAGAGTATATAAGTGAATTGTTCAAGGTTACCTAGTAATTTTATTTGTACGTGTGTGTGTTTGTCATTTTTTCTTTTGCTTTATTTGATGGCTTAGGCTAAACTGGTAGTTAAATCCTTATGCATATTCACTTGGTCCAGGCATTAATTTTTTATAATGTAGAAAAGAAGTAATCAGGAATATCTACCAAGATAATTTCATGTTCTTTCATTGGTATATATTTATTATTCCTTCCCATGCAAACAAATTCTGTAGTGAACTAATAATAAACTATTGGTAAGCATTTAGTGTGGGATTAATTTGCAAGATAATTAAGAATAATTACCTGGTTTTAATGGCCCTTCTTGACCATTCAATAAAATTAAAATATAGAATTACATTATAAGTATTGAAAGGTTATCCAACTATAAAGTCACATGAACAGTAAATGTCTTTCAATGGCTCCAGACACTTCAAATTAGAAAAAGTTTGTGGCATCATTCTGCATAGTTTAGTGCATCCAAACATTATCACTGTGAAGAACAGTGAAGATTCTATTTACAGGTTATGTTCTTGCTGCAATATCTGAACAGGTAAAGGGAATAAAAAATAAACAGAACATCCCAAATATGGAAACAACAATTTGGTGACTTTAATTCAGAGATTTTTATTTCTCCTATGGCTTGAGCATTTCTGTACCTCTTTAGACTTCTGGGTCTGGAATTGTGTTGTTGTGGACCATAGGACCATAATTAATGTTATTTTTTGAACAACCACTGTGTAAAATATATACCAAGATATTAGGGAGTGATATGAAAGTAGAAACCATGATCCAAAGAATTTGTAAAGAAAGGAAGAAGCCAGGATGATAAAGAATAATAATATTATAAAGGCAGGTATAACATATAAATGTATGTGTATGTATATATGTTTAGAAGCAGGTTGCATGGAGTAATCCTCAGCATGGGTAGAATGTTATTCAGTAAAGAAGAGGAGAATTTCTAATTATTAAAAGAAAGACTGTCAGTGATTAAAGCCCCATTAGTGTTCTGAGGGAGGGGAAGGATAGGATGTAGGGCAACTGAAAGGAGATTATTCCAGTTAAGGAGACTTGAGGTCCACTATGGATAAAGCAGTTGGAGAATATGTGGCAGGCAGGTTTACTTGGCTCAAGGGCATCACATGCATCAAAGCTATGAGAGAACATGTGGACCCATGGGAAAAGTGATATTTGCAGGAGATCTCTGAAGTTCACATTTGTACATTTATTTTGCTGAAAAAGTCATGGCATGCAGTGGTATAAACTGCATGACTGGTGACTCAGAGGGCCTCCCAAATAAGAGGAAAGTTCTTATCTGTTGGCAATATTGATTTCATAATTCAATGTGTATCTCTCTGTTCCAGGATTTAAAAAATGATGTTCTCATTAAAATGTTCTGTGTGATTCTTTCTATTGGGCTAGACTATCCGAGGGCACCGGGATAGTGTCTTCCTTTGTTCATTCATTTAAACATTCAAAATGCTTCACTTGCTAAGGGGCAGCCTATTTGAGAGTACAGAGTACATTTTATTTGATGAAATAGGTTCTATGTACCTAATTATACATGGGTATTAGAAATGTAGGCTTCATGTAACATAGAAAACAAAGAGTTGTCAGGAGACAACAGCAAAAACTATTTACATTGCATTACATAATGGTTTTAGGTCCTAAATATTATGTTTAATGTTTTCAGCAGTCTCTTTCCTATAGTTATTGCACACGTCCCTACAGATAATTATAATTTCTCAGCTAACTCTGGGTCTTCCCTAACTCTGCCTGCTCTTTGGTTTCCATAGTCATGTGACCCCCACACAATGCAGAGAAGAACCCGCCATCTGCTGAGGCCCTCGCTGAGCTCCAGGACAACGTGTGCTGAAGACTCCCAGGTGCGGCCTTGCCTCCTCAATGAAAATTGCTTCCAGTTCCAGTACAATCTGACAGGTATAGATGAAATCCATGGCCATGCCCTTTTCCCTTAATGTTGACTAATGGGAGAATATTCATATTAATATTCATTCTCCAGATTAAGGACCAACAATAGAATGTACAAATGTATTGCAGGACAGGCTGAGAGTTTGATATTTCCAGTGTTCCTTTACAGCAAGAAATAGCCACTCATGTAGAATCAGCAATGCCACCTGGAATCTCTGAATTCAAAGATGCTTAGAAAAATTTGGCAACAGTTCAGAATAAAGTTGAATTAAGCTATGATAGACAGACACAATAAAAATATCAGGGGGTAATTTACTACTTAGGAAAGAATATATTCATCCTGTCATGGAATTTAGCTATTTAATGGCTTCTATTATTTCAAAAAAACTCAAGCTTGTAATGTACTTTCTCTATGGATCTCAGTGTGGGTGAAAGATAGGCCTGCCATCTGGACAGGGATGTTTGAGAGGCACTGGGAATTTTAACAGCATTGTTATTAAGCCACTAAGATTTTTCCTGGGAACCACAGTACTCAGCGTACAATACCAAAAAATGTTTAGTTACACTGATCTGCTACCCACCATTTCCCACAGTAGCAGATATACAAAATGCTACAAAATGTGGAACCATGTTAAGTCTCAGCATTGAATTCAATACTGACAACCAAACTGCCATGTGCCTGCAGTGCAAAGCAATCTTGTTTTCTGAAATAAATTCCCCACTGAAATCCCAATGGCACTGCTGAGATTTCTCATGTAGAAAACCTTGTAGAAAGTTCTGTGGAGCAGTATGGTTGTCTTTACAGGTGAAAGATAGCCTCGTGTTTTTGTTCCTTTTCTTTAGTTAAAGGTGCCTCAGATATTTGGTTTTCATGGTGATTTTTCAGAAATACAATTAAATTTGCTTTAGTGAAAACCCATGTCTTTAAAATACTGATTTTATTATACCAAGAGTTTGCTATGTTTTTAAACTCTCAGATCATTTATCATTTATCAAATACAGAAAAGCTCCTTTAAAAGGTTCTCATTGCGTATGATCAAGATTGTCCTTTTTATCCACACCAACAATAAAAATTTTTTAAGAGGTAGGTTAATTATGGGAGATTTTAGTTGAACTCTCAGTTGTCTACTTTGTAATACAACTATCCAAATCTATAAAACCTTTTTTGATGAGAGAATATTTTTTTAATATAGAGTTTTGGGGACAGACCATATAGTTCTGAATATGTTAAACTCTTTCCTTTTGGGGTACCTCTCTTGGTTTCACTGTACCAAATTGTTTTGATGATTATATTTATTCCTTGAAAACATTTTCAAGTTTACATCAAATACCAGCTTCATTTCTGGGTTATTTTCTCTATTATCCTCAGCAAATAGATGATTCCAAACTTGTTTTCCTGGTTAGTGCCTTCCTTTCCTTCCCAGCCAACTGTGAGATGGTTTCTAACAAATACTTGGCTTTTTACCTCAAGAAAACAAACTTAGGAAGGTGACTCACTGTTATCAATTTGGTTGTTTTTCTTTGAGAGACTTGCATGATGTTCTGAAGCCAGCTGAAAGTGGTTTTAGGATTATGTGCACACTATGCTTCTCTACCAATGCAGATATCAAAGGTTTGTTGTATTTTCTCCTCATGGCCATGCTTTTTTAAAATATTTTTACTTATTTTTAGAGAAAGAGGAAGGGAGGGAAACATCAGTGTGTGGTTGCCTCTCATGTGGCCTCCACCAGGGACCTGGCCTGCAACCCAGGCATGTGCCCTGACTGGAAATCGGACTGGCAACAGTTTGGTTCACAGCCCATGCTCAATCCACTGAGCTACACCAGCCAGGGCTCATGGCCATGATTTTGAAACTCAGTTTGGTGGTTCTTTGCCTGTAGAGTGGAGCACATGCCAGCTGAGTGAAAACGCGACATGTGGGCAAGGTGTCAGGACCCGCCTTCTGAGCTGTGTGCGCAGTGATGGCAAGCCAGTCAGCATGGACCAATGTGAGCAGGTAACTTGTTTATACTTGTATTTCACACCCAAGGCTTTGTTTTCATTAATATTGATGTGTAACTTCCAGGATGCTTGATATAGATGGCAGATTGATTTCTTATCACAGCTTAGGTTCAGTTAGAGAAATTGGTACTAGTATAATACAGTAATATCTCACTAGTTTGAACTTAGTCATAATGACCAGGAAAGGCCATTTTGCACTGGGGAAATGTGTTCATTAAAATACATATATTTGGCCCTGGCTGGGTAGCTCCTTTGTTTAGAGCGTCGTCCTCATACTCCAAGTTTGTGGGTTCTTTCCTGGGCCAGAGCACATACAAGAGTCAACCAATAAGTGCAAAACAAGTGGAACAACAAATCAATGTCTCTTTCTCTCTCTCTCTCCCCCCACTCTCTCTCTCTCTCTAAAAAAAATCAATAATAAATAAATAATATACATTTTATGATTTTTAATAACTCATTTATATGTATTAGCTGTCCAACAAACTATTGACATCAGGTGGCTTAATATTTAGATATGATTTTTTGTGTTGGGCAGGAGATTCATTTTCATATGTGATAAACACTGTCCCTTGCATATAACAAGATCAGTGACACTTGCTTTTAGAATACTCTGCTAATTTTCTTGTATTTGATTGCTAGATAATTAGTGCAGTTGTATTTTTCTTCTCAAACTAAATTAAAATGCCTCCCTATGCAGTTTCAAATTAGCAGGTTTGAAAATTTTTGCCCTCGTTTTTCCTGTGACAAACTATATGGAGTTTGGTTAAAATCTATTTCAAAAAAAGTTGGCATTAACTTCCTGATATACAAGTGAAAGCACCAAGGGGGAAATTTAATAGAAATAAATATGACCATATGCTGTCACACTAGAAGAATCACTAACCAATCTTTGGAATAAATTGAAAATATGGGGCCAGTTAAATTAGACCACCACAGAAACTTTTTTAAAACAAATTGGCAAAATAAAAGTTGTCCCATTTCTTCTAACACAGGTGGAGTCCACAAGTAGAAACTGAAATCAATACGAAAATTTCCTCATCTGTCCTGATTTAACCATGTTAAGTAGTGTCCCAATGACACACTCTCTAAAGCAAAAGTGCAGCTGCAGACCAACACCAACTCTAAGACCAGATGATCTGAAATTGGATGTCCCATTTGGTGAAATTCTGAAACTGGCTATTGCATGGCAGAGTTCTGTCAACCAAGAGTCAGTGATTTATGTTAGCATTTTATTTCATTATATCTGCATCTCAAGAAGTTGCCAGCTACAAGAAAAATAAATCAGTAGTCTACAATAAGTCAAATAACTGAAAAAAATCTTACATTTATTTTGTCTAATCTTTTCTCTTGACACAAAAAAGATAAAAATTTTCATTAATAGAAAAAATGAGTTTCTCTACTTTCTAAATACCATATGTCCAGCAATTATTTTTTTAAAATAGTAGTTTAAAGTAGTCCCAAACTATTAACCTAACTCAAACATCCACATATTATATGGATAATAGATCTCATATGGTAATTTCCATTGTGCCCACTTGTCAAGTAATTGTACTATAATCCTTAATTTCATTTTGGTATGAGATTTCTAATATTTAACACGTGCTGACCGTCAAAGGCTTCCTAAAGGAGCACTCAGTGTGTGGTTCTTAAAGCAGAATTTTTAATTATTCTTTCTGTGTTTCTTAGGTGATTTATTCTTTTACTAAGACCTCTTCTACCTTGATCATTAGAAAATTTGTAGATTTTACCTAGATTAAGGTTTCAGAGAGACCAAGAGGAAAACGAACTATATAATCAGCTTTTCCCGTGATTAAGCCCATGACCATTTTTTTTTGCATAATTGCTCTTTTTAAATAAACTTTAGATTGGTTATTGATTTGGGTTTTATTCTTATTTTATTTATGTTTCAGCCTAGCTATTTGGTTTTGAGCCCTCCGAGGACTATTGTCCCACCCAGAACAACAACAACGTGCTTGATTTTAGCTCTGGGCCCTCCTTCCAGTTCACTGCCAGATCAGTGACAGACAGGACAGATCTCTTTGTCATGTATCCACCTGTCCTTCCCAGTGCCATAACTGCAGGCCTATTCTAACATTTATGAAAAGAAATTTCGGCTGACAAGTTTTGATTTTGTGAAGTAAGGACAAACATTTTCTGTGATTGTCAACAATTTATATAAGAAAGGGTATTTTCCCCCACAAAAATGTAAAAAGATTATCATCATAGAATAAAGGGCAGTCTTTTGCATAAAAGGATAATGTTTTGATTTGCTGTTGATAGGACTTCTCCAGCAAAATCATATTTTATTTCCACCTGCAGCATAACTTGGAGAAGCCCCAGAGGATGAGCACTCACTGCCTAGTGGAATGTGTGGTAGACTGTCAGCTCTCGGGGTGGACAGCTTGGACAGAGTGCTCACAGACTTGTGGCCATGGAGGTATTTGGATTCCCTGTTTTTTTCCCACTAAATAATTTAGATTTAAATGTCTTTCAGTATGCTGTAGCTGGCAAATGGGCATAGGCATGGTGGCCAGCTGAAGGCAACATGAGGTTGACACAGGGGAGAAGAGGCTGATAGGGCCTCCTACCGGTCCTTTATGATGAGGCAGGGGTTGAAGAACTGACCTGGGAACAGTGGCCACTGCCAGAGGAGCTGATGGCTATGCGGGACAGTATTTATTCAAAAGGTCATAAGCTCAACCAATTATAAAAATGTCAGCCTCTGTTGTTTTGGGAAGAAGTAGGTTTTATGTAAGTATCTCTGGCTTCTGAGTCAGGTAAGAGCCCAAATCAAAGTGGCTTAACATCATAGACCAGAGACTAATTTTTCACTCACAAGAAAGGTAGGGTAGTTTATGCCACAGAAATTAGTCAAGGATACTGATTGGTAGAGGCTCTACCACTTCAAAATAACCAAGGTTTTCTGGAAGGTTATATCCAGCTGGTTCTGTGGAGGTTTCTATGGACCAGGCTGGAAGTAACATACATCCCTCCCATCTACATTCTACTAGGCAATAGTCATTCCCACATTCCCAACTCCACATAAGATGGTAGGGTAGGAAATGAAGTTTCCATAATGGCAAGAAATGCAGAAGGCAATCGATACCCAGGAGCCACACCAACAGAAGCATAGACAGCACTCCAGCCACTGGGCTGAAGTAGGGACCAAAACATGTGCCCATGCATGAGAGTCAACAAGAGGATAACAGACATGCACGGACTGTGATTTAGGATAGGATAGAATTCTAGCCCTGAAAGAGAGGTATAATTTATCTCAAGTAAATGTCAGAAATTTGGACCTAAAGAGAAATCCTGTTACTCAGCTAGTCACTAAGCAGGGAAGAAAGGAATGTGAACAACAAGTTGGAGGAATCATGGAATTGGGGTGGGAGAAGGGGATGCCCAGACCTGGATCCAGTAGTCAAAGATATTTGAAAACGGGTATCTGAAAGTCCTGTGACTGGATCACTGGACCAGAATGTCAGCTGCTTTCTGAGCTACTCACAAATGAGTGTGCTGGGGTCATTGATAATTCTCTGCCTTAGTTGGGATCATCTGAAAAACTGAGACAGGATGCAGCATAGAAAAAGGGCTCTTCCATGAACTCAACTGAAGATCCTGGAAAGGGCAGAGCTAAAAATGGTAGCCAGAACATGAATTAGCTAAATGTGGCTAAGGAACTTGAAAACTATTTCTTCACAGAGCATTACTCAAAATGAAAATGTAGAAATCACAATGTCTAATAAAAATATACTATTTCCTGCATAATTTAGAGCCTGCAGAGAACCTCAGATAACCAAATGGTAAGTTTTAGGACCAAGATTTCAGTGACTGACCTATATAGTTCCTCAAGTTTTCTGATTGGCAGCATGACATAATCTCCAGTTGGGCATCCACCTTAAAATTGGGCAATCTAGGTTCATATTGCAGCTGCTTAAGCCAGATATTTAAGTTTTCTGAGTCTCAGCTTCTTCATCTATAAAATAGAATTCATGCACATATTAGAATCACTGTTTTTGGTTTGAGAATTAAGTAATGTGAGGCATATGAAAGTGCCTAGAATATGTTAATTTAGTATATGTTAATTCCCATCATTTTCCTACCCTCCAGTAGAAAGCATTGTCAGAAACTCTCTAGGATCTTTTAAAGATTATCCCATAAACTCAGTCACTTTCATCTCCCACTTTCATCTTACTCTGTTACCTCACTAAAAATCCATATGCTACATTCATAGCCTACGTGAAATTTTTAAAATGCAAATCTGAACAGTTGTTTTCCTGTTGACTTCAGAGTCATCCATCAATTCATTTATCCATTAAGGATTTACCTATATGCCAGTTTTAGTTCAGTGTGCTGGGGTTGCAGCAGTAGAGGAATAAGATAATTTACCTATTTTCATGGAGCTTGCACTCTAGTTGAGAGAAAATAGTGAATAAAGAAATAAATGAGTAATTTGTATGTTGATGAGTTCACTAAAGGCTCATACAAGTGAGAGGTGTTATTCACATTAGTGCAGACATCGTGCTGATGTCTGCCTTCAGAATGACTGGTTCTTCTTTTGTCCAGTGGTGACTTACCCTGGTTATCCTGTGGCTATAATCTCTAGTCTTGTCCGCATGGGACTCTGCTGGTATGTGTGACTCCGGAGTGCTAAAAGGTAGAATGGAAAAGTAGAGAAAGACAACACCCTGTGTTGTCAGCATGGTCCTCAAGAACCTGTGGGATCTCACCCAGGCCTGCCTCTCTATCCCTACACCTTCCTCTGTCCAGTTGATATTCTGAGCTCCACTATTGTCCATTTCAGTCACATCCTTGAGTGGGTTCTTCTTTGCACCCTGGCACCTTTCCCTCTGTGGAACATCTCACCATCACCCCCACTACTGCCTCTTACTACTTTTATCATGCACGAATTACATTTTAATGGTTTACCTAAGGAAGCAAACCCACTGTTTGGTTTCTTCATGGGTGAATTCCCCCAGTTCCCATGAAGCATAGTACCTGGCACACTGGAGACATTTCTGCTAATATTTGTCATTGCACAAGTTATTCTGGACTGTAGGGAAAAGCCTGGACAGGAAAAACTTGCAAACTGGCTCATAAGCTCAAAGGCAGCCAGCCCTTGCCAGTGGCTGTTTCCCTCCCCCGCTAAATAAACACATCAACCTTAGGTATCACTAAGAATCCATGCAGTGCAAAGAAACAGAAGATGTCTGTTATTATTTTTGTGAAAGTCCTAATTTTGCCACTGAAACATGACAGATTGCCATGTTCTGTTAACAAATCACCTTTAAAACTTAGACCCCAAATTGTAAGTTTAATATTAAAATATCGTTTCAATTTTTCAAAGAGTTCTATTAGTGATGTGGACTCATCAGACTTTTCTTGTCTATTAGAAAAAAAAAAAAACACCTTCCAAATCTGGATCCCGCTATTGGAAAATTCTAGGCAATTAGTTTGAACTTTAATTCACCTTTTCTAATTCTTTGAATAATAAATAAAAATAAACAATAAAACAAAAGTTTCCTAGGGAATGTCATTGTGTAAGCTAATGTATAGTTGAAAGAGGGAAGGAATGTTAACTGTTGAATTTTACCATGAATAATGAACATCCACATTTTTGGCCCAACATTTCAGGAAGAAAACTTTCATTTTAATTTTTTAATTCAATTGTTAATTTATATTTAGATATTTGTTTTCTGTATTATGAATAAGTTTGAGCATTTACTTTTGAACACAGTATGCTACAAGAAATTTTATGTAACAAATAATTATAAAACACAAGAACAGATACAAAGTACAAGAAATTGTATGTTCCAGTAATGAATTTATGATATTTATGCATCATAGAAGGCCAAGAACTCTTTGTCACTATCAATATCAGAAGTATCATCTTCAATTTCTACATTACTGGTGTCTTCCAAAGAGTCCCTTTCCTCATCCCGGTAAATTTCATCACCCTCAGTTCCATCCACAGCATTGCTGATGCTGTAGTTTTTAAATAATTTCACAACTGCTTCCTTCTTGACACAGTTCTGCAATCTTACGATCCAATCAAAAACCTGGGTGAATGGATGCTTTTTTCAGCCTGCCTGTAAGTATTAAATCATTACCAGCTGACTGCATCCACAACATCCACTCTTTCTTCATTTGGGCCTTATAGGGCTTGTTTACTGACTGACACATCAAGAGGTTGCCGTTGACTGGTTAGCCCACCAAGTATCATAGCAAGTCCTCTGCAATGTTTTTGCCCTTTGGGTAACATGGGCTTTGAAGTGATCAAGAACAAACAAAGCTGGTTTTTTAAGTAATTCTCCAGGCCTTCATGACCAGATTTTGTGAAACCAGATTTTCATCCATCCTTTTTCATGCATATGAACGATAACTCCACTTGGAATCTTTCCTTTTGGAAACGTTTTTCTTTTAAAGATGGTCATAGGTGGTAGCTTTGTCCCACCTGCCCAATAGGCTAGAACACAGGGAACTGTGTTTTCTCATGACCACTTCTTTTAACAGCCACAGTCTTTGCTCCTTTGGCATCCACAGTTCTGTTGGATGGCACATCAAATGTGAATGGGACCTCATCCACATTGGTGATTTGGGACAGGTCAAAATTATACTAAGTCTTTTGAAGATCAATAACATGAGAACAAAATTCCAAAACTTGATTCTCATAGGCTGTTGGAAGCTTTGGGGTGAGTTTCATTTATGGCCTCATACTGAAACCTTCTCTTCATAAAGTTAAAGCACCATTTAGGTGTCCCTGAGAAATCGTCAATGCTTTTTTTTCTGGTGCAATCCATTACCTCCCTCTTGTATCATCTTGGTCAAAACAGAGATCCCAGTTTGTGGCTGCTCCAGAATCTAAGTCTTCACCTCCTGCTCCACCTCCAGCCACTGTGGAGGTTTCCCTTGCACTGCCTTCTGTCTTAGCATCTGAAGCAGCTTTTATTCCCGTTGCCTCCACAATCTGCTGACATTCTCTGAGGGAGGAGGTCTAAAGAGTCTCTCGGCAGCTCTATTACCATGCTTTGTAGCATATTTATTAACTTTTAGTTTAAACCTTGCAGCATACGAAAGCCATTTCAACATTTTCCAAGGGATTTTCCAATAATATCTCTTGCTTAACATGTACAGAGACAAATGTCATGCTGTTTACCCTATGGTAATAAAGTCAGCATCACCTATCTTATCAAGTGGATAACAATCAGAATCATCTATCTTACTCTGTGGATAACAATACGTCACTCTTTGTTGCATTTCATTGAATCATTGACTGAAACTGCTTTCGTTACAGCTTGATCTAAGTTCAACAAACCGATTATTGTATTTCAGGGTATACTATTTTGCATACAGATATCATTATTGGTTTCTGGAGTTACACTGTTAATGCATAAGCATAAATAAAAGAATTAAAACATTTATATAGATACAGAATCAGTACTCCCCATGTATAAAGCACGTCCTTATTTTTCCTTCAAAAATGTGGGCAAAAAGTGTATATTATACAAGGCAAAATATGGTACTTGAGAAATCAAGTTATATAAAACACTTGGAAATTATCTAAATAGTATCCATTGGCACATAGATAAAACACTAGTTTTAAGTCACTTCTAGCTAATTTCTTGGGAATCCTTTCTTGACCCTAGATGTCTTGATCTCCTAAATTGTAAGATAATAATGCCTTTTAGAAAATATTCCTTAATCCTGATATCTGAAAAACCCTTCAGTGATCTGCTTTAAATGTGTACATATTGTTGTTTTTTGCTTTATTTATTCAACAAGATTTATAAAATTGACAACTATTATTCAGGCATCTAATTGAGTCCTATTTCATTTTCAAGAGTGGCACTATGGAATATAAATGGTATAATGACCTGCTATTTTGAGTTCGATTCTTGAAGGCAGAACTGTAGAGGAAATTTATTCATGCAAATATGCATTGGATGCTTCCTGAGTGTCAGGAACTGAGGGTACTGTGTGTGGAACTAAGTCCCTCACTTCATAAATTTAATATTCTACATGAAAATTAGATGATAACAAGATGGAGAGATAGGAAATCAACAAGTAAACACAAAACAAAAACAGGTCATGTGATGGAGAACAACAAGTATCTTGCAGGGAAGTGAGGGATGGGGGAAGAAAGGCTGCTGAGGAGGTGACATTTATGTCAAAATTGAATGACAAGGTCAATAGGTCTAATAACTGTTATTTTCTTTACTAGCTACATTTTTTTACTATCTTTTGCATTCAAGGCTCTATGTTAGAACCTATAGGCAAAAATATAAAAATGATTTTTTCCAGTTATATTTGTGTCCAACCTCAATATTAAAAAGAATAGCACAGTACTAAAAAGAATAGGACACATGGCCTTTGCAATTTTAAGCATCTACCCTCAGGACTTTGCTAAGGCAGCTTGTGTAGAATATTACATGTATATTATTCCTCACCAGTCCCCAAGCTAACTCCCCTTCCAGCCCTCCAGTTCCAGTTTTACAGCAGCTCTCCTCTGATCACCAATCCCTGGCAGGGAGGAATGTTTCCCTAATCCTCATGCCGCACAACCTAAGACAACAAACAGGCAATACTCAAAAGCAGTAATGTATGGCACAGATAAACTTGTTTCTTAAAAGAGACTGAAATGTGGAGCTGAAGAGATTTGAAAGTACTGTGAAGAAATAAAGGAGAAAAAAAACAACTGGGACCACATCAAACTAAAAAGCTTCTACATAGCTAAGGAAACCATCATCAAAATGAAAAGGGAATCAACTTAATGGGAGAACATATTTGCCAGTGATGCGTTGGACAAGGGTTTGATCTCCAAAATATATAAAGAACTCATATGACTCTACACCACAAAGACAAACAATCCAATTTTTAAAAAGGGCAAAAAGCCTGAATAGACACTTCTCCAAGGAGGACACACAGATGGCCCATAGACATATGAAAAGATGTTCAACATCACAAACCATCAGAAAAATGCAAATTAAAACCACAATGAGATATCACCTCACACCTGTCAGAATGGCCATCATGAATAAATTAACAAACAAGCTGGCAAGGATGTGGCAGAAAGGGAACCCTAGTGCACTGTTTGTGGGAATGCAGACTGGTGCAGCTACTGTAGAAAACACTATGGAATTTCCTCAAAAAACTAAAAATGGAACTGCTTTTTGACCCATTGATTCCACTGCTGGGAATATACTCTAAGAATCCCAAATCACCAATTCAAAAGAACTATGCACCCCAATGTTCATAACAGCACAATTTACAATAGCCAAGTGCTGAAAACAGCCCAAGTGTCTGTCGGTAAATGAATGGATAAAAAAAACTGTGGTACATTTACACAATGGAATACTACATAGCAGAAAGAAGGAAGGAGCTCTTACCCTTCATGACAATATGGATGGAACTGGAGAATAATGTGCTAAGTGAAATTAGCAAGGTGGTGAAAGACAAATACCATATGATCTCACCTGTAAGAGGAAGCTAATGAACAAAAACAAACTAATGAGCACAATGGAACCAGAGGCAAAGATACATGGAACACTCTGACAGCAACCAGAGGGGAGGGGTGAGGGGGATAATGGTGGAAGAAAGGGAAAGGACTAGACAAAGAACATGTATGAATGACCCACAGACATAGACAATGGTATTGGGATTGACTGTGGATCAGGGAGTAGGATGGGCAGAGGAGGGCAAAGAGGGAAAAACTGAGACAACTGTAATAGAATAATAATTAAAAATGATGAAAAAGAGAAAGTAATGCAATTGTTTAAGGTAAAAAAAATCTGCAGCTTGTGTCTCCTAAGACAGTCTGCCAATAGCTGTCTTTTTATACCAGCCACTGTCTTTTCTCTACCTATTTGGGGCAATGGGGCAAGGACTACAAGTGGAGGCAGAGTTTATGCATAGGAAGCTGACGTTAGCACCTGCAGTTCTCAGCTGACTTTTTTATCAAAAGCAAAAGCTCACGCAATTGTTTGATTGTCTCTGATTATGAATTCAGTAGGTTGTCAGGCAAAACCTAGTATGCTGGATATTCTGAATATGCTTCCCCAGGAGCCCCACTTCACTTTCAAATCCACAGAACTACATTGATCTGAGGGGAAATTTTGAACTGAGTTCCTCCTTACTTTCCAGGCATCTGGATTGCCTCTTTAGTGTACACCTGATACTTGGCATATATACTTTCTAATTGTGTTAAAGATTTCAGGGTCAGAACAGTATGAATCCAATATTATTTTAAGTTAGAAAGAGACTGATTCTAAGCTTCCACTAAGGCATTTTTTAGATAGATTTCAAAGATCAAAGCTTGTAATGGAATAGTTTAATATTTGGATTAGTCATATTCTCTTGAATTTTCATCAGTTCGGTAGAATGTAGGACTTTCTAAATTTAGCATTGCATAAATTATTTATATTATTTAGCCAATAACATTATAAGAATGTTCTTAATCCAAGGCCATGATTTTTTCCTGTTTCATATTTTTAATTCAATGTACATGAGTTTATAATATTTTTTCTACACTACATAATCCAGACTGCCTCTTGTGATTCCAAGGTGGCATATAATTTTTGTCAATTGTAGCTAATCATGAAAAATAATCTAATATGAACTACAAAGCATCACAACTTTGAAATTTCTCAGCTTTTTTTTTCTCTTTTAGATTTCAAAGGCAAGCCAGTCACCTTTGTTTTTAGTGTCTTTATAACATGTAACCAGTATGGTGTCCTTGATTAGGCACAGTCCAATAGTTATAACAGTTCACACTTATTTACCATACCAGTTAATTAGTTCCTGTGACAAAAGATCAAAAAGCTAAATGGTAGAACAGGAAAAGAAAGAATAGATAAGAAACCAGAATATCTGTGTTTTAGAGCAGGCTTTTACAATGGCAAGTTGTAGGACTTTGAACTGGTCTTGGCAAACTTCCTTGCATTATTTTTTTAATCTGTAAAATGATAAAATATTAGAATAACTACTCTTTAATATCTGTTGGTCAAAGGCACTGTTATAGATGATAGAATTTTATGTAATTTTAGTATTTTAGTAATTTTTTACAAGAGTACTATGAAGTATAGGCATATGTTACAGGTGAGGTGCTAGCCAGGGGTGTCAAACTCATTTTCACTGGGGTCACATTGGCCTCGCAGTTGCCTTCAAAGGGCCGACAATTGTGACTGTGCCTTAAAAATTTAACTCATATTCAGAAGAAATAATGCCTAGGTTTAAAGCAAGCCAGTAATAATCCTATTCAAATAACATACTATAAACTCTAAGTCAATTCATGTATTGTTATTGTATTTCTGCCCATGGTGCCTTGGAGTTTATAGGTACATTCATGTAAATGGCTCAGATAGTTTATTTAATGAACTATGTAAGGTTAAATAGGTATGTTCATCTTTGCTCCATTGCTAATGTATTCCCTTTTCCATTCTCTTCTATGTACATAGTTTACATTGTTTGCCTGGGTCATATTCAAATTGTCCAGAGCTATCAAAACCATAATTTTCAGTTAATTCAATTGATCATGTGTCAGAAGGACCATTGTTTAAAACACGGTGCTGTAAAGGTACATGGCTACTGGCTACCTGGATCTGAGAGTACAGTCAGAACAGAAAACCATGTCATTTGACTTAATTTCCTTTTATGAGTATATAAACTGACAAGTTCTTCACAAGTTTTGGGGGGACTTTTATTGCTTAAAATTTCCCACATACCCATTGTCCCTGAGGCCTCAGAGTAAAGTCTGACCACAGTTCAATAGGAATGCAACCTGGGCCAATATGCTCTACCCTTATATGCAGGCTTAAACTTCTGGTTTCTTTTTGAATTTTGAGTGGTATATGTGTGTGTGTGTTGCACTGGCATGCTTCGTCGCCTGTTTCTGTAATTGGAGGCATTACCAGGCAGTCCCTTTTCCATCCTTGCAAGTATTGTAATTATTGTGAATTTAAAAGTAGGCCTAATGCCACTGTTGATTATAATGAGTATCAAATCTTTCCCAAGGAGAGAAAAAGGCTCAGAGAGAATGCTAGCAAACTTACCCTATCATAATTTGGGTTTTTATTAAATGGAAACATATTTCATAGAAAGTGTTTTCTCTCTTTTATAGCCTGAGGAGCAGATGAATAGAGTCCATTTCTGCTTCTACATCTCATCGGTATTGCTCATTAAGCAGATTGTCTATATCTATTATTGAATTCAGGTTCCAAATAGATTCCTAGACCCATATATTATGCTTTTATTGAAAAACATAAACACAAACAAGACAAGTCCAGACAGTGTCTAAGAAGATCTCCCACTGCCAGACTGGAAATGCAAGGATATGTACGGCAGCAACCTTCACTCTTACTTTGAGGATAAAAGCAGTCCAGATGGGGGCATGCACAGTTTGGTGGGTTGGGAACAGGCTGAATCATTATGAATTTCATATTTGTGTGCTTTTAATATGAATACAGGTAGCACATTTGATGTACCCCTTATAGACTTGTTCTAGCAATTGATATGAAATAGTACTTGTTAAAATAAATTATTAAAAATGTTAAAAATTTTAACAAGTACCTACTATATTTTAGATATGCTATCAGGTGGTTTATATATGTTTTACTTATTCAGTCTGTGAGAAATAAGTGTGAGGAGTCCCCATCATTCCTGCATTCTTCACCTGAATCACCATAATCGTGAGTCTCTATAGGAAGCAAAACCCCTCAAAATACCAAATTATTCACTAATGACCTAACCTATTATAAAGCCATCCCCAGTCAACAAGCATCCTCCACTGACACACATGTGCTGTCACTGCATCAGGGTTTTTGTTGGCCAATCTTGAGTTGCAAATAGAGTATAAAACAGAGAGATCTGTACACCAGAGACTGAAGGGGGCTCTTGAGAAAACTAATAAAAAGTGGCTCAAAGGTGAAAGATGTTATCGTCAAATGGGTCAAACCAGTCATGAAACAATGGATCTTTTATAGGATAATCATAAAATGATGTAAGAAATATCAGTAGCTGATTTTCTTTGTCCTAATAATGAGTGCATAGTTGCCATTATAATCTGCATGTTAGTAGATATCAGAGCAAATAAACCCACTGCATACTCTTTAGTTTCAGAAAATGTCCCATTTAGACATTTTATTATTTATTTCAAATAATTTAATTCCCATTTTAAATAGATTCACTTTTAAGTGGCATTTCCCCGGCATGATTTTCCTCAGTTAATAAGGACTATTGTATACTTAATTTTATTTTACAGAAGAGCAAATTTATGCACAGAGGAGTTAAAATGCTTTCATGCACTCACAGCATCTACTCGCTGTTAATTTGAGAGAACAGTTTTCAGTTAGGGAATTTTGATGCCAAGCCCAGGTTTCTTCTCACTAGACATCAATTATTTTTAAATTATCTTTTTTTAATACTCTATATTATATCATAATTTTAAATATCATTTTTTATAGTGACCTCCACTATTTCCCCCATCACATGCAAGTTTACTATTGCCAAAACAGTTCCATCATGCTCCTGCCATTAGGGGGTCCCTTTTAGAAAAGCTATTGCTGAGGTATAGTTTGGTTGACTTTTCCATCCAGTGTGATGTTCAGAATACCAGGTAGTATCAGACTACTATCATTGGAGATGGCAGGCTTCCTTGTAATACCATCTGTAATCCATGTAGCCAGATTTTATATTTAAAACTTCAGGACTTGAGAAGGAGTGTCTAATTTCAGGGGTACTTTCTCTGATTATTTAATTTATACAACTAAATATCCCTGACTTAAAAAGAAAAACACACACATTAAAGATGTTGAGTACCCCACAGAAATACCAGGGTTAGGAGTTACCTGTAAGATTCTTGTGCCTTTATTAGCAATTATTTTCTGTTTTATTTTTAAGTATATTTTATTGATTATGCTATTACACTTGTCCAAATTTTTTCTCCCTTTTATCCCCACTCTGCCCTGCATCCCTCACCTCACCCTCCAGCATCCCCCGCCCTTAGGTCATGTCCATGGGTCATACATATAAGTTCTTTGGCTTCTCCATTTCCTATACTATTCTTAACCTCCCCCTATCTATTTTATGCCTAACAATTATGCTTCTTAACTGAACTTTAATATTAGGCAGTTAAATATAACAATATATGTCAAAATTTAGGGTTGTTATAGGCTTTTTGGTTTTAAAAATATATTGCTGGTAGTAATTGGCATTCTTTGAAAATCTTTGTGATTACATAGCAAAAGGTAGAGGAATCATATGACTGTGCTTTCAGTGAATGGTTTCAACACTACATTATTTCAAAAAGTAATAGCATCATTTTTCCCCTGGTATATCTATTAGGCAGGTTCCCTCTGCCCCTATGTTCCGTAAGAGGATATCTATCACATTAGTGGAAATAAATAAAATATTTCTAAAATAATGGCTATCCATGTGCCATCAGTTCAAGAACAAGCTTGGACTTATTTGATTATAATGAAATAGAGCTTCTATAGTTATGATAAAGACAATACTGAACTGTCATTATTCTTACAAAAACAGATTTTAGAACAAAATGCAATTATAATGACATTAAGGTAATGGATATTTAGGTCAAGTAAATAAACATAAAGATTATTATAATACTGAAGAGTATATACACAAGAATTAACATAAAATCTTAGGGCAAATGTGTTTGTATGGATGAGGTGATGTCCAACCTGTATGATTTGATCTGAGTGGTGCTGGGGAGAACATCAATCCAAACACCCAAGGATGCAGAATGGGTAGATCCTATTCTTCACCAAACCCATGTTATCGATGATAAAACTTTACCATCACCCACAGTTTTTTTATACCTTTTTGGTACTATCCTTGCTATCTTGACTGTATCTACCCAGCATCCTGACTAATGTAGCTTCTGCTGGATCACAAGTTTCAGAGTTTGAATTCTATTCTGCAACTTAGAAGTTTTTTGACCTTAGAAAAGTGACTTAAACTCCCTGTGCCTCAGTTCCCTCATCTATAGGGAATATAATGAATTTTCCTCTAGGATTGTTATAAATATTGCGTAGTATGTGGTACCTGCTTAATTATTGTACTGCCTTCATTAAATTATTACACATTATCTCATACCAGATAATATCATGTAGCTAATTTATGAATACATGAATTAAACACATATTTAATTAGTGCTTAAAATTTATGAAACATCACTTTAGGGGTAGATGCCCAAACTTCAAGGAATTTAGAATTCAGTAGTTAGAACTTCCTGGTTGTCTTCAAGGGTCTTCTCAGAGGGCATTAGTTTGCCACCAAATCTATGATAATATTCTGGTGGCCAGTGAGATATCTAGTGCACTGAAAGTGTGAGTCACCCTTGCTTGTCTCTAAACTTGAGAGCATCTGAGAATTGTTCCTACCCAGGGCCTGAATTTTACATAGAAGTGAAGTCATCACTAGCTTTCCAGTTCTTAGGATGTGAATGCAGAACCTTCAGAATTGACTGAAAGACCCCACTTTTAATAGCTTTACCAACATTGTCTCAACCTACTCTTTCCCTGACTATTGCTGTTCCAGACACATTGGCTTTCTGTCAGGTCCTCAAACATGTTCTACTTCCTTTCATCTCATGACCTCCTCACATGCTCTTTCTTCTGCATGGGACACACTCTGTATATTATGTTTGGCTACACTACTTGTGATTTCTGCCTAAAGTTTAACTGCTCAAGAAATGTTTTCTGATTCCAACTCAGAATGGGATGCATCCCTATAACATTCTCTAATAGGACCCTTGATTTTTCCTTGAATATTTTATCACAAATACAATGATATAATTAATCTATAACAACAATTAATCTATAATGGGAGAACATTATATCCACAGATAAATAGTAATGAAACTATATGCACATAATACCTTAGCAGTAAAAGAAGAGTAGAGAAAAGAGTGAGAGAGATATCAAGAGAAACACAGACACTTACATTCCATCCACTATTCTACTTAATGGGTTTATGGCCTAATGCCTCTAGGTATGGATATGAGTTGACATGGGAGCCCTGCTCTTTCCTCAGTTATTCTTATTGACAAATTTTATTTCATTATGGAATACCAGAATTTGAACATGTGTTTTAAACATCATGGCTCCTTCCCATAAGGCAACAACTTTATCTTGTGCTCAGTGAAAAAAAAAATGTTTTAAACTCTAGGAAAATTAGCCATGTTGAAATAATTGAGAAAAACTATTGGAACCTTGGAGTAGAACTTTCCTAAGAGATTGTCTAGGGTGTTTTGGATGGTGTGTAATTTTTAACTTACTTGCTAATTTATAGTCTAACAGATAAAGAAGATGAAACTGTCTCTATTTTTAATATTTGTAATCCTGGCCTAAAATATAAGTTTATGATGGCTGAAGGTACACCTGGCAATTCCATTGTTGTGTCCATAGCACACAGCAGGATGCCTGGGTGATACTACAGCTTAACAAAAACATATTTGTTGAATGAATTAATATTCTGCTAATGTCTATAGAATCAGTTTATTAGGCAACAATACACGGCTTGAATTTTGGAACCCTGAAGAAGTAGAAGACAGAATTTTAGATCCTAAGCATCATGCAGACCTTAGATAACCTGTCTCTGTAGAAACCTAAATTAAGATAGCAGGAAAATTGAAAGCTGGACATGACAAAGTTCAGTGTATTTTATTGAAGACTTGTGTATGTAAGGCAACATTTCGTCCTTTAATTCTCTTTCTAAACCAAAAGCTGACATCTTTCCTAACATTTTAGGTCAAATGAGCCGGACTCGATTTATCATGCTGCCAACCCAAGGGGAAGGACGGCCATGCCCCCCAGAGCTTACTCAGCAGAAACCCTGCCCGGTGACCCCCTGCTACAGCTGGGTCCTTAGCAACTGGTCTGCATGTAAATTGGAGGTAGGTCATGTAATGATGCTTAGAGAAATGCTTCTCCATATGTCCAAAGCACTTGTCTGGTCAAACCTATGTGCTGAGGGAACAAATTTCACAGCAGCAGGGGCCTGGCACAATGTATATTTATGCAATGGAGTACAGGGGAAAATACAATAAAATGATTTAACCTCAAGCAGAGTTATACTGCTAGGAAAATACATAGCCATTCATTAGGCACTGGTTGTAATAAGTGGGGTCATAGGGACTGTCAATCTTCTTGGCATCTTCAAGAATTCTGTTATTTTCCTTGCTTATTGGAAATATCAAAATATTATTTAATTAAGCAAAGCCCTGATGCTAGGGAAATGCACAGCTTGCTGTATACTATATTTCTTAAGGAGGCACATTTAGGCTTAGACACAGTCTTGCATTTGGGCAGAAAATCAAAAGCATATGAAAGTTATATTTTGACATTATTATATAAACCAAGGTTCCTATAATTTCCTCAATGATTATTTTTTTATTGCCCTGAAATATAAATGCCTAGAAATATCATAATATATCACATACCCAGAATTTTTGCTGGGTCAGCAAAGATCCTCCACTGCATTTTCTCCCTGGCTTACTGTATAAAAAGGTGCACATTGATTTTTTCCCTGTTTTCTTACTTTACTAGTTTATCCTTCAGTTCATATTCCAAAGCTTATTATTATTAGGTAACAATAATTTTGACTGTGCATTAAGAAATCTGCAGAGTATTCTCATGAAGATGTTTGGTACTCCTGTCAGATGACATTGTCATGCAGCCTTTTTGTCTGGCGGGGGTTAAATGCCCATGGACTGTGATAAATCCCAGAGGAACAAAGATGTGCTATACATTTGTTCAGTCTCCTTTATACAGAAAGTAATGTAACCATGCTAAGTAATTCAATACTAACCTAAGGGCTTTAAATACTGATTTTTTGTCTGCTAGTCTAAAATCTTCTTTCCTAAACCTTTAGCAGTTTCTAAATAAGGCTTTGGAATTACAATTAAGAAAATGAAAGGAATATTTCTCCTTATCATTGCAATAAAGGTTGACAGGGTAGAGAAAATAAGCTCGAAGAACTCAGCAACCCATTGCAGGGGAAGGGAGGAAAAAGAAATTTCGGAAGAAGGGAGAGAGGGAGGAGGGAGGAGCAAGGAAGGGAGGGGGACTGACACACTCTGTGCTCCAGGTCTTAGCAGGCATGCAGCTGTTACAATGCCTCACTAGTTCTGCCTACTTTCCATTCTGTCTTCTTAGGTTCAGGAGCCTTTCCTTAAAAAAAAAAAAAAAAATAGACAAGTCTGCCATCTTGTCCCACAGGAACATGATGGGGAAATCCCAAATGTAATGTTTCATTTTGTTGTTACCTATTGAGATTTTGACAGAACCATAGGGGCAAGAGTGGTGGGTTGAGAACATTCACTGTAGCAGTATGGTGAGAAATGTGGGGTTATGGCATCTTCTAGCAATAGCCAGACCTAGAGGCCCTAGAGACCATAAGAGCAGATGTATACAGAAACTTCAGAGCTCCTCAGAATTCCAGATGAGGTTATTTCCACTAACTGACACATTCAGTTCCTCCCTGAGAATTTGGAATGGAATTAAAGCTGTTCAAAGGTACTGTATTCAGGAACTCTTAGCTGCCACATTATCCCACCTTGTAGATAAAGCCAGTCATTCAGAAGCAAGAAAGAATGAAGAAGGTAACACAAAGAAAAGCAGAGGCAAAAAAGAAAGGGAATCATGATATTTGATTTGACTTTTTCCTGAATTCAAATTGCATTTCTGCTTTTCCAAAGCCTAATTGTGAACCCTTTGTGAGACAGAAAACATAGTATCTTTTTAGCAAGTTGCCTTTTCTTCAATTCATATGTAAGCTGAGGTTTCAGAATTACTGATAAAAATACATGTGGACCTTTGCACACAGGGGAAAACCATTTCTCTCACAACTGCACTTCTGCTTTTCCTTGTCCTATCATATCCTAAACCACCAAATGCAGGCATATAACCTGCTCATTCACTGAGGGTGGTGATGATATTGAAGCAGCTGATTGCCGTCAAGTATCAAACCATAATAAGAGAAGCTTGCACAGAGCACTGTTGAAATTTCAAGTCTGCCCTTATCTTACATGGAAAGAGATGAGCAAAAGGGAGTGTTTATCCTCAGTCTTTGTTTTTTCCCCCCTCTCTCTTTCCAAGTTCCTCAGCGGATAACATGTGTCCATACGTATGTTGATTGATCTGTTTTAGGAGCTCAGACTCTTGGGGGTTAGCAGGCCTAATTTTGATCAATGGTGTCCTGGTTCCTAGCTCAGCAATTTTTGCAAAGTTTCTAAACTCTCCAAGCCTATGTTTAAATCCTATGTAATGGGGGTGGTGATAGTACAAATTTTACTAGAGATTTTTAATAGGTAGTAGACAATTCTTTTTTTTTATTGTTGTTCTAACACAGTTGTCCCCATTTTCCTCCATTGCTCTCCCCTGCCCTGCCCAGCCCCCACTCCCACAGTCAATCCCCACCCTGTTGTCCATGTCCATACATCATATATACCTGTTCCTTGACCAGACCCTTCCTGTTTTCCCCCCCTATCCTCCCTCCCTTCTCCCCTCTACAATGCTTAGCATAGTACCTGGCAAAAAGAAGAGCTTATAAATTGTCATGGCTATTATAATTTTAATTAAAATTATAATTATGATTATTAGCACCATCTGCCTATCCACATCTGCTGATGCTAATTAAGAGTGTACAAAAAGTCCATTAATGATCTCGCCAGTGGGGAGTTACTGAGAGAATCCTCAGTGTTGACAATCTTGCTCTAAAAAGCCAGGCTCTGTTTTCAGGCCCAAGTGTATAAAATCTTGGGAGTGAAAGTGAGCAAATGTTTGGTTTATGAGTGAAATTATCATTCTGATGCTGATTCATCTTCATATGTGGCTGCTATCATCCAAGGTATGAGAGATTAAGGTTGAATATGGATACAGACTAAGAGCATGTTATAGTTTGTCTTGGTTTTTAAAGTGACCCCTGATATAGACTTGTTTCCTACCACTTCCTTATACTCCATCTCCTGGAATGTCAAACAAAACTCGAGTCAATTACATGTTCTGTTTCTGAGGTTCCAGA
Source organism: Phyllostomus hastatus (assembly GCF_019186645.2). Classification (NCBI taxonomy): domain Eukaryota; kingdom Metazoa; phylum Chordata; class Mammalia; order Chiroptera; family Phyllostomidae; genus Phyllostomus; species Phyllostomus hastatus. Next base: position 13,867,689 of record NW_025334038.1, read on the forward strand.
TGGCAGTGTTTTCAAATTTCATACATGCTGCTGAGTCTTCAGACTCTTCTCTCCAAGTACACAAAGTGTGATACTCGATAGCAAAATATACACCCTAGACAATTCTTAGATCCAGTATGTAGAATAATAAGTTATAAAGAAAATCTTCCCCTAATAGTAAGTTTAACTTACACTAGTTATTTGCTACTTCATGGAGTAAACATTTACTGCAGCATTTGCTTTGAATGAACCTACTGTAAACCGATTTTAAACCTCCATTTATCTTCAAAATAAAAGTACTTAGACTCAAAATTAAGGTGCATTTTTGCCAATTTCACAACAGCTGTAAAAATTATTAGAGCAAATACGGGGTATTGATAAATCAGGTGTGGAAATTGCCATCTTGAATAAATAAATTATAGTTCTTATTAAAACATCTCTAGAAGAGGATGTGGTGGTCTTGGTTTCTGTGCCTACTCAGATTCTGGAGGCTTTGAGTTCCTACAATTTGGACCTCCTCCAAGTTGCACCTTTTCTTTTGGCGAATGTGCCTTTGAATGCTGACTTCGTCACATAAAGAATTTTTCTCTGTGGCCATTGTGTACCACCCTGCCCCTCCAGTGGTCCATCTACACACTGCCCTTGACACAAAGTAGCTGCTGCCGCTGTGTCTTGACCTGGCTGGTGCCCAGCAGACCCATCAGCCCTGATCACCTGTTCCATGTCCCAGAATACTGTCCCGACTGCTTTAGCTGACCACCTGAAACTTTTTTACTCCTGCCATTGCAAGAGCCACAGTAGCTCCAAGGCCAAGGCAATGCAGTTTCTGAGTCCAGTGGTGGAGAGGAATAAGGAGGTGAAATCCAGTGTCCCAGTGCAGAGCACAGTTACCACACTGTTTCCTAATAATGGATTGATGGGTTATAGCACATAGCATTCCTGGCTGCAGGAACAGAGATGCAAAGGCTTGTGCACTTCTCCTTCTCTCCTCCCCTCTCCCTCTCCTTTTCACCCTCTCCCTTCAACCATACCAGCAGTAGTCAGAAAAGCTCTAGGTCTTCCACCAACTTCTGGACTTAATGGAAACTGAGTAGCACACCTTGGAAGCACAGGGCAGTTAATACTTCCTGGGGTGATGGTTGATCAATGAGAAGTGGATCCAGGGAGGAGCTAGCACTTAAATGCCTCTCCCTTCTTCCTGCCTCAGCCCCTCATGGATGGTACTGAGGCACAGAGATACCACACGGCCTGTCTGAAAGATGTTAGGTGATCAAGAAAGCAACTGTGTTAACTTTGAAGTTGAGGCCAGCTTAGTAACTACCTTATACCTGCTTTCCTTCTGTTCCTGATTCTTTTCTTGTACCCTCAGTCTTGCAAGGAGGGAGTTTACCTCCCCATCAGAAAAGCTTGCCTGGGGTTCTGTTTTTTTAAGGTATTTGCGCAAAAAGAGAGCTATCATCTAAAGTTATCAAAACAGCCAATGGACTTCTTTTTGAAGTATGAACACCTGACTAAAACTGAAGAATACTCATTTCATGAATATCTGGCCAAAATGTGGAGTAGGAAACCTTACATCAGGCAAATGCTTAGGCCAGGTAACCAGTAAGGGCCTTTCAATCTAAGCCTCTGTTTCTGGGAGACATTGTACAATATGCTTTTCTAATTGCCAAGAATAATCTGATTGGTATTTGTAAATATCTTCAAAAAATATTGTTCATCACAAAATGCATGCTGGGAAATCAACTCATGGCAATACAGAAAATACAGAAAATCAGTATTACACTGGAAACCCCAGCCTAATCCATATGAGAAAGTGCTGAGTTCCCTCTGGGGGAAAACAAGCAAAGTAAAAAAGAAACATATGCCTTGTGGCTGTGCATGTTCTTTAGGGAGAGTGATTATAGTTTAGGCCATTTTATCACATGCACCTAGACAAATTATGTATTGTTTTTTTTCTTTTTCCATCAGTTCTGGCTGAGTTCCAAAATGAATGGTCATATTCTGAGAACAGAAATTTCATGGCATAAATTTGAATTTTTCTTCAGCTTCTCTATTAGCTCTTGAAGAATTGCTTAGTGATACTTTATTGAAAGGGAACAGTTGAAAGGGAACTCCCAAGAGGAGGAACCTGCTGAAATATACAACTAGGAGAGTTTGTTTTTTGGGTTTTGGGGGGTTTTGTTTGTTTGTTTGTTTGTTTGTTTTATACAAGAGGTAGCAGGAGCCAAAGCTCTAAGATACTAATTACTTGGGTAACTCTGACAATATCCTTTCCTCTCACAGGGTGGAAACTGTGGGGAAGGAGTCCAGATCCGCAGCCTTTCCTGTGTGGTCCACAATGGTTCAGCTTCTGCTTCTGCTGTACATGTAGATGACACACAATGTAAAGGAATGCCCCTTCAGGATGCCATCCTGAAGCAGCTATGTTCTGTGCCTTGCCCAGGTATGCAGTTTTAAACAATTGGGAATGCCTTCAATGGTGATATTATTTACTTGATCTTATTTACTTACCTACTTATGTTGCGGAAAATAACTCACACTCCGGGGAGATGGCGAAGCATGATCCTTTATTATGTGTGTGGGCTCAGAGGGGTTAAATTTCCAAATCCTGAGCAAGAGCTTTGTTCTCCCAATAGCCCCGGGCTTCCTGCCTATTTGGTGAAGCAAAGTTACAGAAGCTAAATGTGGGAGTTAGGGAGTTAGTTAGGGAGTCAAGTCTGGTTACCATATATGGGGGACAAAGGAACAAGGCACTGGGAATTTTTGCAGATGTTACAAGACAGCACAGCTTATCAAGGAAGCTACAGAGCACAGAGGCTTATCATGGAGTTTTTCTTTTCCTGCCACACTTATTTATTTTTTTTTGAAGCTCTATCTCATCAAAATAGAACTTTCCAACTAACTTTAACTCATTTTTAATTGTGGTTATAACTTTGGAATGTACACATAGCTTCAATGGAGGTAGTGTAGGCCAGAGGGAAAAAAAAACACTGGACATGGAAATGTAAGAGCTAAGTCAGAATCCTGTCTCTCACTTCTCTGGGGGTTTACCTGGGGCATAGAAAATGCATTAATAATACCTGACCTGACAACACCTAGCACACTGGCTAGCACTCAAAAAATGTTGACTGAATCCCTGAGTGGATGAACCTCTGGGGAATGGCATGGTTGAGACAAGTAAGGCTGTCTGTTCATGAAAGCACTCTCAAATTGTCATGTTCTATGTAATTGTGAAGATAATAGTCACATAAAATGTATGGGTTTATTTTAATTCTACAGTATATGGCATAAGCTAAAGGTAGCTTAATATATCTTTATAGTATGGCATGTAAAATACATGTGCATGTATATAAACACATATACATACCTATGTACATATATACACAGAAGTTTGTGCATATTTTTAGCTTATTAAATTCAACATTCTTTAAACTCAAAGTTATTCACTTCAATGACCAACTTATTCTCTTTATATTGTTTATCTGAACATCAATTTTATGTTATGCTGCCTCTTGAAAACTTAGTTACTTTAATCTTTACATTTTCCTTTTTAAAATGTTTATTATCACTAACAGACACAGAGTGTTCTCTAAATATGACTATGATTTGAAGCAAAATAATGCCAGTCTAATTTTGGCAGTTTCTTCCTAACCTATATTGAATCATAAAGTAATTAGTCATTTTTAGTACTTTATAATTGGAAAATTGGTCAAGGTACAGTGTGTGGTACCCGAACCCACCCCATCACTGCACTGCCACCACCACAAATCTCACTGTTAACCTGTTTGTGTAAATGTTGTCAAGTGCCAGCTTCCATGTTTTTTCCCCTGCTTTGCACAATCGCCCAGGAGACTGCCATTTAACGGAATGGTCAGAGTGGAGCCCATGTGAATTAACCTGCATTGATGGAAGAAGCTTCGAGACAATGGGCCGCCAATCTAGGTCAAGGACATTTATAATCCAGTCTTTTGAAAACCAAGACAGCTGCCCCCAGCAGGTTCTAGAAACACGTCCTTGCACAGGTACCAAGAACACTTTTCAATTCTCTGCTTTGATTGATTAAGCTTCTTCTTTTTTAATGTCAGGTATAATAGCACTGCTGTTATCTTATTTCCTTACAGGAGGCAAATGTTATCACTACACATGGAAAGCAAGTCTTTGGAACAATAATGAACGGACTGTATGGTGCCAACGTTCAGATGGCATTAATGTCACAGGTATTTCTACCTAAGGTTCATGTGGATACTTCTAAAACATTTGAGTGTTACTGTTTGTGAGGAGAATTAGCTGACAAATTATAAGAATGGAAAGACTGGACAGATAACCTTAGATGATCTTCTTGTCAAATATTCATTAGATCTTTGCATCTCAGAAAGCAAACAATTCTATATGAAGACCTGTAATATATCAGATAAGTTAAAGAAATAGGCTTAAACACAATTAAATTCTCTTAAATATTATGATCTGAAACAAAGACTGAAAAAGACAGATGCTAGCTTAAAACAATGGTCTCTAACATTTTAAATCATGTACTTTCTTAGTAAAAAGTGTTTCAGGGCTTATTTCAACATGTCATATTATATGCTTACATATTATGAATCATACAGAAGTTAAAATTAAAAGGGTTTATAAGATATATAACAATTTAATACATTATATTTGTTAATGCAGCAAAAAAATTTGCTGCATGTTATAGATGCTTATATTCATTCTCTGCAAGCTTAGTTTTTAAAGATGGTGACAGCCATGATTATTATTTAATATCGACATGTAGACTGAGGGAAGTGTTCCACATTCCTGACAACGGATATGATTTGATCTACAAGCAACCTTAATTATTTTAAAGGGTATTTTTATGCCTTCTTATCAGAGGTCATTAAATTGCCATTGTTGTTACTTAGTAAGGAGAATTTCTGTTCTTCTATAGAAAAGGATTGTCAGTTCTGCCTTTTCCTTGTATATTTGCTTTTGCATTGTTGGTATTCCCTTTAATCCATAGTTTACTCATACAATAATTTATTTGAAGCTACCTGTACATTTTATAAGCTATTATTAAAACTTTTGTAAATCAACTGGACCAGGAACATGGAAAGCACCACACATACTCTGCCACATGCTGAGGGGTAAAGTGGTGTGGGCTGCACTTTCCCATTCTCTGCACAGGGCGTTTCATGCACAAAGTACATGCAGACACCTGATGCAGCAGCTCAGGTTGCTGAGTGTTCTTAGAGCTTAATTTCATTTCTAAAATGTAAGCAAAAATGCTGCATAAACTATGTAAATTCAAATATTTTCTTCTCGGTTCTTACAAGATCCCCTCCTGCAGGGGTCTACATACTGCACTTTGGACATGGCTGGTTTAAAAAGTGAAAAAAAAAACAAACCTCTGAACACAATTGGTAGCAACAGAACTGTGGTTATTGCCACTTATGCCCGAAATTAATAATTTCACACCAAAGTGCTAAATCTGGAGTATGGTTTTTTTAAAAAAATTGTGTGGATTATTTTCTAAGTAACTAGGGATTTAGCTGCTTCATTCTTAGGAAAAGTGTAGATTCGACGGACATAGCCCAAAGCTTTTTAATAGCTATGAAATCAAACTATAACTGGTTGGTGATTATAGTAAGGCAAAGGCTACAGTATAAAAGCAACCAATATTATAAATCAAGTTTAAATACTGCCCTTGAATAGTATGTAAGGCCTTTGCTTAGTACTCAGAATGTAGGAGGGCAAGACCACCATGTAAGTGATTTTCAGGTTACAGAAGCATGCATTATTCCATTCCCTTACTCAGAATAATTTAATGAGTCCTGTGCCAACTACTGTGTCAACTGTGTGATTGTTCCTCCTGGAGCCTGTACATTTGCTCTTAACAATATGTGTGGGGTTCTGAGGGGTGTGTGTGTGTGTCTGTGTGTATGTGTGTGCCTGCCTGTATCCTGATTGAAATGTTTTAAAATGTTACCAAAGTGCTTGATATTCTGGGCCCATAAATTGATTAGTGTCCTTCTTTTAGCATTTGGTTATTGGGAATTGACCTAGTGTCTAGTTGGTATATTCCAGAATTGGAGAAAAATATATGTAGAATAAGTCTCAAACAGGTGTATTTTATTCTCCTGAACTTAAATTGAGATTTCACCAACTCTTTTACTGATGCTGGCAGTAAAGACTGTCCCCTCAAGCATAGCCATATGATAGAACCACACTGCCAGTGAGCAGGTGTAAAAAATCTGCTATAAATAGCTACTGTTCACAGAGCCTCCCATCTCAATCCATCCTGGAATAATCAATAAAATAAGACTGGGCCACAAGTCAGCCAATGGATTTATTTAAAAAAAAACAAAAACAACAAAAAAAAAACCTGTTACAAAGTGGCCCATGCCAGCAAGGGAAAAAATGTTTTTAATATTAATCATAGAAAAATCTGCAAATGATGGTGAGATTTCCTTTGTAGGAGGCTGCTCCCCTCGGGCACGTCCGGCTGCCATTCGCCAGTGTAACCCAGCCTGCAGAAAACCTTTCTCCTACTGTACACAGGTGAGTCGTGTGCTGGAGACTTCTGTAAGTATTTTAATTGCTGTGTTGTGCATATGCTGTTGGATGTTTTCCAGCCTGTGAGAGTCAGGCAGCAGTTCCATGTGCCCACGATACCATCTAGAGGCATCTGTAGGAGTAATCACAACTATCCAGCACATTTTTGCAGGGACGTGTGTTACAGCAAGCAGTCTTTTTTTCTATAAATCTGTCTATAGGCAAATCTGTTTTTCAGATATCTCATTTATATTAGCTCTAGTTGTCAATAAATATTCTCTACTGATTTATTCTTTGATTCTTAGTCTTTCATCTACCTAAATTATTTTGAAAGTTATTATAAATACATGTTCATATTTGCTAAATATTATTTAGCAAAATTGATTATAAATACTATAGTGTTTTTATTTTTTGTTGCTTTAATTTAATTTTTATGGTTTATGCTGTTACAGTTGTTCCCACTTTTCTCCCTTTCCCCACCTCCTCCCAGCCCCTCTCTCTCCCCACCCCAAGCCAGTCCCTATATTGTTGTCTGCGTCATGGGTTGTGCATAAATGTTCTTTGGTGTGTAGTTCAAGTTAAATAAATTCCTGTATATAAAAATTATATATGTATACATACACACATAAATTTTTAGAGTATTTTCCTTTTCCCTGTTTTCCCACATCTCCTATCTACCTATCTACCAAATGTTCAGGAAATAATGCAAAATGCACATTGTATTCTAATCAATGGCACTCATAATCTGCAATGCATATATAATTTTTAAAGAGTTGTGTCATGTTCCTCAAACAGGTTTCTGCTCATACACATGTACCCTTGGTGAAGTTTTCTTTTTTCTCCCCTTGGGCTGCCCTCTTGGAGTGCAAAACCAAGCCTACAAGCAAAGAGGTAGTACAGACCAGCTATTGATTGATGGTAGCAGATGAGAAAGGCATTCAGCAACTGGGGCAGCAACAGAGCTCAAAGAGCACATATCTCAAAAAAAGATATGTACATAATTCCATTCCTTTACTTCTCACTACTGAGGGCAGGTTGGAGTCAGTGGCCAGGAATCTGAAACAGCTAATGGGAAGTTGAGGATAATTTGATCAAATGCCTTAAACATCTCTATGATAGAAAAAAACAGGTAGTTATTACCCTCTATTGACAAATTATAATTTCATGTTTGGAAGATATAAGAATGGTAAACCGCTAGAAAAAGCTGATGATTTATTTACCAGTTAACTTTAGAATTCAGAAAGAAGAAATAATTGGATATTCATCTTTTTGACAAGTCTGTTGCTAAAAAAAACAAACTTGTCATGACATATGCAGATATTAAGTGATTCCAATAAATTGGTCATCTGCACAGTTCAATGTGTAACCACAAAAATATTTTTGTACGCTGTAGGGTGGAGTTTGTGGTTGTGAGAAGGGCTACACAGAGATAATGAGATCGAATGGTTTTCTGGATTACTGCATGAAAGTACCGGGCTCGGAGGACAAAAAGGCTCATGTGAAAAACCTTGCTGGGAAAAGCAGGCCTGTGAATTCAAAAATTCATGATATGTTTAAAGGATGGTCTCTTCAACCCCTTGATCCAGGTATGTTTCAGTTATGTGTTAAGAAATGTAAATTTTTGTGGGGGGGGGGGTGGTTAGGGTTCACGTGGAGACCGATGTTCGAGACTGAAAGAATGGAGGACTGGAAGGAAAAAGAACAAAGGAAGAGGCAATGTGATCCCTTTTAAATGTAAAATTTTTCATGGATTGTTTAGGATAAGTCTGTCAACACCAGTCTAAGAGACACTGAAGTAATCAAAATATTAACCTTTAAAAATACCTTTTAATTGTAAATGATCTTTGTAACAGTGTATGTTTTTATAACTGTAAATGTGTGTATGTAATTAAGTTAAAATAAAAAATTGGAACAGATTCTCAGGAACATGCAAGTACCTAAGGAAATGTCCAGGGACCCTGTCTGTTTTGAGAAACACAGGTGAAACAGCAGAGAGCGTCAGCTTCAAAGGCAGACAGACCTTGTGGACATCATGGCCCGGAATGTGCCTGTTTTGTGACTGACTATAACTTCTTCATCTCTCTGGGCCTGCCTCCTCATCTGTGAGATCAGTTGAGAGGCACCTACCCTGCAGGACTGCCTTGAGTATTAGCACAGTGTCAGGCCTGCAGGGGCTCAGGGATTTGTGGTTATTAAGGACAGGAATGAACATTTACTATTTTTGTATATCCCACGGCTCTGTGCTGGCTATATTGCATGAATCTTCTCATTATGTTCTTGCAACCTAATGAGATGCTATTATTCTCATCTTAGAGATTAGGAGTCTGAAACTGCCCATGCAAATTAATTTTAGGAAAGTCACACTACTAGTAAGTGACAGCAAGCTTTGAAAGGCAGGTCGTTAAGGCCCTTACATAGCTCTGGTCTCTGCTTCCCACCTTGTAAAGGAGGCAGAAAGTGAAAGCGAGATACTCTGCCTATCACATACTCCTTTTCTAAAAAACAAAATGCTACTAATGGCTGAGCAAAGTGGCATGACTGAGGGGGCAGGGAGAGGGAAGTTAGAGACAAAACTCAAGCAAAATATACCCTGGAAACTTTTCTTCCAGATCCTAGGCCTTTGCTGGACCAAAAATGCCTTGACGATATGCTTAAGTTAAGCAAAAACCAGAGCCCAGCTCAAAGACCCCCTAGATCACCAATTTTGAAGGATGACTGTAATATCTTAATTCACTTTTGATTTCCCCATATTCCTGGACATGCCACAGATGTTTAAAAACCTCTCATCCATGTTGTGACTGAGTTCATCTGTTTATTTAACTTTAAAAGGTACATGATATAAAATGTAGCCAGGCTCCCCTTTTGCTTATAGACCATATTTCAGAAGAGAATTGGAGTGAGGTTTCAGGGAAATGAGTCTTCAAGTCCACAAGTGAGGTCCTTAACCTTGTGGGGTCTCATTAAAGCATGAATAGTATGTATGTTAATTATATTCATATATAAACTATTGTGTATGTATGTATGTATGTATGTAAGCATATATATAATATAGAGAGTATGGCACAAATGATGCCCCCTTTTTGTTACAGAATATTTTATTACAAAATCATGAGCATGTGATTCTGTAACATAACACTATCACACTCAAGCACACCATATGACATTTTAGGTGAAATATTCAAATTAAAATTATAAATTATTACACCCAGATTATTACCCTATCAACCACACTCAAGCAGGTAAGCAGGTGTTACTTCTGCCAGACCCTGTATATTTAGTCAGGGTAGAGGGTATAACTTGTACTGTTTTCATGATGAAAATGTAAATTCAATCAACCTCTAGGAGGGCATCTGTGCAATACACAGTGACCTATCAAGCACTGTGACCTAAAATTTCTGTCCCAACCATTCATCATACCAATATATACATACATACTGAAATAAGCATGTAAATGCTCTTCATTCCATGATCACTTGTTGTATCACAAATGAGTGGAAACAGCATAAATGTGTATAAATAGAACAATGAAAAACAAAATGATACAATTATGTAATATATATCATAGATATATTAAAAGTAAAATAGACTTATGAGCTAGAACAAAAATATTTCTAACATATATTTTAAGTGAAAATAAGTCCAAATCAAAGGGAATGATATGCATTATCCATGTCTTTTAAAAACTGTATGTGTGTTGGTGTGTAGAAACTCATACCTGTGTTTGCAGAAACAACTGGGAAATGTTCACAGGGAGATGGGTAACTGATGGCCCCTGGGTGGGGGACTGAGAGAGGGTGGCAGGACAACTTATTTTTCACCATGTATCTTTTTTTATAGTTGAAATTTGGTCCTATCCATTATGTTATTATAAAAAGTTATATTAATTCCTTTTGTTTAAGTAACATAATTAAAGGTCATGGACCACATACCTCTCCACTGGGGATTTAAAAGCACTGGATTCTCTCAATACTTCAGCTCTGTCAGGCATAGGGGTAATAAAAGTAACAGTGCATGTTCACTCACTCAGGGGAGCCTTTTTAAGATTATCATTGTAAAACAGTCAGAGTGGGGGATTTCATCATTAGTGTCTGAACAAGGTTAGAATCAGAGCTTTGTAAACAGATTTTTGACCACAGAAAGTTATCATTACTACATTGAAACCTCAATCTAAAACTTGATTGAGGCTTGAAAGTGTCTTGTAAGCAAAAACTATTGTAAGCGGTCATTATATAACTGAATGTAATTACACCTTTATTCCAAAGAAGTATTGTTTACAACAGATTTTAATTATTTTTCACCCTACAGAAACATTTAGAATAAGATACTAATATCATGTCTTAGACCTGCAGTTAATTACATTCATATAGTATAATGAACCTTCAAGGTGTGTATATCTTTCAGAAAGGAATACAGTTTCTTGCAATACAATTCTGTTTAGTTAACTATATGCTCATGTAAAATAGAGCAATAGAGCAAAAGACGCTAGTTTCAGAAACAAGTCAATATCTACCATATATAGAAAAACATGCATACACTCAAGTTAAACCTTATATAGAAGTCACAAAATTGATCAGACTATTTGGTTAATCTATTTTCCTTTAATTCTGGCAAGTATCAAATAAAAATATATTTGTACACATATAGTTATAATTTTACAATACTTTGGCAAATAGATGAGCTTATTTGGTCATGAGGTTTTGTTCACTCAACATCATTCAGAAAGCAAAGTCAGCAAAAATGGTCACAGTAATTTTCTCTGCATGCAGGATTGTTTCGTAATAATAATAATTTATTTTCTTGGTCTATTTATGTGGTCAAGATGTTTTACAATACTTTTGTGTCACATGTACCAGAAAATATACACATGAAAATAAATCCAAAAGAGCTTGCCAGTTAGATTTTATGAAGTAATGATTGTCGCTGTTGAAATTTTCCATAGACTAACATTTTACATTTGATAATTGTCAAAATAAGGTATTTCTGTTTATGACTTATGCAAGACTCAGAATTCAGATGAAAAATAAAGATGTTGTATGCTAAGCTTATTGTTTTATCTCTATTTTAAACAGATGGCCGAGTAAAAATTTGGGTTTATGGTGTTTCAGGTGGTGGTTTTCTTATCATGATTTTCCTAGTATTTACTTCCTACCTTGTTTGGTAAGTACTGATTATTAGTTTGTACTCCATGTTTTTGTGGGTATCATGCTATACTAAGAGGAGTCAGGACCATTGACCACTATAAAGGACACTTGAACCCACAAATAAATGGCAAAATTATTGAATAGTTGGAATGAGAGATCACTATCTTTATTATCCTCATTTGAAATAACATCCTTTTATTTCATTTGCAGATAACATCAGAAGGTACATGAGACAAATCATGGTTAGAACTTTCATATTTTAGCCTTGACTTATATGAGCACTTTTCAGCTTGGCAATTGTTTCTGTGGGTGGCCATCTCCTGGCACTACAGGGAACCGATACCTGGGTCCCAGGCCCAGGCTTTTCTAATTCAATGGATCTTATGTGTGGCCAGGTTGTCTAGTTGTTTAATAGTGCCACAACTAATATTAATGTGCAGCCAAAGCTGAGAACCATTACTCTAGGTAATTCTAGTTCTTAAGCTTTTTTTCTTTAAATTTTCTCTTTTTACCAGTTAGGTTGGTTCAAACAACTTGTTGGTACATTGTAATTATAGATCCAAGTGTTTATCTCCATCAACCAGCTATTCAAGAAAATTTGATTGTCAATTCCAGGAACTCCATTTTGTAAGTGATTAGTTCCTGAAAATTTATTATTCTCAGAAAAGGATGATTAGATTTTGTACAGAATATATTTTAGTTGATGAGCTTCTGTTGAAACTAGACAAAAGTAAATACATTTGAATGTTTTCAAGTATGCTGAGAATATTTTATTAACTTCCTAAGCAGAATTTTCAAAGGATTTTTTTATTCTCATGAGATCAAAGTGTTACTTTACTTTTTTCTCCCTTAAAATTTTCACCCGTTTTAATCTCAGTTTAAATCCAGCCTTGTATATACAGCCTTAAATTCAGTTTCCAATGCTAAATAGGTTCTTAAACCTTTGCTCTTGGTCAGCAAAAGTTAGCAAAGCAAATAAGATGACTTTAATATTTTTTCTACCACCTATAGTGATTGAAATTGAATCTCTAGAAACTAGCTTACCATTCACCTTATTTTACCTTCAACAGGGTTGTAGTAAAAAGTAACACCTTAAGTTAGCCATTCATGCTTTAATCAAATGATTTAACCATTTTTAATATCTGAATTGCCTAGATTCTGTTTTACTGAAAAAACTAGGAGGTTGAAAGCCTTATATGAAGTTCAGAGGGATAAGAAGCATCCACCACCAGAAAAGATTAGTAAAAGAGGAGAGTTTTAAATTGCAAAGGACATGAAGTTTGGCAGATGAGAAACTGCTCTTCAAACAATGGTCTAATACATTAGGATAATCAGAAAACCTATTGGTCTTTTGTGGAGGATACCGGCCAGCAGTATCCATCTCGGCTGCAGATGTTCATCAAAACATGCCAAAAAACATATTCAGAGACAACCAGGTCCTGTGGGGGAATAGGAACAGAAGGGCCACTCCTCACATGGGGAGCCCCTTGACTACCCTGTCTCCTGGAGGGTGCCATGGCCACTCTCTCTCTGGTGGGGAGACACCTCATTCCCCCTCCGGAGAAGCTTTTTGTTGGTTTCAATGAATAAGAATTCAGGTAAAAGCTCCTTACTCATTGCTAGGAAGTAAGGATCAAACAATAGGTAACAAGGAAGTCTGAGGGCCTATTTTGAGTCAGGGTCAAAGAGCTGTAAAACTTTTAGGAACAAACTTCTTCCCTGGACCCTTATCATTCAACTTGAGAGCATTCTAAACAAAGCAGGTTTCATACGATTTTACATATTCTTTCTTAGGCCTGATCACCCAGGGAACCTGCCCTTTTCAGCACAGAGCTGCACCACCCTGTCATTGTTTCAGGCTTAGATGGAGCAAGGGAACTAAGGCAACCAAGAGATGAGGAGATTTTCTCCCAGATGTTGAGGACTCAGGCTATGTCACAGCTGAGGAGTGAGGGTCCATCACCCCCTTCTGCTGTAGCCCCCCAAATCCTTTCTTGGGGGCCTCCCATGTGATCGTGCCTGTCTTAGATCATTGCCCCCTCGGGGAATCTTACTCATCATTGGCTAACCGACCAAGCATTGGGGTTCAGTTATGAATGAAGCAGCAGAAGCAGCACTCCTGCCAGGGAGATAAGCTTTTGTCTTTTTGCTGGCTTAGGGTCCAAGGCCACTCCCTCAGCCTTGGTGGGGGTTACAGCTTCTGATACCAGGCAGGGCAGTTCCCAACAGTCTTTAAAAGCTTGAATGTATTCTATTTGTTAATAGCCACATCCCTAATTCCAGACTCATGGCTCCCACATTCCTTGAATATATAAGAAATCTAAAATTAACAATTAGTATCAGTAATGCTTATAAACTTGCCTTTTTATGTTTCTCCATTCCCTCCAACTTGAAACCATGTTAACCTTAATCATTCCTTTGATTACAAGTATTTACTGAGACCCAGCCTCCCTGACTATAAGCTCTGGGGATTAATCAGGTACAATGCCAAATTCCAATAACAAATAATTTTCTAGAGATGTTTAATATTAAAAATCAATAGAATTTTCCTCACTTTTCAGTGACCAAGTTACACAGATATTTTTGTACATTACTTCTCATATCTATTTTTGTTCAGCCTCAGTGCCTGGTTTATTGATCAATCCCTCTTTGGGAAGTAACACAATGTCTCCATATTTGGACTCATTACAAATGCTTCCTTCTCCAGTCTGCAACCTGATTAGTTTTCCTTAGCCTTAACAAGGTGACTCGCCCCTCCCTACCCAGACACCAACCAAGACTCCCCATTGACAGCAAAATGAAAGTTGTGTTTTGCCTGCCGAACTAGTCAACTAAAGTCTTCCACAGTCTAAGCCCAAACAATTCTTTCAACTCCAGCTTCTACCATTAGCCTATGCCTGGAAAAGTCTGGTGGGTTGTATTGTCCCAGATATATTTAAGTCCTCATTTTATCATTGAAAAAAAAATTAAAAACAAAAATATTACTTTATTGATAAACTTTATCTTATTTTGATAACATATTCAAGTCAATTTTATCCTCTAATATTTAACCAATTTGCTTAGTTATACCTTCCCATCAATAGTCCTCTACTATATATGATTTCATTTTTATTAAAAAATTACCTAATTTCATAATAGTTTTATTCAAAGTTTGCACCTGTCTTTCAGATCTGTCACTTAATCATTACTGTAGTCTCCCATCCTATAAATTCAGTTTTTCAAGCTTATCATATTTGTTTCTATCCATTAAAAAAACAACTTTATGCATTTTAATGGTAGCTCTTCACAGTACAAAGATTTATAGGGGTTGAATATAAGGCTACAATGTCTTTGTGCAGGATAATTTTGGGGAGAGAAGTAACCTTATTTAGAGCACTTAGGATGGACCTTCTAATTTTACAATGAGGCTTCTGCTTCCATGGTTTACTCCTTATATCCCGTTCATCTAGAATGAATTTTTCATCACTAGCTACTGGCGTTCCACCATTTCTTCCCAGTAAAACTCAAATGCCAACACTTCCTTATCACACAATCTAGAATAACTTGTCCGTGCCTCCTCCCCTGTGTCATTTACTCCATTCTGGTATTGTAGCTATTTGTATAAGTATCCTCCTCCTCTATCAAACCCCAAGAACTTTATGGGAGGGAGGGCAAGAGGTAAATGGCTATATTTTATCGATATATCTGATAAATGTATAATGAACAAATGAAAATATGAGTACATAAGTAAAACATATAATGTACTACTCATTATTTTTAGAGACAAAGGTCAGGGAAAATGTCAAATATTTATATGTCAAGCAAAATACTTTACATGGATTGCTTTATTCAGTCCGCATGACAAGCTAATGATATGTTCCTTTTATCGTTCTTACTTTAAATAGAGAGTAAGTGATCCACAGAAAAGTTAAATAATACACCTAACGTCATCAGCCTGGTAACATCTACTCCAGGTTTTCCTAACCCCAGAGCATGTGCTCTTTCCATTAGTCTTCCAGTCTCCATCATTTATTTCCATTTTTATTTCTATTTGTAATTTCCAAACTCCTTTAGACAGAATACAGTGTCTACTATTTCCATGTTTTTTAGAGGCTCTTTACTTTTTCATGTAAATTAAGCTACAGACCTAAGAAGAGGTCTAACTGATATCAAAACACATAGTATATAACTTTGAGCTGCCTATGAGCTTCCAAAAGAATTCAAATAGATATTATCACAGCATATACTTGTATTAAGTAGCTTGCAAAAGAGTTACAGGAGGATAGTTTGGGAGATTTTATATTTTCTCCCCCAAATAAAAGGCTTAAGACAAGACAACTGCTATAATATGCCAAGTCTCAGGTATGCACTTTAGATGAAAATAATTTATAATAAAATTTGGAAATGCTTTTGATAAAATATAGAAAAATAGTTTTCTCAAAAACTTCATTCAGGCCCTGGCTGGTGTAGCTCAGTGGATTGAGCACGGGCTGCGAGCCAAAGTGTCACAGGTTCGATTCCCAGTCAGGGCACATGCCTGGGTTGCAGGCCATGACCCCCAGCAACCACACATTGATGTTTCTCTCTCTCTCTCTCTCCCTCCCTTCCCTCTCTAAAAATAAATAAATAAAATCTTAAAAAAATATATTTCATTCAAATACTATTCTGTACCTTTGCCATTACTGTTGGAAGTTTTTGAAATATTGCTGATGTTACAGCTTTTCTGGCAATAAAGATCCATGAGGCAATTAATGGGGATAACCACTAGGTGAGCTTGTAGTTAATCTAGACATAATGCCTGGAAGTTACTCCAGATAATGACATCCATTCTACCTTGCTCAGCACAACTCAATAAATGGGCTCTTATTCTGCTGAAGTTTGAGAGTGGTGCCCCTATTTCCAGAGGGTCAGCCCTCAGGAATAACTGCCTAAACAAAAGACAGTTTCTGGCTTTCATCAAACTATTTAATCTCCACTAGTCTGGTGATGAGTCTCTGTGGCTTGAATCCAACATTGCTAAGAGCTAGCAGCTTGCCTGTCAGTTCATAATGAACTCACTTTTCTGGCTGAATGGGTTTATACTTTGCTAAGATGCAAATGATTGTGGAAGAGGTCACTTTATAATGTGTCCCTCAATGATCTCTCATAGCCAGAGTTGCATGATGTATTAGAGAATGACTGGTGGGGGCCTATGTTCCCAGCATTTGTGGGTCCTGATTTAGTGAGATCATATCTTTTCTGATACCAAAATTGAGGCGAAATATGTGTAAAGATAAAATTTATTTTTAAGGGAATAATGAATATCAGTAAGGGAGAAAGAAAAGAGCAGAGGCCTCTAAACACAAGTCTCCTGGGAATTTTGGGTCAAAATGGCAGAGTAGGTAAATGCTGTGCTCCCACCACTCCACGATCACATCAAAATCAGAACTAAATTATAGAACCACCATCAATGAGAATCATCTGAAGATTAGCTGAACAGAAGTCTTATAACTAAAAATATAAAGAAGCCACATCAAGGCTGGTCTGAACCTCTTGCAGAGGCTTTTTCACACAAGCAGGCTCTCAGCTTATGCTATTGACTTTCCTAAAATCTCCCAAAAATCCACAAACCCCAGACAAACTAAAGCTGGCCTTGGCATGCAGTGTACCTCTTGTGAAGCAGACCCAATTCTAGCAGTAGTGGTAGCCTGCTTAGCTTCACAGTATAGCATCTCCCAAGGACCTCCAAATCCTGCAAAGGTGGCAACCAACCACAGTCACTTTTTAACTCCTACCACATGGCCCCAGGCTGGACTCACGCCATGGCTGATCTTGGCTTGCACCAGAGCCCCTGTTAAGAGAGAACAGAACCAACATACCCAATGTCCAGCTTCAAATTATACCCAGAGTACCATGAAACCAGCTCCACAAATGAAACATCCAAGTATGGACTTGGCAAGCACTAAAACTCTGCTAAAGTAAATCCATCTCCATGGGGTCACCTCATACCAACAGCATGTTTACTGTAGTCATGGCCAGTTCTCACAGCTAGTCAGCGTGAGGGTTAATCCCACTCACTGACATGTCAACAGCTTCTTTCAGTGATGAAAGAAGGACACTTTATAATAATAAAGGATCAATCCAACAAGAAGATGTAATTCTTGTAAACATCTATGCACCCAATTTAGAAGCACCTAAATATATAAAGCAAATACTGACATAGATAAAGAGATCAACAGTAATAAAGTAATAGTAGTGGATTTTAACACTTCATTGATAGCAATGTATTGACCATTCTGACAGAAAATAAATGAGAAAACAGTGGCTTTACACGAAACATTGGACCAGAGAGTCTTAATTGATATCTTAGGACATTCCACCACAAAGCAGCAGAATGTACACTCTTTTGAAGTACATATAAAACATTTTCTAGAATAGACCACATGTTCAGCCACAAAACAAGTCACAATAAATTTAAATGTTTTTGATAACAGTGATATCAAACTGAAAATCAATGCAAAGACAAACTAAGAAACACAACTACATGTGGAGGCTAGATAAGATACTATTAAACAGTGAATGAGTTAACATGAGATCAAGGAAGAAATCAAAAGATGCTGCATGACAAATGAAAATGAAAACACAAGGACCCAAAATCTACAGGACATAGCCAAAGTGATTCTAAGATGGAAATTCAGAAAAACAAGAAAAATCTCAAATATACAATCTAAATGAACTACAAAAAAAGAGGAAGAAGAACAAACAAAACCAAAGTTGATAGTTGAAGGAAATAATAAAGATCAGAGCAGAAATAAACAAAATAGAGTCTAAAAAACAATTTAAAAGATAAATGAAACCAAGAACTGGCTGAAAAAAAAATTTTTAATTAATAAACTCATCAAGAAAAAAAGAGTCCAAGTAAATAACATCATAAATGAAAGAGTAGAGGTAGCAAGAAATACAAATGACTGTAAGAAAATAATGTGAATAATAATAAGCCAACAGATTGGACAACCTGGAAGAAACACATACATTACTAAGAATACACAATATTTCAAGGCTGAATCAGGAAGAAATAGAAAATCTGAACAACTGACAACTGCTAACAAAATTGAATCAATTAAAAAACAAACTACCAACAAACAAAGTCTTGAACAAGATGGCTCCACAGGTGCATTATACCAAACACTTAGAAGAATTAACACCTAAACTTCTTAAACTATTCCAAAAAGTTCAAATGGAAGGAAGGCTTCCAAGATCATTTTATGAGTCCAGCATTACCCTGAATCCTAAACCAAAGATATCACCAAAAAAAGGAAAATTATAAGCGTTTGTCTTTGATGAATAAATGCAAAATTCCTCATTAAAATATTAGCAAACCAAATTCAGCCATAAAAAGAGAAGATCACACACCATGATCAACTGGGATTATTTCTGGGATTCCAGTTTGGTTCAATGTCCACAAATCAACTAACATGATACACTGCATAAACAAAATGAAGGATAAAAATAATATGATTATGTCAATAGATTCAGGAAAAAAAATTGATAAAATCCATCATCCATTTATGATAAAAACTTTCAGGACATTGAGGATAGAAGAAAAAACTCAACATAATAAAGACCACATATGCCCAAACCATAGCTATCATTATATGCAACAGAAAACATGCAAGTTTTTTCTCTAAGATCAGGAAGAAAACAAGGATGCCGACTCACAGCATTCTTAATCAACATAGTATTGGAAACCTAGTCACCACAAAGAGACAAGAAAAAGAAATAAAAGGCATATAAATTGGAAATGAAAAAGTAAAACTGTAATTATTTGCAGATGACAAGACAATATATAGAGAGAACCCTCAAGATTCCACTGAAAACTGTTAGAATGAATAAATCAATTCAGTAAAATTTCATGATACAAAATTAATATTCAGAAATAGGTTGCATTTTTATACACCAAATATGAACTATCAGAAGGAAAATTGAGAAAATAATCTCATTCGCAATGGCATCCAAAAGAATAATATATCTAGGAATAAATTTAATCAAAGAAGTAAGAGACGTTTACTTGCAGAACTATATATATTAGAGAAAGAAATTCAAGAAGATACAATTAAATGGGAGCACATATGATTTCTCATGGATAAGAAGAATTAACATCATTAAAATGTCTGTATTTCCCAAAGCAATCTACAGATTAAGTACAATCCCTAACAAATATCAATGATACTTTTCTCAAAACTAGCACAAATTATCCTAAAACTTCTGTGGAACCACAAAAAATCAAATAGTCAAAACAATTGCAAAAGAACAAAGTTGAAGCCCTGGCTGGCATAGCTCAGTGGATTGAGCACGGGCTGGGAACCAAAGTGTCCCAGGTTCGATTCCCAGCCAGGGTACATTCCTAGGTTGCAGGCCATAACCCCCAGCAACCGCACATTGATGTCTTTCTCTCTCTCTCTCTCTCTCTCTCTCTCTCTCTCTCTCTCTCTCTCTCTCTCTCCCCCTCCCTTCCCTCTCTAAAAAAAAAATAAATAAATAAAAATCTTAAAAAAAAAAAAAGAACAAAGTTGAAGATATCATTCTTCCTGATATCAAACTCTACCCCAAAGCATAATAATCAAAACATGGTACTGGCATAGATCAGACAGATACACAGACCAATGGAAAAGAATAGAGAGCCCCCAAATTAACCCATGCCTGTATGGTCAACCAGTCTATGACAAAGGAGATAAGAATATACAAAAGAGTAAGACATTCTTTTCAATGAATGGTGTTGGGAAAACTGGACAGATACATGCAAAAAATGAAACTACCAATTTCTTTTTTTTCATTTAAAATACTCTCTTTTTTTAAGATTTATTTATTTATTTTTAGAGAGGGAAGGGAGGGAGATAGAGAGAGAGAGAAACATCAATGTGCGGTTGCTGGGGGTCATGGCCTGCAACCCAGGCATGTACCCTGGCTGGGAATTCAACCTGCGACACTTTGGTTCACAGCCCACACTCAACCCATTGAGCTACGCCAGCCAGGGAAACTACCAATTTCTTACACATATACAAGAATAAACTCAAAGTGAATTAAAGACTTAAATGTAAGACCCAAAACCATAAAACTTTTGGAAGAAAATACAAGCAGTAAACTCTTTGACCTAACCTTTAGTAATATTATCTCAGATATGTCTCCACAGGCCAGGGACACAAAGAAAAAAATAAACAAATAGTACTACACCTAACAAAAAGCTTTTGCACCGTGAAAGAAACTATCAACAAATCAAAAAGACAACCTACTGAATGGAGGAAGATATTCACCAACAATACATCAGATTAGATGGTTAACATATAAAATGTGTAATGATCTCATACAACTTCACACACCCAAAAAATAATCAGATAAAAAGATGTACAGAGGACCTGATCAAACATTTCTCCAAAGAGGACATATAGATTTCCAAAAGACATATGAAATGGTACTCAACATCACCAATCACCAGGGGAATGCAAATTAAAACCAAAATAACATATGTCTTTACACCTGTTAGAATAGCTATCACTACTAAATCAATAAACAAGTTTTGGCAAGAATCTGGAAAAAGGGTACCCTTGAACACTGGTTGTAAATTTGTTCAGCCACTATGGAAAACAACATGAAGTCTCCTCAAAAAATTAAAAATAGATTTGTCATACCCAGCGGTTGTACTTCTGGGTATTTATTTGAAGAAATTTAAAACACTGATTCAAAAAGATATATACACCCCTATATTCACTGAAGCATTATTTACAATAGCCAAGATATGGATAAAGATGATGTGGTTCATATATGTAATGTAATATTACTTGGCCATAAAAATAGAATAAAATCTTGCCATTTGTAACAATATGGATGGTCCTAGAGGGTAATATGGTAAGTAAAATATGTCAGACACAGAAAGAAAAATATCATATTTCACTTATAAGTGGTATCTAAAAAGCAAAATAAACATACAAATAAAGCAGAAAAAAACAATAATGACGGGGGTGGGGCAATGAGGAAAGAAGGGGAAGGGTCAAGTTAAAGAACATGTATAAAGGACCCATGAACAAAGACAAAGGGGTGGGATTGAATGTGGGGGGTGGGGGGTGGGTAGGGCAGGGGAGAGTATGGGGGGAAAAATGAGGACAACTGTAATTGAACAATAAAATAAATAAGACAGAAAAAAGTCACAGATACACAGAATAACTTGAAGGTTGCCAGATGGGAGAGGGGTTGGGTGGTGGGTGATAAAGGTAAAGGGATTAGGAAGTACAAATTGGCAGTTACAAAAATAGTCACAGGGATGTACAATACAGCACAGGGAATATAATCAATAATATTGTAATAAACATGCATGGTTTCAGATGGGTACTAGAGTTATTGGGGTGATTGATTTGTAAGTTACATAAACATCTAATCACTATGTTGTATGCCTGAAACTGATAAAATATTGCATGTCAATTGTAATTGAAAAAAAAAATGAAAGGCCTCCTGCTTACTGGCTTTGCAGAGGGTGGCCCTGTCACTCAGCTTCCCCTCTCAGCATGCTTTTTACCAGAGCAGAAGCTTTGTAAAGCCACAGCTACCCCACAAAGTACCACCTTATTCAATATTAGCCAACATTTGAGAATCTTTAAATTCTATAATCTCAAATTTCATGCATTCCTAATTATGATTTTAGTATCTGTCAGTTGAGAGGTTATACAATATGAAAAAAAATTCATCATAAAATGAGATCTGATGCAGACACCAGCCCACAGTGTCTGCAGAGTCATGAATGAGACATGAGACATTCACACAGACTACCGAGTCCTGTGTGGAGGAAAAGGGACAGCATGGCTACCCTCTTAAGGGGAGGGTGCCTCAGAGCAGCCTGGCCACTCTCTCAAGAGGAGAGCACCCCGATCCTTCCTTCACAGAGTTTTTATTGGCTTTTAATTTGCCCAGGAATACAGGTAAAGTTCATTATTCATTGTCAGGTAGTAAGGATCAAACAATAAATGACATACAAAGAACTCTGAGGGCCTATTCTGAGTCAGGGTCTGTTAGCTAAAATGCCATAAAACTTTGAGGAACAAACTCATTTCCTGCTCCAACCCTCATCATTTAATTGAGAGCATTTTAGCAAAGCAGGTTTCACAGGATTTTATGTATTTTTTCTCAAGCCTGATCACCAGCGGAAACCCGCCCTTTCCAGCACAGGGCTGCACTGCCCTCTGTCATTGTTTTAGGATTAAGTCAGGCAGGGGAAGTAAGGCAGCCAAGAGATAGGAGACTTCTGGCAGACAGAATGAGGACTCAGGCTTTGTCAAAGCCGAGGGGCAAGGGTCCATCACCTCCTTTCTCCATAGCTTCCCCAAGTCCTTCCTTGAGGCCTCCATGTGATCATGCCTGTCTTGCCTGTCTTAGGTCATTCCCCCTTGGAGAATCTTACCCGTCACTGGCTAACTGATCAAGCATTGGGGACCAGTTATGAAAAGAAGCACTCCTGCCAGAGAGATAAGCTTTGTCCCCTTGTGGCTTCTCACTCAGCCTTAGCCATGGGGGGTTACAGCTCCTGAAACCAGGCAGGGCAGTTCCCAACAATCTTCATCACAATGATCCCAATATACCCATGGCCCACAAAAATCCAAGGCTTATGTTTGTGAGCCCTCTTTCTTTCTTTTTTCAGAGGTAGACACAGTTTATAATTCCATATGTGAAAACTTCTATAAAAATATCTGTAATGTTTTGAGTATAATTTTCCAGACCCAGATCACAGTGTCTACACCTTATTAGCTGTCTCCAAGGAAATATTCTCTCTTTCTAAAGATCCAGCCATCTCTATCCCTCCTCCTCACCTCCTAGAACTCAGCAATCCCATTTCACTTTGCCTAATTACATTTAGCAAATGCCAACTGAGAGTGGGTTGCCAAAAACTCTTTGAAAGCACTTATATTGATTTGGCCAATAAGTCCATTTTGGTTTTTCTGTAAGATGGCTCTAGTAGCACTAAGTTGTCTTTAACTTCATTCAAAACAATTTTGTTAGACTTTTTGTGACAGCTGTCTTATCAGTGTACATTTTTAAAAAGTATCAAAATTGGTGAATTTTTGTGTAGCCATTTTAATATTGAAGATGGAAGAAAATAAGCAACATTTTTGGCATATTATGGTTTGCTATTTCAAAAGCAGTAAAAACACACACACAAAAAATAGTACAGTGTATGGAGAAGGTGTTGTGACTAATGGAATGTGTCAAAAGAGGTTTGAAGTTTTGTGCTGGAGATTTCTCACTGGATGATGCTCCATGGTCAGGTAGACCAGCTGAAGTTGATAGTGACCAAATCAAGACATTTATTTAGAACAATCAGTGTTATACCATGTGGAAGATAGCCAGCATATTCAAAATATCCAAATCAAGAAAGTTATTGGTGAAAATGAAAAATGTGTCTTTTATTTTATGAAAAAAACTTTTTGGCCAGCCCAGCATTTCTTACCTTTCTCTTCCCCAGCCTTGGAAAAATACAGGTGAGAGAGGGGACCCTTACTGTCATATCAGATGGACCTCCAGGTGCTTTTGACCTTAAGAGAACCCCCAATATCACTGCTACCAGCACCACCAGGGTAGACACACACATGTTCACTTCCAAGTTGTCTTAAACTCTTATTTGTGTGGTTTCTTAGTACCTTTAACTGCTTCAGATTAGAGTACTCAGGAACCTATTTTAATTTGGGTCCATTCTTCATATGAAAGTCTGTCCCATCAATATGACTAGAGTGTGTGCGTGTGCGTGTGCGTGTGCGTGTGTGTGTGTGTGTGTGTGTAGTTAAGATGAATGTTAGTCATCTAACTATATAACAAATGCCCTTTAGACCTTTGGAGAAGTGGAAAAGACCTGGGGAGCAGGAAATTGTTTCTGCCTTTCAACATCCTCGGCTGGAGGCTGCCTGCCACCCATGTCCTTTGAGCACCATCGCAGGCCAGCTGCCAGGTGGGGGTGATGATGGGATCTGTGGCTCCTTTTCAGAGTTTATTTTTAATCATTTTAATTTCTTTCTTTAGCTTCTATAATTTGCTTTATACATCAAACCTAAAATAAAATGTTTTTCTCCTTAAATTAGAGCTTGAGAATTTTAAACTAGGTAGGACATTTTCTCTACAACCATTTTAATTTTATTAAACATTTTTTAAATTGTGGTTAAGTTCATATATCATAAAATTCTCCATTTTAACCATTAAATGAGAGAAGCCAGATAGAAAATTCACATCTAGTATAATTCCATCTATGTGAAATATGTAAAACATCCATGATAGACAAACGCACAGAGGCAGAAAGTTGGTACTCGGTGTCTGGGCAGGCTGGGACGGCAGGGTGGGTAGCGGGAGGAGGAACCGCTCATGGGCACAAAGTCCCATCTGAGGTGACAAAAATGTTTCTGGACTAGGTAGAGGAGATGGTTACACAGCATGGTGAATGTACTAAATGTCACTGAACTGTACACATTAAAGTTTGTTTTTAATTTATATTTCCTCAGGGTATAAAAATTCATTCAAACAGACAAGTTGTTTCTACCAAGCGTCTAAGGAATGGCATGTGTAGACAGAGAATGTGCCAAAGAGGTTAAACACATGGGTCCAGGTGTTAGACTTGCATAGAATCCAGACTCTGCCTCTCCCTTGGTGTCTTCTCTGTAGAGTAGCAACAATTCTGATTCTTCCATCTCAGACATGTTCTGAGATTTATTGAGATATTTTATGTAAAATGATCATCAGAGAGCTTGGCATTTACTGGGCATCTAATTAATAATAGATATTACTGTAAAATAAATAGTATAGAAATTTGGAGACAGGGAGTGAGAGGGCTCCCTCCTAGTGAGGATAACCCAAGACAGAAATGGGCTCTAGAGGCAGAGCAAAGCAAAGACAGGAAGGGAATCAGCATAGCTGGGCAGTGTGAGGCATAGTTCAGACCATAAGTATTCACGAACATACATTGATAGTCACCCACACTAAGAGTCAAAGAGTGTAAGGGAGGTGGTTTTACCCCAGACCTGGGATATCACTGTGTGAATTGCCAATGGTATTCCATTTCAGCTTCTCTCTCCACAAGAAGGAATAGCAGCCACCACACACCTGGCAAAAATGTTGCCCTCAGGTAAAACCAAGCAGGTGAGAATGGCCTTGCACAGTGCTGACTCAGTTTAATTTTCCTGACAAACTCTAGAGACTTGGCCGATAAATATCAGTTTTCAAGCCAGTGCAGTAGTTCACTTAAAAACTCGGAACTTCTGTTCTGTTTACTTAAAAACAAGATCAGGGTAAGACACCAGGGTCTAGCTACTCTAGCAGCTTATGATGATAGACATCTTTGATGTGAAGGTGCAGTAGCATAGGAATTAGTGATCAGCAGGTGTTCACATTACTGAGTATAAATAAGAACAAGAAAGAAAAGTAGACCTCTACTATGTTCTTTGTTTCCACTAAACCATTTTTAAGACTTTGAAAGCACTATAGCTTCTCCTAAAAACAACATCAAAGTATACAAGTAAGAAAACCAAAAATGCAGTTATCCACTTGAATTTCTAAACCTCACAATTGTTTTTGGCAGATGAAACAAAGCTCTGTGAACTTTATCTCAGGAATTCTTTTTTTCCCTTTGCAGCAAGAAGCCAAAACAACATCAAAGCACACCTCCCCAACAGAAGCCTCTGACCTTAGCCTACGATGGAGACTTAGATATGTAACCTGAAAAAGAAATCCAAATGTAGACATCAACTGCCTTAACTGCTTTCTCTTTTGTAGCTCTCAGACTTCTCAGTTTTTTGAGGAATCTCACAGTGTGATATATTAGGCAGAATACAAATACTGCAAAAGTAATATTGCCTCAACTTCATTTGGACATGGAGTCAAGGATTATTTGGTCTGCCATTTTGAGTTCAAGTTGTTTGTGGGTGTGTTTATTTTTTTTATTTTCCCAAGGGAACTGAAAACCCTTCTCTTCCTGTTTGGAAACGGGAGGAAGAACACATGATGGAATTCCCACAGACTTGAGTAAACTGTATCTTCAGCAGCATGATGACAATCCAGAGGAAAGTCCAATCAAGGCACTCACTGTAAATGCGAGTCTGACACTGCGCTGTTATGCACTATATTAGTGCAAGTCTTTATTCTTTCCATACTTCAACACTGAGTTTTCTAGAGTTTACATAACTTCAAAGACTTTCAAATTGGATTGACTATTTTCATGAACACAGAGAGAATGGGTTGCCATTTCAGAAATTCTCTGAGTTTTTAACCTTTAAATGTTGTATTTTGTTTTGTAGCTAGGGGATGATGGCACTTCATGGATTGCATTTATTGAAAAAAAGGAGTGTGCGTAATTGATGGAGTAGATGAAAGCTAGTGGTTTCTAATTGAAATGTGTACTGAATGTTGGGGTGTACAAATGAAGTAGGTGGTTATATTGGAGAATGAGGTAGATTATTTAATTATTAAAACTACATTTTAACAAAAACTTAGCAACGTAGATATAGAATTAATCACACAGTTGTAATTCAGTTTAATGATGACCAACTCTGCCTTTGTAATTTCAATTTTCTTATCTGAAAATTTATAAATTCTTTTTTCAAATTTAATTATCTGACCTCATTTAATATACATCAAACGCCGATCCTGTTTATAGCAAGTCTTGCTTTTATAAGGTTTCAATAATATCTAAAACACATTAAAAACCTGAAACCATTTTATGAAGATACTTGTTTGTAATTGTAGATGTTGAAAGTAAGAAGGTGCCATCTTGTGGTATTGACTTGTATTTCTAACAAATAAAGTACTCAAGAGACTGAGAAGATAACTGTTTTATATTTATTCAATTCTGAAGTACTCTTACTTTGACAAAAACAGTTTTAATAACATTTTCCCTGTGTCATGGTTTTAGAGATTGAGAGTTGAAATCACTGACAGAAAAAAGGACCCTTACCCCACATTCTCAACACCATTTTGTATACTGTGAAATAAAGTCAACCACAATTACACAGAGTTGCTTTTAAGGAATATTTAAAGCTCAGTCAGTATTAGAACAAACAACTGTAATAAGGCAAATGCAGGTATGTAAATGACCTGAAAGACCTCAAAAAAATGGAAATGTTAGCAATGAAATACAATGAGTGAGATATGGATGTTTGTATTAATAATATGGCTTCCATTAACCATTTATCACTTAAATGGTTAAATCAAAAGAGTAAATGAAGAGATAATTTCTGTCAATAGTGTGGTTGAGGAAACAACTCCTAGATGTCTTTTTATTAGTTTACTTTAGCTAACTTTTCAATACTGTTTATAGTAGTTCAAGAGACCCTGCTTTGGAGATCAAAGCCTGACTGTGGAGACCAAAGCCGTTACCATCTATGTGATACTTACCCTACAAGAATTGCAAAATAGCTGTCCCTCTGTTGTCTGACCCACAAGATAAAGATAATAAAACTATTTCCTCTTAAGGAAGATGATGATGTACAATGGAGTTCCAGTTCAAGATGGTGAAGTATGAGAATCTGAATTAACCTTTCCCTGCAGACACACCAAATATGTGGCTACATATGGGACAATTCTGTACAAAAGAAACTCAAAAACTAGCTGAGCAACTCTTACATATCAGACAAATGAGGAAAAATATACATCAAAACAGATAAAAAAGGCTGAGACACAATCTCACCATGAACCTCACTCTCAGCAGAGCAGTCCATAATTGGAAGGAAACTCACAATGCCCGGTAATTCTTTGAGGAGCAGAGGGTCTAAACCCAATACCTGGCAACCCAAATTTTAAGACCTGCACCTGAAAGATGACACCACCAAACACTAGCTTTGCAAGCCAAAGGGTCTTGTATCAGAAAACCTACTAGGCTATAGCAAACTGAGAAATGGTGCCTAAAGGGCATAAAGGGACTCACCACAGCTACCCACGCCTTCATGGTACAACTCAGAGGCAAGAGAGAAACACCCAGTTTTTCTATGAAAGAAGCTTACTAACATTTTCAGAGCCATAGCCTGAGGGGCAGACTTCTAATTAAACATGTGTCTAGAAGCCTGACTGTAATCCCCATCAGAGACTAGGAAGGCTGATAGGTACCATCTTTGGCTCTCCCTGTGCCCAAACCCAGGTCACCAGTATCCCCAAGAAAGGACCTTGGGCACACATCTGGTATGTACATCAGAATGAACTAATTGTTCTGGTTTGAGCTTAAGGCAGAAGACTGAGAATGTGATTTTATAAAAACAAACAAAAAAAATCCTTCAATACTACATATATATATGTTTGTAGGTATCTGTGATAATTTTTTCCCTTAAAAGTAATACAAATAGAGATCATTCATATTCTTTCCAAATCTGATCTGCAAAATATCATAAACTTAAAAAATTCTGTATTTAATCCTATGCCTTTATCTCATAGGTTAGAGTATCATGTGTTTATCTGTTTATCTTTTCTGTTATCTTGAAAATGATCTGAAATAAGTAATCCTAGTACTGAGAAACAAGCTAGTACATCTTAGAGTCAGTGCACAGTAATCACCTGCAGTGGTTTTTCAGCTGTACAGATCATATGACTTTTCATACTCATGGTGTTAGCAATAAATATTTTACCTTATTCTAAATAATAATAATATGTGTAAGATAATTAGTAATAATCACATGTCAAAAATACAATAAATATTACCTACAATTAGTATTACACAGCATATTCAGCTGTTACACTTAGCTCTTTCAAGTTTTTCATTTATTATAGATTCAACAATTATACAGGTATTGAATTGGTGTTTATATATTAAATTTTCAACATCCATAGCTTGAGTACAATAATTCTGGAATACTCAAAACATTTTTATTCCAATTAATACATATTTCTCAAATATAACAATACAGATTTCATTAATTCACTCTAACAATACCAATTTATTAAACATCTTCCATGGACAAGGCACAGTGCTAGGAGGTATACTTTTGATTCAATGAAATGTGATTTCCTCTGACTTTAACCTTACTTGAAAATTATAGTACATAGATCCAAAGATTTGGGACATTCACTCCTCTGGAGCAAGCCAAGTAGACAGATATGCTGCAAGTGAAAAAGAATTTCCCATAGGGTGATAGAGATGCTAATTGTATGCACAAAGTCTGTGAACTTTTTTTCTTAGGAGAGCATATTGCTTCAACAGTAAACACATGTTCAACATCTGTAGTTTTTACAGTCAGAGACTATGGGTAGGAAGTCCTAAAGAGTGAGTGTGACCTGGTGTTGCTAGCAACCACTGACCCTGAGAAGTTGCCCACATCACCCCTCATACTGCACAGTGTAGAAAGGAGACTAAATAAAATACCAGTTGCTTTCTCTCATGAAGGTATATGCATGTAGCCAAAGTTCCAGAACTAGCTTACAGAAATATTTAGTTTAATATCCAAAGAATTTTATATTTTTAAATTAGTTTCAGTCATGTGGATTTGATCCCTGGTCAGGGCATATACAAGAATCAACCAATGGATGCATAAATGAATGAAACAACACATTGATATTTCTCTCTCCCCCTCCTTCCTGTCTTTCAAAAAAAGGTTAATATATATGTACATTTTTAACAAAATAAAATTGAGAGATTTTATACAATAATTTGGATATCTACCTTTGCTTGAAACATAGAAAATATGATTACAAATGCCTCAATCTTTTATGGTAATAATTTGCTAAAACTGAATATTAAATGCCCTCTTTAGGAATGACATGCACACTCTACTCATTTAACAAGTATTTATTGAATATCTACTATGTTCTGGACACTACACTAGGTGATGAGCAACATAAGACCAGCTCACTGTCCCCATGGGATTTATATACTTATAGGGAGAGAGAGGGAAAAAAAGCTTGCCTACAAACACACACATAAAACATGTTAACATGGTAATACACGTTATTAAAACTACACAAGACAATGGGACAGAGAGTAATGTTGCTCAAATTCTACCTTCTCAATCAAGCATTCCCCAGTGATCACTTACTAATGTAATCCAAGAATCTTCAAATTATAGTTCATTGGCCAAATAAGCCAACTGCATGTTTTTATAGAGTTTTACTGGAATGCAGCCATGCCCACTCATTAACTTATACCTATGGCTGCCTTCATGCTACAAGGGCAAGGGTGAACAGTTGCTACAGAGAGCCTTGGCCTGCAAAGCCTAAAATAATATCTGACCCTTTACAAAAAAAAAGTGTCTGACTCAATTCCTGCTGCTACTCTCAACTTTATCAACTTCCACAACTTTGTTTTCATATTCCTATTATCTCTAAAACAATTTCATTATAAACTTTTATTTTACAGCTATTGTCCATTATCTCTTGAATTAAGTCATTAACACCATGAGGGCAAGGATCTTAATTTTGTTCATGTATGTCTCTAAAATTTTTGGAATATGGTAGGTACTCAATATTTGTAGAATAATTGAATGAGGGTAAAGAAATGAGAAATACATAGCATACAACCATGGAAAGCATGGTGAGGAATTTGGATTTTATTCTAAATTTATGTGCAGCCACAGTGGGTTTTTAAACAGTGGAGTGACATGAGATGAGGTAGGCCAGTATTGTCACCTGACTTACACTCCTTGCCCTGGACCAAGCAGGCCCATTCATCTATGTTCCTTACCTGGTCTGTGCTAAGAAATAATTATGGTGATGGAAACTCAAAACAACAGTCTTCACTGACTCCACCTAAAATGTTCCTCTGGGGGCAGAACCCCAGGAAAAGGTGTGTTTACCAGCAAGAGCTGCACAGTTCTCCAATAACATTAACTGGCAAGCTCAATGATTTTAAATCAGAGATATTTTATGGAGATTTTATAAGGTTTAGATATTATACTTGCTATAATGCTTATAAGTTGTCTTTTGAGAAATACACGTGAAGATAGTATAGTAACCAAAGTAGCATAAGACCCAAGACTCAGTTTACCAATCTGTACACTACAGTGCACTGGTGTGTCAGTGGGTTATAGGTGTGCTGAAATATCAATTTTCCTCTACTCTTGGGGTTATTTAGTCAAGGTCTCATTCATTTATCCAGACGTTATAGAATTATTATCATTTTAAATGACTGTGATAAGGTTAAGTAGACCTGCAAAGGACAATCATAATTTGTTAATCACTGTTTTCCAAAAGAGAAGAAAAGTAATTCCACTGTGGCTATGGCCAAAATTATGAGTCTCCTTGAGACAATTTGACCATGGTTTCTTGAGTATATTTCTATTTCTAATGAAGATACAAATCAAAAGAAGCATATATGAACAATAAGGAACACTGATATAATCAGTACATGGGAAGACTAGACAAACATCATTTGGGGGATTAAGGAAAGGCTCAAGAAAAAACTGGAATTTGGGCTACACACTGAATAATGAAGACCTTTGACAGGTAGAGGACAAGGTTACTGCTAATTGGCCTGGCATTTTAGCCCCAGAGATTTAGATAATTTTCATTCTGTGGAGTAAGGACCAAGGTGAGGATAATTTTCACATTGTTGGGTTGGTCCAAGAATCAATAAGCCTAAAGTGAGATGTATCAATTCCTTCATCTAATAGGATGAAAAGTTTCTTTATTTACACACCCTTTTCATTGGGCCGAATCACTAGAAGTCTTCATACAAAAGGGCTTTTATCCCATGTCCACCATGGAGCAACCTCACCAATCTCACACCAGAAGTGGGACTTGTGGAAAGCACATCATGGTACTCAGATACTCCATATAAACAACACCTGTCTCAGTGCATTGGTGGTTAGAGACTGGGGACCTGGAAATACTTAGCCACTGTGTAGGAATCATATCTATACACTCACACCCCATATTAAAAAAAAAAAAAAAACTTTCCTACAGTGTCATTGGTCTTCCTTCATTATTCTCAAAGAAAAATCAACAGATTAAAACAAACAGGGTGAAACAACAGAATTATATAATTGAGAGGTTTTAAGACTCTTGGTTTGTAGGACCCTTAGTGTCTAAATAATTTTTTCATGGTGTTCACTGAAAGACTTTCTTAGGCTCCTCCAAGGAAATAAATGCTAATCAGCCATAAAATTAGGCAGTATAAAGCTTTATTTGGGGTTTGTGTGCCCAGGCAAAATTTCCCTGGCCCACATGGTGGGGGGGCCAGGAAAACCGCTCCAAGCAGAGAAAATGGCGGGGTTTTATTTTGGACAGAGCTGGGGATTGGTCCCTTGTGAACAAAGCAGCAACATATCACTGGTAGTTCCCCTCGCACCCTGATTTGACGTCAGCCATCTCTTCTGGGTTATAGTTCAGCCGCCATGATTAATTATAGTTCAGCTGCCATTTTGATTGTAGTCTAGCCACCGTTTTGTCCTACCCACCCATCCTGACACTCACTAGTCAGAAAAAATACCTAACCCTTCTGTTTAAGAAGTAGTTAGACTCAAACAACTTAATAATTTATATTTAACTTAGTAACATTAAAATATATACACATAAATTATTTTAATTTTAAATAACCACAATAGCATGTTAAGTAGAGTTGTGCTCTCAGACCTTCTTCCACCTTGGATTCAGATTATATGCTGCTGCCCCCATTTCCTATTCCATATTGGTGTTTATTCACCATTCATTTTGTTTACAACAATCAATGAAAACTCAGCTTTAAACACTGTGACTTCATCACAAAATAGTGCAATCTAATGTTGAAACAGAAACTACCTCAAGCTGGTAGTTCACATCACATCTGACAAATGTTTCATTGTGCTGTACTTTCCTTGTACGTGCAATAACTAGTGAATGTAATCCCAAAGAGACCTTTGATACACATCAAGTTAGAGCTGTGTTTCTGAAGGACCACAACTACCATAGGGTTTCAGGTCTCCATGTCTGTTTTCTGCGGGATTGCCATTTAGGGTTGAATAACCAGGTGAGCCTCATTTTTTTTCCCTAAACATACAGCTTTAATTTGTTTCTCAAATCTCCAAATACCTCTGTATCAAACACTATTGATTTGCTCCATGTTTGAAAGTACAAGGGGAGCAGTCAAAGGACTTACTATGTGTGTGTGTAGCCACTCGCCCCTAGTAAATACATTCCATACAAATATTATTTTACAGAGCATGTCTTTAAAATAGAGTGATCAGGATTCCCCACCAAGTCTTCTATGACCTGACCCTTTATCAAAACACCTCTCATTAACACCTATCTAACATAACCATATTCATATATTACAAAATGGTAAACAGGGAACATACAACTGGAATAGCAGATAGGAGATGGCAAAAAGTTACAAAGACATGAAAAGAATGAACTAAAAAAAGGAGAGAAATCTTTAGTTCTGGTTATTGCATCATTAGTTGAAAGGATCCAAAGCCATTGCCATAAAAAGCAACTAATGAAAGTTGTGTTCCTGATGGTAAAATTGTGGGAGAATATGTATATGTATGTGGACATATATGCACATGCATGTGTGTGCATGTGCTGTGTGTATTTGTAAGCATTTCTTTGGGGAACCAAAATTTAAAATTAACAAGAGTAGATCTGAAACCACTCAAGAGTTAATATTTTGCAACTCAGGCAAGAAATACATTACTATCATCTGTTCACAGATGAGGTTAGGTTCTTTAAAAGATGATTATTCCATCAGTAGATTGTAATGAATTCACTAGATTATGCCTACAACTACTTAATAAATTAATCTTTCACCAACAGACAAGCTATGATCTGCGATCTTGTCTCCTAATGTTTAGAATGGCTGGTTATCATATAGCAAATGAAGATCTTCCTACAGATTTGCTCCTGGTGTCAAGCATAGACATGAGGCTGCCACAAAAGAATCCTAAAAATTACTTTTCAGATTCTTTCATCTATAACAAAATTAGATAACAATGGCTCTGTATGGTATCTTCTCTTGGATATAATGACAGGGTGGGACAAGCCAATGAAGCTAATCACCTCCAGGGAAATGGAGAAGATACCATTAATGGGGGAAATTTAAGGAGGGAAGGAGAGAGAAAGAGATGAGCTAGTGAAAAGTTTCAAGTTCTCCTTTCTGCACCCTTGATAACAAAAGATAAGAAATATTCAGTCCTCTTGGAGGCTGCAAGGCAGGGATGGCCCAGCTCCATGGAGCTCCAGGCACCATTAGTTGCACAATGGGGGTTGCCATTTTTCCAATGTTGTCTAAGTGAATGTTTCCATTGATTAATCTGACCCTGGGTATTGCACACCAGAACCAATTCATTTAGTCCATGTCCTCTTTCAAAAATGAGTAAACTGAATAAACTTGTAATTAAAGTTTAGAGTTTTAAAAAGTGCACCTAGATAGAAATTTAAAAATAGCATGTCTACATTAGTCATATTTTTTTTAAGATTTTTTTTATTTATTTTTAGAGAGG
Source organism: Phyllostomus hastatus (assembly GCF_019186645.2). Classification (NCBI taxonomy): domain Eukaryota; kingdom Metazoa; phylum Chordata; class Mammalia; order Chiroptera; family Phyllostomidae; genus Phyllostomus; species Phyllostomus hastatus. The sequence continues at coordinate 13,902,712 of NW_025334038.1, forward strand.
GAAGGTGGGGAGAGAGAGAGAGAGAGAGAGAGAGAGAGAGAGAGAGAGAGAAACATCAATGTGCGGTTGCTGGGGGTTCTGGCCTGCAACCCAGGAATGTACCCTGGCTGGGAATCGAACCTGGGACACTTTGGTTCCCAGTCCGTGCTCAATCCACTGAGCTATGCCAGTCAGGGCTACATTAGTCACTTTTAAGGACACAAAGTATTTCCATAAATCTATAAGGAAAAAAATTCCAGTTTAAGAAAAATGACAAATCCCATGCCTCTTTTCAAGCAAGTTTAAGACTTTGCAACTAATTTGTAGAAATCCTTAGCAAGGATATGCATAGCACAGATACACTGTGCTAGATTTATTTGAATTCAATTCAAACACAAAATTGGTTTTCCTTTCCAGCAGTTTTCTGAAATGTACATTACAGCATTGGTTAGTTAAACCAGTTATGACAATTGAACCTCTGAAATATTAAAATCTGCACCTAGCCTCTAAGTGTGTTGATCTTGCTTCTTAGGTAGAACAAATTTCAGTCCTCTTTATACAGAAAACTAAGATGAGCAGATAGTTGTGTAATGCATATGTTAATTAAAGCATGCTATTCCTGGGAGCTGGTGAACAAGGCTATATATTACTGTACGTATTTTAAGGAAGTCATTCAGTCATATTGAATTCAGAAGCACAAGTCAGAATGGTATACTGCTACATGCTGTAAAGTGACATGTACTGATAATATATTTAAAAGTTAAAGAAAATCATGCTTTTTAAAATAAATTTGGATGTTTTAATGCAATAGAAATGTGGTTTTCATCAAATATTGTCATGATAGTCACCAAGACCTCATTTGACAGATTTTCTTCATAACTATCACCATCCCATGGTTGATGGGTTTACATTAGCACAAAAGATTAGGGTTTGTTTGTTTGTTTGTTTGTTTTTTATTTGAACTGAAAATTATCATCAGACTCTTTCACTGCTCTGGTCACTAGTAAATCACGGGATCACAACTGAAGAGACAAAACCTGCTGTGCCCCAAAGCGTCTACCCTTTTATGTCAGTCCAATACTCAGAGAAAGCAATAACTGACCCATAAACACAGTTTGTCAAAAAAAGTCTCTGGGCTTCAAGCAGTCATTGCAGAACATGCTCACTAGCTCACTTGTCCATCTGGTCTTTGTATCCAGATCCAAAATTTCGAGGTTTTTTCCGATTATTGTTCATTCTAGTTCTATTGTTGTCCCTGTCCCCAGATAGCCATCCAGTTTTGTGGGTTCAATTGCCTACAAGTTCACCTTCCCTCAGACCAGGATGACCTTGCTTGTTCTTCCACAACCAGCACCCAGTCAATGCATTCAAGTCTGTTTTGAAGACTAAGTTTTCTGACAAATACATGTGTTTCCATGCATAGAAAAAACATGTATGATCACAATTGTAAATATAAATTACAAAGACAAAATAGCATATACACTTGAAAATTTTTGAAAAGAAAGTAAAACAGGAGACAAACAATATGAAAGTTTGGGTTTTATTTTTTCTAATTTTATTGTATTTTTCCATTACCATTTAACTCCCTTACATCTCTTTGCCCTGCAATCACCACATTCTAGTCCATGCCCATGAGTCCTTTTTCCTTTTTGCTTGATCCCTCCACCCTCTAACATGCCCCCTGCTTAGCTGTCATCCTGTTCTCTTTCTTTGAGTTGGTCTCTAGTTTGTTTGTTAATTCAGTTTGGTTGGGTTTTTAAAAGTTACTACAAATAAGATAACCTCCTGGAAAGACTGATCAAGAGAAAAAGAGTTACAAATGAAGAATATATAGGATTAAAAAATGGACAGATTGCATGGCAGAGGGCATGAAAAGTAATAGGAATAGCATGATCAACTTCACAAAAATAAAATTTACAGATTACATAAAATTTCCAGAAAAAATAAAACTTACAAAGAAATTGAACACCTGTACAGATTTTTTTAATATTTAAGATACCCAACTGATAATTAAATATATTTCTATAGAAGAAAGAACTAGCACAGATAGTTTTGTTAGTAAGTTATAGCAAACTTTCAAAAAGTAATTTCAAATAGTGATCACAAACATTTATATGAAACTGTTAGAAGAGACAAAACTTTAAACATCAAGGCTAGCATACCATTGATACCAAAACAATGAAAGACTGCACGGGTTATGAAAACCATTAGTCAATTTAATAAGTGTTATTCAGAAGAAAATATTAACAGATTTAATCCAGCAAAATACATAATAGCTATTTGGAGATACATCAAAGAATATAAGATTGATTATCTAATGATAAGCCAAAGTAATGAAGCAAGAAACTGTCTTGATCATCTCAATAAATACTGAAAGATAATTTGGTAAAACAATTCATGACAAAAAATCTTAATACAAGAAATAGAAGAAAAATACTAACTTGATAATAATAGTTAGCCTCCAAAATGTCCCACAATGTCCTTACCTCCTGGTATTCATGCACTTATGTAACTCCCTCCCACACAGTATTGGGCTGATCTGTGAACCCAATAAGATAATGTGGAAATAACAGCTTGTGATCTTGAATGCTGTTATAGAAATATTTTGGTATCTCCCTTACAGTCTCTTGGGTTGCTCATTCTAAGGGAAGTCAGCTACTGTGTTACGAGGACACTAAAGAAATCTGAAAGGTAAGTCCATGAAGAAAGGATCTGAAGCCTCCATCCAACAACAAGTACCAACTTGCAAACCCTATGTATTAGCAATTTTGGAAGCTGATATTTCCACTCTGATCTTTCAGATGACTACAACTTATTGCATCCCTGGCTGACTTTTGACTATAACTTCATGAGAGATCCCAAGCCAGCATCATACCCTTACACTGCTCTCAGATTCTGTATCTATAGATAATATATGTTTGTTGTTGTTTTGAGTCACTAATTTTTAAAGTAACTTGTTACATAGTAATAGATAACTAAAAAACCTGAAAAATATTTTTAAAAATTACAGAATTCTTAATAAACAGTAATGAAATATTAAAATATTTACGTTTAATAAAAAATAAACCAGGGAATCCTGATATCACCATTTGTTTATAATCTTATATAAAAAAGTTTAGTCAGCTCAATAAGATGGGGAGAGCATTTCCTATTGGAGCCTCTGGTTTGAGAGGAGGTGGGCCTTCTACTCTCCCTATGATGGTGTGTGCTCATTCACTGATATCCCAAAATAGGATCATCTGGCAAAAATGTCATTTTGCCTGCCATGTTCAAGGCTCCCATTTGACTAGCTATTGTGAACTTTGCTCACAATAGCTCACCAGCTTGTGTTAAAACAAGAGCCCTATGCCATCAGTGAGTTAGTGTGTCAGCAAATCAGTGCTGAGTCCTGGGGTACTAGCAGAGCTGGAGTTTGAATTCCCAGAGTTTGAGATGGTGGGTACTCATGTTCTTGACAAGGTGTTTCTGGAAATACGTGTTGTGGTGGCCACAAGTTTTCACCAACCAAAACCTGGCACTGTTGGCCCCATGGAGTGAACACTACATGGAAGCATATGCTATTTGCCCTGCATTGGGCACTTTACCTTACCATGGCAGATTACATCTAAAGGTCATTGTATAGAGGAAGTTCCTGAATTTCCTTTTGTGCTTAAAGATAAAGTTGAAAACCATGAAAAGATTAAGGAAACTGTCTAGCTTCTTTAGAAACATAAGGCCTGATGTAATAAAAAGGTTACTGCCTCTCAGCAAATGAGAGTTAGCAAAGGCCAAACAAGAAGCTATCATTATATCCAGTGCAAGGGACCCAGCATCTTTTATGATGAACACAAGTGTGGCAAATTGAACATTTTGAAACTTACTCCTAGTGGGCACGTGGGACATTACTGTACTTGGACTAGAAGTGCCCTTCATAAGTCAGATGATTTTTATGGCACTTGGTATAAAACTGTCTCCCTCATAGTAGCTGCAATTTCCCCATACACAAGGTGCTCAGTTCAGACCTTGGCAGAATTTGGAAAAAAAAAAGAGATCTAATGAGCCCTTCAAGTACCATGCAACAAGATTAATTGCAGAGTCCTAAAAGAGAATTCCCTGAAAATCCCGAAATCATGTTAAAGCTGAACACATATGCAAAGACCATAAGCTGTAATGACATTTTTGCCAGATCAGTAGTCCAAACTCCTGGTGGATAAAGCAACAGCATCACTTGAAACCAAATCAAGTGGGAAGGGGGGTCCAAACAGGAAACCTCTTGCAGAGAAGAAAAGAAAAAGCCTTTGGTTAGAGTAAAGACTGCAGCCACCAAAAATCCAGCTGCTGAAAAGAAGCCAGCAGAAAAGAAACCCATTAAGAAGGAAAGAACCCTGTTGCATAAACTTAAATCTGTTTATTTCATAAAAACCAAATCATGTTGGAAAATTTATTTTGAACAAAGACCTGATCAAAAAGGCAGTGAAAAACAAAAACAAACAAAAATATGCTGGGGGGTGCATTTATAAAAATTGTGAAAGACAAAAAAATCTAATTATTTACAGATGAAAAGTTGTCTCAATAAATAATGCAAAAGAATTTATAAACTATTAAAATTAATAAGAGAGTTTAGTAAGTTAGTCAGGTAGAAAATTAAAATATTGATATCCATTGCAATTCTTTATACCAAAACAAATAGTTGAAATGTAATAAAAGATGCCACTTGAAATAAACCGCCCCCCCCCAAAAAAAAATCACAGGGAGTAAATTCATGAAAGGATGTATATGACTTTTCTGTAGGATGACATTTCATTAGAGGCAATAAAGAAACTCTCAACTCTTCACCAACTTTTAAAGACTGAATTTATGGACTACTTTGATGGGCTTCCTTGAACTCTGAATTCTGGTAGGCATCATCCAGTGAGAGGTACTGGCAGGCAATCAACATACAGAGTATTTGTTCAACCAACTGCCTCCCTCTGGATTGCCATAAATTGATTACATTCTTTTAATAAAGGCTAGATCTTCTGTCAAGTTTCTCTCTTGTACAATTAGAGGTTCTCTCCCTGGCTTCCAGTACCTACTCCCTCTGTGCCTCTTCCTTTGGCCCTTTGGCATGAGAGGGATACTGGGTTATGGCTGTTAATTTCACTTAGTCCTACTCATTTATTTAAACATACTTTTATTAAACTCAAATCAACTGTTTAAGTAGGCCACTTCTTTCCTGCTTAAACTCAGAGTGGTAAATAATTTGTACCAGAGTGACCTCAGGCAATGGGACTCTAGCATTGCATTGCTTAATGTTTTATGGAGAGCACAAATTACTTTCTTGCCCTGTATTGATGGCATTCACTAGATTCACAATTAACCAGGCTAACATTGGTGGTAGAATCTTATAGAGTACAAACAGAGCAAGACATTGGGAGATCAACTGTGGCATGGCATTCTCATGATGACAAAAGTGATTATAATGATGCAAGAAAGCATGAACCAACAAAGGGAAAGTTAAAGGCCCTGAATGCCAACTCAGAACATGAGTGCAAAATATTTGTATGGCAGTTGGTTTCTCAGGACAGTAATGGGTTAGACTTAAGCCCAAGGCTTGATTGTAATTCGTGCACGTATCTTACACTAAAATAAAGCCACTGGTCTGGAAGTAGTGGGACTGTAAAAATGGGACTGGGCATTTGAGCAAACAGAAATAATCCTGCAAACTTTAAATCACCAAACACCCCTGGAATTCTTTTACCAACAAAAGTTCACCTTTTACCTTTTTTTAGGGAAATTAGCCATTTTCCTGCATAAAATTTTTAGAAAATTGTATTACAGAATATCCAATCTTTCCTCAGGATCAACTACCATCACTACTTGTTTCCTGTAGGCTTATAGGACCAGCTGATAAATACACACACACACACACACACACACACACACACACACACAGAAAGGGAAAGGAACACAGGTATAAAGGAAAAAATGGCAATAAGTACCTATCAATAATAACCTTAACTGTAAATGGATAAAATACTCTAATCAAAAGACACAGGGTAGATGAATGGATAAGAAAATATGACTCACATATATGCTGTATCATGTTTTCTACAAGAAACCCACCTCAAAACTAAAGATATACACAGATTGAAAATGATGGGATGGAAACAAATATTCCACACAAATGGACATGAAAAAAAAAAGCTGGGGTAGTAGTACTTATATCAGACAAAACAGACTTCAAAACAAAGGTAATAACAAGAGACAATGAAGGTTACTTCATAATACTTAAGGGAGTAGTACAACAAGAAGATATGACACTAGTAAACATTTATGCACCCAGTATAGGTGCACCTAGGTATATAAAGAAAATCTTGAACTTTAATAAGGAGATACAGTCATTGTAGGGGATTTTAACACCCTACTGTTAACAATGGATAGATCCTCCAAACAAAAAACCAACAACAATATTGCAGCTTGAACAATATTCTAGATCAAATGGCCTTAATTGATATTTATAGAACATTTCACCAAAAATAAGCAGAAACACACATTCCTCTCAAATGCACATGGATCACTCTCAAAAATAGACCACATGGTAGGACTAAAACAAGCCTCAAAAAATTCAAGAATTGAAATCATATCAAGCACCTACTTAGATCACAATAGCTTGAAACTAGAAGTCAACCTCAAGAAAAAACTCAGAAATATTCAAATCTATGGAAGCTGAATAGCAGGTTATTAAATAATGAATGGATTAACAATGAAATCAAGGAAGAAATCAAGTATCTGGAAACAAATAAAACAAACACAACAACCCCAAATCTATGGGATACAGGGAAGGCAGTCCTGAGAGGGAACTTCCTAGCAATACAGCACTACCTAAAGAAGATAGAAAAATCTCAAATAAACAACCTAAATCTACCTCTGAAAGAACTAGAAGAACAACAAAAAATAAAGGTCAGAAAAAGCAGAAGGAAAGAAATAATGAAGATCAGAGCATAATTAAGTGGCATAGAGACTAAAAAAATTTCAAATGATCAGTGAATCCGGAGTTATTTAAAAAGATAAACAAAACTGACAAACTGTTAACCAGATGAGAGAGAGAGAGAGAGAGAGAGAGAGAGAGAGAGAGAGAGAGAGAGAGAGAGGGAGCCTGAATAAATAAAATGAGAAATGAAAATGGAGAGGTAATAACTGATACCACAGAACTACAAAGGATTATAAGAAATTACTGGAACAACTAACTATATGCCAAGAAATGAGACAATCTGGGAAAAGTGGTTAAATTTCTAGAAACATGCAATTTTCCAAAACTGAATCAGGAAGAAGCAGAAAACCTGAATAGACAGATAACAATTAGTAAAATTGAAAGAGTAAACAAAAAACTACTGACACAAAAAAGTCCTGGACCAGATGGCTTCACAGGTGAATTTTACCAAACATTCAAAGAACTAACACCAATTGTTTACAAACTCTTCCAAAAATTTGAGAAGAGGGAAGATTCCCAAACTTTTTTTAAAAGTCCAGTATAATTCTAATCCTAAAACAAGGTAAAGACACAACAAAGAAAGAAAATTACAGACCAATATCTCAGATGAACTTAAATGCAAAAATCCTCAACAAAATACTATCAAACTGGATACATCAATACATTAAAAAGATCATATACTATGTTCAAGTGGGATTTATTCCAGGAATATAAGGATGGTAGAATATTTGCAAGCCAATAAATGTGATATATCACGTAAACAAAATGAAAGACACAAATCACATGATCATATCAATAGATGCAGAAAAAGCATTTGATAAAATCCAGCACCCATTTATGATAATAAAGGTCATGTATGAAAAACCTACTGCCAACATCATACTCAATGGCAAAAACTAAAAGTATTTCCCTTAAGGTCAGGCACACGACTTTTCCACTCTCACCATTCTTATTCAATATATTACTGGAAGTTCTAGCCACAGTGATCAGACAAGAAGAAGAAATAAAAGGCATCCAAATCAGAAATGAGGAAGTAAAACTGTCATTACTTGCAGAAGACATGATAGACTACATGGAAAACCTTACAGGCTCCACCAAAAAACTGCCTGACCTAATAAGTGAATTCAGTGAAGTAGCAGGATACAAAGTCAATATTCAGAAATCAATGGCATTTTTGTACACCAACAATGAACCATTAGAAACAGAAAATAAAAAAAAATCTCTTTTATGATGGTAACAAAAAATTAAGTACCTAGGAATAAACTTAACCGAGGAGGTCAAAGACCTGTACTCAGAAAACTCTAGACCACTGAAGAAAGAAATTGAGGAAGATACAAATAAGTGGAAGCACATGCCCTGTTCATGGTTTGGAAGAATCAACATCATTACAATGTCCATAATACCCAAAGCAACCTATAGATTCAACACCATGCCTGTTAAAATACCAATGGCATACTTCATAGGTCTAGAACAAATACTTCAAAAGTCTATATGGGAGAAAAATTACCCCAAATAGTCACACAATCTTGAGACAGAAGAATAAAGTAGGAGGGATCACAATACATGATATCAAACTATACTACAAGATTACTTATAATAAAAAAAAATCTGGTACTGACATAAAAACAGACACATAGGACAATGGAACAGAATAGAGAGCCCAGGGATAAACCCCCATCTCTTTGGTCAATTAATATTTGACAAGGGGGCATGAACATACAATGGAGTAAAAATAGCCTCTTTAATAAATGGCATTGAGAGAAGTAGGATGGTACATGCAAAAACGAAATTGAAACTAGACCACCAACTTGTATCATATACCAGAATAAACTCAAAATTGATATTAAATATAAGTAATAAAAGTACTGGAGGGAAATACAGACAGTAAAATTCCAGATATCGCACATAGCAATATTTTTGATGATATATTTCCTAAGGCAAGGGAAATAAAGGAAAAATAAACAAATAGGACTGCATCAAATTAAAAATCTTATGCACAGCTAAAGGAACCATCATCAAAATGAAAAGGGAACTGATTGTATGGGAAAACATATTTTCCAATGATACATTGGACAAGGGTTTGATCTCCAAAATATATAAAGAACTCACATGACTCTGCACCAGGAAAACAAACAATCCAATTAAAAAATGGGCAAAGGGACTTCTGGCCAAGATGGAGGCATAGGTAGACACACTGTGCCTCCTTGCACAACCAAAAGAAAGACAATAACAAATTCAAAAACAAAAAACAACCAGAACTGGCAGAAAATCAAACTGTATGGAAGTCCGACAATCAAGGAGTTAAAGAATAAACATTCATCCAGACCTGTAGGATGGGCAGCCAGAGTGGAAAGGACTGGAGGCAAGGCAGCAGCTTGTGGACTGGGCAGTCCCACATCCACGTGCAGATAAACAGGGAGGAACAACTGGGGAGAGAGAAAGACCATGCGACCCAGGGTTACAGTTTGGGAAATAAAGCCTCAAAGCCTCTGACTAAAAACACCTGTGAGGTTTGAGGTGGCAGTGGGAGAAACTCCCAGCCTCACAGGGGAGTTTGTTGCAGAGACCCACAGGGTCCTTGAATGTACACAAACTCACCCACCCAGGAATCAGCACCAGAAGGGCCCAATTTGATTGTGGGTAGTGGGGGAAGTGACTGAAATACAGCAGAGAATGGAGCAAATAGCATTGTTCCCTCTCAGACCCCTCTCCCACAGATAGCATCACAGCACAGCAATGTGGGTTGCCCTGCCCTAGTGAACACCTAAGGCTCCACACCTTACTACATAACAGGTGCACCAAGACAAAAAAAAATGGCCCAAATGAAAGGATATATCAAAGCTCCAGAAAAAATACAACTAAGCAAGGAAGAGATAGCCAACCTATCAGATGCATAGTTCAAAATGCTGGTAATCAGGATGCTCACAGAATTGGTTGAATATGGTCACAATATAGAGGAAAAAGTGAAGGCTATGAAAAGTGAAATAAAGGAAAATGTACAGAGAACCAACAGTGATGGAAAGGAAACTGGGACTCAAATCAATGGTGTGGAGCAGAAAGAAGAAAGAAACATTCAACCAGAACAGAATGAAAAAACAAGAATTCCAAAAATTAGAGAGGCTTAGGAACTTCCAGGACATCTTTAAATGTTCCAACATCCAAATCACAGGGGTGCCAGAAGAAGAGGGAGAGCAAGAGATTGAAATTTTATTTGAAAAAATAATGGAGAATTTGCCCAATCTGGCAAAGGAAATAGACTTCTAGGAAGTTCAGAAAGCTCACAGAGTCCCAAAGAAGTTGGAACCAAGGAGGAACACACCAAGGCATATCATAATTACATTACCAAAGATTAAAGATAAGGAGAGAATCTTAAAAGCAGCAAGAGAAAAGGAGACAGTTACCTACAAAGGAGTTCCCATAAGACTATCAGATGATTTCTCAAAAGAGACCTTACAGGCAAGAAAGGGCTGAAAAGAAGTATTCCAAGTCATGAAAGGCAAGGACCTACATCCAAGATTACTCAATCCAGGAAAGCTATCATTTAGAATGGAAGGAAAGATAAAGTGCTTCCCAGATAAGGTCAATTAAAGGAGTACATCATCACCAAGTCCTTAATATATGAAATGTTAAACAGACTTATCTAAGAAAAAGATGATAAAAAAATATGAGCAGTCATTTTACTAAATGACAACAAACAGCTATTAACAATAGAACCTAAAACAAAAATAAAAACAAACTAAGCAAACAACTAAAGCAGGAACAGAATAATAAAAATAGAGATCATATGGAGGGCTATCATCAGGGGAGTGAGAGGGGGTGAGGGGGGAAAGGTACAGAGAATAAGTAGCATAAATGGTCAGTAGAAAATAGACAGGAGGAGATTAATAATAGTATAGGAAATATAGAAGCCGAACAACTTATATGTATGACCTATAGACATGAACTAAAGGGGGGGAATGTGGGTGGGAAGGGGTGTGCAGGGCAGAGGGGAATAAAGGCAGGAGGGGGAATGGGACAACTGTAATAGCATAATCAATAAAATATATTTTTAAAAAAAGAAAAGAAATGGGCAAAAGACCTAGACAGACATTTCTCCAAGGAGGACATATAGCGGGTCCATAGACCTATGCAAGGATGCTCAGCATCACTAGCCATCAGAGAGATGCAAATTAAAATCACAGTGAAATACAACTTCATGCCAGTCAGAATTGCCATCATAACCAAATCAATAAACAACAAGTGGTGACAACGGTGTGGAGAAAAGTAACCCTAGTACACTGGTGGTGAGATTGCAGATGGGTGCAGCCAATGTGGAAAGCAGTATGGAATTTCCTCAAAAAATAAAAAATGTAACTGCTTTATAACCTAGAAATTCCACTGCTGGGAAAATACCCTAAGGATCCCAAAACACCAGTTTAAAAGAACTTATGAACCCTGATTTTTATAGCATCATAATTTACAATAGCCAAGTATTCAAAACAACATAAGTGCCCATCACTAGGTGAAGGGATTAAAAAACTGTGGTTCATCTACACAATGGAATGCTATGCAGCAGAAAGAAAAAGAAATTGCTTTCCTTCGCAACAGCATGGATGGAACTGTAGAGCATTATGATAAGTGAAATAAGCCAGTCAGTGAAAGACAAATACCATATGATCTCACTTATAAGAGGAATATAATGAACAAAATAAACTAGTGAGCAAAACAGAACCAGAGACATGGAAGAAATATGGAACAGACTGACAGCTGCCAGAGAAAAGAAGATGAGGGGGAACGGTTGAAAGAAGGAGAAGGGAGTAGCCAACGAACATGTATGAATGACCTACGGACATGGACAACAGATTAGGGATGGACTGTGGGATCAGGGGATGCGATGGGACAAAGGAGGGCAAAGGGGAAAAAATTGAGACAACTATAACAGAATAAACAAGAAAAAATAAAGAAAAAACACGCACGCTAAGAAGGATAGAAAAAACATATGACAATCAAAAAAGTCAGACATAGCTATACAAAATAGATGTTAAACTGAAAAAAAATAGATATCTGCATCCCAATGTTCATTGCAGCATTATTTATAATCTAAGACATATGTCCATCAACAGATGAATAGATAAAATATTTTGGTGTACAGATAAAAAATACACACACAATGGGACACTATTAAGTACCTAAAAGAAGAAATTCTTGCCATATGCAACAACATGGATGGATCTTAAGGAGATTATACTAAGTAAAATAAGACAAAAAATAATATTATATAATCTCACTTATATGTAGAATCTTAAACAAACAACAAACCCACCAAACTCAGGAAAAGATCATATTTGTGGTTAACTACAATAACGAGTAGGGGAATTGGATGAAAGTGGGCAAAGGTACAAACTTCCATTTATAAGGTTAGTACAACATGATGAGTATAGTTAATACTACTGTATAATATATTTGAAAGTTGATGTGGACTCTGGCCCAAGGGGTCTATGTGTTGTGGCTGAGACAAACAAATTCACACAGATGACAGAAGTCCTGTGGAGAAAAGGGGACAGCATGGCCACTCTCTAAGTGAGAGAGAGAGGGCCCCAACCCCTGCCTGAACAAGCTTTCATTGCTTTTCTGGGCATATTACATGGAGGATGGTCCTCATTTACTATGCACAGGTTCACTGCAGGTGGTAACCTTTTACAGATAACAAAGGAAAGAATGTTGCTAATTACTTCAAAGAGAAAGATATTACAGATCAAGGAGAAAAGTGGTTGAACTGGTTACACTCCATACCTGGGAGGTTTGGCACAGATTTTAGGAAGTTACTTTAGAGATATGCAGTAAGGATTTGCTGCCTCAATCCAGGGTGAGGGAGTTTTAGCAAAAGCGAGCCTCAAAGCAGCCTAGGTACAATGCAGGTCTGATTCCCATGGGAGAACAAATCCATGGGCTTTGTGCCAACTCACACCTGTGTGCCAACTCACACCTGCCTGTTTTCTGATAGAGCTGGGCTACATTTGCCATACCATGTGGATAGGTTCCCTATAGAAAGTTGCTAAGATAATAAACCCCAAAAGTTCTCATCACAGGAAATAATATTTTATTTGAGATGTATGTTAACTAAACTTATTGTGGTAATCACTTTGCAATACATGTAAGTCATTTTTCTGTACACCTTAAAATTATCTGGTGCTGTAGGTCAATTAAAGCTCAATAAAACAAAGAAAAAAAATTAAAAGAGGAATGCATTCTTAAGAGCATGCCAGCTTCCATGGTAAATTCTGTGTTGGTTGACTTCTGTAGGTCAGAGATAATGGTGGAGGATGCAGCAGTGGAATGAGGTTCCCTGTTTATAATAAAAATTATAACATCCTATACAGAAAAGATCAGGTTGCTGTGCTTAAACACAACAACTAAAATTTGGCACAATTGTGACAATTATTCACAGGGACAGGGTGGTAATTACAGTACTTTGAACCATAGGGATCTTTGGTAATTGTTAATTGATTACAAGTTCCCTAGAAATGAAATAGACTGAAAGTTTACTAAGGCACTGCTTTACAAGTACAGGACAAAATTCCTTGGTCTGGTGCCAAAGATCTGGCTTCCCATAGTAGTCATACAATACTAAGACCTAACTAAGCTAGTTCATGGATCTAGTGTCTCTTCATAGAAAATGAAACAATACACTATAACCATGCAGTATACTCTAAATCATACCTCAAGACCTCCCCAAAGATACCTGTGGCCATTTCTCCTTGTCTTTGTGCATTACAAAAATGGAAACATGCAGAGCTTCTGGATATAATTTGGTACTGGCTACTCACTAATACTAGTGCCTAGGTACTAAAAACGTTACTTATATTTCACAAGTCAAAGAGGGGACTTATAGAAGTCAGGTGATAGATAAACCACTTATTTCAATCCATCTCACAATGAGTCCAGAGAAAACTCAAACATATCCTATGGTGATGTATCCTACCCATAAATTCAGACTTGAGACAGGTATAGTAAGTAAAGAGGACAGTGCTTTTCAAACCATATCATACACCAGACTCACCTGGATGACTTGTTAAAACACAGGTTGCTGAGCACCACCCCCAAAGTGCTGTCTTAATAGGTCTCTTCTGGAGACCTATTTGTATATCTAAGTTTCTAAGTGATAGGGGATGTTTTTAGTCTGAAGATTATAATTTGAGAGCCTTACCCAATTGGTTCAGGCAACCAGTGGGCATTCAAGGTCAGGGGTTCTCAAAATATGACATTCTAATTTGTAGATATTAGGGCATTTCTAATGCCCTAATGAGGGCATTTCATTTCCTTTTCTCTTGTGTGAATTGTGCAAAACCCAGATTTCTTCTAGTATACATCAGCACAAACTTAAATAGTGGTGTCAATGACAGCTATATTTCTGGAGCAAAACAACACAGCCCTTGGCACCTAGTATATAAATACTAACTTCAATTTTTTTTTCTTTTTTTTTGTGAGCAAAGTTAGTTAGAAGTCATTTTTCTTAACATATTAGGAACAACAGTATACAATTATGATCTTGTCAAGAGACTATATTAAGCCTCCTGCTCTCTGTCCATAATATATTCTAAAGGAAACTTGATTTTCCTGATAGTGTAAAAAAACATTACACTGGTTCATTATATTGATAACATTGTCCTTATTGTACCTAAATGTGGGAAGTAACACACAAGCCAAAGGGTAAGCAGCAAAGACTCACGCATGTTCAGGGGTCTGCCACGTCAGTGTTTCTGAACCCACCAATTTGTAGCATGTTGTGATATCTTTTATGAAATTAAAAAGGCACTGCTATTCTTTGCCCTGCTCCCCACTGAAGGGATCCAGTAGAGATGATATCTTAGGTGTGGTGTTAACTATAATTTATTCAGGCATGTTGTTTCATGATGTTTACTGGGTTGACTGAAAGCCCCCTGATTTCAACTGGGGCCTTGAAGCAAAATGACTCTGCAGCAAGTGCAGGCTTCGGTACAAGCTGCCGTGTCCCTTGGGATGTATGGCCCACAGACACACTGTTTGGGACATACATGTGCTGGCAAGAAACCGAATGAAACATCTAAACTGCCCCCATAGCAGCAGCACAGTACAGACTCTGAGGACTTTGGAGTGGAGTCACACACTCTTTGCTCTCTTCATCTGACAACTATACTCCACTTGAAAAGCAGCTCCTGGCTTGCTAGTGGGCATGAGGGAAAACTGAATGCATGACGATGGGGCACCCAGTGTCTCTGCAATCTAAATTTCCTTTTATGCACTTGTTATGTAATTTGCCAAATCACAAAATTGGAACGTTTTCAGCAGCCATTGCATTACAAAGTGGAAATAACAGGCAATCCAGCACTAGCAGGTCCAGAATGCACGTGAAAACTATAGAAAGTGGTTCCGATTTCAGTGGCTACTCTTGCTGCTACACTGCCTCTTCCTCATCCTACTTACAGCCTCATTGAAAGTGCTATGAGACCAAATAATGAAAAAGGAGAAAGAAAAAAATCTGGATCATGAGTGAATAGACCCAGTATTTTATAACCAGGAAGAAATGGAGAAAAACACAGTGGTTATGGGGTATCTTCCCAGTGGGTAGGTTGTTTACTTTACATGAGATAGAGGTGGCTCACAATAAAGATTGACACCAATTCACAGGTGATTCTTTATGCTGGCTGGTAAGTTAAGGACTTAAAAGGAACAAAACTGGGATACTGGTGATAAGATTTGAGAGCGATTTAAGTTGATGAATATCCTGGCACAGAACATAATGATATTCATGTTCTACAAAAATGCCCACTAGAGGATACCAGGATACTCTCAATAATACAATGCACAAGATCGATTAATTGATGTCAGTCTGCCTCTTTCCCCAGGCACTTCAGTGTTTTCTTGGTGGGCTCATATACAGTGGGACCCTGATGATAGTCATGGAAGTTATACATAGCTTAGTAGCCCTTTTTTCTCTCACCTAAACTTAACTACATATCATTATGGAGAACAAACCCTGCAAACAAGAGAAACCGATTTCCAAGGAAACCAACTAGCTACCAGATGGCTGATTGTTTACATTAAATCCTTCATCACAGAGGGAACAAGTTGATCTCACAGAGACAGAAATATATTCTGGGGGGCAGATTGCTTTGCCATACCTCTTCTAGCACCTCCATTAATGGGTTAACAGAAAATATTATCATTTGTCAGGTATTCCACACAAAGTCACCTCGAACTAGTAAACACATTTTATGACACATGAAGTATGAAAATAAACTCACTAAATGCAACATTCTTACCACATGTTCCCATAACCAATAAGAAGCTGGCTGGATTGAACAGTGTAGTTATTTATGGATGGCAACATTTAGGAGATTGACATTTTCAAGGTCAGGAGGAGCATTCCTAAAGGATGCAGTAAACCCCTTTACGTTGTCTTTAACTAGCAATGTTCTTCCCCATGAATAAGTTCTAAAATCAGAGTGTCAGAGCATGGCTTAGTCTCTTCTGGCTGCTAGAACACAATATGACAGACCACGTAGCTTATAAGCAACAGAAATTTATTTCTTACGGTTTTGGGAAGTGTAAGACTTTAAGAGTTCTGGGGAGTCCAAGATAAAGGCACTAGTGGATATCATGTTTGGTTAGAGCCCACATCCTAGACAGCCATCTTTTCACTTTAACCTCAACATTACAGGATAGGAGAGCAATCTCTTGGCCCTGTTTTATAAGGGCACTAATCTCTTTCATGTGGGCTCCACCCTCATGATCTAATCACTCTCCAAAGCCCCCAGCTCCAAGTCCCTCACACTGGAGATTAGGTTTCAATGTTTGAATTTTGGTGGGACACATACATTCAGGGTAGAATAGATTCCTCTTAAGATTTTGCCAATCAACCTACAAAGTTGCATCTATTCATTGCAGCTTCAGGTTAGTGGGCTTGGAGGTCTTGGGACCCTCAAACTGTTTATCTAATCTATTATTTAAAATGTCAGTTGTTTCTCATTAGGTATTTTCATAAATTAAGTTTTAATAACTATTCTTGTGAAAATCATGCATAGTCATATATGGAAAAGTGATTATTCATATAATCAAAGCAAGGTTAACTTTATTAGAGACTAGCAGTTTTCCAAAGTGGTTGTACAATTTCAGAGTCTCAATACACAAGTTTCAGATGCTCTACATCCTCACAAATTGTTGGAGTTTTTCTCTGATCTGGCACATGTAGTAAGTATTTGTTTTGCTTTTGTTTTAACTTTAAAATCCCATTTTGGATGTAGTTTGTGTTTGTCATGGCCTTGAGAAACTTTTTGCATGTTTATCAGCCACACAGAAATAAAGTTGCCATCTATCATTGATTTGTAGGCTTTTTAAATATGTTCTGGATATAAATTCTTTGCCACATATATGTTCAATGAATACACTCTGTGTCTGTGGCTTGTCTTTTTATGTCCTTGCCTTAATATTTTTGGCATGTAGAAGGTTTTAATTTTAAGTCCCATTTTCAATTTTTTATGGTTAATGCCTTATCTATCCTAATTAAAAAATATTTTCCTACTGCAGAAGAATTATATGTTTAAATTTAAGAAGCTTTAAACATATTATCTTTGACATTCATGTTTACAATTTATTTTGCATTACTTTTGGTGTAAGGAGTATGGCAGGGAGGTGTCAACGGTAGCTAATTTTGTAAACTTTTTTTTTCATATGGATATACAATTTCTACCACAATATTTGCTGTGATGATTAATTTTATGTGTCAACTTGACTAGACTAAAACAGACCTAAATGGCTGGCAAAACATTATTTTAAGGTCTGTCTGTGAGGATGTTTCTGGAAGAGGTTAGCATTTGACTCAACAGACTGGGTAAAGGGATTCACCCTCACCAGTGTAGGTGGGCATAATCCAATCAATTAAGGGCCCAAATAGAACAAAAAAGTGAGGGGAGAATTAATTAATTCTCTATGAGTTGGGATTTCAAATGACTCTTTTAGAAGTTAATATTTTTTGCTTCTGTGTCTAGTCTTTTTTTAAGCCAATCAAATGAGTTATTTACTTCAAATATGATATTATTTAGCTATAGAATTTTAGTTTTTTTAGTCTCATCCAGTGATTTAGTTTTCCTCTAAGTCTCTTATTTATAATACTTATTTTTAGCCTACTAATTTCTGCATTTGTGTTATCTATGGTTCTGCTTCTTTTGACTTTCTAACTTATAATTTATTATGAGTCACATTTTCCTGGTACTTTGCAAGTCTTCTAGATTTCTTGTGCTGTAATTTAGGTATAAAATAGCCGTAGAGACTCAAGTGGATAATATGTTCTTTGTTATGTATTTAGATACTTATTTCTTGGTTTAACAATGGTTTAAGTGATTTGTGCTTTGGTTCTCCACAGTGTGATAGGCCCCACCCTCCAGTAGGGCCTTGAAGTTTAACCAAAGAAAAATTAAGCAACTTCTCTTCATTGTCCAGTCAGCCTTCAGCTGTCCAGGATCATTAGGTCACCCAGCTTCCTTATGTGGAGAATTTGTCAACAACCATGGCAGCCAGTTTGCAGGGGCAAAACTCTCAGTTGATCTCTTTTTTCTCCTTAAGGTCCCTCTCCCTAAAATGTTCTTACTTTTCAACCCAATTATTTCTTTAGAATAAGCAACTGCATTAAGAAATAAAGAATGTTACCAGTCTCTGTTCATCTCTGAGGAGCTAATATTTCCCTAAAATTATTTTTTTATTGTTGTTCAAGTACAATTGTCTCCATTTTCCTGCCTCCACTTTCCCCCACCCCACCCACCCCTAAATTATTTTATTTAGACTTCTTTGTTCCTGTAGCTATTTGGCAACTTTAAAAACTATATAATTTTTAAGGTTAATGTTTTTTCCTAATGATAACAGAGTTATCAATTTTCTTCTTTGACTACCTATAACTTAACAGAGATCAAAACTCCAATATACATATTTTATGTTAATTAATTTTTTCCCACTCTTCACCCATTTTTTTACTGCTGTCTTATACTAAGAGAAAAAAACAGTATTTTATATTTCAGGGAAAAAATATGACTGAATTGATATAATTTTATTTTTTAATATTTTTAGGTTTTATTTATTTATTTTTAGAGAGAGGGGAAGGGAAGGAGAAAGAAATATTGATGTGTGAGACAAACATTGATCAGTTGCCTCTCATGCACCCCCCACCAACTGAGGACCTGGCCAGAAGCCCAGGAATGTGCACTGTCTGTGAATTGACCCAGCGACCTTTTGATTCACAGGCCAGTACTCAATCCACTGAGCCACACTAGCTAGGTCATGAATTGATATAATTTTAGAATAATATAGTAGCTTATGGGACTTGGCATGGGGACTAATGTTTTTCAATAGAACAAAAGGCAAAAGTTAATTCTGAGGAGGAAAAAGGCTGAATATTTATCTTTTACCCCTGCAGATTTATTTAACCTTCACATTTTCCTGCCATGATGTATCTTCCAGAAAATAATTTATGAATTTTATCAGTGAGCTTCCTTACCCATTTAATTCCAATTGGGTTCAGTCACTAAGCCATAGGTACTGGTAGAAGTGGGAGAAGGGCACATATTATCCTTCTGAGATAGTTGGAATATACCACACATATCTTGATCCACTGGTGATTTCCAAAGTACGTACATATGTAACCATTAATTATGCAGAACACTTAATATTTGTGGACTTTACTGTTTGTAAATTCCAACTCAACTTAAAAACAATATAAAAATACTCATATAATAAAAATCCTACTTAATAAAATATTTGGTTTACATCAAGAGTTCAAAAACAAGATGAAGATGTCCTCCACAATCACCACCTGCACTCAACGTTGTACAACATCATGAAAAGTCTTTCCTATAGCAAATGCAAGAAAAATAATGGGTATGATTTGAGGGGAAGATCATATTTCAAATATAACATCACTGTGTATACAGAAAATTTTAATTATTAAAATAGCATTAAAAATGAATGTAACAAAGTCTTTAGGTTCAAGGCCAATATGTTAATAAGTATATATTCCTATGTAATAACAGATAAAATTATAAACTCTTGTTTTCATAAAAATTAAACCATTTATATTGGTATTAAGAATGACAAAAAATCAGTCATGGCTGGTGTGGCTCAGTGGATTGAGTGCTGGCCTGCATCAAAGGGTCACTTGTTTGATTCCCAATCAGGACACATACCTGGATTGCAGGCCAATAGGGGGAACATGAGAGGCAACCACACATTGATGTTCTTCCCTCTCTCTTTCTCCCTCCCATACTCTCTCTCTAAAAATAAATAAATAAAATCTTGAAAAGATACTGTTGGGAAATGCACTGCCTGGTTTCAGAAGCTGTAACGCCCCCACCATGGCTAAGGCTGAGTGAGAGACCTTGGACCAGAAGCCACTAAGGAGACCAAGCTTATCTTCCTGGCAGGGGCACCACCTCTGCTCCTTTTACTTCACCCTGCCTGGCCCCCAGTGCTTGGTCGGTTAGCTAATGATGGGTAAGATTCCTCAAGGGAGGAATGACTTAGGACAGGCATGATCATGGGGAGCCCCTAGGGAAGGACTTGGGGGCTATAGCAAAAGGGGGTGATGGACCCTCAACCCTCAGCTTTGACATAGCCTGAGTCCTCATTCTGTCTTCCAGAAGTCTCCTAATCTCTTGGCTGCCTTACTTCCCCTTCCTGACTTAAGCCTGAAACAATGACAGAGGGAGGTGCAGCCCTGTGCTGGAAAGGGTAGGTTTCCCCAGGTGATCAGGCCTAAGAAAGAATACATAAAGTCCTGTGAAACCTGCTTTGCTAAGAATGCTCTCAATTAAATGATAAGGGTCTGAGCAGGAAATGGGTTTGTTTCCCAAAGTTTTGTAGTCCTTTAGCTAACAGATCCTGACTCAGAATAAGCCCTTATAGTTCTTTGTATATTATCTACTGTTTGGTCCTTACTGCCTGACAATAATTAATGAGATTTTACCTGTATTCCTGTGCAAATTGAACCAAACAAAAGCCTGTCAAGGTAAGGGTCAGTGGGCTTTCCTCTTGAGAGAGTGGCCGAGCTGTCCCTTTTCCTCCACAGGACTCGGCAGTCCATGTGAACTTGTCTTGTATCTCATCCATAACACCACAGACACTGCGGGCTGGTGTCTGCATCAGAAACTGCTGTAATATTTTTTTAAAAGAATGATAAAAAAAATAAAAGAAACTAAAACTTGTATAAGACATACACACAAAAAATTATAAAGCTTTTTGGAGAGAAATCAAAAGTGGCCTGGCTAATTAAATGGAGCTTTATAAATTACAATATTCAGAAGTATAAGATGCCAGTTACCTCTAAATTTATCTGTAAATTAAAGAAAATTCCAGAATATGTATGTGTTTGTATATAAATTTATAAGCTGGTTCTTAAATATACATGAGACTGCAATGGTCAAGAATAAACAAGACCAATCTGTAAAAGAAACACAAAGTTGGAATAACTTTATTACCAGATATCAAAATTTATTATAAAGCTATACCAATTAAGGCCATGTGGTGTTGTTGACAGATTAATAAATCAGAGGAATAAAATGGAGAATTCAGAAAGACTCATTACATATATAGTTACTTGATTTCTATCAAAGATGACTATGTAATATAGTGTGAAAAATATTTTCAATAATTAATGCTAAGTCAACGAGATATCCATATAGAAAAATATTTAATCTTCACAAATACCTCACAACATATGCAAATGTCAATTCCAGAAAGACTATAACTCTAAATGTAATAGATAAAGCAATAAAACCTTCTGCATGAAGATGTTAGACTATCTTAAGCTCAAGGTTGGCAAAGGTTACTTATACTAGACCAAACACATAAGCTATGAAATCAAAGAATGATAGATGACATAAATGAAAATTTAAAATATCTATTTATCAAAAAACATTACAGAAAAGTAAAGCAAAAAGTATAGTGCATGTATATCATGTATCCAGAATCTATGAAGGACAATTATGAACCAATGAAAGATAACACAATAAGAAAATAAAAGACCTAAACAAGAAATTTATAAAATATTCAAGTGACCAATAAATGAAAAAGTGTCAAACTTCATTAGTCCTCAAGACACTGAAACTGAAACCACAATAAGTTATTACCACAGATTTGACAAGTGGCTAAAATAAAAATAAAATAAAATAAGAGACTATCAAGTGTTACTAAGAATGTAAAATAATGAAACCCTTATACACTACTACTGGAAATGTAAATTGGTACTACAACTTTAGATAAACTTAGTAGCAGTTTCTAGTAAAGTGGAATCATAGCACATCCTATGACCCATCGATACCATTCAATGTATATATGAACCTATGTGCACAAAAACATATAAAAGAATGTTTATAACAGCACTATTAGTAATAACTCTCAACAAGAAACAACCCAAACACTTCATTGTAGAGTGGATGATGTAAGGTCTATTTATATAATTGAATATCATATGATGAAAATGATATAAATACTTTTATATGCAACAAAAGTTAATTTAACATATATTAAGCAAAAGAAGTCATATACAAGAGAGTATGATTCCATGTAAAGTACTTCTATATATTAAAACTATGTGGAACACACTTATGATTTGTATACTATATGGTATGAATAATAGACTTATTAAAAGCATACTGAAAAAGAATCAAATATACATTTAGTTATACAAACATACACTCATGTTTCTAAGAATCCATTTCCAAGGAGAGCATATAATAGAAATCACCAGTGTGCAACATCATATATACATTGTTGGTTTTTGCAGCAATTTTCATCATCATAGACAGAAGTAAATGTCCAATAGGAACTTTTTAATAACTAATGGTATGTGTACAACATAAAAAATTATGCAGCCAATAGAATTATAGTTCTACCATCTGACCTGGAAAGATTTCTATGAAATACTAAGTGAATAAAGCAAGGTGCTGAAAAGTTAAGAAAAGGATGTAGAATATTTATTTTTTATAAAATCACTTCATTATGTTTGAATACATATTCACTTCAAATCACTTCAATAAGTTTGAATATATATTATGTATTAATATTCATATACATTTTAACATATTATTGTGAGATCATGGAGAAACCTTTAATAATGTGTATGTCCTTTGATAGAAGGTGAAGATTGATATGTGTTGAAAGGCAATCAGGAGAATTAGACAAATTTAAAAAAAAGAAAATACATAGCTAAATTTAATTATTTTGTTACAGTGACAAATATGTGCAAATATAAGATAAACTATAGAGTATTAATGACATAAATGAAAGAAAAAAAGACCAAAAATAAATACAAATGAAAATTACAGGCCAGCCTAACTCTGGCCATAGATACAAAAATCTTTGTAAAAATATTACTCTACCAAACTCAAACATTTCTCTTTTTTTCTATTTTATTTATATTATTTTACTGTTGTTCACTTACAGTTGTCTGTATTTTCTCCCCACTCCTCACCCACCCCCTCCAAACCCCAGTTTTCTCCCCACTCCTCACCCACCCCCTCCAAACCCCAGTTTTCTGGGGAAACTTCATACTTTTTTCCACAGTGGCTACACCAGTCTGCATTCCTACAAACAGTGAACTAGGGTTCCCTTTTCTCTGCATACTCTCCAACACTTGTTTGTTGATTTGTTTATGTTGGCCATGCTGACTGGTGTGGGGTGGTATCTCACTGTGGTTTTAATTTGTATCTCTCTGATAAACAAAAATAAATTCAAGGTGGATAAAAGATTTAAATATAAGTCATAACACCATAAAAGTCCTAGAGGAAAACATTGGCTGAAAAATCTCAGACATTCCATGCAGCAACATCTTCATGGATATGTCCCCTAAAGCAAGGGACATAAAAGAAAGAATAAACAAATGGGACCTCATCAAGTTAAAAAAACTTCGGCATGGCTAAAGAAAACAGCAGTAAAATGAAAAGAGAAACAAATACTTTGGAAAACATATTTGCCAATGATAATGCAGATAAGGGTTTGATCTCCAAAATATATAAAGAACCCACATGACTCCACTCCAGGAAGACAAAAACCCAATTAAAAATGGGCAAAAGACTTGAACAGACACTTCTTCAAGGAAGACATACAGAGGGCCCAGAGATACATGAAAAGATGCTCAGTATCACTTGCCATCAGAGAGATGCAGATAAAACATTTCTTTTTAAAAATATATCATGGGAGGCAGAGTCAAGATGGCAGAGTAGGTAGGTTCTGAACTCATCTCTTCCCCTGAACATATTCCAAAATTTCAGCTAAATATATAGTAATCATTGCTGAGAGTGGCCTGAGTGCTAGCTGACCAGAATTTCTACAACTAAGGAGACAAAGAAGCAATATTGAGAAGGATTAGAGGGGCAGAGATGTTGTCAGGTCATGGCTGGTCCTCAAAACCAGTTAGTGTGGATCAACTCCACCACTGGTACACCCACAGCAATTGCAGATCACCTATGACAGGAAGGCACATACATCTCATACAAGGGATGTCCCTGAGCACATGTCTCTAGTGATGGGGGAATGCATTACTGGGGCCCTCAGGATGACTTCTGTATAAAGCCACTTTTTCTTTTCTTAAAAAATGATTTTATTTGTTTTTAGAGAGATGGGAGGGAAGACAGGAAGAGAGGGAGAGAAACATTGATGTGAGAGAGAAACATTAATCAGTCGCTTCTTGTACAGGCCCTGGCTTGGGACTGAACCCACAACCCAGGCATGTGCATTGCCTGGGAATGTGCCCTGTCCAGGAATTAAACCAGTGATCTTTTGCTCTGTGGGATGATGTTCAACCACTAAGACACACCAGTTAGGCCAAGGCCATTCTTTCAAGATTGGGAGACATAGCTTATCTACCTAATGCATAGAAACAACACAAAAAGACAGGAAAAATGAATAGGCTGAAAAATATGCTCCAAATTAAAGAACAAGACAATATTCCAGAAAAAGAAGAAACAAAATGAAAAGGAAATCTACCAGGCAAAGAGTTCAAAGCAATGCTCATAAGGATGTTCAATTAACATGGGAGAAGCATGGATGAACTTTGTGAGAACTTCAAGAAGAGACAGAAAATGAAAAAAAGATCTAATTAGAGCTGAAAGATATAGTAACTAACATAAAAAAAATACACTAGAGGGAATAAATAGCAGATTAGATAATGAAGAAAAATGAATCCACAATCTAGAAGATAAGGTAACAGAAATAACCCATTGGAACAACAAAAAGAAAAAAATGGGGGAAATAAGAGTGCAAGGAACCTATGAGATAGCATCAAGTGTACTAATATTCACAACATAGGGGTCTCAAAAGGAGAAGAGAGAGAAAAAAAGGAACAGAAAATCTATTTGATATAATGGTTGAATATTTCTCTAATCTGGTAAAGGAAAAAGAGATCTACATCCAGGAAGCACACAGGCTCTCAGAGAAGATAAACTCAAGACCTACACTAGATACATCATAATTAAAATGCCAAAAGTCCAAAATAAAGAGAGGACTTTAAAAGCAACCAGAGAAAAGCTAGTAGTTATATACAAGGCAATCCCCAAAAGATTACCAGCTAATTTTTTAGCAAAAACTTTGCTGGTAATAAATATATACCTATCCATAATTAATTTAAATGCAAATAGACTAAGTGATCAAATAGATTTTTTAAAAGGAAAGAAACAGGACCCATACATATGCTGTGTACAAGAGACTCAGTTACCATCTAAAGACACACACACTGAAAATGAAGGGATAGAGAAAAATATTTCCTATAAACAAGAATGAAAAGTGGGGTAGCAATGCTTAGATAAAATAGTCTTTAAAACAAAGATAGTAACAAGTGATAAAGAAGGGCATTACATAATGACAAAGGGATGTACCCAACAAAAGGATATATAACTTATAAACATCTATGCTCCTGACATAGAAGGACCTAAATACATAAAGCAAAGAGGTAGGTAGACAGTATAAACAATAATAATATGGGACATAAACACCTAACTTATATCATTGGATATATCATCCAGAAAAAAATTACCAAGGAAATATTGGCCTTCAACATTAAATTAGGTGACAACTTAATAGATAATTACATAACATTCTATCCAAAAACAGAAGAATGTGCATTCTTTTCAAGTGTACATAGAATATGCTTCAGGATAGAACATGATTTTAGGCCACAAAAACAAGTCTCAATCAATTTAAGTAGAGTGAAATCTTATCAAGTATCTTTTCCAACCATGAGGCAATTGATTTCCCAATAAAACTAGAAACCAACTACAGGAAAAAAATAGAAAACACCCACAAACACATAGAAGCTAAACAATATGCTACTAAGCAATCAATGCACTGTAAAAGAAATTGAAATGAAAATTTAAAAAGTATCTTGATATAAAAACATGGAAGCACATTTTAAAATCTATGGGACATAGCAAATAAAAAAAATCTAAAAGTGAAGTCCATAATGGTCCAGAATTATGTCAAGACATAACAAAATCTCAATAAGCAATCTAACCTTACACCTAAAGGACCTATACAAATAAGAACAAAGTTCAAAGTTAATAGAAGAAAATCATAAAGATCAGAGCAGAATAATTAAAATAGAGGCTAATATATCAATAAAACTAAAAGCTGGTTCTTTGAAAAGATAAACAAAATTTGATGATTCTTATCCAGACTCAACAAGAAAAAATGAGCTAGGACCTGAAGAAATAAAGTCAGAAGTAAAAAAAGGAGAAGTTAAAACTATCACCACAGAAATGCAAAGGATCATTAGTGAATACTATGAACAGTTATATGCCAACAAATTGGACAATCTACAAGAAATGGATAAATTCTTAGAAACACACTATCTTCCAGACTATATAGGAAAAAAACAGAAAATCTGAACAGACATGGCTAGTAAAAACTTTAATCAGTAATAAAAAAAAAAACTCCCCCACCAAAAAGTGCAGGACTATATAACTTCAAAGGTGAATTCTATCAAACATTTATAGAGAAGAAATACCTATCCTTTTCAAGCTATTCAAAAACAATGAAGAGAAATGAAATCTTTCAAACTCATTCTATAAAGCCAGCATTACCCTGATACCAAAACCAGACAAAGACACTACAAGAAAATTATAGACCAATATCTCTAATGATCATAGATGACAAAATTCTCTACAAAATGTTAGCAAACCAAATTCAACAGTGCATTAAAAAGATCATACATATGATCAATTGGAATTTATTTTGGGAATACATGGATGATTCAATATCTGCAAATCAATCACGATAACACATCACATTAAAAAAAACAATAGAAATCATGATCTCAAAAAATACAGGAAAAGCATTTGACGAAATGCAGCATCTATTTATGATAAACACTCTCAACAATGTGGGAATAAATAAAACATGTGTCAACACTATTAAAGCCATGTATGCCAGACTCACAGCTAATATCATACTCAACAGCAAAAAACTAAAAGCTGGACTTCCAGTGAAGATGGAGGTGCAGGTGGACACACTGTGCCTCTTTGCACAACCAAAATTAAGGACAACAAAAATTTAGAAACAAAAAAAAAAAACACCAGAACAGATGGAAAATTGAACTGTACGGAAGTCCTGACAACCATTCATCCAGACTGGTAAGAGAGGCGGAGTTGGTGGCTGGTGGAGAGGGATCACAGTAGGAAAAAGCAGTGGCTGGCAGACCCAGGTGCACCAGGCACAGGCCGCAGCTAACAGACCCTGGTGGCAGACCTCTGGCACAGGTGTGGGCACAGGCACAGGCCTGATAAAGTCAGGCAACAAGCAGACCCAGTGAGGTGCACAAGGAAGCTGTCTGTCCACAGTCAAACATTCTCACGCAGATAAACCAGGTGAAAACATGCAGCGAGACAGACCGTGCAACCCAGGGCCCCAGTGCCAGGAAATAAAGCCTAAAATCACTGATTGAAAACACTTGTGAAGGTTGAGGTGCCGGGAGAGACTTGCAGCCTCACAGGAGAGTTCATTGGAGAGACCCACAGGGTCCTAGAATATACACAAGCCCACCCACCCGGGAACCAGCACCAGAAGGGCCCAATTTGCTTGTGGGAAGCGTCAGAGGGGACTGAAATCCGACAGAGTGGAGCAAGCACCATTGTTCCCTCTCTGACCCTGCCCCCACATATAGCAACACAACCCAGCAACTGGGTTGCCCCATCTGGGTGAACACCTAAGGCTCTGCCCCTCACTACAGAATAGGCATGACCAGACTCCCCCCCCCCACCAAAAAAAATGGCTCAAACAGAAGAACAAATCAAAGCCTCAGAGCCAATACTTTTAAGCAACCAAGAGATAGCCAACCTATCAGATGCACAGTTCAAAGTACTGGTGATCAGGATGCTCACAGAATTGATTGATTTTGGTCACAAATTAGATGAAAAAATGAAGGCTACACTAAGTGAAGTGAAGAAAAATGTACAGAGAACCAATAGTGATGGAAAGAAAACTGGGTCTCAAATCAATGGAGTGAACCGAAAGGAAGAAAAAACATACAATCAGAAAAGAATGAAATAAGAATTCAAAAAAATGAGGAGAGGCTTAGGAACCTCCAGGACATCTTTAAATGTTCCAATATCCGAATTATAGGGGTACCAGGAGAAGAGGAAGAGTAACAAGTGGAAAAGTTATTTGAAAAAAGAATGAAGGAGAACTTCCCCAATCTGGCGAAGGAAATAGATGTCCAAGAAGTCCAGGAAGCTCAGAGAGTACCAAAGAAGCTGGACCCAAGAAGGAACACACCAAGGCACATCATAATTACATTACCCAAGATTAAAATGAAGGAGAGAATTCTAGAAGCAGCAAGAGATAAGGGGACAGTCACCTACAAAGGAGTTCCCATCTGACTGTCTAAAAAGAGACCTTGCAGGCAAGAAGGGGATGGACAGAAGTATTCCAAGTCCTGAGAGGCAAGGACCTACATCCAAGATTACTCTATCCAGCAAAACTTTCATTTAGAATGGAAGGGCAGATAAAGTGTTTCTCCAATAAGGTCAGGTTAAAGGAGTTCATCATTACCAAGTCTTTATTATATGAAATGTTAAAGGGACTTACCTAAGAAAAAGAAGATAAAAAATATGAACAGTAAAAAGACAGCAAACTCACAGTTATTAACAACCACACCTAAAAAGAAAAGCAAACTAAAGAAAAAAATAGAACAGAAACAGAACCACAGAAATGGAGATCACATGGAGGGATAGCAACAGGGGAGTGGGAGGAGGAGAGAGGGGGAAAAGGTTCAGAGAATAAGTAGCATAGATGGTAGGGGAAAATAAACAGGGGGAGGGCAAGAATAGTATAGAAAATATAGAAACTAAAGAACTTATGACACATGGACATGAACTAAAAGGGGGAATGTGGCTGGGAGGGATGTGCAGCGGGGAGGAAAGTAGAGGAGGGAAATGCGACAACTGTAAGAGCATAATCAATAAAATACATTTTAAAAAACTAAAAGCTTTTTCTCTAACATCAAAAACAAGACAAGGATGCTCATGCTCAGCGTACTTAAACAATGTAGCATTAGAAGTCCTAGCCACAGCAATCAGAGAAGAAAAAACAAAATGCATTCAAGTTGGAAAGGAAGAAGTAAAATTATCACTATGTGCAGATGACATGATATTAGATATTGAAAATCCTAAAGATTTCACAAAAATACAATCAGAACTAATAAATGAATTTAGTAAAGTTTTAGAATACAAAATTAATACATAGAAATCAGTGGTACTTCTATATACTAATAACTATCAAAAAGAAAAATTAAGAAAAAAATCCCATTTATGATTGAATAAGAAAAATCTAGGGAAAAAAATTAGCCAAGGAGGAAGAAGAGCTATAGTCTAAAAACTATAAAATGTTGATTAAAGAAATTGAAAATGACATAAATGAATAAAAGGGTAGATGGTGCTCATGATTGGAAGAACTGATATTGTTAAAATATTCATACTACCCAAAGCAATCTACAGATTCAATGCAATCCCTATCAAAATACCAAAGGCTTTTCCCCCCACAAAACAAGAAGAAGTCAACTTAAAATTCATGTAGAATTAAAAAAGACTTCAAATAGGCAAAAGAATCTTGAGAAAAAAGAACAAATCTGGAAGTATTATGCTTCCTGATTTCAAACAATTCTACAAAGCCTAGTAATCCAAAGAATATGGTACCAGCACACACACAAAAAAGATACATAGATCAATGGAGCAGAATAGAAAGCCCATAAATAAATCCACACTTATATAGACAATTAATGCATGGCAAAGTAGGCAGAAATATAAAATGAAGAAAAGACAGTCTTTTCAATAAATGGTTTTGGGAAAAGTAAACATATCCTTGCAAAAAAAAAAAGTGTAATCACTTTTATATACCTATACAAAAATATACTCAACATGTATTAAAGTATGAAATGTAATACCTCAAACAATAAAACTTCTCAAAGAAAACATAGGCAGCAACCTCTTTGACATTAATATTAGCACAATATTTTTTTAATTTTTTAAAATTTTTATTTATTTATTTTAGAGAGGGAAGGGAGAGAGAAAGAGAGAGAGAGAGAAACATCAATGTGCGGTTGCTGGGGGCTATGGCCTGCAACCCAGGCATGTGCCCTGACTGGGAATCGAACCTGCGATGCTTTGGTTCACAGCCCGAGCTCAATCCACTGAGCTACGCCAGCCAGGGCTTTAGCACAATATTTTTGATATGTTTCCTCAAGTCAGGATAACAAAAGTAAAAATATACAAATGAGACTACATTAAACTAAAAAGCCTTTAAACAGTAAAGAAAACCATCAACAAAATAAAAAGACAACTTAAGGCAAAAAGGTATTTGCAAATGACTTATGCAGTAAGGGGTTAATATTCAAAATATATAAAGAATATAACTCAACATCAAAAAATAAACCATCTGATTTAAAAAATGGTCAGAGGACCTAAACATACATTTCTCCAAAGAAGATATACAGAAGGCCAACAAACATGAAAATATTGTCAATGTCACTATTCATCAGGGATATGCAAATCAAAACCCAAAGACTTATCATTTCAAACTGTCAGGATGGCTATTATTATAAAATCATAACAAAGCAAGTTTTGGAGAGAATGTAGAAAAAGGGAACCATTGTGCAATGTTAGTAGGAGCGTAAATTAGGCAGCCACTATGGAAAAGATCATGGAGCTTTCTCAAAGAATTAAAATTAGAACTACCATATTACCCAGAAATTGCACTTCTGGATATTTTTCTTAAAAAAAAAAACACTAATTCAAAAATACATGAAACCCTATGTTCATTGCATTATTTACAATAGCCAATATATAGAAGCAACTTAGGTGTCCACCAATAGATAAATATATAATAATGGTGATGTGTAGGAGACCATTCCACGTGGTGTGGGCCCAGCTCCTACTCAGAGATGCACAGGACCCACACCCAGGGATAGGTTCTCCCTTGGGGAATCAGGCCTGCAATGTGCCTAGGCCACTTGGAGTCTTGCTCTTGATAAAAAAAACTCCCTCACCCTGAATTGAGGACATTCACTGCAAAATAACTTCCTAAACTCCATGCTAAACCTTCCAAGGATCAGTGTAACCGGTTCAATCACTTCGCCTTTTCATTTTCAAATATCCTTCTTCTGTGATGTGATTAGCAGCATTGGCTCCTTTGTTTTCTATAAAAGGTAACCACCTAAAGTGAACCTGTGCATAGTAAATGAGGACCATCATGTAATGTGCCCAGAGATAGAAATAAAGGCCTTTCATGGCAGAGGCCGCAGCTTTTGCTCCCCTTAAGAGAAAAGCCATGCTGTCCCTTTTCCTCCACTGGACTCGGTAGTTCATGTGAATGTCTCACTTCATCCATAATGACTCAGACACTGCGGGCCAGTGTCTGCATCAGTGATGTGTATGTGTAGGTATATAGGTGTATGTACTTGTGTGTATGTATGTGTGTATATATATATGTATGTATGTATATAATGGAATATTACTTAGCCATAAAAAATAATAAAATCTTGCCATTTGAGATAATGTGGATGGGCCTAAAGGTATTATACCAAGTGAAATAAATCAGAAGAAGACAAATACAATTTCCCTTAAATGTGGGATCTAGAAAAGAAAACAAGAACAGACTCACAGATACATAGTACAAACTTGCCAGAGGGAAGAAAGCTGGGTGGCTGGGTGAAAAAGGTAAAGGGAAACAAAAAGTACCATCTTTCAGTTATAAAATCAGTAACTCATGGGGATGTAATATACAGCACAGAAAAAATAATCTACAGTATCATAACAACTTTGTACAGTGACATTTGTTTATCAGACTTATGGTGGTGAGCACACTGTAAGGTATATAAATGTTGAATCAATATGTTGTATACCTGAAACTAATATAATATTGCATAGCAACTATATTTAGTGAAAAATAAATTTTTAAAAGTTTTATAATCATACCTGGTATAATCCTAAGAATGGCTTATAGATCTAACTTGACACATTTGGAAATTAAAGAGAAGCAATTATTTCAAAATATATATAAATCATTTGATTAAATTCAATACCTATTAACTAGTAGTTAAAAACTACTAGTAACTAATAATAAATGGAAACTCTCTTAGCCTAATATAAGTTACTTACGTGAGTTATTGTTGCTAATGGAGACATGGGTGCCCAGAATGATTGATTCTATTCAATATTGCTCTAAAGATTTTATGTCTTTTTTAGAGAGGGGGGAAGGGAGGGAAAAAGGGAGGGGGAGAAACATCAATGTGAAAAAGAAACATCAATCAGTTGCCTCTTGTATGCCTGCAGACCGAGAACTGAGCCCTCAACCCAGGCATGTGCCCTTATCAGGGATTGAACTGGCAACATTTCACTCTGTGAGACAACACCCAACCAATTGAGCCAACTGGTCAGGGCTTATTCAATATTATTTAATATGTCCTATCCATGTGGTAAGACAAGAAATGATAACTAATAGAAAAATATTGTCTTTATTCAAAATTAAAGGGTAAAATTCATGAACAAATTTTAATTAAAATGAGAAGAGAAAAGTATTTTTTCTGATATAAACTTATGTCAAAATATGGTCTTTGAGATGACCATAAGAGTTTCATTTATTTGCTTTGATGGAATCTTAACTTCAGGGATTTAATAAAATTTCACAGTTCATTACAATCTGGAATGTCTTTGTCTTTTATAGTTTATATAAGACACTGTGCATCCCAAACTGCTAGGGTACTAGTACATAATCACTTCTAGGTGATTATTTATAAGGAAAACAAGGATACAATAGATATTGCCCTCAAAAAACTTATAAATCTATTATGTGGAAGATGGACTCACAAGCGGTATGGTATAATAACATTTTTACTTAATATTTAAAGGTATATTCAAAGTATATTAGAGGTCTCAAAATGATAAGTTTACCTGTAATGATTAGGAGATGTCTTCACAAAGGATTTGGAACTAAGTTTTGAGATAGGTTGAAGAATGGCATTCCAAGCAGAGGAAACAGAGGTACCATACCATGATGATATAAGATACCTGCAATATTTGGAAACTGTGACTAAACCAGTATGACAGAAACATAAATGTAAGAAGGATTAAAGGATGGACTTCCTGAGAGGGAGGGAAGCACTAGATTGTAGAGAGTTCTTGTAGCATAATAAGCAGTCTTGACATTATCCAAAGACTTGGAGATCCATTCAATATATTTAAGCAAAACACTACTAGGATTTGTATTTTAGTAGTGAAAGAGGGGAGAGGGTAACAGAAACAAGAAGGAGATGGATATAGAAACAAAAAAGAGATGAACTAAAAATATATGTGGATCTGGTCTGGGGAAAAGATATATGAGCTGGCAATGCGTCTAATCTAAGGTGACTGTAGGAGCAGTAGGCTAGGCTCTTGAAGTCTACAATACAGAAAAAGGGAATTCCACCTCCAAGGCTAATTTTAACTATTTTAAATTTGGACTTAGTTAAAATTTCTTTGTATTCACTTTGCGGGGGGGGGGGGGTGCGAGATCAGAATGTGGACTGGTGTAGCCACTGTGGAAAACAGTATGGAATTTTCTCAGAAAACAGAAAATGGATCTGCCTTTTGACCCAGCAATTCCACTGCTGGGATTATACCCTAAGAGCCCTGAAACACCAGTCCAAAAGAACCTATGCACCCCAATGTTCATAGCAGCACAGTTTATAATAGCCAAGTGCTGGAAGCTACCTAAGTGGTCATCAGCAAATGAGTGGATCAAAAAACTATGGTACATTAACACAATGGAATTCTATGCAGCAGAGAGAAAGACCAAGATTCTACCCTTTGCAACAGCATGGATGGAACTGGAGAGCATTATGCTAACTGAAATAAGCCAGGTGGTGAGGGACAAATACCATATGATCTCACCATTAACTGGAGCATATCAACAAAAGAAAAACGCAAGCAAAATATAACCAGAGACACTGAAATTAAGAACAATCTGATAATAGTCAGAAGGGAGAGGGGAGGGGACAGTGGAGAGAAGGGTTTTCAGGAACTACTATAAAGGACACATGGACAAAACCAAAGGGGAGGATGGAAACAAGGGAGAGAGATGGGTTTGGAGGGGGTGGGGTGAGGAGTGGGCAGAAAATATAGACAACTGTAAGTGAATAACAATAAAGACATTAAAAAAAAGAATTCTCACCCAGCTAATAAAAAAACTATTTTTTCATACTATTTAAGTGCATGTTTCTTTTATGTATTTATGTATAAATGTTTATGTATATATAAATGTTTCTTGATGGAATTAGTTTAATTTTTAAAATTGAAAAACTTATTTACTAATTCCAATGAAAATTTATTTTCATTCAGCCACATCTGATATGAAACACTCAATATAAATTTACTTCAATAGCTAATCAATATACATAGGACTTCACTCTCTTCTTTTTTTAAATTACTGATTTTATTTTTCTATTACCATTGACATTCAATATTATTTTATATTAGTTTCAGGTCTACACAATTATATAACTTACAAAGTGATCTCCCCAATAATTTAAACATCCACCTAGCACCATACACAGTTATTACAGTATTATTGACTATATTCCTTATGCTGCATATTACAATCCCATAACTGTTTTGTAATTACCATTTTGTACTCCTTAATCCCTTCAAATTTTTTACCCAGCCCCCAACCTTCCTCACTTCTGGCAACCTTACTCACTTCTGACAACCTTACTCACTTTGTTCTCCACATCTATGAGTCTGTTTCTGTTTTCTTCAGTTGTTTATTTTGCTTCTTAGATTCCACATTTCAGTGAAACAGTATATTTGTCTTTTTCTGTCTGACTTATTTCACTTAGCATAATATCCTCTAGATTTATCCATGCTGTCACAAAAGGTAAGGTTTTATCCTTTTTATGACTAATATTATATTGTATATTGTGCCACAATTTTTTTTTATATACTCATCTATTGATAGGCACTTGGGCTGCTTCCATATCTTGACTATTGTAAATAATACCATTTTTATACCATATACAAGAATAAACTCAATAGAGATTAAAGACTTAAATGTAACATTCGAAACCATTAAACTCTGAAAAGAAGACATAGGCATTAAAATCTGACATTTCTCTTAGCTAATGTTTTTCTGATATATGAGGTCTGTCCAGAACATATCCAGCCACGTAATATGAAAAATAGAGATAGTTACTGAAGATACAAGATACAAGAAATATTGTACATAGGACAATGAGAACTCAGTCCCGTTCAAAGTAGACACTGTGGGACACCACACAGTTCCCCCAGCATCTCTTCCACTGTTCAAAACACTCTGCAAAATCCTTTGTTGGAGTTGCCATCAGCTGCCCAGATGTATTTTCTTGAATCTCATTGACAGTCTGAAATCTCTTCCCTTTCAAAGGTGGTTTTATTTTTGGGAAAATCCAGAAGCTGCAGGGCACCAAATCTAGACTGTAGGGGAGTTGAGTCACCTGAGTGATTTGATGTTTTGTCAAAAAACTACACAAGGCATGATGTATGAGTGGGTGCTTTGTCCTGATGAAGCTGCCAATCACCACTTACCCAGAGTTGCAGCTGTTTTCATTGTATTACATCTCTCAACCGATAAAAACATCGAGGTAGTATTCTTTATTAACTATTTGGCCTAGAGGGGCCTACTCCTGGTGGACAACATCTTCCCAATCAGAAAAACACAATTAACACAGTCTTGATCTTGCTGCAACTTTGCTTCACCTTCTGCAGTCATGAGGAACCAAGCAACTTCCTCTGGGACCACTGGGCCTTCCCTTCCAGGTCATAGCTGTAGATGTACTATCCATCTCCAGTTATGGCCTTATTGAGGAAATCTGGTTCATTGTTAGCAGTTTGAATCAAGTCGTTAGCAACTGTAGCATGATGTTCCTTTTGCTCTGGTAGCAGAAGACACGGAACAAATTTTGCCATGACATGTTTCATGCCAAGATCCTGTGTGAAGATCTCAGACACAGTAGTTTTTGGCACCCCCAGATCAGCTTCTAGTTCTTGCACTGTCAGTCACTGATCTTTGTTGATTGCAGCCCATACAAGTTCATCACTCTTAGGTGTTCTGCTTGATGCAGGCCTTCCACATTGTGGTTCACTTTGAACAGATTCTCTACCATCTTTGAAGCATTTGCACCACACTTTTATTTATGCTGCACTCATCGCTTTGTACCCAAAAGCCTTCTGAATCACCCAGATAGTTTGCATGGAGGAGTGTTCAAGCTTAATGCAAAATCTGATGCAGATTTGTTGCTTTACTTGCTCAGTCATTTTGAATGCAACAACCACAGAGTAAACATGCCACTCAGTGGCGTCTACTACCCCCACTGACTAGTACAGGGAAGTCATTATTGTTCATGAATGTGCATTCCAGTCCACTCTCCTTGGCTGCCAGGTTACATCAGTGTTGTGAAAACTATTCTCATTATATTAGCAATGGATAGACTTTTTCACTCCTCAGGGAAGTGAAACAAACAAACAATCAAACAGGGAAAAAGGGATGCTTCAAACTAATAAGTTTTTTGCACAACATGGGAAAAAATCAACACAAATGGAAAGACAACCTACTGAAAGTGAGAAGATATTCTTTAATGATGCATCTGATGAGGTGTTAATATCCAAAATTTACTGAGAACTCATACAACTCCCCTCAACAAAAACAAACAATTTAATTAAAAAATGCACAGAGGTCCTAAATAAGCACATCTCCAAAGAGGACATACAGATGGCCAATAGACATATGAATGAATGCGCATCATTAATCAGAGAAATGCAAATTAAAACCACA
This sequence comes from Phyllostomus hastatus, assembly GCF_019186645.2. NCBI lineage: Eukaryota > Metazoa > Chordata > Mammalia > Chiroptera > Phyllostomidae > Phyllostomus > Phyllostomus hastatus. Next base: position 13,939,973 of record NW_025334038.1, read on the forward strand.
ATGATATATCACCTCACACCTCTCAGAATGGCTATCATCAATAAGTCAATGAAAAACAAATGTTGGGGACAATGTGAAGAAAAGGAAAACCTAGTGTGCTGTTGGTGGGAATGTAAGTTGATGCAGCCACTGTGGAAAGCACTATGGAGTTACCTCAAAAAATTAAAAATTGAACTGCCTTATGACACAGCAATTCCATTTCTGGGAATATACAGGGGCCAGCAGAAGTAACACCTGCTTGAGTATGGTTGGTAGGGTAACAATATGGGTGTAATAATTTATAGTTTTAGTTTGAACATTTCACCTAAAATGTCACAGGGTGTTTTTGAGTGTGATATTGTTATGTTACAGAATGCTTATGATTTTGTAATAAAAGACAGTAACCAGAGGTGAGGGGGAGGGGGATAATGGGGCACAGAAGGGGAAGGGTCATCAAGGAACATGTATAAAGGACCCATGGACAAAGACAATGTGGTGGGTAGGGTGAGGGAAAGTAATGGGGGGAAATGGGGACAACTGTAATTGAACAATAATAAATAAATAAATAAATAAATAAATAAATTCTACATATAAGTAAAAAAAAAATTATAATGAAAAAGGGGCATTATTTTTGCTGGACCCTCTGTATGAATAAATCTGAAACATTAATTTGAAAAGATATATGCACTCTTTTCCAAGCTTGATTTTTATCCTCTTTATGAATATTATTCTTTATTTTCAGGGCAAATATTTTACAATAAAATTACTGTTTGATATTATTATATATACTTAATCTACTTTTTAACCTACTTTTTAATTTTTTCAGTATATTTAACTTTATTAAAAATTGCTCTATGTTGTTCTTTTTCTTCACCAACTAGCACTAAAGTCTTGGTCTGATGTCACTTCTCATTCTTTAGTTTTAGCACCTGTCAGCTCATAGTTGGAATTAAATTTATTGAGGTGTCTTTCTCTTTCTTCCATTAAATAATATTTCCCTTGGAGACAAAAGTGTTCTCTTATTCACCTTTTTCTTACCCCTGACACCTAGTCAGCCCCTAGCACATGTTTTACAGTCAGTGCTCGCTAATCAATTGCTGAAGGCTGTGCAATGCATGTGGCCCAGGAGCAATGTTAGTTAGTTAGTTAGTTAGTTAAAGTTTAGTGCAGAGTTAAAAGGGGAATAAGTAAAAGGAAAATTGAGGCAAACCAAGACTTTTACCTACAATGCTTAAATGTTTACTGTAGGATCTACCAAGTAGCTCAATAATGAAACAGACTTAAAACAAATAAACTCTCATTTCACCAATTATTCTTGTTTTATGAACCCAGTGATTACCTGGTGGATATTTTGAAAGCCATACCTAATTGCACAGTTTTCCTTTTTAAAGGCATCTCTTTTCTATCTTAAACAATTTCAACAACTCTGGGGTAGACAATAATAAGCGCCTTAGATATAAATTATAGTCTAAAAGCATTGTCGAGCAATTTGGATTGAAGACTCAGTTGTTGAAACTATCAGTCTGGGTTATAATAGATTGTGGCTGAAGCACCAGCTGTTTAACACTGAAAAGTCACTTTGACTCAAAATTATTTGAAAAATAAGCAGGAATCTTCTGTAATAATAATGTAAATTGGGGATATACTTACTAGTTGACCTGTCATCAAAGATATAATTTTTTTAGAATATGTTTATTAATTTCAGACAGACAGGGAGAGAAAAGGGGAGACATGGGGGGGAGTGGAGACATTCTCCAATTGTCTCCCATATACACAACAACCAGGGAACAAACCCCCAACCTAGGTATTTGCCCTGACCTAGAATCAGACCTACAAATTTTGGTGTGTGAGATGATGCTCCAACCAACTGAGACACCTGGCCAGGGCAAAGATTTAATTCTTACATCTTAGACTAAGTGGTGCTTTTAGCAAGCAGAGAGAAACACACACTCTCACCATTCTCTTAGAGCAGGGGTGTCAAACTCATTTTCACTGGGGGCTACATCAGCCTCATGGTTGCCTTCAAAGGGACAAATTTAATTTCAACTCCTTTAAAGTTAAGGACTAGTTACATTTATACAGTCCTAAAATTATTCCAGCCCTTTGAAGGAAACCGCAAGGCTAATGTGGGCCCCAGTGAAAATAAATTTGACACCCCTGCCCTAGAGGTATAGCAGGTGTCAGGAGCTTGCAGTTCTGTCCCAAGCAATATCAACTCTCAAACTTTGGGCAGCTCTGGTTTGTCAAAGAATTTGTCTCAGAAGTGGCAATTCTTGAGGCAGCTGACCTCTGGGGCTGTGACAAACTAAGAGACAATCTGATTCTCTGCTGGGCAAGTGAAGACTTTTCTCAGGAGTCAATTTTACATATTTTGAACGCACTTTCTAACTCCATCTCAAACAACCTAATGGCTTCCCACAGGCACACATTTCATGGAATAGATCCAATACAGGCAGGTTCCACACCAGCTCCAAAGAAATATTCTCATATAATTGAATTAATCTCACTTGACCACCCAATTACTGCCAATACACATTAAATTATCACTTCAAGGTAATTAGTTTTATAATTATTTTCCATAGTAAAATTAATCACCTGGAAGCATTACAAAGTAGATTTTTCTTTTTTATTTCTGCCAGACACAAAAAGTGGTTTGAAAACATCATGTTGTATCAGGTTTCCTCATGTCTTTGTCTTCCCTTAGCCTGTATTCTTAGCATCCTTTTCTCCCACTTGCCTATGCAGCCCCACTGTGCATACTCAGTATAGTCATGTAGGCATTGTGTTCTCTGGGTTCCTTCACCTTTGTGCTTTCTCAGGTCCTCTCCAATGTTCTTCATTGGTTAGCACTTCAAGTAGTTGACTTGTACTCATTCTTGCCTCAGCCTTATAGCAGCTGCTTCAGAGAAATTTTCCCCAACCCCCAGGATTAGGTTAGGTACTTCAGATACATAAAAAGTCTCTCATTTATTACTTATTTTTTATTTATACTTTAAAGATTATGCTATTACAGTTGTCCTGATTTTTCCTCTTTGCCCCCAGCCAACCAGCAGCCCCTACTCCCTCAGGCAATCGCCCCATCATTGCTCATATCCATGGGTCATGTGTATAAGTTCTTTGGCTACTCCAATCCCTATACTGTACTTTACATCCCCATGGCTGTTCTGTAACTACCCATTTTACTTCTTTACCCCCTCAACTTTTCACCTATTCTCCCTCTCCCCACTCCCATCTGGCAACCTTCTGGTAACTAACTTCTTTTCTCTTGCTTTTCAGAGTCTCTCTTTATATTTAATCTTTGGCCTTTTAATAATGATGTGTCTTGGAGTGGGCCTCTTTGCATCTATCATAATTGGGACTCTCTGCATTTCCTGACTTGCAGGTCTATTTCCTTCACCAAATTGAGGAAGTTTTCTTTCACTATTTTTCATATAGATTTCCAATTTCTTGCTCTTTCACTTCTTCTAGTGCCCCTCACAGGTGAATGTTGGACCCCTTAAATCAGTGCCAGATATTGTTTATATTATCTTCATTTTGGGGGGATTTTTTCTTCTTGTTCTATGTGGATTTTTTTGGTTCCTCATGTTCCAAATCATTGATTTGATTCTTGGCTTCATCCATTCTACTGTTCTTTCCCTATAAAGTGTTCTTTATTTCAATTAGTATATCCTTCATTTCTTACTGGGTCTTTTTTATGTTTCTAAGGTCCTTACTAAGTTCCTTGAGCATCCTTCTAACCAGTGTGTTGAACTCTGCATCTGATAGATTGCTTATCTCCATTTTGTTTAGCTCTTTTTCTGGAATTTTTATTTGTTCTTTCATTTGGGCCATGTTTCTTTGTTTCCTCATTTCGACAACCTCCCTGTTTTGTTTTGCTTTCTATTTATTAGGTAGGGCTGCTTTGACTCTGTGTCTTGGTAGTTTGGACTAATGTAGTAGGTGCCCTGTCCCCACAGGACACAGTCTTCTCTATCACCCAAGCTGGGTACTGGAGGTGTGCCCTTTGTATGGGCTGAGTACACTCTCTTCTTGTAGTTGAGCCTTAGTTGCTGTTGGCAGGTAAATGGGAGTCATTTATCCAGGCCAGTCAGCTGCAAGGACTGGCTATGACCACTGACCATAAACCTCCACCCTCCATGGAGGATCAGCTGTGCAGCGGCAGGGTGGTGGTGCTCTGACATGGTCTGTAGCTACCCACTGGGGGTGTTGGCCATGAGGTTTCCCAGGGATGTAGGCCAAGGTCAGCCCCAGCCTGTTTTTTGCCTGAGGCACCCTGTCTGAACTGTAAAGTAGTCTGAGAAGTCTGCAGCTTGTGCTAGGCTTGGAGATCCCAGGTGAAGCCAAGCTGTGAGTCTAATCTCATTGACACTAGGGCTCACTAAAGCCAGCTGTTGTTTGTTTGATAGCTTTTAGGAGTCAAGACCAGCCATTCTTATGGAAAAGAAGCTTGGATGGGCCCATAATTTGTGTGGGTTAGAGCCTCTTTGGATCTCCAAGGTGGGTCACACAGTGTTAACCAGGTTGATGGAGTCTCAGATCAACCTCAGGCACCAGCCTACTGGCTCTGTAGGGAAAGGACTCAGCAGAGGGACAATGGCTTCTGCTCACCCTGATAGACACTTCAGTATATCCCTGTATACCACTGGTGTCCTTCAAGCTGCTACCCTGGTGCTGGAGCTCAGAGTGAGTCTCATTAGATAAGTCCATTAGATTTTTTTTTTTAAGAGGAACTGCTTAGGGCTCCAACAGCCTCATCCACCAACTTAATCCCTGCTGGTTTTCTCAGCCAGAAGTTGTGGGGGCTTATCTCCCTGGCACTGGAAACCTGGGCTGGGGCACCTGGTGTGGGTCTGGGACTCCTTGCTCCAGTGATTCCCTCCCAAATTTTTATCTACATGAGTGTGGGGCCAGCCTGTTCCCTGTCCATGCCCCTCCTACCAGTCTGGATGGATGTGTTTTCTTTAATTCTGTAGTTGTCAGACTTCCATTCAACTCAATTTCTGATGTTTCTGAGTGGTGGTGGTTCTACATTCTAATTTTAATTCTGATGAGGTTGTGTGAAGAGGCAAGCCATATCTGCCTATGTCACCATCTTGTCTGGAAGCAAAAAATTCTCTAATTTTAATTATAAGATACCATACTTTTTCAGACCATAAAATGCACCTAGGTTTTAGAGGAGTAAAATAGAAAAAAATTTGAAGCAAAAAATGCAGTAAAATATTTATTAACATAAATAACATAATATTTCACCAGTGTAAATATAAACAGAACTCAACAGCAGCATTAACAACCATTATTCCTCCCAAATTTGGCAGGGGTGGGGGGGAATTCAATCTTATAGACTGAAAAATATGGTAATTAACTTCTGTTTCTCTCACTGGATCACTAACTCCATACTGACAGGTGCTTTGTCCTTGCTGCCTTTAGATCTGTGCTCAGAAACTACCACTGAGGTTTTGGTAACAGCACTATTTTTTTCTGTAGGAATGACATCTGGAATGTGATAACAGCAATGAATATTCCAGGCTAGTCCTTCAAGACAGTACTCCTTCAGATTTTATATGACTGTCATTGTGGAACAATGAACAAGATGGCAGTAGCCTAACTTTTTAAGGCAAGTAATTAAAACCAATGGTTTATAGAGTCCTTTTTCAATAAGCCTGTATGCACTACTATTCTATGGGGAAAGTCTTGCCAAATTCTCATTTGTGAATAGAAACATATGCATTCCTAGGGAATTTTGGAGGTATTTACAAAGGCAGAATCTTTCAAATTCTATATGTTCTTATAAGTTTAAGAGATTGTAGCAGTGATAGCAGTCAGGTTTGGGTAAATTCAGGCATAGACAACCTCCTCTGTGTATTTATCTGCTCAGGCTGTCATAATCACAAACTAGGTGGCATAAAAACAAATTTATTTTCTCATAGTTCTGGAGGCTGGAAGTCTAAGACCAAGGTAGTGACAAATATGGTTTTTCCTAAGGCTTTTCTGCTTGGCCTACAGGTGGCCATCTGCTCAATGTGTCTTCGCATGCCCTGTTCTCTGAGCACAGGCATCCCACATGTCTCTTCCTTGTATAAGGACTCTAGTCATATTAATTTAGGGCCTCATCCTTATGTCCTCATTTAAACTTCACTATCTCCTTGTGGGTTCTATCACTAAATACAGTCACAACATCAACATGTGAACTGGGGGAGAATTCAGGCCACAGATTTAGTAAAGTCCAGAACACCCATTTAATGGGTATCTGCTCTTTCAAAGAGTAATCTTTAATTTGCACTTACACATGTGTATATAAAAGATCTCATACATAAAATTATTATATTTTTACATACATATTTATGTATATAATAAGTATTTGACTTATCATTCTGAAATGGATCTCAAAATAAAGTTTGTATTTTGCCATTAAGATTGCACAGCCAACTCATATCCAATAGATAGTAGTATATTATTTTAGGAAAGATCTAGATTTTAAGTGGAAATACTATTTCTCATGGAATATCCTTACAGACATACATATACAGACAGATAAATTCTGCTTCCTCTACATCATTCATTGTATTTAAAGGAAGTAAAGGTACTTGCCGGCTTCTGCAGTAAGACTGGTCTTGTGGTCTCTGCTTATGAGAATTCAGACCTTTTGAAACATTTATATGGCCCCGTATTGTGTATTGTGCATTTCAATATTTAGTGATATGAAAAAATATAAAATTCATTATTTTGCATAGACTTATCTAAAACTATTTACATATCAACAACATTGTTTTTGTCTTTTCTTAATCTGTGATTTCAGATAGATTCTAAGCCTGTTCCTGATCCAAGATACTTTGTTTTGAAAACTATATTATGGAGCCCATTTTATCCTCAGGAAGGTAAAGAAGCTCACCCAGGCAAACAAATTTGCTTTGTGACAAGGCTGTTGTCTTTTCTGACAGGAAAAACTCTAATCCTCTTTTTAATATAATCAGTGGAGGAAGTCTATAAACTGCTGGAATAGAAATGAAAAACTAAAATGATGACATTTATAACATCTGTCACATTAGATTTGCTTGGTCTATATATTTCTCTCTCTGGAATAATAGTGATTTATACAAATTGCTTCTCACTGCGATTTATATCAGCGTAAAGATGCCATCCAATATATGGAGGACTTTATTTGCTTCAAACTAAATGTCTGTTTAATTGTATTTGCCGCTAAATGAGAATACCATCCTCTGGCATATCTTTTTAGATATAATACTTAATTTATTTTTTGGTTGTATAACTTCAGCCTTTTCTACTTGTTAGATATTTGAAAACATAACTTTCTCTTTCTCTCTGCGAATCTATATGTGTTTATTTATGTCATTTCTTTACATCACAAATCTGGTAACTATAATTTCATTACTCCAAGAACTTCATTACATAGGTATACTTTCTTTCTCCTTGCAGAAAGAAAAGAAAAAGAGAAGAAAAAACCTTACTCTGGCTATTACTACTATTGAACTTTAGTAGTGGTTCCCAATGCCTGAGAAGAGGGAAATCTTGTCCTCCAATGGACACTTGGTACCTGAAAACATTTTTGTCTTGTTGAAAAGTGCTACTGGCATGTAGTGGATAGAGGCCAGGGATACCACTAAACATCCTACAACTCATAGGACAGTTCTGCACAACAAAATATCCAGTCCAAAATGTCAGTAGTGCCAAGGCTGATACAACCTGAACTACAAAATGCTTTTCTTAGTAAAATGGAGTTGCATTATCAAAATATGCCTACACAAAACCAGACATTTCTGTAAAAAGCAAGTTTTAAAACATCTAAACAAGTTATATAGACATACATCATGTAGATACATTTCTAAGAAAATCAGCCCTGGCTCATGTAGCTCAGTGGATTGAGCGCGGGCTGTGAACCAAACTGTCAGAGGTTCGATTCCCAGTCAGAGCACATGCCTGGGTTGCAGGCCATGGCCCCCAGCAACTGCACATCAATGTTTCTCTCTCTCTCTCTCTCTTTCTCCCTCCCTTCCCTCTCTAAAAATAAATAAATAAAATCTTTAAAAAAAAGATACTAGTTTAAAAAAGAAAGAAAGAAAATCAACAGCATGTTCAGTTGTAATTTGGAATACTCTGGACTTCTGAATTCCTTCTGGCTGTTTCTATTCTGCCCCCTACACTATGGAACCCAGTTCAGTAGGCACACATCCTTTTCCAAAAACCCTGCTTTCTTTGAAGAAGAAGAACAAAGGAGGTCCAGGAACCCATCCCCAATCCTGATTTCAGCTCTGTGCTGCCCAGCATTCTGTGTCATTGTTTTCCATGATAAGACACAGACAGCCTTAGGTCCTCTCTACTTTCTTCTCTGTCCTTTTCACTAAAGTTTTTCTTCCTTCCATTTCTTCCATATAGGTATCACCCAAGGCTCTAACACAGAATCTTTCTTGTGAATTTGCTCCTTTGAAAATCCCATTTACTTTCTGGTTTCAACAATGATTTCTAGGTGTTTCTCAAATTTGCAATTTAAAACTCAGTCTCTTTTTTGAATTATAGATGTTTTTCTGGGCACCAGCTGTTTTGTGCAACTTAAATACTTCTTTTAAGGGCACTTCTATTCTCCTCCTTCAAGCTCACCACCTTCAGAGTCAGTGTAAATCATACAAATTGTACTGCATGTAGTTATTTTCCTTCATCTCTTCAGTCATATGTATATATATAGAGAGAGAGATTTTAATATATATATCAAAAGCAGAGATTCCTTGTATTACTGCACTGCCAAAGTACTCAGTGCACATGCTTCACCTTATGCATAAAAGTCCTCATCCTGACAGTAAGACCCTCTCTAATGTGCCCCTAACTAATCTTTCTGCTTCAACAATGTGTACAACAAAAGAACCTCCATACTGTGACCAAACTAACCTGATTCTCGATCTTCTCTCCTGTAAGCACCCAGACTACAAATTGCCACCATTTTTTTTTCAGTGCTTACCAGGTGGAATAGTCATTTGTGTCTTTTTTCTGGCTTTCCATGTTAAATAAATTGCATGTTGTTTAACGAAGGGCCTAGATTGTTTCACAAACTGTCCTCGACAGCATTAAACATAAAGTGTTGCACATCATTCACCATTCAGTAAAGGTGTCGTATTTAAATTGCAGTCTACCTCTTGTCCTACATCTTCAACTGCTGACAGCACATTTTATTTCATTTTTATCTCAGTTCCACTCATATTTAAAGTTGAACTCATCTTCCTCTGATAACAAGATTCCTCATTTACAATTCCTTAGTTTTGTTAAGATAGAGCATTTTTCCTATTAGCCAAGTTAAAAAAAAATCTTAGTCTCTACTTTAACACTTCCCTTTTCTTCTCTTTTTAAAGCCACCAGATGCCTTTGAATCTTTCACTGAAAAATTTGCACCTGCATTTTATAGTGACCTCTTAAAACAATGTTCTGCCATTTATTTCCTTTATTTAAACACATAATCATATTTTACATTGTTTTGAACATTTCCTATGTACTATGTACTTCCTACACACTTCATAATCAGTAATTTATTAAACCCTCACCACAATATTTATCATAAGACCCAGAGATATGAAACATCTTCTCCATAATAACAGACTTACAAAGTGGTGAGCCAGATGCAAAACTAGGCATCCTGGCACCGAGGATGGACTCTTCAGACATTTTCATGCACTTCTTCCCATTCTCAGATTTATCTTCCACTACTGTCAGATTGATGTCACTGTATGATTTAAAAGTGTCCATTTTGCATGGGAAAACATCATTTCTTAGAATTTTAGACCATGCTTAATTACTCCCAACGGTATTGGTCCAAGCTTGTCAACTGCAGAGTGCTTCTCTGCAACAGTGGCAGACTCGCTCCCTACTCTGCTTGAGACATGCTCCTGTTTTCATCATTCCTGCCTCTATACCTTATTCAAGCTCCTCTGCCCACTTTTCCTGCTACCCAAAACCACCTCATCTATTAATTCAGAAGTTGCAAACTGGCAACAGATCTGTCAGATCTGACATATCCAGCAGTGCTTTTATGGTATTTTAAAAGAAGATATTTTAATATTAGAATAGAACTGACCCAATTTACAATAGCCAAGTGTTGGAATCAACCTAGGTGCCCATCAGTAAATGAATGAATCAAAAAACTATGCTACATTTACACAATGAAATTCTACGCAGCAGACAGAAAGAAGGAGCTCCTACCCTTTGCCACAGCATGTATGGAACTGGAAAGAATTATGCTAAGTGAAATATGCCAGGCAGTGAAAGGCAAATACCATATGATCTCACCTTTAACAGGAACCTAAACAACAAAAGAAACAAACAAGCAAAATATAACCAAAGACACTGAAATAGAGAACAAGCTGACAGTGACCAGAGGGGAGAGGGGAGGGAATTTCAGGGGAAAAGGGGAAGGGTTTACAGGAACAAGTATAAAGGACACATGGACAAAAACTAGGGGGAGTGGAAATGGGAGGGAGGTGGGGAGCACTGGGAAGGTGGGCTGGGGTGGGAGTAAAAGAGTACAGAAAACTGTACTTGAACAACAATTAAAATTTAAAAAAAAGAATTGACCCATATACAAAAATCAATCAAAATGGCTGAAAAACTTGAAGGTAAAACCTGAAACCATAATATTCCTAGAATAAAATATGCAAGCTCCTTTACATTATTCTTGGTGATGATTTTTTTATTTAATACCAAAAGCATTAGCAGTAAAAGCAAAAATGAACAAGCAGGTCTACATCAAACTAAAAAGCTTCTGTACAGCAAAGGAAACCATTAACAAAATGAAGAGACACCTATCAAGTGGAAGAAAATATTTGCAAATTATATCTGATACAGGGTTAATATCCAAAATATATAAATAACTCATACACCCAATAGAAAAAAATACAATCCAATTAGAAATTGGGCAGCGGATCTGAACAGACATTTTTCCAAAGAAAGGCACACATATGGCCAGCACATATATGATAAGGTGCTCAACATCTGTAGTCATAAAAGAAAACAAATTTAAAAATCACAAGGAAGATATAACCTCACATTTGTTAGAATAGCTATTATAAAAAAGTCAAGAAATAAGCATTGGCAAGTGTGTAGAACAAAAGGAACACTTGTTCATTGTTGGTGGGGATATAAATTGGTGCAGCCACTATGGAAAATGTTACAGAGGTTCCTCAAAAAATAACACTACAACTACCACATGACATAGCAATTCCACTTTAGGTATGTATCTGAAGAAAACTAAAAAACCAACTCAAAAAGTTATACGCACCCCCATGTTCAATGCAGCATCATTTATAATAACCAAGATGTGTAATCAAGCTAAGCTAACTATGCATCAATGGATAAATAAAATGTGATTTTATATATATGTATGTGTGTGTGTGTGTGTGTGTGTGTGTGTAATTTAGCTGTATAATGAAGGAATTCCTGACATTTGCAAGAACATGGATGAACTTCAAGTGCATTTGCTAAATAAAATAAGTGAAACAGAAAAAATACCATATGATCTCACTTATATGTGGAATCTAAAAACATAAAACAACAAACTCATAGATACATAAAACATTATCAGAAATGGGGAATGAGGAGTGGACAAAATGGTTGAAGGTAGTCAAAAGGTACAAACTGCCAGTTATAAAATGAAAATAAATAAAAATTAGGAAGTTTCACAAACAGATTCAGTAAAATGTAATGATCTGGCAATAATGTTGTCTCATGGGGAACTGGCAGAAGTTCAGGAACTGAAGTTCAATAATTGCTGCTGTATTTAAATGGAGCAGACCCCACAACTCCCTACTGTCTCCCTAATACTGAGACCAAGGTAATGCTCACTAGTTTGTGTGAGTTTTGCTTGTTGATATGTTGCCTATAATAGTGATGTTAGAGGAAATGAAAGTATTTCTTATAATAAAATCTCTTTGAAATTTTGGAAAATAAAAGGTAAAATAAAATGGCTTCTTATAATTAAGGAAACAATATATTTTACAAAGCCAATGAAATTGTTCTTTTGTGTTCATTAATTGATAAATGCTTGTCAATGACATGAATGAAAATAAATGTGTTACTATGTAGGGAACTAGATACACTCAACACCCTGTTCCAGGCTGTTTTTGTGTTTTTACATTAAATATCCAGCTAATCTTTTGCAGTAGGTGGTGTTATCACTATATAAGAGATAAAGCAAGTAAGGCTCAGAAAACATAGGTTGTCCACAATCACATTTTAGCTATTTAGCATTATGGTGAGGATTCAATTCTGATTGACCTGGCTGAAAAATCTGTCTGCCCCACAAAACATACTGTCTTATTTACTACATAGATTAGTAGATTATCTAGTTAATTGTTAATGCAAAGCTCTGATATTGTTACTAATTATCATAGTGATGGCTAAAGAGCCTTTTGCTCACACCTTTTCTCAGCTCCTCTTTCAGTTCTGTCACACTGGTTGCTTGAAATAAGCAATGGAGAGAGAATATTTATATCACAGAAATCTGAAAGTGCTAAAAGTTAGAGCTGTTTCCTGTGGGTGTGTGTGTGTGTGTGTGTGTGTGTGTGTGTGAGAGAGAGAGAGAGAGAGAGAGAGATTAATTCTAAAACATTTACCAGCACACTCTTTTTAATGAATAATCTGGTCCTTCATGGTTTGATCCAAAAGAGATTTTATTCTTTATTTATGGGAAAGCCTCTTCTAATATTAAGAACCTAAAAGACTGAATAGCATAATAACTAGAAAAATGAACTTTGGGGTTGATCAGTTCTTGCTTTAAATCCCTGTCCTGCTACAAATTATGCAAATTATTTCATGTCTCTAAGCTTCAGTTCCTTCACCTACTATTCACAAATATGTTAATTATCCTAAGTAAAGTATGGGTGGCCAAAGAACAGGGACAGGGATCTTGCTCTCAATCTCTCAGAGGCAGGCCAGGGATTGCTGAGTAGGAAGTATTTTAACCATTAAAACTATAATAAAATTGTCAAAATAGAAAAAAGTCATCTAATAAATCATGAAACATAATCTATGGCTTTATCTTACCTGAATAAGTGAAAATACTACAAAATTTCCATCTGAGTATTCTAGGCCCCTTTCTTCTCCAAATATTTTAGTTATGTTCTGTTTAAGATACTTAGCTCATAGAATTATTTAGAGAATGGAAAGAAACAATATCCATAAAAACAATAGTACTATGCTTGGTTCACAGAAAGGTAAAATAATGTTAGCTATTTCTATTAATGGGGAGCACACTTTCTTCTACTTATGCAAAAATAAATTAGATAAATTTATATTCCTAATGTTCATTAACAGAAGCCAGAAAAAATGAGAACCAAAGACTCCAGAATGGCATTTGTTGAAAGAAGCCGCAAAGGAGAGAATACTTAGCTGCAGAGGAAGTATGTTAGGCCCTAGCAGAAATAAAGGTGAGACTTGCCAATGATTTTTTGCACTGATAGTCATAGCACTCACCAGTAAACAAGCAGAATGAGTCTAATCTCATGGTGTTTACATTCTATATTACAATAGAACTCAAACTTCTGGATCTCCATGAGAATGCCTCATATGCATTGCACTCTAAGAATCCAGAATCTTGCCAGATCTAATAGAGAACATTTAATATCTCTTTAACATATAATAGGTAAGGTTCAATGGGTGAGATTAATTAAAGGACACTATGTGGTCTTCATTTAAATGACTTCTGGGTCCATTGTGGGTGGTACTGTGATGAGATATGAAAGCTTTGCAAATTTGATTAAGAGTTTTGCCCAAACAGAAGGCAGGGGAAGCTTCTGAAGAAGAAGTTGGAAGAGAGGGGAGAGATGTGGCTACCAGAGGGAGGAAACCCATGAAGAAAGACCAAGTCTATTAAGGTTTCACGTAGGGACATTTTCTGTTATATGTGCAGTGATCATCTCTTCCCCCATGCAAAGCTTCACTGTCATCTCCATTATTCAGCAAATCTTTCAGGGTTGGATATTTAGGATTGGGGCAGGGAGTTTACCAAACGCTAAGTCTCGCCTGAACATGAGCACAAGACAAGGGCACAGGCTGCAAAGATCTACATGTTACAATAAGCAATCCAAACCATTTGTCTTCATTGGTATTGTATTTTATGTGCCATGAAGCTGTGATTTGTAATCATGAATTGAGCTTGGTGGCCACTTTGCTATTTATTGACTGTGTGTCAAGAACCCTGATAACTGCTGAAATAGAATGTTTTTAACTCAGTGTGGCAGATACTGCAAATTGCCACCCAATATCCATTCTCTATTTCTTCCGTAAAAACAGAACTCAATCTTTATTTAGAGTCACAATATAATCAACTTTCCAATACTTTTTACAGCCTTCCTTTCAAAAAAGTGTAGACAGGTGAATATATTACTGCCCGTAAGATATATGCGGGAGTGTTGTATGGGACTTTCAGGAAAATTGGTTAAGGGGAGTCAACTTAATTCTACAGCCTCTGTTTCTCCTACTTTCTTATTGCCTGATTAAAGTGAAAATGGCTTAAACTCCAGGAACCATCTTTGTCCATGTAGTGAACTTGAAAATAGAAAAGATAGAGTGGTAAAGATATTTGAACATAAAATTAGAAGTTAGGTGGCTGAGTAATTTGTCAAATCATCAGATGTATGTTAGATAGATAGATGATAGATAGATAGATAGATAGACAGATAGATACACAGACTATATATATGCACACACACACATAAATACACATACACATACACACATAAACACATGCATATACTGATCAGTGTTCTTTGGATAGAGCTTTTGTTACAAAATGGTAAGTAGGAGTACCTACTTTATGTGCCTATCTGTTATTTTGAATTTTCTCTCTTATGCACCCATGCTAATCTTAATTTATATAATCATAATATACCTTAATAAACTGCCAAACATTATTGTTATTATTTTTAAAAACAAGGAATTTTGCTTACAGATGACTCCTAAGTATTTCTAGAGATTTATGGACATCCATACCACTGATTAAAGCATTTTCATATTTTTATTTTAAGTTGATTTTATGCATGGAAATAGTTTATTTACACTTAAGTCCATTTTTCAACTTTTCTTAGTGATTATTTGGGATACATAAAAAGAGTATGTCATCATTAGTAAACATTTAGTTATGTTTTAGAATAACTTTAAGACATAGGTATTTACTGGAAAATTTAATACTTTTATCATCAGCAAAAAAAAAGTTCAGTTAGATCCACTGTATTAACTTCAGTATATTTAATTTATGTAATTCAAAAAGAACTGCCTACCTACTATTCATTCTCTTCTTCTTTACTGAATCCGGATTTTGTGGTGAGCAGCAAAGGGCTCAGCTTTAAAAACCAAACCAGCCCCGGCTGGCATAGCTCAGTGGATTGAGCGCGGGCTGCGAACCAAAGTGTGGCAGGTTCGATTCCCAGCCAGGGTACATGCTTGGGTTGCAGGCCATAACCCCCAGCAACTGCACACTGATGTTTCTCTCTCTCGCTCTGTCTCCCTCCCTTCCCTCTCTAAAAGTGAATACATAAAAAATCTTTAAAAAAAAAACCCAAACCAAACCAACTCCTGCATCAAGGTGTCCCTCTCTCAAGCAGTGAAGGCCAAGCGATGCACTCCTGGTCAAGTAGATGTAAATAAATATCTTCCTGAAAAGCTGCTTCAACAGGATAGACTCAGCAGGTTCATGCCCTTTCACCATTTACTGTCTCCTTTCTTCCTGCCTGGTATGAGAATGAGAGCTGGCACTGGTGTGGCCATCTGAAGACCAGTAATGAAAAGTTAAGAGAATCCCAGACACCTGGACTTAAATATCTTTTAGCAGCAGAGCTAATGCCTACAAATAACTGTTCTCAGACTTCTCATTGTGTGAGTGAACTATAAATTCCCAATTTCTTTAAGTTATACAAAGTTAGGCAGACAAATTCAATCCCTAACAGTTAAAGGCTATAGAGCAATATAAACAAATAAAAAGGAAGCAAATTATGTATATTTTAGGAGGTGGAGTATAAGATGATAATTCTTAAAAACTGTTTTCAAGCCTGTTTTCTGTACTTTTAGGTAAGGGCTGACAAAATTTCATTTTCCCACTATCTCTTCAATCATGAGAAAAGCTGTTGTCATTTTATTTTCTTCTTTTTCCCCTATCCATTAATGAAGATATTAACAAAAAACTATTTGAGCCTCTTACTCATGCATAATTGAGAGATTGTACCTCCTTGTTCTTTTTCTTTTTTTATTGTTGTTCAAGTACAGTTGTATCTACTTTTCCACCACCACTTTCCCCTGCCCCGCCCACCCCCAACTCCCACCCCCAACTCCCACCCTCAATCCTTCCTCCCTTTGGCTTTGTCCATGCATCCTTTACACTTGTTCCTGTTCCTTGACAACCCTCCCCATTCTTTCCCTCATTACCCCGCTCCTCCCGCCCCTCTGGTCACTGTGAGTTTGTTCTTTATTTCTATGTCTTTCGTTCTATTTTGCTCACTTGTTTGTTTTGTTGATAGATTCCACTTATAGGTGAGATCATATGGTATTTGTCTTTCACTGCCTGGCTTATTTCACTAACCATAATGCTCTCCAGAACCATCCATGCTGTCACAAAGGGTAGGAACTCCTTCTTTCTTTTGGCTGCATAGTACTCCATTGTGTAAATGTACCACAGGTGTTTGATCCACTCATTTACTAAGGGGCAGTTAGGCTGCCTTCAGCACTTGGCCATTGTAAATTGTGCTGCTTTGAACTGTGGGGTACATAGGTTCTTTTGAATTGGCATTTCAGGGTGGTTAGGGTAAAATCCCAGCAGTGGAATTGCTGGGTCAAAAGGCAGTTCCATCTTTAGTTTTTTGAAGAAATTTCATACTGTTTTCCACAGTGGCTGCACCAGTCTGCATTCCCAACAACAGTGCATTCCCAACAAAAGTGCATTCCCAGCAACAGAAAAGAGAACAGGGTTCTCTTTTCTCCACACCCTCATCAGCACTTATTGTTTGTTGATTTGTTTATGATGGTCATTCTGACTGGTGTGAAGTGGTATCTCACTGTGGTTTTAATTTGCATTTCTCTGATAGCTAGTAATGCTGAGCATCCTTTCATATGTCTCTGGGCCCTCTGTATGTCCTCCTGGGAGAAATATCTGTTCAAGTCCTTTGCTCATTTTTTAATTGGATTTTTTGTCTTTCTGGAGTAGAGTTGTGTGAGTTCTTCATATACTTTGGAGATCACACCCTTGCCCAAGCTATCACTGGCCAATGTATCTTCCCCATATGATTGGTTCCCTTTTCATTTTGCTGATGTTTTCTTTAGTCATGCAGAAGCTCCTTATTTTGATGAAGTCCCATTTGTTTATTCTTTCCTTTATATCTCTTGCTCTAGGGGACATATCCATTTCTTTTTTCTTCAATTATACCTCTTTATTGAGGTATAATTAACATATTAGTTTCAGGTATACAATGTAGTGATTTGATCAGTTTCTTTCCCTAAGGAGGCATTCTTTTACTTCCACATCCCGGAACCTTCCTTCTTATCCTACCTTTCTCCTTTGCTTTTTCCCTTCTCTTATCTTTTCTTCATCTCAATTTCTTTTTTAATCTATTCTTTCACTTTATGCATTTTAAAAAATCATTACAACTCTGAAAAATCAGTTATTATCACCATCCCAAATACTTGACTTACTAAAATTTTAAACAATATGCAGAGGAGGCAAATGAAATGATCAGTGGGGTTGATGAACTAGATATATGTGTAGGCACACACATCTGTACATACACACATATGTGCATATACACACTTATATACATGTATACACACACACATGAGATGTACTGTTCTTTAGAGAGGCTTTGTTACAAAATGTAAGAACACCTATTGCTGGTGGAAAAAGAAAGCCCTCTTGGTACATCTTTGATACTAGTGATTTTCACAGCAGATATTTACTAATATGAAATGTCAGTGTGTGTGCATAGGTATAAAGGTTAAACATTTTATTCCATATACCATATTTAAATCAAATTTCCCATCTCTTACAATTACATGAAACATAATGTGAGGCCATGAATGTGCTCACTCATTTTAACATTATTTTTTAAAGTTCTTCAGTTAACTTGATATTAGAGCTTTTCCCCATACCTTCTACCTCCAGTTTTCTTTTGATTTGAAAGTAAATAAAAATTGTAATAGCCATTTGCCATTTTTACAATGATTTAAGGAACAAATCAATCTTGTCATAAAATAGCCTCTTTAGGTAAATCTGGTGGGGAAATAACAGTGCCTGCAAATTATTTTATAACTTACTTATAACTTCAAAGTCCTTTTCTAGGTTTTAAAGATAATTCATGGTTTATTACCTTAGGGTCATTTCATGACAGTAAATGTGGTTTTCTTGACATAAAAATGCCTTCCAGTGAATGAATATAAAGCAGGTGCCTCAACAAAAAGAAATGAAGTTCAGTTCCGACAGCCCTGCGTTCTGAAGGGAAAATGGGCAAGAAGGTAAATTGAGCTAACAGGGAGACATAAGTTATAGGTGAAAGATTGGTATTTCATTAATTTAGCAAAAGATTTTGACCCCTCACAATACCTGTAACAGTTTAGTTGTGTGAGGTGCTTGGCCTCGTTCCTTCAAAATCGATTTTCCAATGAATTTCTGGGAACAGCACCACAAAGTTATCCTGTTGTGACACCTGGAACTTGCTACACACATGTGATAAAAATGCCAGGAGTGGACATTAAGAAGTTCTGTTGCTTCAGTTAAATATGGAAATAAAAGAAGGCGAAGAGAGCAATAATCCCCAGTCCTGCCTGTGTGGGAGCCTGTCACTCTCTTGTGAATAGATTTCTGTGGGTGCACCATTCCCCGGAAGTCTCTGTCATCTTCCTTCCTATAATCACCACCCAAATCCCTCACTTAAAAAGGCACATAGAAAAGGACCATGCCATCATGTACATTCTCATTATCAAGAGAAAGCACAAAACTTTAAAGGCTTTTCTTTCAGCCAAGGCACATACCAGAATATAGGAGCCACAGAAATCATTACAAAAATTTGTTAGCGAATCAGTCTGTGCCAAGCACTAGTCTAATTCCTCCATACCTACCATAAATTTTATCATCCCAGAAACATTAGTCCCCTCATTTTACAAGCTGAGTAAACCAGGGCAGAGAAATAAAGTTACTTGGTGTTACAGAGTGGATGGCTGAGTTAGAATGTGAAACTACATGGTACAACTCCAAAACTCTCTTCTGAACAGTTACCAATACTGATTTAAGAAAAAACCAATTCCATCTTAACTATGACTTCCAAAATGCTGACCTGGAAATTCAGCCTGTTGTATGCCCATTTGTTCAGCTCCTCCTCAGTCACTTTAACACAAGTGGAGTGCTGCAAGGGTGAGCACTCCTCTAAATGAGCTCTACTGAAAGGGTGCACGGATTTGTGAGCAGCCTGAGAGTCCTGAGGTTTGCACTTAGTATTTTTAGAAGTGTTTTTAGAAGGCCTACAGGACAATCAGAACTTGTCAGTTGAAGACACAGTGCATTATTCTCCCCCTTAACCCTGTCGCATTTGCATTTTCTTATCACAGTGCACAGGCAGCTACTGATCTGATTATTAGGCAGGCACTTCACCCTGCTGCTCCTGTCTGTGTCTAATCTCTCTTAACCACTTCAGCCATGTCATTTTGGGAGGTGGGTGGAGTGACGCCTAGTCACCCCAGGTCATTGTGTTCTTTGTCTTCTGCCTCTGATTTCCCTGCTACCCACATAAATGTTCAATATTGTCACCTTCCCCCCTAGAAATCTTGCTTTAGATGCATTTTCTGCACACATCTGTGAAAACAGTCTCTAGATGTTGTCCTCTTCCTCCCAACCCTCTTAAGGCATTCAGGCCCCAGGGGCAAAACCAAAACTTGCCTAAACAAAACTGTCTGGCATTCACAGCCTGTAGTAGTCTCTCCAGACTCCGCAGGGGCTTCCAAAATCACTCTGGAGTGAAGAAGGAGGGAGCAAGAGCAAAGTAATCATAAAACCACTGTGTTTCCTCTCACACTGTTTGTCTCATCCAATCTAGAAAGTGCTATAGCAATCTATTCAATTAGGCCATAGAGATTACCAATAGATTCCAGTATACTAAAAGGGATTCTAGTTCATTTATCTCTAGGTTACTTGTTTTACATAAACAGGCTACTAAACTTAATCAGAAACAGGGTATTTTAGTCAAATAACTGACTGGCCTGTTGCTTTAAGCTAATTGGCTTGCTATAAAGGAATGAAAACTATTTTTGCTCATTAGTTGACTAAGCCTGGGGACCAGATGCCCAATGCTTCCATTTCAGATTGTATTCAGGTGAAATGGCCCAAATTTTAATCCAAATAATGACCTGTGATTAGGAGTATGTTGTCATTATACCTTAAATTCAAAATAAAGCTGAAGCTTCCTGAGAACCTGATGTGAGATGGGGAAGGCACAGGGGAAGCATCCCCCCAAGCACTCTGGTTAGACTGGAAAGTGCCCTTAATTTGTTGCTGTGTTGTGTTGAATGCAAAATAGATAAAAGAAATACTTCATTTGGATACAGCCTTTGTTTGGAAGCAATATTTTTCTTAAATTTTGGGATTTAAATTGACTACTATATTGGAGGCTAAAAACCAACACAGTTAGCAAGTAGTTAGCAATAGTCAAAGTACGTGCCTTGATGGCATTGCTAAACTGAGGCAACATTGGAAGAGGATCCTCAATAGCTGCATTGGAATTCAAAGGCCAGGCCCTGGCTGCGCAGCTCAGTTGGTCGTCCCCATGTGCCAAGGTTGTGGACCTGATCTCTGGTCAGCACACATACAAAAATCAACCAATGAATGCATAAATAAGTGGAGGAACAAATCAATCTCTCTCTCTCTCTCTCTCTCTCCAGTAAATAGGTAATAACAACAATTAAAAAAAATACAAAGGCTATTACCAAAAGGAAAGATATTTTAGTCCCTAGCTAATCCTATTTACATGTAAGGGTTTCAGGAAGCAATGGGCACCAGCCTGGTGCTCTGTGGTATTTTTTAAAATAATGAGACTGAGAATTATATATTATTTTTTTACCCAAAGGAATAAATATGAATATGAAGGAGAATGTTTAGTTCTTGGGATAATTTTCAAGAAAGAGCTATCCAGCTGACAGGCTGGGATAATATGGAATGAATGTGTTTTGTGTCTGTTAATTACATATTCAAAAGAACCCAGGAGCCATGTAATTTCCTTTCATGGAATGTCACAAAATGCATTTAAACTTTGGCGATTAAGTGGTGTATCATTAGAAATGCTTGTGAGCTGGTATTCTGAATAGAAGTCTATAAGGGGGTGTCATAAAGACACCTGTTTCTAAATTCTCTTCAAAATGTTGATAATAGAGACTGAATCTAAAGTTTTGGCCTTATACAAAATATAAAATGCCATCTTTCTTGGATAGTGCTGTAATATAGGACATAGAATAATGAAATAGGCTTCAAGTTCCTGCTGCTGAGAGGAATATACTGGCTTACGTAGAGAGGGTTTTACTGCTCATGTACCTGCAGTAAGTGGCCTGTTTTGCTATATGATTGTCTGTACTTGGTTTTAAAACATCTCAGTATAGGCTATTTCTGTACACGTTATTTGTAATCTATAATCTAGAGACAGGAATGAGTTCCTCTACTGGGAATATACCAGCCTGTAGTCCTGTAAGCCTCCAATTCAGAGGCTTAAATTGTCGTTTGTTTTTTTTTAATCAACAGACTCCTTAGAAGTTAGCACACTGGATAATAAAATTCATTTTCATCAGTGAACTGCGTGGCATTTCAGGTAGGTGCAGAGGGGAGTTACTTACTGTTCACAGCAACATGACCTGCCCCAGCACCTTTGGAAAAGCAAAGTAAAAATTGGGAAACTCGGTACGTTCAACCCTACAAATTGTCTTAAATTTAGGACTCTGAAATTAGACCTGTATTTCACCATTGTATTAGAATTCTCCAGAAAAGCAGAACCAAGAAAAGGTTATAATATATAATTATTATAAGGAATTGGCTAAAGCAACCACAGAGTTCCCACAAGCTCTGAGACCTGAAGGAAGCAAGCTGGAGACTTAGGAGAGCCAAAGCTATAAGTTCTCATCTGAAGGCCAGCAGGCCTGAGACCCAGGAAGAACTGATGTTTCAATTTCAGTCCAAAGTCAGGATAAAACCGATGTCTCTGCTCAGAGGCAGTTAAAAGGAATTCCCTCTTATTTGGGGGAAGGTCAGGCTTTTTGTTCTGGTCTGGCTTTCAACTGATGTAATGAGGCCCACCCACATTACGGAGAGCAGTCTGCCTAATTGAGTCTATTGATGTGAATGTTAAACTGACTGAAAACACCCTCACAGAAACACTCAGGATAATGATTGACCAAATATCTGGGTACCCTACGCCTAGTAAAGTTGATACATAAAATTAACCATCATAAGCACAAATCAAAAAATGCTGACATTTGCCCTGACTTATAACATTAAGTCAATGCTACCTGTAGAATGATGTCACATTTGTCCCCAGTGATCATGTAATGTGCTGTTGGAACAATGAAATGGACAGAGAGCTGGGCTTGCATCAATATAACTGAACATGTTCTATGATTATTTTTGTGCTTGACAATACCTTTGATATGTATAAGAGAATTTGTTTTCTTTGTATCCTACTACCTAGTAGACAGACTATAAGGGAGATAACTATACTTCTCAACTACCTGGAGACTTCCTAGGATTAACCAAAATAGAACTTCATAATCAAGAACAACCATATAAAATTAGCTTAACTAGATTGCAGAACATTTTCAATAAAGTCTTTGGGCAGAAAATTACTTTTCCCATTGAAGTGGTTTTGAAATGCCCTCCCCATCTCAATAGCACCTGGGGTGATAGTGATCGCACAGAGAAGGAGACAGATGACAGAATGAAGCCACTGCCTCAGGTAGAGGCTGGCAAGAGTCCACAGCTATTTCTGATAATATGAAAATAGGAAGCTAACAATGAGCAGAACCTGTGGAATTGAAGTACACCTTCTGTGAAAGCAATTGATAAAGGCCTTGTCTCATAAGCAAAAGTAGAAACAAAATTAAGTCATTAGGACCCAAACAAAGCAGCAGAGATGAGAGCACACCCAAAGAGAGCCTAGAGAAGATCAGAACTAGCCCCTTATCACACCTGAGGGATGATTTTATCAGCTTTGTGGTAATTAGAATTGCAAATAGACATCAAAAGCCACTGAATTAATTTAAAGTTCATTATAATATGTGCTTAACTAAAATATTATATAGCTCTTATTGCCCTTGTTTTGTCATCTGACATATTCCCTAAGCAAAGAGCTTTCAATGTTTTCTTATGGGATGAATGAAAACCATCTTATAAAATTAGAGTCAAGATTCTAGTCCCTTGAGTGGATTAAACAGGTAAGCATCTACATGCACAGAATATAGTCTTAATGAGGCTTTATTCTGTTCCTGCTGACTCTACTCAAATGAAGAACTATATAGCCTGAGAAACAGAATCAGTAACTATTCAAAATATATATTTTATTCAAGACTGTGCTTTTTAACTCTCTGGAAACAAAGGTGCCTTCCAAAATATTTTATATTTATCAGTGAACATGAAGTCCCTTTGCTTTAGCCTAGACCATCTCCTTAGGATTAGGAAGAAAGGATAATTGTAGGAAGAAAGGATAATTACTTTACGTGATGCTTTCTCAACTAACTCTGTAATGCAATATGTGTTTTGAGACTTACAAATATGTACTTTCAAAAAATACAGTAACTCTTAGCAACCTTGCAATGTTTGCTCTAGTAAATCACTACATTATTGTCTAAAATGTCATGTATTCAAATGGAGAATGGTATAGATAGTTTCATTCCTAGAATAGTCTCTTATGTACTTGATGTCTCTTTTTCAATCTACACTCAGCTTTCTACATATTTCTTAGTATCTTATCTCCTTAGGACAGTTGGAATTTATTTGGATTATTAATGTCTTTTTTCAGGGATGTTATCCCCATGAGGCTAATTCTTGTTCCTCTGTGAGCTTTTAAAGCTAATCTAAACATAGGAGTACCATAGACATTAAAAGGAAATATGTTCAGAAAACATTCCCATGAGACTTGGCTAAAACAAACAAAGAACAAAACAAAAAATGATGGTAATGAACACAACCTGCTCTCCAATCAATCCAACCCTCCAGGCAGATTTCTAGAGTGATTTTAAAGATGAACATTCTGTTTCATGGAAAAAACAAAGCGGCTTTAATTTTAGGTATCATTTATTCATAAGTTAGAGACACAAGTTGAATGTGTGTGGAATTTACTCCCGATTCTCATAATATGGTAACCTGCCTATTTCTGTATATTGAGTTGAGATGGCAGAGACACTGGGTTCTTTGCACTATAACTTAATCATGTATCTGTAGTTTTACTACCTCAGCAAGATAAGCTTTTCCATTACATATAAGATCACATGTAAGAACTAGTAAGATTAAGAAGGAGAAAAATTAGCTGAACATTTTGATAGTGCCAGAAGGGGAAATTTAGCTTAAAAAAAATACTTTATGGAGAAAATTAGTTAGAAACTCAATTACTCTTCTCTCATGAATTTCTTGAGTTCTGCCATTTCTCACAATTTAAGGCTCTTCCCCCAATCTGGAACTCATTTGTCACTAACTGAGGCCAACTAGGAAAAAAAAGGAAACCAAACACACAAAATTATATTTGTATCCTTAATGACAACCACTGAATCAACAAAAATGGGTTGCTCAGTAGAATGTTAATTTTAAAATGCTCTGTAATAAGTCCTAAGCCATTTTTTACCCTTTCATCCCATTTCCTATCTGATTTGTTATCGATTCCATTTTTTTCTTCTTTTAAAATGTCTTTCAGATTTTCACTTTTTCTTTGTAGGAATTAGAACTGCACTCTCATGATAATAGTAAAAGTAATAATACCAACAACAATAAATTCCAGTCTGACATCACCTCAGTCTCTACACTTTTTATCTGTAAATATTTGCAGGCTAACTCAAGGCTTAAGGTTAGCTACCTAAGGTAACATGTCTATCATTGAAAAGAATATCAAGTACCAATTACTCTAACTTTATATTAAAAACACATCTCCATGAGAAGTAATTGAGTCTTACTTTTTATACAGTCTGATAATCTGCCTTTTAATTGGAGCTTATAGTCTTTTTATATTAATATATATTAAATCTGCCATTTGGTATGTGTTTTATATTTGGTTCATCTGGTTTTTTGTTTGTTTTGTTTTGTTACTCTGTGCCCTCGTTCATTTCTGCTTTTGGGTTAAATAAATATTTTTAGAATTCTATTTTGATTCCTCATTTGGCTTTTTTGTTGTACTTCCTTGCATTAATTTCTTTGGTGTTTGTTCTACAGAATCACAATATAAATTGAAAATTATCACAATCTAATGAGAACTATTTATTTGTTTAAATATAGAAACTTTGCAACAATAGAATGTTTCCATTTACCCCATTCCCTTTTGTACTACTGCCATATATTCATATCTACATACATTATATGCATATTATATAGTGTTAAAGTTTTGCTTTAAATAGATGTCAGTTATAAAATATTGAGAAAAATTATATTTAGTGTTCTATATTACCATTTCCAGTGATGTTTGCTTCTGGCCATCTGGAGAAAAGTTATCATCTGCTATCATCTTCCATCAGAATGAAGAATTTTCTCTACCATTTCTTGCAGTGCAAGATGCTTGAGATGAACTCTCTACTTTTTTCTTCACCTAAAAATGTTTTCATTTTACCCTTTGTTTTGAAGGATAGTTTTTCATAGCTATAGAATCTTTTTCCCTTTAGTAGTTTAAAAAATTCATTCCATTTTCTTCAGACCATTATTGTTTCTGACAAGAAGTTGTCCAGTATCTTATTGTTATTAACCTACATATCACTTTTTCTCTTACTGCCTTAAAAACTTTCTATTTAATCTCATGATTTCAGCAGATTGGCTATGTTGTGCCTAGGTGTTTTCATTGTGTTCATCTTGCTTGGATTTCTCTAATGACTCTTTAAACTAAAAATCTCTGTGACTCATGATTTTGCAGATTAGATCCTCTTCCAAAGAGAGGAACCTCCATTTGAAGGCACCCCTCTGGTTTGGACTTGCTGCCTCCTTTGCATGGCTACCAGGAGCACTCTGTCTGTGGAAAAGCAACCATTGGCTTCCTACTGGGTTCTTGTTGATACTGAACTCTGGACTCATGGAGGCTTCATGACTCTCCAGGCTGATATTTCCATTTTGGTATGGGTCAGTCTAGATTCATTAATTAACAAGGTGTGGAAGGCCCATCAAGCCTCACTTTGTCAAATGGATTGGGCATATTTAAGAACACAGCCAGGCTGGCCTGGGACAGCCATCTTAGCTTTACATTAAACCTGACAACTATCACTTGGGGGAAAATCTTCATCCCCTACTCCACTATTTAAACAAAGCTGCTGGCTCAGTTGTACTCTCAGTACACTGTTGGGACCTGTGTGCCTCAGATGTGATGACACACCTAAACTGAAACTTGAGGATACCCATTGGGCTGCTGCAGCTATTGTATCCCAGCTCTACCTCTGGAGAACCAAAACTGATGCAA
This sequence comes from Phyllostomus hastatus, assembly GCF_019186645.2. Taxonomy (NCBI): domain Eukaryota; kingdom Metazoa; phylum Chordata; class Mammalia; order Chiroptera; family Phyllostomidae; genus Phyllostomus; species Phyllostomus hastatus. The sequence goes on from NW_025334038.1 coordinate 13,966,597, forward strand.
TTACTCTGTTTTGCAGGTAATACTCCCCTTGGTGAACCTTCTTGTATTTTTTACTGGCTGTTGGGCTCTTGTTAATGGCATAGCTATATGACTCACCACTTAGTACACTACAGACTGGCAGATTAAAGTAAACCCTATTTGGGGCACAAAACTGTGAAAACAAGTCATGGCTACATCTTGGTTACTCATGCAGATGTCCAAGGTCAGGGTCCTTTTTCTTTCTTTTTTTTTAATGTTTTTTTCTAGAATTTTATGGGGTGACACTGGTTAATAAAATTATATAGGTTGCAAATGTACAATTCTATACTACATCATCTGTATATTATATTGTGTGTTCACCACCTCAAGTCAAGTCTCCTTCCATCACCATTTATGCCCCCATGCTCCCTTCTACCTCCCTCCACCTGCTTTCCTTCTGGTAATCACCATGCTGTTATATCTACCCACCGTGGTAAACAGTATGGAGTTACCTCAAAAAATTAAAAATAGAAATGCCTTATGACCCAGGATTCCATTTCTGGGAATATATCTGAAGAAACCTGAAACACTAATTCAAAAGTATATATGCTGGATATATATCCCTATGTTCATTGCTGTGTTATTTACAATAGCCAAGTTATGGAAGCAACACAAGTGTCCATCAGCAGATGAGTGGATAAAAAAGCTGTAGTACATTTACACAATGGGGTATTATTCCACTGTAAAATAGAAGGAAATATTACCCTTTGCAACATTATGGATGCACCTTGAGAGCAGTATACTAAGTGACATAAACCAGTCAAAGAAAAACAAGTACCATATGATTTCACTCCTATGTGGAATCTAAGGGGCAAAATGAAAACCAAAACAGAAACAGACTCACAGATAGAGAACAGACTGACAGCTGTGAGAGGGAAGGGGGTTGTGGGGCTGGGTAAAAAAGACAAAGGGATTAAGAAAAAACATATCACAGACACAGTGTTCATTTTCTGATGAGACTACTCCAGCTTGTACCGTTCAGATTGCCACCACTGCTGCCTGAATTCATCATCATACCAGATAAGGCAATACACCCACTATCCTAGAGTGGAAACAATATAAAGGACTATATTTCTAATGCAGAGGTTACCACACCTTGCCAGTCTCATAACCCATGGCAAAAGTGGAGCCATGTCCTGTGGTAGGAGTACTGTCTTGAATAGGGCATGGCTCTCATCCACTCCTATAGACTAATTAGATCAAATCTTTGAGTCCTGCTTCAGGCTAACAGTAATGCTTTACCACTCTTTATACTCTTTCTTGTTATGGTGTTCCTGTATGATCAGCTTCATCTGGCCACAATGATGGCCCTTAAAACCAATCCTGCTTTGGGATTCACCTTCCAAACCATTTGCAGTCTGATAACTGTTTATTAATCACAAAAGTCACTTAATGAGTTGGCTATCAAGGTATTTTATGGAATTTCTATACTCCCTTTCATCCACCTATACTTGATATATACAATATAACAGTCCCTTCAAAAATTGACAAACACTTTTTTACTATACCCTTCTAACTTTCTCCTGGTCCACACACCTGAGTAAGGCAGTTTGGTCATAGAATTTAACTGTCCCAAGAAAGGGATCAACTCCTTGTGGCTGCTTCTTGGTCTTTGATCAAGACCAAAGGTGTGAGAGATTACATAGACCCATTCCTCCTTCACCATCCATGGGCATGAAGCTTCTTACTGTTTCTGAGGGAAACACAGGAAAGTTTGGTTCGTATGTCCTTTGGAGAGCAGCCCAGCCAAAAGGGAGCATAAAGATTATGAACTGAATTCTACTTCAGCCACCAGGGTTCTCACATTGGATTGGCATGGTCCTAGATCATATATAGGTCCTAGGTCATCTTCTGACTGACTGTAGTGTTCACTGAGTCCCTGTATGGTGACCTATCCAGGCCAAACTGGGGAACTTAACAAGCTTCTGTAAGATTTATGAAAATGTGTTTTTTTCCTCATACCTGATCTCTTTGTTAAAAAAAATTCTAAGTGTGAATAGGGAATGATTACAAAAAAAGGCAGGGGGAGTTACTGATACTGAAAGTAGGTGCATTGTGTTTGTGGCAGCAGAGAGAACATCCTGGCACCAGGGAGAGGAACACCTCAGACATCAGAAAGGATGGGGGGAAGGAAGTAGATTAATCACCTTCATTTTTCAGAATCACCCCTAAAACCCTTTTCACAAAGGAAAATACCCTTATTTTGCTCTACAAAAATGGTATAAGTGCTTTAAATTCAACTGACTATTTGGTGCACCATCTCCCATACTTTATCAATGATATAATCGTTGCCCTTAACCATGCTGAGAATTCTATTGGGAAAAGCACCTCCTGTACCTCCCAGGTAGAACATTGTTAACACATTTGGATGTCCTCCCCAGCCCCATTCTTACAGTCCTTGCTCAGCCTCATGGGGGAGGCTAATTCTGCCCAACTGCTGACATAAACAAACAGAACAGATTGAACAGACTTCCCTCAAGCAGTTCCCCCCAAACAAAGACTTCACTCAATTGTTTCAACTGAACTGGGGACTCAAAGGTTCAATGGCCAGACAGGAGACTGTTAGAAAGCCTTGTCAGCCTGTGGCCCTGACCAATGTAGGACCTTTAAAGTATTTAAGAAGACATGGCCACTAGGCTCATGTAGCCCTCATATGATTATGGAAACCTTCCCAGTAACTTTGGTCACACAAAGTTATACAGAAGAGATTCCTGGAGAGGTAAATAACTCATCATTTATGCATACACTATAGGTAGTCAATCCTACAATGGGAGCCATCCAATCAGAAAAGGTGGTATGAAATTATCCCCTAACTTAGCTGACATGCTCAATAATACTTCCTCAGTTCTGGAATGTATTCAGATCAGCCACAGTTTAATGGCTACAGTTGCAACATATGATAAAATTGCCCTAGACTTTTGCTCTGTCCTATGGTACAGGACAGAGTCTGTATGATCATTGATACATCTCATTGTACCTGGATTGAAGTTTTGGACCAAGTAGAAAGGTCAATGCAGAAATTTCAAAAGAAAATAATATGAATGTCTATGGCAGACACTGATATTTATGAAATTTATTCAGCCAGTTGGGTTCAGCTGGGGCGAATGGTCAATACTGCAGATTGTTCTCCTGCTTGCTTAGAGTCCTAGTGATGGCAGTCTTATAAATAATATATGAAACCAATTGATGGACCTATTCCCAACCCATGTTGTTCAGATTAATGAGAGTGGCCAACTGAGTGGCATACTCATAGGGAAATTCACCAGATGTCAAGACAGAGTAGCAATGTAGGTCAGATACTATTGGGATATAATTTTCCAGGGATTGATCTTCTTGTGTTTTGTGTATCATATTAAGGAAAAGTAGTTACTTTCCTTCATTTTTTACTATCTTTTTAAGGATATTTGTATAGAGAAGAACAACCTTGGAACACAGAGACAGTGTTTCCCTCCAGAGCAAAAGACAAATATTCCTACTATCAAATATAATGAAGATAATATATTTCCCTGTGGAGCAAAGGACATGTTTATTGCCTGTTATGAAATACCAGGGTTCTAACCACAGTATTCCTCTCCTCTAACACAACTCACAGTATGTGTAAGTGCTTTCTGTTCCTCTTCACAGAGCTGTGTGGGAACTGGGACTTGGAGGCACTCTGTGAAAACATGCAACTACTCTAGCTACCCTAGCTCATGCCATTACTCTGTGTAATAAACATTTCTTTTCTGATTTAACTAGGAGTCTCAGGTAATCTACCAGCATCAGTGAAACTGGCAGACTAACTTGTTAGCTTGCAAGAAAAGCAAAAAATATCAGAACCTTCAGAATTCCTGACAATGAGATAAGGTGAAACTTACATATAAGCAGTTAATATAGTTTTAGGTACAATAAATAACCTTAATATTGGAAGCTGTAAGATTTCATTTCCTATCATGTCACAACACTTGGCATATGGTAGATGCTTATATACTGACAGAGGGATTAGTCAAATTTTTCAATAAAACGTTACTATTAAATAGTCTGCCATACCTATCACCATAACAACATAAAACAATGACTTTCAAGTATAATTGGATGGCCAAAAAGAAATTAATAGGCAGTTCTGCAAACTCTTTCTGAATGTAGCACATGTCAATCAGAACAGCTATCCAAGCTAATTCATTTTGGCTTAATTTTCCATCCAGTAGATGTCAGCAGTGAACTTGCTGAACTGACAAGCCTACTTCTCTTAGTTGCCTTTAAAAGTTAATTCTTTACCTAATTCTTACATATTTTAGACTTTAGAATTTCTCCTAAGAATTAGGTTTCAGTAGTTATTCAAATATTGGTAGCATATGAATCCATGTAAGCTAAAGATAATATTTTGATAGCATAATAATGGCAACTTTTAAGCCTTTATATATCTGGATGCATAAGCTAGAAACTTGAGGGAGTTCTTAATTTGTTTATATTATACTTGACAATAAAAAAATACTGGGATGTACCACTAAAATCAGATTAAAATATGAATTTATTTTCTTAGTAATATTTTAGTACTTATTTAATCTGTAAGATTTTTTTCAAAACAATGGAAGGAGCCTATGTTATATTATGACACAAAATAATCTCTACCCTTTCTTGCATGAAGATTATACACTCAAATTTATTAATTTCAGTCTTAAGCATAACTAGTTTTGACCAATAAATTATGAGCAGAAATCATGTGTGCCACTGATGAGTAGAAACTTTTAGAGCCACAGTGTTTTTCTTTCACTATGAGACCTTTTCTTCTGCCATGAGACTGGAAATATCCCAAATAAGGTTGTTCCTTCATCCTGTGTCCCAGAATAAAGATAAATTGCATTTAATCCATGATGGACAAGAAACACAACAAAAACAAATTTTGTTGAAGTCACTGAGATTTGGAAGGTTGATACTGTAGCCAAATTTAATCAGAGATGTCTAACATAGGGACAATAGAAGCACAATATAAAAGGTTATCTATCACAATAAAAGGTGGATAAAATTAACAAAGAACACATAGTTAAATAGAAAACACCACAAATTCCATACATTTATAGATACACATGACTTCTGAACATAGCTATTTAAGATTTCCTTCTTGTTCTTTTGCTTTTTACAAGACTTTCTATCCTTGCCTTTGTGGTATTTTCTACCATTAACCAATAAATTGTCTCTCTATTCATCTCCCCATCCCTCTTCTTAGGCAAAGATTCAGTGAAAATCCATCATGTTCAACAATGTATCAGCACTTTTCTTTTCATCTGTTCTCATACTTTATGGTAAAAACTCCTTATAAGATTTGAAACCATTTATAAAGCAACCACTATATGTGATATTCTACCTAGTGTTTTTATTATCAATGTACTTCATACTTCTGGTCAAGACGGCAGAGTAGGTAAACTCTACACTGGCCTTTTCTGAAACTACTTCAAAACTATGGACTAAATTATAGAACGACCATCATTGATAACCACCTAAAGACTAGCTGATCAGGACTCCTATAACTAAGGATGTAGTGACTGGTAGGAGGTACAGAGACACAAAACAGACAGATTCCAAAACCATGGGTTGGCAATTAAAAATCTCAGCTGCAGAGGTCACTCTTGAGGAGTGAGGGGTCCCAGCCCTGTACCTTGCTCCTCAACCTAGGACTTCACTGCCAAGAAGAGGAGTCCCCATAACATCTGGCTGTGAAAACCAGAAAGAGTTAAATTCAACAAAGAAAAGGGCTTCTAGAGACTGAGGTGCTGCAAGTCTGAAAGGATCTGCACACAAACTAGCTCAATCTAAAAGTTCACTTATACTCTGAGCTCCAGTACAGGCACAACAGCTCTGGAAGCACCAGGAACATATGGGAAGGAACTAAAATGCCTAACTTCATGGAGAAGGCTGGAGGGGTATGGGTCAGGCCCATTCTCTGGGTATGGAGCACTGGCAGACACCATTGTTATATCTTTCTTGAATTCTTCTCCCACCCATCCAGTATTGCACAGGCACCAACTCTGAGTCTCCATTAATCAGACTAGCATCATGCACTCAATACTGGTGATTTCCTATGACCCAGCCCCTTCCAATGAATACTTTACCCAAGTCTTTCAAAGGTCCACAAACCCCAAACAAGTAGCAAACAGTATTAGCATGCTTTCTAGCTATTGCTAAGTTGCCCCAAGACCAGCACAAGTGGTGACCAATTTCAACTTGCATTGTTAACTCCTATAAGGTAACTTCAAGCCTGGTGTAATTGATGGCCAGTCCTAACCTGGAACATAGCTTAAACTAAGAATCCACAAGGCCAGCATAAGTGGCAACAATCCTTATCTCACATCATGGTGATCACCAATGGGTCTCAAACTCAACACAAGTAGGAGCCAACCTTGGTTTGCAGTATAGCCTCTCCCAAGTGCCTTCAAGCCCAGAGCAAGAGGTAACCAGCTGCAGATTACTTTACAGCTCCAGTCAAGATGCCCAAGACTGGCACAACTGGCAGCTCAACTTGGCAGCTCAACTTGAACCCTGCCCAAGAGGCTCTAAAATCAACACACCTCATGGCTGTCTTTAGACCACACCAGAGTACCACATAACCAGTTTAACAAACAACATACCTGAAGGCCAAACTTAGCTGGCACCAGAGACCGATTATCAGTCTGTGGGGTCAGCCCCAGGACAACAGCTTGTCCATTTTAGTCAGAGCCAGTCATCACAGCCAGTTATCCTGAGGGACAACTCCACCTACATATGTACCAACAGTAATCAAGGCTCAAATATAACAGAAGGGCACAAAACCCATAGAGGGACACTGTTGGAGCATCCAGCTTAGGTGACCAGGGAGGCTGCATCAATGGGCCCCCTAGGATACCTTCTATATAAGAACAATCAGTCAAGATGAAGCTCTGCCTAATACATAGAATGAAGCACAGGGATTAATCAAAAATGAGAAGACAAAGAAAAATGTCCAAAAAGAAAGAATGAAACAAAACTCCAGAAAAAAAAATGGAGACAACCAATCTACCAGAGAAAGTGTTCAAAACACTGGCTCACTCAGTGAACTTATGGAATAATGGGTGAAATCCATGGCAATTCAACAAAGAAAAAACAGAAAAGGATATAGAAAACATAAGAAAGAAACAGTAAGAAATGAAAAATATAATAATTGAAAATAAGGATGAATTAGAGGAAACCAACAACAAATTAGATATAGCAAGGGACTTAATCAGAAATCTGGAAGAGAAAGCAGCAGAAAACACCCAATCAGAACACAAAGAAAATATTTTTAATGAGTATAATTTAAGGGATGTCTAGGGTAACATCAAATGAACCAACATAATATGGGTAGCAGGGGGGAAAAAACACAGCAAGGGGCTGAAAACCTAATAGAAGAAAAAAATGACTGAAAACTTCCCTAACCCAGTAAAGAAAATAGACATACAATACAGAAAGTACAGAGTCCCCCCAAAAAATGGACCCAAAGAGGTCCACTTCAAAACACATCATAATTAAATTTGAAAGAATATATTTACCCCTATGTTCATTGCATCATTTGCAACAGCCAAGATATGGAAGCAACCCAAGTGCCCACCAGTAGCCTAATAGATAAAAAAGATGTAGTTCGTATATACAATGGAATCTTAGTCATAAGAAAGAATAATATCTTACCATTTGTGACAGCATGGATGATCTAAAGAGTATTATGGTAAATAAAATAAGTCAGTGAGAGAAAGACAAAAATCGTATGATTTTACTTATATATAGAATCTAAAGAACATAAAAACAAACAAAATAGAAACTGACACATAGTTACAGAAAACAGACTGATGATAGCCACAGGGGAGGGGCATTAGGGAACTGAGTAAAACAGGTGAAAGGATTAAGAAGTAAAAATTGGTAGTTACAAAGTGGTCATGGGGATGTAAAGTAGAATATAGGGAATATAGTCAATAATGTTTAATAACTATGAATGGTGCCAGGTGGGTACTTGAAATATTGTGGGGAACAATTTGTAAAGTGTATGATTGCCTAACCACTATACTATATCCCTGAAACTAATACAAAATAATATTGAGCATAAACTGTAATTGAAAAACAAGAGTACAATTTTAAAAATGAATTAATCAAATTAAATCAAATTTTAAAATAAATAAATAAAATGTCAAAGGTTAAAGGCAAATAGATACTCTTAAAAGTAGCAAAGAAAAGTAGTCAGTTGCATACAAGGGAGCTCCTACAAGACTGTCAGCACATTTCTCAACAAAAGCTTTGTAGGACCAAAAGGATTGAAACAAAAAGTTAAAGTGATAGAAGTCAAATATCTACAAACAAGATTGTTCCAACCCATATGGCTATCATTTAGAATAGAAGGAAAGATCATTTCCCAGGGGGAAAAAAACACTAAAATAGTTCATTACCACTAAACCACTATTATTAGAAATGTTAAAGGGACTTCCTTATAAAGATAAAAAATAGGAATGAGAAAAAAAATCAAACCTCACTGACAGAGGCAAATGTAGTTAAGGCAGTGGACCACCCAAATATAAAGCTAGTACAAAGGTTAAAAGCCAAAAGTCAAAAGATAATGTGTAATTACAATGATAAATTAAGGAATAAACACAAACACATACATAAAAGTAAAAAGTAGTGAAAAAACATAAATGTAGAGGGGTGAGAAAAGAATGTAATGATTTTAGAATGTGCTCAAACTAAAGCGACCATCAACTTAAAATAGACTGCTATAAACATGGCTTGGAATATATGAAGCACAAGGTAACAACAAACCAAAAATTAGTAAGAGATCAACAAAAATAAAGAGAAAGGAATGCAAGAAAAACACTAAAGAAAATCATGGATATAGAAGAGAAGAGATCAAGAAAATAAGGAATAGATAAGAACTACAAAAAAAATCAGAAAACAATTGTTAACATGGCAATAACTACATCCTTATATGTAAATGGATTAAATGCTCCGATTAATAGACATAGGGTGGCTGAACAGATAAAAAAGCAAGACCCACACATATGATACCAACAAGATACCCACTTGAGATTAAAAGACACACACACGATACAAAAGTAAAGGTATGGAAAAAGATATTTCATGCAAATGGAAATTTTAAAAAGCTGGGGTAGCAATACTTGTTATCAAACAAAATAGACTTTAAAAGAAAAGCTGTAAGAAGAAACAATAAGGGTATTTCTTAATGATAAAGTGTCAATTCAACAAGACAATATAACTCTTGTAAACACTTGTATACTCAATGTAAGAGGATCTAAATATGTAGCAAATATTGATGAACAGAGAGACTCACAGTAAGACAAAAATAGAATGGGACTTTAACACCCAGTTATGATTGAGGGGTAGGTCATCCAAACAGAAAGTCAACCAGGAAACAGTGACCTTAAATGACACATTAGGCCAAATATACTTAATTGATATTCTTAGGACAATTCACCCAAAGGCAGTAGAATATACATTCTTTTCAAGTACACAATGAAACATTGTCTAGGTAAAATAAAATGTTAGAACACAACAAGTCTCAGCAATTTTAGAAGATTGAAATCATATCAAGCATTTTCTCTAATCACAATGATATGAAACTCTAAATCAATACAAGAAGAAAACTGAAAAACACACAAACACATGGACACTAACAAAATTGAATCAGTATTCAAAAAACTCCCAACAAACAAATGCTCTAGACCAGATGGCTTCATGGGGAAATTTTACCAAACATTCAAACAGTTAAGACCTATCCTTCTCAAACTATTTCAAAACATTGAAGAGAAAGGGAAGCTCCCAAAATCATTTAATGAAGCCAGCATTTACACTAATAACAAAACATACACATTACCAAAAAAAAAAAAAAAAAGAAATCCAATACCCCTGATGAACACGGATACCAAACTCCTAAACAAAATATTAGCAATCCAATTCGGTAATACATTGATAACATCATACACCAGCATTAAGTGAAATTTAATCCTGGGATGAAAGGTTGATTCAATACCTGCAAATTAATTCATGTGATACACCACCTAAATCATATGATTGTATCAACAGATGCAGGAAAATACTTGTTAAAATCCAGCATCCATTTATGATAAAAAGTAATTAATGTGAGGATAGACGAAACATACCTCAACATAATAAAGGCCACACATGACTAACCCACAGCATCCATTATACTCAACAGTGAAAAGCTAAAGGTGTCTTCCTTAAAATCAGCACAGGACAAGGATATCCACTTTCACTGCTTTTATTCAATGTAGTATTGCACATCCTATCCACAGAAATTAGACAAGAAAAAGAAAAAGACATTCAGATAGAAAATGAAATAGAAAAATTGTTCTTATTCGCAGATGACAAGATACTATATATACAAAATACTAAAGATTTCAACAACAAAAATATTTAGAACTCAGATGAATTTAGAAATGTAGCAGGATACAAAATTAGTATTCATAAATAGATTAAATTTTTATATACCAATAATGAACTATCAGAAAGAGAAATTTTTTTAAAAATCCCATCTCCAATTAGTCATGAAAAAGTACTGCAAAAATCTCATCTACAATTGATTAAAAAAAACCTAGGAATAAATTTAATTAATGGGGTAAAAGACCTGCACTTGGGAAAAAAAAAGACATTGAAGAAATAAAATAAAAAATATAAAATTAAATATAAAATTAAATGTACTCATTTCAGGAAGAATTAATGTCATTAAAATGTCTATATAATGTCTATACCACCAAAATCAATTTATAGGTTCAATGCAATCCCCATCAAAATACCAAAACATGCCCTGGCTGGCGTAGCTCAGTGGATTGAGTGTGGGCTGCGAACCAAAGCATCGCAGGTTCAATTACCAGTCAGGGCACATGCCTGGGTTGCAGCCACAGCCCCCAGCAACCACACATTGATGTTTCTCTCTCTCTCTTTCTCCCTCCCTTCCCTCTCTAAAAATAAATAAATAAATAAATAAAATCTTTTAAAAAAATACCAGAACATTTTCACAGAACTGGAAAAACTAATCCTAAAATGTATATGGAAGCACCATAGACATTTTTTTTTGAATAGCCTAAAAAAATCTTAAGAAAAAGAGTGTTGAAGGTACCACACTATCTAATATCCAATTATACTATCAACCTATAGCAATTAAAACAGCATGGTACAAGCATAAAAGCAGACACAATGATCAGTGCAAAAGAGTAGTGAACCCAGAAATAGGTTCACAACCACATAGTCAAACAATCTATGACAAAGGAAGCAAGAATATACAATGGGGTTAAGATATTTTCCTCAATAAATATTTTGGGAAAACTGAAAAGACACATGCAAAAAATAAAACTGGAGCACTCTTTTACACTATATACAACAAACTCAAAATAAAGACTTAAGTGCAAGACATGAAACCATTAAATTCCCATAATAAAACATAAGCATTAAATTCTTTGACATCACTCAGCAAGATTTTTGGGGAGAATACATCCTTAGACAAGAGAAACAAAATAAATAATAAACAAATGGGAATATATCAGCTGAAATGTTTCTGAACAGTGAAGGGAATCATAAAAAAAAAAATACCCAAAAAACAAAAACAGAAAATCTACTGAATGAAGAAAGATATTTGCCAATAATATATTTAAAAAGGGTTCATATCCAAAATGCATAAGAACTAATACAATTTAGAACCCCCAAAAAATCTGATTAAAAACTGGTCAGAGGACTTAAATAGATATTTCTCCAAAGACAACATACAGATGGCCAATAGCCATATAAAAATATGGTCAATGTCACTAATTATCTGAGAAATGTAAATCAAAAATTATATATGTGTGTATATATGTGAGTGTGTGTATATATATACACATATGTATATATGTGTGTGTGTGTGTATACACACATATATAAACAAACTTCACACCTGTCAGAATGGTTACCTTCCTGAAGTCAGCAAATAAGTGCTGCAGATGGCGTGGAGAAAAGGGAACATTCATGCACTGTTGATGGGATTGCAACTTGGTGCAGCCACTATAAAAAACAGCATGGAGGTTCCTCAAAAGATTAAAAATAGAACTACCTTATGCTTCAGCAATTTCACTTCTACATATTTATCTGGAAAAGATGTATCTTTCCATATTTATGAGGAAAACTCAAACGCTAATCCCAAAGGATATATGCACCCCTGTGTTTTATTTCAGCATTCTATAATCAAGATATGGAAGTAACCTAGTTTGATATAGATGAATAGATAATAAAAATTATGGCTAAGAAATAATACTTAGCCATAAAAAATAATAAAATATTGCCATTTGGGACAACATGGATGGACCTAAAGTGCATTATGCTAAGTGAAATAAGTCAGACAGAGAAAGACAAATACTATATGATTTCACTTATATGCGGAATCTTTTTTTTAAAGATTTTATTTATTTATTTTTAGACAGAGGGGAAAGGAAGGAGAAAGAGGAGAGAAACATCAATGTGTGGTTGCCTCTTACACACCCACTACTGGGGACCTGGCCTGCAACCCAGGCAACATGTGCCCTGACTGGGAATTGAACCCGCTACCCTTGGGTTGGAAGGCCAGCACTCATTCCACTGAGCCACACCATCCAGGGCTGTATGTGGAATCTTAAAAACAAAATAAATGAACAAACAAAACAGAAACAAATTTAGTGATAGAAAATTGATGGTTGCCAGATGAGAGGAGGGGTTGGAAGGAATGGGAGAAAAAGTTGAAAGGGACTAAGAAGTAAAAATTGAGGAATCATGTGAGATCTTGCTCCCTGGAACATGGTGTCAGTTCAGTTCAAATTAACTCTTATAGAAGTTAAAAAAAAAGCACAAATTGATACTTACAATAATAGCCAAGAGGATATTAACTACAACACAGAGAATACAGTCAATAATATTTTAATAACTATGTATGATGTCAGATGGATACTAGACTTACTGAGTTTAGCACTTCATAAGGTATATTAATGTCTAATCATAATGCTGTATGCCTGAAACTGTCAACTGTAATTGAAAAACACATTTAAAAATATATTTTATATAAAAAATCATATGAATACCTTATTTTTCTAGCATATATGACTCAAATGAGATTCAGAATTTAAGGAAATTAAGGTTAAGGAAATTAAGACAATTATATAGTTGTTAAAGAACCAGAACCAAGGTTTGAATTTACTTTATTCCTAATTTGTAAAGCCTTAGTTCAATGTTATAAAATTATTGAATTAAAATTATTGGCAAATAAATACAACTGAACAATTTTTTTGATAAATCCAGGTGAGAGAAAATTAATCAACTGCCATATATGTAACTTTTTAGAAAGATAATCTCACATAACCTATTTAATGATTTTTGGAAGGTTAACCGGGTTCATTGAATGTAAGCATAGAACTGGTTATTGGTTTAATGCTAGAAGACTAATAGACAGTGTGAAAAGCCTCATTTTTAGTTTACTTTCTTATTTAACTGATCTACAGGGCTCTTCAAATAAATATTTAAAAAAAAACAAAACAGTGATCACCTTTAGAACAACTGAAGAGAAATGACTTTCCTGGGACTAGACAAATCCAGACAGTCTTTCTCTAATACATGTAAGAAGATAATTTCAACAAAAGAAATAACAAATGCTCTGAGTGTAAAAGATTAAAATAAATGAAAATTAGACATCTTATTTAATTAGCACATCTTGGCGTGTCTTCCCAGCTCACAACTATTTTTCCTTCTCTGAGAACTATACTGGAGTGAGTGCCACCTGTTCGAGTGTGTTAAACATCACCATCCTACCTTCACAGCCATAGTAAGTTAATCCACTTTAGATCCTGATCCAAGATGGGCCCATTTGAGTTTTCCTTCAGGGAATATGTAACTTGTAACAGAAGTCTATAGAGATTGAAGGTCTGGAGCTCGCTCATACTGCTGGAAGCTCTTGGAATGTTCATATACACTGATGTAGCTCAGGATATCAGAAATCCTTTGGTTTCTGCCAGTACCAAGAGTTATTTAAAATATTAAATATACTCATATTCCAGTAACTCTGTTGTTAATATCTCTGTTTTCTGGTTATTTTTCCTACCTTTGTATCATTACTTAATTTAAATGTTCAGCTTTTATATTCATAAAAAATCTTTATAAATTTTAATGCATACCTTTAGTGGTTGAGCTTGATACTGAAAAGTAATTGAGCATGATACATAAACCTAAATATAACCTTTATCCCCCTCTTCATGTTTAGTTTACATATATGTGTGTATGTGTACACACACATATATAAAGGTACTATTTGAAATTTTTTGACCAAAAATCACATTCTACACATATATTCACAAGCATCTTGTTGGCATCTGCATGAAAGGATTATCTACAAAATTAAAATATTATTCATGTGATAAAAGCTGGTGAGATAAATGTGCTTAAACATTTTATTCCTAATCCTCACCCCATCACCTATAGTAATATTTCCATGATCAAATTTTTAAAATGTATATTCTGTACTACAACCATAATTTCTATAATCACTTAATTTTCATTCTATATTTAAATAGATTCAATGCTTTTTAAACCATGACTTCATCTTACTATCTTTATTTCTGATTTATGAGGATTTATCTTTAAGTAGTTTTGTTCTTCAAGAACTGAAAAGCAAAGTATTAAATTTCTTTTTAAATTGAGTTATTTTACATCTAATAAAATGCACAGGTTTTTAGTGCACAGTTGGCATCATGTCAAATATTTATTGACTGCGTGTGTACTGATCATTTCTGGGCATTAATATTTATCTTTACACCAAGACCACAATTTATATAATTTTGTACTTTAGCAGTTACTATATTTTACCATGTATAGTGCACTTCCACGTGTGAAGTGCACCCACATTTTTGTGCACTGTGTACACAGGATTAATATACCCATTTTTTTTACCCATTGTATATAATCATTATACCCATGTATAATGTGCATCCTTGTTTTTCCCTCAGAAGTTTGGGCAAAATAACCAAAGAATCACTGGTTCAATATCCAGTCAGGGCACATGCCTGGGTTGCAGGCCGGCCAGGTCCCCACATAGGGGGCATAAGAGAGGCAACCACACATTGTTTCTCTCCCTCTGTTTCTCTCCCTCTCTTTCTCACTCCCTTCCCCTCTGCCTAAAAATAAATAAATAAAATCTTTTTTAAAAAGGTTTGGGCAAAAAATTTCACATCATACATGTTGTCCCTCAGTTCAGTTCTGTTTTTTTTCACTTCTTTAAAGTTTACAAAAGTATTCTTTATTATATTTCTGTGCACAGCCCTAAGTAGTGTGACTCACTTGGAGTGTCCTCCTATAAACCAAAAGGTCACAGGTTCAATTCCTAGTCAGGGTACATACTGAGGTTGCAGGCCTGGTCCCTAGTCAAGGCACATACAAGAGGCACCTGATTGATGTTCCTCTCACATTATTCTTTCTCTCTCTGTCTCTCTCTCCCCTCCCCCACCAAACCCTCCCTTCCCCTCCCTCTAAAAATCAATAAGCATGTCCTTGGGTGAGAATTAAAAAAAAGTGTCAACAAACATCTGTCTCTGAGTCTGTTTCTCAGCCAACAACCTTAGAACAACACAGATGCTACTCAAATCCTCTGTATACTTAATTATTTATTGTTTTTTCCTACCAATTAGTAAGAACTGTTAAAATATCCAAATACATTTGTGGGAATGCCCATTTTCCTTTTAGTTCTGTCTTTAATTCTTTGATGTATTCTGAAATTCTATTTTTAATTGTGCACACATTTATATCCAGGATATTTTTCCTTTTATATTTAGGAAATGGTCCTCTTTTTTAGGGTTATACCCCTTGTTTTCAAGTCTGTCTAATTTGTCTAATATTAATGAAGTCATACTGGCTGTCTCATGCTTCATTTGCACAATGTATATTTTTCATCCTTTTCTTTTAACAAGACTCTAATATGGAAAGTTACCTAAATATTTAGTGTCTTTATATTTATAGTGCCTCTTGTAAACATTATAAAGTTATATCTTACTTTTTATCTAGTCTGATAATTTATGCTTTGAGTTATTGTCCATTTATTTAATGTGTTTATTACTATGATAATTATGTTTATCATGATACTACTTTATTACTGTTGTCTACTTTCAGTTAAGAGTAGCTTTCAGTATTTCTTTCTATCTTGTCTACTGGATTTTTTTATTGTAAAATATGTATAAAAAATTTAGGAATAACAGAAATTAATCTGGAACAATAAAAAAATGTGGAAATTAAATACACATTCCTAATAACCATTGGGTCATAATAAAAAGAAAAATTTAAAGTATACATTGTGACTAATGAAAATGAAGATACAACATAGTAATGATAGGGGACTCAAGACTTGGAAAATTTTAGCTTAAGGTAAAAACCTGTAAATCTAACAAGTAATGTGTATGTTAAGCTTTTGTTTCAGAAACTACAGATAAAGCCCATCCTGGCTCCTGAGAAAAGCAGCCAACCTCCTGGGGCATTGGCTAGAGATTACTGCCTGGGGACCTGTTGGAGGCATCCAGGCCTTTTGTGTGAGCAGCTACCCACACCCCCCCCCCACCCCCCCCCCACCCCCCCCACCCCCGCCCCCTTTGGGAACAGCTAACTGCCCGGAACAGAAATGCTGCAGCTTCTGCTCACCTCATCCTCCCTGAATTTCAAAGCCCTCACAGCACCTTGTTTGTCCTCCCCCACCCCTTATAAAAGATCTGGCCAGGAAAGTAAACCTGCCATCCTCTCAGATCACCAGCCATCTGAATAAAGTGCCCATAAATGATTCAATCGCTGTCATTGTTTATTGGGTTCGGTAGTGACAGGCAGCCCGAATGCCGGTGTCTTTTCCGGTTACAGTAACACTTATTGGAGGCAACTAAATCAGTCCTTAGGAGAGAAATTATATTTAAAAAATAAGATACATCTCAGTAACTTAACCTTCCACTTTAGTAACTGAGAAATAAGGAGAAGTCTTAACCAAAACCAAGCAGGAAGTGTAGTAGACTATTCTGCGTGGCATGGGCCCAGCTCCCTCTTGGAGATGCACAGGATCCACGCCCACGGATAGGTCCTCCTGTAGGGAATCAGGCCTGCAATGCACCTAGGCAGCTATGAGTCTTGTTTTTTTGCTAAAACTCCCTCACCCTGAATTGAGGACATTTACTGCAAAGCAACTTCCTAAAATCCATGCTAAACCTTTCAAGGATGAGTGTAACCAGTCCAACTACTTTTGCCTTTTCATTTGCAAATATCCCTTTTCTGCGATGTGATTAGAAGCATTGGTTCCTTTGTTTTCTGTATAAGGTAACCACCTAAAGCAAGCCTGTGCATAGTTAATGAGGACCTTCTTGTAATGTGTCCAGAAAGACAATAAAAGCTCATTGGAGCAAGGGCAGAGGCTTTTGCTCCCCTTGAGAGAAAAGCCATGCTGTCCATATTCCTCCACCAGATTCGGTAGTCCATGTGAATGTCTCATTTCATCCATAATGATGTGGACCCCACAAACCGGGGTCTGCATCAAAAAGAAGTAAATAATAAAGATTAGAGTATTTATTAATGAAATAGAGAACCAAATAATACTGAAAATTGATAATACAAACACCAGTTCTTTGAAAAGATCAACAAAATTCACAAACTTCTAGCTAAATTGACCAAGGAAGGGTTTTGGGGTAGGGAATAGAAGACTCAGATTACTAGAATTAGAAATGAATGAGGAGACATTATGACTGATCTTATAGAATCGCAAACAATTATAAAAGGATACTAGGAAGAGTTGTATGTTAATATATTAAATAACAGATGAAATGGACACATCTCCTAAAAAGTTACAAGCTCCCAAAACTTATGCAAGAAATAATAGACAATATAAGTAAATCTGTAATAAGTAACTAGATTCAATAACAATAAAAAACAGATTCAATTAATAATGAAAAAACTACCAAGGAAAAGCCAAGAACAGATGACTTCATGGCTGAATTTTACCAAGCATTTAAATGACATATCTTAAGCAATAATGTTATAGGGTGCAGCCAAGAGGGGGGACCCTGTCAGGATGGGCAGGGTAGGACAAGTGGGAATCTAGTTACAATTAGCATTTTGGACTACAAATATGGCCACCGTTTGGACTACAAGTAATATGGCAACTGAACTCTGACCCAGAAGAGGTGACTGACATCAGACCAGGAGCCACCAATGCTAAATTGCTTCTTTGTTCACCAAGAACTAATCCTTGGCTCCCGCTGGAAGTCTAGCCATATAAAACTCCCAGCCTTTCCCTTCTCCCGCGCGGTCTTTTCTTAGCCCCTTCTCCGGGCAGGGAAAACGTCACCCGGGAGCACAAACTTCCAAAATAAAGTTCATCTGCCTGTTTCCATGGCTAATTGGCTGTTTATTTCCTCGGCAGGGTCTAAGAAAACCTTACAGACCCCAAAAAGCCTTTTGGCATGGGGTCCAGAACTTAAGGTGTCCAGGAGACACCTTAAGACCCCCCATTCCCCAGGTGTGGGTTGGGGGAAGGGACACATGGAGCAGGGCCTTTGAGAGCTGTTTCTCATAGCAACAGCCTAGTAGCTAACCTCTGGCATGGTCATTTAACATATCTATAGCCTTTGGCTGGTCACTTAGATATGCTAAATAGCTATGGCCATGCTCAAGGCCAGGGGGATGGAAAGGGACCTCCCCCCAAGATGGGACTGGGAGGCAGGTCCCCCGAGTTACAGCACCTGCGTGGGAGCTCAGAGATGATTGGCTCCAGGATTTGGGGCCACACCTGCCCAGACTCATGATGGCAGTCCAGTAAAGCTAGAAGGATGTGAGTTCTGGCATGTGAAGCTGAGTGTGGGAAGAGTCAGAAATGGGGCTGCAGAGGAAGACTGGCACAGGGATTTAAACCCAGAGGCGGCAGCCATTGAGGGGTAGAACCATGCAGCTGTGGAAGTGCAGAGAGGATCACAGCCATTGGAGAGAGAACCACATAGCCTTGACAGAGTGGAGACTCCCACAGCCCTGAGAGAGAGACTCACCATGAGGCTTTAGCAGAGAACTGCCACTTGGCTTTGGCAGAGTGGCGACCCCCCCCCCCTTGCAGCCATTGAGGGGAGAACCACGCAGCTTTAGTAGAGTGGGGACTCCTGTGGCCCTGGGAGAGAGGACCACATGCCTTTGCCAGAGTGGGGACCCCAGCAACTTTAGAAGGGAGAACCACCACCTGGTTTTAGCAGAGATCCTGGCGACTCAGCTGAGGGTGCCAGGAACCCAGGGAGGTCTCCCAGTCGAGATGGAGTACTAACTGGGAAGAACCAGAGGACTGCCTGAGCCATGGACTTCTATTTCCTTTCCTGAGATACGGTACTCTGGACTGGGAAAAGGGGGAAGGAAGGAAGGACTGTGTCTGTTTGTGGGTGTTTTAAGGGACTTTGGGATTTTGGTGAAGACATTAGGTCACTACTTTAAGTTTGTATAGCATTAAATAAACATTTCCTTTCCTTTTCACAAATCTCTGGCATTGAGAGACGTCTTTCCTCTGGCAGCAGACATGACGGACCTGGGGGCTTTTTTTCAATAATGGTATATCGTCCCAGGTCCCCCTTGTTTGTTCTGTAACAGTAATAGCTTCCACTTACATACCACTTTTAATGAGATAGGCAACACACTAAATTCTTTGTGTATCTTAACTTGTAATCCTCACAAAAACCACATAAGTGCTATTACTGTTCATATTTCAGGATGATGAAATTGAAATACGTGGAGTGAAATGTAGGCCAAGTGTGCCCAGGTGAAAGAAGCAGAGCTGGGGGCAAACACAGTTCACATACTCCACCTTCCCTCTGCCAGTCTGCCCCTGGAAAAACTTGAAATCTATTTTTTACTTAGCTATTTTGATCTGCTCCCACAATTCAAAAGGTGAGGTATAAACATTTAAGCTGTATATTTTGTATGTTTTTAAGGAATGCTACATAAATATTTTAGTATGATTTATTTTACTGTATAGAATGAAGTAGACATCAAACTGTGTATCTTTTCCTGATACCCAGCCTATATCCAATAAAGTGATTCTACACTAGTTTGTGGAATGAATGAATGAATGGACAATCTCTTTTATGATTAGCTTACTGAAGATGAATAAAAATATTCACAAAATTGTAAATATTGCATGAGTAAACTATGAAGTGCTGAGGAATGAAAAGCACCATATTGTTCTCCCTCTTGGTAATCTTAGACAAATTTTTGCAGAGATTTGATATCTGACCATGTAATTTAAAACCCTAAACATCCTTTCATTTCAAAGTTGCTATTTCCTGACTCCTCTGAAAGTAAAATGTCTCAAACATTTTTTGTTTCTCTGATTCTTCAGCTAAACAGAAACCTTCCCCTTTCATTAAACTTCAATAGATGTTTGAAAAAGTCACCCAGGCTTGTGCTTTATACCCTGCCTGCCACTCAAGGCTAGAAAGAAAGGGGCGCTGGGCAACTCCTCACTGGCTGTGCTGCACTCCTGTGTTCTGTGCTGACACAGCTGACAGTGCTGAGATGATCAAAGGGTCTGGGGAGTCTATGAGGAGCAGAGCACAGAATTCAGAATGTGTGAACTACTTGTCAAAATTTTACAGTAATTAGCAGCTGAGCTAAGGAAAAACAGAATGTGGCTGCTTAGAACTTGGTAGAATTTCAATGTGATGCATACTCTTGGGATTTTTAAATGGCCTCAATTCATTAAGAAAACTCAAAAACTTCAAGTTTCATTGGAAAAAAAATAGTTTGTTTAGTGCCCTTCAGATATGGACCTCTATTTGGAAGTGGTATTTTGGGAACTGACTAAACTTGAGCATCTACCACATTATCTTCCTTTTTTTCAGGAAAATAGTTATATTTATCCTTTTATTTATTTGCTACTTGGTCAAGAGACTGTAATAAACATGGGGATAAAATGTTGAAGAGTATAAAACACTGTATCTGACATTGTAGGGCTGAAAGGTTTACTAGGATATTTTATCAGAGTTTTCACTGTCAGTTATGACTATTAAAGCATTTTTAAGCTTAATCATCTCATGTCATCAAGAAGTAGCATTGTTTATGTAATTCTTTATCTGGGAACATGATAACTGTCTTTATTGATAAATTGAATTAGGCTATAAATGTCCTATCTTTAAATATTATTTGCTTGCCAAAAGGAAAGTTTTGAGGTAAAAATATTCTCACTTAACCTAGGGTTTGATTCAATTAATTCAAGGCAATCTTTTCATTAGGGAAGACCTGAGTTTTGTACATGACTTTGACCAAAAGAAATAACTAAAATGTCCAACTAGAAGGTATACAGTTTAGAAATCATTTTTCCTATTTTAGGGATGTAGATCATTTAGGTAGATCATTTATTCATTTATTTTTAAAGTAAGGTAGCTTGTTATCTTCAGGAACCTATTATTTGCTGCCCTGTTTATTCAGGGAACATAGGTGATGTTTATTTTGCTTCATGTGACTGTATAATAACAAAATAACTTTAATAATTGAGAATACTTTAATTCTGGGTTGTGATGGAAGAATACTGTAAAGAATACTGTAAATCCCTATAACAGGAAATTGAAAAAAAATGAAGCAGGGAACTGACCTTCTTGGAGAGATGTAAGGGTTTGAGAGCTGTCTAATGAAGACAGAAATATGGGCTAGAGTTTAATGTGTGTTGCCAAGGGAGTAGTGTCTTCCACTCTTCCCCAGCTGATTAAGTGCGATGACTCTGGGAAAACTAATCCCTCTGTAAGAGGGTGCAGCCAGGAGGACCCCAAAAGAAGGATTTGTAATGGGGTCCAGAACTCAGGGTATTCAGGAAATATTAAAAATATGGGATGTCCTCACCCCCACAAGTGGGGGAGGGAGGGAATGCTATGCATGGAGCAGGGCCATTGAGTTGTTTTGCATAGCAACAGTTTTGCAGATAACCTCTAGCACGGTTGTTTAACATATCTATAACCTTTAACTGGTTTCATAGATATGTTAAATAGCTGTGGCCATGCTTTGAGCCAGGGGGATGGGAGTGACTTCCACCTAAGATGTAACTGGGAGGCAACTCCCCCTGGTTGTAGAGCCTGCATAAGAGCTTTGAGATGATTGGTTCCACGCCATGGGGCCACGCCTTCCCAGACTTACTATGGCAGCCCAGAAAAGCTGGAAGATATGGGAGTACTGGCAAGTGTAGCAGATTGTGGTAGGAGTTGGAAGTGGGGCTGTAGAGGAAGATTAGTGCTGGGATTTAAACCCAGGCACAGCACCATGATAAGAATTGCCACACAGCTTTAGCAGAGAATCGCCATATGGCTCTGGCAGGAAACAACAACACAGCTTTGGGTCTCCCTTTGCCACGCAGCTTAGGAAGATGGAAAGCAAGAGTTAGCATTGATGCAAAGCTCTTTCTTAGCAGTTTGAATGAATGCAGCAGAGACATTTCAGGAAGGAGAGGCGTGAAAGGACTCTTGCTGATGGGCCGTGAATAGGTGCCACTCTGGTTTGGATTAAGAACTGGAGATCCCGGTGCCACAGCTGGTGGTGCCAGGAACTGAGGGAGGCCTACCAGCCAAGCACGGATTACTGGGAAGGGCCAGGGCTACCTGAACCATGGACTTCTATTTCTTTTCCTGAGATACCCCAGACTGGGCAAAGAGGGAAGGAAAGACTGTGCGTTTAAAGATGTTTTGAGGGACTTTGGGATTTTAATGAAGACATTAAGTCATTACTCTTAAATCTGTACAACTTGAATAAATAATTCCTTTCCTTTTCACCAATCTCTACCATGGAGAGCTATAATTCTCTGGTGATGGGCAAGGCAAACCTAATACAGGGGGACTCCAGGAGAAGGGGGATCCATTCAGTAACATTGTGGGACCCCCTTTCCTGGTGGCCAATCAGGGAAAATCATGGGAGACCACATGCGCAGTAGCTTTAAAGTAATACAATTACTTGTACATGCGTAGTAAAAGCCCACCAAAACTAGCCAGGAAGAATCCACCCTATAAGAAAAGAAACCCTCCAGCCCAAGAGGTCGGTCTCTGCTTGGAATTGGCCTGTTCCCATGTTCTCTTCTATAAGCTCTGGGTGTTCGGTTCAGTTCTTTGTCCCAATCACCAAGAACCTGGTTGCCTGTACCCACCTGTGACACCTCGGACCTCTTCCTCTTGAAATGCTGTAATAAGCTCACCTTAGCCACAGCAAGGGGGAATAAATGCTATTACTTCATTATTCCCATTACAAAAGTCTCAGGAGAGAAAATAGATTTGAACTATTCTAACTAAGAAAACACACCAACTCAGATGAGTTTTATCTATTTCTTTGCCAATCCCCAGGCTGTAGAAAAATAGAGTTAATACAAAGTATCCAGTTCTCACTACAACTCATGGTGAAAAAGAACAGCAACAACAACAAAAAAGCAAAAATATACTTCTCAGGAGAGAGTCTTAAAGTTAACCGAAATTTATCATGTCAAATAAAATTGTGTACATTGAGACTCCCAAAAAGAAACAAAATAGAAAATAAAGCAATCATAGCAATTAGGCCAATAGGAAGGAAGGAAGGAAGGAAGGAAGGAAGGAAGGAAGGAAGGAAGGAAGGAAGGAAGGAAGGAAGGAAGGAAGGAGGGAAGGAGGGAAGGAGGGAAGGGAGGAAGGGAGGGAGGGAGGGAGGGAGGGAGGGAAATGAAGGATGAAATAAGAAAGGAAGGAGAGGGAGGAAAGGAAGAAAGAAATGGCCCATCAAAAATATCCACATTCCACATGAAATACAATGTGGTTGTTTGCCTTTTACTAACTTGATACAGACAAATATTTTGACTTTGAAAGCTATGTGTTGAAAATGGTAGAAGTCCAATGTACTATCCAGTGTGCTACAGAGTAGAGTACACACCAATGTTCATAGCAGCACAATTTACAATAGCCAAGTACTGGAAGCTACCTAAGTGGCCATCAGTAAATGAATGGATCAAAAACTATGGTGCAATTACATGATGGAATACTATGCAGCAGAAAGAAAAAAGGAGCTCCTACCCTTCACTACAGCATGGATGGAACTGGAAAGCATTATGCTAAGTGAAATAACTCAGGCGGTGAAAGAGAAATACCATATGATCTCACCTATAAGTGGAACCTAATCAACAAAACAAACAAGCAAGCAAAACACAACCAGAGACACTGAAATAAAGAACAAATTGACAGTAACCAGAGAGGAAGGGGAAGAGGGATAATGGGGGATAATAGGGGAAGGAACCATCAAGGAACATGAATAAAGGACACATGAACAAAGCCAAAGGGGGTAGGTTCATGGGTGGGAGGCACAGATGAGTGGGGTGGGGGGCAGCATGGTAGGATGAAAATGGAGACAACTGTACCTGAACGAGCATATATATAATTTTATATATATATAATTGATTATGCAGAAAGACAAAAAAAAGAAAAAGAAAATGGTAGAGCCACAAGATAAAGCCTAAATTCTTAAAAAATAAACTTGGCAGAAAGCTGCCACTCTCAGGAATATCTATATATGAGATAAGCTTACTTCACTTGTGAAACATCACAAATTAAAAATTATTATGACAACCAGCATTACCTTAACAAATGCACCATGCAAGCAACAAGCTGAAAAGCCAATGATAGATGAAACTATAATTCAAGAATTAGAAGTAAATTCTATCAATTGTTTCATATTATAAAATCTTATGGCAACAAGAACTCAAAAACAGCACAGTAAATTACAAAAGTGTATATAAAAAGGGAACTACAATGTTACCTAGAAACCAAAAAACATTATTATGGAATTAAGTAAGTTAAAAAGAGAAAATACTAGAATAAACATTTCTGTTTTTCAAATTACTGATAGATAAAAGCATGATATAAACACAGTAAATACAGAAAAAAATATAGTAAAAAAGAAATTCAGCAGACAATACACCAAAATGTTAATGGGTAGAGAACACTAAAAATAAAATTTTAGAAAAGAAACATTTAAAATATAACCCAAGAAAATTTCTAATTTCTAAATATTACAAAAAATAAATGTTCTTATCAAAAGATCATTGTTTACCATACATCCATATTTAAAGGCTATTTTGCTAACCTATGATAATAAAGATGTTTTCACTTTAACATATTTATTCATTGTAACTTTTTATTGCATTTTTTCTATTACCATTTATCACCCTTCAATTGTCTCCCTACTGCACTCCCTACACTGGTATCCATGTCCATGAGTCCTTTCTCCTTTTTGCTCAATCTCTCCACCTCTCACCCCTTACCCCTACCAGAGTTGCCAGCCTCTCTTTATCTATGAGTCTGTTTCTATTTTGCTTGTTAGTTCAGTTTACTCATTAGATTCCACATATGAATGATATCATATGTTATTTGTCTTTCACTTAGCATAATGTTCTCCGGGTCCATTCAGCTGTCATGAAGGGTAAAATTTTCTTCTGCTTTTTTATGGCTGAGAAGTATTCTATTGTGTAAATGTCCCATAGTTGTTTTATCCACTCATCTACTGATGGACACATGTGTTGCTTCCATATCTTGGTGATTGTAAATAATGCTGCAGTAAACATAGGGGTGCTTTTATATTCTTTAGAATTAGTATTTCAGGTTTCTTCAGATAAATTCCCAGAAATGGAACCTCTGGGTGTTCTTTTTAAGAAAATTTTGACCTAAAAGGTTTTTACAAAAACATACCCCAGTTTACCTCATACCCCTGTAAGAGATCAGGAACAGATAAAGTTTATTTTTATGTACCAAGGCACAAGACTTAAATCATTGTCAAGATGAGATTGACAATTCTCTAAGCATTATTCAACATCAGAGACAATGGAAGTTGGGGGAAGAACTCCAGCCCACAGAATCCTCCTGTCCACCACAGATGAGAAATAAGTCATTCCGGACACAATCTTGCTATTCTGGCAGGAAAGGGGGTGGCTATTCCCTCTAGTGGATAACACCCCAAGCCTTTCTCCCAAATGGCTTTTATTGGGAATGGTATGTGTAGGTGTATGCAACATGCATGCATAGTTCATCAATCAATGTCAAAAAGCCTATAGTCATACAAAAGCAGGTATTATCTATAGATAACAATTGAAGGAACACAGGGATCTGTCATAGGTCAGGGTCTATCAGTTACGCTGATGCCAGAGAGTCTTTAAGACATATTTCATGAGAAAAAGTGTTTACTCCTTATGTCTTGAACTTAAACATCCAGTTTGTATCACCAGGGTTATACAAAACAAAGCAGATGAATCTTCAAAGGATAAAATATATATTTCAGGCCTAATTCCCACAGGAACCCTCCGTGTTAGAGTTGAGCCATTCTTGCCACCTGCAGTTTTACCTAGTTTTCCAGGGCGATTTATTAGCCCCTTTCAGAGCCTGCTCTCTCGGGGCTGCAATCTCTGAAACCACACAGAGCAGTCCCCAGCAGGCAATGACTTCAAAGTTCTGAGGAAAAAACAAAGTCCAAAAAAATGTGACCCAGCTAAAATGTGATTCAAGAGCAAAGAAAACAAAAATTCCCATTCTGTCATTGGTGGACAAACAATTGAGATCAACCCTCCTTCAGTAATTAACAAGAATAATGAGAAATCAGCTAATAGTCTTATGGACACTCTTTTGTATGTAGCTCTCTCCTTTCCTCTTGCTGCTTTTAAGATTGTCTCTTTATCTTTAATCTTGGGTAACTTAATGATGATGTGCCTTGATATGTTTCTCCTTGGGTCCAACTTCTTTGGGACTCTCTGGACTTCCTGGAAATGTTTTTCCTTCACCAGCTTGGGGAAGTTTTCCTCTATTATTTGTCCAGATAAGGTAAAGTTAAAGAAGTTCATCATTACCACGCCCTTATTACATGAATTGTTAAAGGGATTTACCTAAGAAATATAAGATCAAAAACTATGAACAGTAAGATGACAACAAATTCACAACTATCAATAATCAATCCTAAAAACCAAAAACAAAACAAAGCAAACAACTAGAACAGGAAGAGAATCACAGAAATGGAGATCACTCAGAGGGTTATCAGTGGGGAGGGGGAGAATGAGGGGAAAGGTACAAGGAATAAGAAGCATAATTGGTAGGCATAAAATAGATGGAAAGGTTAAAAAGAGTACAGGAAATAAAGAAGGCAAGATTAAAAAGAGTACAGGAAATAAAGAAGGCAAAGAACTTATATGTACAACCCATGGACATGAACTAAGGGGGGATTGCTGAAGGATGGGGGTGCTGCAGGGTGGAGGGGGATAAAGGGGAGAGAAAATGGAAACAACTGTAATAGCATGATCAATAAAATATACTTTAAAAATAAAAGAAAATGGACAAAATAGATATATTATTAAATACATATTATATTTAAATTCACTGGAAATAAAGCAAAAACTTGAGTGCTGAGCTAAAAGTGTAGAGCAGGGGTGTCAAACTCATTTTCATCTGGGGCCACATCAGCTTTGTGGTAGCCTTCAACAGGCCAAAATAATTTTAGGACTGTATAAATGTAACTACTCCTTAACTGTTAAGGAGTTGAAATTACATTTGGCCTTTTGAAGGCAACCTTGAGGCTGATGTGGCCCCTGGTGAAAATGAGATTGACACCCCTGGCATAGAGTAAAAGGAATTCCAAAGAGGTGAGGCCTATATTTGTGCCATATTTCCACTTCAGACTTTGCTAATTGAAAGTTATGGCACAGAGACTGAGAATCTGGGCAAAAGTAGAGATATTTAGAAGGATTTTGGGCTATTTCACAGCAATGAACAAAAATTAGATATCAGAAAACATCAGGGAGAAAGAGCCTTGGTAAATATTCCAGATTTCTAGTTGCAACCAATACCAAAGGGCCACACACTAGAAGGCCCTGAGAGCAACACACTTAAAAGTAAGTGGAAATAGGCAGTTTTTACAGAAGTCCAACTTCACATTAGTTCGTTAATTTGCTTAGCCTAACCATGTGACAGAAGTAAAAGTTAATTTTCCCTCAGGGGAGAGAAAATCAGTCAGAGACAGATTAGCTATAAACATATTAATTACAAAATATACAATATAGAGAGGTCAATTAATAATATTGCATATCAATTCAATAGATGACGAAAAAGCATTTCACACTCATTAATGATCAAAACTCTCAGCAAACTTGGAATAAATGGGAACTTCATCAATTTAATAAAGAACATCTTCAAATATCTATAGCTAACATCATATTTAATGGTGATAAGCTAGAAGCTTCCCACTAAGGTCAGGAATAAGACAAGGATGTCCCTTCTCACCAATCCTTTCAACATTGTCCTAGAAGTGATAGACAAATACAGTAAGACAAGAAAGGAAAATAAGAGATATACAGATTGGGAAGGAAAAAATAAAACTGTCCTTATTTATGGATATCATAACCATCTAAGGAGAAAATCTGAAAGAACTGACCAAAAACTTCCAGAACCAATAAGCAATCACACCAAGATTGCAAGATTCAAAGACAATGTACAAAAGTCAATTGTTTTCCTACCAACCAACAATGAACAAGTGGAATTTGAAATTAAAGACATAATACCATTTACACTAGCCCACCCAAAAGTGAAATACTTAGACATAAATCTAACAAAATATGTATAAGATCTATGTAAGAAAAATTATAAAACTCTAATAAACAAAATCAAAGAATGAAATAAAGAGATATTCTATGTTTATGGCATTTTGATACCACTCATATCCAACAAGAAATGTGCCTGGGTAACTTTGGCTTCCCTCTATTCTGTTGGTGGTGGTGAGAACAGCAGCACCAGTTGTTAGACAGGTGGGGTCACACTGGATCTGTGTTTAGCAACCTCAGTAAATGAGTTCTGGCTAGAAAGGAATTCAGAGCCAAGACTCAAACTGTAATAGCAAGCTTACTTAGAAAGTAGCAGAGGTAGGAGAAGTGAGCTGTAGAAGAAATGGGTTCAGGAAACAAGTGATAGAGACATAAGAAGGGACTTTGGAGTTTAGGAGAGAGGAAGGTAATGGCAATACACATGGGGGAAGAGAGGTGGGGAAAAGTGCAGGGGGTGCTCCCAGGAGGGAAAGAGTGAGCTGCATCCTCTGTCCTTAGGGCTTTTAAGGGTGGAGATTTTAGAAGTCCCAGGGGGAGGATCTCAATAGAATATCCATCAGCTTTCCAAGTGTGTCCTTTCAAGGCCATGGTCTCTGCTGATTGGTGGGCACCAGGGTAGGGGGTCATTAGCCCCTGCACTTGGTCCTGATATCTGCCATGGTATCACGTGTCTGGTTTTGCTGCTTTTCTGGGCCTGGAGCTGAAATAAAACTGAGGCCTAGATGTTATCTCTAAAGGGAAAAGGTTAGGGGTACCAAACTGAATGGCCAGTGATATACTAGCAGAGGAAAGGTTATCCTGGGGATGAAGTCCTTGTTATCCCAGTTTTCCCTGTTGCTAGGCAGCTGGGGCTTTCTACCCCAGTGACCTTCTGTACCTGGCCCATCGTCTTTGTCTGCTCATGTCTATCTAACTGCCTATCACAATTCTAACCCCAGCAAAGCTGCATTGCACAAACTGCCCCTCCTCTTCTGTAATCTGCTGCATTTCCATTTTCTCTTTCCCATACCAATCTTTTTAAAGAATGTTTCCCAATAGCAACAAAAATATCAGAACAATGACGGGAGCCAGGTCCTGAACAAGTAAAACCCTCCTGTTAATTTGAAAGGCACATACAGTATGGCAGAGCCTATTGTCACAACTAAATAGCAGAGGCCATAGAGGGACATTAGTTCTGAGGTTTCCAATGCCTCAACATTAACTGTTTATGATAAGGCTGGGAGAAAAAAACAAAAATAATCCTCTGCTCTAAGAAAAGGCAACAAATACAGCCACAACAGTGGTTGGTTAATGTGGGGTGCTGATAAAGGGAGCTCCCCTGGAGGCTGGCTGCCCTTTAACTCGTGGTTCCTGGAGGGTGGACCTCTCTCCCCTCCAAATTTCAGTGTATCCCTCTGATGAGTCTTTAGTGGATAACACTCATTATTAAGCTTTTCGGATTTAGCTTGTATCCCAGTGCTTGTTTTGCTGGCATTAAAGCAACTTTCTGTTTGATAATTCTTACTGTTTTATATGCTAAGCTGAAGAATCACCTTAGCATGACAGAACAAACATCCAAACATCCACTGATTGAAAGCCTGGGCCCCAGGTATTATCAATAGCTCAGTAATGCTTGATGAATGAAAGAATGCTCAATTCCAAATTCAATGCCCAGTGCAAAGGCCCCCTAATCCCAGTTGTCATGAAATCAGTAACATCTGCCATTCTCGCTCAGCTTTGGGGAACTTCACATCAGGAGGGGGTCTGGTGGTGCCTGGGACTCCTCACCAGTTGAGTAGAAATGTTTGCACAGGAAAAGGAAAACCATAGAGTCAGACATCTAGTTTCAAAGCTGGACAAGGACTAAAAGAACAACTTTTCTCAGAAATCCTATGGAAGCAGACAAATGTGACTCAACCAGAAAAATCTACCCTTTCCTTTTTAATATGATAAAGAATAGAAATAGTATGCATCTCTATATTATAAAATCAAATAAATGCTTTTTAAAACTCTGGCAATTCACTGAAAATGCATAGGAATGTGAAACACAAGAGGAAGGAGAAGAATACATGGACTGTAGAGTTCCTATGTCACTAATTATATCTGAATGACGTTTGCCGCCCAATTTAACTTTCCACATTTGTGAAATGAGTATGTCTGAGGCAGGATAGTAAGAAGCTGGGAAAATTCCCTGGCAAGTGGAATGGGGAAACTGAGATAGCTGAACAAAGTGGCTGAGCAATTTATAGCCAGATATAGAAAGTCAATCAGGGCAGAAAACCATAGGTGCCTAGCAACAGGCAAAACTGGTGCTGGACTTCACCCCAGGGTTGGCTTTCCTCCTCTGGTATATTGCCGGTCATTCATTTAAGACCTTCTTGAAGGTCTTGCCTTCTAGTCCTCAGCTGTATTTCAGCACCAGGCTCAGAAAAGCAGCAAAACCAGCCAGGGGATGCCAGGACCAGCTGCTGCGACTAATGACCCCCTGCCTTGGCATTGACCAATCAATGGAGACCATGAGCCTGAAAGGGCACACCTGGAAAAGCTAATTATGTATTGAGATCTCCCCTGAAACTTTGCCTAAAATCCCCACCTTTAGAAAGCAGGTAAAACCCCTCAAGTCACAGAAGCTAGCACAGCCTTCCTTTGGACATACCCATTCAAATTGAATTTTCTTTCTCTTAAATTTTAAGGATCTCCACAAACCTTGCAACTAGGGGAACAATTGGCAGTGGCTGCTCATCCTAGGCTAAACCCCTGTCTTCAAGGCCCCATTTTCTCTGACTCTCCAGTAAGTTGACAGCAGCTCCGCCTTGGCTCACTTCTTTTCCATAACATTTCTAGGGAGCCAAAGTAACCCTGCCTAGGCTCTGTCCTGTTGCTTCTTCTATTCTAGGCCCTTCCTTGTTTCACTGCCCCCAGCTTTAACAAGTGTACTCTCAAAATCACCTGGACTTGTGTTGTGAAATCTTTCCTGCACAAAGTCAAGAACCCACACATGACCAACAGGCCTGAGGCAGACCTGCTCCAGGCTGGTCCCATTTCCAGTCACATGTCTAGCCTAGAGAATTTTTGTAAAAGGTGAAAGATTTATACAATCTGAAGAGAAACCAAAGGATAGACTAGAGAATTTTTGTAAGAATTATAGATAATGAGTGCAATAAATTTGGCACAGGCACGCAATCAATGAGGATTTAAATATTATAGTTTTTTTTAGGCCAAGCAATTTTAGCCAAGTAACATCTGTGAGTTTGTAAGCACATAAAAACACAGATTATTAAGAAGGCATGTGTTCTTGATATTGGTCCAAATTTTCCTAATAGATAAATGTGGCAGTGCAAATGAAAAGACAAACTACCAAGGGGGGCGGGGAATGAAGACTCTATGACCTGGAAGTGGAAAACTGAAGTTCTTTCTTAAACCATTCTACATCAACACACAGAGAGGGTGAGAGAGGCAAGACTGAGGTGAGGAGACCTTTCCTGGGCACTCTGGCCATTACCACGGAAGGCGCTTGTCAGTCAGAATCACTGCTCATGGTAGACATTCTTACAGAATCACATTTCTTCTGTCTTATATTCTGTTCCCTCACAGTTACTATGAATTTTGGAATTATTATAGAGAATTTTAGTTTGAGAAAATATTGCCCAGACATGATAGCATCTGCTCTTAATACCAACCCTTTCTGCTTGGCACACAGAGTAACATTTCCCCAGCACACACAGGGAAATCGTGTTGGAGGTAGATCAGAGCCTGCACACATGGGACAGAAACTTAGATCATCTCATTCCTCACTAATTGTTGTTTGAGTCCAAAGCCTTCATGAGAGTGGCTCTGCTTCACCCCCCAGGGTTCTGTGCTATAATACGCCTCTGGAGTGCACAATTAGAATAAAAATGTAAAGAGTAATTTTAAATTCCTCTTTATAAAGGATGCATGCTGTTTCCACTTAATGTGGCAATCATTTGTACCCAGCAGACACTGTGTTATGAGGAAAGAACATTTATTTCATTTTTAAAAGAAAATGGTTTTTTTTCCTCAAAGAATGTATCGTAAGCTTCAACGTCTTAATAGTTTAAAAGGCAGGATTGAGGAAGCTTTACATGGAAGAATTGTTTGGGGGTTTTTTATATGTAAATACTTATTATGTTCACATAATTACCTAGAAAATAAAGAGGTTAAATTACATATACCCAAGAAATGCAGGTTTTGCTCAGTCATCCTGCACAGGTACTGATAACTTAAAGCACCCTGATGATAAAGGCAGGTTCACTCAAGTAGCTTTTTAACATCAGTCATAGAGAACTCTGAGAAATATAAATGCTCTAACACTTGAAATTTGACACACATTTTGTTGAATGCCTACTCTCTGCCAGCCACCAGAGGTACAGAGGTGAATCAGATTTGGTCTGTGTTTTCCAGAAGCACACTGTGAGATAATAATAATTATCTGATGAGGGAGATCAACAATATTATCAGTTGTTGCATTCTCACCACAAGCCTGGCCCTGTGCTGTGTGTTTCATGCACTTTCTCATGTAGAAACTTATGATCAGCAATTTTATAGAAGAGAAAATTAGGCTCAGAGAGGTTAAATCAATATCCCAACGTGTTTTAAAATATAGATTTCAGTATTCAATTATGGTGAAGCCAACAGATCAGGAGATGCCTATAATTGAAAAGAGAGTTTGTTACTCATAGTTCCCAAGAGGAGACACATCACACCACTCCGCATCATGCAAGGCCACACAGAGAAGCAGCAGAGTTGATAAAGCAGATGAGGAGAAGAGAAAATGTGAGCAAGAGGTTTTATTGCAGCTTCCGGGGCAGGGAACAGATGGAGCATGGTAAAGGGGTATAGTATTGAATAGTTAGAACAACTTCAGGTGGTTCTAGGGTATAGGGGCTGCTCCTAGTTATCTGGCACCTGGACCTGGGTAATCAGGGCAGGAGGATAGGTGGCCTGGTGTGTAAGTGTCCTATACAGAAGGTTGTTGGGGATATGGGTTCTGGATTGGTTGGTTTGCAGATAAAAGGTACATTCTTAGGTGAGTCCTTTACTATCTCTTGGAATTGACTAAATCTGGGAAAGGCAGTCTGTTCAGGGTCAGCAAGGATCCAGATGTCTAAATATCAGAAACACATGGTAGATAACCTAGGTCACAAAGCTAATAATGCAGGAACAGAATTTGAACCTAGGTCTGGCTACATAGCAATCAATCCCTAAGATTCTGCTATATTTCATTGGAGGATTGCCATAATATTCCTTCATCCCTTACATTTCTCTGTCCAGTTTACTCCAATTAGCTATAATGCAGAAAGAAAGCTAGTTTTCTGTTCATGCCAATGAACAGAAGGAGGATCTGATTGTTTGGGGCGAGATCTTGCTGACTTACCAACCAGGTTTTTTTTAACCTCAGATAAGATAAATTTCACTGAACTTTATTTTTCTTACCTGCAAAGGGGAAATAATAATGCTTAGCCAGAGGAGTTGTTTGAAAGATTAGAGCATGTATTAGCATTGTCTGTTTAAGAATTACCCAGGAGAGTTCCCTCTCTGTGGAATTATTATTGGTGAGAAACATAAGCAGACACTTAATAAAAACTTTCCTTTAATACTTTTAATGAGTATAATGATAGTGATGTTGAGACAAAAAATACTGTTATAGATTTAATGTTTGTGTCCCACCCCCCAAAAAAAATTAAGCCCTAATATGCAATGTGAAGGTTTTGGAGGTGAGGCCTTCAGGAGATAATTAGGGCCCTCATAATAGGAGCAATGTCTTCAGAAAAAGAAGAGACACAAATTTCCCATCCCGGCCCTCCTCAAGATCATTCAGTAGAAGACAGCAGCCTTCCGCAAACCAGGAATTGGGTCTCACCCTTCCAGCCATCGTATTCTGGTGCAGCAGCTGGGACTGATTAAGACAAGTAAGTACTCATTTGCTTCCCAGTACAGAGATTGCTCTTTGACTAGATTTTATAGAATCACAAAAGCATAGCAATCTGGACAAGGTTCTAGAAAGTATCTACAACTTAATAATCAGTCTTGAAGATATTAAATGGCTTTCTATACCAAAATCTTGCGCTTTAGCAGTAGTCACTATTATAACAGGGGTCTCTGGAATCAGTTACTTCTTCCATGGTCCATGGGGCCAAGGTTGGCTCGTATATACATAAAATGACATCAACGTGTAAAGTATTATTTGAGGTATGAAAAACTGTTTCTCCTTATGCAATTTTCTGAGTTCATCATTTGGAACTGGAGATTCCAAGTATTAGATTCATCCCTCTGGGTTAAATATTAAATTCAACCCTCTAGGAGATATTTACCTAAAGGATACCTCCTTATTGTCCTTATTAAAATGCTCACAGCTAATCTGAGTGGTAGCACCATGCACAAAGGTGATCAGTCACAGAGTTAAATATGGTGAGTCTTCAGTCAGATGACTCAGTTCATTTGATTGTTTTTTTTACTCTAACAACCCGTAAGTCCCACAGCCATAGGTAATTGGTTACCTGATTAACCCATCACGATGGGTGGACTGACCAGCTAAGTGGTGGTGCTATTCACACATTGGGAATTGTGGGGCATCAAAAAATTGAATACCAGCCCATATACAGCTTTTACCACAAAAAATATGCCTGGATAGTTCTTTAATTATTATATCCTGAAGAATAGTAGTTTATTTAAATTGGCTGGTTGCTGGATCATCATGGACTAGAACTAAAAAGAAATGTTTCAGAGAGGAGCAGCAACTGAAAATCCAGGGCCCAGGATGTGGTGTTTGATGAGTGTCTTACCTCCTCTTCCCAAGGGCCCTAGCCACAAAGAGTCACACAAAATTTTCCACATGAGAGCTGCAATGCGCATTCCAGGCCAGGGGAATTTGGTGGGGACCTTCAGGAGCTGTCCAGGGAAGGAAGTCCTAGGTCAGGCCCCCAGAGGAGCCGTGGGCACCAGAGTGCCGCTGAGAGTCTGACCGGTATCCTGAGGTGGTGTTAGGCCCTAGGTGCTTATTTTCCTGATAGAAATCTTAGAGGCCATCTGCTTCAGTTATTTTAATGAGTAGCCAATGTACAAATAAATATGCTTTCAAAAAATTTTAAGATTTTTTAAAGTTTTTTTCTAACCTTGGTTTTATGTTTATTTTGCAGCCTACAGAGGCAGTATGATGCAGTGGCTAATGGTATGGATTTTGAAACAGAATAGATTTGTATTAAAATCCAGCTCTGTCACTGAGTAAGCTCAATTACTTATCTTGCAACTATAGTCTCCTGTAATGCAAAATGTGAAGATAAAATCTACCTGATGTGATTGTTGTAAATTTTAAATAAGCTAATACGAGTATTTATAGTCTTCATCATTGAAAGTGTTAAATAAATGTTGTTGTCATGATTACTAGTTATGTCAACTTGGTCATGTTGGATCATTCAGGTAACAGGGATAGACCAAACAGAATGACCCATTGACTAAATCCAGCTATTGATTTTATTATTATGTCTTATTTTGTGTGAATTGACTGCTTGGTTTGGTTTCTTCAAAACCATGTGTCTGTGAGTGATAGGGGCTAATCCATCCTCATGAGCTAATAAACTCATGTAAGCAGGCATGCTCTTGGCTCTTTTGTCATCTATGTTCTTCTTTGTACTTTGTCTATAGAGGGAATTTTGTGATCAGAGTGAAAAGGTTGGTAATTAAAAGAGAAGGTCCAGTTACCCTTAATATACTAATTTTTGTGAGGTGATAAATTACAAATACACTGTATCAGGAAATGAAATGGAGCCAGTTGCATTTTTCTTTTTTGAAGTGACAACAAAGCAGATAACAAAAGTGTGATAGCACTAAGTCTAAAACTGCTGTTTGCCTTATGTACTTAAAGCCAATGTAACAAGAATTTTGTTCTCTTTTAATCTTCTGTTAGGTTTTTAACTTCCTGCTCCTTCCAGTGAGCCCAAGTTGTCGGTTCTCCTTGTCCCTATAAAACCTCTGGTTCAAGGCACTACCAAACCTCTCTTGTATTTCTTTATTGGTAAACTGCGTGTGAGGGAAGTTACTCTCTCCATCCCTTCCCAGATTATCTTTCTGTCCACTTTTCAATATTCCTCTCAATGAGCTAGGTGAATTAAGAAGGAAACTGGTGGGAAAATCTATATTTTAAAGAATATTGACTAAATTGAATTATTTGAATTATTAGTAGCTGCAATTCTCCTGATGCTTCTGAAGTTAGTGTTGATGAGTCAGGAGGGCATGTTGATTTATCCCAGCTGAGCACTATTAAGTTGAAAGCCACAGTTAGGTCCTTATTTCCAGTGAACACTTGGAACATTTTATTTTTAAGAGGCATGAAATGAGGAATATTGAAAGTAGAGTAAATAAGGTCTTTTAAATCAGATAGACATGGGTTTATATCCTGTCAACATATTTAATCTATACAATTAAACTTGATATGCAGGTTCTCTGAACTAAAATATTCTCATGTAAAAAATGTAAATAATAGGACCTCTATAATGGACCTTTGCTGTATCTGCTTATTAAGGTTGCCAGACTTAGCAAATAAAAATAGAGAACACCCACTTAAATTTGAATCTCAAATAAATAATGAAAATTTCCTGATGAAAATATATTCCAAATATTGCATGGGGCATATTTATACTAAAATTTATGCAATATTTTGGACCTACTTATAGTAAAAAATACATTAACTGTGTAAAACTAAAATTTAAATAAGAATCCTGTATTTTATCCAGCTACTCTATGCTTACCCACCACCCCACCCCCACTGTACCCCCCCACCCCCCCATCCCATTCTCTGATAAGTCCTGATTTTCCCCAGGAAACCACCTTTCCCCTAAAGTAAGCCCATGTGTTTCAGGTAGAGTTTCTCTGGACTCAGCACTAATCAGGAAATGGAATGCAGGTGTGTGCAATCAAGCACCATATTCTCCTTGTCACTATTTCTAGCTCAAACCTGCTCATGTGACCCACAGTGATCCAGTTGAACCCAATCCTAGGACTCAATGAAGTAACTCTGAGAGCTGAATTTACTTTCTAACAGGCTTATGAGATACAGATATGAGACTAGAGCTGCTAATATCATTTGAGAGGCTGTTGGAGAACTTAACCAGAGCAACACTATGTAGACCTCAGAGCTGGAGAGTAGTGTTGTATCCTGATGATAGTGTCTGTGCCCCTGGCTTCACCGGTGCCTGCAGCTAGCTAAGCCTTGCATTTGTTTTTAGATGAGGCTGTTTCATAAACCACTTTTGGCTTAAGCCATTTCAGGCTGGATTTCTGTCACCTCTAAATGGAAGAGTTCCAAAAAATATAGAGCATCATCAAATTTTGTGAGTACACAATGAAAAAATGACATAAAGTGCTAAACAGAGGGCTGGTCACATATAAGATTTTTAACAAATATCAGCCCTACACCCCCACATGCACGCTGAGCTTTCTAACACAAATAATGACATATGAGAACTGGTGGAGTCATTCAAATTTATCCCCCAAATCAGAAGGAAGCAACTTAGAAAATAAAGCTCTTCATAACTATGGGGTCAGACATATTTTTTCTGTTTTTGTAAAAGAGAGAATTATTATTTTTCACTTCCTGTAAGCACAAGATATAGTAGCTCCTCTCCAAATACATTAACAGCAAATGCAAATAAAAAATCTCTTATTGATAAGGTTCATAAAGCTATGAGAAACTTTAATCTTCTTGAACACATGTAACATTGCTTTAATTTCTAGTTAAACTGAGATATTTGCTTTCCTAAAAGTTTATAGGTGTAGGGTAAACAGAGTCAGTCAGACTCCCTCACCCAGATGTCTGGGCAACTAAGATCAGCAGTGTTCCCCATAGCCTTGAGACAGGGTCCAGTAAACTGTATTCCCATAGCCCTGAGTGGGCCCACATGCACAGAATCACACTGTGTTATGCAATGTTTTGGCATCCTGCCAGATTTGTAGTATATAAGGAATGTGGCAATTCCCACTGTGTGATACGTGGCTTATGGTGTGTGAGGATCACCTCCCCCAGCTCCATGAATTTTCTTCCATCTGCCCAA
This sequence comes from Phyllostomus hastatus, assembly GCF_019186645.2. NCBI lineage: Eukaryota > Metazoa > Chordata > Mammalia > Chiroptera > Phyllostomidae > Phyllostomus > Phyllostomus hastatus. The sequence continues at coordinate 14,005,258 of NW_025334038.1, forward strand.
ATCCCAGAGAGTGACACTCTCTGGCATTGAGAGGCTGAAAGACAGGTGCTATCTAATTTTTAGTGATACAATTCAATTATGCAGATGGAATCATTTAAGTAAAAGCCCATTTGGGGGACTCTATATATCTCTGAATTTTACAAGGAACAAAAGTTCCAGAATAATGTAAAACAAAATCCATGACATATTTCATAAGGGATTAATATCCAGAATACATAGAGAACTCCTAAAATGGAAAATAAAAGCAAAATAAATTAACAATCTAATTCAAAAACAGACAAAGGACCTGAGTAGACATTTCTCCCAAGAGATAAAGATGGACATTAAGCACCTGAAGGGGATGTTCAACGTCATAGTCATTAGGGAAATGTGGTCAAAACCACAATGAGATTCCACTTCACACCCATGAAGATGACTATTTTTTTTTTAAAGCAAGTACTGGAGAGCATGTGGAGAAATTGGAACTCCTATGATCTTCTCATGGGAATGTGAAATGGTATAGCCACTAACAGAAACAGTATGGAAGTTCCTCAGAGAATTAAAAAGGGAATTACCACATGATCCAGCAAGTCCACTTCCTGAACTGAAAAGAATTGAAAGCAGAGACACAACAAATGTTCACAATAGCCAACAGCTGGGAACAACTGAGTGTCTGTCTATAGGTGAATGGATAAACAACATGGAATTTATACATATGCACAGTAAAATATTAACCAGCTTTAAAAAGGAAGGAAACTGACACATGCTATAATGTGAATGAATCTGAAAAACATTATGCTAAATGAAAAAAGCCAGTAAGAAAAATACAAATGCTATATGGCTGATAACAGATACATGAGAGACCTAGAGTAGACAAAGACAGGGAGTAGAGTGTCGGTTGCCAGGAGCTGGAGGTGAGGGTAGGGCATTGATACCCAGTGAGTACAGAGTTTCAGTTGTGCAAGATGATGGTGGCACAACAATGAGAATGTATTTTTCTATGACATTTTTTTATTTTAATTGTTGTTCAAGTACAGTTTTCTGTCTTTTACTCCCATCCCGGCTCACCCCCCCAGTCCTCCCCACCTCCCTCCCATTTCCACCCCCCCCCCCGCCAGCTTTTATCCATGTGTCCTTCATACTTGTTCCTGTAAACCCTTCCCCTTTTCCCCTGAAATTCCCTCCCCTCTCCCCTCTGGTCACTGTCAGCCTGTTCTCTATTTCAGTGTCTTTGGTTATAGTTTGCTTGTTTGTTTCTTTTGTTGTTTAGGTTCCTGTTAAAGGTGATATCATATGGTATTTGTCCCTCACCACCTGGCATATTTCACTTAGCATAATGCTTTCCAGTTCCATCCATGCTGTGGCAAAGGGTAGGAGCTCCTTCTTTCTTTCTGCTGCATAGAATTCCATTGTGTAAATGTACCATAGTTTTTTGATCCATTCATTTACTGATGGGCACCTAGGTTGCTTCCAACACTTGGCTATTGTAAATTGTGCTGCTATGAACATTGGGGTGCATAGGTTCTTTTGGATTGGTGTTTCAGGGTTCTTAGGATATAATCCTAGCAGTGGAATTGCTGGGTCAAAAGGCAGATCCATTTTTAGTTTTCTGAGAAAATTCCATACTGTTTTCCATAGTGGTTGTACCAGTCTACAATCCCACCAACAGTGCACTCAGGTCCCCTTTTTTCCACAACCTCTCCAACACTTGTTTGTTGCTTTGTTTATGATGGCCATTCTGACCAGTGTAAAGTGGTATCACAATAAGAATACATTTAATGTCATCAAACTATCTATCTGGTTAATATGGTAAATTTTACTACAATTATAAAAATAAATAATAAGCCATGATCATTAGAGTGACAGTTTTAACACATTGTCCCAACTGGGACACTTTGGGGGAATGGGGATAAATGTGATGGTCTTGGGTAGCCCTGGTGCTCCCAGAACATTCTGTTCCTATCTCAGAGAAAAACATCCACTGGCCTCAGTGGAAAACTTAGTCTGGCAAATGTTCAGCAGAGTGAGTGTGGAAGAAATCTCACAATTAACAGGACCAAGAAATAATGATCTCTTTCAAAACCTCAGACTTTTAAAATTTGACCAGTGGACTTTTGACATAAAATTTTGGATATGTTACATATTTAGTTTTATCCCAAAAGCCCATTCTGCTCTGGGACACTCACCTTTGGTTTCCAGGCTCAGCCATCCATATGTGCCTGTGGGACACACCTTTACCTCCCTGCTTCGTCTTCCTCCATCTCAGTGCCATCCATTTTCTAAAGCAGCCCCCCCCCCCAAATGCTCCCTCATCTGTGCAGCCTCCCCTGATGCACCAGGTGGAATTCTCCACTTCCAAACTTTGGTGGTGCTTTACTTGGTGTGAGGCTAACATAAGAGAAAACCTAGGTTATTGAATGAATGCTATTGACTTCTGTTCAGCTGCCAAGCCTGAAAACTAGCCATAACTAAAATCATCCACCAGCCATAAGGAAAATTACCTTGGACCTCCCCACATAAGCTCCATGGTTGGTGCCTTGATTTTTCCTGGAAGTTTCTAGGGGGCTTAAAGCTGAGGGATGGAGAATCTGATTTGATTCTTGTTCATCGTGGAAACAGGTGTTCCTCTGAATGTCTTTCATGTACAGGGAGTGGTCATTCTCACCCTCACTGCTCTCAGGCTCTGACACTGGGGTCCCCAGCTCCAAGGTTTGGTCTCTATGCCACTAAGACCCTAGACAACAGGTACTGGCTGAAAATTTTCCATGGTGGGGCTGGTCCAAGAAGAGTGATTTCCCCACTGATTCAGTTTTCTCAGGAGGACTGGACTCACCAGGCCTGGGCCAGGTCACCCTGACCACACACAGAGTGTAGCTTTACAAAGTCCTAAAGGTCACCTGTCTCAAGTGTTTCACACCCCTTCCCTAAGTTGTTTTTCTGAACTCCCAAGTACATTGTGAGTGGGCCAAATGCTGGAAAAGTCAGTTTCTTTGAGGTTTTTTTCGTTTGTTTGTTCAGTCGTTGGTTTTGCAAACATTCAGCTCACCTCATGTTTAGTGTACAACCAGGATTCCTCTCCTACACCTGTGAGCCCCTGGATCACCACCTTAGCTGTGAAGATAGCACAGGCTCACCTGATTTACAGGACAATGGAAGCCTTAGGTGCAATCATGAGACCAAAGGGCAACATCAGAGGAGGTGACGGGACATCTCAGGCTTGTGACCAAAAGGGTATACTTTGACCACTTCCAACATACTAGGATGTTTACAATCAAATACACAGAAAATAAGTGTTGGTGAATTCAGGGGCTTATTGGTGGTCTGGCTGGAGGCTCTTTGACAAGGAGACAATATTTATGATGATTCCTCTTAGCTTCCATGTAAAGGATTAGAACTGGCGATTCTTGAGTCCAAACTGAGCTGGATCTCCTTTGCCAAAAAATGTTGCCCTAGTCTTCCTTTGGTCTCCCTGGTCTCCTAAGTTTATTGACACATTGTAAACATGTCTTAACAAATTAAACACAAATTTAACAAAGTTTAAATTGGTTCTTCTGAATAAGATGGCCCTGGTTTTAGTCTGGGCCTTATGATTTAACACTCCATAAAAATATAATAATTAGCAACTACCTGTTTTGTGGATCTGGGTAAAATGGAAGCCATTGAAAAAAGTCTTGCCCTGGCTCATTCAGAGAGAACAATCACATGACACAGGCCTCATCTAGAGGAACATTAATGCTAATGTCTCAAAATCTGTACACTGTGCAGCACAGATGATGCTGGATCACCAAATAGAATAGAGAAAATGTACCAAGGGGAGCAAGATGTGTGAATGCTCTAAAATTTGATTAGTCATCCTCATACTGATGGTTGGATGGATCGTGGAAAAGCTCAGGCCAGGGCCTTCTGAGCTGCTGCTTGAGGAAGTGAAGCTGTCAGGATGGGCTTCAGATGGAATCAATTTTCTTTACAAAAGACCATTTGACACTGTTTATTCATTGTAAAACACAATAAGAATAAAAATAAAAATTATCTTTCTGTAACCAGGTTACCAAAAATGAATGAGTCAGCCCCACATACCCTGGCCTTCTGCCCCTGCTTCTGTGAAATGGTTTTAACAACTATTTTCTATCAGTTGGAGGAAAGACAAGGGGAGGCTGACTGGTGCTGGGAGCCTGCAGTGAGAAGGAGAGTCAGGGGAGATCGCTGGCCCTCTTTAAGCTCCATTCTACCAGCTCTGGGCAATACGGAAGCCTCTGCGACCCCTAGCAGCAGGGCTCCAGGGGGCTCTGGGCCCTGGCACCCCCACCCTCCCTCCTGAGCCCTGGGACAGCCTGGAGCTCCCCAGGAGGTCTCATGACCTTGTCTCCCTTTCATTTCCCTCAGGGAATTGCAGGATGCCCTTCTGGGTGGGAAGAAATAAAGCCTCCAAGTCCAATCACATGTTCATGGGAATGTTGACTCCAGCTGCACCTCTTACAGGTCTTGGTTAAACAACAGCTTCCATTGTTGGCAGAAGGGCCTGGTGTATCATCAGAGCTCATAAAACGTTGCCCCTAAGTGGCACTTGGGAAGGAAAGTTGGATAAAGCATGGCTCCCACCTCCCCACGTGGAGGTCAGATGCATCTCTTGAGAGGGCAAGTTTGCAAGATGAAGAGCAAGGGGACTAGCCAACCATGAACCCTCCCCACATGCTTCTTCCCCAGGTTTCTCCATTGCCCTGCAGGCCTACGACCTGGGCTGCACTTCTAAGAACCTAGTCTTTCCTTTCCCCTGGGCTGGGGGTTGAGGAGCTCTAGGGGACAAGGCTCCTGTCCCATGGCGCCAAGGGGTTGCATCTTGGGTTTCTTGTGTAGACATTGCACAGCCCTGTCCTTGGTCCATCCTTTCTGAGATACTGATGTCTAGGGGAGCCTCAGGTCGTGGACAGAAGGCAGGGGCCTCAGGAGTGAGGCTATTTAGAGACCCAGATGTTTCCCAGAGGAGTTTCTAAACCCCAGAGTGTGGGTGCAGTCCAGGAAGGTGTTCACAGAAGCTGTCCACCTCTGTGGTGCTGAAAGGACTGTATGTGTCCTTCAAGCTGCCTAGCTCCCTCCCCCAGGCTGCAGGGGTCTGGACCTTGTACTGCTGGCTCCAGAGGCATTCAGAGCGGTGTCTCGAAGTCACTGAGCAGGAGACCAAAGGGCTTCTCAACTCCAAAGCACAAGTGTCTGTGCGTCTCTGGCAGTAACACAGGCCCAAATGTGCCCACGTACCCCATCAAGAATGGGGAGGAACCAGGTGTACAGAGCAGTGTGTGGTCTCACGTGGACCAAGGTGAGCCAAATGTGATTTGGAGGACTGCTAGCAGTGTGTGTATGTGTTGAGAGAGAGAATGGACAGGAGGAATTGGGGGTCAGGTGCAGGAATAGAAGTGGTCATTCTTCTGGAAGCAGATTCAGGCCATGACTCTTCCCCTGACTAGATAGCACATGGGCTGCAGCTGGGAGGCAGCCCCAGATGCATCCAGTCCTCCCACCCTCGAATCCTGCTGTGCTGGGCCTGAGAACACTGGAGCCTCTGGCAGTGAGTTCTTACTTGGCTTTTGGCCTGTGCCTGGACCAGTGTCCTTCAGAGGCCCCACTCATGGTGGGACCTACCCCTCCAGCAGATGCATAGAGAGGGGAAGGGTGCTAACCACTCAGGAAAGGTCTTATGGAGGAGGTCCTCAAGCTCCGCCTGGCTCCCCATCTACTCTTTTCATTAGAAAGCAGAGCCTGAGGTTGGGGTCCTGACAGGCTGCATTCACCTGATGATCTTTTGCAAACTGGAGGCCACAGGCAGGAGGGGTCTGGCTCCTCTGGCCTGCTAATGCTGTGCTTCCTGGTGAGGGGGCACCAGTCTCAGGGTATGTCTTCAGCACATGACTTCACTGGACCTGAGCATGATGATCAAAACTGAGGAGGCTACAGGGGCCAAAAGAGAGCATCATTCTGGACCCTGAGCACAGCAGGCTGTGGTTAGGACAGCCAGCCCAGGGTGGGCTCCCTTTGAGGGGCAGGCAGCCTGTGTGGTTTCTGAGTGTCCAGGGGTCCCCCTCCCCACACTAAGTCAGCACTACCCAGACTCACCTTCCTAGAGCCATGGGGGAAAACTGTCAATTGCTGACCATCCACTCTCAAGCTGCTTGGGTCAGCTGGATGAACAGAAGAGTTGAGATGTGAGTTCCTCAAGTTCTGACCAGTCAGGGCTCTCCTTGCTTGTGTCAGAGATGAGAAACGGGAGTAGCCCTGGATATTCTGGGCCCTGCAGGGAAGGGAGGGAAGGATGGTGCGGGGGTGTCCACGGAGGCCTCAGAGGGGCCCCTGGAGACAGCCTTCACCTCCAGGTGCAACATTCTCCCACACCCTCAGAGGCCTACAGCTAGCCCCAGGGAGGCTGCAGGAACATGGCCCTGACCCAGTGAAGCTGAGGGCCAGCTCAACTGCAGAGCTTAGCAGCCTCTGAGTGTCCAGGACAAGAGTGAACAGGGTGCTTTGCCCCAGCGAAGTCCCTGACCTCCCCCAGCTTCCAGGTCCCAATACCTTACAGCAGGGCTTCACCTCTCTTTTCATTGCCATAGCCCCCCTACCTCCAACCCAGAGTCGTTGTTCTGCCAGAGGGACCCTAATCACTCTCTCCCAGGGAGGCTGGTTTGGGGAGTAGGGTACATACCAAGCACAGGGCACCATTGCTTCTCTACCAATGCCCAAGAGGGGCATCCACCCGGTGACACAGATTAGACACCCACATGCCTGAGAACTCACTGTGGAGATGGTGGGGGGTGGGAGTCTCCCTGGATTTCTGGGGATCCACCAGGATTACCTGTGGCCGCTTCTCACAGTATTCCACTCCCTGTGCACAGCAGATGTCTGACACCTGAATCTTTCAGTGGTCTCCTGTGGCTGGGACTCCTGGCCCCTGGGGAAGTTTTCAGGACGGCCCAAGGGAGGGTAGATGGCAGGAAGTGGTGACCTGGCAGAGGGTAGGGAAAGGCCGGTGAACCCTCTGCCCTCCAGAAAAGGACCAGGAGGGGGATTTGGGAGGAAAGGACACTGGCTAGCAGTGTGGGAGATCACTTGGGCAAGGGGGAGGGAAGCAGAGGAAGGGGCATTGACAGGGCAGGGGGTAAGAGGTACCCAAGAGGACCCACAGAGGCTGATGGCCTTGTGGGGTGGCAAGAGGGGAGCAGGCCTGATGATGAGAAATGGAGCATTGGTTTGGTCAGGTTGGGGGGCAGAGGAAGGGACAGGCCAAAGCCCAGAAGTGGGGGCCTGTGGAGGACAGGAGGAGAGGGTAACAAGTGAGAGGAAAGAGGCAGAAGGACGAGGAGTGGAAGAGCGTCGTCTGGGAACAGGAGCAAAAGAGACGCCTTTCTTCTTCATCTCTGCCAATGCAGAAAATGAGAGTCTGACCCAAGTGTGGGGTTCTAGAATCTCAGATGTCTGCCTCTGTTCCCTCAGAGTGTGTCTTTGTGACCTCAGAGCAGAGAATTCTAGAGCGAGTGACCTGGAGGACCCACCTGCAGCACCACTGTGTGCACTGTAAGGATAAGCAAACCGAGGTCTTGATGGAGACTGTGGAAGGCAGTGCCTGGGCCAGAGCCAGAGCACATCCTTCCTACAGTCTGAGTCACCTTGGCTGGGGCTGCATCTCAGCTGCTTGCTGCCTGGGGAGGCTGCCTGAGAGTGGGACTGGCTGGTGCTCTGGAGTGATTCCTCCTTCCTGGGCATTTCCGTCCTCTCCCAGGAGCCCCTCCCTGGGAGTATCAAGGGGTTCAGCTGGTCCCTGAGCTTGGGTGCCTGAAAGATGTCTGGGCTCAGGAATCCCCTGGAATGAACAGGGACAGCCCGGTTTGTTCCTGGGCATCCCTGGCTGAGGCGTGCCAGGGCACCAGGGACAGCAGTGAGTGTTACTCCAGAAGCAAGAGCCTGGGGAGCTGAGTCCTCCCACATCTGTGTGTTGGGACACAGTGAGGTGGGCACAGGCCCCAAGCCCACCCTTGTCCTCCTTGGCTCCATGCCCCAGCCCAGGAGAAGAACCAGTGACCGCAGTCAGGGAGAAAATCTCTCTGTGTGGTCACTTCTCACTCACACAGTAACATCCCCTGCTCTCTGGATCTCCGAAAGGACCTCGAGACTTCCCAGGACAATGGTGGAAATTTCCTAGCGCTGGACCTCAGACTCAGGAAACCTGACATGGAAAGGAGCAAACCCACACCCTCCCACATGTGACTGAATGAATTTTCCTAGGACTTCAATGAGCCTGACAATTATGGCTAAGGGACCTGGGGGTCTGGAGTCTTAGTGGACTCACCCCACAAATCCAGTGACCCCTTTTCTTCTCTAGATGCTATTCTGTCCCCAAGCAAATGCCCCAGAGAGCCTGCACCCCATCAAGCCACCAACAACAGCTGTCCTGTCAGAGCTCCTCCTTCATGTCTGTTTCTTCTGATACCACCACCTACATTGGCCCCAGTGCTCCAACCCAGCCCCTCTCAGGGCCCTGGGGCCTCATCCATTACTCCACCAGCTCCTCACTGTTCTGCCTTCCCCCTCCATGTCATCATTATAATGGCTCCCTTGCAGACCCCTCAGGACACTGGCAGGTCCTGAGAAGGGGCCCTGTGCCGGCTTCTCACAGCCCCACAGTGAGGGAGCTGTGGGGAGGGGATGGCAGTGCCCCAGGCACTACATGGCTACCAGAAAGCCAGAAGGGCCAGGCTGCTCCACCTACCCAGGGGGAGGGTGAGACTTTGTGCTGAGCTCCCGAGATCCCGGTGGACCAGCCTGGGGTGTGAGCTCCGGGCTGACCCCTGCACACCTGATGGTGGTGGGAAACCATAAGAGACCTCATCCAGTCAGTCCTGGGTTTGGTGAGAGGGAGGGTTGTGTTCTACATCAGGAAACATGGAATGATCCCTGGGCTTGTGAGAGGGGAGGAGGCAGGTCAGTATCCAAGCAGAGAGGACTGTGGATGGGTTAGCACAGCCTGTGGAGCTGATGTCCCAGGCCCTGGCCGGCTAGGGTTTCTCAGGGATGTCAGATATTGACTGCAGTGAACAAAAGAAGCCCCTGAGGCCCAGGCCTGACCTCGCCTCACACTCTACAAAGCCTCACCTGCCACACTTGTGTGTTCTTGGGGAAAGAGGACAAGACTCCTGAGTTAACCAAGACTATGTGTCCTCAAAACAAAAATTAAACCCTGGTAAAAATTAAGATGCTATGGACGCATCACACCTGAGTTTAAGGACTGAGGTGTGTATGTCCCTGGGCAGTGAATAAAGACATCAGCTCAGCCACAGATGCTGGCTCCCTGGTGACAAAAGGTAGATATCCAAACAGATAATGATATGATGCCCCATATCCTCCTCCCAGAATGAGGATTGTCACTGTACTGCTAGAATCTCCTTCCTTCTGCCACCAGCCAGAACTCAGGGGTGTTACCTCATGAAACATTATCCCACCATTTATCATCTACCAGGAAGATTAGGGGGCACACTGGACTATAGACAGAGCTGTATTCTTGCTGGGGGGCTGCTGTGGGGGCAGGGGGTTGTGCTGGGGTTAATTACATGCCACAAATTCCAAGCTGGTGCTTCCCTCTCATGACAGAGCAGCTGGCCCCTCAGGGTGTCCAGGATTAGGCAAGGGAATTTGCTGAATCTCACTCCACTACCACCACCACAGGTCAGAGTCACTGCAGCTGCCTCCTACAGGGTTCACTGCAATGATCACTGCAGCTCCTAGTGGGTCAGCCTCTAGTCTTGTTCCTCTATTCCTCTACTGAATACCTTTCAGAGCCTCCGTGTGTTTATTTAGCAAGGTCCACACTCCTCAATAGGCAGGTGAGGCTGTTGACCTGGCAGTTGCTTCTGCAGCAGCCTCACTCCTCACTATCCTCACTCCACACTCTGGCCACAATTATGCAGGGTCTGAGGGAAGCTGTGGTTAAGCCCCTTGGCCTGAAACACACTGCTGACTTCCCATCCCAGACCTTCGTTTCACTACAGTCCACTTGGCCTTGAAGTAAAACTTCCTCCATGGAGAGGAAAAGGGATCAAAGGAAAGCAGTTCCTTTGATGAGATGATAGATTTCGAAGTCACCCTTCTGATTATGGGGCATTTAGGCTGTCATCACTATGCGTGCTGACTCAGCAGATATGTCTTCACAGCACAGTGGAGTCTGTATCTGACAGCTGATCATTCACTCGTCCCCACTGGGCCACTTGATACAGTTCATTTAAACACCTATGGACCCTACACCATGCACCATGCTAGGCACTTTACAGGTTGTTTCGTTTTTGTAATGACCTGGTTGGTACTCATGTTTGTCCCCACTTTGGCAGAGGAAGAGGCTGGGTACCAGCCCAGGTTCTTATGGCTGGTAAGAAGGCTGGGATTTGAAACTGCCCTCTCTGGGGCTGGCCTCTGCTTTTAGACACCAGGCTCCATGGCCCACCACCCACTAGGCAGGGGTGACTTGCAAATGATGCTGTTGTGGGTTGAATTGTAACCCCCATCCACCACTCAAAAAAAAAAAGCTATGTTAAGGTCCTAACCCTGTATCCTGACAAGTGACCCTCTGTGGAAATAGGATCACTGCAGATGGCCTCAGTTCAGATGAGGTCATGCTAAAGCAGGGTGGCTGGGGTCATAAAAGGAAGAGACACCTTTCTATCAGTAGTTTGACAGATTCAGCAGGCAGAAACTCAGTGAGGATGTTGTTAAAATGAACAGTATCATCAATTAATTATTTATAACTGGCATTTATAGAATACTTCACCCAATTACAGCAGAATATACATTCTTCTCAAGCTCATGTGGAATATTCACCAAAATAGACCACATTTTGGGTTATAAAACAGATCTAAACATATTTAAAAAAATAGAAATCATATAAATTATGTTCTCAGACCACATTGGAATTAAATTAGAAATTTAACAAGATAGCTGTAAAATCCCAAAATATTAAAGATTAAACAACATATTATAAAATAACATATGACATATTTTTTCTTTCATCAAAAGAAAAAATATTGTGAAAATATTTTAAAATATCTTAGATGAAAATTATCAAAATTTGTAGGCTGCAACAAAAGCAGTGCTTACAGGAAATTTAATGTATTGAGTGAACATGTTAGCAAAGAAGGAAGATCTAAAGTTAATAATCTAAGCTTCTACCTGAAGAAATTAGAGAAAGAAGTACAGTACAAACCCAAAGCAAACAGAAGATAAGAAATGGTAAAAATTGGAGCAGAAATCAATGAAATTGATAACAGAAAATTAATAGAGAAAATCATATTAAATCATATTAAAATATATTTTAAAAATAGAGAAAATCGACAAAACCAAAAGTTGGTTCTTTAAAAACAAATCTGTAAATTGATAAACCTCTAGCCAGGTTAATGAAGGAGAGAAGACATAAGTTACTACTGTCAGAAAAGAAAGAGGGAAAATGACTATTAATCACATGAACATTAAAAGGAAAATAAAGGAATATTATTTAGAAGTCTACACCCATGAATTTGATGCTTATGATGAAATAGGCCAATTCCTTCAAAGGTACAACCTATCAAAACTCACACAAGGAGAAATAGATGATCTGAGTAGTCATATTCAAAGAAAGTGAATGAATAATTAATAACCCTTCAAAAAGAAAGTACCAGGCCCAGAAGCTTTCACTGGGAAATTCTATATCTAAGGAAAAAAATGATGCTGCCAAAATAAAATGCTGCAAGAATTAATGATTATTGTGAAAAGCATTTATGTTATATACCAGAAACCATTATTAAGAGCTTCCCAATAGATGATATCCACAGCAGTGGAAGAGTGAGTGACAGTCACACTAACCTCCTCCCAGGACTGAGCTGGAATAACAACTAAATTGTGGAGAAATCACCTGGAATAAAACAACTGAACAATAGTGGTAGAGAAGCTTTATAACCCCAGAAAGACAGGAGAATGTGCTTTAGCACGACATAAATAAAAAGACACAAGGAGATAACATCTAAAGATGAAGACTGAGACCAGTGTGGTGGAGACATGAGAGGGCTGGATGGGCACCCACAGGTGGTAGTTGAGGCACCAGAGGGGTGTTTAAGTGGGCAATTGGATTCCCCTTAGAAGTGGGGGTCCAAACCCTAAGCTGGGGTACCCAGCCTAGAGCACCAGAGCCCAAAATGTACACAGATAATATCCAACTGTGAAAAGCAGCAAAGCTGCTCTCTGCCAAAGACTGACTGCTGGGGACACAAAGAGCCATAAAGGGCCAATGCATAAATTGTTAATTGCAGCCAGTTACCCTGGGCTCCTGAAAAGGTGTTGGGGGCACAGTGGACTAGGGACAATTGAGGAGAGACTGAGGACAGAGGTGTTGGGGAGAGAACTGAAAGAATAGCTGCTGAGATCCTGGTGATGAGTCAACCCCATACTGCAACAGCCTTTGTACTCAGGAAGTCCACTCCTCTATAAGGAGCAGCAATCTGAGGGGAAACAATAGCCCCGAACCCAGGAAGGACCCTGCCCTACCCTGTGGTGCTTAAGCCTGACTGCTAAGTGCATAATGACTAGATTAACAACTGAAGGAGTCAGCCACAGACAGTAGATCCCTGGTAGTCTCCAACAGGCTGCCTAAGGCCAGGCTGGGGCACCATCTGACATCACCAGAGGTAAACCCAGAAAGAAAAAACAATGGTAAATACTAGATGCTACAAAGACAAAATCCATCGTGGTCTTCTCCATGATTTGTGATATCTTCTGTCCTGCATAGGTTTTTAACATTTATTTCTTATCCTTTAAGTTTGTGCATATTAAGTCACTAGATTTTATACTACATTTTATTTCAGTTCACATATTTTGCCCCTCCCTTCTCTTTTTACCTATCCCATTTTACCTTCTTCTTTCCTCTTATTATATTGTTTTAAATTTTACCTTCTCTCTTGCTACAACTTGTTTCCATTCTGCACTCTTACTGTTTCTCTCCCATCCAGCCTCTCAGAACCAATGTTTTTGTCAATGGTCATCTCACATTCTTTTTCCTGCTCTTAAAATACCTGCATCTTCTGCACCTTTAGCAATCTTTGGTCATTGGTTTTGGATAGGGTAGTTGTTGTTACATTTTTTTCAATTTTGTATCTAGATCTTCACTAATTTTGTATTTTAAATCTCAAATTTTACTGTTCCCCTCCTACCCTTTTTTAACATCTTAAATTTAATTGTACCCTGTCTGAGCCTGTTTCTTTCTTTTTTCCTCTCTCATTCTGCCCTTTTAAAATTTTTTTCCCTGTTTCAAATTTTAACTTTTTCCTGTCTTAGTTTGGTTTTCATTCCTCACTCTTAGCACCTCTCCCTCTACCATCTCAAAATCACTTCATTTTCCTCTAGAAATCTCTTAAGCTTTTCTTTCTTTTTCCCTTCTTATTTCCACCCCATCTATATCAATTTTAGTTCATTTGATGTTGATAGTGCCATGGTGGAGCTTTCTCTCCAATTTGGTTCCTATTTCTTTAAATTATTTATTTTTTCCCTTTTTATTTCTCTCACTTTATTTTATTTAATTTCTATTTAAACCTAATTCTATATACTTCCCTTCTTACTTCATTCCACCTTCTTCATTCCTTTTTTTATTTATGATATAAATTTTACTTCCTCTTGCATTGCTCTAATTCCCTAATCTTATTAGTGCTCCTCCCCCTACCATCTCAAAATCATTTTTCTTTCAGTAGGTCATCTCATATTTGCTCCCCTTTCTTATAATAGTCTTAATCTCTTTACACCCTTATTAATATGGTTCATTTGGTGTTAATAGTGGGATTGCAGGAGGAGTTATTTCTGCAGGTGTGGACTTATTTCCTGGGCTTTATGTCTTTGTTCTGGAAGCACCTGCATGACAGCATACAGACATGGTGGGTAGAGTGACCCTCAGTCAACCAGCTGGAGGGAAGGACCCACCAAAGAACAATCAAAACCCAGTTACATTCAGAGAATCAGTATAAACTGCATAAAGTGCATCCCCAAAGCATCAAGTTCAGAAGATCAAAGAGAGTGCACCAGTAAATCACACAGGTCTCTTACCATAGAAGTTCACACCACAAAGACAGGGAGTCAAAACAGAACAATTTAAAAAGCAGACACAAAAAAGAAGAGTTTCCAAAAAAAAAATGGGAAAGCAAAGAAACAATCCCCAATCAGAAGAAAAGGAGGGATCCTCAGAAAGAGTGCTAAATGGAATAGAGGCAAGTAAACTATCAGATATTGAGTTCCAAACAATAAGGAATCTCTGGTTATAAGGAAGCCCAATGAGCTTAGTGAGAATTACCAAAAAATACAGGGAAGGTAAAAGGGACTTACTGAGAACTATATTAGCATAAGAAGGGACATAGAAACTATCAACAAGTAAGGAGCTGGAACTGAAGAGCACAGTAGAAGGAATCAAAAGCAGGCTAAGTGAAACAGAGCTGGACGATAAAGTAGAACAAAACTCCTAGAAGAGAAAAAAAAGGAAAAAAATACTAAAAAAGAACAAAGAGAGGTTAAGGGAATTTCAGGGCAACATGAAATGTAATAATATCCATATAATAGGGATGCCACAAGAAGAAGGAAGAGGAGTAAGGGATAGGAAACCTATTTGAAAAAGCAATGATGGAAAACTTCCCTGAATGATGAGAGAAAATGTCATGCAAGTACAGAAAGCACAGAGGGTCCCTATCAAGATGAACCCAAAGAGGTCCACTACAAGACACATCATCATTAAAATGGCAAAGTTCAAAGACAAAGAGGGAATCTTAAAGGCAGCAAGGGAGAAATGGGAAGTAGCATACAAGGGAGCTCTGATAAGGCTAGCAGCTAATTTCTCAAGAGAAACACTACAAGTCAGAAGGAATTGGCAAGAAATATTCCAAATGATGAAAAGCAAAAGCCTGCAACCAAGACTATTGTACCCAGCAAGGTTCTCATTTAAAATGGAAAGTAAAATATGTAGTTTTCCAGAAAAAAAGAAAGCTAAAAGAATACACCTCCACCAAACCAGCATTACAAGATATGCTAAAGGGATTGCTTTAAGAAGATGAAGAAAAAGAGGGGGAGAGAGAGGAATACAGGTACAAAGGGGAAAAATGGCAATGACTAGCTACCTATGGATAATAACCTTAAATGTAAATGTATTAAATGCTGCAATCAAAAGACATAGGGTAGCTGAATAGAAAAACATGACCCTAAAAATATACTACAACAGACCCACCACAGAACAGAAGACCTACACAGACTGAAAGTAAAGGGTTGGGAAAAAACATTTCAACAAATGGGCATGGAAAAAAAGCCAGGGTAGCAATACTTACATCAGAAGAAAAAGAGACTTCAAAACAAAGACCATAAAAAGGAACACAGAAGGACAGTTCATAACTTTGAAGGGAAGAATCCATCATGAAGACACAAATATTGTAAACTTATGTGCACCCAACATAGGAGCACCCAAATACATAAGAAAAATCTTGGAGGACTTCAAGAAAGATATAGACAGCAGCACATTTATACTAGGGAATTTTAATACCCCACTGTCAACAATGGATAGATCTTCCAAACAGAATCTCAACAAGGATGTTGTGGCACTGAACAACACACTAGATCAATGGACTTAACTGATAGATACCTAACCTTTCATTCCAAAGAAGCAAAACACATACTCTTTTCAAATGCACATGGAATATTTTCAAAGAGAGACCACATGATAGGACACAAAACAAGCCTCAACAAATTCAAGAAAATTGAAATCATATCAAGCATTTTCTCAGACCACAATGACCTGAAACTAGGCACCAACCTCAAGGAAAAGACTTGAAAACATTCACATTCATGGAGACTGGATAGCATGCTATTAAACAATGAATGGGTTAATAGTGAGATCAAGAAAAAAATAAAAAAGTTTCTGGAAACAAATGAAAATGATCATACAACAGACCAAAATGTATGGTACACAACAAATGCTGTCCTGCAAGGGAAGTTCATAGCAATACAGGCCTACCTAAAAAAAAAAAGGATAGAAACATTTCAAATAAACAACCTAACCCTATAAGCACTGGAGGACCAACAACAAACAAAGCCCAGAGTGAGTAGAAAGAAAAAAATAACCAAGAGCAGAGCGGAATTAAATGACATAAAGACTAAAAGACCAATTCAAGGGATCAATAAATCCAGGAGCTGGTTCTTTGAAAAGATAAGCAAAATCAACAAACCTTTAACCAGACTCATCAAGGAAAAAAGAGAGAGGGCCCAAATAAATAAAATCAGAAATGAAAGAGGAGAAATTACAACTAATACCACAGAAATTACTAAAGGATTGAAAGAAATTAATGCAAACATCACTATGCCAAGAAATTTGAAAACCTGGGTTAAATGGACAAGTTTTTAGAAACATGTAATCTTCCAAAATTGAATGAAGGAGAAGCAGGAAGCCCGAACAGGCCTATAACAGCTAGTGAAATTGAAGCATTCATCAAAAAACTCCCAGCACACAAAAGCCCTGGAGTGGATGACTTCACAGAAGAATTTTACAAAACATTTAAGGAAGAGCTAGGCCCTATCCTTCTGAGACTATTCCAAAAAATCCAAGAAGAGGGAAGACTGCCAAACTCTTTTTATGAGGTCAGCATCATCCTATTCCCAAAACCAGATAAACACACAACAAAGAGAGAAAACTACAGGCCAATATTGCTGATGAACATAGATGCTAAAATCCTCAACAAAATATTGGCAAACTGCATTCAGCAATACATTTGAAAGATCATACACCATGATCAAGTGGGATTCATCCCAGGGAGGCAAAGATGGTACAATATTCACAAATCAATAAACATAATACATCACATAATCAAAATGAAAAACAAAAATCACATGATGATATCAACAGATGTAGAAAAAGCATTTGATAAGGTATAGCACCCATTTATGATTTTAAAAAATCAGCAAAATAGGAGCAGAGGGCACACACCTCAACAAAATAAAGGTCATATATGAAAAACCTACAGCCAACATCACACTCAACAGGCAAAAACTAAACTTTCCCACTAAGATCAGGAACACGACAACGGTGTCCACTTTTACCGCTTCTACTCAACAAAGTATGGGAAGTAGTAGACACAGCAATCAGAAAAGAAAAAGAAGTAAAAGGCATGCAAATTTGAAAGGAGGAGGTAAAACTGTCACTGTTTGCAGATGATATGCTAGTGTACATAGAACACCTGATAAACCTCACCAAAAAACTACTTGACCTAATAAGTGAATTTGGCAAAACAGCAGCATACAAAGTCAGCACTCAGAAATCAAAGGCATTTTTTGTACACCAACAACGAAATATCAGAAACAGAAATCAGGAAAAAAATCCCATTTGATATAGCAACAAGAAAAATAAAGTACCTAGGAATAAACCTAACAAAGGTGATAAAAGACCTATACTCAGAAAACTACACAACACTGAAGAAAGAAATTAAGGAAGACACAAATAAATAGAAGCATATACTGTATCATGGATTGGAAGAATTAACATCATCAAAATATCCATGCTACCCAAAGCAATTTATAGAGTCAACACAATTCTTATTAAAATACCAGACATATTTCACAAAACAAACATAGAACAAACATACAGAACAAACATTTTACAAATTTATATGGAACCATAAATGACCCCAAATAGCTGCAGCAATTTTGAGAAAGAAAAACAAAGTAGGAGGAATCACAATACCTGATATCAAACTATATTATAATGCCACTGTAATCAAAAGAGTCTTGTCCTATTATAAGAACAGACACATAGATCAGTGGAACACAATGAAGAGCCCAGAAATAAACCCAATCCTCTATGGCCAATTAATATTTGACAAAGGGGACAAAAGCATAAAATGAAGTAAAAATAGCCTCTTCAACAAGGGCTGTTGCTCCCATCTGGACAGCTACATGCAAAAAAAAATGAAACTTGACCACCAACTTACACAATACACAAAAATAAACTCAAAATGGATAAAAGACTTAAATATAAGTCATGACACGATAAAACTCTTAAAAGAGAACATAGGCAGGAAAATTTCAGATATCCCACACAATAACATTTTCCCTGATGTGTCCCCTAGACCAAGGGACATAAAGGAAAGAATAAACAAATGGGACTTCATCAAAAAGAAAATTTCTTCATGGCTAAAGAAAACATCCACAAAATGAAAAGGGAACCAACCATATGGGAAAATATATTTGCCAATGATACCTCAGACAAGGGTTTGATCTCCAAAATATATAATGAAATCACATGACTCCATATCAGCAAGACAAACAATCCATTTAAAAAATGGGAAAATGACCTGAACAGATACTTCTCCAAGGAGGATAAAGGGTTCATAGACCTATGAAAGGATGCTCAGCATCACTAGCTATCAGACAGAGGCAAATTAAAACCACAATGAGATACAACTTCACAGCAGTCAGAATGGCCATCACAAATCAACAAACAACACAAGCTGGTGAGGTTGTGGAGAAAAGGGAACCCTAGTACACTGTTGGTGAGAATGCAGACTGGTACAGCCACTGTGGAAAACAGTATTGAAATTCCTCAAAAAACTAAAATTGTAACTACCTTTAGACCCAACAATTCCATTGCTGAAATTATACCCTAAGAATCCTGAAACACCAATTCAAAAGAACCTATGCACGCCAATGTCCATGGCAGTGTTACTTATCCAAGTGCTGGAAACAGCCTAAGTGCCCATCAATAAATGAGTGGACCAAAACTGTGGTACATTTACATGATGGACTACTATGCAACAGAAAGAAGAAAAGGAGCTCCTACCCTTCGCTACAGCATGGATGGATCTGGAGAGTATTATGCTAAGTGAAATAAGCTAGGCGATGAAAGGCAAACACCATATGATCTCACCTACAAATGGAACCTAATCAACAAAACAAATAAGTGAGCAAAATAGAACCAGAGACGTGGAAATAGAAAACAAACTGACAGTGACCAGAGGGGAGGCAGGAGGGGAATAACAGGGAGAAAAGAAGGGGAAGGGTCAAATCAAGGAACTTGTATAAAGGACCCATGGATAAAGACAAAGTGAGGGAGGACTGAATTTGGGAGATGGGGGGTGGGTAGGACAGGGGAGAGTAATGGGGTAAAGATGGGAATAACTGTAACTGAACAATAAAAAATTAAAAAAAAAAACAGAAAAAAAGAGCTTCCAAATAGATAAAATGAGAAGTGAACTGATGGTTAAGAGAGAATGTTTTGGCTGGAAAACTTTAAGAAAAGCAATATATTTTTATAGTGCAACAAATAATGTATAGACTTGAATGAGAATATTAAGTGGAAAAATAAAGATTATATTTATTAGAATTATAACCTTTGTAAAATTCCCTGGTGTACTTGAATTTGAAACATTAGACTAGATAAACTTGAAGATGGTGTAGGGTGAACAGCATCACTCAGTCTCCCTCACCCAGATGTCTGGGCAACTAAGATCAGCAGTGTTCCCATAGCCTTGAGACAGAGTCTGATAAACTGTATTCCCATAGCCTTGAGTGGGCCCACATGCACAGAATCACACTGTGTTATACAATGTTTTGGCATCCTGCCAGCTTTGTGTACATTTAGCACTAAGGGACTTGAGGATTCCTGCTGTGCAACTCGCTGCTTGTGGAGTGTGTGGATTGCCCCACCCTAGAATAAAGGTTTGTCAGGCCTTCCCAGGGCTCAGCGTATTTTCCTCCATCTGCCTGAATCTCAAGTGAACCTTCCTGGGCTCAAAGGGTCACAACACAATTGGGAACCTGATTATGTCCAAGTGTATAACCTAGGAGGAGCAAGCTGATCTTTAAATCTGCACATTAGATGAGAAAACATGTTTCTGTTTGAATCTGTGTGCTAGTGTTTGTGTGTCTATGGGTGTGTCTGTATAGTGTTGTGTAGTATATTCTACTGGGAAATCTAGTGAGAATACACACAATAGAGTCTAGTGACCTGGATTAAGGGTGACATGCTCAAATATTGCCTAAGTCATAAGGCTAATCACAGCATGTAGTAATGGATTGTCACATAATTCCGGTCTTTTAAATTATAGAAATTACTTTGTTTTTAGATCTCACAGTCATGTAACACTGCAGGTTCTGACAATTGCTAGCTAGCTTCATGGGTGCCAGCAATCTCCCTAATCACTCTGTAACTTTATGTGTAAAACAGATGATTGTGATAATTGGAGATAAACTGTGATAGAACAAGGTAGATACTCACAAAATGATAACCTCTAGACATAGTTGAATCATAGGTTTATTAAGTTTTTATAGATTAGTCTCTGACAAGATGGTTGTCAGATCCATAAACTGGACATTTTTTTCTGTTTACTTCAGATCCCCCGAAGTTAGAATATGCTACCACACACAGTATATATTTTTTTCCTCAGCTACACTTCAAATAATGGTTGTTCCATTTTCCCAGGCAGGGAAGTTTATACCACTCTTCATAATTTGGAACACTTCCCCTAATCACAGCTCCTTTCTGTTATTTCAGTATGGTTCCCTCCATTTCTTTTATTCATAATATACTTGGCATTTTAGTTTCTCATATGACATTTTCTTTTGTGTCTTTTTCCATTCCTATTCTTTGCATACATTTAATCACAGTTATAGATCTAAACTGTTAAGTGGAACACAAAGAGATGGTGTGAGAGGCTAGATTGAGGCAGATAACACCACAATACTCAGTTCAAGAAAATATAGCAGATTATTGGAGAAGAGTGTAGGGCACCATTTGCAACTAGGGCTCAAAGTAATGCAAGGCCAGTGAAACTCCTAGGGTGCAAATTTAAGAAAGCACTCATCCAGAGGGTCATGCAAATGCAGTGTCAGCTTCTAGGACCCTCGCTCACTTCACCCCACTCCTGGCCTTGAATTGAAACATTAACTCACATTAACTATAAATGTATAATGGCATTCAAAGCTTGGAAAAATAAATCAGCTTTAACTTGTAATGAATTGTATTTAAGGCAATACTAAATGTACATGTACTCATAAATATGGTATATTTCAGTAACAAATTATTTTATAATGAATCAGAACCATATAGGACATGACTTTTTTATCTTTGGTTCTAGGAATCATTTTGGTTTATCATAATAGGAAGAAAATCATGGAGTGGTTTTTAGAGAGAGACATAAACATAAATTGTTTTCCCACTTCCTTTAGTTGTCAAGTATAGTCTCAATTTTATAATTTTTAAAACATGTAATTTTTGCCTAGCCTTTTCTCTTATGTGAATTAATTTTTAAAGGTTGGTATGTTTCAGAAACCCAACTCTGTGAATCCATTTGAAAACAAAAAAGTGAGAGAGTGTTTTAAGGCAGGACTGACAACTTTCTAGCCCAACAGAAAGAAAAAGTAGCCCAAAACAAATTTTAAAATCAAGAAATTGACTAGAAGCACTTCAAGTTTCCAAGTCTAGAATTAACTGGTCAAACTTTACCAAGATTAATGCTCTGCTATTTGTTCAGAATTCAAGAAAAATATATACTGACTGTTAATTTCATAGCACTCATTCGAGCCCCACTATTGCTATTTTTAAGCAGCTTCTATCCCTATGCTCAAGGTGTACTTTCCCAGAAGACTCCTTCAAGCTAATCTTTGGTGTCAGATTTTAAGAAGTCCAGGTGTTGTGTATTTTCAGCAGGCTCTGCAGGCTCACACCTGAGTCTGCAGACTGGCAGCTGTCACATTCTTACCTTTGGGTTGGGGTTTAGGAGTCAGGTTTGGACATCAGGCAGTATAAGCTTTGCAAAAGGGAGTCTTCACTGGTATTTTGTGTCATTTTGTGTTTTTGTCTCACATTCCTCTTTCTCTCACGGTGTGTTTGTTCCTTTTTCTTTGGAAGAAAGTTCATATGCTGCTGGGAAAATGATGAGTGATCTATAGCTAGAAGGGATAGGCAGGTTTTTTACGAAGTTTCAAGTCATAGCTAGAAGTTTCCCACTTGGCACTTGTTACCAAATTTATAAACTTCCTAATTGATAGAAAAGGCAGAAAGATGGTCTCAAGTTCAGATGGACTGATTTACTTGAAATGACATTAACCCTCCTTCTTATTGATTGTTAAATAGAACCAAAGAGCAGAGACAATGCTGAGAAAAACCAAAGCTCTCTGCTCCAACCAAAACAGATTAAATGTTCTCTGGATGAAAACACTTTGATTTTGAAACTTTTAAAGGGCTCCCCTTTCCACCCCCCGGAAAAAAAGGAGTGAGTCTGATCCTTGCCTTTTAGAGAATACTCACAATAATTTCCAGGACTTGAAAGTAATTAAATGTGTCTCATTGCCCATCAGATCTTGCTGGCTCTCTGACATAATAGCAAAACATTAGACTTGGGTCAGAAATTTTATATTCTAGTTTTGACACTGTAATTAACTCTTAAAAGTCATTGAACAAGGTATTTTCTTTTTTTGAGCCTCAGTTACCTTATCCTTAAACCTTGGATTTTAAATTGAATCTCTATTCTTGCTCAAAAGTCCATGAATCCATGTTAATGCTCAATGTTATGGGTATACAGAAGTATAAGTCACAGTCATGACTAGAGGAACCTACAGTTTAGTTGGAGATATAAAGCTACACATGTGAAGTAATAGAATTAAAGAACAGACTATATTTTAGTCATGAGTTAGCTATAATATTGAATATCAAAATATTTCAGAAGAGGGAGAGATCAATGTGGATTCAAAGGATAAAGAAAATCTCCCTAGAGAAGGCTAGACTTAGGTTTACTGTAGGTAGACCCAACAGGTAGATGAATTAAAGGGCAAAGGTAATGGGTAATAGTAATCCAGTTAATGGGAACTACATGACCAGGATCCCAGATTTGAAGTGAACATAATAAGGTCAACTAAGAAAAGGGCTCAACATTATCATCAGTTTCAAATGGTAGAAATTGGTTCATTTCTACTTGACAAATGGCTATTTCCAACTTTCTGACTGGTTTGGGTAAGAATCAAAATCAAGACCTGGAGTTTAATCAACTGAGGTATTTATATACATTTATGTGTTATTTAATTCAAAGGAGAGATCCCTATATTATAGCCCATCCTCCCTTTTTCATCTCTGACCATGACCTCTGACTGACCTTCATCTCTTTTCCACTAGCTTCTTCAAAAACTACCAATAAAATTTTCATTGCTAGACTAATGAGTTATGGGGGTTGGGGGCTCACCCGCAGAGCCCTCTCATCTGCCACAGATGACAATAAGTCTATGATCTGCTTGAGGAGTAAAGGTGACCAATCTCTCAAATGAGAAGGGCCAGAAGCCTGTTACTCAATGGGCTTTTATTGGGTTCAATTTGCACAGGAATACAGGGTGTATATGTAAAACTCATCAATCATTGTGAGGCAGTAATGAACAATAGATAACATACAAAAAACTATGAGGGCTTATTCTGAGTCAGGGTCAGTTAGCTAAAGGGCTATTAAACTTTGAGGAAAAAACTCATTTCATGCTTGGACCCTTATCAGAAAATTGAGGGCATTCTTAGCAAAGCAGGTTTCACAGGATTTTATGTATTTTTTCTTAGGCCTGATCACCCTGGGGAACCACCCATTCCTGCCCAGGGCTACACTGCCCTCCAGCAGTATTTCAGGCTTAAGTCAGGCAGGGGAAGTAAGGCAGCCAAGAGACCAGGGGGCTTCTCACAGACAGAATGAGGACTCAGGCTATGTCAAAGCCAAAGGGCGAGGATCCATCACCCCCTTTTTCTATAGCCCCCAAGTCCTTCCCTGAGGACTCCTTCATGACTGTGCCTGTTTTAGGTCATCCCTCCCTTGAGGAATTTTACCATCATTGACTAACCAGTCATCTGCCTGGGGCCAATCCGGGTGAAGTAAAAAGGGGAAGAGGTGGTGCCCCTACAAGGAAGACAAGCATTGTCTTCTAAATGGCTTATGGTCCCAAGGTCTTTTTACTCAGCCTTAATGATGAGGGATTACAGCTTCTGAAACCAGCCAGGGTGGTTCCCAACAGAGTTATTCCATTCCATTTGAGAATTCCCAAGTTTCCGTTACAAAGAAAGTTACAGAAAAATCTAAAGAACAAATAATCTTTCCATTCTTGTATCACAGAACACAATCATTACATCCTCACTTGCCACCTATCTCACAGTACCTGATCTTTAGTCATCTTCCTGCATGTTGAAGTTCCTTAGGTCATGACCCTGACTCCCTGTCCTTCAAAACCTTAGAAAACCTCAGAACCTCTGTTTCTATTACTATTTAGAAGCACTAATTTATGCTGATATGCTTGATCTATAAATATACACCCTGCCTCCCAAGCAGAGACCCATGGAGTAACTACTAACTCATTCATTTCATGACTTAGTCACATGGCATGACATGGGTTGCTTTCTTCCTCTCTCCACCCATTGTCTAGATTTTCAAAATTCTTCTTTCTACCTAGTGGGGAAGAAGGAAAATTGCTAAAAAAAATTTGAGGTCAGATCACAGAATCCTGTATAAAAATAGATGAGTGGAAAAAAGGTACTGTATTTCATATTTGGGTATCAGAAAGATCAAGGTATGCATCCAGGTTTCCTCCAAAGTGTGTTCAAAATGTTTTTTGAACCAAGACTGAAGGAGCTGAAAACTTTTCAAGCCGTCTCATTTAACTCTGAGAAAACACCTCTTGATGGATGTGGCCCTGTTTCATATTCCATCTGGTATTCATTAATTACTGAGAGTATTAATGATGACTCAAAAGCCATTTTGCAAAACAATAAAGTAGAACTTGTTCTTCAGAATATTTGATGTGCTAGACATTCATTTTATTACCCCAGTTCCAAACAGGAGGGTCTATTATGCTTTTTGCTATTCATCTCACATGACTGACTCTCATTCTTACAACTTCAACAACTTCATGCTAAGTGACTAAAAAGGTGCTTAATTAAATGTGTGCTTGGTAATTAAGAGAGATTTCACGAGCGAGTACAGATGGAGCAAATGTAATTGAATGAAGGAATAGAGCAATCCAGTGAGCTTTTATGTAATTGTGGAATTGTATAAGCAAGATATTAGAAAAAGATCTTAGCAGAAGTCTAATAATGGAAATTTTATTTGCCTCCCTAAAATGTAATTGTTCTATACTCTTCAGATTCACAGTCAACTCAAGGAGAGATGGAAAAACATTTATACCTAATCTGCAGGGACATCATATGTCTGTTTGTCAGGGTAGTCTTAGTTAACATCTTATAGCAGGGGCTATTGGGTTCTACTGTCGTCACATTCAAGTTCATGCCTAAGGTGTCCCAGTGCAATCGCTTGGGACTGTCTCTATAAGGGCTTTTTCTTGGCTCAAAAGAGAGGCCAGAAGTGTGTAATTGTTTATGCCTCTGGGAGAGGGCCTCAGACAATGGGAGATACCTCAGCTTCCTTTCTGCTTAGGTAATAGCTCTGCAGTATTGACTGATTCTCACTGAATTTCTCAGTGAGATTGAGCTCCAGTTGACTACAGTGGTAACTGGCTTGACCCATATCTATTATTGGATTCCCTCATGTTCTTGTACTAGTTCTTCACTCTCCCACTGCTGCTCTCTGGGACAACTTCCCCACAAATATGACTTGTTTTCAAATTATTGTCTCCAAGGAAACATCTGGGGGAAGATACCCCAAGACAAGTTTGCTGTCTTTGAGGGATTTTGAAAAGAGACTTCTTTGACCTGTAAAACTTTTTCAGCTTGAATATACATTTAACAGTCATCCTAATCATTAAATATCAGGATACATTATTGTTGGACTTTTTCAAACTGAAGAAAATCTTGCCTTATCTATTTCAAGATTTATTTTTGAGCTACTAGTTCTAAATAATCCTTCACTTACTCTTTCTACAATCTTCCAGGAGACAGATAAATGGAGTATTCTGGTCCCTCTAGGCACCTACAGGGAGTTTGATTTATTCATTCTGTGTTATTATAACATTCTATTCATACATCTCTTAACAGTACTTTAAATATTAAATTACAATGAAAATTTATATACCTATTTCTTCTCCTTGATTAAAAACTCCTCTAGATCTAAAGACATTAGTTTATTGATTTTCCCAGAGTATAACAGTACCTGGCATGTTGAAGTAATATTTATTCAGTGAATAAATGAATAAGTAAATTTCATGAATAAATTATTGGGTTGATTCCCTTTGAAAATTAGGTCTGGATTTCTGGTTTGAGAATGGTTGCTTACTGGACAATGAAGCCTCATGTTCCTTCCCTAAGCCCAGTTACTTTTGCAGAAAACAAGTTGCATAGATAACTGTGGCTCACATGTCAAACAACAGCAAATTTATTCTCTCAGTCTTAACTCTTGGTTATGGATTAACCAAAAGAAAAGGCACCCACTAACTATCTTAGGGCAAAATTCTACCCTTAGGGGTGCTGATTTGCATAGGGGCCAAAGATTGTATCAGTTTCCCTTTTGTGGAAGCAAATTCTGAGGTGCAGAAAGAAGGCAACACATATTCCCATAGTGAATGAAACATTGAAGTTCTTTTCCATCGTACATTTCTAAATGTCTTTGAAAAAAATAGGTTACCAATGCAATATGTTTATACTTCCTGCTTACAACTGTAAAAAAAAACAAAAAACAAAACAAAAAAAAAAAAACAAAGAAATTCAGTATAGGAGTGGATAAAAGGATTGGGTCCAAATTGAGGTTATTGTGCAAAAACAAGTGAGGGATGGGGATAGGAAGATCATGCCCTAACTCTATCCCTAACTCTAACCCATCCATCCTTAATCATCTACTTTCTTCAAGATATAGGAATGCACACATGTCCCAAGTCTGGCCAATTATTATATTCCTTTTCACTGAATAAGTGATTGGTCCAAGAGGTAAACACTAGTATTTTTGCTGACATTTAGCTTTTTATGTATTTAATTTTTTTTTGATATGCCGATACTAAGAGAATGAAACTAACTTTGCACTGAGGTTAATAAACTGGAATCTGGAACTGCTGGAAACTGTCTTCTGTCCATCTACAAAAAATATATCTTCAAAGTGAGGGTAAAAAAAAAAAACAGCAATGCGATTTCAATCCTGGTATTTGTCTATGAGGTGAGTTCTTTGTTCTTACAGTTCTTACAGTTCTTACCTCAAGTCCAGGTATTCTTTCTAGTTTCCTAAGCCAATAAGTGCTCCCAATTTTATTGTTTGTTCAAGCTGCTTTGGGTTGCATTATTCTTCATTGCATCATTTGACCTATTATAAAGATAAATAAGGTTAACTGATAAATCATCTGCTAGTCAGAGTACAAAAATGACTCAACAACACATGAAATTAAGCGATTTATTTAAGCCCTGGCTGGCGTAGCTCAGTGGATTGAGCGCAGGCTGCGAACCAAAGCATTGCAGGTTCAATTCCCAGTCAGAGCACATGCCTCAGTTGCAGGCCATGGCCCCCAGCAACCGCACATTGATGTTTCTCTCTCTCTGTCTTTCTCCCTCCCTTCCTTCTCTAAAAATAAATAAATAAAATCTTTAAAAAAAAAAAGCATCACAGCCTATGAAGAAGATTTTAACTGGTCTCCCAGAGGCTATATCAGAATCACCGAGCATGGTTTTGTTAAAAAAAAAATAAGAGAGAGAGATTTATTTTTAAAAAGGACTGGAAAAGTGACTTTAGCTAAGAAACAAAGAAGAAAGAGTTGCTAGAGTGTATTCCAGGTTCTATGTCACAGACGGGCCCCTGAAGGACAGGTGAGATAGGTGGAAGACAAGGAAATAGAAGGTAAAGCTGGCATGGAGTGTGAGGAATGTATGTCAGTGTCAAAGACAAGGATACATATTACAGGACAGGAAATAGTCTTTTCATGCATGGAAGCTGGCCAACTCACACAGCTCACCCAATGAAACAGCTAATATCTTCAGGGTGGTCCTAGCCCACTAGTGGCCAGTAACTAAGGTCTCTGCCCCTGAGCTCACACTCCTGAATGTTGCTATCCATCAGCCAGCCCCCAAACAATTTTGGTTTACTAGTAGAATGTTTGTCCTTGGACAAGGATAACAACCCATCTGATTTAACACTGAGATCATTTGCAAAATTCCAGAGCCTGCAGAAGCCTGCTTTCTCAAGAAAACACTTCACTTATTTAAATCCTATATAAAGAGCTGAGAAATTAAAGACACTCGGCATAACTGGGATTATTTTGGGGGGGCTCACTTAAGCATTCGTAAACCTCTTGATCATTAGAGAATCATAGCTTCTGAAGAAAAACCATTAATTTAAGGAGGGATTAAATGAAGTTTAGAAAGTCAGATAGCCTGGTACTGTCTGAAAACATTGTGACACATTTTTTAAGGCACAATTTAAGTCTTTTAGTTCTGAAGTTAATTAGATAAGTATATTCTTCATATTTACAACCACCAGTGAGCGGATGGATGGTTGAGGCAGAACGCCCTGCAACTGGAATCAGACTTTGCTGGTTTAGAGAATACCAGTGTAATCCCACAGCCATTTTTTGTTCACCACTGTGCTAGCTCCCAGAGATCCAATGGTGTACAGCGTGTCATGTAATGTCACTGAGCTGCCAGTCTAAAGGGAAGGAAAACAGTTAAGACAAATAATAACGAAATTGTAAGGAGAGAGTTATGTTGGAGAAGTTCAGGCAGCTAGGGGAAGTTACAGCAGGAGGCCTGACTAATCTAGGGGCAAAGAAGGCCTTCCTTTCTAAAATGATGTTTAAGCCAGGATCACAGGGACAAATAGGATTAGCCAAATGAAACTATCTGTAGAGAGTATTTTGGGCATCAAGAACAGCATGTGTGAAGAATAAGGCAAAAGAAAGGGAGCATTGGCCCCTGGAGGAAATACAATGTGTTCATTATGGTTTGAACATAATGGTGTGGTGAGGAGAGACTGGGGGCAAATGGAGCTAGCACAGTAAATAGCATAAGTAGTTACTAAAAAGAAATATTGACTCAGTTAATGTCTCTAGGATCAGATTATTATTCTCATAATAAGGAAGTTATTTTTGCTCAGGTGCCCATTACCCACAAGGAGTCAGCTTGTAGATGGTCTTATAAATTATTTTAAAGAATTTAGATTTGGTGTTGGAACATTTTTTACAATAGCTATCAACCTAATCCCCCATGCATACATCTATCCATGCCTATGCTTGTTTAACAGGTATTTACTAAGTGCTTATTATGTGGCAAGCACTGTAGCAGGGATTAGCTTTATATTAGAGAATAAACTACACATGGTTGCTGTCTTTGTGAATTTATACAAAAGTTGGAAGAGTGGACAATAAAAAATATAAAGAAATGAATATGTAATACAGCTTATCAATGCAGTGAAGAAAACAATCTTCTGACAGTCACAGAGAATAATAGACATTGGAACAGCCACATTCAGTCATGTAGCAATTTTTCCAATGAAGTGTAATTTATGGTGACAAATGAAGAAGGAGAAGGCAGCCATGTGAAAAATGGATGAAGATTCCAGGCAAAGGAACAGTGTGTGTAAAGGCCAGGGGAGTAAAATATCTTGAGACACTTCAGAAAATTAAAGATGGCTATAGAAGTTAGGGTATAAAAGGAAAGGGAGAATGATCCAAAGTGAAGTTAAAGGTTTATTATTTGTGACTTTGTAGGCAATAGTAAGGAGTTTGGATTACATTTGAATAACAATAAGAAACCATTGAAAGTTTAAGCAGAAAGTAACATGTCCTTATGTTACATTTCTATGCTTTAGGTTTTAAGGATTATTCTAATTTCTGTATGGAGAATAGATCTACAATAGTCAGCTTCGGCTGCTATAATAATACACCACAGACTAGGGTGCTTAAACAGACATCTATTTTCTCATATTTCTGAAGGCTGGAAGTCTAAGATCAAGGTGTCAGCAGGATTAACACCTTCTCCTTCTGGCTTGGAGATGACCACCTCCTCACTGTGTCCTCACATGACCTTTCCTTGTGAATGTGTAGAGAGAGACAGACAGACAGACAGAGAGAAAAGTGTCGTATCTCTTTCCCTTCTTACAAGGACATTAGTCTTATTGAATGTAGGGCCCCACCCTTATGACTTCATTTACCCTTAAATATCTCCATAAAGTCCCATCTCCAAATATAGTCAAGTTACATTGGATATTAGGACTTCAACATATAAACTGTTGGGTAATACAATTCAATTCATAATGAGATTATAGATCAAGAACAGAATGGACATCTTTAACAGGAATTTAATCAACAAAACAAACAAACAAGCAAAATATAACCAAAGACACTGAAATTGAGAACAGGCTGACAGTGACCAGAGGGGATAAGGGGGAAAATTTCAGGGGGAAAAGGGGTTTGCAGGAACAAGTATAAAAGACATATGGACAATAACAAGGAGGGTTGGAAATGGGAGGGAGGTGGGGAGCACTGGGAGGGTGGGCTGGGATGGGAGTAAAAGGCAGAAAACTGTACTTGAACAACAATTGAAATAAAAATAAAATAAATAAAACAAAAAGAGAAATAGAAATGCACAAGTATTAGGCTCATAATTGTGCCTTGGAGCAAATAATGCTGACTAGTGTCAAGAAATGTTTAGTAGTAAAAACTGTCACTGGCAATGCTGTAATGTATGAAATACCACCAAGAGAAAAAGCCCATTGTACATTAACACTTCATAGACAGAGAGAGAAAAGGGCACCTAAAAAATAAATTAAGGAGAGAAAGGCAGGAAGAAAACCAGGAAAATGTGTGGCCAGAGGTGGAAAGAGCTTTTAAAAAGGAGCGTGAGTCTGTGTTAGAGTCCCCAAAACCATCCCTAGTTTCCATGATTGTCTAGGAGGACTAATGAGATTCAGTATTTAGCTGTACTCACGACTATGATTGGTTACAGTGAGAGCATACAAGACAAAATCAGCAAAGAGAAAAGGGAACTAGGCACAAATTTCCAAGTGTCCTCTCCTAGAGGGAGCCACACAAGACACACTCAATCCCTCCAGCAGCAAGTTGTGACAACATAAGTAAAGGTCCTTAATACCTCCCAAGGACCAAACTTACAAGCAAGCCTTTCAAAGGAAAAGCAGTCAAACCTGCTTTTTATTCTTTTCTGCAATGTGTCAAAGTGTAACACACTGTTTATGAGGATTAAAGCTAAAGAGAACTGAGGAGTCTGATTAAATTGTGTGACAAAGTTATTGGTGACATCCTAAAGTAGGACAAATACATAGGACAGGGTAAGCTAGTTTGCCATGGGTTGAAGCATAAACAAAGCTCAAAGAACTAAAAACAACCAGAAAACTCAAGAAGAGAGTGTAGTAGCTAAAAATGAAAGTAGGAGTTTTTGTTTCTAAAAAGGGAAGTCTAGAGTATACAGTATTGAAAAGCTAGTGTGTGCAAGTTCATAGAGAAAAGTTGAAGAAACAGAAAGAAGATAATCATAAGAATCTGAGTTTTGAAACAGCATCGAAGTACTAGGAAGATTGGCCTTAGACCAGAGGAGAGGCTTTGCTTTCATCTTGACAGGAGACAAGGCAGAATGGATGTGTTTAGGAGCAAGAAGATTTGAGGTCTTCACAACAAAAAGTTGAAATACTTTGCTTCTTTTAGCATCTGTTTACTCCAAGAAATAGGAGACCAGACAGATTTTCTACTGTGAGTTCCACAGAGGTAAGTGTTGGAGGATTAAAGAAAATGAGAGAGACTTGAGTCGAAAAATGCAGAAATGGCAGTCTGGTTGAGGTTGGTGACCAAAGATTTATAACTGCAAGGAACGCCTAGTTATGTGACTTCAGAGAAAAGTGAGAAGGAAACTGTTTGTAGTGGGGATATTCAGGGGCATGGTATAATTCAACTTACAAAACCACATGGTCATGATGTGGTACTTGAAAAGGTAAGAGATGGGGATGCTAAGTAAACCTAAGAAGAATAAGTAATGTGGGCAGCAGAGAGGTAAATTTTAAAAACCTTAAAACAGAATTTACTCTGCCTTGGCTTTTCTATCTTTTGTCTCAGGAAAAGACAACAAGCAACATTTACTGAACACTTATTATGTGTGAGACATACAGTCTACACAGGAGAAAGGAGGACACAGAGGGAGATTGTCTTGCATAATGACATAACCAATAGTTTAATTTACCATAGCATAAAAAGAGTTAATTAAATAAAAAGCAATAAAGATTATTTATCTTTTCTCTTATGGGAAACTCAATGCTTTACATTATTTGAAACTAGTATGATATTTTCCTAGAGTTCCCATGTGATTATACACAAAATATTCTGGCCTTATAATGTTCGTGTTGTATTTTCTAACTTCTCTTATTTCATTATAACGAATCTCCCTAATTAGTTATTGTTTCACTGTATAGCTATTCCAATTTTATTTGTTGGCTTTGTTATAGATAGTGTACACTTCAGAAGTAAGGCTAGGAGTTGCTATTTCCTTGATTTTAATAAACCCAGGTTTTAATGAGGTGTCTGGCTGATACGTAGCACAGAATTTAGAGGATAAGTCAAGCCCTCATTTGAAAATGAGAATCTAGACTTTGCTGAAAATGCCATGATGCTTTGTTAGTTTGGACTGACAAGAGAAAAAAAATGCTATTTTTAACATTCATTTTATTCTTGAATGTTATTCTTGAATATGTAGGCATGTTCTGATGAAAAAAAGCATTTCCATTTTAAACTTTGAAAAAGTCTTGATTATAAAAATAAATTTAAAAAGTAGTATAGCATTTAATTTACATTTCTCACTCAATCTCAGTGACCTCAAAAAGAAAATATGCTAAAATCAGATGTGAACAATTTCATATGGAAGAAATAAATACATCTACAATGATACTGTGTTTACCCATTTAGCAGAGATTCTAAGAATTAGATTTAAAGATTTATCATATTTTATCTAATATATATGTTCCTAAACATTTTAATGCAACAAGTATATATGTAGTACCGCTGTGTACCAAGAATAATGCTAACATCTATGAAAGTACAAGTAACCCATGGTCTCTCTCTCCTGGAACATAGAATCTTACTGAGAAAAAAGGAAGTGCATGACATTTTGAATGAGTGGAAGACAACCTGAATAAGAGTCTGAATTGAAAGGCTTGAGTAGGGAGTGATTACTCTGGTCCACAAGATCTAGTTACTATTTGAAGAAGCAGCAGCTCCAGAACAATATTCCAGAATAAACTCTTCCCTGATTGCACTAATTCTGTCTCTGGCTGGATCCTCATCCAGTTCTCACCTAAAACTTGTAAATGAGGCACACACACTACTTAATTTTACCCTAAAACTGCACCTTGTTTTTTGTATCCAAGACTCATGCTTAGTATTCCCTCGGCCTAAACAGCTACATCCTATTCTTCACTCTATTTTGACCACCAATTTCTAGCCACTAAAGAGCAACTCAGACATCACATACTCTGGGACACCTCTCAGACCCCACTTGGCTGGATTCAAAAACCATTTCTTGCATTGTTAGAATATCTTAATTTACTATAGTCCTCAAAATTACTGCAATGTCCTGATATTGCCTCCTCCCTAATAGCCTGTAAGCACCTCAAAGGCAGCATGCCCATTGGTAGCTGTCTGGGTGAATGGGCACCATCTTCAGTCCCTAGAATAATGCCTGGCACATGATAGTTTCTCCAGATGTTATCACATGGTTAAGTACCATACAAGGAAAAATTCAAAAAGAAAAATATTCTAGTTAAATGGGACATCAACTTGTTGATTGCTTCAGAAAAATGAATATAGACATGACAGTCAAAAGCAGTATGATTTTCTCCAGGGCCTGTGAGGAAGTAAATTGGATTATAATAAATGGGTAAGGCTATCAAAAAACCAGGTTGATGTAGAAAAGGGAACCCTAGTTCCCTGTTGGTAGGAATGCAGACTCCTGCAGCCACTATGGAAAATAGTATGGAATTTCCTCAGAAAACTAAAAATGGAACTGCCTTTTGTCCCAGCAATTCCATTGCTGGGATTATATCCTGAGAACCCTGAAACACCAATCCCAAAAAACCTATGCACTCCAATGTTCATAGCAGCACAGTTTACAATACTCGAGTGCTAGAAGCAACCTAAGTGCCCATCAGCAAATGAATGGATCAAAAAACTATGGTACATTTACACAATGGAATTCTATGCAGCAGAGAGAAAGAAGGAGCTCCTTCCCTTTGTGACAGCAACGATGGTTCTGGAGAGCATTATGCTAAGTGAAATAAGTCAGGTGGTGAAAGACAAATACCATGTGATCTCACTCAAAAGTGGAATCTTATCAACAAACCAAGCAAGCAAAATATAAAGAGACAGTGAAATTAAGAACAAACTGACAGTAACCAGAGGGGATGTGGAAGGGGACAATGGCAGGAAAAGTGGGAAG
The DNA here is from genome assembly GCF_019186645.2 of Phyllostomus hastatus. NCBI lineage: Eukaryota > Metazoa > Chordata > Mammalia > Chiroptera > Phyllostomidae > Phyllostomus > Phyllostomus hastatus. The sequence goes on from NW_025334038.1 coordinate 14,039,627, forward strand.
GATTTTTAGGAACATGTATAAAGGACGCATGGACAAAACCAAAGCACAGTAGGATCAAGGACATGGAGTGGGGATGGCTGGGGTTGAGGGGAATGGTGGGGGGAAAGTGGAGACAACAGTACTTGAACAAAAATAAAAAATAAAAAATAAAAAAACAAATCACATAACAAACTAAAAAAAAAACTAGATCAAGACATATAAATTGAGAAAATAAGTATATACAATATAATTTTGTGGATGTATATTTACCATGTGTTAATTATTCTCAAATTCAGTATCTCATTTACTCCTCAAATAATTTTTCCATGTAAATATTATGATAACTTTTAAGCACTTTGACTTTAAAATTATCTAAATTGTATCACATTTGCTATAATTTGATCAATACTTATGAAAATAATATGTACACACAATGGTATAAAATTCAATGAAAAATACAAAATTGATTGTAACTGTCATTCCTAGTTACCCCACAGGTAACCACTTTCAACTATTTATGTTTTCAGTTTTCTGGTGGTTAAAAGTGTTTAAATAATATGGATATGACTCCATTGCTTGATTTATCAATTTAGGATAGTTCTCTTTCATTCAGCTATGGAAGAGTAAAAATTCAGTTCATTTATTCCACTACATCCTTAAGATAAAGGGAAATCCTAAGTATTTCCCTTTATCCTAAATTTTAGGATAAGACATATTATTTTAGTTCTTCTAAATCATTTACCAAAAAAAATGTAAATAAAATACCTGGGCCAATATTTTTGTTCCATGAACTTTACACCTAAAAAAGAGGAGGAAATTCAGCCTTGGCCAGTGAGGCTCAGTTGGTTGGAGCATTTTCCCATAACTGATAGGTTTTGGATTTGTTTCATAGTTAGGGCACATACCTGGACTGCAGGTCCAGTCTTGGTGTAGGCTTGTGCAGGAGGCAACCAGTCAATGCTTCTCTTTTGCATCAATGTTTCTCTCTCTGCCTTCCTTTTCCCTTCCACTCTCTTTAAAGGGATGGAAAAAAGAAGTCTTCCATGGAGGATTTTAAAAAGCAGGGGGAGGTGGGGGGAGGAAACCCATACCCCATGCTATCCTACTCTACTTATCATTTTGGCACTCCTATATCAGGCCATTTGTTTTCCTAAAATGCCTAGTTGTCTTTTATTTTCTATTATATTAGTAATCAATGAGGTAAGTGACTATAAATGAGTGGATAGTTGGTCTAAGCTTCTTCTGACAATCTGGTTCTTACAACAACCAAACAGGAAACAAACAGACAAAAAAAAAACCTCCTTAAAACTGAAGGGCTGACCACAAGTCCTGGGTGACTGGGCAGGACAAGCTGGCTGTCAGGTTTTCTTTCACGGAGCACAGGTGGACGTATGCAAGCAAACTGCCTTCTCCTCTACTGAGAGAGAAGTGCTCAACCCTTAGGCATGCATATTCTGTTTAGGAATCCAGTCTTACATGGAGAGATTGTTCAAAATCTCTGGAAAACAATTTTCAACTTTTAGTTAGGGAGGCAAACACCACTGCTTTCTGACTCTTGGTGTATAAAGGTGTGTTTGAATTGAAAGGATCAATTAACTATGCTTTTATATAGACAGTTTCAAAATGAATTTTTCAGATTATTCTCCCACAACCTTTCTGCTTTTCTGCCTAATGATTCTGAGCCTAAAGTCTTTCCAGGGTTCTGTCAGGAAGCATAGCTCCTTGTTCTAATGTGGCCTCTTTTGGCTTTCTTCCTGTATCCTGCCTTATATGTTAATGTCGTCTCATCACTTTCCCAAAATATCTGATTCACAGAGGTATTCTTCCCATTTGTGGTGCTAAGAAGGAGTTATTTCATTTTGTACCTGTATTCTATAATTTCAATGATATTTTGAAATGTATGTGTCTCAGTCTGCCATTTTAATCAGGAAGCAAACAAATTTATTTTTCCAAATGCTGAGTAAAGGTATGAATCTGATCATTACTAGATTGAAATTCTAAATTATACTAAGATATTTAGGCAATAATATTATAGGAAGGGAAGAAAAGAGGACTAATATTTATTGATCACCTACTAGTACCAAGAGCTGAATGAGAGAAATCTTTATTTTTGTGACCTAATTTAATAGGTACAACAATCCTATGAGGTGTCACTATCTCAATTTTAATGTATACATAGGGGCTCAGGTAGTTTAAATTGTGCAGTTATAGGAATAATAAATAGTAGAACCAACTCTGGATGTGTTTGTCTCCAAACCATCTGCATGAATGGCTTAAGCTGGATATTTAACATTGTGAGTTGTTTGCATTTTATTGTTTTTTTTTAAATGAGGGAATAACACAAGAAATAGTAAATCTTATTTATTTGCATTTTATAATTCAGAAAAATCCTATTTGAAGGGAAAATTTTTAAGTGTATTTTATTGGTAGCATAAATGGTGGTTTATTCTATGTCCCTGCCTTTCATCAAAATCCAACCACTGATTGTAAATACACATATTTTCCCTTCTGATTTTTTCAGAGATAGTGACAAAGATATAAATATTAGTGTTTTTCAATGTCAAATCAAGGCTAAAACATTGATGGTCACAGACTGTGAGAGACAGTGAAGGTGGGTTAAGCTGGTTTAGTGCACCCCTACTGTATCCTCCTCACTGAATAAAATATTAGAAAAGGACAGTTCACTTGGCATTCTCCTCACTCATTCAAGAAACAGCTCCTGCCTTCCCCAATGAGTTAAGGTATATGTGACACTATCAGTGTATGCCAGATATTGTAAATTCTATGTTGGTGGGTGCTGGCATTTCTGTTTGTTTGCTTGCTTTTAATTCCATTAACTATTTTGGAACTTTGTTCTGAGATGCAGTTAAATCACTTGGTTTATCTTTTTGAGGATTACCATATTTTTCAGACTATAGGATGCACCCCCACCCCAAATTCAGGAGGAATAATGGTTGTTAATACTGCTGTTGAGTTCTGTATACATTTACCTTGGTGCAATATTATGTTATTTATGTTATTAAATATTTTACCACATTTTTTGCTTCAAATTTTTTTTCCCATTTTCCTCCTCTAAAATCTAGGTATATCTTATGGTCTGAAAAATATGGTAAATTTAAAATTTGTTGGTTTTGGATAGAGCAGCCTTTATCCCACTTACAAGGCAGTATCCTTTTGAAGATTCCACTTTGTGCACATATATTAGGAGATATTTCCACTTTGGCTGATGGAAATACAAACTGTTCTTGGCCCAATATGAGCTCTTTGTATTATTTTTCTTGCCTCTTTTTTATGGTTCTTTGCTAGGTTTTGGTAGTTTGTTTATGTGCACTGATCAGTACTCCACTAAAGGCTGAAAGCAGGACTCTCTGAAAATCTTTGGAACTCTCTCTTTGTGAAGCTTTGTTGTCTCTTGTATTCTCCCCCACAAATTCTAATTTCCTTGGCCTCCTAAAATCCAAATTGTTTTCCTGAACTCAGATAGATTACCCGGCTCCATTTATGGTTGCTCTCCTTACAGTGTTATCTCAAAATTATACAGTTAGTAGGGACAATCATGGGGTTCATCTTATTGTTTCCTTTCTCTAGGGAATCACTGTTATACACATCAATTGCTGTTGTTTAATATGAGAAAACTATTGCTTTGCATATTTTGTCTTGTTTTTTAATTGTTTTAATCAGGAAGATGTCTTAATCAGGTTGGGCTGCTATTACAAAAATACCATAGACTGGGTGGCTTAAACAACAGACATTCATTTCTTACAGCTTGAGAGGATGGAACGTGCAAGGTCAGCTGCTGACAGATTCGGTTCTTGGTGAGGCCACTCTTTCTGACTTGCAGAAGGCTGCTGTCATCTTGCTGTGTCTTCATGTGGTAGAAAGCAAGATGGAGATAGCTCTGGCCATTGTTCTTGTTTTGTAAGGATACTAATTGCATCGTGGAAGCTCTAAATCTGTGACCTCATTTAAACCTAATTACCTTCCAAAGGCTCCACCTGCTATTACATCACATTGAGGGTTAAGGCTGAAACATATGAATTTGAGGGGGCACAGACATTCAGTGCATACAAGGTAAAGTCAGTTTCTGTTACTCTTGATTGGAAGGTAAATTTTTAGTCACTTTATGTCAACTTGAATATGGTCAATAAAAACAGCTGTTAGAATATGGATATAGACAGCTTTACTTTCCTTTCATCCCTATTTTAGGCTAGATAAACATCAGTTTATAAATCACACATTAAATAATTTATTTGAAAAGATACCAAATATCTTATGGGAGAAAAAGGCAAAAGGCAAATACTTGGAGGATGTACGGCTTGTGTCAAACACCTAGATTGTCTGACATTATATCCAGAAGTTTCATACCCTGTTGATAAGCCTTATTTTACATAAGGTGAAAGACATTTTATCATTCAGACTTCATCTCGAGTATTCACTCATTTTTGAAACATATTTGAATATAAAAGACTGTAAAACACTAAAATAGGTGTGTGTTCCACATACAGAAAACAGCTGGTTTGTTGATAAGAAGGCTGGCTAGGAAATGAGGTCCCACAGCCCATACACAATCAAATAAAAATATCAGGGCTATTCACTATGTGTAGGTAAAAAGGACACAACCAAAAAAACTCATTTCAGAAGACTTGCCAGGCATTCAGACTTAAAAGACATATCTCCAGTGAGTCAGAATGGCAGGGAAAGGTTGTAATTATAGTTTGCATTCAATAAGTCATTGGCTTTGTGAAGCCCTTAAAGTAAAAAAAAAAATTGCATGTTAGTTTTAAAAGCCACAACATTCCATATTTTTCTTCATGTGTGTCATGACACAGAAGTCCCAGTTTAACACATATTTACTGAATAGTTCAAGCAGAGCTGGGTGTGCTGACTATGGGGCATACATTAATGAGTAATAATCTTATTTATGAAGGAGAGCAGATAAAAAAGGTATGTCCAAATATTCACAATCCAAGGTTGTATGAGTTATGTGCCATAAAGATGGTCTGAAAAGAACATCTAGGGGAAGAAAATTCATCTAAATTGCAAGGGAACCTTTCCTAGAGAAGGCAACTTTAAATAGGTGGTGGAAGATGAGGAGAGTTTCCACAAGAGAAGGTAGGAGTGAGATGAAAAGTAACTAAGGGTAGAGGCGGCAAACCACAAGGTAGTAAGTTTAAAAGGGTGAGTTCCTCAGTGTACATAAAGATTAACTGGAAGGGATAATGGAAGAAAAATCTGGAAAGAAAAATTGGTTATGGGGTTATAAAGAGCTTTACAGGACAGGGTGACAAGCTGTTTTAGTAAGGTAGACTTCTGAGTCCCCATCTGTAACACACCAGGGTAAGGTACAAAGTTGACTACTTCATATGGTGTGAATTAGGGACCTGACTTTATTAGGCAAGCTTACATAGACCAAAGATAAGCAAGGGAAAAAGAAGTCATGGGAGCCCTGATTTTTCTATCATTCCACAGAGCAGTGTGTTGCCCTCAAGGCAAATTGCTCAGCTTGAGAAGTGCCCAAGCCATAATTGACATCCACTTCTTCTATTTAACTCTCTTCTATTTAACTCTCACTTTTCTTACAAGGAAAGTATGGAAAATAGGTTGGCCAGAGAAACAGAACCAATAATATACACATATATGGAGAGATTTATTATTACAAATTAGCTCATGTGCTTATGGAGGCTGAGAGGTCTCACGATCTACCGTCTGCTGGCTGGAGGCCAAGGGAAGCTGGTAGTATAGTTCCAGTCCAGGTCTGAAGGCCTGAGAACTAGAGGAGCCAATGGTATAACCCACAGTCCGAGGGCAGGAGAAGACTCAGGCAGGCAAGAAGGGAGCAAAGAGAGTTGGATTCCTTTTCTTTCTTTTTGTTCTATTTAGGTCCTCAGTACATTGCCCTCCTCAATGTGCATGAGTATCACACAGTCTGCTTTACAAGATTTGAGTGCAGGATTCAAATGCTAACCTCATCAGGAGATACCCACATGAACATACCTAGAAATAATGTTTAATCTGGGCACCCCTTGGTCAGTCAAGTTACACATTAAAATTATGCATCACAGTGAATGAATGTACATATTTCTTAGTCACGTGAGTCTGAATTTGGAGTGCAGTTCATTAATTTTTTAATGAGAGAGAAACATTGATTTGTTGTTCCATTTATTTATGCATTCATGGTTGCTTCTTGTATGTACCCTGACAGGGGATCAAACAAGCAACTTTGGTGTATCAGGAGGATGCTCTAACCCACTGAGCTATCTGACTATGTGGGGTACAAGCTATTTATAGGAAGTGTCTGGGTAAGGCAGAGACTCAGAATTTAGAGACCTTGGAATCCATAAGATATTGCAGTATCCTCTGTGGAAGGAATAGGCCACTTCAGAATTTAAGTTTTGATGGAGGTCCCACAGTCCAGTTAGCTTCCGGGGTCACTTTTGGGCAATTCTGCCCATTATGCCATCAAAGGATTGGCATTAACAGGGTTAACAGAGGTTGTAAATAATAATTTTTAATAGCTTTAGGCACCAAACAGAATAAAAAAGCAAAGGAAATGGCAGACTTGTGACATACTAGAAAAAGTGAGGACATTCCATGTTAAATTTTTAAACACACACATACACACACACCCTATTCTGTGACCATTGTCTGTGACCATCATTTTGCTAGTAGCAATATAGTAGTGAAGCTCCAACACCAAAGAGATTATTTAGCAAACTACTCTATTAAACCGAAAAAAAAGATGCAGGGCTGTGACAATAAAAATGGTGGAAAGGAAGACAGATGTTAGCAAGAACCTGAATGTAAATAAGGTCAACAGAATGTGCTGACCCATGAGATGTGGAGTGAAAGAGATAAAAGAGTCAGGGATAACTTAACTCATGGAAACAAGTGACTAAGAACATGATAGTGCCATTCACAGAAATAAGAAATGTAGAACAGGAGCTGGCTTTTGTGGGAAGTTGGCATTAATTGTAGTTTTCAATACATTGGATTTGAGAAGTCAAAATGCTTAGCTAGAACACATTTTATGAGTCAGGCACTCTACCATGTATTTGATATAAAATATTCATTTAATGCTTATAATTATTCTATGAAGTAGAAACTATTATTATTACCTACATTTTACAGGGGTAAAAACTAAGACTTAGAGAAATTAAGTGATCTACTAATTATATCATTCATCTAACCAAACCCAAACAAAGTCTGTCTGATATCAAAGTTGATCAACCACTGAATCAACACATGGGTTCCAACCAAAAGGCCAGATTTCCCCTGAAGGCAGGAACTGAGGCACTGAGTCACCTATCTTGTCATGGGAGAAGGCACTACAAGAAAAATGCAAATCGTTATAAGGAAACACATAAAGATCAAGAGAAAGATTACCACGAACAAAATATTGGGATAGCCTAATTTGAATGGATAGTGAGAAATAGGAAGAAATAAGAATATGGAGAGGAATGAAATCAGAAGATAAAAGTGGGTCTGAATCACAGAAAATAAGGAAGGATGTTTCAACAAAAATTCATAATATGCAGTAGTTGTTGCAGAGGGGGACAAGAATGGAAGGTTGTCGGGCACTGGGATAACAATGGTAAATACCTGAAAGGTGCTCATTATGTATCAGTAACTGTTTTAAGTGCTTTATACATATTAATTACATAATTATCACAAATTTATTAATCCCGTGTATAGATTAGAAGCAGACACACAGAGAAGCAATGTCCAAAGCCACTCAGCTAGTAAATAGCAGAGCTGCCACATCACCAGCCGGGTCAGTGAGTCCAATCCAAGCACAAACATCCTTCACCATCATGCCAGTTTCAGGAGAATGGCACCTGCACTGACCAGGCTGCAGCCTGTGGAATGACTAAGTGTCAGCTTTTCCTATCTGGCTGTGTAGTAGTGGTTTGGGGGATAATCTGACTCAGCATTCTTCATTATCAGTAAAAAAAAAAATCCCTTCCAGAGAACTGGAGTCCAGGAAGGGTTGTATGACTCATGCTGTCATGGTGACACTGTAGCTTCCTCAGCCCCAGGGCAGCAGAATCTTCTGAGGCCCTGAAGGCCACTACTACCTCTTCTGTTGGAGTTTCTTTAACTAGTAGAGAGGCCAAGTAGAACCACGTATTTGATAAGAGAGAGAAGAGAGGACACGGAAGAACAAGGAGTCTGAGTCAGTGCTCAACAAAAGGAGGTCCTGATGTCAAGAACAAAAACTGCTTTCATTATGAGTCGGGCCTGTGCCACTTGCTTTGCTATGTGCTACACATCACAAGCTAACAGAGATGTGAATTTAGCCTTAATCCTGGCAGAAAGTCACCTGCTGACACCAAGGAAAAGGAAAGATTATAAACAACATTCTCCAATCCTGGGTCTTGATGGAGACTCTCCCTGACCAAATGGTAGTTAGCCTGGCTTTTCTGAGCCTTCTTCTCCACTAGGCCTCAACTAGGCCTGCAAAGATTTGAATAAAAAGATTTTTAAAAGACTTGAATAACACTAACATGGTTCTAACACCTTAATAAGGCCACATCTCCAGGAAGACCCCAGCTTCCCTTAAAGTGCCTGCCTGAGAAAACTCAAGGCTGCCTAAAGAATTTGCTGTTTGTTCCAGTGACCACCTGAAGACAGTGCCCCTGCACCCCCATGTCTGTGTGGGGGTGGGGGGAGAAGCTGAACTTTGAAAATCCAGTTAGCAAACCCAGACAAATTTCATATGGACCAATCTTTTTCCAACTACTTGCAGTTTTTTACTTCCCTGACTCTGAGCCCCTGCTCACTTTTGCCCACCCATCCCCTCATCCTCCTTTTTAAATACCCAGTCATAAACTAAAGCTGAGTCAGTTCACACTGGACTTTTTATTGGCATAGGTGCTACTGATTAAAATCTGTCCTTACCTTTAACTGGCATCCAGCTCTATCTCAGACAGTCTTCATAAGAATACCCTCTTGGCACCTTTAATCTCTCCTGTTTATTAATTCCTTTGAGAAGGGGCACTGTAAGCTTCCGTTGAAAAGCTCAGCACTTTTTTACTTTAGCACATTAACAGGAGCAGGAGTGGAAGTGAATTATCCTGAGAAGAACCTGCATAATTGAAACGGCTCTGGTTCCAGAGATGGACTGACTAGGATTTGAATAACTGCACTTATCATCTTGGAGCGCCGGATGCCTAAATCCTTCACCCCCTATTTTCCTGAATTTGTGGCCTCTCCAACCTCCCTGCTTAATATCCCACATTCTTCTGCTTTTATCATTTTACTGAAGGAGGCTCAGCAAGCTTCCATGGGTGAAGTGCATGTACTGAGGGGAGGAAGGCAGACTACAGTGGTGAAGCAGGAGTCACTGCCCCTCCTGGGTGGGTCACCAGGGGTGAGTGTGCAGCGACCAGAGTCTTTGAAACAGGCATAAGAACAACTGAAAGCAACTCTGCCTCAGTGGTTCCCAAACTTGGCTGCAGATTGCAATCACTTGGGGATCTTTGAAAACTATGGATGCCTAGTTCCCACACCGAGATATTCTGATTAAATTAGGACAATATGGACATCGAATTTTGAAAAGCTCCTCAGGTGCTTCTAATAGATAGCAAAGTTTCGGAACCATTGGTCTGTATCACACTTAGCTCCCTAAGCAACTACAGTAACATTTTGAAAAGGCTCATAAATCTTCAAAAATCTTATTCTTATAACTCTTAGTGATAAAAAGTATTTATTAATAGTGGCAGTAACCCCCTTGAGTACTCCATAGGTAACAAATGTTTCACATTCATTAATTCATGTAACAATACTGAGGAAGGTGGTATTCTTCAGTTTTATACATGGGGAACCTGAGTCTCAAATGTCTTAGAAAACATGGTTCAAAATTACAAGGTAAATAAAGAATAGGGGAGGATCTCAACACAACATTCACTACAAACCAGTCGTCTCAACCACTTGACCAGGCTGATCCTAACTGGGACCCCTCATGCTAGATGCTTGAAAAGTAACTCTGACCATGTAGCCTGGAGCCTGCTTCATGAAGACTCGATCCAGCAAACACATTTGTTCAAGTGGCATGGTGGGCTTTTTCTGTCAGTATCTAGTACAATTTCATGCTCATTTAAATGGCCTTCCTGACCCCAAAATCTATCAGCCAAAGGGGTCAACAGTCAGGCTTGGTCACAAGAGGTGTCAGGGTTAAAGCCAATGACTTCCTGCTAGACCACAATAAAGAATACAAGAAAGATAGAGAAGCAGAGAAAATCCATTCCTTCAGCAAGTCTTAGTGTATGAAAAGTAGCTGCATGTGTGGAGGTAAAGGCTGTTCCTGTGGAGGATAACTGCGGCCAAGTGAGCTGGCTTGGAGAGGGAGGAGTTTGGTGGTCGTAGGGAGGTGTGTTGACACAGATGTTGTAATCTTCATCCCATTCATTTTGTATGGATGTGTGAGTGATGCATCCAGAACAGAACTTATTAATGGAATACTATAATGCATGAAAGCTAAAAATATATATTTGGACAATGCCATCTGCTGGATGACAGACAAGGGCTTATCACACATGGGAAGACTACAAAAAGGGTATGTTGCAGTGTTTCCTAGGAAAACAAACTCCATCATTAGAGCTCGGAGAAGCTGGCCTAAACACTGGTTAGCTGTGTGGCATTTCTCTATCTGTAGAGTTAGGATGTGATTTACTCTCAAAATTTGTTTTTGGATTAAATAAGATAACATCGTGAACATCTCATACATTTCTAAATACACAGCATGAATTCAACAAATTCCAGATTCATTGCCTTCCTGCATCATCTTGCTCTTTTATCTCTGGCATAAACGTTTTTGTAACATGCAACAGGTTAAGTATGCTTAAATTTAAAAATATTACAGGTGATTAAATGTAATAGTATATGTAAAAGTGTTTTGGAAATTATAAAGTACTAAATGACTCAAAGCTATCATTATTTTAATCACTTAATTATACACAAGTAGATCCTATCTCACGGCTCTATTACCTCCTGCTGCTGACTCTTAAGTCTATATTCCTAGGACAAGTCCCTAAAGGCTCCTGTTCCTCAGGGACAATCACAGATCTCCATTTTGTATTTCCAGTAATGGACTGATCCCCTTAACCCAGCGTGCTTCCTCCTTTTCTTACTTCTATCGGCACTTGAAAAGATCTGTCCTCTGTATGTGAGCAAGATCTGGCTGTGAGCGAAGGTCGGGATGGTGGAGTGAGCTCAAGGAGGATGACTGTGGGTGGAATCAGAAGTCATAGTTTGAAATTTTGGAGTTGGAATAGCACATGGTAAGTATCCTAGGTTCTAGAACTTTATTGCCTTTGTTCAAATTCCTCACCTCAGACAAGCTACCTGGCTTTAATGTGCCTCGCTTGCCTCACCCATGAGCTGCAGATAGTAAAAACAGCAGTACCTTATAGGGTTGTGGTGGTGATTAAATGAGCTAACATGAGTAAACTATTGTACTAAAATACTATGTTACCTATAACTATTACTATAATAACTATTATAGGCTTGGTACTTGCTTCATAGCCATGTAGCCTTGCAAAAGTAGCTAATCTTGGAGTCTACTGGGTCATCTGTGAAGTGAATGATAATGCTTGCCTGTTAATGAATGAGATGATCAAATAAGAAAGTAAGGTTGTTCCCAAGTAGTTAGAATCATTCCCCAGGTTATTTAGTGTCCAGGAGGATGGTGGATCGGGTCCACTTGCTGACTGAAGATAGACTATGACCCCTGCATAAACCAGCTCAGCATAGGCACTGCAGACAAACACTCTCTCACTTGTCGTCTATCTGCTTCCTTTCCCCCATCATGACTGGGATTGGGATTCAGGATTTGATTTAAGGAGAGATTTAAGTAATATGGTACATCCCACATTCCTATAGTTCCCACTGGGGACTTGCAGAAAGCTCCCAGAATAACCAAGAACAGTTTACCCTGTATATGCTGTGAGGGTCTAGGTTAAGTTGGGAACCCCTAGGCTCAGGTGACAGTGCTGCTATAGGAGGGACCCAGTCTTTTCCTGATTCTTAAGCACCATGAGCCCCAGAGTAACTATTAATTCTATTTCTGTGTTTGATGTGGTCAATCAGGCTGCAAGGGACACTTTCCTTTCTTTCAGACCACTTGATGCATTTACCTTCTGACGTCCATGGCCAATGTGAAGTAGACAGACTTACAGACAGCAGCTGCTTACTTGTTAAAGCCTCTAGTATATACAGGGTTGAGCAAAAGTAGTGTTACAGTTGTGAGTATATAAAACACAGAATTTATTCTTATATTTTTGTTAATTATTATATCACTTTCCATATGAACAACTATAAACCTACTTTTGTCCCACCCTGTATTTTCTTAGCCTTATGAGGTCAACATTTCTGTCACTTTGGAGTCCCCCTCTCTGTCATTGTCAGTCTTTTAATGTGTTGATACCCTCTCTGATGTCTCACTTTTTTGACTTCCAAGTGTTGGGCTCACCACGTTCCATTGTTTTTCCAGCTATGACAACACTCAGTTCATCCTCCCTAAACAAGAGTTTCAGTGACTTAACCTCAGCAGTTTTCCCACTGCCTTTATGCAGAGGTGGATTTGCCACAAAGAGAACAAGGGTTAACACTGAAGGCTACTCCCCACCAGCAAAGCCAGCATCACGTTTGTGTGGTGATATGCTATTGTAAACTCAGCAAAAGTGTGATATTTAACCCAAATCAATTAGGACTGCCATGTCTTGCTGCTTTGACTTTGGATCTGCATAACAGTAATTTTAGTTAAGAAGACATTCTCGTTCAGTGTAGTGGCATATATCCCTCTTGGTTCCCAATCACATTGTGCTATTTTCCTAAATTTTGTAATGTTTTTGGAATCTGTCAGCCTTTAAAAATTTGTAATGTGTTGTAATTATTTCCCCACTTGAAATAAACACCATTTTGTAGCTAATGTTGTATGAAAACTCTAATGGAAATACCCAATTATGTAAATTTCAGTTTTTAAAAAATAGATCCACTCCTGCTTGTATTAAAAAAATACAACTAGTTTGACCCTCCCTTCTGGGCTGCCCATGCCTTTTCCCAATTTTCCCGTCCACCAACCGCTATCACCATGGAACTTCTCTTGGTTGCTCCTTTTCCTCGCAGGCTGTCATACATATTCAGATTCTAGTCCTTGTCTGTGCCTCTGAATTCTATTTATCCCTTTGAACCCTAGCTCCATTACACACCAAGATAAAGATAACAAGCTCACAGTCATTCATTATTTTTGTATGGCAGACATCATCCATACACTGCCTTTGGTTCTCACAGCCAGCAAAGGGGGAGGCAGGCAGTGTCACACTCATTCTGTACATGAGGAAGCGGAGGCTCAGTGAGGTTATTCTGCCTGTCATCACAGAGTGTAGATGTCAGGAGCCAGCATTCGCTCTCCAGTGGGGGCAACATCATTTAGGAATAACTCCCCCACATCAATCCAGAGTCATCTCTTAACCACAGAGTACTTATAGGGTCCACTTTGTAAATTGCCAACTATTTGTGCTAACAATGAACTATTTTGTAGACTTATTTCTAACTTCCTTTCCTTCCTCCACCCCAACTACAATATATTAACCTAAAAATCTGGGATGATATCTTATTCTCCCTTTGTGTCTTTGTGAAGGCCCACTGTTAAGTGGCCCACAAGTTAGTGTCTGTTACACAGACATGTAAATGAATTAGAAAAATCAAAATAAAAGCAGCCAAATGGAGAGCCCAATTCATAGGAGCACTGAAACTTTGAGAATAGGTGTCTTGGTTCTCACATTTTAGTACCAGGATAAAAGAAGTTAAAAATGGACATTGGAGATGTCTTTCAAACCACAGTATCAAGAAACACATTAAAAATCACTGTCACGGAGAAACACAAGCACCCTCATGCGTCTTGATACCGATGGTTCATTCCGGGTGTTAAGAGTTTTTAGAATATAGTTGAAAAATTGTTCAGGGATTTGGAAATCAATTTCCATTCTTCAACCTGGAAAATGCACATTTTAAAAATCCCAATTAAAATGATAATGAGGACTAACAAATATATTGTTTATCAGAAAGGATATAATTCCAGTGCAGTATTCTTTGTTATCTCCATTTTGGTACCTAATTGTCCTTAGCTTGTTTTATGGGATATTGGGAATGAGGATTACTATCTTTAAGTTTTTGTTTTCTTTACTTCTTTCTCCCACATCCCCGCCCACTTTATCATCAATGTATTAAACTGGATGGACTGATGAAAAGTTTTGTTTCCATAGACAAGTTATAGACATTTACCTCCACAGAACTTTCTGGGAAAATTCCTCAGAGTTCTGGCCATCGGAGAGTTATTTAATCAAAAAACCTCCGGTTTATAAGAAGTGTTAGATATTATACACTACAAAACATTTTGTCACTAATAATCATAACCGTTTAATTTGTTAAACATTATGTTAACCACACTTCATTTCCTTTTCAAAGGAGATTTAAGAGGTAAATGCTATCTTCAGTCTCCCAAAGAGAAAACGTAAGTCTAATGAGTTAAATATAATTATTATTATTAACATTTATAAATACTTACTATATGCCAGATATTGTTCTAAGTGTTTTACATATGTTTATTTGCTTAATCCTCACACAATGCTGAAGATAGTGTTTGTGAGAAAGGTTCTATTGTTGCCACTTTTACAGAGGACACAGTTCAAGCCAGGAGAGCTTTAAGGACAAGCCAAGGTCACACAACTAGTCACTGGCAGATCCACATTGGAAACCAGGCCACTGAGCTCCAGAAACCACCATTCCTCCCAAAATAATGCATCTATTTAGAGAGAGCCTTTGAACACTTTTCTACTCCAAAGTCTATTTTCTTAGTTACACTGTTTCAATCCCCTTTCCAATTACCCTACAAAAGGTTATTAAGCCTCAGCTGGAGCCCCTGTTATTGCTGGGGGGCCTGGCTGCTTCTGGAGATAGTCCATTCTATTTTTGGACAGCTCTGTTGTTAGGAAATTCTTCCTTATATTGAACTAACATCTAACTCCCCTATTACCTGTGTGAAGGAGTGGGTTGGGAGAAAATGTCATCACATTTGAAGCTAGACAGGATGGTAAAGGCCAGAGATGAAGGGCATTGAAGGCCACATCAGCCTCTAATGCTGCTGTGAAGACTGAGCTTCTGGCAAACACCCAGCTGCTAAGACACATCTCTCGTGCTGCACCAGATGGGCATGTTCTCCAGCTTCAGTGCAGAAATTTGCATTTATCCATTCTGTGCTTGACATTGTCGGTTTCTGCTCATCATTTCTGTGTAAAGATATTACTGTCCCCTGATTCTGACTTATAGTATATTAGCTACATCTTTCAGCTTTCCACTTTCATCAAGATATTGAGAAGCTCCTAAGAAAAATCTTACTGAATGGTGCGTAAAAATTTAAACAGAAGTTGTCAGTCACCACTAAGCTATAGCATTCTTGCCTAGTGATATAATATCAGCTATTCTCTGCTCCTTTTCTCACCTTGCCCTGTTCTGGGTGCTTCAGCAGCCAAATGACTACTGGGTAAGAAATAGTAAAAATCATAAAATTTAAACTGCTTCAGCCAAGGAGGATGTTTAATGGTGTTACACAAGAAATAAAATGATAATTATGTTTCTGCTTAATGGCAATGATCAAATTGAAAAGTTCCTTTTTAAATACTGAAAGAAAAAATTCCATGAATCTTAAAATCCAACTCACTGCCACTGCTTTAAGAACAATGTGGAATCAAGTGGGCAGACAGAGCCAGTACAGGAGGCCAAGACCGATGCGGGTGCTGACCCAGGAGAGCAGGAAGAGAGGCCATTCTTCCCGGCACATTCAATGATCCACAGCAAGCACATTGGTTTTTTGCAGACTCTAGTGGAGGAAGGGTCCCCCTAAGGAAGACCTGGTAAAGACTTTGTTACTTAAAGCCTGAACTTTTTTAGTGGCTATGGCTGTAGAAAGGAAACATTTCTGCAATTACAGTAAAGATCACGATACAAGGAAGCCTTCGTCCCGGCCACCTGGGAAGGACCCAGGGAGATGCATCCCACAAAGGAAATTAAGTTCTAGGAAGAGAAAGGAGTAAGGGACTCTGAGCAGAACTAAAACAAAAGCTATTCCCATCAGCATTCCCAGCTGACTGGGGACCCACCAGATATCAGTAAAGAGAATGAAGTTTAAGAGTATGCTATTGATAACTTTCATTTTACTATATGTAATTATTCTCAAATTGCTTTTTAATAGGCTACATATAGTTTCATTTTTAATAATCTACCTACTTTCTCATAAATTAGAAATAATCCTATTATTACAAATTAATAATAGCTCTCCCTCTGTATCACGTCAAAGAGATATCTGATCTGAGCTAACCCAAATGAAAATCCCATTTCAGACTCACATTGATGACTCTGGGCTTAGAATGGGCTGGCTGAAAAGTCATTTCCTTCACAGTGTTCTCTCAGGCAGCTCACTTTCACCACACATAGGAATATGTCCATGCAAAACTCAATTTTGGGTAACAGTTTCACCTCTTTTCCTGAGACTCTTGATGTTTTGAGTAAGGTATACATTCCAATGCTATGTGCCCCATGCCAAGCTGCACCCTGTTTTTAAGCCTCCATATTATCATGAGAGAAATTGTCAGTGGTCATCACAGGACAGCATGTATCCTCACTCAAAGCAATGATTTTCGTTTATGCCTTTCTGAATTCACATTATAACTCTTTAGCATAGGTTTATTCATTTCAAATTTATATTTGAAGAAATTGTTGTTCAAAGACTTTAAGTATCTTTTCTAAAGTCAAATAGCTAATAGATGGTGCAGCCCGTGTCTGCCTTCTACCATGTAACCATTTACACATTTGATGCAGTTCTTAGGTTTTACTACCAATTCCCTTCCCAGTTTTTCCTCCTTTGGCACTTCCACACTGTGGTTCTGTTTTTATGCTCTGCCTTTTATGGACTGCTATTGGCTCCCCACTTCACCTTCAAAGTGCTGTTAAAGTGCTGTGTCTCAGACACAGAGCCTCCCCCCAGCTTCTGCTGGGCACAGGGAAAGGGTATAAATGCGGGTCCACGTTCATGTGTCTAAATATTTAATTTGTATATCAAGTTAACAAACTGTCTAATAAAATATGTCTGATCCTTCTAACTTGACAAATATATCTTGATAAAGACCAGGAAGTCCATATTAGAATACAGAATTTTCAAAACTCTTTCCCAAACGTAGTGCCAAAAGAGTTGTGTCCCGGACCCCAGGGAGCCTCTTCTCTCCACTTCTTGCTCCATTCTGTGCTGAGAAAGACCTCTTACATTAACCACCCTGAGCACAGGTGTGTGCACACTGTTAGTGTGATCCACACTAGGCAGATTAGACCTGGAAAAGAAGGCTGCATAGCCTTGGAAAACGACTTGGGCTATTTGGGCAGAAACTTCTGGGATTCTAGGTGTTTGCATCATGGTGTGAGAGGGGAAGGTGCTAGTTTTGGGGAGGTTTCATTGGCCTCACAGACACCTTATCTCATGGCAAACAGCATATTAAAATTAGTCTAGAGCAGCATCTTCTTTGATGGCAATATTGCTTGAGATCTCTCCAAATCATCGCTTCTCTCCTTGAGGATCATTGAAATAATGAGGAATAACTGGGACAAATGCAAGACAATTTACTTTGCAAGTCAAGCTGGTCTTTTAAAGCCAAATCCCTTCACATCTTTAGGATTACTTCCTTCCAACTACATACCCAGTGCTTGTCTACAAATCCAAGCCATGCATTCAGAAGATATAATGTGAAGAATTAATTCTCTGAAATATATTACCTTTCCCAAGGACCTTATGTGTTTAATTTTAAGAGGCTATAATTTAAACCACATAAATAAATTTGCTAATAATGAAATTTTTAGCAAAACTAGAATATATTTGAGGACAGAAATTTTCTTGATATAAATCTATACCAGTTCCCCTGCGTTGTAGTAACAAATTGCCACAATCTTGGTGGCTTATGACAGCAGAAATTTATCTTCTCTTACAATTGTGAAGACCAGGGTTCTTCGACGTGTTGACAGAGCCACACGCCCTCCGACAACTCTAAGAAATCCACACCCTCCTCTTCCAGCTCGTGTTGGCTCTAGGCGTTCCTTGGTTTGTGGCTGCGTTAGTTCAGTCTCTGCCTCCATCTCACATGGCCTTCTGCTCTTGTCTCAAATCTCCCTCTGCCTTTCTAAGGACTCTTGTCATTGAATTTGGGGCTCACTTGGATAATCCAGAATGATCCATCTCAGAAGACTTAATTACACCTGCAAAGACCCTATTTCTAAATAAGGTCATATTCACAGGTTGTAGGTGGACCTATATTTGGGAGGTCATCTTTCAACTCACTACATCATCAAATTCTGCCCCTGGGCAACATCCTTATGTACCCACACAATAAAGGCCAGCCTGCTGCAGGTGTAGGAAGCAAGGAATGCTGAGCATTGGAGTCTCACTGTGGTCTTGCTGAGCATTGGAGTCTCACTGTGGTCTTCCGCCTACGTCAAGGCCGTGAATGGCTGTCTAGCACTGCAGAACTCACAGAAGATTGACTTCAGCTGTAAGGGAAAGACGGGAAAGGGAGCACCTGCTTTTGAGGGCATAGTGAAGGTGATGCCATTGCTTTTTGGAAAGTGTTGGCCCAACGAAAACAGGGTAAATAATGAATCATTTCTCCTTACCTCTTAAGGTCCTTCTTTTTATCACAATCATACCTAGAGATTACATGAGCTTAAGGTCTAAAATTTTAAATAGATTTTATTTTTTGCCCACGGACAGAACAAACTGGTAAAAATTGTCCATATGTCCTAAGATTTTAATCTATATTACTTTATTTTACTTTTATAATAGCTCTGTAAAAAGATATTACTACTCACAACCATTGTACAAACGTGGAAATCGAGGCACTAAGATGGTGAGCATTTTGGCAGTAACTCACAGGTGGGAATTACAGACACTGAGACCTGCAAAGTCCATGCTCTTTTTAGGACTCCGTTGCTCTAGAATCAGTCTAGAATATCCCCTGCCCCTCTAAGTTGATTGTTTTGACGCAGTTGATTTTCCTCTTCTCTTTAAATAGCTACAAAACATCCTTTACCAGCACCAAGACAAGCCCTAGGCTCAGGAGCCTGATTTTCTTTTAGCTTATACGATACTGCCATCTAGTGGAAAGATAATTAATGGCAGTAAGTAACATTGGAATCAAAATTTGGGGTATTGATAATTAACTGGTATTAAAATTTTGCTTTTAAAACAGTAAGCTTATCAAAACCCATATCAACTCTCTGTTCCTTCCAACATATATTCATGTGTAATTCTTCTCAGCACCTGTCCCACATATGTATACCCCACCTGGTCATCTTTTGTGTAGCAAAGAAGTTAAAGAATTAGGCCTTTCTTCAGGACTCGAACTGTGTGACTGCAAATGTGCAGTAGTTAAAATCACAAGTGCGTACATGCTCTCCTAACTCCCCCTAGTGATACTGTGCCCCTTTGGCATTGTCTAATTTGATAAAAATTTTAGGGAGAAATTCAGACAAAAATTACTAATGGGCTTGCTCTTAATCGTTCATACCTGAAACTTATGTCCCATCAAAGATAGCTTCTATGTTAAGTTCATGGCAGAGCTGATTCTGGTACTAAACCCAGGGCACACATGCATGAGCTGACAGCCAGAGTAAGGCCGCACCTTAGTAATTCAATGCTGAATAGCTCTGTGTAAATGTAGGAAGGGAAGGAACAGCTCTGAATCATCCCAGTATAAAATATACGTTCTGAAGCTTCTACAGCACCTATTAGTATTAATCTCCTACTGGTGCTGTAACAAATCACCACAAATTTAGTGCCTTAAAAGTACCACAAATTTAGTGGCTTAAAAAACAAAATACCTTACTATTTGTGGAAGTTGGAAATCTGTAATGGGTTTCAATAGGCTAAAACCAAGATATCAACAGTTCTACATTCCTTCTGGATGCTCCAGAGAAGAATCCCCTCTCTAACCTATTCCAGCTTCTAGAGACTGCCTGCAGTCTCGGGCCTCTTCGCCCATTGTTAAAACCAGCAATGCTGGTCCCAGGCCTACCCGAACTGCCATTCCTCTGGTTCACCCTCATTCATCTCCGTCATCTACTTTAAAGGAAACTTGTGATAACATTGCACCCACTATGATAAACTAGGGTAATATCCAATACCTGCATTTTAAAGGCAGTTGATTAGTAACCTTAATCCCATCTGCTACTTTATTTTTTTAAAGATTTATTTTTTTATTTTTTTTAAGTTTTGAGATTTTACTTTTTTATACTTTCTTTTTTAAAATTTTTTAAAGATTGTATTTATTTATTTTTATAGAGGGAAGGGAGAGAGAAAGAGAGAGAGAAACATCAATGTGCGGTTGCTGGGGGCTGTGGCCTGCAACCCAGGCATGTGCCCTGACAGGGAATCGAACCTGCGATGCTTTGGTTCACAGCCCACGCTCAATCCGCTGAGCTACACCAGCCAGGGCTATTTATTTATTTTTAGAGAGAGTGGAAAGGAGGGAGAAAAAGAGGGAGAGAAACATCAATGTGTGGTTGCCTCTCATGCACCCCCCACCAGGGACCTTGCCCGCATGTGCCCTGACAGGGAATCGAACCAGCGACCTTTTGGTTTACTGGCTGACACTCAATCCACTGAGCCACACCAGCCAGGGCCCATCTGCTACTTTAATTCCCCCTTTGCCACATAATGTAATGTATTAAAACGTTCTGAGGATAAAGGCATGGACATCTGGTGGGGGGACATTGTTCTGTTCCCTCAGCATCCCAGAGAAAGGAGATCTGGACTGGACAGGTACACGCTGGGTCGTGGTGGAACGGGGACAGCCACCCCCTGTTGACTCCTTTCCTCTTCTCCTCCCCCAACCTTCGCAAACTGCAAGCAGCCTTGTGAGCATGCATGAGGACACAATCCTGTTAGATTCTACCTTCACTTTGCCAGTCACATTTAATAGATGAGAGCACAGATTCATACCGATCTAGCTTTAAATTCCAGATTCATCCCTAGTGAAGCTTTGAGTATATTACTTAACATTTTTAAGATCAGTTTCTCCATTCTTAAAATGGGTATAATACCTTCCTCATAGTTACCATTGTAAAGCTAAAATAAAAGTGTCCACAGAACACTTAGCAGAGCACACAAGTCTATAAGGATCTCAGATTGTCCAAAGGAACAAGTTCTGAGAAAGAGAATTTTTCCATTCAACCTTTAAAGGGAGATTAATTAAACATCTGACTAAAAACTGCACTGGATGCTTGGGGGCAAGGACAGGACAATGTCTACCCTTGCTGAGCTAATTTCCAGTGGATGACACAAGATTTCACATGTGGAATTAGAGACACAAACATAACTTACTGTGATGATCCTCTTCTGAAATGGATAGGGAAGGCACCCACTGTGCCTTTGGTAGGTACAGAATTTGCTAGCTGTAGATGCATTTGAAGACAACATAGGAAACAAAGAATGTATTTCCTTTATTCTTTGCTATTTTTCATATTCTGAAACATGCATACCTATATGTCAATACCTAAGTGACTGTTTACACATTTGTATTAAAGTGTATGTAAAAAGATGGTCATTCTGACTTATTTCCTAAAGCTAATTGAGGACAATAATGTCACCAGTGTGCATGCGTGTGTATTGCTGATATACACATATGTATATGCCATCAGGTTATACTGAAGCCTATTTTAACTCTAAGAAGAAACACATTTTTGGCAATGAAATTAAAATGTTTTTAAAAACTTTTTAGAATACTAAAATTTATTCTCAAGTGGGAGTTCTGAAATAATGAATGAAAAAAGTTTATTGGTTATGAACTACCCATAAATAATGTACTTAAGTTATGATAAAAAATATGCTTTTAGGCAGGTCTAAATCTTGGTCCAATAATAAATTTATTTAGGAACATATTTATCGAGAAGGTAATTACTGCAATGTTTGTAAAAAAAATCTGATTTGTGGCATTTAATATGTTTTGAATACATATTTTACTTTAGGATTTTATGTAACTCTTTTACGGCTATAATGGAAGAATTCCTTAAATATAGAACCTGTTAAGTATTAAATGCAATTTTGTAACATTAAAAATATAAAAAGGACATCCAAGTTCTAAGCTGTACTTTACCCTATGGTCTTTTTGTTTCCCCCAGCAAGATCAGACAACAGGATACTTCTCTCCAAGTCTATCAGACATGGAGGAGGGAGAGGCCCATTAGAAATGCCTGGAACAAACAGGGAAGATTTCGACACAACCAGTCTTTCCTGGGTCTCTGCCAACCCCCACCCCTCCATGTAGGTGTAGCACTGAGAAGGGTCACTACGTTTTGGATGTGGCTACAACTTCACTCCTGATGGCATCTCTGTAAACCCCAGGAGATGGAGGACCACGTGAGGACTGGAGAGCCTAGAATCTGCATCATGACCACAGCTGTTGTTGGGTTTGCACAAACTTAGGCTTTCATTATACCCCAGGGACTTCAGCATGGAGACATTGAAGACACCTTGACAAACCCAACCACCCTCTAAGTTTACACAGCTAAAGCTGAGACTGGCTTGGTGGGGCGGTGTCATGGCTTGGGTCACAGGGCCATTGCAGATTGTGGGAAATTGTACTTTGGAAAGAATGCTCTATGGCATGGCTGTAAGCATGCCAAGCACCTTCCTCAGAGAAATTCATGGAGCTTTATATTCAAGGAGTCTTCAGTCCTCAGCTCACTGTAAGCACCAAGGCCAGTGTAACAAGACGGATCAGTCCTCAGCTCACTATAAGGTGCCAACAGCTACGTTTGAGTGGAGCCCGGGAGTTAGCAGGAACTGTCAGAGTCATACTGGAAAGGGTTTGCCCAAGAACTCATCATATTTGTTCCTCTCTGCTTCATTGGGAACTTTTTGAAAACTAAAATTGTATATAATTTAACTTTTATAAGGATGCAGCTAGTTCACTTCAGAAATTAGATTGGACTGCTTGGCTATATTTATGTAATGCCTAATGGTAAGCACTCTACTAAGAAATATATATGCATCATTTATGAATCACACTGTAAGGAGGTAGAATTAGTCACTGATAAACTGAGGCCTGAAGAAATCAAAGGACTTGCCTACACTCACAGAGACAGTAAAGAGCAGTGCTGGTGGTCCCTCATATCTCTGACCTCTTTGATTTTCCCCGTGTTACGTGAGAATGCAGCATATGTTAACAAAAGTCTTAAACATATTTAACTGACTCTTCTAATTTTTATTCAACTGATCAGTCTCCTCAGGCACAGTTTATCTTTGTCCCCTCTGCAACTTTGTTCGCCTCCTTACCCTCCCATTTAGGTTGCAGACAGAGACTCAGAAAGGGTTCAGTTTTGGATTGTTCATCGGATGGATTTTCATCAAGTGCATTTGAAATGGGTCAGGGATTCTCCTTTCCCCTTTGTTTTGAATTTCATCATCCAGAAGATAAATAAAAGTTTGTTAAATAAAACAATGAAAGAGTAGATAAGCAAATGGATGCAGTAATTGTTGACAGTAACTAGTGGGAGAAAATGGGAGACAATGGAATATTTTCTCCCACCCATAAGATCAAGACAGAACAATTTTGTGATAATTTAGATCACACAACACATACTACTTATGACAAAATTTCTTAGTTTCTGTCAACATATTGAATTAAAATTTTGTTTCTACTCTATAATTCTTTATTTCTACAACCAACAGAAAGAGATTGATGGGGTCTTTATATCAAGCTTCTGTGAATAAGTCCAGTAAATAAAAATGATTGTTTTGAAGTAGATTCTTAATGCTTTCCCCTTCGTTACCTTGAATTAAAGGTGGAACTCAATGGCCCCTGTACGATGTCCTTCTCTCTCCTTAATGAGGAGGTAATGATGAGAAGAAATGAATTAACATGTAACAAAACCAAAAATGTATCATAAAATGTTAACTAATGCTTTCCTTTTACCAGTAATAGATGTTTGGCACGGTTTCTCATCTATGTAAGACAGAGGCTACATTAGGCTGCAGGTCACATGACTCAATGTTCTATAACTTACAGGGACCCAGTTCTAGGCTAAGGTGCTTATTGCTGCTAGTCATTATTTTTTTGATGATTAAAAACAAGAGCTAAGGATTAATAATAATTGAATGACTCTTAGAAAAGGTCACTGTACAAGGAAATTGTTAATTACACTGAAAGAATAATAGGAAGAAAGTTGAAGAGAATGTATTTTGTCAACCTCAAAACTGAGTAAAAGCTATCCAAGATGAGATATTTACTAATTCAAAGCAATTAAGTAGTTAATTAGAAGTCTGTAATTATCTTTGCCACTTCATTAAGAACTCTGCACCAATTTCCCAATGTAACTTGTTGGAAGCCCTACTTATCTTGGTTATT
The DNA here is from genome assembly GCF_019186645.2 of Phyllostomus hastatus. NCBI lineage: Eukaryota > Metazoa > Chordata > Mammalia > Chiroptera > Phyllostomidae > Phyllostomus > Phyllostomus hastatus. The sequence goes on from NW_025334038.1 coordinate 14,064,049, forward strand.
GGGATTTTGTGAGAAACTGCTTTCAGTGCATTAAAGGATTGTCTAAACTTTGCTCAGTCATCCACGCAAGTACAAGTTGATTCTTAAGACTCTAACAGTTCTGAATAAGCTGGTAAACGGTGACTGAAAGGGGATAGATTAACACAAGTAACTTTTTAATCCCCAGTTGCCAGGGCAGGCATTCACCCACTATGCATGGCTATGGTCTTATTGTTCAGCTATGCAGGTGTCCACTCCTAGGGGCTGTGGCATTGTTCTAACTGGTCACTGCCCATGCTGTATTAATTTCTAAACATTATGAAGATCACTTGCTCTGCAAATGGGAGATTGCCCTTAGGGAAAGCTAGAACCCATAAAAACAGTATATAACTACAGGTCACCTACCGTGGCAATGACATGGGAGCTGAACCTTGCTGTAAATAGATTAATAGAAAAACTGCAGGAATACCAACTTCATCAGGTGATATATATATATAGACTTAAATTAACAGATATGTGTAACCTCTTAACCCAACTCTGGCACAGAGTAAGTGCTTGATAAATGGTAAGGAATGCAAGTATTTCTGTATGTTTTTCAGGCAGATTATAACCTAATTTTTAACAGTATTTGTTTCTTCACCAGTGAATTCACTATAATATTTTTAATGACCTCATTGTACTGGGACATTTGGGTGATTTTGAGATTTTTGCAATTGTAAAAAAACATCATGAACATCTGTGTGCATAACACTTTCTGCATTGTGGGCTGTTCTTCACTCTAGATTTTGCCAACTGGAATGTCTGCATCAAAGGAGTGAATTTTTTATAAACACCCTATTATAAATAGTTCTTTTCTCCTTATTTACTATCTGCATACTGATAATGGTGAACTATATCTGGTACCTAATTTTAAGTTTAGATATTTGTCATATTTGTAAAAAAGGTTAATAAAAGTACTATGTAACAGGTATAAATGTGAAAAAAACATAAAATTTCACACTTCAAGTCAGCATGAAAACTGGAATTGGGAATTCAAGGAATAATTTAAACTACTTCATCAGAAAAAGAACCAGGACAGATATATATAATGGTATACTTGCAGTTAATAAGCAGGTGGATTTTGTTGAAATGAACAGAAATAATGGGGCATCAATGGAAAATCAAAAGCAGATACACATGAGACAGAAAAGTACCTTCCATATCAGCTAAGACATCTCATCTGTATTATCTAGGTAATTGGGAGAAATATCAAGGTTTCTCTGTATGAGATTTCAATGCAAAAAGACATAGAAATCTGTGATTTTTAGATTATAAGTGAGGTGTGGATTGCAAGTGGTTAAAAATACAACAGAAAGCTCATAGCAGTTAGTTTGTCATTAAGAGTCTAGAAGTAAGTGCTTTGCTATGGAAAAGAGAACATAATTGAAAGATATAACTATAATTTATATTTTATGTACTGAGAACATTGGCTTAATATTGGGTTGGCCAAAAAGTTCATTTGTTTTTTTTTTCTGTCTATAAGATGGTTCTAGTAGCGCTTAGTTGTCTTTAACTTCATTCAAAATCATTTTGTTAGATTGTATTGTGACAACCATCATATCAACATGCATTTTTTTAAAAACCCTCAAAATTGGTGAATTGTTGTATAGCCATTTTAATATTGAAGACAGAAGAAAGTAAGCAACATTTTATGCTGCTTATTGTGCTGCTTGTTATTTCAAGAATGATGAAAATGCAACTGAAATGGAAATTAAAATATTTATGCAGTATATGGAGAAGGTGCTGTGACTGATCAAACATATGAACAGTGGTTTGCAAAGTTTCATGCTGGAGATTTTTTGCTGGATGATGCTCCATGGTTGAGTAGACCAGCTGAAGTTGATAGCAATCAAATTGAGACGATAGCAATCAAATTGATTCTTCTCATTAATTGAGAAGAATCAATGCTATACCATGTGGGAGATAGCCAACACACTCAAAATATCCAAATCAATATAGATATTGGTGAAGATGAAAAATGTGTCTTTTACAGAAAAAAACACACAAACTTTTTGGCCAACCAAATATAATATTTAAAAATTGACAGATAATAAAATAAAAAATAACAATAGGTAACACTTCAGTTACTTACTATGTGTCAGCACTGGTTGAAGTGTTTTACCTTTTTAATCTCATATAACCTTTCTGAAAATCCTTTATGGTAAGAAATATGATTGTGTCAACCTTGTAGAAGAGAAAACAGCAGGTTAGTGAGGATAAATTCTGTATTTCTTTCAGATTATAAATGACAAAGTCAGAATTTGAACCCAGTTCTATCTGGCTCTAGAGTACATATGCTATCTTTCTTCAAGTGTGGACACATTAATAACAAATATAAGTTATTTTTTAAAAGAGCTTTTAGAAGTCCAGGCAAAGGGTGGCTCCAGGGGATATGGAAATGAGGGGCAGATGCTGGATAAATACTAAACCAAATTCCAGCAGAAAAATTGTATCCAAGTACAGCTTCCAGTGTGTGAACACAGGATACAAGGAGAGCAGTACTACCAATAAGAGAATAAGTAAAAACCATATAACAGGATGTTTGCCAGTAATAAAATAAGTTTGAGTTTAATAATAACAAAACAATATGGGCTCATTTAGAACAAAGTCTGAGTTTTGTCACTGTATCCATTGAGTCTAGCAATTCCCAAAATGATGTTAATAGGTGTTAAATGATATATTCCTAACTGGTGGCTTGATTACATGTTTATCTTCTCTTTTTTCAAAGGTAGGAATATACAGCAGTAACTAAAACATACCATTTTGTGAAACAGTTCAACTGCCGTGGGCAATGGTGCCCTGGCTCAAAGACATCCAGCAGCAATTATTTAAAATTTCCTTAACGAGATAGTTTATCTACTTCTCCCTTAGTTAGTCCTATAAATTGACAATCTCCATTCATGTAAGTCAAAGCCCCATCAACTTTTCACTGCCTTCTTCTTAAATATGAACAGAAAACCAAGAATCTGTAGGCATGCAAGAAAAGCTGACACTATTAATACAAAAGAAAAAATAAATATGATATACAAAGGAAAGAAGGAAACATGGAAGGAAGACAGGAAGGGAGGAAGGAAGGGAGGAAGGACAACCAAAGAAAGTAGTTAATACAAAGAATAGGAAATAAAAATATAATTAAAATATCCAGAAGATAGTGAATTTATAAAACTAGAATTATAGAACTTAGAAGTTACCACATTTAATGTCTTTTGTTGATAGTGTTTATTTAAAAAACATATTTTAGATGAATGCTAGAGGCCTGGGGGCTTTTGACATGAAAATTTAAATATTAATTGTTAGTAACTTTTAAGAAAATCAGTGAATAACTATAGCTGTGACACAGCAATGGAGGTCATAGTTTTCATTTAAAGCATTTTTTAAATCACAAATTAGATACCTAGGAGTGTTCACAGCCCTCAGATAAGGTGGCTATGGAAGGAAACTCAGCCCTCCAAGCTCCTTAAAAAGCCCTAGGAGGCATTATTAGAATACCCTAGCCCGTACCTCCTAGAGGCACCATATCTTACAGGACTCACCACACCAAAAATATCCCCAGGCAATCTATAGAGGTATGGTAGGTTTAAATAACATGCTTGTGAAGCATTCGCAGTCACTGAAAGTGACTTGTTATGGGTAATTAATCATTGAAGTAAATTTCTTTTATATCTTCCTATCTTTGTTGCTGTGATATAAAAATCTAAAAGTGGAATTAGGAGACAGGGATTAAAATTACAGCTGCTTAAGATTTGAATGTAAATAAGTCAATTACCACTCTGAGCATGTATTTGGTTTCTACTGAAAATATGAACAAAATATATCTTTGTAGCATAACTTGTTAAAAAATAAGCTAAATATTTAAAAGTATTTTTCATACTAATTAGCATATAGAAATTCTTTTATATTAAAGATGAATTTTTACATAGCCATAAACTAAAATTTCTACATAAAAATCAAAGATCATTTTATCATTGTCAGAAGGTCATCTATTATGTGTACATAGTACTTTATCTAATACCAAAAAGGTCAGCCTTTCTTGAAAAACTTTGTGTACTCCAAAACCATCTATTTTCCATTAGAGAGATACATATTAGCTTTGAGCAGACAACCCCCCAAAAGCAAAACAGGTATGCAGCATAAAATCTTATGATCCTCACAATAAAAAATGGGGTTAGTAATATAAAACCCAACTTTTTTCCTAATTCTATCCTATGTGAACAATAATTACTGTATTTCATCAGTGTAAAATAAAGATATTTGCAATGATGATTTTTAAGATATATAATGCTTTGAAATTTAAGCTCTAAATATTTCTAAGAATCATTCCACCTGGACCATAATCTAAATTGAATTGGCCCAAAATATAGATTTTACTTTTCCAGTTTTCTCTTTATAGTTTCTATGAATATTTTTGGAGTAGCCAATTGATGTTTTGAGCAAAATTATAATAGCTTTTGATTAACTTCACAGACAAAATATTTATTATGATCTTCATAAACCTTTACCTACCTTATAGACTCAATATCTATTGGTGACATAAATGCCACCAACACAAATAAAGCCATATTTATTGTTGATTATTCTTGGCATAGTTCTTAGTCCTTCAAAACATCAGAGTTACCAAGTTATCCAGAAAATCCACTGCTATAAACTCATAAGTGTAAACATATGTCTACACAAAAACTCATATGTGGATGGTCATAGGAGCATTATTTATAATAGTCAAAAAGTTAAACTACCCAAATTTCCACCAACCTATAAATAAATAAATATGTGGTATATCAACAAAATAGAATATTATTTGGAAAAAATAAAATATTGGCACATACTACAACATGATGAACCTTCAAAATATCGTGCTAAGTTTGTGTTTCCATTATCTGGTATAGGAAAATCTACAGAGAGAGAGAAAGTAGGTTAGTGTTTGTCTTGGGGTGAGGGGTAATGGGGCATGACTGCTAAATGGGTGTGGCAATTTGATAGTTACCTATCAAGAATTTTAAAGAACATAACTTTTGACTCAGAAATCTACTTTCCAAGATCTACCCCAAAGAAGGTATTCAATTGAATATGTATGAGAAAGTTGATTATTATCACCACGTTGTTTGTGTAGTATGAACATATGTTAATTCTGTTGAGTTTTATGCAGCACTTACAAATTGTACTAATATGTACAGACATGGAAAGAGACCAAAGGCATCCATAAATAGACTAGACAGATTGAGGTATGGAGATTATGCCTTTTATGATAATGTATGACACATAGCAATAAGCCTACAGATATGCCTTTATATAACATATATATGAGATATATCATAAATGTAACATGCATGTCACATAATTACACACATAATATGATTCCACTGATGTTAAAAACAAAAATAAGATGCATATTAGATGATTGTCCAAGAGCAGTTGTTCCTGGAGACTGAAGTAAGATTGGAAGGTAACAAGGAGGGTTTCTTATATTCTACTTTTGAAATACCATTTTCATATTATTGTGAAATAATAACATATTCTTGTATTGCTCATGTCATGAAAAAGGGAGCCTAAATTTTTTAAATAACCACAGCAAAAATCTTGTGCCTATACAAAATTATTTTTTGAAAAGCTATGATTATCCAAATATGTGAAAGAAAGAAAAGTAAAGCAAGCAGGTAAGCCACATGATTTCTGTCAGTGGACATCAGGTTCCATTGGCTTTGGGGAGTCAAAGTGTTGGGGACCTAGATTGAAAAGGAGAATTAGCAAGACTAAGGTCAGCCCAGTTTTCAGAAGAACATGGGGGACAAGTGCCCTAGAAACAGAGGTGAGGTTAGTTGAATCTCATTTTTATGATTTGAAAGAGACTTCCATCTGGAAAATGATAACTTATTCTCATCCTTATAATTTTTATTTTAAATCTTCTGTAGGACACAGTGCATAGTAATGACTGTGTGAGCCATGGTCCTGGAGAGAAAATAAGAGATGTAGGGCACAGGGTTGTTATGAGAGTTTAATGTGATGACTCCTTAGAAAGCTGGAGGCCAAGTTAAGGAAGTCACAAGAAATGGTGAGGCACAAAGGATACAACTACAATGGTATGAAATGAATACCACTTTAAGGCCAGAAGGGAAGGGGTGAGCGGTGCCAGAATATGTGAAAGCTGCAGCTGTAAGAGAAGCATCACCCAGGAGCTTTGGTTGTATAAGGAGGAGAACAGCTACCCCTGAAGTGTGAGAGGCACCTTGAGGAACCAGAAATTTTCTCCTTCTGATGAGGGACTCAAGAGTTGGAAAATTTTAGTTAAGGTAATAGCTAATAAGGTTAGTAATCAATGTATGTAAAAGCTATTGTTTCAGGATCTGAAGATATAATCCACCCTGACTCCACTAGACCATAAACAACAGTTCGTGCCTCCACGTTTGTGCTCAGGAGGACTGCAATCAAGATGTATCTGAGCCATTGTATTCCAGGGTGAGATGCCCACCGCCCAGGACAGAGACGAATGCTGCTGCAGCTTTCATCTGATTAACTTTTTCCCTGAATTCCTAACCCCTACCTACACTTTCCTTCTCCTTATAAAAAGGGTCGGTTTATAATGGAATTTAAGATGGTCTGTGGGTACATAACCTGCTGTTTTCTCAGGTGGCTGGCCATCTGAATAAAGTACCCCAAAAGATTCAATCCCTGTCTCTGCTTATTGGTTCTAGTAGGCAACAGGCAGCATGAACACTGGCTTTTCTGGTTTCACTTCTACCCATGAACTTCTGCCAGTGTCCTCTTTTGGCCTCTCAGGGCCCAGGACAGGATGCCCCAAGATATTTCACAATGGCAGATTGATTATTTAAAAGTACAATAAATTGAGGGGGGAAAGATGGTGGCTTTACTCTAGGCAGCATGATTCTAGGCTTCTGTGAAGAAGAGGAAAACTCGTGGATCGGTGGAGGAACAGAGCAAGTGGCCTAGGTTACCGAAACATTTTTGAAAATAGGACATCAAAAATTATTGCGATCATTGAAAAACCAGACAGTAAGAAGACTGCTTCAGGACAAAAGGGACCCAGGGATCAGCGCAGGGACCAGGAGGGTTGCAGTCCCCAGGCCCAGGGCTCCCAGGTCTGCCTCAGGGCTCCCGGGAGAGGGGAGTTGCTGCTCCCTCCCTGGAATACGGGGGTTGAGCAACACCAGGGGAGACCTTGTTGCTTGAATTCACAGAGAGGCCAGTTGGACTAGGGGAAAAAATCACCCAGGGACTGTGAACACCCACCCTTAGCCCTGGGAGAAGTGAGTGCCTCCAGCCGGCTCAACCAGGGATGGCCTGGAAGAGCGCCCACACCCCTAGCCCAGTGGGAGTGTGGATTGGTGGAAAACCCAGGCATCGAAGCCCCGATCCAGGAAAGGGCACAGGCATTCTCAGATTTCTGGAGCCTGCGGTGCTGAACTGTAGAAGTGCACACCCCATCGGGAATCCTGACTCTCGCGCTGTGAACCTGGAAGGGATGCGGCGCTTAGTGCGTTCCTAGAGCCCGAAACTCAAAAATTTGGTGGATGGGCACGCCCTTTTATGATCCCCAGAGATGGCACAGTGAATCCCAAAACGTCGCAGGTGCTTCCTGAGATCATAGAGCTGGAACCTTGAGGGGACCCCGGAGCCCGGGAGAACTCGGCAGTGAGCTCTGGAAAGGGAGCGTACTCGGGAGCGCCCAAGATCCTATAGGGGAAAGTCAGATTGGCCCTGGGAATGGTACCTGAGAGACTTACTGAGATTTGGCTGGGAAGAGTGATAAGCATTTCAAAAGTCCCTCAGCCAGCTGAAGCCAGCAAGATCAGAAAAACTGGTCTGGCCCATTAGAAACCAACAAGAGGTTTTTTTGTTTTGTTTTGTTTTGGTTTGGTTTGGTTTGGTTTGTTTTTGTGGCTATTGTTGGTGATTGATTTTATCTTGTGTTTTAAGTGACATTTTATTTTTCAATTCTTATTATTTTTATATCTCTCAATCCCTTATATTTCTCTTCCATTCATCCTAGTATTATTCCTTCCACTCCAAATTTATCTCTCCTGCACTCCATCTTCTGCATTTCTTCCTTTTTTTGTTTTTTTATCTTGCAAGTTACTGTAAATTGGTATTATCTTTTTCTCACTTTTCCGACATTTTTTATTTTAATAGTATCTTGGTATTCTTTTTCTTTCTGTATAATCTTCTTTGCTTGGCTGGTTATACTGTCATTTGATAGGTTCCCCCTGGTATATCAGTCACAGTGTGTTGATAATTTACTATCCTTCATCTGTGTTCCATTAATACACCTCTCAAAGTTCTATACTCCTTATTCCTGTGATCTAGATCTCATCGATTCTGCCACAAGACTGTCACTTTACTATTACTGTTAATAAGACCTAGTTCATACAATTGTAAATACTGCTCTACACCCCCTACCTGATCTCAGCCCACTTTGCAATTTCCTGAACTACATTATCGTGGGGGTTGTCTCTATTCTTTTACACACTACACCTATTTACTCATCTTTATTCCAACCCTACCTTAGAATCTGACCTCCCACAGCCTCACAGCTTGCTAGTTCCAACTAACAATCCTTTCGTCCCCAATAAGAGTCTTGCCTTCTTTCCATCCTTTCTAAAACATGGATAGTCGGGTGGAGGATCACGGTTAACACAATAAGGAGCCAAAGGATAACCCATCTCTTCTCTACTGGCTGCTAATGTAAATATCATAGTATACTGTCTTGCTGTCTTAAACCATTTTGCCTTACTCCTCCAACTGATCACAAAAAAGAGTACGGGGAAGTTGTGAACACCAGGATACACGAAGGAGACTGCACCACTGAATCTCACAAGTATTCTACCACAGAAGTTCACACCATAATTACAGGGAACCAGAACAGATCAATTTAAGAAACAGAGGCTAACAAGAAGAAACCCACGAACAATGAGAAAACAAAGAAACACCCCCAATTGAAGGGAAAGGAGGAAGCCTCAGGAAAAATGCTAAATGAAATAGAGGCAACTCAACTATCAGATAGTGAGTTCAAAACAATGATTATCAGGAAGTTCAATGAACTCACAATGAGCTATCAGAAACTAGAGGGAAGCTACAACAATCTCATTGCAAACTACATAAACATGAAAAAGGAAATAGAGACTCTCAACAAGGGCCAAGAGGAAATGAAGAATGCCATTTCTGAACTGAGGAACACAGTAGAAGGAATGAAAAGCAGGGCTGATGAAGCAGAAGATCGGATTAGCGAGCTAGAGGACAAAGTAGAAAACAACAGAAAGAGCGAGAAAAGGAAAAATCCCTCTTCAGAAAGAATGAAGAGGGATTAAGAGAAATGCATGACAATATGAAACATAATAATATCCGTATAATAGGGATACCAGAAGGAGAAGAAGAAGAGCAAGGGATCGGAAACCTAGTGGAAAAAGTAATGAAGGAGAACTTCCCTAATTTGATGAGAGAAAAAGCCACACAAATCCAGGAAACACAGAGAGTCCCAATCAAGAGGAACCCAAAGAGGCCCACCTCAAGACACATCATAATTAAAATGGCAAAACTTCAAGACAAAGAGAGAATCTTAAAGGCAGCAAGGGAGAAACAGGAAGTAACATACAAGGGAGCCCCAATAAGGCTAACAGCTGACTTCTCAATGGAAACACTTCAACCCACAAGACAATGGCAAGAAATACTCCAAGTAATGAGAACCAGAGGTCTGCAACCAAGGCTACTTTATCCAGCAAGGCTATCAATCAAGAGAGAAGGCCAAATAAGAAGCTTCCCAGACAAAAGAAGTCTAAAAGAATACACCTCGACCAAACCAGCTCTGGAAGAGATTCTAAAAGGACTGCTTTAAGAAAGGGAAGAAAAAGAGAGAGAGAGAGAGGAACACTCATATTTAAAAGACAATGAATAAGTACCTATCAATAATAACCTTAAACGTAAATGGATTAAATGCTCCAATCAAAAGAATAGCTGAATGGATAAGAAAAAATGACCCACATAAAAGCTGTCTACAAGAGACCCACCTCAGGATAAAAGACCTGCACAGGCTGAAAGTGAAGGGCTGGAAACAAATCTTGCAAGCAAATGGACAGGAAAAAAAAACCCGGGGTAGCAATACTCATATCAGACAAAATAGACTTCCATAAAAGGTCCATAGAGACCCAGAAGGTCACTTCATAATACCCAAGAGAAGAATCCACCAAGAAGACATAAATACTGTAAATATATATGCACCCAACATAGGAGCACCCAAATACATAAAGAAAATCTTAGAGGACTTCAAGAAAGATATGGACAGCAACACAATTATAGTGGGAGATTTTAACACCCCACTATCAAAAATGGACAGATCTTTCAAACAAAATATCAACAAAGATATTGTGGCATTGAACAATACAATACCCTTGGTGAAATGGACTTTACTGATATATACAGAGCCCTCCATCAAAAAGCAGCTAAATACACATTCTTTTCAAATGTACATGGAACATTTTCAAAGATTGACGACATGATAGGTCACAAACCAAGCCTCAAGAATTTCAAGAAAATTGAAATCATACCAAGCATTTTCTCGGACCGAAAGGGACTGAAGCTAGAAACCAACCCCAGGGAAAAAAACCCAAAACACTCAAAATCATGGAGATTAAATAGCATGCTATTAAACAATGAATGGGTCAAGAATATTATGTAAGAAATCAAAAGGTTTCTGGAAACAAATGAAAACGAATACACAACAACCCGAAGCTTACGGGACACAGCCAAGGCAGTCCTGAGAGGGAAGTTCATAGCAATACAGGCCCGCCTAAAAAAGTTAGAAACATTCCAAACAAACAACCTAACCCTACGTCTACAAGAACTCGAGGAACAACAACAAAGACAGCCCAGAGCAAGCAGAAGGAAGGAAATAACCAAGATCAGAGCAGAATTAAATGACATAGAGACTAAAAGCACAATTCTAAGGATCAATGAATCCAAGATCTGGTTCTTTGAAAAGATAAACAAAATCGACAAGCCTTTAAGCAGACTCATCAAGAAAAAAAGAGAGAAGACCCAAATAAACACAATCAGAAATGAAAGAGGAGAGATTACAACTGACACCACAGAAATACAAAGGATTGTAAGAAATTACTACAAAGAACTGTATGCCAAGAAATTTGAAAACCTAAGTGAAATGGACAACTTTCTAGAAAAATATAATCTTCCAAAACTCAATGAAAAAGAAGCAGAAAGCCTGAACAGACCAATAACAACAAAAGAAATTGAAGCAGTAATCAAAAATCTCCCAACACACAAAAGCCCTGAGCCAGATGGTTTCACAAGGAATTCTACAAAGCATTTAAGGAAGAGCTAACCCCTATCCTTCACAGACTATTCCAAAAAATCCAAAAAGATGGAAGACTCCCAAACTCTTTTTATGAGGCCAACATCATCCTAATTCCACAACCAGATAAAGACACAACAAATTCCAAAACCAGATAAAGACAGCAATATTCAGGCCAATATCGCTGATGCACATTAACGCTAAAATCCTCAACAAAATACTGGCAAACCATATCCAACAGTACATTAAAAAGATCATACACCATGACCAAGTGGGATTCATTCCAGGGATGCAAAGATGGTACAATATTCTCAAATCAGTAAATGTATTACATCACATAAACAAAAGCAAAGACAAAAACCACATGATCATATCAATAGAAGCAGAAAAGGCATTTGATAAGGTACAGCACCCATTTATGATAAAAACACTCGGCAAAATGGGAATAGAGGGAGCATTCCTCAACATAATAAAGGCCATATATGAGAGACCTACAGCCAACATCATTCTCAATGGGCAAAAATTAAAATCTTTTCCACTAAGATCAGGAACAAGACAAGGCTGTCCACTTTCACCACTTCTATTAAATATAGTACTGGAAGTTTTAGCCACAGCGATCAGACAAGAAATAGAAATAAAAGGCATCCAAATCAGAATGGAGGAAATAAAACTGTCACTGTTTGCAGATGACATGATAGTATACATAGAAAATCCTATAGACTCCACCAAAAAATTGCTTGACCTAATAAATGAATTTGGCAAAACAGCGGGATACAAAGTCAATATCCAGAAATCAAAGGCATTTCTGTACACCAACAATGAAACAGCAGAAGCAGAAATCAAGGGAAAAATCCCATTTGAAATAGCAAAAAGAAAAATAAAATATCTAGGAATAAACCTAACCAAAGAGGTAAAAGACCTGTATTTAGAAAACTACATAACACTGAGGAAAGAAATCAAGGAAGACACAAACAAATGGAAACATATACCGTGTTCATGGATTGGAAGAATTAATATCATCAAAATATCCATACTACCCAAAGCAATTTACACAGTCAATGCAATTCCTATTAAAGTACCAATGGCATATTTCACAGACATAGAACAAACACTTCAGAAATTTATATGGAATCATAAACAACCCCGAATAGCTGCTGCAATTTTGAGAAAGAAGAGCAAAGTAGGAGGGATCACAATACCTGACACTGAACTATACTACAAGGCCACGGTAATCAAAACAGCCTGGGACTGGCATAAAAACAGGCTCATAGACCAATGGAACAGAACAGAGAGCCCAGAAATAAACCCAAGTCTCTATGGTCAATTAATATTTGACAAAGGAGGCAGCAACATAAAATGGAGTAAAAATAGCCTCTTCAACCAATGGTGTTGGGAGAACTGGACAGCCATGTGCAAAAAAATGAAACTTGAGCACGAATTTACACCATATACAAAAATAAATTCAAGGTGGATAAAAGACTTAAATATGAAACGTGACACCATTAAAGTCCTAGAGGAGAACGTAGGTAGGAAAATCTCAGATATTTCACGCAGAAACTTGTTTAGTGACTTGTCTCCTAGAGCAAGGGACAAAAAGGAAAGAATAAACAAATGGGACCTCAACAAAATTAAAAGCTTCTGCACAGCTAAAGAAACAGTATCAAAATTAAAAGAGAACCAACTGTATGGGAAAACATATTTGCTAATGATACCTCAGACAAGGGTTTAATCTCCAAGATATATAAAGAACTTACATGACTACATTCTAAGAAGACAAGGAATCCAATTAAAAAATGGGCAGAGGACTTGAACAGACACTTCTCCAAAAAGGACATACAGAAAATCCAAAGACACATGAAATGATGTTCAATATCGCTAGCTATCAGAGAGATGCAAATTAAAACCACAATGAGATACCACTTCACACCAGACAGAATGGCCATCATAAACAAAGCAACAAACAACAAGTGTTGGAGAGGTTGTGGAGAAAAGGGGTCCCTAGTGCACTGTTGGTGAGACTGCAGGCTGGTACAACCACTATGGAAAGCAGTATGGAACTTCCTCAGAAAACTAAAAATATGGATCTGCCTTTTGACCCAGCAATTCCACTGCTGGGACTCTATTCTAAGTATACTAAAACACCAATCCAAAAGAACCTACGCATCCCAATGTTCATAGCAGCACAATTTACAATAGCTAGATGCTGGAAGCAACCTACATGCCCATCAGTAAATGAATGGATCAAAAAACTATGGTACATTTACACAATGGAATTCTATGCAGCAGAAAGAAAGAAGGAGCTCCTACCCTTTGCAACAGCTTGGATGGAGCTGGAAAGCATTATGCTAAGCGAAACAAGCCAGGAAGTGAAAGACAAATACCATATGATCTCACCTTTAACAGGAACCTAAACAACAAAACAAAGAAACAAGCAAAATATAACCAAAGACACTGAAATAGAGGACAGGCTGACAGTGACCACAGGGGAGAGAAGAGGGAATTTCAGGGGGACAATGGGAAGGGTTCAAGGAAACAAATTTAAAGGACACATGAACAAAAACTAGGGGGAGGGTGGTAATGGGAGGGCAGTGGGGAGGGTTGGGAGGGTGAGATGGATTGGGAGTAAAAGGGAGAAAACTGTACTTGAACAATGATTAAAATAAAATTTAAAAAGAAAAGAAAAAAAAAGGAAAAGTACGATAAATCGCTTGAGAAGCAGCAGGAGCCAGAGGAACTCTCTGACTCTCCTCTACCTCCCTAAAAGCAGGACATAAATCTCCATGATAGTTGCCCTCCCTGCTCCTGAGGGCTGAGTGACAATCTTCTCACAAGAGTTATCACTCCCACAGTAGAAAAAGCCTATCTAGCAATCCTCGTAACCCCTTTACTAAGTTACTACCTAAGCCCAGGCTTTGCTTAGATTTCTTTCTAATGAGCACTAACCTTTGTCCTGTCAATTTCTCACAAATTCACTGGGTTGTGTTTTTTTTTGTCTAAAAAGTATTAAAAGTGCTGAATTCGACCATTTCTTTGAGCTTCATTGTATAATCTAAGTATCATATTGTGATTCTCCCATGCACACCTATTAATTGGGTTTTCTCCTGTTAATCAAGTCTTGTGTCAATTTTATGTTATTGTTAGTCTAGTCAAAAGAAGCATAGAGAGAGGGAATTCCCCCATTCCCTGACAATCCATATCCAAAGAGAAAGTGATGCAGGAATAGGATGAAGAGGGTTGAGGGGATAATCAGTGACCAGTGCTATTGCCTATTTAATTTTAAGTTATCAGTGCTTTTTTAAAGTTTTTTTTTATTGTTTATACCATTACAGTTTTTGCCACTTTTCCCCCTTTTCCCACCTTACTACCCACCCTCAGGCCATCATCATACCATCACCTGTGTCCATGAGTCATGTATATCTGTTCTTTAGCTAATCCCTTCACCTTCTTTCTTCCAGTGCCCCTCCTCCTCTCCTCGGACAGCTGTCAGACTATTTTATGTAACTGTATTTCTGTTTCTATTTTGTTCATTAGATTCCACATATAAGTGAGATCATATGGTATTTGTCTTTTACTAACTGGCTTATTTCACTTGGCATAATAGTCTCCAGGTCCATCCATGATGTAGCAAAAGGTAATAGTTTCTTCTTTTTTTTTCTGCTGTGTAAATGTACCACATTCCATTGTGTAAATGTACCACAGCTTTTTTATCTACTCATCTACTGATGGACACTTAGGCAGTTTCTAGATCTTGGCTCTTGTAAATAGCGCTGCTATGGACACAGGGGTGTATATATTCTTTTGAATTGGTGCCTCAGGATTTTTAGGATATATTCCCCGAAGTAGGATCACGGGGTCAAAAGGCAGTTCTATTTTTAATTTTTTTTGAGGAAATTCCATACTGTTTTCCACAGTGGCTACACAAGTCTACATTCCCACCAACAGTGCATTAGGGTTCTCTTTTCTCCACATACTTACCAACACTTGCTTTTTGATGACAATGGAGTAAAGACAGTCTCTTCAATAAATGGTGTTTGGAAAATTGGATAGGTACAGGCAAAAAATGAAACTAGACCACCAACTTACACCATACACAAGAATAAACTCAAAATGGATAAGACTTAAATATACATTGCTAAACCATAAAAATACTGGAAGAAAACATAGGCAGTAAAATTTCTGATATCTTGTATAGCAATATTTTTGCCAATTATCTCCTGGAGCAAGGGAAACAAAGGAAAAAAATAAACTAATGGGACTACATCAAATTAAAAAGAAGGTGAAGGGATTAATCAAAGAATGTATATGAAGGACTCATGGACACAGACAATGGTGTGGGGATTGAGCATGGGAGTGGGGGTGGCAAAGGGGGAAAATTGGGGCAACTGTAATAGCATAAACAATAAAATATTTTTTAAAATTTAAAAGTTTCTGCACAACTAATGAAGCCATCAAAAAATGAAAGGAGAACCCACTATATGAGAGAACATATTTGCCAATGGTACATCTTATATGGGTTCAATTTCCAAAGTGTATAAAAAATCTATACAGATCAACATGAGTAAGACAAACAACCAATCTGAGCAAAGGTTGTGAAAAGAGACTTCTCCAAAGTGGACATACGGGGGCCAACAGACATATGAAAAGATGTTCGATGTCATAATCATCACAGAGATGCTAATTAAAACCACAATGAGCTACACACCTGCCAGAATGGTTACCACCAATAATGTACCTGTGCTGTTACAATGAACTGAAATCTGGGACATCACTGTGCTATTCTGATTGTATCTTACTTTGCTATTGCAATGTAAATATCATAGGAAATAATATGCAAAATGCAGTGCACTTAAGTATTCAACTATACTGGAAATGTGTTTACAAAATGTAAGCAAAGGCTCTACAAAATGTAGAATATTTCAGGGAGAATTCACATGTCTGTCCTATCTAGTATAATTAAGAACCACAAAGTGATTCTCCCTTCCTTATCATGAGGCTGAAACAATTTTCAGCTGTCCCATTATTCCCCATAATGAAAGATATAATATGTAAGCCATAGTTGTACTTGACAAGAGTTTTTTTGTTGTTTTTTTGGGGGGGCAGCAAGACATTGCTAGTTTTAAAATTCAAATGATGTTTGTGGAATAAACCAATAACTACTCTTCAGGAATCCTAAATATCAGTCAGGACAATACTATGTGAATGTAATTTGCCTTGGGTTTGAGTAAATGAAATTTTGAAAATTATTTCATCTTGTTGATTAAGTTTTAAAAAGCACCCATTCTAGCCCTGGCTAGCATGGGTCAGTGGATTTAGTGCTGCCCTGAGAACGAAAGGGTTGTTGGTTTAATTCCCAGTCAGGGCACATGCCTGTGTTGTGGGCCAGGTCCCCAATAGGAGGCATGCAAGAAGCAACCACACATTGATGTTTCTCTCCCTTTCTCTTTCCTGTCCCCTCTCTCTATAAATAAATAAATAAATAAATAAATAAATAAATAAATAAATAAATAAAATCTTTTTGGAAAAAGCACCCATTCTATTATAAATTCAAATATTCTAAGTGACTTGAAATAAATGTACAAGAGTTAATGTTAAATGACAGAGAATAAATATTCTCTCAATGTGAATTTCCTTTGCAAATAGTGAGTGATTGCCTTGAGTAGAAGAAATAGCAACTTCAGAGTTGCAGGAATGGACATATCTGGAGTGCTTGAAAAATAGCCAGAACATAGCAGAAGGAGTGGAGGGGAGATACACAGATAGTAACATATCTGGTGAACAAATTATGTAGGGTCTTGTTAGCCAAAGGAAGACCTTCGGTTTTTAATCTGGGTGAAACAGAGCAGGTGCTTTGAGATGTTGTCTATATCTGCCTGTTTTCACTTACACTCCTGATATCTGTCATGAGAACAGTAGGCCCCAGATAGCTGTTGCTCCTTCAACCTGGGTCCCAGAGCTGACCTACTGATGGTTGTAACTTCTTATTGTTGTAACTCATAAATATTTTGGGGTAGATTTGTTATTGAAAATAAATTGAATAATATACTCCTTCAGACTGTGAGCTTCACGTGTGCGTGTTATGTCGGTTTCCAACACACAGTGCCAGTGGGGTTGCCATCAAATAGTTGGTGTTCAGAAATAAGGGTAATATGCATAAAAATCAGCTGTGAATTTCTAAAATTGTAAAGGTTCTTGGGCCCTACCTCAGGTTATTGAACCAGAATAGAACCTCTGGGTATTGAGTTAAAGCTCTCGCATTAAATATTGTTATTGATATTAGAGAGTAAATATATATCCTTTGTTTCATAACATGTAAGATACAAAATAAATCTGAACTCATCTTCCTATTCTGCTATTTAATGTGTATACCCCATATATTGTAATTATGTGTGTGTACATATATACATATGTGTATATTTACATACATATTTATATAAATGGCATTATGGCATGTATGTTGATTTGCAACTTGTTTTATCACAAAACAAATTGAAAACATATTTTTACATTGGTTTTTCTCCTTACTGAAAGCTTCATTGTATTTCTTTTTTTCTTTTTCTATTTTATCTTCCTGTTCAATTACAGTTGTTCCCATTTTCCCAGCATTACTCTCCCCTGCCCTACCCATACCACAGCTTCCACCCTTAATCCTACCCCTCTTTGGCTTTGTCCATGGATCCTTTAAACATGTTCCTTGACAACCGTTCCCCTTATTTCCCCTCTTATCTCCTTCTTCCCTCCCCTCTGGTTACTGTCAGTTTTTTCTTTATTTCCATGTCTCTGGTTCTATTTTGCTCACTTGTTTGCTTTGTTGATTAGGTTCCACTTATAGATGAGATCATATAGTGTTTGTCTTTCACCACCTGGCTTATTTCACTTAGCATAATGCTCTTCAGTTCCATCCATGCTGTTGGAAAGGGAAGGAATTCATTCTTTCTTTCTGCTATGTTGTATTCCATTGTGTAAATGTACCATAGCTTTTTGATCCATTCATTTGCTGATAGGCACTTATGTTTCTTCTAACACTTGGCTATTGCAATTTGTGCTACTATGAACATTGAGGTGCATAGGTCTTTTGAATTGGTGTTTCAGGATTCTTAGGGTATAATCACAGCAGTGGAATTGCTGGATCAAAAGGCAATTCTACCTTTAGTTTTTTAAGGAAATTTCAAACTATTTTCTACAGTGGCTTAACCAGTCTGCATTCCCACCAACAGTTTATTTCTTAATATATCTATACCCTTATGTATTCAACCAATCTCTTATTAATAACTATTTCATTTTTAGTTTCTAGATACTTTTCTACAAATATATTTGTGTACTTCTACATGTATATCTGTCATGCAAATTTGTAGAAATATAACTGCTAGGTTCCAGGGACTGCATGATTTGTATTTTGACAGTGGTATTGCTTTCCAAACTATTTTTCTAATATTCCACATATATTATTTAAACCTTCATAGGTAACTGTAATATACTTTTCCGGTTAAAACCACTGGGTTAAATAAAGAAACACAGAGAAACAACTTTTCCAATCATGTCACAATTAACCAGGGGTGAAGAAAATACAACATCGGTCAACAGTCAGTAGATTTCTCAGGAATAGATATAAATTTAGTAAATTCTTTTCTTATAATTCTCTGTACATCCAGATACCTTTTAAACTTTAAACATTAATTGTAAAAAGTGAGAACACTCTAACTGGATTCCTTCAATTCTTAGTTTTTGAAAGAGAGACCAAATATACTATTCTTTACATCCAAGTGTCAATGGATTCAAACTAATTATGCCTCACTGAACTGAGATATGGCTGACATCTAATACTTTGCATAGGTTTCAGAGAAAATTTGAATGCGTATTTTAAATATAATTCCCTTTGATAAGTATTATATGCCTCAAAGTTTTGGGTTACTAACTCTTCTCGGACAAAATATTTAAAATTAATAGTGCATGTCCATGTAGTGACAAAGAGAAATAAGCTTGTCTCTTTTGCTGGATGTGCCTATCTCCACAGGAGATGGCAAGATGTTTTCATTGATTTCATCCACTCTTAACCTATATTTTTAAAATCTGAGATACTTAATTTTTGTTGAAAAGGCAGTTGAATTACATCTTAACCACATAAATGCCATGTTAACTTTGGAGTAATAATTAAAGATGCATTCAGCAATATTTCTAGATGTCAACATCTTGTAAAATAGTATTGAGGGAGAGACCAAGAAGAGTCAAAAATATGATAAATTATCTATTCAACCAAATATATTGAAGTTAGACAAAATGGCAATTCAATTACAATGTCAAAAAACTGTTAAAAAGTGAGAATTTCTCCCTGGCTAGCATGGCTCACTTTTCCTTCTTTTAAATTTTCTCTGACAAGCGGTAATGTGCTGTTTAATACACCTAATGGATCATATTAAGTTAGATCATAGAGCATATCATTGATTCTACTGACTTTATCTGAAGTTTGGGAATCATGATAATAGCACTAGCTCTCAGCCTTTTTAAATATCTATTTAAAAATATGAACAGAAGAAATGAAAAAATGCCTTAAAGCACTGTGTAAAGTTTAAAAATAAGTCTCTATTTTCTTGTTATCATCACCATTATTATTATATTATTAACTCAAGTTAATCACCAGTTCACAATTTAATATAGTAAACAAAATAACTAAACTAAATATTCTCATTAACTTAGAACCTCCTCATGAAGAAGGACTCTGAAAAAAAAATAATGGCCCCCTAATTTTAAATCTTACCCATATATCATCAAAAATATCATACAGCCTAACTATAAATAATAAATAAAATATCCTAGAGTACATAATTACAAATGGCTAGGAGACAGAGAATCCTAGAATTTCAAGTTATCTCTAAGTGGGTGAATGAAAGAGAGAGGCCATCTGAGTTGGATGCAGAGTACATGCATTTGTGGCAAGTCAGGTGTCAATTGCACAGAAGACAAGTGTAGCTTAGGGTTCACATAGACAAATAGAGCTACATCATTTAGGATTGACCCTTGTAAGGAAAGAAACTCAGTGTATAGATAAATCTGAGAATAGGACTTAATCCTGGTGTATCAGAGCACTGACTATTGGAGAGTGAAATGAGAAGAAAAATGGTGGAAGTATGTGAAGAACTAGAGGTGAGAGCCTGAGGAAAACTGTTTCTGAGTTAACAAAAACAGTTTTTTAAGATAAACAAAAAATTCTGTGGGCTAAAGACAAAAAAGTATACTCACTTAAAAATGAAAAATAAAAAACTACATTGAGGTTAGACTGATCATAAAGTCATGGGAAACGATACTACAATAGAGAACTATTTTCAAGAAACTAAATAAAAATTATCATCTAAAGATTTTATATTCAGTTCAATTCTCTTTGCAATGTCAGGATGTAGAAATAAAATAGTTACAAATCCTTATGAATCTGTGAATATATTCTCAGGCATTATTTTTATGAAAGTTACTAGTAGATAAACATTTTTCATTTAAAAAAATGATTGAAGAAACTGACAAGTCATTGGTAAAAGGCACTAAATATTTAATTTTATATCTAACTTAAAAGTGGGTAAAGATAGAGGGGAAATGCAAATGTTATAATCTCAGACAAAAAAAAAGAAATAACACACAATTTTCAATGAAGGAGCCAAAAACATACAATGAAGAAAAGAAACCTGTTTTATAAATGGTGATGAAAAAATTGGAAAGCCACATGCAAAAGAATTAAACTGAACTGCTGTTCATCCCCATGTACAAAAAATTAACTGAAAATGGATCAAATACCTAAATATAAGACCTGAAACAATAAATTACATAGAAGAAAATATAAGTACTAAGTTTATGGACCTTGGTCTTACAGAAGATTTTATGAATTTGACCCAAAGGCAAGGGAAAAGTAAAGGTGAAAATAAATGAATGGGACTATATCAAACTAAAAAGCTTCTGCACAGCAAAAGAAAGTACCAACAAAACAAAAAGGCAACCAACCAAAAGGAGAAGATATTTGTAAGCAACACATCCAACAGGGATTAATATCCAAAATATATAAAGAACTCATACAAATCAACACTAAACAAACAATCCAATTAAGTCATGAGCAAAGGACCTGAACAGTCACTTCTCCCCAGAAGACATACAAATGGTTAACAGGTATATAAAAAGATACTCAACTTTACTAGCTATTAGGGAAATAAAAATCAAAACTGCAATGAGATAACATCTTACACCTGAGGTATTAGCTGTTATCAACAAGATAGGTAACAACAAGTGTTGGGGAGATTGAGAGAAAAGGGAACCCTGGGTCACTGCTGCTGAGAATGTAAGCTGGCCCAGCCACCATGGAAAACAGCATGGAGTTTCCTTCAAAATTTAAGAATAGAGTTACTATGTGATGCAGCAATCTCTCTTCTGGGTATCTACCCCCCCAAAATAGAAAATATTTATTCATACAGATATATGCAGCCCTATGTTCATTGCAGCATTATTCATGGTGGCCAAGACAGGGAAACAACTGAAGTGTCATTCGACAGATGATGGGATAAAGATGTGGTACATATATACAATGGATTTCAACTCAGTTGTAAGAAAAGATGAAAGTCTTCCATTTGCAACAACATAAATGAACCTTGAGAATATTATGCTAAGGGAAGTAAGTCAGACAGAAAAAGTTAACGACCAAATGATTTCACTCACATATGGAATGTATAACTGAAAGCAACAAATAAGCAGAAAGACAAAAACTCACAGACACAGACAACAGCATGATGGTTACCAGAAGGAAAGTGGGTAGGGAGAGTAGTAAAGGGTAATGGGTGTCAAATATATGGTGATGGAGGGTTATTTTATTTTGGGTGATGAGCACGGAATGCAATATGAACACCCAGTATTATAGAAATGTATACTTGAAAATTACATAATCTTAACCAATGTCACCTCAATAACCTTAATAAAAAGAAAAAAAAGCATAACTCTTAAAACTGGAATATGAGAGAAAAACAAAGAGGAGTAAAGTCTTTGAATACCATATACATATAATACAGAAAAGCCAAAAACATTTAATTCTGACAAACTAGTAAAAGTCCTAATAAAAAAGGGAACTAAAGAAATTATATAAAAATATTATTACAAAGATACACCTAAAACAAAAAGATGCATAGTCTATCCTATGTGCCAAAAGATATATATTCATACAGCTATCTGAATGGAGATAAAGTAAGAAAAGAGTACATAGAGAAAAAAAGAGGAGATGAATATTATTTTTTTTTAAATCACAGAGCTGAGACCAAAATATCAGTCAAATAAGTATAACTGGGTCTAACACTTCTATTAACAGAAAATAATTTCAGATGGCTCACAAAACAAGTTCCAACTCTATGTTATATAAGAGTTAAACCTAAACCAAAGTGGTTCAGACGGGCATAAAATAAGAGATAGGCAAGTATATTGGGTACATGCAAACACTAATAAATGGGGGCTGGGATTTTGATATCTGAAAACATATAATTCAGGTCAGAAAGCATTAAACTAGTTAAAAAATTCACAGATAAATGGTCTTACTTAAAAGAGAATATAATAATGATCAGTTATGTTAACATATCAAACATGACTATACAAACAATATTGAATATGTCAGAAGAAATACAATCATCATGAATATTGACCATTTACTAGAAAAGTAAATTAAACCCAATTTTGTACAAGTAGACATAACAAATTGACATTGTCTGATTTCAGCACAATATAAAGCAAGTAACAAAGAGTAATGGACTTACTGGAAATTCAGTAACTGTATGTAAAACAATATTTGTGTGAAAAAAATCAAACCAATCAAATTTTAGAATTCCTAAAATAATAAAATACTACATATGAGATATAATTAAAGCAGTTATGTAAGAAAAAGTCTTAAATGTCTATGTCAATAAAAATAATTAACAGAAATAAAGTTAGTCTCCTAAAATTTCAGAAAAAAAAAACAAAATTCTATTCTGAACAAAAGGAAATAACCAATAAAGAATAAAAAGTATAAATTAGAAAACACATTTTCCAATACCTCAGACAAGGGTTTAATCTCTAAAAGATATAAAGAACTTACACAACTCCACTCTAACAAGACAAGCAACCCAATTAAAAAATGAGAAAAGGACTTGAACAGACACTTCTCCAAGGAAGACATACAAAGGATCCAGAGACACATGAAAAGATGCTCAGTATCACTAGCTATCAGAGAGATGCAAATTAAAACCACAATGAGATACCACTTCACACCAGTCAGAATGGCCATCATAAACAAAGCAACAAACAACAAGTGTTGGAGAGGTTGTGGAGAAAAGGGGAGCCTAGTGCACTGTTGGTGGGATTGCAGACTGGTACAACCACTATGGAAAACAGTATGGAATTTTTCTCAGAAAACTAAAAATGGATCTGCCTTTTGATCCAGCAATTTCACTGTTAGGATTATATCCTAAGAACCCTGAAACACCAATCCAAAAGAACCTATGCACCCCAATGTTCATAGCAGCACAATTTACAATAGTCAAGTGTTGGAAGCAACCTAGGTGCCCATCAGTAAATGAATGGATCAAAAAACTATGGTACATTTACACAATGGAATTCTATGCAGCAGAAAGAAAGAAGGAGCTCCTACCCTTTGTGACAGCAAGGATGGAACTGGAAAGCATCATGCTAAGCGAAATAAGCCAGGTGGTGAAAGACAAATACCATATGATCTCACCTTTAACAGGAACCTAAACAACAAAACAAAGAAACAAGCAAAATATAGTCAGACACTGAAATAGAGGACAGGCTGACAGTGACCAGAGGAGAGAGAGGAGGGAATTTCAGGGGAAAAGGGGAAAGGTTTACAGGAACAAGTATAAAGGACACATGGACAAAACTAGAGGGAATGGAAATGGGAGGTAGGAAGGGCTAAGGGGGTGGGCTGAGATGGAAGTAAAAGACAGAAAACTGTACTTGAACAACAATTAAAAAAAGAAAACAGAAAATAATAGAACAGACAAATAATTGATAAATAATCTAGTTTTTAAATAAGCAAAAGAGATTTTAAAAACTGGCTAACCATGTAAAGTCATAAAATAAATAGTGGCAAGGTAAATAACCACTGAAACAAAGAACAACTTTGAAGAATCATAGAAAATAAACTATTTTCTATGACTCTATGCCTGACTCTATGCAAATAACTTAATCTAGATTTATTGGATAATTTTGTAGAAATGTAAATTTCTAAATCTGATCTTAGTAGAGAGATAAATCAAACTAGTATAATTTCCTGAAAGTTTGAGGCAAACTAACAAAGAAGTGCTACTGAAAAAACACCAGGCCTTAATGATTTTATTGAATTCTATGAACACTTCATGGTCAAAATCATAACAAAGGTGCTTAAATTATTCCAATTCTCTCTTGTATCTAAACCTGATAAAGATTACACATTAATAAATACATACATACATACGTACATACATACTACACTCCAATGTCATTTTTACAACAGGTGAAAGACTAACAAAGTCAGAAAAAAATACTATAGGCTTTAGTTAATAATATATTAGTTGGAACAAATGTGTCATACCAATGTAAAATGCTACTAAGGGAGTTTAGGTTTGGGGTACAGGGGAGCTCTGCACTATCTTTGTAATTTTTCATAAATATAAAACTGTTCTAATATTAAAAGTTTATTTTTCTAAAAAAGTGGGAGAAGAGAGTTCATGATACAGCAAATGGAAGTGAAAATTTGGAGTCTTCTCTTTTATATAATTTTGGTCTCTGAAAAACATAAATGTTTTAAATAGGAAAAAAACTTAGGGGGAAAAGTAACTACAAAACTACAAAAAAAGAAGTGCAAAGAAATTTGAAATTTCATTTACAGTCACATGTGTTTAATGTCAGGGATACATCCTAGATGTGTAGTCTGGAGATTTTGTTGCTATGTGAACATCACAGAGTGCACTTACATAAACCTAGATGGTATAGCCTACTGCATGCACATCCTTGCTGTATGACACAGTTTTAATCACTCCTAGGCTCCAAACCTTTCAAACATGTTACTGTACAAAACAACACAAGATTAAGTCATGCACAAGAGAAAATGATGCAATCAACAGACTCGATAAACATGAGGATGTATAATGTTGCTGCCAGCATAACACAGCATACTGTTTTACAGAAACCTTTTTTCTTTTTTTTTTTGGCTGGGTCCAGTGAACTTTATTGATGGTATGTGACAAGGCAGGGCTCACTAAGCATCCCCACTTCTTCAGGGGGTCTGGAATGGACACTGCGGAGGTCAGGAGGTTCTCAGTGTGTTGGAGGATCCAATTGGGGCACAGACTCCCCAGCAGCTGAGGGCCTCTTTTCCTCTCAGTCCTCTAGGGCAGGTGCTCCAGAGGGCTCTTATTCCTTGGAGGCCATGCAGAAATTGTTTTTATATGTAGAAAGAGTACACTCTAAAATAATGATGAAAAGAATAATACAGTAAGTGCTCATTTAACATTATTGCTAAGTTCTGTGACTTTAAGTGAAACCATGTATAATGATACCAATTTTACCATAAAGGCTAATTGATATAAGCAAGAATTAAGTTCCTATGCATCTTATCAATTAAATAAGAAAATTATGTTATTCAAGGATCTGCTGTACAGAAAATACATTAACCAGTAACAAACATTTGTTATTATCAAGTATTATCTACTATACATAACTGTATATGGTACACTTTTATACAACCAGTAGCACAGTGTGTTTTTTCATACCAGCATCACCACAAATACTTGAATAGCATTGTGCCGTGACATTATGCAATGACACTAGATGACAAAAATTTCTCAGCTCCATTATTTCCTGGGGACCACCACAATATATTCAGTCTAACACTGATCAAAACATCATTATGCAGTGCAAGACTGGAATAGTGTTATTGTTAATAGTAATATATGTAATATTAAAAATATTTGAATGTTTTAATGTCCTGTGTTATAGAATAAAGCAAACAAGTAAATTTGTTAATGCTATCAGAAATAAAATTGTTCAGTGAATAATAAAGATATACACAATGTTAAAATTGATTTTAAAATATCAGAGTGAACTGCTGAGTTTTAAAAATGTATACATGTATGGGTGGTACTACTTCTAGCTCAGTTAATGAACTATTCCAGAGAGAAATCCCACATTAAGTGGCAGCAGACACAACTAGCCCCCTTATATGGTATTTATGTGTATTCTTACTAAAAACAATCAGAACTATTGGCTTATTTTACACCTGAAACAGGAAAAATGTTAGGTAAGTCTGGATATCTTGGTTTGCATTTCAAAACAAAGTGGCTACTTTAAAAGTTACTTGAATGACTCCCACTCATCAGTTTGATATGATTTGGGTATTTGGCAGAAGCAGTATCGCCGCAGTTGTAATAATTGTACTGGGTTGGCCAAAAAGTCCATACAGTTTTTTCCATAAAATAAGACACATTTTTCATTTTCACCAATAACTTTATTGATTTGAATATTTGAGTATGTCAGCTATCTCCCATGTGATAAAATGTTGATTGTCCTTGATTAACATCCTTATTTGATCACTATCAATTTCAACTGGTCTACACAACTGTGGAGCATTGTCCAGTGAGAAATCTCCAGCATGAAACTTCACAAACCACTTTTGACACATTTGATCAGTCACAGCACCTTCTCCATACGCTGCACAAATTTTTTTTATTTCAGTTGCATTTTTAACTTTCTGGAAATAATAAAGCGAAATATGCCAGAAATGTTTGTGTATTTTCTTCCATCTTCAATATTAAAATGGCTCCACAAAAATTCACCAATTTTGATAAATCTTTTTAAATGCACACTGATATGACAGCTGTCACAATACAATCTAACAAAATTGTTTCAAATGAAGATAAAGACAACTAAATACTATTAGAAGCATGTTACAGAAAAAAATAAGTAAATAAACCCAACCCAATATTTTGGTCAACCCAGTATTTTATTGCAAGATACTACATAAGTAACTATTTGTTATAATTTACATATGCCATGTAGTTTTTTCTATATGTATACTTCACAATAAAATAAAATAAAATACTTGATATTTTCTACTGGTAAATACAATCAATTAGATTGATTTCCAGGGAATTTTCTATTAAATATTGATCAAATTACATTATTTTGGAATCTTTTGAAACAACAAAGTGTTATCAATCACTTTTACCTCACTTTCACATTACATACATATCAAAACAATAACTAGATGTTTAAAATATACTGTAATGATAGAATGCATAGGTGAATTCTGAATTTAATCCTAAACTAGACTTCTCAAATATAGGGTTTGAAAAATTATTACAATATAGAATTACCCTTTTGAGCATCCTTGTGTTTTTCATAGGATTATAAAAGAAAATTCCCAAATTTATCTGATATCTCAAATACAAGACCAGCCCCTCAGAACATTCTGGAATTTGAGTCCTTTGTAATAGTTATAGTTTCACCTTCATACCTTAATATGTCCTTTCCAAAGTGGGTAAAGCTGTGTTCACAGATCAGTCTAAAAGCTCTGATGTGTGACTATTGGCTTTTCATCTAAGCATGATTTTCCTTTGGCAAGCATCACCTCTGCTCTTTTCCAAATCCAGTTGCTGTGTGTTGGTCTCCGAATGCTCTTGGAGCCTTTGCTTAAAAATCCTCTTTTTACTGGGGTATATAAACTCTTTGGCTGACTACTATTGTCTGTGCCATGAGATTACCCAGGACAAGCTGATTCCTTCCCAAATGCCTCAGAAAATCACTATTGCTGCAATGACTTTTGCTAGAAAAATCCAGTCATAGGGTATATATTATTATGACATTCCTCCTATTTCATAACAAAAAGTTTATCCTTCATTTTGTGAAGCTTATATAGTTTATTATTATAAAAGTATTCATCACTGTAATGGACAGACCATTACTAATTACATTTTTAAATATTTTACTAGGTTTATCATAGCGATTACATCATAAGGTAAATAATGTTTAATAACTATGTTGTACACCTAAAACTTATACTTTGGAATTTCAATGATATTTTAATAAAAATATGAAAACTAACAAGGAAAAAAATTTTAGGGGTACTGTCAATAAAAATGGTAGAATAGCAACCTCCAAATATTTTTATTTTGTTAATTGTAATGAGAAAACTGTCAAAGATTACCAGAATCAATTTTTTTCACAACTCTGAAAATTAACTAAGATGAAACTAATTAAAGTATTTGGTTGAGAAAAGTGACAGAATCTCAATAAAAAACAGTGAGTTTTTTGGCTTTTTACCTGTTCTATTTCAATCCCATCCCACCACTTCCAGATTTGCTATAATGTATAAAACAAGCAGAATGAAATCACAGTGGAAAACAAAAGCCTGGTAGTTGCTAGAAGGATCGAGTGGGTTGAAACTACTTGAAAGCCCTTTTCCCAGAGAATTCTCATTATTTCATTCATTTGGTAGTTGTCTGGAAGACAACGCTCACAAGGCTTACCTGATTCATACTTCACCCAACATGAACAGCCTCTTTGCAAAAGGTATTTGTTGAAAACATTAAGAGACAATTATTTAACTTCAAACTTCATGAAGTAATGGGAAAAAAGAGGCTAACTTTAAAGCTATAAATGAAAAGCTAGAGAATAAGAAGTCTACAGGGACTTTAAAAAGCTCTGACATATTCTTAGAAATCTGGAAGCACATGCTCATACCCAGTGCTGTGCACCTACTCAGGAAAGACAGAAGAAGGCCCTAGCCTCTCACTTCTGACTGAACTTGAGGTTTTGCACAAGCAGGAAGTGAATATTAAAGTAGAGTTATGAATTTCTTGTCTTGGTGTTAAAGGCATGACTGAACACATAGACAGAATAACTTTTCAAAGGTTGTGAGACATTTTGATTCCAGATATTGAAGAAACTCTCTACCCAATCATTAGCTGACCACTAAGCTAAATTAGCAGGGACTTAAGTGCCACAAACAACAAAGAATACATACTTCACAGTATGGATTCAGAAAAGTGACTAAACAAGTAACATCAACAACAAAAAGCAACAACATTAAACCCTGGAGAGGGGAGAGAATCTGATTTCCAGAGCAGCCATATTACACTACTTAAAATGTTTGCTATTAAAAAAAGGGTTATGAGATATGCAAAGAAATAAGAAACTGATATCCAAAAATAGGGAGAAATCAATAAATAGAAACTATTTCTGAGGAATCCAGACATGTGATATAATAGACAACTATTTTAAATCAATTTTTTAAAATATGTTCAAAGAAATAATGAAAATCACGTCTAAAGAATAAAAGGAAGTATAAGAACAATGTTATAACAAATAGAGAATATCTATAGGTAAAAACTGTGAAAGGGAACAAAATAGAAATTCTGGAGTTGAAAAGTACAACTAAGGGGATATGGGGACAAATGTAATTGCACAACAATAACATTTTTTAAAGGAATAAAAAATGAAAAAAAGAAAAGTGCAACTAAAATGGAAAAATTCCCTAGAGGGTCTCAATAACAGATCTGGCAGGCAGAATAAAGAATGCAAACCAATAACCTTTTATTTAAAAAAGTAAATAGGCAAAAAGCAAACTAAACTCAAATTGAGATAGATCAATTACAATCTTAATTGTAAGATTGTTCAGTCTGAAGACAAGAATAAAAATAAATGGAGTAAATACACAGAGACTCAGAGACCTTGGGGTGCAACCCAAAATACCAGCATGTGCATAATGAAACTACAAAAAGGAGTGGAGAGAAAGGGCAGAAAGAATATTTAATGACCTAATGGTCAAAAACTTTCCAAATTTGATGAAAAACATAAATTTACATATCAAAGAAGGTTAACAAACACCAAGTAGGATAAATGAGATCTACATCTAGACACATAAAAAACTGTCAAAAGCTAATACAGTGAATGTTGAAAGCAGCAAGAAAGAATCAACTCATCTTGTACAACAGATCCTCAATAACATAAACAACTAATTTCTCATCAGAAACTAAGGGGAGGTAGAAGGCAGTGGCATGACATATTCAAAGTGCCGAGAGGAAAAGACTGTCAATCAAAAATTTTATATCCAGTAAAATTAACCTTCAAAATGGAGGAAAAATAAGACTTTCCAAAAGAAAAAAAACCTAAAAGAGTTCGTCGCCAGCAAACCTAGCAACAAGAAATACAAAAGTAATTTCTTTAGGCTGATGTCAAAGAACATTAGCAGTATGGAGCCTCATAAAATAGAGCACTAGTAAACATAACTATATATATAAATATAAAAAATAGTTAAGTGTATTTTTTCTTTGTAATACTTTTCTATTTTATTTAAAAGGCAACTGCATAAAGTGCTTATTATAAATCTGCATTGATGGGTAGACAATCCATAAAGATGTAAATTGTGTGACAGTAACAACACAAAGATGGGGGAGAGTAGGAAGCAATATAAGGGCAAAAGTGTTGTATACTATTGAAATTCAGTTGTTTTTAATTCAAAATAGATGGTTACAAATTAAAGTATCAATTATAATTCCCAGTGTCACCCTTATGAAAATAAATTATATATATATTTATATACACATATATATCAACATAAATATCAAGGGAATTAAAATAGTACTCTAGAACATGTTTATTTAATACAGAATAAAGAAGTAATGGAGCAAATGAAAGACATTAAACATAGAGAAAACATACAAAATTGACTAGATATAAATCTTACATTTTGAGTTACATTGTATGTTAATTAAATACTCCAATTAAAACACATGTTGATATGGATAAAAAATATGATCCAACTCCACACTATCTATGAGGCATACTTTATATTAAAAAATAGAAACAGTTTGAAAGAAAAAAGAAATACCATGCAAACAGTAAATAAAAGAGAGCTATATAGTGCTGTACGAATATCAGACAAAATAGATTTTTTAAAGATTTTATTTATTTATTTTTAGAGAGGGAAGGGAGGGAGAAAAAGAGGGAGAAAGAAACATCAATGTGCGGTTGGTGAGAGTCATGGCCTGCAACCCAGGCATATACCCTGACTGGGAATCGAACCTGCGACACTAGATTTCAAGACAAAAATTATTAAATACAAAGAAGGATATTTTATTTTTTATTCATTTTATTTTATTTTTTTATTCTCACCTGAGGACATTTTTTCATTGCTTTCAGGAAGAGAGGAAGTGAGGTAAAGAAACATCAATGTGTGAGAGAAAAATCAATTGGTTGCCTTTCAAATGTACTCACACCCAGGATCGTATGTGCCCAGACTAGGAATCAAACCCACAATGTAGGTATGATGTTCCCTGACCAAGAATCTCACCTGCAACCTTTTGGTTACAGGATGATGTTCCAACCAACTAAGCCACACTGGCCAGGGCAAGAAAGATATTTTATAAAGATAAAAGGGCAAATTCAGTAAGATATAACAATTATAAATATATATGAGTTTGATAAAAAGAACCCTAAATTATACGAAGAAAAACAGTCAGATTTGAAATAATAGACAATTTAACAATAGTAGTTGGAGAATCAACCAAACAAACAAGCAAGCAAAATATAACTGAAGACATTGAAATTAAGAACAATCTGACAGTAACCAGAGGAAAAGTGGAAGGGGATAACAGGGGGAAAGGGGGAAGGGTTTTTAGGAACATCTATAAAGGACACATGGACAAAACCAAGGAGGGGTGGAAGCAGGGGAGGGAGGTGGGGATGGCTGGGGTGTGGGGGAAGTGGTGGGGGGTAAATGTAGACAACTGTACTTGAACAATGATAAAATAATAAAATAAAAATAATAGAAACTTCAACATTTCACTTTTTATAATGGATAGAACAACTAGGCAGAGAAGAGCCACAAGGAAATTAATTTGAACAGCACTATTATCTAGCTAGAACTAAGACACCTGCAGGACACTTCATCAAACAACAGCACAATACACATTCTTCTCAAGTTCATGTGGATCATTCTCCAGAATAGATCATATGTTGATATAAAGCAAGTATCAATAAATTTAATAGAATTGAAATCATATGAAGTGTGCCCTCTGACCAAAATGGAACAAAATTAGAAATGAATAAAAGAAAAGTATTCAGTAAATTCACAACATACCGCTAAGTAATCAATGGGTCAAAAAATTAAAGAAGAAATCATTTCAAAATGAATGAAAATATCTCATAATGAATGAATGAAAAAAATTTAAAGAAGAAAATATTTCTAAATTAATGAAAATGAAGACACAACATATCAAATATAGGAGATGTGGTAAAAGCAGTGCTTAGAGAAAAATTTATATCAGTAAACACATCATTAAAGATAAGTAAGTTTCAAACCAATAACCTTTTATTTAAGAAAGTAAAAAGACAAAGAGCAAACTAACTCAAAGCAAGGACATAACAAAGATTAGCATGTACAGAAAATAGAAAACTAAATCAGTACAGAATATCAATAAAGCCAAGCATCAGTTCTTTACAAACATAAACAAAATTTACAAACTTTTTAGCTAGACTGACAAGGAGGTTAAAAAAAGAGAAAATTCAGATTACTAAACTCAAGAATGAAAGAGGAACCATTATTTCCAGTCATACAGAAATAAAAAGAATTATAGGTAAACACCATGAACACTTGTATATCAACAAATTAGATAACTTTGATGAAGTGTACAAATTCCTAAAAAGATGTAACCTACTAAAACTGACTCCAGAAACAACAGAAAGCCTGAATAGACTTAAAACCAGTAACAAGTTTAAATTTGCAATCAAAAACTTTTCAGAAGGGAAGGACCCAATGACTTCATTGGTGAATTCTACCAAATGTTTGAAGAATTAAATGTTTAAAGGAGAATGCTTTACAAACACTTCCAAAGAATATAAAAAAAGGAGATGTCATTTTTTTATGAGGCCACCACTACACTGACACCACAAAGACAGCACAAAGGGAAAAAAAAAAAGACCTATAGCTCTTATGAATAAAGACAAAAAATCCTCCATAAAATACTAACAAATAAATCTATTAATATACAAAAAATACACACTCTGACCAAGTGGAGTTTGTTCTAAAAATGCAAAATATGTTCAGAGCTGTGAAAATTAATGTAATATATTAATAAAATCAGGGAAAAAAACTACATGATCATTTCAACAGATGCTGTAAAGCATGGGATAAAAATCCAAATACCTTTCATAATAATAACAATAAAAAGTAACTCAACAACCTAGCTATAGAAGGAAATGCATTCAATCTGATACAGGGCATTTGTGAGAACCCTACAGCCAGAATCACATTTAATAGTGACAGACTGAAAGCTTTCTTCTAAGATCAGGAACATTATAAGGTGTCCTTCTTGCCATTTCTACTTAACATTGTATTATTTGTTCTAGACAAAAAGAAAGAAAATACATCCAGGTTGAAAAGAAGTAAAATCTTCTATATTTGCTGATAGCAAATCTTGTCTACTGAAAAACATAAGGAATTCACACAAATTTTAGTCTCCTAAAGATATTTAAAGTTGTTTTTAAATCAGTTGTGTCTTTCTAACTAAAGCTCATTAAGCTGTATGGTAAATAGGTTATGATTAACACTTATGGATAAAACAACCTTCTTAATAAACAGAAGATAGAACTCACATACCCCTACTACTCACCCTATAAGGTTTTAGCTCAAGAATATATATCTAATTTAAACTCAGAACCTGGTTGAACTATAAATGCATATTCTAAGCTCTGAATATATGTAGTCAAGCGATTAGGAACTTTGATAAGAGCAATTCTGTACATAAGAACAATCAATTGCCTCTTGTTTGGATAATAAATCAGACTACAGTTATATATTATGATTGTATTAATATTAACTGTTATCTATGAAGCACAGAATGTATTGACATACCCAGAGAGCTGTTTGACATATAATCTCACCAAAAACAGTTACTTGAATGTAGTCAAATAATCTGTTTTTTGCTCAATCAAGTTTGTAAAAAATAATTTGATTGAATTTTAAAAGTTTAACCACTTGTTTTGACAGAATAAACAATGCATATTGACAAGCAGAATCATGGACAGACAGGAAGATTGATTAAAGTGGAAAAGGGAGTGTTGGGATTTTTAAGCAGTCACTAAATAAGTAATATGAGTTGAAACTATAAGTGGAATTCCATTTTACATCACTGGCTACAATACTGAAAATATGGACAAAGATTCCTGCCCAATTGAGCTTATGTTTTAGATGGTATAGAAAAGTGAACCTATCAATAAATAATATAGTATATTTGAGGTGAGAAATTATATAGGAAAAAAATTAGTGGGATACAGGAAGTAGAACAGAGCATACAAAGAAGAGGGGGGTCAAGCTGCACCATCAAATAGCATGATCAGAATAGATCTTATTAAGAAGTGGAAGTTGAACAATGTATTGAAAATAATGGAGGAAGAACAATCATGGAAAAGGTATCAGTGGGAGCAAAAGTCCTTGAGGCGCAATGGTGTGTGTGTGATTTGGCTTGCAATTCCTCACCAAAGCCAACTGTTAAATTGTTAGGAATTTTGTGAGCTGGTTTTAAACATGATCATTATTAAACATTAAACTAAATACATTTAAGTGAATTATATTTAAAACAAATAGATTAATTTAAATTTAAGTGAAGTATATTAAATATAAAGTTAGGTATTAAATGCTCATCATTTCTTAATTATTTTACCTTATTTTTTGCTTTCTTGGTTATTTTCTTTCTATTTAAAAATTTTTATTGTATTTTTTCTCATTACCAGTAAACCCTTATACTCCTCCCCCCTGCAATCACCACACTGGTATCCATGTCCATGACTCCTTTTTCCTTTTTGCTCAATCCCTCTACCCCCAAATGTCACCCCTCCAATAGCTCTTATCCCGCTGTCTATCTATGAATCTGTCTCTATGTTGCTTGTTAGTTCAGCTTGTTCATTAAATTCCACATATAAGTGAAATTAAATGGTATTTGCTGTTCTTTGACTGGTCTATTTCACTTGGCATAATGTTCCTTAGTCCATCCATCCATGCTGTTTCAAAGGGTAAAATTTTCTCCTTTTAAAAATTATTTAACTATTATTGATCCTCTTAAGATTACTTATATTTAATATTTCTATACTATAAATAGTATATACAAGGATAAACTTCTGTGAATCTCTTCCAGACTCTGTGTTCAAATATGGTACACTGATAGTTTGAAATCCCCAATGGTGGAAACATTTATACCACAGAAATTGGCAAACACTATCAGGGCTTGATTTTTTTTGTTTGTTTTATTGATTGTCTAGACTTACAAAAAAGATGGAGAGAAGGTTAGTAGTGAATTTCAAACTTAAAAGTGTGTTATTTATTATCTTTTAGTCAACTTCATATAGAGAGTAAACCTTGTTTCTGGTTGATTTTCCTAGGAAGTTGCTGTAGTTTCCTCTTCTTTTGTATCTGTGAGTTCTGTTGACTGAGAGGTTTTCCACCTAGTGAAGGAAAACCAGAAAGGTGTATGTGTATAAATTTCAGGCTTCACTCTAGCATAAAAGGAGAGAGACCTGACTCTAAGCTGTGTGCAATATACATGTAATGTACATACCAGCAAGAGAACAGTGCCAACACTCATCCTGATACTCATAATTCCCAAGTAGAAAATTTTCTTTAGAAAAGAGCTCTGCAGATTTTTCATGGGAGTCAATGTTGCATTACTAGTGCGTAGGAAGGAGATATGGAGAAAAAACTCGGTAGACTTTTAACCAATCCCTTCTTTTGTTTCTTTTTTCTGATGGATCTCTGATATGCTAAATGAAAACCAAGTATTTCTGAGGACTGCCTGTCAGATCTGCTTCTTCCTGCATTATATCTTGTT
This sequence comes from Phyllostomus hastatus, assembly GCF_019186645.2. Lineage (NCBI taxonomy): Eukaryota > Metazoa > Chordata > Mammalia > Chiroptera > Phyllostomidae > Phyllostomus > Phyllostomus hastatus. The sequence goes on from NW_025334038.1 coordinate 14,100,247, forward strand.
CTTGCTCTTACTTTCTCTCCTTTTGTATTATCCATTGTTATGCTATCCATATCCCAGAATTTATTGAAACTATAGGTCCACCAATGATTCTCTTTATTTACTCTCAATGTTAGGGTTTATGCTTTTCAAAATTTATCTATAATCATTTTAATGGTTGCTTAGGAGAGGGAATGGGCAGATGGATGGAATTAATCTAATATCCTTAACCCCTATACTTCTACTATTAGGCATTAATCCTAAAAAATCATAAATTCTAAAAAATTCCTCTTTTCCTACTACTAGGCATTAATTTTAAATACATTTATCTAACACTCTATATAATAGGATAAAGAAGAAAACAATATCTATATTGTAAGAGATTAATTAATAAAATATGTTTATGAAAGTCAGCTATAAGATATTGTAGAAATACACGTATTGACAGAAATGTTTTCACAATATGTTGTCATGGAATAAAACTAAGATATGACTGTAACCTAGATAAATCTAGAGGTTACATGATACAAACTCTGAATGAATTTGAATTTAGAGAAATATGTGCAAAGGTCAAATTAATTAAAGCAAATATAAAAATCTATGGGTATCAAAGAATATTAAAGTTTATTAAATCCGTCCTTCACAACTACACTACAACAGTTTTCTCTCTTCTCTCATTCTCTCCAATTCTGCAACTGCTGTGGAACTTGTCACTGGACAATATCCACTCCCTCTCCCTCCATAGGAAAAAAGAATGCTGGCAGAGATCTACACTAAACACTACATAAGAGTTCTTTCTGTGCAGTGGAACTAAGTAACTTGCCTTTTTCTTGTATTTTTTAAATAAACATATTTACTTGTTTAATACATATTTTAAGGCACTTTCTGAACTGAAGTTTATGTCTTTGCATAAACAATAACTGTTATCTTGTTCATTTATAAATTATACATATCTCTCACTCTTTGAAACCACACCCAAATTAACTTTTGTGAGGTGTTCATTTTCAATTATGTTAGCATTGTATATGCCCCTGAAAAAGAAGCTATCTCATAAGTACTGTTGTTTAAAGATTTCAGAGTTATTTTAAGCCTTAATGGTTAACAATGGGTAACATGACCGCTGCCTTCACCAGCTGTCTAGATATGGCTGGTTGTTTAATTTTCACAACATTAGCCAACATTGTCTTAGAAGATAGATTTATCTTTCAGAATTGCATATTTTTTCTTTGTTCAAGCTACATTACTGTAACCAATGAAAATATATTAATTTTAATAAAATTAGTCACAGACTATAGATAGGCTTCCATAGGGTATTCTTATTTTCTGCTTCCATTTTTTTCTCAACAGTATCCTCAACGGCAGCACACAAATGAATCAAGATTTATTAATTTCAGCATTGTCTTTAGAAACACTCAGGATAAATCTAAATGTGACCTGATGTCTATTGTTACCTTTTTACTTCTCGTGGAAAGCATTTAGTTCTAAGGAACTATGGCTTCATTGTTTTCAAGCCAAGTATTTCCAAATTTTCTGTCTCTTACAAACCTGCATAAAGGAAGTACATATGACTTACTGACTCTTTGCTTAAAAATCTTACTTGGTGGATTTTCTGGATGTATATCTGTATATGAAGTGTGTACCACCATATTTACTATGTCCTAAACAATATGTTATCCTCCCTGGAGGTAAAAAAAAATGCAATTACTTCCAGGGAAGATAATAAGAGGTATTAGAACATCAATCTCTGTTCTTTGCAGAACAACAATGTGATATATATCCAGTGACTTGGCTATAGGATGTAAGCAAAGTATATGTTCCATTACCCTATGGAGGCAGTGGCTCATCTGAGAAATACAAACAGACTCTTTTCTTAACCCTGCAAAGGTCACAGTCAAAAAAATTACAGCCTAGGTTGCATGTATCAAATATTACACAGCCTTACAAAACACATACTATAACCAAACCGATGGCTTAGACATCATGACTTAACATTAGTCACATACAAACATGCAGCTAGTCATGACCTTGAACCTATGCACCTGATATATGTAACAATATTTAACATTATCCTTTAGGAAATAATTAGCTGCTTTTGTGACATTGCAGTTAACTCTCAAATTGGAGGCATCTGAAATGTATATGTGATAGTTGGATTTTCTAGCCCCTATATAATATTCTCCATTTAGAGATCTCAAAACAATGATTTACTGATGTCTATAATTTATGATTAGAAAAATTTGGAATCACAGGAGTGGCTGTCCAAATGAATCATGATGAAGTAAAATATTGAATGAATATATTTGGGAATTATCTGTATCAAATAGATAATATGTCTTCTTTACTTTAAAAAAACAAGTCTTCTTTCAAAAAATTATTCTTTAAATAGTTATTCAATGAAGTAGTCAGTCTACATATTTGTGGCCAACTAAAAACTAGAAAAGTGTAAAAAGGCTGCCAAAGTCAATAGGACATCACTAAATAACAGAGCTGTTGCTATTGAGACAGATGATAGAAAATTCAAGAACTTGTGGATGGGGGCAATGTTTTGTCAACTAAAATTATAAAAACATAAAGGAGATTCAGAAAATTGCTTAAAGGCATAGAATGCAAAACCAAATTCCAGGTAAAAGGCAGGGACCTTTACCTGCTGACCTAGTGACTGCAAGAAAGACTTTAGTATAATCATCCTGGTAGAACTCATATCCCCATCTCAAACTTAAACTGATAAGCACTTTTTTTAGGCTCCAGTGTTTTAAATTAGTAAAGTCAGCCTACTAAGATGTTATGAAGAAGACTTAAATGAGATTACTTCATTGAGAACTTTCTGGAGCACTGGGAAGGCAGATAAGTATGTATAAATGTAATAATTAAGCTCAGAGCATTAACATTTTATATTAAATTTAGAATAATTTGTATATATTATTTAAAGTACTTATCATGTTCAAAATTATCTCATTAGTTTTGTGATATTCAGCTGTGAGAAATTATGATTAAGTTTGAGAAAGGAACTGAAATATTCATGGAAACTCAGTTCTAAACTTTTATTAACTTATTAGATTAATACATTTCTTTATGTTTAAAAAATAAAATAAATTTATAAATTCAATTTAATATGCCACAACCCATAACATAGATTTGTGTACAACACAATTACCTCTACCCTTCATCATATGTGGAGGTAGAAAAGAATGGAGGGAGGGTTAAAGAAAATGAAGTCAGGCAGGAAAATAGCAAGCAACCGTGGTGTTCTGTTAGCTTGTGGAGTCAAGCACATTTGATCAATAACCTGAAACTAGGACTCAAAGATATGACCATTTCTTTAAAAACCTTCTCATAGGTTTTTAAGAGGAGGCTATCACATGGATCTTAAATAAACCCTCGGTTTTCATTATGATACAAATTCAGTTGGTGGCAGCCTACCAAGTACATAAGGCAGGGAGGATAAAACCTCCAATCAGTCATCTGACCCATGGAGCAGTCTGTGGTTATTGAAACAAATTTCAAAAATAAGAATAGATTTGCCCTTGAATGCTCTTGCTTGGATATGTCTTCATAATCTTTTCAATGGCTTGCCTCAGGAAAAATTCAGCAATGTCCCATTGGCTTTCTTCTTAAGAAACTCACAGCAGTGAACAGCATTTAAGATGACTGGTAGGTTCTTGAAGAAACTTCACAGAATTTTAATAACAAAATTTGGGTTGGCAAAATTCACTTTTAAAGTGCTTGTGTTTCTATGTGGCAATAATTTAAACTAGTACTTTTATAAAATCCTCAAGGCAAAAGAGTTAACACTAAGTATATTAGCAGAATGAGTTGAATTTTAGTACTATGGAGCAATATTAAACCAAGCAAAAAGTAAAAGCATTTCTACACAAAGGTATAAATTTCTGCATTGGCAGATAGGCCTCTGATTTGGGGCAGAGTGGTCCATTTGTCAAGGAATCAAAAACTGTATATTCCTTGAAGGCATAGAAAATATGTAACATCAAAAACATATTCTAATTACCTAATATTGTGCTAAGACCTTTCAGATCTTCAGTAAGATCTTGTGATTGGTGCACTGGAATGGATCACAACTTTTACAACTTCTGTATCAATGATTTTTAGTTGAATAGGTTTGTCCATCTTACTGTCAAATTTGTATATGGCAGAATAGAATTCGAAAGAAGGCCTCTTTTGGTTTCTAGAACTGCAAAGAAAGAATTGATCCACCAATTCCAAGTCCAAGAAGTAATCAATTACTAACTACTCTGCAGTTATTATCTATCATCTATCTATCTATCATCTGTCTTAAATCTAAAATATATATTTTATGACTTTTAAAAATATATACAGATATTTAATTTTATGGCACAAAAATGAAGAAATAGTCCCTATCTTTAAGGCACTAGAGCCTCTGGAGGAGACAGGTCCATAGTTAGTGGTATGACAGAGGAGTACAGGTATGCACTTAGTGGTACACAGGTTACAAAAATAATCTGAGGTAACCGTTGTTGGGGGCTTTGATAAGTTAAGCACATGAACATTAAACCTAATATTACCTGTTAGGATGAATGCCTTTAAATTTAAGACATAGCAAAGGAGGATTTTTACCTTTCTCTATACTGTATTCCACATTTCTGAGGATGAGTTGTGTATTGCGCAATTTTCTCAGAATATCTGAATCCACATAAATTCATTTAAATTGTCTTTCTCCCTACATAGATTGGCTATCCTCACTGAACAAAAAAAGAAGAAATTTATTATTCTGAAATCATGAGAATTCCAATAGAAACTTCAATGCCCTCAATAAGGAAAGCAAACCTACCTCTATTCAAGATGGTCAATTAATGGTGTTGAGCACAAGGAGGTACCAAAACAATGAATTCAACTTGGTTAATATTATGCCACAATGACAATAAATGAATAAGTCTATTTTATCATCAACAATTTAAGTAGAATCAGAGTCCTAGCACACATTAATATATTGAGAAAGTTATATGAGAAAGTTAATGAGAAAGTTCTCTCTGAACCCAGTAGTAATATTCATACATTGGCTTCTGTAACATGGATTTATGGGATCCTTACAATGCAACAGATACTGTACCAGGAGTGGGGGAGGCAGATATGAAGCAGATAGAATATCTGTCTTAATCAACTTATTTTCTAGTGTGAAAGAAAACACTAAGCAGGGTAAATATGTAAAATATATAGTTAGTAATAAGTGCTATGGAAAAACAAAACAACAGAGTGCAGTGGTTCAAAAATGGATCAAAGACTTAAATATTAGATCTGAATACTAAATTACCTAGAAGAAATCATAGGTACTAAATTTATGGACCTTGATTATAGAGAAGTTTTCATGAATTTGACCCCAAAGGCAAGGGAAATAAAAGCAAAACTAAATGAATGGAGCTATGAATGGGACTATATGAAACTAAAAACCTTCTGCACAACAACAACAATGACAAAAAGGAACCAACATAATGAAAGAAGATATTTGCAAACAGCAGCTCCAACATGGGTTAATATCCAAAATACATAAAGAATTCGTACAATTCAACACCAAACAAACAATCCCATTAATACATGGGCAGAGGACCAAAATAGACACTTTGAAGAAGACATACAAATGGCCAACCGATATATGATAAAATGTCAACTTCACTAGCTATTAGGAATATGCAAATCAAATCTACAATAAGATACCACCTCACACCTGTTAGAATGGTTATTATCAACAAGACAAGTAATAACAAGGGTTGGGGAGGTTGTAGAGAAAAAGGAACCCTAATTCACTGCTGATGGGAATGTAAAGTATAGGTGGAAGCTACACTCACCACCTCCCAGGACCAAACTGGAGTTACAGCCTAATTATGGAAAAATCATCCTGAAAAACCAACTGAACACTAGCTGGAGAGAAGCCTTATAACCAAGGACTTATGGAAGACACCACTTCACCACAATATGACTGGTAGGGAGTGCAGAGGTGCACTCTAGGCTCCTGCAGATGGCAGCTGAAGTCCTGGAGGGATATTTCAGTGGCGTGGGGGTTACCCCTGAGAAGCGTGGAGTCTAAACCCCAAGCTAGACCCCCCAGACTGTAGCACCAGAACCAAGAAAGGAACCCAAATAATACCTGTTTTCAAAAAGCAATGGGGCTTCTGTCTGCTGGGAAAAGATGGCTAGAGATACACAGAAACTCTTAAAGGGCCAATGCACAGAATTTCATTTGCGGCCAGTTTCCCTGGACAGAGCACACTAGGGACACATAAGGAGAATCTGGATTTGGTGGCTGTGGGGAGAGAGCTGAAGGATCAACTACCAGGATCCCTGTGCTGAGTCATTCCCGCACTGCAGAAGTCATCTTTCTCAGGCACAGCATTCCCCTCCATGTGGCATCATCCTGGGTTTAAGGAATAGCCCCACCCACAGGAATCCCTCTCACCCCACCCTGTTGACCTTAAGCCCTGCAAAGGAATACAATTGGAGGCAATTTCAGGGTTTAAGATTAAAAGAAAACCTCCAGGTGGAGGCAGTTATCTGGGAACTCTAAGGCATTAGCCGAACCTCCCCTGGGCCCAGTGTTGTTAAAAGCTGGTCTTGGTGTATAGCCTGGTTCTTTCTGTGCACAAACAGGCCCAGCAGAGGGAGACAAAAGCTGTGGACTTCTGATAGTTCCAAACAGGTTGCTCAGGGCTGGTCACAGGCAGCATCCAACATAGAGCTACACCTGACTCTTTGTAGATCTACCTAATACATAGAAATAAACACTAAGAGGCAAATCACTGATGAATGTAGATGCTAAAATCCTCAACAAAATATTAGCAAACAAAATACAGCAATACATCAGAAAGAACATCTACCATGATCAAGTGGGATTTATTCCAGGAATGCAAGATTGATATGACATTTGCAAATCAATAAATGTGATTCACCACATGAACAAAATGAAGGATAAAAACCACATGATCATATCAATAGATGCAGAATAAGCATTTGATAAAATCCAGCACCCATTTATGATAAAATCTCTCAGCCCAGTAGAAATAGAGGGAACATACCTAAATATAATAAAGGCCATATATGACAAACCCATTGCCAGCATCATACTTAACAGGCAAAAACTACAAGCATTGCCCTTAAGATCAGGAACAAGACAGGGATGTCCACTTTCCCCTCTCTTATTCAACATATCACTAGAAGTCCTAGCCATAGCAATTAGACATGAATAAGAAATAAAAGGCATCCACATTGAAAAGGAAGAAGTAAATCTGTCTTTATTTGTAGATGACATGTTACCGTACGTAGAGAACCCTAAAGGTTCCAAGAAACTACCAGAACTGATAAATGAATTCAGCAAAGTAGAAGAATACAAGATTAGTACCCAGAAATCAGTTGCATTTTTATATGTCAATAGTGAACTACCAAAAAGGGAAATTAAGAAAACAATCCTATTCATAATTGCTTCAAAAAGAATAAAATACCTAGGAATAAATCTAACCAAGGATGCAAAAGACTTATGCTCAGAAAATTGTAAGACACTGAAGAAAGAAATTGAAGAAGATACAAATAAATGGAAACACATACAATGTTCATGGATAGGAAGAATTTACATCATTAAAATATCCATACTACCCAAAGCAATCTATAGATTCAGTGTAATTCCTATCAAGGTAAAATGCTGTATTTCGTAGAACTAAAACAAATGTTTTAAAAATTTATATGGAGCCACAAAAGGCCCCAGATAGCAACAGCAATCCTGAGGAAAAAAACATCAAAGTTGGAGGAATCATACTACCTAATATTAAAACTATACTATAAGGCCATAGTAATCAAAACAGCATGGTACTGGCATAAAAACAGACACATAGATCAATAGAAGAGAATAGAGAGCCCAGAAATAAAACCACACCTTTATAGTCAATTAATATTTGACAGAGGAAGTAAGCACTTACAATGGGCTAAAAATACTTTATTCAATAAATGATGTGGGAAAATTAGACAGATACATTCAGAGAAATGAAGCTATACCACTTTTTTATGCCTCACACAGGAATAAATTCTAAATGGAATAAAAGACTTGTAATTGTAAAAATCCTAGTAGAAAACATAGGCCATAAATCTCAGACATTGCTCATTTTATGTGCTCATGTAATGTGTATGTTTAATATATTTTGTAAATTGAAATGAACTAGAAATAATAATTCAGGGTTACAATTAAATATGAATTCTGTTATTGATAATCTCTGTCTAAGAAAGAAAAACTTAAATGCCTTTATTATTGAGGTTCAAATGTTTCCATAGCAGAAAAAAGTTTGTATAGCTATATAACTTTTTTAAACATCTTCTTGGTCACATGTATGAACAGAAAAAAATCGTTGAAGAGCAGTGCACAATACAATGTCCCAGTGATAACTGACTTAGCCCTGCTTCTTCTATCATTGATTAACAACGTTTCAGGATGATGTGTATCTATTAGATATCACTCAAGATAACATTCTGAGAGTTACGAAGTCCAAAAATTTGTGATCTGGAGGGGTTTATTTTATAGCTATCTTATTTTATAGCTATAAATAGCTATAATAGCTATAAAATAAGTTAAGCTATGCTTAACTGAGTAGTTGAAGCTTGAAGTCCACTGGAACAGTAAATGTACATGACCTCAATACTTCTCTCAGGGCTATTTAATGAAATGACTTTGTTTCTTATAAAATACTTAAAATTATTTAGATCTAAAATTGCAATGCTGTTTCTAATCACCATATCACTATTATTTGAACATGAGTTAAAACCATTTTCCTTAAAAGACTCATGTATACAAGTCCTTTCTATACGTCCATTTTATTGTTGGGGCTGCTTGCCATTTGTGGTGTTTAGTAACATTTTATAGGATTGATTCAAAAGTGAAGAATGCCTCTTACTTATAAAAAAGTAAAGGCTTTTTTTCCCATGGCTGACACTGTAGGAGACCATTCTGCACGGCATGGGCCCAGCTCCTCCTCAGAGATGCATAGGACCCACACCCACAGATAGGTTCTCCCATGAGGAATCAGGCCTGCAATGTACCTAGACCACTTTGAGTCTTGCTCTTGCTCAAAACTCCCCCACCCTGAATTGAGGACATTTACTGCAAAGTAACTTCCTAAAATCCATGCTAAACCTTCCAAGGTTCAGTGTAACCGGTTCAACCACTTTTGTCTTTTCATTTGCAAATATCCCTCTTCAAATAGCCCATTCCCATAATAACGTGGACACTGTGGGCCAGTGTCTGCATCAGATACTCAGCAGAAACTTAAGAGTTGGAGCACTGGGTGTTATATCTAGTTCTTCTATTCAGTTGTTCTATGACTTTGAATGAGTCACTTAGGTGAATCTCAGTCCCCTCAGACTCATAAATAAAGTCAAAATAACAATACACATTAAAGTACTATTGAAATGATACTCTCAATTGTTATAAACAAAGTTTGTAATTATTATTTATTGAGTACTACAGATACAATGCAATATTGCAAGTACCATATGAATGTAGTATATTGTTGAAATTATTAATTTGGGGGGATGGAGAGGGTCAAACACATATAAGATTATTAGATGCAAAGTTATTTCCCAAAACTTGCATACAAAGATTTAAAACACTGATCATATAATGAAATGAGCAGTTCATTTGTCCATGTTTCTCCTAGCCAGTAAATTCTCTGAGGGCTGCCACAGTTTTTACTTTGATCACTAGTCTGATCTAGAGTGTGGCATGGAGACAAGTATGAAAAATACAAACATGCACACGCACACACACGTTATATATATATATTAATTGGCTTAGACGATTGTATGCACAAATGAAAGAGGAAAGCCTTTCCTTTCTCTGCGCAGATTTAGGGGTGAAAAAATAAGGGGATAAGGTTGGGGATGAGGGCATAAGTCAAAAATCAGGACCAATTGGTAGAACCAAGAGGAAATTAGTAAACCTAACTTTTAAGAAACTAGTTCAAAACCAGAAATATCTAGGTTGATAATAGAGACTTCTTTGAAATGAGACTTGGTCAACCAGGGCCAGGCGGCCACTGGCCATCCTACATCAGAAGGACTTACCTTCTGATGGGTAAGGACTGGTCGAGAGGATGTTCTGGTAACACTGATGGTCCTTTCCAGTAGTCACCGGTATCTCAAACCACAATTTTTAAAACTGCTTTAAATATAAGATAATTAAGATGTCTGAAAAAATTATTTGGTCAATTTAGTTCCTATAATTGATCTTGTATACCAATGCAAAAGAATATTCTCTGCACCTGAACATTATGTGTGACTTATTGTGGCACAAAGCCAGGAGCGAACTGGACTGTAGGAGAACAAATACTAACCCCTTTTATGGGCAGTAGTCTTGTTTGCTATTTCTTTTGTGAAATACTACTTTGCAACAAGCATTTCCCTTCCTATCAGCTGGAATTGTGACTTAATATTTTGTTGGAAAATTGTGAGGAAACAAGGATTTTATGAACCTGACATTTCTTGATCCTGATCTTTCAAAAGATCCCAAAGAGTGTCCTTTGCCATCACAAGTGTTCTGGAGAGAAAAGTGAGAGCTGGCTGACAACAATCTAGACTAACAGCCATTAGTTCTAAGTGCTGTGTAATGGAGCATACCATTTTTTCATCAGGAACATCCAGGAGAAATGGTCCTTAAAATTTCTACAGCATAAAATACTGTAAATGAACAATTACCATATGATAGATAAGCAAAGTGGGCACACGTAGGTTGATTTTTATTGTTGAAGTCTGCTCAAATTTCAGAGAGCATGACATGTTCTTTTCATTTAGGAATGAGCTTCTATATAAATGTGAGGGTTAATACATAAAGTCAAATTGCAGAAATACAGTCCTGGTGAAATGCTTTAGTTAAGTGCACTGTTAAAAACCAGAGTCATGAAATGACCTCCCCGCCTCCCGCCGCCCGTCTCCCACCTCCGGACTCCGAACACCCTTCTCCCGCCTCAGGCTTCCGGCCGCCGTTCTCCCAGCTAGACCCTCCCGCCGCGGTTCTCCCGGATCAGTCATCCAGCGGCAGTTCTCCGGCTCGGTCTTCCTGACACAATTCTCCCGCCTCTGCTCTCCTGCCGCCCTTCACCCATCTCGGCCGTCCAGCCGCCATTCTCCTGGCTTGCCATCGGGCAGCGGTTCTCCCGGCTCGGCCCTCCAGCCACGCTGCTCTCGTTTCGGCCCTCCAGCCTCGGATCTCCTGACTCGGATCTCCGGCCGCTGTTCTCCCGGCTGAGCCATCCAGAGGCCATTCTTCCGGCTCGGCCCTTCGGCCATCATTCTCCACACTCGGCCGTCCGGCAGCCCTTCTCCCGACTTGTCCATCTGGTCTCGCTTCTCTCTCCTTGGTCCTCCCACCGCACTTACCCCAGCTCGGCTGTCTGGCACCTGGTCGGAGCTCTGTCCGCAGTTCTCCTGGCTCGGTCCTTCGGCCGTTCTTCTCCCAGCTGCGTCCTCTGGCCACGGTTCTCCCGGTTCAGCTCCATGGCCGCCCTACTCCCTGCTCCGCCCTCCGGCTGGGGTTCTCCAGGCTTGGCCCTCCGGCCAGGGTTGGCCCAGCAAGGCCATCCAGCGTCCGTTCTCCCGGCTTGGACCTCCAGCCACAGTTCTCATGGCTCGACCCTTTGACCACCCTTCCGAATGGGCCCTCTGGCCACGGTTCTCCAGGCTTGGCCGTCCAGCCACCTTTCTCCCAGCTACAGCCCACACACTAAGTCCCACTGGGCCAGCAGGTCGACCCTCGCAGCCCAGACCCACACCTAAGTCCCGCCAGGTGAGCTGGTCGACCCAGGGAGCCTGGGCCCACAGACTAAGTCCCGCCGGACCAGCTGGTCAACCCCCACAGGTAGGGCCCACAGAATAAATTCTGCCAGGCCAGCTGATCAACCCCCGCAGCCCAACCCACAGACTGTCTCCCCATGCTAGCTGGTCAACCCCGGGCAGCCCGGGCCCAAAGACACCGTCCCGCCAGGCCAGCTGGTCCACCCCCGCATCCCAAACCCACAAACTAAGTCCCGCCACGCCAGCTGGTCGACTCCCGCTGCCCGGGCTCTCAGACCAAGTCCCGCAGGGCCAGCTGGTCAACCCGGGCTGCTCTGATCCACAGACTAACCTCGCCAGCCATCTGGTTGACCCCCAAAGCCCAGGCCCACATACTAAGTCCCACCCGGCCAGCTTGGCGACCCCTGCAGACCGGGCAAAGAGACTAACTTCCACCAGGCCATCTGATCGATTCCTGCAGCCTGAGACCACAGACTAAGTCTCGCCAGGCCAGCCGGTCGACCCAGGCACCCTGGGCCCACAGACTTCTTCGCCAGGCCATCTGGTTGACCCCCGCGGCCCTGACCCACAAAAGAAGTCCCGCCGGGCCAGTGATCCACCCCCGTTAGCTCAAGTCGGCAGACTAACTCCCACCGGGCCTGCTGGTCGACCACCACAGTCCAGGCCCACAGACTAAGTCCCGCCATGCCAGATGGTCGTCTCCTGCTGCACAGGCTCTCAGACTAAGTTTCACCGGCCAGCTGGTCGACCCTGGCTGGTCTGGCCCACAGACTAACCTCGCGGGGACATTTGGTCGATCCCCGAAGCCCGGGCCTATAAACTAAGTCCCACTGGGCCAGCTCGGCGACCCCTGCCGCCCAGGCACACAGACTAATTCCACCAGGCTATCTGGTCGAACCCCACAGCCCAGGACCGCAGACTAATTCCGCCAGGCCACCTGGTCGACCCCCACAGCCCGAGCCCACAGAAGTCCGGCCGGGCCAGATGGTCTTCCCCCATAGTCCGAGCCCACAGACTAACCCCGCCGGGCCAGCTGGTCGACCTGGGCATCCCGGACCACAGACAAAGCCCCGCTGGCCCAGTGGTCGACCCCCACAGCCCGGGCCGCAGATGAAGTCCCACCGGGCTAGCTGTTCGACCCGGACAGTTCTCCAGGCTCGGACTTCCAGCCACGGTTCTCCCTGTTCGGACATCTGGCCGCAGTTCTCCCGGCTTGGCCCTCCGGCCACGTTTCTACCCGCTCGGTCCTCCGGCTGCGGTTCTACTATCTCGGCCTCCCCGCCGTGGCTGCCCTTCTCCGGGCTCGGCCCTCCGGCCACTGTTCTCCCTGCTCGTACCTCCGGCGGCGGTTCTCTCGGCTAGGCCCACCGGCTGAGGTTCTACTGGCTTGGCCCACCATCCACGGTTCTACGGATGAGCCCTCCGGCCGCGGTTCTCCCGCCTCAGCCCTCCAGCCGCGGTTCTGTGCACTCGGCCCTGCGGGCGCCATTCTCCCAGCTCTGCCGCACTGCTGCCGTTCCCCGAGCGCGGCCCTGCGGCCGTGGTTCTCCAGACTCGGCCCACCGGCCGCAGTTCTTCCGGCTGGGATCTCCTGCCACGTTTCTCCCGGGTCGGCCCACTGGCCCAGGTTCGCAGGGCGCCACCATCCGGCCACAGTTCTCCAGGCTCCACCCTCCGGTGGCCGGTCTCCACTGTCCTGGCCCCCCGGCTGCCCTTCTGGCTTGATCCTCCGGCCACGGTTCTCCTGGTTCGGCCCTCCGACCGCAGTTCTCCCTCCTCTGCCCTTCAGCCGCCTCTATTCCGGCTCGTCCTTTGGTCCGCGGCTGTCCTGTCCCGCGCCTCCTGCGGCCGTTCCCCAGCTCGGTCCTCCAGCCGCACTTCGGCTCTACCTCGGCCCACTTGCCACAGTTCTGGTGGCTCGTCCCTACCCGCGCCGTTCCCCCCGCTCCGCCTCTGGCTTGGCCCTCCGGCCGCGGTTCTCCCGCTGGGCCCTCCCACTGTGCTTCTCCAGCCTCCACGCACCAGTCGCGGTTTTCTGGGTTTGCCCACCGGCCGCGGTTCTGCTGTCTCGGCCCCCCGGCAGCCCTTCTCCGGGCTCAGATCTCCGGCAGCGGTTCTCCCGGCTGGGCCCTCCTGCCGCTGTTCTCCCTGTTTGACCCAACCACCCTGTTTCTTAGAGAACGGCCCTAGAGCCGCAGTACCAAAACCTTGTCCAAGATACCATTGGCACATATATATCTCATGCAATTGGTTCCCTTTTCATTTTACTGCTGTTTTCTTTAGCCGTGCAGAAGGTCTTTATTTTGATGAAGTCCCATTTGTGTATTCTTTCCTTTAAATCCCTTGCTCTATGGAATGTATTACTGAAAATATTATGGTATGGGATACCTGAAGATTTCCTTTCTCTCTTTCTTCTGGGATATTTATAGAGTCACGACTTATTAAGTTTTTTACCCTTCTTGAGTTTATTTTTGTGTATGGTGTAAGTTGGTGATCAAGTTTCAATTTTTTGCATGTAGCTGTCCAGATATCCCAATATCGTTTCCTGAAGAGGCTATTTTTACTCCATTTTATGCTTCTTCCCTCTTTGTTGAATATCAATAGACTATAGAGACATGGGTTGTTGTTGTGTTTTCTGGGCTCTCTACTCTGTTCCATTAATCTGTGTGTCTGTTCCTAAGCCAGTACCAGACTATTTTGATTACATTGGCCTTGTAATATAGTTTGATATCAGATATTGTGATCCCTCCTATGTTGTTCTTCTTTCTCAAAATTCTTGTGGTTATTCAGGGTTGTTTATGGTTCCATATAAGTTTTTGAAGTGTTTGTTCTATACCTGTGAAATATGTCTTTGGTATTTTAATCAGGATTGTGTTGAATGTCTAAATTACTTTGGGTAGCATGGACATTTTTATGATATTAATGCTTCCCACTTATGAAGACAGTATATGCCTCCATTCATTTGTACCTTCCTTAAATTCTTTCCTCAGTGTTCTATACTTTTCTGAGTATAGATCTTTCAACTTCTTGGTTAGGTTTTTTCCTAGGTACTGTATTTTTCTTGTTGCCCTAGCAAATGGGAATTTTTTCCTGATTTCTGTTTCTGCTATTTCATTGTTGGTATACAAAAATGCATTCAATTTCTGAATATTGATTTTGTATCCCGCTGCTTTGCCAAATTCACTTACTAGGTTGCGTAGTTTTTTGGTGTAGTCTATAGGGTTTTCTATGTACCCTTTAATGTCATCTGCAAACAATGAGAGTTTTACTTCCTCCTTTCCAATTTGCATGCCATTTTTTCCTTCTTCTTGTCTGATCACTATGGCTAGGACTTCCAACAGTATGCTGAATAGAAGTGGGGAAAGTGGACATCCTTGTCTTTTTCCTGATCTTACTGGGAAAGCTTTTAGGTTTTGCCCATTGTGTATGATATTGGCTGTAGGTTTTTCATATGTGGCCTTTATTACGTTGAAGTATGCCCCCTCTGCTCCCACTTTGCTGTGTGTTTTTATCACAAATGGGTGCTGTACCTTATCAAGTGCTGCATCTATCTGGAAAAACAACATCCATTGTTGTGATCATGTGATTTCTGTCTTTCCTTTTGTTTATGTGATGTATTATGTGTATTGATTTGTGAATATTGTACTATCCTTATGTCCGTGAGATGAATCCCACTTGATCATGGTGTATGATCTTTTTAATGTAATGCTGGATGCAGTTTGCCAATATTCTTTTGAGGATTTTGGCATCTCTATTCATCATTGATGTGGCCTATAGTTTTTTTCTTTGTTATGTCTTTATCTGGTTTGTGGGTTAGGATGATGCTGCTTGATAAAAAGAGTTTGGGAGTCTTCCATCTTCTTGGATTTTTTGGAATAGTCTGTAAAGAATAGGAGTTAACTCTTCCTTAAATGCTTTGCAAATTTCTACTGTGAACTCATCCAGTACAGGGCTTTTTGTGTAATGGTTGTTTTGGGGGGGTTTTTTGTTTGTTTTTTGTTATTGCTACAATTTCACCAGCTGTTATCAAGCTTTCAGCTTCTTCTTTTTTTTAAGATTTTTATTTGTTTATTTTTAGAGAGGGAAGGGAGGGAGATAGAGAGAGAGAAACATCAATGTGCGGTTGCTGGGGGTCATGGCCTGCAACCGAGGCATGTACCCTGACTGGGAATCGAACCTGCGACACTTTGGTTCACAGCCTGTGCTCAATCCACTGAGCTATGCCAGCCAGGGCTTCAGCTTCTTCTTGATTGAGTTTTGGTAGATTATATATTTCTAGAAATTTTTCCAGTTCACTTGGGTTTTTTAATTTCTTGGCATGCAGTTCTCCGTAGTAATTTCTTATAATCCTTTGTATTTCTGTGGTATCCAATTTATTCTCTCCTCTTGCATTTCTGATTTTATTTATGTTAGTTCTCTCTGTTTTTTATTGATGAATCTGCTTAAAGGCTTCTCAATTTTGTTAATCTTTTCAAAGAACCAGCTCTTGCATTTATTGATCCTTAGAATTGTGCTTTTAGTCTCTATGCCATTTAATTCTGCTCTGGTCTTGGTTATTTCCTCCTTTCTGCTTGGTCTGGGCTGTCTTTGTTGTTCCTCCTCCAGTTTTTGTAGATGTAGGGTTAGGCTGTTCATTTGAAATGTTTCTATCTTTTTAGGTAGGCCTGTATCACTATGAACTTCCCTCTCAGGATTGCTTTCAATGTGTTCCATAAGTTTTGGATTGTTGTGAGTTCATTTTCATTTGTTCCATAAACTTTTTGATTTCTTCCTTGATCTCTTTCTTGACCCATTCATTGTTTAATAGCATGCTATTCAATCTCCATGAGTTTGAGTGTTTTTGAGATTTTTCTTGAGGATGGTTCCTAGTTTCAGTCCCTTGTGGTTGGAGAAAATGCTTGATATAATTTTAATGTCCTTACATTTATTGTGGCTTGTTTTGTGTCCTATCTTATGATCTATCTTTGAAAATGTTCTATGTGAATTTGAAAAGAATGTATATTGTGCTTCTTTGGGATGAAAGGCTCTCTTTCTCTCTGTGTGTGTGTGTGTATATATATATGTGTGTGTGTATATATATATATATATATATATATATATATATATATCAGTTAAGTCCATTTGATCTGGGACATTGTTCAATGCTGCAATATCTTTGTTGATATTTTGTTTGGATGATCTATCCATTTTTGACTGTGGGGTGTTAAAATCCCCAATTATAATTGTGTTGCTGTCAATATCTTTCTTGAATTCCTCCAGGATTTTCCTTATATATTTGGGTGCTCCTATATTAGGTGCATGTATATTTACAATGTTTGTGTCTTCTTGATGGATTCTTCCCTTGGATATTATGAAGTGACTTTCTGGGTCTCTTTTTATGGCCCTTGTTTTGAAGTGTATTTTGTCTGATATGACTGTTGCTACCCTAGCTTTTTTATTCTGTCCATTTGCTCGGAATATTTGTTTCCAGCCCTTCACTTTCTGTCTGTGTAGATCTTTTTTTCTGATGTGGGTCTTTTGTAGGCAGCATATGCGTGGGTAATGTGTTCTCAATTCAGCTAATCTATACCTTTTGATTAGAGCATTTAATCCATTTACATTTAAGGTTATTGCTGATAGGTACTTATTCATTGCCATTTTACTTCCTTCATATCTGTGTTCCTCTCTCTCACTCTTTTTCTTCCTTTTCTTAAAGCAGTCCCTTTAGCATCTTTTGCACTGCTGGCTTGGAGGAAGTGTATAATTGGAGCCTTCATTTGTCCAGGAAACTCCTCATCTTGCCTTCCATTTTAATTGAGAGCCTTGTTGGAAAAAGTACTCTTGGTTGCAAGTCTTTGTTTTTCATTGCTTGGAATATTTCTTGCCAATCCCTTTGGCTAGGAACATTTCCAATGAGAAGTCAGCTGCTAATCTTATTTCAGCTCCCTTGTATGTTACTTCCTGTTTCTCTCTTGCTGCCTCTAAGATACTCTCTTTGTCTTGGGACTTTGTCATTTTAATTATGATGTGTCTTGACATGGGTCTCCTTGGGTTCCTCTTGATTGGGACTCTATGTGTTTCCTGGATTTGTGTGACTTTTTCTCTCATGAAATTAGGGAAGTGTTCCATCATTACTTGTTCAAACAAGTTTTCCATCCCTTGCTCTTCTTCTTCTCCTTCTGGTGTCCCTATTATATAGATATTATTATGTTTCATGTTGTCCTGCAGTTCCCTTAACACTTCTTTTCTCTTTCTGAGTCTCTTTTCTTTTTCTTGCTCTTTCTGGGTATTTTTTTTTCTACCTTGTCCTCAGCTAGCTGATCTGATCCTCTGTTTCATCTAGCCTGTTTTTTATTCCTTCTACTGTGTTCTTCAGTTCAGAAATTATATTCTTCATTTCCTCTTGGCCCTTGTTGATGCTTTCTATTTCCTTTTTTATGTTGATATAGTTTTCAGTGAGTTCATTATAGTTTCCCTGTAGTGTTTGGTAATTCTCAGTTAGCTCATTGAGCTTCCTGATAACAATTGCTTTGAACTCAATATCTGATAGTTGAGTTGCCTCTATTTCATTTAGCATTCTTTCTGAGGCTTTCTCCTGTCCTTTCTTTTGGGAGTTGTTTCTTTGTTTTCTCATTGTTCATGAGACTCTTCTTGTTAGCCACTGCTTCTTAAATTGATATGTTCTGACTCCCTGATTTTGTGGTATTTATTTCTATGGTAGGGGACATGTGAGATTCAGTGGTGCAGTCTCCTTGATCTCCTGAACTTGCTGTTCTTAGGCTGTTGTTTATGTTGGCTCTCTGTAGGTCTTTGGTTTTTTATTGTTGTTGGACCTTTCTTTGGTGTGTCCTTCCCTCCAGCTGATTAACTGAGGGTCACCACGTCCACCATGTCTTTTATGCTGTTTGCAGGTGTGGACAGGCTGTGTCAAAGCTGGTTCTTCTGTCTGTCCAAGGTTATGAGGCTTCTCTCTCGCTATCATTAAGTTGTTTGTTCTGGATAATTTCTCCACAATTTAGTTGTAATTCCAGATTGGTCTGGGTGGAGGTTAATGTGGCTTCTACTTACTCCTCTTCTATCTTCCTTTATTATCTGTTGGTGGTTCTTTTGTTGGTGCATTCTCTCTTCCAGTAGGTATATTGAAGTTCACAGCTCCCACCTACTCTTTTATGTGATCATTTGGAGGGGGATGTCAAAATGGATTAAGACAGCAAGAGTGTATTCCATGAGATTTAAACTACCAACCCATAGAGAAGAGATAGGAGATTCCTTGGATATGAATATTGTTAACTGTGACATTTCACCCAACTAGCCACTTTTTAGAAAAGGTGGAAAGAAGATAAGACTCTTGTTGGGGGGCAAAGGATTGTAAGTTGGATCTAGAAAGCAGTGAGCTTGTGGGAGGTCAGACTATGAAGTAACATGAGAGTAGAGGGTAGAAAATAGGTGTAGTGTGTGAGAGAATAGAATGAACCACAATAGTAGTAAAGTTCAGGAACCTGTGGAGTGATCTAAGATCTGGGAGGGGTGCTGTGTAGTATTTACAATTGTATGGAACAGTTATTATTTACTGTAATAATGGAGCCACAATCATATGACAGAATCTATGTGATCTGGATAACCAGAATAGGAAGTATAGGACCTAGAGTAGTGTGCTAATGGAACACAAGTAAAGTGAAAGACAGTTAATTAAGAATATGCTATGAAAGAGAGAACAAGGGAAACCAGTCAAACAATGCAATTTAACCAACCAAGCAAAGAAGACTAAACAGAAAGAAGAGAAATACAAAAATACTAATAAAATAAAAGATGTAAGAATCATGAAAATAATGAAAAAATAATAATACAAATATGCAATAACTTGCAAGTTTTCTGTAGTAGCAAAGTGAAATTTGTTTCACTGTCTCAGCTGTTGGGATGACCCCTCTTTGGGTTCAACTCTGATCCTTTCACAGCTCCAGGTCTTATTGTCTCACGTGGGGAAAAAAAGAAGAAAGAAAGAAAAAGGAAGGAAGGAAGGAAGGAAGAAGGAAGGGAGGGAGGAAGGAAGGAGGGAAGGGAGGGAGGAAGGAGGGAAGGGAGGGAGGGAGAAAGGAAGGAGGGAAGGGAGGGAGGGAGGAAGAGTGGAAGGAAGGAAGGAAGGAAAAAGGAAGGAAGGAAAGGAAAAGGAAGGAAGGAAGGCATCCTGCTGACTTTAAACCAGCCAAGTGAGTTCTGCTGGTCTTCCTGGCTTCCATAGGCTCAGGGGGGTTGAGCTTCACTTTTCTCCCTTCCTATGGTTTTGCAAGGATGGAGCCAGGTCTGGGCTGCAATCTTCACAGTTGCCCAGCCTCCAGCCCAGTCCCTCTGCCTGTCTGTGTCTGGCCTGAACCTTTAATTCAACAGTTGTGCTGTCCTTGAGGTGCACTGATTAGTAGCAACTCACACACCACCTTCTTGCTCTTTGCTGTCCTGTCCCTAAGCACTCTCAAAGTCTCTTCAGGGTAGTTCAGCTTCCCCACTGAGTTAAGTCTTTTTGGGGGACTGCTAACTCCCTGAGCCCTACTGTTGGGAACCACCCTGCCAGGTTTCAGAAGCTGTAACCCCCTCCATGGATAATGCTGAGTAAAAGACCTTGGGACCATAAGCCACTAAGGAGACAAAGCTTATCTTCTGCCCCCTTTACTTCACCCTGCTTGGCCCTGGGCAGATGACTGGTTAGCCAATAACAGGTAAGATTTCTTAAGAGAAGTATGACCTAAGACAGGCACAGTCACAATGGGGCCCTCAGGGAGGGACTTGGGGGGCTACAGAAAAAAGTGGGTAATGGACCCTCACCCCTTGGCTTTGATAACCTGAGTCCTCATTCTGTCTGTAAGAAGTTTCCTCATCTCTTGGCTGCCTTACTTCCCCTGCCTGACTTAAGCCTGAAATAATGCCTTAAGCCTGAAACAATGCCAGAGGGTGGTACAGCCCTGGGCAGGAATAGGCGGTTCCCTGGGGTGATCAGGTCTAAAAAAGAATGTATAAAATTCTGTGAAAACTGTTTTGCTAAGAATTCCCTCAATTTTCTGATAAGGCTCCAAATAAAAAATGAGCTTGTTTCCCAAAGTTTTATGACCCTTTAGCTAACTGACCCTGACTCAGAATAAACCCTCGTAGTTCTTTGTATGTTTTCTACTATTTGATCATTAATGCATGGCAATGATTGATAAGCTTTACCTGTATATCTGTGCAAGTTGAACCCAATAAAAGCCCACTGAGGAACAGGCTCAAGGCCCTTCTCCTTTGAGATATTGGCCACCTTTCCTCCCCAAGCAGATCATGTCTTGTTAGACTCACTCTCATCCACAATGGCCAGGGGGCTCTGCTGGACAAAGCTCCCCAACACCCTACTGCTTTCCTCTGCAGGGGGCACCTCCTCCTTCCTCTTAATGAGCCAGCTAGACCACATGGGGGGAGGGGCATGGCCACAGCCACCGGGGCGGCGCAGGGCAGGCGCACGTGGCAGCTGCGGTGTTGGAGGGCAGAGGTGTGATCTCCGCAGCTGAGGCAAGGGGGCCAGGGTGTGGCTGCAGTTGTGGTAGGAGGGGTGGGGGCACTGCCAAGGTTGTGTCTGTGGCAGCTGCAGGAACATGGCTGCAGCAGCAGGTTGGCCTCTGCAGGATAGTTCCCTAAGCAGCCACAGAGAGCCCTTTTTTGAACAAAATACTCCTGTTCGAGCCTGCCACTCCTAATAAGCACCCATCCTCCCATACAGCCCAATTTTCCAACCAGACAGGAGACTATCCGGGTCAGGGTCCATCACAGCCCAACTTGTCTCCCTTCTCCAGGTGTCACCTAGCTCCCCAATTTCTCTGGTAATGACCTGACCAGCATCCACAGTCTCAGTGTGTGAACACTGCCTCTGTGCATTTCCCACTTCATCTTTATCACCCCCAGAGACTTCAAGCATCCAGGTAAATCCTTGTGCCACTCTATCCTCCCTGTTTGGCAGGGGAGGGAGCTGTTGATTTGTCTCTCTTCCAAAGATCCTGCAGCTGGCACCAGGAGGCGCTGGGCCAGGGGCTGCAGCTGCACTGGTCCCAGTGACCTCACTGTCCCAAAGCAATCTCCTTACCGTCTGGTTTTCAATGTCCTCTACAATTTTGGCCTCTAACTTTCATATATGCTGGGATACCTTTGGCTGTTCACTCAATTCCTCAGATCAGCTAGGTGTTCCACCTGTTCACAGGGGGAACTGGGCTCCACTCCCACCTACCTCACTGCCATCTTCTCCTCAATCTTTACTAGCCTATCACAACAAAATTTTCAATGAAGCTATTAATTTTTTTCTAGAATGTCTAATTAATATTACTTGAAAAGTGGATTTATATACCTTCTAACTTACAGTATTAGTCAGGGGAGTGTTCCCCAGTAAGACACAGTATTTATTTCCACAATACAATCAGATAAATGAAAGGTAATAACTTCATATTAAGCCTGCTCAAAATGTGCCAGTTTGCCTACAAATTTTTACCTTAATTCCATCAACACTTACATTCTCAACTACAGGCTCCTTTAATTTATCCACAGGTTTGTGTTTTATAGTACTGAGTAGAAAAAGTGTTACTGACCATACCTAATATCCATTTCCATAAGCATTCAGGTAAAGCTGACATAACTTCTTTATATAAAACCTGTTTAAACATTCTAATTTTTATAATTTTTTAAAGATTTTATTTATTTATTTTTAGAGAGGGAAAGGAGGGAGAAAGAGAGAAACATCAATGTGCAGTTGCTGGGGGTCATGGCCTGCAACCCAGGCATGTACCCTGACTAGGAATCGAACCTGCGACATTTTGGTTCGCAGCTCGCGCTCAATCCACTGAGCTACACCAGCCAGGGCTAATTTTTATAATCTTATCAATCTTACATGTTTATATACTTTTACTCTCATCATAGCCTGAGTCAGGACTTCACCAATGGGCTCTTGTACCATAGTTCACAGAATTCTCATATCAAGGAGTCCTGGAACTTTCTTCCTATCCCCTATTTTACCCACTCTTATGTAAAAAGGATTTGGGTCTCTAGCAAAGGGTCAAGTCATGGAACCCTGGCCCTGCTATCAATCTTTAACTTCATTTCACTGGCCTGACTACTACCCCAAGCAATTACTGATCAGGCTTATCATAATCTCTGCCTTCCGGCTTTTTAAATTTTTCCAAACTAGGGTAAATACAGCAGACTTGTATAGTGTCCTTTAACACTGAGGGACAAATGGTGGATCACTTTTGGACCATCCAGTCTTTGGAAGTGTTGCATTAAAACCTTTGTTTTGAGTGCATCAATGTCTATTTTATTTATACCAATCTTCTTATAGCCATCTAGTAATTTCCATCCTGCTGGGACTAGTCTTGTGACTTTCTCTTTCTTTCACCCTTATTAATATTTTAAAAGGGGTATCTCTTTCTGTTTATTTGATTTGGAAACTGTTGCTTTTAAGAACACATTAAAAGATCTAACCTAATTGGAACATTCTTCATAACTGCCATTGTAAGTTAAGTTATAATTCCTTGAGTGCTGGCAGTAGTTTGGTAGGACCCTAGCTATGCCATAAATGGCGTTTAGCCTGTATTTCCATTTGGCCATATTGTGGAGCTTTTGCCTGACAGTTACCAAACCAAGTTCTTAGGTCATTACATTTTTAGGTTGTCTTTTGGCAGTATTTGGCTGTTCTTTTTTAAAAAAGATTTTATTTATTTATTTCCAGACAGAGGAGAAGGGAAGGAGAAAGAGAGAGAAGCATCAGTATGTGGTTGCCTCTTACACACCCCCCACCAGGGACCCAGACTGCTACCCAAGCATGTGCCCCAACTGAAAACCAAATCAGGTGCCATTTGGTTTGCAGGCCAGTGCTCAATCCACTGAGCCACACCAGCCAGGACTATTTGGTCATCTTTTCTTTCCTTTTGCTTCTTAAGTCCAAGACAATTGTACTTGCAGTGTCCCAATTTTTTACAATATCTTCAAATGTCTAAAGGAAAATAACAGGGTGGCTGAGTGGACTATGATTTTTGTTCTAATTTCTGTCCTCCCAGCTTATTAAGAAAATCGTAATGACTACCAATAAAACAACTCTATTAAAAAAGTTTCTTCCTTTGTCAATTTAGAAGTTTTTCCAATTCAAAGGATCCACCATCTGGCCTTGATGAGTAAAATCTTAATAGCAATGCAAATCAAAAGGAGCTATGCGACACAAGAGGGATTCCCAAAGGAAAGTGCAAAAAGATCCAACCCTTAAAAGATAAAGATCACTTTCAGAGTTAAAAACGGCATTCCAAAACATAGAAAATTGCATGTCTCCTCCTCCTTTGAAATGATGTGTTTGGATTCCCTAAACTTAGATCCACAGTCCACTGGCTGCCCAGCAGGTATATAGCAGAAAACAAGAATGAGGGAATCCACTCTTGTTTTGGATTCCCTCATTCTTGTGGGAATAAGGAAATCGAAAACATTTCATACTCCATTTCTCTGTTTTTACCATCTGGCAGAGGAAAGGGATACATAGAAAACTCCCTTGAGAGCTTGGCACAGCCAGAGCATAAGTACACCCCAGCAAGTGCACCCGCCAGGTGGTGAAGGCCAAAGAGAAAATATTCTCACTGGTGATAAGGTCAAGGCCTCAGGATATATAATAAGATGAAAGGAGAGATTTCCAGCCAAGATGGAGGTGTAGGTAGACACACTGTGCCTCGTCACACACCAAAAGAAGGATGACAACAAATTTAAAAACAAAAAAACAACCAGAACTGACAGAAAATCTAACTGTATAAAAGTTTGACAACCAAGGAGTTAAAAAAGAAACATTCATCCAGACCATAGGAGAGGCGGAGACAGGCACCCAGCCAGAGAAGACTTGTGCTAAGGCAGTGGGTGGTGGACCAGGCGATCCCACATTCACATGTGGATAGACCAGGAGGACCAACTGGGGAGCGAGACAGAGCACACAACGCAGGGTTCCAGCACAGGGGAAAAAGCCTCAAAACCTCTGACTGAAAGCTCCTATGGGGGTGGAGGTAGCAGTGAAAGAAACTCTCAGCTTCACAGGAGAGTTCATTGGAGAGACCCACAGGGTCCTAGAATGTACGCAAACCCACCCACCCAGCAGCAGAGGAAGAGGAATTAGCACCAGAAGGGCCCAATTTGATTGTGGGTAACCGGGGAAGTGACTGAAAACCATCAGAGAGGGGAGCAAGTGGCACTGTTCCCTCTCTAACTCCTCCCCCACATACAGCATCACAACACAGCCACATGGGTTACCCTGCCCTAGTGAATACCTAAGGCTCCACCCCTTACTCGGTAACAGATGCACTGAGACAAAAAAAAAAAATGGCTCAAATGAAAGAACAGTTCAAAGCTCCAGGAAAAATACAACTAAGCTATAAAGAGATAACCAACCTATCAGATGCACAGTTCAGAACACTGGTAATTAGGATGCTCCAGGAACTCACTGGGTACTTCAACAG
This sequence comes from Phyllostomus hastatus, assembly GCF_019186645.2. Lineage (NCBI taxonomy): Eukaryota > Metazoa > Chordata > Mammalia > Chiroptera > Phyllostomidae > Phyllostomus > Phyllostomus hastatus. The sequence goes on from NW_025334038.1 coordinate 14,125,485, forward strand.
CATAAAAAAGATCCAGGCAGCAATGAAAGTTGCATTATGTCAAATAAAGAAAAATCTACAAGGAAACCAGGGCTCACATCAATGGTTTGGAGCAGAAGGAAGAAAGAAACATTTGACCAGAACAGAATGAAGTAGCAAGAATTTTAAAAAATGAGGACAACTTTAAACATTCCAACATTCAAATCACAGGGGTGCCAGAAGGAGAAGAGGAAGACCAACAAATTGAAAACTTATTTGAAAATATAATGAAGGAGAACTTCCACAATCTGGCAAAGGAAATAGACTTCCAGAAAGTCCAGGAAACTCAGAGTCCAAAGAATTTGGACCCAAGGAGGAACAGACCAAGACACATCATAATTACATTAGCCATGACTAAAGATAAGGAATCTTAAAAGCAGCAAGAGAAAAGGAGAGAGTTACTTACAAAGAAGTTCCCGTTAGACTATCAACTGACTTCTCAAAAGAAACCTTGCAGGCATGAAGGGCTGGAAAGAAGTATTCCAAATCATGAAAGGCAAGGATGTACATCCAAGATTACTCTATCTAGCAAAGCTATCATTTAGAATGGATGGGCAGATAAAGTGCTTCCCAGATAAGGTCAAGTTAAAGGAGTTCCTCATCACCAAGCCCTTATTTGAAATGTTAAAGGGACTTATCTAAGAAAAAGATCAAAAATGTGAACAATAAAATGACAACAAACTCACAGCTGTTAACAACCAAACCTAAAAAAAAACAAAGAGAAAAACAAACTAAGCAAACAACTAAATCAGGAAGAGAATCACAGAAATGGAGATCACATGGATGGTTATCAGTGGGGGTGGGGGGGAGGTACACAGAATAATTAGCATAAATGGTAGGTAGAAAATAGACAGGGGGAAGTTTAGAATAGTATAGGAAATGTAGAAGCCAAAGAACTTATATGTATGACCCATGGACATGAACTAAAGGGTGGGAATGCAGGTGGGAGGGGGTGTGCAGGGTGGAGAGGAATAAAGGGAGGGAGATGGGACAACCATAATAGCATAATCAATAAAATACAGTTTTTTAAAGAAAAATTAAATTAAAAAAGAATTAAAAAAAAAAGAATAGAGAGACACCAGACAGAGACAGAGAAAAACAGAAAAATCCGCAAGTACTAATACTGAATAACCAAGAGTCATTAAGCCCAGCCCTGGGCAGTGTGGTTGAGTGGGTCAGAATAATTGTCCTATAACAGAAAGTGTGCAGGTTTGATTCCCAGTTGGGGCACATAGTTGTGTGCAGGTCTATTCCTCAGTCCAGGCTGGTATCATACCTGGTTTGGACATGTATGTCCACGTGCCTATGAGAGACAACCAACCAATATTTTTCTCTCACATTGATGTTTCTCTTTTTCTTTGCCTCTCTCTCTAAAAGCAATAGAAAAAAAATGTCCTTAGGTGAGGTAAAAAAAAAAGTCATTAAGCCAAAAAAACAAGTTACACAAATATTTCTCCTGCTAATCAAATTTAGAAAAGAAGACTCTTGTCAACTCTGCAGGTAGAGATCCAGGAGTCTGCTTGGGCAAGAACTCTTATTTTTCCAGCTAATGTTAGAGGCCCTACTGCAGCAACCTCTGGGTGAACAGTGCCCAGCTGGTAAGGTGTCCTGCTCACAGCACCAACTAAGAAAGAGAAATAAATTGTTATCTACCTTCTACTTGATCTACTGATCAAATAGACATGAGAGAGATTAACATGAAAAAATAACCAGATGTATGCGAGGTTCAGAGACAGAAAAGGAATATGACATATACAGGGTCTGGCAGAAATAACACCTGCTTGGGCGTGTGGGTAAGGTAATAATATGGGTGTAATAACTTAGTTTTAATTTGAACATTTCACCTAAAATGTCATATGGTGTGCTTGAGTGTGATATTATTATATTACAGAATTACATGCTTATGATTTTGTAGTAAAAAGGGGTTGTTCTTTGTGCCAGTCCCTGTATGTGACACTCTGAGTCAAGAATGAGGCAAGGCACCTTGGGGCTTCAGAGGAGAGGAAGGTCATTCTCAGAAAGATAAGAAGAGCAGATGTTTAGTAATCACAAGCTTGCCCTGCACTATACATAGGTCATAAAATGTTATTTCTGATGATAACTCTGGTCATGGGCCCAGTTCCTAATTTCAATTCTTTAAGGGAGAGGTAAAAGTTTCTCATGAGCTTGCAGGCTCTCAGTTGCCTTGAGCTCAAATTTATCCTCATTCCAAAGAAGCATACCTTGGAGTGCCTCATTATGGGGCCCTACACCAGGCACCCCATCAGGCATCAAGTCCAAATGGGGACTGACAATTGTGGCCACATTAAAGGGGCTGCCTCACACAATTTTCAGCACAGTGAAATGTTTTGTTTCATTGTGTGTATGTGGCTTTTTTTAATTTACTGTTGCTCAGTTACAGTTGTCCCACCTTTTTCTCTGGCAATGTAGGTAGTTGGGAACCTTGCCAAAAAGCTCCCACCCCCATACTAAAAAGCCTTCTTATGGACCAGGCACCTACTGTGCAGGCACAAGCAATGCAAGTCAGAAGCCTTGGCACCAGCAACCAAGCAGCTATGTGGAAAGTCAGGCCGAATTAAAAGCCCAGGACTGTGCAGGTTCAGGAGACCTGACTTCCTGAAGGTGGGTGGGCACAAGGCATATGGGCATTCCTGCTGAAGGCTGAACTAGGTAAATCTGTACTGTTTTGTTGGGGACAGGCCAGATGGACCAGCCACGTTTCCCCTCAGTGAGAGACACCTGGACATCTTATTGACTGGAGAATCCCAAGATCCCATCAGACAGCATGTCCAAAAGGTGACTGAGTGTGTGGTCATAATGTGAGGTATTTGTTTTTTAAAATACCCTTGCTAGTTAGAAATGCATAGTATAATATTTATAGGTAAAATTACATGCTTCAATAAATTTCCTTTTAAAAAGAACTATAGATTTAAAAAAAACAATATCAGAGCAGGGGTACTCAAATAAAATGGAAAATATTGATAATTATTAAACTTGAGAGATGGTTACATAAGAATTTTTCATTATATTATCCTCTTCTGTACATGTTTAAAACTTTCCAATTGAAGTCTTTTATTGTTTTAAAGTTAAAAACAATGGGTTAAGAACATGAAAACCAATTTACCAAATTACATATGACTAATAAATTTACAAAAATTAGATAAAGTCAATAACAAATCAAATTAGAAGTGATGAAATATTATTTTTAGATAGGTTTTAAACCAATGCAGTATGGGAAATAGACGCATGCAGTGCTGTCTGAATCATAAACAGTGCAAATTCTTTAGCAAATAGTTTAGCAATATGTATTAGAGAACTTAACAATGTGTGCCCTGGGCTTTTGGAGAAATTGGTGCTTCTAAGAATGGAGCAGGAAATATTCAAATGGACCTACAGCATCTTGTAGTGCCAGAAACTAAAAAAGTGTCAGGAAAATAACCCCATAATGATGGGGTTATGTCAAAGGGGTATAGGAGTCAACTGAAATAGCTCCCACTGACCAAAGCTGGAACAAATAAACAAAATAAAGTAGCATTGGATGATAACCCAGAGCTTAAAATGCCATGAGACCATTCTGATAAAAATGAACACAGGTGGGGCATAGCTGCCCATTGCTTAAGTGTGGGTTATACATCATGACTTGCTTCCGAAGACCCGGAAAAGAGTTACTTTACAGTGGAGAAACCTGACAATATCAACAGCCAAAATTCATATCGAGAGTGTGTGCTCTTGATCCATTGAAATAAAAAGGCACTTTATCTCTGTGGTTTTCAACGTCAAAACACATGCACCAGTGTATGAGAAAACTATTAAACAAACTCCAAGTGAAGAACATTGTAAAAAATACCTGACCCCTCAATACTACTGTCAGGGCCATCAAAACCAAGAAACATGACAAGTAAATGTAGTGGAATCCTGGAACAGAAAATGACATTAGGGGGAAATGACAGAACCTAAACCAAGAATGGGATTCTGGGCCTCACCTACTGTGACCTCAGGGATTGTCCACTTCTGTGGGTGCATGTCTTGGACTGGGGTTGGCATGTTCTGCAGGTTTAGAGTCTGAGTTAGCTAATGTGGGCTGACGGAGAGGCATATGATTCCTGCTCAAGGCAATGATCATGAATCTTGTCCAGGAGAGACTATACAGCTCTGTCAATCCAGTTCTCGTATAACTGCCTGTTTCTCGTTAATTAAATGAGATGTATTGCTTTTCTAGTTGTATGGTTTGTATGTACATATGTATGTATGATTTTACCTTTTAAAAAATATTTTGGAAAATTTCTTAACTCATGCAACAACACTGTGAATTGATTGTGCTATCACAACTATTTGATGGGTAACAGATATACAAAGCAATGCTGTTGCCAGAGTTCAGATCTAACCAACCCAGCACCTTCCTCTAGGTGCCTGAACATAACCCAGACTTCTGCCTCGTCATTGCCCTGTGTCCTGTACCTTCAGGATTCACCCTTTCCTTTACTCCAGGGTAAAATGACTCTGTTCCTTCCTACTTATTTTGAAACTTTTGGTTCCTGCCCTACAATCCTTACAACCCTTGCTAGGCAGAGGCTTCTAAGGGAGATAGAATTTTTCTGATACACTACTCTGTCCTTTTGCTCCTAGCAAACCCTCTCTCCTTTCACCCTGTGTCAGTTTCCACGTGAAATTCAGCCTCTTCTCCTTGAATTCCTCAAAGCAACACTAATAAGCATTTAACATTAGAGGTGAGATTTTCAACCCAGTACAGAATTAGAAACTTGAATGTTAGTCTTCAGTGACCTACAAACTCATTAGGTGTTTGCTGCAGGGATATTTCTCCCATTGGTCCTTCTTCAGGCTGGGCTTACTGCCATCTCCGCAGGCCCTCTCCCTCCAGACTCTTCATTCTCTCTCTACCCTTCCCCTTTCAGGGGTCCTCACATCCACCTCTCACCTTCCCACAGGCAGAAGCAAAATGACTTTATCATACGGAACTATTCATCTCTTTGACTTCTCCCATTCAGACTATGACAGGAGCTGAGGGACCACCTTTCAGAATCAAACATAATCAATCAGGTTTTTGTATTTTTTTCCCCCAACAATTGACCTTTCATCTCTGTTAGAGAATTTTTTTGCTTCCCCTACTTCAAATCATAGGCAACTTTTCAAATATAACTTTTCTTCCTATTACATAAAGATCAAATTTTCCCAACAGAAGGTAATTAGCTGTCAGCACGTAGTGCGTGCATTTGCTACTGGCCTGAAGACACTTCCCAGAGAGATTCTAGAATATGCTGAGCAGCTTCAGTCTATGTGAGAATAAGGATACACACACCCCACACTATTTTTTACATATTTTTTTTATTTTAATTGTTGTTCATGTAGTTTTTTGCCCTTTATCCCCACCCCAACCCCCCCTACCTCCCTGCCATCTCCATCCCCGCTGCTTGTTATTGTCCATGTGTTCTTTATACTAGTTCCTTCAAACCCTTCCCCCCTTCCCCTGAAATTCTCTGCCCTCTCCCCTCTGGTCTCTGTCAGTCTTTTTTACGTTTTTTTTTATTTTTGTTTATTTTTTCCACTACCATTTAACTTCCTTATACCGCCCTCCTCCCTGCAATCACCACACTGTTGTCCATGTCCATGAGTCCTTTTTCCTTTTTGCTCAATCCCTTCACCCGCTAACCTCCTCCCACCAATAGATGTCATCCTGATATCTGAGTCTGTTTCTATTTTGCTTGTTAGTTCAGTTTGTTCATTAGATTCCACTTAAAAGTGAAATCATATGATACTTGTTTTTCTCTGACTGGCTTATTTCACTTAGCATAATACTCTCCAGGTCCATCCATACTATTGCAAAAAGTAAAATTTTCTTTTTTTATCATCAAGTAGTATTCCATTGTGTAAATGTCCCATAGTTGTTTTATCCACTCATGTGCTGATGTACACTTGGGCTGCTTCCATATATTGGCGGTTGTAAATAACTCTGCAATGAACATAGGGGTGCTTGTTCTTTTTAATTAGTGTTTTGAGTTTCTTTGGATATAGTCCCAGAAGTAGGATCACTGAGTCATAAGACAGGTCCATTTTTAATTTTTTGAGGTAACTTCATACTGCTTTCCACAGTAGTTGCACCAGTCTGCATTCCCACCAACAGTGCAAAAGGGCTCTCTTTTCTCCATACACTCACCACGTTTGTTGATTTATTGATGATAGCCAATCTGACAGATGTGAAATGTTCACTTGAATGAGCTGTTGGCTCAAAAAATTATGGACACATATCTTAAAGTGTGATCTCTGCCTTGGGATCTCATGGTCTTGCCAATAAAATAGAGAATGTTTAGTAGATGACAGGACAATGATGGGAGGTCAAACTCTGGGAAACCAGTATTTTAAAAGAGACTATGTATGCAGGCATGAGTTGACTTTGTGGAACTCAACAATTCTGTTACCACCTCTTTTTTAAACCCATGTGGAAGCTTGGATCGAGTCCTCTAAATGGACTGTTGGAGGTGCCCCCAGAGGGGAGATACTGAGCAGAGTCAAGATTTGTTCTCCTGTTCCTCTGTCTGCCTGTCACCTGGGCACCAGGCTTTGCCCTGTTAGACCACAGGCTGAGACACAAGTCTGCCACAGTTGACTCAGAGTCTGTGGAGGGCTGACAATCTCAGCTATTGGGTTAAATCTAACAGGGTAAAATGCAGCCAGGAGAAATAGCAGTCTGCCCTTGAGTTTTTAAAAACTACAGCCCAAAACAGGCAAAAATGAAACAGTTTACTGGGGTGGGGTGATGGGATTATGACTCATTTATTTCATTTTCTAGTAAACAATGCCCTGTGGCCTCTGCAATAAGCAGTGGTGGCCACATGGCAGGGATGGAGCAGAGTGTGGTAGAGCACAGTGGAACACAGCACTCTCCGAGCACCCTGAACCTGGATCCTGACTTGGGTCCTACAGCCAGGGGAGGGAAGGGTGGGCAGCTCAATCCCCTAAATACTGCTCTGTGGCAGATGGACAGATGAAGGGAAGCTCAGAAGTAGCCAACCCCTGGGACTGGTCACTCAAGTCCTACTAGGGAGTGGACATGAGCAAGTGAAGGAACAGTTGGCCACAGCATAGCAAAGATGGACAGAGGGAAGAGGACATGTAGCTCAGCAATGTTACTGGGACATGAAATTCAAAACTGGGAGTGGAGGAAAATCAAGTACAGAGATGGTCAGTGGCCGCAACCTGCAGAGTCTGGGTAAGGGTTTGGATTTGTGCGGGAGATGGAAACTACTGAGGGATTTAAACACAGGAGTAATGGGGGTAAGAAGTGAGTTTTAGAAAAACCACCCTGGCAGCCATGGTATACTCCAGGGATGGATTGAAGGTAATGAGGTCTACCAGGATACTATCACATTTGTGCAGCAGAAGGTAACAGGCCTGAACTAAGAGGAAATGAGGCCAGTCAGGGGACTTGGTGACAGACACTGGGGCACACATCAGGAACACTTAAAGTAAAAGAGGCCCCCCACAGATATGATGGGCTTACACTTTGCACACACATAAAAAATGTCAGGAGACAGTAATTGGGGTGGAATGAACATGACTGTGATGATGTCCTGCCACTCTACCATCCTCAGTAAGTGGCTTTGTCCTCATACCTATAGCTTCAGGTTCACAGATGCCTGCTGCACCTATGGCCTTCATTCCAGGCACGGAAAGAGGTAAGGCCCTTTCTCTTAAGAAGGCTTTGACTTTTCATTTAGGAAATGATACCCTCCCTCATCTCACTGGCTAGGACTGTGTCATAAAGCCACCCAGCGCTACAGGGAAGGCAGAGTGACTTTAGTGGAATTCACTGGTACTTGAACAAAATCAGAGTTCAGTTAGGGAGAAGGAACAGATGAGTATTAGGTGGGCATCCAGCAGCATCTAGGGCTTGCCCTACGTTTGATGAGCCCAGCCTACAGGACATTAGGTCTGTGGTGCCATGGGCATTTGGGGAAGTTGGGCAGTTAGAACACCCACCTAAAGCTTAGGTGAAAACACCTACCTCAAACCATAGATTCAAGGTTACCAGCTCATAGTAAAAGGATAAATTTCCAGCACTTCCCCAGCCCATTCCATGACTCTGCTCTAGAGAAACTATATGTCCTCTAGACCAGGGGGTGTCAAACTCATTTTCACTGGGGGCCATGTCAGCCTCATGGTTGCTTTCAAAGGGCCAAAATAATTTTAGGACTGTATAAATGCAACTACTCCTTAACTGTTAAGGAGGTGAAATTACATTTGGCCCTTTAAAGGCAACCTCGAGGCTAATATGGCCCCTGGTGAAAATGAGTTTGACACCCCTGCTCTAGACCTATTGAAATAAGAACAGGCTTCCAGAACAAAAAATCCCATTGCCTTACCTCTGGGATGATCTCTGTGTATAAATTTTGGCCCATCATGAGCTTGTCATCTCCTGGGGGAAGAGTTGTGCCTCCTTCCTGATCACCCCAGGTAGTTCCCACAGGACAGGGCACTTTGGGGACATGAGCTAAACACTTAAGGTTGACAGATTGGGGGACACAGCCTCGTCCACGGTGGGATTCCAAGCCTTTCTTTTAGCAAGTCTCAACATTCATCTTTGCCTTTGGGCGTTGACCTGGGCTGATTGGGAGGGGAAATTTCAGCTCCCTTTCTTCCACCAGCAGTGGCTGCCAGGAAGGCAGCTCCCATGCTCACTGTTAATTATCTTTTTTAATTACACTGAAAAGGGCCCTTCTGATTAGTGGTTTGCTCTTCTGCCTGAGGGCAGCCTACCTGTGTCCTCTCAGAAAGCCCTGGGGACCCCAGAGCAAGACAACCAAGATTGGGTCAACTGTCCATCCCATTCTGTCCAGACTCATGGACCACTACTTCTGAAGGAGGGAGTTCTTCTCATAAGGCCTTTCACAGCTCCTCAGCAGTCACTGCCACAAAAACCTCTCCTTCCTCCCTCCTCCACCAGGTGCCTTCATCTTTTCCCTGGCCTCAGTCTCTACCTCTTTCTGAGTTTCAGACTCCTCAGCAGAAGCTCAAACCCCCACAGGCATCTACAACTTAACTGTAACCTCTTGGCCCCACTTGCCTACTCTTTCACCTGCTTCTCTCTGCCTAAAATGAGCCTTCCTTGCATCAGTCACTTCCTGGGGACCCCCACTAACTCTAAAGGCCCAGCAGACACCTCCTCCCATGTGAAGCCAGAGTGGTGGCTTTTTGTCTACAGAACCTTGAGCACACTACCATGACAGCCCCTGCTGTGGTCTCAATTGCTCTGCTTTCCCAACTGTGAGCACATCAGGGGTACACATTTTATTTCCTGTAACCTCAATGCCTATATGGGAAATGATGAGCGAGTGAGTGAGTATTCAGGAGACTGAACTTATACCCAGGTGCACCCACTGCCACAAGTCTCCAAATGGCTAAAGAAGGACACGTACTGTTAGTAATGTAACCTGTGGTGGAACAGTTTCTGGGACATGGAGGCAGTGGTGGCAGGGAGGTCAGATGACCATTATTCCTGGAATATGGAGGAACAGATGCACATGGGTTATGTTCACTGTCACACGCTGACCTTGATGCTCAGCCCCAGATAGCCTGGATGGAGCAGTTGGGAGGCCAAGCTTGATGGTCCTGGCACACCAGGCACAGGCCTTTCCCATATGCTTGGACCAGCTGCTCAGGTTCAGACCCATCCCACCACTCTCCTGCAAGCCATCAAACGTCCTCAGGCCTGTTTCCTAAGCTGTGACAAAGATTCCTGGCACCTGACCCCAAGTTCTCACATATATTAAATCACATGATTCAGGGAGCACCTGCAGACTTCTTAGCACACAGCTGTTTCTTCAAGCTCTTGGTCTTCCCTTGCTAACACCTGTTCCTGTCACCTCCCATCCAACCACCACTAAAACCGCCCAGGGAGAGGGCCTGAGGGGAGGGCCTGAGTTGCAGGAAAGCCACAGGTAATCAGCTACAATGCACAGGAAACAGGAATGGATGGAGAAAAATAAACACACATTTTCTGAGTGCTTTTGTCAGTGTTTTTGTTTCATTTTGTTTTGAACACTATGATTTATTTCCAAACGGCACACAGACGGTCTGCAGGACAGGGCAAGGCCAGCTGGCTGTCTGGGTCCCAAGGTGTCTGGAGAGCCTGGATCCACCACAGCAGCTGCCAGGAACGGAGGACCCTTGCCCAAATGGCTCAGCCGAAAGCTTCAGGCAAGCACGGTGGCTCTGAGGCTCCTAGGCCCTGCCCTTCAGCTGGGCACTAGCAGTAGCAGCCACCCAAAGAGCGCTGGCAGGGGCAGCCAGGAAATCAACTAGGGGACACAGCAGCTTCAGGAACACTGGTGATTCTACCAAACCTGCCGAAACCAGGCTCTTTGGAAAATAACCTTATCTTTGGGAGAACACCTCTTGGCTTAGTCTCTCCTCTTGATTTCCCTTTGCTTTCCAAAATTAAAGAAAAAAAATAAACAAAAATAAACACACACATTTTTTGGGAAAAGATGTTCTTCACACACCCAGAGAGCTCTACCAGCTGCTGCCCTCACTGAACCCGCTCCGTGAAGTTCTCAGGGAAGACACCCCGGCATTTTTCCAAGTCCTTGTGCTGGTTCCAGTCACTCTCCTTCACGCCCATGAGCCAGCCTTCATCCTGAAGGGGAAGCAGAGCACCCAGGGATGGGGAAAGAGGGTACTTGGACCCTACAGAGTATGTGTCCCACTGAGGATCTGCTGGGAAAAATGTTCCCTCCTCTAGCTTGTCACACTGCCTCTTAAAGAACACCTCCTCCAGGCAGCATTCCATGGTAATCTCCCCAGACCCAAACCTAACTGCCCCAGAAGCTATCTGCCCTTCAGCAGGTGCATTGAATTCATCATTTGGCAAGTCCTCTTCACTCTGGAAAGGCAGGCTGATGGCTGCACTGGTCTGAACATGTCTGAACAACCCCTCAATCCCAGCCAAGGAGATCCTCAATGTCAGATGCCCACAGAGGACACTTCACTGAGGACATCAGCTGTCCTTCCAGACTTATACAGACAATTCCAGAAAGTTCTGTTGAGTATGAAAAGCGTCTGGAGTAGCCCTGGCTGGTGTAGCTCAGTGGATTCAGCACGGGCTGTGAACCAAAACATCGCAGGTTCGATTCCCAGTCAGGGCACATGACTGGGTTGCAGGCCACGGCCCCCAGCAACCGCACATTGATGTCTCTCTCTCTCCCTCTCTCTCTCTCTCCTCCCCTCCCTTCCCTCTCTAAAAATAAATAAATAAAATCTTTTTAAAAAAAGCTTCTGGAGACACCCCACCAAGCCCTCCAAAGGGGCCTTTGCCCTAACCCTGCCCCTCCCAGGGATTACAACTTCCCAGGCTCCTGACCCTGACCCTAGACCTGCAGGAGCCACTGACCTGGCCTGTGGCTGAGGACATCACTGTCCCTTCAGCTGGGCTGCAACTGCTACCCACCTATGTTTTTGCTGTTTCATCTGCCCTAGCTGACTTCGGCTATGGGCCAGGGGCCAGGATTCTGCTTCTGAAAACCATGCCCAGCCCAGGCCTAGCCCACGATGGAGATCAGTGGAGACCCGAGGTTTAGGAGAATTGGCTGATTCAGCAGGCCCAGGAAATCCTTGTTGCACAAATCTCCCAGCCCAGTGTGGCTTCAGTAAGTACCTGGTGCCCTAAAGCCCAGCCCAGGACCCCCACCCAGGTTGGCCTCATCCCATACCCAGCCTTCCTCCTACCTTCAGCCAGCCTGACAACTAAACCACATGGACATATTGAAAACTAAATAGGTCAGTCTAACTAGGCCTTTTACACACTGTTAATGTCACCTAGATATCAAGGTGGGCACCCCACACCACCACTGGTACCCTGCAAAGGCTCACCGACACCACACTGTAAGATTACTGCTAAGGAGCCACATCTACATGCACAAAGCAGCCCATCCCAACCTAGGAGAAAGTTCTGCCTCACCTGGCCGGGTCCAGGCCATGAGGGAGCCCACTCTGACTAAAAAAACTAACATGCAGAAGCCATAGCAGGAAGAGAAGTTTCTGGAAGACATTTGGGGTGAGAAACAGCTGGGATACTCAGGGGTCATACACTGCTAGAGACCACACACTGTCCCTGTGGGTCCTATGTGGACGGGCACAAGGCCAGCCTGGAGGGGATAGCATGCGGGATTACAGGAGCCCAATATGAATACACGGAGCAAGCACCTTAAGTAGCAGTAAGCAGGGCAGGAGAATTCATGGAGGGACAGCCAGGGACCCTGCCCTGGAAGGAGGGAGAACTCAGGGCAGGGCAGGGAAAAGTGGAGAAATATGTGCAAAGCTGGGAGAAGGTGGACAGAGCCTGATTAAAGAAGGAAGCAGACAAACTTCGAGGAAGAAAGTGAGGAAAGAAAGAAGAGACAGTCAGGGAGACAGCAGCAGAGGGGGGAATATGACAACATGGGAGATAAGCCAGCCAAAAGGCAGAGGGAAAGGATAGAATGAAAGTAGAAAGGGTGGGGAATAATGAATGATGAGAGAAAAAGACAGGAGAGGAGGGGAGGAAAGAAGTCTTGTGCTGCCCAGCCGCCCTGCAGCCAGCCTAGCCCCATACCAGCCTCACCTGCTCTTCAGGGTTCTGGAAGGGGATCACCAGCACCACGTCCCCAGCCTTGAGCTGCAGCTCATCTGTGTCAGTGGCTGTGTAGTCATGCTGGGCCTGCACCTGCAGAGGTTGGGGAGAGCTGGACATCCTCCCCTCTCAGGCCCTTAGTCCCACCTGCAACCCTGTATAGTGCACCAAGCCTTGTGGTGGCTCCGGTGTGGTGTGCAACAGTGACCAGGAGTATGTGAACCTCAGGAAACCAGATACCACCCCTCTGATTGGGTAGCAGGGTTGTACGAGCAGGACAACTTTGGACCACCTACACAGTCTCCAGGGCTCAGTGTTCTCAGCTATAAATGGGGTGATCCCACCCCCAGGACACTGTCAGACAGTGGAGCTGTGGGGTCCGTAGCCTGGCCTCACCTTGAACATGAACCCTGGGGGCAGGTCCAAACGCACAGTCCCATCGCCTCCTTCCACAGTGCCATTCACAGCTGCTGAGAAGGTCTCCACCACAACAGCAGGCAGAGAGTTCTGGGCAGGGTTTGGGGGAAGAGCACAGGTCAGCCTGAGCAGGAGGAAGTCTCAGGGAGCAGGGGTTGTTTGGCAGGGGAAGGGGGTATCTGAGCCTGATGCCAGCCCAGCCTGCCTCCAGTCTTGACAGTAACTACAACCTGGACCAAGCAAAGAGAACAGGCAAGACACAGAGCTAGGAGGCACAGGCAGGCAGGCTGACAGACAGACAGCAGGGAAGAAAGACAGAGCCCTGGTCCCTGAGTCTTACAGAGGCTGCTTCACTCGCTGCCGACTCCCCAGGCTCCTGGGCTCCAGCTGCAGGTTGGGTCCCACCTGCTACCTCTGAGGCTTCTGCTGGCTGCAACATAAATGCCCGCATGGGGTCAAACGCAGGGTGGGGGCACCGCCACCAGGACAAAGAACAGGGCCACTGAGGGAAGCACCCAAGGGGTGTCCAGAGTTGGCCGGTGTCTCTGCACTGTACAGAGAGCCCCTGGAGGGAAGACGAGGCCCTGGGCTTGGGGAACAGCTGGAGAAGGTGCTGACAGGCACAAGATAGCACAGGTCCCAGGGCGTCACCCCTGACCCTCCCTCACAAGCACCGCTCGTGGGCACAAGGTCTGGCCTAGCCTCAGCTTCCTTGAACCTGCCTTGCCTACCTGCCCACATAGGCTTCTCCCAGGAGAGGATGAAGCACAGTCTGGAAACCTGGACAAGACCAAGTGGATGCTACCTGAATGCAATCAGGCTGCCCAAGACCAACACTCAAACTTGGTCACTTCCAGCTCTGGGAGCAATCTCTCAACCTCCCTAGCTCTGTAAAAGGAGGAGACATCTAGTGTAAGGAGAAGGTTAAATGAGAAAATTCTGAAAAGTTCCCACCACAAACCAGTGGGTGCTCAAAATGTTCCTCCCTCCCACTGTGAAAGGCCTCAACCAGGAGGTTGGGGTGAGGGTGGTAAGGGAAGAAGGGCTAATCTGACTCCAGCCACCCCTAACACAAATGACAAGCCCCATTCTGAGGCACCTGGCTCATGGCCCTTGCCTCAGCCTCAGTCTCATTGTGGCCTTGTCCATCCTGTGCCCCTTCTCTGGGCTCATCTTCCATGCTACACCCCCAGATACTAGGAACAGATAGGGGGCTGGTAGGTGGGCACTTACTTGGGCAGGGCCCGGCTCTGCCATCTGGTTGGGCCAGGCCACAGCAAAGGTGCCCTCGGCAGCACTAGGCTCCCTGGAAGGTAAGCTGCCAGCTGGACTCTCTGTGGGCTGGTGATGGCCACCAGGGAGAACAGGGTGGGTAGGTAGGAGGCAGGGGGAGAAGGTATTGGGCAGGGCACGAGACAGAAGACATGAATGCAATGAGCCACCAGTGTAGTCAGAAGGGAGAGTAGTGCCTGTGGCAGGCCACCTGGCCAGAGCCCAGTGGGGAACAGATGCAGACCCTCAGAAAGGACACCTACTTCCAATGTCTTGCTCCTACCACTGCCAAGAAACAGGAAGGTGTATGAATGCACCAACATACTTTTAGCACCCACTGAAATCTGCTCATTCAAATGGCTCTGCCAGCTCCCACCAGGCCTCCTCCAAAGTGTAACCCTATTATGGAGCTTACCAAGTGGCCAGGAGCCTGGCTACCAGCACTGTCACCCCAGTCCCTGCTCCTGCAGGGCAGGTCCCATGCCCTCCCTGACCCTCTATGTCAGAGCCACTAGGTTCTGACACCACATGCCCAGCAGGCCCTGCTCACATAAGGGCACCTAATCTCAGTTTGCCTTCCCTCCCCTCCTTCTCTGTTCCAACAGCCCCTTGATGCCACTGCCCTACGTGGCCCCTGTGGATAGAAAACTCCTCAAGAGCAAGTACCCTCCACACCAGGGCTCTCCACCTCTAAGCCTCAGCCCAGCAGGAGTACACCATGTCCATTTTGGGTGACCAGCTAGTCACTGTCTGGGCCACTCACAGGTCCTGACAACTGGGCCACACCAAGAAGGACCCCCTTCTTAGGCTACACCAAGAAGCCCTGTTTCCATAGGGCCCAGATGGAGGCATGGTGCTTCCCCAGAAGGAAGCAGCAGAACAGCCACCTGTGCACCTGTGAACAGGCTAGATGAAAGAATAGGTAAGTGGGCCCAGCACATGTGAAGGAACAGCACCCCCGCCCACCCCACCCCTGGGGACAGGCACAGAGCAAACATGGCTTACCTCCCAGAGGTCCCAGGGGATCGGCTGAGCACAGCACAGGGACAAGGACAGAGTTAGCACAGAAGTTAGAGACAGGCTCAGGCAAGCAGTCCCCAGTGACCACCTTCCCCCACCCCTGCACCCATCCAGGGTGAGCCAACAGGCATAGGCCAGCCCTGAGCCAGGCTCTGCAGGCCCCAGACAGCTGAGTCCTGGACACGTCTCAGGGGCTACAACACCAGGCCAGGGAGTGCTCAACACAGGGCTGCTCCCAGGGGAGGCACAGGGTGCTGGGATGGATGGTATACTGCCAGGTGAGTGTTCAGCTGACTCTCCTCCCGAGGGTCCTCTCACCAGCCTCTGTCTGCTATCTTCCCTTCCCCCATAATCAGGACCAGAGAGGTGACAAGGGCCAGGGACCAGAGTGTGAGTGGGAGAAGGTCATTAAAGGCCCAGGCCTACATGGTCCCACAGGGCTTAGTGGGCAAGCATGAGCCCAGGGCCTGGTAGCCTAGAGGCCAATGGGCCCACGGGTGGTGGTGGACTCAAACCAACCTGACCAGAGGGTGTGGCCGCCTTCACAGGGCTCGCCACAGGCAGGATGGGGTCAAAGTCCAGGTCCAGCAGACTGGCCTGCTCCGAGAAAGGCCCCAGGGTCTCAAACTTGGCAGCAGCAGCAGCAGAGGAGGAAGGCAATTAGTGACAAGAAGAAAGCACTCAACACAGACACACACAGCAGGCGCCCACAATCAGGGACATGATGTCCACCTCACACACAAAGCAGCACTCTCCATGCCAGACCCCGGCACACATTCCTACCCGCACAAGCCTGGCACCCACCTCAGTCACTGGGAACAGGCCAACTACTTGCCAGACCAATGCCAAGCCCCACCCCCTCTCGTTGGTCTTCACCCTGCAGGCTGACAGAAGCACCTGTGCCTCTCATCTCCCTGCACCACCAAGTCCCAAGATTTCATACCCCCCTAGAAGCAGCACAGGCTATAGACCAGGCTGGACAAGACCACACTTGGTACCCCTGACCTATAGGGCCCCTGGGAAAGGCTTCAGTCTCCCCTCGATGCCCCATATGGACAGGCCACCCTGTGAAGACACCCAACCACTAGCCAGCTCCAGGAAGCAAGGGCAGGGCTGAGCCGAGCCAATCACTCTGCCTAGAAGTCCAATGATTAAGGTGGGGTCCCCAACACCTGTGATATTTGTGTCTAATTAAATTAAAGATCCTGCCCCAACCGCCCTGAGAATACCATTCAGTGGGTCTGGGTACAGCTCACGAATGTTCATGTGATAAGCACAGCCCTAGAAGGCTGGGACATAGTGGCCCTGATCACACTGGGAGAACCAACCACACTGTAAGCTGGGCCTCACAATCGTGGGAGGAAAGGGTCTTTCCAAAAGCCACCTGCAGAGGACAGCCAGCTCAACACCACAGCACAGACGACATGCTGCCCTCCTGGGCCAAGTGGCCTCCATCTGGTATGAAGGGTCTCCCTTTCTGGGTCAGGAAAGAAACTGGCTCAGCCCAGGTCCTCCTCCCCCACCCTCATACACTTCTGGGAGGGCCACAGGCCTCAGAAGCCCTCTCCAGCCCAGCTCCACTTGCTCTTGATAGGCACTCAGCACTGATAGGGAGCACCCTCTAGCCCTTGTCCCTCTGAGGGCCCCCATAAAGACCCGGAAGTGTGGGGAGGGGCTTGCACAGCTGAGGTATGGCCTGCTGGGACAGAGCCAAAGCCCTCAGGCCCAAGAATGAACATTTGGTGCCAAGACACAGAGCCTAGTGAGCCCAGACCACATGGACTCTTCCTGGACAGAAGGCCCCGGTCCCAGAGGCCCTGTCCCAAGCTCATCTCAACCACTGACTTTTTCTTTAGGTCAAACTGTTTGATGATTCTGGGGGAGAGACATCACTGCTCTGTCCCCATAACCCTTTGTCTCTATGGAAATATATGCTCAGGACACCCTAGGTGCACAGCCACTGGGTGCCCTCCTAGCATCTCTCTCCCCCAAGTAGCCCCACCACCCACCTTCTCAGAAGTCAGTCAAGCCCAGACAGCTGCCCCCTCATACTGCAAGGGGACACGGTAACCAGGTCAAAGGACAGATGGCCACCATCCCCACCATGCAAGACCAGGACTGTCTTTGTCACAGGGACACAGGCTACTTACCACAAGCCAGGAGAGCAGCCCTGTCAGCACAGTTTCATGGATGAGGACAAGCCCACCCCAGCCCCAGGCAACAGCACCCAGTGTACATTCCCCATCCCCACTGGGCAGACACCCAGTTCCCTGCAGTGAGTGGAAAGGCAGTGAGGCCAATGTGCGGTGAATGTGGAGATGGACACGCTTGGGACAGGCAGTCTGGTCAGGCTACCGGTCAGGCCCATAGGCTCACCTGTTACATGGAGACAACCCCCTCACTGAGGGTGGTTGAAAACTGAACAAGGTCATGTAGGTAAATACCAGCACCTCTCCCCAGTCAGGGTTCACTAGTGCTCAGGTCACCAGGGCAGAGGCAAGCTCCAGCTGCAAGCATCCCAGCAGCACGCTGCCCTGGAGGTCTGACCACCTGTTTTTTGCAATGCTCCAGGAGTGCCCCTGGGCCAGACTCAGCCACCTTCTACAGACAGGGGCTCCCACACCTCCTGGGCTCCTGAGCCAGGGCAGAATCCTGTACCCACCTAGCACCCTCTACTGGAAGTTCCTACTTCTGACCCAAAGTCCTCCCTGGGGGCTGGCTGGAAGCCTACTTGCCCCAAGACCCCTCTTAGCAGAGACCTCTGTCAGATCTCATCTGCCTCTTCCTCCACATTCATGCCTTCCAGCTCTGCCTCTTCCCTCCAGGCCTCCGAGCTTGTACTGAGGAGACAGAGCCCAGAGCTTTCCAGGCAGGGCAACCCCACAGCAGCAGCCCAACACAAGCCCACCACAGCCTGGTATTAGTAGCCTACACAAAACCAAGCCTCACGTGGAAAGGGCCTGACGAGGAGGCCTGGGTACCAGGCTTGGAGCAGTTAGCACACTGTGCACATCCCGCTCCAGCGCTACCACAGCAACCTTCCCTGACCGGCCCTCCTTTTGTCCATGTGTGAATAGGCATTATGTGCCTCCTTATGGCATTTACGAGCACACTAAACTCCAGAAGTTCCTGAGTCTATCTCTCACCCGTCCTGCCCTAAGCACATGCCACTGTTTCAGCTTGCAGCTACCTGCTCCAGGAAGCCTGCCCTGACCAGCCCAGGTCCTCCATGCTCCCCACCCCTTTTAGCCATAGCACTGATGGAACCACAAGGCCACTGCTGAGCTGACCATCTCTGCTATGACCATTCACCTATGTCCCTGAATCTGGACATATACATGCTTAGAGGTGAATGAGAGATGATGGATGAAAGGATGAAGGAATGAGTGAGCAGGTGGCTCAGGGCCAGGCTCTCTGGCCAGATTCCCGGCTCTTGAGCCAGAGGCATAGGGTGTGGAATGGAGGGAAGGTCATGCACACCCCAAGAGAACAAGAGGAGTGGGGGAGCTGGGCCGCGGCAGCCGCGGCTGACCTGGGAGGGGGTGGTCACGCTGATCTCAGGGACAAAGGTGTCATCAAATAGGCTGAGGATCTGCTCCTGCTTGACCTCCTTTGATGGGGTGTGTTTGGGAGGCGGAGGGACTGGTGGGCCTTTCCGGAGCTGCGGTTCAACAGTGGGTGAGGGACAGCACAGGGAGGCACAGCAGAGCATGGAGGTCAGGTGGGAAAGGGGGGGAGACAGAGACAAAGCCATGGTTAGTCACATCCTGGGCCACGGCCCCACCCAGGCAACTGAGAAAAATGAAGCAAGAATAGTCACTGCTCCCCAAGATAAACACCAGGACTATGGCCACCCTCCCATGGCAGGAGGTTCAGAAACACTGTGCAGAGAGAAAGTAGAAAAGGAAAGGGAAAGAAGGGAGGAGGGAAGGAGGTGAAATAAGAGGGAAGAAAAAGGGACTAGCCATAGGAGGGCTCACCACCTGATAAGAAGGCTGAGAAACAGTGGCGGAGACACAGCCCACGCACTCAGCCTTCTCTCAGGCCTCCACTCTCCTGCACACCTGGGCTCTCTCCACAGTCTGTGAAAGGAGCTCCAGCTCGGCCTCTGCCATCACCTGAGGGGCCGGCACAGAGCCAGAGCCCGGAGGAGGCCTAAGAAAGACTGTCACACACCGGCCCACTTGGGGGCCTCAGGCAAGTCACACAACACCCCAGAGCTGGGCTTCTTCGTTTGTCAAGCTGCGCTGATAACAGCATCTGCTTCAAAGGGCGATTGTCAGGATTCAATTAACAAAACTATGGAAAGTGCTGGCACAGTGTCCAACCCAAAGTAAGTGCTATTCAAGTGTAGGTTCTTATCACTAATAATATCTTTGTCCTAATCAGTTGTTTAAAGGGGTGATGGCATAAACCCTACAGAGCTGCTGTACAGTC
Source organism: Phyllostomus hastatus (assembly GCF_019186645.2). Taxonomy (NCBI): domain Eukaryota; kingdom Metazoa; phylum Chordata; class Mammalia; order Chiroptera; family Phyllostomidae; genus Phyllostomus; species Phyllostomus hastatus. The sequence continues at coordinate 14,145,271 of NW_025334038.1, forward strand.
TAACACGGCTCAGTGAGGTCTGCCCGTGAACATTGCACCTCTTCCCTCCCCTTCCAGCTCCTGGGGACACTGCGGAAACCCGAAGAAACCTGTTGGGGGCAGAGGCCAGGCTTCTCCAGCAGGAGCCAGACCAGAAACACAAGCCTATCCCCCTACCCACCTCACATAACCCTTCTGAGTCCTTTCTCTTGCTGTCCCTCTAAAGGACCTGCATGACCCCACAGAGGAGAGAAAAAGTGAGCACAGGGGAGGCAGCCACTTCCAAGGACCTGTGTCTCAATTGGAAAAGAAGATGGAGGAAGTCAAGCCACCCAAAATCCAGGGAGGGAAGAGAAAGGGCGGACACTGCCGCAGGGCAGGGGGACACGAGGAGGAAAGAAATGTTCACAGATGCCCCTGAAAGGGCCAAGGCCGTTCAGGTAAGCCTGGACCAGGCAGGGCCCAAGGGAGAACAAGACCAGGCTTAGCCCTCTCTGGGCAAAGCCTCCAGCTCCAAACCTACCAAGTCCCAGGAAGGAAACAAGAGAACTAGAAAAGAGGGGGCATAATAGCAAAGCACGAAAAAGAGCAGGGAGGGAAGGGGACAGGCCACTGAGATACCTGAGATGGGGACTTGGGGAGGGCAGCCCCAGGGGTGGCTGCACTGGCTGGTTCGGGATCATGGTTGACTCGGATCTCAGGGGTGGCAGCAGGGGAACTGTCCGGCGGAGGTGAAGGGCTCTTGTTTCCTTTTGCAGAAGCGTTGTCACTGTGGAGGCAAAACAAGAGGGAGCCCGCTGGAGGGAGATCCCAGCATCTGAAAGGAAGTGTGCTAATCCACAGGTGTGCGTGTGAGGGAGCATGTGCATGTGCAGATGCCTTGGGGTCCATGTGCGTGAAAACATGTGCATATGTATGAGCATGTAGAGATGTCTGTGAAACTAAGTATAATGTGCATCCACACAGGCTAGGAAAATGTGTTGTCCCCACGTGAGAAACTGCATGTCCGTGTGCCTGAGGACTGGTGAAAATGAGACTGCACAGCACATGGGGACCTCTGAACTGGAGGACCGTGGTCCCCAGGGGATGGGGCAGGTCCCCAGGAGTCTGCGCCAGAGGCAGCCCGGCAGCCCCACAACAGGCCCACATGAGGAGTGCCCAAGCTCCCCACAGCAGGAGGAAGCCAAACATCTTGGAGGCAAAGTAAGCCTCAGCCCACACTCCACACAGCAGCTGTGCAGGCTGAGCACCCCCCCAACCCGCCCCCTCCCACTCAGCCTGACCCCAAAGGCCTTTCATTGCCTCCCTGCCTGTCTACCCACTCCCACCAGAATGCCAAGCACAGCTTAGCTCCCATCCATACTCGTTCCCAACCACACCACACTCCCAGCCACACCATGCCATCACTGTCTCCTCACTTCTGCTCCCACAGACAACGGGCCCTTCCAGGAAAACATGGAAGACCACTCAGAAGCGTGGCAGGTGGGTGAACAGGAGGCAATGCCTATTGCAGAGCAGCTGGGATGACAGGGCGAGGCCCGTAAGCCAGATTGTTCAGTACTGAAAACTAGGCAAATGTGCATAAACCTCCACTTGGATGTAAAGGGGGCAGAAAATAACCACCTCCTATGTTTGTACTCACATAAATTCCAGGACAGTACTGACTGAGACTAGCCACAAGCCATAGGCGGTGTTTACATTTATATTTAAATTAAATTACATTAAAAATTCAGCTCCTCAGTTACAGTGGCCATATTCCAAATGCTGGCCAGCCACATGAGGTGAGTGGCCACTGTGCTGGACAGGACAGTAACCAATCACCTGGGGGAGGGAGACTTAGACAGCAGAAGAGATGTGTGAGAGACATTGCCGATATTGCCCCATCTTTATTAAATTTGCATTTCATGGGATGTATTTGCCTCCTTGAAGAATATACATAGGGGGAGGGGGGTAAAAGGGGACTAAATAGTAATAGAAAAAATGCAAAAGAAGTAAATCAAAAAATAAATACATAGCATCATTAAAAAAGGAAGGAAGGAAGGAAGGAAGGAAGGAAGGAAGGAAGGAAGGAAGGAAAAAAGAAAATATATAAGGACAGCATACAGGCACACACCCCTTCAGAACCACCACTGCACTGCACAGCCCTCCCTCACTGCCCAGGCCTCCTTCCCAGTGACACAGTCCACCTGCTAACGCTCTGAGTCCAGCCACAGCTGGCACACATGGTTCTGCAAAGGCAGGGGCTAAACTGAGCCCAGGCTGTCAGCCTGCCATTCTCCCCATGACCCCTCTGCCTTGCCCACAGCTACACACGACACCACACAGCCCCAACCCTGTGGGCAGCACCACACACAGGAAGGCAGGTTAGGGGTTAGTGGCACCCTCAGAGAAGGGCATGAGGCGCATGCACAGGGGCCACCAGCCAGGACGCTGGCCTGGGGTGCCTCCAAAATGCAGCACTCACTGCCAGTACCTGTTCTTCTTTCTGCGCAGTCGGGAGAACAGTTTAGTTTTCTTTCTGTGGGGACGGACAGGACGTGGAGGTCTTCATTTGGGGGAAATGTGTGGTGAGGGGCTGGCCTGTCACCATCCCCCATCAGCAACCCCAACAAAGGGGATGAGCAAAGAAGCAATGTCTCCCCTAACACCCAGGGGTTGTGAAGAGGACCCAACACTGCCCTTGGGCCACCATCATCCAGTCCTGAACACTGCACCCGCAACGCTGACCTAGGCATGCTGCCAAGGTCCGGCCCACAGGAGCTCCAGGCCCAGAGGAATGGGACGAGGAAAGAATGGGGTCAGCTAGCCTCATGAGGCCCTGGAAGAGGAGGCAAACAGGCCTCCTTCGGTATAAGGAAGGCTCACAAGACCTCACATCCCTCTCCTTTCCTCAGAATGACTAGCCCCTTTGCCACAGAATGGCTGACTGAGGGCAGGACTGCCCAGGATGACAACCACTTACCCCTGCCCTCACCCCCAACCTGGACACTTCCACCGTGACCTCGGTCAAGCCAGGCAGTACAGCACAAGGGGTGGCAGGTCCTCCTTCCAGAGACCTGAGAAATCACCTTTGGCCTTTATTCCACTCCACCCCCAGCACTCCTCAGTCCAGGGCACTCTCTGGACCCCTGTGTCTCACATATATTTTATTTTCAGGGGAGAAGAGGGGTAATGATATTCACTGAATGCTTCCTTAGTCCTACATAACACCCCAATCACCCCAAGAAGCAGAAACAACCACCCCATTTTATAGACAAGGAAAGTGAGGGTCCCTGCGCTCTCCGCATTGTGCTACAGTGGCCAGAAAGGAAGGGAAATCCCAGATTCGTTATAATTTCCCATCAGGAAGGGCAAAGACAAAGGGCAAGACCTTTCGTCTCCTGCCTCTTCCTTGCCCCTCAGGAAACAGGTGTCTTCTCAGAGGCAGCAAGGTAGGAGGTGACCAGGGCTGGGCTAATGGCAGGAACAAGGATACCCTTGCAGGTATACAGAATGCCACCATCCTGGGACTTGGGCTTCCTGGGAGCACAAGAAAGAAAAGACTGTGCCGCCCCTGATCTAAGAGGACTACTCACTTTCAAGAAGGCTCCATACCTGTGAATCACTCAGTTCCCCCTTACCCTCTCCCAAACCTACACAGGCACCCTGGCTGTTCTGCTCCACAGGAAGTGAGATTCAGATGCCGTGCAGACTGCTGAGGAGTGCTCCTCCCCTGATGGGAGACACAGGGAATGGCAGTGGCCTCACCTGCTCCTCTGAGCACAGGAAGGCCAAACCCGTGAGACCCCAAGAAGATTTGTGCCAGCCTTGCAAGAGCAGCAAGCAACAGAAGCCCAACCCAAGCCACACCTCCCACACCCACCAGCAGCCTGGAGGTCAGTGGACATCACACACCTGGGCTGGGCCTTGACCATGAAGGTGTTGCTCCCGTGCTGCTTCTCCAGGCTCACCAGCACATCATGGAGGTTCTGGTTGAGCTGCAGGAGGGATAGCAACCAGGTAGGGGGGCCTCTGGAATCACCAAACAGCCCCACTCTCCCCTTCCGCTTCTACCATTCCGCTTCTCCCTTATTAATCACTTCCCTGTCCCCCTGTCCCCACTCCTCTTCTTCATCAGTGGGACCTGGTTTCCAACACACCAGGAAACCAGGGAGAGCAATGGAGGAGGTGGGATGCTTTGCTAATAGTTATTCTTCCCGGGGACCATCTTTCCTTTTCTTTCTACTTATAGGGATTTCCTAAAATTCCACATAGAGGTTATACTATTTTTAAATTTTTAAAACTATCTTTGCAAACTAATTGTTGATCCTACTTGTTAAGGTCATTTTGCCAAGATGCTTCCAGGTCACAAAACAACTGCCAGATTCCACCAAATGCACAGGCAGGAGAAGAAAGAGGTTTATCCCATGCACCTAGTGAGTTTCTTTACTGAGAATATTTCCCTCTTTTTTTCTGGCTACTAGGAAGCTCAGAGATTAATTTCCTTCCTATTTCATATAAATATTTTCTTCCCCAAGTCACCTTTCTCTGCCTGTTCTTTAAATTTTCCTGTCTCAAGTCTGTCTCAAGTCTCTAAAGGGAAAAAGTAAAGAAGGAAGGAAAGGGACAGCCTAAAAGGGAGGAAATCATCCTCGGGTGGCAACTCAGAAAAGGCCCCAAGCTTGCTTTTCCACCTCCTGCCCTGGGCCTGGAATCTACCACCATCACTTCATTCCTCTGGGCCCAGGAGACAAGAGTCAGATCCACCCACTTGCACAGTGGGAAAAAGCTGCCAAGACTGAGTTTCTTCAAGTCAGCTTTGAGTTTAACTGCCAGTTAAATTAAAATGAAAATAACACAGCATAGAAATGTAAGCTAATCAGACCCTTTCTTAAATCAGATTTGGAGGATAAAGACATGTTTCGATATCTTAGGATACATGAAAGAACATTAAAAACTGAGAAAATCCTAGCAATTTAATTATTATTTGCCTACAAATTGGGACTACCACCATTTTCTAACACTGAGCTCCCTGAACCAAATTTGTCTGAGAACACATTTCCAGTGTGAGTGGGGCTGGCTCTGTTCAGGCAGGGAGAGTAGGACCGTAGGACTGGGAGCCAGACGATGAGTAGGACTGGGAGCGGGGAAGAGTAGGACAAAGGCTGGGGCTAGACCTTCCAGCTCTGCTGACAGCCTGCCTGCCTCCCCCCACACACCCAGCAGTTCCCACTGGGCAGAACACTCTGAGTGCAGGGGCCAGAGGGAGTGCTGTGGTCAACAGTGTGTGCAGAACCTCAGCAGGGAACAGAGAGCTCATTATCCCCTTCTGTGCCTTTGACCATCGCCCCAAGCAGGGTGTATGGAGCAAGGCCCAGAGTCCCTGAGGCTCATGCGAGTCACCAAGGCCTACCTTACTCATCTCCTTGTGGAAGTTTTCCTCCAGGCCTGCGATGCTCTGAAATGTGTTGACATAGAAACCTACACGGCTGCAGTGGGGGAGGGAGGCAGACAAAATGAACATGAAGGTCAGGGTGGGCAACCCTCATCAGAGACACAGCCCTGAGACCATGTATAGCACCACGGGCAGACATGCAAGACAGAGTTGTGCAGACTCCTTGGAAAGGAGGCTGAGGCTCAGGTACCACCTTCTGGCCCTCACCTGTTCCATAGAGATGGTAGCTCCTCCTGCAGGTCCACATTCATCTCTTCAAACACCTTCTGGGCTTTGATGAGCTCCTCCTCAGCCTGAGGGGCAGAACCAGTCACTCCTTCTGCTAGGCCCCCATCCCAGCCAGCCGAGACCAGGCCAGGCCAACCCCCCAAGACCTGCCCCCCTACCTCCCACCTAACGGGCTCAGATCAGGGCTCTGGGTTAGATGGAGGTGGACTTGGATGTGGATACCTGGGCAGACCACCCCTTGTGGCCCCTGGGGACCTTGCAGCCAGGACCTCAGGGGCTGCGCCAGAAAGGGGAGAGCAGAACAAAAGGGAGGGCCTCTCTGTCTTGCCCTGGTAAACCAGGAAGGAGGTGAGGGATGAACAGGGCACAATAAGAAGGTGCAGACATGGGGCCTAGGGTGCTGGGGCACAGGGAGGGTGAAAAGGCAGACCCAGACCCACCGGGTGAAGACCCTGTCCACTTACCCATGAACCCCTCTGAGGCTAGGTGTCAGCCTGCTGCCCAGCTCTCTGGGCCTTGCTCTCCCCTCAGAGTATTCCTTTCCTCCTGTCTCAATGCTGCCGCCTACTCAGTCTCAACCACCAGCCTTCAGTTCACCTCCCTGGGACAGTCTTTCCTACACTCCTTCCACCCCCCTATCATTCTTTCCTCTATCACCTGTCCACTCTAGATGGAGGGCAAGGCCAGGGAACTATGGAACTGGACAGCTGGGCAGGGTACCTGAGTCAACTTCCAAGGCCTTCCTCTTCCCTGGGCAAGCCCTGTACTCTCCAGCTGCTTAAATCCACCAAGCAGTGGTGCTGCTGCATCACTGCGCCCCATCACAGATGGGCCCCATCACAGATGGGCCCCATCACAGAGCCAAGAATGGAGAGAAATGAAGCAGCAGGGGCCCCTTCTAAAGGTGGAGGGCTGGACAAGGCTGGAGGTGAGTCATAGGACTCCGCCCCAGAAGCAGCTCTGCCAGCTCATTCTGGAGGGCACTGATGGGAACAGTGATTTGGGGCGGAGGTAACTCGGATTCAAGGTCTGAGTCATGGCCCAGGAATGTGGCAGGACCCACCCAGGAGAAAACTTCCCTCCCGAAGAAGCCTCAAATTCTCAGGCCTCTGACCAAGGGAGTCAACTGGTCTGAATGCCAAAGTGTCACAAAGCATAAGCTTTCCCCTAGTCCACCAGGCTGGCCCCCCCAGTGTCAGGCACTGGGACCAGCCCAAGTCAGCCTTGTCTCCGCTATGCCCAGAACTGAGCATGGTGACTTCTGGGAGGGACTGGAGGAGAGAGGGGTCACCATCTCTCCCTACTACAGCTACCTTCAGGTTCTTGGGACTTGTTAGAGTGAGCATGAGCTCCTTGCCTAAGTTTTTACAATGTAATTTAAAAGTTAAAGATAGAATGAGGAAAAAAAAAAAAGAAATATCTCTCTAGACATCCATGCCTCAGCTGCTCCTGGATGGATTAGATCTGGTCTGGGTACCCTGTGCCTGACTGGGGCTACTGATGACGGTTTATAAAACCCACAAAGTGAGTGACTCCCACACATCTGGCTGTGCGCACCTCGCACTGTCATGCATGCCTCCCACCCACAACCAGGAGTCTGACTCCAGGCCCATGTGCCCCAGGAGCCCACCTTGACTAACCCCAGCTCCTGTGCCTTCAGAGACCACCTCTCACTAAGGATTCAGCCTCCACCCCACAACGCTGGTCCTGACTTCCCAATAAACAATTGTGACCACGACAATGGCACAGCATCTCCTCACCATGTGCCAGGGACTGTCCCAATATTCCAGCAATAGTGCAAGAGCAGGGTGGCTCCATTTTAGAGTTCCTGGAGGTCAGAGTCTAAGTCTTTTATTCCTTCTGAGTCATGTTCTCATGTCCTGGATCTCTGAGAAGAACTGGGTGGCAGGCAGTACAGGAGAGCTGCCATTGTGGGGGAGGCCTTGTATCCCTGCCAGCTCTGCTACATGCTGATTAATAGACATGGACAGCAGACCCAAAATTGGCCTGCTTACTGCATACCAGACCACCCAGGTCCTGCAGGCAAGTTTTGGGAGACTATGGCAAGTGTGAAGAACAGCTCAAAACTAGCCCAAGGGGTACGTAGAGCTGGTGAGCTGGAGGGATCACAGTCTCACAAGGTTGCACTGTCTCCCCAAAGTCAAGGTGGCCCCGAGTCCCAAGTACCCAGTTCACATCCAGCCAGCTGCCCACGGAAACCCGGCCAGGCATGAGGCAGGGTGGGAGCAGGAGGATATGCTCAAATAAGAATTGAATCCAAATGGGAAAGCAAATTTGGCTGAAAGACAAAACATCTGCAGTCCAATATCCAAAGATGACATCATGTGCTTTAGCCTCCTCTGCCGCTCCCCAAGGGCTGGAGCGTGGGGCCCTCCAGGCAGGATCCTCAACTGCACACATCCCAGGAACCCAAACGCAGCCCCAGGCCCCACCCCAGGCCCCACAAGCTCTTGGGGGTACTCCTACCCAACAAAAATGTTCACCTGGCCTCCTGCCAAACTTTTTTCAGAAAATTATACAGAAACCCTGTCTCTAGGTCAGTGGCCCTATTCCCCCTCCAGCCAGAGTCCTAAACTCTACAAAAGGCCCACTCTAGCCCCTCACTCCCCCTGCACCTCCTGCAGCAGAGGACACAGAGGCCTATCAAAACCTCCCTATGCCATCTCCCTCAGACCCTGGATATCCTGGGTCACCCTGCCCTCAAAAATCAGCCCACAGCTTTGGCCTAAAAGAATGAAGCAGTAGGTCAGGTAAAAATTGGGCCACAAGCCCATGCTGAGCCCAAAGCTCCTATATCACCGGCATTCAATACGTGTAAGTTGAAGATGATGAAGTCAGAAGGTGCGCCCCCCCCCAAAAAAATGGGGCAGCTGCCCAGAGAGAAACCCAACCTCCTGGGTTGGGCCTATTACGTGCCCCCACCCCAAAACTATGAAAATGAAGGGGTACTAAAGTAAGGTTAGTTTCACTGAAGAGAAAGCCACCAGGCCACTTCTCTCAGAGTACTGTGTCCAACAGCCCCTGGCCACACCCAGCCCATTCCAAGAGCAGGGCCTGAGAAGACTGAAGTATTGCCAGAGCAGCAGGATCACGTAGAAGTTTTGTACCAAGAACCTCCTCCAGGACAATTGTGGCGCAGACTGCCCTCCATGAAACTCCCAAAGAGCAACTCCAGGTTTCAGGGTACCAGCCCAACTGAGAAGCCCTCCCAGTGTCCCCTCCAGGGGCATCATTGGGACTCACAGATCCCAAGGTTCCCCATGAGCCTGGTCACCTGTGGCAGGACCAGCCACATGGAGCCCAGGGCCAGTGAGCTAGGAAAATGGCCCAGCAGCTAGGCCTTGAGTCACGTGATCCCCAACTCAGGCACTAAGTATTTCAAGGACACTGGTCAGGAGACTTTGCCCCTCTGCAGGTTTGCTTCCTCAGTAAATTCAGAATCACCCTTACAGCTCTTCTGAGTCTCGAAGGGTAACACATGTTAGGACAGTAGCCCTTGCAGAGGACAAAGGGTTCCAAGGCATTCCTGGGCTTCTGGACACTAAAATTTCAGTCTTAGGACTACCAGAGACCCCAATGCTGAGCAACAGACTCAAACCCACCCCAGCCAACCAGAGTCTCCAGCCCCTACCCCCTCCTGTGTTTGAGCTCAGGGAACTCTCCCAGCACAGGAATTTGAAACCACCCCTGCCTCCCGACCCAGGAAGAGGGCTGAGCCCTCCCCAGCCAGGCAGTGCAGCATAAGGACAGGACAACAGACCATAAGATGCCAGCACATGCAAGGTTAGAAGCCAGCGTCACCTGATTTCGGAGCAGGTTAGTTTGAGCTACAAGATGAGCCTGCAGTTTGCCTTGGCACCACTGGGGGGCGGCTTTCTCAAGCAGCGAGACAGGCTGGTTGGGGGCAGGAAGGTCAAGGCAAAGGAGAGTGGAAAAACAGGAGGGAAATGGGGAGAGAAACAGAGACACAGATATTAAACACCAAGTCCAAATGTCCCAAACATGATAATAGACAAGCTGGCTGCCCCTCCAGGGATCCCACCACCCTCAGCAGGCTGAGAGAATTAAGTGAAGCCCCCAACAGGGCACAGAAGATAGTGACATCCAACTGCAAAGCAAAGTGTAAGAATTGTTAGCAAACGCAGAGGACTCAGCAAGCAAGATCTTGCTCTGGGCTGTGGTGGGTGGGGTTGGGAGACTCATCCTCAGGGCTCTGGGGAGAACGTGGCCAGCCCAAGTCCTGTGCTCCCGCACTGGCTCACACTCCTACACCTCCAATCCCCACCCCCAACCCAACTGTCTTGCTTGTTTCAGCGAAGACAGGGTCACATCATATCACATGACAGAAGTCTACTCAGAGCATACCAGACCAGGTAGAGCCTTCCCAGTGAACCTCAATCCTGTTCTTCTCCTGGAAAGTGCCCTCAGACTGAATGGAGTAGTCAGGAGCCAGGGCAGGCACCAGAGAAGGAGTCAGAGGTAGGCCCTCTCCCAGGGGACCGTGAGGACCTTTCAGTCATCCACCCCAGCTCTGGGACCTGGTACTAGTCACAGTTGGAAACCTTTCCATAAAGGGGCTTGAGCATTCCCACCCCCAGGGGAGTGTGAGAGCCAGGGTGCAAAGGGGCAGGTAAGTGCAGCCCAAGAGGGTGGCTCCCTGGGGCCAGCACACATCCCCACCCCCACCCCCACTTTGTCTCCCAGAACACTGCCCTGGTCCCTCTTCAGCCCCTACCTTGGCAATTTTGACTTCATCCTTCTTTTTGGCCACTTGGAGAGACTCATAATGGTGCCGTGCACTGTCATAGTCCACCAGCTTCCGCCCTCGCTTGGCAATGCGCGACTGGGAAGCAAACGGAGGAGGAGAGGGCTGAACAGGGCCCAGCAAGGGGCCTGCTGTGACGCTGACCCAGTTGGGCCCAGAACAGTGGGGACCTGAGTGAAGCCAGAGGAGCCATGCACAGACCCCAGGCTCGATAAGAGCGTGCTTCAGAGGCCATTGCTCAAACATTTCTGGTGGCAAAGATCTCACTTCTTCAAAGCAATGTGTCCTCTGTGATCTTTTCTTATTAGAAGTGAAACCATTTCCTTGCAAATATTAACCCATTTGTCAGTACCCACCAGCCAATACTGTGTCGGAGGAGCCTCTTCCCAAGACTAGCCCTCAGATCCTCAAAGATGTATTCTGGGTTCCAGATTTCTCTTCTCCAGGGCTACCACCGTCAGGCTCCCTTCCGCACTCACCACAAGACACCTTGGGAGCCTGAGGCATCCACACTAGGTGGCTGAGAGGGCCAGCAGGGAGCATGACCACCAGTGGATCAGGTTTGGCATGACAATCACCGCCTGGGCTCCAGACACCCCTTCTTCCATGGCTAAAGCACCCAGGTCCCACTGACCTCAGTGGAGATAATGGCACACTGACAATTCACAGCACATACCCAGGCCCAGCAGAGGCAGCTGTCCTTTTGAACATACACAATCACACAAATACATTCAGATAAGAGTAGATGCACAAGTATGTATACATTCCCCTCTAAGTATACACAGCCTAACACAAGACACCTTTAGACACAAATGTCAAGGCCTGACATCCCCTTAAAACATCTTAACAATCCCACAGGCTCCACAGTGCCTCAGCCACACACATGTATAGGCACCATGGGGTGTATTTCCCTAGCCCAGAGACTCAGTGGTATAGGGCTCAAAGGTGCCAATTCAGAAAGGCCCAGGTCTGGAGCTAGTAGGCTAGCCTCAGCAGGAGCAGCCCTGGAAGGATAAGGTGCCCAGTGAAGGGGATGCTTGCCTTTAGGGTAGAGTCATAGCAGTGCCTGAGCCAGCCCTGGCTGCCTCCATCCCTGGCCCATCTCCCTCGCCACCTTCCCTGCATAAGCTGGCTAGCTCAACAGTCTCTCACCTTGATGTCAGGGAACTGACCCAGGTACGTGTCCATGGTCAGGAGTGCCTGGTCCACCAGCTTCTGGTGGTAATCCATCCAGAGCAGGTCGTTGTTCTGAAGAGGCAAGAGCACGTGAATGCACCACTGGGGCTGCCAGCCACCCCAGCCCACAGCTCTTGCCTCCCAGGGACCTGGGGATCAGCTCTGGCCCCATCACTTCAAGGGTCAGTGGCTTCAGAAAACCTGTTTCTTCATCTGTAAAATGCGCTGGCAGCTGGGGCCAGCAAGGCCTTGTGGGAGGGCCGAGCCACTTGCCCCTGCTCACCTCAGCAATCTTGTTCGCTTCGTCCCTGCCAGGCCAGTCGGGTTCATACACCTCCTGCAGACACTCGTTCAGCTTTCTGGAAGCCTCGTGCATGGCTGTGAGACAGAAGGGCCATGCTGCAGCTAGGCCATGGGGACCTAGGATAGGAGGTCCCCCAGAGGCCAAGGAGGTATGTGGGACTCTACAACAGTCCTCACCCCTTCCTCACAGACCCTGACACCCTTGCTGGCTCTTTATGCATCTGCTCCACATGGGGAAGGCCCCTCCCTGCATCCTGTGAAATCCCGCCCACACAGGCCAGGTCTGCTTTTCACCTTTGACCGAGGCCAGGTAGGTCCGAAGATCCTTCTGCAGCCGGGTGCCCTCATTCTGCAAAGAGAAAAGATGAGAACAAGGTGAGGACCTGAGGGTACACCCTGAATCCCACCCTCTCCTTCCTGTACTTCCACAAAGACTAATTAATAAAGGCTGTCCTCATCAGTACATTAAGAGGAGTAGAAAAGAAAGATGTGTCAACACCTCTGGGCCGGGGGCCTGGCACCAGCTCAACTCAGAGCAGAGCACCTGTCACCTCTCTGGCCACAAACACATACTGAGCACCCACTGTGTTCTCGGCACCATCCCTGCTGTAGGAGCCATGTGCCTGAAGGGACATTCATCCCAAGTTTGTCAGCACCTGTCTGTCTCCTCCAGGCACTATTATCAGCCCTCTATGGAAGTTAAGAAGACAGAGACGCCCTCCATCCTGGACAAGACACCGAGGACATGGTTGAATGACACACACATGGCAGAACACACATGTATGATGGAACTGGCATGCAGAAGCCCATCCTCATACAACCACAGAATGGGTGACCAATGAGCACAGAAACATGGGCGAGGATCGGGGGCAGAGGCACCTTGTTCCAAAAGCTTAGGTGTACCCAAGACCAGTGGGCTCCCACTTCAGCATGCCAGGCAGAGAGAATGGCTTGCTGGAAGGGGATGGCCTAACCAGGGTGCAGAGAAGTGTGGGGGTCATGACCAGGGCTCTCAGGACACTGGCCCAGCTGACAGGGAGGGCGTAGGACGTAAGAGGGGGAGTGGGCCAGGTTGGGAGGCTACAATCATGCTGGGCCTCATGTGCCGGGCGTCACACTTCCAAACCCAGCTTCTCTTCCTGCCCAGCCTCCATCATCTCACTCCCCTCCCTACCAGCCCCCAGAACCTGTGTATACCATACCCCAAGGAAAGGGTCATCCATGGCACGGGGTGCTGTGCTTGCCTGGGTATCAAGCAGTACCAGGGCCCCTTGTGCCTCCCAAACAAGGCCACACTGTGAGCAGGCACATGGGACACAGATGTGCAAGGGGTGGCCCAGAGTCTGCCACCCACATGCAACTGCAGCTGGGGCCCTAAACCAGCTTCAAGGTCAGTCTCCAGGGTCAGACACAGCCCTTCACCATCAAGCTGCTCCTGCAGGGCAGTGCCCAGGCCCGCCAGCACAGAATTCGTGTGCTCACTTCCAAAACTGCTCCGTCAATTCTCTAGAGCTGCCTAGAGTTCTAACATATTCCTTGCAGAGCAGCTGGGGGAAGGATCAAGTTCTGGACCCACTGCCCCCTTGGTGGGCTCTCCGGGCTCCAGAGTCCGGACCGGCACCACAGCCCAGGACCAACACCTACTACAGCTCTATGGTGGCAGCTCAGCCAGCACCCCACATCTACACAGTACCTCTCCCTCCAAAGAGTGCTCCCCACCATCCCTGACATCAGCCCCCACAGGTGGCCTAAAGACTGAGCCCCATCTTCCCAGTGGGTCTGAGGTGTAGGGGCATGCCCTCCTGCATGCAGCCCCTCTGGCTCCAGCTGATTTTTGCCACTGTGCATCAGTGTCAGTGGGTCTTCCCTCCCAGACTGGGATGCCTACTTGAAGCAGAGCCTGGGTGGGCCCTAGGGACAAGAAGGATAAACAGACAGCAAGGATGAGTCCCTGGGGTACAAGCTATAGCTGGCCCCTAGGAGAAGGTTTTGGCCCACCTGAAGGACCCTGGATGGTTTCCAGGGTTGCCTGAGCTGGGTTTACAGCACTCAGGGGGAGAGGAATGACAAGAGGCCTCCAGGATTTCTCAGGGCAGGCACAGAGGACAGGGGTGTTGTGGCTAGTACTGAGTGAGCCCCACAGGGGCTGTGATAACAAGTGACACAGCAGGGTGATCTATACCCTCTCCTAGGACCTACCTCAACAGGAAGGACTAGGAATGTACTTTCCTGAAGATCATATTCCCCGCTACCCCAGTCCCTCACTAGTGCTGGGCTCACTGTGCTCGGAGTTCAGAGACGAACAACAGGAGGATGCTCAGCTTTGAGGCTCCCATGCTCGATCTCCTCCCTGCCATTCAGAGGGTCCCCCCCAGCCCTGCAGGCTGGAAAGGCTAAGCCCACTTCAACCCCCTAAGTTCACCCCCTGCAGAATAGTGACCCTCATACCTTTGTAAATCCTGACACCCACCCCCAGAGCCCAGTCACCCCCACACACCAATCAAATCCAGAACCAACTGGCTGCCTAAACCCCCAAGGGAGGGTTACCCCAAGTCTCAAATGAGAACTCAAATTTGCCCCTTCCTGCTAGCACCCTTAGCCCCTGAAAAGCTGTCCACCCCACCAACCTGAGGATGGAAAGAGTGCCAGTTAAAGTGGCCACTCCATGTCCACAGCCAGAGACCCACTAGCACACCTTTGGCCCTGGCCTCACTGCCCACCCCTCTGCCCAAGGATCAGTGAGTGACTGCTTGCCCAGAGCCAGGGGTGCAGAGGCAAGGGCTCTGAGGAACAAATGTGGAGAGCAACTCTCTGGCCACAGAGCTGGGACCAGGGCACAGAAAACCCCAGCTCCCAGACTGCATTTTCTTCACCTTCTACCAAACAGCCCACCCTGCTTGAGACAACCCCATGTCCCAGCACAGGCTGCAGCTCAGGCTTCCCCTAACATTTGTCTCAAGGCAGTTAGCTGCCCTTAGTACTGGCTCCAGCTCCAGAGTGGGAGCTTGAGAGTAAGCAGATATGGATTTAAATTCCTGAGCCCCCACACCAGCTAGGAGGCCTTGGAAGAGCTGCTTAATCTCTCTGAGCCTCAAGTGCCTAGTCTGTAAAATAAACAGAATATTAGCATCCAACTCGGGGATGCAAGGCTCATGTCTGTAAAATACACCACAGGACCAGGTCCACGGTAGATACTGTAGTAACAACAATTACTAAACGACTTTCAGAGAAGTATCCCATAACTGAGGAGGACAGATGAATAGGGGACTTGTCCCATGGGCTTACAGGAGACAGAATCAGAAGCAAAAACTTCAGGTTTCATGTTCAACCATCTATTTCACAGTCAAGAAAACTGAGACCGAAGGAGCAGGAGCTCACCCAGGGCCACAGAGGCAGTCTCTGCCGTGGTGCCTACCGGGCCTGTGAAACACACCCTATGACTGGTCTGTGGGACAAGCAGCCATGGGGGCACCTACCCCTGCCCTGGGAGTCTCTCAGTCAAGCTCCTGAAGGTGGATTTGGCCTTGGGCCCTCTGCCAGCATGTTCACCAGGCCCTGGCTAAGGGGCTGTCAGAGTTCTCCAAAAAAGACCCCTTTCCCTGGGTTCCATTCCAGCTGTAGAGATGGTGGTGGGTGCTCAGCTGGCCCCCTTCCTAGCAGAGCTTAGACCATGCCCTCACTTCCCATGCCCACTCGCATCCTTATCGCCTCCTTTGGCCTCCATCTCCATCTGTCACTCACTGGGGCACAGCTGCAGAAGCCAGTCATGGCCCAGCTCTCTTTCCTTCCCTACTGCCTTGGCCCTTCCCAGGGATGGGATAGTCACAGGGTCCTCTCACTGCCCTTCTACTGTCTCGGACACAGCTGTGGCTTATTTGAGACTCTGTGGGGAGTGGTTTCAGAGACAACCCAGTCACAGCATCCAGAGCCTTTCAGGAAGAAAGTCCTCCTTTGTATCTAAGCACTGCCCCCAGGCTGCCACGTGACTGAGCCCTTTTTGTAACTGGCCACTGGCCTACAAAGGAACCTGGTAAGGAAGCCCTTCAAGTCCTTTGCAATCTCTGAAAGCAGACAAGTATGGGACTGAATCCACCCCAACACTTGGACAGCCTTGGGAAAACTATCTAATTTCTCTGAGCCTTGAGTCTTGCCTCTACAGAAAGGGAACAATGATACTGGTTGCCTTATACAGTTGTTGGGAAGCATCCACGAGCCATCTACAAATGGCCTGGCTTAAAGCCAGGCACAGTTGATGCTCAGCAAGGATCCAAATCAAATCCAGTCTGTTCTGCTCTCACAGTAAAACCTGCAGATGACCTTTTCCTTACACGTTTCTATAGCTCCCACTTGACATGACATTCAAGCTTGTCTAGAGTCTGGCCACAATCTATTGTCTACTTTCACCCAATCCCCACCATCCCCCCACCACCCTTTCTATGTCTCACCAAGGACCTCATGTATACCCCTGTCCTTCCTCTTGTCCACCACAGTCCATGTCCAGTGCCCGTGCTCCCTCCTCCAGGAAGTCTTCTGTGACCTTGCCAGCCCACATCAATCCCCTTCTCCAATCTCCCCTACTCCACAAATTCAGCTTTTGATAGTTTCCACCTGGCAGCCACAGTCCCTTTTTCACAAGCTCCCTAAGGCCAAGGGCTACCCACACTCACCAGCTGCTTGTTGAAATTCTGGACGCATTGTTCAAATTGCTCATCCTTTGTCTCATCTGCCTTCCCCAGCTTCTGGAGGACCTGCAGAGGCAGAGTGAGAAGAGAAGAGTGTTACCTTGAGAAAGAAACTGGCCAGACCAAGAAGGCCCAGTCATCAATACTGAAGGCCTTTCCCCACTCCAGCCAGGGTCTGAGAGGCCCCCAGCCAATATCACCAGCCCAGGGCACTGGGACCATCGGAGGGTCTCATGGCTGCTATGATCCCCAAGAACAGAACTGCATCCACAAGTCTTGAGACCTCCCCATCCTTTCTCTAAGGCTTGCCCATCAGCCAAGAGGAGGAACTTAGGACAGGCCTGCTGTAGTGACTGAAACCAGGAGGAAGGAGCTTCAGAGAGAGCAGGAGGAATCAGGCACCCCTCCTTGATGATCTCACACTGCATGCTGGGGTGCTTCACCCGAGCCCTGGCAGCTGAAAAGTGAGCTAAAAACCAGGGGTGGACCCACCTCCCCACATAGCTCCATATCCTGGGCCCAAGGCTCCCGAATCCCAGAGGGAGAAGCAGAGCAGTGCCCTTCCCACCCTCTCACCCAGAGTGAGAAGGGCAAGGGCAGCCAGGGGTGACCAAGGACTAGGCTCTGTGTCACTAGGAGTCACCTCCCAATCTGACTCGATTTTCAGATATGACCCACTCTAGGGGGAGCCACCCGCTCCCTTTTCCACAGAGCAGCAGGCCTCCCTGGGCACACACACACAGCCCCCACCGTCTAGACACCATAGCCACATGCTGGAGAGGAGGGAAGGGCAGAGGTAGAAGGCACAGGTAGGTAAAGGGGGGGAGAGAGAGAGAGAGAGAGAGATCCTAGACCAGGAGAGGAGCCTGAGAGGAAGCACTGAACAGAAGGGCTGGCCCGTCAGATTCTCCCAGATTTCCCACTCTGGGGTCCTGTTTCCCACAGTCCCAGGAAGGAGGAGGAAGAGAAAGAGGCAGGGAGAAGGAGCGGGGAGGGGAGGACAAGGGAGGGGAAAGGGGGGAGAGGGGAAGAGAGGCACAAAATAAAGAGGCAGAGAGGGGTGAAAACCATGGGAGGAGAGCAGAGAGAGATGAGAGATAGTGGTTCGGAAAGGGGATGCTGAGGCAGAGAGGGGTTGGAGAGAGAAGCAGAGGCCAAGACGGAGACAGACTGCCATCTACAGTGCAGGGCAGCACCTCCATTAAGCAGCAGAAGAAAACACTGAGATGTTCAGTAGAGGCAGTGGCCAAAACCCAGCAAGAATGAGAAGAAAACAGGTGGTGGTGAGGATGGCAGGCAGAGGGAAAAAAAGCTGGGACAGGGCAAGGATGAGTATCAGCAGATGGGACCAGCAGAGCCAGCCCAGCAGCTGCCTGAGGACAGAAGGTCCTCACCATTTTCCCCTCAGCTATATCCTCCCCTCAAAGACCCTAAAGTGGGCTACACTGCCTGAAGCACCAGCTTTGCCCACCCAATACCCAGACTTGGGTTCTGGACCGAGGAATGCCCAGTTCCTGAGGAGACCATGGATTCCCCCCCACCGCCCGGCCCCTGCCCCACTGGCCCAGGAGGGCCTGTGCTTCCCTGCTGCTCCTGGCTGGCTATCCGAGGAGCCACAGCAGGCCAATCAGCACTCAGTAGTACATTCGGCCATCTGTCACCAAGCACCTGCTCTGTGGCCAGTGCCAAGCATCTCTGCTGCAGCAGCAGAGATCAACCAGATATGGGTCCAGCCCCAAGAGAGAAGGAGGCCCATGGGCCTGGTAGGAGTCCAGGGTAGAGGTATATCTAGCCTGAGCAATCAAGGAGGACTTCCAGGGGGAAGCAGCAGCTCATATGGAGGGTAAGCTTATAGCAAAGGCAAGATTAGAAAGATGGAGTACATTACCAAGAAATTTCTAATTATTCAAGGCAACCTGAGGTCACAGAGGATAGTGAGAGACAATGTGAGTGGCAGGAGAGACAAGGGTATGCATTGGGGAGCGGCCCATGAACAATTCTGTGCTGCATGGTCAGCACACAATCTATTGGACCAATGCAGCTGGATACCAAGTAGACACTAAGGTAAGAGGAAGAAAGCAAAATAAGCCACCACCATACCCACAGGCCCTCATTTCCCATGGCAGCCACCTCTATTTGGTCTTGTAGGAACACGGTGGAGCTATGGAAGTGCCTGAGCTTAGATAGCTCTATTACAAAGAGAGAAAGGGGCCTGTGGGTAAGAAAGAATCTCCATAAATCAGAGAGGTCACTGAGTAAGCCAGAGGCTCCCAGGGATCAGGATCATGGCCTGGCTGGCCCTCAATCTTGGAGGACCAGGGGGGTGGCCTGTCCACCTCTGCCTCTTCTCTTTGAGGAGATGCACTCAATCAGCAAAGATCTACACCTGCCATTGGGACTCCCAATGCACACATAGATACACACACTGGCCCCATTCCCAGACCCGGCTGTGTGCTACACCCAGATGGCCAAAGCCACCAGGGAGAGCTTTAGGACTTAAGAAAGGCCAGCTACAGTGAGACTATGCCAGGCAGTGAGAAGACCTTTGAGAAAAGGGACTCCTTCTGTCTCTCTTAGCCTCAAGCGCCTTATCTGGAAAATAAAGAAAATGTTAGCACCCACCTTAAGGCTCATGATTATAAAACATGTCTCTGTACCGGCCCACAGCACATACTCAAGTAACAGCAAGCCCCTCAAAGGCCTTCAGAGCAGCCTGTACATAACCAGGGGCCAGGCCTGCCAACAACTAACCCTCATACTAGGTCCACATTGATGGCATCTCAAGATGCTAGACAGACGTCACATGCACACACTGTTCACATATGCATGGGCATGCATGTACACACAGCAAACTCCTATTCATCCTTCAAAACCTTACCTCCTCTGTGAAGCTGCCTCTGCCCTCTCCCTCTCCCACATCATTCTGTACCACTTAAGGTCTGGGAACTGTACTCCTCATTGCTGTGTAATGGTGCCTAAGTATCCACCACTGGCCCTGCCCCAGCCATGAGAACAGCCTGAGGTCCAGCTCTCTGCCCCCAGCTCCTACAAAAGGCTGAGCACAGGGCAGACAGGCGGCATGTTCTCGGTGTCCACTGGCTAATCTGAGCCATGGGCTTTGAGGGCAGAGTCATGACACTGAACAAAACATCCCATCTCTCAAATTCAGTCTCCTCTCATGGTCGTATACAACAGCTTATTATGAGAAGTAGCCATTAGAACTAGAATTAGAATTAGCATACGTGTTGATCCAAAGTCTGGTCTTAGGTAACCCAAGCTGACTCCAGTGGGTCCCAGCCCTGAAGAAGCAGTGTAGAAGGGGTGACCAGCTTGGGAGGCCCTGAGTGACCTTGGGCTAACTGCTTAAACTCTCCACACCTCAGTGCCCCACCTCTGAGATGGGAGTAATACCTGTAACCACAACATGGTTGAGGCTCAGGAAAACGCTCAGTAAATGTATGTTGGTCTCAGCCTCATTTAATCCTTACTTAAATACACCCCATTTTATAGATGAGGGAAGAAGGGCACATGGCCTGTGTCCCTATCCTCAAGGAACTCGCAGGGTGGCTACTGGAAGAGAAAACAATTTGAGCACCACCTGCCCGAGGGCAGACACCAAGACACAATTCAGTCCAATAAAATCCCACACCCTCAAATGCTACCTGCTTCCTATTTCCCACCCTCCGTAACTGGGGCTGCTGTCACACACAGCAGCTGCTAGGTGCTCAGACTGCAGAGACCCTCCACCTGCTGAGAGGGAAGCTGTGACCTTAGGCCTTGGGGACACAGACGCTCCACCCATTTGATGCATGGTTAGTGGGGACCCCTGTGTCAAGCTCACAGACAGACCATTGAGAGCAACAGGGGGACTCTGGGTGTCCAGGAAGGCCTGGCCTATGGGGGCTCAGAGAATGCAGGATGACCAAGCTGGGTTTTGAAGGAGAAGCAGAAGTTGGGTGAGAAAGAGAGCCTGATGGCAGACGGTCAGAATTCTCACTCTGTCCAGGATTAGGCATCGGGGGAGCCCAAGACACTCCCCCGTTGCCACAGGTCTCCCTTTGTGATAAGCAAAGGGAGCCTTCTGATGGTGGGACAGAGGACAGGCACACAGGCCCCACCACACTTGGTGTTAGCCCAGAAGGAGGAAGTAGGGACAAGTTCAGCAGCACAATTGCCAGCAGTGCAGGAAGCCTTATCAGCGTCACTCTGGTTCCTCTCACCACATCCTCAGCTCAGCCAGATAGGAGTGGAGCTGAAGTGTCTCTGAAGTGACAATCCCACTCGGGGCAGGGCAGAAACAGGAGTCCCCTTCAGACAACAACCACAGTTCAGCCTCTCTGAACCTGGCTGTGGACAGGGCCAGCAGCCCCACCTTGGGGAAATAAGGGAGACTCCCCAGACACAAAAGAATGCCCACTGGAGCCTGGGCTCAGCAGGCACTCCCTGTGGCCAGAGTGCTATGGAGGAGCGAGGTGCTCTTGCCCCAGCCTCGAGGCTGGCCTTTCTCATGACCCAGAGCATGGACAGAGGCCTGCCAAGCCCTCTCCTGTCCTCCCAGGCAGCAAACAGGCCATGGGATGGACAAGCCCATGACGAACATGTGTCTCTGCACAACTGCATGTTGTGCATGTTTTGGCTGCATGGCCACCAAATCCACAGGGACAGAAGACCCCTGCGGCCAGTCTTACCTGAACTAAGAGGAGTTTGTCACTTACTGCCTACAGAGCCTGGAATTTTACAGACATCAAGTGCTCCCTCCTCACAGGGAAATGTCTTCACCTCCATGAGCAGATGCCAGGTAAGCAGAGATAAATCAGGACCCTGAGCCTAAGGTGTTCGTAGTGAGGACTAAAAGCTGCTCCCAAGCTCCAAAACTGGAGGACAGGCACCCGGGAGACCACACCCTACCCACGCCACTCCAGCTGGCCCGCCGGGTATAGACTGTACCTGCAGGCTTACCAGCTGCACTGATGCTGGGTGGCCTGCTGGGACTGCTGAGCCCTGAGCCCCAGGCCATCCCCTCCTGGGGCCTCTGACTCCCAGAGTGCCCAGACCCCCACACTGGTGGTGACACATGCCCACATCTGAATGGCATGACACAAGGCAGGAATAAGTACTTTCTAGAACCTAAGGCTGGGGAGGAGGGAAGCCAGAGGGACAGATAGCCCACCTTCCCAGTCAGGCCTGTGTCCAGGCGCTGTGCCATGTAGCAAAGCTGGGGGCCCCTCCAGCAGCCTGGAACAGCTGCTGTAGAAAGTATCCTACATAGCCATCCATCATCCTTCACACAGAGTGTCCCCAGAACCCCAACCCACACCTGCACACATACTCATACTCACACATTCCAAGGGGGGCTTCATCCAGCTCCCTCTAAGGGACTCACCACCCAGCTGCTGGAATCCCTGAAGGCCTTCACCTTCCTCAACATCTCCTCCAGCCCTGCTCCTCTGCCACCTCAATCAGCCTCAGACTCTGAGCCAGTCGTACGCAAGTGGTGGGCCGCACCACCCCACTGCTTCCTCCCAGCAAAGCTGTGGTCAGGGGAACACAGCGACAGGATGCACATCCTCACACCCTCACACTGAGGTTCTCAGACAAGCAGGGGCCAATATACACATGGTCAGGCAAGTGGAAAAGTTAAAGGCCAGGTTTTCCCACAGATCTCTCAACACACACAGCTTGGCCCTGTTCTGGGCGTTACACCCCAAGAGGAAAAAGTGACCCCGGGCCACTAGAATTAGGAGTCAAAGGCCACCAAGTGGCCAGAGCTGCCCTCCCCCAGGCAGACATTACAAGACGGGATATTCTGCCCATGGACCCCTGGGTTTCTGGCTCTCTGCCACTACCTGGGTTCTTCATGCTACGAGTGTCCAGCCACAATGCAAAGGCTGTTTGTTGACAAACAGAGCCAGCATCAGGCTCCTCAGCCCCCTGAGAGAGATCTGACACTAGAGTGGCTTACCCTGCTCCCGCACTCCTCCCAGGAACCAGGAGTCATTTGGGCAGGGTCTCAGGAGTGCTTGCAAAGACAGCAGGGAGAGGGACAGAAGGAGAAGAGGTCAGCTCCAGCCCACCACTCTCTGCCACATTCCACATGCCCCTCCCAACCTCTTAGTTTGAACTATAAACCTCAAAGGAAGTTGAAAGAAGAGTGCATCAAACTGCCAGATACCCTTCCCCACATGCACTATTACCCCTGGGCCACACTTGTTTTCTCTCTTTTTGTCGGTAAAACAGTGTGGGTGGTTGGTTTATATATTTGCAAAGTAAGCTTCAAACATCATGATCCTTTACCCCCAAATACTTCACCCTTCAATACTTCAACATATTTCCTAAAAATAAGAATGTTCTCCTAAATACCCATAGAACCATTAGCACACCCAATATGTTAAGTATTCATTTAATACTATTATCTGATAAGCAGCCCATACTCAAATATCCCTAGTTCTTTCCCAAAATATTCCTTACATCTCTGTTGTTTCTAGATCTGGGATCCAACATGGATCACACATTGCTTTTGAATGTCATGACTCTTCTCTCCTTTAATACAGAATATTACCTGCTACACCTACTGATTATTCGTTATTGTATACACTTTTTTTCTCTTTCATGACACATTTTTAGAAGTACAAAGCAGTCACAAAAATGCTCCACACTCTAGATCCATCTGATTATTTCTTTGTGATTAAGTTCAGGTTAAACACTGATTTGGCAAGAGGACTACAGAGATGATGTTGTATCCTTCTGGCCACATTACGTGGGGATATGCCCTGCTTAGTATGCTGAACTTGACCCCCTTCATGGTACAGTGTTTGCCAGGCCTCTGCTGTAAAGGTAATTTTCCTCTTGGTCATCAATCATCTGAGGGCTGACACGCTGCCACCATGTGAACGTCTAAGGCCAAGAAATTTTCACACAGAGCATTCACCCTCCATTAATACTTTGCTAGTCAAGTGGGATCCACAGACCAGTAGCATCACAATCATCTGGGAGCCCAGCTGACACAAATACAGAATTTCAGTGCCATTTTCCCTGCTCCAGACCTGCTAAGTTAGACGCTGAACTGTAATAAGTCCCCTGGTACTCAGTATGCACACCGATGTCTGAGCAGCACTGCACCTGTCAGCTTTGACCGAACCAGGTCACCCAAGGCGGCTACCACATACCATATGACCTGGCATTCCATACAGAACAAGTGCCCCTTCTTGTGCCTCTGTGTGGAGAGGTCGGGGATATCACCATTTGTTTGAATCTGTTACCATCATTATTCTTTTTGAAGCTTAAACTCTCCTAAATTTGGCCAGTGGGACCCTGTGGCCATATCGCCACTTGTCTTGAAGTACTTCCTTGCTTTCTGACACCGTGAGATGCTACAGGCTCAGCTGGTACTTCCCCTGCCCCAGCCCAGAATGAGTCACTTCTCCAAGGAGTCCTGATCCCTTCGCTTCAGGAAGAGGTGTGCTCATTGGTACAGATGTGGTTACGCATCTCACTGAATCTTTAGGCCATGCCCTGGGCTGTCTATGCTTACCCCCACTTTAAAGATAAGAAAAGGAATGCTGAGACATTAATTTGGACCCATGGCTAACAAGAAGCAGGGTCAGAACTCTGTGGCTTTGTGGTGGCTGTGAAGAAGTATGGCTCAAATCTCGTCTGCTCTGGCAAACCAGCTGGACTGACAGCCCCAACAGCTGCCCTCTGGGGCCATTCCTCCATTCCAGTCAAGGCCACACAGTCAAGGCTGCTCTGGTGACTGTGGGCATGGTGGGTTGCAAAGAGACAACAGGCTCCTCCAACAGGCAGCTGGGGCCCAGGGGCCCCTTCAGCACTGTGCTATAGCCTGGCCCTCCACAGGGCCTGCCTTCCTTGGCCTCTTCTTCTAAGTGGGCTTGTGGTGCTCCCGCGTAGTGAGTGAGAGGATGAGACACAGGAACACCTGGGGGCTGGCCAGAACCAGACCTGGGTACTCTGACTTCTGGGTTCTTCCACCAGGTATCTCTCCTGGGGCATGGCTCTTGACCCCAGGCTGGTGGTAACTGTACAAGGGGGTAGCTTGCCTTCTCATTCAGCCCAGGAAATTCTGCCGCTCCCTCCAGCAAGCCCAGTGAACTCATTCATAAAGAGGAATTGGGCAACTCTGCCTTCAGAGCAGCACTGCTCACCAAGGCCTATGATTTCCTAGTGACAACTTTGGCTTGGTCAGAAGCTGCAGAGCTGCTGCATTGCCCTTGGCTTGAGAGGGACTGTGGAGAGAGGGGCTGGAAAGAGAGGCCTGGCCTCCCTGAGAGGGTGTTAAGCCTATGGACCCCCTGGCCCAGCCCCAGCCAAGTTTGAGGGATAAGTAGCTCAGGCTCTTGCTTGGGAGCAGAGCCTGGGTCCCAGAAAGCTCAGGACACATGGCTGAGCGGCTTTGGCCAACAAAACCCCTTAGCCTCATACAGCACCAAGAAGTTTTGCCCTACAACTTTCCCAAAGGCTTGATGACTTAAGAAAGATACATTTTGAAACATTGCCCTCAGGCAAGAACCAGGAACTGCATCCCATCTGTAAGAGGCAAAAATGTTCCCCGGCACTAAGGCCCCCAGTGCAGCGCCCCTCTGCACACACACAGGTTCCTGTGTCCACATGGCAGTACCCCCACACTCACACGTCACATGGGGATGCCTGCCACCTGTCTGTGTACACACTCACACACAGGGCTCTTGCCTCAGCCTGAGAAGGCCATGGAGCCAGAGCAACTGCAGGCCAAGAGAAACTGCAAGAAGAACCAGAATGAAGGACAGTTGGAGAGAAAAATCAGAGAAAGGGAAACCAGCAGTGGCCCAAGGTGGAAGGGTCCAGTTCCAGAGCATGTTCACACATACACGCAGGGCTGCCCCTGAGAGTCAGGCTTGGCCTAGGGGCCTAAGTCGCCTCCCCTAGTCTCTCTGACCCCCATCCTCACTCAGGACCTGCTCCCCCAGGCTGCTTCTGGGAATGAGCTGTCTGCCTTCCTGCCTTCCTGCCTTCCTCCCAGGGCAAATACTGCTAACAAGGGCTGCACTCCAGAAGGGATCCCTAACCACCAGATTCCATCTCTCAGTCACACACCTGCCCAGCCAGCCCAGCAGGCTCTCCATGGACACCAGTGGCAGGCACTGCATCTGTCCCCACTTCTGAACTCCAATAAGCCTCACTGAAATCACATGACAAAGCATAACCCCGACACCCTGGTCCAAGGACCCACCCTGAGGGAGGTCCACCACCCCTGACACCCTTACAGGTGGTCTCATGTCACCAGGTCAACCTGAAGTAGTGACTGTTGACCCATTTTACAGATGAAGAAACTGAGGCTCAAAGAAGTCAATCAGTTAACAAGTGGCAGAACCAGGACCCCAAGCCCAATGGTTCAACTTATGATTCTCAAACAGGATTCACAAACACTTGGGAATAACAGGCAGCATGTCTAGGGTTTACTACAAAAGATTCCCACTCCACCCTTCTTCATTCCAAAAATTAAACTGGTAGAAAAAACATTTTCGTGACATAACTAACACAGATATACAGATTGCGTAGCAGAATACAGTCTGCAAAGAGCTCAGCAACATGTAAAACTAGGAACACATTTTCGGGTTCCTACTGGTAAACTACAGCTGGGCTACCCATCCCCACCCCCAGCTCCAAGGCCTCAGCCCCACTTGGCGATTTGTTTTTTAAGTCCTTGTGTTCTGAAAATCGCTGTCCCTGTCACCAGTCCAAAAAGGCTCACCATCCTTTTCTGTGGGCCCCTGGTCAGAACAGCTGACTGACTGAGCAAGCCAACTGGTCTTTCTTGGGAGACTACACCTCTAAAATTATCTCCTTCCTCTTTTAGTTACTTTCTCTTTCCATTATGAAATACTGTCAAGAGTAAAAAGTGGTATTTGGTTTCCTCTTTTAGGTCCTTAACTGGATACACAAAAGCAATGGCTAGCTCCACAATAATGCCTTGAAATGTAACTGATTGGTCAAAAGCCAGAGTGCAGAGATGCCCTTCCAGCCCAGGCCCTTTCCGCTGTGACCACTCCAGGGCTAGCAGCTTAACTCCACCCCGGAGACAGCTGGAGGGA
This sequence comes from Phyllostomus hastatus, assembly GCF_019186645.2. Lineage (NCBI taxonomy): Eukaryota > Metazoa > Chordata > Mammalia > Chiroptera > Phyllostomidae > Phyllostomus > Phyllostomus hastatus. The sequence goes on from NW_025334038.1 coordinate 14,171,947, forward strand.
TGGAGGCCTCCTCCTCCCCCTCCACATTCATCTCCCTAGGTAGAAGGGAAGGCTCCACCTCACATGGGGATTTTCCAGTTGACTCCAGGCTAGGAGACTCCCTCCCTCCTCTCCTTTCTCCACCCCCTGCCAGTGTATCTGAAATTCCATCCCATTCAGCAGATAAGCTGGGTCCAGGGTCAGGGTAGGGCCACCCAGACCCTAGAAGAGCTAGGGTGGGCTAGGTGACTAGACCAGACTAGAACAGAGCAGAGCAGAGGCAGATGGGACGAAAGCCAAGATGGGGAAGGGGTTCAGGGTCCTCAGAGGGGCCAGGCTGGGTTGGTGGGGAGTGAGACAGAGGCCACAAAACAGCAGTAGCCACTCATCCAAAGGCATCCAAAAGACCTACAAGGGTCCTCCAAATCCTGTGAGAAGATGGAGGTGCTCCACAGAAGAAGAAACTGAGGCTCAAAGTCCCTGACCTCAGGGCTAAGTGGGTGAGAAGCTAGGATGTTAACACAGCCATCAGTTCCCAACCCCAAGGTGCCACTGTGCACAGAGGGGTGTGGGGTCTGCCGAGAGGAGGACAGGCTAAATGAACACTGGGGCCCCAAGGGAGTACTGGAGGGCCCTGGCTGGTTGGTGACAGGCTCTCTTCCCCTCAGAGAGCCCCTTCCCACCAGGCTAAGCCCATTTCTAGCCTCACAGAACCAGGAGTCCACAGGGGGTAGGAAGACTTCTAGAAGGGCCAAAACCAGACAGACCAAGGTGGGCCCCTACTTTTACAACCAAGTGCCACCCAACTATGTAGACCTCCCTACTAGCCCTCCACCCCACCCAGCCCACACTCCTGTGGAAGACAGGACTGTTCACGAACTGCTGCTCCCTCCTCAGTGGCTCCCACTTGACTTCACCCCTCACAGCACTGACCCAACAGCCCCTCTAGTGCGGAGCCCCCACCATGGACATCGGACCTTTCCCCTGGGTTATGAGGGCTGGGGGCATCTTGGATGCCCTCCCCCAGACTGCATAGCTCTGTTCTTCAGGGAGCAAAGCAAGGTCCCTGCCCAGGAGGGGCCAGTGCTCCAAAGGACCAGCATGTGGTGCTCTAACAAAAACCCAGCAGGGTATGGAGTGGGTGAGGCAAGGGAAGTACTGCTCCTGAGAGGAGCTCAGGGAGTGATATATGAAACCTGGTAATGGAGGAATGCCAGAAAAAGGGCACAGCAGGTGCAAAGGCCCTGAGGTGAGAAGAGCAAAGCCAATGTGTCTGAAGAGAGGGTTGTGGACCAAAAAAAAGGGAGGAAGTAGCCTCACAGGGTGATCTGCTCATAATCCTAACTGGCCAGGTCATAGTACGTATTCACACCCCAGGCATATAACTTCTTTAGTAAAAAGTTTCTCTTTGCCTTAAGCAAGCCCTGCCCTTGTTTCTGTGTATCTAGGTAACACACCTTTGATATACCAGAAGTGAGACCTCTTGAAGGGGGTATCAACCCTAAAGAGAGCACATTATATCCAATCCCTACCTTGCCTTTTCCCACCTTCAGGTCATCCTCCTTTCATTCCCTCCATAATTTCAAATGCACAGAAGAAATTATAAGCCCATTATTCTCCAGAACCCTTGAGATCCTGCTCCCTGGCATATACCATCAGTTTGGCTCAGATAAATTTAAAAAACTCCCCTAAAGGTTTGCACATTTCTTACACATATACTGAAGAGCTTTGACCTGACTGGCAGTTTTAAAAGCTTGCAGGCTGCTGTGTGAGGGGACACATGGATGCTGTGTGGGGGGACACATGGCAGAGCAAGAGCTCACAGAGCTGGTTTAGAGGTGATTGCAGTTACCCAGGTGAGAGGCAATGGTGGCTTGGGCAAGGTCAGGACATGGTGAGAAACAGAAAAAACAAGAGGTGACAAAGAGAAGTGAAGGGGACTCCAGGGTCTGAGCCACGTCAAGGAAGTAGGTGCCATCATCTGAGATGGGGACACCTAGGGATCATGGTGAGCTGGAGGTATACAAAGATATCAGGGAGGGACGCAGGGACACACCAGCCTAGGGATCCTGGGGTGGCAGCACAGACCTACCATCAGACTCCTGCCACTCCCCATTCCCCACCCACCTGCCTCAGTCACACCCACTCCAGCAACCAGTTCGGTGGTGACAAGCTCAGAGTGTTGGTCTGTCTGGACAGCTGCTAAGGAAAGGGGAAGGAGGGTCAGGGGCAGGGAAGAGCACTTCTCGCTCTGGATCCCTATGTGTGGGAGAGGCCCCAGGCAGGAGGTACAGGGAGAGGCCCAGCTGTACGACCCTGGAAGGGAACTCTACCTTTCTGAGTCCTGAGCCTCATCAGTGAAACAGCCAAGCCCTCTCTGTCTACGGGGAATTTAAGGGTGGATAATGAGTGGCTGTGGAGGTAAGACAACTGGTTTCCTTCCTGCTCCATTACTGTATCTTGACCCAAGATACCTCCCACCAAAGCCAGAAAGCTCTGGCAGCCTCTCCCATCCAGTCCCCACCCTGCCTCCTCCCCACCACACAGCCCACACAGCCTTTCCTGGTGCCTGGTGCCTGCAGCCAAGGACACCTGCTCCCCATGACTCATTTGGGCTCTCACAGAACATTCCCCACAGAGAGCAAACACCAGCCCACTCCACTTCCCTCTCCTGGCCCAAAATCCCCTCAGCATCCTCCTCACCCATCAGCTCTGCAGGGACCCTGCAAGCCCCCACACACCTTGGTGCCTTTGGAAAAAGTGTAAAATGATAAGTGTCTCATGGAAACCAAAGACCAGCAGAAAGTACTGGCCTCTTCCAAACACTAGCAGCCACATGGGCAGCCCGATGGTACTCGATATTCGACATCTCAGAGCCAAGCCTGGATACAGCCCACTCTATGGAGATGGAGAGGTTCATGGAGGGCCACAGCCAGGGCCACCCACTGGCCCTTGTGTTGTGCTGGGTGGGGCGTTCAGACCCCACCCTTGGCCCAGTGCTCCATGCCACCTGTTCAGAGATATCAACACAGCCACCCCATAAGTCACCACCCACCCACCTGTCTGCTCCATGCAAGTGTGGGTGCTATTCTCAGCCCAGGCTCCTGGATACCGGCCATCAACGCAGGGGCAGAATCTGTCCCCAGGCCACCCACTTCTCCTCAGCACCTGCCTCCTGGGCTCAATGGGAGAACAGCCTGTTCAGAGGAGCAGCAGACATGGGCACAGCCCACAGAAGAGAACAGAGATGAGGCAAGGAGAGGGTGAAGGCCCTGCCTGCACCCATCTACCTTTCCTAGGGGCCCAGCAAAGGTCTGACCAGTGGAGGTCCACAAAACCCCCATAGCCTTCATTAGGTAACCTGCTGCCCTCCTGATGCCCAACCATGCCGGCCCTTCAGGTCAAATTCCTCCAAGCATCTTTCCCTGACCCCACCGCAGACACAAAGACACCCACTTGTCCCTCCAGATGCCCTCAGCCCTTTGCATATGTCTGTTCCTGTCTGAGAAGCCCAACCTAAATGTGCAACCAGGTTATTCATTCATTTTACCAATCAGAACCCTGTACTTCCAGGTCTGTGCAACTGGAACTATTAAATAATACTGGAAGGAGATAAGATATGTGATATTTTTTCAAACATATTATTGCTATTATTTTGGTTATTATTATTTTTGAATTCAAATGAGTCAATCAATGCCCATAGTCAGCTTTAAGCAGCTCCCATCCAGTCCTACCCACCCAAGGGTACACCACACATGACACAGAAGTGAGGAGGGCTGGTCCTCATACCAGTCCCTGAAGCCACTCCCGGCCCCTCCTCTGCCTGGGAGCTGTGCCTCAGTCCTGTACTGTGCGCAAGTTCCCAGTACCTATGAGGCCACCACAGAAAAGATTTCTCACTTTCTGAATGCAGAATCAAGGGTGGGGACTTGTTGGTTCTGGGGTGGCCATGCTCCCAGCCCAGGGCTAGCTCCACTGCATTTCACTAGAGCCAAAGACAAAGGAGAGTGGGAAAGGACTGGAAGAGGAGGGGGTGTTTAATCAACTTACAGGTTAAGGGTCAAGGTTGGGGAGGACAGAAGAGCAAGAGCAGACCAAGAATGGACTAGGGGAGTCATGTGGTTGCCCCAGCCTCAACAGATGGAATGAATGCCCAGGGGGCAGGATGGGCTTTTCTGGGCTTCCTCCTATTAATCCTGTACTCTACTATTCTTATCTAGTGGGGAATGGAGGGGCAAGAGAAACAGAGTGCACAGCAGGGTACTGAAGAAGAAGGCACCATCCTCCAATCGCAGCAGATGCAGGAGGTCAGCATACAGTTCACTATTTCAGGACTGCATACCAGAGCCCTGGGAAGGTGGGTCATCACTCTCCAGATCTCAGTGTCCCACCTTTAGAGTTGGAGGAGGAAGATGAAGACCAGGTGAGCAAGGAAGACCTAGCTCTGGCTTCCCAGGAGTCAGGCAGTGTCCACTCCAGAGCCCCTGTCTCACCATCTAAGGAGGTCTCTGGGGCCTGGCTCACATTCTTCCTTTTAATACTTCCAGGCTCCTTCCAAAGGCTCAAAAAAGCTGAGGCAGTGAGGACAGGGAGGGGTGGAATAAGTCCCCTCCAGAAATCACAGCTAATACCAGTACATGCTTTCTGCCTGCTGGGGAAGGGATCATACCCACTGTCCCCCAGGAGAAACACAGGGAAATCTGAGTAACCACACAGTAACCAATCCCTTTTGTTTAAGACAAAATTGAGGGAGCGTGCCAAAGGAGGCATGCAAAAAATACAGAAGAGAGCAGAATGGGACAAGGTCTCAATCTGAATGCCCAGCGCCAGGTCCTGGAGATTGGCCCTTGGCCATCCCATGCTGCAGCTCTGAAAACATCCAGATCATCTAAAAGCTGGAAGGGATTCCTGCTGCCTACAGGGAGAAGAGGTCAGGGTAGAAGGTCTGAAATGATGGAAAGTGGAGGGGGATCCATGTTGTCACCTGGCCCCCAGCCCCCATAGGGCCTTTCTGGGCAATCCTCTCCCCTAAGGCCTCAGGCCCCACCATCTGGATTCCAAGCTAGACCTTGACTCTTTGGCTGATGGGGGGCCAAAACCAGCCTGGACTCGGGCAGATGGCCCAACAGGACACACACGCAGGGCATGAGTGCAGCTGAACATCCCACACTTGCCTAAGGCATCTCAGCCACCCTCACCCCACAGAACTGAGACCACAAGCTGCTACCTCAAATTCATGTCCTCGAGTGTGAAATGGAGGCACTAGTCTCCCATTTAATCCTCAAAAATAGGGAAACTGAAGCTCAGAGGAAATAAGTAACTTCCCCAAGATCAAGGGCTTGAGAAGAACAGAGCTCAGATTTGAGCCTGAGTCTTCCGCCTTGCCACACTATATCAGATGCTTTGCAAAACCTTTCTCATCCCTTATGTACAGGAGGCTCACACTCCAATTCACTTGGCATTGAATGCCTACTATGTGCAGTGCCAGGTTCACAGCCTCCAGCCTCCACCCTCCAAGGCCCAACGTCCAGAAGAGAGATAGTCACCCCACTTTACAGAGGAGCAAACCAAATTGAGAGGGGTTAAGTAGCTGGTCCCAGTCCTAGGTGGAGAGAAGGAGGAACAAGCTCTGGACCATGTGGGGCTCCAGGTATGTTGAGCACACTTGATTACTCAGGCCTCTCCCTCCACCACACTGCTCAGGAGTGACAGTGCTGGCTGCAGCACACAGAGGTGGCTTCCCCTGGTCTCCTGGAGCACATAACGGGCAAGGTGACTCACGAGTACAGTGGTACTAAGTCAGGACACAGGCATCAGGTTCTGTCCTACTGCTGACCATGGCTTCCCCACAGTGATGACTCAGCTTCCCTCCCCAAGGCCCTGCACACACCTGCCCTCAGGGCAGCTTTCACACAGCCCAGGCCAGTAGGGCCAGGATCAGGACCCAGAATGGTGCTCAAAATCTTCACGTGGACAAAAAGGGGCCAGATACTAAACCTGAGGGGAGGCCTGTGTGACGGCCTTGCAATCTCAGACACCTAAAGTAAAAAGTATAGGATGGTCTGAAATTAAAACTTTCTAACTGGAGGCAGGTTATGGTGGGTAGTCATGTTCTAAGCTAGAATCTTCCCTTGCAAAAGTCAATCTTTACCTTTAGTGAGTCTGTCTATTCTCTTTTTGCATCTACTATAACATGCCTTCAGAATGTCAAATTTCCTTTTTCCAGACCACTCAGAACACAGGCATCACACCAAAGAGAAAGACCATAAATCCCTACATTGTTATTGAATTAATTGGTGACTGTTACCTATCCTGTACCCATGTAAAAGAAGTATGTGTCTACCATTTTACTTTTTATCCAGTCCCAGAAGTTTCTCCACTTTGCTTTCTCCCACTTCCCTAATCTATCACCAGTGGTTTTCGTGCAACCCATTTACATCTTTCTTCTCTTTTGATTGCAATACATAAAATAAGGTGCAAAACTGCCCTTTTCTGGAACATTTTCTCAATCCACTGAGGTTTTGCTTCCCAGCAATTGTCAGTTTGGCTTAAATAAATTTGTAACAGTTCTTATAGGTTTAGATGTTTCTTATGTTGACACTCAAAAAGGACCCAGGGCCTCCCTTGGCTGTGGCCTTCCCCAGGCCCACAGTCCACCCAACCAGGAGGGCCAGGCTTGGAGAATATGGTGGCATTCTAGCTCAGCCAGGCCTGCTTCCAGAATAGACTTCTCCACTGAGTCCTCAGGGAGGAGGGCAGGAAGGACACAAACATATAAACTTTTGGCTTAGTTTAAGTTTCAGAAAAATGATATTTGGGTCCTGTCCCAGGTTCAGCAAATGCATCCAATTAATTGTGGATTCTTTTTCTTGGTTTAGATCACAAGACTCAATTTGTATTCCTGACCGTTAACATGTCTTAAATAGTCTCCCTGGCCCCAGGATCCTCCTCAACTCTTTCTTTGTGGGAGGTAGAAGCTGTAGTATCTTTGCCCAGTTCTTCCTCTAGGAATTGGGGAGCCTCCTGAGGCTCCCTGGGGAGTGCAAAGTTGGGCCAGCTCCATCCAAATATGACCCCCCCGACTGCCTCCTCATGGAGCTTTTGGGGGATCCCCAACACATTGACGGGCCAGTTCTGAAGGTTCACCTTCTCCTCTAGTGCACCAGCCTCCTGGCGTAACCAAAGATTCCAAGCTACACACACATACAACGGCAGACGTGTGTGCCCTGCAAAAGCAGCCCCTACACTTTCATTGAAAACTCTTAAGGACTCATATTTGCATCTTAATAGTCACTATCACCCTCTGATTCTCTGAATTCAGGGATGGCCAGAGGCAGCACCTGGGAAAGGACAACTTGGGGCCAAGTCTAATGACTGAAACTCCAGGGAGGAAATCCCAGGGATTCCCTGAGCCTCAGGGCTCTCATCTGTCAAAGGGAGCCACATTCCAGTCCTGCTGCTTCACACCATGAGACAAATGAAAAATGGTGGGTATGAGGGTCAGAATGTCATGGAAATGTTAAGATTGTCCTCCCTTCCTGAACCATCTAGACCTGGCTCAACCCAGCAGGAATTCAGCTCTGCCATTATCACCTACAGGAGTCCCAGAGGTCACCGCATCTCACAGACTGGATGGGGATCTCGACTTCCCAGTTCCCAGATGGACATACACTCGGGAGCCCAGTCAAGGCTCCACTCTAGTCTGTCAAGCCTGTGCACCCTTCTGCTACACACCAAGCTCCATGAATGAATGAATGAATGAATGATGGGAGACCTCTCACCTCTGCCCCAAGCTCCCTGCCCTCATCTGGACTCTCAAACCACAACCCCACCTGGAACCATTTGTCCTCCCCCATTCAGTCAGGCTCTTGTTTTGGGGGGACATTCTGACTTCCCATCTCAAGGAGGTGATACCACTACCTCCCAATTTAGCTTTCTCAGCCTATACAAGAAAAAAGGAGGAAATGTATTGCAATTCAATTTCAAGGATCTGTCATACACAAAAACAATGACTTACAACACAAAAGCCAGAATGATACATACATGTGGGCTCTGGGGGGCTTCCCCAAGATGGCCTCCACCAGGGACTAGGCACTAACCACACATTCACCACCTCCTGGACCCTCTCCATAAGCCCTGGGGCAGGAACTCCCATTCCCATTGACAGAGCATGAAATGAGGGCCCAGGGAGTATATGGTTTGCACAGGGCCCCAAAGAGGGCAAGTGATCACTGGGACCATATTCCTTTTCCTCCATGTTTGGGTCTGTCTTCCTCCCACACAAACCTCCTAACTGTCTCTTCCCTTTTCTCCCTTCAATCTCTCCCCTACCCTCACCTAGCCACAGTGCTCCCAGGCCTAGGGTTCACACCTCATGTGCCCACCACTGAGGTAGCTATCAGAGAGCTGGAGGACTTGCAAGGAGAAACTTGATGCTATCTTGGAGCAGAGAAAGGGGGGAGCCACAACAGATGGGATGGGGGAAGTAAAGGTCCCCTGGAGGGGTCTCTCCCAGTCTAGGTCTCCCTGAACCAGGTCTGTCCCTAGTGCCCATGTCGGGTCCAGGCTCTTCCAGGGTTCAGACATGTTGGCCATAGTTCTGGGGAGAGGCTGACTGAGCAAAGGGTCCAAAGAAATTAGTAGCAACTGTTGGAAAAAGTGGCCTCTAGCAAGAGCTCTCCTGTCACCCCATCCCTCTTCCAGCCCCATGGCTTCTTAAGGCACCTCAGGCACAGGCATGTCTGGAAACCCTGACCTCTCAACAGGCCACTGCTTCCCCTAATCCTCCATCCACACATTTCCATACTGCCGTCCACTCCCCACCCAGAGAGCTGTGCTTACAGCCACAGATCCCTACCAGCTAGTATGCCCCCTCCTCCTTTGAGGACACTTCTCCTCTGAGGAGTCTCCCCAGCTCTGACCCAGAAGCTAGGGGACCCCATCTGGTCAAAAGCCTGACCTCAAGGGGCAGAGTACACAGGGTGCCTTGGAGAAGGATGAACTGATCTACTGATGGCCCCTCCCAGTTCTTAAGTTCTCCAAGTCCAGCAGTGTCCCCTGCTCCTTAGTGTCACCTTGGGGACCCCAAAAAGACAGAAAAGCAGGTATCCATGTAATGGGGTACACACCAGCCTTTCCAGTAAGGCTAGGGCACAAAAACCAACCGGCCCCTATGACCCCAGCCCTGAAGGGGTAAACTCTGGGACAGAAGCCCTCCCCAGACCCTTGTGCCTTCCTGGACAGGGCTGCATCCTAACCTGAGGCTAAGGTCATTCCCTCAGGGTACTCGGCACCCACCCCTCACTCTGCCTCCTTCTCTTCCTTAGAAAGCCAGAGACTTCCAAGGCCCAGGATCGTGAGACACTGGGTCGTCAGTGAGCCGACTGGGAGATGAACAAATGGCTCAGGCCAGACCTGAGGAAGAAAGGTGAACAGGCTGGGAAAATGGGGATCTGGTGGCAGAGCCTGCTGGCCCCTCTTGGTCCTCTAGGGCCTGATCTCCCTCACCTGTCTTTTTAGATTCAGGCTCATCCCACCTCATCCCCCTCATACATATTACAGCCACCCTGAACAGGCTTCCAGAAACATCACTCCCCACCCCACAACCTGCCTCCTTTGCCCTTCTAACCCAGATCAGGGGCCACATCCCCTGGGAAGTCTTCCTTGACTGCCCAGGGCGGATGGGAAGCTCTTAGGGCCCCAGTGCCCTTGCCCTAGTGTCCCCCCAGTGCTCTGCTGGGCACTTCACAGGGGCTGGGAGCTCCTTGGGAGCAGGGGCAGGCAGGTTCTTCTCTTCTCAGTACCCTTAGTGCCTCAGCATCCTGGCCCACAGCATATGGGCCATAAATAGAGAATGACACTGGCAGTGAATAAGGCCATCATAGCCACTGGTGATAATTCAGTGTAAGAAGTTGAAGCACCTAAAACAAGGAGCTAGCAAGAATGTCCACCCAAAGGTGCCCTGGGAACTCCAGAATGGTGGCCTGCAGGAACCAAGAAGGTCTAGGACCCCAGCCAGCAGGCCAGTGATGAGTCCCTCCTCCAGTCCTATGGTAACTGCAGCTTGTAGCCACCCCCTCACTCCCTCTGCTCCAGATACACTGCTTGCTGCTCGCTGCTCCATGATTTCAAACTGCAGAGGTGGAGATATCCGCAGCTTGCTGGCCTTCTGTGGGGCAGAAATAGCAGTGGGGACCTGGCCCTTCGACCCAGGCTTGGGTACAGCATGGTGGCACCAATGCCCAATTCCAGGGGCAGCATGGATAGTCCTCAGTGCCCACAGACCACTGCCCACCATCAGGCTCCAACTCCCACCCTTGCCCCATGCTGTGGTCCCCATTCCACCCCAGGTGAAGTCCTGGAAGATGGAAAAGAAGCATGACAAAGAGTGGAAATGGGTGTGAGGGCAACAGCTCACTGGCCCCTAAACAGTGAGGTCTCGGGTCCAGCAGATCCCCAGGTCAATGATCTCTAGCACCTGTGTCACCTAAAAACTTTCTCAGGTGGGAAGAGCACCCCTGCAGAGGGTCCAGGCTTATGGCCTAAAGCCAAGCAGGACTGACTCCCTGGAAGGGCCCCAGTCCATTCCTGGGAATCCCATTTCTGGCCCACACACTGCAGCCCTTGGTTCAGGCAAGCACCACCACAGCTCTGAGCCATTCTTCTGTGGAAGAAGATGCTATATAGTGAGGTCCAGGTCCCTCTGAATGGTCTGTAGTGGGATGGGATGTGCCCCTCCATCTGACTCCAAGACCTGAGCTCCCACTGCTGCCTCCCCTGATCTCTAAAGGCTGAAATCCTACAGCTCTAGCTCCCTCTCCCTGCACCCTGAAACCCAGTGAACTTCCTGGGCCTCTGCCAGCCATCAGCCTATGTTCTCTCCTGCCTGAAGAATCCATACACCTGTGCAACAGATATACCCTGAACACCTGTGTGCCAAGCTGGGGACACCAGAGTGAGGCTCTACAGGAGGCAGGACCCAACTTCATGGAGCAGATATTCTAGGGACCTTGCCCCAGAATATCATGGGCCTGCCTGCAGCCTGGACCCGGGAGAGCTGCCTCCCCATCCACATGGCCAGTCCAGAGAGTGGGCAGCAAGCTCGCAGAGCAGTAGGTTCTGGACTTTTAGACTCCACACCTGGGCAAGTAAAGTCTTCCCTATATGTGTGTATGTCTATGTGGCATGATCAGCAGCAGGACCATTTCCTTCCCAAGAACATTAAGAAATAGCTAGTATTACCATCATTTCATCAAGGAAACACTTAAACAAAAATAGATATGTCATAATAAAGGGTGTTCTTTTATAATGAATAAAGTAGGTGAGGATCCAGGAGGAGACTGGGGCCCCAAATCTCATTTAATAGGAAAGGGAGAGGTCTTAGGGACGAAAATCTGTCCAACCCCCCCCCCCCCCACTAAGATATAGCCTTCCTGGTCAGGAGGGCCTCACTCATCTTATTTGCAAGTCCCCCAGACAACCCAGACAGCTACCAGGAGAGCCCAAATCACACCACTGTTCTGAGCCTCAGTTTCTTCATCTGCTGATGGGGAATCCTAATGACCTCACCAGGCTGCTGTAAGGATGACAATATTTACCAAGCACCTGGCACTCAGCTACGTAATAAACCAGGGCTATTGCTATTAAGTTAATATTTAACAAAGAGTTCCCTTGGGGCAGTAACCTGCCCTTCTCTTCTCAAGTCCCCAGCCTTGGCATGCAGCCAGCTTTTCTGCCCAGTTCAGAGAACCATGTGGCCTCTTTGGGAGGTGACACCTCTTTGGGGAGGCACCAGGAACCTAGGGTTCCAGCCAGTTCCCATGAGGTGTGCCCCTCCCACAGTCAAGAACAGCTCCTTTAGGAAACCAGGGGTCCTGCCCTTTCCTTATGTCCATTTAATCTGCACATTTAATCTGTGGTACACACCACCTAATTCAGGTAAGGAGACTGAGGCTCAGAGAGGTCAACATGACTTTCCTCATACTTGATGGTGAGGGATCAAACCCATAGCTCCAGAGCCCAAGTGGTTTTGGACTCTGGAGCTATGGGTGATGCTCCCATACTGCAGTGATGCTTGACGTGAAAATCTTACAAATGGCCTGACCAGGCAAGGCCATATTTGCTGCTTTTCTCCTCCTCTTTCAGCAGCCCTCTCACTTCTCCATCCTACATCCTGGGTGGGAGTCCTTGCCCTCCAAGGCTGCCCACACTTGCCCTCTGATGGCTGGTTTTAACACTGGTGTCCTTTTCTTTGCACCTTTAATCCCAAAAGGAGACTTACCAAAAGGCAGCTTTAGAGAAACACAATATAGCAGGGTGACATCCCATAGGAAACCTTTCACCCCCAAGTGAAAGGTGCCCTGTAAACTGGAGACCAGAAGTTTCCACTCAGCCTCTCCCTACCCAATCTCCTGTGTGAGGACCCATGTCCACATACATACTGAGTCTTCAGCACCTGCACTGGGGATGCTCAGGAAAAGCTGAGCCTATCCATCACACTCTGCTGAGGAAAAGCTATAGGTCACCACTCCCTGCTTCACTGACCTTATAATAATTACCTGCCACCACAGATGCATGTTTCTTTATTGTCTCTTCAACTAGAATGTCAGCTTCCTGAATGTGGATCTTGGTTTTGTTTGGCCTCTGCCCCTGTCCCTAGAACAGTGTCCACCACCTAGGGGTGCTCAACATTTGTTTCATAAATAAATGAATGAATGAGCATCCTCAACCTTTTGCCAAGAACCAACATAGAACCCAGAGAGAAAAAACTGACCCAGACCTACAGTTATGTGCAGGCAAGTCAAGATCACCCAGAGCTGTCTGATTCACTCCCCGCTGCAAGCCACCCCTCTACATCACACGCACACCCCCCACCTGGGACTAGGGCAACATCATAATCCCTGATCAGCCAAGGGCTCAGCAGGAATTAGTTGTCTGTCTATTGAGGCCTGTAAGAGGCTGCAGCTTGCATTCAATTGCACTGTTCTGCCCCAGAGCCGGTATTTAATGAGCACTTGTCTAAGGCTTTACTCCATAACATGTGAAGAGGAACCATTATTATTTCCATCTTATACATAAGGCAACTGGGTTGAGGGAAGTTCTGCAACTTGCCCAAGGTCCTGACTAGCAGGGAGCCCAGGACAGCCCACCTGCCACGCCCACACGTGCACTCCCTCTTCAGTCCTTTGGTAAGACAGAAGCCTACCACCAGGAATTCCAGAACCTCATGAAAAAAGAACCAAGTGAGGAGGGAGGGGCAGCGTATTCTCCTCACATTTTCCAACTCACACAGCTTGTACAGGATGAGCTGGGCTGAGATAGCAGAGTCCAGGACGTGGCCTGGCCAGATGCCAGAGGATGAAGGTGAGAAGGAGCTCTGGTGGGATTAAAATGCACAAGAGTTCAAGCCTCAGCTTCTCTGAGAACCTGCAGGGTACACAAATACCCTTGGATTCAAGACTTGATCAAAATGGCCCAAATCTACTGCCCACCCCCGACTCACCAATCCCAACACACCACACCCCTTCCCTTCAGTTGTATGGGCAGTTTTGCAATGCTCACACCCACCCTACACCTTGGTCCATAATATCCCTCCTGGAACACTTTATTCCACACCCCATGCAGCCCAATGTGCTCACCTATTTTCCAGGCCCCTGAGCAAAACAGCCTTAGCCTCACTTTAAGCCCTGCCATGAACCAGCAGACTCTACTAAGTGGACACTCAACCCACACAGAGCCCACTGGGCCTCAGCTAAGGCTGGAGGCCAGGCTTCCCATTTCCCACATCCACATTCCTTAGCCAAATGTCCACCAAGCCCCATAAACACCCCACCTAGAGAAGATGCCCAGCTCTGATGCCTTCTTTCCTCAGGCAAGATGGAACCATGTACATCAATAGCTCGAGCTCAGGGAGAAGCTGATCTGAGGTTGAAGAGGTGCAGAAAAGCTTGTAACACTCAAAGGAATGAGATAGACCAGGGACTAAAGAGAGAGAAAGCAAGGAAAATGGTGGCGGGGGTGCTGATGAGCAAGTGGAGCAGGAGAATAGGAAGATTCCTCAGCTGCTCAAGGGCAGAGAGATGGATGCCAAGGGGAAACAGAAATGGAGAATATGGGTAAGGAGGAGTACCTTTGGAGTAGGGCATGGAAAAGGGGGAGGTGGGAGGAGGAGACCTGGGTGGCCTTGCTGCTCCCAGGTCCTGCTCTTTGGTGTAAGGAGGCTGCTCTCGAGGCTGCTATGAGGATAAGCATTGGTTGTAAAGGCCTGACTCCTACTGAGGGACCAAAATGGATGCTGCAGAAGAAGCCCTTGATCACCAGATAAGCATGGTGCCACTCTGGTCATGTGTCATGCTTCTATAAATAACTGCCATTGCACCTTTCCTCCAGGAAGCATCTGCTCCCGCATTCCAGGGCTTTCTGTCCACTGACAGTGCCAGACCCTGTCCCTCTCAGGGGGGCCTCCCAACCAGACAAAGAGTACACACGCTTACCCACTCACTCCCACAGGGCCTTCTCCGTCACCATCAGCCCAGACTCCCAATTCAAGGCCAGCCTCCCTCATGCACCATCTCTGAGGACTCCTGGGCAGTGAACCTCAGCAGGGAGCAGGCCAGATTCCACCCCCACTCCAGCTGTCCCTTTTCCCCAACCATCTCCTCCCCCAAGGGGCCAAGCCAGACAATCTCTAATCCTCTGTCATCTGACCCAGCTCCACCCTAAATTAGCTCTGCCCAACCACCCTACTAGGCCCAAAAATGGACAGTGTCATTTATAGAGGGTCCAAGAAGCCAAACACAATGGGAAGATGACCTCATGGCGCCTGGGGCCTGAGCTCCAGGCATGCATTCTGCTCCCCAAGCATTCTGGGGGCAGCTGGGAGCTGGAAGGTGAGCAGCAATGGTGCCAAGCTGGCAGACCCTGGTGACCCTTCCCATATATTCTCATGTTCTCCCCACACCAGGCCCAGAGGCCACAGGACCTTACAACCATAGCTCCACGCTAACCAGAGCCACACACACCTTGCTCCCCACTGTTTCTGGGTTCAGCCCAGGATCAGGCACAGGACACATGTCCAGTCAGGATTTGCTAAACAAGGGAAGGCAAAGGAACAGACAGCACAAACTAGTCCACCCACAGGTCAGTGTAAGGGCTCCCAAGCCAAGCCTCCAAACACCCTTGTTTGTTCATCAACCGTCACTCAGGACCCGCAGGGACCAAATGAATGCCCTGTCCCTCAGGAAGCACTCAGAGCAGTGATGGATGCAGGCTGGTCAATGGGTTGCCAAGTCAGGACCTATGGAGAGACACTCTGAGCTGAGGGACAAGAAAGCTGGCTCCACAGGCACCACAGAGCAAGCTTTCCTTGACCACACTGTCACTCTCCAAGTCCCAATGGACTGAGCTACTGTTTGGCCCTGCTCAGAGAGTGTCCTCCTGTGGCAACTGGACAACTAGAATCACCACATTGCTCACTTATTTGACAGGTGGGACAAGGACAGGGGTGCTTGTGAGACCACTGACAAGGTGGGTTCAATGTGATTTTGTTACTACCAGAAGGTGCTAGGAGGCAGCCAGGTAATGTCACTCAGGCTGTGACAGACTCTGAGCTGCAGGAGGGAGAGGGGAGAAGTCCTGGTGGGTTAACATATTAAACTTCCTGGAAAGGGGTACCCAGCTGGGCTAGCAAGGGAGAGGACAGAAGAAAGGTTACTTTCTGAGACTCAGCCAGGAAGCCTGTTGTGCTGCTCTGGCTTTTGATGAGGGACAACACCCAAACCATTGCCCACCAGTAGCATTAAGCTGCTCCAGTCCCAGCTCAGGTAGGGCCAGCCATTGTGCAAGGCCAGCATCCATAGCTGACCAGCTGTCAGCCAACTGCCTGTGGCCACAAAATGGGCTAAAGAGAGAGGGGTGGCAGCTCATATATGAATATCACTGCATATATGAAGGGGACACTTCATATAAACCTACTGCCCCTGAATTACTGAAAGATGCTGCTACAGTGACAAGGCAACCAGAGCGAACGGGACACAGCAAGAGCAAGGGAAGCCAAGAAGGAATAGGACCTCAGTGGAGTAGGGGCAGGAAACCTGGTTTCAGCTCTCTGCTTCCCATTCATCTTCCTGGTCCCTTAGGAGCAGGAAGCAGGTTTAGGCCCAGAGCAGCCCCTCCAGGCACCGAGATGGATTATCCAGTCACAAAAAGGGAATGGGGAGGGGAGAGGTGGGGCCGGAAGGGCAGCAGCATCTGCCCTCCCTAACATGGGAGGCTGAAGCCTTCCCAGCACCCACTGACAATCTATAGGGCTCTAATCCGTCCTTCAAGCCTAGGGCGGAAAGGTGGGTAGGGAGAGACAGACCCGATCTGCAGTTTGGCTGAGCGCCCTCACCTCCACCCACTGCCATTCACCTCTTCAGCCCAGGACCACCAGGAAGAGCAGCTGGACTGTGCGGGAGGCAAGGGGAAGCTCTAGCCGGTGCACCTCCTCCATCACGTGGCTGAATCCTGAGGGAGCCCCCAGGTCCCAGCTGTGCAAAAATCATTGTTTATAAACAACCACAAGCCTTGCACGGGAAGGCCGTCAGTCCCCGGGCTCCCACTCGTCCGCTCATCTCGAGGGCGTGGGGCAGAACCCAAGGTGGGGAGGATAGGGGCCAACCCGGCAGGAGCACAAATTCTGCAATCTCAGATTTCAGAGTCCGAGTGGGCAGGGGAAGTGGCGTCAGCAGCTGGCACAATACAATGCAATAAACCAGAGGTGGCTTGGGGTAGAAGGCCGAGCCTGCGGGGCCTCGGTCCCCAGTCCTACATCTCCTAAACAGCCAGGGCTCTGCGAGAGGCCGGGCTCTAGGCCCGGCCCATGGCCAGTTGCTCCCAGCTCTAGGGCTCAAGTTTCCCGCGGTGCCCTCCACGACCCTGAGGCCCGCCGCTCTCCTCCGGGTCGGTCGGCTCCCGACCCCGACAATGAGTCCCAAAAGCCCCTTCCCACCCTCAGGAAATGCGAAGCCCCCAATGGGTGCGCAACCTTTCTTTCCCCAGAGCTTCCCGGCCGCGGGTACCCTCGAGAAAAGAAAACCAATCCTCCGGCAGCCAGCCGGGACACAAGGGGAGAGGGGGGTGGGAGGAGGGCCTCCAGAGACCCGCAGCGAGCGCGCGGGCCCCTAGGCCCAGGGACACCCTCGGGATTCCCTCAGCACTGCTCAGAAGACCAGGGCGGAGGGAACTCCCCCTGCGCTGTCGCCCCGCAGCACCCTTGGGGGCCTGAACCGCCAGGGGCGCCACCTCGTCCCAAATCTCCGAGTCCTCGGCCTCCAGGGCGGAGTTAGCGTGGACCTCAAGCACCCGAGATCAGCGTGGGCCGCCGCTTCTCCGCAGACGTGCGGCGAAAATACAAAATGGTCTGGGAGGTGGAAGGGGAGACAGCTGCGCTCTCTCCAGCCCGCCGTGGGGGGTGGGGAAGATAGATGACGCGGATCCCAGAAGGCGACCACAGCTCCGGGCAGCACAGCCCGTGTACCCCCGAAGGCCAACGGCAGCGGTTGTCCGGAGGTTACAGCGCCCGACCCCGGGTGAGAACCAGCCCCTTGGGCGGGATGGAGGCAGGTGGCCGGAACCGCGCCACGGCCGGTTCTCGGCTCGCTCACCTTCTCCTGCGCGCGGGTGAGCTTCTTCTGCACGTTGCTGGCGATCTTCCCCGCCGTCACCCCCTTGCTGCCCATCTCTGCCATCTCGCCTAGGGCCTCGCCCGGTCGGGCGCCGAGCTCCCAGCCCCCGCCACCGGCTCCGGGGTCCGGTCGGCTCCAAGCCGTGCACTGGATAGCCGAGCCAACTGGCGGAGGCGGAGCGTGCGCCCGCGAGCCAGCAGGGAGCGTGACGGGGGCCGAGGAAAGGAAGAAGGGACGGAGGTGGGGACTGGAGAGGAGAGGAGGGGCCGAGCCTGCGGGGGCGGTCAGCACCCCCAGCCAACCCGGCACGACGAGACACTGCCTTTTAAAGGGCCTCTCAGGCGCGGGAACCACTCAGCCCGCCAGGAGAGAGCGGCGCGCATGTGCGCTGGGCTTCCCGGAGCGGGACTCCCTGGACGAGGAATGATATGACAGTCGTGGGTCTCGCGCCGCCGCGGGCCCGGTTCTCCTCTCCTTTGGTTACCTCCCGCAGCCCAAGAAAGGAGGCCAGATGGCGTAGCAAGGTGCTTTCAAAAAGCAGAGATAACGTGCGGCGATTGGTGCTTGCCCCTGGAATCCAGGAGCCCCCTGTCTCCCAGGGCTTCTGTGGCCCTTCGCTCCACTCTCAGCCTCCTCCGAGCCTGCAGACTCACGGGTCTCCGCCTGGGTTCTCTGATGCCTCCCGGACATGTTCACGCCTCTGTCCCAGGCGCCTAGTCCCACGCCAACAAGGCGCTCAGTCTTCCAGTTTGCCAAGAGCTATTTTATTATAATAACAACCTAACGTTAGTGAGCGCTCACTGTAGGCTTGCACTTTCCTAGGTGCCTCCTGGACAGGTATTATCTCGTCCATTCTCCATAAGAGCCCTATGAGTTAGTGCTATTATTAAAATGCATTTTAATATAATAAAAGTGTTATTCTTATCTTACAAATGAAGCACAGAGAGTCCAGGAACCACCTCTTAACTCTCAGGTTTTCAACCACTATACCCTAGGTGTTTCCTCTTGCTTGATGGAAGAAAAATGATAAAGGATCAGTACTCAAAGAGAAGATAAGTTTACTGCTAACCAGCTTTGCCAAAAGACCAATGACAATTATTCAACATGAATAAATGGGGGGGGGGGCAAAAGTAGGTTTACAGTTGTTCATATGGAAAATAATGCAATAATTAATAAATAATAATAATACAAGAATAAACTGCGTTTCACGTAGTCACAACAGCAAACCTGCTTTTTCCCCACCCTGTATGTATCCCATCCCCACCACTCCCCCAAATCATGTCAGGGCTGTGAAGGATGCCACAGCTCTTTGCCGCGGTGGTCATTTTCTCAGGGACTATGGGCTGAGTTGAATGGAGAGAGGTGTCCTGGAGGCCCTGCTGAGAATGACAAGACCTAGACAGGTCCAGTGTGTGGACAGGAGCCAGGACAGGGGTCCTTGAGAGCAGGATGGACTCTTGTAGACCTTAAGCCAAGCCCCCTTATACAAGCAGAGAAACACCCTCAAGAATAAGAGTTTCAGCCTGGGTTCCACAGCCATTCTCTCTTCCCTCTGCCTGGTGAGCCCCCTGGTAGTCTCTCTGGATACTCCTGGTTCCTCCTATTATTGCTCAGCACTTGTAAGTGGGAATCTTGATCAGCCCTCCCTCCTGTCCTATTATTCCTATTTTACAGAAAGACAGACTGAGGCTCTGCAGCTGCTGAAGGTCACATCAGGTAATCAGAGATTCAGACCCAGGCCCTCCTGCACTAAGTCCTCAGTCAATACACTGAACTGCTTCCCAGAAAAAGCACCAAGCACACCTGAATGAAAAGTGGTTTTGTCAAAATTATTATTATAAGCTCATACCTGATGTGTGAGTCACAAAAATAAAACCTAAATAGTGCAGCCTGTTTCAAGGCAGCTTTCTCCTAAAAGCATGACATGCTCTCATTTCTAGTCTCTATCCTCCTCATTTTATATTTGTCATTTTTCTAACCACTCTCTAAGAGCAATTTCTTCCAGCACTCCTCTGAGGAAAAGAGGGGATGATCAGAAGTCAAATCCTATTACAGTCAGCCCCAGGAACAGTGGGAGAGTCTACTGTGCTGCTGCTCTTTGGTGTTTTGAAATATCACTTGACAGTAATGGAACCAACTTCCATGGTTTTCAGCAGCATAGGGTCAGTAGATGGCACAATGACAAGAGGGGCCATTAGAGGATCACTTTAAACAATGATTACAGAGATTATGTAGTAACATAAAAACAATGCTTATGGTATACTTAGTGAAAGAAGATAAATTGTGCATGCATTATCCTTGCAACCACATAAACATAAATATAAATGCTCATGACTAAAGACTCAAAAGAACTATGTACAAAGGAAATAGATGTGCTAAGGTCAAGCCATCATGGCTGACTTTTTTTCTCTTAATTTCCCAAATGTTCTGTAATATTCTCTAATGCCTTCATAAGCAAAAACAAATACAGCTCTACTATTAAGAAGGTAATTCTTTTTTTGATCTCTAAATTGGAAAGACTTTTCTAAGCACAAAAGCACTGGAAGATATATTGAAGCCAAAAATGCTAACTTGGTGTTACATAAAAATTAAAATGCTTAAAGTTCAAGAAATACCATCAATACATTGGGTAAAAGTTTGGAAGGAAATGTTTCAAAAATGTCAAAATGTCAATACAAGTCCAAGGGTAGCAATGTAGGAGATTTCTACTTTCTTCTGTGTGATTTTCTACAGTATTTATTTTTTTTAATTAGAGGATTTTTAAAAAGATTTTATTTATTTAATTTTAGAGAGAGGGGAGTGGAAGGAGAAAGACAGGGAGAGAAACGCCAATGTGTGGTTGCCTCTCGTACGCCCCCACTGGGGAACAGGCCCACAACCCAGGCATGTGCCCTGACTGGGAATCGAACTGGCAACTCTTTGGTTTGCAGGCCCGTGCTCAATCTACTGAGCTACACCAGCCAGGGCTGTTTGTTTATTTGTTTGTTTGTTTGTTTGTTTGTTTTACCATTGTAGCCCATTGTCTTTACTATTAGGGTAAAAAAAACACAGCTATTTCCATTTTGAAAAGAAATATGGCATAAAAAATTGAAGTGTAAGAAACTAGGAAAATATTTTTTAAATCAAATAGAACTCTTACAATTCATAAGGAAAACATTAAGATTCCACTTATATAAATGGATGGGTAGATGGTACAAATGGACAATTCTCAAAATTGGAGATGCATATGGTCAATAAATAGGTTTTTAAAATTCAGTTTTATGGGAGGGAAAAAAGTTAAATCAGTGAGATATGATTCCTGACCCCACTTTCATCAAATTAGCAAAATCATTTTTTAAATTACATTACTTAAAACCAGAGACAGCCCCGGCTGGTGTAGCTCAGTGGATTGAGCATGGGCTGCGAACCAAAGCGTCACAGGTTTGATTCCCAGTCAGGGCACATGCCTGGTTTGCAGGCCAGGTCCCCAGTGGGGGCCATATCAGAGGCAACCACACATTGATGTTTCTCTCTATCTCTTTCTCCCTCCCTTCCCCTCTTTAAAAAAAATAAATAAATGAAATCTTAAGAAAAATGGGACAACTAGCATAATCAATAAAATATATTTAAAAAACACAGAGACAGACACTCTCACATACTGCTTCTGAGAGTGTAACTGATGCAGAATTTCTGAAAGGCAATTTTGCAATATGTGTTAAGGATCATCAAAATATCTATATTCTTCAACTCTAGAATCTCAAGTCTATGACAAAATTCAAAATTTTAGAAAAGCTTTAATAACACAGGTGTTCATCAGATTTATTATAATTGTAAAAAATTGAAAGCATACAAGTGTGAGCTGTTGTCAATCATGCTTGCTCACTCTCTCAGTCTGCAAACATTTCTGAGCACCAAGTACCAGCCCTAGGTTCACTGCAGAAACAGCAGTGGGTTCAATGTAGCTCCTTTCAGGGATACATCCCCATGTAGGGAGCAACTGGAGGCTCTTTGAAGGGGTGATGTTGAAGACCTGAAGTTAGCATTGACAGAACAGGGAGGCAGTCTGGTGCCTAACAGATCCCTTAAATGTTGAGACCAAAAGAAATGACAGACAAGCAAATATAGAGTGCATTACTGGCCTCCCTTTTCTTCTGCCTCTTCAGCAGTCCAGCCTGTGAGCCCTGCATGCCTCCAGCTCTCCACAGCAGATACCCCTAGGCCCATCTATCCAGCCCACCCCCAGGCATCAGCAAAAGGCCTATTTCCACCTATAATTAACTAAACTACAGTATAAACATACATGAACTGTTTATCAAAACAGTAATGCTCATGTAGTTTCTTATGATGGTGAGGTGCCATAATGTATTATTAAGATGATACAGGATATTAAATTGTATAACAATATAGTGTTAACTGCTATCCAAATGTGTTGAGTATTGGAATTTCTGGGTGGAGCAATTTGGAGTGAGGGATTATTTCTTTTCTTTTTTATTTTTCAAATTTTACATATTTGTGTGTAATCAGAAACAAATGCTATTAAAATACAAATTATTTTTCCTTTTTAAAAAGATTTA
This sequence comes from Phyllostomus hastatus, assembly GCF_019186645.2. Lineage (NCBI taxonomy): Eukaryota > Metazoa > Chordata > Mammalia > Chiroptera > Phyllostomidae > Phyllostomus > Phyllostomus hastatus. The sequence goes on from NW_025334038.1 coordinate 14,194,145, forward strand.
TTTATTTATTTTTTAGAGAGGGGAAAGGAGGGAGAAAGAGAGGGAGAGAAACATCAATGTGTGGTTCCTTCTCAAGTGCCCCCAACTGGGGACCTGGCCTGCAACTCAGGCATGTGCCCTAGACTGGGAATCGAACCTGCAGCCCTTTGGTTCCCAGGCCGGCACTCAATCCACTGAGTCACACCAGCCAGGGCTAAAAATACAAATATTTTTATTGAAATGAGGCAACTGTCACCCAAGACTCTAGTTGGGCAACCACAATGTGGTGAAGTAGAAAGAGAAAGCACAGGGGAGAATGTGTGTGCTGTGCCTGCATGTCTGAACTGTGAAGTCTGGGGAAGTGATTTTTCAAACCATGAAGAACTTAGTCAAACAAAGGCAGTCTTCCTTTCCCATGGAGAGAAAAGAGCACCATCCCATGTTTTTCTTCTATTCTTCAAGAATTGAGTAAGAGGCTCTGAACCAGCATTATATTATGGCTATCATCATTATCATTCTGTTTGACAGAGCGAGATTTTTTTTATATACTCTTAACTGTCAGGATAATCCTGCATTCAACGGCAGTAAGACTTTTTGCTATTCTTTTATAGCTGAAGACTTGGAGCACACAGCTATACCCAATAGCAGACAGCTGGAGGCTCCTGTTCTGACATCATTTAGTACCTAGCCAGCTGCAGCTGGAACAGACCTGCTTCACACCATGGTCTGGATCCTTGGGTGTCATCTCTCACAGAGACAGAAAAGATGCAGAAGACTTTTACAGGCAGAACCAGAAGGGGATTTCTCTTTCCAAAGGTATGATTTCAGGGCAGCATATGTGTGATATGGTGTCCATGAAGGGCTGCCCACCCCCCAGCCCAAATTATCCTTACTCCCTCTCATGTGTAAAATGCCAACATGATATTGTGGGAGGGGCGCGCCAACATGGAGTCAAGTCAGCTCCTCCATTTACCACTTTTCTATATTTGTCGACATTATTTAAATTGTTCCAGCCTCATCTGCAATATGGGGGGGAGGAGTAAATAACACTCTTTAGATTACTGTGCAAATAAAGAACAATATACAGGTATATAAAGCCCCTGGAATATTAGAAGTGACTGTAAATGGTGGCTGTATAGTGGATGGCAAATGCTACAAATTTGGTCTGCCCAGCTAATTGTCCTCCTTTTCTTAAGAAAAGGAGGGACAGAGAAAGAAAAAGAGGCAGAGAGACAGACATAATGATATTTCTTGCTAAAGTCAATTTCAAGTCACTTGCAATCTACAGGGTCATGACTAATATATTATCATAAAATGTCCTTCTCAAGACAACTCTAATGGAGCTTTAAGTTAGCTCATGAGCGTCTCCACCTGGTCCATCTGAATTAATATAGACTATCTAAACTCAGACAGTTTTGAATGTAAGGGGATAAAAATAGTTACACCTGGCCAGTAGGCATAAACCAGGACTGTCCTAGGCAAATTGGAATATCTAAGCACCTAAGCTAGGGGATAGGAGTTAAGATTAAAGGTGGGAGCCCTGACCATTATGGCTCAGTTGGTTGGGCATCAATCTGCAAGGAGAGGAGTCACTGGTTTGGTCCCCAGTCAGGGCATGTTGGAGGCAGCCTATTGATGTTTCTCTCCTCTCCCTCTTTTTCTCCCTCCCTCACCCTCCCTCATCCTCCCTCAAAAAATAAATAAAATCCTTTTCTTTTTTAAAGAGTAAAGGTGGAAAAGGAGGCTATAGTCATGCAGTTCACAGTTGGTGTTTAAGCTGGTACTGACACAGCACCTGTCCTTTCTCTAGGCCTTTCCAGCCATCCTTTATGGGATCCTTACAGAGATGGGAAAGTGACCCTCCAGAGGACCTTCTGAAAGGAGACATGTCCCCAGACTTTACCTCCTGGCTTCCAAACCTACAGACCCAGATGTTTAGCTCCAGTCTTGATCCAGTTTAACCATGCCCTACGGGAGTAGCCTGACCAGTCATGGGGTCACCAACTGGCTCCAGGATGTTTCCAAGGCTTCCAGCAAAACCCAGGTACTCCCTTTTGCCACCAGCAAATTAATTCTCTCCAAAAGAAAAAAAATTCTTATATAACTGACTTCTCTCTGTTCATCCAACATGTCTTTAAACTTTTAGTGACCTATGTATGTTCTGAGGTATGGCTAGAAGGTAGTAGGCCAAGAAAATGACAACTACATAGGCTTTATACAACAAGTTTATGGCTCTATTGTTATCAATCATGTGACCTTGGGCCAGTCACTGCCTGCTCCTTCTAAATGGAACAATAATAGCAGGCAAGGCAATTGTTGAAGATTAAACATAGCCAGGATATAGTGGCCTGGGTAAATGGTAGTTACTGTTAAGACATCCTGTTCTAAGGGTCAGGAACAGTGTCTCTTAATCTGGTTTGTGGTGTCTTTGCTGGTGAGACACAGTAGGCTGACCTTTGCCAGCTTCACAGATGGGTAGAGTTTCAGAAAAGCACACTTTGCCCAGCACTCTTTCAATAAATCACTGCTAAGTTCCTTTAGAAATGAGATTTCAGCTTCTGGGAATGCTCACTGTAAATTTACTATAATTATCTTCCTTTTTAAAAATATTTATTTATTTATTTATTTATTTATTTTTGGAGAGAGGGGAAGGGAGAGAGAAAGAGGAGAGAACATCAATGTGTGGTTGCCCCTTACATGTCCCCTACAGGGGATCTGGCATGCAACCCAGGCATGTACCCCAACTGGGAATCAAACTGGTGACCCTTTGCTTTGCAGTCCAACACTCAATCCACTAAGCCACACTAGCCAGGGCAATTCTCTTTATCTATGGAAAAATAAATGGTTTATTAAACAAAGTGTAGGACAGTATTACACATGTATGTTTTTAAGCATTTCTGAGGTTTTATTTATTTATAAACAAATTAACAAGCTATGGGATACTAAGAGGACTGGCCAGTTACTTGAAACTGGGCTTCATTGACAAGATATGAACTGTCCTTTAGGAAAACCATTCCAGGGTGTAAAACGAAAACCTTACAAATGCTGTCTCTTGAGATACATCTCAAGAGAGATGTATCCTTAAACTGTCCTTAAGGACAGAAACTGTCCTTAAAACACAGTTTTAAGTACAGTGATATTCCTTTGAACAAATAAAATACTGAAAAGGTGGACACAGCCCAAATTTCCAAGCATGAGCTGGTTAAGCAAGTTAAATTTCTAAATTTTGGTATACTATATTTGAATATTGAGCTACCATTAAAAGTTGATAAGTGGAACTTCTTAAAATGTTTGCAAGTCTGCTCTTCCAAAGATATCATTATGAAAATGAAGAGTAATTCACTCATATAAAAACTACTTCTGATACTTACAACTGTCAAAGGACTCGTATCCAGGATATATAAACAATTGTTGTAACTCAGTAACAAGAAGGCAAACAAGGCACTAAAAAACAACAAAAAAAATAAGCAAATGATTTGAAGAGATTAATCTTTACCAAAAAGGATGGTAATAGCACATGAGAAGATGCTAAACTTCAGTAGTCTTTAGGAAAATACAAATTAAAATCACAATGAGCTAACACTACACACTCCCTCAAAATGGCTAAAATTAAATAGACGGACAACATCAAATGTTTTTTAGCAGATGGAGCAACTGGACCTCTGCCCAAAGCCACTTACACCTTGTAACAGATTTCTTCTTTTTTCCTCATGATGAATTTTTCTTTTTCTATCTTTTCCTCCTGCATGTTCTACTCAAGTTCATTGTATATACCTGAAGTCTAATTGTGAGCCCAGGGGCATGTTTCACCCCCTGAGTGTTCTTGTGTCTGCAAATAACAACCTGGATTAAGAGGATCTAACCAATTCAGACAGGCCCCTGATATATGCTGGGACTTTTAATGTGTTCTTGCTAAAGACATGCACACACTGCCCAATTCTCCTTCCCTCATAATATCTATCTGCTACCTGACAAGCCCTCCTTGTCCTTCAGATCCATTCATATGGCACTTCTCCAGAGAGCCTTCTTCAACCCATCTCACTGAGGCAGGGCTAAGTGGCCCTCCACTGTACTCCCCAGAATCTTGTGCTTGCCCAAAAGTTATTCTGTAATATTAGGGGGAAGGCACTCTGGGACCCAATTTCTAATTCTGACAGTTAGTGAGGGTGCATCTACTGTGTTTCTCCTGGCCGAGTGATGACCAGAGTTTGGGAAGGAGGTTATGCTCCTTAGTAGGGAAGAATCGTTCAGACTCCAACTTGAGAAATGACAACCTCCTGCACAGAATTGTGCTTGCCTTTGAGTGTACATGATGCTCACAGGTTTTTTAAATTTCTATTTTTATTTTTAATTTAAATATTTTATTTATGCTATTATAGTTGTCCCAATTTTTTCATTTTTTCCCTCTCCACCCAGCCTCTCCCCCCAACTCCTATGGTCAATCCCTGTACCATTGTCCATATCCATGGGTCATTTATATATGTTCTTCAACTTATCCCTTCCCCTTCTTTCAACCAGTGCCCACCTCCCTTCTCTCCTCTTACAGCTGTCAGTCTCTTCCATGTTTCCATGCCTATGGTTCTATTATATGGTTCCCCATTTGAGAACCACAGCTTCTGACTGAGGTTTCTGGGTGGCAAGGACTGGATCTGATAGGGTCTGATCCCCATGTCCTCCATGAGTTCAGGCACAGATCAGGTATTTATTAAATGTATGCTGGATATCTTCACTGAATCTGGTTCTCGGAGTAGTCCACCTAAGATCAGGGAAGGTGTTCAAGACTCAAGAATATGAAACCTACTGATAGCTGGTGTCTCATAAATGGGCAAGCTGCATTTGTTCAAAGTTGCCTGCCTTTTTGTCTTTTCTCATAGACCGCCCCCCTTGTCATCTCCTCTCTCTTTCACATTTGCTTTGGTAAACATGAGTGTGATATGATGGTTTTATAAGTCATTGGCCATGCTTAATTCACTTATTTCCTGATGACCTGTGTTCTAGAGATGGCTTCTACCACCCCAGCCTTGCTCATGGCCCCTGGAAGCTGGTGAAAGCACTGAGGACATGGCTGAGCTCTGGCTGGGGGACCTCTGGGTGTTGGGTGCATTGGAGCAGACAGACACACATTCACAGAGTGCAGGTGGCCAGCATACTCTTGCAATGAAATCATGTTTCTTGCATTTTATATTTTACAGAGCAGAACACAACATAATGATAGTTTTTGTTCATTCTAAGTAAACATCCGACAATGCCCAATTCAGTGGGTTCTGCCCCCAAAACAATGCTTCCTTAAATTAAAAAAAAAAAGAATGCAAAATGTGCACTTATAGTAATGGGGTAGATCTCAACCCACAGTTCTGGCTATGAAGAAATAATTGACTTCCTTTACTCCTCTCTCAAATTCTTATTTCACTGTCAGGTCACTACTGCCCTTGGTTCCCATGTCTCCAGACTTAAAGGCCCAGATTCTCACATTTATCTTCTGGCCACTTCTATCCACCTATTGTGCTCCTCCTGTCTCTCTCCAGTCTGGGAACCATGGGTCACCCACATATTTGCATCACATGTCTGTCCCAGGGCAGGAGAGAAACATCCTTCATGACTCAGTTTTGGAACACCCAACTTTGGTGGCCTCTCAGGCTGTTGGGCAAACATAAGGAATCATTTTTCTTCTCCTTCCATGGTGGGGCCATAGTTATAACTTTCTGAGGCTTCCTTAGGCCCATCACCCACATGGGATGGCAGAGTTCCTCCTACCTTCTGTATGACTGCCGTATTCTGTCCTCAGATTTTCTTAAACCTGCTGAGATTTTTCTCACTCTCCCTGTTCATGGGTATTGGTCCCAACAGCAGGGCCAGGGCATCTCTCAAGAACCTGGAAGTGTCAACATTCTCTCCTTCTCTGATTCCCCACAATTCCACCATAAAAATAGCTGTGTTTTTTTTTTCAAAAGATTTTTATTTATTTCTTAGAGAGAAGTAGGGAGGGAAAAAGAGATGGAGAGAAACATCAATGTGTGAGATCAATCTCACACAATGTGTGAAACATCAGTCAGTTGCCTCTCCCATGTCCCCAGTCAGGGACTCAGTCCTCAACCCAGGTATGCGTCCTAACTGGGAATCCAACCAGCAACCTTTGGGTTCACAGGCTGATGCCCAACCCACTGAGCCAGAACAACCAGGGCAAGAATAGCTTTCTGATTTGATAAGAGGAAGATCTGCTCTAGAATAACTCATCAGGCACTGTCCCCAGTCTACTAGCTGAATAAACAGGTCCAGGCTTTTTCAAAAGTTCATTCCTTGAGGCAATAAAAGCAGATAGCTCATCTGTTTGAAACAGGCTGGGCAGTGGGTAACAGAAAATGCTGAGGGGAGAAGCCATTGTTAGGATTCCAAATACCATCCTGTATATATCACAATATATAGCTTATATATATATATATATATATAAACAGCTTATACAAACCCCACTGCAAACATAAAGCAAGGAGATGTTTTGTATAGTGCAACAAGGCCACTATACAAAACAAGCACTGCCAGCCAGTCAGAGCAGAAACAAAGGCTGTTGAGAATGAATCTGTGCCTATCAGCATGCACTGGGCACTGAGCTGGTAGTCCTGGACACTGGAAACCCTCAGGGGAGAATGCAACAAGTCCCTGAGGGCAGGAGTCTTCCATCTGGAAGGAGACAGACAATACTCTATAGGCAACCCATAGTAAATGATCATCTATAACACAAAGAAGTGCTACTTCTTGTCCAAACTTCTACAAATTGGAGAAAAAACTGAACAAGGATCAATATTTTGAATTAGCTTTGAATTATAGACATACAAATATATTGGGTTGGCCAAAAAGTCTGTTTAGTTTTTTCCATTAAACAAAATTCATTTTCACCAATAACTTTATTGATTTGGATATTTTGAGTATGTAAGCTATCTTCCATGTGGTATAATATTGTTTGTTCTCAATGCCTCAATTTGATCACTATCAACAAATGGTCTACTGACCATGGAGCATCATCCAATGAGAAATCTCTAGCATGAAGCTTCACAAACCACTTTTGACATGTTCGATTAGACATGGCACCTTCTCCTTACACTCCACAACTCTGTCTGTGTGTGTGTGTGTGTGTGTGTGTGTGTGTGTGTTTCAGTTTCATTTTTACCTTTCTTGAAATAACAACATGCTGAAAATGTCACATAGTTTCTTTCATTTTCAAAAATAAAATGGCTACACAAAAATTCAATTTTGATAAGTTTTTTAATGCATGCTGATATGACAGCTGTCACAATACAATCTAACAAAATTAGTTCAAGAAGTTAAAAACAACTAAGGGATACTAGAACTACCTTATGGAAAAAAAAACAAATAAACTTTTTGGCCAGCCCCATAGACCCCCATAGAGGAAAGCAACTGCCTTGTAACTCTAGTTGTGGTACCTATACCTGAGTTTTTTACTATCTGCAGTTGCAGCTCCCTGGTGGGTGGGGAGGTCCCTGCAGAAACATCCTGACATACCCATTCAAAAAGCCTGACACTCATTCAAGTCATCTGCAGAAATAAGACATTCCTAAGCAGTGAGTGAGCTCTTGACCCAGGAGCTTAAAGGATACTATGCTGTAGCCCAGGGCTATGCCCTCTCTGCCCCAAGGTCCAGGCAGAGACAGTTTGGCAGCCAGAAGGAAGTGTGTTCCAGTATTTCCTGGAGGGGTCTGGCCTGTTTCTAGAACCATTATAGCTGTGTTGTGTCCACACAGCCCTGGTTAACTCTGGCCCCCAAGACTGGCTCCCTCTGAACCCTTTTCCCTGTGCCTCCTTCAAGCCTCCCAGTTCATCTGCATTGCCCTGCTGGTTAAATCCTGGTCCATCCCCTCCAACCTGCCCTCTTCACTGTTATTTTGACTATGCCACTCTCCTGCCTTTCACTGCTTCCCAAATGTTAGAATGAATCCCAAATATATTAGATTAATATGCAGCCTTCTGCCAGCCCCTCCTGCCTCTGCATCTTTCTCTCCCTGCACTCCCAGGCTCAACCAACCCAGCACTCCCTGCTGACCCTTCACTCCAGGCCTTGGTACAAGCTGTTCCCTCTGCCTGACCAGCATCTCCTTCATTGCCTAACTGGTTCTAGCTCATCTTTCTAGACCCAGTTCAAGAGTCCTGCCTTCCAGGAAGCCTCGCCAGATCTGCCAGCTGGGCCAGTGACTTTGCTCTGAAACCCCACAGCACTTATTCTGCCTTATTATCTGTCCCTCTAAGAAGCAGGCTCCACCTTATTCATCACCACATCCTCAGTGCTCAACAGCATCTGATGCATAATGTACTCAAGTGTTTGGGCGAAAGAGACTAGAAGAGAGAAAGCAAGAAACATTATATTATTTGTCCTTTTTATGACTAGGAGCCTTCCTCTGCCACAAGCCCTGCTAACTTCATCAGAACTTCAACCAGACAGCATCTGCACTTAATAGGACTTAATCCCAGCCCCCCTCCCCTCCTCCCCCCACCACCACCCACCTCTGTGATTCTCAAATTGAGAATCACAGAAGTTGTGGGCCTGGGAGGTCTATGAGGTATATGGAGGTGAGCAAGGAGGTCCATGCACTCTATTCTAATTTTTTTTTCTGAAGAAGTCTTTATTTTGCCACCATTTTCCTTTACTTCCACTTTTGAAATAATGGCAAATTCACAGTAAGATGCAAGGTGGTATAGAGAAATCCCAGGTACCCTCCACCCAAGTTTTCCTCATGGTAACATCTTGCATAACTATAAAGCAATATAAAATCAAGAATTTTATAGCTCTGTCATTTTTATTGCATATAGATATTTAAATATTTTTATTTTTTAATTTTTATTTACTGATTTTAGAGAGATAAAGGAAGGGAGAGAGAGGAACATTGATTTGTTGTTCCACTTATTTATGCATTCATTGGTTGATTTTTGTGTACACTGACTGGAGAGCAAGCCTGCAACCTTGGTATCTTGGGGCGATGCTCAAACCAACTGAGCTACCCAGCCAGAGCTACATGTGTAGATTCATATTAACTACCACAGAACTATTCCAGCCTCAGCCTCACAAAGACATCCTTAGTACTACTCCTTCACAGCTTCCCCTCCCACCATCCTTCAACTCTGGCAACCACTAATCTGTCCTCCATTTACATAATTTTGTCATTCTAAGAATGTTATATATATATATAGAATCATAGAGTATGTGATGTTTTGAGATTGGCTTTATCCTCAACATAATGCCCTTGAGATCCCTTCCAGCCATTTCATGGATAGATACCTCATTCCTTGGTATCACTAAGCAATATTCCATGGTGTGGTTGGATGCCCCACACTGCTTAACCATTACCTTCAGTGGTATTTTTGTTGACTCTCATATTTGATGATTACAAATAAAGTTACTGTGAGCAATTGTGTATGTGTTTTTTGTGTGAACATAAGTTTTAATTTCTCTGGAATAAATACCTAGGAATATAAATGCCAGATAATATGATAAGTATGTGTTTTATTTTTTAAGAAACTGCCAAACTTTCCCAGAATGTGTGTACAATTTTACCTTTCCACCAGCAAAATATAAAACACTCAGGCTTTCTGCATCCTTGCTGGCATTTGGTGCTGTCATTATTTTTCATTTTAGTCTTTCTGACAGGTGTATAATTGTATCTCATTGTGACCTTCATTTGCATTTCCCAAATGGCTACTGGTGGCAAGAATCTTCTCTGTGCTAATTTACCGTTTTTATATGCTCTTCAGTGAGTTCTCTTTATGTCTTCCGCCTATTTTCTTATTTTTCACTGTTGAGTTTTGAGAGATCTTTTTATATTCTAGATAATTTCCAATATTTGTTGAAAATGTGGTGTGGTTTTGAAGTGTGTTCTCACAGTCTGTAGCTTATCTTTTCATCTATTTAACAGCATCTTTTGCAGCCAAGGCTTTTCATTTCAAAGTTCAATTTATTCATTTTTTCCCTTAGTGAATTCACTTTTGGTGTCATGTTTAAGAGCTCTTCATCAAATCTGGGCACTGAAGAATTTTTCCTATTTATCCATATTCTTTCTCAAAAATGTTTCCTTGTCAAAATCAGTTGGCCGTATTTGTGTGAGTTTATTTCTGGGTTCTTTATTTTGTTCTAGTGTTCTGCATGTTTATTCCCTTACCAGTACCATATAATCTTAATAATAGTAGCTATATAATAAGTCTTGAAAACACAGTGGTTCCTTCCTCTCTTCACTTTTTCAAAATTATTTTAGCTATTATTATATAATAAAGAATTTGACTGGCATTTGTCCCTGGTTCCTGGAAGATAAATTAAATCCTTGAAATTCCTCAAATAATAAGAGTATCTGTTATTCATGAGCTTTAAGATTTCACATCAGTTTATGCTAAGAGATGAAATGGCTCAGAATGGGGGCTCATTACCAGAGAGCCAACCATGTGATTACAAGGTTGGGACTTTGAGCCACACAGATATCAGCCCAACATCAGAGGAAGTCAACAGGGATCTAGAGATTGAGTTTAAGCACATGGCCAATGATTCAATACATAATGAAACTCCAGTAAAAACTCTGGATGCTGGAACTCAGGGAAGATCCTGGTTGGTGAGCACACTGATGTGCCAGGAGAGTGATGTGCTCTGATCATACAGGAAGAGGGCACAGAAGTTTCCCATTTCCTTTCAGACCTGTCCTATGTGTCTCTTTATCTGGCTGTTTGTACCTTTTATAATAATATTGTAATCATAAGTGTATAATTTTCCTTAGTTCTTTGAGTAATGCTAGTAAATTATCAAACAAGAGGAGGTCATGGGAACCCCCAGATTTGTAGCCAGTTGGTCAGAAATGCAGGTGTCCTAGGACCTGACTTGTAGCTGGTAACTGAAGTGAGAGCAGTTTTATTGGGGACCATGACCTTTAATTAGTGAGGTCTGTGCCAACTCCAGGTGGTTAGTGTCAGAATTTTATTACAGTACAGTCATTGGTGCCAGAATATTTGGGATTTAAATGGAATAGCTATATTAGTTCCTTTGACATTCCATATAAATTTCAGGATAATCTTGTTTATATCTATAAAATGTTGTGCTGGGATTTTGATTGGAAATGCACTGTATGTCTATTCAGAGAGAATTGACATCTTTTCAATGTTGAGTCTTCCAACCCCTAAACACTATATATATGTTTCCATTTAGTTAGTCTTCTTTGCCTTCTTTCCTCAGGGTTTTCTACATGGACAAATATGTCACTCACAAGTAGGGATCATTTAATTTCTACCTATCTATCTATAGGCCTTTAATGTCCTTTTCGTGACTTATTGACCTGGCTAGATTTTCCAATAGTATGTTGAATAACAGTGGACATCCTTGCCTTGTTCCCAGTGTCTGGAGGAATGCATTCAATCTTTCACTATTAAGTATGATGTTAGCTGTAGGTTTATCAGATTGATGAAGTTTCCTCTATTCCTTATTTTCTGAGTGTATTTATCATGAATGGGTATTGAATTCTTTCCAATGTTTTTACTGCATCAACTGATGTGATCATATAATTTTTCTTCTTTGTAGACTGTTAATAAATGGATTACATTAATTGACTTTTGAATATTTAACCAGCCTTGCTTCCCTGTAATAAATCCAATTTGGTTATATTATATATATATATAAATATATATCTTACATATTGCTGAATTGTATTTGCTAATATTTGTTAACAATTTTTGCATCTACATTCATTCCACATATGATAATCTAAACATCTCACATTAGTATATTCTGAATTAATTTATTTACAAGTTAAGTCCGTGAACATTGGCTTAAACACCTGAGTTTATTTTTCCTTATGTAATAAGAAGTCTGACAAAGGCAGTCTATGGCATATGGAGCTGTTAAAGGATGCCATTAAAGACATAGGTTCCTTCCATCTTTTGACTCCATTACTTTAGTAATAGTTTGTGGGATGTTTATCTTCACAACTGTATGATAGCTGTCGCATTTCCATTTTAGTTAGGAAGAAAGGAAGGGACAAGGTAAAGGACTGAGGCTACATGCTCTCCAAGTATGTCTCTTGTACCAAGGTTATCAGAAGCCCCACCTGATGAATGTCTTTTGCTTCCATCTCAAATTAGCCAGAACTAAATCATATGCCATGCTTAGCAACAAGGAAATTTGGGAAAGTGACTATTAAAGCAGGCACAGTGCTAAACTCAGTGTGCTGATAGGCTAGAATCACAAGTGTCATTACCTGAGAGAATGCAACCATCAATGTTGTCACCCTGGATTACCTACATGACCATCTTATGACTGAGTGCTATCAGTCACATCAGGCTGGAATTTATGTTTCCATTCATGATCATACTTGCACCAAGTATTACTATATCTCATGGAAGTTATAAAAGGACAGGAAGATTTTATATGTCAATATTGGCATCAAGCCAAGAGAAGGCAAACAATTTCATAATGCCCTATAGAAAGGTTTGACAATAGTTTGGGTGGAGGAAGTAGTTGGAAAATTGAGTCTTTGCTTGATTTTGAGTTCTATTGGCATGCTGCACCTAAAAATTAAAACAGCAGTAAAAGCTGGCATCCAACTGGTCATCCTAAAAAGCATGATTTATTTTTAGTAAAATAATATCCTTCCTCACATTAAATTTATGTTGTTATTTTGATTTTATTGTTTTTTTCTAACTTTTTCTAATGGAAAATTTTAAACATAAGAAAATGGAAAAGATAAGACAACAAATGCTCATACATACATCACCTCAATGGAACAGTTGTGAACACTTTGCCACATATTATATATGTGCTAAACAATTATATATACTTATAAAGTATATATATATACATTATATATAACTATATGCATAATATATTATGTATAATGTATATATGACTTACATATTATATAATATATATGAACCACTTGAAAGTCAGTTGCAGATACCATGACACCTCATTCCTAGAGACTTCAGTGTGCATCTCCTAAGAATAAGGAATTCTCATAAATTTAATCACCTGAGAAATTTAACAATATGTCTAATATCATCTAATACCCAATGCATATTAAGTTAGATTTAATTTTACCAGTAATCACAGAGACATTTATATTGTGAGGTTTTCTGGGGGGACAGGATTTTATTAAGGTTGACACATTGCATTTGTTGCTGAGACATTTTCCATTTTGAATAGGCCCCCATCTTTTGGGGGATGTGATATTGCCTGCTTGAAGAAATCAGGTCAGGTGTCTTATAAAATGTCCCATATTCCAAACTGTTTTTACTTGATGTTAGCTTTGACTTGTCCTCCTGGGTTACTATAAACTGAAAAGTAAGTCTAACTACTCTTTGGCAGGCTTCCTTGACCTGAGATGCTGTGTACTTCACACTATATCACAGTAAGAACGTTAGCTGATCCCATTATTAGTAATACTCAGTTTGGTTACTTGGCTAAAGTAGTGACAGCCCATTCTTTCCACTGTGAAGATATTTTATCTTGCCATTAATGGATGAGCTGTGGTACTATACTTTGGCACTATGTAGGTATCATGATCCCTAGCAAACTTTCAACTAATGGGTTTAGCATCCATTGACTGATTCCCAAATCAGTTATTTCATTGGAGACTGCTAAATGGCTATTTTCTAATTCTTACATTCCTTCAATATTTCCTACTAAACAGATAACATAAATGCTTATTTTTTCTCTTTATTTTCAGAATAAGGAATTGCTATAATTGTCATTGATGGAGGTAAATAAAGTGGGCTTTCCTCTTTTTCTTTCTTTTTAAACATTACTATGGACTCATGGATTTTTATTTATTCAGTGGGAGTCTCTTTCACCTGGTTTCTTGTCGTTTTGATATGTCCCTATTAGTCTTTGAAGATGTATCAGACAGGGTTACCAGAGAAACAGAAATAATACAATAATTATACATATATGTATATATCATATTCATTATATGTATATATATGCACATATATACATATGCATAAAATATATAATTTAAATATATATTAATATATATTAATATTGTATATATATAATTTTAAGAACTTGCTGGTGCTGAGCAAGTTTGAAATCTATAGGGCATCCCACATGATTTTTATGTTACTTTCAGTCAGAATTCCTTCTGCTCTAGGACATTTTTGCTCTTAAAAGCTTCAACTTTAAGATGTCACCCAAATTATCAAGGGTAAGTCCTTAAGTTAAAGTCAGCTGATTGCAGGTGTTAACCACATCTATAAGATACCTTCACAGCACTATCTAGACTAGTATTTGACCAAATAACTGGGCATCACAGTCTTGCCAAGTTGACACATAAAACTTACCACCACAAAGTTTTTATTTTTCATTGATTTTTAGAGAGAGAAGAGGGGAGAGAAAAATGAGAGAAACAAACATTGATTTGTTATTTCACTTACTACTTATGCATTCATTGGTTGGTTGTTGTATATGCCCTGACCAAAGATCAAACCCACAACCTTGGCATATCAGTAGGATGCTCTCACCAACTGAGCTACCTAGCACAAAAGACTTTCTTAATTGCTAGCATAAGATATTCCAAAACTCACCTCATACGTTTTTCTTCATCCCTAGAATCAGTCATTACTCTAAATGTTATAATTTCTTTCACTGGAAAATGGTATTAAAACCCAAAATTTAGTTGCTAGGTATGCTCATTGCTCCCTGTATATGATTGGTCCTGGGCCTTTTAGTGAACAGTGCTAGAAAATTTACATTTTTTAAAATATGTATTCTAACTGATACTTCAAATTTAAATTTAATGTTATAGAGTTTTTCTTCCTTAACTTCTTTTATTTTATATTTATTATGTCTCTTCTCTTAAACTGAACATCTTAGCTTCAATCAGTATATTTACTTATTTACTTTAACCTACAAATGCATTAAATAATTTAAAAATTACATTTCTAAGGTTACTTGGAGGACTAGAACCAGTGAATGAAGTTTAAGACAATATTTCAATTATTTTGTCCTTAGAAGTTTAGGCATGCTGAACAAACACAAAGAAAACAAACAAAAAACAAAAGTAAAGAATTATATCTTCTGGTCAACATGGCAGAGTAAATAAATACTGTGCTTACCTCTTCCCATAACTACATCAAAGTTACAACTAAATTATAAAACAAGCATCATTGAGAAGCATCTAAACACAGCTGAACAGATGTCCTGTAACTAATGATATAAAGAAGCCACAATGAGGCTGGTAAGAGGAATAGAGACAAGGGTTGGCAGGTGCCATTCCCATAGTGCAGCAGTTGAGACTAAAGTGGAAGGAGAGATCCAAGATGGAAGAGGAGTGTGTGGAAATTACACTGACTCCCTTCCAGAATTACAACTGAATTGTTGAGAAATCACCTGGAACAAACACCTGCCTAGCAAGAGAGAAGCCTTATAACTTCAGACAGACAGAAGAATCAGCTTCAACACAACCTGACTGGTAGGGAGTGCAGTGGAGGGCTGGCTGAGCACACACAGGTGACAGCTGAAGCACTAAAGGGATACTTAAGTGGCCAGAAGATTCCCCTGAGAAGTGTGGATTCTAAATTCTAAGCTGGAATCCCCACCCTAGAGCAACAGAGCCAAAAAAGTATACAGATAACATCCAGCAGCAGCAGGGTTTCTCTCTGCCAGACATGGATGGCTGGAGAAATAAAGAGCTTTTTAAAGGGCTAATGCAAAAGTTTTCATTTTCAGCTACTTACCCTGGGCTCCAGAAAAGGAGGGTGGAGGCAGAGTGGACTAGAGATGCTTGATGAGAGGTTAGGGGTGATGGCTTTGTGGAGAAAAATGAGGGAGCACCCACAAGGGTCCTGGTGCTGAGTCATACACCATACGGCAGTAGCTATTATGCTCAGGCAGACCACTCACCTCCAAAAGGCAACAGCCTGAGGGGAAACAATAGCCCAAACCCCAGAAGGAAGTCTGTCCTGCCCTATGAGGCTTAAGCCTGACTGCTGAGTGTAGAGTGCCTAGATTAACAAACTGAAGGAGATAGCCACAGACAGTAGATTCCCTGAGAGTCTGGAACAGGCTCCCTAAGGTCAGACAAGGTCAACATCTGACATCACCAGATGCAGATCCAGAAAGAAAAAAATAGTAGTAAATACCAGAAGCTACCAAGGTGAAATCCACTATGGTCTTCTCCATGATTTATTTTCTTTCCTGTATAACTTTTAACATTCATTTCTTGTCTATCAAATTTTTACATATTAAGTCACTAGATTTTATACTATTGTTTATTTTAATTCACATATTTTCCCCTCCTTTCCCTTACCCCATTTTACCTTCTACTTTCCTCTCATTATTTTCATTTTAAATTTTGTTTTCTTTCTTGCTACCACTTGTTACCATTCCACACTCTTACTATTTCTCCCCCATTCAGCCTCACAAAACCAATTTTCTTGTCAATGGTCATCTCACATTCTTTTTCCCTGCTCTTTAAATGCCCATGTTCTCTCTCCACCTTTAGCAATCTTTGCTCATTGATTGTGGATAGGGTAGTTGTTGTTGCATATTTTCAATTTTATCTCTACATCTTCACTAATTTTGTATTTCAAATCTCAAATTTTACTGGTCCTCTCCTACATTTTTTTGTCTCAGATTTTCAATTTTGCCCTATCTTAGCCTGCTTTTTTCTTTCTTCTATTTCTCTTTCATCCTGCCCTTTTATTTTGTTTATTCTCCTTTTTTTCTTTTTCTTTTTATCTCATATTTTCACTTTTCCTCATCTTACCCTGGTTTTCATTCCTCACTCTTAAAATTCCCTCTCACTCTATCATTTCAAAATCACTTCCCATTCCTCTAGACATCTCTTAAGCTTTTCTTTCTTTCTTTTTTTCCTGTTATTCCCATCCCACTTATACCAATTTTAGCTCATTTGTTGTTGATACTAATGTAGTGGATCTTTCTCTCTAATATGGTTCCTATTTTTTTATTATTTATTTACTTTTTTCCTTTTTCTTTTTCTCACTTTATTTTATTTCACTTTAATTTATGGAGAAACATAATACTATATGCTTCCCCTCTATCACTCTATGCCACCTTTATTTCCTTTTTAATTTATGACATAAATTTAACTTTCTCTTTTCTGATTCCCAACTCTTATTAGTGCTCCTCCGTCTACCCTCTCAAAATCATTTTCCTTCAGTAGGTCATCTCATATTCACTCTCCATTCTTATAATAGTCTTAATCTCTTTATACCTTTAATAATACTATTCATTTGCTGTTGATAGTGGAATTGCTGGTGGGAGATATTTTTGCAGGTGTGGTTTTGTTTCCTGGGCCTTATGGTTATGTTCTGGCAGCACCTGCACAAAAATATGCAAGACATGATGGGTGGAGTGACCCTCAGTCAACCAGCTGGATGGAAAGAGCCAGCAAGGAATGACCCAACAATAATCAAAACCTAATTACATCCAGAGAACCAACATAAACAGCATAAAGGGCATCCCCAGAGCATGAAGTTTAGAAGATCAAGGAGACTGAACCACTGAATCTCACAGGTCTCTTACCATAGAAGTTCATACCATAAAAACAGGGAGTCAAAACAAATCAATTTAAGAAGGAGAGGCAAACAAGAAGCATCTCACAAATAATGGGAAGACAAATAAACAAACCCTGATTGAAAAGAAAGGAGGAATCCCAGAAAGAGTGCTACATGAAATAGAGGCAAGTACGTTATCAGATATTGAGTTCAAAACAATTGTTATAAGGCAATTCAATTAGTTCAGTCAAAAACTACAGGGAAGCTGCAAAGAACTTATTGCAAACTACATCAGCATGAAAAAGGATACAGAAACTATCAACAAGAACCAGGAGGAAATGAAGAGTACAATTTCTGAATTGAAGAACACAGTAGAAAGAATCAAAAGCAGGCTAGATGAAGCAGAGGATCAAAACAGCAAGCTGGATGACAAGGTTAGAAAAAAAACTCCCAGAAAGGAGAAAAAAAATCAAAAAGAATGAAGAGGGGTTAAGGGAACTTCAGGACAATATGAAGCATAATAATGTCCATATAACAGAGATACCAGAAAGAGGAGAGGAGCAAGGAATAGAAAACCTGTTTGATAAAGTAATGATGGAAAACTTACCTAATTTGAGGAGAGAAAAAGCCAAGCAAGTCCAGGAAGCACAGAGAGTCCAAATCAAGAGGAACCCAAAGAGGCCCACTCCAATACACATCATAATTAAAATGACAAAATTCAAAGACAAAGAGAGAATCTTGAAGGCTACAAGGGAGAAACAGGAAGTAACCCACAAGGGAACTCTGATAAGACTGGCAGCTGACTTCTCAACAGAAACACTACAAGTCAGGAGAGAATGGCTAGAAATTTTCCAAATAATGATAAGCAAAGGCCTACAAACAAGACTACTCTATCCAGCAAGGCTTTTAATTAAAATGGAAGGTGAAATAAGGAGTTCCCAAGACAAAAGAGGGCTAAAAGAATACACTTCTATCAAGCAGTATTGCAAGATAAAGCAGCACTGCTTTAAGAAGATGAAGAAAAAGAGTGAGAGAGAGAGAGGAACACGGGTATAAACGGGGTAAAATGACCATAAATAAGTATATATCAATAATAACTTTAATGTAAATGGATTTAATGCTACAATCAAAAGACATAGGGTAGAGTTCTAGCCAAGATGGAGGCATAGGTAGATATACTTTGCTTCCTTGCACAATGAAAACAAAGATAACAACCAATTTAAAAACAAAATACAACCAGAACTACCAGAAAAAAATCAAACATTGAAGTACAATAACCAAAGAGTTACAGAAAACATTCCTCCAGACCATTAGGAGGGGCAGATATGGGCACCTGGAGCAGAGAAGGCACACCACAATGCAGCAGTTAGCAGTCTGGGACAGGAGAGGCAGTGGCTAGAAGACCAGAATATCCTACATTGGCATGCGGATAAGTTGGGAGAAATAACTGGGCACTAAGACAGACTACACAACCCAGAGTTCCAACATGTGAAATTAAAGCCTCAAAACCTCTGAATGTGAAAACCTATAGTGGTTGTTTCAGTGGGAGAAACTCCCATTGTCACAGGAGAGTCCATTTGAGAGGCCCGGGGGATCCTAGATTTCACAAAAGACCAACAACCTGGGAATCAGCACTTCAAAGGGCACAATGGCTTATGGGAAGCAAGGGAAGTGATGGAAAGTGGGGTGAGAGCAGAATAAGCTATAGAGCAGCACTGTTCCCTTTCTGACCCCTCTCCCATGTACAGAGCCACAATTTAGCCCTGGCTAATGCCTAAGCCTCCACCACTTGCAACATAACAGGTACACCAAGACAAATAAAAATGGCCCAAGTGTAAAAAACAGATCAAAACTCCAGAAAAAGAACTAAGTGGAAAGGAGATAGGCAAATTATCAGATGAGGAGTTCAAAATACTGGTAATCAAGATGCTTACAGAAATTATTGAGTATGGTCACAATATAAAGGAAGAAATAAAGCCTATACAAAGTAAAATAAAGAAAAATATACAGGGAGCCAACAGTGAAGGGAAAAAAACTGGGACCCAAATCAATGATTTGGAACTAAAGGAAGAAATAAATGTTGGAGTTCAAACATGGCAGCTTTGCTTGAGGGAGTGTGATCCTCCTCCTCTGTGCAGGGGAGAGAAACTCACGGATAGGCGGAGGAACACAGCAAGTGGCCTAGGTTACCAAAACATTTATGAAAACAGGACATCAAAAATTATAGTGGACATTGAAAAACCAGACGGTAAGAAGACTGCTTCAGGACAACAGGGACCCAGGGATCAGCACTGAGATCAGGGGGTCTGCCTCAGGGCACCTGGGAGAATGGAGTCACTGCTCCCTCCCCAGACAAGTGGGGTTGAGCAACACCAGGGGAAACCTTGTTGCTTGAAGGCACAGAGAGGGGAGTTGGACTGGGAAACAGTCACGCAGGGGCTGCGAGCACCCACGCAGAGCCCTGGGAGGGGTGAGTGCCCCCGGCCTGCATGACCAGGGGTGGCCTGGATGTGCACACATGCCTCCAGCCCAGTGGGAGTGTGGATCTGTGGAAAAACCAGACCTCGCAGCCCTGAAGAAGAAAAGGGGGTTCGCAGGTTTCTGGAGCCTGCGGTGGTTTCCAGGCTCCAGAAACCACCGCAGGAAGCACACACCTCTTCCGGATTTCCAACTCTCGCGCTGTGAACCCGGAAGGGACACAGCACTTCCTGGGATCCTAGAGCCCTCAACGGGGAAATTGGTGGAAGTGTGTGCCCCTTCATGATCCAAGGAGCTTGCACCATGTATCCAGAAAAGATGTGGGTGCTTCCCAAGAACATAGCGCCCACCATGGTGAAATTTGGGGGAAGGGCGTGTCTCCTTGTGATCCCCAGAGCTTGCATTGTGAGCCCAGAAAAGACCCAGGAGCTCTGCAGGGTCGGAGCCCGGGAGACTGTGGCAGTGAGCACCAGAGAGCCTGCTCGGGAGTGCCCAGGGTCCTGCAGGGGAAAGTTGGATTGGCTCTGGGGAGAGTGCCCTGCTGGCCCTGGGGACAGTACCCCAGAGACTTACTGAGTTTTGACTGAGAAGAGTGATAAGCATTTCAAACACCCCTCAGCCTGCTGAAGCCAGTAAGACCAGAATAACTGGTCTGGCCAGTTAGAAACCAACAAGAGGTTTTTTGTTTGTTTGTTTGTTTGTTTTGGTCATTTTTTTTTGGCTGTTGTTGGTTGATTGCTTTTTATCTTGTTTTTTAAGTGACTTTTTATTTTTCTTTCTTTTTTTAATCTTTTTGATGTATTTTTATTTCTGTTTCCTTCAAATTTTACATTTTTAATGTATTTTATTGATTATGCTATTACAGTTGTCCCATTTCCCCCTTCACTCCCCTCCATCCTGTACCCCCTCTCCCACCCACGTTCCCCCCCTTTAGTTCATGTCCATGTGTCATACTTGTGAGTTCTTTAGCTTCTACATTTCCCGTACTATTCTTGCCCTCCCATTTTCAACCTACATTCTATGCTACTTATTCTCTATACCTTTCCCCCTCTCTCTTCCTCCCACCCCCCTGCTGCTAGCCCTCCATGTGCCCTCCATTTCTGTGGCTCTGTTCCTGTTCTAGTTGTTTACTTAGTTTCTTTTGGTTTTGCTTTAGGTGTGGTTGTTAATAATTGTGAGTTTGCTGTCCTTTTACTATACATGTCTTTTCTTTATCTTCTTTTCTTAGATAAGTCCCTTTAGCATTTCATAAAATAAGGGCTTGGTGATGATGAACTCCTTTAATTTGACCTTATCTGATAAGCACTTTATCTTCCCTTCCATTCTAAATGAGAGCTTTGCTGGATAGAGCAATCTGGGATGTAGGTCCTTGTCTTTCATGACTTGGAATATTTCTTTCCAGCCCCTTCTTGCCTGTAAGGTCTCTTTGGAGAAATCAGCTGACAGTCTGATGGGAACTCCTTTGTAGGTTACTGTCCCCTTATCTCTTGCTGCTTCTAGGATTCTCTCCTTCGTTTTTACCTTGGCTAATGTAATTATGATGTGCCTTGGTGTGTTTCTTCTTGGGTCCAGCTTCTTTGGGGCTCTCTGAGCTTCTTGGATTTCTTGGAAGACTGTTCCCTTTACCAGATTGGGGAAATTCTCCTTTATTATTTGTTCAAATAACTTTTCCACTTGTTGCTCCTCCCCTTCTGGTACCCCTATAATTCAGATGTTGGAACGTTTAAAGGTGTCCTGGATGCTCTTAAGTTTTTCCTCGATTTTTTGAATTCTTATTTCATCATGCTTTCCTGCTTGGTTGATTCTATCTTCCTTCTGGCTCACTGTATTGTTTTGAGACTCAGATTCCTTCCTTTCACTTTTGGCTCTCCTCCGTGTATCTTCCTGCATCTCTTTTATGGTAACCTGCATCCTTTCATCTAAATTGTGCCCAAAGTCAACCAATTCCGTGAGCTTTCTGATCATCAGTGTTTTGAACTGTGCATCTGATAGATTGGCTATTTCTTGGTCGCTCAAAAGGATGAGTCCTGGGGGACTGATCTGTTCTGCTGGAAACAGGTCTTGTCCTTCCCTGTCTCTCCTATTTATTTATTTATTTATTTATTTATTTATTTATTTATTTATTTTCTGGTCTGGTTGCTCTTGTTACAGTGGGGGGCAGAGCCTTAGTTGTTCACCGGGGCTGGGCACCCCAGTTGCTAGATTGTGACATTATATGTGGGGGCGGGGGCGGGATCGGGGACGGGTGGTAACAATGGCGGCAGTTCGGTTCTCCTGGGCTCAGACACTTCCCTGGGATCCTGGGCTGCAAGCTCTGCCCTGGTCCACAATTGCTGCCTCACTGGTTCCCCCAGCTGCTGCTTGCGTACTCAGGGATCACCGCTGCGTTCTTGTGCCCCAGATGGCTGTCGCGCCGATTTTACGCCAAATTTCCCCCGACCTCCGCGCACTGCTGACCCGCGCCAGCCCCACGCCCTCCCGGCTCGTCGTCCCCTACCAGTCTGGATGTACGGGTCTACTTCAACTTCTTGGCTGTCCAACTTCCATTCAGATAAATCCTCTGACAGTTCTGAGTGATATTATATTTGTAAATTATTGTTGTTCTATTCTTGGTTGTGCGAGGAAGTACGGTGTGTCCACCTATTCCTCCATCTTGCCGGAAGTCCAACTTTTTATTTTTCAATTCTTATTATTTTTATATCTCTCAATCCCTTATGTTTCCTTTCCTTTCATCCTAGTATTATTCCTTCCACTCCAAATTTATCTCTCCTGTATTCCATCTTCTGCTTTTTTCCCTTTTTTTTTTGTTTGCAAGTTACTGCAAATTTGTATTATCTTTTTCTCACTTTTCTGACATTTTTTATTTGAATAGTATTTTGGTATTCTTTTTCTTACTGTATAGTCAATCTTCTTTGCTTGGCTGGTTATACTGTCATTTGATAGGTTGCCTCTGTTATCTCACCCACAGTGTGTTGATAATTTACTATCCTTCATTTGTGTTCCATTAGTACACCTCTCAAGGTTCTATACTCCTTATTCTTATTATCTAGATCTCATAGATTCTGCCACATGATAGTTGCTTTAATATAACTGTAAATAAGACCTACTTCATACAATTGTAAATACTACTCAGCCCACTTCACAATTTCCTGAACTACATTATTGTGGGGGTTGTCTCTATTCTTTTACATACTACTCCTATTTACTCATCTTTATTCCCACCCTATGTCAGAATCTGACCTCCCACAGCCTCACAGCTTTCTATATCCAACTAACAATCCTCTCGTCCCCAATAAGAGTCTTATCTTCTTTCTATCCTTTCTAAAATGTGGCTAATGGGGTGGAAGATCACAGTTAACACTATAAGTAGCCAAAGGATATCCCATCTCTTCTCTACTGGCTGCTAATGTAAATATCATAGAATACCGTCTTGCTGTCTTAAACCATTTTGCCTTACTCCTCCAACTGATCACAAAAAAGAGAAGGGGGAAGCTGTGAATACCAGAATACATGAAGGAGACTGCACCACTGAATCTCACAGGTATTCTACCACAGAAGTTCACACCATAATCACAGGAAACAGGTACAGATCAATTCAAGAAACAGAGGCTAACAAGAAGAGACTCATGAATAATGAGAAGACAAAGAAACAATCCCCAAATGAAAGGAAAGAAGGAAGCCTCAAAAAAATGCTAAATGAAACAGAGGCAACTCAACTATTAGACATTGAGTTCAAAACAATGATTATCAGGAAGCTTAATGGACTCACAATGAGCTATCAGAAACTACAGGGAAGCTACAATGATCTCACTACAAACTATATAAACATGAAAAGGGAAATAGAAACTATCAACAAAGGCCAAGAGGAAATGAAGAATACAATTTCTGAACTGAAGAACACAGTAGAAGGAATGAAAAGCAGGATTGATGAAGGAGAAGACCGGATTACCAAACTGGAGGACAAAGTAGAAAAGAACACCCAAAAAGAGCAAGAAAAGGAAAAGAGGCTCAGAAAGAATGAAGAGGGATTAAGAGAAATGCAAGACAATATGAAACGTAATACTATCCATATAATAGAGATACCAGAAAGAGAAGAAGAGCAAGGGATAGAAAACCTATTTGAAAAAGTAATGATGGAAAACTTCCCTAATTTGATGAGAGAAAAAGTTACACAAATGCTGGGAACACAGAGAGTCCCAATCAAGAGGAACCCAAAGAGACCCACCTCAAGACACATTATAATTAAACTGGCAAAATTTCAAGACAAAGAGAGAATATTAAAGGCAGCAAGGGGAAAAAAAGGAAGTGACATAAAAGGGAGCCCCAATAAGGCTAGCAGCTGACTTCTCAATGGAAACACTCCAAGCCAGAAGAGAATGACAAGAAATATTCCAAGTAATGAGAACCAGAGGCCTGCAACCAAGGCTTCTTTACCAGCAAGGCTGTCAATCAAAATAGAAGGCCAAATAAGAAGCTTCTCAGACAAAAGAAGTCTAAAAGAATATACCTCCACCAAACCAGCTCTGCAAGAGATTCTAAATGGACTGCTTTAAGGAAAGGAAGGAAAACAGAGAGAGAGAAAGAGGACACACGTACATAGATGGCAATGAATAAGTACCTATCAATAATAACCTTAAACGTAAATGAATAAAATGCTCCAATCAAAAGACATAGAATAGATGAATGTCTAAGAAAACATGACCCACACCAATGCTGCCTACAAGAGACCCACCTCAGGATAAAAGACCTGAACAAGCTGAAAGTGAAAGGCTGGAAACAAATTTTCCAAGCAAATGGACAGGGAAAAAAAGCTGGGGTAGCAATACTCATATCAGACAAAATAGACTTCCAAAAAAGGTCCATAAAGAGAGATCCAGGTCACTTCATAATACTCAAGGGAAGAATGCACCAAGAAGACATAAATATTGTAAACATATAAGCACCCAACATAGGAGCACCCAAATACATAAAGAAAATCTTAGAGGACTACAAGAAAGATATGGACAGCAACACAACTATAGTGGGGGATTTTAACACCCCACTGTCAAAAATGGACAGATCTTCCAAACAAAATATCAACAAAGATATTGTGGCATTGAACAATACCCTCAATGAAATGGATTTTACTGATATATACAGAGCCCTCCATCCAAAAGAAGCTAAATACACATTCTCTTCAAATGTACATGGAACATTTTCAAAGATTGACCACATGATAGGTCACAAAACAAGCCTCAAGAATTTCAAGAAAATTGAAATCATGCCAAGCATTTTCTTGGATCACAAGGGACTGAAGCTAAAACCAACCCAAAGGAAAAAAACCCAAAACACTCAAAATCATTGAGATTAACTAGCATGCTATTAAACAGTGAATGGGTCAAGAATGAAATTAGGGAAGAAATCAAAAAGTTTCTGGAAACAAATGAAAATGAACTCACAACAACCCAAAACTTATGGGACACAGCCAAGGCAGTCCTGAGAGGGAAGTTCATAGCAATACAGGCCCGCCTAAAAAAGTTAGAAACATTCCAAACAAACAACCTAACCCTACATCTACAAGAACTCGAGGAACAACAACAAAGACAGCCCAGAGCAAGCAGAAGGAAGGAAATAACCATGATCAGAGCGGAATTGAATGACATAGAGACTAAAAGCACAATTCTAAGGATCAATGAATCTAGGAGCTGGTTCTTTGAAAAGATAAACAAAATCGACAAGCCTTTAAGCAGACTCATCAAGAAAAAAAGAGAGAAGATCCAAATAAACACAACCAGAAATGAAAGGGGAGAGATTACAACTGACACCACAGAAATACAAAGGATTGTAAGAAATTACTACAAAGAACTGTATGCCAAGAAATTTGAAAACCTAAGTGAAATGGACAACTTTCTAGAAAAATATAATCTTCCAAAACTCAATGAAAAAGAAGCAGAAAGCCTGAACAGACCAATAACAACAAAAGAAATTGAAGCAGTAATCAAAAATCTCCCAACACACAAAAGCCCTGAGCCAGATGGTTTCACAAGAGAATTCTACAAAGCATTTAAGGAAGAGCTAACCCCTATCCTTCACAGACTATTCCAAAAAATCCAAAAAGATGGGAGCCTCCCAAACTCTTTTTATGAGGCCAACATCATCCTAATTCCAAAACCAGATAAAGACACAACAAAGAAAGAAAACTTCAGGCCAATATCACTGATGAACATTGATGCTAAAATCCTCAACAAAATACTGGCAAACCCCATCCAACAATACATTAAAAAGATCATACACCATGACCAAATGGGATTCATTCCAGGGATGCAAGGATGGTTCAATATTTGCAAGTCAGTAAATGTAACACATCACATAAACAAAAACAAAGACAAAAACCACATGATTATATCAATTGATGCAGAAATAGCATTTGATAAGGTACAGCACCCATTCATGATAAAAACACTCGGCAAAATGGGAATAGAGGGAGCATTCCTCAACATAATAAAGGCCATATATGAGAGACCTACAGCCAACATCATACTCATTGGGCAAAAATTAAAATCTTTTCCACTAAGATTAGGAACAAGACAAGCCTGTCCACTTTCACCACTTCTATTCAATATAGTACTGGAAGTTTTAGCCACAGCAATCAGACAAGAAAAAGAAATAAAAGGCATCCAAATCGGAAAGGAGGAAACAAAACTGTCACTGTTTGCAGATGACATGATAGTATACATAGAAAATCCTATAGACTCTACCAAAAAACTGCTTGACCTAATAAATGAATTTGGCAAAACAGCAGGATACAAAGTCAATATCCAGAAATCAAAGGCATTTCTGTACACCAACAATGAAACAGCAGAAACAGAGATCAAGGAAAAAATCCCATTTGAAATAGCAAAAAGAAAAATAAAATACCTAGGAATAAACCTAACCAAAGAGGTAAAAGACTTGTATTCAGAAAACTATATAACACTAAGGAAAGAAATCAAGGAAGACACAAACAAATGGAAACATATACCGTGTTCATGGATTGGAAGAATTAATATCATCAAAATGTCCATACTACCCAAAGCAATTTACACATTCAATGCAATTACCATTAAAGTACCAATGGCATATTTCACAGACATAGAACAAACACTTCAAAAATTTATATGGAATTATAAACGACCCCTGAATAGCTGCTGCAATTTTGAGAAAGAAGAGTAAAGTAGGAGGGATCACAATACCTGACACTAAACTATACTACAAGGCCACTATAATCAAAACAGCCTGGTACTGGCATAAAAACAGGCACATAGACCAATGGAACAGAACAGAGAGCCCAGAAATACACCCAAGTCTCTATGGTCAATTAATATTTGACAAAGGAGGCAGCAAGATAAAATGGAGTTAAAATTGCCTCTTCAACAAATGGTGTTGGGAGAACTGGACAGCCACATGCAAGAAAATGAAACTTGAGCACCAACTTACACCATATACAAAAATAAATTCAAGGTGGATAAAAAACTTAAATATAAAACATGACACCATTAAAGTCCTAGAGGAGAATGTAGGTAGGAAAATCTCAGATATTTCACGCAGAAACTTTTTTACTGACTTGTCCCCTAGAGCAAGGGACATAAAGGAAAGCATAAACAAATGGGACCTCATCAAAATTAAAAGCTTCTGCACAGCTAAAGAAAACAGTATCAAAATTAAAAGAGAACCAACTGTATGGGAAAACATATTTGCCAATGATACCTCAGACAAGGGTTTAATCTCCAAAATATATAAAGAACTTACAAGACTGCACTCTAAGAAGACAAGGAATCCAATAAAAAGTGGGCAGAGGACTTGAACCGACACTTCTCCAAGGACATACAGAAAATCCAAAGACACATGAAACGATGTTCAATATCACTAGCTATCAGAGAGATGCAAATTAAAACCACAATGAGATACCACTTCACACCAGACAGAATGGCCATCATAAACAAGGCAACAAACAACAAGTGTTGGAGAGGTTGTGGAGAAAAGGGGTCCCTAGTGCACTGTTGGTGGGACTGCAGACTGGTACAACCACTATGGAAAGCAGTATGGAACTTCCTCAGAAAACTAAAAATGGATCTGCCTTTTGACCCTGCAATTCCACTGCTGGGACTCTATCCTAAGAATACTAAAACACCAATTCAAAAGAACCTATGCATCCCAATGTTCATAGCAGCACAATTTATAATAGCTAGATGCTGAAAGCAACCAAGATGCCCATCAGTAAATGAATGGATCAAAAAACTATGGTACATTTACACAATGGAATTCTATGCAGCAGAAAGAAAGATGGAGTTCCTACCCTTTGTGACAGCGTGGATGGAGCTGGAAAACATTATGCTAAGTGAAACAAGCCAGGCAGTGAAAGACAAATACCATATGATCTCACCTTTAACAGGAACCTAAACAACAAAACAAAGAAACAAGCAAAATATAACCAAAGACACTGAAATAGAGGTCAGGCTGACAGAAGAGAGTAGAGGGAATTTCAGGGGACAGTGGGAAGGGTTCACGGGAACAAACTTAAAGGACACATGATCATAAACTAAGGGGAGGGTGGTAATGGGAGGGAAGTGGGGAGGGGTGGGAGGGGGGTTGGATTGGGAGTAAAAAGGAGAAAACTGTATTTGAACAATGATTAAAATAAAATTTAAAAAAAAAGTTACTTCTTTCATTTCTGATTTTATTTATTTGGGTCTTTTTTTCTTTCTTTTTCTCAATGAATCTGTTAGTTTTGTAAATTTTGTTAATCTTTTTAAAGAACAAGCTACTGGATTCATTGATCCTTTGGTTATTTGGCTGGGGCAGGGGTCTCTATATCCTTTAATTTTGCTACGATCTTGATCATTTCCTTTCTTCTACTCACTCTGAACTTTGTTTATTGTTGTTCCTCTAGTTCTTTAAATGTGGGCTTAGGGTTTTTCTTAAGATTTTTCCATCTTCTTTAGGTAGGCCGGTAGCACTATGAACTTCCCTCTCAGGACTACTTTTTCTGTGCCCTATAAGTTTGGTTTGTTGTGTGTTCCTTTTTATTTTTTCCAGATTTTTAAAAATTTCTTCCTTGATCTCATTGTTAACCCATTCGTTATTTAATATAATGTTATTTAGCCTCTGTGTATTTGTGTGTTTATATTTTCTTTTCTTCAGGCTGATTTCTAGTTTTAGACCACTGTGATATGAGAGAATGCTTGATATTATTTCAATTTGTTGAATTTGTTAAGGGTTATTTTGTGTCCTACCAGGTGGTTTGTCTTTAAGAATGATCCATGCGCATTTGAGAAGAATGTATATCTTCTTTGGTGTGAAATGTTTTGTAAATATCATGTAAATCCATTTGACCTAGTATGTCATTAAATGCTGCTATATCCTTATTGCTTTTTGACTGGAAGATCTGGCCATTTTGACAATGGGTTATTAAAATCCCCTACTATGACTACATTGCTATTGATGTCTTTCTTAAGGTTCTCCAAGATTTTCTTTATATGTTTAGGTGCTCCTATATTGGGTGCATGTATGTTTACAACAGTTATATTCTCTTGTTGGACTGAACATTTAGGTATTATGTAATGTCCTTCTTTGTCTCTTATGATGGCCTTTCTTTTGAAATATATATTGTCAGACAGAAGTATTGCTAACTCAGCTTTTCTTTTTCATCTCCATTTGTATGGATTTATTTTTCATCCCTTCACTTTCAGCCTGTGTAAATCTTTTGTTCTGAGGTGGGTCTCCCATAGATAGCATATATGCAGTTCATGTTTTATTATTTATTCAGTTCCCCTAATCCATTTAATCCATTTAAATTTAAGATCATTATTGATAGATACTTATTCACTGCCACTTTGTACCTACATTCCTCTCTTTCTCTATTTCTTCTTCTTTTTAAGATTTTATGTATTTAAGATTTATTTTTAGATAGAGGGGAAGGGAGGGAGAAGCAAAGGGAAAGAAACATCAATGTGTGGCTGCCTCTCATAGTCCCCTCACTGGGGATCTGGCCTGCAACCCTAGCATGTGCCCCAAGTGGGAATCAAACTGGTGACCCCAGTTTCACAGGCCGGTACTCGATCCACTGAACCACAGCAGCCAGAGCTCTATTTCTTCTTCTTAAACCAGTCCCTTTAGCATGTCTTACAATGCTGGTTTGGTGGAAATGTACTCCTTCAGCCTTTTTTTTTTTTTTCCAGAATCTCTTCATTTCACCTTTCATTTTAAATGAGAGCTTTGCTAGATAGAATATCTTTGGTTTAAGGTCCTTGCTTTTCATTATCTGTAATATTTCATGCCAATCCCTTCTGGCCTATTGTTTCTGTTGAGAAATCAGCCAACAGCCTTATTTAAGCTCTCGTGTAGGAACTTAATTGTTTCTCTCTTGTTTCTTTTAAGATTTCCTCTTTGTCTTTAAACTTTGCCATTTTAACTGTGATGTGTCTTGGTGTAGGCCTCTTCCGATTCATCTTAATTTGGATTCTCTGTGCTTCCTGAACATGTGTGAATTTTTTCCACCACCAGGTTATGAAAATTTTTGGTCATTATTTTTTCAAACAGGTTTTCTATCGCTTCCTCCCTTTATTCTCCTTCTAGCATCCCTATGATACAACTATCGTTACATTTTTATGTTGTCCCAAAGCTCTGTTACACTATCCTCATTCTTTTTAAGTCTTTTTTCATTTTGTTGCTCTAAGTATATTTTCTACTTTCTCTTCCAAATCATTGATTCAGTCTTCTACTTTGTCTAGCTTGCTTTTATTCCTTCTACTGTATTCTTCATTTCAAATATTGCATTCTTCATTTCCAGCTGGTTGTATTCATAGTTTCTATGTCCTTTTTCATGCTGATGAAATTTTCTCTAAGTTTCTTGAGCATTCTTACAACCCTTAGTTTGAACTCTATGTGTGATCACTTCTTTGCCTCAATTTCATTTATCTTTTTTTCTGGGGATTCCTTCTTTTCTTTCATTTGCAGGTTGTTTCTTTCTTCCCCCCTTTTTAGCTGTCTCTTTTTGTTTATTTCTGTTTTAGATAGCTTTTCTTTGACTCCCTGTCTTTTGGAGTAGCCTTAAGTGGTAGGATACCTATAGTTCCCAGTGGTGCAAACTTCTTGATCTCCTGATCTGGATCTTGTAGGAATGCCCTTGGTATGGGTTACATGGTCTCTCCTACTGTATTTAGGCCCTGGTTGTTGTTGGTTTATTCATTGGTGATGTCTCCCCTCTGGCTGGCTGACTGAGAGGCTCAGGCCCTATGATGTCTTATGCACTGTTTTATAGGCTCTGGCAGAACACAGCAAAACAACACACAAAAAAGAAACCAAAACAAGCAACACCTCCTCAATTACAACAGCAATTTTAATGACAAAAGATCAGAGAATAGTAAAAGTGAAGAGAGAAATGAAGTATTAAGGAAATGGGAAAATGAAAAGAATAAGAGAAGCCGAAACACAAAAAAAGTGATTATGAGAGGAGAAATGGGGGACAGAGGGGGAGCTAATACAAATAATGATTGGAAGGAGGAAAACAGGGAAAAAGGACAAAGAAAGGGAAAGAATAACTAACATAAGAAAAGGAAATAAGAAGGGAACAATGGGGTAATCAATGATAAGAGTAAAATAAGAGATATGACAAAAAATAGGGCAATAAAAACAAAAGAAAAATTAAAATAGAAAAAAACTAATGAAAGAGCTATGGAAAAGAAAAATAATGAAAATAATTTTAAAAAACAGTGAAATGCAGACAACTGTAATTGAACAACAATAAAGTAATTTTTAAAAAGAAAAAGAACAAAGTGGAAATCATTCAGTAGAGTTCAGTGGTTGCTTGCTGGGTTCTCCTTATGGATATGGCCTTTCTGTATGTAGTGAGGATGGTAGATGAGTTCCCCTGCCCCCCCACCCTGAGCCACTGGTGTGAGTGTTTGGTATTACTTCCATGTACTCAGCAGGGTGGGGCCCCTAGTAGGCTATTTGGTGGGACCTCCAGAGTTTAGATTTTGGATCTGCCAGAACCCAGGAGGGTGTTTCAGTGAGAGGGAAGTGCCAGTCTGTTTCCCAGGAGAGTATGTGGTATGGCTACACCCTACAGCCAGTCTCTGACACCCCCTGAGTCTGTGTGCACTGCTATCTCCTCAGCAGGGGTTAAGATGCATGAAGGAAGAAAAAAAAACAAATGAAAGACAAACACAAAACAAAAAAGAAACTGAACAGACCACATAAAAGGAAAGAAAAAAGATGCAGGGTGGAGGGAGCGAAATTTAGAGGAAGGGTGGAATGAGTGATATCCCACTGGGAGGAGCTTGTTCTTCTCAAGCAACATGACTACCATAGAATCCAGGTATGTCCTTGCACAGAAAGCCCCATAGCTGCTCTCCCATGTCATTCCCCAGTGCCTCCTACACTGGACTCTCCTCACAAGACTGCAGTCCATGCCACATTCCCTTCACTGGGGCCTAAGGTCAGTGGTTGCAAACAGCAAACTTATGCTTTGGCCCCTTTAAGAATTAAGAAAAAAAATAGTGGCTTTGACTTTAGCAGATCTCATTCCTCCCCAGCATAGACAAACCTGAAGGCCTTTCACCACTGGGTGTTACACAGTCAGCTGATTCCAGCACTGGCACTCTGTTTTGTGTTCCCCACTTCTCTCTTTTCAAGAGGAAGCTCTGGCAATTGCACTGTGTCTCAACCCACTGCCCTTGTGAATGGGCTGACCTGTTTAATGACCTCACCTTTCTTACTGGTCATGGCGATTTTTCCCTCTATCCTTGGTTAACAGCCTCTTTTCCCCACAGTCTTCAGTTTATTTCAGGTGTCTAGCCCTGTCTTTAGTTTTATTTCCAATTTGGTTCTGGAGGCTCATGATATATTCTCCTGCTCCACTGCCATCTTTTTTCCTCTTTGTACATAGACCATCTGGAGGAATACAGTAGTCACTCCTTATACTTGCAAAAATATGTTCCAGGATCCCCAGTAGATGCCACCACATGGGCCCCTGGTACAAAGAGGCTGGCTGTACTCTGTGGCACCTGATGCTCTGAGCTTTAGTGGAAATTTCTGGAGATCTACCTTAACTCTCCTGACACTACCTACTTTAGCATTTTATCTCTGTTATTAACTATTGTCTGTGAAGTCATTTATTCCATTACATAACTTTTAATTATTTTTTGTATATATGTGGTTTATTGTGTTTTGTATATTAATTTTGTAAATGCCCAAACTTACTGAATGCTCTATTATTTGTTATAGTTTTCCAATACATTATCTTGAGTTTTTCCAGTAATGAACCAAAAATAATTATAAAATTACTTTTTCCCATTTTTAGAGCTCTTATTTTAGTCTCCAATTCAGTTGTATTGGCTAACATATCTAGAACTATATTAAATAATATTGGTGATGAGGGATGGCGTTTCTTCTTTCTAATATTAACAGGAACATTTCTAGTGCTTTTCTTTGTTGATTGCAGTATGTCTACATTTTATTGTGTTAAAATGTGGTCATCCATTCTCAATTCATTAAATGTTTTATTAGTAAGGGATATTGAACTTTATCAAATACCTCTTCAGCATCTATAGGGAATAATATATTATAATTTATTTAAACTTCTCATCTATTAACATATATTATATTTATTAAGTAAACCCTATTTGTTTATGGCTTCAGTTAATGTGTTTTTTTATATTTTAATGTTAGGTTGTTAGGTTAATAAAAATTTATAATTGCTACATCATTATGAAATAATTTCTTTATCCCTTAAAATTTTTTTGCCTTGAATTGCATTTTTCTGACATTAATATTATTAGACTTTCTCCCCTTTTCTTAGCATACATTTAATATATCTTTATCCAGTTTTATTATTTTTAACTTTTCTGTCATTTTGTGTTATCTGTCACCCTTAGAAACAGCATGTAGATTTTAGAAATTCCTTTTTTCATGGTTTGTTATTTTTTCATAAAACAATGTAACCCACTCGCATTTATTATGATTACTAATAAGAGAAAGCTTATTATTGCTATCTTATCATGCATTTTATAATTACCATATTTTTCGGTTTTCCTCACTTTTTACTTTTTGTCAATTGATTTGGTCTTATTTAATTTGTGATGTTTATTGAAGTTTGTAACTAAAACACCTAATAATTATTTTTTCCATTTCATAGCCTATACAAGTGTAGTGCCTTTTGTGATCACTCAATCACCAAAGCATTGACCTACACTTCTTTCTCCCTCTCTCTCCACCTGCAATGTTAATACCATTTGGGGTTACAGTTCCAGATGGCAGTGTTTGCTTATTTGTTTTCAATTAGCACTTATTTAGACTTCATAAAAAGTCTACTGATTTTTTTTTTTGTGCTTCTTGAATCTTGTAGCTTTCTCTGGGATTTATTTTTATTGTGTTGGAGTATACATTCTGAGAGGTAAAATTAAAGGTAATTTATTTTATTGCCTCTGGTTACCTGAAATTGTCTTTATGTATAATGTCTTCATGCTTAAATGTTAGCTTGGTTGGGTCAAATAATTTTCTCTTGGATCTCTAAAAATTTCCCAGTTTGCAGTGTTGTATTTGAATTTGATGCTAACCTGCTTTCCTTTATAAGTAATCCCATTTTCCTTTTCTCTATGCTTCATGTTTTAAATTTCTGACATGCCTACTCATTGTTTTATTTTCTTTCCTACTTGTCATGTGGTAAGCTCTTTCTGTATAAGGTACATTTCATCACCTTGAGAAATCTTCTTCCCTATTTTTTTGTTATTCCTCATTTTAATTCTCTTTATTTCCTCTTTCTGAAACTGCAGTTTGGTGAACATTGAAATTTCTGAATCTATTTTTCATATATCTTAACTTTTATGTTATGCTATTTATTTCTTCTTTTTCTCCAGTGCATTCTAGAACTCCTCAATTTGATTTTCTAGCCAGCTCATTTATATGCTATTATTCATCTGTGTCCAACTTCTTCATAGTCCATTTATTGAGGATGCTTTAGAGAATCTTATTTTTTTTATTTCTCAGTTCTCAGACTGCTTTCACTAATAACTCTCTGATAATGTTTATGTTGATTCTAAATGTCTAATCTGCCTGCTCTGCTAGCTCTGATGCCCATGCTTCTGTTTATTGTGCTCTGGGCCTCTTTCACGGTGGTCTTTTTCCTCAATGCTTAATCGCTCTTGGTCATGTTCTCATCTTCGAGTTTAGATTCTTTCTTACTCAATGTATGGATGATGTTTCCAGTCCTTGTGTGGGAGGGATGTTAGTAGGTAAGAACCAAACTGATGACAAAGGTGTTCCAGTAACCAGTGTACATTCTTCTTGGGTGTTGTCTTGCTTCTCTAGCCTAAGTGCCCATATTTGCATGATGGAGGTAGGTATCTCTGTTGCCGCTATTTGACTAAACAGGGAAGATGGGGTTGGAGGAGTAAACAGCTGGTGTCTTGTTTGTTCCTACTGTAATATCCCAATCCATTATGCTGTTAGTTATGACCACCCTCATCCAATCTTCAAGCTTAGAGCATCTTCAATACCTCTCTCATCTCTCACAGCAAGTCTCTCCTGCTCACATTATAGGCAGGGGTTTCTTTCTTTCAATTCCATCATCTTTCTTCTTTCAGAAATTACTCACAATTTCAAATCCACTGAAGTTTCCCTTCTCATTTGCCATACCTTTTATGAATTATATATGTATTTATCTTTCCTGATATTTCTAAGGTTGGGGATAAGAAAAAGTGGATGAAATTTAGTCCATCATTTTAAACTACTATTTAAACAGATTGTTCAAATGCTCAGAGCAATCTATAGGTTAGTACTAATTTTTACTTTCATTTGACAGATGAGAAAACAAGCTTAGGAAAATACATATAATTTTCTCATGATTTCACAGCTGGCAAACCGCAGCATTAGCACCAAAAGCAGTTTTTCCCACACTGAACCCAGAGCTCTGAACCAATTTCCTGTGTTTAGGAGCTAAATTTAACAGAGAACAGTCTCACAATTATGTCATGGTGTCCACAAAAAGTCCTAGAACCTTCAGGTTTTCTGTGTCTGGACCACGTATGAGGACCATGCTGCATGCCATGCCTCTGAAACTCTCCCACACATCATTGCCCCAATTCTCAAATATTGTATCATTCATTTGTTTACCCATTAATTCACTATTTACTGAGCACAGCCTATGTTACAGAGACTTCTAGAACAAAATATACGTGATCCTTACCTTCACAGCCTTCCTGTCTGCTAAGCAATCACTCGTGATGAAGATGCCAAAACTCAGAAAGAAAAGCACTTGTCCAAGACCACAAGTCAGAGGCAGAGCTGGCATTATAACACTGAATTTCCTTATTTGCAGACCAGTACTCCATTCTCCTCTATTGTTGAAGAATTAGAAAACACAAGTGAATAATAAAGAATAGAGGAAATAATACCTATAATCCAACCTTGCAAAGGTCCAAGATTAATAACATTTTGGCATTTATCTTTCCAGACATTTTTCTATACATACATGATTTTTTCTTAACAACATTTGTAAGGTCTCACAACATATGTTGTATTTTCCAAAAAAACCCCACACTATATATACTATTTCCCCTTAAGAGTATACTGTGCAAATATCCCCCTGTTTTAAATACAGCAACATCATTCTTAATCCTTAGATGATACTCTATTTTATGGATGTATTACATGTTATTCAATCAATACCCTATTGTTGGAAATCAAAGACAGAGTTCCAAATTTCATGATTAAATATAAATCTTTTCCTTAATATTCTCATACCTTATATTACTAAACTTCACATCAGACACACTATGGTCAATATCAGCTTTGCCACCTGTGTGACCTGGGACAAATTTTAACCTCTATTTCCTCAACCACAAAATGAGATAAATGACATATATTGCATATAGTATTTATTGTTATTAAAGTAAGTCAAATACATAAAAGCCTGGTATCATTCTTGGTTCATTTTAGGTGCTAAATTAGCAGCTGCTGTATGATAGTATGATTGTGATTTGCTACTTTACCTCCTAGGAGTCCTGCTTAGTGTAAATGGAAATACAGGGTTCACTTCAAACATTCAGTAAAGCAATTAACTTCTTTGAGCCTAGTGCCCAGGGGGTGTTAAAAGTAGCTTTCCTGCATGAAATATCTGAGATTTTCCTACCTATGTTCTCCTCGAGGACTTTAATGGTGTCAAAGTTCATATTTACATCTTTTATCCACCTTGAATTTATTTTGTGTATGGTGTAAGTTGGTGCTCCAGTTTCATTTTTTTGCATGTAGCTGTCCAGTTCTCCCAACACCATTTGCTGAAGAGGCTGTTTTTACTCCATTTTATGTTGATGCACCCTTTGTTGAATATTAATTGACCATAGAGACTTGGGTGTATTTCTGGGCTCTCTGTTCTGTTCCATTAGTCCATGTGCCAGTTTTTATGCCAGTACCAGGCTGTTTTGATTACCATGGCCTTGTAGTATAGTTTGGTATGAGGTATTGTGATCCCTTCTACTTTGTTCTTCTTTCTCAAAATTGCAGCAGCTATTTGGGGTCATTTATGGTTCCATATAAATTTTGAAGTGTTTGTTCTATGTCTGTGAAATATGCCATTGGTACTTTAATGGTAATTGCATTGAATGTGTAAATTGCTTTGGGTAGTATGGACATTTTGATGATATTAATTCTTCCAATCCATGAACACGGTATATGTTTCCATTTGTTTGTGTCTTCCTTGATTTCTTTCTTCACTGTTGTGTGGTTTTCTGCATACAGGTCTTTTATCTCTTTGGTTAGGTTTATTCCTAGGTATTTTATTTTTCTTTTTGTTATATCAAATGGGATTTTCTTTCTTGATTTCTCCTTCTGCTATTTCATTGTTGGTGTACAGAAATGTCTTTGATTTCTGGATATTGACTTTGTATCCTGCTGTTTTGCCAAATATATTTATTAGGTCAAGCAGTTTTTTGGTAGAGTCTATAGGATTTTCTATGTATACTATCATGTCATCTGTAAACAGTGACAGTTTTGTTTCCTCTTTTCCAATTTGGATGCTTTTTATTTCAGATATTTCATACAGCAACATTTTTATCGATATGTCCCCTAGAGCAAGGGACACAAAGGAAAGAATAAACAAATGGGATCTCATCAAAATAAAAAGCTTCTGCACAGCTAAAGAAAACAGTATGAAAATAAAAAGAGATCAGACTGTATGGGAAAACATATTTGCCAATGATACCTCAGACAAGTGTTTAATCTCCAAAATATATAAAGAACTTACACAACTCCACTCTAAGAAGAAGCAACCCAATTAAAAAATGGGCAAAGGACTTAAACAGACACTTCTCCAAGGAGGACACACAGAAGATCCAGAGACATATGAAAAGATGCCCAGTATTGCTAGCTATCAGAGAGATGCAAATTAAAACCACAGTGAGATACCACTTCACATCAGTCAGAATGTCCATCATAAACAAAGCCACAAACAACAAGTGTTGGGGAGGTTGTGGAGAAAAGGGGACCCTAGTGCACTGTTGGTGGGATTGCAGACTGGTACAACCACTATGGAAAACAGTATGGAACTTCCTCAGAAAACTAAAACTGGATCTGCCTTTTGACCCAGCAATTCCACTGATGGGATTATAACCTAAGAACACTGAAACACCAATCCAAAAGAACCTATGCATCCCAATGTTCATAGCAGCACAATTTACAACAGCCAAATGCTGGAAACAACCTAGATGCCCATCAGCAAATGAGTGGATCAGAAAACTATGGTACGTACACACAATGGAATTATGCCACAGAAGGAGAGAAGGAGCTGCTACCTTTTGCGACAGCATGGATGGAGCTGGAAAGCATTATGCTAAGCGAAATAAGCCAGGCAATGAAAGACAAATACCATATGATCTCACCTTTAACAGGAACCTACACCAACAAAACAAAGAAACAAGCAAAATATAGCCAAAGACACTGAAATAGAGAACAGGCTGACAGTGACCAGAGGGGAGAGGAGAGGGAATTTCAGGGGAGAATGGGAATGGTTTACAGGAACAAATATAAAGGACACATGAAGAAAAACTAGGGGGGCTAGATATGGGAGGGCGGTGGGGAGGAATTGGGTGGGTGGGCTGAGATGCTATTAAAGGACAGAAAACTGTACTTGATCAACTATTAAAATAAAATTTTTTAAAAGGTAACTTTCCTTCAGCTCCACCTCCATAGTCAGCCCCTCCAAAATCCCTCTCACTGCCTGGGATCACCTAGGCTGGTTGGATCTCCACAAGTGAGCAGTCCAACCACTGCAGGGAGAGAGTCAATCACGCTTCCCTGTTCAAGAATGAAGAAGCCCGCCAGGCCTGTGATCTTACAAGAGCTAATTCTAGTCCTAAACCTTATTACCCAGGGAATTTCACAAAGACCATACAGGAAGACCTGTTGACTGCCCTCAAAAACCCCAAATCCAAAATTAAGACAACAGGGGCCCAGCACTTCAGGAGACATTTCCTATGCACAGGTAAAGGTCCTTTTCTTTTTCTACTTTTATTGCTTTCACTTCCTGTTCCTTTTGGTGTGAAAAGCAAGACGGCTTGGAGAGAAGAAGAGAGGGAGACAAGGACATGAAGAAGAAGAACCAAAAGGGAACATAGCAAGTCTGCCCAGGCAGATGATGCAGAAGCCAGGAAGAAAGTCCCCACCCTGTGGACCTGCAGTAAGCCTGGGTAGGGCCCACAGTTGCCTTCTCCAATTCTTACTGTGAGCTAGATGTTATGGAGTGCTAATCATTTGCCAAGATGCTATTAAACTCACTTAATTCTCACTATGAGAATAGATACCATTATCATCCCTGTTTGGCAGATGATTTAAGTGAGCCAGCGAGAGAGACTCTAAAATTGGGTATTTGGGGTCCTTGCCTATGTAACCATACTCTCTTGTAAACTAAGTTTTGAAAGCAAAGGGCCATTTGTTTCCTGTGCCTGCTCCGTGGCCCCCTTCCCTAATGGTCATATGACACATTCTTTTTTTAAAATTCTTGTTCAAGTACAGTTTTCTCTCTTTTACTCCCATCCCAGCCCACCCCCCAGCCCTCCCCACCTCCTTCCCATTTCCACTTCCCTCTGGTTTTTGCCCATGTGTCTTTTATACTTGTTCCTGTAAATCCTTCCCCTTTTCCCCTGAAATTCCCTCCCCTCTCTCCTCTGGTCACTGTCAGCCTGTTCTCTATTTCAGTGTCTTCGGTTAGATTTCACTGCTAGGATTATAACCTAAGAACACTGAAACACCAATACAAAAGAACCTATGCATCCCAATGTTCATAGCAGCACAATTAACAATAGCCAAGTGTTGGAAGCAACCTAGGTGCCCATCAGTAAATGAATGGATGAAAAAATTATGGTACATTTACACAATGGAATTCTATGCAGCAGAAAGAAAGAAGGAGCTCCTACCCTTTGCGACAGCGTGAATGGAACTGGAAAGCATTATGCTAAGCGAAATAAGGCAGGCAGTGAAAGACAAATACCATATGATCTCACCTTTAACAGGAATCTAAACAACAAAACAAACATATGACACATTCTTGAGTGGGGGTGGTGCACATCTTCTCAACCTCATGCCCTCTGCCTTGCCTCTGATGCAGAGCAAATTTCTAAGAATCAGGCTTCAGTGATAGATGATGCTTTTTTTCCCAAAGACTTTCAAGAAAAATTGGAAACTGGCAGGCCCTAAAAATTCATTTATTCAGCCATTTGTTTGTGTAACTCTTGGTCATGGAGCATCTACTCTGACAAGTACTCTTATCAGGTGCTGAAGATACAGGGATGAATGATAGGAGACCCAATATTCAGGTTGTAAAACATTTTTCTTCAGAATATTGAAAACACTGTTCCATTCCTTCTAATTACCAATTATACTGTCTAATTACCAATTATACATGTTACTTAAGCAATATTCATTTCAAATTATGTGCACTACTTTTTCAAATGACCACTAAGTTATCAGAAAAAAAATACTAAAGTTAAGGTCTAACTGCTTAATGAATGTAACTATTAAGTGCTTCCTTTGGACTAGGGGGAACAATGAAAAAATTCTTGAGACTTGAAAACACCAAGGACCAAGAAAGTTTGAAAAGCTCTGTTATAGGATTATAATTGTACTATAATTGCATTTGCTGCATCAAAGGGCATGCAGGGCTTTTAAATATTGGACACTTTCTTGGCCAGTGTGGCTCAGTACATTGAGCACTGGCCTGCAAACAAAGAAGTGGCTGGTGGAATTCCCAGTCAGGTCACATGCCTGAGTTGTGGGCCAGGTCCTCAGTGGAGGACACACAAGAGGCAACCACACATTGATGCTTATCTCCCTTTCTTTCTCCCTCCTTTCCTCTCTCCCCAAAAAATAAATACATAAAATCTTTAAAATAAATGAATATTGGATACATAAGTCCAAAATGCTTTCCAGAAGGTTTTCATTTATAATGTATCCAACAGACTGTGAAAGTAACAGTTTAAAAGCAACACTGATGTAGAGACTCCAAATGTCTGACTTCTTCCCTCCAGGAGTCTGTATTGCACAAAGAATCCCAGGACTTGCTTGGATTTACCATTTATTTCCATACATGCAAATCACGCATTTTTTAATCTGTAAGATTTAAGGTTTTGTTAAAAAGCATTAGGAGGACATGCACTAACATGCCAACAAGTGTTTCTCTCAGAATGATGAAGTTAAGTAATTATTGTTTTTTCTTCTTCAGAGCTTTCAGTATCATATGAATTTTTAATAAAAATTATATTCAACTCTTTTAACCAGAAAAAAAATCTTAAAAAGCTTTGAATATTTTGGATTGAATTTATATCTAAATTCTTTTAATTAGGACAAAGGACACGACATTATAATAAAATATCCACCACCTATCATCCTACTTTTGAGAAATGAAACCCGTGGCCATAAAAATAGCCTTCGTGTGCAGTTAGAAGGGAGAGAGCTTTTTAAAAAAGGAAAAGCAGAAAGGAACTGTCTGTTAGCAGAGTCTAAATTCAGAAAAATGTCTGAAGGACTGACAGATGGAGGGAATGCAGGCCCAGCTCCTCTACGTTTCCAAATCCTTTGTTAGGTAGGGAGAGCCTGGTGACTTTACACAAGCTGCTGGTTTTCAGGTGGCTGCAGATTAATTTTAGAAGGCCCTGACATTCCAACTGAGTCATCCTGACGTAGCCTGATCAGAACTAATTGGGCTGTCTTCTCAAGTGACCCCAACCTCCGGGCCTCTACCAGCTCCTGGAATTGGGAAGCCTCAATCCCATCAGCAAATGCCATCTGGCCAACAGGAAGGACCTGGATCACCAAGTGATAAAGGCAGGATCACCTCAAAACACACATGCAGAGTCTTAGAAGCTCTATTTTTATGGACCATTTAAAGACAGCTACCATGATCAGACCTCTCAGAAAACTAACTTAAGCCTTCCCACTATACCAGCAACTATAAAGCACCTATTATGTACAGAAATGGTGGGGGAAATGACTCCCAAACCTAATTGTCCATATCTACTAGGGAGCTTATTAAAAATATAGATGCCCAAGGCCAGTCCCAAATTTGCAGATTCAGAACATCTAGGAAGGCACCCCTAGATCATCCAGGTCTGAGAATCACTGCTGTGGTGGTGGTGGTGTGGGGTCCAGAACTGAATAACTCATAGTCCCTGACCTCAAGGCACTCACAGGAACTGTGAGGGGGAGCACAGGGAATAGGCTGTGTTAACTGACCAGCTGGGCCATGTGTTCCACTTCTGGCTGGGATGGGGTCCCATTTCAACACATGGGCTGAGAAGAGTAGGGTGATTCCCAAAAGGAAATTGATGTAGTTATTATGGAAAAGAGGGATGAGTATTAGGCAGACAAAAAAATTAACAAATGTCACTCTTAGTCTGATATCTCAAGAATTTATCATCCCAAGCAGCTTCGGCATCAAAGAATCCAGTAAGCATCATGTAAACATCATTTGTTTGTCTGCCCAGTACTGCTTCCATTCTTCTAAAAAATGTCACCTCCTTCCCTGGAAGATTTTCCCCTCCCCTCAGCCACATATTCTGACCCATGTCAAATACCTGATTCAGGTTGGGCCAATCAGAGCTCTTCCCAGAGGTTTTCTGAACTGGGAGCCAGGAGAAAGTCCATTCCTCATAGATAACAAGGTCATTCTGGAAGTTTCTGAGTCATGCTTTTCACTCTGTGGGAAAAGCTAGTGTGTCATGGAAGAGAATAAAGGCAACATCCCAAGAGAAGCAGCAGTTACAATAGAAGGGACATCCTGGTAACACTGAGTCCTTAGATCCATCAGCCCAGCTACTACTTAAGTTTGGGTTGGGTTTCTGTCACTTAAAACTGAAGAGTTGTAACTAATATTCATGTTATATATTAGTTTAACCCCCCAAAAAATACTGGGGCCAGAACCCTTCCTCACAGCTCAACAGACCTGCTTCTCAAACAGCACTGATATATTCAGGTTTAGTCATTACAGAAATTCAATCAGAAAGGTTTGGTAATATCAAAACACACTTATAAAGGAGGGGAACTTAAGGATGGATTTTTTCATGATTTTTTTAACTTTTATTATATTTTTTCCATTACTATTTAGTCCCCTTACACTTCCATCACCCCAGCAATTACAGTACTGTTGTCCATGTCCATGAGTCCTTTCTTCTTTTTGCTCAATTCCTCCACCCCCTAAATTCCCTCACACCACCCCAATAGCTTACCCACCAGGGGAAAAAATACAAGTCACTCTCAAAGAAGCACTGCAGGATGAGGATCTATTTATTCCAGGAAGTACTGCATGTACTTATGACTCTGTGGGAAGGTCTTCAGAGTCACGCATACTGTACTCTCACTATTCTTAGCAGAATGCCATGGTTCAAAAGGGTCTCAGGATCCCTATGGCTGCATGTCTTGGGAGAAAGATGAACTGGCCCCTCAGCTGTGCTGCCCTGCTTTATCAGTGAGCTTAGCAGTGTGAACTTGACTCCCATTACAGTCAGGTATTAAAGCTGAGGAGCTCTCAGGGGTCTCTCTTGAGAGTGACTGAATTGGAAGTATGTCAAGCTGACATGCTGCTTCAAACCTGAGGCATGGAGCTGATACAACCTGCAGGCTATACAACATTGGCATGTTAGCCTTCATCACAGTACCTTTTCAGACTGGATTCCAGTGGGATTCCAGACTCGCCTCTTCCATTGTAGCAAAGATTCTCAGATGTTTCTTTCAAAAGGTCTAGGTAATAGGTTGACATGGCATTCCACAGGGGCAGGGTTTCCTGGAGCCTCAGGATTTCTCCTAAACATCTGTATGCATTTTTAACAGCTTTATTAAGATTTAATTCCCATACCATACAATTCACCCATCTGAAGTGCACAACCAATGGTTTTTAGTATATTCATATAGTTGTGC
Organism: Phyllostomus hastatus; assembly: GCF_019186645.2. NCBI lineage: Eukaryota > Metazoa > Chordata > Mammalia > Chiroptera > Phyllostomidae > Phyllostomus > Phyllostomus hastatus. The sequence continues at coordinate 14,238,512 of NW_025334038.1, forward strand.
AACTGTTACTGCAATAAGTTTTAAAATATTTCATCACTCCAAAAAGAAACCCCTTACCTTTTAAGTCATTACATCCCCCACAAACAGCTCAAGCCCTGCAGCCCTGATCTACTTTCTGTCTCTGTAGAGTTGACTATTTTGGAAAATCCATATAAATGGACTTACATAATACATGCCACTTTCTGACTGGTTTCTTTAACTTAGCATAATGTTTTCAAAGTTTATCCATATTGTAGCACAAATCAGTACATTTTAATAGCTGAATAATATTGCATTGTATGAATATACCACATTTTGACACAGTGCTTCTCAACCAATTCCAGTTGTTCAAACTGAAGAAAGTAACATTTGCTGCTTCCAGCCAAGATGGAGGAGTAGGTAGATATGCTTCACTTCCTCACACAACCAAAAGAAGGATAACAACAAATTTAAAAACAGAAAACAGCCAGAACTAATAGAAAATCAAACTACAAAGAACTCTGACAACCAAGGAGTTGAAGAAAAATTCATCCAGAGTGGTAGGAGAGGCAGAGACAGGCAGCCAGGGCAGGGATATGCATGGTGGACCACAGGGGTTGGCAGATTAGGCACTCCCACATTTGCACATGGATAAACTGGTAAGAGCAACTGGGGAGCGAGACACACCATGAATCTCAGGTGACAGTGAAGGAAACAAGACTCAAAACTTCTGCTGTAAAACCTGTGGTGGCAGAGGCAAGAGAAACCACCAGTCTCAGAGGAGAGTCCCTTGGAGAGGCCAACAGGATCCTAGAACATAAACAAACCCACCCACCTGGGAATCAGCACCTGAAAGGGCACAATCCACTTGTGGGAAGCTAGGAAAGTGTCGGAAAGTGTCAGAAAGTGAGGCAAGAGCTGAGCAAGTGGCATTGTTCCCTCTCTGACGCCTTCCCCCCAAACAGTGCCACAACGCAGCAAAAAGCAAATACCTAAGTCTTCACCCCTCAGATTAGAACATAAGAGGTGCACTGAGACAAAAAAAAATATGGCCCAAATTGTTGGGGACTGCTCTGTGTGGCTTTGGAAATTGTAGCCTGCAAGAGCAAGCTCTGAAAAGGGCTAGTAAGTCTCCCTGGAAAACCAGGTCATAACGCAGGTGGCAGGCATGACTCCATTCTAACACCAAGGGTCCCAGGGGAATTGGGTCTGAAATGTACATTTTTGTACTTTGAAGCTGCCTCTGCTCAGTGATAAGCCCTGTCAGTATAATCAGATGTCTGAGTTCAAGGCATAAGGAGTGAAATTCCCTATTTCATGATGTATGCCTTTATAGCCATCTGGCATCTGTTTGTCTCGCAGACCCCAACCTGAAAATATTTCTGTGTTTCTTCAATTGTTATCTATACATAGTGTTAGTTTTTTATGACTATGGCTTTGTTAGACATTGATTGATAAGCTATGCATGTGTGCTGTATCCCCCTGCACTTTCAACCCTAATAAAAGCCATGTCAGAGAAGGGCTTGGGGCATTCTCCACTAGAGGAAATCACCACCCCTTTTCCCACAGGAGCAGCAAGACTGTGTCTGGGATGACTATTTATTCTTATCTGCAGTGGCCTAGGGAACCTTGCGGGTGAAAATTCCCCTCACCAAATGAAAGAACAGAACAAAACTCTAGAAAAAGAACTAAGTAATGAGATAAGACAACTCATCAGATGCAGAGTTCAAGACACTGATAATCAAGCAGCTTTTTAGCTCCTTCTTGAATCTCTGTCTGATTTGACCTCCTTGCCTCCACCCCAGCCTCCACCATGTCTGCAAGGATGACCCAGAGGTCCTTCAAGGTGTTCACCTCTAGCCTTGGGGCTTCAGCAGCTGCTAGTTCTCAAGTGGGTCCAGTATCAGCTCCTCGGCCTTTTCCTGGGTGAGCAGCAGCTCCCAGCTTGGCCTGGGCACCAGCATGAATCTGGCTAGTGGTTTTGGTGGAGCTGGGAGCATAGGAACCATCAAAGCCTTCCAAGTGAACCAGAGCCTGCTGAGTCCTATGAAACGAAAGGTGGACCCCAACATCCAGGCCATGTGCAACCAGGAGAAGGAGCAGATCAAGAGCCTCAACAAGTTTGCTTCTTTCATCAATAAGGTGCAGAGCCTGGAGCAGCAAACTAAGATTCTGGAGACCACGTGGAGCAGCAGAAGACTCCTCACAGTAACATGGACAGTATGTTCGAGGCCTACATCAGCAACCTGCAATGGCAGCTGGAGACGCTGGCCCAGGAGAAACTGAGACTATGGGTAAGGTAGAGTTTGGCAACATGCAGGGGCTGGAGGAGGACTTTAAGAATAAGTATGAGGACAAGATCAACAAGTGCACAGAAATGGAGAATGCATTTTTCCTCATCAAGAAGGATGTGGATGAAGCTTACATGAACAAGGTAGAGCTAGAGTCCCTCCTAGAAGGGCTGACCAATGAGGTCAACTTCTACAGGCAGCTGTATGATGAGAAGATTCTTGAGCTGCAGTCCCAGATCTCCAACACATCTATGGTGCTGTCCATGGACCACAGCTGCTCCCTGGACCTGGACAGCATCATCACCGAGGTCAAGGTCCAGTATGAGGAGATTGCCAACCACAGCTGTGCTGAAGCTGAGACCGTCTACAAGATCAAGTATCAGGAGCTTCAGGCATTTTCTGGGAAGCATGGGGATAAACTGTATCGCACAAAGATAGAGATTTCTGAGACTACTGAAATATCAGCAGAATCCAGGCTGAGACTGATGGGCTCCAAGGTTAGAGGACTTCCCTGGAGGCTTCCATCAAGGATGCAGAGCAGCATGGTGAGCTGGCCATCAAGGATGCTCAGGCCAAGGTGGCTGAGCTGGAAACCACTCTGAGAGCCACCAAGCAGGACATGGCCCAGCAGCTGCCTGAGTACCAGGAACTCATGAACATCAGGCTGGCCCTGGATGTGGAGATCGTCACCTATCACAAGCTGCTGGAGGGTGAGGAGAGCCAACTGGAGTCTGGGGTGCATAACATTAGTATCCACACCAAGATCAGCAGCAGCTACCTAGGTGGGCTGATCCAGGCTTACAAGAACTTCAACTACAGCCTGGGCTTCCAGACCAGCTTAGGCTCTGGTGGGAGCTGTGGCTCCTTCAGCCACACCAGCACCAGCTCCTCCAAGATGGTGGCTGTGAAGAAGACTGAAACTCGTGATGGGAAATTGGTGTCTGAGTCATTGATGTCCAAGTGAATGACTACTGCAGTCCCTCCTGTCCTCCAAACTGGCAGGAAAGGAACTCTGTAGGAGAACAGAAGGCATAGGAGACTCCTAAGGAGCAGCCCCAGGCCTCAGCTTGCCCTTGGGGTGGGGGTGTTTACTGCCTGGAGCATCACCTCTTATCCATGCCCCTGACTAAAAGCCAAATAAAGTGTTTTTATTTTTCCCAAAATAAAGCTTCGGCTGGCTCTGCCAAAAAAACAACAACACTGATAATCAGGATACTCACAGAAATTATTGAGTTTGGTCACAAAATAAAGGAAGAGTCCTTGCTGGTGTGGCTCAGTAGATTGAGCGCGGGCTTGCAAAACAAAGGGTCACTGGTTGGATTCCCAGTCAGGGCACATGCCTGGGTTGTAGGCCAGGTCCCCAGTGAGGTGGGGGGTGGGCACCAGAGGCAATCACACATTGCTGTTTCTCTCCCTTGCTTTCTCCCTCCCTTGCTTTCTCCCTCCTTTTCCCCTTCTCTAAAAATAAATAAAGAATATCTTTTTAAAAACTGAAGGAAGAAATGAAGACTGTGCAAAGTGAAATAAAGGAAAATATTCAGGGAACCAACAGAAAAGAAACTGAGACTCAAATCAACAATATGGAACAAAAAGAAGAAATAAACATCCAATGAGAACAGAATGAAGAAACAAGAATTCAAAAAAAAATGAAGAGAGGATGAGGAACCTGTGGGACAACTTTAAATACTCAAAATCTGAATCATAATGCTGCCAGAAGAGCAAGAAATTGGAAACTTATTTGAACAAATAATGAAGGAAAACTTCCCTAATCTGGAGAAGGAAGTAGACTTCCAGGAAATCCAAGAAGCTCAGAGTCCCAAAGAAATTAGATCCAAGAAAAAACACACCAAGGCACATCATAATTAAGTTACCCAAGATTAAAGGTAAGGAGAGAACCTTAAAAGCAGCAAAAGAAAATGGGACAGTTAACCTACAAAGGAGCACACATAAGACTATCAGCTGATTTCTCAAAAGAATCCTTATAGGCAAGAAGGTGCTGGAAAGAAGTATTCAAAGTTCTTATGGATTGGTGTTTCAGGGTTCTTAGGATATAATCCCAGTGGTGGAATTTCCAGGTCAAAAGGCAGTTCCATTTTTCATTTTCTGAGGAAATTCCATATTGTTTTCCACAGTGGCTGCAGCAGTCTTCATTCCCACCAACAGTGTACTAGGATTCCCTTTTCGCCACATCTTCTCCAACAAGGGATGGCTGGGGTGGTGGGAGAGTGGTAAGGGGGAAATGCAAACAACTATACTTGAACAACAATAAAATAAAATTTTTAAAAAGAGGTATTCAAAGTCATGAAAGGTAAGGACCTACATCCAAGATTACTCTATCCAGCAAAGCTACCATTTAGAATGGAAGGGTAAATAAAGTGCTTCCTAGATAAGGTCAAGTTAAAGGAGTCCATCATCACCAATCCCTTATTATATGAAAAGTTAAAGGGACTTATATAAGAAATAGAAGATCAAAAACTATAAACAGTAAAATGACAACTCACAAATATCAACAACTGAACCTAAAAACAAAAACAAAAAATAAGTAAACAATTAGAACAGGACAAGAATAACAGAAATGGAGATACATGGAGGGTTACCAGTGGAGAGGGGTAGGAGGAGAATGGAGGAAAAAGGTAAAAGGAATAAAAAGCATAATTTCTAGGTATAAAATAGACAGGGGGAGAATAAGAATAGTATAGGAAATGGAGAAGCCAAAGAACTTTTATGTACAACCCATAGACTTGAAATAAAGGAAGGGAGGATACTGGAGGGTGAGAGAGTACAGGTTGCAGGGGGAGAAAAGGGAGAAAAATAAATTGGGGCAACTGTAAGAGCATAATCAAGAAAATATTCTTTAAAAGAATTCTTGACTTTGGGCTAGACTAAGATGGCAGCAAGATAGATGGGAGCAGAGTCCACTTCCCGCTACACATGGGTGAAACACCTTGATGATCTTCTGAAGAACAGAGTGAATAGCCAATGGTATCCCAGTATATATGAAGGTTGGAGGCCAAAACTATAGAGGACATTGAAAAATAAGATGGTAAGGAGGTTACTTTGGGACAGTAAGACCCCTGGGACCAAAACGGGCACCAGGGCAGCTACAGCCCCAGGCCTGGTGCCTACTCAGTTTGCCACAAGATTCTTGGAAGAAAGTCAGGTCAACAGCTCCCACCCCTGCCAAACTGGGAGGTTGAGCAGCACCAGGATGGACCTGGATGCTTCAAGTCACTGGGGTGAATAAGGATGAAGTGTCAAACACACAGGGGCGTTGTGCACCACTGAGACTGTGGACACTGGCTGGGAATAGTTGGGGCATGTCAGACCCTGACCTGGATAGTCTCCAGTCTGGTTGGAGGGTTGGGCTGTGTGAGAAGCCAGGCACTTGTTTGGAGCAGGAGGTTTGAGCAGGAGGAATTTAAAAACAAAAAAGGCATTTGGTAGCTGTTTAGGGAATTCTTCTGCACAGCAGACACCCCCGCCTCCCCCAGCTGAGCCTCTGCAGCCTCAGCTGTAGGCCTGCCTCTGTTGCCAGGACCACAGCTGTGCCCCTACCCTACCCCAGCAGCAGAGGGCTCCCAACCCCACCCCTGACCCCAGTGGTGCAAGACCGACCCAGCCATGCCCCCCAACCCACAGCTGAGCCCCATGCCCCACCACTGCAGCAAAAGGGGCTGAGCAATGGTGCCTGCAGCCCCCAGGGGCAGAGTGCACATGAACCCACTGCCCAGAGGTGCCACATGTCCGAACCCACCTGCTAGGGCTGCATCAGCAGAAGAGCTGCACGCCTGTGTCTGCCACTGCAGCCATGGCAGTGCCCCTGCCATGCAGGGTCTGGCTGGTTCACTAAAAGGAAGGTGGAGACCCCACACACACAGAAAAGAAGCAGGGCTCAGGGAGTCAGCAATCCCCAGAAAGCCTTAACTCAGTGGGGGAGCCAAACTACCTTAAAGAGACTCTGAAAGTCCACAGTACCTAGGACAGCAAAGAGCAAGAAAGTGGTGTGTGAGTTGCCCCTAGCTGGTGCACCTCAAGGACAGCACAACAGGTGGACTGAAGGTATATGCCTGGTGCAGAAGGACATGGGGGCCTGGCAGTGAACTGAGGAACTGGGCTGGAGGCTGGGCAACTGAGAAGAGTGCAGCTCAGACCGGGCCCCCACCCACACAAAACCACAGGAAGGGAGAAAAGGGAAATCCATCTCCCCTCAGCCTGCTGCAGCCAGGAAGAATAGCAAAACTGGCTTGGCCTCTTTAAGGCCAGCAGGAGGTTTCTGGGGTTTTTTTCCTTCTTCCTTTTTTTGTTTTTGTTCCCTCTCCCTCTCTCTCTCTCTCTCTCTCTCTCTCTCTCTCTCTCTCTCTCTCTCTCTGTCTTTTTTCCCCCCACAAGTGAGACAATAAAACCTGGAGTTCTGAAAGGACCAGAGTCAGACCCAAAGAGGGGTCATCCCAACAACTGAGACAGTGAGACAAATTTCACTTTGCTATTCCAGAGAATTGCTAGTTATTGTTTATTTGTATTATTATTTTTTTTTCATTATTTTTACTTTTTATTTTATTAACTTTTTTATTTCCATTCTTTCTGTTTAGATTAATTCATTTTGTATGTGTAATTGCATCATTTGACTGGTTTTCCATGTTCTCTCTTTCATAGTATATTTTTAATTTTCCTTCTTTCACTTCACTTGTGTTCCAATACACATGACCCTATGTCCTATACTTCCTATTCTTGTTATTCAGATCACACAGATTCTGTCACATGATTGTTGCTCTATTACTATTGTAAATAATCATTGTTCCATACAATTGTAAATACTACACAGCATCCCTCCTGGATCTTAACTCAATTCACTGTTTCCAAAACTTCATTACTATTGTGGTTAACTCTATTCTCTTGCACACTACACCTATTTTCTATCCTTTACTGTCACTATATCTCATAATCTGACCTCCCACAACCTCACTGTTTTCTAGATCCAACTCAAAATGCTTCCCACCCCTAACAAGATTCTTATCTTTTTTCCAACCTGCCTTAAAAGTGACTAGTTGAATGAAATATCATAATTAACACTATTGTGATCACAATCACAATTAACCTAAAGGAACTCCTAAGCTTTCTCTATGAGTTGGTAATTTAAGTCCCATAGAATACACTCCCACTGTCTTAATCCATTTTGCCTTCCCCCTCCAACTGATCACATAAAATAGTAGGTGGGAGCTGTGAAAAAATGTATACCTGCTAGAAAAAAGAACACACCAATAAAAGAACCACCAACAGATAATTAAGGAAGAAGGTGAAGGACTCAGTGGAAGCCACACTAATCCCTACCAAGGACCAATCTAGAATTACCATTAAGTGGTGGAGAAATGACCAAGAACAAATAACTAAATAAAAGTGAGAGAGAAGCCTCAGAACTTCAGACAGACAGAAGAACCAGCTTCAGCACAACCTGTCCACACCTGCACAACAGAATACAACATGTGGTGGGCAGAGTGACCCTCATTTAACCAGCTGAAGGGAAGGACCCAACAAAGAAAGACCCAACAACAATCAAAACCCAAAGACATACAGGGAGCCAACATAAATGAAAGCCAAAGAGCAGCAAGCTGAGGAGATCAAGGAGACTGCACTATTGAATCTCACAGTTCTCCTACCATAGAAGTTCATACAATAAACCCAGGGAGTCAGAAGACATCAATTTAAGAAGCAGAGGTTAACAGGAAGAGTCTCACAAACAAAGGGAAAACAAAGAAACAATCCCCAAATGAAAGGAAAGGAGGAAGCCTCAGAAAGAAAGTAAATGAAACAGACACAAGTCAATTATCAGATATTGAGTTCAAAACAATGGTTATAAGGAAGGTCAATGAGCTCACAGAGAATTACCAAAAATTACAGGAAAACAACAATGAACTCACTTCAAACTATATCAACATGAAAAAGGAAATAGAAACTATCAATGAGAGCCAAGAGGAAGTGAAGAATATAATTTCTGAATTGCAGAACACAGTAGAAGGAATCAAAAGCAGGTTAAATGAAGCAGAGGATCAAATCAGTGAGCTGAAGGACAAAGTAAAAAAAGACACTCAGAAAGAGTAAGAAAATGAAAATAGACTGGAAAAGAAAGAAGAGGTGTTAAGGGAACTTCAGGACAACAGAAATGTAATAATATCCATATAATAGGGATACCAAAAGGAGAAGAAGAGCAAGGGATGGACCACCTGTCTGAAAACATAATGTTGATTGGGAATCAAGAGGAACCCAAAGAGGCTCAGTTCAAGACACAGCATCATTAAAATAGCAAAATTCCAAGACAAAGAGAGAATCTTGAAGGCAGCAAGGGAGAAACAAGAAGTAACATACTAGGGAGTCCTGATAAGACTAGCAGCTGACTTCTCAATGGGAATGCTCCAAGCTAGAAGAGAAAAGCAAAAAATATTCCAAGAAATGAAAAACAAAGTCCTACAACCAAGACTACTTTATCCAGAAAGTCTCATTTAAAATGGAAGGTGAAATAAGGAGTTTCCTAGACAAAAGAAGCCTCAAAGAATATACCTCCCTCAAACCAGCAGTGCAAGAGATTCTAAAGAGATGTGAGAGAGGAACAGAGGTATGAAAAAATGGCAATGAATAATTACCTATCAATAATAAACTTAAAAGTAAGTGGATTAAATGCTCCTATTAAAAGATATAGAATAGCTGAATAGATAAGAAACCATATCCCACATATGCTGCCTACAAGAGACGCACATCAGAACAAAAGACCTATGCACACTGAAAGTGAATGGCTGGAAAAAATTATTCCAAGTGAATGAACAGGAAAAAAAAAACAGGGTAGCAATATTCATATCAGACAAAATTGACCTCAAAAAACGCCATTAAAAGAGACCCAGAAGGTCACATCATAATGCTCAAGGGAAGAATCCATCAACAAGACATAAACACTGTAAATGCACATGCACCCAACATAGGACCACTCAAATACATAAAGAAAATCTTGGAGGACTTCAAGAAAGGTATAGACAGCAACAAAATCATAGTAGGGGATTTTAACAGCCCACTGTCAAAAATAGATAGACCATCCAAACAAAATATCAACAAAGATATTGTGGCATGAACAATGCCCTGGATCAAATGCAGCTAACTGACATATGTAGAGCCTTTCATACCAAAGAACCAAAATACACATTCTTCTCAAATGTACATGGAACAATTTCAAAAATAGACCACATGATAGAACACAAAACAAGCCTCAGCAAATTCAAGAAAATTGAAATCATATCAAGCATTTCTCCAACCACAAGGGACTGAAACTAGAAACCAACCTCAAGGAAAGAAACCAAAAACACTCAAACTCATCAAGATTAAATAGCATGCTACTAAACAATGAATGGGTCAAGATGAGATTAAGTGATCATAGCAGCACAATTTACAACAGCCAAGTGCAGGAAGAAAGCTAAGTGCCCATCAATAAAAGAATGGATCAAAAAAAAGCTATGGTACATTTACACAATGGAATTCTATGCAGCAGAAAGTAAAAAGTTCCTACCCTTTGCAACAGCATGGATGGAACTGGAGAGCATCATGCTAAGTGAAATAAGCCAGGTGGTGAAAGACAAATACCATACAATCTCACCTTTAACAGGAACCTAATCAATAAAATGAACAAGCAAGCAAAATATAACCAAAGCCACTGAAATTCAGAACAGGCTGATAGTAACCAGAGGAAAGATGGGAGAGGATTATAAGGGAAAAGGGTAAAGGGTTTGCAAGAACAATTATAAATGGCATATGGACAATAACAAGGGGGGTTGGAAACAGGGGAGGGAGGTGGGCACAGTTGAAGGTGGGAGGGGTGGGGGGAAAGACAGAACACTGTACTTAAACAACAATTTTAAATGTTTCAAAAATAAAATAAAAAAGAATGAGGTTAAGGAAGAAATAAAAAAAATTCTGGAAACAAATGAACTCACAACAATCCAAAGTTTATGGGACACAGTGAAGGCAGTCCTGAGACAGAACTTATAGCGATACAGGCCCACCTAAACAAGATAGAAACACTTCAAATAAACAACCTAACCCTACATCTACAAGAAATCAATGAACAAAAACAAAGACACCCCAGGGCAAGTATAAGGAAGGAAATAACCAACATCACAGAAGAATTAAATGACATGGAGACTAAAAGCACAATTCTAAGGATCAAAAAATCTAGGAGCTGGTTCTTTGAAAAGATAAAAAAAATTGACAAGTCTCTAAATACACTCATCAAGAAAAAGAGAGAGAGAGGACTCAAATAAACACAATCAGAAATGAAAGAGGAGAGATTACAACTCATACCACAGAAATACAAAGAATTGTGAGAAATTAGTACAAAGAACTGTATGCCAAGAAATTTGCAAACTTAGGAGAAATGGACAAATTTCTAGAAAAATATAATCTTCCCAAACTCAATGAAGAAGCAGAAAAGACTGAACAGACCAATAACAGCAGATGAAATTGAAGCAGTAATCAAAAAGCTTCAGACACATAAAAGCCCTGGTCCAGACGATTTCACAGGTGAATTTTACAAAGCATTTAAGGGAGACTCCCCTTCACTCACACATTATTTCAAAAAATTCAAGAAGATGGAATACTCCCAAACTCTTTTTATGAAGCCAGCAACACCCTAATTCCAAAACCAGATAAAGACACAACAAAGAAAGAAAACTTCAGGCCAATATCACTGATGAACATAGGCTCTAAAATCCTCAACAAAATACTGGCAAACCACATCCAACAATGCATTAAAAAGATCATACACCATGACCAAGTAGGATTCATCCTAGGGATGCAAGGATGGTACAATACTCACAAATCAATAAATGTAATACATCACATAAACAAAAGTAAAGATAAAATGACATGATCATATCAATAGATTTGGAAAAAGCATTTGAGCTTAAGGTACAGCACCCATTTATGATAAAACACTCAGCAAAGTGAGAATATAGGGAGCATTCCTCAACATAATAAAGGTCATACATGAGAGACCTACAGCCAGCATCATACTCAATGGGGAAAAACTAAAATCTTTTCCACTAAGATTAGGAACAAAACAAGGTCATCCACTTTCACCACTTCTATTCAATATAGTACTGAAAGTTTTAGCCACAGTGGCCAGACAAGAAAAGAAAACAAAAGGCATCCAAATCAAAAAGAAGGACACAAAACTGTTTTGTTTTCAGATGACATGATAGTGTACACAGAAAATCCCATGGACTCTGCCAAAAAAACCTGCTCAACCTAATAAATGAATTTGGCAAAACAGCAGAATACAATTTCAGTATCCAGAAATCAAAGGCATTTTTGTATACCAACAATGAAACAGCAGAAGCAGAAATCAAGAAAAAAAATCCCATTTGATACAGCAAAAAGAAAAATAAAATCTCTAGGAATAAACTTAAACATGGAGGTAAAAGACCCATACTCAGAAAACCACACAACAGTAAAGAAAGAAATCAAGGAAGGCACAAACAAATGGAAACATATATCGTGTTCATGGGTAGGAAGAATTAACATCATCAAAATGTCCACACTACCCAAAGCAATTTACACATTCAATGCAATACTTATTTAAGTACCAATGGCATATTTCACAAACATAGAACAAACACTTCAAAAACTTAAATGGAACCATAAATGACCCCAAACAGCTGTTGCAATTTTGAGAAAGAAGAACAAAGTAGGAGGGATCACAATACCTCACACCAAACTGTATTACAAGGCCACTTTAATCAAAACAGCCTAGTACTGGCATACAAACAGGCACATAGACCAATGGAACAGAACAGAGAGCCCAGAAATACACCCAAGTCTCTACAGTTAATTAATATTTGACAAAGGAGGCAGCAACATAAAATGGAGTAAAAATAGCCTCTTCAACAAATGGTGTTGGGAGAACTGGACAGCTACATGCAAAAATATGAAACTGGAGCACCAACTTACACCATACACAAAAATAAATTCAAGGTGGATAAAAGAAGTAAATATACCCTGGCTGGCGTAGCTCAGTGAATTGAGCACGGGCTGGGAACCAAAGTGTCCCAGGTTCGGTTCCCAACCAGGGTACATTCCTAGGTTGCAGGCCATAACCCCCAGCAACTGCACATTGATGTTTCTCTCTCTCTCTCTCTCTCTCTCTCTCTCTCTCCCCCTCCCTCCCTTCCCTCTCTAAAATGAATAAAAAAAATCTTTAAAAAAAAGATGTAAATATAAGTTGTGACACCACTAAAGTTCTGGAAGAGAACATAGGCAGGAAAATCTCAGATACTTCACGCAGAAACTTTTTTACTGATATGTCCCCTAAAGAAGGGGCATAAAGGAAAGAATAAACAAGTGGGATCTCATCAAAATAAAAAGCTTCTGCACAGCTAAAGAAAACAGTATTAAAATTAAAAGAGAACCAACTGTATGGGAAAACATATTTTCCAATGATACCTCAGACAAGGGTTTAATCTCCAAAATATATAAAGAACTTACACACTCTACTCTAAGACAAGCAACCCAATTAAAAAAATGGGCAAAGGACTTAAACAGACACTTCGCCAAGAAGGACATACAGAGGATCCAGACGTATGAAAAGATGCTCAGTATTGCTAGCTTTCAAAGGGATGCAAATTAAAACCACAGTGAGATACCACTTTACACCAGTCAGAATGGCCATCATAAACAAAGCAACAAACAACAAGTGTTGGAGAGGTTGTGAAGAAAAGGGGACCCTAGTGTACTGTTGGTGGGATTGCAGACTGGTACAACCACTATGGAAAACAGTATGGAGTTTTCTCAGAAAACTAAAACTGGATCTGCCTTTTGACCCAGCAATTCCACTGATGGGATTATATCCTAAGAACCCTGAAATACCAATCCAAAAGAACCTATGCATCCCAATGTTCATAGCAGCACAATTTACAATAGCCCAGCGTTGGAAGCAACCTAGGTGCCAATCAGTAAATGAATGGATCAAAAAACTATGGTACATTTACACAATGGAATTCTATTCAGCAGAAAGAAGGAAGGAGCTCCTACCCTTTGCAACAGCATGGATGGAACTGGAAAGCATTATGCAAAGCGAAATAAGCCAGGTGGTGAAAGAAAAATACCATATGATCTCATCTTTAACAGGAACCTAATCAACAAAACAAACAAACAAGCAAAATATAACTAAAGACACTGAAATAGAGAACAGGCTGACAGTGACCAGAGAAGAAGAAGGGAGGAAATTCCAGGGAAAAAGGGGAAGGGTTTACATGAACAAGTACAAAAACACATGGACAAAAACTAGGGGGGTAGAAATGGGAGACAGGTGAGGAGGGCTTGGGGTGGACTGGCATGGGAGTAAAAGACGGAAAACTGTACTTAAACAACAATTAATAAAATAAATAAATAACCCCTCCCCCCCAGAAAGGACACATGGATAATAACAAGGGGGATGGAAGTGGTAGGGAGGTGGGGTGGGATGGAGAGGTGGGCTGAGATGTGGTAAAAGGCAAAAAACTGTACTTAAACAACAATTAAAATTAAATAATTAAATAAACAAATAAATTAATTAATTAAAGCAATTTCATCTACATACATATGTATCCATGAAATAAATATTTCCTATCGAAAAATAAATGAAACTAAAAGCTCTTTCACTAAGATCAGGAGCAAGATAAAGATGTGCACATTCATCACTTCTATTAAACATAACATTGGAAGTCCTGGCCACAGCAATCAGACAGCAAAAACAAAAAAAAAAGGCATACAAATTAGAAAGGAGGAAGCAAAACTTTCATTGTTTACAGATGGCATGCTGGTGTACATAGAAAATCCCACAGACTCCACCAAAATATTACTCAACCTAGTAAGTTAGTTTGTCAAAACAATGGGATATAAAGTCAATATTTGGAAATCAAAGACATTTTTGTACACCAGCAATGAAATATCAGAAACACAAATCAGGAAAAAATCCCATTTGATATAGCAACAAGAAAAATAAAGTACCTAGGAATAAACCTAACCAAGAAGGTAAAAGACCTGTACTCAGAAAACTACATAACACTGAAGAAAGAAATCAAGGAAGACACAAACAAATGGAATCCATGCTCATGGATTGGAAGAATTAACATCATCAAAATGTCCATACTACCCAAAGTAATTTACAGATTCAATGCAATATCTATGAAAGTACCAATGACATATTTCACAGATATAGAACAAACATTTCAGAAATTTATATGGAACCATAAATGATCCCAAACAGCTGCAGCACTTGTGAGAAAAAAGAACAAAGTAGGAGGGATCACAATACCTGATATCAAACTGTATTACAAGGCCACTGTAATCAAAACAGCCTGGTCTGGCATAAGAACACATAAACCAATGGAGTAGAATATAGAGACCAGAAATACACCCAAGTCTCTATGGTGAATTAATATTTGAAAAAGGTGGCAGAAACATCAAATGGAACAAAAAAAGCCTCTTCAAAAAATAGTGTTGGAAGACCTGGACAGCTACATGCAAAAAAATGAAACTTGATCACCCATTTACACCACACACAAAAATTAAGTCAAGGTGGATAAAAGACTTAAATAGAAATTGTGACACCATAAAAGTCCTAGAGGAAAACATTGGCAGGAAAATCTCAGGCATTCCATGCAGCAATATTTTCACCAATATGTTCTCTAGAGCTAGGGACATAAAAGAAAGAAAAAACAAATGGGACCTCATCAAATTAAAAAGTATCTGCTTGTCTAAAGAAAACAGCATTAAAATGAAAAAAAAAACAACTACATGGAAAAACATATTTGCCAATGATACCTCAGACAAGAGTTTGAGCTCCACAATATATAAAGAACTCACACAAGTCCACCCCAGAAAGACAAGCAACCCAATTAAAAAATGGGCAAAAGACTTGAACAGACACTTCTCCAAGGAGGACAGACAGAGGCCCAGAGACATATGAAAAGATGCTCAGCATCACTAGCCATCACAGAGATGCAAATTGAAACCACAATAGGATACCACTTTACATCAGTCAGAATGGCCGTCATAAACAAATCAACAAACAAGTGTTGGAGAGGATGTGGAGAAAAGGGACCCCTAGTGCACTGTTGGTGTAAATGCAGACTGGTGCAGCCACTGTGGAAAACAGTATGGAATTTCCTCAAAAAACTAAAAATGGATCTGCCTTTTGACCCAGCAATTCCACTGGTGGGATTATACTCTAAGAATCCTAAAACACCAATTCAAAAGAACCTATGCACCCCAATGTTCATAGTAGCACATTTTACAATAGCCAAGTGCTGGAAGCTACCTAAGTGGCCATCAGCAAATGAGTGGATCAAAAAACTATGGTACATTTACACAATGGAATTCTATGCAGCAGAAAGAAAGAAGGAGTTCCTACCCTTTGTGACAGCATGGATGGAACTGGAGAGTATTATGCTAAGGTAAATAAGCCCACCAGTGAGGGAAAAATACCAGTGAGGGAAAAAATTAGCTTTAAGTAGAACCTAATCAGCAACAAACAAGCAAGCAAAATATAACCAGAGACATTGAAATTAAGAATCATATGACAGTAACCAGAGGGGAGGTGGAAGGGGACCATGGGGGGGTAGGGGAGAAGGGTTTTCAGGAACAACTATGAAGGACACATGGACAAAACCAAGGAGGGTGGAAGCAAGGGAGGGAAGTGGGTTTGGCTGGGGTGGGGGGAGTGGTGTGGTTAAATCCAGACAACTGTAATTGAACATCAATAAAATAATTTTTAAAAAAACAGAGAGTGTCTCAAAAAACCAAAAGAATTATTTATATATCCTGGATACAATATTTTGTAAGATACAGGACTTACAAATACTTTCTCTCATTCTGTAGGTTAGCTTTTACTTTATTTATGGTGCCCTTTGAAACACAAAAGTGTTTAATATCAATGAAGTTGATTATTTACTTTTTATTTTGTTTCTTGCAATTTTAATGCCATATTTAAAATACTGTTACCAAACCCAAAGTTATAAAGTTCACCCCTATGTTTTCTCTTAAAATTTTTATAGCTTTAGCTCTTACATTAGGTCTTTAATCCATTTTGTGTTAATTTTTGTATGCAGTAGATGTAGGAGTTTAACTTCTTTCTTTTGCACCTGGATATCCAGTTCTCCCAGTACCATTTATTGAAAGGATTGGTTTTTGCCTATTGAATTGACTTTACAGTTTTGACCATAATTAATTGACCATAAATGTAAGACTTTATTTTCAGATTTTAATCTATTCCAAATCTTCTATATGTCACTCCTTATGCTCATACCATATTATCTAGCTTTTCAGTAAGTTTTGAAATTGAGAAATGTGAATAGTTTGTCATTGTTCTTCTTTGAAAGAATGTGTTGGCTATTCTGGGTCCCTTGGGCTTCCATATGAAAATTAGGATCATGTTAATTTCTACAAAGAAGCCATCTCAGATCCTGATAAGGATTCTGTTGAATTTGTAAATCTATTTGAGCACTGTTGCCATCTTAACAATATTAAGTCACTGTTGGGAACTTCCTTGCCTGGTTTCAGAAGCTGTAACCCCTCATGGCTAAGGCTGAGTAAAAAGACCTTCAGACCATAAGCTACTAAGGAGACAAAGTTTATCTTCCTTGTACAGATGCCACCTCTACCCCGCTTTTACTTCACCCTGCTTGGTTCCCAGGCAGATGACTGGTTAGCCAATGACAGATAAGATTTCTCAATGGAGGGATGACCTAAGACAGGCATGGTCATGAGGGGGCCCTCAGGGAAGGACTTTGGGGGCTATAGAAAAAGGGGGTGATGGATCCTCACCCTTTGGCTTTGACACAGCCTGAGTCCTCATTCTGACTGTGAAGTCTCCTAATCTCTTGGCTGCCTTACTTCCTCTGCCTGACTTAAGCCTAAAATAATGCCTTAAGGCTGAAACAATGCAGGAGGTGGGTGTGGGCCTGTGCTGAAAAGGGCAGGTTCCCTGTCCTAAGGAAGAATGCATAAAATCCTATGAAACCTACTTTGTTAATACCCTTAGGTTAAATAAGGGTCCAAGCATGAAAGGAGTTTGTTCCCCAAAGTTTTATGGCCCTTTAGCTATCTAACCCTGACTCAAAATAAGCCCTCAGAGTTCTTTGAATGTTATCTATTGTTTGATCATTACTGCCTGACAATGATTGATGAGCTTTATGGCTACACCCTGTATTCCTATGCAAATTAAACCCAATAAAAGCCCATTGAGGAACAGACTCCTGGCCTTTCTGCTTTGAGAGATCCTCCACCTTTCCTGCCCAAGCAGATCATGTCTTGGTAGATTTATTCTCTCATTCGTGGTGGCCAGGGGGGGCCTTATGGGAGGACCCCCCCCACAAGTCACTCACCTCACCCATGAACAAGGAATGTCTTTCCATTCACTTAAATTTTCTGTTATTTCCTCCAATGAGATTTTTTAGTTTTCTGTATGCAGTCTTATATGTTATTTGTTAAGTTTATTCCAGAGTACCATATTTTTGCCATGTATAATGCACTCTTTTTTGTCCAAATTTGTGAGGGAAAATAAGGATGCACATAATACATGGGTAGTACCTGAAATACCTTGTATCTGTTCTTGTGTTTTGTAATTATTTGTTACATAAAATTTCTTGTACCATAATATGTTCAAAAATAAATGCTAAAATTCCTTTGTAATACAAAAAATAAGTATCTAAATTAAATAACTACATAGATGATAGATAGATAGATAGATAGATAGATAGATAGATAGATAGATAGATAGATGAATTAAAAAATTAAAATGAAAGATTTTTCTCCTGAAAGTTTGGGCCAAAAACATGGGTGTACATTATTATACATGGCAAAATATGGTATTTTATTTTTCCTCATGCTATTGAACATAGAATTTTTCTTTCTATTTAATTTTTACACTTTTCGTTCCTAATATATAGAAATACAACTGGTTTTTTGTATATTGAGCTTGTGTCCTGTGACCTTGCTGAACTTGTTTATTGGCTCTACTAATTTTTTGTAGATTCTTTTTTAAGACTTGCTACTGTTGTTCTATTACAGTTGTCCCAAATTTTCCCCCTTTGCCCTCCTCTGCTCATCCCACACCCCACTTCCACAGTCAATTTCCACAATGTTGCTCATGTTCATGAATCATTCATACATGCTCTTTAGCTAATCCATTCCTCTTCTTTACACCATTATCCCCTCTCCCCTCTCTTCTGGTCACTGTCAGTCTGTTCCATGCTTCCATGCATGCGGTTCTATTTTGTTCATTAGTTTATTTTGTTCATTAGATTCTTCTTACAGGTGAGACCATATATTTTTCTTTCACTGCCTGGCTTATTTCACTTAGCATAATTTCACTTAGCTCTCCAGATCCATCCATGCTGTTGTGAAGGATAGGGATTCCTTCTTTCTTTCTGCTACATAGTATTCCATTGTGTAAATGTACCACAGTCTTTTGACCTACTCATCTGCTAATGGGTACTGGCGCTCTTTCCAGCACTTGGCTACCATAAATAGTGCTGCTATAAACATAGGGGTGCATAAATTCTTTTGAATTGGTGATTAGGGATTCTTAGGGTATATTCCCAGAAACAAAATTGTCAGGTCAAAAGTCAGTTCCATTTTTAGTTTTCTGAAGAAATTTCATTCTGTTTTCCACACTGGCTGCACCAGTCTGCATTCTCAACAACAATGCACTAGGCTTCCTTTTCTCCACATCCTTCCCAGCACTTGTTGTTTGTAGAGTTACTAATGATGGCCATTTTGTCCAGTGTGAGGTGATACCTCATTGCAGTTTTAATTTGCATCTCTCTGATGGTTAGTGATGTTGAGCATCTTTTCATATATCTATGGACCATCTGTATGTCCTCCTTGGAGAAGTGTTTATCCAGGTACTTTGACTATTTTTTAATTGGGTTGTTTGGCTTCCTGGTGATGAATCATATGAGTTCTTTATATATTTTGGAAATCAAACCCTTGTCTGAGGTATCATTGGCAAAATATGTTTTCCCATATGATTGGTTTCCTTTTCATTTTGCTGATGTTTTCTTTAGCTGTGTAGAAGCTTTTTAATTTGATGTAATCTCATTTGTTTTTTTTCCTTTTATTTCCCTTGCCCTAGGAGATGTATCACCGAAAATGTTGCTACATAGGATATCTGAAATTTTACTGCCTTTGTTTTCCTCTAGGACTTTTATGGTGTCATGATTTATATTTAAGTCTTTTATCATTTTGAGTTAGTGCTCAGATGGTGTAAATTGGTGGTCTAGCTTCATTTTTTTTTTTTGCATGTACCAGTCCAGTTCTCCCAACGTCATTTATTGAGGAGGCTATTTTTACTCCACTGTATGTTCATGCCCCCTTTGTGAAATATTAATTGACCATGGAGACATGGATTTATTTCTGGGCTCTCCATTGTTTCCATTAATCTACATGTTTGTATTTATGCCAGTCCCAAACTGTTTTGATTACAGTGGCCTTGTAGCATCTTTAGGATTTTCTCTACAAGGTCATGTTATCTGTGAACTGAGAAAGTTTTCTTCTTTTTTTTTTTTCCTATCTGGATTCCATTTTTTACTTAATTGCCTTGGGTAGGAGTTTCAGTACAGTATTGAACAAAAATAGTGGAAGCAGGCATTCTTGTCTTGTTCCTGATCTTAGGGAGATTACATCCAGTTTTTCACTGTAAGTATGAGTTAGCTGTTGCTTTGGGGGGGGGGGTTGTTGCTGTTTTTTGCTTGTTTATTGTTTGTTTCATAGATGCTCTTAATTAGGTTGAATATGTCCTCTTCTACTCCTATTTAGTTAAGTGTCATGTCATTAAAGGGTGTTGTATTTTGTTAAATTCTTTTCCTGCTGTCTTGTCTTTAATACGTGGTTTTTATTTTTAATATACTGATATAGTATATTAAATTGTTGTGGGTTTTGTTTTTTTTTTTGCCCTGGCCAGTGTGGCTAAGTTTTTGGAGCATCTTCCCATAAACTGAAAGGTTGTGGGTTCTATTCTCAATCAGGGTCCCTGCCTAGGTTGTGGGTTGGATCCCTGGTTAGGGGCACTTAAGAGAGGCAACTGATCAAGCTACCAGTTGATGTTTTTCTCTCAAAATGATGTTTCCCTCTCACAATGGTGTTTTCCTCCCTCCCTCTCTACCACCTTTCCCCTCCCTTTAAAGTCAATAAGCATATCCTAGGTTGAGAATGAAATAAATAAATTGTTTTTTGGACATTAAATCAATCCTGCATTCTGAGGACAAATCATTTGTCATGGTGTGTGAATCTTTTCATGTGATGCTGAATTTGGTCTGATACTATTTTGTGGAGAATTTTTGCATTCATATTCATAAGACATATTGTCTATAATTTTCTTTTCTTGTGATGTCCTTGTCACGTTTTGCTATCAGAGTAATATTGTGGGATGCCCTGTACCATGGAGCTCTCCCAGCCTCAGATGAGAATGAGTTGTCCTGGACACAATGTGTTGTACTGGTGGGAAACGGAGTGGTGATTTCCTCTAGCGGAGAATGCCCTGAGCCCTTCTTCAAAACAGCTTTTATTGGGATTGGTATGTGCAGGGGTATACAGCGTGCATGCATAGCTCATCAATCAATGCCCAAAGGCTACAGTTATTTAAAAAATCAGGTATTGTTTATAGATGACAAGTGAAGAAACACAGAGATCTGCCCCAGCTCAGGGTCTCTTAGACATGCTGATGCCAGATGGTTGTTAAGGCATATTTCATAAGATAAAGAGTTCATTGCTTATGCTTTGAACTTAAACATCTGGTTTACACTGACAGGGCTATAGCAAAGCAAAGCAAGCTTCAAAAGATAAAATGTATTCTTCAGGCCTGATTTCCCACGGGAACCCTCCGTGTCAGTATTGGGTCGTGCCTGCCACCTTCATTCCTGGTGTTCTGGTCAAGACTTACAGGCTTCTTTCAAGGCCTCGCTCATGTGGGGCTACAGTTCCCAATATCACACAAAGTGGTCCCCAGCATACTAGCTTTATGGAATAATTTGAGAAGTGTGCCTTCCTCTTCTATTTTTTGGAAGGGTTTGTAAAGAATTTGTATTATTTCTTCTTTAAATGTTTGGTGGAACTTATCAATAAAGACATCTGACCCTGGGCTTCATTTTGTGAATAGTTGTGGTTTTTTTTAAGTCAATCTCTTTCTTTGTTTTAAGTCCATTCAGATTTTTTAATTTTTTTTTTGTTTTTCTTTTTTATTTCTTTTTGGGTTTTTCTTTTTTACGTTCCAAATCTGATGGGTTTACAGGGGTTGGCAAAAGTAAGCTTATAGTTGTGAGTATGTGAAATACAGAGTTAATAAAGCTATTGTGGTAATCATAAGCTGCATAACTTTTTCCAGATGAACAACTGAAATCTACCTTTTCCCAACCCTGTATTTTATTTTGCTCATATGCAAAATCAATGATTTCACTGCAGCACAGAGACCACGATCAAAAAGTTGTGTGGGACATTTGGGACATGATATACAAACTGAAGGGTCAAGTCATTCTCTTTTTAACATGACACTACACTGTCACTGAAAAACATACTTAAAATAACACTATGAAACTGGACTGAAATATGGTACAAACATAACAACTTCCAGGCATTACTTTAAGCATCTCTTTTAAGCTGGAACTGTGATCTCTAGACTTCAGTGTGGGGAGATGTCTTTCTAAAAAATTGCCCATTTCATTTGTTATCTTAGTTATTGGCATACAATTGTTCATAGTATTCTTTTATAATCTTTTTTATTTCTGTAAAGTCAATAGTGACATTCCTTATTTCATTTATGATTTTTGTTAGTTGACTTTATTTTTTTTCTTGGCCAAAGTAGGTAGATTTATTCATTTTGATGAATCTTTTTAAAGAGTAACTTTTGATGTGACTGATTTTCTTATTGCTTTTCTGTTCCCTATTTCATTCATTTTCACTTTATTTTTTATTATCCTCTTTCTTTTGCTTGCTTTAAATTTAGTTTGTTCTTCTTTTTCTATTGTCTTAAAGTGAAAGTTTAGGTTATTGATTTTAGATCTTCCTTGTTTTTTAACATAGGTCTTGACACCTATAAATTTCTCTCTAAGCTTTGCTCTAGCTGTATTCTATAACTTTTCATATGTTTTATCTTTATTTAATTTATATCAAAGCATTTTCTAATTTCCCTTGTGATTTCTTTTTTGATTCATCAGGTATTTAGGAGCTTGTTAATACCACATCTTTGTGAGTTACTCAAATTTCTTTCTGTTATCTATTTACAATTTTATACCATTGTGGTGACAGAATGCACTTTGTATTATTTGAACATTATAGAATTCATATACTTTTGTTTTATGGCCTAGCATATGGTCAATTCTTCAGAATGTTTCATGAACACTAGAGAAGAATGTACACTCTATTGTTGGTGGACAGATGATGATAGATATATAGATCATAGATATAGATAGATAAATATAAAATAGATAGACATCTGTTATATACATGTCTATTCCAGTTGATTTAAAATAATATTCAAGTCTTCTATTTGTTGATTTTCTACATAGTCCTATCATTATTAAATTATATAAAGTTACCAATTATTACTTATGAATTGTCTAATTCTTCCTTAAATTATACCATGCTTTGTGTATTTAGGGGCTCTGTTGTAAGGTGAATATATGTTTATAATTGTTACATCTTGCTGTTGAATTGACCATTTGATGATTATAAAATATCCCTAGTAGCATGTTTTTAAAGTTTTTTGTCTGATATAGAGTCACTCTATTTTTCCTATTTTTGCTGATTGTATCATATATTTTTTGCCATTCTTTTAATCACTTGTATCTGAAAATATAATGCTTGTCTCCTGTAGCTAGCATATAGTTGGATCTTTTCTCTTTTTTAAATTTTATCAGAAAAGTATATATTTACACTTTTTATTATTGATATGGTTGAAATTATGTCTGTCATTTATTTTTTGTTTTCTATATTTTTACATATTTTTGTTCCTCTGTTCTCTGCTACTGCCTTCTTTTATATTAAAGAGATATTTCTTAGTTTACCACTTATATTCCCTTAGTGTTTTTTACTATATATTTTCAAAGTTTTTTCTTTCCTTTTTTCCCTGGTGTACTCATCTCTGGGTCAAGACTTTATTTTTTTTCTTTAATTTTTTATTGTATTTTTTCCATTACCATTTAGTCTCCTCATTCCTTCCTAACCCCAAAAATCACCACACTCTTGTCCATGTCCATGAGTCCTTTTTACTTCTTGCTTAATCCATCCACACTTAATATCCTCCCATCCCTTAGCTGTCATCCTGCTCTACATTTTTTAGTCTGTCTCTAATTTGCTTTTTAATTCTCTTTGTTCACTAAATTCCACATATGAGTGAAACCATATGGTATTTGTCTTTCTCTGATAGGATTATTTTACTTAGCATCATACTCTCCAGGTCCATCCATACTGTTACAAGGGATAAAATTTTCTTCATTTTTATGGCTGAGTAGCATCTCATTGTGTAAATGTCCCATAGTTTTCTCCCCTCATCCACTGATGGGCAGTCAGGCTATTTCCATATCTTGGCAACTGTAAATAACACTGCAATGAACATGAGGGTGCTTATTTACTTTCACATTAGTGTTTTGAGCTCCTTTGAATATATTCCCAGAAATGGGACCACTGAGTCAAAAAGCAAATCCATTTTTAATTTTTTGAGGTATCTCCATAATGCTTTCCAGAGTGGCTGTACCAATCTGCATTCCCACCAACACTGGACAAGTGTTCCCCTTTTTCCACATCCTCACCACTCCTTGTTATTTGTTGATTTATTGATTATAGCCATTCTGACAGGTGTGAGATGGTATCTCATTGTGGTTTTAATTTGCATTTCTCTGATGATTAATCGCATTCAGCATCTTTTCATGTGTCTGTTGGCCATCTGTATGCCCTCTTTGAAGAAGTGTCTGTTCAGGTCATTTGCCCAGTTTTTATTGGATTGTTATTTTGGTGTTTAGTTGTATGAGTTCTTTATAAATTTTGGATATTAACCACTTCTCAGATGTATCAGTGAAAATGTTCTCCCATTCTGTGTGTTGTCTTTGTATTTCATTGCAGTTTTAATTTTCTGTGCAAAAACTTTTTAGTTTGATGTAATCCCTTTGTTTATTTTTGCTTTTCTTTCCCTTACCTCAGAGGTATATCCAATAAAATATTGATATGAGCAATGTCCAAAATTTTGCTGCCTATGATTTCTTTTATGATTTTTATGCTTTGGGTCCAACATTTAGGTCTTTAATTCATTTTGAGGTTATTCTCATGTGCAGTATAAGAAGGTGGTCTGGTTTCAATTTTCTGCATGTATCTGTCCAATTTTCCCAACACCATTTATGGAATAAACTATCTTTAACACATTGTGTTTGCTTTTTTCCCCTGTCAAATATTAATGGGCTATAAAAGCCTGGATTTATTTCTGGATTCTCTATTCTGTTCCATTGACCTCCATGTTTATGCT
Organism: Phyllostomus hastatus; assembly: GCF_019186645.2. NCBI lineage: Eukaryota > Metazoa > Chordata > Mammalia > Chiroptera > Phyllostomidae > Phyllostomus > Phyllostomus hastatus. The sequence continues at coordinate 14,263,286 of NW_025334038.1, forward strand.
ATTACCATGGTGTTTTTATTACTAGGCTTTATAGTGTAGTTTCATATTAGGTAGCATTATTCCTCCAACTTTGATCTTTCTCAGGATTGCTGTTGCTATGTGGCTCCTATGGTGATTCCATATAAACTTTTAAAATATTTGTTCTAGTTATGTGCATATATTGGAATCTTGATAGGAATTGGGTTGAATCTACAGATTGCTTTGGGTAGTATGCACATTTTTATTATATTACTTTTTCTTATTCATGAACACAGTATGTCCTTCTACTTATTTGTATCTTCTTCAATTTCTTTCTTCAGGGTCTTATAATTTTCCAAGTACAAGTCTTTTACATCCTTAGTTAGGTTTATTCCTAGGTATTTTATTCCTTTGAAGCAATTGTAAATGGGAATGTTTTCCTAACTTCCCTTTTTGGTAGTTCACTCTTGGCATATAAAAATGCAACTGATTTCTGAATATTAATTTTGTATCCTGCTACTTTGCTGAATTTATCAGTTTTAGTATCTTATCAGTGGAATCTCTATGTATACTATTATGTCATCTCCAAGTAATGATAGTTTTATTTCTTCCTAATTCAAATGTCTTTTATTTCTTTTTCTTGTCTGATTGCTATGGCTAGGACTCAAGTACTTGTTGATTAAAAGATGTGAAAACAGACATAGCTGCTTGTTCCTAATCTTAAGGGGAACACTTACAGTTTTTGTCCACTGAGTATAATACTGCAGTGGGTTTGTTATATCTAGCCTGTATATTATGTTTAGGTATGTTCCCTCTATTCCAACTTTGCTGAGAGTTTTTATCATAAATGGGAGCTGGATTTTATCAAATGCCTTTTCAGCATCTATTGATATGATCATGTGGCTTTTATCCTTCATTTTCTTTATGTGGTGAATCACATTTACTGATTTGTGAATGATGTACCAAGCTTGCATTCCAAGAATAAGCCCCAGTTGATCATGGTGTAAGATCTTTTTGATGCATTACTGTATTCAGTTTACTGATATTTCATTGAGGATGTTAGCATCTATGTTCATCAGAGATATTGGCCTATAATTTCATTTTTGTAGTGTCTTTATCTGGTTTTGGAATAAAGATAATGTTGACCTTATAGAATAAGTTTGGGAGCCTTCTCGCCTCTTGAGTTTTTTTAAATAGTTTGAAAAGAAGAGGTGTTGGTTTTTCCTGGAATGTTTAGAAAAATTCATCTGTGAATCCATACACTCCAGGGCTTTTGTTTTGGGGGAGTTTTTTGATGACTGCTTCAATTTCACTAGGTATAATCTGTCAATTCAGATTCTCAGTTCTTCCTGATTTTGTACTGGGAGATTGCATGTTTCTAGGAATTTATTCATTTCATTCAGGTTGTCCAGTTTGGTGGCATATATTTGTTTCTAATATTTTCTTACAGTCCATTGTGTTTCTTTGATTTTGGTTGTTACTTCAACAAGAGCCAAGATAAAATAAAGAATACAATTTCTAAACTAAAAAAAAAAAACAGTAGAAGGAATCAAAAGCAGGGTAGATGAAGCAAAGGACAGAATCAGTGAGCTGGAGGACAAGGTAGAAAAAGCACCCAGAAAGAAGAACAAAAGGAAAAGAGTCTCAGAAAGAATGAAGAGGTGGTAAAGGAAATGCAAGACAACATGAAACAGAGTAATATCCATATAATAGGGGAAGAAGAAGAAGAAGAAGAAGGAGAAGAAGAAGGAGGAGGAGAAGGAGGAAGAAGAGAAGGAGAGGAAGGAGAAGAAGGAGGAGAAGGAGAAGAAGAGGAAGAAGGAGAAGAAGGAGGAGGAAGAGAAGGAGAAGAAGGGGGAGGGAGAGGAGGAGAAGGAGAAGAAGGGGAAGGGGAAATAGAAAACCTGTTTGAGAAAGTAATGATGGAAAACTTCCCTAATTTGGTGAGAGAAAAAGTCACACAAATCCAGGAAACACAGAGTCTCAATCAAGAGGAACCCAAAGGGGCTAACTTCAAGACACATCATCATTAAAATGGCAAAATTCCAAGACAAAGAGAGAATCTTGAAGGCAGCAAAGGAGAAACAAGAAGTAGCATAAAAGGGAGCCCCAATAAGACTAGTAGCTGACTTCTCAATGAAAATGTTCCAAGCCAGAAGAGAATGGCAAGAAATATTCAAAGTAATGAAAACCAAAGGACTGCTGGATAGACTATCCAGAAAGTCTCTCAATAAAAATGGAAGGTGAAATAGTTTCCCAGACAAAAGAAGCCTCAAAGAATACACCTCCTCCAAGCCAGCTCTGCGAAGGATGCTAAAAAGTCTGCTTTAAGAACAGAAAGAAAAACAGTGAGAGGAACACAGTTACAAAAATGGCAATGAATAAGTACTTATCAATAATAACCTTAAACATAAATGGATTAAATGCTCCAATCAGCTGAATGGATAAGAAATCATGCCCCACAAATACACTTCCTAAAAAGACATGAACAGACACTTCTCCAAGGAGAACATACAGAGGGCCCAGAGACATATGAAAAGATGCTCAGTATCACCAGCCATCAGAGAGATGCAATTTAAAACTGCAATGAGATACCACTTCACACTGGTCAGAATGGCCATCATAAACAAAGCAACAAACAGCAAGTGTTGGAGAGGTTGTGAAGAAAAGGGGGCCCTAGTGCACTGTTGGTGGGGTTGCAGACTGGTACAACCACTATGGAAAACAGCATGGAATTTCCTCAGAAAACTAAACATGGAACTGCCTTGTGACCCAGCCATTCCGCTGCTGGGATTTTATCCTAAAAACCCTGAGACACCAATCCAAAAGAACCTATGCACCCCAATGTTTATAGCAGCACAATTTATAAGAGCCAAGTCCTGGAAGCAGCCTAAGTGCCCATCATTAAATGGGTGGATCAGAACACTGTGGTATATTTACACAATGGAATTCTACACAGGAGAGAGAAAGAAGGAGCTCCAGCCCTTTGCAACAGCATCGATGAATCTGGAGAGCATTATGCTAAGTGAAATAAGCCAGGCAGTGAGAAACGAATACTATATTATCTCACCTTTAACTGGAAACTAATCAACAAAACAAACAAGCAAGCAAAATATAACCAGAGACATTGAAATTAAGAACAATCTGACAGTAACCAGAGGGGAGGTGGGAGGGGATAATGTGGGGAAGCATTTTCAGGAACAACCACAGAGGACACATGGACAAAACCAAGGCAAGAGGATGAAAGCAAGGGAAGGAGGTGGGTTTGTCTGGGGTGGGGGGGAGTGGAAAGTGGTAAATGCAGATAATTGTAATTGAACAACAATAAGCTAATTAAAATTATATATATATATATATATATATGTAAAAATAAGTAGTTGCAGCATATCTAAGAGGATATAAAGCACAGTATAGGAAATGGAGTTGCCAAAGAACTTATATTTGTGACCAATGGACATGCACAATGGTGTGGGTATTGCCTGAGGGAGTCAGGGTTCTGGGTGGAAGGGGCAAAGAGAGAAAAATTGGGACAACTGTAACAGCATAATCAAAAATATATAATTTTAAAAAAAGAAAATGAAGGGCCCCAGGGCAGAAAGATACAAAAGATATTTTATTTTTTCAATAAAGCCCTCTAGAATGCCTTTCTCATATTATAAGGTTTACACATTCTCCAAGAACCACTCATAGCCTTTGGCATTGCCTAATCTACTTGACCAAGAACTTCAAACCATAAACCAAAGCTTGCTGCTCAACCCTTTCAATGATGACCTTCACCATGCACAGGGGCCAATGAAATGCTGGGAGGAGAGAGACACACCAGGTAAACTCATGAGACACAGGAGCACCAGCATAAATAGAAATAAAGCCAGCTTTGATTGGGGCTCAGAAAGGAAATCTCGGAAGTACTGGGACACAATGGACCACCTTTTCACACTCTACAGCCCTCAGCTATTCCTCATATCAAGCCAAGAGTTGTTTTTCCAAGATGCTCTGCAGGTCCAGGTGTCTAGGAACCCAAGGGTCCTGCCTCTGTAGTATTTTGAGTACCTCCTAACTAAGAACTCCTGAAAGATAGTTAAGGGACAAATCAGTCAATCTCAATGAATGGGTTTTATTTGAATTGATTCAAACCAGTTTAGAAATTATATTCATGAGACAACTTAAAGTTTGAACATTGACTGAATATTTAATAATAATAAGTAATCATTGTTAAGTATTTAGTGTTTTATGGTTATTTTAAAATAAGTTTTATGTTTAGAGATGCACACTGAACTATTAATAAATGTAATAATATGATATGTAGTGTTTACCTACATATCATAGTAAGTGGTGATATACATAAAACCAGATTGGCCATCAGTTGATAGTTGTTTAGATTGGGTAGATGAGGGTTCATTATTCTGTTTTTGTAGCTTTTTGAAATTTTTCACAATAAAAATATAATAATAATAATTATAATAAAATGTTATTTTGAAAAAAGTTCTAAGTGTGTGAATAAATAAAATGTATAAATATAATAAAATAACTGTAGAAAACTGAAATTAAAGCAACAACTACATGTAACAATATGAGTGAGTCACTTAAAACAACCTTGAGAGAAAAGAGCAGACTCTGAAGTGACATAGCATGACACTGTCTACATAAGATTTGAAAACATAATAAAAAGAGCATAAAACAATGACATGTCCAGGCAAAAACTGAGTTTTCTACTAACAGATCTGTCTTGTTTTGTTTTGGGATTTCCAAAAATTTCCAATTTTTTCCACTTTTACTGATATATAATTGATATATAGCACTGTGTGAATTTAAGGTACAGAGCATCATCATTTGACTTAGAGATGTTGTGAAATAATTGCTATAAAAGTTCAGTTAATATCCATCACTTCATATAGATATAAAAGAAAGAATTCTCATATCTTCTTATGATGAGAACTCCTAGGATCTTACCAACCTTCCGATATACAACACAGCAGTGTTACCTAGTCATCATGTCATACCTTATATTTCTAGTATACCAACAACAGAATCTTATTGCTAAAACTGCTACCTGACATAGAAGAGGAAGAAAAAAATTAAATCAAGAAGGAATGTCTGAAATGCAAAAAACAGGTAGATGGCAAAGAGACACTAAATATGTGGATAAATCTAAATGACTATTTACTATATAAAGCAATAATTACAATAATGAGAAATGTGAAGGGCAGGAAGGCTAAACTCCAAGACAACAAAACACATCAGACAGAAGTGGGTAGTCAGAGTGAAACTCTGCCAAAGTGATTACATTTCAAGAAGATAGAGATGCAGGTTAATTTTATATTTTGTTAAGTATGTGTGTTACAATTTTAGAGGTAATCATTTAAAGAGTGGAAATAGAATGCAAAATTTCCAAGCCAGTTTGGGAAACAAAAGGATAGAAGTCAGGAAGCAGAACCAAAAAGGAGGGAGAGAAAATAGAGGAGGAAAAGATAAAAGGAAATACAAAATCAAATGGCTGAAATAAACCCAAATGTGTCAGTGATCACAAAAACAAATGTTAACTTAAGTGACAGAGATCAGCAAATAGTATGTCCCTCTTACACAACTCAGTGGTGTGAAGTGCTTTTACTGAATATCTACAATGTCACAGGGACTGTGGGAGATAATACAGATTTGGAGATAAAAAAAGGAGATATATACTGCACTTTCAAAAGCTAAACATTAGTGGGAAGAAAGACAGTAAGTAGCTATACAAACAGTCACAATGATAAAAAGTACTGTAAAAGAGAAGTATAAGGTACCATAACAAGGAAATAAAGGAGTTTGGTAAGATAAAAAGTGAGTGTGGTAGCTTCACACCAGAAGTGGGGTAGAAGACAGAGAAGTATGTGGAGGAAGTAGCTTAGTGTGTCCAAGAAACCAAACAAGCCATGCTGACCTGAGCCTGAATAAAAACAAAGAGGTAGGAACTCATAAGAATTGGGGACTTTATCCTAAGAGAATTGGGAAGCTACTGAAGAGGTCTTAACACCACCTCTTGACTGAACACCAGAAAGCCTACATTTCAGTAAACATAGATCTGTAATTTTTTTTCAAAACAAAATTTTATTCCTCAAAACAGCAAGTATCACTATAGGTGTCCTGTAGGTGACATATATAAATTAGTATAGTAAATGATTTCTCTACTTAAACCACTACTTTAAATTTGTTACAATGTGTTAGCTTGAACTAGACTTTCTATAAAGTAGTCTGGGTTTTCTCCATGGTTTTAAAAACTATATTCGTTGGTTTATTTCACTTAGCATAATGTTCTCCAGATTCATCCAAGCTGTCGCAAAGGATAGGAGCTCCTTCTTTCTGCTACATAGTATTCCTAATCAACAAAACAAACAAGCAAGCAAAACATAACCAGAGACATTGAAATTAAGAACAAACTGACAGCAATCAGAGGGGAGGTGGAAGGGTATAATGGGGAAAGGGGAAGGGTTGTCAAGGAACATGTATAAAGGACACATGGACAAAGCCAAAGAGGGGTAAGATCAAGGGTGAAAGCTAGGGATGCCTGGGATGGGGGGAATGGTGGGAGGAAATGAAGACAACTATACTTGAACAATAAAAAAAATTTTTAATTTTTAAACTATTTATTGGATATTTTTATACTTATATATTTACTATTATATATATATGTGTGTGTATAAAAATACATATATATATATTTGTGGTTTTGGATACCTATATTTTGGCTGATTGTGTCATCATCATACTGACTGTTGTTGATGAGTTGCTTACACAAATGTTCTGTCAGGGAGCCTTCTCCCAGTGGAGCTCAACAAGTGTGTCAAATCACCTAGGATCAATTGAAGAGGAGATTTCATGTTAATTCTTGGCAATTCCCACCCCTTATCTAATATCACTAAGTTTTTATGTTCCTTAAATGGCAAATGGTATTGTCAAAAAGGAAAATCCATTTGTGTAACCACCAGACTCCTATCATCTTACCTGGTTACATTAACCCATGGATCATTTACCACAGTGACTTGACTCTAGGAGAAAACTTGAATGTTTTTCAGAAGCACCTGGATGGGAGCTTTATTATGCTCATTTAATATATGGATTCCAACCATGGCTAGTGTGGCTCAGTGGGATGAGTGCCATCCTGTGAACCAAAGGGTCACTAGTTCATATTCCCAGTCAGGGCACATGCCTGTGTTGCAGGCCAGTTCCCCAGTAGGAGACACATGAGAGGCAACCACACAGTGATGTTTCTCTCCCTCCTTTTCTCACTCCTTCCCCTCTGTCTAAAAATAAATAAAATCTTAAAATAAAAAATTGGACTCTAAACTCTGCATTTGCTTCACAACCTTCAAGTTGAATAATCACTTATGTTTGAGTATTTGGTTTTTCAGAAGATAACCATTTAAAAATGGTATACTTTTTCTTTTTTTATTATTGTTATTTGTTTATTTTTATTGTTGTTCAAGTACAGTTGTCTCCATTTTCACCCTCTCCACAATCCCCTGCCCCACCAATCCCCACCTTCCACCCCTGAACCTACCTTCCTTTGGCTTTGTCCATCTGTTCTTTTCATATGTGCCTTGATGACCCTTCCCCAATTTTCACCCATTACCTTTCTCACCATCGCCACTGGTTTTACTGTTGGTTTGTTCTTTATTTCAATGACTCTGGTTATATTTTGCTTTGTTTGTTTGTTTGTTTGTTTTGTTTTGTTGATTAGGTTCCACTTCCAAATACCATAGGTGAGACCATATAGTATTTGCCTTTCACCACCTGGCTTAATCACTTAGCGCAATGCATCCATGCTGTCATGAATGGTAGGAGCTCTTTCTTTCTGCTGTGTAATATTCCATTGTGTAAATGTACCACAGTTTTTGATCCACTCATTTCCTGACAGGCATTAGGTTGCTTCCAGCACTTAGCTAGTGTAAATTGTGCTGCTGTGAATATTGGGGTGCATAGCTTCTTTTGAATTGCTGTTCCAGGATTCTTGGGGTATAATTCCAGCAGTGGTATTGCTGGGCCAAAAGGCAGGTCCATCTTTAGTTTTCTGAGAAAAGTCCATACTGTTTTCCACAGTGGCTGCACCAGTCTGCATTCCCACCATCAGTGCACTAGGGTTCCCTTTTCTCCACAGCCTCACCAGCACTTATTGTTTGTTGCCTTGTTTATGATGGCCATTCTGACTGGTGTGAAGTGGTATCTCATTGTGGTTTCAATTTGCATCTCTAATGGCTAGTGATGCAGAAAACTGTATACTTTTTCTAAGTGATTCAGAAAAGCTGTTATAGTGATATCAGGTTTTGCATAAATCTTCTAACAAATTTATAGTATTAGCATATATTCCTTAGGATTTCATAGTTATATGAAATCTTTAATGAAATATTTTTTATTGTGCAAGCATAAGTTCTTGGAGGGCTCAATAGACTTACTTCATAATGACAAATTGTTCACCAGGAACACAAAATAATATTTAACTTCAATACACCTAATAAATAACCTGAATTCAAAATATATCAGCCATATATCCATATGATAAATCCATAATTACAGTGAAAATTATTAACATACCAATTTTAATAATTGCTAAACATTAGTAAGCATATAGATGTTTTCAAAAGCACAATACCATAACTGTGCTATTGAATACATAAGCCCTGCACCGAACAAGCATACATGCAACATTTTAAAAAATTAATCCTATATGAGGCCACAAAATAAGTCTCAACAACATACAGATCTCAGTACAATTAAGTTAGCAATTTAAAAAGCAGGTGATCTAAGTGGCTGTCAGGAACTGCCACCCCAACCCCCTGCCATCCATGCCATTCCAGGCAGGGTTGGGGTCACCCTCAGCTCTGATCCTTGTCTGAAAGGGTGATCAAGCCCTGATGCAGCCCTCCATCTCCACTTCTGGGGTCCAGTGTGGGCCTGTCTTGGCCCTGGTGTCAGGCCCAGCCATCTGTGTGGCTTTCTTGGGGTCCAATGAAGAAGTACAAATTCTGTGGGGTGGAGCTGTGACTGAAGCAATGGGGCATTCACACGAGACTGTCTTTTGGCTTGGGCTGCAAAGGTTGTGACTATAGCAGTGGGTGGCAAGTCCCCTACACTCCTCACCCCAAATTGAATGAAAGGGGTTTTCAGGGTCACTCAGAAGAAACCTGACCTGCACTGCTAGAGTCCATGGGGCACAGAAGCCAGTGCCCACTCACACCAGAAAGAGTCCCCACTTGGGACTGGACACCTGGGGAAGAAACTGCACCCACCAAGACGGGACACAGAGTTAGACTCTGCCTCAGAGGAGTGATGGAGGGGCCATGGGACCCAAGCAGAAGAAGTGGATCTGGATGCCCATGGATGATGGGGCAATCATGAGGAGCCACGTGGAGGAGGGCCAATACCTGTTTCTTGCAAAGTACAGCTAAGAATTTCTTCATTTAGGAAAATTACTAAGTGGGGGAAATCAGCTTCACGTTTCCACCCAGGCCAGAAAGCCTAATGCCAGACCTTGTCAGTCAGGAGCAGCCTTCCCACCCCTGCACTCTCAGCTTATAGGTTAGAAATTACCACAGAGCAGGTTCAGAGACAGCAGTGAGAAAGGATATGTCATTTTCAGTCTTATCCCGCACACTCTGCCTAGCTGGGGATTCTGGCCTGGTGGCAGCTCTGGTTCCACCATCCCAGCATCCCAACCCCCTCTCTTCTAGTTAGGGCACCTGTCAATCACAGGCCAACACAGCAGAATGCCTTTTGGGATGTGAACCTCAAGCTGGGGAAGGTAGATGCTAAATGCCCTGTAGCCCAGGCCTTTGGACTATCCTTCCTGGTGTTTGGTTGTTCAGCTTTTCTTCATTTTGGCAAAAAGCCCATGTCTGTCTCTAGTTTATACCCTTACAGTCTCCATGGATATGGCTGCCTTGGCTGCCAGGGAGCATGTGGAACAGCATCATACTGGGCAGCTGCCTGTACTAGGCCCAGATTCTCACTGGTTTACCCTGGGCATTGGCCATCTCTAAGACCTGGCCAGTTCTGACCTCTTGGATTCCACAAGCACATTTTTAGAAAGAGTTTGAAAACCTTCAAGCAAGGAGTACACTCTGCAGACCCCACAATTCTCTACTGTATTACACCAGTAATCTTACCCACTTAAGCCCCCTCCTTGATTGCAGTGCCTGGGATCCTTTCCTTACTAATATCCCTGGATTTGTCCTCAGTTCTAAAGGCTAGATGACCCCTGTCTCACAGATCAGCCAAATCCTAGCACAAAAATCCTAGTTAAATCAATGATTTCTAACAACTACTGAAAGAGAAGATATAGTTCCCTAAAGAACCTAATTTAAGTTCTTTTTGCTGGTATGTGAATAGTAACAGAAGAGAAATGGACTACCAGTATGAGATTATTAATCAAACAAGTCATTGGTTTTTAAAGACATTTTTTTTATTATGGAAATGTTCACACGTACACAAAGTACAGTGAATGGTGTGTACCTATTACCCAGCTTTAACAGTTATCAACATTTGGCCAGTTCATCTCTTCCTCCCTCAAGCCCCAACACACACACACACACACACACACCACAGCTGAGCAATTTTAAAGCAAATCCAAGAGTCAGAACATTTTAGCCATAAACATGACACATTTACATGTTTAACAGATATCTCTAAAAAATAAAAAAAAATTAAAAAGAGCTATCTCTAAGACATAAGATCTCTCTTTTTAACATAACTGCCCTTATCACACTAAAATAAATAAACAATTACCTAACATCATCAAAAACATAATATTGAAGTTTCCCTGCTTGTCTCTTCAATGTCTGCTTACAACTGGTTTAGTCTAGATTCAGGTTAAGTTCAGCATGTGGTTGCTGTGTCTCTTAAAACTCTCTCAATGAACAGTTCCCCTTCCTCTTTTTCTTGACACTTTTTTGTTGAACAAACTGAGTTATTTGTCCATTAGAATTTACCATATTGTATATCTTATTGATTGCATCCAAATGGAGTTTTAACATGTCCTTATTACCCCTGTATTTCCTATAAACTGGTAGTGGATCTAGAGATTTATCCAATTCCATTTCAGTTTCTTTTGCAAAAACATTTCATTAGCTGGTGCTATGTACTCCCCATTGACCATATCATAAGGCTCCTCATTTATGTCTGCCCCTCTGTTTACTGAGACTAAGCAGTGGACTTCAGAGTGACTCACTGACCTACTCTCAGTTCTTCACATTGGCCCACTAGAGAGTAGCACTGTAGTAAGAGGTCACTTCAAGTGTTTAGTTAGTCTGGATATCTTTTTAATATATTTCATTGATTATGCTATTATACTCGTCCATTTTCCCCCCTTTATAGCCCTTCACCTTGCAACCCTCCTCACACCAGCATTCCCTGCCCCACCTTAGTTCATGCCCATGCGTCCTACATATAAGTTCTTTGGCTTCTCCATTTCCTATACTATTCTTAACCTCCCCTCTGTCTATTTTGTAACTACCATTTATGTTTCTTGATCCCTATACCTTCCCCCCATTCTTTCCCCTCCTCTTACCCACTGATAACCCTCCGTGTGATCTCCATTTCTGTGATTCTGTTCCTATTCTACTTGTTTCTTAGTTTGTTCTGGGTTTTTGGTTTGTTTTTTTTTTTAGGTTCAGTCATTAATAGTTGTGAGTTTGCTGTCATTTTACTGTTCATAGTTTTTGATCTTCTTCTTTTCCATAGAAGCACTTTATCTGCCCTCCCATTCTAAATGATAGTATTGTTGGATAGAGTAATCTTGAATATAGGTCCTTGCCTTTCATGACTTCAAATACTTTCCAGCCCCTTCCTGCCTGCAAGGTTTGTTTTGAGAAGTCAGCTGATAGTCTTAAGGGCACTCCTTTGTAGGTAACAGTCTCCTTTTCTCTTGCTGCTCTTAAGATCCTCTCCTTATCTTTAATCTTGGGTAATGACATTATGGTGTGCCTGGGTGTGTCCTTCCTTGGGTCCAACTTCTTTGGGACTCTCTGAGCTTCCTGGACTTTCTGGAAGTCTCTTTACTTTGCCAGTTTAGGGAAGTTCTCCTTCATTATTTTTTCAATTTCCTGCTATTCCTCTTCTCCTACTGGCACCTGTATTATTTGGATGTTGGAACATTTAAAGTTGTCCTGGAGGTTCCTAAGCATCTCTTTATATTTTGGAATTCTTGTTTCTTCATACTGCTCTGGTTGAATGTTTATTTCTTCCTTCTGCTCCAAACCATTGATTTGAGTGCTGATTTCCTTCCCGTCGCTGTTGGTTCCCTGTGCATTTTCATTTATTTCACTTTTCATAGCCTTCACTCTTTTCTCTATTTTGTGACCATACTTAACCATTTCTGTGAGCATCCTGATTACCAGTGTTTTGAACTGTGCACCTGATAGGTTGGCTATTTTTCATCTCTTAGTTGTATTTTTTTTTTTTAGTTTTCATCTGTTCTTTCATTTGGGCCATTTTTTTGGTCTCAGCATGCCAAGATCTGTTACATAGTAAGGGGTGGAGCCTTAGATATTTGCTCAGCAACGTACATTGCTATGTTGTGGTGCTCTAAGTGAGGGAGGGGTCCAAAAGGGAACAATGCCACTTGCTGGGCTCTTGGCTGGCTTTCAGTCACTTCCTCCACTACCCACAAGCAAATTGGGCCCTTCTGGGACTGATTCCCAGGTGGGTGGTATTGTGTACATTCTGGGACCCTGTGTGTCTCTCCAACAAACAGTTCTTTGAGGCTGGGAGTCTCTCCTGCCACCTCAAACCCCATAGGTTTTTCCAGTCAGAGGTTTTGAGACTTTATTTCCCTGAACTGAAACCCTGGGTTGCGCAGTCTCTCTCATTTTCCAGTTGTTCCTCCTGGTTTATCTGGATGCAAATATGGGACCACCCAGTTCACCAGCCACCACCTTGCCTGGCCCATGTGCTGCTGCTTTGTCGTGAGTCTTCTCCACCTCAGCTGCCCATATAAGCCACTCCTACCAGTCTAGATGAATATTTATTTAACTCCTTGGTTGTCAGACTTCCACACAGTTCACTTTTCTGGCAGTTCTGGTTATTTTTTGTTTTAGATTTGTTGTTGTCCTTCTTGTGGTTGTGGGAGGAGGCACAGTGTGTCTACCAATGCCTCCATCTTGGCTGGAAGTACTCTTGATATTATTTAATTGTAGTCTCAAACAGAACAAAATTGTATCAAAAAGTTTCTGAAAACAAATGAAAATGAACACGCAACAGTTCAAAACCTTTGGGACACAGTGAAGGCAGTCCTGAGAGGGAAGTTCATAGCAATATGGGTCTACCTAAAATGATAGAAACATTTCAAATAAAAAACCTAACCCTACATCTGCAAGACTGGAAGAACAATAGCAAACAAAACCCAAAGCAAGTAGAAGTAAGGAAATAACCAAGATCAAAGCAGAATTAAGTGACATTGACTAAAAGAACAATTCAAAGGATGAACAAATGCAGGAGCTGGTTCTTTGAAAATATAAACAAAAATGACAAGCCTTTAACCAGACTCATCAAGACAAAAAAAGAGAACACCAATATAAATAAATCATAAATAAAAGAGAAGAAATAACAACTGATGCCACATATAAAAAGGGTTGTAAGGAATTACTATGAACAGCTATTTGACAAGAAATTTGAAAACCTGGGTAAAACAAACAAATTTCAAATAATAAATAATTTTCCAAAACTGAATGAAGTAGAAGCAGAAAGTCTAACAGATTGGTAACAGCTGGTGAAATTGAAGCAGTAATCAAAAACTTCCAACACACAAAAGCCCTGGACCAGACAGTTTCACAGGAGAATTTTACAAAACATTTAAGGATGAGCTAACCCCTATCCTTCTCAGACCATTCCAAGAATCCAAGAAGAGGGAAGGTTGTCAAGCTCTTTTCATGAGGCCAGCATCACCCTAATCTGAAAACCACATATAGACACAACAAAGAAAGGAAACTACAGGTCAATATTGCTGATGAACAAAAGTACTAAAATCCTCAACAATATATTGGCAAACCGCACCCAGCAATACATTAAAAAGATCATACTCCATGATCAAGGGGGATTCATCCCAAGATACAAGGATAATGCAATATTCACAAATCAGTAAATGTAATATATCACATACACAAAAGGAAAGACAAAAGTCACATGATCATATCAATAGAGTGGAAAAAACATTTTATAAGGTACAGCACCCATTTATAATAAAAACACACAGCAAACTGGAAGTCGAGGAAGGTTACATCAATGTAATAATGGCCATATACAAGAAACCTATGGACAACATCATACTCAATGGGCAAAAACTAAAAGCTTTCCCACTAAGATCAAGAACAAAACAAGGTTGTCCACTTTCACCACTCCTATTCATCATAGTATTGGAAGTCCTAGCCAAAGCTATCAGACAAGAAAAAGAAATAAAAGGACTCCAAATTTGAAAGGAGGAAGCAAAACTGTCATTATTTGCAGATGACAAGATAGTGTACATAGAAAACCCTATAGACTCCATCAAAGAATGATTTGACCTAAAAAGTGATTTTAGCAAAACAGCGGGATACAAAGTCAATATTCAGAAATCAAAGGCATTTTTGTATACCAGCAATAAAATATCAGAAACAGAAACCAGGAAAAAATCCCATTCGATATAGCAACAAGAAAAATGAAGTACCTAGGAATAAACTTACCAAGTTGGTAAAAGACCTATAATCAGAAAACTACACAACTCTGAGGAACAAAATTAAGGAAGACACAAAAAATGGCAGCATGTACCTTGTTCATGGATTGGAAGGATTAACATCATCAAATGTCCATACTACCCAAAGGAATTTATAGATTCAACACAATCCTTATTAAAGTACCAATGATATATTTAACATATATAGAACAAACACATCAAAAATTTATATGGAACCATAAATGACCCCAAATAGTCACACAAATTTTGAGAAAGAAGAGGAAAGTAGGAGGGATCACAATACCTGACATCAAACTATATACAGTGACCTTGATTACAAGGCTGCTGTAATCAAAACAGTCTGGTACTGGCATAAGAATGGAGACACAGATCAATGGAACCGAATAAAGAGCCCAGAAATAAAGAGGGTAGAAGCATAAAATGGATTAAAAATAGCCTCCTCAACAAATGATGTTGGGAGATCTGGACAGCTACATGCAAAAAAATACAACTCAACCACCTACTTACACCATACACAAAAATAAACTTAAGATGGATAAAAGACTAAAATATAAGTCAAAACACCATAAAAGTCCTAGAGAACATAGGCAGGAAATTCTTATATATTCCATGCAGGAATATTTTCACCAATATGTCCCCCAGAGCAAGAAACATAAATGAAAGAATAAACAAATGGCACTTCAACAAAATAAAAAGTTTCTGCAAAGCTAAAGAAAACATCAGCAAAATCAAAAGGGAACCAACTATATGAAAGAACACATTTGCCAATGTGCCTCAGACAAGGGTTTGATCTGCGAAATATATAAAGAACTCATGTGACTCCACTCCACGATGACAAATCCAATTAAAAAATTGGCAAAGGACTTGAACAGACACTTCTCCAAGGAGGACATACAGAGGGCCCAGAGACACATGAAAAGATGTTCAGCATTGCTAGCCATCAAAGAAATACAAATTAAAACCACAATGAGATACCACTACATACCAGTCAGAATGGCCATCATAAACAAATCAACAAACGTGTGCTATTGAGGTTGTGGAGAAAAGGGAACCCTAGTGCACTGTTGGTGCAAATGCAAACTGTTGTAGCCACCATAGAAAACAATATGGAATTTCCTCAGAAAACTAAACATGGAACTGCCTTGTGACCAAGCAATTCTACTTCTGGGATTACACCCTAAGAATCCTGAGACACCAATGTAATAGAACCTATGCACCCCAATGTTCATAGCAGCACAATTTACAATAGCCAAGTGCTGGAAGCAGCCTAAGTGCACATCATTAAATGAGTGGATCAAAACACTGTGGTATATTTACACAATGGAATACTACACAGCAGAAAGAAAAAAGAAGCTCCTACCCTATGTGCAGCATGGATGGATCTGGAGAGCATTATGCTAAGTGAAATAAGGCAGTGAAAGACAAATACCATATGATCTCACTTATAAGTCAAACCTAATCAACAAAACAAACAAGCAAGTAAAATAGGACCAGAGACATTGATGTAAAGAACTGACAGTAACCAGTGTGGAGCAGGGAGGAGGATAATGGGGAAAGAAGAGGAAGGGTCATCAAGGAACATGTATAAAGTACCCATGGACAAAGACAACAGAGGATAGGATTGATTATGGGGGTTGGGAGTGGTTAGGTCGGGAGAGAGTGGTGGGGGCAAAATAGGGACAATCACAGTTGAAGAGCAATAAAAATAAAGAAAAAATAATTGTATTTAGTTTATAGAAGGTAATCTATGCACTGGTACCTCTGGATAATCCAACATTTTGTTTCTTATTTAACTGCACATATTTTACAGCACTCCAGATGCTAAAGTTATTCTGTTGTCAGACATATTTCCAAATTGTTATGTACTTTAACAAAATATAGTATGTGACATGGATATTATTTATTTTTTTAAGAATTATTTTGCAGAATGACTAAAAAGGGAGAAAGCTTTATGGTATATATCAGAAGGAAAATAATTTTGGGTATGAATTATAAAAAAGAGTTATGGAATTGAGAATAAGGGGGTTCAATTATAATAGCTCAGAGAGCACATTTTAAATCATGTTTGTTTTTAATTAGCAACCAGCAAGTAGCATGAAAGGCAGCAGAATGATGGATCACTCATAAGTGCCCAGGGTATCTAGTGCAAATCTTACAAAAGCCCCAACAAATGGATCCCATCTCCAGGTTGGATATTTAAAATAACACTACAAGGATAATAATATTTTATCTATAGCATGTCCATTTATACATTTATTTTTTCTTGAAAGAAAAATCTTCTATAGTTAAGGTTTTCCATTATATCTATTAAATTCATTTTTCTTAAATTATGCAATAAAAAAATTTCAGTCAAATTTTTATACATCTGATTAGTATTTAAATTTGGTTAGAAAACCTGATTTTTTTTTTGTTTGTGTTGTTGTTGTTTAAGTACAGTTGTCTCCAAAACTTAATTATTCTTGATTTTACCAGTTTTAATTTTTGAATATTTCTTTCAAGCAGAAACTAATACTCAATTTCTTTAGAAGCTTTGACTAGAAATGGAAACACTAGTTTTGAGAAAAAAATTCAAATTGTTCTTTTAATTTTGAGCCCCTCTGCAGGGCCTTTATCTAGTGCTCAAGATTAAGTGTTGCTTCTGGTGTTTTCTCCCAATAATTACAGTATTTCAGAGGCATCTTAATGTTCTCTTCTCAAATAGGAACAGTACATTGAAATTGTCATCTAACATAGAATCCTGAAGCAGTATTACAGAATGTATATTCAAGCTCTAAATTTCTAAGTAAACATTTCCTCACTCAAATGCAGGGGAGACTACCAGTAACGAAATACAGAGTATAGCATAAGAATAAGACAACATACCAGACATGAGAATTCAGAAACACTGCTTAAAAACCAGTGTTTAACAAACTGGTTTAAACAATAGCTGTTTCCCCAAAGAGAAGACAGCTCTGGTGTGCAAGAATAAAATTAATCTTTTCACATTACTTTGCATAAAGGTTTGTCAGTCTCCCAGAACTGAGGCCAGTTTATCACCAAGAAAGCCTCTAAAAGGGATAAAGGTCAGTGACATCACACCAGCTTGTCAGTCCACTGACTACATTTAAAAATCCAGGCTTACTTTCTATTCACAGAATGCAGGTGTATAGACTTCCCAGGAGTCAGAAGTCTGTGGGTTTTTGAATGAATAGCTATAGTCCAATAAGATATTTTATCTCAAAATGTTGAAGCAACTAAGAAAAGAAAGAGCAAGGAGGGAGTCACACTTGAAACAGCAGAAAATTCACAGGATCCTTGAGGTCCTTTAGTCCCCCAGCTATGGCCAAGGGCTGCAGGGACCAAGGAAACAAGAGAACAGTTCCAAGTAGAGGACACTAAGGCTCTTGGCCAGTGTGATGCTAGGCTTTTAAAAACAGCTTTAGGTCCTGAACATAGAGTCTGCCTTGTGCACTGAGCAACTGTGAAGGTGATGAGATAAAAATACACAGGAGTATGTTGAAATGACTTACATTTTACTAGCAACTCCCAAATTTAACTCCACTGTTTCCACTCTAGGTCTAATAAAGAAAAACTCAAAAGGATCAAGAAGGAAGAAAAATACAGGTTTCCTACTGATTCAGAATCTGCAGCCACTTCAGACTTAATACAGACATGATGGGGGGGTGGCTATTGGGAGGAAGTGAATTATCTAGACTTCATTTGTTATGTTCTTAATTTAAATAGTCTTGATTTGTACCTTTGATTGTTTATCATTTTACCATTTCTACAGTTCCAAAGGAGAACCAACCCTACCTCTCAAGGTAAAACTGGAAAGGACCTGAACAATAATGAGTTTTAAAGAACATGGAAGGAAGTCTTCAGACTCTTAAATCAATCATCTCCAACCAACTGGTCCTAGGAGCAAAAGGCAACCTGCTCTAAAGACCTCATGGAACGCACTGTAACCAGAAAAGACACCAGCATTCAATCTGCCTGTCACTACCAAACCCGATAAGCAATGACAGCAATTGAATCTTTTATGGGTGCTTTATTCAGAATGGCCAGCAATCTGAGAAGATGGTGGGTTCATACCCTAACAAACCATCTTGTCTTTTCTTTCCAGGCCAGACCTTTTGTAAGGTGGGGGTAGGTGGATAAACAAGGTGTGGTGAAGGCTTTGAAATTCAGGGAGGATTAGGTGAGCGAAGCTGCAGCATTCCTGTTCTGGACAGTTAGCTGTTCCCAGGGCAGGGTGGTCATCTGCTCTCCCTGGAACACAAGGGCCTGGATGCCTCCAACTTGTTCCCAGGTGGTAATCTCTAGCAGTGCCCCAGGAGGCTGACTGTTTTCCCAGGAGCCAGGTTAGGCTTTATCTGTAGTTTCTGAAACAAAAGCTTTAATATACACATTACTTGCTAGACTTACAACTTTTTACCTTAAGCTAAAATTTTCCAAGTCTTGAGTCCCCTATCAACACCTCAGTTCCTGCTCAGTGCAGGAAGGCAGAGGAGCTCCTGACCCCTCCCCCATGACCAACTGTATCCAGAATAAAGTCTGAACACATACAGACTGTCTGTGTTGGGGAACACAAGACTGTCTCGTGTGATCCAGGCTGCTCTGCCCTGACCCTGCCCTGAGTCTCTCTCCAGGCTGTCTCGCAGGAGAAGTAGAACCCACTGATGGATCCTCAGGGTGGGCTAGGACTCTGCAAGTAGAGATGGCAAGGGAGGTCAGGCAGGGGCCAAGACTGCAATATGGACATCTTCTGAACTGTGTTGTCACTGTTAAAGAGCCAAGCTAAATGACTTGCACGTAGAGAGCTCCATCATGTGGCATCACCCAAATCTAACCTGTTCTGGCCTCACAGAACTGCTTGCACATTTCCATGTGGCATAAGACTTTGCTTTGAAGGTCTCTCACTTTAAGGCCAATGTGTCCCACGGTTTCTTTTCCTTTCTGAGTTGGTGGCACATACTCACTGAAAAATCAGAACTACACAGTGAGCATAAAAGCCCCCCCACAAAAAAAAGCCCCCTCTTCCACTTCATATTTTCAGTTACAAAGGAGCTGTGGTGTGTCCCCTCTAAACATCCTTCTGTGCATTATAAGTATCTTGTTCCTGATTTTAAGGAAATACATTGGAAGTTTGCATCATTGAAGTCTTCCTTTCTCTTCCCACAGCCCACAGGGATGTTCCTTATCTGGTTAGGGAAGACACCATTATTTCTGGTTAAAGAGAAACCTCTCTTACCGATGTGTTAACAGCTGCTGAATTTTACCAATTATTTTTGAGGGATAGTCATATAATTTTTCTCCTTTAATTTTACATTGTGATACGTTAAATCACAGATTTTCTTGAGGTGGGCCATGCTTACATTCCTGAATATACCTGACTTGATGTGGATGCATTTGTTTCATACATTGCTGGATTTCATTGGTCAATTTTTCATTTAGGCTATTTTTCATTTTTGTTAATACATCATTTTGGACTGTAGTTTTCCTCTCATTATCTTTTTAAAGTTTGAATATCAAGGTTATGCAAGTCTAATAAAAATGAGGCTTCCTTTTCCTACTCTCTATTTGTGTAAGGTGTCTTCTTCTGCAGCCCCATTTCTGACTCCTCCCACAATTGGCTACACCTGCCAGCATTCCCGTATTTTTCCAGCTTTTCTGGGCTGCCATAGTAAGTCTGGGTAGGCATGGCACCATGGCATGTTGCCAACCATCTCCAAGCTCTCACACAAGTGCAATAACCAGGGGCAATTGCCTCCCAGTTACATCCTAGGTGGAAGTCACTCCTGTCTCCCTGGCTCAAAGCACTAACCACAGCTACTTAACATATCTATGAAACCAGTCAAAAGTTATAGATATGTTAAATGACCATTCTAGAGGTTATTTGCAAAATTGTTGATATGCAAAATAACTCAATGGCCCTGCTCTATGTGTCCCATCCTCTAGTTCAGAATTGTGGGGGGAGGACATCCTATATTTTTAATATTTTCTGGACACCCTAAGTTCTGAATGACAGTCTGGTCTGATCTTGCATAGAGGCAATCCAGCCAGCAAGGCAAGACATTGGAACAAACAGACCAGGGTGGTACAGCACTCAAGTAATGGTCAGGGATAGGATAATTCCAAGAACTAGAAAGCCGCAGGATAGAAACACACAATAAGAGAAAAGTAGAGCAGTTCAAAGTAACCAATTACAAGGCTACTTCCCCATAGTGCCGCAGGGTGGGATGGGGGTGTTTACTTAAAAAACCCACCTAAAACAAAAACAAACTAAGCAAACAACTAGAACAGGAACAGAACCACAGAAATAGAGATCACATGGAGGGTTAGCAACAGGGGAGTGGGAGGAAGAGAAAGGGGGAAAAGGTACAGAGAATAAGTAGCATAGATGGTAGGTAGAAAATAGATGGGGGAAGGCAAGAATAGTATGGAAAATGTAGAAGCTAAAGAACTTAGTATAACACATGGACATGAACTAAAGGAGGGGAATGTGGGTGGGAGAGGGTGTGCAGGGTGGAGGGGAGTGAAGGGGGGAATGGGACAACTGTAATAACATAATCAATAAAATATACTTTTTTAAAAAAACCTGCATGGAGTCACCAGGTGAGAACTGGTCTCAGCTCTACTACTTCCCCTTTCTCACTCTGGAGAGATTCTGCTTTCAATAAATCCTTGATTTGCTATTTTCTCACTGTCTTCTCATGGCTTCTCGGCAGCTCCAATCTCACATTTTCTATGTTAAAACTCGAGAGTCAAGGTTGCTTGGGCCCGGTCCTCCTCAGACTGGACCCACTGGGTCTGAACTCAACTCCTGGACCAACAGCCACTGAGGATCTCATGAGTCCATGGCTTGAGCTCTCCGCTTGGCTGTTTAATCCCAGCTGTCTCCTCTGTCCAGAATCACCTAGCCACTGCACCTATCCTCCACAGACAACAGTGGTCATGAATATACAGGGTGAGTTTGAGCACCCCCACCAATCTCTCTGAAGACCTGTCTCTGTCTCCTCTTACCACAGCAGTCCACTGGTACTCACTACTTGAAACCTGAACGTTCAGTCAGAGCCCTCCTCGTTTCTCCCGCCAGGGCATTCAAGTCCCAAGGACGCCTGGGAAGACTGTTCCTCTTCTCACTAGCCTGCAGCAGCGACATAGGGACGTCCATCTCACAGCTCAGTCCATCTGTGGTTTGGGACTCATTCTCATACTCATCCTGACATTTGTTCTCCTCTTTGCAATTCTCTCCACAATGGGGAATGGTCAATCCCTACCTCTGAAGATACCCCTTAGGTGTATTCTTTGAAACATAAAGACACTCCAGTTAGACCAGGAGATTAAACCTAGAGGTTCATCTTTTTCTCCACCATGGAATGGCCCCAATATCCTCTAGACAACCAGAATCAATGGCCAGAAAACAGCACCTTCGATTTCGACATTCTCACAGATCTTGATAATTTCATGCGGTACACTGACAAGTGGTCCCAGCTCATATCTCTCCAGGCTTTTTGGACACTTAGGGCCAAACCCTCAGTCTATCAAGACCTCACTACCTTTCAACTCCTCTTCTCTAAGGAAAAGGGATCTAAGCCTACCCCTTCTGCACCTCCTCCACCCCCACTCTTCTTCAGCCACCTCCTTTGATCCCAACGATCACCCTCTGCCCTATGCAGATCCCCCACCCTTAGACAACTCATCTCCTTCAGGGAACTCGGAACCTTCACAGACCCCCAGCTCTGATTTCTCTACCCCCAGAACAAAGTCCTTATACCTGCCTGTTTCCCTGCCTCATACTCATTCTCACGGGCCTATCTCAAATCCCTCAATATCTGCCCCCACTGAGACTTCCTTGGGGATATTCCTTTCAGGGAAGTAGCAGGATGAGAGAAAGTAATGTGTGTTCATGTTCTTTTTTCATGCTCAGACTTAGCACAAATAAAGCACAGGCTCAGCTTTTTTCCTGAGGACCCCACAAATTATGTTAAGGAATTTTCAAACTTGTGATCTCACATATCAGGATGTTAATGTCATCCTCACCTCAACCATGGCCCCAGAGTAGAAAAGCCATATCTGGACTGCAGCTACAACACATATAGATGAGCTATATGCTGAGGATCCAACCCACCCCCAGAGCATGGTTGTGGTTCCTATCATCCCTCCTAACTGGGATTATGAACCAGATTCACCCGATATAAGAAAAATCTCACACTTCCTGACTTGCATTATTGAGGACATAAAGAAGGCTAGCTTTAAGGTTGTAAATTATGATAAAATTCTAGAAATCACCCAAGGCCCAGATGAAAATTCTGTGGCCTTCATGAGACATCTCAATGAGGCAGTTCTCAAATACACCAATCTGGACTCAGGCTCTGCAGAAGGGAGCTTATACCTTCACACTCATTTTATAAGTCAATCTGCACCCAATATTCAGAAAAAGCTCCAAAAACTAGAGGATAGGCCACAAACACCCCAAAGAGACCTCATTAAGATGGCTTTCCATGTGCTCAACAACAGGGAGGAGGAGAAAAAACTAGAACAGAAAATGAGAAATAAAGAGAGAGAAGAAGAAGAAAGTGCCAGGGAAAAGGAGAGTCAGGAAAGAGAGAACTCAAGATACCTAATGCTTGCCACTGCCCTCCAGGGACAAACCCCCAGGGGTCATGGGAAAGGGAAGAAATCTACCCAGGAGGGGCTCTCCAGGATCCTTGTTTCAGGTGTGGAAAGGAGGGACATTGGGTGAGGCTTGCCCAAATCCATGGCCACCTCCCAAACCCTGTCCTCTCTGCAAGAAGACAGGGCATTAGAAAGTTGACTGTCTATTGGCCTCTAGCTGAGAGACCAGACTTCCTTCCTCTATGGGAGAAGCAGCCCCCAAGTTCACAGTCCCTAACCTACTCGGTCTAGCTGCAGAAGACTGATAAGGCCCAGATTCAAGAGCCCTGACTGTTGCCATCACCACTGCTTAAACTAGGGTAACCCTGTGAGTGGCAGGTAAGCCCATCTCCTTTATCCTAGATATGGGAGCCATGTTCTTAGTTCTGCCAGAATATGCAGGGCCTTTAACCCCATCCTCAGTCTCTGTTGTAGGAATAGATGGAAAACTAACAAAACCATGGGCCATTCCTCAGCAATTCTGCCATATAGAGGAACACACCTTTGCTCACTTTCTTAATTATACCTACCTGCCCTGTCCTGCTAATAGGGAGAGATATTTTAGCCAAGCTACAAGCCTCACTTCTAATACCCTCATTATAGAGCGTAACACATACTTTAAACCCACAAACCATCCTGCTGCTAACCTTAGGAAGCCACCCTAACACCCCAGCACCTAACTCATCAGATCCCACCTTCCTTTTCTTTATTGACCCTCATGTTTGGGACACAGAACACCCTTCTGTAGCCTCACATCATAAATTGGTCAAGGTAGCTCTTAAAGACCCCAGAAAATTCCCCAGTAAAGCTCAGTATCCCCTCACTGCCCAGGCCCTAGTAGGAGTCAAACCCATTATAGGCTGTCTCCTCTCAGCAGGCCTCTTATACAATGCAGCTTCCCCAGCCAACATTTCCATCTTGCAGTAATGCAAGTAATGGAACGTACTGACTCATACAAGATCTTCAAGTGGTAAATGAGGCAACCATTCCCAATACCCCCATAGTGTTCAACTCATACTCCCTGCTCTCCCAAATACCCATATGAACCACTCATTACACTGTCCTAGACCTAAAAGATGCATTTTTTACCATTCCCCTCTCCTCCCAATCACAGAACCTCTTTGTTTTCACTTGGACAGAACCAACTACAAACTTAGCCAAACAATTGACATGGATCGTCCTCCCTCAGGGCTTCAGGGGTAGCCCCCATCTCTTCCATCAGGCCCTGGCCTCTGACCCATAAGAGATAGACCTAGCCCCTGGCACTCTACTCCAATATGTAGATGACATTTTACTCTGCAGTCCATCTGAAGAAATCTGGAAGAAGCACATCATCACCCTTCTTAACTTCCTATTTAAAAAGTGTTATCAGGTTCCAAGGCAAAGGGGCAGTTTTCACAGGCTCTGGTCACCTACCTAGGACTTTTACTAACTTCTATCTATAAGGCCATCACACAACAGTGCTGGAGTCTCATTACTAACACCCCTCTACCTCAGACCAAGCAGAAGTTACTTTCCTTGCTGCAGTTAGCCAACTTCTTTAGGACCTGGATTCCCAACGTTGGCCCAATAGCTAAACCTTTATACTAGGTGACTACCAGTGACTTACAGGAGTCAAAATGCTTTCCAGAAACTTGACACCCTTGAGCAGGCCCCCACTTTAGCTCTCTCAGACCCCCAATGACCATTTATACTATATATGGACACCTGAGATGGCTATGCCTTGGGCCTCTTAACTCAACACTATGGGCCTGACCTAAGGTCCATAGCTTATTTCTCTAAACCACTAGCTGCTTCACTCCTAGGCTGGCCAGCTTGCCTGAGGGCTCTGGCCACAGTAGTCATCATTATTCAAGAGGTTCTTAAGCTATATGCCAACCTGACAGTATATTCCTCCTGCTCCATGAATCCTCTCATCACACACTTGACTATATCTAATTCTTCTCCCTCCCAGCTACAATTTCTCCATGCTCAGACCCAAGAAAACTTTCAAGTTAAAATCCATCCCTCCCTTCAAAGTCTTAATCCAGCTTCCTTGCTGTCTCTCTTTAACTTGTCTACAGAGTCTCACCATTGTAGTGAGGTAATTCACACCTTTTTACATCCCTTCCCTAATCTCCAGGATAGCCCTCTCCTACCACCTATACCCAATTGGTTCATAGATGGGAGTTTCTTTAAGGCCCCCAAGCAGGGAGTGGGCTACGCTATCATCACCCTTGATATTCTAGAATGTAAGTCTCTCCCTCCAGGAACAACCTCTCAACAGGCAGAGCTTATAGCTCTAACTAGGGCACTAACTCTCACCAAGTGACAGACAGTGAACATATATACCAACTCCAAGTATACCTTCCATATCATACATTCACATATCCCATATGGAGGGAGAGAGGATACCTCACCTCTAAACATTCCCCCATCACTAACAGAAACCTCATCCTCAATCTCTTCCAGGCAGCCTCATTACCCAAACATGCTGCTGTAATTCACCGTAAGGGACATCAACATAAGAGAGATCACATCTCCAAAGGAAACTGTTGGGGACTGCTCTGTGTGCTTTCAGAGACTGGAGCCCTACAAGAGCAAGCTCTGAAAGAGGCTGGTAAGTCTCCCTGGAAAACCAGGTCATAACGCAGGTTGCAGGCATGACTCCATTCTAACACCAAGGGTCCCATGGGAATCAGGCCTGAAATGTACATTTTTGTCCTCTGAAGCTGGCTCTGCTCATCAATAAGCCCTGTCAGTATAACCCAGATGTTTGTGTTCAAGGCATAAGGAGTGAAACTCCCTACTTCATGATATACGCCTTTACAGCCATCTGGCGCCTGCATGTCTCACAGACACCAACCTGAAAAGATTTATGTGTTTTTTAATTCTTATCTATAGATAGTGTTAGTTTTTTATGACTACAGCCTGTTGGCCACTGATTGATAAGCTATGCACATATGCTGAATCCCCCTGCACTTCCCAACCCTAACAAAAAGCCGTGTCAGAAAAGAGCTCTGGGTATTCTCCACTAGAGGGAATCACCACCCCTTTTTTCCACTGAACAACAGGATTGCATCCAGGAAGACTCTTTATGTCCATCTGCGGCAGCCCTGGGGAACCTCGCTGACTGAAGTTCCCCTCAGGAAACAATAAAGCAGACACTGAGGCCAAAAGGCAAGCCCCAGAACACTCAACCACTTACCCAACTGTTAATTATACCCTCTAAAGCACCACCATACACCAATGAGGAACATCTAAATCTCCCCAAATGGGGAGTGACTTTTTCCAATGGGTGGTATACTCTTAAAAACAAAATAATTTCACCAGAACAACATACTACCCAAATCCTTACTGATCTGCACAACCAATTTCACATCAGTGAAAGACTGCTCACCTTTCTTCTCTCTCAGACCCTCCTACACCATTACCTACTCTCTAACCTAGAAAAAAATAACCAAGCAATGTGTCATCTGCCAACAAACAACACTACAAGGGGGATTGAGACCTCCCCCTTTCCCGACTCACCAAGCTACAGGACAGGTCCCTGGCCAGGACTGGCAGGTCAACTTCACACACATGCCACCAATACAGAAGCTCAGATATCTCCTAGTATTCATAGATACCTTCAGTGTATGGACAGAGGCATTCCCTTCTTCCTCAGAAAAAAAGCCTCACAGGTAACAGAAAAATTACTCACTCAAATCATTCCACATTTTGGCCTCCCAACATCCTTCCAATCGGATAATGGCCCAGCATTTATCTCCCAAATTACCCAGCAGGTATCCCAGTCTCTAGGTATCATGTGGAGGCTCCACACACCCTACAGGCCCCAGTCTGTAGGGTAAGTTGAGAGGATGAATGGCATCCTCAAGACTCACTTAATGCAACTTATCACCCAGACTCATCTGACCTAGGACAGACTCCTACCCCTAGCCCTCCTGAAAGTCAGGGCAGCTCCACACAAGTCACACATGTTAAGCCCTTTTGAGCTGATGTATAGGTGCTCTCTCACCCTCAGCAACATTGCTTCCAGCCATACATCTTGTGAAGACTATTTCCTATCCTAACACATACCAGGAACACCTTTAGAAACTATGCCAATTATTCTCTTCCCAGTACATCAAGGGAAATACTTTAGTGCCCCCCTCAATCATCCCAGGAGACTATTTATATAAAAAACCTTAACCCCGAAGCCTCTTTCCCCTATGTGGACAGGCCTGTACGTTGTCCTCCCCCCCCCCACCCTCCATCTGCCCTGCAGCTAAGCTTCAAGAGGTTGGGCCCTGGATACATTTTTCTCATCTCAAATTCATAACACAGGCACAACCCTCAGACACAGTAGGAGCCAGAGTACCAACTTCTCTGTCACTTGCTCCCATTCCAGAGGATGAGGAGACCCCCTCCTACAAACCATCATCATATACCTGTATCCCCACTGGAGACCTTAAGGTAAAAATCTCCTGGCCAAGGTAAACACTCCAATCTATGCTGCAAGACCTCCATCTTACAGGTTTAATACTGTTCCTCCATACAATCACGCAGGAACTCTCTTTATACCATAAACCCCCAGAGTCTATTTCTGAGCTCCCAGAAGTTATCAGAGTCCTTTGGCTATAAGGGGGCCTACAGGATTTTAACCCTCAGGAAATATAGTTCAGTACTTTCATCCTTACTCTGCTTCTTGCTGACCTCTTGCACTAATCTCAATAGGAAAATCAATCTCCTACTCTTTTTCCCTCTTATCTTTTCTATCCTGCCCTTTAGACATCCATCCCATCAGTGGTGATGGGATGCCAACACATAGCCAACATTATTCATAAAAACAATTGCAGGATATGCTCCAGTATCTCCTCCACTATGGGCATTAAGTTCATCACTTTCCCAGCAACCATATCTGAGTTACTAATACTCCAACCCTGACTATTCCATGTAGGGGAAAAATATAACTGACCCCAGTAGCAGGGAAAGCATAGGGCAGACACTCACTCTACAGCAAAGCTGGTTTCTGTTTCCAAAACTTCAACAGTACAGGGAGTAAGGTAATCTACTTAGGCACCTTTAACCATGCCCAACTATGCAATAACACTTATGTCTTGGCACAAAAAGGCAATCTTCTCACTCCCCAAAAACCCACTGGGGATGTGTCTCAATACCATCTATCACAACTCCACTGTCAAAGAACAGGTGCACACTTTTACCCACAGCACCTGGGGAATAGGGAACAGAACAGGCATAGTATACACACAGATAAATGTAACCTCCATAAATATCACAAAAGGGGAATCCTCATACACCTTTACTACTAGACTTATCTTTAATGGAGTTTGCCAACACCCACATAACCTCTCAACCGCTCCCCCATCCAATGGCAAATGTACCAAGAAAAATAGGGGGATCCTCTCTGCTTCCCAATGTAGCTCTGTTACTCCTGATTTCAGAAAATCAAAAAATAGAGGCTATTGGACAACTGTCCTGACACTAAGAGGGACAGGATTTTATTTCACGTGTGGAACCAAAGTATATCTAGTCCTCCCTAGGTACTGGTCTGGAACCTGCACCATAGTAAAACTTGTTCCTGACACAGGCATATTACTCAGCAAGAAATGGCTTCTTCTGAGAATGCCCCCAACTTTAGCTCTTTTTTTAAGTATTTCTCTCCAGTCATGGCCCAAATCATACACTAGGTCAAAGAGATCCCTAGCAGATCCTAACTGGAGCTATAATGCACATGATAACCCAATCCTAGAAAGGCCTGGTTTGGGCCACTCCATTGCTTGTGACTTCTTTTGGTTGGCAGGAATACCACTACTGGAAAGATCCATCTTAAACATATCCATTACTCTCCAACAAACCTGGAATGCCACCATCAACATGATAGAGAAGCAGCAAGAGTCACTCAATAGCCTAGCTGATGTAGTCCTACAGAACAGACAGGCCTTGGATATCTTAATGTCTGAGGTAGGAGGCACCTGTGCTATGCTTAATGAAACCTGCCATTTCTATATCAATAACACAGGTATAGTCGAGGAAAATTTAAGGGTACTGAAGAGAAATATTGACATAATACAAACTGCCAAGGAAAGGGCCTACACTAGTGGAAACCAGCTCTCAACTCTGCTTTCTTATCTCTTCCCATCACTGAAGGCACTCCTATTGCCCCTAATTACCCCTTTCCTCACTTTATTACTATTTCTCTTAGTAGGACTCTGTCTAATTAAGCTGTTAATTAACTTCATAAGAAGAATAATTGAAGCCACTGTGGCAGAAACCATGAAGACCATTCTGCTACTAAGAGGGTACCATACTTACACCATAATCCAGCACAGGAAGAGGAAGTCCCTTGCCCTGAGCTTATAAAATCTATGCTCCCCCTCAGCAGGAAGCAGCCAGAAGACCCTTGACATCCCCATTCCACTCACCCCTCCTTTTCTTTTTTTTATAAAAAGAATAAGGTAGGAATGACAGTCTAGTCTTACTTTGCATAGAGGCATCCCAGCCAGCAAGACAGGATATTGACACATAGACCAGGGTGGTACAGCACACAAGTAACCAATTGGTCAGGGACAGGATAGTTCCAGGAACTAGAGCTAGAAATCCAAGGAAATGAGTCCTAGAAACTAGAGAGCCACAGGATAGAAACACAGTAAGAGAAAAGGAGAGCAGTTCAAAGTAATCAATTATAAGACTACTTCCCCATAGTGCATAGGGGTTTTTTCCTTTTTAAAAACCCTGCACAGAGTGACCCAGGCAGGAACTGATCTCAGCTATACTTCCCTTCTCTTGCACCAGAGAGACCCTGCTTTCAATAAACCCCTTGTTTTGCTATTAGCTCTCTGTCTTCTCATGGTTTCTCGGGGACTCCAGTCTCACACTGGACCCCATTACAAATCCTTCTTTGGAGGGGAAGGCCCTGGCTGCACCCTGTTACAAACTCATAGGGAGATGAATAGGTAGATGATGATAGGTATGATAGATAGATATGTCAACATAAGAAATGTCTGAACCTGTAGGAATTTTTATATGTTTATCTGAGCCAAACTACAATTGCCAGGAAGTAAAACCTCAACAGATTAAGAAAATGCTCCAGAAAAGTGAGTTTTTCACATTATTTTATACATTTAATAAAAAGATTAGATGTAAATGGGTTACATAAAATTCATCGGTGAAAGTTAGGGAGAAGGGAAAAAGCAAAGCAGGGAAACCTCTAGGATTGGATAAAAAGGTAAAATAGTAGATGCATACTTCTTTTACATAGGTGGGTACCGAGTAGTTAACAGTCAACTATTAACATGACAAAAATAGCAATGAGGGGATTTGTGGCCTTTGCTCTGGTGCAGTGGTTGTGCCTCAGGGGTTTGGAAAAAGAGAAGTTACCTTGACACACCAAGGTATGTTATAATAAATGAAAAAGACAATAGATAGGCTCAGTTAAGGTAAAGATTAACTTTTGTCAAGGAATATTCTAGCCTGGGACAATGACTTCCTGCCATGACCTGCTTTTAGTTAGAAAATTTTAAATTTCAGATAATTCTGTATGGTTACTTTAGGAATCCGAGTTTTTAATGTCATCACACAGACCTCCTCTGAGCTTGTCCAGTTTGGTATGTGGCCCCTTTTTATCCATGCATCCCCCTTTTGGTCATAAGTCAATCCAAAGGATGCATTGATGACCAAACTTTTGGTTGGATAATGAGGTCTCACAGTGCTAGGAAGGCTCGTTTCTAGGAAGTTTCAGCGTCAGCATCCATTTTGCTGAATGATGAACCATTGGGGATGGGGCAAAACAGTAACCTTAGATTGAAGTATAGGTTGAATTTTCTCCAGAATGAAAGGTATGGAAATGGAAGGCAGTCAGTTCTTATGGGCCTTTATTAAGAAAAATACTCTGGATCCCTTCTAACTTATGAGCTATTACAATCCAGATTCTGTTTCCTGTCTCACTTTTCTATATTTTACATCTAGTATAACATTTATTTACAGTTTCATAATCTGACCATGAGATGTGTTTCTATTTACTCTTGAGGCAGGAGATAGTCAGGAAGGAGGAAACTCTGGAAGTTAAGATAAAGTACAATACAGGAGAGACACCCTATTCTAAGACCAGTTGTTTCCGCTTTCTGGAACAGAGCTGAATCCTGGTGAATCATGAATGCACTTGTGCAGAAGATGCTACATGACCCCTGCTTCATTATAATAACATTATAATAAATTAACATTGTGAGACCCCCTTCTCCAGTGGCCAGTCAGGGAAAATCATGGGAGACCACATGTGCAATAGCTTTAAAATAATACAACTACTTGTACATGTGTAATAAAAGCCTGCCAAAACTATCCAGGAAATATCCACCCTATAAGAATAGAATCCCTCCAGTCCCTGAAGCCAGTCTCTGCTGCTAGTTGGCCTACTCCCACATTCCATGGAGTGTACTATTGCTTAATACATCTGCTCTCACTTTCCCTGCTATGAACTCTCTGTGTGTTTGGTTTAATTTTTTGTCTGTGATCACCAAGAAGCTGCTTACCTATGCCCACTTGTGACACTATGTATTGGGAACTGTCCTACCTGGTTTCAGGAGCTGTAACCCCGCCAACAGGCTAAAAGGCCCCACGGCTAGGGGACCTTGGAACCATAAGCCACTAAGGAGACAAAACTTATCCTCCCAGCAGGGGCATAACCTCTGACCCCTTTACTTCACCCTGCTTGGCACCTGGAGGGTGGCTGGATAGTCAGTTATGGGTAAGATTTCTCAAGGAAGGAACAACCAACCTAAGACAGGCACAGTCATGAAAGGGCCATCAGGGAAGGATTTAGGGGATTGTAGAGGAGAGACAAAAGACCCTCACCCCTTGGCTTTGTCATAGCCTGAGTCCTCATTTTATCTATAAAAAGTCTCCTAATGCCTTGGCTGCCTTACTTTCCCGACCTGATTCAGGCCTGAAACAGTGCCGAAGGGAGGTGCAGCCCTGTGCTGGAACCAGTGATTCCTGGCAGGGAGGGCAATCAGTCCTAAGAAAGAATGCATAAAGTCCTGTGAAACCTGCTTTGCTAAGAACTTCCTAAATTTAAATGTTAAGGATCCAAGCACAAAATGAGTTTATTTCCCAAGGTTTTACAGCCAACTGGCATCACCCTGTCTACCAGACCCTGACTCAAAAGGATCCCCATGATCCAAGAAATTTTATCTGTAAACCATACCCCTTTCTTTTATATGCATCCCTATGCGAGCTAAACTCAAAAGCTCATTGAAAGTGAGGCTCAAGACCTTTCTCCTCTGAGAGACTGGTCAGCCTTTCCTCCCCATGCAGATCATGTCTTGGTAGACTTATTCTCATCCGTGGTGGCCAGGAGAGCTCTGCTGGATAAAGCTCCCCCAGAACTATGGCCAATTTATTTCTCATTGGAAGCACTCGAGTGCTGTTATTAATTTGATTTTCTATAGTTGTGAAATTGGAATCTGTAACCTTAAGTTTTAATCCAGGCCAATGCTGTAGGAATGCAATGTTATGAATTATAATTACCATCTAAAAAATTCCAGAGGCCAGGAGGACAATAAGAGTTTTATAAGTAATTTTCTCTATGACTTGGCAGCAGCTATAGAAGATGATGTTTTTTAGTCATTTCAGCTTCTATATGAATTAATGTATATAGTAGTCTTGGTTGCTTTGGGGGTAAGCACATTCAGGACAAACTATCTCCTTTTAGCTTCGTAAAAATACATATATATCTTTCCTTCCTCTTTCAATAGCATTTCTTCTATATTTCAAAGCAAGTTATAAAAGAGTATTATATAAAAGAGTAAGTTATGTTATACACCTTCAACAATTAACAGCTGGGCTGCAGACACAAGGTTTGAGAAAATCCTAAAGAAAGTACAACTGTTATTATTGTTAATATTACCAGACAGGTAAAGATAATCAAACAAATAATGTTTAACATTAATTTGTAAGTACACCAGCCTTGATGTTTTGGGATAGCTATCTATCTCTAGGGTCAGTGGCTTCTCATACTTGGGAAGTCTTTGGTCCCCACTGTAGGTGGAGGAGAGCATCAGGGATAGGAGCAAATGTCCATTTTCAGTTAAACAACCATTAAAGTCCCTTCCAACAATGTCAGAGAGAGAGTCCCTAGTTAACATCTTTTCCAATGGACAGAATCTCCTGGTTGTAAGTTGTAATTGAAATCTCTTTCTCCCAGGAGCACACTGTGAAGTGTTACTAATTTATTAGTGCCTATAAGCTGGTTAATGAGCCCTTGATAATAATGCAGAATGTCTCCTTTTATTAAAGTTGATTCATATGTCCTTTCATCTAGATTCATAGTGCAGCTAGTGACTATTTCATAGGGAGAAATGCTATGTTTCCCATAGATTTCTGGTTGAGGAGTACTGTTAGCAAACAACAATTGGGGTGCTGCTGCCTGCTGCCACCCTCCAAGCAAAATTCCAGAGGCAAAGTTTTGGTGATAAAGGAAAGCAGTCTTTATTCAAAAGCTTTGGTTTTGTAATAACAGCTTTCCACATGCATTAGTCAGTCAAAGCTATCAATTAAGGCTAAATTAACACCCGAGTTCTCCTTTCATTGCCCCTGTTAGTTTTTAATTATCCTATTTCTATAGGGCTAGTTTACAAACTAAAACAACATATGATACAAAAGCTACACATTTTGGGAATGGCAGACTTCTACCTTAGAGGTCATACCCTCTAGAACACCCAAAGAAGGATAACCCTCTGCCATTCTCTACCAGGTAAGCCTGATCCTAAGCTGTACCCTGAGTTCCTTTCCATCCAAAACACCTTCTGTTTGGAAATGTAGGAAGCTGCAGCATGAGCATCCAGGCATCCTCAAGGAAGAGAGCCCACAAGTGAGCCAGAGAGCCAGTCCTCTTTTATTTCCATGCACTCTGGAGGCATTCAGCTTCTCAGCCAATCCCATCCTAGCCTGACTGTCATTGCCTTGGCAAACTCCTCCTATAGCACCTCCCTAATTCTACCCAGTGATTTGATCAGATTTCTCTGTATCAGTGCTATCAGGAGAGTTT
Organism: Phyllostomus hastatus; assembly: GCF_019186645.2. Taxonomy (NCBI): domain Eukaryota; kingdom Metazoa; phylum Chordata; class Mammalia; order Chiroptera; family Phyllostomidae; genus Phyllostomus; species Phyllostomus hastatus. The sequence goes on from NW_025334038.1 coordinate 14,297,599, forward strand.
TGGCCAAAGGAGATTAAAAATTTCTGAATATTTACCTAGTTGAGTTTTAATTGTACTACCTCTATGTTCTACCAATCCAGAAAACTAGGAGTGATAGGTGTTAATGTGGTCAATGACACATGCTGTGAAAGAATTCACAAAGAGAAGAAAGTATGGAGAGTAAAGATCTTATTCACTCTCCAAGAAAGGAGAGAGGCATGGTGTGGGGCAATATGCTAGCACTGAGGGGTCGGGGCTTTGAGTTTTTATTGGATTATAATTGGATTAAAAAAAGGATTGCTGTTGTGTGGTCCCTGGGCTGTTGGAGCCACTGTAACAGAGGAGGTTTTGGGTGGTTTTGCATCAGCTGTGGTTTGCTCCGATGTTATCATTTGCCTGCGGCTATAGGGGGCAGTTAGTCATGTCCTGTTCTTGCTTTCCAGAAATTTCCAGTCCTGAGGACATAAGCTTAAAGAGCAAGTTGGCAGTCACATTCAACAAGGTCATAGGCCTCCTAGGCAAATGGTGCCATAATCGAAAACAGTACCTGCTTTATCCTTTCAATAGGCACAATAAAAATACTGTAGAATAGGCCAAATATTACTAATGGATTACATTGTTTGATAATAAATGTGTTTCTCAGTCACTAACTCAGAGGGAACTCCCCAATTGGGAATTAATTAATTTTTAAAATAATTTACCTATCGTAAAAGCTATTGTTATCCTGTATTGCTATATTGAGGCAAGAGAATGCCTCAACCCCTGCAAAATTATAACTAGTACATTTTTTTCTATACCTCAGTGGATATAAATGAAGTGGGAAATGTCCTTGGGACTGATGGAATGATTTATATTTGGACAGAGTATCTGCTATATACTTTATGAGCTACAGCAGGAGAAATATTGTTTACTCCATGAAATCATCTTTTAGGACCCTAATGATTTAGCTCATGTACATGTTCAAGTATATGTAATTAACCTCCTATAGGTAACATTGGTTTCTGATTGGTAATATTGGTTCCAAGTCATATCTGTTTACCTGGGATAGAGATTTGTGGCAGACACTGGCCAGCAGTATCCATCTGTCCTGCAGATGCTCATCAAAACACAAGAAAAACATACACAGAGACAACCAAGTCCTGTGGGGAAATCGGAACAGAATGGCCACTCTCTCTAGTAGGGAGCACCCCGTATCCATTCCCAAGCAGATTTTTATTGAGAATACAGACTTAGTTTGTGGATTCACAGTCTGGCAGAAAAGATCAAAAGAAGTAGGTGACTTACAAAGGTGCAGACAGAACCCCCGCTGTGGTTCTGGGCAGAGTTTGGAGTTTTAACATATTGCTTAAAGGCCTAGTTTTGGTTTCCTGTCTGTGCCTTCATATTCTAATTTAATAACATCCTCCAGCAAGCAGATCTCACAGGATCTTGCATATTCTGTGTCCCAGGCCTGATTACCCCCGGGTTCTGCCATTTCTGGTCTGGGCTGCACCGCCCCTGCTATTTCCGCAGGCCTGAGTCAACAGAGAAGACAAAGGCAGCCAGGAGACTTGGATTTCTCACTTCTAAGAACAAGGACTCAGGCTTTGACAAAGCCAAGGGGACAGCGGTTGATGTTCATCACCCCTTCATTTCCACAGCTCTGAGTCTCTTCCCAGAGGCCTCCTTGTGATCATGCCTGTCTTAGGAAATTCTCTCCATGGGAAATCTTACCCGTCATTGGCTAACTGATTAAGCTTAGGAGGTCAGGCACAGAACAGGCAGCATTCATGCCAGGGAAATAAGTTTTGTCTCCTTAGTGGCTCCTGGTCTGGAGGTCTCTCACTCAGCCTAAGTTATGGGGGGTTACAGCTTCCTGAGACCAGGCAGTGCGGTCCCCAACAGAGATTCCCCCTTTTTCTTGCCATATACTCTTTTTCCTCTTCAGCTGTCCATCACAACTATAAAAGAGAGAATTTTATTGATTTAATAGGAAGCAAGGAGCATTATCAGGTCTGGATAATTTGCCTGTTTAATGTTTCCTGTCTAGCTGCAGCATCAGCTAAATAATTTCCTTTTGCTTCCATGGTGGCAGATTTAAAATGCCCTGGAATTTGATAATCACCAATTGTTTCAATTTCTGTATGACATCTAATAATTTTACAATCTACTTTCCATTATTTATGGGCTTCCCTAAGAAAGTTAAGAAGCCTCACTCCTTCAACAGTATTCTAAAGTTATGAGCTACACCAAAGGCATAGCTATTATCAGTGTAAATATTGGCTATTTGAGCTTTGGCCAAATGACAAGACTGAATCAGAAAAATTAATTAGATTTATTGGGAAGATCTTATTTGGGAGAAAAAAGAACTTTTAATTACGTCCACCATGGAAGTCATTACATTCATCTTGATAACATTCGGTCTATCTTTCAAAGGTTCATCTGTAAACCAAATTTAATCAGCAATATCAAGAAGTTTCCTATAAACCATTCCTAGGAAGAAGAAGGTGGTCAGGTCAATTTGACTTTAATAAAACATATATAGGCTGGGTCATTAGTGAATATTTGGAATCCAATTGCAACAATATCCAGTCATACTCAGGAATCCTCTAAGCTGTTTTCTTGTTTTTGGAAAAGGAAAACATTGGATTCCTCTGAGTCTTTCATGGTTAATTAGTTTCTCATCTTTATTTTTTAAAGACTTATTTGTTTATTTTTAGAGAGAGGAGGAGGAGGGGAGAAAAAGAGAGGGGGAAACATTGACATGCAAGAGAAACATTGACAGATTTCCTCATGAGCCCCCATCCGGCAACTGAGCCTACAACTTAGGCATGTACCCTGACTGGGAATTGACCTTTTCCTTTGTGGGATGATGCCCAACCAACTGAGCCACACCATCAAGGCAGTAGCCCATGTTTAAATATTGGATAACCAAAGTATTTTACTTGGGGTAAACAGAATCAGAGCTTGTTTTTTTATCTCTTTTGTCCCTTTGTAAATAGTTGTTGTAATAAATAAATCATGTCTTTTGGGAAGTCTGGTAATTTCCTAGAACATAAACTAAGTTATCTGCATATTAGATCAGTGTGGAATGTCTAGAAAATTTAACATCATTTGAATCAGCTTTTAGTATCTAAGGCAATAGGTGGGACTCTGTATATCCTTGGAGCATTACTGTCCAAGTAAACTTTTAACCTTCCCAGATGAATGCAAAAAGGTATACAAATAGAACATCATTATAATTATTTGTTATTATAGTATTTATTATTATTATTATAGGTATTATTATTGTTGTTGTTATTATTATTTTGAAAAAGCTTCCAATGCAATTTCAAGCATCTAAAATTAGTTTAGAGTTATGGCCAAGACAGAGGCATAAGGTGGAAACCCTATGCTTTCTTGCACACCCAAAAGGAAGATAACAACTAATCTAAAACAATAAACAACCAGAAGTGCCATAAAATCAAACTTCATGGAACTCTGACAATGAAGGAATTAAGGAAACATTCAACCAGGCAGGTAGGAAGCAAAAGCACAGCTGGGTGGGCAGAGGAGACCCATGGCAAAGAGGCAGACCTCACAAGCAAGGCAGGGTTGGCTGAACTGGAAACTAAGACTGAAAGCTAGCTGTAAACTATGGTAAGGGTTGCCACAGTGGGAGAAAATCCCAGTCTCATATGAGAGTTCATTGGAAACTGGGGCTAGAACTGAGCAAGCAAACAGCATTGTTTCCTCTCTGACCCCTTCCCCACAGACAGCAACACAATGCCAAAAAGAGTGTTGCCCTGCCCTGGTAAATACCTAGGGCCCTGCCCCCTTGCAATATAACAGCTGCGCTGAGACAAAGAAATATGGCCCAAATGAAAGAACAGATCAAAGCTCCAGAGAAAGAGCTAAGCAAAGGAGAAAGCCAACCTATCTGATGGGGACTTCAAAACTCTGGTAATCAAGATGCTCACAGAAATGGTTGAGAATGGTCACAAAATGAAGCAACAAATGAAGGATACCCAAAGTGAAATAAAGCAAAATATTCAGGGAACCAACAGTGACAGGAAGGAAACCAGTACTCAAATCAACACTTTGGAACAAAAGGAAGAAATAAATATCCAACCAGAAAAGAATGAAGAAACAAGATTTCAAAAAAAAAAATGAGGAAAGGCTTAGGAACCTTTAGGACAGCTTTAAATATTTCAACATCTGAATCATAGGGGTGCTTGAAGAAGAACAAGAGCAAGAAATTGAAATCTTATTTGAACAAATAATGAAGGAAAACTTCCCCAACCTGGCAAAGGAAATAGACTTCCAGGAATTCCAGGAAATCTAGAGACTCCCAAAGAAATTGGACCCAAAGAGGAACACACCAAGTCACACCATCATTAAGTTACCCAAGATTGAAGATAAAGAGAGAATCTTAAAAGCAGCAAAGAACAGGAGAAAGTTACCTCCGAAGGAGTTCCCATAAACCATCAGCTCATTTCTCAAAAGAAACCTTGCATGCAAGAAGGGACTGGAAATAAGTATTCCAGGTAATGAAAGGCAAGGACCTACCATATTTTTCATACTACAACATGCACTCCTCCCCCAAACTTGGGAGGAATGATGGTTGTTAATGCTGCTGTTGAGTTCTGTTTACATTTCCATTGGTGAAATATTATGTTATTTATGTTATTAAATATTTTACCATATTTTTTGCTTCAAAATTTTTTTCCCTATTTTCCTCCTCTAAAACCTAGATGCGTCTTATGGTCCAAAAATATGGTACATCCAAGATTGCTCAATCCAGCAAAGCTATCATTTAGAATGGAAGGGCAGATAAAGTGCTTCCCAGATAAGGTAAAGTTAAAGGAGTTCATCATCACCAAGCTCTTATTATATGAAATGTTAAAAAGACCTGGCTGGTGTAGCTCAGTGGATTCAGTGCAGCCTGAAAACCAAAGTGTCACCTGTTCAATTCCCAGTCAAGGCACATGCACAGGTTGTGGGCCAGGTCTCTAGTGGGGGCCATGTGAGAGGCAACCAGACATTGATGTTTCTCTCCCTCACTCTCTCCATCTCTTTCCCTCTCTCTAAAAACAAACAAACAAACAAAAGGAATGTTAAAGGGACTTATATAAGAAATAGAAGATCAAAAACTATAACAGTAAAATGACAACAAACTCACAACTAACAACAACTGAGCCTCAAAAAAAAAAAGAGAAACAAAAACTAAGCAAACAACTAGAACAGGAACAGAATCAGAGAAATGGACATCACATGGAGGGTTTTCAGTAGGGAAAAGGAGGGGAGGAATAGGGGAGAAGGTAAAGGGAATAAGAAGCATAATCAGTAGGCATAAAATAGACAGGGAGAGGTTAAGAAAATGCAAAAATCAAAAAACTTATATATACAACCCATGGACATGAATGAGGGGTGTGGGTAATGCTGGATGGTTGGGGATGCAGGACAAAAGGGGAATAAAGGCAGAAAGTTGGGAAAACATGAACAATAAAACACCTTTATTTATTAATTATTTTGCTGTTCAATTACGATTGTCTGCATTTCCCTCCACTGCTCACCCCCACCCTAGACAAACCCCCCTCCCTTGCTTCCACCCTCCCCCTTAGATTTACCCATGTGCGCTCTACATTAGTTACTAAAATCCCTTCCCCCCATTATCCCCTACCACCTCCCCTCTGCTTACTGTCAGATTATTCTTACTTTTAGTGTCTCTGGTTATATTTTGCTTCCTTTTTTCTTTTGTTGATTATGTTCCAGTTAAACATGAGATCATACAGTATTTGTCCCCCACCACCTGATTTATTTACCTTAGCATAATGCTCTCCAGTACCATACATGCTGTTCCAAAAGGTAGGAGCTCCTTCTTTCTCTCTGCTATGTAGTATTCCATTGTGTAAATGTACCATAGCTTTTAGATCACCACAATTATTTATGGGCATGTAGGCTGTTTCTAGCACTTGGCTATTGTAAATTGTGCTGCTATGAACATTGGGGTGCATAGGTTCTTTTGGATGGGTGTTTCAGGGTTCTTAGGGTAAAATCCCAGGAGTGAACTTGCTGGGTCAAAAGGCAGTTCCATTTTTAGTTTTCTGAGAAAAGTCCATGCTGTTTTCCACAGTGGCTGCAGCAGTCTGCATTCCCACCAACAGGGAAGTAGGTTCCCTTTTCTGCACATCCTCTCCAACACTTGTTTTCTTTTGTGATGATTTGTCTTGATTTGTTTGTGATAGCCATTCTTTTGGGTGTGAAGTGGCATCTCCTTGTGTTTTTAATTTGCATCTCTCTGATAGCTAGTGATACTGAGCACCTTTTCATAAGTCTCTGGGCCCTCTGTCTGTCCTCCTTGGAGAACTGTCTATTCAATCTTTTGCCCATTTTTTAATTGGGTTGCTTGTCTTCCTGGAATGGAGTCATGTGAGTTCTTTGTATATTTTGGAGATCAAACCCTTGTCTGAAGTATCATTGGCAAATATATTTTCCCAAATAGTTCTCTTTTCATTTTAATGCTGTTTTCTTCAGCCATGAACAAGCTTTTGAATTTGATGAGGCCCCATTTGTTTATCATCTCCTTCATGTCCTTTGCTTTAGGGGACATATCTGTGAAGATATTGCTGTGTGGAATGTCTCAGATTTTCCTGCCAATGCTTTCCCCTAGGACTTTAATGGTGTTTAAGTTGGTGATCAAGTTTCAAATTTTTCTGCATGTATCTCTCCAGATCTCCAAACACCATTTGTTGAAGAAGCTATCTTGACTCAATTTTATGCCTCTTTCTCCTTTGTCAAATATTAATTCACCATAGAGACCTTGGTTTATTTCTGGGCTCTCTGTTCTTTTTTTTTAGTTTGTTTGTTTGTTTGTTTGTTTGTTTGTTTTTTACTCTTTTTATTTTAATTGTTGTTCAAGTAAAGTTTTCTGTCTTTCCCTCCCATCCAAGCCACTTCTTAGAGTGGAGTTGTGTAAGTTCTTTATATATTTTGGAGATTAAACCCTTGTCTGAGGTATCATTGGAAAATATGTTTTCCCATACAATTGGATCTCTTTTTATTTTAATACTGTTTTCTTTAGCTGTGCAAAAGCTTTTTATTTTTGATGAGGTCCCATTTGTTTATTCTTTCCTTTATGTCCCTTGCTCTAGGGGACATATCAGTAAAAATGTTGCTGCATGAAATATCTGAGATTTTCCTGCCTATATTCTCCTCCAGGACTTTAGTGGTGTCACAACTTATATTTACATATTTTATCCACCTTGAATTTATTTTTGTGTATGGTGTAAGTTGGTGCTCCAGTTTCATTTTTTTTGGAAGTAGCTTTCCAGTTCTCCCAACACCATTTGTTGAAGAGGCTGTTTTTACTCCATTTTATGTTGATGCACCCTTTGTCAAATATTAATTGACCATAGAGACTTGGGTGTATTTCTGGGCTCTCTGTTCTGTTCCATTAATCCATGTGCCTGTTTTTATGCCAGTACCAGGCTTTTTTTTTATTACAGTGGCCTTGTAATACAGTTTAGTATCAGGTATTTTGATCCACCTACTTTGCTCCTCTTTCTCAAAATTGCAGCAGCTATTGTGGGACATTTATAAATTTAAATTTTTGAAGTATTTGTTCTATGTCTGTGAAATATGCCATTGGTATTTTAATAGGTATTGCATTGAGTCTATAAATTGCTTTGGGTAGTATGGACATTCTGATGATGTTAATTCTTCCCATCCATGAACACGGTATACATTTCCATTTGTTTGTGTCTTCCTTGATTTCTTTCTTCACTGTTGTGTGGTTTTCTGTATACAGGTCTTTTACCTCTTTGGTTAGGTTTATTCCTAGGTATTTTATTTTCCTTTTTGTTATATCAAATGGGATTTTTTTTCTTGATTTCTGCTTCTGCTGTTTCATTGTTGGTGTACAGAAATACCTTTGATTTCTGGATATTGACTTTTCATCCTGCTGTTTTGCTAAATACATTTATTAGGTCAAGCAGTTTTTTGTCCGAGTCTATAGGATTTTCTATGTACACTATCATGTCATCTGCAAACAGTGACAGTTTTGTTTCCTCCATTCTTATTTGGATGGCCTTTTTTTTCCTTTTCTTGTCTTATCACTGAGTAGAAGTGGTGAAAGTGGACAGCCTTGTCTTGTTCCTGATATTAGTGGAAAAGTTTTTAGTTTTTTCCCATTCAGTATGATGTTGGCTGTAGATCTCTGATATATGGCCTTTATTATGTTGAGTAATGCTCCCTCTATTCCCACTTTGCTGAGTGTTTTTATCATAAATGGGTGCTGTACCTTATGAAATGCTTTTTCTGCATCTATTGACATGATCATGTGTTTTTGTCTCTGCTTTTGTTTATGTGATGTATTACATTTACCGATTTGCAAATATTGTACCATCCTTGCATTCCCAGGATGAATCCTACTTGGTCATGGTGTATGATCTTTTTAATGTGTTGCTGGATGCGGTTTGCCAATATTTTTGGAGGATTTTAGTATCTGTGTGCAGTGATATTGGCCCGAAGTTTTCTTTCTTTATTGTGCCTTTATCTGGTTTTGAGATTAGAATGATGTTGGCCTCATAAAAAGAGTTTGGAAGTCTTCCATCATTTTGGATTTTTTGAATGGTCTGTAAAGGATATGAGTTAGCTCTTCCTTAAATGCTTTGTAGAATTCTCCTGTGAGACCATCTGGTCCAGGGCTTTTGTGTGTTGGGAGTTTTTTGATTACTGCTTCAATTTCATTTGCTGTTATTGGTCTGTTAAAGCTTTCTGCTTCTTCTTCATTGTGTTTTGGAAGATTATATTTTTCTGAAAATTTGTCCATTTCACCTAGGTCTTCAAGTTTCTTGGCATACAGTTCTTTGTAGTAATTTCTTACAATCCTTTGTATTTCTGTGGTGTCAGTTGTAATCTCTCTTCTTTCATTTCTGATTGTGTTTATTTGGGTCTTCTCTCTTTTTTTCTTGATGAGTGTGCTTAAAGGCTTGTCAATTTTGTTTATCTTTTCAAAGAAACAGCTCCTTGATTCATTGATCCTTATAATTGTGCTTGTAATCTCTATGGCATTTAATTCTGCTCTGATCTTGGTTATTTTCTTCTTTCTACTCACTTTGGGCTTTGTTTTTGTTTGTTTGTTTGTTTGTTTGTTTGTTTGTTTGTTTGTTTTGTGTGTGTGTGTGTGGTTCCTCCAGTTCTTGTAGGTGTAGGTTAAGCTGTTTATTTCTGATGTTTCTATCTTTTTTAGGTAGGCCTGTATTGCTATGCACTTCCCTCTCAGGACTGACTTCGCTGTGTCCCATAACTTTTTGGTTGTTGTGAGTTTATTTTCATTTGTTTTCAGAAACTTTTTGATTTCTTCCCTACTTTCATTCTTGACCCATTCATTGTTCAATAGCATGCTATTTAATCTTCATGATTTTGAGTGTTTTGGGATTTTTCCCTTAAAGGGACTTATCTAAGAAAAAGAAGATAAAAAACATGTATAGTAAAATGACAGCAAACTCACAATTATTAACAACCACACCTAAAACAACAACAACAAAAAAACTAAGCAAGCAACTAGAACAGGAACAGAACCCCAGAAATGCAGACCCCATGGAGGGTTAGCAACAGGGGAGTGGGAGGAGGAGAGAGAAGGAAAATGTACAGAGAATAAGTAGCATAAATGGTAGGTAGAAAATAGATAAAGGGAAGGCAAGAATAGTATGAGAAATGTAGAAGCTAAAGAACTTATAACACATGGACATGAACTAAAGGGAGGGGGGATGTGGGTGGGAGAGGGTGTGCAGGGTGGAGGGGAATGAAGGAGGAAAAATGAGACAACTGTAATAGCATAATCAAGAAAATCTATTTTTAAAAAATGAAAAGAGAGCTAACCGTATGGGAAAACATTTGTCAATGACACCTCGGTTGAGGGCTTGATCTCCAAAATATATAAAGAACTCACATGATTCCACTCCTGGAAGACAAACAAAAAATATTTAAAAAATGGGCAAAAGACTTGAACAGACACTTCTCCAAGGAGGACAGACAGAGGACTCAGAGACATATGAAAAGATGCTCAGCATCACTAATCATCAGAGAGTTGAAAATTAAAACCACAATGAGATACCATCTCACACTGGTCAGAATGGACATGATAAACAAATTAATAAACAAGTGTTGGAGAGGATGGGGAGAAAAGGGAACTCTAGTGCACTGTTGGTGGGGATGCAGATGGCTGCAGCCACTGTGGAAAACATTATGGAATTTCCTCAGAAAACTAAAAATGGAACTTCCTTTTGATCCAGCAATTCTGGTGCTGGGATTATACCCTAAGAGCCCTAAAGCACCAACCCAAAAGAACCTATGCACCCCAATATTGATAGCAGTGAAATTTACAATAGCCAAGTGCTGGAAGCAATGTAGGTGCCCATCAATAAATGATTGGATCAAAAAACTATGGTACATTTACACAATGGAATTCTATGCAGCAGAAAGAAAGAAGGAGCTCCTTCACTTTGCCACAGCATAGATGGAACTGGAGAGCATTATGTTAAGTGAAATAAGCCAGGCAGTGAGGGACAAATACCATATGATCTCACCTTTAACTGAAACATAAAAAAAAAACAAAAGAAAAAAGCAAATGAAATATAACCAGAGTCATTAAAAATAAGAACCTTCTAACAATAGCCAGAGGAGAAGGGGATGGGGACAGAGGGGAGAAGGTTTTCAGGAACTACTATAAAGGACACATGGACAAAACCAAGGGAGAGGGTGGAAACAAGGGAGGGAGGTGGGTTTGGAGGGTGTGGGGGTGGAAAAGTGGGATGAAAATACAGACAACTGTAAGTGAACAACAATAAAATAATTTTTAAAATAAATAAATAAAATAACAAAAGGCATCCAATTTGGAAAGGAGGAAGCAAAACTCACTCTTTCCAGATGGCATGATAGTGTACATAGAAAACCCTATACACTTCACTGAAAAACTACTTGACCTAATAAATGAGTTTGGGAAAATGGTAGAATAAAAAGTGAACATTCAGAAATTGAAGGCATTTTTGTACACCAACAATAAAATATCAGAAACAGAAATCAGGAAAAAAAATCCCATTTAATATAGCTATAAGAAAAATAACATACTTAGAAATAAACTTAATCAAGGAGGTAAAAGACGTGTTCTCAGAAAACTACACAACACTGAAGAAATTAAGGAAGACACAAATAAATGGGGGCATATACCATGTTCATGGATTGGAAGAATTAAATCACTAAAATGTACACACTACCCAAAGCAATCTATAGGTTAAATGCAATCCTGGTCAAAATGCCATTGACATATTTCAAAGATATAGAACAAATATCTCAAAAATTTACATGGAAACATAAATGACCCTGAAAAACCTCAGCAACTTGGGAAAGAAGAACAAAGTAGGAGGGATCACAATACCTGATATCAAACAGGGCCATTGTAATCAAAATAGTCTGATATTGGCATAAGAACACATGCATAGATCAATAGAACAGAATACAGAGCCCAGAAATGAACCCATGTCAGTATGGATAGTTAATATTTGACAAATAGAGCAGGAACATAAAATGGAGTAAAAATAGCCTCTTCAACAAATTGGAAGATCTGGACAAATAATGCAAAAAAAATTGAAACTAGACCAACAACTTACGCCATAGACCAAAATAAACTAAAGATGGATCAAAGACTTAAATATAAGTCATGGTACCATAAAAGTCAGAGAGAAAAATATACACAAGAAAATTTCAGATATCCCACACGGCAATATTTTCACTGATATGTCCCCTGGAGCAAGAAATATAAAGGAAAGAATAAACAAATGGGACTTCATCAAAGTAAAAAGCTTCTGCACAGCTAAAGAAAACAGTAGCAAAATGAAAAGGGAACCAATTGTATTGAAAAATATATTCACAAATGATACCTTGGACAAGGGTTTGATCTCCAAATACATAAAGAACTCACATGGCTCCATTCCAGGAAGACAATCCAATTAAAAACTGGGCAAAGGACCTGGACAGACCTTCTCCAAAGAGGGCCTACAGAGGGTGCATAGACACATGAAAAACTGATCAGCATCACTAGCCATTAGAGAGATCTAAATTAAAACCACAGTGAGATACCACTTCACACCAGTTAGAATGACTGTTATTAATAAATCAACAAACAACCAGTGTTAGAGAGGTTGTGGAGAAAAGGGAACCCTAGTGGATTGTTGGTGGGAATGCAGACTGGCACAGCCACTGTGGAAAACAGTACGGAATTTCCTCAAAAAAATAAGGAAAGAAATGAAGATGGAACTGCCTTTTGATCCAGCGATCAACACTGCTGGCTTTATACCCCAAGAATCATGAATCACCAATTCAAAAGAACCTGTGCACCCCAATGTTCATAGAGCATTATTTACAATAGCCAAGTGCTGTAAACAGCCTAAGTGCCCATCTGTAAATGAGTGGATCAAAAGACTGTAGTACATTTACAGAATGAAATACTACACAGAAGGACAAAAGAATGAACCCCTACCCTTCACAACAGCATAGATGGAACTGGAGAGCATTATGCTGAGTGAAATAAGCTAGGTGGAAAAGACAAATACCATATGATCTTACCTATAAGTGGAATCTAATCAACAAAACAAGCAAGCAAAATAGAACCAGAGACTTGGAAATAAAGAACAAACTTACAGTGATGAAAGGGGTGGAGGAAGGGGAATAATGGGGGACAAAAGGGGAAGGGTAAAGCAATGGAACATGAATAGAGGACTCATGAGTATAAACAATGGGCGGGATGGACTGTGGGAGTGGAGTGCGGATGTGATGAGGGTGAGAAATGAGGAAAATGTAGGACTACTATAACTGAACAACATTAAATTTAAGAAAATTAAAAAGTAAATAAAAACAATAAAATTTACCTTCAAATTGGAAATAAAAACATTCAACCCCTGTCTCTGTTTATTGGTTCTGGTAGTCGACAGGCAGCATGAATGCCAACTTTTCCAGTTTGGTGACTGGTGGGATAGACTTTGGGTCTGTCTGATAAGTTTGGGTATTTGGTGGAGAGTCCTCTTGGCTGCCTGGATGGGAGGGCCCCAGGGTTCGGATTTGGAGACTCCCTAGCAACTGCCAAGTGATTTTGATATGGAGAGATCTGATTAGATCACTGGGGAGAAGTAGGACAGGGTCATTGGAGGTGGTTGACTGAGAAAATGGTAAACACTAAGAAAGGATCGGCTGAGAAGCTGAATGCCTCTAGAGCACATGGAATTATGCACCAGATATTTTAAATAGAAAGAGGGGCTCTCTGGCTTTCTTCCTCTAGGATGCCTGGATGATTGTGCTGCAGCTGCCTGCGTTTTCCAAAAGACAGTATTTTAGATGAATTTTGAATTGGAGAGGAAACTCCTTTGGAGTCTCGGGTTGGGGTAGCTTGCCAGAGGGTGGCAGGGTTATTCTTCTTTGTGTGTCCCAGAGGGAATGAGCTCTGAAGCAGAAGCCTGCCATTCTTCCAAAATTGTGTAGCTTTTATATCTCATGTTGTTTTAGTTTGTAAACTAACCCTATAGAAATAAGATAATTAAAAACTAACAGAGAACATGAGAGAACTCAGGTGTTAACGAGTTTAGCCTTAATTGATAGGTTTAAGTGATTAATGCTGTAACTAAAGAGTTAAGGACTTTAGCATCAATTGATAGCTTAAGTGGCTAATGCATGTGAAAAGTGATTATTCCAAATTGTGAAACTTTTGAATAAAGACTCCTTTCCTTTATCACCAAACCTTTGCCTCTGGAATTTTGCCTTGAGGGTGGTGGAGGGCAGCAGGACCCTACTTGCTGCTCTGTAACAATTTCATTTGGAGAACTCTCCTTCCCTGATTCTTGGCACTGCCCCTTGCCTTCACTTTTGATTGAATCACTGTGCTTTCTGGTTCAGGATTGCAGTCCCCAGTTACTTAAGGTGCCTTCTGGCTTACAGAACTCTGTCTGGTAAAAATAGTCTTCTGGTTTAATTAAGGTACCTCATGGTTTGTGTGATATTACAGAGTTCTGTCTGGTAGAATCAGGGGGAAGCAGTGTCCTTTGAAACACCCCTTTGGGGAAAATTTTGGCTGATTGACCAACCTATGCTTATAAAACTATTGTTAGGTAGATTAAGAGAAGGAGGAGGGTGGGAGAGGGTCCATAGTACTTGCATAAAAAGCTCATAAATAACTTTGATTATCATGTTTTGCTATGTAAAATGCACATTTTTATGCCCAAATTTTTGAGGGAAAAACAAGGATGTGCATTATATTAATTTCATATATATAAATTTTTTATTATTTTATTTATGCTTATGCATTAAAAGCATAACTCTGGAAAGCAATAATGATATCTGTATGTAAAATAATGCCCTGAAATATGATAATTGGTTTGTTTCTAAATATAAATAAATAAATAATTGAATTAATAAATTAAAACAAAATATTTTTTCCTGAAAGTTGCAGCCATAAACATAGGTGTGCATTATACATGGCAAAATACAGTAACTGCTTGTAGCCATGGTATCTGTTTTTAACAGGATAACAAAAGGTGGTCTGGGACAAGATAAAAATCTGACTTAACAGGCCTTATGCTTATTCTTAGGGGGTCACTCCATCCCTTAGAAGAGTATGTGCCACCTTCTTCCACCAAATAAATATGTAATTCCTTTACCCCACAAATTATATAACTCCTCAAACAGAGACCAACTGCCTATTCCTTTCCTGCCCACTTTGGCTAGGTCTATTCTTTTCCATGAGAACATATCACTAATTAACTTTGCTTACGTACTAACAGGTTTGCTGATCTGTAATTCTTTACTGTGTTGGAAAGAAGAATTGAGCCTCCCACAACATTTAGATTAAAAAGGCTATGGTTGTTTGTTGTTGTTGTTTTTATTGTAACACTGCTTGGTTTACACATAATCTGGACTCAGGAGAACATTGGCTGCTGAACAGATTTTTTTAATTACAATACTATACTGCAATCAAAATTATTTCATCAAAGATCAGGGAAGTGTATGAAATGCCTTACACAGAAGCTTTTATGAGTTTACATAATAATGATAAAGGATTAAAAGGAAATAAGTTAATGGTCTAGACAAAATGAAATTTTCCTGTGAAAGATAACAGGAACACAGAGGAAAGGGACCAGGAGGATCTAGATATCATGGCTGCTGTGAGCATGGTCAAAGTTCTCAAGGCCCCTCCAACCCTGAGGAATCTTCCTCCTTACTTGGCTGAGGGAGCTAGAGAATGTGAGCCTGAATTTGTCTCTCCATCCCAAACCCATCAGGGAACCAAATTTGGTGGAGAACAAACCCCTACCATGGCAGGGCAATACCCTTTGCAATGACTTTCAGTGGGAGTAAAGCCAGAGGGCCAGCCTGTTGAATATTATTGGGCACATACTCTGTTTTTGACATCAGATCTGTTAAACTGGAAAAGCTCAAATCCTTCTTATAGGGATAATACTACTAAAATAACTGATTTCATTGTGACAGTTTTTGCCACCTACCATCCCAGTTTGGTATACATACAAACCTTACTGAACATTTTGCTTCTGGAGAATGAGCAGAGACTGGTATTAGATAAAGCAAATGAAGAGGCTCAGAGAGTACACTAAGAAAATCTAGGTGGGGCTCCCAACCTACTAAGGCAATACTTTTAACCAAGTGAAGTTGGGACCCTAATGAGAATGGTTGCTCTCTCTTAGAGCATTTATAAGAGGTGCTCCTTAAGGGACTGAAGAAAGGAGTCCCTAAGCAGAAAAGTCTGAATACCATGCAGGCGATGCAACAAAAGCCCACAGAGGACACCTCTGAGTTTCTTGAAAGAATCTACCAGGTCTATAGGATATATTCTGATTTAGACACTTCAAAATATTAGAATGGTGAATGTGACTTTTATCTCTCAAAGTTTACCTAACATCAGAAAGAAACTTCAGAAGTTAGAAGGAGGAATAGGTATGAATCTCTCCCAATTAGTAAACTTGCCTTCAAAGTTTATAACAGAGAAGAGAAAAAGATACAAGTGGCCACTATTTTCTTGGTACAGGCTTCAGGGAAATTTCATCAGTGGGCAAGAGGCACCCAACCACATCTAAAATGCTTGTCACTGGTCAATGAGCATATTGTAAAGTAAAGGGGCACTGAAAAAAATGAATGTCCCAACCACAGAAAAAGGGGGCCAGAACCTGAAAAATCAAGTTATGCTGAGAAAAGGAATTTATTCTGATGATGAATTGTGGGGCCCAGAGGTTCTCTCATTACAACAACCTATTTAAGTCACCCCCAGGAACCTCAGGTTAAGCTAAGAGTAGGGTGACAAACTAGACTTTTTGATTCAAACTGGAGCAACATACTCTGTGGTCAATAGACCTCCAACTGAGTACTTGTGGCAGGCTGGAACTATAAGTGGAATTTCTGGAAGCCCTGAAAGCCAATTTTTTAAAAACCATTAGGATGTGCCATGGGAGATAGGGTTTTAACTCATAAACTCTTATATATTCTTGAGTGTCCAATGCCTCTCCTGGGAAGGGACTTGTCAAAACTCCATGACCAGATCATTTGTTCTCCAGAGAAATAACAGCTCTACCTACAGGTCTGTCCAGAGCATGCATGACAATTCCTCATGAAGTCATGCAGAGAGAAAGAATAAGCACATCCCTGGCCAGAAAGAAATTGAAAATCAAGCAAACCTCATTGTGTGGACTGCTGGAAGGTCTGGGATGGCCAAGTAAGCCTCTCCTGTTAAAGCTGACCTCAAACCAGGAGTGGGAACTCCCAATAAGAGTCAGTATCCCTTGTAGAAAGAGGCCCTAAAAAGAATACACACAATAATTCAGAAGTTTCAGGATTATGGACATATTTGGCCCTGCTGCTCTTCGTACAATACACTCATATTGCCCATTAAGAAACCTCACTCAAATAATATCAGTTTGTACAAGATTTAAAGGCCATAAATAACATTGTACAGGACATTCACTCCACTGTCCCAGCCATTATACTTTGATGAACAGTATACCTGGGGACAGCCTCTGGTATCCAGTATTGTACTTAAAATATGTTTTCTTTTGCATTCCAGTTGATCAAGAGTCTCAACCATTGTTTGCTGTTATATGGCAGGACCTGGAATCTCAGGTCAAGACTCAGTACTGCTGGACAGTTTACCACAAGGGTTCAAGAACTCCCTCACAATTTTAGGGAAGACCCTGAGCCAAGACTTAAAGGACCTAAAACTAGAAGGAGGAACTCTGTTACAATATGTAGACAATTTTTAATTACTGGGACATCATTTCAGCAATGTGTAACTAACACTATAGTTACCTTGAACCACCTGGCATCTTGTGGCTAAAAAGTATCAGCACAGAAGGCTCAGATTTACCAACAAGCAGTAAGGTTTCTTGGGTTCCTGCCTGAACCCAGCAAAAGGAGTCACTGGAAACAGAAGGAATCCATAATTCAAATAAGTGTTCCCAATATTAGGTAACAGTTAAGAGGATTCCAGGGAATGGTGGGCTACTGCCAAATTTGGATTTCATACTTTGGGCTCACTGTTAAACCATTGTACAAAGCTCTGAAAAGACCAGAATATGACCCATGGACAAAAGAGTGTACTCAGGCTTTTGAATACCTGAAGGCACACCTGGCTTCTGCACCAGCCTTGGGGCTTCCAAACCTACTAAAGCCCTTTCAATTATACGTTCATGAAGGAAGGGCACTGCCCTAGGAGTCCACACCCAAATGCTTAGTGACATTCCCCAACCCACTGCATACTTGTCAAAGAAATTACACCACAATGTCTAGGGGTGGCCAGTCTGAGAGCTGTACAGCCACCTGCAAACTTTTACAGGTAGCTGAAAATTTTTCCTTGGGACCACCTATCACCATTTATGCACCCCACCAAGTGTTGAACCTGCTGGAGCAAAAGGGAAATTTGCGGCTAACTACTGGAAGAATGGGCAGCTATGAAGGAATTCTTCCCAATAATCTCAACATCTCACTCAAAACTGTAAGTTAAATCCTGCCTCTCTTCCCCCAGAGCCTTACTTGGCTGCACTAATACACGACTCTGCTGAGATAATTGATAAAGTTTATTATAACTGAAGTGATTTGTAGAACCATCCTCTAGAAGAGGCAGACTGAAATTTATATATGTAGATGGGAGCAGTTATGTGGACAAAAGAAACTAAAAGGCTGGATATGCAACTGTGAATCTTGGAGTGAGAGGCCAAGGCAATAGTGCCTGGAACTTCTGCTCAGAAAGCTGAACTGATTGCATTAACAAGGGCACTGAAATTGTTGCATGGGAAGAGAGTGAATTTGTGTACTGACTCAACATAAACTTTCCTAATTTTGTATGCACATGTTTCCATCCAGAAGGAAAGAGGACTACTAGCCTACAATAGAAAGGAGATTAATCATGCAGCAGAAATTTTAAAATAATCTGAAGCTGTTCAGGTACTTTTACAGGTGGCCGTTATGCACTGCCTTGAGTGTCAAGAAGAGGACATCAAAGTAGCTAGAGGAAACAATCTGGCTGATTCAGCAGCGAAAGAGGTTGCTAAAAGAACACTTATGACTTTGGTAGCAGTGCTAGACTTCTCACAATTTGACCCTGAATGTTCAACTGCAGACTTAAAGAAAGCTGAGTCAGGATTTTGATTAAGAATGTCCTTGTAGTAGATGGAAAAATAATAAGAAAGGAGTTATATACTACTTTCTAAACACTTGGTAGAGCCAGTCATAAAGAATTTGCACAAAGACACTCACTATGTAAGGGACTCATTAACCACCTCTATTAAGCTGTGCCTAACAGGTTCTGGAATTCCTAAATCCATGCAACGAGTAATTGCTAGATGTGTTGTCTGCCAGAAGAACAACCCCAAGACAGATCCCCATCAAAAGAAAGGGAAACAATACCAAGGACAATGCCCACTTAAGGGCTGACAAATAGATTTAACCCAGGTGCCAAGGTCCAAGGATGGAAATATTTGTTAGTCTCTGTTGACCTTTTCAAGATGGGTAGAGGCCCACTTTACTAACAGTGAAATCCTCAAAGGTAATGAAAGCCCTACTGATGGAAATAATTCCTTACTTTGATCTCCCTAGCAGCATCTAGAGTGATAACAGACCTGCTTTTGTTTCAGAGATTACACAGAAGGTTAGTAAATTTTTAGGAATCAAGTAGAGATGGAGACCTCAACATGGCAGCATTTTTTCTCTCCTTCTGGGAAGGTAGAGAAAATGAATCACATCTTGAAGAAAAAGATAGCCAAGCTGTGTCAAGAAACTCATCTCCATTAGGATGAAGCTTTACCTATTGCCCTGCTCAAGATAAGGGTGGCTCCTCAGAGTGGTGTTTAATTGAGTCCTTATGAAATTGGATGACCATTTCAGACTATGATTGGGGTAGGAGATATGTATGTAAATCAATAGATGAAGGTATAAAAATATGTACAACATTTAAGTGAGACCTTAGCAGTAATTATTGACCTTGCTTCTATTAGAGACCTCTTCCCAAAAGGTTACATTTCTTTGAGCCTGGAGATAAGGTGCTACTTAGAACTTCGAAGACAGGATCTCCAGAGAACCAAATAGAAGAAAAGTGGATTAGACTTTGGGATGTACTCCTCACCATGCCAGGAATACAACTTTGGGTTCATCACACCAGAGTAAGGAAAACACCGGAAGAACAATGGAACGCCAAACCTCAAGAAGACCTGAAAGTCATCTTTCAAAAAACAATGACTTATGTTCTTTTTTTAATTTTTTAAGTAGTTTATTAATTTTTTAGAGAGTGGGGAAGGGAGGCAGAGAAACATCAATGTGTGGTTGCCTTTCACGCCACCCCCCTACTGGGGACCTGGCCCACAACTAGGCATGTGCCCTGACTGGGAATCGAACCAGCAATTCTTTGGTTCACAGGCTGGCACTCAATCCATGAACCACATCAGCCAGGGTGACTTATATTCTTTTAATTACTTCTTGTTTAACCCCACGTTGTGGAAAACTTATTCCTTTCAAACAAAATGAAAATATTTGGGTATAGTAGCAAAAAAAAGTTCTAAAGATCCCTTTTTGCTTGCAAGGGGAACTTATGTTGAACAAACTTTCACTTCATGTCTTATACATGTTTGTACTCCCCTGGAAAGCCTTTGAAATTATACTTTGTTTAAGCATATCAATAAGAAAATAACCTACTCTGATATTTATAACTGGGGACCTGTGGTAACTTTAAAGGACAGGGAAATGTTTTCCTTAAAATCACTAATGTAACCCCAGCTGGAGAGTGTGCAACTTTTGTCATCTGTACTAAAAATTGTTTTATGCTTTCAGCAAATGTGAAGATAAATTGCAATACCACCACTAATGTATCTTATGCCTTTGGTCATGTCAAATAGCCTGCAGGATGGTTTTTAATATGTGAAAGAACAGTTTATTCCTATGTCCAGCTAGTGCTTTTAGGGGCCATGCTCTCTAGGAAGACTGACAGTGTTTGTGTCTGAGATGTTCCACATCACTCAGGCTCTACAAGAACTCTCCCTTACACCTGACTGTAACAGTGATTTGTACCTTTTTAGCCCTGCTGAAGATACATCTTTAACTCTACTTGTAATGACAGCCATGGTAAACTTTTTGAATGTAGAAGTGGATAGATTAGCCTGTGCTATGGCAAAAGTTTTAAATGCCACTTTACAAGCCATCAGTGTCATTAGTCAAGAACTAAAACAAGACAGAGAAGTAGTATTAGAAAATCACATAGTTATACACTACCTCCTTTCAAGACATAATCATGGATGCGAAGAATATAAAAAAACTCTGCTGTTTCAACATGGCTGATAACTCACAGCTAATAGAGCATAAAATTAAGCAAATAAATGAAGTGGTATCTAATATAAAACAAAGAGAGGGTTTCTTTGGTATCATTTATCTAAACTAACCTTGAGGCTGCCTAGAATTACTGGCCTTAGAGAGGCATTTGTTGTTTTCATTCTTTTCATTTCTCAGTGTTATAGTTTCTTGTTGCATACCATGTGCCCCCTTATGTGAATTTGCAATTAAATATATTCCTGAATCCCTACCAGACTGTCTAATGCTAAGATACATGCTCAACAGCAAAGTAATTACTTCCATATGAAATTGATCTCATAGCAATAAGATAGTTTAGACTAACAGTGGGGGAAATGATAGGGGAACTCAAGAGTTGGAAACTTTAGTTTTAAGTAATAGTTTATAAGCTTAGTGATCAATGCATGTAGAAAGCATTTGTTCCAGGAACTGAAGGTATATCCCACCCTGACTCCAGGAGACCACAAGCAGTTCCACCTTTGTGCCTCGGGAGAACTGCAAGCAATCAAGATGCTGTCTGAGCCATTGTACTCCAGGGAGAGAACTCTGCTGACCAGGATGCAGATAAAGATCACTGCCCAGGGCACAGATGAGAGAATGCTGCACCTTTTTCTGATTAACTTTTTTCCTGAATTCCAAACCCCTTACCCACACTTTTCTCCTTATAAAAAAGATCAGTTTAAGCCCTGGATGGTGTGGCTCAGTGAGTTGAGTGCCAGCCTGTGAATCAAAAGGTTGCCAGCTTGATTCCCAGTCAGGGAACATGCCTGGGTTGTGGGCCAGGTCTCCAGTAGGGGGTGTGTGAGAGGCAACCCATCAGTGTATCTCCCACACATTGATGTTTCTCTCCTTCTGCATCTCCCTTCCCTCCATTCTTTCTAAAACTAAATTAATTAATTTTTTATTAAAAGTTGTCGTATTAGTTGCAGGTTTTTTTATAGATACCCTAAACAGGTTTTAAAAAGTTTTCATCTATTCCTGTTTTCAGATTATTTATTCAATCTTCTGCTCCAACTAATCTGCTCTTGATTCTTTCTAAGGTATTCTTTTCTAAAATTATATTTTATTGATTATGCTATTACAGTTGTCCCCTCCACTCAGCACGCCCCACTCCCTTAGGCAATACCCCCACCCGTGTTCATGTCCATGGGCCATGTGTGTAAAATCTTTGGCTACTCTCTTTCCTATACTGTACTTTACATGTCCATGGCTATTCTACCTATTTTTATTTCTTAATCCCCTCAACTCTTACCCATTCACTCACATGTCTCTCCCATCTCTTAATCTTTAACCTTTGGCATTTTAATTATGATGTGTATTTCGGGTGGGCTTCTTTGAGTTCATCTTGTTTGGGACTCTCTGTGCTTCCTGGACTTGCATGTCTATTTCCTTCACCAAATTAAGGAAGTTTTCTTCCCTTATTTTTTAAAATAGATTTCCACTATCTTGTTCTTTCTCTTCTCCTTCTGGCACCCCTAGGAAGCAAATGTTGGATTGCTTAAAGTTGGCCCACAGGCTGCTTATACTAGCCTCATTTTTTTGCATTCTCTTTTACTCTTGTTGTTCTGGTTGGTTTTTTGCTTCTTTATGTTCAAAATGATTTATTTGATTCTTGGCTTTATCACTCTAGTGTTGTTCCCCTTTAAATTGTTCATTTCACTTAGTGTATCCTTTGTTTCTGAGTGGATCTTTTTTAAGCTGCTGAGGTCCTCACAAAGTTCCTTGAGTATTCTTATAACCACTATTTTGAATTCTGCATTTCATAGATCTCTTATCTCCATTTTGTTTAGCTTCTGCTCTGGGGTCTTTTAAAAGTATATTTTATTGATTATGCTCTTAAAGTTGTTCCACTATTTTTCTCTCCTTGCCCTCCTCTGCCCTACACCCCCTCACACTCCAGTATTCCCCACTCTCTTAGTTCATGTCCATGGATTGTACATATAAGTTCTTTGGTTTCTCCATTTCCTATACTATTCTTAACCTCCCCCTGTCTATTTTATGCCTACCAATTATGCTTCTTATTCCCTGTATCTTTTCCCTCCATTCTCCCCTCCACCTCCCCACTGATATCCCTCTATGTGATCCCATTTCTGTGATTCTATTCCTGTTCTAGTTGTTTGCTTAGTTTTTGTTTGTGTTTTATATTCAGTTGTTGATAGTTGTGATTTTGTTGTCATTTTACAGTTCATATTTTTTTCATCTTCTTTTTCTTAGATAAGTCCCTTTAACATTTCATATAATAAGGGCTTGGTGATGATGAACTCCTTTAACTTGACCTTATCTGAGAAGAACTTTATTTGCCCTTCCATTCTAAATGATAGCTTTACTGGATAGAGTAATCTTGAATGTAGATCCTTGCTTTTCATGACTTTGAATATTTCTTTCCAGCCCTTTTCTTGCCTGTAAAGTTTCTTTGGGGAAATCAGCTGATAGTCTTATGGAACTCCTTTGTAGATAACTGTCTCCTTTCCTCTTGTTGCTTTTAAGGTTCTCTTAAGAGAACCTTAAGTTCTCTTTTAAAAAAAGTTCTCACCCTGGCTGGTGTAGCTCAGTAGATTGAGCATGGCCTGGGAACCAAAGGGTCGCAGGTTCGATTCCTAGTCAGGGCACATGCCTGGGTTGCAGGCCAGGTCCACAGTGGGGGGCATGCCGAGAGGCAACACACATTGATGTTTCTCTCTCTCTCTTCCTCCCTCCCTTCCCCTCTCTAAAAATAAATGAGTAAAATCTAAAAGAAAAGTTCTCTAAAAAAATCTTTGTTTAAGATTTTATTTATTTATTTTTAGAGAGGGAAGGGAGGGAGAAAGATAGAGGGAGAGAAGGAGGGAGGGAGGGAGGGAGAGAGAGAGAGAGAGAGGGAGAGAGAGAGAGAGAGAGAGAGAGAGAGAGAGAGAGAGAGAGAGATCAATGTGTGGTTGCTGGGGGCCATGGACTGCAACCCAGGCATGTGCCCTGACTGGGAATAGAACCTGCGATGCTTTGGTTCGTAGCCCACACTCAATCCACTGAGCTATGCCAGCCAGGGCTGAGAACCTTAAATCTTAAGGTTCTTAAGATTTAATCTTAAGTAACTTAATTATGATGTACCTTAGTGTGTTTCTTCTTGGATCCAATTCCTTTGGGACTCTCTGATCTTCCTGGACTTCCTGAAAGTCTACTTCCTTTGCCAGATTGAAGAAGTTCTTCCTCATTATGTGTTCAAATAAGTTTTCAATTTCTTGCTCTTCCCCTTCTCCTTCTGTCACCCCTATGATTCATATGTTGAAGCATTTAAAGTTGTCCCAAAGGTTCTTCAGCCTCTCTTCATTTTTTTGAATTCTTGTATCTTTAATCTGTTCTGGTTGGATGTTTATTTCTTCCCTTTGTTCCAAATCATTGATTTGAGTCCTGGTTTCTTTCCTTTCACTGTTGATTCCTTGTATACTTTGCTTTATTTCACTTTCTATAGCCTTTATTTCTTCCTTCATTTTGCAATGAAATTCCATCATTTCTGTGAGTACCCTGATTACCAGTGTTTTGAACTCTGCATCTGATAAGTTGGCTGTTGCTTCGTTGCTTAGTTCTTTTTCTGGAGTTTTGAACTGTTCTTTCATTTGGGCCATATTTCTTTGCTTCAACACACCTGTTACATTCTAAGAGACAGAGCTTTAGGTATTCACCAGGGCATGGCAAACCCCTCTGTTGCATTGTGTCACTGTCTGTGGGAAAGGGGTCAGAGAGGAAACAATGCCGCTTGCTCGGCTCTCACCCTATTTTCTGTCACTTCCCTCACTTTCCACAAGTAGATTGTGCCCTTTGAGGTGCTGATTCCCAGATTGGTGGGTATGTGTACATTCTAGGGCCCAATGGGCCTCTCCAATGGACTCTCCTGTGAGACTGGCAGTTTCTCCCACCTTCACAACTCCCACAGGTTTTATAGACAGAGGTTTTGAGGCCTTCTTTTCCCATGCTGGAACCCTGGGTTTCATGGTCTGTCTCACTCCCCAGTTGTTCCTCTCAATTTATCCTACTGAGTGGAGGATGAATGTAGGAACACCCTGTCTTCCAGCCCCTGCCTCACCCTTGCCATCCACCACATTTCTGTGGGTCCTCTCTACCACTCTGGATAAATGTTTCTTTGTTTCCTTGGTTGTTGGAGTTTCATGCAGTTTGATATTCTGTCAGTTCTGGGGGTTTTTTGGTTTTTTTGTTTTTAAATTGGTTGTTATCCTTCTTTTGGTTGTGCAAGGAAGCTAAGCATTTCTACCTATTCCTCCATCTTGGCAGGAGCTCTTTCTCTAAAGTTTTGATCTGTCCTTTAATTTGGTCCATGTTTCTTTGTCTTCTCATTTTGGCAGCTTGTTTGTTTGTTTGTTTGTTTGCTTGCTTGCTTGCTTGTTTTTATGTATTAGGTAGAACTGCTTTGATTCCATGTCTTGGTAGTGTGGCCTAATGTAGTAGGTGTCCTGTAGCATCCAGTGGCACAACCTTTCCTATCACCCAAATTGAGTACTCAAGATGCATGCTTTGTGTGGTCTGAGTACACCCTCCTCTTGTAGTTGAGCCTTAGTTGAATGGGAGGGATTTACCCAGGCCAATAAGCTACAAGAATTGGCTGTGACCACTGACCACCAACCTCCACCCTCTGTGGAGGATCATCTGTGCAGGGGCAGTGGTGCTCTGACGTGGTCTGTAGCTGTCCACTGGGTGCATTGGCCCTGGGGTTTCCTGGGTGGTACAGGCCAAGGTCAGCCCCTATCTGTGTTTGCTCAGAGCCACCCTGGCTGAGTTATAAAGCAATCTGAGGTGGTTGCTCTTTGTGCTGGTCTTGGAGATTTCCAGATGAAGCCAAGCTGAGAATCTAGATTGCTAGTTCCAGGCCTTGGACTCACTGAGGCAAGCTGCTGCTTTTGAGAAGATTTAAGAAGTTGTGAAGCATGAACCAAGACCAGCCATCCACATGGAAAACCAGCTTGGGCAGGCCCATACACTGGGTTGGGCAGAGTTTGGCGATCACCAGTGTAGGTCAACATTACCCCAGTTGATGGAATCTTAGATGTGGCACCAGTCTGCTGGCTCTGTGGGGTGAGGGCCCAAAAAAAGGACAATAGCCTCTGTTCACCTTGCTGCCAGACACCTCATCCTCCCCCTGAACACCAGTGATGCTCCTCAAGCTGCCTCCCTGGCCCTGGAGCCTAGAGGGAGTAAGTCTGAGTAGATGAGTCCATGTGTGGGTTCTTTAAGTGGAACTGCTTGGGGCTCCAGAAGTTTCTTCCACCAACTCAATTCCCACTGGTGTTTGCAGCCAGAAGTTTTAGAGACTTATCTTTCTGGCACTGTGACCCTGGCCTGAGATGCCTGGTATGGGACTGGGATGCCTCACTCTAAGATATCCTTCCCAAATTTGTATGCATCATATATGGATATGGGACCAGCCCATGCTACATCTCTGCCCCTCTTGCCAGTCTGGATGGATGTGGTTTCTTTAATTACATAGTTGTCAGACTTCCATTCAACTTGATTTCTGTCAGTTCTGAGTTAATGGTTGTTCTACATTTTAGTTGTAATTTTTTTGTGGTTGTGCAAAGAGGTGAGTAATGTCTGCCTACACCACCATCTTGACCAGAAGCTCCTAATGTAGTCTTCTTTTCAGTTATCATACTGTTCATTTCTGTTGCTTTTTGTTTTTATGAAATTTTTATGGTTGCTATCTTTTTGTTGAAGTTCTCTATTCTTCCCTTAAGTTCCTTAAGTATCCTTAAGACCACTGTTTTTAATTCTGCATCTCATAGATTGCCTGTCCCCATTTTGTTTAGTTCTTTTTGTAGAGTTTTGTTTTGTTCTTTCACTTGGAATATGTTTCTTTGTCTCCTCATTTTGGCAGCCTCCCTGTGTTTATTTCTATGTGTTAGGCAGAACAACTTTGTCTCCCATTCTTGGCAGAGTGGATTCTGTGAAGCCCAGTGACACAGTTTCTCTGGTCAACTGAACCAGGTGCTCTGGCGTTATCCCTTGTGTGAGTTTTCTGTGCCCTCCTGTTGTAGTTGAGCCTTGATTGTGATTAGCATGTCAGTGAGTGGAATTCTCTCTCGGGCTGATTGGCTGTAAGGGATGGCCATTACTACACAGATGAGCTGTTGTGTGGGGGCTGACCTCATGGAGCAGAAATCACTTTTATGGAGCTCTAGTATTAGCCAAGTCTACCTTTTGGGTGTGTCATTTCTAGAGGTTGTGGGTGCTGCTCTGGTGTGGTCTGAAGCCAACCACTGGATGTGTTTGTTCTGTAGGTTCTTAGGAGTGGTTTCTGTACATATCAAGTTTAGCAACTGCTTGTGCCTGCCTTAAGGCCATCTGGTAGGAGCTACAAAGTGCCTGCAGTTTATTGCCATTTGTACTGGGCTTGGAGGTGCTTGAAAGAGACTATTTTGCAAATCAAATCTGGCTACTACTAGTGTTGGTCTTAGTACATCACCATGTGAGCTGAGGCTAGCTGCCATTTGTGCTAGCTGCCATTTGTACTGTTACCACTTAATTGGTTCCAGGCCAAGACTGGCCACTGCTTATGCTAGGCTTGGGGTTACCTGATGAGAAATGCAATGTCAGTTGATACCCGTCACTGTTTGTGCAGGGTTTGGGGTAATCTGGCAAGAGGTTGACAGGGAATAAAGAGGCCAGCATTGCTTGTTTAGGGTTTGTGGACCTTTGAAAGATTTTAGGAAAGTCCACAGCATAAGCTGAGAAAGGCCACTTATGTGGAAAAGTCACTGGGAGCAACTCATGCCAGGCATGTAAGTTGGCTGGAGCAGGGTCTCAAGGAATCACAAGTGCTGGGCAAACAATATAAGCCACATTAATGGAGAGTTCAGATTTTGTACTCCCCTGTGCTGATCCACTGGGTAAGGGGAGGGCTCAAAAAATGGTGCCTTCTAGCCCTTTCATCTTAGAAGAGAACTGTCCCAACCCATGTCCCTCCAGCTCTTGCCCTGAAACTGGTCAATTTAGTTTCTTCCTCCAGGTCCCTGGTGATTTTTGAGCTGCTTCCTCTACATGGAGTTTAGAGCAAGTGATTTGTGAGTCTGTGCATGAGCCTTCTAAGACTTGCAGTGCTTGGGTCTCCAGCAGCTTCCATCTCACCTGGATGCAATCTCCATTGGTTTTCACAGCCTACTGTTATGGACTCTTATCTCCCCAGCACTAATGTCCTAAGCTGAGAAGCTCACTGTGGGACTGGAACCCCTCTTTCCTCAAGGGGACCTTATCTGCAGAGATAGCCATCCCAATTTTTTTTAGCCTCACTTGAGGACATTTTTTCATTTTTTTAGAGACAGAGGAGGAAGGAGAGAGAAGGGGAGAAAAACATCAATGCAAGAGAGAAACATCAATCAGCTACCTCCCATAGGTGCTTGAACTGGGGACTAAAGCTGCAATCTAGGCATGTACTCTGACCTGGAATCAAGCCTATAACACTTCTGCCCATGGAATGATGCTCCAACCAACTGAGCCACACCAGCCAAAGCCCCTCTCAATTCTTAATTACCACATCATGGGAATGGGACCTGCCTATTCCATTCTCTGCCCCTTCTACCAGTCTCCCTGTGGCTTCTTTATATCTTTAGTTGTAGGACTTCTTGTCAATCAGTCATTAAGTAGTTGTGTCAAAGATGGTCATGCTATAATTTAATTGTAATTTTGATGTGGTCTTAGAGGAGGCAAGCACAGCGTGTATCTGCTTCACCATCTTGACCAGAAAATGACACATAATTTAAAACTTACATTGTTTATTTCTGGAATTTTAGATTTAATAATTTCAGACCATGACTGACCATGGGTAACTGAAACTGTGGAAATCAAAACCATGAATAAGGGAGGACTACTGTATAAATTTTCAGATTCAATGTGCTAAAATTTAAAGAACTTTTGCATCCATGTTTATGAGGCAAAAATTAACATGTCTGAAATTGGTGTTACCAGTCTGGTTTTTTTTTTCTTGAACTGTCTTTGTTTTTATTATTCAAGTAATACTTTCTTTAGAGAATTATTTTGGAGGTAAAAGTATATATAGTCTTTCATAATATTCATTTACTATTCTTTTAATATCTGTAGAATTTGTAATAATGTCACCTCTCATTCTTTTTTTCCTTTTTTTTTTTAGAAGGGACTCTGTCTTCCTTTTTTTCTTTTTTAAAAGATTTTATTTATTTATTTTTAGAGACGGACAGAAACACCAATATGTGGTTGCCTCTCACATGCCACCTATTCAGGACCTGACCCGCAACCCAGGCATGTGCCCTGATTGGGAATCGAACCACAACCCTTTGGGTTACAGCCCGCACTAAATCTACTGAGCTATGCCAGCCAGGGCACCTCTCTCATTCTTGATATTTTTAATTTGTGTCTTTTTTTCTTTTTTTCTGATCCATCTGACTCAAAGTTTATCAATTTTATTGATTTTTTAAGGGACAAGTTTTCAGTATTATTGGCTTTCTCTGTTGTGTTTTGTTTCCTACCTCATTGATTTTTCTGCTTTGGTTTTTATCATTTTTCTTTTGCTTCTTTTGTGTTTTATTTGCTCTGCTTTTTCTTAAATTTGAAAATGAGGTCATTAATTTGAGCTCTTTCTTCTTATATAATATTGTCTAATTGTATACATTTCCCTCTAAATACTGAATTGATTACATCCCCCAAATTTTGATATGTTGGGTTTTGTTCTGTGTTCTTTTCTGTAACGGTCAGTCAGGTGCAACCACAAAAGGAAACACAGCACAGACTTAAGAAAACAAAAGTTCATTACACTCACAGTTCCTAGAAACAGGAGGCACATCACACCACACCATACAGGACCACATGGAGGAAGCCTCCGAGTAGTCAGCAGGCAGAAAGTGGGAGCAAGGGGAAAGCTGAGGCTAAAACATTTTTTGGACTCTCTGTGTGAGAGGCAAGGCAAAGCAGGATAGACAGTTTATGATTGGCTAGTTTGAATAATTTCAATGGGCCCTAAACTATAAAAGTGATCCCTAGTTGCATAGCACCTGGCCCTGGGATGATTATGCAGAGGAATATTATCTCCCAGACAGAGGTCAATAGAGAAGGTGTAGCACTCGATTGGTTAGTTTGCAGATCAAAGACTGCTCCTGGCTAAGTGCTTGGCTATTTCAAGAATTGGCTAGCTCAGGAATGGGCATCTCTCCCAAGTTAGAGAGTATTTTAAGATGTCAAAACATAATATACAGAAAATTTTAAACATATAAACAAGCCAGTTTTTATTTTTAGTAAATTCAAAATACTAATTTCTTTATTTTTTTTAATTTAGAATTGGTTTCTTAGTTTTCAAATATTTGGGGGTTTCCCAAATTTTTCTTCCCAAATATTTCTTTTTTAATAAATATATTTATTGATTATGCTATTACAGTTGTCCCATTTTCCCCCCTCCACTCCCCTCCACCCTGCACATCCCCTCCCACCCACATTCCCCCCCTTTAGTTCATGTCCATGTGTCATACTTATAAGTTCTTTAGCATCTATGTTTCCCATACATTCTTGCCCTCCCCCTGTCTATTTTCTACCTACCATCTATGCTATTTATTCTCTGTACCCTTTCCTCCTCTTTCCCCCTCCCACTTCCCTGTTTATAACCCTCCATGTGATCTCCCTTTCTGTGGTTCTGTTCCTGTTCTAGTTGTTTGCTTAGTTTCTTTTTGTTTTTGTTTTAGGTGTGGTTGTTAATTGTGAATTTGCTGTCATTTTACTATACACGTTTTTTTATCTTCTTTTCTTAGATAAGTCCCTTTAACATTTCATATAATGAGGGTTTGGTGTTGATGAACTCCTTTAACTTGACCTTATCTGAGAAGCACTTTATTTGCCCTTCCATTCTAAATGAAAGCTTTGCTGGATAGAGCAGTCTTGGATGTAGGTCCTTGCCTTTCATGAATTGGAATACTTCTGTTTGTTTGTTTTATTTTTAGACAGAGGGGGAGGGGAGGAGAAAGAGAGCGAGAGAAACATCAATGTTTTGTTGTTCTCATGTGCCCCCAGCTGGGGACCTGGCCCACAACCCAGGCATGTGCCCTGACTGGGAATCGAACCAGCAACCCTTTGTTTTACAAGCCCACACTCAATCCACTGAGCTACACCAGCCAGGGCTCCAGGGCTCATGACTCGGAATACTTCTTTCCAGCCCCTTCTTGCCTGCAAGGTCTCTCTTGAGAAATCAGCTGACAGTCTGATGGGAACTCCTTTGTAGATCACTCTCTCATTTTGTCTTGCTGCTTTTAAGATTCTCCTCTTCTCTTTAATCTTGGGTAATGTAATGATGATGTGCCTTGGTGTGTTCCTCCTTGGGTCCAATTTCTTTGGGACTCTCTGAGCTTCCTGGACTATTCTGGAAGTCTATTTCCTTTGCCAGATTGGGGAAGTTCTCCTTTACTATTTTTTCAAATAACTTTTCCACTTGTTGCTCTTCCTCTTCCCCTTCTGGTACCCCTATAATTCAGACATTGGGATGTCTAAAGATGTCCTGGAGGTTCCTAAGTTTCTCCTCATTTTTTTTTTTGAATTCTTGTTTCTTCATTCTTTTCTGTTTGGTTGTTTCTTTCCTCCTTCTGGTCCACTCCATTGATTTGAGTACCAGTTTCCTTCCCATCACTATTGGTTCCTTATGCATTTTCCTTTATTTCACTTAGCATAGCCTTCATTTTTTCCATTTAATTTGTGATGAAATTCTGTGAGCATCCTGATCACCAGTGCTTTGAACTGTGCATCTGATAGGTTGGCTATCTCTTTGTCACTTAGTTGTATTTACTGTGAAGCTATGATCTGTTCTTCCATTTGGGACATTTTTTTTTTGTCTTGATGTGCCTGTTAAGTAGTGAGGGGCAGAGAGCCTTAGGTGTTCACTAGGGTGGGGCAACCCAGTCATTGTGTTGTGACTTTGTTTGTTGGGGAGGGGTCTGAGAGGGAACAATGGTGCTTGCTCTGCCCTCTGCTGGATTTCAGTCCCTTCTGCAGCTTTCCCCAAGCAAACTGAGCCCTTCTGATGCTAATTTCCAGGTAGGTGGGCTTGTGTACCTTCTAGAACCCTGTGGGTCTCTTCAAGGAACTGTCCTGTGAGGCTGGGAGGCTCTCCTGGCACCTCAACCCCCACAGGTGTTTTCAACTGGTGTTTTGAGGCTTTATTTCCCTGTACTGGAACCCCAGGGTTGCGCAGTCTGTCTCGCTCCCGTTTCACCTAGTTTATCTGAGCACGAATGTGGGACCATGCGGTCAGCCTTACGCGCCATGGCCCTCCACAATCTGCTGCTTCACTGGGTCTGCCCACTTCCACCCCATACCCAGGGCTGCCAGTTGCCACCTGTGCACCCGGGGTCTGCCCACTGCCATCTTGCATGCTTGGTGTCCACAAGCCACTGCTTTTTTGCCGCAACCATCTCTGCCTGGCCATCCAACTCTGCCCCTTCTACCAGTCTGGATGAATGTGTCTATTTTAACTCCTTGGTTGTTGGACTTCCATACAGTTCAATTTTCTGTCAGTTATGGTTGTTTTTTGTTTCTAAATTGTCGTTTTCTTATTTTGGTTGTGCGAGGAGGCACAGTGTGTCTACCTATGCCTCCATCTTGGCTGGAAGTCCCCAAATCTTTCTTCTAATGATTATTAATTTATTCCCACTGCAGTAATGGAACATAGCTTACATGACTTGAATCTTTTTAAATTTTTTTTAGTTTTGTTTTTTAAGATTTTATTTAGTTTTAGAGAAGGGGGAAAGTAGGGAGAGAAACATCACTGGGTGAGAGACACATTGATTGGTTGCCTCTCACAATCCCCCAACTGAAGACCTGGCCCATAACCCAGGTATGTGTCCTGACTGGGAATCAAACCAATGAACTTTTGGTTCTCAGGCTGGTGCTCAATCCACTGAACCACACCAGCCAGGGCTCATTTTAAATTTATTGGACTTACTGTATGGCTCAAAATTGAATCTGTCATAGCAAATATTCTGTATGAACTTAAAAAGAATGTGTATTCTGCTGTTACTGGGTGGCATTCTAAATGTCAATTAGTTGAGGTTGGATGATAGTGTTAAGCCTATATATGTGCTGGTTTTGGGTCTACTTATTCTATCAATTATTGAGAAAAAGGTAATAAAATCTCTGAATGTAATTGTGAATTTATCTATTTTTTCTTTCAATTCTCTCAGCTTTTTTTCATGTGTTTCTAAACTGTTATTAGGGACATATTTAAAATTATTATAATTATTCCATCATAATTATAAAATAATCCTGGTAATGTTCTTTGCTCTGAAATCTACTTTTCCCAATATTAGTGTAGCCACTCTAGCTGTCTCTTGCTTAGTATTAGCATAGGTATATATATTTTACATTTTTTTGCATTCACCCTATTTGCACCCAAACATTTAATTTTGTTTACAGCATAATTTGGTTCTTCATTTAAAAATCTGACAATTTTTGCCCTTTAATTGAGGGTGTTTAGGCCATTTTCTATTTATTCTCTATTTGTTCCATCTGTTATTTATTTCCTTTTATCTCCTTCTCTGACTTCTTTAGGCTTATTTTTCATGATTCTATTTTATTTTCTATATTGGCTTATTGGCCATAATTTTTTGTGTGTCATTTTAGTGGTTGCTTTAGTGTTTATTTTAACTTATCAAAACTACTTTCAAGTAATGTTACACCACTTCATGTATAACACAAGAACCTTATAATAGTATACTTCCATTTCTACCCTCTTGGCTTTTCTGCTATTTTATTACAGTTCTTATTGTTTTATAAACTCCACAATATAGTATGCTTCCTTTACGTGGCAGACTCTGGCCAGCAGAGTCTGCCTTTGTGGCTGAAAGAGAAAATAAATGCAATCCTGTGGAGAAAAAGCAAATGGCATGACTACTCTCTCAAGGGGAGAGTGTCTATGAGTGCCTCGACCACTCTCTCAAGAGGAGAGCACCCTGACCCTTGCCTAGACAGGCTTTTATTATTTTTCTTGGGTCTTACATTAGAGAAAGATTTATTATTTATTACATAGAATATTGTTGTCTACATTTTAGGTACAATCAAGGAAATTAAAATAACATGCAGAGGGGAATGGTGATAAGCTGATTAGCTCTGTCCTTGGGTGAATTCACACAGGCTTTGGAAATTACCTTCAAGATAGACAATACAAATTTGTTGTTTTAGACCAGGGTGATGGAGTTTTAGCAAGAGCAAGCCATAACAGTCAGTATGCATTTTCTAGGCCTGATTCCCATGAGAAAACTCAGTTTGAAGGTCTGGCTCCTGCCCACCACTTCACTTCTGTAGGTTTTCCATACAGAGCTGAGTCACATTTGCCAGACTAAAACAAACTGGTGCCCTACACCTTTAAACAGTTATTTTTACTGTGATGAAATATATATAACAAAATTAACTATTTTAACCATTCAAGGGCAGAATTCAGTGGTATTAAGTGCACTCACACTGTTGTGCAACCATAACCACTATCTATCTCCAGAACTTAGCAAGCAAGTCTCCCTTTTGAAAAGAGAGGTACAAAAAATAAAAAGTAAAAATCTTTTATATTTACCAATGTAATGGGTTGGTCATAAAGTCTGTTCAGTTTTTTTCCATAAAACTTAGGATATAGTCCCTAAGGATGTACCATGGTGTAGTTTCCCTTATAGTTTCTGTGCTTAGGGTTCATGGAGTTTCTTGGAAATGGAGGTTGATAGTTTTTATCAAGTTTAGAAAAAATATAGCCATTATTTCTCAAAACTCTTTTTTCTTTGTTTGTTTGTTTATCTCTATCTTCCCTTCTCCTTCTTATGCTTCAGGAACTCTGAAGACACACCTATTAAACTACTTGAACTTATCCCACAGCTCACCAATGCTCTGCTCATTAGTTTCATTCTTTTTTCTGTGTTTTATTTTGGACAGTTACACTGTTGTGTTTTTGAGTTTACTGTCCTTTTCTTTTACAAAATTAACTCTCCAATACTCCCAGTTTTAGTGATCAGTTGTTGTTGGAAGAGGCTGACAATTTTTTAAACCCTCAAGAACTAGATTTTCTTTTGAAGTTTGGCTTTGACTTTTCCTCTCTTCTTTCATATTTCACCATTTAAGCAGCAAATAAATGAGATGGCACCTTGAGTGCTTTGCTTGCAAATCTAGATCACAAAATTCATTAGACATGTTCTGCTTTCCACCTAACTGCAGATGATTGTACCACCATCCATTAGATCAAATGGACTGCCTCAATAATTATGGAACTTTTCATTCCCCCAAAATAGGATACACATTCTTCTCAAGTGAACATGAAACACTCTCAAGGACAGATCATACACTGGGGCAAAAACTGGTCTCAACAAATGTAAGATAATTGTTATCACACTAAATATTTTCTGACTACAATGGTGTAAAACTGGAAATTAAACACAAGACTAAACCTGAAAAACAAGCCCACAAATATGTGGAGTTTAAACCACATGCTACTGAAAAGATATTGGGTCAAAATGGAAATAAAAGGAGAGATCAAGTGATGCGTAGATGGACTTGTGGCCAAAATGGAGGTGTAGGTGGATACACTGTGCCTCCTTGTACAACCAAAGTAAGGATAACAAAAATTTAGAAACAGAAAACAACCTGTACTGACAGAAAATTGAACTGTATGGAAGTCTGACATCCAAGGAGTTAAGACAGACACATTCATCCAGACTGGTAGGAGGGGTGGAGTTAGGTGGCTGGGCTGAGAAGGGTCGCAGCAAACAAACAAACAAACAAACAAACAAAACGGTGGCTGGCAGACCTCGGGCCCCGGTGTCACTGGGAGAACCCAGCCAGGTGGCAGATCGTGGAGGGGCACAGTGTGCAAGGCAGTTGGCTGACCGCGTGGTCCCACATTTGTGCTCAGATAAACCAGGTGAAACAGGAGCGAGACAGACCGCGCAACCCTGGAGTTCCAGTGCAGGGAAATAAAGCCTCAAAACACCAGTTGAAAACACCTGTGGGGGTTGAGGTGCCAGGAGAGCCTCCCAGCCTCACAGGACAGTTCCTTGGAGAGACCCACAGGGTCCTAGAAGGTACACAAGCCCACCTACCTGGAAATTAGCATCAGAAGGGCCCAGTTTGCTTGGGGAAAGCTGCAGAAGGGACTGAAATCCAGCAGAGGGCAGAGCAAGCACCATTGTTCCCTCTCAGACCCCTCCCAACAAACAGAGTCACAACACAATGACTGGGTTGCCCCACCCTAGTGAACACCTAAGGCTCTCTGCCCCTCACCATAACAAGAGCGACCAGACCAGGAAAAAAAAAAAAAAGGGAGAGAGAGAGAGACAGACTTGTCTCCAACAGAAGAACAGATCAGTCCCGCAGGACTCATCCTTTTGAGCGACCAACAAATAGCCAATCTATCAGATGTACAGTTCAAAACACTGGTGATCAGGAAGCTCATAGAATTGGTTGAGTTTGGGTTCAAATTACATGAAAAAATGCAGGTTACCATAAAAGAGATCAAGGAAGATGTATGGAGAACCAATAGTGAAGGCAAGAAAACTGGGACTCAAAACAATAGAGTGGACCAGAAGGAAGAAAAAAAACAACCAAGCAGGAAAGAATGAAGAAATAAGAATTCAAAAAAAATGAGGAGAAGCTTAGGAACCTCCAGGACATCTTTAAACGTTCCAACATCCGAATTATAGGGGTACCAGAAGGGGAAGAGGAAAAGCAACAGATTGAGCACGTATTTGAGCAAATAATAAAGGAGAACTTCCCCACTCGGGCAAAGGAAATAGACTTCCAAGAAATCCAGGAAGCTCAGAGAGTCCCAAAGAAGTTGGATCCAAGAAGAAACACACCAAGGCACATCATAATTACATTAGCCAAGGTAAAAGTGAAGGAGAGAAATCTAGAAGCAGCAAGAGATAAGGGGACAGTAACCTACAAAGGAGTTCCCATCAGACTGTCAGCTGATTTCTCAAAAGAAAAGAGACCTTACAGGCAAGAAGGGGCTGGAAAGAAGTATTCCAAGTCATGAAATACAAGTACCTACATCCCAGATTGCTCTATCCAGCAAAGCTCTCATTTAGAATGGAAGGGCAAATAAAGTGCTTCTCAGATAAGGTCAAGTTAAAGGAGTTCATCAACACCAAGCCCTTATTTTATGAAATGTTAAAGGGACTTATCTAAGAAAAGAAGATTAAAAAAAAAACATGTATAGTAAAAGGACAGCAAACTCACAATTATCAACAACCACACCTAAAGCAAAAACTAAAAGAAACTAAGCAAACAACTAGAACAGGAACAGAACCACAGAAAGGGAGATCACATGGAGGGTTAGCAACAGGGGAGTGGGAGGAGGAGAAAGGGAGAAAAGGTACAGGGAATAAGTAGCATAGATGGTAGGTAGAAAATAGACAGGGGCAGGGTAAGAATAGTATGGGAAATGTAGAAGCTAAAGAAATTATGACACATGGACATGACTAAAGGGGGGGATATGGGTGGGAGAGGGTGTACAGGGTGGAGGGGAGTGAAGGGGAGAAAATGGGACAACTGTAATAGCATAATCAATAAAATATATTAAAAAAATAAAAAATAATAAAACAAACAGCTGACTCTTTGGTAAAATAAACAGAATTGACACACCTCTGGCTAATCTCTCTAAGGAAAAAAGAGAAAATGCTCAAATAAATAAAATAAAAATGAAAGATAAGTTAAAATGGACACCATAGAAATATAAATGATTACACAAGAATACTATGAAAGGCTATATGCCACCATATTCAATAACCTAGAAGATATGGATAAATTCTTAGAAAAATACAACTTTTCTAGACTAAACCATGAAGA
Organism: Phyllostomus hastatus; assembly: GCF_019186645.2. Taxonomy (NCBI): domain Eukaryota; kingdom Metazoa; phylum Chordata; class Mammalia; order Chiroptera; family Phyllostomidae; genus Phyllostomus; species Phyllostomus hastatus. The sequence goes on from NW_025334038.1 coordinate 14,335,234, forward strand.
AATGGAAAACTGAATACCCCAATCACTAGGAGGAAATTGAAACAGCAATAACCTCTTAAAATAAATAAAAGTCTCACACCAGATAGCTCCTCTGGTGAATTCTACCAGACATCCAAAAAAGATCTCAAATACCCATGGGGCAGGAGATAGTCAGGAAAAAGGAAATTCTGGAGGTGCCCCAGGGCTAACATAAAGGACATCCATACAAGATCGAGACCCTGTTCTAAGACCAGCTGATCTCACTTTCTGGAAAAGCACTGAATCATGGTGACTCATGAATGCACCCGCACAGAAGATGCTACACGACCCCTGCTTCATTATAATAGCATTATAATAAATGAACATTGTGCACCCCCCTTTCCTAGTGGCCAGTCTAGAAAAATCATGGAAGACCACATTCACAGTAGCTTTCAAGTAATACAACTACTTGTACATGTGCAATAAAATCCCACCAAAACTAGCCAGGAAATGCCCATTCTGTAAGAGTAGAATCCCTCCAGCCCCTGAGGTCAGTCTCTGCAGGGAGTTGTCCTGCTCCCATGTTCTGTGGATTACACTATTACTTAATAAGTCTGCTCCCTCTCTTTCTGCTAAAAACTCTGTGTTCAGTTCAATTCTTTATCCACTGATCACCAAGAACCTGGTTACCTGTGCCCACCTGTGACAGTCTTTGGCAAGCCAGCTAGGAAAAGATGCCAGAGTGGGAAGCCCCCTTTCCGTTGCCTTCTGTTCTGTTTTGGTGAGTCTGCTTTTCCCTGATGGAAGGTCAGCCACTGAATTGGGGACATGGGTCCAGCAGTTAAAAGCTACAAGAGCACCCAACGCTTGAAGACACCTGTGATAGGATAACCTGGACACGGAATGGGGTCAGCCTTAGCCCCCACCAGGTGCAAGAAAATGTCCAGACATTAGTCAGGCACACTGTGAAAACCACAAGACACTGCCCCACCCCAAGGCTGCTCCCTCATAGGCATAGCTTGACTTTCCATTTGGGATATCAATCAACACTTTGCCTGCACTATGACTGCCTTTTCCAGTCTCCTCATCAGGCCCACAGATAGTCTTTTACACTTGTCCTCCCTGGCTGACTTTTGGCCTTTATACCTGCACTCGTACCCCACTTGCCTTTTGTGTAGGAAGGGTTCCTGCTGTCTTTGTACCCAGAATATCTATCTCAGAGTCACTAATAGTCCCATCGCTAAGTACAGTTGCAGGAATGAGCCACTCCCATCTTCGGCATGTATGTACTATCATTGTAAGCAGCAACATTGCCCAGAGCTGCTTAACAGGCACCTGCTGGTCATTGGTTACTAGAATGGCCATGTGGAGCCACTCTTACCCAATTAGTTGAATTTGGAATTCTGAGATGGTTTACTTGCTCCTGTAGGGGTATTTTAATTTCCCCTCTTGGCCCATTATCCATCTATGATATTCACCTCCAATATGAAGGGGGGAGGCCTTTAAACACCTCTTGAGGTCCCTTCGGAGGATATTCAGATTCAGGTACAATTTCCTAGAGCTCTGGAAAATTAGAATACCTGAGGGTCTTCTTTGTGATTTGGAAAAGAATCGTTTTATGGTAAGATAATCTTGGTGCCCCTCTTGGTGGTTTACAGGGCCAGAAACTATTTTGCTAGTAAGATACTTCCTTTGCCCCAAACCTGAAGGCTTACAGGAAATGAGTGTCTCTATAGATGAAGAATACAGAAATGGAAACGTACTTAGGCTACCTGGGTAGAGCAGTGGGTCTGGGGTTGTCAGGATTATAGGCAACTGCTCAAGGATACTGAAGTTGTCCCTTCCCAACAGTTCTTTGCAGCCTGGATACTCAGTAGGACCATAAATTATGCAAATGGTGTCCAGGGAACCCAAAACCTTTGAATTAAACATAGAAAAAAAAAAACAAAACTAGACTGTGATCCTCTTAAGTCTTTTAGATTTCTGTCAGCTAACATTCACTAGGATTTCTTTAGCCAGAGACATCTGGTAGGTCATTGGGTCCTGGGGGGATGCCCTGTGGCCCACTAGGAAAGTTCCTGAGGCAAGCAAAGAGGGATGCCTGTAGATTACAAAGGAGTATCTTTGAGTGTTTTTCCTTCTATTTAGGATCACCTCAGTCAAGATGGAAACCACATCTTCCATCCCTTCCAAATCATCATTGGATTGCATTCTTAGCAATTAGGATAAATTTGACCCTAAAAATTTAAAAAGGAAGAGACTAGTTTTCTTTTGTAACACTGTTTGGCCCCAATATAAATTAGGAGGTGACCTGAAAATGGGAGCAGGAATTATAATACTATCCTACAGTTAGATCTATTCTGCCTGAGGGAAGGCAAATGGTCCAAAATCCCTTAGGTGCAGGCCTTTATGGCTCTGTACTGAGATCCCTCATTTTGCTCCGGCCCCACCCTGATAGAACCTACAGGCCAAGTGTTGATCAATTAGAAGACAACCTCCTCAGTTCCCCACCTGTCTCTCAAGGGAGATTAAAGGGACCCAAGGGCTCTGGAGTCTCTACCCCTAACTTTAAAGAGGGATCAACCTCTCCATCACTTTATGCTATAGACAACTGAAAGCAGAGGAAAAACTCAGCCCCGCAGGACATACTAGGAGTGGCGCTTCGTATCTCCCTACCACTCCTACATGCCTACCCTTGAGGGAGGTAGCAGGTACCAAAGGCACTTTATAAGAGTACAAGTGCCCTTCTCTATAACTGATTTACAACAATGTCAAGACAGGCTAGGGAGTTTTTCAGAGGATCCTTCACATTTCACTAGTAATTTCCAGACTCTTACTTTAACCTAAGTATGTCATGGAGGGGTTTGTACATAATTCTGACCAGCTGCTGCTCCCTAGTTGAGAAACAGCAGTCTGGGAGGAGGCCCATAAACATGCAGACCAGCTGCACCCAGAACCCCAGCACTAGCCAGCCTGTTGCCCAAGCTGTCTCAGACCAGGATCCTGGATAGGGATACAATACTCAGGTGGGAATCCGGAATAGGGATGCAATGATACGTTGCCTGCTGGTGGGAATGAGAAACTGCGTGAAGAAACCTGTAAATTATGGAAAGATTAGGGAAATCACACAGGGCAAGGAAAAGAACTTAGCTCTCTTCAGAAACAGACTAGTAGAAGCCTTCCAAAAACATATGAACTTTGATCCATTATCCCTGGAGGGTTGAATCTTGATAGGACAGGAATCCTAGCATTTTATAAGTCAGTCTGCCCATGATATTCACAGGAAGCTTCAGAAATTATGAATGGGCCCACAGACCCCCCTAGACCCACTCATGGATATGGCCTTTTCAGTCTTTAACAATAAGGATTTGGAGGAAAGATAACAGGGAAAGAAGGAAAGGGAGAAGCAAGCTGAGCTCCTTGCACTAGCCTTTAGTGGTGCTATTGGTGGAAACCAGCCCCATCATGGGAGCTCGGGGAGGCCTCAAAAGAATCAGGGGCAAAAGGATCAGACCTGTCATAAGTGCAAGCACCCCAGACACTGGGCAAAAACTGCACTCAACCACCTGCAGGACCCTGTCCTCTATGCTAGAACATCAGTTCTGATCCCTGGCACTGGATCATCCCCAGAGTGGAAAGGAGTCATCACCCAAGGTCATGGCTACTCTTGAGGACTGTAGGTGCCCAGGAAACAGGTCAGCCCCAGGGGATACTCATATTCCCATCTCTACTGAAGAGCCCCGGGTAACTCTAGATGTGGCAGGTAAGAAAATCAACTTTCTTGTTGATACTGGGGCCACTTACTCTGACCTTAACTGTTACTCTGGACCTCTTTTCTCCAAATCAGCTAAGATAATGGGGGTTGAAGGAAACCTTGAGACCTATTTCTATACATTTCCTATCACTTGCCAATTTGAGAGTCAAAAATTCAAACACTCCTTTTTGAATATTCCTCAGTGCCCTATTCCTCTGTTAGGTCAGGACCTTTTAGCCATATGGGAACCATCTTGCTGTTCCCTGAAGAGCCACTTAAGTAAGGCCTGATAATCAGTAGTAACCAAAACCAGGAGGAAATCCCAAGTTCAGTTCTGGATGCAACAAACCCACTAGTTTGGGAGTCAGGAATTCTGGGGAGGAAAAAGACTGCATTACCAGTTAAAATCCAATTAAAACTCAAGACAGATTATCCTCACAGGAAGCAGTATCCTATTAAACAAGAGGCTTTGGAGGGATTACAGCCTATCATAATTAAATTTATACAGCATGGGTTCATAGTTCCTTGTCAATCTCCTTGCAATACTCCCATCTTACCAGTGAGAAAACCCACAAGAGAGTATAGGCTACTCCAGGATCTAAGGTTAGTCAATGAAGCAGTAGTCACTTTACATCCAATAGTAGCTAACCCTTACACCTTGCTCTCACAGGTAGCTGATGATGCTCAGTGGTATTCAGTGTTAGGTTTGAAAGATGCCTTCTTCTGCATCCCTTTGCATCCTGACTCTCAGTGTTTGTTTGGTTTTGAGTGGACTGATCCAAAGACAATGACACATCAGCAATACACTTGGACTGTGTTGCTGCAAGGGTTCAGGGACAGTCCCCACCCCTTTGCTAGGGTATTAGAAATGGATCTTAGAGATTTACAGCTACAAGGAGAGGCCATTTTACAGTATGTAGATGACATACTAATCTGCAGCCCCTCCAAGGAGGCTTCTGATCAAAATACCATCCAGACTCCGAATTTCCTAGCTGAAAGAGCATATCGGGTATCAAAGAAGAAGGCTCAGATTACCAAACAAAAAGTAAATTATTTAGAGTATATTTTGACCCCTCGGTCTAGGCAATTATCACAAGAAAGAATTAAAGCCATTACTGAGTTAACTCCACCTGCTACTAAACAGCAGCTTCACTTCTTTTTGTAATGACAGGATTCTGTAGACTTGGATACCCAACTTTAGGCTAATTGCCAAACCTTTGGGTGAAGCTACTAAGGGGCCAGACACTAAACCCGTTATATGGGGAAAGGAATGTGATCAGGCTTTTAATAAAATTAAGCAGGCCCTAGTTGAGGCCCCAGCCTTAGGCATCCCTAACTTAAACAAGCCTTTCTGTCTCCACATAGCAGAGAAGCAAGGAATAGCTTTAGGGCTCTTAGACCAACGACTAAGGAATGAACCTCAACTGGTTACATATTTCTCAAAAGAAACTGGACACTGTAGCAACTGGGTAGCCTCTGTGTCTAAGAGTAGTTGCAGCCACAACTATGCTAACTGAGGAAGCTGCTAAACTAACTCTTGGGCAGAAGCTAGAGGTCTTAACTCCCCATCAGGTACAAGAAGTATTAGAAATGAAAGGGCACCTCTGACTAACAGGAAACAGACTGACCAAATATCAGGCCCTTCTTCTGGACATTCCTAAAGTAACTGTGAAGACCTATAATACAGTAAATCCAGCCTCCTTAATGCCTACACAATCATCCCCAGATTTGACCCATTCCTATTCAGACATTATTAATCCTACTCACTCCAGCAGGACTGACTTGCTAGACCAATCGTTTCAATAGGTATTAGCAACATTTCTACCAATTCCTGCAGGACATCAGGAAAATAACTTAGGCCCCCTTAAGGATTGCCTTTCCCCCTTGCCATACACCCTCCTTAGCAGATATAATTCCACCAATGCCACAGTCGTCGCAGCACCCCTGGGCCTGGCTTTGTGGGACTCCCAATAACTGGCTAACAGATTATTCAGAACTTCAAGAAGCTATTGCTTATACATACGTCAGCAACTCTAAACATAGGGGTGACTGCACTTTAGGGACCTTGGCACCCCAAGACCTTACCATTATAAATATAACCCAGGGTCCTAAAAGTCCATCTCTCAGCAAAAAAATAAATAAATAAACTTTTGGTCTAATAGTGGCTGGAGCTGCTGCCACTATAGCCCCTGCAGCCCCCTGGGGAGGCTTTGCCTACCATGAGGCCACTCTAAGGGAACTCATTAAGATTATAGAAGAAGTCTCCAAAGACACTGCTGATACTCTAGCTGGACCCTCAAGATCAGTAGACTCACTGACAAATACAGTCATGGATAACCACCTCTCCCTTGACTATTCTAACAGAACAAGGTGTGATATGCACCGTTATCAATAAAACCTGCCACATCTATGTAAATAACTCTGGGATGGTTGAAACTAACATGAGGAAAATTTATGAACAGGCAGAGTAGCTACATAAATATAATTAACAGGGCCAAGGAATTAGGGATACCCTGACCTCCTGTCTCCCTAGCTTAATGTAGCTATTACCCATCTTAAGTCCCTTAATAACATTGCTGCTCTTACTACTTTTAGGACCTTGTTTGTTTAATTTACCTGTTAAATTTGTATCTTCTAGACTTAAGCAGTTCCATATCAAATTAATAATTCTCCAGGGTTTCCAACCAATCCCTGAGAGTGATGTTGAAGCTGACCAACATACAGCATCTGTGATAGCGTCAGGAGGTCCTCTTCAACCTCTAGATAGAATAGGGTGAGAGTTTCTTGGTTCTCCATAGGCAGGGATGACTGCCCAATCTAAGCCAAAAGAAGTTACAGAAGAATGATCTTCACCCTTCAACAACCCCCAAAAGATTTTTGAGAACCGTGTCTCTCAGGGGGAAAGTTGAAGCAGGAGATAGGAAACTCCGGAGGTGCCCCAGGGCTAAGATAAAGGACATGCATACAGGACAAAGACCCTGTTCTAAGACCAGTTGTTCCTACTTTCTGGAAAAGTGCTGGATCATGGTGACTCATGAATACACCTGAACAAAAGATGCTACATGACCCCTGCTTCATTATAATATCATTATAATAAATTAACATTGTGAGACCCCCTTCCCTGGTGACCAATCAAGAAAAATCATGGGAGACCACATGCACAGTAGCTTTCAAGTAATACAAATACTTGTACATGTGCAATAAAAGCCCACCAAAATTAGCTAGGAAATATCCACCCTATAAGAATAGAATCCCTCCAGCCTCTGAGGTCAGTCTCTACAGGGTGTTGGCCTGCTCCCATGTTCTGTGGAGTATACTATTGCTTAATAAGTCTGGTCTCTCTCTTTTTCTGCTGTAAACTCTGTTCAGTTTGATACTTTGTCTGCAATCACCAAGAACCTGGTTAACTGTGCCCACCCGTGTCACCTATACTTCTCAACCTCTTCCAAAAAAAAACTGAAGGAAAAGGACTACCTCCTACCTCATTTTAATAGGCCAACATTACCCTGATACCAAAACCCAGTAAGGGCTACACACACAGAAAAGAAAATTACAGGCCAATATCTCTGATGAACATAGATGCAAAAATTCCTTTAAAAATACTAGCAAATCAAATACATTAAAAGGATCATACATCATGATTAAGCAGGGTTCATTTGAGGGATGTTAGAATGGATCAACATCCACAAATCATTCGACGTTACCAAATAAAAGATAAAAATCATATGGTTGTATCAATAAATGCAGAAAAAGCATTTCCCAAGGCACAGCATCCATTTATGTTTAAAACACTCAGTAAAATAGATACAGAAGGAAAGTATCTCAACCTAGCAATGGGCATATAGGACAAACCCTCCACTAATATATTCAATGTTGAAAAACTGAAAGCTTACTCTCTGAGATCAGGAACAAGACAAGGATGCCTACACTTGCCATTGTTATTTAACAGGGTACTGGAAGTCCTGTCCAGAGCAATCAGTAAAGAATAAGAAACAAAAGGCATCCAAATGAGAATAAAGAAGTAGAACCATCACTATTTGTAGATGACATGATTCTGTATATAGAAAACCTTCAAGGCTCCAAGTCTTAAGTCTAATAGTCTTAAAACTATTAGAAACAGCAAACAGATACAACAAATTTTTAGGATACAAAATGAATAAGACACTTACCAAAGGAGGTGAAGGATCTGTATTCTGAAAACTACAAGGCCTTGTTGAAAGAAATTGTAGAAGACACAAAGAAATACATATATATTCCACATTAATAGACTGGAAGATTCAACATTGTTAAAATGGTCACATTCAGTGATAGGGAGGAGGAAGGGTGCCCACATTGACTGATCAGAGGAGGGCAGCAGAGGTTCAGAGGGATCGCAGTTCCCAGAGAGACTTAATATTTTTTAAATATATTTTATTGATTATGCTATTACAGTTGTCCCATTTCCCCCCTTCACTCCCCTCCACCCTGTACACCCTCTCCAACCCACATCCCCCCTCCCTTTAGTTCATGTCCATGTGTCATACTTATAAGTTCTTAACTTCTACATTTCTCATACTATTCTTACCCTGCCCCTGTCTATTTTCTACCTACAATCTATGCTACTTATTCCCTGTACCTTTTCTCCCTTTCTCCTCCTCCCACTCCCCTGTTGCTAACCCTTCATGTGATCTCCCTTTCTGTGGTTCTGTTCCTGTTCTAGTTGTTTGCTTAGTTTCTTTTGGTTTTGCTTTAGGTGTGGTTGTTGATAATTGTGAGTTTGCTGTCCTTTTACTATACATGTTTTTTTTTATCTTCTTTTCTTAGATAAGTCTCTTTAACATTCCATAAAATAAGGACTGGGTGATGATGAACTCCTTTAACTTGACCTTATCTGAGAAGCACTTTATCTGCCCTTCCATTCTAAATGAAAGCTTTGCTGGATAGAGTAATCTGGGATGTAGGTACTTGTATTTCATGACTTGGAATACTTCTTTCCAGTCCCTTCTTGCCTGTAAGGTCTCTTTTCTTTTGAGAAATCAGCTGACAGTCTGATGGGAACTCCTTTGTAGGTTACTGTCCTCTTATCTCTTGCTGCTTCTAGGATTCTCTCCTTCATTTTTACCTTGGCTAATGTAATGATGATGTGCCTTGGTGTGTTTCTTCTTGGGTCCAACTTCTTTGGGACTCTCTGAGCTTCCTGGACTTCCTGGAAGTTTATTTCCTTTGCCAGAATGGGGAAGTTCTCCTTTATTATTTGTTCAAATATGTTTTCAATCTGTTACTCTTCCTCTTCCCCTTCTGGTACCCCTATAATTCGGATGTTGGAATGTTTCAAGATGTCCTGGAGGTTCCTAAGCTTCTCCTCATTTTTTTGAATTTTTATTTCTCCATTCTTTCCTATTTGGTTGTTTTTTTCTTTCTTCTGGTCTACTCTATTGTTTTGAGTCCCAGTTTCCTTCCCATCACTATTGGTTCCCTGTGCATTTTCCTTCATTTCTTTTATGGTAACCTGCATTTGTTCATCTAATTTGCAACCAAAATCAACCAATTCTATGAGCTTCCTGATCACCAGTGTTTTGAACTGTGCATCTGATAGGTTAGCTATTTCTTGGTCACTCAAAAGGATGAGTTCTGGGGCACTGATTTGTTCTTCTGTTTGAGCCATCTCTCTCTTTTTTTTTTTGGTCTGGTCACTCCTGTTATGGTGAGGGGGAGAGCCTTAGGTGTTCTCCAGGGCTGGGCACCCCAGTAGCTAGATTGTGACGTTGTATGTGAGGGCAGGGTCAAGAGGGAACAATGGTGGTAGCTCTGTTCTCTGTGGGACCTCAGTCCCTTCTCTGGGATCCTGGGTTGCGTGCTCTGCCCTGCTCCACAATCACCGCCTCACTGGGTCTGCCAGCTGCCACTTGTGTACTCAGGGTCCACCCGCTGTGATCCTACGCACCCCAGATGCCTTATGTGCTCTCAATTGCCTTATGTGCCCAATTCTCCCTGTTCTCCGCTCCGCGGCCCATGCCCGGCTGCTCGTGTCCACTCCTCCTACCGATCTGGATGAACGGATCTATTTCAACTTCTTGGCTGTGTGACTTCCATTCAGATAAATTTTCTATCAGTTCTGGGTGTTATTCTGCCTCTAAATTGTTGTTGTTCTGATCTTGGTTGTGCGTGGAGGTACGGTGCGTCCACCTATGGCTCCATCTGGCCGGAAGTCAAGAGAAACTTAATTTAATAAGGGAACTAAACAGTCCTGAAAGGACTTTGAGATTGCACAGCACCAAGCCCAGCAAAGAGGAAGGAGGACTGGTGCAAGTTGCTTCTGATCAACGCACCTCACAGGCATTACAGCATGGTGGATTAAAGGCATTGGCCTGGCGCAGAGGGACAGTGGGTGCAGTGCAAAACCACAGGAAAGGAAAAACTTAAAGTCCAACCCCCCTCTGCCTTCAGCATCCAGGAAAACCAGAAGAACACACTTGGTGGGTTTTAAGTCAACATGAGGCTTCTTTCTTCCCCCAAAGTGTGAAACAATAAGCCCTGGAGGTGTTAAAGGACCAAATACAGATCCAGAGAGAGATCAGAAGACTAATGCCAACAACTGAGAAACTGAGAAAAATTTCACTTTGCTATCCCTACAGAACTTGCATTTTATTTTCTATTTTTCTTATTTCTTTCATTATTTTTCTTTTATTACTTTTTCCTCTTCTTTCTGTTCAGTTTTCTTCATTTTCTTAGTTTAACTGCATTGTTTGACTGGTTTTCTTTGTTCTCCCTTTCACATTCCATTCAATTTTTTCTACTCTCACTTCACTTGTATTCCAATAACACACTACTCTTGGTCTTTTTTTTCTATTCTTTTTATTCAGATCATATATTTCTTGTCACATTATTGTTGTTCCTGTATTATTGTAAATAATTGTTGTTCCATATTATGTCAGTCCTACACAGCACTCCTCCCTAGTCTTGGCCCATTTCACTGTCTTCCTGAACTTTATTACTGTTGTGGTTAACTTTATTCTCTCACACATTATGCCTAGTTTCTATCCCGCACTCTCACTATATCTCACCATCTAAACTTGCAGTAGCACCCTATCTTCTGGATTCAGCTCATATTTTTTCTCCCCTCTAATAAGAGTCCTACTTTTTTTTCACCTTTTATAAAAAGTGGCTAGTTGGGTGAAATATCAGGGTTATCACTGTACTTCTCCAAAGGATCTCCTATCTGTTTTCTACTTGTTTGGTACTTTAAATCCCATAGAATACTTTCCCAATGTCTTAATCAGTTTTGCCTTCCCCCTGCCATTGATCACACACAAAATAAAGTGGGAGTTGTGAACACCAGTAAACCCACTGGAGGAGAGAAGCCACAAACAAAGAAACCTGTTGGGAACCACCCTGCCTGGAATCAGAAGCTGTAACCCCCGCCTAGGCTAAGGCTAAGGGAATGCCTTTGGAACCATAAGCCAGCAAGGAGACAAGCTTATCTCCCTGACAGGAGCACTGCTTCTGCTCCTTCATACCTCACCCTGCCAGGACCCCAATGCTTGGTCGGTTAGCCAATGACGGGTAAGATTCCCCAAGGGGGGGAATGACCTAAGACAGGCATGATCACATGGGAGGCCCCCAAAAGAAGGGCTTTGGAGGCTATGGCAAAAGGGGGTGTTGGACTCTCACCCTTTGGCTTTGACAAAGCCCAAGTCCTCCTGCTCTGCAAGAAAATCTCTTAATCTCTTGACTGCCTTACTTCCCTTGCTCCTCCTAAGCCTGAAACAATGAGAGGGTGGTGCCGCCCTGTGCTGGAAGGGGCGGATTACCCGGGTGATCAGGCCTAAGAAAGAACATGTAAATTCCTGTGAAACCTTCTTTGTTTAGAATGCTCTCAGTTGAATGAGAAGGGTCCAAGGAGGAAGTTAGTTTGTTCCTTAAAGTCTTACAGCTCTTTGACCCTGACTCAAAACAGACCTTCAGAGTTCCTTGTTACCTATCGTTTGATCCTTACTTCCTCACAATGAATAATGTGCTTTACCTAAGTTCTTATGCAAAACAAACCCAATAAAAGCTGGTTTGGACGGTAAATTGGTGTGCTCCCCACTAGAGGGGGTGGCCGTTCTGTCCCTACTTCTCCACAGAAACTGGTCTGTCTCTGTGCATGTTTTTTTCTTGCGTTTCGACGAGCCATCCACAGCGTTCTGTGATCACTGCTGGCCAGTGACCCACGCATCAGAAACCACCAACAGGTAAAACCCCAGTACAACAAGACAACCCATACAAACTGAAGAAAGAACAATCCTAGAGTATCCACACAAAGAGATCAAAGAGAGCACACCATTGAATCCCACGGAATTCCTACATAGAAGTTCACCCTACAAAGGACAACTAGCAAAGCAGAGCATCAGGAATCACAGAAACAAACAAAAGAGTCACCTAAAATGGGGAAACAAAGAAAGAACCTGCAACCAAAAAGAATGGAAAACTCCATACTACCAGAGCTAAATGAAGTAGAGGCAAGCAAACTATCAGATAGTTTGGTTATAAGTATATTCAAGGAACTCACAGACAAGTACAAGAAACTATGTGAGAACTACAACATATGAAAAAAGAAATGTAAACTATAAACAAGAACCAAGAAGAAATGAAGAATACAATTTCTGAAATAAAAAACACACTAGAAGGAATTACAAGCAGGTTGGATGAAGCAGAGGACTGAATTAGTGAGCTGGAAGACAAGGTAGAAAGAAACACCCAGGTAGAGTAGCTGTATGAAAAAAGATTAAAAAATTTGAAGATAGCTTAAGGGAACTCCAAGATAACATGAAATGCAACAACATTCAAATCATAGGAATACCAGAAGGAGAAAAGGAACAAGGGATAGAAACCGTGTTTGAAAAAAGTGACTAAAAACTTTCCAAACCTGGAGAGGGGGAAAAACATGCAAGTTTAGGAAGCGCAGAGGGTCCCAATCAAGATGAATCCAAGAGGTCTACTCCAAGACATGTCATAATTAAAAAGCCAAGTTGTAAAGACAAAAAGAGAATCTTAAAAGCAGCAAGGAAGAAACAAGAAGTAACATACAAGGGAACTCCAATAAGACTAGCAGCTGAGTTCTCAACAGACACAATACAGATCAGGATAGAATGACAAGGAATATTCCAAGTAATGAAAAGCAAAGACCTGCAACCAAAACTACTCTACCCAGAGAGCTTCTCAATTAAAACAGAAGGTGAAATAAGAAGTTTCCCAGACAAAAGAAGGCTAAAACAATATATGTCCACAAAACCAGTCCTTCAAGACATGCTAAAGGTACTGCTATAAGAAGAGGAAGCAGCCCGGGCTGGTGTAGTTCAGTGGATTGACTGCCAGTCTAGAAACCAAAGGGTTTCCAGTTTAATTCCCAGTCAGGATACATGCCTGAGTTGTGGGCCTGTTCCCCCGTGGGGGCGCATGAGAGGGAACCACACATTGGTCTTTCTCTCCCTGTCTTTCTCCTTCCCTTCCCCTCTCTCTAAAATTAAATAAATAAAATATTTTAAAAAATAAGAAGAGGAAGAAAAAGAGTGACAGAGAAGAACACAGGTACAAAGTGGATAAAATGACAATGAATAAGTACCTACCAATAATAACCTTAAATGTTAATGGATTAAATGATCCAATCAAAAGACAAAGGGTAGCTGAATGAATAAGGGAAAATAACCCACGCATATGCTGCCTACCAGAATTCCACCTCAGAAAAAAATACCTACACAGACTGAAAGTGAAGGTTTGGAAAAAAATATTCCAAGCAAATGGACAGGGGAAAAAAAAAGCTGGGGTAGCAACACGTGTCTCAGACAATATATACTTCAAAAGCCATCATAATACTCAAGACATAAACATTGTAAACATATATGCACCCAACATAGGAGCACCCAAATATACAAGAAAATCTTGGAGGACTTCAAGAAAGATATACACAGCAACACACATATACTAGGGGATTTTAACACCACATTATCAAATGGATACATCTTTCAAAATGTCAACAAGGATATTGCAGCACTGAACAAGCACTGAACAATAACAGATACACATAGAATGTTTCATTCCAAAGAAGCAAAGAACACGTTCTCGCCAAATGCACATGCAACATTTTCAAAGATAGATCACAATAGGACACAAAATAAGTCTCAACAAATTCAAGAAAATTGGAATGATATCAAGCATTTTCTCACACCATAAAGGACTGAAACCAGAAACTAACCTCAAGGAAAAAATTAAAAAACACACAAACTCATGGAAATTGAATAGCATGCTATTAAACAGTGAATGGATTAATAATGATATCAGTGAAGAAATAAAAAAGTTTGTAGAAAAAAATGTAAACGAACCACAACAGTCCAAAACTTATGGGACAGAGCGAAGGCAGTCCTGAGAGGGAAGTTCATAGCGATACAGGCCTATCTAAAAAACATAGAAACATTTCAAATAAACAACATAACCCTACATCAACAAGAACTGGAGGAACCACAAAAAAACAAAGCCCAAAGCAAATACAGGGAAGGAAAAAATGAAGATGAGAGCAGAATTAAAGGACATAGAGATTAAAACAACAATCCAAAGGATCAATAAATCCAGGACTTGGTTCTTTGAAAAGATAAACAAAATTGACAAGCCTTTAAGCAGACTCATCAAGAAAAAAAAAGAGAGGACCCAAATAAACACAATCAGAAATGAAAGAGAAGAGACTGCAACTGATACCACAGAGATACAAAGAATTGTAAGACATTACTAAGAACAACTATATGCCAAGTAATTTGAAAACTAGGGTGAAATGGATAAATTTCTAGAAAAACATAATCTTCCAAAACTCAGTGAAGAAGAAGCAGAAAGCCTGAACAGACTAATAACCGCTGATGAAATCAAAGCTGTAATCAAAAACTCTTGGCACACTAAAGCCCTAGAACCGACAGTTTCACAAGACAATTTTACAAAACATTTAAGGAAGAGCTAACCCCTATCTTTTAACAAATTATTCCAAAAAATCCAAGAAGAGGAAAGACTCCCAAACTTTTTACAAAGTCAGCATCATCCTAATTCCAAAACCAGACAAAGGCACAACAAAGAGGGAAAACTACAGTCCAAAATCACTGATGAACACAGACACTAAAATCCTCAGCAAAATATTGGCAAACTGCATCCAGCAATACATTAAAAAGATCATACATTATGATCAAGTGAGATTCATCCCAGGGATGCAAAGATGGTACAACATTCACAAATCAATAAGTGTAACATATCACATAAACAAAAGGAAATACATAAATCACATGATCATATTAACAGATGAGGGAAAAGCATTTGATGAGGGAAATCATTTGATAAGGTACAGCACCCATTTATGATAAAAAACACTCAGCAAAGTGGGTGTAAAAGAAGCATTCCTCAACATAATAAAGGCCATATAAGAGAGACCTATAGCCAACATCATACTCAATGACCAAAAACTAAAAGCTTTCCCACTAAGATCAGGAACAAGACAAAGATGTCTGCTTTTACCACTTCTATTCAACACAGTATTGGAAGTACTAGCCACAGCTATCAGAGAAGAGAGAGAAATAAAAGGTATCCAAATTGGAAAGGAGGAAGCAAAGCTGTCATTGTTTGCAGATGACATGATAATGAACACAGAAAGCCCTAAAGACTCCACCAAAAACTACTCTACCTAATAAGTGAATGTGGCAAAACAGCAGGGTTCAAAGTCAATATTCAGAACCAAAGGCATTTTTTTATATACCAATAACAAAAGGTCAGAATCAGAAATCAGGAAAAAAAGTCCCATTTGCTATGGCAACTGCAAAAGTAAAGTACATGGGAATAAACCTTATCAAGGAGGTGAAAAACCTGTTCTCAGAAAACTACACAACACTGAAGAAAAAAAGGAAGACACTAACAAATGGAAACATATACCATGTTCATGGATTGGAAGAATTAACATCCTCCAACTGTCCATATTACCCAAAGCAATTTATGGGTTCAATGCAATCCTTATTTAAATACCAATGGCATATTTCACAGATATAAAACAAACATTTCAGAAATTTTTATGGAACCATAAATGACCCCAAATAGCCACAGCAATTTCGAGAAAGAAGTACAAAGTAGGAGGGATCACAATACCAGATATCAAACTGTATTACAAGGCTGCTGTAATCAAAACAGCCTGGTACTGGCATAAGAACAGACACATAGACCAATGGAACAGAATAGAGAGCCCAGAAATAAGCCCAAGTCTCTATGGTCAATTAGTATTTGACAAAGTGGGCAGAAGCATAAAATGGACTAAAATAGCCTCTTCAGCAAACGGTGTTGGGAGATCTGGATACCTACATGCAAAAAAATGAAACTTGATCACCAACTTACACCATACACAAAAATGAACTCAAGGTGGATAAAAGGCCCTAGTTGGTGTGGCTCAGTGGATTGAGTGATTGCCTGCAAACCAAAGGGTTGCCAGTCCAATTCCTAGTCAGGGCACATTCCTGAGTTGTGGGCCAATTCCCCAGTGGGGGATGCATGAGAGACAACCACACTTTGATAATTTTCTCTGTCTCATTCTCCCTCCCTTTCACTCTCTCAAAAAATAAAGTCTTTTAAAAAAACTTTAAAAAGATGGACAAAAGATTAAAATATAAGTTGTGACACCATAAAAGTCCTAGAGGAAAAGACAAGCAGGAAAATCTCAGATATTCCACACAGCAGTATTTTCATCAATATGTCTCCTAGAGCAAGGGGCATAAAGGAAAGAATAATTAAATGGGATCTCAAAATCTCTTGCACAGCTGAAAAAAGCATTAAAATTAAAAGAGAACCAACCATATGGGAAAATATATTTGCAAATGATACTTCAGACAGAGTTTGATCTCCAAAATACATAATGAACTCACATGACTCCACTCCAAGAAGACAAAAAAAAAAAATGGACAATGTACCTGGAACAGACACTTCTCCAAGGAGGACAGACAGAGGGCCCAGAGACATGTGAAAAGATGCTCGGCATCACTAGCCATCAGCGATGCAAATTAAAACCACAATGAGACACCACTTCACACCAGTCAGAATGGCCATCATAAACAAATCAACAAACAACAAGTGTTGGAGAGGTTGTGGAGAAATGGAATCCTATTGCACGATTGGTGCAAATACAGACTGGTGCAGCCACTGTGGAAAACAGTATGGAATTTCTTCAGAAAACTAAAGATGAAACTGCTGTTGACCCGGTAATTCCACTGCTTGGATTATATCCTAAGAACCCTGAAACACCAATTCAAGAGGACCTACACACCCCAATGTTCATAGCAGCACAATTTACAAGAGCCAAGTGCTGGAAGCAACCTAAGTGCTCAGCAGTAAATAAGTGGATCATAGAACTGTGGTACATTTACACAATGGAATGTTACACAACAGAAAGAAAGAAGAAGCTCCCACCCTTTGTGACAGCATGGATGTATCTGAAGAGCATTATGCTAAGTGAAATAAGCCGGGTAGTAAAAGAGAAATACCATACAATCTCACCTATAAGTGGAAGCTAATCACCAAAACAAGCATGCAAAATACAACCAGAGATGTTGAAATAAAGAACAAACTGAGAGTAAAGTTAGGAAGGGGGAGAGGATTAATAGGAGATAATAGGGAAAGGACCATAGGAATGTGTACAAAGATACATGGACAAAGCCAAAGGAGGTAGATTCAAGGGTTGGAGGCAGGCATGGGTAGGGCAGTGGGGGAATAGTGGGGTGGAAATGGATATAACTATACTTGAACAACAACAGAAAAACAGCAAAATAAAAATAAAATGGCCATGTTACCTAAAGCAATATACAAACTGATGCAATTTCCATCAAAATTCCAATGACATTTTTTTCACAGAAATAGAACAAAAAGTCCTCAGATTTGTATGGAAAAACAAAAGATCCTATATAGCCAAAGCAATCCTGATTTAGAAAAAAAAAAAAAAAGGAATAAAGCCAAAGGTATCACACTCACTGACCTTAAACTATACTATAAAGACTACAATAATCAAAACAGTATGATACTGGCCAAAGGACAGACACACAACCAATGGAACAGAATTGAGAATAAAGAAATAAACCCACATATATTTGAGCAACTAATTTTCAACACTGGCACCAAAAATACACAATAGAGAAAGAAATGTTTCCTCAGTAAATGGTGGTGGGAAAACTGGAAAGCCAGATGCAAAATGAATAAAACTAGACTGCTATATGACACTATTCACAAAAATTAACTGAAAATGGATTAAAGATTTGAATATATAAGACAGGAAATAATAAAACATACAGAAGAAAACACAAGCACTACACTTATGGACCGTGGTCTCAGTACTAAACTTATGACCCCAAAGACAAGGGAAGTAAAAGGAAAAAAATAAATAAATGGGACTACATAAAACTAAAAAGCTACATCAACAAAGAAAAGGGTAACAAAATGAATGGAAGAAGGTATTTGCAAATGATACCTCCAATCAGGAGCTAATATCCAAAACACATAAAGAACTCATACAACTCAACAACAATAAAAAATCTGATTAAAAAATGGGAAGAGGACCTGAATAGACAATTTTCCAAGTAAGAAATACAAATGGCCAACAGTTATATTAGGAGACGGCCAACATCACTGTACAGAAAATGCAAATTAAAACCACAATGAGATACCATGTTGTTGGGAACTGTCCTGCCTGGTTTCAAAAGCTGTAACCCCGCTGACACACGAAAAGGCCCCACGGATAGGGGACCTTAGGACCATAAGCCACTAAGAAGACATAACTTACCCTCCTGGCAGGGGTGCAGCCTCTGCCCCCTTTACTTCACCCTGCTTGGCACCTGGAAGATGGTTGGATAGTCAATTATGGGTAAGATTCCTCAAGGAAGGAACAACCTAAGACAGGCACAGTCATGAAGGGGCCATCAGGGAAGGACTTAGAGGATTATAGAGGAGGGACAAAAGACTCTCACCCCCTGGCTTTGTCATAGCCTGAGTCCTCATTCTATCTGTAAAATGTCTCCTAATCTCTTGACTGCCTTGCTTCCCCTGCCTGATTCAGGCCTGAAGCAATGTGAAGCAGGGTGCAGCCCCATGCTGGAACTGGTGGTTTCAAGGAGCAATCAGACCTGAGAAAGAATGCAGTAAGTGCTGTGAAACCTGCTTTGCTAAGAACTCCCTCAATTTAAATGTTGAGGGTCCAAGCACAAAATAAGTTTGTTTCCCAAGGTTTTACAGCCAATTGGCGTCACCTTGTCTACCAGACCCTGACTCAAAAGGACTCCCACAATCCCAGAAATGTTATCTGTAAACCATACCTCCTTTCTTCGATATGCATCTGTATGCAAGGTAAACTCAATAAAAGCCCATTGAGAGAGAGGCTCAAGACCTTTCTCCTCTTGAGAGACTGGTCAGTCTTTCCTCCCCAAGAAAATCATGTCTTTGTAGACTTATTCTTATCCACAGCAGCAGGGAGTTCTGCAGGCAGAGCACCCCAACACCACCTCACAACTGTTAGAATGTTTATTATCAAGAAGAAAAGAAGTAAGTGTTATAGAGGATGTGGAAAAAATGAACCTTCCCAGTACTGGTGGGAATGTAAATTGGTGCAGCTAGTATGGAAAACAGTATAGAGATTCATCAAGAAATTAAGAATAGAGCTACCATATCACCCAGGAATCCCTCTTCTAGGTATATACCTAAAGATTTTTACAATACTCATTTATAAAGACATATGTTCATTGGAGCATTATTCACAATAGCCAATACACAGAAACAATCTAAGTGCCTTTCCACTTATGATTAGATCAAGAAGATGTGGTACGAATATACAATGAAATACTACTCAGCCATAAAAAGATGAAATATTGCCATTGGCAATAACATGGATGGGACTTGAGTATAATGCTAAATAAATTAGATGCAAAAGGGCAAGAACCGTATGATTTCACTCAGATGTGGGATATAAAGAAGCAACAAATGAACAAACAAAACAGAAAAATCAAGCTTATAGATACAGACAATGGTATGTTGGTTACCACAGGGAAAGATGGTGGGAGGGAGGTTGAAGAGGGTAAAGGGGTCAGATATATGGTGACAGAGGAAGACCAGTCTTCAGGTAGTGAGCACACAGTAGCGTATACAGATGTTGTATTACAAAGTTGTACGCCTAAAACTTATGTTATTATCAATCAATGTTACCACAATAAATCTTTTTTTAAAATATATTTTGTTGATTATATTATAGTTGTCCCATTTCCCCCCTTCACTCCCCTCCACCCTGTACACCCTCTCCCACCCACTTCCCCCCTTTTAGTTCATGTCCATGTGTCATACTTATAAGTTCTTAACTTCTACATTTCTCATACTATTCTTACCCTGCCCCTGTCTATTTTCTACCTACAATCTATGCTACTTATTCCCTGTACCTTTTCTCCCTTTCTCCTCCTCCCACTCCCCTGTTGCTAACCCTTCATGTGATCTCCCTTTCTGTGGTTCTGTTCCTGTTCTAGTTGTTTGCTTAGTTTCTTTTGGTTTTGCTTTAGGTGTGGTTGTTGATAATTGTGAGTTTGCTGTCCTTTTACTATACATGTTTTTTTTTATCTTCTTTTCTTAGATAAGTCTCTTTAACATTCCATAAAATAAGGACTGGGTGATGATGAACTCCTTTAACTTGACCTTATCTGAGAAGCACTTTATCTGCCCTTCCATTCTAAATGAAAGCTTTGCTGGATAGAGTAATCTGGGATGTAGGTACTTGTATTTCATGACTTGGAATACTTCTTTCCAGTCCCTTCTTGCCTGTAAGGTCTCTTTTTCTTTTGAGAAATCAGCTGACAGTCTGATGGGAACTCCTTTGTAGGTTACTGTCCTCTTATCTCTTGCTGCTTCTAGGATTCTCTCCTTCATTTTTACCTTGGCTAATGTAATGATGATGTGCCTTGGTGTGTTTCTTCTTGGGTCCAACTTCTTTGGGACTCTCTGAGCTTCCTGGATTTCCTGGAAGCCTATTTCCTTTGCCAGAATGGGGAAGTTCTCCTTTATTATTTGTTCAAATATGTGCTCCATCTGTTGCTCTACCTCTTCCCCTTCTGGTACCCCTTAAATCGATGGAACATTTAAAGATGTCCTGGTGGTTCCCAAGCTTCTCCTCATTTTTTTGAATTTTTATTTCTCCATTCTTTCCTGTTTGGTTGTTTCTTTCTTCCTTCTGGTCCACTCTATTATTTTGAGTCCCAGTTTCCTTCCCATCACTATTGGCTCCCTGTGCATTTTCCTTCATTTCTTTTATGGTAACCTGCATTTGCTCATCTAATTTGCAACCAAAATCAACCAATTCTATGAGCTTCCTGATCACCAGTGTTTTGAACTGTGCATCTGATAGGTTAGCTATTTCTTGGTCACTCAAAAGGATGAGTTCTGGGGGCACTGATTTGTTCTTCTGTTTGAG
This sequence comes from Phyllostomus hastatus, assembly GCF_019186645.2. Classification (NCBI taxonomy): domain Eukaryota; kingdom Metazoa; phylum Chordata; class Mammalia; order Chiroptera; family Phyllostomidae; genus Phyllostomus; species Phyllostomus hastatus. Next base: position 14,356,407 of record NW_025334038.1, read on the forward strand.
CCATCTCTCTCTCTGGTCTGGTCACTCCTGTTATGGTGAGGGGGGAGAGCCTTAGGTGTTCTCCAGGGCTGGGCACCCCAGTAGCTAGATTGTGATGTTGTATGTGAGGGCAGGGTCAAGAGGGAACAATGGTGGTAGCTCTGTTCTCTGTGGGACCTCAGTCCCTTCTCTGGGATCCTGGGTTGCGTGCTCTGCCCTGCTCCATAATCACCACCTCACTGGGTCTGCCAGCTGCCGCCTGTGCACTCAGCATCCACCCGCTGAGATCTTGCACGCCCCAGATGCCTTACGCACTCCCAGTTGCCCTATGTGCCCAATTCTCCCTGTTCTCCGCTCCGCGGCCCGCGCCTGGCTGCTCGTCTCCACCCCTCCTACCAGTCTGGATGAACAGGTCTATTTCAACTTCTTGGCTGTCTGACTTCCATTCGGATAAATTTTCTATCAGTTCTGGGTGTTATTCTGCCTCTAAATTGTTGTTGTTCTGATCTTGGTTGTGCGTGGAGGTACGGTGCGTCTACCTATGCCTCCAACTTGGCCGGAAGTCCAATGTTACCACAATAAATCTTTAAAATAAAACTACAAAAGAAATCCTTCCAGCGCTGGCTGATGTGGCTCAGTGGAATGAATGCCGGCCTGCAAACCAAAGTGTCACTGGTTCGATTCCCAGTCAGGGTACATGCCTGGGTTGTGGGCCAGTTCCTCAGAAGGGGGCACATAAGAGGCAACCACACACTGATGTTTCTCTCCCTCTCTTTCTTCCTCCCTTCCTTTGTCTAAATATAAATAAAATATTTTTAAAACGTTTTTTAAAAAAAGAAAAAGAGAAAAGAAATCCAACCTCTTCCTAGTTCCAAATCCATTCCCACATTTTGGGTTATTTGTTACAACAGCATTTCACTCTTGGTACCAAAATATGTATTAGTTATCTTTTGCTGTGTAATCATGTGCAACCATGACCACTATCCGTTTCTAGAATTTAGCAATAAATTTCTTTCAAAAATGTAAGAAAATTTTTAATTTTTAAAATTTTAAAACATTTAAAATTAAGTAGCTTAAAATAACATGTACTATCTTACACTTTCTGTGCATCAGGAATCGAGGTCCTCATCTGGATCAGGGTATCTCACAGACTGCAATCAAAGTAGATTAGGGCTATAGTCATGTCAGTCTTACTGGGGGCAAGTATTGGTTTCCAAACTCACTTGCAGTTGTTGGCAGGATTCAGCCTTCCACAGGCTACTGGACTGAGGTCTTTGTCAGTTCCTTACCATGTGGGCCTCTCCCCAGGGCAGATTACTTTGTCAGAGCAAGCAAATGAGAACAGTGTGGAAACCAGTTGAAGTCTTTTGTAACCTAGTCTTAAACATCTTATCACTTTCAATGGATTTTATCCAATAAAAGCAAGTCTGTACTTCTGCCTCACACTAAGGGAGATGAATCCACAATGGCCTGAATACCAGAAGGGATAATTGGAACCCATTTCAGAATCTGCCAAAACAACCCACAGGGTATACTTTTCATTTTAGACAATGTAGTTTTCATCTCTAGAAGTTTGATTCGGATCATTTTTGTATCATTTACAACTTAACATGCAAAATCTTTCCTCTAACTTTGTGAACATATGGAATACAGTTACAACTTTAATGCCCTGTGTACTAATTCTTTCATCTGAGCCATCTGTGGGTCCATTTTATTTTCATTATGAATCCTATTTTTCAGGCCCTTTGCTTGCCTGGTGATCTCCAATTGTATGTCAGACACTGTTACTATATGGTTGCTGAATAATTCTGTGGCACAGTAATTTTTTTTTTCTGGGATATGTTAAGATATTTGGAAATATTTTGATCATTTCAGGTGTTGCTTTTAAACTTTGTTCAACAGAACCAACGCAGAATTAGTTGAGGGCTAACTTTACACAATACTGGGGCGACAACTCACTGAAAATTCGGTCAGATGCCCTATGATAAGGTCTTTTTCACTCTGGCTGGTGGAAACAGGAATAGTCGAGGGCCTGGGTAAGCTCTCCCTAATCCTTTCATGTAGCTTCCATATGTACATGTGCTAACCAGTGCTCAGTGGAAAGCTAGAGAGACCCTAAGCACCTCTCTACAGTTCTTTGTGCAGCTCTCCTATTTTGGTATTTTGCCCTTGCAAATTCCACTGCCATGGGGTGTAAGGGCTGACTCAAGGAAAAGGTGGGAGGAAAACAGGATAGACTGTCACCAGTAAACAGTTCCCTCATAACTTCCCTCAAGAAATAAATAGGCAAGGTTATTTTACTTCTTTTAAATCCATAAGCTTTGAAAAGTGCCCAATTCAAGAGTTAATGGGTGCCTACTGTATGCCAGATATTAGGGTACACACAGAACTCAGCTAATAAGATACACATGTGAAAATAAAACAAAACGAAAGCATAAAGAACACAGCACAGCAGAGGATACTATTAGGGGCAGGAGTTAGGCTTCCTGGGGGTAGTCTCCCAACTTACTTTTAGAGAATAGGAATTTGTTTCATGGTGTCAAACAAAAACCCAGTGCAGACTTGGTAAAGAGACTTTATTTGAAAGAATTATTTCGAAGGGGGTGGGGGACAGCTATTGCAATAGGGAGAATGTGCTAATCATAAGATCTGTGTCTAAAGGGTTAGACAAAAGTTTTTCTTTTACGGTGAGGGGAAAAAAAAAGGTAGAAACAGGGTGTTGGGAAGCAGGATGAATGCGAGTGGCAGTCAGACAATAGGCCAGACAATGACGCTCAGTCTAGCCTGTTCTCAGGAGGGGGCTGTCAGCTAAAGGTAAGCCAAAATCCAAGGGTCAGGTGAAAAGGAGAGAATCTTAACCACAATTGGGTAAAAAGCATTTTGCTCATATTGAACATCAGGGGAAAGCAATTCAGCTAATCATCTGAGGCAAAGAATTGGTATTTGGAAGGTCTATGTCTGGCCTTGTCATAGATAATCAATCAACTGGGCATCCATGACTCTTACCTAAGTTGTATGTGAAGGGTAGTTCTTTGCAGTAAGCTGTTTTCCAGAATGCAAAAGATCACAAGACTCACTTAAAATTCAACACTGCCAAGAGAGGTTAGGGAACAAAAAAACAGCAGGTACCAGTCCACTAAGAAGTGACATGCAGGTCTGCAGGCCTTAGCACTTACGTGCCTGGGCACAGGCCTCAGGTCTGGCTGTTCAGGGCCATTTCTGGGGTTTGCACTGACAAAGTGCCCAGCTGCATGTTAGCACCAACTGCTGGCCAGACTATAAGAGTGTGTTGTGTCCCCAAAAGGCCAGCTCAGAGAAGTAGAATTCAGGGAAGGTAGATGTTGCTTCAAGGCACTCCTGCTACAGTAGACATTGTCACCTCCCCAGGGCTGCCAAGTCACTGCTTTGTGGAACTGGACAGGAGTAAAAACACTAACCACTGGGAAGTAGAAGGCTGATGCACAGCTACAGAATAGGCTAGGACTCCAAATTTAGAGCCTTACTGACACAGGCTTTTAACACTCCCCAGGTGTGAATGCTGTTTCCCATTACAATGAGCCTCTACCTCAAAAGTTTTTCTTCATGATCTATGCCTCTGTGTACTTTTGTTTCAGGGAGCAATTCTGCCTTGTCTTTTCCTTAACAACACCCTTTCTTTCATTCCAGAACAAGAGAAAAAAAAACCCAAAGACATTTTTTCGGAATAAAGGAACTAGATACCAAAGGCTCAAGGGTAATAAGCTGTTATTAGGAGAGGAATCCGGCCTCCCAGGAATATCAGAACTGTATTTGGGGGAGAAATCAAGGTTTTTCTCTTAGAAAATATCAACCATCAGGAGATATGTGCACTGTGGCTTCCTAAGGAGGTGATGGCCTTCAGGTGATCTAAAGGACCAACACACTGTGGGTTCCCTCTGTTGAATGCACCTGAGATAAACAGGAACAGGTAGCACTGAAAACTGCTTCAAGCTCTTCCCTTTGCCTGGACCACACCCCATCCCCAGCTACCGAGGCCTATCCCCATCAACACTTCAACACCAAGCAGTAAATCTCTTCTCATCATCCCAGTAACTCCCTCAGAATGGGCTCCACCTCACTCTGCCTGCAACAAAGTGTGGATTTGACAAAGGGTTGTCATACAGTCATGAAGCATGCCTATGACAAGGAAGAAGGGCATCTATAATGAAAAGTGATTAAACTGTCCATTTGTTTATTCAGGAAAACAGTAGGATAAATACACCTTAAATATTACACATTTTTATATACAGGACTGACCATTGCCCAACAAGTTTGAAAAGTGATCTGAGAAGAACAAAAAAGTGTAGACCCCCCACTAATTTTTTAAACCCTGGATAATCCATGGAGACAGAACCAAATTCTTGATATATTTTCTTCAACATAGCATCAGTTTGGCCAACGCTGGAGGGAGAACATGATTTGTCTACGTAGCCCCACGGATGTCATTTCCGGAAGCGCTTGAAAAGGGGGTGTACATGCTTGGTGGAAGCCTTGCTCCTCGCTGAGTGGTACTCCATGTACACAGTGTCATCGGCCCCAGACATGGAACTCATTGTGCCAAAGCGCCGAGATACCTGTGGGGGACCCAGCCCACTGTTAGTTTCCAAGGGGAAAGACACTCCTTTTATAACATTTATAATAAGTTTCAAAATTTTTTTAACAAATTTTATGGTATTTAAATAACATTTATTAACCACTTACCATGTCTCAGGCATGGTTCTAAGCAGTATACACACTTACATGTATTAACTCATCTAATCCTCATAAACATTGTAATCTCCACTTTATAGAAGAGGAAACTGAAACACAGACAGGGTAAGTAACTTGTATAAAATCATACAGCTCTTAAAGAGATGGGACTTGAACACCAGCAGGCTGGCTTAAGCTTTCCTATACTTAAACGTAATGCTACACTACCTCTCCTAGTGACAATTTTTGAAGAGAATTTTTTAACAGTGAGGGCAGAAGTCCCTCAAAATTTCCCAAGACTCCACACAAGGCTTTGAGTCAAGTGGAAAACCACAAATCCTAGGTATGAATCTTGTCTTTGCATCTCATTGGGTGACCTTGGGCAAATATTGAATGCCTACACCTCAGTGAAGTCATCTGTTGGATAGGAATAACCACACCTGCCTAGACATAGGTGCCATGAACAGAAACCATTCAAGTCTGGGGTGTGTCCCAGAGTCTCGCACCCACAGGGACCAAATGGCAACAATACACACAGATGGGCCCTGAAGTAATGCCTGTAACAGCCTGGCCTCAGGGGACCCACTGTGAGATAAGACTGACCCAAAGTTGCCCATAACATGGTCAGAGGCAAGGAGTTTCCCTGGGGCCCCCATGGAGAGTGCCATTGAGCCAGTCCCCAAACCCCAGATCTGAGGGGAGCAAGGTCTCTGGCTGCAGGGAGGGCGGCACCTCTCCTGGTGATGTTGCTTCTCTCTTTCCTTGTTCCAGTCATCACTCTCCTTTTGGTTCTAATGCCAATTTAGTTTCAAAAGCACCAAACTTGCTTCTCTCCTTGGAGGGCCTGATTAAGAATTCCCCATAATGATACTTTTGTTAATTATGCCATGCCTGACACACAGTAGGCATTCAATAATTATGTGCAGAATAAAAAGTTGAGTACTTTCAGAAAACTCTAAACTTTTTTCAAAGTACTGAAACTACAAAATGAGTTGATCCTCAGATCCATTTTATAGGCTGGAAGGCTCAGCTAGGGACTAGGAAGGAAACCAGAGATGGAAGTGACTTGCCCCAGGCCAAGAGTAGCAGCCCCAGGCCCATCACACTCCTTTCTACAGCTACCCTAGTAAGAGCCTGAGGTCATGTCTGCCATCCTAAGCTTCAACATAAAAATACTAATACTTGTAGAGCCAGAGATCAATTACAGCCACTGCAGGCTCAGCCATGTAAAACAGGATGTACAGAAGAGAAGATACATACCAACAGCTTAATGAGTTGTTAATATTCTCTTCTCTACAAGTTTTTTTAGAAGATTGCACAGGCACATACGCACAACTGTGCATGTGTAAGTCTAAGGACTCGGTCCTTCAGGAGCTTCACATACGCACTCACTGACAGACCTAGGCAGGCCTAGGAGGAATGGAAAATCAACAGGCGAGAGAAAGGCACCATGGGAAACTGTATCGTGGGAACTTCCTACAGACCCTACCCAGGAAAAAGATGCCTGGCTAAGGTTGGGGTCTGGGGTCAGCCTGTCCAGTATAACAGGATGCAGCTTTAACTTGAGCCTGACAAGATATATCAAGAACAACGGTCAGCAGAAATGGCACCCAGCAACCAGCTCTTGCTAATCAGACTCTGACAACTTAACCAGTTACCCTTCGTGGGTTTTTGCACTTAAAAACCCTGCCCTAAGAACAACCAAGTGAGTCTTAACCTCCCTTGGTGGCTCCACTTTTCCTTCTTATTCCCCACTAATAAACCCTGCTCCTTAGCTCACTGCTTCTGTCTGGTTTCTTGAGCGACTCCAGCCTAACACTCACCTGACTGGATCTGAAGCCAGACTCTCCTGCCACCACCTCTTCCTCAGCATCCAGGTCAGTGGCTGCCAAGACTTTCTGCAAGAGCTGCTGCTGTTCTTCTTTCGTCGAAAATGCCAGGTCTTCCTCCTCCATGCCGGCAAGTTTTGTGATCACCTGTAAGGCCAAAACCAGCAGGCGACACTCTCCCTTCGCTTTCCCTCCCCTCACCTTCCCTACTGCCTTCTCTCAGGTTCACTTGCTCTGGTCACTTCCTTTGACCAGTGGCGTAGGTAGGTGGTTAACAGTGGAGAGCTCCTTGGGGCACTCCAGAGACCAGCTTTAGCAGTCACCTTCAATAGGAATGCAATCAATGACTGCAAAGCAGGAGAGGTTAAGAAAATTCCAGAGAAATCTGCTCCCAACACATAACAGCTAAATGATCCCTTAACAAAAGATCAACGAGGATCTTGATGATGTTGAAACATCTTGCACCAGTTGACAAAAGGGACCAGAGACTGGAAGGCACTGCCTGCTGCCCCTGAGAAGGTCTTCAACCTCCTGGCATGGACCCAAGGTTTCCAGCAGGGGGAGCACTTTCAAAAAACAAAATGTCAAGAATGGATTTACAAGGTTTTTCTTAAAAGAGCAAGATGACAGCCTGATGGAGATTTGGTTTTCATTTCTTTGGGGGTAACTTACTACAAGGTCTGCCTAGCCCTGCAGTAAGCTTAGACTGATTTATGTAAAGGGGACTTTTTTCCCTCTAATTCTTCTCATAATTTTAATTGAAAGAAAATTCCTAAAGCAAGGATCTGGCTGAGCCCTTCTGGTGGCCAGATCTGGATTACAGATATGGGTGGGACACCTCTGCCCTCACCTGGCCACCCCTCGAGAGTCCCGACTCTGGAGAGTCTGACCTGGCTGCTCTCAGCCGCAGCACAAAAAGCAAAGAAGATGAAGACAGCTGCCACCAACACAGAAACTATACATCAGGTGCCTTTCTATCAATGTCACCCTTCAAAGAACTCACAGCACTTCGTAACTCAGTGCGCTTCTCCCACCCTACCTCTCCCAGGGATCAAGAGTCATGAATGCTGTCAACAGTGCATACTTTACAGATATATAAAAAGGTCATGATGCAAATCTTTCAAAAAAACTGCCCCAAGAGTCCTATCCTCTAGCCCAACATAAGAAGTCTGAAAAGTGTCACTGTCTCTGGCTAAAAGAAGTGTCAGACAACCTTATTCTCTTGTCCACGGCTAATAGGATCTCTAACTAAAGCACCTGTATAAGACAGCCTACAGTGTTTCTCAAATCAAGAACCTGGGAACCTACACACCCAAGTTCTAGTGAGGTCCTTTTAGTCCCCTTCTTCCAGCATCTTCCATCCAACTCCACAAATAAAAACCCATTGGGACACTAAATCCTGATATAACCTACTATTTGTGTCAGGAAAGAAAATGCCTCAGCAAATGACAGCCAAAGCTTTAGAATTTCCCAAGTTATTCAAATAACTGATTTGTAGTACACTGGATGGCTATCATGTCTGTGAAGCCCACTAAGGCCCAGGCTCACCGGCTGACTATGGGAAGAGCTGTCCATGCCACCTGGAGCGCTACCCCTTAGGAAAGTAACCCCAGGGTCTCACACTAACATACTGAGGGCCACAGTTTGTGAGTACCTCAAGTTCTGTTAGCCTTACATATTTCCCCACCAACATCTAATGTTTTTTGCATAAGACAACTAAAAAATGTTAATAAGCAGATTCCAGCCTCTTGCTTCAAAGGTCCCATTCTTTGACCATTCACTGTGGGAAGCTGGGGGAATGAGGGGATCCTGCACAATGTTTTCCCTCATAGACCCTGCAATTCAGGCAAAGATAAAGGGAGTCTACAGCAGGCAAGGCCTCCAGTCCCCTAATGTTCCATGCCTGTCTGAGCTCTGTCCCATGCTGGTACTAACCATGGCCCCACTTTTCCTGGAGGCCTGAGTACAAAAAAAAGCTATGGTCCTACTATGACCAGAGACTAAATGGAAACATACCTTAAAGCTGTAACCCTGGTCTACCAAGAATCTCTGCCGCTTGGTTGAATAAGCCATTTCCTGTGTGTCCTGAGATACCAGTGAGTAGAAGAAGGCATTGTACTCCTCTGCAACCATTCCTGGGGAGAGGGCAGGAAAAAGAATAACATTAGCCATGAGAATGCAAGAACTAAGGTTCCAGGGCTCAGAAGCAAGTAATGCAGTGAGAGAGCTTTGTGGTCAGGAGTTGATTGCCCTAATTTTGTATGGGGACTTCATCAAAGTTAAAAGCTTTTGTGCTTCAAAGAACACCATCCAAAAATTGGAAGAAAAAAAACATAATGGGAAAAATATTTACAAAACATATACCTGATAAGGAGTTTGTATCTAGGTCATATAAAGAACTATTACAACTCAATAATGAAAACACAACTCCATTACAAAAAGGGTCCAGGATCAGAATAGACACTTCTCTAAAGAGAATACAGAAATGGCTAATCAGCATTTGAAGAGATGCTCAACACTATTAGTCATCAGGGAAACACAAATCAAAACCACCATGAGATACACACTAATATAGCTAAAATTTTTAAAAGACAGATTATTACAGTTGTTGTCAAGGATGTGGAGAAGTTGGAACCCTTGTACATAGTTAGTGAGAACATAAATGGTACAGTCACTTTGTAAACAGTCTGGAGGTTTATTAAAATATTAACCATAGTAACTACATGACCCAGCAATTCTATTCCTAGATACATAGCCGAGAGGACTGAAAACATTAAGTCCACATAAAACTTGCACATAAATTACATAATATATTCTGTGAGCCAAAAAAGTAGAAATAGTCCAAATATCCATTTACCAGATTATTTATCAGATGAATGGATAAATAAAACGTGGTATGTCCGTACAATGGAACATCATTCAGCAATAAAAAAAATGAGGAAATTCTGGTAATGGGGAAGGATTTCTTTTGAGGGTGATAATAATATTCTAAATATAGATTGTGGTGATAATTATGCAACTTTGTGAATATACTAAAAACCAATGAATTGTACACTTGAAATAGATCAGTTGTATGGTATGTGAATTATATCTCAAGAAAGCTGCTAAAAAAAAACAGCTCAGTGTGAAAACCTAGAACAGAATTAGCACAGAAACTAGGACAGAAAATACTGTAGCCTATAAAACCTGATCTTTCAGGAAAATCTAAACATTTATGTTTCACAGTTCAAATTTCCGTAAGTATTGGTATACTACTTCTGAAATCAATTGTTTCCTAGTCTTATAAGAACTCAAAGATGCAAAGGGGCCAAATATCTACTTCAAATAGTTTTTTCTTTTTTCTTTCAATTTTATTGAGATAAAACTGACATACAGACTATGTAAGTTTAAAGTGCACAGCATGATTTGACTTACATATATTGTAAAATAATTACCACAATAAATTTGGTTAACATCCATGATTTTTTACTGATACAAATGTTTTTCCTTGTGAGAAGAACTTGTAGGATTTACCCCTAGCAATTTTCAAATATACTATACAGCAACATTAACTATGTCCACCTAAAAATAAAAGGCCACAGTGAGAGGCAATAACCATTTATTTAAAATCAAAAAGAATAGCTTTTCAGGAAGCACTGATTCAGGTAGAAGCCCAAATAGTGCTCAGGTTAGAAGACTAAAGCAATGAGTGTTTATGAGAAAGGGAAGGGAAACAATTATACCAACAGAAGGAAGACCTTTCTACAGGTGCGAATAACATAACACAGGGATGTTAATTCTAAATAATGTTTTTAATTTTCAGTCCAGGAGTCATCATATCTGCTTTCTTGTAATCGCTGAAAACAGTTTTTTAGGACATAAGGTTGCTTTAAAACCAGTCCAAAGGTTATTTTGCCCTGTTTTAACATCCAAAGGTTTGAAAAGACGTACAAGGCAGTTCCTCTATAATGACAGCTCTAGCTCCATTTTAAAGTGGCTCCATTAATATCTTTCTTTTTACAACCATAGCCATCATATTGTACATTACACACACACCCAGTAATTATTTACCTTATAACTGGAAGTTTAACCTTTCTGAACACCGTCATCCAATGCCTCTAGTAGCCACAAATTTAAACTCTTTTTTATGATTTGTTTGTTTTTTTTTTTCTCGGTATTTCACACATAAGTGAGATTTTATAGTATATGAGTTACTTCACTTAGCATAATGCCCTCAAGGTCCATCCATGTTGTTACAAATGGTAGGATTTCCTTTTTATTTTATGGCTAAATAGTCTTTTAATATATATACACCATGTTCTCTTTATACATTCATATGTCAAGGCACTTAGATTGTTAGCATGTCTTCGCTATTGTAAATAAGGCTGCAGTTAACTTTGGGTGCAGTTTTCTCCCACCTACTGATTTCAGTTCTGTCAGATATACATCCAGAAGTGGAATTACTGGACGATATGGTACTTCTATCTTTAATTTTTTGAGGAATCTTCATACTGTTTCCCATAGTGGCTATACTAATTTATAATTACACCAACAGCAGGCATAAGGGTTGCCACCCCACCCTTTTTTAAGATTTTATTTATTTTTAGAGAGAGGGAAGGGAGGGACAAAGTGAGGGAGAGAAATATCGATGTGTGAGAGAAACATTGATCAGGTGCCTCTTTTATGCGCCCCGACCAGGGACTGAACCTGCAACCCAGCCATGTGCCCTGACCAGGAATCACCTGTGATCTTTTGCTTTGACAGACAACACCCAATCAACTGAGCCACATCGCTCAGGGCAAGTCAAATAGTATTTTAAAACAAAATTCTAAATCTAATTCAAAGGCGTTTTCAAATTGTGTAAGTGTGTGTGTATACAATTTCTTGGTGAAGAATAAGGAAAGTAACGAATTACTTTCACATATGCTACTCAAGCAAGGTATGCTTGTCAGTTTCATAAAAGCCACAATTTATCCAGCAGCAAACTATATTCTGTTATGTAAGTCTCGTTCCTCACTATAGTCCTGCAAGATAGGATTGTCACTCCTACTTTGGATGGGAAATCAAGGCTCAGAGGGGCAAATTACTTGCCCAGGTCACACAACTGGTCTGGTACCCAAGCCTATGCTTGCTATTTCTAATGTGCCCTCTTCTCCACTTTAAGCATAGTCAATTAGCTGCTTCTTAAACATAATCAAATACAGTACAATTCCAACATGTGTCCACTAAATGTTGTCATTTTCAAACATCCTACCAGTCCAGGTGCTTCCTAAGATAAGTGAATTCCTTGAGGACAGGGCCTGTGAACTTGTCTTAGGTCTTGGCTGGTCCCAGGAGAATGCCATGTCTGAGCAGCAATGTCAGTCCCTACCGTGCCTGCAAATGAAATCTAAGTTTTCTATGCCCTGGTGTGGCTCAGTGGATTGAGCGCTGGCCTGTGAACCAAAAGGTTGCCAGTTCAATTTCCGGTCAGCGCACATGCCTGGGTTACAGGCCAGGTCCTCAGTTAGGGGCGTAGAGCAACTAATCAATGTTTCTATCTCACATCAATGTTTCTCTCCCTCTCTTTCTCCCTACCTTCCCCTCTCCCTAAAAATTAATACATAAAATCTTAAAAAAAAAAAAAAGAAACCTGAGTTGTTTGGGGTTTTTTTGTTGTTGTTGTTGTTTTTAATCACAGCTAACAAGCAGAGTATCCATGCCTTTTGCTTCTTCATTCACTGAGCTTCTGACACCCTTGATGCAAGCAGCCACTTAGGGCACCACAATTCACAGGTTATAAGGAAAGCATACGCTTGTGGCTGCTCAAGTTGCTCCCTAGGCCCTCCCGTCACTCCTAAGTTAAGGTTCAGGGGACAAGTTCCAGCTCTGACACTTGCACTGGTGGCCCAGCTGTGCTTTCTCCCTTCTGTGTCTATATGATGCAGATTGCTGTCTGGATCCTCTTACTATCTACCAATATAAGAGCTCAGCTTAGAGGGCATCTGCGTGAGTTCCAGGCAGCTGCCATTGAAAACACACACATATCCACCCTCAAGGCATAAGAAATAAGGGCCAAGAAGATCTTGGTCCTGCTTTGGGAGTCCCTCCCTCAGAGTATACCTAGTCCAGCAGCACAAGTTCGCCATCACAAACACACTGGCAGCTCAGCCCTACCCTCTTCCTATCCAAGGTAGTTAGAATGGAGAGACCCCAGAGAAGAAGGGGGAAGACCACCTTTACCTTTTTTGGCTCGCAGCACTCGCCCTAGCCTTTGGGCCTCCTGCCGTCGGGAACCACCATGAGATGAAATCTGAATAAGAACGTTTGCTTCTGGCAGATCAAATGATGTGTCACCCACCTATAGAAATAAAGCAGCTGTGTATCTGGGAAGGTTTTTATATGAGACAGAGAAAAAAATCAACTGGTCTCAAATTTAAATAAGCTCTGTGGGTAATTAAGGAAAACAATTACTGTTTTCTTCTCTCTGTGCCAGGGTCTTTCAGATGCAGGCAGGCCTCTAAGAACAAGAGCAAATTCTCCTGAGAGCTGTCCTTTAGAAAACTATCTCCAGTCTCCACTGTCTGTCTCAGCCACATTCCCAGTGTGGGCTGCTAGGGGCCCAAACACAAGAGGGCCCTATCAACAGAGACTTTCTGTAAGCAATTCTTATTTTTTATTACACAAACAGGCCTGCCTAAAACCATCTACACTCTTCAGTAGATGCCATTGAGACCAGCTGTACATGTCATACATGTGACTTAGTGGGTGTCACTTGCCTTCACTGGGCTCGATTCTTACTCAGGGTAGCTGCCTCAGTTTGGGGCTTCCAACCATCTAAATTCCCACATAGACATCAAAGTTTGGTACTTACAGACCTAGTCATGATCACTTTATAGGTAAATCTTATTTCTTTTGGGCTCTGGGTCTATCCTAATCTGAATGACTGATCTAAACAGTTGCACCACAGCTTCTGACTGCAAATTAAAACCATCACCAACTTGGATGTACATGCCTTTGCATTGTGTTTACATTCACCACCCATCACCAAGGCACAGCAGGAGTCAGGACAAAGGCTGCCAGTGATCCACAGGCCTCTCCAATTCCACAAAGAGAATTTCACCCAAATGCCTACTTTTGTCAGAGTAGGTGATGAACTTTTTTCTCTTTTATAAAGAAAATACAGCTTAAAATTCCTGCATCCCAAAAAGAAGTGGGAAAACTCATCAAGCAAAAGGACTGCATAGGTTATACATAATACATAATATTTGTATATCTGTTTCTTCTACTGTTTCTTCTACTACCCAGACATGTGGAAATGAAAACTGACGAATGATGTTCCTTCAACAAACACCAATTCACTGCCCCCCACCCCTAGGCTTTAGGATTGCTGGCAATCCTCACCACCACCATGCATGTCACACAGACCTTGGATATGAAGATGGTGTTGATTTTGGGGTTGTGCTTGAAATTCTGGAGAATCTGCATCCTTTCTCCCTGAGATGTAGGACCATAGATATAGGGTCTAGAGAAGAACAAAGCTGTATTAGGAAGACCACAGAATCATTCCTCAGTTTTCCTGAAAGTACATCAAAGTAGGAGCTTCTGCAAAGTACTCTTTCCCAGGAAGCCCCGTCATTCAAGAGTATCAGGAAGAGAACCATAAGAAAGAGTGGCAATACACCCTCCCTATTCCTCTTCCAAAACACAACACACACTTTATCTCTTCCCCATTGAACCGAGGTTCAAGGTACCATTCTCTTGAGGATTTCCTCCTTTAATTTTTCCTTGGTTTTTGGACTAAGATCTCTAGCCCTAAGCTTAGTGTCTATACTCCCTGGATTTCATGAAGCACAATGGGGTAGAAAAGAAAACATTGCTGTTTGGAAACAAGTGTTTCCTAATGACACAAGCATTCTCCAAGAAAGGGGTAGGAAGGAGCAAAGAGCCACCTCTAGACCTTTGCCTTCTGGCCTCCTATAACACTATGTTTAAAACCCTTCTATTTAATTCCCAGCTCTCAGCCAAAGGGCACAAGCCTATCTGGCAGACTCAGTGGTCATCCATCACCTCCTGTGATCTGGCAATGCCATTCCTGCACTATTCATGGAATGACCTGGTCTCTGTAGCTTTAGTATGGTGGAGATGATGATGATGATAACGACAAGGACAGCTACCAGATATATAGGTCCCACCCACACTTAACACTGAGCTGGACACCATGTTGAAAAAAAAAATCCATCCATCCCTGCCAACAGTCCTCAGAACTATAAAAGACAGGTTTCATTTTTCCAAGGTATACGTGATTGAGGGGCAACAGTCTGAGGCGACTAAACCCAAGTGTAAATGTTCCACCACCCAGGCCCACTAACCATCCCAGGGCAGTGCCCATGGAAGGCAGAAAGCACAATTTTTGATCCTCCACATGCTTCCCAATCCTGTGCCACAAAGTAGTAATGGGTATACCTGGAATAGCAAAAACTCTTGCCCATGGGGAAGCTGGGAAGGGCCTGGGACAGACAGACACTCCAGGTTGATGGCCTCTGGTCACCTCAACCATTGTAAGCCTGTTATACTAGAGTGCTCAGGACACCAAACATCTTCTATGTTATTTTCTATGTGTGCCATGTTGTGAAAAAGGCTGGAAAACACTGCTCTCGACAGCCTGTCTCTCAATACCCAGGTTTTTAGGTGGTTCTTTTTCTCCTTCCTCATCAGAAAAAAATAGTCACAGGATGGTAAACCCCAAGTTTCTAAAGATTCATTCCCCTGTATGAGAAATGAAACAGAAGGATGACCATCCTTCAGAAGAACCCCTACCATTTGTTGAACACCTACTAGATGTCGGGGACAAGAATCCTCTGAGGTGGATAGTGGTAAGTCAACATGACAGAGAGAAAGAGAAGGTTGAGAGGGGTAAACAACACCCCTGAGGTCAGAGAGCTATTAAGAAGAGTTGCTGAGAGTCAGGTCCACCATGTCAGACTCCACAGTTGATGTCCTTCTTACTACCTCACATACCAAATAACCCAACAGTCTCTCCTGTGAAGTAATTTAGTGACACCTATTCCTTTCTTATTAAGGCTAGGATAAACCAGAAGCTCAGAGACTCCCCCTGTCCCCCAAATCAGTCCTAACCTACTGAATGAAGCAACTGCCCAAGATTCATAAGATCATTTTAAAGCAAGAAACAAGGCAAACAAAAGTATTTCATAAATTTAAAGGTCAGATGAACAAAAAAGAAGGTAAGTACAAGTTGAAATGATCTTTCCAGTATCCATAAGAGAGCTGTGAGCTACTGCCCTTCATTGTGGTAGACAGGCTCAGATTCCACAGTGCCAGGCCAACGAGTGTCCCTCACCCAGAAGATGTTCAGGAGGCTGCAACCAAAAGACAAGCCTCAGGTGTGTTCAAATGTAAGCGTGAAGGAGGACACCTGAAGAAGCTCCAGGAAGAATGTAGACGGAGTACTGAAAAGGGGGGGGGGGGCGGCAGCGGGGGAGTGGTAAGGAGAGGACAGATATTCAATATGACACAATAAACATATGCATTGTCTTGCTGCCCTTCTCAAATTGACACTAACATGACAGTAAAGGATTAAGAAGACACAAACAGCCCTGGCTGGTGTGGTTCAGTGGATTGAGTGTCAGCCTGTGAACCAAAAGGTCACTCACTGGTTTGATTCCCAGTCAGGGCATATGCCCGGGTTGTAGGCCAGGTCCCCAGTGGGGAGGCACATGAGAGGCAGCCACACATTGATGTTTCTCTCCCTCCCTTTTTCCCTTCCTTCCCCTCTCTCTAAAAATAAATCAATAAAATCTTAAAATAAAGACACAAACCCACAACGACAAAGAGAACAAGTGAAGTAACAGCAGAGGGTGAACACATTGTGGTAGTCAAAACACAGATGGATGCAGGCATGGCAACAGATCTAGTAACTAGAGGAAGCGGGTACCCAAGCCAGCAGGAGGGAAAGTCAATACAATACAAGCCCTCTTCTTTGCAGAACACAGTCACTAGGTGCTTTGAAAGTTGGGTTGTGGGGCAGGACTGCAGACAGAAGGACTGGCAAAGTATCTGGATGAGGAGTAGTGTAGGGCTCCAGTCCCAGCAGCCAGGCATACCTCCTCCCACCTGGCAGAAACCTGGAGGCTTACTTTCTAGATTCACAAGGAGGTTCTGCACTTAGGAAACTCAGGCAGAGCTGAGGACAAAGGCAAGACTAAAAGTGAAAAATGAAGGGAAACCCCTTCTCCCTCTCCCACCACATGCTGCTATATCTGAGGGACCAGAAGACCCCTCTTTGGAGAAAATGTCCTACCCAAGAAAAAAGACCTAGAGATACTGCATTTGGCAATCTCTTAACGAAGCACCAGGTTCTTGCCCAATCATGCCACTCTGAGGTTCACAGGTGGGCTAACCCACTAAACTATACAGAAAGGCCATTCAGCTTTTTAGTGACTGACTCTTAAACAAGAAAATACAACCAAGGATTACCAAAAATCAGAAAGGCTCTGAAGACAGAGGTGAAACAACGAAAACAATAAAACTTGAAAAAGGGAGAGACAGTGTAAGGAACAGAAGAAAATTTTAAAAGCTTTACGAGTTCCAGAAAAGACATTGTATGCATGAAACAAAAACAGTTAGCAATAAAGAACTGTTGCAAATTAACAAAATCTTCAACAGAAGGGTTGGAAGACAAAGGAGGAAAAAAAGTAAGAAAATTAGAGAAGTTGTTCAGAACATCCAACATCTTACCATCAGGGACTTGAAAAAGAGAGAGAGAGAGAGAGAGAGAGAGAGAACAGGAAAAACAGTGAAGATGAGTTAACAAGGAAAAACACAAATTCTCAGAGTTGAAACATGAGTTTCCATATAAAAGGTTCTAATGAGTGCACATTACAATGAAAGAAAATCACACTAAACATTTTGTTTTGAAATCTCAAAAAAATATCCTGAAAGGTTCCTAAGAGAAGGAAACAGATGACTACAACAGATCACATAGAGAGAGGAATCAGAAGGGCATCAGACTTCTGAGTGCCGCACTGGAAGTCCCAACAAGACTGAGTCCTGGCTTCAGCATTCTGAGGCCCAGTCTAGCTAATGATCAAGTGTAAGGCTGAGTGAATATATTTGCAAGAACAGTCTTTAAAATGTTCTTCCTATATACCTTTCATCAGGAACTACTGGAGGTTGTGCTCATTCAAAATGAGTGACCAAGAAAGAGGAGACTAGAGATACAGAAAAGGGCTCCAGCACAGGGAGAGGCATAGGGAACTGACAGGAGGATTATGGCTGAGCAGCATCCCTGGTCCCAGAGCAGAAGGATGAAATGCTGGTAGGGAAAGAAGGTAAGAAAATTAGAGAAGTTGTTCAGAACATTTCCCCCAGGGAAAGAAAGAAAAGAAGAACTAATGTGTCTCACCCTCCTGAGAGGGAGTTTATGGTTGCAGGAAGGGTCTAAAGAGCAGTAGTTAAGTATATAAAAAAAACAAGCAAAAGCAATGGCAAGTCAATATTAATGCCAGAAAAAACAAATTTAAAAAATATGTAATCAGCCCTGGCTGGCGTAGCTCAGTGGATTGAGCATGGGCTGTGAACCAAAGTGTTGCAGCTTCGATTCCAGTCAGGGCACATGCCTGGGTTGCATGCCATGACCCCCAGAAACCGCACATTGATGTTTCTCTCTCTCTCTCTATCTCCCTCCCTTCCCTCTCTAAAAATAAATAAAATCTTTAAAAAAATGTTAAAATATATATATATAATCATACTACACTATATATGCCTTGGCGTGGACAATACATATAGTCAAAATAATTTAATGCTGAATACTAACTTACCCCCAAACACACTAGGAGGATGAGGGAGGGTAGCAGTGTGTGCAAGAAAGCTAAATCCTAAACTTTTATAGTAGAAAGTTCAAGGTGCTTTCTATAATTAATAATCAAGAAACTGCTAGGTAAATTATTACTTAGAAGTACAAAGGTAAATAGAGAAAAGAGTTGAAAGTGGCTGTCTCTGGAGAACAGGAATTGTGAGTAGGAAGACATACAGGAACTGCTATTTTTCATAACAATCAATGTTACTCTGATAAAAATAAAATACTTTCTAAATTGAAAAAAGTTATAATTTTAGAAATTTAAGAAATTTAATCTTTCTGTGTCTTAGTTTTCTCATCTGCAAAATGGGAACAATGAAATGACCTTCTATGGCTACAGTGAGGATTAAATCATAGCTTGCTAAAAAGAAGCTGGTCTGCATGCATACTTCCCTCTCCATCCCTACTGCCACAAAAGAAATTCAGGCCTGTCTTCAGATAGGGCTTTATCTTCTGCTACACTCACAGCACTGTGTCACTGAAGTAGGCTTTAATCACAGGCATCTGGGTGGGGCTGTGAGTTGGTGATGACTCTACTAGGTGTTTTTCCTAAAAAGCTCTTTCTCAATGCCAGGCCATCCGTGAGATGCTGGTCCAGTCTGCCTTGCCCTCCTGGTTCCTAGCTCATACAGTCTGACCTTACTACCCCTCCCCCCCTAGAGTGCTCACTCAGCCTGAAATTCCTGATGCCAACTTATGCCCACCTTTGGAGCCCAGTTCCAAAGCAACATGACTCTAGCCTCTGCTCCCTGGGTTCAGGGTGACCATGTTTCTTTTTCTCCACACTCTAACCTTTGACTCCAAGCAGCTGCTCCTGTCTGGCCTGGTTCCTAGAACTGGGGCCACAGAACCAGACCTTGAGATCCTAGCAAGTTTCTGAAAGTTTGAAACACACACACACACACACACACACACACACACACACACACACACACACAAAAACCGGCACCTCTGCACTCTCACAAAAAGATATTCTTACTTGTTCAGCCGAATAGCATATTCCTTTAGGGCAAACACATTATCAGCAAAGACAATAATCTTGTCATTCCTCCTTTCATGAAACTTGATCAGGAACTGGCAAGCTCTGAATTTGTTGGGATTCATGGTATACAGTAAGATTCGCTTCTTGGTTTTGATTGCCACATACTCCCTGTAAAATTCAGGAGACATGGGGCACCAAACCTGAGATACAATAAGAAATAGAAGTCAGTTTGCAAGTTGAAACATCACACAGTTGGAAACTTGAAGATCATTTATTTGGCACAATTAACTTTAAAACAAATCAAAACAAAACCAATGGTATGTCACTTATATCTCAATATAACTGTAAACAAACACATACACACAAGACCTCATACTTAAGGCTGAACTAGGGCACTTGAACACGTTAATTACTACACAAAGATTTTTAAATGTGTTGATATCCAGGGAATTATTTTAACACCAGCTCCAAGTGAAAAGCACCAGACTCTCAACCTGTGATACAAGTGATCCCTCTCCCTTAGATCACACTTTCCCTTGAGTTGACACAGCGCTGCATAGAGTACTGCACACACACTTCCCAACTCTATCGACTAAGCCTAGAAATGATATCCTAGTGGCAATGAACACACCTAACAACCAGATCTTGGCTTGTAAGTTATATTTTCTACTGAAAGGTTCCATGGAAAATGGCTAATTCCAGGGCCAGAACAAGTACCAGATGAGTCAGAAATATATTGCTGAGTTGCCACAATGAAGATGTAGGTAGATACACTTTGCCTCCTCACACAACCAAAAGGACAACAAATAATTTAAAAACAAAAAATAACCAGAACTGCCAGAAAATCAAACCATATGGAAGTCTGATAACCAAGGAGTTAAAGAAGAAACATTCATTCAGACCAGTAGGGAGGGGTGGAGATGGGCAGCCAGGGTGGAAAGTATGCTTGGAAAGGCAGTGTCTGGAAGACCAGGGTGGGCAAGGTGGAGGCTCAAGGACCAGGCGAGGTAGCAGCTGGCCGAGCAGGCAGTCCCACATTTGCACATGGACGAACCAGGACGAACAACTGAGGAGCAAGACAGACCCTATAATCCAGGGTTCCGGCATGGGGAAATAAAGCCTCAAAACCTCTGAATGAAAAAAACTGTGGGGGTTGAGGTGGCAGGAGAAACTCCCAGTCTCAGAAGAGAGTTCACAGGAGAGACTCACAGGATCCTAGAACGTACACAAACCCACCCGCCCAGGAATCAGCACCAGAAGGGCCCAATTCCCTTGTGTGAAGCAGGGAAAGTGACTGAAAGTCAGCAGAGAGCAGAGCAAGCGCCATTTTTCTCTTGTGGACCCCTCCCCACATACAGTGCCACAATGAAATGATGTGGGTTGTGCCTTACCCAATCTGGCAAAGGAAGTAGACTTCCAGGAAGTCCAAGAAGCCCAGAGAATCCCCAGAAAGTTGTACCCAAGGATGCACACCCCAAGGTACATCATAATTAAGTTACTTAAGATAAAGGATAAGGACAGAACCTTAAAAGCAGCAAGAGAAAAGAAGACAGTTACCTACACAGAAGTTCCATAAGACTATCAGCTGATTTCTCAAAAGAAACCTTGCAGGCAAGAAGAAGCTGGATAGATTTAAAGTCATGAAAGACAAGGACCTACATCCAAGATTGCTCTATCCCACAAAGCTATCATTTAGAATAGCAGATACAGGGCTCCTAGATAAGGTCAAGTTAAAGGAGTTCATCATCAACAAGCCCTTATTATATGAAATGTTAAAGGGACTTACTTAAAAAAAAGATGATGATAAAAAATATGAACAGCAGAATGACAACAAACTCACAACTATCAACAACCGAACCTTAAAAAACAAACTAAGCGAACAGCTAGAACAGGAACAGAATCATAGAAATGGAGGTTATGTGGAGGGTTGGTAATTAGTGGGAAGGGGGAGGGGGAAAATGGGGGAGAAGGTACAGAGAATAAGAAGCATAAATGGTAGTTACAAAATAGACAGGGGGAGGTTAAGAATAGTATGAGAAATGGAGAAGCCCAAGAACATATATGTGGGACCCATGGGCATGAACTAAGGTGGGTGAATGCTGGTGGGAGAGGAGTACAGAACGGAGGGGAATAAAGGGGAGAAAAAATGCAACAACTGTAATAGCATAATCAATAAAATATATTTTTTAAGAAATCTACCAAAAAAAAAGAAGGAAGAAGAAGAAAAAAGAAGAAAGAAGAAAGAAGAAGAAATATATTTGCTGGGCCAGAAAGCAAGAGGTGCTGAAAGAATGATGGGAAAATGTCAACTGGCAAAAAAAAGCCAGATTAAATATAGTCCCACTGGTCACATCTAGGACAATCTGAGCATCCAAATAAGAATGACAGTAACATTCCTGAGGGCCTCCTCTGTGCTAGGCCCTGTCCCTGTGCTAACAGAAACTCAGGCAAATATTCTGAAGTGCCATGAGTTTTCAAGTTCTCAAGCTTGTGTACAAATAAAAATGACCCTCTTGGAGCCTTGCACTAGAACCAACTCTGACTTTTCAGCTGTGACCAATGCTATTTCTGTGTAATCACCACAACCATTTATTCAGGCAGCCACCACTGGAGACCTAGCTACCATCACTACATGCCAGACTGCATGCTGAGCTCAAATCCATAAGTTTTGCTGTTAACGTTTTCTGGTTACCTGAGTCATATCCTGTTATGTCTTCATTAGAGTTTCTAGTTCTTTATAATCACAGCAATTCTTTTCCAACAGTAAAATATTTAAAATCCCACATTTTACAGAATATGAAACACAAATGGCCAATAAATATATGAAAAGAGGAAAACATAAATTAATACCATAAAAGAATACCATTCCACACTTAGCATGTTAGCAAAAATTAAAGGAAACAATTCGATATTAGTATTGGAAGAGATGTGAAGTGACCTCACTTGCCCTTGATGAATGTTAACTGGTACAATCACTTCGGAAATGTTTGCCATGACATGACCAGTAAAGTAAACCTCCACAGAGCATTTGACCCAGCAATGCTACTTCTGGGTGTATCTGCCAGAGTAGCGGCCTTCAATCTTGGATTATTTTACATCACAAACTAAACAGTCACATATACACACAGAGTTTTATGAAACAATATAAATATACCCTCAATACATATTATGCATTCTGGTAAATTCTATTCTATCCTGATCATGACCCACCAAAGTGATGTCACCATCTACTATGGGATCCCAGTCCACAGTGTGAACACCACTGCTTTAAAAAAATCTGTGACCCAAGGGACCAAGGAAACAGGTACAAAAACATTTGCAGAAATATTGTCATAATACAAAAAAAACTAAGCTCCAAATTTATAGACAAAATAAATCACTGGCTGCCTAGGGTGGGAGTAGAAGCAGAGATTCAATGCAAATGGTCACGAAGGAACTTTGGAGGTAATGGAAGCATTCTAACACTAGATTGTGGGGACAGCTACACAACTCTTTACATTAACTATAATCAAAAAAGTTATAAATCACAATATTCACTTACAACAGGTAAATGTTATAGAACATCAATTAAACTTTGATAAGGCTCTTAAAAATTTTAAACAACTTAGCAACCCAAATTCCTGTCAACATTGGAAAAGATTTTTATTTTTTATTGCTGTGTAATATCCTATTACATATCAAATTGCAGTATAGTTGTACAATGGAATACTACAGAGCAATTCAAAGGGATGAACAACTACATTCATCATCAAAAAATAATGTATCACACGAATAAAAATAGAGCAAATGAAAGAAGTCATACAATATATACATAACCTGTTTCTATTTATATATATATGTGTGTGTGTACATATATATATGTGTGTGTGTGTGTATATATATATATATATGTATATATATATACGTTTAAAAAGGTAAAATGAAGCAACAAATGTTTAGGAAAATATACACAGGAGGTAAAATAATAAAGAAAAGCAAGAAAATGAGAAACCTAAGCTCCAAGACCATGGTTCCCTGGCAGGTAGAAGGGAGATGCAACTAGAGAGGAACAGGTCCTCCAAGGTTCTGGCAATTGTCTCATAAGATGGGTGGTGATTACAAAGATGCAACTAAAAAGTAAAGAAGCTTTGCAACACTGTAAGTCTATCTGCACAGGGTCCTCACACTCACCTTTAACCAAAAGGCCCCATTCTACCCTTTCATGACAAAGGCCACTCTAACTACTGAATGACAGTCATTCTTAGATGCCAGAAAGGATTCCAGAAAGTTATTTTAGATGCCAGTCATTTTTAGATGTTGTATTTCCTTCTGAGAAGACTTACCTTTGAAGATGTACTTTTAATATATACCTATGCCAGTTTTCCCTATAGAACAATATTGAGAAAACATATTCTTAGCAATGAAATGACCAAGGCCATAGGTGCCTTCTGGGGGTATCAAAACCAACAGGCTTTGGCACTGAGGGGTAGCCTGGATGAATGCCCACACAAGAACACCCTGAGCCACCCCCAGAAAGGAAGAAGAGCGTGGACTTTGGAGCAGAGCCAGCCTGGACTAGCATCCTCACTTTACCATTTACTGTATGTCCCTAGACAGTGATTTTGCTTCACACATCTGTGACATGGCAGAACACCACCTATCTCACAGGGGACTGACAGGACTGCATGAGGCGGCAGCCCTTCTGCTCAGGTCATGACCTGTCTAGCTACCCACAAGAAATTGACACAGTCCACTTCCCCTGAACCATGAAAGAGCCTCTCCCTGAGAGACTGCAAGGAAGGGGACAGCTACCTCAGCACACTGGACTTTGGCAATGTAGCCGTTGTTCTGCAGCTCCATCCAGTTGGCTTCATAGAGCTTGGGCCCGATCAGAAAATTTAAGTCAACAATTTTATCATCTTCCCGGACAAGAGTTGCGGTCAAACCCAGCTTGCAGTGGGCCTGCACAATGGTGAGCACCCGTCGAAACATCTTGGCTGGGGAAACAATTGGTGATTCACACTGTTAAAAAACTTCTAAAAACTTTTTTTTAATCCTCACCCAAGAATATGTTCACTGATTTTAGAGAGACAGGAAGAGGGAAAGAATGGAAGAAGTAGAGAGGGAGAGAGGGGGAAAGGGAGACATCCATTAGTTGCATCACGTACACGCCCCAACCGGGGTATATCCCTGACTAGGAATCGAACTGGCAAACTTTTGGTACATAGGACAATGCTCAGCCAACTTAGCCACCCAGCCAGGTCCACACTGTTACTTTTTTAAATGCCCAAGTACCACATACAGACTTGCGACTTAACACTGGCCTGTGACACTATGTGGGCTAATCCCTGAGTTTCTGGGTATCTGGATCACAGGAACCTGGCTCTAGATAAGAATGACCATGTGGGAACACTTAATCACCACTGCCAGACCTCTTCAATGGAAGGATGAAAGGAGAACAAAAAGTGAGAAGCAACTTCCAGCATTCTCCACACCATAGCTCAGCAGGAACACCAGTGGCAATTTGACATGGGACCTACAACACTTAATGTGCCAATTATCCAAGGGATCTGTCACCCTGAAACCTGCACTAAGGTGACCAAGAAGATAGCTGGGCACCTGGGGATCAGAGGAACACAAGGAGCCAGATCTGGTCAGTTTCCCATCGTCTTCCCAGAAACCAAGAAGAAAACAGGGTAAGATGAACTTCAGATACCCTGACCTGCCTTAAGAAACTCTTTTCCACACTCCTCCAATTAGCTGGTAAACCAGCAGCTTCCTCTGTCTTCCCTTCTTTTGAACATTGTAATTCTTTTTGGTTTATCAGATTAAATAAAATAAATACATAAAGGGTATGAGGTATTAATTTTAAAAGACCCAATTTATGAGTTTCCATGGGCTCACATTGTAAAAATTCTAACAGTTTATCCTTGAACAAGTTTAAATTGTATGGGTCCATAAGAGTCAACTGTACTTTCGATCTGAGGTCAGGAATCTGTATGCAGAGGACCTACTTAAGTTATACAGAGGTTTCTAAAGGGTCGCTGGTTTGATTCCCAGTCAGGACACATGCCTGGGTTGCAGGCCAGGTCCCTGTTAGGGGGCCCATGAAAGGTAACCACACACTGATGTTCCTCTCCCTTTCTTTCTCCTTTCCTTCCCCTCCCTCTAAAAGTAAATTAAATATTTTTTTTAAAGAATCTACCTTTCCTTATAAGCCAAATCCCTCTAGGTTTCAGAGTCATACCTGTGAAGTACAGAGTTAAGACTCAGCAGTCATTCACAAAGCTAGTAGATGAGACCTCTGTAACATGCAGACAGTGTCATGATCAAATTAGAACCTATCAGTATGCTATTGGTTCGTATTTATGCTGTGTTAAATTTTCTGAATAATGCTCCTAGAAGCAAAGACAAAATGTTTCTGCCTAGACATACGTTAATTTCCATGATAATAATTAGCTACAACTGACCCAAATATGAGCTATCATTCTGAAAAATATTAATATTAGCAAACACAACTTCAAGGCAGGTATCTATTTTTAAAATTTAAAATACAAGGTGGGGCAAAAGTAGGTTTACAATTTTCACATAAAAAATAACATAATTAACAAAAATAATACAAGAATAAAAAACATTATACAGAGGTTTCTGATGCACAAGAACTGGCACCTCGAGTTGGTCAACTTTATTCTGAAGAAAAGTTAAAATGCTTATCTTACAATTAAAGGTAAGGTTAATGATAACACTGAAGAATGAGAGGTCAAACTGTACCAAAACATAAATGAAAACTGTAACAGTAAAATAACGGAGGGCTGTCTAATCCTAAGGAAACACCTAGGTTTCACAGAGTTTCACGTGCCGAGGCCTAACATGGATTACACACACACTTAGAAAACAAACAAAAAACCAGGGTTAGGGTAACCCCCCAAAACACTGCCAACTAAAAAAAAAAACAAAAAAACAGGTAGCCAAGAACCCCAGACAAGTTTCACCACATCAGAAGGACAAGGTAACCACACCAATCTAACATGGACCCTGGAAGGCAGAACCAGGGATGGCCCAAGGATTATTAGCTACAGGGCAGCAGAGTTAGGCCCTCCCTGAGGCATCTGCCCACAGACCATTCACATGGCTATTACACTCTCTTACAGCTGTGACAGCTGTCAAAGGAGAAGAACTCACATTACAATAAAGTGCACAGCTTGATCAATTTTTATACAGGTACGCACCTGCAGAACCACCCAGGTCATGATCTTAGTGATCATAGCACCTAGAATTCTCTCTGCTGACCTGTCCTGTCGACACCAGCTCCAACTCAAGGGCACCTTGACTCTGGCTTCAAATATCATGTAGGACATCTGCCTCCTTTTTGACTGGATATTATATCACAGTTGTTATCTGACATGTATTTGCACGACTCTTGTCCTGCCTACATTGTCTCCAGTGACAAGCACAGTGCCTGCTACTTAAAGCATTTCAATAAATACCTGTAAAAATAATGAAATTGGTACAGTGACTCCCATGCAATAAACACTTTATGCAAGTACTGTAGTAATTTATTAATATAATGACCTAATAGGGCTCCTTTTGAAAGATCTGTAAAAGAACACAGCAACCTTTTCTTTTTAAAATATATTTTATTGATTATGCTATTACAGTTGTCCCATTTCCCCCCTTCACTCCCCTCTGCCCTGTACATCCCCTCCCATCCATATTCCCCACCTTTAGTTCATGTCCATGGATCATACATGTAAGCTATTTTGCTTCTAGATTTCCTATACTATTCTTACCCTCCCCCTTTCTATTTTCTACCTACCATCTATGCTACTTATTCTCTGTATCTTTTCCCCCTCTCTCCCCCTCCCACTCTCCTGTTGATAACCCTCCATGGGGTCTCCATTTCTGGGGTTCTGTCCCTGTTCTAGTTGTTTGCTTAGTTTGCTTTTGTTTTTGTTTTAGGTGTGGTTGTTAATGATTGTAAGGTTGCTGTCATTTTACCATTCATATTTTTCTTCTTTTTCTTAGATAAATCCCTTTAACATTTCATATAACAAGGGCTGGGTGATGATGAACTCCTTTAACTTGACTTTATCTGAGAAGCACTTTATCTGCCCTTCTACTCTAAATGAAAGCTTTGCTTGATAGAGCAATCTGGGATGTAGGTCCTTGCCTTTCATGACTTGGAATATTTCTTTCTTGCCCCTTCTTGTCAGCAAGGTTTCTTTTGCGAAATCGGCTGACAGTCTGATGGGAACTCCTTTGTAGGTAACTGTCTCCTTTTCTCTAGCTGCTTCTAGGATTCTCTCCTTAATTTTAATCTTGGGTAATGTAATTATGATGTGCCTTGATGTGTTTCTCCTTGGGTCCAACTTCTTGGGGCTCTCTGAGCTTCCTGGACTACCTGGAAGTCTATTTCCTTTGCCAGATTGGGGAACTTCTCCTTTTATTATTTGTTCAAATAACTTTTCCACTTGTTGCTCTTCCTCTTCCTCTTCTGGTACCCCTATTATTCGGATGTTGGAACGTTTAAAGATGTCCTGGAGGTTCCTAAGCCTCTCCTCACTTTTTTGAATTCTTGTTTCTTCATTCTTTTCTGGTTGGATGTCTTTCTTCCTTCTGGTCCACTCCATTGATTTGAGTCCCAGTTTCCTTCCCATCACTACTGGTTCTCTGTGCATTTTCCTTTATTTCACTTAGTGTAGCCTTCATTTTCTCATCTAATTTGCAACCAAATTCAACCAATTCTGTGAGCATCCTGATGACCAGTGTTTTGAACTGTGCATCTGTTAGGCTGGCTATCACTTCATCACTTAGTTGTATTTTTTCTGGAGCTTTGATATGTTCTTCCATTTGGGCCTTTTTTTTTGTCTTGACATGCCTGTTACATAGTGAGGGGCGGAGCCTTAAGTGTTCACCAGGGCAGGGTACCCCACATTGCTGCCTTGTGACACTATGTGGGGAAAGGGTCAGAGAGGGAACAATGGCACTTGTTCCACTCTCCCCTGGATTCCAGTCACTTCCCCCACTTCCCACAAGCAAATGGGTCCTTCTGGTGCTGATTCCCAGGGAAGTGGGCTTGTGTACATTCTAGGACCCTGTGGGTCTCCAATGAACTCTCCTGTGAGGCTGGGAATTTCTCCAACTGCCTCAACCCCCACAGGTGTTTTCAATAGTGGTTTGAGCCTTTATTTCCCTGTGCTAGGGCCCTGGGTTAAGCAAGCCATCCCGCTCCCCAATAGCTTCTCCAGGTTTATCTGTGCACAAATGTGGGACTGCCTAGTCTGCAATCAGCCACCTCACCGGGTCCACCTGCTGCAGCCTTGCCTGGGGGTCCTTTCTGTCCCACTGCCCATCTCTGCCCCTCCTGTCTGGATGAATGTTTCTTAACTCTTTGTTGGACTTCCATACAGTCAATTTTCGGTCAGTTCTGGTTGTTTTTTGTTTTTAAATTGTTGTTGTCCTTTTTTTGGTTGTGTGAGGAGGCACAGTGTATCTACCTACACCTCTATCTTGGGCGAAAGTCCCCTATTTTTTTTTAGATAAATCTCAAAGGTTTATTATTCTATTTAATCCAATGTGGTATCTAACAGTCAAAAAACTTACTCTGATTTGCTATAATTCCCTTATTTAACATTTGCTCTTTGCCCTGTTGAGGACCTAAACTCAAAATCCTTTAGAGCTGTTAGGTTTCACTCTCCTGCACAAACAGAGAGTAAGTGATGCAGCAAACCATAGCAGAGAGACAGGCACATAGCTAGCATGAACTGTACACAGCAAAACCTCATCCCCAGATAACCAGGCCCAAGCCTGGCTGCCACCCTCTGGGACCCGGGATGCAGGTGAAAACAACATACTAAATATATACTTGGACAGAAAGCCTCCAGCCTTCGTAAGCTTCAAATGCAGATGATAGGTTCTCTGTATTATCAATTTCCAATCTAATCAGACCAAATACTCACACTCTCCCAATTTTTTTTAGTTTTTAAATGATCACAAAGTAAAACTAATTGTTCTCCAGTGGGGGGGGGGGTCAGTGAGTGTGATCAGTTCTATAAATTTTAACTCATGTATAGATTTGTGTAACCACCACCATAAGTGGGAATACAGACCAATCCATCACCCCCAAAACCTCCCTTGTGTCCTCCCTTTATAGTCACCCTCCTCTACCCCACCCTGGCACCCACTGCTCTATCCCCATCATTACAGTTTTGTTTCAAGAATGTGCTGTCAAAGGCTTAACACACCATGTAACCTTTGAAAGAGGCCCATTCACTCAGCACACTGCCTCTGAGATTCAGCCAGGTTGCCACACACAGCAATAGTGTGTCCCTTTTCACTACTTAGCAATGATCCAGGGGACAGATGCACCAGTTTATCTCTCCAGTCACCTACTGATGAGCATGTTGGTTGTTGCTAGGTTTTAGAGATTATGACTAGAGTCAGAATAAACATTCGCATGCAGGTTTTTGAGTGAAGCTACATTTTCATTTCTCTAGGATGGACATCCATGGGTGATGAGACTGTTGAGTTGTATGGTTACTTTCTAATAAACTACCCAACTTGTCCAGAGTGACTACACACTGTACACTGCCGCGGGCAATGTGTGACAGCTGCAGCTGTTCTGTACTCTGTCAGTACTGGGTATTGCCAGTGTTTTATTTTAGTCACTCTAACAAGTATGCAGCAGTGTCTCATTATGCTTTTAATCTGCATTTCCTTGAAAGCTAATGATTGGGAAATTCTGTTCAAATGATTATTGACACCTCTACATTCTCTTGGTGAAAAATCTATTCATGTCTTCTCTCATTTTCTAGCGTCTTTGTCATTGCCTGAATGTCTAACAGGCAATCGAATTAAAATGTCTAAAGCCTAACCCTCATCATCACTTTCCAAACCTGCTCCTCCTAGTTTGCCCCCCTTTAAAAAAATATTTTATTTAGTTATTTTTAGAGAGAGCAGGGAAGCGAAAGAGAGGGAGAGAAACATCAATGTCTGGTTGCTTCTTGCATGTCCCCTACTGGGGGCTTGATCTGGCCTGCAACCCAGGCATGTGCCCTGACTGGGAATCAAACTGGTGACCCTTTAGTTCGCAGGCCAGCGCTCAATCCACGGTGCCACACCAGCCAGGGCCAGTTTTCCCCACTTCAATTAATGTACACTCTATGCTTCTAAGTGCTCAAGCCAAAAACCTGACAGTTATCCTTGACTTCTCTTTCTCTCAGTTCCCACATCCAATCTGTCAGTTTAACCTTTACAACATATCCAGAATTAGATTACCTTTATTCTTTTTTTTTTAATCCTCACCTGAAAATGTTTTATTGATTTTTAGAGAGAGAGAAGGGAGAGAGGGAGGGAGGGCAGGGTGGGAGGGTTTCTCTCTCACATCAATGTTTCTCTCACATTGATGTAAGAGAGAAACATTGAGAGAAACACTGATAGGTTGCCTCCCACATGCACCCAGACTGGGGATCAAACCCACAACCTTGGTACATGCCCTGACTGGGGACTGAACCTACAACCTTTTGGTATATGGGATGATGCTCCAACCAACTGAGCCACTTGGCCAGAGTATGATTACCTTTATTCTTACTAGGTGAAACCTCTTGTTGGGATTCCACAAATGAACCCACTTAGCTGCTTCTATCCTTTCATCTTTCAGTCTATTGTCAGGACAGTAGCCAGGGTGATACTATTCTAGTGTTAAGTCAGATCATGTCACCTTTGCACAAATTCCTCAAATAGCTTCCCACCCAATCAAGGATATAACCCTTACTGTGACCTACAAGACCCTACATACAAGATTTGCCCCCAATAGCTACCCTGCCTGTCCCTCTACAACCTCAACTTGACTGTCGCCCTCTAGTCACATGGTCACCTTGCTGTTGTTTTGTTTTTTTTGTTTGTTTAGAGAGGGAAGGGAGGGAGAAAGAGAGAGAGAGAAACATCAATGTGCGGTTGCTGGGGGCCATGGCCTGCAACCCAGGCATGTGCCCTGACTGGGAATCGAACCTGTGACACTTTGGTTTGCAGCCCGCGCTCAATCCACTGAGCTACGCCAGCCAGGGCCCAACCTTGCTGTTGTTGGGCCATGCCAAGTACTTTCTGGACTTGCACCCTGTTCCTTCTACCTGAGAGACACCTGATCTCTACCTAGCTTGCCATGAACATCTAGGTATCTTCAGACACCAAGAGGTGCTGGAGTAGCTCTCATTACACAGAAAAAAAAAAGCAGATGCTAGAGCCATTTGGACAATATTTTGAATACTCCATGTAAAATGCCTCCAATATCATTTCATTGAGTATCTCTAACTGAAACTTAATTTATCAAATTCCTCTTAATTTGTTCTATCAAGAAAGTTTTGCCTGGAATACTATACAGAAATAAAAGGAACACACTATAAATACATGTTACAATGTGGATGAACCATTATGCAAAGTGAAAGATGCCAGATGCAAGAAAATATGTATGATCCTATTAATATGGTGTCTCCAGAAAAGGCAAGGTTATAGAGATAGAAAGCAAGTCAGTGGTCACCTGGGGATATGGATGAAAATACTGACTATAAATTAATATGAAGAAGTTCTAAAACTAGATCATGGTGATGTTTGCACAACTCCGTAAGTTTACTAAAAATCTTGAATCATATACGTATAATGAGTGGGTTTTATGGTATTTAAGTTATATTAACTTAGCTGTTTTTAAAAAACAAATTGCTTACAATACTAGAAGTAGGGCTTCTGTAACATATTAAGGATTAATACTTTAGCCTTCAAATAAAACAAATAACACTATTGCAAGGATTTTCAGTGTTCCTAGTCATTTTTACAGGACCATAAAAAATGAGTTAAGGGTAAGCTGAACTGCAACAAAAAAAATAAGACTGAAAAAGAAAGCAACTACTCTGGGCCAGTGATTAAGGAAGTTGTGAATGTATACACCATCCACCCCTACCCTTACCCAAAATGCTTCTGACTTATTTAATTATTTTCTTTAATTGATTTCAAAGAGAGAAAGGAAGAGAGAAAGGAAGAGAGGGAGAGAGAAACACCGATCTGTTGTTCCACTTACTGATGCATTTATTGGTTGATTCTTGTATATGCCGTGACTGGGGATCAAACCTGCAACCTTGGCATAGTGGGATAATGTCTAACCAACTGAGCTACCCAGCCAGGACACTTAGGATTTATTTAAAAGCTTTACCCAGTAAGTCTCTGTAGAAAGATGGTTATACTGCACAGCAGCCCCTCCCTCAAGCCAACAGCTGGAAATCAGTTTTTGTCTATGCAATGACTGGGCAACTTAGCTCTCACCCTGCTTACCTGGTATGGTATGTACTTCATCCAAGATCATGAGGCCCCACTCTTGAGTTCTGAGCCACTCCATAACTCGCTCAGCCTCCCAGGACCTTTTGGTGGTGTGGCCCAGCATGGAGTAGGTGCTGATGGCAATGGAGCAGCCTATGGGCTTGTCCTTGGCATCAGAGGTAAAGCGGCAGATCTGGCTGTCATCAATGGTGGACCACATCTTGAACTGGGCTTTCCACTGCTCCACAGACACCGCTGAGTTGCCTAGTACCAGACAGCGTTTTCTGACGGTGCATGCAGCTGTCACACCAACCAGGGATTTCCCAGCACCTACAAGAAACCAAAGAATAATCCTACCCAAGGCCAAGCTGAAATGAAGGACAGAGATAGACAGATTGATCAGCACACAAATCTGGACAAATTATTTGTAACCATCTTCACAGCTGACATTATGAAGCACTTACTGCTCTGGAGTCTGTTTCTGTCTTCATAAAATGGAGCCATGCTCACTTTACACACAAATATAAGAAGTAAAAGAGGCAAGTGCCAGCCCCTATTGTAGCATTTTACATGTATCTTGTTTAAAGGCTGAAACCTCAAAACAAACCAGAGATAAGAGACTGTATTATTGCCATTTTTTTCACTCCATTCTTTTTTGTTTAAGATTTTATTTATTTATTTTTAAAGAGGGAAGGGAGGGAGAAAGAGAGAGAGAAACATCAATGTGCGGTTGCTGGGGGCCATGGCCTGCAACCCAGGTATGTGGCCTGACTGGGAATCGAACCTGCGACACTTTGGTTCACAGCCCGCACTCAATCTACTGAACTACGCCAGCCAGGGCCAGTATTATTGCCATTTTAAATGTGGTAGAACTAAAGCTAAGGCATAATTTGCCCAAATCCATGGAAAAATGGTCTTTCTGGGGTAGACTGTGCCCAGCACACAGATCCACCATGGAGGACTCAACAAAAGACAGCTGTCATGACTACACAACCAAGTGGGCTGAGAAGTCAAAAATGTAGTAAGTGTGTACACTGCTGGTAAAGACAGAGAAGGTGAAATTTCAGGAGCTTCCACATTTACTACCATCAACCATTTGAAGATCAAGATAAAAAAATCAAGCTATTCCTTTAGGCAGCAATATAACTGTGCATCAAAATAACTCGTGGAGCTTTTAAAAAAGAACCACCACCACCTAAAGGCCTAGGTCACTCCCTTAGAGCTCTACCAGCTTAAGTCCAGGACAGCGGAGTCTTTGTGACTACAGGCCGTGAAGGTAGACCAGGAGCTGCCATGACTTGGGATAAATAATATCAGATTGAAGCCAGGGCTGCCCCTGCCTTCGTGGATGCACACACTCTACCCTGCTGTCCAGGAACAAGCCAGTGTCTGTGCCTGGGAACCTCCACACAAACAGGCTTCACAAGACTGACTGTGAAGAAAAACAGCCCAACCCAGCATACAAAATGATACCTCCCTGGCACACTGTTGTTTTTCTACACTGCCCAAGAATTCACACACTGCTTAGGTGATTTGTATACCATCTGTCTCCACCTCACCAGAATAAGCTTGAGATCAGAGTGTCGCTCTCTCCATCATTACATCCTGGTGTGGATGGAGGTCAGGGTCCTGCACACAGCAAGCACTCAAATACTTTTCAAGTCCTGAATCAGGGAGTCATCTGACCATGGTTGTTCTCTGGCCAGGTGTGAGGTACATTTAGAGAAAGGTACACGAGAAAATTTTGGGAGGCAGCCTGGAGATCTTCTTCATTTAAGCATCACTTACCACAAGGAAGAACAATGACCCCTGAACGTGCACGCCCATTCCCAAACATCTTCCGCAAGCTCTTCTCCTGATAAGGTCTAAGGACAGCTGTGGGTTTCAGGTCAATGTTGATATCAGGGTTAACAGAATCATTCCGAAAGTCATATTCTGCCAACAGAGGGTACTCCAGGTGAATGCAACGTTTTTGAAGCTCCTCAATCATCTCCTGGGGAGTGAGAACAAAGTAAGTATTATAACTTTCCTAACTTCAGAGCATGCTCATAAACAGCACATATTCTAAGGGGACTTGTGGTCAAAAGGACAGCAGTTTATCTATGCTTTGGCAACTTCAGATCCTGCTTAATAACAGCTGGGTTAAAACATGGAAAGGCAACCCAAACTAAGGACATATACAAAATGAAATCCAACCAGCTGCCAAAAATGCCCCTCTGGCACCATTTCTCACACCTCCCTAAGAACTTGTGAAGGCTGACCCACCAGCGCGAGGCCCACAGACATCAAGAAGGAGAAAGCAATTTGGGAACAGATGAGCATTCCTTCCTCTCACATAGACTATAGAAAGAGTCCGTGCAGCACTGGACCAGCTTCTGACATTGTCTTAGAGAAGGAACCAGGAGGGGATCTGTTCAATAACCTGCTTGACTTCAAAAGATACTGTCTGTGTCTCTTCTTCATCTTCTTCATCCTTGTCCATTTGCTCATAAAAGTCAAATAGATCCGTGGGGATGTCAGATTTACCCTGTGGATCTGTCACCTGGGAAGTGGAGGGCCCACCACTGTCTTCAGCAGTCTTTGCAATCTGTAAGAGAAAGACAGGATTTGGATTCACATGCAACAGTTAGCCCCACTGTTACCAAGCAAGAACTTAAGTTGCAAGAAAACAGCAAGGCCACTAGGTTGCAAATACTGAAACAGGAGCACCTGAAAGAGCTGTAATACCAAATGCTCCCACCCCAGGGTGACCCAGAAGCTCACGTACAGCAGATCTGCTTGTGAAAGTCTCTGTGATGAGCTCAGTCACCTCCCCCTCAGAGCTCCTCAGGCGGCACTCCCGAATCACTGGATCCTGGAGAAGATGCTGGATAACATCAGGGTGGGAGCTTTCAACAAAGTACCTACAAGAGGAAGAAGGTGCCAACTGACTAGTACACCATTTTCAGAGGGTCTCACTGCTCAATCAGATGTCTAAAAACAGTGACCTTATGCCTCTCTCCACTTTATCACTCTCCCACAACCCTTTGCCAAATCTAAGCTAGCAACTACTAGCTACCTAATATGAGAGTTGTAGACAAAGCCATACTATGAAGAAAAATAATCCAAAATCTGAGCCCTGGCTCCACTTGGGGTAACGTGGTGGCCAGTGAAGAAACTTTTAGATTTGGCCACATTACGTTACTTACTCCTTTGTATCACCTTACTCAGGGGAGTGGGTGTTGATGCAGAGTGGACAGTCCACAAATGTTGGCTTCTTAACATCTGCAGCACAGAGAGTGAAAGTGCCTTGGACAGGCCTGCCACACAGAATCCCTTACCTGTTGTGCTTCAGGACCAGCTTGACTTTTCCATAACTGACAGTACACAACTGCAAGGAGTAACAAATCAGGTAAAATTAGCAACATGCAGCCCACTCAGAACGCATTCACTACTGGGCACGCCCTACCACCTATCAACCAAGTATAGAGTTCATGTTGCTATAGGAAAACTCAATGTACAATCTTAACATGGTCAGAGCTGCCTACATTGAGCTTTTTCTACTACACTCTTCATTTTGAGAGCAACACCTTCTTCTTGTCTAACTAATGTTAATACACATTTCTTAATTAATAAAGAGCTGCTTAAAATCTTTATTTTCCCTTTCTCTTTCTTCTCTATTCCCACAGGCCCCAGTCTAATCCATAGACCCATCATACCACATCAGTATTACTCCAGCTCCCAGCACAATGCTGGCCAGAGAGTGTGTTCTGTAGTTGTTTGTTGTGTAAATTAAATGCAAAGCCTCCTGGCCTCCTCACCAAGGTTTCTATTTCCCCACGTAGCATATAAGCTTCTTAATGGTACAGAATAAAACATACATCCCTCCAGGTTGCGTGGTGGCCATGAAAAGCCACCCCTCAGACCCAGGGCTGCTGCCTGCTTCCACAGCTGCCTTTCTGGATCCACCAATGCACTGTGACAACACCTACAGGCCTGCAGGCAGCTCCCAGCCAAGACTGAGTGCAGCAAAGTGCTGATGTGGTTCATTCCAGCATATAGCAGGCCCTTTTCCCTGGGCAGCCTTCCATATCACAGGAGAAGAGAACTCTCTCTAGAACTGCTGCTAGCTTCTCTGAGGTTGGATGCATTACTCTTCTGGAGCCCTCTGGCACTCATCTTCTGCCACACCAGATTTTGGGGTTTGAATCCAACTCCCCTTAGATAAGCAGAGGGCAACAAAAGCCACTGTCCATCTCTTCTGAAAGGTATTTCACCTATCTCTTTGAACAAACCCAAGCATTTTCAACTGCTCTTCATGTGGAACACTACCCACTTCAACATTTGAAGTTCTTTTTGACTTTTCCTAATGAAAACTGTTGACTATTATCTGATGCAGGTTATTCAGCCTTAGATGGAGTTTACCATCTGTGTTATTCTACTTGGGCTGTTATGCAGAACAACATACAGTGGGTGGTTTAACAACAGAAACTTATTTCTAAAATTCTGGAATCAAAGTGCCAGTGATTCAGTTTCTAGTGAAGGTTCTCCTCCTGGCTTACAGAGAGCTTTCTTGTTTTGTGCTCACATGATCTTGTCTTTGTATACATGCAAAGAGAAAGAGAGTGAACAAGCCTTCTGGTGTCTTTTCTTATAAAGACACTAATCCTGTTGGATCAGGTGTTGGGAACTGTCCTGCCTGGTTTCAGGAGCTGTAACCTCGCTAACAGACTAAAAGGCCCCACGGCTAGGGGACCCTGGGACCATAAACCACTAAGGAGACGAAACTTATCTTCCTGGCAGGGGTGCAGCCTCTGCCCCCTTTACTTCAACCTGCTTGGCACCTGGAGGATGGCTGGATAGTCAATTATGGATAAGATTCCTCAAGGAAGGAACAACCTAAGACAGGCACAATCACGAAGGGGCCATCATGGAAAGGCTTAGGGGACCATAGAGGAGGGACAAAAGACCCTCAACCCTCAGCTTTGTCATAGCCTGAGTCCTCATTCTATCTGTAAAATGTCTCCTAATCTCTTGGCTGCCTAGTTTCCCCTGCCTGATTCAGGCATGAAAGAATGTGAAGCAGGGTGCAGCCTTGTGCCAGAACCAGTGGTTTCCAGGGGCAATCAGAGCTGAGAAAGAATGCATTAAATCCTGTGAAACCTGCTTTGCTAAGAATGTCCTCAGCTATGCATACTAAATGTTTAGGGTCCAAGCACAAAATAAGTTTGTTTCCCCAGGTTTGATGGCCAATTGTCATCAACCTGTCTACCAGACCCTGACTCAAAAGGACCTCCATGATCCCAGAAATGCTGTCTGTTAACCTTATCTCCTTTCTTTGATCATTACTGTCTGACATCGATTGATGAGCTTTACATGCACACTATGCAAACTATGCAAACTAAACTCAATAAAAGTCCATTGAGAAAGAGACTCCAGGCCCTTCTCATCAGATTGCCAACTTTCCTCCCTAAGCAGATCATGTCTTGGTAGATTTCTTCTCATCCATGGCGGCGGGAGAGCTATGCTTTACCCACAATCAGGGAACCATGCTTATGACCTCATTTAACCTTAATTACTTCCTTACTTCAAATGTGGTTAGGGTTCTATGATACGAATTGTGGAGAGTACACAATTCAGTCCACACCACTATTAGCTTTGGGCTGCATTCCCAAATAACGTTGGCCAAAATGGGCTTGAATTACTACCCTCATTGTGTGAGTACCCACTGGCTAAGAGCACCTCATGGGAAGTGTGGCCTCAGCAAGAACACAATGCTAGATTCACAGGAGTAGCAGCTTGTACAGTAATGAGTTATTATGCTCCCCACACTGGATCTGAATGGCCATTTTCTTGACTGCCACAATTAACAATATGTCACACCTGTCCTCAGTATTACTACATTAACGGGGAGGACAAAAGTGCCAGCCTTTTCCCCCACTTACCTTAATAAACTGAATGATTCCTTCAGGAATTCCAGTCTTGCTGAGCTTCCTAAGGTATTCAGTGATGTCACTGGTTTGCAGCCCAACACTGACAGCTGCATATAGGGAGTAGGCAGTCAGTTTGTACTCATGCACATGGGTTGGTCGGCACACTGGCTCTGCAATAGCCACGAGGAAGTCTTGAGCATATTTGTAAACTGGAGAGAAGGCTTCTAAAAAAATGTGGCCATCAGGAGCCTGAGAAACACCAAACAGACATAAAACTAATGAATTTCTAAGACTATTAGGTTTTTCCCGTATCATTTATCTATAAAAGATTAAGTTGCTAAAAAAGTGATACACCAAGGATAGTTTTGTAAGCACTCCTTCAGCCAACTGTGGGGCCTTTTACTTTGATCACATACAGGGAGTGAAAATAGAAGAAACGGTTTACAAAGTCAGTAGCTGCTTCCCACTATTCTTCACAGTAAAACCCACCTTACCATCTATCCTCAAGTTACCTTTTGGCTAGATCAAATGAATGCAGAGCCTTGATTACTTCAAATTGAGCAAAAAAAAAAAAAACAAAAAAACAAAAAAAAACTATGTCTTCACAAATTTTTAAAAGTGGGGAATTAAAATGTTACATAAT
The DNA here is from genome assembly GCF_019186645.2 of Phyllostomus hastatus. NCBI lineage: Eukaryota > Metazoa > Chordata > Mammalia > Chiroptera > Phyllostomidae > Phyllostomus > Phyllostomus hastatus. The sequence continues at coordinate 14,395,579 of NW_025334038.1, forward strand.
AAATGCCATCTATTCGGTGGAAAAAAATATTCCCAAACTTGCAGTAGAAGTGGAGAGAAGGGGATGTAAAATGTGGGGTTAGAGAGGAAGAAAGCTGGCACAGGTGTGCACACCTACCATCCCTATCTCAGCTGTCCACACTACCGGTATGAAAGCTCTCCCCAGCCAACTCTGCCAGCAGTAGCCTGAATTTGTTTTGGCCCCAAAGATTCCTTGCGGGCCCTGCCCTGGCTGTCAGTATGCTCACCACCCAAAGGGGCCGGGAGATGTGGTCTGCCTTCAGCGGCATCTGCAGCCTGTAGTCCTTGGCTCCATACTCATCCAATTTTGTGCTCGACTCATCCACTTGCTTTCCGGCAGCCGAGGGCACCGCCTCCTGAGAATCGTTCCCAGGGGCGTCATCTTCATCTTCCTCCTCATCCTCGTAGTGCCGCTTCTTGGACTTCTTCTTATCTGGAGATATGGGCACAGAAATGAGCCCCCCAGGAGCAAGGGCCCCTCTGCCGCGCCTAGCGGCATTTCCGGGAACCGGCCGCAGCCAGGCTGCAGCAGCCCACACGTTTCTGGCTAAGAATCGAGTGCTGCAGGGGCGCCTCTCCCTCAGACCCTGCCCACCCGACCGAAAACACAGGGCTGCCCAAGGGCCACAGATCACCACTACCCTCGCCCTCGCCCCCGCCCGGCTCGGGGTACTGGTCGGGGAAAACGACGCGACTGTGAGTGCGGACAGCCAGGCGCGCCGACGCCACCTCTCACCGCGGTCCGCACGGTCCCTTTTGCCCATGGCGCCCAAAGCAAGAAACAAGCTGCCTGTCTCCCAAGGGCCAACTGCTCTCCAGTCACTTCCGGTTCACCCCGAAACTCTTCCGACGACCACAAGGAAAGTCCCGCCTCTGAGTTCCGGTGGCCGGGTAGGCCTGTGAGTAGGGGAACGGGGGTGCGGGGAATGCGGGGGTGCGAGCGGGTGGCTGCTGAACGACACGACCCAGTTCGTGACCACGCGCGGGTCGTGTTATTCTTTCTTCTAGTCAGTGATGTGTATTTTCTGAGCGCCTGGCGTGGTCCTCAAGCACTGTTTTAGCCACTGTTGGAGGCCCCCCCGGAACTTAAACTCGACAGATGTTGACAGTGAACAAATTTGGTGTTAACCGCAAAGAAGGAATAAAACAGGGCCCAGGGCCAGGGCAGTTGTGCCATTCTACATGCAGTGGTCAGATCCTCTGCCCTGGTGATGAGCAAAAGATCTGAAGAAGTGAAACTGTTCTGTGTGGTGGGCCCGGGCTGGCACAGAACAAATGTGACGGAAAGTAACAACAGATGGTGGCTGGTGGTTGGTGCCCATTCAACGCCAACTGGAATCCCCAATTTGGGGAGAGGTGAAAAAAGGAAATTTTATTCAATGCAAAACAATCCCAAAGCCCAATTAAGCAGCAGCAGCGCTCTGAGGAGGTCCAGGAGCCAGGCCCTTTCCAGCTACACAGCTCTGCTCTGCTCTGCTCTGCTCTCAAGGCTCTGCGCAGGTCTGCACCTCTCGGCTCTAGCAGCTGTCTTTGGGCACGTCAACTTCAACTCCAGTCAGCAAAACTCAGTCTCCACTTTTTGTGGAAAGAGAAGGTACACTCCTTAATCCAGAGGGGAGCGGACTTATAAACAGAAGTTTGCAATCCTGGTCCCTGACTGATCTGTCCTCATCAAATGAGGAGTCCAAATCCTCAGTTTGATTGATTCAGAAGGCATTGTCCCCAATTGGTCAGAATGAAGCTGCTCTGTTTGGTTAGTGAAAAAGCTGATGGGGATATAGCTGCACCACTCCATTCAAAGAAGAAAGTCTCAGTTCTATTGGTTGAAATAGGTTTCCAGGAACTCCTTTATAAGGGCTGGCTCAGCTGGCAGAAACCCTGCAGGCAGGCAGCTCAATGCAGGCTTCTCACTGATGTGCACTTTGCATGAGAGGCCCCAGTGTGGAAATAGCTGCTAAGCTGTTTTTTGTTGTTTGTTCTTTAATTTCAGCCCACTTAGCCATCGGAAGCCCTTTTTTGGTAATCTTCTTTCTCAGGGTCCACAACAGGTTTGGTAGGTAAGAGTATGGACCAAAATGGGGTGCTATAATAAATCTGACAAGTCCAGTGACAGAAAGGAACCTCCCAGGGCAATCTGATCATAAATTCCTAACTTGGCAGGTCATGGTGGTCAGTCATGTCCTAGGCCTTTAGTACCCTTAGCAAAGATCATTATTTACCTTAAGCAAGCTCTGTCCATTGTTCTTGTGCATCTAATTAACACTTCTTTGAAATGCCTTTTTGCAGCGCTCCAGGTGAGAAATGGCTGGCATATGAACTCAAAGAGGCCCACACCAAGATACGTCATAATGAAAATGCCAAAGATTAAAGACAAAGAGAAAAACTTATAAAACAGCAAGAGAAAAGCAGTTACTTACAAGGGAGCTCCCATTAAGCCTCAGCTGATTTCTCAACAGCAACTTTGCAGTCCAGAAGAGATTGCCATATTCTGTGAATTTAAGAAACATTCAAACCTGTAGAGTTTTTATGAGTTTATTTGAGCCAAACTGATGACAAATGTCAGGGAGCAGGATCTCAAGTGCTCCAGAAAATAACAGCTTTGCAGCTTCTTTTACACATTTGAAGTTAAGGAGAGAAGGGAACATAAGGAAAATACAAGAAGGTGAAAGAAAGCAAGGTGGTAGCTTACAGCATAGTAAACAAGATTATGTGCTTTCTTGAAGGTGGTTACCACTTAATTCAAAAATGTGTTAACCTAGATGCACAGAAACAATGCATAGGGCTTGGTAAAGGCAAAGATAAATCTTTTACTAAAAAGTTGTATGTCTGGGACCCTGGTCTGGTGGCTCAGTTTGTTGGAGCATCATCTCACACACCAAAGGGTGTAGTTTTTGATTTTCAGTCAGGGCATATAGTTAGGTTGCAGGTTTGATCCCCAGTTGAGGCCCATTTGGGAGTCAAGTGGTTGATGTTTCTCTCTCATATCAGTGTTTCTCCCTCGCTCTCTGTCAATTCAATCACATATCCTCAGATGAGGATTTAAAAAAAAAAAAAAAGTTAGGCCCTGGCTGGCGTAGCTCAGTGGATGGAGTGTGGGCTGCGAACCAAAGTGTCGCAGGTTTGATTCCCAGTCAGGGCACATGCCTGGGTTGTAGACCACGGCCCCCAGCAACCACACACTGATGTTTCTCTCTCTCTCTCTCTCTCTCTCTCTCTTTTTACCTCCCTTCCCTCTCTAAAAATAAATAAATAAAATCTTTAAAAAATATTTAAAAATTTTTAAAAAGTTATATGGCTGGGGCATGACTACCTACCATGACCTGTCCAGTTAGGAATTTATGATCAGATCATCTTCTGAGGTTACTTTGCATGGAACCCCCCTTTTTTGTCCACAATTCAAAGTGATGAAAAGCAAGGACCTACAACCAAGGCAACTCTATCCAGAAAGGTTATCATTCAGAATCAAAGGAAAAAGAGTTTCCCAGACATGAACAATCTAAAATTCATCACCACTAAACCAGTATTACAAGAGATGTTAAAGGGACTTCTTTAAAAATAAGGGGGGGATTAAAAGTATGAATAAGAAAATATCACAAGGAAAAAATTCTCACTTGCAAAGGCAAACAATAAAGACACTGAACCAACCAATACTAAAGCTAGTAAAAGGTTAACAGGCAAAGGTAGAAAGATCATGTGTAATTACAACAGTAAACTGAAGGAAATACAAATACACAAAACAAGTAAAAAATGATGACAAAAACATAAATGTGGAGGGAGGGAGTAAAAATGGTAGTGATTTTAGAATGTGTTCAAATTTAAACCACTGTCACTTAAAATGGACTGCTGTAAATGTAGCTTGGTATATATATGAAGTACATGGTAACTGCAAACCAAAAATATATGATAGATAGATAGAAAAGAAGTAAAGAGAAAGGAATCCAAAAGATACCACCGCAGAAAGTCAACATATAAGAGAACAGAGCATGAGAATAAGGAACACGGAACTACAAAAACAACCAGAAAACAATTTAATGAAAGGACAATAACTACCCACCTATCAATACTTCAAATGTAAATGTATTAAATGCTCCAACCAAAAGATGAATAGATAAAAGTGTGGTACATAATATATAATGAAATATTACTTAGCCATAAAAAATGACATCTTACCATTTATAAAAATATGGATGGATCTAGAGAGTGTTATGCTAAGTGACACATTAGAAAGACAAATATCATATGATTTTACTTATATGTGGAATCTAAAAATCCAAATAAAACCAGACTCATAGACACAGAACAAACTGATGGTTGCCAGTTGGAAGTGGGTTTGGGGAAGCTGAGTGAAAAAAGTAAAGCAATTAAGAACTACAAATTAGTTACAAAATAGTGACAGGGATATAAAGTACAGCATAGGAAGTACAGTCAATATTGTAATAACTATATATGGGGTCAGGCAGATGCAAGACTTATTGAGGAATCACCTCTTAATTTATATAAGTATCTAACCACTATGCTGTATACCTGAAACTAATATAATATTGAATGTCAACTGTAATTGAAAACTTTTTAAAGTTTTTTTTTTTACTTTACCAGTGTGGTAAAGGTAAAAGTAATGAAAAGTGGTTCCTTTCTGAAGCTAGAGCTTGATTTGCAGACTGACTACATATGGAAAGTGGGAGAAAGAGTAAGGACAACTCTCTCTTCAGAATTTTGGCCTGAGAAACTGCAAACGTATACTTTAGGGAAGGTACATACTTGAAGGGTAGTTTTAGACATATTGAATATGAATAGTTGTATCAGTCTGCTCCAGTGTAATAACAAAATACCACAGACTGTGTTATTTAAACAACAGAAATTTGTTTTCTTAAAGTTCTAGGGACTGGAAGAACATGATCAAGCTCTTGCTTTCCTCCTGGCTTGAAGATGGCTGCCTTCTGGCCTTCTCGCTGTATCCTCACATAGGGATTGAAGGGCAAGGTCCCTGGTGTCTGTTCCTCTTACATAAGGGCATCAGCTTTGTTGAATTAGAGCCTCACCCTTATTAACTCTTTTAACCTCTATTACCCCCTCACAGGCTCTATCTCCAAATACTGGCACATTAGGGGTTAGAGCTAATATGAATTATGGGGAAGATGCAATTCAGTCCATAGAAGTGGCCTATTAGACAATTAAATGACATGTCGAGAAGGCAGGTGAATATAAGTCTTTACTTCTGGGACTTAGAAATATAGTTCGAGAACTGTCAACATATCTATTGTATTGAAGCTAAAAAACTAATAGAAGTTACCTAGAGAATGAATGTAGGTAGAAGAAAGTTTGAGAACATTTTAGTGAAGAGGCTGAAAGATGAGGGAGAATTGGGCAACCTGCATTGGGGAATAGTCAGTGAGATAGAAAAATCAGGAGTCCTGGCAGTTCTGCTTTCAATTAATTTTATTTCAAGGTGGAGGAACTGATTGAGTGTTTTAGATGCTGCTGACTGGCTGAGCAAATTGAAGACTGAGACTCAGCCACAGGATTTGCAATGTAGAGGTCAGTTCTCAGCTAAATGGCCTTCAGTAAGTTGGTTTGTTGGTCCCTGCTCTACATAAATTTCACTTACTCAAGAAGTGGAATAACCAAACCTTTAAAACAGGCTTTTGCATTTTAATATTTTCTCCGATAAGTAATACTGGTCATGCAAAAGTCTTGGAAAACAAAGAAATGCATGGCAAAGGCTATCAACATTTTGGTATATTTTCTTCTAGGCTTTTTTTTCCCTGCAGATGTTTTTACAACATGGAAGTATTACTTGGACAGATATAATTTTATGTCTTCCAACATAAGATTTGTTCACCCCTCATTAAAGTGAATGTTTAATTACTAATTTTCCATTGTATGGCAATATCATTGTTTACTTACCCAAGCCCTGGAACAAACCCCTGGATTGTTCAAGTTTACCTTTTATCTTATTATAAGTAGTCTGTGATGAATGTCATTGGATTTAAATCTTTAACTGCATCTTGGGTTGTTTTCTTAAAGTAAATTCTGAGAAACAAATGGCAGGTTAAACATATGTCCTTTTTAAAAGCTCTTAAACCTGCTAAACCTGGTCAATTTTACTGAAAATGATGATGTGGAAGAATGATTAATCTAACATTTTCATAATTAATAAAGTATTTTGTGAACTAATATTTGACAAGAATTCTCAATGGGGAAAAGACAGTCTCTTAAATAAATGTATTGGGAAAACTGTATAACCACATCCAGAAGAATGAAATTGGACCCTTATCTTACATTATTCAAAAAAATTAATTCAAAGTAGATTAAAGACTTAAATATAAGACCTGAAACCATATAACTCCTGAAAGAAAATATAGGGAAAAGACTCCTTGACATTGGTGTTTGCAACAAGTGTTTGTATGTAACAACAAAAGCACAAGCAACAAATGCAAAAATAAGTGGGATGACATAAAAATTAAAAGGTTCTACACAACATGAACAACAAAATGAAAAGGCAACATATAGAATAAAAAAATCTGCAAACCATATCTGGTAAGGGGTTAATAGCCAAAATATATAAAAAACTCATACACTTGAATACAAAAACAAACAACCCAACTAAAAATTGGGCAGAGGAACTAAACAAGCATTTTTCCAAGGAAAACAAACAAATGGCCAGCGGGTACATGAAAAGATGCTCAACATCACTAATCATCAGACAAATGCAAATCAAAACCACAATGGGATATCACCTCATGCCTGTTAGGATGGCTCTCACCAAAAAGACAAGAGATAATAAACATTAGCAAGGAGTGCAGAAAAGGGAACCCTTGTGTCCTGTTGGTAGGAAAGAAAATTGGTGCAACCATTATAGAAAACAGTATGGGGTCCTCAAAAAATGAAAAATAAACCTAGTAGGAACAAGTATAAAAAACACATGGATAAAAACTAGGGGCGGGTGGAAATGGGCAGGAGGAGGGGAGGGCTGGGTGAGTGGGCTGGGATGGGAGTGAAAAATAGAAAATTGTACTGCAACAATTAAATTTAAAAAAAAAAAAATAAACCTAGCGTATGATCCAGGATTTCCACTCCTGGCTTTACAACCAACGGACATGAAAAGAGTCTTTTTTTTCCCCCCTGCTATTCCTCCCCGTCTCCACTGAAAACCCTCCATGTGATGTCCATTTCTCTGATTCTGTTCCTATTCTAGTTGTTTGCTTAGCTTTGTTTTTGTTGGTTTTTTTTTTTTTTGGTTCATTTGTTGATAGTTGTGAGTTTGTTGTCATTTAACTGTTCATAGTTTTTTATCTTCTTCAACTTCCTAGATAAATCCCTTTAACATTTCATATAAATAAGCACTTGGTGATGATAAACTCCTTTAACTTGACCTTATCTGGGAAGCACTTTATCTGCCCTCCAATTCTAATGACAGCTTTGCTGGATAGAGTAATCTGGGATGTAGGTCCTTGCCTTTCATGACTTGGAATACTTCTTTCCAGCCCCTTCTTGTCTGCAAGGTTTCTTTTGAGAAATCAGCTGATAGTCTTATGGGCACTCCTTTGTAGGTAACTGTCTCCTTTCCTCTTGCTGCTTTTAAAATTCTCTCCTTATCTTTAATCTTGAGTAATGTAATGATGTGCCTTGGTGTATTCCTCTTTGGGTCCAACTTCTTTGGGAGAAGTTGGGAGAAGCTCAATTTTTGGGCTTCCTGGACTTCCTGGAAGTCTATTTCCTTCACCAGATTGGGGAAGTTTTACTTCATTATATGTTCAAGTAAGTTTTCAATTTCTTGCTTTTGTTCTTCTCCTTCTGGTACCCCTATAATTCAGATATTGGAACATTTAAAGTTGCCCCAGAGGTTCCTCAGTCTCTCCTTTTTTTGAATTCTTGTTTCTTCATTCTGTTCTGGTTGGATGTTTATTTCTTCCTTTTGTTTCAAATTGTTGATTTGATCCTGGTTTCCTTCCTGCAACTGTTGGTTCCCTGAATATTTTGCTTTATTTCATTTTGGGTATCTTTCATTTGTACTTTCATTTTCAACCAAGCTCAATCAGTTCTGTGAACATTTTGATTACCAGGGCTTTAAATTCTCTATCAGATAAGTTGGCTATCTCCTCGTGGCTTAGCTCTCTTTCTAGAGTTTAGATCTGTTCATTTGGGCCCTATTTCTCTGTCTCAGTGCACCTGTTAAGTTGTAAGGAGGCGTGGCCTTAGGTATTCACCAGGGCCGGGCAACCCTCCTTGCTGCGCTGCAACACTACCTATGGGGGAGGGGCCAGAGAGGAAACAATGCAGCTCACCTGCTCGGCTCTAGTCCCACTTTCCAATGAACTCTAGTGTGAGATTGGGAGTTTCTCCCACCGTGGCAACCCCTGCTGTAGTCCATAGTCAGCTCTGAGTCTCAGTTTCTCATTCAGTAAGCCCCGCCTGCACAGTCTGCCACCTCACTGCAGCCAGCCCCATCCCCACCAAAAACAGAATCTTGAAGGAAGAGTTGCACTCGCATGTTTATTGCAGCATCATTCACTGTAGCCAAGATGTGGAAACAAACTGTCTGTCAATGGATGAATGAACACACACACACACACACACACACACACACACACACACACACACAATAGTTTTCAGCCGTAAGAAAATCCTGTTGAGACAATATGAATGGACTTTGAGAGTATTATGGTAAGTGAAATAACTCTGGCAGAGAAAGACAGTATTGTATGATCTCATTTACATGTGAATCTAAAAAAATCTGAACTCATAGAAACAGAATAGAGTGGTGGCTACCTGGGTCTGAGGGGTGGGGGAATTGAGATATTGATCAGAGTAAAACTTCCAGTTAAAAGACAAGTGGCTTCTGGAGATATAATTTACAAGATAATAGTTAATGATACTATACTATACTTGAAAGTTGCTAAAAGAGTAGATCTTAACATTCTCACCAAAAAAAAAGTGGTAATTAGATGGCATGATGGATAATGCTATAGTAGTAACTGTACTGCGGTGTATGTGTATCAAATCAACACATTGTACACCTTGAACTTAAACAGTGTTATATGTCAATTATATCTCAATAAAGCTGAGAAAAAAAATTTGTACTAAGCAAAATACCCACATTTATCCTTAAGTTTATTTTACAGGATAACTTATCCTGTAAGTTTAAAAATTACAGATAAACAAAAATAATAACCAGTTATAACTCTACCAAACTTGGAGTAACACCCCAATATTTTTTCTATTTAACAAAAAGTGAGATCATACTATACATCTCACATAACTTCCTCTCTTTTAGTCAATAATGTACGAGTTCCATTGAATGGATCTCCTATAGCTTACTTGCTTAATCCTTGTGATGATAAACTTGGCTAGGCTATGATGTCCAGTTGTTTTGTCAAACACCAATTATGGTGTTACTATTAAGATATTTCTTAGATATAATTAACATTTACAATCAGTGGACTTTAAAGTGGAATACCACCAATAGTGTGGGTAGGCCTTACTCAATCAGTTGAGGGCCTTAAGAGCAAAGACAGGTTTCCCAAGAAAAACAAAAATTCTGCCTCTCTGAAGAATGCTCACTAACTACAGTTTTCGTTAAAGAAAAGTGAGGTGCTGCTGTACCAAATACCTAAAAACACACAAGAGGCTTTGCAATTGGGTAATGGGGTAGGGGATGGAAGAATCCTGAGATGCAGGATAGAAAAAGCCTCAGTTGCCTTGAAGAGACAAGGAACATGGATAATAACTGTGTGTTATTGGAAACTAGAGGAAATGTTATTGGAAACTAGAGGAAAAGTGGCAGAGAACTTGGCTGAATTGTTTTCTGTTGGATGGAAAGAAGACGTTGTAAGCAATAAAATTGGTTATTTAGCTGAATAAAGTTCTAAGCAGAGGATGAAGGTTCAGCCTGGTTTCTATTTGCTACTAACACTAAGATGTGAGGAAAGAAACAAATTGAAGAAGGAATTGCTTAAAGAAAAATGAGCCAGACTTGAAGATTTGGAAAATTCTCATCCTAATCATATGGTAAATAATGAGAAAGTATGCTCTACAGAAAACACCAAGGGTGTGTAACTAGAAACTATTTGCTAAAGACTTATGGAAGCAATCAATTATCTCAGCAGAAACCCTGCCAGCTTGGAAGAGGACAGAGATGGAACTAAATGAAGGCAGGCTGGAATGCTATGGGCAAGAAAGGGACTGATAGAGCCATTTAATTCTGAATGTGTCACACAAGAGTATCTTGAGGGCATTTCAGAGGCCAGCAGGGCTGCCACTGCCACCATGGGCCAGGAAAGCAAAGGCCCAGGGTGCAGGTCCAATGATTTTAGGCCATTTCCTTGGCTGTAAGGAAGCAATGCCAGCACTCCAGGGGGCTCCTCAAGACAGCATGGAGCCAATGAGAATTTTCCTCAAGTATTAAAATAAAACAGAATCTGTTGGCCCATTAGGTTTAGACTTGCTTGGGACACAGGCTTTTTTTCCTTTTGATTTAATAAAAATGTCTATCCTCCATCTCTCCCACTTGAAAGCAGGTAACTAGTCTGGTTTGACAGGTTCACAGATGAAAAGGAACTTTGTTCCAGCATGAGTTGTACACCAAGTGTTACCCACAATTTATTTGAATGATCTGAGTTGATGATGTTTAGATGAAATACTGGACTTAGCATTGATGCTGAAATGATTAAGACTGGGGTATGGTAGGGTGGGGTGAATTAATTTTGCATGTGGGTAGGCTATGAAATCTTAGGGGCCACAGAGCAGATTATAATGGGTCTGTTTTCCCCCAAAGATGTTTTGATGTCCTAATCTCCAGTATCTCAAAATATTATTTGGAAACAGTTTTTAGAAGTTAAAATTAGGTCATCAGGGTGGGCCTTAATCCACTATGACTGTGGTATCCTTATTTAAAAAAGTAAACAGACAGAGAGGGATAGATACAAACGAGAGGCACACCCTGTGAAGACAAGAGACAGAGACTGGAGTTACGTTACCATGAGCCAAGGAAAACCTGCTGCTACCAGAAACTAGGAAGCAGCAAGGATTTCCCTACAGGTTTCAGAGGAAACATGGCCAAGCCAACACCTTGATTTTGGACTTGTAGTCTCTAGAGTTGAAACAAATTTATGATGCTATATACCACCCAGTTTGTGGTACTTTATTACAATAACCCCCATTGTTGGACATAAGAGAGCCTCAATTTGGGGCTCCTATAGCTGTAACTTAGCAAATGTGCTATCATTTCCACAGAATTAATCTCTAGGTACAGAGTTACTGAGTCAGAAAACACAACATTCTGAGGGTTTTGACTTATATTGCTAAGTTGCTCTCTACATCAAAGTATTAATTTAAATTATCTCCATTACCGTGGGAACATCCATTCCTTACATTTTGATATAGGCTTTGTTTATGCTATTTTTTAAAAAGAGCAGTTCAGTTGAAAGTTGAAGAGCCCCAGTTATAGTAAGTCCTTATAGTCTAGCACTGTTGCATGGTCCACGAAGCTACAGACAAGACATATCAAAAGCAGTGCTTAGTTCATGCTATTTTTTAAATCACTGTTAATTTCTGATTTTGGGTAATCAAAGTGTCCAAAAAAGATATGCCAGAGCATACTGGGTAGGGCATTATAGATTTATATCCTGGAAAGATTTAGTTGCAATGTTTCTAGATTAGTCTGGTCTCCTAGAAAGTGATCGACTCAGGCAAAGGAAGGAAAACTGGGAACATGATGTATACAAGAGAAGATATGGACAGACCAATCACAGTGGAAATAAATATCAGCTTTATTAACACTCAAAGTGCCATTCATTTATATTCCATAATCCATGTTACTAAGAGTAACCCTCTGAACCACAATCTTTCAAATAAAAAAAATGTAAAAAAAAAAAAGCAGTTTTCATTGTGCTAATTATTGCAGGCCTTCATGCACGATAAATCTAAACAAATATGTGTGCCAACAATATACAAATTTCCATATAAACAAAGTCATTGATCACTAACAAAATATAAACATGGTTTCTTTCACATTAGATTTTTAAATGGCTATTTACCAGCAAGAAAAACAAATACATAAAAACTATAAAACTCAGATTTATACATTTTTACAAGTACAACTTTAAATGAACAACACAAAGTCAAAATATAAATGAAACGTGGCACATATCACACTGTATCTGGCTTCTGGGAGGTTTTACTAATCATACTGACTCCTTGCAACATAATAAGCTTAATGACTGACATACAACTTCAACAGTGGACTTTATTCCTAACACAAGTAATTTTACATGGTACCATATATTAAAATCTGAGTTTTCCTTAACTACATATTGTCAGATTGGAAATTTAATTTCCATTTTTTTTTCTGCCAGTTACTTAACATACACAGTACAGTATAAAGACACTCGATGCATGTTTAAACATTTCTAAACCAATTTAGTCAATTTCAGAGAATCACAATATATCAATGTATTGTTTCATAAAGAAGGTCTGACCTTGCCCAGTAAGAAAATAACCCAAAAGTTGAAATCTTTGGGGTAGAATAAAGGAAACATTCAAAAACAGTAGGACCAGCCAAGAGAAACTGGAGATATAAAAACCTTGGCATCTTTTCAAGACAATTTAGTTTCTTACATTTTTTTCATAGCTCTCAGAATTCAAAGGCTATTTTAGTGGAAAGTGAATTTTGCTACTGCTTAACACCTCTTTTTCCTCTTAATTTGTATTTCAGAGAATTCTCAAAGGAAAATTCAACGCTCTTCCTTGCAAGAGTGTTTGATATCTAAGTAAATTTGTATCCAATTTTGGAAATACAAACATATTTTGAATGGTTAAAAACAAAATTTTAAAAATATTTTTGATCAGCCAGCTGAAAATATACTCACATAGTAAATAATCTCTCAGAAAGCTTTTTTATATATTTAATTCTAACTAAGGAATACCCTTATTATATAAAACAAGTTCATAAAAATGTAGAAATAAATGAAAATAAGAAATTACTGGAATACATAAATGTGCCTACAGACAGAAAAAGATATTTCCATATACACATTTCCCTGATACACAGTTACAAGCAAACTTTCAACTAAATGCATTTCAAAATACACATAAAATCAGAAAGCGATGCTGAACTCCTGAGTTCTTCAACAAAGATAGAACCATAGATAAGTATACTTCATAAAAGCAATAAAGTTAATTTAAGTCTGTAATAGCAGTGCAGTTACTGATGGCTACTTCTTCAAAGTTAAAACATAGAGACACAGACAGTAGTTCAATGCACACATTCATAATGCTCACACACCCATCAACAATTATTGGCCAGAGTAGTAAATCAGTGTACAAATTAAACATATCCAAAAATGTGCAAAAAAGTCAACCTTGACAGGAAAAAAAACCTTTTTACATAATTTTAAACTGTCCAACATTCAACTAAGATTAAAAATGTTTATAAAGTGAAACTAATAGGTTAAATATAAAGAATTTAATGGTTACATTAAAAAAAATGTACATTAGGCCAAAGGGTAAATTTACAAATTGATAATTATACTTTGCAACAATTAAAGTTTATTCTCAAATTTATCCAAGTTTATTCTTATTTACAATGATATTTGAATAAAAAGAACCATGTGAAATGTACGAGATGTCAGGCATTTAAAGTATTTTTGGTATTAACTTTTTTATAATATTTCTGAATGCAGGGTAGCAAATTTTAAAACAGCAATAGAAAAATGTAAACCTTTTACTTACTAAGATTGTATTTTAAAACAATCATTTGTTTCTAAAGAAGTATTCTTGTCCTTAAGACACTGTACTTTCACTTGAATAAGGTATATTGCAAGGATTTGGCCCACTTTTTTTTTGCCCATAGCCTTTTCAGCTCAAATGTTTCCACTAGTCCTCTCCTCTTATTCCAGATGGGAAAAAAAATCTTCAGAAAAGTGACAATATGTCAAATCCATTTTAGAGTCTAAGTATCTACTAGAGCTTAAGATGTTATTTTGTTACTTATCTCTCCCTTCTAAGTAATGCTAATGCTAAAATTACCAGCAGTTATATATGCTTTTAAAAGATAAATTCTAAAAATAAATAAATAAATGAACATAAAAGTGCTTTTTCAGCATAGTCATAAACCTTACTGTTCTCAACTGTCATGATGGGATTCAGATACCCTTATCTGGGGACAAATTCTGCAGGTATACTGGAATGCAGACTCTTCCTTATGTTCTAAAATGTGTATGGCACAAAGCAGACTGGTGTCTATTATTTACTTTTCTTCACAGCTTTCCTGAAATGCCCCTCAAGTCAAACATAAGATACTAGAAAGAAAGTACACCACCGATCTGAGGCATATATCAATGAATCTATGGTCATCTGATGTTAATAAGATTGGCACGTGTACAAGCTCAAGTTTCTAATGTCCATATAGTTCCATAATAGCTGAAGTAAATTCTGCATGTCTAAATGCAAGCACTGAGCACCTCTCCTTTTTCTTGAAGGATAGATTGAAATACAAATTCTATTAGTACCTACTTCATCATTTTTATCCTGTTAGCTTACAGGTGGGCAGAAGTAACAGTGTTAAATCATTTTGGCAATGTGTGCAGGGAATATAAAAACTTTGGTTTAAAATGATTCTGATAATACAGATTGTGAATACAAACAAAAAAGTAATCAGTCATAGGGAACAATAGTACTCACTGACTTAATACCTTTGCTATTATTAACAAAGATATCATATTACTGTCAATTAAAATGCAGAATTATGAAAAACATGAAGAATTATATAAAAGACTATATGCAGGCAACAGATAAAATTTATTCTTGTCTTGACTATAGCTACGACTCCTCCCTCAACTTTCTGAAACTAAATCATGTCCACTCTCACTATCACTGAAAAAAGATTCTTCAGACTCCTAACAGCTCATCACCATTTACGGCTCTGAAAGGCAAGTACCAGAAAATGGTTGACTCTGAGACTTGCAACACCTATGACAGCATCCTGTTCAGAATGCAGGCAGAAGTCAAGATAAAGCCAAAAACACTGTGAAGTAGGAACAGTGGCTTCATAGCATACCTTCCCTAGCCAACCAAAGGGAGGTTTAAGAAAATTTCCTTTTGAACATTTCATAAGCTAAGGAAGCTTCTGTTGATATTGTCTGGCAGAATATCTATTCCAAAGAGTTCATGAAGAACTATGGAAAATCAATTACTTTCTATTTATGGGTTATATACAAGCTATTATATACACATACAAATTTAATTGTAATTTTTTTGCAACCAAGAGCTTGGCAATTTACAATAAATACTTTTATTAAACAATCATTTGTACTAGTTACTTGTAGAAAATGTGCTGGCATTCCTACCCAAGGACGATTACTCTCATCCATCATCAGTAGGTCATACACTATTCCTTCTGTCTGTTCCTTCAAGAACAGAAACTAATCTAACTGAACATTCATACCTTTTCTCTTTTCCCATTCCTGCCCCAACTCCACACACACACAGACACACACACTTCACAGAAAAGTAAGCTAGAGTTTTCATCAAAATGTTAGATTAGAATTTGCTATCCCTGGATGTCTTGCACATTGCCCCAAGTCTCGGTGCCTTAACATTTGTAAACCATTTAAACAACCTCTTCAGGGCAAAAAACAACCATTCTACCTCTGCTATGAAAATCGTAACTGAAATATGATATACAAAAAATCTGGACAGTGTCAGTATGATCGAAAATCAAGCAATCAGCCTGGAAAACAATTTACTATGCATTTCTTTAGAATTAGAATAACTCTAATTACCTTAGGAGTTCACATCTAGTGGAGACTGCAGTGTGTGTGTCTAATGCTAATGCTTGTCTTCTAACATTTAAAAGAAAAGGTAGAAAAGGGTAGGAGTAAGAAGCAGGCATTAAGAAATATTTAAGGGCCAATACACAGTCAAATCAACTCTTAAAATTACTGATTTTAGAAAAAACCTTCAGTTTGGTGGGTAATGTAAATTATTGATATAAAATAAAATTAAGGCATACAGAGAAAAAGGCACTACCAAAAATTAACAATTAAATTGCTTTTCATTAACATTTAACCAATCTTAAAATTCAAATAAATATGAATAATTACATTTGTAACAAAGGTCAAACGACAGGAAACAGTAAGGTCTCAAGAAATTGTCCTGTTCTTAGCATTAACACCATGGACAGAGTTCAATTTCTATCTTCTTTTTAGATATTTTAACTATTTAGACTGAAAGAAAGTATTTGGTTTTTCTTTTCTTAGAAGCAGAAAAGAACACTATGGTATGGAATAAATGTCCTCCATCACTGAAATTGTTAGAGAAGAGGCTGGATTTTGTAAGAAGGAGTCCTGAGGGAGAGAGAGAGGTTGCCTGACCAATGAGGTTTTTCTAATTTGGGAATACTTTTAATCTATGCTGTTAATAACATTTTAATTTTTAACTGCCAATAATTACCTAAAGTTGCTTTCCCCTTACATCACAAAAAACAGTAAGATTTTAAACATCATTACTGAACTTTCAGAGTTACAGTATGCCCTATTGTTTGTCCATGTTTCTTTCTAGACTGTGACCTCCTTGAGAATAAATTAATTTAGTACCTGACAAAATAAGCCACAATTATTGAATAAGCAAATGAAGAAGATTCACCCTATTTTTAAAAATTGACATTATTATTCTTCATTGACATCGGGTGATTTTATCTCCAAGCTTTTATCTGCAGACCACAATGAAATCATTGGCTCAGAACTCTGCCATGAGCCAAGGAGTCCACATGTGGCAAACATCTTGGCTTTTGAGCCCAAGCTTGGGCATCCCTACAAACTATTCATGTGTCTTATCATAACTCTATCTCAGAAATACTACAGACCAGATCTGACATATATGAGAGAGGTAAAGTAGCAGAAAGCTACTCTAAACAAATAATTTCACTTTCTTAATGTAGTTTCTACTGATAATAAGGTAGACTCTCAAATGAAAGCCAATTTTATTTACTCTAACTTTTATTTTTTTTTGTAGTCCAGCCTGTGTGTCATCAGTCTTTAACCATTTTTCAAGTTAGAAACATATTATGTAAATGAGGAAAACTGAAAAATTTTCAAGATATTCATACCAAAAATTTCAAAGTCTATATATACTTTTAAATACATTTTAAAGAATTACCAACCGTCAAAATTTCCATTACCCATTATATTTTTCAACCCTTTTATTCAATATATTTTGTTTGTAATGTAAAAGATTTTATATTTGGCCCAAACCTAAGTAATGCCATTTTGAATCTCTCAAGGCCTAAGTAGAAAGATACTTCCTGAAAAGCACAGGTGAGACTGCTAGTGAATCTTCTCCAGCACCAAAAAGTCTGCCACAATGAAAGCAGAATGCATTTTAAAGGCACAAAGTCAGCAGTCTCATTTTCCAGCCTCAGCAAAGAAACATTACAGTATAGGAGAATCAGCTGTGCATTTAAAAAACAAAACACATTTAGAGTTATCTTAAAAAATTCAAATTTCATTTGTTGATTCATACCATCATTAGAAATAATAAGTTGGAGTGTTATATCTAACTGCCCCGATAGAGGTGTTTTGCTTCAAAATTTTCTTTTTTAAACTTACTTTTGGTCTTTCATACCTCACCCACTTCAAGCTTTTTTGTTGTAGTAGCTGTTATATATATATATATTAATTTTTATTGTGGTTTCGGTACCTTTACAACTTGTTTAAAATCAATTCACATCACATTTTATATAATAACTCTGTAAACTATTAGTCTATTTTATGTCTTTACATAAAGAACAACATTTCCCCATAGCTAATAATATTTTTCTTATTATAAAACAAAGGTCTTCTGCAGCAGTGTTAAAGTAGTAGTTTCTCTTCAGATTTATTTTCTATAGTATTTAAAAACACAAGAGAGACTGAAAAATGCAAATAATTTTGCTTTGAGTTTCACAATCTCCCAAGATTTCTCTTTAAAGAGCATTTGTCTCATATTCTGCACCACTGGTTACCCTGACAGACCAAAAATGAGCCAGAAGGAAATCACAACCATACGAGGCAAAGAAACAAAGAAAAAGCCCACTGCTCCAGATACTATGATCTTACTCAAGTAGGAGACATAGCTTCACTTATAAAAGATAAAGAAATACAATAGATCCTTGGGGGCTATGTTTACAACACAAAGATTTGACAGTTGATTTTCCAGGGGAGGGGCCACTAATGTATATTCTTCTTGGTGAACCACTTTCTTTCATTATAAAGTATGGCAGAATCTTTGTGCTTTGACTTCTCAGATTAGCTGTGGAATTTCAAATTTCCTACAGGGAACGTCAGAAAGGACCTTGTTGCAGTAAACCAAAGTCTTCAGGAACAGTAAAAGAATCCCTAAAGATCATACTTTTTAGCACAAAATAAAATACCTGAGTCCCCTATAAATCAATCTCATAAAAGGTATCACTAAATGGACCTCCAGGAAGACTACTATTTTCTAAATCTTTAAAAATAAAGTACTTAGCACTTATTTAATAGTGAAAAAACTGCAAGTCACCAAATTATTAATATCATTCATATTTTTCAGTAGCATAAGTTCCTTAGAGTAGAATTCTCTTAGTTGTCTCCTTCCATTTAATGTCCTTGGTCTTACTGGATACGTTATGCTAGAAACAGCTGGTAGTTTTTAATTTTCCTATAAAGTAGTTAATATTTGTTTTGATATGCTTTTCTTTCCCCCAAATTACAAATTGAGTTAAGGAAAGAATATATACAGATGGCTGAGTTCAATAAGCTCCATGTTTAAATTCATTTTGTTTCTAAAATGGAAGTTACTGATTTGGGTGCAATATGCAGCTGGTAAGGAATGGATTGCTACTTTCTATTCAGATCATTCACCCTTGACTTGAACTAGTGATATCTTCTGTTGTAAAACCCTCATTATGCATTACATCACTTTCTCTTTGAAATTTACTTTTTGCAAGGAACCTGCTTTGTAAATGGCTGTTACCAGTTTATAACTTGAGGCTGGTCTTTGCAACACAGTTTTTCAATTTTGGCACTTTTGAAATTTTGAGCAGGACAATTCTTTATTGGAAGGCAGGAGGTACTTGTCCTTGTATACTGTAGTTTGTTTGGCAGTATCCCTGGCCTCTGCTCACTAGATGCCACTAGCATCCTCCTAAGTTGTGACAACCAAAACTGTCTACAAGCATTGCCAAATACCAAAAGAAATTATCCCCACCCCACCCTTGAGAACCACTGTTTTAGTATTTGTTTGTTTTTTGAGGTACTTTAGTATTCTGTAATCCCAAGAACGAGGGTTTTATCTCATGACACTAGCTTTATGGATACTCCAGGTTAAACATTTAGTTCCTAAGAATGTTGATCTATGGGGAATCAGGAGCTAGAAGTAAGAAGATATAATATATATTATTTTTGTAATTTCTCCTTTCCATTAATTTCGGGACTTTCTCCCTCAGGTAAAGAACACAATTTAAAATACACTAAACAACAACTAGTTCTACTTTTCATTATTTCTGTTGATGGGCAAACATGGTCTCTTCTACTGCTCACACACTGAATTAGAGCAACCTCCTTTTGTCTTTTAATTTGGATTTGTTCACTGACTTCCCATATCTGTTTTAAAATAAAATACTATCTTTTCTTTTTTTAAATAGAAACTATCCCTCAAGGTTTATAGATTCCAGTAACATGGATCTTTTATAGTGTATTTGCTCATTATACTGGCTAGGATTAACAAATAAACATACCTCTTAGAGATTCGTATTTTCTGTCAAGATTCCTACTGAACGAAAAACTTGGTAGACAGAGGTTAGGATCTAAAGAATACAGGTATAAGAAGGAACCTATATTCTTTAAGTTGAGTACCTACTTTAAAACAGAGTTTAGGGCTTAAACCCACAAATGAGAATTAATTTTAAACACTATCATTAAAAACTACAAATCACGCATCATTTTCTTGTTTTCCATGTCTCCCCACCACCATCAATTTGTCGGTGACACAGAGAAAGACTACAATCTTTAGGTATTCCAAATGATTTGTTTGATCTAGAAAGAGTGACCATGTACTAAAGTGCTTTATGTCTCTGAACCACATCAGTACATTATAAAAATTAAATTAAAAAAAGTTTCAAGTTCTTGTAAAAGAAAAGAAGATTAAATATAAAAAATTTAGGTTACTGTTATTAAACAAATTTAACCAAGAATCAAGAGAAACACTTTCCCTCTTGTCTTTTTTTTCTCCCCCATCTCTCTTTTTTATAAAAAAGAAAAGTGCAGTCAGAGAGAAGGTGAATGGATAGAGGGGAGCCAGGCAGAGGCACAGGAGAGGTTATTGGCCACTAGTGATAATGCACAAACATGTGCCTTAAGAGTTCCTCAGCTGAAGGTCTCACTTTGGCCTCTATAAAGATCCGTTTGAGGAAATCTCGAGTATAGTCTGAGACATGAGATGGCAGCTTTGGGTTTGTTGGCTGAGTGGCGATTTTAAATATGGCAGCCATTGCTTCATATTCCGCCCAAGGAGGCTTTTCAGTTAGCATTTCTACCACAGTACAGCCCACACTCCTAAAAAGAAATTTTAAAATTATATTACACAAACAATATCATGATGAAAGAAAGCCAGTTAACTACATAATTAGACATAGGAGTGAAGTCCATATACATTTAAGTATGACTTGGTTTCATTAAAAGGTTGTAATCATATATAACATAATTTAAACATAAAAATCAAGGAAAATAAACCACAATTTAGGGATTGACTCCAATGGTTTTGGCTAACCAAAACCAATGGTTTTTGGCTAAGCAAAAATCATTACTCATTTTATAATTTTTGCTTTAAATAATTTTGTAACCTGATATCAAATATAACTTTTCTGTCTTTATCTTACAAATACAAACATTAAAACTTTTTGTTTGCCTTTAGGTGCTTAAAATGAATATTTGTTGTATTAAAAACTTTTCTGGTGGACAGCAGAAAATGGTCATTTTAAGTTTTAGCTTAACATTATTAAGTAATTAAAGATTAACTGAATTATAAGAGACTAACAATAAAGATTAATTACTTTTAAAGTTCTTCAGGGAAATGAAAGATAGTTTTCTGATGCTGAAGCTGCTTAAGACAAAATTCCTCCTGAAGAATGGAAGACAGGTTCAAGACCTCTATTTATTTAGTTGATGATTAAGTCTCAAAGAAGCATAATTAAAATATTAATCCTTGTAATCCCAATATCCCATTTCAAAAGTACAAAAGGTAACTGAAATCTGGCTCAGTAATTTCCATCCTGGTTGTAAATAAGTAAGGCAGGTATTTTCAGGCAAACCTACCAGATGTCAGCTTTTCTGCCATACCCTTCCCCACTAATGACCTCAGGGCTCATCCAGTATGGTGTGCCTGTGACTGACTTCATTCCTGTCCCTGAAAGACAGATGCTTTGAAGCCGTTTGCTGGCTCCAAAATCTCCTAGTTTGACGTTGCCTGTTGAATCTCGCAGAATATTTGCTCCTAAAAATAAGAAACATTCTCATTTCATTACTTTTATCAGCAGTTTGGAATATAATCTAAAAGAACAATGGCAGAGAATTAAACTTAGTAACTGACTCTTCAATCTGTCTTCAAAACTAGGTTGCTTTTCATCTTCCAAACATTACCTGTCACAACACCAGTCACACAAACAGTACTCATTAAGGACAAACACTGAATTTTTAGAGTCAGAAATGTGCTTTAAAACCTAAGAAGGTTCTCCCACGGAAAAAAACTGATGTGGAGGGAGAAGAGGATGAAAAAGAAGAGAAAGGGGAAAGGGCTCAGAGAAGAATGGAAAGCAACAGCAGGCTCTTGGGCACAGTTTCTCTATCATAAAGCAAGGGGCTTATGGCTGAAGTTTAGTTCTCTGAGAAGGAAACTCCTGAAGGAATCTGATAATCAAGACTTCTGTCACTTTTCCCACTCTGCTATAACTTAATGTTAATTATCGTACATTTCACCATTTTCCTAAATATTAGGTTTTGCTTTATATTAATTTTATTTCTCAGTTTCTATATATTTTAACTCTCTTCTAAGCAAGCGTGGAGCTTGTTTTAAAATTTCATCTACTTGAATAATAAATTTAATTTATTTATTACAAACTGACTTTGATTGCCTGGTTTGAGGTAGTTTGTTGACTTCTCTACCATAAAGTTTCTGTTTCTGCCCTTCTTCTACCATAATCTTTAGGAAAAGTTCACTATGCGTAGCCCACAGTTAAGGAATCAGGAATTACACTCCAGGCTGAGTAGATACATAAATTTGGAATTATTCTGCACAGATTTGTCTCCTCTTTTCCATTTATTTATTCAACCATTCATTTATATCAGTACGAGCACATTGGTATTTATTGTATACTTTGGGTTATAAACCAATGTAACCTTTTTTTTCTTTGCTCAAGTCATTCTAGGTTTGGCCATTGGGAACTCTTTCGATTGGCTCCTGAGTCCCTTTGTCATATACTGATCATTGTGTTCTTGTCTGTTTTCTCACTGGGTTGTTTTTAGCATTTTCTTACTTTGGGGCACTGTTAGATGCTTCATGCTCAACTTGTATATTCCCTGCATCAGTCCTATAGTCAGCCTTCTCTCCAAGGAGCCCTGGTTATCAGAAACCAAGAACCAGGTGCTAAGTTCACTTATTTTTTATTCTCTATTTTCCCCTTTATCATTTTTAAAATTCTATCTTTTTTTTCTGGGATTACAAGTCTAGTTTCTGTCTTATAAAAATTATTTCTAGTCTCATTTTTAAATAACGTCTAGTCTGTTTTTAAATATGCAATTCATTTTATCTAATATTCATTTTAAAATTTACTTCATTGTTTTTAGGTCTTCTACCTATATTTTACATTTAAAAAATCCTTATTTTTTTTCTTATTCTTTTTTTAATGGCCTCTAAGAAGGAGAGTTAATAGTGCAGAGACTATGTACTGCCCATTCTCACCCTGAGCTTCTGTACTTGACTTTCCATTCTCCCAGCAAATTCCCCAACCTAGTGGATGATAGATCTTCGCAGTTTCTCTGCAGGGGAAGGCATAGGCTCCATTCTCTGCATGCCATAAGTCTAAGTGATACACATATCAGTGACTGTGCAAAACAGCACCGTCTATCCTATTTAACATCTCACTGTACAACACTTAAAGAGGATACTGTCAAAGAAAGGCACTCTCTCTAAAATATCTAACCAGGGGCCATACCACCCTGAAACACCCAATCTCCTCTAAAATAATTTAACCAGGAGAAGGACAACAAACAAATCATATTTTACTGGGAAGAAATAGTCCCAGGCAGGTCACAGAAAGGGAGAACCATCACTGAGGAGTAATCATCAACGTTGAACCAATACCCACCCACACAAAGGGCTGAGGAGAAAAACATGTAATCACATTCCCAATATACTCTCCTACTTTTTCAAAACTTATTTTGGATACCTTAAGAGTAAGCTATTGCCCTGGCCAGTGTGGCTCAGCTGGTTGGAGCACCATCCCATACAATGAAAGATTGTGAGTTCAATTCCCTGTCAGGCTACATGCCTTGGTTGTGTGTTCCGTCCCTGATTGGAGCACGTATGAGTGGTGATAGATCACTGTCTCTCTTATCATTGTTTCTCTCCCTCTCTCTCTCCTTTCCCTTCCCTCTCTCTAAAATCAATAAGCATGCCCATGGGTGAAGATTTTTTTGAAAAGTAAAGTAAGCTATTACAGAGATTTTTCAAACATCTACAAAAACAGGTAAAATAGTTTATGTACCCATCACTCAGCCTCAACCACCATCTGAAAATCTTCCCCAACCACACTACCAGCCACTCCCTCTTTCCCTCACATTACTTGAAGTAAATTCAAGACATCATCTCAAAAGTTCAATACATAGATTTAAAAGATAAGGAGTCATATTACACCTAACAGGATAAACAATAATGCCTTAATAATGTTACATACAGAGTGTATTTTACAGTTCTTTAAAAATCAGAATCCAAATAAGTTCCTAACATTGAGACTCAATGATATATCTTTTAAGTCTTTTCTAAAGTTCCCTCTGTTTTTCCTTTGCAGTTTATGAAGAACCTAAGTTGTCTGCCTGTAGCTTTCCTAATATCTAGATTTTGCTGACCCCACCCCAGGGAATCATATTTAATATGTTCATATGTCTGATACATCTGTTTTTTAACAGATATATCTGTTATATATGTTATATTTGAGAGTTCTGTAACTCTCAAATTTGGTAGCTGAGTCTAGAGATTTATCAGACTCAGATTCTTTTTTTTTTTTTTTTGGTAAAACTATTTCATAGATATGATGATCTAAGGACAGGAAGAGTGTCATGCTCAGCTGTCTCTGTTTTAGTGATGTAAGCAACTGTTAATGTTTAATGTTTATACCTATTAATTCATTAGTGGTTGCGAAATGGTACTATCCCATCATTCCTTCTTCATTTGTTAGTCAAAATGCTTCTATAAAGGTAAGTTTCCTTTCATCCACTCTTTAGTCCTCAATGGTTTAATTACAAAAAGGCAAAATAAAGGAACCCTGTTATGAAATAATAGGTTGGTTCCCTAGTGACAATGATCAATTGGTTTTTTCCTGGGTTTCATTATTAACTCATAGGTTTAAACTTAAAAGTCATCAGGTATCTTTCTTTTCCCATTACGATTTAAAAATAGCTCATTATAAAAATTTGGGGAATGTAGAAAAAGTAAAAAATATGCCAAATAAAATGATTATCACTCATTCTGCCATCTGTAAATAACCACTGTTAATCACAAAAAAAATTTTCTTCTAGGTCATACTTTAATTTTACAAATGAGATCATATTGCATATCTAATTTTATATCTTAACTAATTTTATATCTAATTTTATATCTTCTCCTATCAATACATTTGCCCTATAATGACTTTAAGTTAGCTTGTTGTTTCCAACCTCCTCATTTTAATAGTATGGTTTGCCATTCTTTCTGATAAGGTCCACTTGGGCTTGTATCTCCCCTTGGTTACTTTACCTTCTCTCATCATGAGTACTAAAAAGAAACTGGCTTGAAGAGAGATCACTCCTAATAGACAAATTCACATTCAAATAATTTCCCTATGTGGTTCTTGAAGCTATCAGTTTTTGTTATTTAACAACTGCACCTATTTCTTTTAGATCATGAACCATGTCCTCAATCTCTCAGACTATAAGCTCCATTCTAGTACACATGATCTGGCTTGGCATTCTGCAGCAGATTGTACTGTATCACTAGAAACTGGTTAGAAACGTTTTCTTTAGCCTGAATACAGCCATATTCAGGATGTGAATCACCACAGGGAGGCAATAAATATCTGGTAGCTCATCAGAACCTTCAGAAAGATCGATGAAAAATGTACTTTTTATTATTTATATATGCATGTATTTACTATTCTTACCAGTTGATTAACTAGAGTCATCTCTGAATTAGGGGTCATACCCAATTTCTATAGAACCAAACTTCAGTTTTTATAGAATCAAACCTCCAGGGATTCTTTGTAGTACAGAATTTAAGCCCTCTCAAATTTTACACATCTCTACCACTCACTTTTGTCTCACTTCATGCATTTATCTTACATACCTGATCCCTGAAAGCAGATGAATTTTAAAAAATGAGCTTAACTGAGTTGAAGTTCATCAAAGTTCAATCTTAGGCTCTCTTTCTCCCTCTTCTTATTCTCTCCCTAGATAATAACACCCATTCTGATGGCTTTAATTAAAAACGATCTCAAGCCCTGGCTGGCGTAGCTCAGTGGATTGAGCGCGGGCTGCGAACCAGTGTCGCAGGTTCGATTCCCAGCCAGGGTACATGCCTGGGTTGCAGGCCACAACCCCCAGCAACCACACATTGATGTTTCTCTCTCTCTCTATCTCCCTCCCTTCCCTCTCTAAAAATAAATAAATAAAATCTTTAAAAAAAACGATCTCAACATAAGAATGTCATCATCGTAGCTATCTGAATGCTTTCTAGATACCAGACTATTTTAAGCATATTATACACATTAACTCATTTAATCCTTTCTTTTCAAAATATTTTATTTCTTTTTAGACAGAGGGGAAGGGAGAGAAGCATCGATGTGTGGTTGCCTCTTGCATGACCCCTAGTGGGGACCTGGCCAGCAACCCAGGGATGTGCCCTGATTGGGAATCGAACCAGCAACCCCTTCTGTTGGCAGGCCAGTGCTCAATCCACTGAGCCAAGGGCTCAGTGAGCCAAATGAGCCAAAAGGGCTCATTTAATCCTTTCAAGAAATCTTACAAGTTGGACATTATTATCACCCTCATTAAATATGAGAAACTCAGGCACAGAGGGGTTATGTGCCTTGTGCAAGGTCACATGGTTAATGACAAATAAAGCCTGAATTTGAACCAGGTGATCTAGTGTCAGATCCCCTTCTCTTAATCACTGTATTGTAATGCTTATGTTCTCTATATAAAAACATGGTCTCATTTTTATGATCATTTGAACTTTTTTGATTTGGTAAACCCCCACAGGGGAGCTACCCACTCTGGAGACCCGAACATCAAGACTAGTTCAAATATTGACAGAGTGCATGAGAAAAGAGAATTGTTTTCCTATGATATTTTAAAGGTGAATTTATTAATTTAAATATTGTATTTCTTAACCATATTACTCATTTCATTAACAAAACACAAAACCTGTATACTTAAAAAATACCTCACTACTTACCTTTGATATCTCTATGAACAATCATATTACTGTGCAAATAATGGACACCCTCCAGAATCTGACGGGTGTATTTCCTAGTCACATTCTCAGTAAGAGCTCCATATGCTTTTAATTGGTCCTTAATTGAACCCTGTAAAAAAACAAAGACAACTATGGTATGGTTTGAAATAAAAACTACTATATTAACATTCTTTTTAAAAAGAATCCTAGTTCATCAGTGGGAGACTTTAGTTGGAGAGCACAGGAATTCTCAGTAAGAACACATATGCCATCTCATTTACATACAACTCTTTACAGTCCCTAACTAGAACTGTAGAAGAGTATGGGTCACAGATAAAGGAGGCCTTTAAAATTGCTTCTTGATGGATACCCTTGTTTCTATGACTATATTGGTCCTAATTACCTTCTCTGCCTTGCAACTGTGTTTTTAAAAATTCTCTAATACTTTTATACTGCTTTTTTGCCCACAATGTATTTTTGTTTTTCCTACTTGTCCTTCCACATTATGTCCTACTTTATTTTTTTATTTGTTTTTTTCTTCCTCTGTTTTTAAGTGTTTTATTGATATCTTCTAATTTATTTCTAGAACGAATGGGTATAATTACAAAACCAGAATACATGAGGTTTTTAACTTTTTTCTTTATATACTCAACATTCTAATTCAAAACATGAGAAAATACATTAAAGAAGAATTTCAATCTTATAAGTGGTTTTTAAGGCAGGATGAGGTGCCACCTCTGAGAATGCTGAATCAGTCTAAAGTGAGATGTACACACTGAATTTTACAAAAGCTTCCCTACTGATTCCAAAGTACAAATTTGATGAATAATCAACCATTTTACGAAATGGAAATGAACTCCTTCCTGAGGGACAAATCTTTTATTTTAAACAGTAGAATACATTTAAATGTTCCTGCCTTTCCTTATATTTTAGTAAACTGTACTTTGTCATATAAAAGTAGATACTTGAATTTTATAGGTTTAACCATTTGCTGTTTCGACTATTAATGAGCAATTTCTGAAAGGACAGAAAGATGCCACTCTGCTGGCCTAGATTTGCAGACCTGTGTGGAATGAGCTCAGCCAACTATCAACACGTATTATCCCACATAGCTTGTTTCTTCAGGCTACTTATTATGCTTTCACTTGTAGTAATACATACAATAACCCTGCTAGGCTGTGCTTTCCAAACAATAAGTCTCCAAATACTTGTAGGCTGTGAATGAGTGATGGCCTTATGGATCCTCTAAACTGTTAGACAACTGGGCCAGTGGCCTAAGGAGCTAACAGATCCATTCATATAGTCTTTTTGCATTTGTGTACCATAAAGTATTACTTTTTTATTTTTAAATTTTAATATATTTTATTGATTATGCTATTATAGTTGTCTCATTTTTTTCTTCCCTTTATTCCCCTCTGTCCTGTTCCCGGCTCTCACCATCATTCTCCCACCTTATTTCATGTCCATGGGTCATACATGTACAAGTTCTTTAGCTTCTCTATTTCCCATACTGTTCTTAATCTCCCCATGTCTATTCTGAGCCTACCATTTATACTTCTTATTCCTTGTACCTTTCCCCCAATTCTCCCCTCAACCCCTCCCTGTTCATAACCCTCCATGTGATCTCCATTTCAGTGAGTCTGTCCCTCTTCTACTTGTTTGCTTAGTTTCCTTTTATTTTTGTTAGCTTCAATTGTTGGTAATTGTGTTTGTTGTCATTTTACTGTTCATATGTTTTATCTTCTTTTTCTTAGAGAAGTCCCTTTAACATTTCGTATAATAAGGGCTTGGTGATGATGAACTCCCTTAACTTGGCCTTATCTAGGAAGCACTTTATCTGCCTTTCCATTCTAAATGATAGCTTTGCTGAATGGAGTCATCTTAGATATAGGTCCTTCCCTTTTGTGACTTGGAATACTTCTTTCCAGTACTGTCTTGCCTGTAACATTTCTTTTGAGAAATCAGCTGATGGGAACAGTTCTTATGGGAACTCATTCATAGGTAACTGTCTCCTTTTCTCTTGATGCTTTTAAGATTCTCTCCTCTTTAATCTTGGGTAATGTAATGATGATGTGCCTTGGTGTGTGTTTACTTGGGTCCAACTTCTTTGGGACTGTCTGAGCTTCCTGGACTTCCTGGAAGTCCATTTCCTTTGCCAGATTAGGGAATTTCTCCATTGCCTTCAAATAAATTTTCAATGTCTTGCTATTCCTCCTCTTCTTCCAGTACTCCTGTGATTCAGATGTTGGAACATTTAAAGTTGTCCCAGAGGTTTCTATGCCTCTCCTCATTTTTCTTGAATTCTTATTTCTTCATTTTGTTCTGGTTGAATTTTATTTCTTCCTTCTTGTCCAAACCATTGAGTCCCAGTTTCCTTCCCTTCACTGTTGGTTCCCTATACATTTTCCTGTATTTCACTTTTCATAGCCTTCACATCTTCCTCTATTTTACTACCATACTCAACCATTTCTGTGAGCATCCTGATTACCACTGTTTTGAACTCTGCATCTGAAAGGTTGGCTATCTCTTCATCACTTATTTGTATTTTTTCTGGAAGTTTGATCTGTTCTTTCATTTGGGCCATATTTGTTTGTCTCTGCACACCTGTTACATAGTAAGGGGAGGAACCTTAGGTATTCACCAGAGTGGGGCAACCCACATAGTGGTATTGTGGAGCTGTATGTGGGGGAATGGTCCAAGAGGGAACAATACCACTTGCACAGCTCTTGGCCTGCTTCCAGTCACTTCCCCTCGCTACCACAAGCAAATTGGGCCCTTCTGGTGCTAATTCCCGGGTATGTGGGTTTGTGTTGTTCTAGGACCCTGTGGGTTTCTCTAACAAACTCTCCTGTGAGGCTAGGAGTTTCTTCTGCTGCTGCAACCCCCACAGGTTTTTTCAGTCAGAGGTTTTGAGGCAACCCTGGGTTGCACGGTATTTCTCACTCCCCAGTTGTTCCTCCTGGTTTATCCACACGCAAATATGGGACTGCTTGCTCCACCAGCTGCCACCTTGCTCACCCCAGTCCTCCAGCCACTGCCTTGCCGCAAGTCCTCTCCACCCCAGCTGCCCATGTCCACGCCTCATACCAGTCTGGATGAATGTATCTTCTTTAACTCCTTGATTGTTGGACTTCCATACAATTTGATTTTCTGGCAGTTTTGGTTATTTTTGTTTTTAAATTTGTTGTTGTCCTTCTTTTGGTTGTGTGAGGAGGCAAAGTATATCTACCTACGCCTCCAATGTGGCTGAAAGCAGCAAATGTTACTTTCTTCAGTTTGAACAACTGTAATTGAGAAGCACTGTGCCAGCTAAAAATCCTGTGTGTGTAAAGGTAACAAAGATAAATCAACTCCTAATGCAGGTATTAAAATTAAAGTTTTGGTTCTAATATGAGAGTAGTTCTAAGTAAACTAAGGAATGGAATAGTACATTTGGGAAAATTGAAGAACAGAATGACAATTTGGGAGAATCTTGAATCTAGGGAATGAAGGGGTCAGCGTACTAAATTTAATTAGAGAAATTATATAGCATCATTCACAAACTTAGAGATTCAGGAAAGTCTAGGAATATGTCCAACCCATGTATACCATGAGCTCACCATATGTACAATTCATTTAGATTGCCGACAAACTATTACTAATTTCGTAACATGCTTTTCAAATTTAAGAAATGACAATATATACTTTGAAGAGATAGCTGCTCTTACAAAACCAAGTGTAGCTAAAGAGAAACATGATCTAATTACCTCTTCCTAAATAGTCCTAGTTAATTCCTAAGATTGTTAACTACATAAAGATTACACATATCCATTTGTGATATAAATCAGTTCTAACCAACTAAGCATTTTAATTAATCTTATCTTCAATCTAGGTCTCTATTCACTTATTCATAAATTTGTTTTCTACTTTAAATATTTATTGCACAAACAGTAATGAAAATCTGAATAAAAGAAAAAAACAACCAATGCCAACATCACACATTTCCATTTTTCTAAGCTTCTTCTGGCCTTATCCAAATACAGATACTTTTTAAATATCATAATTATCAAAAAGCATTTTGCATTATTTTTTCCTCTTATGTAAGTACTTCCTCCAACTTTGCTACATGGCCTTCACAATTTTAATTTTTAACATAAATTCTCTTGGACAATGCCATCATAATTTACTTCCACCATGGGCAATAAATTTCCTTTTTTTTAATCACAGATAATACTAAAATAAACAAAATAAATGTATGCAGCTTTTTCCTTTCTTTTGGATTACTGCTGTAGGATAAATTTCTGTGAGACTACCAGGTCAAAAGGCTTCAATATTTTTATGGCCTTCAATGCATCCCACCAATTTGTTTTCCAACAGGGATTAAAAAAAAACTAATTTACATTGCCAAAAGAATATCTGAAAATAAAGAGTAGTAATAATGAGTAACAGTGGTATCACTATAAACAATTAATAATTCACTATGATAAGAAATAAAGTATGCTGTTGCTCGTGTGAGAGTGAGAATGGTTAAGACCATTACTGTTAAACACTGATCCAGTGTTATGACCCATAAGTTTAAACTGCAACCTTGTACATTATACATATAATTCTCCTTTTTAAAAGATTTTATTTATTTTTCAAGAGAGGAGAAGGGAGGGAGAAAGTCAGGGAGAGAAACATCAATGTACAAGATACATTGATTGGTTGCCTCTCGCACACCCCCTGCTGGGGGCCTGGCCCACAACCCAGGCATGTGCCCTGATGTGGAATTGAATTGGTGACCTTTTGGTTCACAGGCAAGCACTCAATCCACTGAGCCACACCAACCAGGGCTACACATAATTCTAATAAGACTGATAAATCAAACCTTTTTTCTACCATGTACTGCCTGTTAAATTATGGGAATGGATATATTTTTAAATGAGTATATATCCACCACTTTGAAAATCATTAGTATTAGAATGTACTCTACATATTAAAATCACATTTTTTAGCTCCTAATGAAATTATTGACTGAGATAATGATTATCAATCTGTGTTAAAAACATTAGGTGGATGGCTGAAAACGAACTGGATACTCCTATGTGTCATTGCATAGCTCATTACTTTTTGGTCTTCAGTAAAAGAACAAAACTTTACAATAAAGGAATCAGAATGTCAAGCACCCTAATCTAGCAGTCAACCTTAGAATCACTAACCATGGAACAACCAAAAATTATATATCTACTAATAAGATACAACACAAAATACACAGCATCATGTACGATGCATTCTAATAAAAATGTTGATTGAATCTAATTTAGATTTGAGATCTAACTTGGAGTTTATAGAAAATAAGAGAATAAAGAAACAAATTATATAATGCCACGAGATGACATTGTGAAGAGAATAATAGAGTGATCTATCTATCAAATCTATGTCATATAAAAATTGTTCTAGATAAAAAGAGGAATAAGGGATATATCAGCTAAATGTAATATGTGATCCTGAACTAGATCCTGGTTTGGATAAACCAGCAATTATGGAGAGTTTTAAGAACCTTAGAGAAATCTGAATATGGACTGCTACGTATGTAACCTATTTTAGTGTATGTCAGCATTTTAAAAAACTAGTTGAAATAAAACAAAGATAGATGAAGATAGAAAATAAAATTATATTACTAATTTAAAACTCTTCTAAAATGTCATTAATTAGGTATAACATTTTATAATCAAAGTTTTATTGTTTCTCTTTCCTCAACTGAACTGTTAAATAGAATATATCTATTTCCAAAGGATATACTAACTTACCCCTGGCATATATTCCATAAATATGGAAAGTGTTTTTTCCTGGGGATCCCTCAAACAGCCATAATACTGAACAATTCGCTCATGCAGCAAATTTTTCAACAACTGAATTTCACACTCAAGTGCATTTACTTCCTGAAAGACAGAACTCACTGTTAAGACTTACAGCATTGTTAGTAAAAGTAAAAACTTCAAGTTTTATTGCCCATCAAGGTGATTTGATTCTGAAATTTCTACTTCCTAAGGAATAAACATTTTAAAGCAGTAACAATAACTTTTTTTTTTTTTTAAGATTTCATTTATTTATTTTTAGGGAGGGAAGGGAGGGAGAGAGAGAGAGGGAGAGAGAGAGAGAGAGAGAGAGAGAGAGAGAGAGAGAGAGAGAGAGAGAGAGAGAGGGAGAGAGAGAGAGAGAAACATCAATGTGCAGTTGCTGGGGGTTATAGCCTGCAACCCAGGAATGTACCCTGGCTGGGAATCAAACCTGGGACACTTT
The DNA here is from genome assembly GCF_019186645.2 of Phyllostomus hastatus. Taxonomy (NCBI): domain Eukaryota; kingdom Metazoa; phylum Chordata; class Mammalia; order Chiroptera; family Phyllostomidae; genus Phyllostomus; species Phyllostomus hastatus. The sequence continues at coordinate 14,428,575 of NW_025334038.1, forward strand.
GGTTCCCAGCCCGCGCTCAATCCACTGAGCTACGCCAGCCAGGTAACAATAACTTTTATAACAGTCCTCGAAGATATGCTAAAGCAACATTAAGTCAGATCAGGAATATAACCAAGAGAGAAGGAATATAATCAAAAGAGAAAAATCCATGATACAAAGCAGATGAACATATCTAATTATCTATTTGTTTTGCAAATAATCTGTATTAAGAAAAAAATGCCATTGTGTTATAATTATTTTATCGAAACTGCTTTTTTTCTGTGTGAAGTGATCGTGCAGTCTGTGCAGTGATTCTTACCTTGCTGGTCTCAGGTCTATCAGGGTCAAATTGAACTTGCTTAACAGCCAACTCTCTTCCTGTATCAACATCATAACAGAGGTAGACCCTGCCAAAGGCTCCCTGGCCAAGCAGTTTGCCCAATCTCCAGTTGGTTGGAGCACGAGGTGCTAAAAAAGAACATTTTCTTAAAATGGAATAGATAGATTATCACAAAAATGGTTAAATACTAAATAAGTGTATTGCATTAGTATATGCTTGGGTGTAAGAGAAAATCATGATCATCCAAGTTTATAATGACCATCATCTTTGAAAATTTTTCTCTTCAATTTTCTAAGAATTCTAAACCCAAACTAGGTTTATAACCCCATAATTCATTTTTTCCAATGTGATATTTTCTTTCTTGGTTACACATGTAATAGTATTATTCACTTAATCTAAGATGCCACTGATTGTACAATAGACTATTTCTAATCTTTACTGCAGCAATATTTATAATTAGTTTTCCATCTGCCTATGATGTAGAAAGCTGGAAAGACTACCACTCATTCTAATGAGAAAATCTTGAAAGCAGCCACAGAGAAAAAGCAAACTAGAGGCAGAGGAACAAAGATAAAAATTACCGAACACTTCTCAGAAAGTCTGAAAGCCAAAAAACAACATTGACCAGTGTGGCTCAGCTGGTTGGAACACTGTCCCCTGGACCAAAAGGTCATAGGTTCACTTCTCAGTCAGGGCACATACCCAGGTTATGGGTTCAATCCCTGGTAGGGGAGCATATGAGAAGGCAACCAATCAGTGTTTCTTTTTCTCTCCCCTTCCTTCCCCCTTCCTTCCCTTTCCATCTCTCTCCCCCTCTCTCTCTTTCTCAACCCCTACCTCTGTCCCTTCCTCTCTCTAAAAAACAATTTTTAAAATATGTCCTTGGGTGAGGGGGAAAAAAGCCAAAAACTAATGGAGAAATAGCTTTAAAATGCTGAAAGAAATAAAACTGCCCACAATTCTTCACCCAGAAAATCTTTCAAAAATAAAGGAGAAATAAAGGACTTTTCAAACAAACAAAAGATGAAAGAATTTATTACCAGCAGACTTCTATCACAAGAAAGGTTAAAGTAATTAATTATTCAGGCAGAAAAAATTGGTTACCTGATGATTTTTGGATCTACAACACAAAGGTCTATAAAAATAAACTGATGGTATATATAAAAGACATTCTTTTCTTATTTTTAATCATCAAAAGATAGCTGTTTAAAGCAAAAGTAGCAGCAATGCAGTGTGAGGTCACAGATGTAAAAGTAAAATATGATGACATTAATACAAAAGGAAGGTATTCAGAATATGCAAATATTACTGCAATCTGTGAGCACATATCTTTGTATACACTGTTTACATTATAAAGTCCAAATATCTGACAATCTAGTCTTAGTTACCATTCTTGTTCTACTCCTACTCTTTCAAGTAAGATATCCACCACTTCAGAAAAAAGAAAACTATTCCCCACTTTCAGAATATGCCATGGTCCCCTGCATATGTCACCTCCTTAACTGGTGAATTCCTACTCACATTTAAGATGGAGATTAAATGCTATACTATAATTATTGTTCCAGACATCATTCTTCCTATTAGACTATATCTCAGAGAGTGTATTTGAAATCTCAGTGCAGGAACTCAAAAAAGAAATGTGACATGAATGAATGGATGACTAATCGGTAAAAAATTTCTTAATAAAAGCAAAGAACAAAATCATCTAGAGTAATTTAAAAGTAATACCATGTTTATACCTGACATTGCAAATCATCTTAGAAGTACCACTTTTATTTATTTTAAGCAGTTGATCCCACTCTAAGGTCTGGCTTGGTATCTATTCCTTTGAATACTATAAAATTCTGCAAAGGTTCTGTTAAACATTTCACTACGCCAATTTCTACTTACAGCGGCTAGGTGGGCTGATGTCCATTACAGTCAAAGTAGGATTATCTATGTCACTTCCTCTCCTTCTTATTCGACTATCATCATACTCTGGGGTAAAGATACTGCTTCCACTACTAGTGCTTAAGGAGTGATCAGTAGGACTGAAACTCACAGGAGACCGAAAGCTGGTCCCCTGTGTCCTTCTAGCTCTTGGAAAAGTTTTTCGACCTATGAAACAAAAATATAATTACCCTGAAACTTTTATTAGTATGTTATAATTAAATATTTTTAAAATTTATGATGTAAGGAACAGAAATCCATTCTGTGACAAGGCTAAAAAAACAAACAGTAATCATATTTGATTATATGCTTTAAACTTAAGATTATTCTTTTTTTAAGAGTTCAAGGAAATATCCTTGTTAACAGTAAATCATAAAGTCAATAATGAATACAAGGAAGAAAAAAGGTGAAAGCAGAAATGAAAAGTAGGAAAAAACAAACAAGATCTGAATACGAATTCAAATACGTTAATACATATATGCACACATTCATAAAATCATAGAACTCTCTCAGTTTGGGATAAAAAGTAGAAAAAATATATTTTATTCTCATTTCTAATCATGATTTAAAATATAAACCAAAATATAAAAGTTTATAGGTAGCAATATTTTTTTTGAAGTACAAATTTCATGAAGGAGTAACTTTCAAAATAATATTTTGAATTATTCATTTTCTTCTAAAAAAAGATAAATATTATGAGGTAAGTCAGCATATAGCTAAGATGTTATTGTAGTTTTAGTTATGATATAATTTCTTTAAAAAATTTTAGGCAGAAAACAGAATGATGGAGAATCAAGTTTATTTCTAATGGTATTACTTAAATATGAAATCTTTATTTTTGGTTATTTTTGAATTATTTTTATTATTATAAACTGTTCTTGTAATCTGATTGCCAGCAACTTACCATCATTATAGTCTTGATGGTGATATGAAACATGATACCGCCTTGGATATGTTCCTCCTTTTCCAAATTTCTCAAAGATAGGGTTATCAAAGTCTATTAAGACACATAAGAAACTTATCATTACTAAAAACATAAATATTTCTAATGATGAAAAACATATTTACACATTTTTATTTTATTTAAAAACAAACTCCCTCTCTCTCCCAGTTAAAATATTATTTAATGACATAAATGTTAAACATCCCAAATGTATATAATCTAACCTGAAAATTCCTGATGATTATCTGGATAGCTCTGTGCCCTTGGCATTCGTGATTTTGGATAGCTTTCCCTAAAAGTAGAAAATGTCACATTAAATTGATAGAAGGTAAATAAGACATTAAAAAATTTATATAATATCAATATCTGTATGTATGTGTGGAGATGTGTGTGTGTGTGTGTGTGTGGAGAGAGAGAGAGAGAGAAGCTCATTCCGAAATGTTAACATAACTAAAAAAAGAGAAACTTCTTCTTAAACTCTTTATTTGGTACATGCAAGAAAAAAGCCTGGCTTACAAACTGAACTCATAAAGTACAGTGGTAAGAACGTTACTCTTCAGCATTATAAGTGTTTGGAAATTCCTGTGTTTTAATCCTAGCTCTGCACTTAACTAGCTTTTACAACTTGGCAAATCACCTTTCTAGACTGCTTCCACAACTATAAAAAGGAGATAATTTCTAACTCATAAAGTATATACATTTTACATTACTATTTCCCTGAATTTTATAGTGTTTTAAATGGCTATCTTGAAGTAGGTGCAGGCAAAGACAAAGGCTTCACGTACACAGGTAACAAAAAATTCAATGTATATTGCCATAAAATATTAGTCATATTTTTACAATTTGCTTTCACAAATTAATACCACAGGAGATTAAAAAGGTAAAGATATTTTTTAATCCTCACCTGAGGATATGCTTATTAATTTGACAGAGAGAGAGAGAAACATCAATCAGTTGCCTTCCATATGTGGCCCAATCAGAGATTGAACCTGCACCCTAGCTATGTGCCCTGACTGGGAATCGAACCTGTACCTCAACCTTTTGGTGTAAGGGATGACACTCCAACCAACTGAGCCACCCAGCCAGAGAAATAGGTAGATTTTTTTTTTTAAGAGAGAGGATAAGGGAGGGAGAAAGAGGAGAGAAACATTAATCAGTTGTCTTTCATATGCACCCCAACTGGGGATCAAACCCACAACTTAGGCATGTGCCCTGACCAGGAATAGAACCAGCAACCTTTCACTTTGCAGGACAATGCCCACCAACTGAGCCACACTAGCCAGGATAAGATTCTAATGAAGATACTGACTCTGTGTGGTACAGGATAACTCTGTACACCGCAGGTAAACACTATCCTAACTGAGATCAAGAGGGAGGGTGCATTTGTAATAAAAAATTCAGTTGCAACCTGATCTGCCTTATAGTTCACAAAACAAGAGTACTTAAATTTTAAATCACAACGAACATACTGGGCTACAACTACCAAGAATTTTATATATAATTTGAAACAAATCAGGAAATCTCCAAAACATATTAATAAAAAAATTGATAGTAGTTTTGCCAACACAGTTTTAAAAGTAAATCTGCATAAATTCTAAGTTTGCATGTAGCTCCAAAACACAATTTCGGCAAGCAGGAATGCTCAAAATATAATCAAGTACTATTTTAACTAATAATACTGAGTACCATAACTATAGATAAATATCAATTACATTCCTCTAACTGTAGCACAAAAGTGTTGATAATTCAACTCACTGTATATATATGCATATTTACCCACATATGGTAAGAAACAAAAACTACAACCAACATTACCCCTCCAATGGACTATCAAGGGATGGACAACTTCCTGAGCCAGAATTTTCAGGGCTGCTTAAAAATAATGGGTCCAGCATCTAGAAAAACAGAGTTTCACCATTTGATGTTATATAACCAAAAGTTATTGCTTTTTATGAAATAGCTTTATTGAGATACAAATTATGTAACATAAAATTCACCCATTTAAAGTGTACTATTTAATTAATGGTTCTTAGTATCCTGAGAATTGTGCAACTTTCACAACAATCTTGAACACTTTCAGTACCCCAAAAAGAAACCCCATACCCAACAGCAGTCACCCACACAGAGTTTCTGATTTTTAAATGTTTAAAATGTAGTTGTCCCTTTTAGATAAGTTACAACTTCAAAATTTCCTAAGAGAAAAATATTGCTTCTCTATGGACTATTAGCTAAACCATTAAAAGCTAAAAAATTTCAAAAAATTTTGCTTACTGTAAATTGAACAAAGTCCCCACCCAAATGAGACTAATGACATCATGACTGCTACATTATTAGAAAATGAAAATTGCAATAATAAGCAGCCAATGTAATGTTAACGAAACAACAGGAACTCCATGGAAATACTTCAATACTACTAAGCTTTTAATAACATATTTTCTATTTCCTCTGTTCATTTTGTTCATTAGATTACACAAAAATATAAAATGCATCACAAATTTGCATATCATCCTTACGCAGGGGCCATGCTAATTTTCTCTCTATGGTTCCAATTTTAGTGTATGTATTGCTGAAGTGAGAACTTAATAACATTTTTAAATGTTTGAAGAGCTGACAAGCCTCACCTTCACAAAGTTAAATATTTATAGTTTTACTGTATCTTTCAAACATTAACTTAAAAATCTAAATATTAACCCCTGGATTACAAATACATGCATTCATATATTTATGGATGGGTAATATAAGATAATTTATCTTATTCCAGCTTTCTTTATGCATAAATGCACACAGGCACATGTAAATTAGTGGGCATTTTCCTACCTTTTTTTTTTTACTATTTTGGTCACTTAAGGAAGATATGTACACACTGAGAAAAGGTGTATACACATACATACACACACATATACCTGCCAAACCACAACAACTTTGATAATATCCCTTTAAATAAAATGAAAAAGCATATCCAACTTTTGCTTACTTGGTCCATGCTCTCTGGAATAAACTCTCCTTCACTGTTGATACTGGTGAATGACCCATTGCGGGCAACTTGATGTAATTCATCTGGAATGTATCCTGGGGGAGGGGAGCTTTGCTCTCTACTAGTGGGACCTCAAAGAAGAAAATTGTATGATTTTATAAATATAAGCATGGAATCAATTTTTGTTTTAATTAAATATACACACAGAATTTCTAGGCTATACTACCAACAATTTTAGCAACTGAAACCCAGTTTTTATTAAAACTTATCAAAACATTCAGGTCTGTAAAACTTCAAATATGTTTATACTGTTCTAAACCCCCACCCTACTATAACTATTAATCTCACTGTAATATTAATTTAGACTTATTAGGTGGTATGTTCTTTTGACTGCTGACAACTGTATTGTGGGGTTGATAATAATAAAATAAGGATTCTTAGGTAAATGTCACTGCTTCTAAATTTCCAGGTCACTTGTACCCAGGTATATTACCCCTCAATGTAATTTATGGAAGGCGTCATGATGTAGTAGAAAGAATACTGCATGGGATTTAGAGTCAGACCTATGTTTAAGTGTCAATTCTAGTTATTTATCAGCTATATGTTTTTGCAAAAGTTATCCAATCTTCAGAAACCTGTGAACATGGGACTATTGTGATTATAAAATTATTATTCATAATGAACATGTGCTAATGCACATTTGGCTCTAAGATTTTCTTTCTGTTCCCTCTCTTTAACCTTTAGAAATATATGAGATGACTTCTTAACCAGTTAGCCCAGATTAGTGTTTTCAATTTGGAATCCTAGATTAAATTCTTGGGTACTTAAAATTAGGTACTATTTTTTGAGGCAAGCCATGTTCCTGAATGTATACTTCTTCACAGTTCAGAAAATCAAACTAGTATAGTTCATCTAATTAATCACTTAATTTCTTATTAGACAATAATCCACTTTATTTTTACCTTGTACAGAAATAAAGTTTCTCTCCTTTGCTCCTAACTTTTTTAGATTAAACTATAAAAAGCATATGGGGAAGATATATCAGCATTTAAAGATTTATTTTATAAAAAAAGGTTTTGCCTTACATAAAGGGGCCATTTTAAGTACATGCCAGTATTTGTTAGTGATGAAATAGGGAGAAAAAAATAAAATAGTTACCAAGAGATGTGCATAAATGAGATAATTTTCTATACTTGACTCTAAAATGATTAGGAATTCTACTGTAAGCTAGGGGTTGATTTGGGCTTTTTAACAACTATGATCACACTGTCCCTAATATTGTTATTCCTTTCATATACCCTTGATTATAAAAGAAGACCAACATATTCATTACTTAAGGAGATAGGAAAGAAAAAGGACTATGAAGCTTTCTTCATCTCCTTACTTAATAATTCATTTTTCTTAACTTTTGTTAGTAATGAGTATGCCAATATACTGTTGGTCAAAACCTCCATAACAGCATAGGTTCCCATCCCAAAGTAAGTTTTTCCTCTAGCTATCTTTTATGATAATAATTAAAGGAACTAATTGTTTGTAAGTAAAGAAAAAGATAGTGGTCATATCGATCAAAGCCATTCCAAGTTTAAAGATGTTCCAATAAAAAAACAGTAATTGGTTGGGGAGATATAGGGGGTAAATGCAGACAACTGTACTTGAATAACAATCAAATACTTTTTTAAAAAAAGAAAAGAAAAACCAGTAATTGTATACTTTACAATTTCTAGTTTCTTCTTATGCTAGCAGTGAAGTCAAACAAGAGACATTCAATACAATTTTAACTCAAAATTAATTTAAAATGTCAATTTAACTAGTGTATTTAGCTTTTCTGCCTAATGTAACTAAAACAAACTGGAAATTTCTTACTTTAAAATGATAATTATTGTAAGAAAAGGAAAGAAAAAAGGAAATGTTAATTAATAATAGCCAAAAATAGTCATGCTTTCTGGTTTGAAAAATGAAATGCACTTTAAAAATATTCTCTCAATTTATTGCTACAACTATCCCATGATTTAAAGATGTAGGCAAAGTTACTGATCTTAGGTTAATTGGAGAGCTGGAATTAGAATTCAGGTATTCCTACTGTTCTTTCACCAAAACTTTATATAAAAATATATCCAAATGAAGACAGGCTATTTTTATTTTACTTGTATATTATCTCCACTGCTCACAATTTCAGCATTTCTGAAAACAAAACCAGGACTCATTAAAGACTAATGCTTAGAAGGAAATAGTCATGAAATAGCTTTTTCTGGGGACCAAAACAGAAGATAAAAACCAATTTTTCTTGGTGGCTCATGTGTTAATTTAACCTTTTCTTTCATTATTAACAATCTTTTCTATTGTCAATCATCTCTTACTTTGTCATACTCTCCTGCTTCCTCCCTATTCATCTGTCTCCCCTCCTGTTCGACTTCTCATATGTTTACATGCTATTTTTAATGACCATATTCACTGCCCAATCTGTTAAAAACATTTAGACCAGTGGCTTTTAAGCAATGTGATGCCCTTATAATATAAAAATACATTATCAATGTTTGATAAAAATTGAACACTGGGGAGTTCAGAGCACCTCTGCCCAGCCCATGCCCTTTTAATAGGCCTCCTTTAAAACACAATGGCACACAGTATCCACTTCTCTTTATCCACAAGCTTAATTATAACAGTATATTATTAATAAGAAATCAAAACTAGATACTAATAAGTAAAGCATAATCTGGACATTCTTATCACTCTTCACTTTAATAACATTCTTTTTCTAAGTATATTTTATTGATTTTGCTATTGCAGCTGCCCCAATTTTTTTCTCCCCTTTATCCCCCCTCTGCTCCATACACCCCCATCCTCCAGCATCCCCACCCTTAGTTCATGGCCATGGGTTGTACATATAAGTTCTTTGGCTGCTTCATTTCCTATACTGTTCTTAACTTCCCCCCGTCTATTTTATGCCTACAAATTATGCCTCTTATTCCCTATACCTTTCGCCCTCATTCTCCCCATCCCCACTGATAATCTTCCATGTGATCTCCATTTCTGTGATTCTGTTCCTGTTCCAGTTGGTTGCTTAGTTTTTGTTTTTGTTTTTTAGGTTCAGTTGTTGATAGCTGCGCATTTTTTGTCATCTAACTGTTCATAGTTTTGATCTTTTTCTTAGAGAAGTCCCTTTAACATTTCATAAAATAAGGGCTTAGTGATGATGAACTCCTTTAACTTGACCTTATCTGGTCCTCCCATTCTAAATGATAGTTTTGCTAGATAAAGTAACCTTGGCTGTAGGTCCCTACCGTTCATGACTTTGAATACTTCTTTCCAGCCCCTTCTTGCCTACAAGGTTTCTTTTGAGAAATCAGCTGATAGTCTTATGGGAACTCTTTGTAGGTAACTGTCTCCTTTCCTCTTGCTGCTTTTAAGATTCTCTCTTTATCTTTAATCTTGGGTAAGTTAATGATGATTGCCTTGGTGTTTTCCTCCTTGGGTCCAATTTCCTTGGGACTCTCTGGGTTTCCTGTACTTCCTGGAAGTCTATTTCCTTCACCAGATTGAGGAAGTTCTCCTCTACTTGTTCAAATCAGTTTTCAGTTTCTTGCTCTTCCTCTTCTCCTTCTGGCACCCCTATGATTCAGATGTTGGAGTGCTTGAGGTTATCCTAGAGGTTCCTCAGCCTCTCCTCCTTTTTTTGAATTCTTGTATCTTCATTCTGTTCCATTTAGATGTTTATTTCTTCCTTGTCTTCCAAATCATTGATCTGAGCCCTGGTTTCCTACCCTTCACTGTTGGTTCCCTGTATATTTTGCTTTATTTCACTTTGGGTAGCCTCCATTTCTTCCCTCATTTTGCGACCAAGCTCAATCAGTTCTGTGGGCATCTTGATTACCAATATTTTGAACTTTGCATGAGATAGGTTATCTATCTCCTTACTGCTTAGCTCTTTTTCTGGAATTTTGATCTGTTCTTTCATTTGGACCATATTTTTTTTTGTCTCAGTGCACCTGTTAAGTTGTTATGGGGTGGGGCCTTAGGTATTCACCAGAGCAGGGCAACCCTTTTTGCTGTGTTGTGGTGCTGTCTGTGGGGGAGGGGTCAGAGACGGAACAATGCTTCTCGCTTGCTCAGCTCTGGCCCCACTTTCCAAAGAACTCTCCTGTGAGACTAAGAGTTTCTTCTACCTTCACAACCCTCAGTTTTTGAATCTAGAGGTTTTGAGTCTTTAGTTTCCTGGTGAGCCAGCCCCTCCTTGCCCGGGGGATACACCACCTTACCACAGGTCCTCTCCAACCACCCTGCTGCCGGTCTGACCATCTCCGCCCCTCCCACCATTCTGGATGAATGTTTCTTTAACTCCTTGGTTGTCGGAGTTCCATGCAGGTTGCTATTCTGGCAGTTCTGGTTTATTGTTTTTAAATTGGCTGTTATCCTTCTTTTGGTTATGGGAGGAAGCAAGTATTTCTACCTATGCCTCCACCTTGGCTGGAATCCCTTAATAACATTCCTGACATTAACTAAAAACTTAGAGAAAGGCTTATGAACATAATCCATCAATTTTAATGTATTAAAATACTTTTTTAAATTTCTTCTCTTCAGTTTATTCATATAGTTAAAATTCCTTTGAATAATTTGAATTTGTTCAACATGAAATTACCCTCAAGGTACATAAAGAAAAAAAATTTAAATTAGAGAATGCTAATCCTGTAATACTTGACATAATTTTTCAAGGAATATCAGATACTAGAACATAGTTAACTGAGATCAATTACAGAGAGTATGGACATAGGCTGCTATTTTTCAGGGGTATGTTTAGATTACATAAAAGGATAGAGAAGACACTGAGAAATCACCTATTTCATGATTCAGACACTAGCTTTCTTACCTATTATAGGATGCCGTTTTTTCTTCTCTGCTCCAAATACTGTGTTATCCAAATCATCTAGTGATGGCAATGGTTCTAAATTAGTAGCCTACAGAGGAAAAAGGATAATTAATGCTAATCTTCCCCTTTAAGGCTTTAAATAGAATCCTCTCCCCTATTAAAAACTACCTAGATATTCTATGTTGTTTGTGAGTCTTACCAAACCTACTCTTTGAAATTTTAACATAATTTTTCCCAACTTCTCAGTTTCTCCTAGTTTCATATGTACAATATATTATACTTGTAGTTTTAGCTATATAGTTTTGAGGAGCAAGGATATTAAACTATAGTTACAATGAGTAAATTTTCATTTAATCATACTGAAATATATCAGTGATTAACGAATGTAGCCATATTTTATATATTGACTTTTAGAGGCATAAATCCTATAATCCTTACTGGAAAAAATTCCAATTCATACCTGTGTACTTCCATTTATTACAAGTAATATCTTGAGGCTCTTCATATGAACACTACGATCCAGTAGTTCCACAGCTTTGTCCAAATCATCTTGAGTAGTTAATGGAATTACCAACTAAATAGAAAGGAATATTAGGAATCATTTAGGAATCATACAGCCATCTCACCAGGTCAAGTCCTTCCAGGAACATCTCCATTACTATGGAGTTATAACACAACTCTCAAAATACCTTTCTCTTTTATTTGTGAGTATAATAAAATTCTAAAGAAATAAATACATATAGATAGATTGTCTTGCTCTTTTTATCCTACCCCACAAAAATCATAGAATAAAAATGAACACTTTTTTGTTTTATTAATCATTAAATTCTTCTAGAAAACTCATTTAAAAATTAATTTTCTAGGGTATTTCTATAATATTGCTAAACTTAAGTTAAAGTATCGTCACTCCAAAACAGCATTAAGGAATACACACAAGTTATATAAAATAACTTCAATAAGATGAAAGGTGGTACCTTTCATCTGCACTGATGGAACTTCTAATTGTTTTTTTTTTTTCAATTGTAACCATGGATTTACATTCTCACTGGGTGTGCTTACCAACATACCAAATACAATGAGCATCTGTGACAGCTGCAATGGAGGGGCTCATATCCCTAAACCTGGTGACTTGACCACTACACTCTAAACAAACACAAGCTAAGTCAGTCAGCCATCCCACAGTGAATTCTCAATGTGGAAATCTGCTTTCATTAGTCTTCTGTATTATATAAAACAAAACCACCTGGGATGTATATGAGGACTAACATGATTCACCCAATTTAACAAAATCAAAATATCTTTTTATTTTTTTAAAAAAATGTAAACTTAGTAGCATAAGATGATGTTTTCAATAACCTTCAAAGTACATATTCCATTTCATTAAAAGAAGAACACTATAAAAACAAGTGAACATATCCCAACTTAGCCTGCACAGTATATAAGCCATTCAAATGTAAAGGTCTACTTAGTTCTGTGTCCTCTACAGTATAAATATCTTGAAGACATGAACACTCCCACCCACATACTGCACATACCAGCAATTAACGCAGGGAACACTGAAAAGCAAACACTTGCTAAATGCTGTTTAATAAGTATGATAGGGTGAAAGCTTCATTTGCACCCAAGCCCACTAGCTGACATGACAGATTTCTTTAGGAAGAAAACTCCTTGTTTTAAGAAAGTCTGCTAGACACAAATACAGCAGATCCTGATGCACAGGAACCTAATTCTTGTTTATATTAATTAGCCTACCATAAAACTGGTTGCATTACATATTATTTCGTTGGAAGTTGCAGAACCTGTCAACGCTGTTGAGAACTCACTATATCAAGCAGGACTAATAAGAATTCCATCATACAATCTGCTTATGTTTACTTCATTTGTGCTTGAAATTATATTCCCAATTTCTGTGTGTAGCTAATTTTATATATTACAACTTATCAACTAACCAGACCCTTTTTTCTAATAATGAAAAAAATTAACTGTTTGATATAGAATAAGCCTGATCTACTTATTTTCATTATTCTATCAATTAAGAACCCTATTGTTACATTGTGTTCCTATGTTTAATATTATTTTTTATTATATTTAAGCACTAGAAAAGATTTTTATAAAGAAATATTAAAGATTGTTTTTGCCAGTTTTTCATTTGATGGAAAAACCTGAATATTTACTTTTACTACAAGTTTATTTATCATTGGAATGTTATTTCCAAGATAGGTTGCTCTAGGGGAAAGATACTAGTTTAAATCACAGTAACAAATTATGAAGGAAAGTGGTTTTGCTCTTCAGCTTGCAAACATGAAATCTTGACATTCTAGAGCAGTGCATGGAGCAGTAGCTTGGACTACTACTGCCTATGGTTTTCATGTGATCCCTCGTATGTTTTAAGGTCACCTATTACAAATTTTAAAACAAATCCCTGCTTGTCTAAATCATACTAAATAAATCGCACAGTGTTTTCCTGCTTCATGAATTCATTTTAGCCTCATTCATGAAACTGATTTCCCTCTGGCTTATTATTGATAAATCAGTGGTGTCTTAATATAAATCCCTTCTGGAAAGGAAACTAAAACTGAGTCCAAAAACCCACCAAATAAAACCTAAATTTGAAAGAAGTGGCTTATCTTCCTGACATAGAGAAACACAAAAATAGCCCATAAGGAAACCAAAAAGGTTTCCTTCCTCTACCCATCTAAAATGGAAACGAGCTTAAAAATCCACGTACTTTCCATGCACCACCACATCTATCCCCCATGACAAGGCACACACAGACATATACACCTCACACTTCATTATATAAACAGGAACATTAACGAACAAATCCAATCAATTCTAGCTTAAATTTCCTGGTTGGTTCCATTCTGGAAAGTTAGAAGTTTATAGAATGGTTCTTTTGGAAGAAAATGTATATTACATTAGAAAACAATATTATAGAACTGGAATAACAAGCAATAAATATGTTTTTTTTTGCTTGTCAATGGGCCCATAAAACTAACACCTCTAATAAGTTTGTTACTAGTATCTCCAATGACAAAAGGCATGCATTAAGTTAGTCGTGATGTGAATTAGGGCACGATTAATTCACAAATTCACAAATTCTCACAGAATCTCTATGCTGAAAGAAATTTTAAAGAATGTAATCTCACCCTAATGCCTCCTCTACCATATTCCTGCCCAAAAGCTACCCAGATATAATGGCTGAACCATTCCCAGAAATTCTTCAGAAAGTTTGAGGGGGAAAAAAATGGAAAAAATTTTCCTATTTTCAGAAAACAGAAGAGAGTTCCTAAAACAACAGGTCAATTAGCTTGATGTCATCAATCCTCAAGAACACCCTACAAAAATTATATGAACTAAGGACTCCAAAATGCAACAGTAATTCTAAGAATAAGAACAGACACAGTAAGAACAAATAATGTCAAACTAACATCATTTTTCTTGACATACTTGGCTGGTAAATTAAGACAATATTGTAGTCTTAATGTATCTTGGTATTTGAAAGGTTTCTATAATACAATTTTTTAGGTATGTTTTATTGATTAGCTATTACACTTGTCCCAATTTTTCCCACTTTGGCCCCCTCTCCAGCAATCCCTTCCTATAGTGTATGTCCATGTGTCATGCATATAAGTTCTTTGGCTTCTCCATTTCCTATACTGTTCTTAACATCCCCCTATTATGTACCTACTAATTATGCTTCTTATTCCCTGTACCTTTACCCCAATTCTCCTCCTTCCCCCTCCCCCCTAATAATTCTCCAGGTGATCTCCATATCTATGATTCTGTTCCTGTTCTGGTTGTTTGGTTAGTTTGTTTTTGTTTTTTTAGATTCAGTTGTTGCTAGTTGTGAGTCTGTTGTCATTCTAATGTTAATAGTTTTCATCTTCTTTTTCTTAAATGAGTCCCTTTAACATTTCATATAATAATGGCTTGGTGACAATGAATTCCTTTAGCTTTACCTTGGCTGGGAAACATGTTATCTGCCCTTCAATTCTAAATGATAGCTCTGCTGAATAGAGCAATCTTAGTTGTAGGTCCTTGCTTTTCATCACTTTAAATACTTCTTGCCAGTACCTTCTTGCCTGCAAAGTTTCTTTTGAGAAATCAGCTAATAGTCTGATGAGAACTCCTTTGTAGATAACTCTCTGCTTTTCTCTTGCTGCTTTTAAGATTCTCTCTTTATCTTTAACCTTTAGCCTTTTGATTATGATGTGTCTTGGTGGGTCCTCTTTGAGTCCAACTTGTTTGGGACTCTCTGTACTTCCTGGACTTGTATGTCTATTTCCTCTGCCAAATTAGGGAAGTCTTCTTTCATTACTTTTTCAAATAAATTTTCAATTTCTTGCTCTTCCTCTTTTCCTTCTGGCATCCCTATGATTTGGATGTTGGCACATTAGGAGATGTCCAACAGTCTTCCTATTCTCTCCTTGTTTTTTTTTAATTCTCGTTTCTTCATTTTGTTCTGGTTGAATGTTTATTTCTTCCTTATGTTCCAATTTGCTGATTTGAACCCTGGCTTCCTTCTCTTCACTGTTGGTACCCTGTGAATTTTTCTTTATTTCATTTATAGTGTAGCCTTCATTTCTTCACTTATACTTTTGCCACTCTCAATGAGATCTTTAAGTATCCTTATCACCAGTGTTTTAAACTCTGCATCTCATAGGTCAGCTGTCTCCATTTCACTTAATTCTTTTACTGGGGTTTTGTTCTGTTCTTTCATTTGAGCCATATTTCTTTGTCTCCTCAATTTGGCAGCTTCCCTATGTTTATTTCTGTATATTAGGTAGAGCTGCTTTGACTCCCTGTCTTGACGTATCCATTACAAGGTGAAGCCTTAAGTAATCGCCATGGCAGGGGCAGCCCACCTCAGGGCTTTGTGCCCTTGTATGTGGGGGAGGGGTCAGAGAGGGAACAATGCAACTGCCTGACTGCTGGAGGCTTGACTGGCACTCGCCCCAATTCCAGTCATTTATGCGTCTGGCACCTCTCTAGCTGTTGCTCTGTTGGTGATTCCCAGAGTTACATACATTCTAGAACCCTGCAGGCCCTTTAAATGGACTCTCCTGAGAAGCAGGCAGTTTCTTCCACTGCCCAAACTCCCACTGGCTTTTATACCAAGAATTATGAGGCTTTATTTTCCTGGTATTAGAACCCTGAGCTCCACAGTCTGGCCTGGGGCTCGCTCCCCAAGTATCCCTAATGTGGGACCTTTTGTTCTGCTGGCTGCTGCTGCTACCTGGTTACCACACCACACCAAGTCCTCTCCACCGTGGATCCCTGTCTCCATTCCTTCTACCCATCTAGATGAATATGTCTTCTTTAAATCCTTGGTTGTTGGACTTCCAAACAGTTCAATTTTCTGGCTGTTCTGGGTGTTTTGTGTTTTAGGTTAATTGTAATCCATCTTATAGTTGTGGCAAGGAGGCAAAGCATGTCTGCCCACGCCTCTGTGTAGACTGGAAGTCTCTATGATACAATTTCAGAACGAACAAAAACATGCCTTGACCGGTTTGGCTCAGTTGGCTTAGCTTATCCCATAAAGCAAAGGTCACCAGTGCAATCCTCAGTCAGAGCACACACCTCAGTTGTAGGCCAGGTCCCCGGCTGGGGATATGCAAGAAGCAACCAATCAATGTTTCTCTAGAACATGATGTTTCTCTCCTTTTCTCCCTCCCTTCCCCTCTCTCTCAAATTAAATGAATAGACCCTCAGTCAAGATGAAGGCGTAAGTAGATATATTTTGCCTCTCACACAACCGAAAGGATGACAACAATAAATTTAAAAACAAAAATAACTACAACTGCCAGAAAATCAAACTGTGTGGAAGTCTGGCAACCAAGAAGTTAAAGAAACATTCACCCAGACTGGTAGCAGAGGCAGAGACAGGTAGCTGGGAAGGAGAGGACTCGCAACAAAGAGGCAGCTGATAGAGCGGGCCAATAAACCGGGAGTAACAACTAGGAAGTGAGACAGACAGTGCAACCCAGGATTCCAGTTCAGGGAAATAAAGCCTCAAAACCTTTGACTGAAAAAAAAAACTGTGGGGGTTGAGGAGGCAGGAGAAATCCCCACCTTCACATGAGAGTTCATTGGAGAGACCCACAGGGTCCTAGAACATACACCAAACCACCCCACTGGGAACCAGCACAAGAAGAGCCCAATTTGCTTCTTGGAAGTGGGGGAAGTGACTGAAGCCAACCAAGAGCCAAGGAGGTGGCACTGTTCTCTTTATGACCCTCCCTCACATATAGTGCCACAACACCACCATGTGGGTTGCCCCACCATGGCAAATACCTAAGGCTCCACCCCTTAGTACGTAACAGGTTTGCTGAGACAAAAATATATGGCCCAAATGAAAGAACAGATCAAAGCTCTAGAAAACATAAAACTAAGCGATGAAGAGATAGGCAACCTAACAGACGCAGAGTTCAAAACACTGGTAATCAGGAGGCTCACAGAAATGGTTCAGTACAGTTGTAAAATAGAGGAAGACGTGAAGGCTATGAAAAGTGAAATAAAGGAAAATGTACAGGGAACCAAAGTGAAGCAAAGAATACCAGGACTCAAATCAGTGATTTGGAGCAGAAGGCAGAAATAAACATTCAATCAGAACAGAATGAAGAAACAAGAATTTAAAAAAAACAAGGAGAGTCTTAGGAACCTCCAGGACAACTCTAAATGTTCCAACATCCAAATCACAGGGGTGCCAGAAAGAGAAAAGGAAGAGCAAGATACTGAAAACTTGTTTGAAATAATAGTGAAGGAGAACTTCCCTAATCTGGCAAAGGAAATAGACTTCCAGGAAGTTTAGGAAGTTCAGAGAGTCCCAAAGAAGTTGGACCCAAGGAAGCACACACTGAGGCACATCACCATTACATTACCCAAGATTAAAGAGGAGAGAATCTTAAAAGCAGCAAGAGGAAAGGAGACAGTTACTTACAAAGGAGTTCCCATAAGACTATCATCAGCTGATTTTGAGAAAGAAAACTTGTAGGCAAGAAGGGGCTGGAAAGAAGTATTCCAAGTCATGAAAGACAAGGACCTACATCCAAGGTTACTCTATCCAGCAAAGCTATCATTTAGAATGGGAGGGTAGATAGAGTGCTTTCCAGATAAGGTCAAGTTAAAAGGAGTTCATCATCACCAAGCCCTTATTATATGAAATGTTAAAGGGACTTCTCTAAGAAAAAGAAGATCAAAAATACGAACAAACAGTAAAATGATGACAAACACAACTATCAACAGCCAAACCTAAAAAAAAAAATGAAATAAGCAAACAAACAAAATAGGAACACATTCACAGAAATAGAGATCATATGGAGGGTTATCAGTGGGTATGGGGCTGGGGGAGAATGGGAAAAAAGGTACAGGGAATAAGCAGCATAAATGGTAGGTCCAAAATAGACAGGGGGAGGTTAAGAATAGTATGGGAAATGGAAAAATTAAGTAACTTAAATTTTTGACCCATAGACATGGACTAAGGTGGGGGAATGATGGTGGAAGGGGTTGTAGGGCAGAGCGGAATAAAGGAGAGAAATAAATCGGGCAACTGTAATAGCATAATCAATAAAGTATTTTTATAAATAAAAATAAATGACTAAATGTTTTAAAAATAAAGAGACAAAGATGGATCCGGATTTCCCTAGAATCATACTATAAGTAAAAGATTCAAGTTCAAGGCCGTTATATGGAAAGATACACCAGGAAACATTGGGAGGGAAATGGGGAAGACAGGGAAGAGAAGGAGACCCAAAAAGGGAATATTATCTAGCAAGTTACCACTGTGGGTAAGCACAGCCTATCCATCCCCAGCTCTTACCACATTCTTAATATACAGTTCAGCCTAGTTCCTATCCATACCCTTGAAAAGCCATCAGAGTCTCAAAGGCTGGCAGTGGGAAATCAGGCCAGTGCAAACAGATTGAGTACCAAGACAGGGTGAGGCAAAAAGATGCATTCGTGGCTAAAAGAATAGCCAAAAAGTATTCGAAATCTAAAATTTTAAGGTATTATTATATTATTGTTCTCATCACTTTGTTCAGGTATATTATTTTTTTGGAAATGGATTTTTAATCAACGTATTTTCTGTTTTTGGCTGTGTTTCTTTAGTCAAGCTACATAAGTATATTTTTTGCTTTAAATTAATAATTCATTTGAAAACCTAATATTTACAAATATTTTTATGTGTACAATGCTTTAACATCTAACAAAGCAATTTCACATATATTCTAAAATTAATTTTTCCTAAGCTTTCTACTGTCACTCTATTCCCACTGGTACTTTTTCTATTCCTGAAATACAGAAGTCTTTTCTATGATAGGACCTCTGCACTGGTTTCAAGCTTCTTTCTCTACCAAGCACATCCTTTCCCTCAAATTCTTTGCAGCATTGGCTTTTCAAACTTCAAGTCTCAGTAATTAAAAATTACCACCTCAGTTAGCTCTTTCTTAGTACTATCTAAATAGAAGACCTACTGCCCTTCCCTTTATTCTTTATCACAATACTTCATGCATTTCCTTCAAAGAACTTAATATATTGAAACAACTCTTTTATCAATCATCTGCTTCTACTACTACAAGTCTATAAATTCCATGAGGGGCTGCAATTCCTAAATCATAGCATTATGCCTGCCAAATTCAACAAGTATTTTCTGAGGGCATAAAAAAACAAAAACAAAAATAACAAAACAGTACAAATCAACAACTTAACAACATTATCCCTAAAAATTTTAAGATCTCAAAATCTTGAGATCTCACAGGATCTTAATGAAACCTGAGATATCATCTAATCCAATACAAATTTTACAGAAAGTTCAAAAGGAGTTTCCCCAGAACACAGAGCACCTCAGTGCCACAGGAAGTCCTTAAAATCCTGCACTGACCCCCAAATAGAAGCATGATCTAATGTCTTAAACCAACATGAAAACAATCCTATAAGTTTTAACTAAACTGTCTTACTACCAAAGCTCTATTGTCTCTGTAGTCAATAATGGAGTATAAGAAAACAAAGTTTATCAATAAAGTACATGAAGTAAAAATAAAACATAAATAAGCAGCAAACTTCTAAGTAATATACAAGGTCTGTCCAGAAAAAGTCCAGCCATTGTTAAATCACAAGAAAGGTTTGTACGACATCCAACGTAACCTGGCAGCCAAGGAGAGTGGACTGGAATGTGCATGCATGAACAATGATGACTTCACTGTACTAGTCAGTAGGGGTGGTAGACGCCACTGTGTGGGATGTGTACTGTGTGGCTGTTGCATTCAAAATGACTGAGTGAGTAAAGCAATGAATCTGCATCAAATTTTGCATTAAGCCTGCATGCTCCTCTGTGGAAACTATTCAGATGATTTAAGAGGTCACAGCTATAGGCAACTATAGCTGGTGACTGGCAGTTTCATTATGCAATACTCCTGCTCATGCATCACATCTTGTGTAGAGTTTTTTGGTGAAACGTCAAATCACCAAGATGACTCAGCCCTCCTATAGCCCAGATATGGCACCCTGCCACTTCTGGCTTTTTCCAAAACTAAAGTTACCTTTAAAAGGGAAGAAATTTAAGACCATCGATGAGATTCAGGAAAGTACAATGGGACATTGTATGGCGACTGGTAGAACTGTGTGAGGTCCCAAGATGCCTACTGTGAAGGGGACTGAGGCATCACTATCCTATGTACGATGTTTCTTGTATCTTCTGTTTTCTTCAATAAGTGTTTCTATTTTTCATATTATATGGCTGGATGCTTTCTACACAGGCTTTGAATATATTTCTTCCTTTTAATAGATTCTCATTCAATTATTTTCACCAGTAGTACCCTTTAATATTTTTGACAATGAAAAAATCCATTTTAATTAGTTCAAATTTACAAATTTAACTATGCTATATCATTTCTCTAATATACTATACCCTTATCAATCCCTAAATAAAAGCACAACAGTTCTAAAACAGTCTCTGAAATGAACACACTACTTTCTAAAATACGAACTACTTAAAGTTAAACTTTACATATTTACCTCATTATTGGTATAATGTAGATCCATAGACTGTCCAAAAGCAATTTTAGCTTTAGACCTCAGATCTTCCAGTTTAACTGGTCTGGGGAACTGAAGAATTCTGTATAAACAGAATTTTAAAATATTTTATTTTCTTAGGCATAGTTAAATTACATACTTGCAAGACTTATCTCTTGGAAAGAAAAATTAAAATTAAGTAAAAATGTAAATACTTACTTGAACACTACAACGGCTTACTTTTGATAAAGTGCACTGATTCTCAACATAAAGTTCAAAAACTCTGAAGTCTGTTCTATGCTAATAAAAATTATAATAAGGAAACTCAAAATTTTTAATTCTAGTTACTTCCTTCCTTTATCATAACAGATTGGCCTGTGTTGCCCCTGGGGAGCATGCACCTAAGCCTGGAGACTACTATACTGGACTATAATCTCTGTAAGGAAAAGGACCATCTGTTTCACTCATTTTATTTCTTCATGGCCCAGCAGATAGTAAGCACTCAATAAACAGTACTCCCTGAATGAAAAAAAAACTGTGAAAATATCCATAAAAGAATTGCAAATAGAAAAAAAGTAGATTGGACAACATTTGTATGGTATTATCTGGTATATTCCATTTTTAAAAAAATATCTGTGTAAAATATTTTTACATTTTAGGTTATGCAATTTGTGAGACTTTAAAGTCCTTAAAATAGACAGATCTTTCATTAAATTAATTTAATGAGACATGAATGACAAAAATGAAATCCCATATTCTGCAACTCCTATTAAGCTTGTCAGTAACACTGTTGTTAACCATTACCAACTACCTCCACTACTATACTAAGACAGATACCCAGAAGAAGACTAGGCGTACATCTCTGCTAAATAATTTATAGCCGTCATTCCAAATCACTTCTCTCAATGGTACTAATTAAATACATGTCATATCATTGAGGCCTCTTGAGAATAATCAAAATTGTGAATGTTAAGTCCACATACATAAATTCTGTACAGTATACGAAGCAATAATACAATTATAAGGAGAAATATATTTAATTTCCACTGATTAAAAATAAAAAGAAATGGTAATATTTAAAGGCTTCATTATGCAAAGATTTATTTCCTAATACTGCAAAGTAAAAACATTTATCATTTCCAATGTTTAGCATGAATTTTGACAGCTTCTATCTTAAGTCTATATACATTGTTACACATTACCAAGAATTATTCCATTCCCAATTTGTAAACCATGAACCTTCATTAAAATCTAGAAGGAACCTCCAGTAGCTTTAACTAGAATACACACTTAATTAAATCAATAATCTGAAATGCAATGCTTCTTTCCTTACCTTTTTTCTCCTCTATGTTCAAATTTGACTCGGACATCGTTCTGTAATGAAATGATAACCTCAGAAATCAAATGAATTTCTAGAATTCCTAAATCTTTTTCTTAGTCACTCATTTAAAGCAGAGTAGAAGGGGAAGGAGGTTTCATTTCAGTATTAACTCTAATAAATTGACAGGGTCTGCCAAAGAGCCAAGTTGAGAATTATGTAGCTGAATCTGGGATCAACAAAAAAGACCACCAAGATCTGTTAGTAATGGAATCATAAGTATGAGACATATGCTAGTCCTGTCAAAGGGAAATATAGGATAATGTATGTCCACTTTTCATGTCGCCACCCCAAACAAATTTTATCTGTAAGAATGAAAGTGATCCTTATTTGGAAATATACAGATTACTGTAAATAAAAACAATTTGCTTATCTTAAGTGCTTTACAAATGGATAGAATATCAGCTTTAGAAAGCAGTTACCACATTAAATGAAACTCTACCGTTTTTTTTTTAAATACACACCCTTTATGGAAAAAATTGTTCAACAAAATAATTGATTCAAAAGTATAAAAGCTGAACACTTTAAGCAAAACCTCTATAAGATCAGGATATTCAAGAAAAATAACTCACAGAACAATATAGATCTATTAAAATATTATTAAAACAAATACCTGCTTTTTTGGTGATAAAGATTTTGTTTTTCTGGTTTCCTGTAAGGATAATGCTGGTCGACTTGCCTTATGCAGAACAGCCAAATCTTGCATGATTGAGTTCAAAGCTTGCTGATCATCTAGATATTTTTAAAATAACATATTCAGAATTGTAATTTCAATGTGTATTTGCTATTGACATCCAACACAACGATGAAATTTAATGCAAAAAATGCATCTAAAACATGTTCAAAGACTACACTTCTGTTATTTTTGTGACATTAAATAGCACTAGACTCAAGCACTAGATATCGCACACATGAGACATTTACAGGCAAGATAAAGTCATTCTGTCTTAGACTGGTGTGGTTCAGTTGGTTGGGCATCATCTCGCAAAGTAAAAGTTCGCAAGTTCAATTCCCAGTCAGGGCACACACCTGGGTTTCAGGTTCAGTCCCTGTACAGGGTGCATAGAGGAGGTAACAGATGGATGTTTCTTTCTTACATCAATGTTTCTCCCTGTCTCCCTCCCTTCTCCTCTCTCTAAAAGTAAAAAAATAAAATCTTTTGTTTAAAAAAAGATACAGTTATTCTGCTTCTTCTATTATGTGACATCCTAGGATACGGGTCAAAACAGCCCTTTTAATTCTTTTCTATGACATGTGAACAAAACATCACAAGACATCTAAAATATTAATCTAGAAAAAGTGGCATGGGGGGATTAATATCAACATTACTTAAGCATTTATGTCCAAAGTATAAATTCCTCTTAGAGCTTTGTCTTTCGTCAGTACTTCAAGTCAGAAACAATAAAAGGCTTTACCTGTGGGTAATGACCTACTGACTTTATGAACTGTTTTCTTGAACTTCTTCACCATAAATTTCAGTAAAACTACAAACACTTAAGACTATTTAATGATCTCAGATAGGAACAGTTCAAATATTAACAATACAAGAAAAAATCCATTCCTAAGGGGGGGAAAAAAAAAACTAAACCCATAAAACTGAATGAAAGAATCATAAACCATTAAATTTTAATTTCTTCATTAGAAATGTCAATTATATGCTGTCTGGAAAACTTCAGAGAAAATGTAATTGCCTTTCACTAGTAAGTTAATTACACTAATAATAATCAATAATTGGTAAATAAAGGAATTGAGGGACTTTACAGCTTACATTTAAAAAAGTAAACCATCTTCGTGAGTAATAAATTTATGTTCCAGAGTAGTAATAATTTGTGTTCCAGTGCAGTGGCAATTAAAACATTCTTTATCTTGTAACGAAAAAATCATTAACAAGAATGTGGCTGTATCAGTCTTTCAAACACACAAATAGCTGACTTCTGTAATATACTAATTTTTTTGTAACACTCAATCTATTGTTATGTAGTAGAACTAAAATTAAAATTAATGGCTCCAAGGATTTTAATAATAAATTCTGGGTTTAGAGAAAATTTTATAACTAACCTTAATAAAATAAAATTTTATTTTGTTAGCTTAGCCAAAGAATAACAGAGCCAGTGGATAAAACATAATCACAACGTGTGTCCTGTCCATGGGTCCAAGCCAAACTATGTCATTTTTTTGATAAAAATAAATCTCCCCTCAGAAAAACAATTAGCTGAAAATGAGCTCAACTGGAATAAACTTATCTGATGTAACCTTCCTGAGAAAAGTAAGATCTTCAATTCTGCACTAGATGAGGGAAATTCTAATATTTAAACATATTTATGTTTTAATTATTTTCATTATTAGAAAATCTTAAACATGTGAATTTAGACATTATCATATGTTTAGTATCACAACACCAAAATAAATAAGTGCCTGGGAAGACTTTGGCCTAAATCCTTATCACATTTATAGATAATAATTTCCTTGTTTAAAAAAAAGTACCATTTTCTATCTATCGTACATATACAAAAGAGAAGCATTTGAATCAAAGTAACTCCTTAGAGAGATAACATACTAATAAAGAACAATTTAATTGAGTTCCTTCTTTTTCTGGCTTGACGAAGAATCACATGGTAGATAAATACCCAAGGGAAACTTACTTTGAGGGAACTGACAAGGTATAAGCTAATAAATCTACAAAACATCAAGCAAAGTGATAAGCTGAAATACACCATGAGCACTATTCTAACAATTCTAAAGACTGTTTATTAAGAACCTCATCCAGCCAAGATGGAAGCATAGGTATATATGCTTCACTTTGTCAGAAAACCAAAAGAAGGATAAAAAAACAATTTAAAAACAAAAACAACCAGAATTGGCAGAAAATCAAACTGTGTGGAAATCAGACAACCACAGAGTTAAGAAGAAACATTCACCCAGACTGTTAGGAGGGATGAAGACAGGCAGCCAGGGTGCAGAGGACACAGTAAGGTGGTGGTTGGTGAAACAAGGTGGGCAAGGCAGCAGCTGGCAGACTGAATGGTCCCACATTCACATATGGATAAACCCAGAGGAACAACTAGAGAGAGAGACAAACTGCAGAACACAGAGTTTCAGTGTGGGAAAATGAAGCCTCAAAATCTCTGGCTGTAAAAATCTGTGAATGTTGCAAAGGTGGGAGAAACTGCCAATCTCACAGGAGAGCCCACTGGAGGGGCCCACGAGGTCCTAGAATGTACATAAGCCCACCCACCCAGGAATCAGTACCAGAGCAGCCCCTTGAAGGGCACAATTCACTTGTGAGTAGCGGGGGAAGTGACTGAAAGTGGGGCAAGAGCCAAGTATCATTGTTCCCTCTCTGATGCCTCCCCCAGGTACAGAGCAAATTGGGTTGCCCCACCCTAGCAAATACCTAAGGCTCCACACCATAGACAAATAAATATGAGCCAAATGAAAGAACAGATCAAAATTCCAGAAAAAGAACTAAGTAATGAGGTGATAGCCAACCTATCAGATGCAGAGTTCAAAACACTGGTAATCAGGATTCGGACAGAAATGACTGAGTACAGATACAAAATAAAGAAAGTGAAGCCTATAAGAAGTGAAATAAAGAAAAACATACAGGGAACCAATAGTGAAGGGAAAGAAACCAAGACTCAAATCAATGATCTGAACAAAAGGAAGAAATAAACATTCAAACAGGCCAAAATGAAAAAACAAGAGTTCAAAAAAATGAGGAAAGGCTTAGGAACCTCTGGTACAACTTTAAACATTCCAACATCTGAATCATAAGGGAGTCAGAAAAAGATGAGGAAGAGCAAGAAATTGAAAACTTATTTGAAAAAATAATGGAGAACTTCCCCAATCTGGTGAAGGAAATAGATATACAAGTCCAGGAAACTCAATGAGTCCCAAACAAGTTGGACCCAAAGAAGACCACACCAAGACACATCATAATTAAATTACTGAAGATTAAAGATAAAGAGAGAATCTTAAAAGCAGCAAGACAAAAGGAGACAGTTACCCACAAAGGAGTTCCCATCAGACTATTAGCTGATTTCTCAAAAGAAACCTTGCAGGTAAGAAGCAGCTGGAAAGAAGTATTCAAGTCATGAAATTCAAGGACCTACATCCAAGATTCCTCTGTCCAGCAAAGCTTTCATTTAGAATGGAAAGGCAAATCAAGTGCTTCCCAGATAAAGTCAAGTTAAAGGAGTTCATCATTACCAAGTCTTTATTATATGAAATGTTAAAGGGACTTGTCTAAGAAATAGAAGAAGATCAAAAACTATGAACAGTAAAATTACAACAAGTTCACAACTATCAACAACTGAACCTAAAAAAACAAAAACAGACTAAGCAAACATCTAGAACAGAAACAGAATCACCGAAATGGAGATCACATGGAGGGTTATCAGTGGGAAGAGGGAGAATGGGGGAAAAGGTACAGAGAATAAGAAGCATAATTGGTAGGTACAAAATAGACAGGGGGAGGTTAAGAACAGTATAGGAAATGGAGAAACTAAAGAACTTATTTGTATGACCCATGGATATGAACTAAAGGGCAAGGGATACTGGAGGGAATGGGGGTAGAGGGAGATAAAGGGGAGGAAAAATTGGGACAATTGTAATAGCATAATCAACAAAGTACAGCTAAAAAAAGAGTCTCTTTGATGGTCATAGATACTAGGCAGATAAGACAGGTTATAAATGCTCTAAGGATCAAGAATTGATTCAACAGGCAGTATAGATGCCCAGAGGACTCCACAGTCTAACCAATAGTCACTTAGAAGAAGCAGTGAGTTTCTCACACATGTTGAAAGGACTTTTAGTTGAGCATAAAATCAGAAAGTATTTGGGAAACAATTTCAAATAAAATCTTTTACTAGACACATTTAATTAGATACCTTATATGTTTATTCATCATACTTAAAAAACAATTAGAGGAGAACATCCTCAATAAAAATTTCAAATATCTGCGATTTACATTTTAAAATATTCATGTTTTTCTATGACTACTTTGGTATATGTTTTAAGCAGTGGCTGTTCTTTGTTTTGTTACTTACTGTAGTATTATTTGAGAAGTATGGTGGAAATCAATTTAATACACAGTTCAGACTGCAAGTAAGAGTAACCAAAACAAAAAATTGATAGGAGTTCAGTAAAAAAAATATACCCAATTTGAAGCTGACAAAAGTGAAGAATTTGGACCAATGATGGCACTACATTCATGGTTACAAAGACAAAGTGGAAATTTAAAAAGTAGGAAAAGTGACACTTTGGCTTACATACTTCCTTAAGTAAACACTTTGAAAGTGTGCTAGCACTTTCATTAAAGAACATAGACAAAGTTAAGCCCTTTGGCTATAATGTTATATACATATGTAATAGTAATACATTTGTTAAGCAAGTAGTAGGAAAAGTGTGACTAACACAAACATAGGCATATATACATCTGACTTAAGATATAGGTATAAATCTAAGTTTAAAAACTTTGCTTGGATGGATGGGCCATTCACTCCATTTCTTTCTAGTGCTTCCCTGTTCAATCCCTTATTCACAATGTAATCCACAACTCCAAGGAGAAAAGAAAAAAAAGGTAAAGAAGAGAAACTGATATGTAAACCAAACACCCACAATCCATTTCCATTCTTTAGCTTGTCTTTCCATTAACATTATAATATCAAATATTCACAAAAACTGTAAAATATACACTCTCTGAGTGCCAATTATTTGCTGCTCTATTATAAAATTTTATAATTTATTATTTTTATGGTATTTTCTTTATCTATTGCTGGGTAATTAGAACAATAATTTCTTCAGCATTCTTTCAATCTATAAAAGTTCAGGGGGAAAGGGGAAGGGTTTGCATGAACAAGTATAAAGGACACATGGACAATAACATGGGGGGTGGAAACAGGAGTGAGGTGGGGAGGGCGGTGGGGGCTGAGATGGGGTAAAAGGCAGAAAACTGTACTTGAACAACAATTAAAATTTTAAAAAAGAAAGTCAGGTTTATTTACAAATATCTTTCTGGCCATCAGACTCTTAGAAAATCCATCTTAACAGTTTATTTTGAATGTCTCTTCAATGGCCTGCATTATTAAATGGTCATTTCAAAACTGTAACAATGTAAGTAAGAGGTATTTTAACTGAAAATCTGTACGTAAATATAAAACATTACATAAATCTATATTATAAAATTTCTTTTTTATCTTTATTATTACTTTTTCAATGATAGTTTACATTCAATATTATTTTATATTAGTTTCAGGCATACAACATAGTAGTTAGAGAGTCATATACCTCATAAAGTGTTCCCCCTGATATTTCCAGTACACAAATGGCACCATACATAGTTATTACAATATTAATGACTATAGTTCCTATGCTATACTTTAATCCCCATGACTATTTTGTAACTACCAATCTGTACTTCTCAATTCCTCACCTTTTACACCCAGTTCCCCAACCTCCCTCCCCTCTGGCAGGCATCAGTCTGTTTTCTACACTTATGACTCTGATTTTTATTTGTTCATTTATATTGTTCTTTAAATTCCACATATAAGTAAAAAAATATGGCATTTGGCTTTGTCTGACTGGTTTATTTCACTTAGCATAATACCCTCTTGGTCCATCCATGCTATTGCAAATGGTAAGATTTCATTTTTTAAGTCCAAGTACTATTCCATTGTATGTATGTATTGGGTTGGCCAAACAGTCCATTTAGTATTTTTCCATAAAATAAAAGACACATTTTTCATTTTCACCTATAACTTTATTAATCTGGATATTTTGAGTATGTTGTCTATCTCCCGCTATTGGCTTCCAGTGGGTAGAGGCCAGGTGTGCTACTAAACACATTCCAGTGCATAAGACAGCCAGCCCCACAGTGAAGAATTGTTTGGCCAAAATGTCAATAGTACCAAGAAACTTTGCAAACCACTTCTGATATATTTGATAAGTCACAGCAGCTTCTCCATGCACAGCATAAAGATGCAAATCTTTCTTTGCATTTGTTGTATTTTTACCTTTCTTGAAATAATAAAGAATGATATGCCAAAAATCTTGCTTATTTTCTTCCATCTTCAATATTAAAATGGCTACACAGAAATTCACTAATTTTGATTTTTTAAAAATGCATACTGACATGATAGCTGTCATAATACAATCTAACAAAATTGTTTCAAATGAAGTCAAAAACAGCTAAGCACTACTGGAGCCATCTTTTTGGCCAACCCTGCACCACAGCTTTTTTACCCACTTGTTTACTGACAGGCACTTGGGTCACTTTCAGAACTTGTCTATTGTAAATAATGCTACAGTGAACATAGGGGTGCATATATTCTTTCAAATTAGTGTTTTGGGTTTCTTTGACTATATACCCATAAGTAGAATTGCTGGGTCATAAAGCAGTTCCATTTTAAAATATTTGAAAGCCTTCCATACTGTTTTCCATAGTGGTTGCAAGTTTATCATGAACACAGAGAAAAAAATTTGCCCCCATTTTATCCTTTAATTATAGACAAAATATTCTTTTAAATTAAACTCACCCATCATGGCAAACCAGGTCAACAATCTGGAAATTAGGGAAATGGTTCTCCCATCAGCATTCTTTACTACCTTAGGAGGTTAAAAGAAAAACCATTAATAATAATAAGAGACAAAAGAGGCAGACACACACACAAATACCAATGAGAAACACAATATTAGTATTTCATGCATCTTGTTGAGGACAGGTCCTTTATTTTTCCCACTCAATTATTGAGAATGAAGGAAAAAATCACTATTATTTTATATTGAATTTAACTCAGTGTTTTTCACATTCCTGTCTATGAAAGCTTAAAAAAAAAAAAGAACTTTTGAAAGTCAAAAACCTTAGGAGACAATCCAATAAACTCAAATTCCTACAGGGCAATGGCAGAGATAAGTAAAAAGAGTCTAGGACATCAACAACAAAAAAAAAAACCAGTAAAGACTTACCAAAATTCTCCCTTCCATAAGAGAAAAAAAGGTCAGGATCAATTTTATCAGAACTCTGAAATTAACCAAAGGCTAGCAGGAGCAGCAATCTAGGCAGCATTTAATTATCTCAATAAAAAGAGACAGCCTTGTTGTGTTCTGATCCTTCCTATTTCTATCACCCTGCCCTTCATTCCCAGCTTCAAAGTAGCAGTTAAACCAATAGCCTACATGCACCATGGAAATGAGCAGCCTGGAAGCCACAAGAGAGGACAGATGGGTCAGAAATACCTTCAAAGTCCAAGTCTCCCAAAATTATCATTAATTGACCTATCTAGTGGTTGGATGGTAGGCCCCACCTGAAACACTGTCGTTATTTAATCTGACTCAAAGCTCTTACAGTGCAAAACGCTTGAGGTGTTTGTCAAAACCAATCAGGTAGTTATTGAATTATTTCAAATGTCTAAGGAAGGGGAAAACAGTTGGGGGCAAAACAACAGATTAAGAAAAAACAATTTTTTTAGGAATGCTGAGGAATGACATGTCAACAGAAAACTTTTGAGAATCTACAACAGGTTTCTGGGGATATTCAAGTCAAACAGGGGAATGAATAAACAAACCGAGGGATATCTAGACAATGAAATATTTATTCAGTGATAAAGAGAACTGAACTATCAAGCCACAGAAAGACATGGATGAGTCTTAAATGTGTATTTCTAAGTGAAAGAACCCAACATTAAAAAGCTATGTACTGTATAATTCAAAGTGTATGATTTTCTGTAAAAGACAAAACTATGGCAACAGTAAAAGCATCAGTGGCTGCCAGGAATCCAGAGGAGGGAAGGAAGAATAGGTGGCCAGCAGAGATTTTTAGGACAATGAAACTATTCTGTAATGATACTAGAGTAATGATAGATACATGTCATTATACATTTCTCAAGATCCATAGGCTATTAAACACAAAGTGTGAACTTAATGTAAACTTGGACTTTAGGTATAGGGAATATTAATGTATTGATACAGGCCCATCAATTGTAATGAACATATCATTAACCCGAGATGTTAATAATAAAAGAAACCAGGATGGGGTGAGGGGCATATGGGAATTCTGCACTTTACATTCAATGTTTTCGTAAAACTAAAACTGTTCAAAAGAATAAAGTAAAATTCTCCACTACTCACCTTGAGGAAAAGGCAGAAAAGAAAACCCCACAACATTCCAAAAGAATGGCCGTCTGAGTGTTGGCAAGAATCTTATGTAACTAAAATATTCATATTGCTGGTAAAGAACGTCACATGGTACAACCACTTTAGAAAATATTTTGTCAATTTCTACTCAGATCAGGAACAAGAGAAGGATGCCTGCTTTCATCACTCCTTTTCAACATAGTATTGGAAGTCCTAGCCATAGCAATCAGACAAGAAAAAGAAATAATAGGCATCCAAATTGGAAAGGAGGAAGCAAAACTGTCGTTGTTTGCAGGCAACATGATAGTGTACACAGAAAATCCTATAGACCCCACACAAAAAAAGACTGGACCTAATAAGTGAGTTTACAAACAAGTGGTATACAAAGTCAACAGTCAGAAATCAAAGGCGTTTTTGTACACCAACAATGAAATATCAGAAACACAAATCAGGAAAAAAATCTCATTTGATATACCAACAAGAAAAATAAAGTACCTAGGAATAAACCAAACCAAGGAGGTAAAAGACCTATACTCAGAAAACTACACAACACTGAAGAAAGAAATTAAGGAACACACAAACAAATGGAAGCATGTACCATGTTCATGGACTGGAAGAATTAACATCATGAAAATATCCATAATACCCAAAGCAATTTATAGATTCAATGCAATCCCTATTAAAGTAACAATGACATATTTCACAGATATAGAACAAACATTTCAGAAATGTTTATGGAACCATAAACGACTCCAAATAGCTGCAGCAATTTTGAGAAAGAGCAACAAAGTAGGAGGGATCACAATACCTCGTATCGAACTGTATTACAAAGCCACTGTAATCAAAACAGCCTGGTACTGGCATAAGAACAGACACATAGACCAATGGAACAGAACAGAGAGTCCAGAAATAAACCCAAGTCTCGATGGTCAATTCATATTTGACAAAGGGGGCAGAAGCATAAAATGGAGTAAAAATAGCCTCTTCAACAAAGGGTTTTGGGAAATCTGGACAGCTACATGCAAAAAAATTAAAATTAAACTCGATTACCAACTTACACCATACACAAAAATAGACTCAAGGTAGATAAAAGACTTAAATATAAGATGTGACAACATAAAATTCCTAGAGAAAAACATAGGAAGGAAAATCTCAGATATTCCATGCAGCAATATTTTCACTGATATGCCCCCTAGAGCAAGGGACATAAAGGAAAGAATAAACATATGGGATCTCATCAAATTAAAAAGCTTCTGCATGGCTAAAGAAAACAGCAGTAAAATTAAAAGAGAAACAACTGTATGGGAAAACGTATTTGCCAATGATACCTAGGGCAAGGGTTTGATCTCCAAAATATACAAAGAACTCACATGACTCCACTCTGAGAAGACAAACAACTCAATTAAAAAATGGGCAAAAGACCTGAACAAACACTTCTCCAACGAAGACATACAGAGGGCCCAGAAACATATGAAAAGATGTTCAGCATCGTTAGCTGTCAGAGAACCTCAAATTAAAACTACAAGGAGATACCACTTCACACCTGTCAGAATGGCCATCATAAACAAATCAACAAACAACAAGTGCTAGAGAGGTTGTGGAGAAAAGGGAACCCTGGTGCACTGTTGGTAGGACTGGAGACTGGTGCAGCCTCTGTGGAAAACAGCATGGAATTTTCTCAGAAAACAAAAAATGGAACTGCCTTTTGACCCAGCAATTCCACTGCTGGGATTATATCCTAAGAACCCTGAAACACCAATTCAAAACCTATGCACCTCAATGTTCATAGCAGCACAATTTACAATAGCCAAGTGCTTGAAGCAACCTAAGTGCCCATCAGTAAATGAATGGATCAAAAAACTCTGGTACATTTACACGATGGAATACTACACAGTAGAAAGAAAGAGCGAGCTTCTATCCTTTGCAACAGCATGGATGGAACTGGAGAGCATTATGCTAAGTGAAATAAGGCAAGAGGTAAAAGACAAATACCATATGATCTCATCTTTAAGTAGAACCTAATCAATAAAACAAACAAGCAAAATATAACCAGAGACAATGAAATAAAGAATAATCTGACAGTAACAAGAGGGGAGGTGGGAGGAGATAATTGGGGGGGGAAGGGGGAATGAATTTCAGGAACAATTATAAAGGACACATGGACAAAACCAAGGAGGATAGTATCAGGGGAAGGAGGTGGGGACAGCTGAGGTGGGGGTGGAGTGATGGGGGGAAATGCAGACAACTGTACTTGAACAAAAAGAAAATATTTTGCCAATTTCTTCTGACCACCCATTCCACTCCTAGGTATTTACTCAAGAAAAATAAATGCATCTGTCCATACAAATACTTGTACACAAATATGCATAGCAGCTTTTTATGTAATAGTCACAAATTAGAAATTTGAATGTTGCCCTGGCTGGCGTAGCTCAGTGGATTGAGCGCAGGCTGCGAACCAAAGTGTCACAGGTTCGATTCCCAGTCAGGGCACATACCTGGGTTGCAGGTCATGGCCCCCAGCCCCCCAGCAACCGCACATTGATGTTTCTCTCTCTCTCTCTCTTTCTCCCTTCCTTCCCTCTCTAAAAATAAATAAATAAAATATTTTAAAAAATAAAAGAAACTTGAATGTTCATCAGCAGGTGAATATTCACTTGCAATGACAAAAAGCAGATCACTGGTTGCCTAGGCACAATGGATAGAGGCAAGATAATGATAGGATTACAAAGAACAGGAAGAACCTATATGAGATAATGAATATGTTTACTATCTCGATAAAGGGATTATTTCACAGATATATACATGTCAAAATTTCCCAAATCATACTTTAAATGTACAGTTCATGTCAATTATCTCCATCTAGCTACATAATTTTTGCACGTATGTAGGACAAACCATATATCCCAATTTGCAGATGAATAACTAAAACTAGATTACAAATTTCTTAAAAGCTTATTTTACTGATTCCATTTGACAGTCTTAAGATTTTCAATAATTGAATAGTTATTGAAAGTGA
Organism: Phyllostomus hastatus; assembly: GCF_019186645.2. Lineage (NCBI taxonomy): Eukaryota > Metazoa > Chordata > Mammalia > Chiroptera > Phyllostomidae > Phyllostomus > Phyllostomus hastatus. The sequence goes on from NW_025334038.1 coordinate 14,463,144, forward strand.
ATTTTAAAAATTAAAGTTGTAAGGAAAAAGAAAACCAATGCGAATACTCCCATTCAAAAACCTATTTTATATACTCTATTACCAAACAATAAAAAAAGTATTAAAACTTCCATAAAGCCCTGTGCAGGTGACTTAGTTGGTTGGTGCTTCATCCTGTACACCAAAAGGTTGCAGGTTTGATTCCCAGTCAGACCACACACCTAGGTGGCAGGTCCCTAGGACCTGAGGCCCTTTGATCCCACTGGGATCCACACTGGAAGCAACCAATGGATGTTTCTCTCTCACATCAGCGTTTCTGTTTCTCTCTCTCTCTCCCCCCCCATCCATCCCTCCCTCCCTCCCTCCCTCCTTCCCCCCTTTCCTGTCTCCCTTCCTTCCCTCCTTCCTCTTTCTCTAAAATCAATAAACATATCCTTAGGTGAGGCTTAAACAAATTTTTAAACCATCCATATAGTCTTTTATGTCTGGTTATATGGCAGAAAACATAACAAAATAATATATCTTCAAAATGCTGAACAAAAAATAACCACCAATCTACATTTTCATACACAACTGAAGTATTCAAGAACAAGAGCTAAAGATTTCCAACAAACAGAAATCATAATTTATCACCAGCAGACACGTAGTTGAGGAATTTCTAAAAAACACTTCAAAAGGAAGGAAAGTGATTCCAGGAGAACAAAAGGTAGCCAGAAACTGGTAGACATGGTAAATCTAAACAAGTATTAATTATACAAAAAAAAAAATGCTTAATTCCAGGAACTGAAAAGAACATGGCAAAATTATAATACAGAATATAACAAAAGGAAGGATTGAAGTTATTCATCCATAATTGCCTTCTTTTAGAAACTTGTCCCTTCTACCACCACCACTGCTAGACCACCCACTTGATTACCGAGTGTCACCAAATTAGCAAAGGCCATAACTGACTAATGGTCCAGAGGTGGGCAACTGACCCAAGCAGGAGCAAAAACAAACAATCTCTAAAAATTACAAATAGGTTACCCAAAGGAAAGAAGAGTCAACAAGTATAAGCTGTGCCAATGGAGGGCTGCATGCCTTGTTGATATCCACCTTTTATTTCTCCTGTCTGAAATACTTCCTCCCTTTTTTCTACTTGTCCAAACCACCTTTTAAGGACCCAGCTCATGCCTTCCCTATCCCCCCTCATCTGGCCAGCTTTCCCTCTATAAATGATAGAAGTGGAAAATAATTATTCTCTATGGATTATCAGTGTGGTAGGCACTTGACATACATTATCACCTAACCTTCACTACATTAGAATGACAGCACTTGCTGTGCCTACACTCATCATGGCAGGGCCCTCTTTCTTAAAGGGTATTACCTTGCATAGTAGCTTCCTAATTACTCTACATGTTTAAATGTGTTCTCTGCAGGTAGACAACAATGTTCTCATATACAGGAACTGATACTCCTACTTTATCCTATCTCCATCCCTTTTTTCTTTCCCCTTCGTTCTGTCCCCTTTCAAATTACACCCTTCTTATTTCTCAATCCCTTCTCATTACTACTACAATTACTACAACAAAAGCTAAAATTTATGACAGTTTGCAAATTGCTGTCACTGTGCTAAATGCTTTACAAGCATTTCATTTAATCCTAATAACAATCCCATAAGGTAGATATTATCTCTCCATTTCAAACAGGAGGAAAAAGTCTTGGAGAATTTAAAGAACTTGCTTTCTCACAGTAGGATGAACCTAGATGTGTAAAAATATCACCATGAACTCTGCATCTATCACATCCCCACCTTTATCTGCTGTGAAGTTTGTACTGTAGTAAACTTGGGTAAGTTGAAATTGCATTTCCCAGAATCCTCTTCCCACATTATTCAAGTTTAGATTTATGCAAAGGAGGAAATTATTATCACAAGACCATGGCTACACACACAGATGCGGAGTTGTCAATGGATTCCACTGTATACTCTGTTCTCCCCTCTGCATGTAGCTCTTCTGCTAACCCTGCTGGCTAAACAGCAACTTCAGGTCCACCACCAAAACCTTGACTGAAGACCATAAAAGAGGTACCTATGCAGAGGCAATAACTTTTCATGAACTTTCCCCCAGCTCTACTACATGATCCCAAATCCAGCAGCTAGGCATTCCTGGCTTCTCAGAGTCACCTGCAAATTCTGACTTGACCATGGCACCACTGCTTCAGGAAGGCTGATTAGTGACTTTTTTTCTGATCTGACAATTCTCCTTTATCCCACAACTGTGTAAGGTCTTTCTCATTTCATAAATCCCTAATTACATAATATCACAACAATTCAACTTCCCTGACTGAACCCTAACTAATACAACTACTCAAGCCTCCTCCATATCTGACCAAGAATTCTACAACTTTCCATTCTGAGATCTTTCTGCATAACCACATCTAAGCCACCAGGTCCTTTCACAGCCTCCAATTAAGCCTTCCTTTATTAGTTCTGCACCACCTGTCTTTGCTTCCAAACAGGCTGACGTTTCCTCATTCTAAAGAAGTCGTGTTTCCCTACGTGATCACCCCATCTGCAAGAAGGCAAGAATTAAAAAAACAAAACAAAACAAAACCTAGAGTGGGTATCAGATTAACCAATGGCAATGCCAATTTATTAACTACAAATGAAATAAGCTAAGAACATTTAGGTTATGTCTATGCAAAGGTTAGAGATATGACGATGGGGAAAAGAAGAACAGGGATACAGAAAGATTCTGAGAAGAAAAGTATGTGTTGATATGTGGTTTAGCCCAAATGTGTTTTTCACTGGGAAGCAGGGAAGTTTCTTTTAATGTAATTATTATTGTGGGCTTATCTAATTATGTCCCTAGATTATTTAAAAATTTCTAGTGGGCATAAAAGATTACAGATACAATTTTCCAGTAATTTCTTGTCTTTTCCAAAAAGACCTTCCCTCCCCTTTTAGCTAAAGTATTTCCAAAGACATATTTCACTAGTCTTGGGTCACCATTGATACCCTAAGAATAATTCAGTTATCTGTTGTATTTTCTAAAGCTCAATGCTTACTCCCAGATTTTATCACTAAAGTGGCCCACGGGTGATCCTGAATTCTCTCACATCAGTCCTAAAGTTATTAACTCTTTCAACAAGTATTTATTGACAGCTTACTATATGTCATGTACCATTCAACACAAGGTATCTGGTTATAAAATATATTTGAGTAAGAGATCTCATCCTGATAAATTAATTACATTTAAACAGCTATTTATCTTCCAAAGGTTACCCTGTCAACAATTCTTCCCTGGACTGCTGTAATTTTAATAACCTCCCAAGCAAGAAAACTTAAATCATTTTTAAGTATATTTTATTGATTATGCTATTACAGTTGTCACAATTTTTTCTCTTCCCTTCATCCCCCTCCAACCTGCACCCCACTTAGTTCATGTCTATGGTTCTTTGGCTTCTCTATTGCCTACACTATTCTTAACCTCCCCCTATTTTATACCTACCAATTATGCTTCTTATTCCCTGTACCTTTTCCTTCATCCCCCTCCCCAAAGATAACCCTCCACATGATCTCCATTTCTTTGACTCTGTTCCTGTTCTAGTTGTTTGCTTAGTTGTGCTTTTCACGTTCAGTTGTTGATAGCTGTGAGTATGCTGTCATTTTACTGTTCATAGTTTTTAATCTTCTAGTTCTTAGATAAGTCCCTTTAACATTTCATATAGTAAGGGCTTGGTGATGATGAACTCCTATAACTTTACCTAATCTGGGGAGCACTTTATCTGCCCTTCCATTCTAAATTATAGCTTTGCTGGATAGTAATCTTGGATGTAGGTCCTTGCATTTCATGACTTCAAATACTTTCTAGCCCCTTCTTGCCTTAAGGTTTCTTTGCAGAAATCAGTTAATAGCCTTATGGGCACTCCTTTGTAGGTAACTATGTCCTTTTCTCTTGCTGCTTTTAAGATTCTCTCCTTATATTTAATCTTAAGTAACTTAACTATGATGTGCCTTGGTGTGATTCTTCCTGGATCTAATTTCTTTCAGACTCTCTGAGCTTCCTGGACTTCCTGGAAGTCTATTTCCTTCACCAGATTAAGGAAGTTCTTCTTCCTTATTTTTTCAAGTAAGTTTTCAGTTTCTTGCTCTACTTCTCCTCTGGCAGCCCTGATTTGGATGTTGGAGCATTTAAAGTTGTCCCAGAAGTTACTCAGCCTCTCCTCATTTTTTTTGATTTCTTGTTTCTTCATTCTGTTCTGGCTGAATGTTTATTTCTTCCTTTTGTTCCAAATCATTGATTTGCATGCCAGTTTCCTTCCCTTCACTGTTGGCTCCCTGTATATTTTCCTTTATTTTACTTTGTATAGCCTTCATTTCTCCCTTTGTTTTATGACAAACTCAACCATTTCTGTGTGCATCCTGATTACCAGTGTTCTGAACTCTGCATCTGATAGGTTGTCTACCTCCTCATCACTTAGTTCTTTTCTGGAGTTTTGACCTTTCATTTGGGCCATATTTCTTTGTCTCTGTGCACCTGCTATGTTGTAAGGGGAAGATCCATAGGTATTCACCAGGGTGAGGCAACCCTCTTTGCTGCATTGTGGTGCTCTCTGTGGGGGAGGGGTCAGAGAGGGAACAATGCCACTTGCTCGGCTCTCACCCCACTTTCTTTCACTTCCTTCATTTCCCACAAGTGGACTGTGCCCTTTCAGGTGCTGATTCCCATGCTGGTGGCTTTGTGCATGTCCTAGGACTCCTTGGGCCTCTTCAACGGACTCTCCTGTAAGACTAGGAGTTTCTTCCACCTTTGCAACACCCACAGAATTTTACAGCCAGAATGTTTAGTTTCCAGTGCTGAAACCCTGGGTTTCATGGTCTGGCTCATTCCCCAGTTGTTCTACCCAGCTTATTCACATGTGAATGTGGGGCTGCCAGGACTGCCAGTCCCTGCCTCACCCACATGTGTCAGTGTCTTGCTGCACATTCTCTCTGTTAGCTGCCCATCTCCACCCTCCTACCAGTGTGGATGAACGTTTCTTTATCTCCTTGGTTGTCGGAGTTTCATGCAATTTGATTTTCTGGCCATTCTGGTTGCTTTTTATTTTTAAATTGGTTGTTATCCTTCTTTTGGTTGTGTGAAGAAGTGAAGCATTTCTACCTATGTCTTCATCTTGGCTTTTTTTTTTGTTTTCTGTTGTTTTTTGTTTTAGGTTCAGTTGTTAATAGTTGTGAATTTGTTGTCATGTTACTGTTCATATTTTTGATCATCTTCTTTTTCTTAAATAAGTCTCTTTAACATTTCATATAATAAGGGCTTGGTGATGATAAACTCCTTTAACTTGATCTTATCTGGGAAGCACTTTATTTGCTCTCCAATTCTAAATGATGGCTTTGCTGGATAGAGTAACCTTGGATGTAAGTCCTTGCCTTTCATGACTTGGAATACTTCTTTCCAGCCCCTTCTAGCCTGCAAGGTCTCTTTTGAGAAATCACCTGATAATCTAGTGGGAACTCCTTTGTAAGCAACTGTCTCCTTTTCTCTTGCTGATTTTAGGATTTTCTCTTTGTCTTTCATCTTGGGTAACTTAATGATGATGTGCCTTGGTGTGGTCCTCTTTGGGTCCAATTTATTTGGGACTCTCTGGGCTTCCTGGACTTCCTGGAAGTCTATTTCCTTTGCCAGAATGGGGAAGTTTTCCTTCATTATTTGTTCAAATAAGTTTTCAATTTCTTGCTCTTGTTCTTCTCCTTCTGGCACCCCTATAATTTGGATATTGGAACATTTCCGGTTGTCCCAGAGAATCCTCAGCCTCTCTTAATTTTTTTGGATTCTTGTTTCTTCATTCTAATCCAGTTAGATGTTTATTTCTTCCTTTTATTCCAAATCATTGCTCTGAATCCTGGTTTTCCTCCTGTCACTGTTGGTCCCCTGAATATTTTGCTTTATTTCATTTTGGGTATCTTTCATTTGTTATTTCATTTTTTGACCCAGCTTAATCAATTCTGTGAGCATTTTGATTACCAGGGCTTTAAACTCTCCATCAGCTAGGTTGGCAATCTCTTCATCTCTTAATTCTGAAGTTCTGTTCTTTCATTTGGGCCATATTTCTTTGTCCTGGCACAGCTGGTAAGTTATAAGGGGGCAGGGCCTTAGTTATTCATCCAGGCAGGGCAACCCTCTTTGCTGCAGGGCAACCCTCTTTGCTGCGCTGGGGCGCTGCCTGTGCGGGAGGGGCCAGAGAGGGAACAGTGCAACTCACCTGCTTGTCTCTAGAGCACTATTCAAGGAACTCTCATATTAGACTGGGAGAAACTCTCAATGTGCAGCAACACCAACCTAAGCCCACAGTCAACTGTGAGTGTCAGTTTTCCCCTTAAGTCAGCTACTCCCATGCAGTCCGCTGAGCTCGCAGCCAGCCCCACCCCTCAAGCCACCTCACTGTCTGCCACCTTACCAATCTGGTTGTTCTGGTTGATTTTTTTCTTTAATTCCTTGATTGTTGGAGTTCCATACACTTTGATTTTCTGGAGCTTTTGATTGTTTATTGATTTTAAATTGGTTGTTATCCTCCTTTTGGTTGTGTGAGGAAGCAAAGGGTTTCTACCTACACCTTCATCTTCGAGGGAACTTGTATGTGCTCTTTTAAGAAGTGTCCATTCAGTTCCTTTGCCCATGTTTTAATTGGGTTGTTTGGCTTTTTGGTGTTCAGTTCTGTAAATACCTTATAAATTTTGGATATTAACCCCTTATCAGATATATTGGTGAATATGTTCTTCCATTCTGTGGGTTGTCTTTTTGTCTTGTTGGTGATTTGCTTTGCTGTGCAAAAACTTTTTAGTTTGATGCAGTCCTATTTGTTTATTTTTTTTTTTTTAGTTTCTTTAGCCTGGGGAGATATATCTGATAAAAAAATTTCTACGGGCAATGTCTAAGATTTTGCTGCCTATGTTTTCTTCTGACTTTTATGGTTTGGGGTCTAATATTTAAGTCTATAATCCATTTTGAGTTTATTCTTGGCTGTGGTGTTAGGAGGTTCATTTGTCTAGCTTCATTTTTCTGCATGTTATCTGACCAATTTTCCCAACATTTATCGAATAAACTCTCTTTAGCCCATTGTATGTGCTTGCTTCCTCTGTCAATATTAATTGACTATAAAGGTGTGTGTTTATTTCTGGGCTCTCTATTTTGTTCCACTGACCTATGAGTCTGTTTTTATGCCAATACCAGGCTCTTTGAATTACTACGGTCTTGTAGTATAGTTTGGTATAAGGTAGTGTAATTCCTCCAACTTTGCTCTTCTTTTTCAGGAACACTGTTGCTATGCAGGGCCTGCTGTGGCTTCATATAAATTTTTGAAATATTTCTTCTAGTTCTGTGAAATATATCATTGGAATTTGGTAAGAACTGAGTTGAATCTATACATTGCTTTGGGTAGTACAGACATTTTAATGTAGCTAATTCTTCCTATCCATAAACAGGGTATGTGCTTCCACTTATTTGTATCTTCTTCAATATCTTTCTTCAGTGTCTTGTAAGTTCCCTAGTACAAGTCTTTTACATCCTTGGTTAGATTTATTCCTGGGTATTTAATTCTTTTTGAAGCAATTGTGCATGGGATTATTTTCTTAATTCCCCTTTCATTATTTTGTTATTGGCATATAAAAATGCAACTGATTTCTAGATATTAATTTTGTATCCTACTACTCTGCTGAATTCATTTATCAGTTCTAGTAGTTTCTTGGTGGAATCTTTCAGCCTCTCTATGTACAGTATCATTTCATCTGCAAATGAAGACACTTTTACCTCTTCCTAACCAATGTGGGTGCCTTTTATTTCTTATTCTTGTCTGCCTGCTGTGACTAGCACTTCTAGTACTATGTAAGATAAAAGAGGAGAAAATGGACATCCCTGTCTTGTTCCTGATCTTAAGGGGGATGCTTGTAGTTTTTGCCCACTGAGTATGAAGCTGGCAATGGGTTTGTCATATATGGCCTTTATTATGTTTAAGTATGTTCCCTCTATTCCCACTTTGCTGAGAGTTTTTATCATGAATGGCTGCTGGATTTCATCAAAAGCTTTTTCTGCATTTATTGATATGATAACGTGGTTTTTACACTTCATTTTGTTTATATGGTGATCACATTTTTTGATTTATGAATGCTGTACCAAACTTGCATTCCCAGAGTAATCACACTTAATCATGGTACATGATCTTTTACATGCATTACTCATTTTACTAATATTTTGTTGAGGATTTTAGCATCTACATTCATCAGGGATATTGGCCTGTAATTTTCTTTCTTTGTAGCATCTTTATCTGGTTTTAGAATTAGGATAATGCTGGCCTCATAAAATAAATTTGAGAGCCTTCCTTCTTCTTCAATTTTAAGAAACAGTTTGAGCAAGAGATGTGTTAGTTTTCCTCAGAATGTTTGGTAATATTAACCTTTGAAGCCATACTGCCCAGCCATGGCTTTTAGTTGTTGGGAGTTTTTTGATTACTGCTTCAATTTCATTAGGTGTAATCTGTCTGTTCTGATTCCCTGAATCTTCCTGATTTATTTTTGGAAAATTGTTATGTTTCTAGGAATTAATCCACTTCATCCAGGTTGCCCAGTTTGTTGGCACATAATTGTTCATTATATTTTCTTACAGTACTTTGTATTTCTTTTATCAGTTGTTACTTCTCCTCTTTCATTTCTGATTTTATTTATTTGATTCCTCTCCCTTTTTTCGCTTGACGACACTGGTTAAAGATTTGTCCATCTTACTTACCTTTTCAAAGAACCAGCTCTTGGATTCATTGGTTTTTGTTTTTGTTTTTGTTTTTTTGTATAATTTTTTACACTTTTATTTTGTTTATTTCTGCTCAGATCTTTATTATTTCCTTTCTTCTACTTCCTTTGGGCTTTGTTTGTTGTTCTTTTTCAAGTCCCTTTAAGTGTGAAGTAACATCATTTATTTGAGCTTTTTTCTTGTTTTTTGACCTGCAATGCTATGAATTTCCATATTAGGATTGCTTTCCCAGTGTCCCACATATTTTGGCATGTTGTGTCCTCATTTTCATTTCTTTCAAAGTATCTTCTGATTTCTTCTTTGGTCTCATTGTTGATCCATTCATTGTTTCATAATATGTTATTTAGCTTCCATGCCTTTGCGTGTTATTCAGTGTTCTTTTTTTTTTTTTTAAGATTTTATTTTATTTATTTTACAGAGAGGGGAAGGGAGGGAGAAAGAGAGGGAGAGAAATATCAGTGTGCAGCTGCCTCTCTCACACCCCCTACTGGGGACCTAGCCTGCGACCCAGGCATGTGCCCTGACAGGGAATCAAACCAGCACCTGTGTGACTCACAGGCCAGTGCTCAATCCACTGAGCCACATCAGCCAGGGCTGTTTTTCAGTGTTCTTCAGAGGATCTCTAGTTTCATAGCATTATGGTCAAAGAAGATGTTTAATAAGATTTCAATCTTCTTAAATTTATTGAGACTTGGTTTTTGTCCATACATGTGGTCTATCTTAGAAATCATTCCATATGCACTTGGAAGGTTTGTATATCCTGATACTTTGGGATGAAATGTTCTGAAGGTATCAATTAAATCCCTTTGATCTAACAGTATAGTACTGGCATAAGAACAGACACATAGACCAATGGAACAGAACAGAGAGTCCAGAAATAAACCCAAGTCTCTATGGTCAATTAATACTTAACAAAGGGGACAGAAGCATAAAACAGAGTAAAAATATCAACTTCAACAAATGATGTTGGGAAACCTGGACAGCTACATGCAAAAAAATTAAACTTGATTACCAACTTATACCATACATAAAAATAAATTCAAGGTGGATAAAAGACTTAAATATAAGTTGTGACACCATAAAATTCCTAGAGGAGAATATAGGCAGGAAAATCTCAGATATTCCACATGGCAATATTTTCACTGTTATGCCTCCTACAGCAAAGGACATAAAGGAAAAAATAGACAAATGGGACCTCATCAAATTGAAAAGCTTCTGCATAGCTAAAGAAAATAGCATTAAAATGAAAAGAGAAACAACTGTATGAGAAAACATATTTGCCAATGACACCTAAAGCAAGGGTTTGATCTCCAAAATATAAAAAGAACTCACATAACTCCACTCCAGAAAGACAAACAACCCAATTAAAAAGTGGGCAAAAGACCTGAACAGACACTTCTCCAAGGCGGACATATAGAGGGCCCAGAGACATATGAAAAGATGTTCAGCATCACTAGCCATCAGAGAGATGCAAATTAAAACCACAAGGAGATATCACTTCACACGGGTGAGAATGGCCATCATAAACAAATCAACAAACAAGTGTTGGAGAGGATGTGGAGAAAGGGGAAGCCTAGTGCACTGTTGGTAGGAATGCAGACTGCTGCAGCCACTGTGGAAAACAGCATGGAATTTTCTCAGAAAACGAAAAATGGAACTGCTTTTGACCCAGCAATACCACTGTTGGGATTACATCCTAAGAACCCTGAAACATCAATTCAAAACAACCTATGCACCTCAGTGTTCATAGCAGCACAATTTACAATAGCCAAGTGCTTGAAGCAACCTAAGTGCCCATCAGTAAATGAGTGGATCAAAAAACTGTGCTATATTTACACAATGGAATACTATGCAGCAGAAAGAAGGAGCTTCTATCCTTTGCAACAGCATGGATGGAACTGGAGAGCATTATGCTAAGTGAAATAAGCCAGGCAGTGAAAGACAAATACCATATGATCTCACCTTTAAGTGGAACGTAATCAACAAAACAAACAAGCAAGCAAAATATAACCCGAGACATTGAAATTAAGAACAATCTGACAGTAACAAGAGGGGAGGTGGGAGGGGATAATGGAGGATGGGGGAATGGTTTTCACGAACTACTACAAAGGACACATGGACAAAACCAAGTGGGGGTCGAAGCAAGGGAGAGAGGTGGGTTTGGCTGGGGTAGAGGGGGAGTAATGGGGGGTAAATGCAGACACCTGTAATTGAACAACAATAAAATAATTTAAAATATTTTAAAAAAGAAATTCTTACAGCATGCAAACTTCATCCACATGAGCAAAACATTAACTTAGTCCATCTGTGACCAACATAATTTGCATCCAGTTTTTCTTTTGAGCGTTGTACTGTTTTATCTCAGATACAAAAGCTAGCATTTTAAAATGAAAACTAGGAAATCTCTGTGTCTGTGTGTTTATGCACATATATTGATGTATATTGCAGGTATGGCATGTAGACTTAAAAATAGTTTCCCAAAATCTTTTGGTAACTTGAAAGTTTTGCCCAGTTAAGTTCAAATGATGAGTCAGGTTAAATGCATTAAATATTTAAATCATTTCCAAATTGGGAAACACTACCTGTTAAATAAGTCTACTTTTTTAAAAGCTAAATTTGGCTGTTAATGAAAATGTTTTATACTTTGTTGAAGAAGTATATTTCTAAAAAGTATAAAATATATTTGCCAGTAAAAGACCTATATTTCTAGAGGATATGAAATGTATTCATAAACTGACCAATCTAAGAATGGTGATTGCTTACTTTTTAGTTACCATTAGAAATTAAGGTTTCTAAGGTGTAAGAATTCTAATTAATATGGCAGGAAATAATGTGTTTTCAGTAAAAAAAGGTATAAGGGACAGAAATGCATTTTTTAAAGAATTAAAAGAAAATGGTTTATCCTAATTAAATTGTCTCTTCTTACTCATTTAGAATTAACCAAACTAAAAGGGACAAGGAAAGGTGCAGAAGGGTGGAAAAGAAATCCTGAGAAAGGAATTTGATGTGTACTCAAGCAAAATGTGATTAAAATGAACTTAATTGAAATTAAATATCACAACTGATGCAAAGTTAGTTCCTTCTGTGTTAAAAGGACAATGTTTTCCTGTACTATTGGTATGCCCTTAATAAGAAACTATAAAAGAAAAGGTTTTATGTCTTACTGTCTTACTAAAATTATGTCCTGTGCTCTGCATTATCAGGTCTTTTATTGCTTAGGTAAAACAAATCTTAATTTTAAAAAAGCTAAATTTTGCTCCTAACCATTGGTAACTGCTTGTAAAGTCTTTGTTACCACAATTAAATGGATAACTAAAGTACATTAAATGGATAACTAAAGTACAGAAATCTCTTTACAAAGAGGGGAAATGAAACTAATGGCTTGCTTGAGGTTTGGAATGGGTTTTGTCCAACTGCCCCCTTTCCAAGGATAGCAATGTACTAGTGATGATTTGTATTTATTCTCATAAGGCAGAAGCAACCCCATGTGGAAGGGCCACAGAGACAGCAGTTACTAAAATACCTCAAGAAAGAATTTTCCCTGCTGGAAAAATCCCTCCAGAGCCCCAAAGAAATTCGGGGACCCATTTTACAAGACAAATTCTACACAAGGTATACAAAATTTGACCAATATTGCAGCATTTCCGTTGCACTTATTCCCAGTCCTCTGGTTTTGTAAAACAAACCAGCAAGACAGACAAAATTCAAATGGTGAAACTTGTTGAATTCTTTCATGTGCCCTGGCCCAAAACCTGGTATTGCTTAACCTGAGACCTATTCCCTTTGATAAATATCAACTGTCTCCTTACAAAATCATTATCAAAAACCCTATGACTACATTGAGGAATATACAAACCTGCCTTAATTGAGACCCTGTGAGTTATTTAAAAGAACTTATCTTTGCATTTCCCTTGTATAAGGAGCTGTTTTGGACCCATATGTATTTTTCTTTGGTTCTGGTAAGTCAATGAAGCCAAATTTGAATGTCCTGGTAGAATGAAGTGCTGCTAATGTATGAAAGGTACATAATTTTTTTTAACCCTCATCTGAAGACATTTTTTTATTGCTTTTAGAGAGAGAGAAAGGGGAAAGGAAGACAGGGGAGAGAGAAACATCAATACAAGAGACAAGCAATGAGTGGTTGTCTCCTATACATGCCAAGACTGGGGATCGAACCCACAACGTAGGTATGTGCCCTGACTGGGAATCAAACCGCAACCTTTCAGTGCTCCAACCAACTGAGCCACACCAGCCAGGACTTGAAAGGTACATCATTTTTAATGTGAATCATTTCTTTTATCTTGCTAGAAAAAATTTCAACTCATATATTATTTGTTCAGTTATTCAAGTGGAAAATACTTATTTCAATTGAGGTGATTTAGAGCAACATGATAAGATAAAACTGATGGCTAAGAAAAACTGTTGTGTATAATCTTTATGAAAAATTTAGGATATGTACTGTCTTTTTTTTCAATATTTTCAACTGAAAAGAGGTAATTTCAAATATAAGAAATTTCTTTCCGATAGAAGTAATATTGTTACAGGGTGCAGCCAAGAGGGGGGACCCTAAATGGGCATTTGAAATGGGGTCCAGAACTTAAGGTGTCCAGGAGATTTTAAGATGTCTTCACCCCTTCCCCACCAGGTGTGGGTTGGAAGGGACACATGGAGCAGGGCCTTTGAGAGCTGTTTTGCATAGCAACAGCCTTGTAATTAAGCTCTGGTGTGGTCATTTAACATATCTATAGCCTTAGATATGTTAAATAGCTGTGGCCATGCTCTGAGCTAGGGGAATGGAAGTAACTACCCCACCAAGGCATAACTGGGGGGCAGGTCCCCCAAGTTACAGCACCTCCGTGGGAGCTTGGAGAAGATTGGCTCCATGACATGGGGTCACACCTGCCCAGACCCACAATGGCGACCAGAAAAGCTGGAAGGATATGAGTGCTGGCATCTGTAGATGATTGTAGGAGGAGTCGGAAATGGGGCTGCAGAGGAAGATTGGCGCAGGGATTTAAACCCAGACACGGCGGCCATTGAGAGGAGAACCACGGGGCCTTGACAGAGTGGAGATTCCCGCAGCCCTGAGAGAGAGAATCACCATGCGGCTTTAGCAGGGAACTGCCACTCGGCTTTGGCAGAGTGGCAACCCTCCCCCACTGCAGCCATTGTGCAGGGGGAGAAGCAGACAGTTTTGGGTGAGTAGGACCCCCGCAGCTTTAGAAGGGGGAACCACCACCTGGTTTTAGTAGAAATCCCGGCGACACAGCTGAGGGTGCCGGGAACCCAGGGAGGTCTCCCAGTTGAGATGGAGTACTAACTGGGAATAACCAGAGGACTGCCTGAGCCATGGACTTCTATTTCCTTTCCTGAGATACGGTACTCTGGACTGGGCAAAGGGGGAAGGAAGGACTGTGTCTGTTTGTGGGTGTCTTAAGGAACGTTAGGATTTTGGTGAAGACATTAGGTCACTACTTTAAGTCTGTATAGCATTAAATAAACATTTCCTTTCCTTTTCACAAATCTCTGGCATTGAGAGACGTCTTTCCTCTGGCGGCGGACATGATGGACCTGGGGGCTTTTTTTTTCAATAATAGTATATTGTCCCGGGCCCCCCTTGTTTGTTCTGTAACAATATCTCAACACAAGTCAGTCTGCCAGGTTAAGAATGTAACTTCTTACCTTACTTTCAGGGTTAACTGTATTGAATAAAGTTCAGTATTTTGAAGATTACTTCCCTTGTGAGTTCCTTGTCTTCTACCTCATGCTAATATTTAAGTGTAATGCATTTTAAGTAATGTCAGACAAAATAAGCCTAACATTTTTTAAAAAACCTATTAGTATGGACTATATTTAATATAATTTTAAAAGTTAATGAGTCTATAAATTGTGTTATTGAAGTTAAAGTGTGCCATTTGATAAAACCATGTTTTCTGAGGCACATACACACAGAAAAATCCTTTTTTAGGTAACATCCACCAAATGGTACTCATGTCAACAACACTTTAGTAGATGCTATAGAGAATACAGAAGAGAAATGAGACCTGATCCTATTTACTAAGAAATTTGAATTTGGTAGAAACGATCAAACTATTATCTGATGAGGAAGAGTCTGTCTTCAATGGCAGCTGGTCTTAACTTCTCCATTGTTGATTGAGAAAATGTTTCAACATGACTTTCTGGTAAACAGAATTCTTGTACAAACCAGCAATATTCTGGAACCTAGCAAGTTTGATTCATTGGGTCTTTTGGTCTACCTTAGACTAAACATTACAATGAAACTAGTATCAGACTCATGGGAATGTGTAAAAATTAAAGATAAATTGAATTGTTACTTTGCTGCCCCTGAAAGTATGGGTCTTTACCCTTATAAACGTGAGTTGCTTGCTTAACTGATATAAGCTGACACACTTTAGTATTATGTTCATAAGGATTTTGTTCTTGTTCTATAAACCATTACGAATTTTGCAGTTAGTTATATATAGATAAATTATGTCTCTTTGTAAATCTGAGTGTGATTCTAGTGCTTCTGTGAATGTTAGTACTTTCTAATTCCTATACTATCTTATGTATGTGGCAATAAACCTAGTTGTACAATTTTAAATGTCATCAAGACTATGACATTTAAAGACAAGAAAGCATGTAAGACTATGGGTTGGGGTTTTTTTGTTTGCTTGTTTTTTAGCTCCTGATTTCCATCAGGCCCACTTTCTTAAACTCTTCCCAGATATCACTGAATCTTGATCATTCCAACATGATTGCAAGTAGAATTTTGAGATTAATATGAGAACAACTGCTTCCTTAGAACTATAGGCTCATGGACTAGCTTTGGCACTGCTCAATTAGGTGTAATGTAAAACCAAACCTGAACAGTAACAGAATAGCCTGCTCAGCTGCTACAGCTATGGAGCTCAAAGATCTTCAGACCTCCTGGCTTGAGTAGACCTTGATGACATAGCTGCCTTAGATTATCTGCTTGCAGCCTGACGAGTTTTGTGCCATACCTAATACCTCTTGCTGTACTTGGTTAAATATCTCTTTCCAGGCAGAATTAAAAACCACCAACCTTTAAACTCATAAAATCTCTTAAGGATCATTCCACTTCTATGATGAGTACCACTAGCTGGTTAAGGCTTAAGTTTTCTGATATATTTTAGTTGATTCCCAACTAAGCTCAGCACTGTCTTAAAGTCTGGACTGCAAATTGTACTACTCACCACTGTCCCAATTTGTTTAATGTACCTCACTGTCAAGCTGTTGTTCTGAATAAACCAGGTGCCTAAAATCCCCTATAAAGACTCAAGTTGATGATTACACAAAGAATAGAAATGATACTCCAAGTCACTACCCCCTCTAATTTACAATGATTTGAACTCTCTTCCTGCTATAAATAAATTGTTTGAATATAAATCTGGATCAAGAAGATACAGGGTAACTAGACTCATAAGTCTAATTGTCTTTTGCCAATTGCTCTTGATTTACCCAATGTTTGCAGAATTAATGTCTGTTCTACTTTTTCCAACTTCTTTTATACTGTTTATTCCAGAGATTTACAGGACAATGTTGAAAGGTCCTGCTAAAGCCTCATTAATCTAATGCCTCGTGACAAAATCTGCCTCAAAAACCTTCCAGATTTAACAGGTACCTGATGAACATCTTAAATAGGTAGGTGACCCTAGATGCTCTACTGGCTATAGCCCAACCTCAGAAGTACCAGGGGACTAAATTAACCTGTAGCAGGTAACCAAACTACTCCAGTATCAACATGGAACAATACACACCTAAGAAACAAACCTGAGTGATCATGAATGCTATCTACCAACAGGTTTCTGTAGAAGGGAGAAATACAGATCCCTTCTATAGAAACCTTTTATAGAAACTGGATGGGAACCACAATAAAGAATTTATCTGCCGAGATGAACTGTCTATGATCAATAGAAGGCCCACATTTTATGAATAAGAGCCTAGTGGCCAACTACTGACAGGGGCTTTTCACATACTTACTCCATACCAGGAAGAACCTCACACTGAACCCTCAGCTTCCCACACTATGCCCATTTGTTTATGCCATCTAAGTCAATCACTGCAGGGAAACTCTGATTTCACCCTTCTATGAACAGACCAAGACCTGCTCTGTCTAATGAGAACTACACAATTTGGATACCTCATTTATATACAACAGACCTAATTGGGAACCTAGGCAGAAACTTTCACTATAAAAGGTGGCCTCCCCTTTGTCTCGGTGGAACAATTTAGAGTGCCACCTGAATCTGTATCCTAGGCTGCAGATCCTTTTGTTCAAATCGATGCTTTTTATTTTCATTTCAGTCAAAAATTAATTTTGGTTTACACCTGTATAGACTACATGAGATTTCTGTAATAACTGATAATGTTTTCTGAACACTTATATGCTATGTACATATTAAATATGTTATCTCATTTAAGCCTCATAAAAATCTGTAAGTTAGATACAATTATCTCTATTTTATAGGTAAGGAAAACGAGGCTTAGAGAGGTTAAACAGCAGAGCTGGGACTCAGATCTGACTCCCAACTTCATACTCTTAACTGCTAACTACTTTTATTTTTTTCCTTATCTTTTCTGTATTTTTTCCCAATAAATATAATCACGATCAGTTAATGTACAGGGTTTGCTAATTTAGTTAACTTAGTTCAACTGCTGCCTCATCTTCAAGGCCTTCTGGAAGTGCTCTCCCCACTCAAATACACACGTGGAGTAGGTACTCGACGAATGGTAATATTACTTTGGTAACGCAAATCAAATTTTCTGGTTGCCCCGAAAAAGCAGAGAGACTGCATGGTGCAACTGTTCAGACCATAGATTCTACAGCCCGACTGTCTGCCTGAATTCAAGTCCCACCTATATCACACACAAGAAATGTGAACATGGGCAAGTTACTTATCGTCTCTGTGTTCCAGTTCCCTCATCTGCAATATGAGTATAATAGTAGTAACTAATTCATTGGGTTGCTAATAATGATTAAATGAGTATATTCAAAGTAATATTTAAAGCAGTATGTAGAATGTAGGAATTGTTTTAAATTTGCTAAATAAAATAAATTATACCCAGAGAGAACAAAGTACACCAGTAAATTTTTTTAATTTTGTAAACCATCAGTGATTCAGTAGGGATCACCTTTTAAGAATTTTAGAAAACTGTAAAGGGAAGTCCCTTCTGTTTATCAATTCTCCAGTTAATAAACATTTGGCTCCTATTTCCGTCCAGGATAGCGGCATAGGTAGATACACTTTGCCTCCTTGCATAACCAAAAAGAAGAACAAGCTTAAAAACAAAAAATAACCAGAATTGCCAGAAAATCAAACTATATGAAAGTCTGACAACCAAGGAGTTAAAGAAGAAACATTCATCCAGACTAGTAGGAGAGGTGGAGATGAGCAGCTAGGAAGCAGAGGACGCATGGCAAGGCGGCACTGGCAGACTGGGCAGTCCCACATTTGCATGTGGATAAACTGGGAGGAACAACTGGGGAGTGACACAGACTGCACAACCCAGGGTTGCAGGGAAATAAAGCCTCAAAACCTCTGACTGATAAATCCTGTGGGGGTTCAGGTGATGGGAGAGACTCCCAGCCTCAAAGAAGAGTTTGTTGGAGAGACCCACAGGGTCCTAAAATGTACACAAAACCATGCACCCAGGAATCAGCACCACATGGGCTCAATTTCCTTGTGGGTAGCGGAGGAAGTGACTGAAAGATGGCAGAGAGCTGAGCAAGTGGCATTGTTTCCCCTCCAACTCCCCCCCCATACAGCACCACAATGCAACAAAGAGGGTTGCCCCACCCTGGCAAATACCTAAGGCTCTGCCCCTTACTACATAACAGTGGCAGAGACAAAAAAAAAAATATGGCCCAAATGAAAGAACAGATCAAAGCTCAAAAAAATACAACTATGCCATGAAGAGATAGCCAACCAATCAGATGCAGAGTTCAAAACACTGATAATCAGGATGCTCGCAGAAATGGTTGAATGTGGTCACCAAATAGAGGAAAAAGTGAAGGCTATGAAAAGTGAAATGAAGCAAAATATTCAGGGAACCAACAGTTACAGGAAGGAAACTGGGACTCAAATCAACAGTTTGGACAAGAAGGAAGAAATAAACATTCAACCAGAACAGAATGAAGAAACAAGATTCAAAAACAATGAGGAAAGTCTTAGGAACCTCTGGGATAACTTTAAATGTTCCAACATCCAAATCATAGGGGTGCCAGAAGGAGAAGAACAAGAGCAAGAAATTAAAAACTTATTTGAACAAATAATGAAGGAAAACTTCACCAATCTGGCAAAGGAAACAGACTTCCAGAAAGTCCGGGAAGCTCAGAGAGCTCCCAAAATAGCTGGACCCAAGGAAGCACACACCAAGGCACATTATCATTACATTACCCAAGATTAAAGAGAAGGAGAGAATCTTAAAAGTAGCAAGAGGAAAGGAGACAGTTACTTACAAAGAGTTCTCAAAAGAAACCTTGCAGGCCAGAAGGGGCTGGAAAGAAGTATTCCAAGTCATGAAAGGCAAGGAAGGACTTACATCCAAGGTTACTCTATCCAGCAAAGCTATCATTTAGAATTGGAGAGCAAATAAAGTGCTTCCCAGATAAGGTCAAGTTAAAGGAGTTCATCATCACCAAGCCCTTATTATATGAAACGTTAAAGGGACTTCTCTAAGAAAAAGAAGATGATCAAAAATATGAACAGTAAAATGATAACAAACTCACAACTATCAGGTGAACCACAAACAAAAACAAACTAAGCAAACAACTAGAACAGGAACAGACTCAGAAATAGAGATCACGTGGAGGGTTTTCAGCAGGGAGGCGAAGGGGAGAGAATGAGGAAAAAGGTACAGGGAATAAGGAGCATAATTGGTAGGTAGATAAACAGACCAGGGGCCAGCAGGAGCTGGGCGGTGTTAAGAATAGTATGGGAAATGGAGAAGCCAAAGAACTTATATGTACGACCCATGGACATCAATTAAGGTTGGGGAATGAGGGTGGGGTGTGGTACAGGGCAGAAGGGATTAAAAGGGAGAAAAAAATGGGACAATTGTAATAGAGTAATCGATAAAATATATTTTTAAAAAATTAAAAACAAAAACATTTGGCTCCAAGCATTGTTGCAGGTGTTGGAGCACAAAAATCACCAAAATACTTCCTTGCCCTTAAAGAGCTAATTTCCTAGTGGAGGAAAGATGACTATTACCATGCAATGTGGTGAGTACAATTGTAGAGGCAGGTACAAAGTAGTCTAAGGGTATTTGGCCTGAGGTAGTGGCCACCAGGTGTCCTAATTTGGAAATTATATAAAGAATACTGATAAAATCACATCTTTAACTATTCTTTTCATTTATTTGTCATTATTATTTATTAAAGCCCACACTAAATGACTACCTACACAAATAGTAGTAAAAATTATCTTTAGAAACAACTTCAAAGTCGATAAATAATCCATATAGTACTTTTTAAATTTACGGTACTATGGTACTGTGAATCTTAAACAAAGCACTCAAGCACAGTTTAAGAAAGGCGGTGTGCTAGTTACAGGAGGGACCCCCCAAAATTCTATTCCTATTCTCCTGTCAATTGGGTAGACAGAGCATAACCAAAAAATTAAAAAACAATCTAAGAATTTAGTAATAATAAAGGCAACAATTTGAGATGTTACAAAGAAATCATGTAATTAACCACCATGAGAAAGGAAATCAACCAATGTTGCAAACCAATCTCAGGAATATCCAAGACAAAAGACAAAGTTATACCAATACATTTCTTACAGCTGTGTGTGTGTGTACATGTATAGACACATACCTCACACAACACTTAAGAATAATAAAATAAACTTTTTTATTTCCACATATACAGTGCATCCTAATTTACAAAAGATGTGTGGAAAAACTTCATGTAAACTGTTTCATGAATTAAATCTTACTATTAATGAGACAATGTGTTAAAGTAAATCCTGTTATGAACCCTTACTTAAAACAACCACCTACTGCCCTGACCAGTGTGGCTCAGATGGTTGGCCATTACCAGAAAAGCTAAAGGTCACCCATTTGATTCCTGGTCACGGCACATTGCCTAGGTTGTGGGTTCCATCTGCTTCCCTGCAGTGGAGGCACTTTCAAAAGGGAACTGATCCATGCTTCTCGTCCTTTCTCCCTCCCTCCCCCTCAAAAAATAAATAATTTTTTTTAGAAATCATCTACTAAGTATCAGTTAATTAGTTGAGAAATAAACTTTATATTACTGTATTTGATCTATTTCTATCTGGCTTAATTAAAATGAGGTTCACCTCTAAATATAATCAACACATTTCATTATCAAATTTGTTTACTGACTTAATCACTATGAAATGAGAACAAAGTTTAAAAAAACTTGTAATTCTGTTTCTTTTAAGATTTTATTTATTTTATTTTTAGACAGAGGGGAAGGGGGGAAGAGAAGGAAACATCAATGTGTGATTGCCTCTCACGTGCCCCCTACTGGGGACCTGGCCTGCAACCTATGCATGTGCCTTGACTGGGGAATACCACTAGCAATCCTGTGGTTCAAGGGCTGGCGCTCAATCCGCTGAACCACACGAGCCAGGGCTCTTTTTTTTTTCCCCCAATCCTTACCCGAGGATATTTTCATTTACTTTTTTAAAGAGAGAGAGGAAGGGAAAGAGAGAAACATCGATGGGAGAGAAGCATTGATTAGTTGCCTTCGTATGCACCCAGACTGGGAACCCGTGCAAGGACCAGGGATCAACAGCAACCTACGTATGTGCCCTGACAAGAATCGAACACACAACCTTTCAGTTACAGGACAACACTCCAACCACTGAGCCACACTGGCCAGGGCAAAACTTCTAATTCTTGAACTTCACATAGTGGTAGGATTAGGACTACAGTTTAGATCTTCTGACTCTTAATCCAGTGACTCCCATTACACCAGAAAATGGACAGTTTTCTCAAATGGTTTTTTAATAAACGCACTCTTCCTTTATTATACTTCTAGCTATTCCTGTGCAACAAATATTGGCTAAAAAAACCTTAAACACATTCCTTGAGTGAGAATACATGAAAAAAGTATTATGTGTTTTCCATTCTTCTCAAGCCAGGTTTTTTCTTTTCAATGCGTAACAGAAGACATCTCAAATTCATAATTAAAAATCTTAAAAACCACAAAATCAGAATCTGATTAATACATATAGCTGCCCAGAATACTTTACAAAATCCTGTGATTTTGTTTCTAACTGTAGACCAAGAAACAATTGTTAACACTGAAATTCAAAAGTTAGCCTTATAAGAACCAGCAATAGATGCTACAACTATTACACAAGAGCTCAATGGAGAAGAGGTCAGCACTACCATGCTAATTTATCTTGCCACACGTTTCTTGCTAATTGCGGCAGAGAAAAAAATACCTTACCCCCAAAACCAAGTGATAAAATTCAGCATCACAAATAACTGGACTTAATATGTCTCCTGATGAGAAGCAGTATGAAATACACAGCATCACTTAGTAGTTATTCTTGCCCAAAAAGATTTAATTTGAAACTAATCAACCTTTTAAACCTAGCTTACAGTTAGCTAACAAAGGGAGAAAAGAGGAACACTTTAAATGACACCATGAGGGGAAAAGAAAAATCAGACAAATCAAGAGTGTGATTCATTGTATGAGACAACTAGCTTGATCACTTTAAAAACTCGTATTTTTCATGGGAGGAGGTGAAACTATTCTAGATTAGAAGAGATCAGAGATTTAACAACCAAATGCAATGTATAAACCTTCATCAGGATCCTGGCTTGGTGGGGTTGGTTGTAAAAAGCCATAAAAGATGTTCAGTACAAATGGGGAGATTTAAATATGGATGAATATTAGAATATATTAAGGAATTAGCAGTAAGGAACTATTAACTAATTACCAATAATAAAATGTTAACTAAGAAAATCAACAATAATGATATTTTGGATATCTAAAAAAATGTCCTTATCTTTGAAGAGGCATGCTAACATATTTAGGCATGACGTATCATGACCTCTACAGCGTAGTTTCAAATGGTTAAGCCAAAAATACAATACACATATTTATAAAGCAAATATGGCAAGATAGCAACAAATGTTGACTCCAGAGGGTCATCATATGGATCATCACTATTACCAATTTTCTGTATGCCTGAAATTGCTTCATAATAAAGGGGAGGGGGAGGCTAGAGAGCGCCAATTTTACAAAGGAAAATAATACAACAACCTGAAACGAAAGCTGTGGGAACTGTCAAGAACCAAACATGACTTCATTTTTAGCATCTGTTAAACATTGTTTACCCCTTCAGGAGCAATAAGGTTAACTAAGAATGAAAGCTCCACCTAAAACATTGCTTAAAAGATTGAGTCTATAATGTACCTGGAAATCCCATTATTTGAGATAAGCCTATAACAGCTAGTTCTCTCAAAAGAGGCACATGGAGAGTATGACTAGACAACCATTCTTTAATGGTAACATATTCAACATAATTAAACATGGCTCAACATGTTCATATTTTAACCAAACAAGTCAATGTATGAACCATCTACTTGTTAACTCTCTAATTTTGTATTTTCTCTACAAACATTACAAGAACATTCGAGTACAAATTTTTTTAAACCTAGAGAAAATTATACAGTACTATAATTGTGCATTAATAGATTTTTTAAACGTTTGCAATTATGCATGAAGCTTCAATTACTCAAAGAAATGTATCAACATTTTCCTCTGTAAAGAAAAATGTAGCCCTGGCTGGTGTAGCTCAGTGGATTGAGCGCAGGACTGCGAACCTAAGCATCGCCTAAGCATCTCTTTCATTGCAATGAAAGAAATAGCACAGGCCAATGCTAAAATGAGAATGGGCAGTTTGTTTATAAACATTGATTGATGGCTACACATAAATAAAAGGAAAAAATCACACCATTAAAATACAACTTTGTACAATATTCTACACTTCAAATTTTTGACACTCAACTTAGAAATATTGCATAAGACAATGCACAAATTACTAAGTGTGTTGCTACTGTCCCACAATATAGCAAATTTTGCAATAAGGAAATATCAAGCAAATAAGCCAACTACAAGTTCCCAGTATGCATCAAGAATAAACTGCAGAAGAAAAATTAAACTTTTCAGAAAATATGCAGTTTTCCCCAATATATTTCTTAAGAGGGGAAATTTCTTTCTCTTCAGTCCTACTGCAAAAAAGGTTAAAGGTGTCGAAGCCATCTTTTAAAATAACATTACTCTTAAGCCAAGAAATGATCTGGCTAGGCTGCAACAAAACACATCAGTCTATGTTAGGGGAAAGTAAACTACATCTACCTATATATTTAGAATTTACTTCCAGGAAGAAACTCTCCAGGTATTCCTTTTCCTTAAATATTTATTTTGAAAGACGCAGAAATACAGTTCTATAGAAAAGACATCGTATTCGAATCAAAGCTTCCCAGATTACCAGCTGCATGACCTCGATCAAATTCCTGGACCGGACACTCAATATGTTCATCTGTAAAATGGGAAACACGTACCACTTCATTGGGCTGAGAAGACGAAGTGAGACAATACAAGACAACTCCCTGGGGCCCAGTAAGTGCTAGGTGGGCAGATAAATATTCCGTAAAGAGAGAAGGTGAAATCAACCCTGATCAATAGATTACCATAATGTGACAATGCAAAGATAGGCACTTTTTCGCTTACTGCATGTAACATTTTTGCTTCTCCCAGGAACCAGTTGCAATCTTTCTTCTAACATCCCTGCAGAGTACGTGTCCGACAGCTACACAACCCAGCAGTCTGCGCGCGCGCGCACAGACACACAGACAGACGGACAGAGGCACTTACCGGCCGTTCCGCGGGACGTGGGGAACCGCAGGCCTGAAGAGTGGCCCCCGCCGGCCTCTTAGCCTGCCCCTCCGACCCGCACGGTCTGTCACCGCGCACCCGCCCCCCACCCCGTCAGGGGAGGCCGTGGGCCCCGGGGGCCGGAGGGGCACGCGAGGAGTCGAGCGCGGGCCGGGCGGCCAGGCCCGTTCCTCCTTCAAGCGCAGCCCCGAACGAACCGAGAGGTGGGCACGCAATCTGTCGCGGGAAGCCGGGGCCACTCGGCGCCCCTCGGGCCCGGGAGAAGCTGGGCAGGAAAAGAGGAAGCCTCGAGCAGGGCGCCGCCAGATGCCGAAAAAGGGGCGGGAGTGGGGACTCCTCGGCTGAGGGTATTGGATCTCCGGGTAGTCGTCCCCGTCCTCGCCTCGCGAGCCAAGAGACCACCGAAAGCCTCACCCAACAGCAGCACCGCCCTACTCAGGCGCTGCCGTGGAGGGCAGCCCAGCCGCCACTACTCACGGACCCGTGACGTCGTGCGTAACGCAGCAAACGTCACGACCCACTGACTTGTGCGCGCGCAGCGCCCTCCCGCCCCCGCCCCCGCCCCCGCCCCCGCCCCCGCCCAGACGACCTCACGGCCGCGCGCCTAAGCAAGATCGCCGAACTTAGCGAGGAAAGCGTGCCCGCGCCTGCGCACGCTCTTTGCCCCTCCCCCCTCAGCAAGGCTGGTATTCCCAGCTCAAGCATAGGCCGCACCACTAGCACTTGCCATTTGCTCCCAGTTACCTTTTCCGGGGCAGAGCGTGCACACGCGGAAGCTTACGCATTCGCCGCACCTAGGTCCGTTGCCTCCACGGAGCGCTCCGCGTCCAGATTTCAAATCAAATCTCGAAAAGGGCCCGAAGTGGGTCGCGCTCTTGGCTGGGAGGTACAGAGCCTGGAGATTCTGCCACCGACTGAGTTCCTGGCAAGCCGTTTGCAGGTGAAAAGCCACCTGCCCCTTAATTTTTTGTTCTAGTTGCAGACTTTTTCTAAAGGGCTTTTGTTGTTTTGTTTTTAATGTTTTTCAATTTAAAAAAATATTTTATTTAAAATTTTCATTACCATTTAGTCCCCTTATACCCCCTTTACCCACACCCCGCACTCACCACAGTTTGTCCATGTTCCTGAGTCCTTTTTCCTTTTTGCTGAATCTTTCCAACCCCTACTCTTGCCCCCGTGAGGCATCATCCTGGTATGTGTCTGTGTCTATTTTGCTTGTCACTTCAGTCTGTTCATTAGATTCCACATCTGAGTGAAATCATATGGTATTTGTCTTTCTGTAACTGGCTTATTTCACTTAGCATAATGTTCTCCAGGTCTATCCATGCAGTCCAAAAGGGTGAAACTTTCTTCTTTTTTTACTGCCCAGTAGGATTCCATTGTGTAAATATGTCCCATAGTTATTTTATCCACATATTTACTGATGGACACAAATGCTTCCATGTCTTGACAATTGTAAATAACACTGCAATGAACATAGGGGCGCTTATGTTCTTTCAAATTAGCGCTTTGGCTTCCTTCAGATGTAGTACCAGAAGTGGAGTAGTTGGGTCAAAAGGTAGATAAATTTCTAATTTTCTGAGGTATCTCTATACCGTTTTCCACAGTAGCTGCACTCATCTGCATTCCCACCAACAGTGCAGAAGGGTTCCCCTTTCCCCACATCCTTGCCAGCACTTGTTTGTTGATTTGCCGATAATAGCTATTCTGACAGGTGTCATGATATCTCATTGGGTTTTAATTTGGGTTTCTCTGATTACTGATGTCGAGCATCTTTTCATATGTCTATGGGCCATCCATATGTCTTCTTTGGAGAAGTGTGAGTTCAGGTCCTTTGCCCATTTTTTAATTGGGTAGTTTGATTTTTTGGTATTGAGTTTTGTAAGTACTTTATACATTTTGGGTATTAACCCCTTATCAATGTGTCCGAGAACATGTTCTCCCATTCTGTGGGCTGTCTTTTTGTTTTATTGATGTTTTTCTTTGCTGTGCAAAAACTTTTTAGTTTAATGCAGTCCCATTTGTTTATTTTTTTTCTTTCATTTCCCTTGCCTGGGGAAGATATCTGATAAAATACTGCTGCGAGCTATGTCTGAGATTTTGCTGCCTGTGTTTTCTTCTATGATTTTTATGGTTTGGAGTCTAACATTTAAGTATTTGATCCATTTTGAGTTTATTCTTGGCTGTGGTGTAAGAGAGTCATCTAGTTTCATTTTTCTGCATGTTATCTGTCCAATTTTCCCAACACCATTTATTGAATAAACCATCTTTAGCGCATTGTATGTGCTTGCTTCCTCTGCCAAATATTAATAGACCATAAAGGTGTGGGTTTGTTTCTGGGCTCTCTATTCTGTTCCATTGGTCTATGTGTCTGTTCTTACACCAGTACCAGGCTGTTTTGATTACAGCGGCCTTGTAATACAGTTTCATATCAGATATTGTGATCCCTCCCACTTTATTCCTCTTTCTCAAAATTGCTGCAGCTATTCAGGGTCATTTATGGTTCCATATAAATTTCTGAAATGTTTGTTCTATATTTGTGAAATACATCATTAGAATCTTGATAGGAATTGCATTGAATCTATAGATTGCTTTGGGTAGTATGGACATTTTAATGATGTTACTTCTTCCTATCCATGAACACGGTGTGTGCTTCCACTTATTTGTATCTTCTTCGATTTCTTTCTTCAGTGTCTTATAATTTTCTGAGTACAGTTCTTTTACATCCTTGTTTAGATTTATTCCTAGATATTTCATTCTTTTTGAAGCAATTGTAAGTGGGATTGTTTTTTAAATTTCCCTTTCTGTTATTGGCATATAAAAATCCAACTGATTTCTGGATATAAATTTTGTATCCTGCTACATGGCTGAATTCACTTACCAGTTCTAGTAGTTTCTTGGTGGAATCTTTGGGATTCTGTATGTACAGTATCATGTCATCTGCAAATAAAGACAGTTTTACTTCTTTCTTTCTAATTTGGATGCCTTTTATTTCTTCTTGTTATCTGATTGCTGTGGCCAGTACTCTGTTGAGTAAGAGAGGTGAAAGTAGGTATTCCTGCCTTACTCCCGATCTTAAGGGGAATGCTTGTACTTTTTATCCATTGAGTGTGATTCTGGAAGTGGGTTTGTCATGTATGGCCTTTACTATGTTTGTAAATGTAGGTATGTTCCTTCAATTCTCCTTTTGCTGAGAGTTCTTATCATAAATGGATGCTCAATTTTATCAAATGCTTTTTCTGCATCTATTGATATGATCATGTGGTTTTTATACTTCTCTTTGTTTATGTGGTGGCTCACATTTATGGATTTGCAAATTGTACCAACCTTGCATTACCAGAGTAAATCACACTTAATTATGGTGTATGATCTTTTAGATGCAGTATTCATTTAGCTAATATTTTGTTGAGGATTTTAGCACCTATGTTCATCAGGGCTATTGGCCTGTAATTTTTGTACTTCATGGTGTCCATATCTGGTTTTAGAATTAGGATAATGTTGGCCTCATAAAATGAGTTTGGGACCTTCCCTGCTCTTGAAATTTTTGAAATACTTTGAGAAGGAGAGAAATTGAGAAATTTTTGAAATAGCTTGAGAATTTTAATTCTCCTAAAATGTTTGGTAAAATTCACCTGAGCCATCCTGTCCAGAGCTTTTGTTTGTTGGGAGTTTTTTGATTACTGCTTCAATTTCACTAGATGTAATCTATCCATTAAGATTTTCTGATTCTTCCTGATTTAGTTTTGGAAGATTGTACGTTTCTAGAAATTTAATGATTTCATCCAGATTATCCAGTTTGTTGGCATAGAGGTCTTCATAATATTTTCTTACAATCCTTTGTATAACTTTGGTGTCAATTGTTCTCCTTTTTCATTTCTGATTTTATTTATTTGGTTCCTCTCTCTTTTCTGCTTGATGAGTCTTGTTAAAAGTTTGTCCATTTTGTTTATCTTTTCAAAGAACCAGCTCTTAGATTCATTGATCTTTTGTATCATATTTTTAGACTCTATTTTATTTATTTTACTTATCTATTTTATTTTATTTTAGACTCTATTTCTGTTCGGATCTTTATTATTTCCTTCCTTACTCACTGTGGGCTTTGTTTATTGTTCTTTACCAAGTTCCTTTAAGTGTGAAATTAGATAGTTTATTTGAGCTTTTTCTTGTTTTTTTGAAATACGCCTGTAATGATATGAATATCCCTCTTAGGATTGCTTTCCCAGTGTCTCACAGTTTTTGGCTTGTGTCCTAATTTTCTTTTGTTTCAAGGTATCTTTTGATTTCTTCCTTGACCTCATTGTTGATCCATTCTTATTTAATAACATTATTTAGCTTCCATGCCTTTGTGTGTTTTTCAATCTTCTTCCTGTAGATTGTTTTCTAGTTTCATTGTGGTCAGAGAAGATGCTTAATATGATTTCAATCCCCTTAAATTTATTGAGACTTGTTTTGTGTCCTTACATGTGGTCCATCCTAGAAAACATTCCATGTGCACTTGAAAAGTTTCTGTATCCTGCTGCTTTAGGGTGAAAATCCCTTTAATCTAGTGTGTCACTTAAGGCCATTGCCTCCTTGTTGATTTTCTGCCTGGAAGATCTATCCACTGAAGTCAAAGGGGTGTTAAAATCCCCAACTATGATTTTATTTCTGTTGATCTCTCCCCTTATGTACATCACGATTTGCTTTACATATTTAGGTGGTCCTGTGCTGAGTGAATAAATGTTTTCTAGAGTAATATTCTCTTGTTGGATTTTTTCCTTTATCATTATTTAGTGGCCTTCTTTGTCTCTTACTATAGCTTTAGTTTTTAAGTCTATTTTGTTGGATATAAGTATTGCTATCCCCACTTTTTTCCCTTTCCATTTGCATGTAATATCTTTTTCCATTCCTTTACTTTTAGTCTGTATATATTTTTTTATCTGAGTTGGGTCTCTTGGAAGCAACATATATATGGCTCTTGTTTTCTTATCCATTCAGCTACCCTCTGCCTTTTGCTTGAGCATTTAAGCCATTTACATTTAACATGATTATTGATGTGTATTTAGTGCCATTTTATTGTTAGACTATTTTCCTATGTTTTTGTTCATTCTCTTTTTCTTCTTAACGAAGCCCTTTTACATTTGTTGAAGTGCTAGCTTGGTGTTAACAAACTCCTTTAGGTTTTTCTTGTCTGGGAAGGTCCATTTTTTCCCTTCAATTTTAAATGATAACCTTGCTGGGTGAGGAAGCCTTGGTTGTAGGTCCTTGCTATTCATCACCTTGAATACTTCATGCCACTCCCTTCTGGCCTGAAATGTTTGTGTTGACTAATCAGATGATGGTCTAATTGGTGCTCCCTTTTAAGTAACTACCTGTTTTCCTCTTGTGGTTTTTAGGATTCTCTCCTTGTCTTTAAGCCTAGACACTTTTAATTATGATGTGTCTGGGTGTAGGCCTCTTTGTGTCCAACTTGTTTGGGACTCCCTGATCTTACTGGGCTTGTGTGTCTTTTTCCTTCACCAGATTAGGGACATTTTCAGTCATTATATCTTCAAATGGGTTCTTAATCCCTCACTTGTTCTCTTCTCTTTCTGATGTATCCATGGTGTGGATGTTCATACCCTTCATGTAGTCCAAAATGTTTCTTAAGCTATCCTCAACTTTTTTAATTCTTTTTTTTCCACTGCTCCACCTGGGTGTTTTTTTCTACCTTGTCTCCCAAATCGCTGATTCGACCCTCCACTTCATCTAACGTACTGTTTCTTCCTTCCAGTGTATTATTTATTTCAATACAACATTCTTTATTTTCTGGCCCTTTTTTATGGTTTCTATGTCTTTTTTTTTTTCACACTGTTGAGTATCCTTATAATCATTATTCTAACTATCTGATAAATTGATTGCCTCCATTCATCTAGTACTTCTGGAGAATTTTCTTGTTCTTTCATTTGGGGTCTGTTTCTTTGTCTTCCAATATTGGCTGCTTATTTGTATTTTTATATATTAGGTAGCTCTGCAAAGACTCTGATGTAGGCCTTAATTACACCTTCCTTGTGACTGTCCCTGGGCAACCTGTTTGACGCTATCAGTGATCCATAGCATGTGGCTCCCTCTGCTGGGCCTGGCTATACAGAAAGAAACAGGCTGCACATCTGGGCTAGCTTTTACCAGCACCAGTCCCTGGGGGCAGGTCAGCTGAAACCTCAAGAGTTCCCAGGGATCTGCCTCTGCCTGTAGGCTTGCTGTAGGGTAAGAGAATAAAAGTCTTCCAGCTGTACTCCTCAGCAGCAGGGCTTAAGCACCACAAGATGGGGCTATTGCTTCCCCTCAGGCTGATGCCACTTGGAGGGGATTCCTCTGCCTGAGATGGCTCCTGCAGTATGGAGAATGACTCAGCACAGGGATCCTGGCAGCTATTTTTTCAACTCTCTCCCCAGAACCACCAGCCCCAGACTCTCCTCAAGTGTCTCTAGTCCATTCTGCCCTGCCAGAGCTCAGGGTAAGTGGCTACAATCAGACTTTTGTGCATTTGCCCTTTAAGAGGCTGTCTGAGTCTCCTGTCATCTCTCCCTAGCAGACAGAAACCCTGCTGCTTTTCACAGCCATATGTTATTTGGGTTTATTTCCTAATTCTGGTGCTATAAACTAGGAAGCCCAGCTTGGGGTTTAGACACCACATTTCTCAAGGGGAACCATCGGGCAATTGAAATATCCCTCCAGAACTTCAGCTGCACCTGTGGGAGCCCAACCATTCCTCTCACGCCTCCTCCACTCTCGCTACCAGTCACATTGTGGTGATATGGCTGCTTCGATCTGTCAGTGGTTATAAGGCTTCTCTCCAGTTAGTGTTCAGTTGGTTTATTCAGGGTGATTTTTGTATAATGTAGTTGTAACTCCAGTTTGGTCCTGGGAGGAGGTTAGTGTAGTTTCCACTTACTCCTCTGCCATCTTGGGTCTCTCTCTGAATGACTTACACATTATTGTCAGCTTGTCACTTAACCATAAACCACCCTGCTTGGATATCGGCCTAACTTGTACAGTAGCTCTGTTCAGTTCTTTATCACCCTTTTAGGTGATAGATGACGAAACCTTGACTCAGAGAGTGGGGAGATACCCACCCCAGAGCTAGTGGAAGAGTTTAAACCCAAATTTCTTTCATGTCCATTTTTTTATGTTTTAATTATATGTTATAGATTATGCTATTACAGTTGTCCTGATTTTTCCCCCTTTGCCCACCTCTACCCAACACCCCCCACTCCCTCAGGCAATCCCTATACCATTGTTAATATCCGTGGGTCATGTGTATAAGTTCTTTAGCCACTCCATTTCCTATACTGTGATTTACATCCCCATGGCTATTCTGTAACCACCTATCTGCACTTCTTAATCCCCTCACCTCTTCCCTGTTCCCCTACCACCCCTTCCATCTGGTAATCATCAAAATGCTCTGCATATCCATGATTCTGTCTGTTTCTCTTGTTTGCTTAGTTTGTTTTTTAGCTTAAATTATTGATAGTTATGTATTTTTTGCCATTTCATTGTTCATAGTTTTGATCATCTTTTTCTTAAATAAGTCCCTTTAACATTTCATATAATAAGGGTTTGGTCATGATGAACTCCTTCAGTTTTTTCTTTTCTGGGAAGCCTTTTATCAGCCCTTTGATTCTGAATGATGTATTTACTGGGTAGAGCAATCTTGGCTATAGATCTCTGCTTTTCATGACTTTGAATGTCTTTCCAATCCCTTCTAGCCTGCAAATCAGCTGACAGTCTTAAGGGAACTCCCCTGTAAGTATCTAACTTCTCTCTTCCTTCTTTTAAGATTCTCTCTTTACCTTTAGCCTTTGACATTTTAATTATGTGTCTTGGAGTGAGCTTCTTTGCATCCATCTTGTTTGGGGCTCTTCTGTGCTTCCTGGACTTGCATGTCTATTTCCTTCACTAAATTAGGAAAGTTTTCTTTCATTATCTTTTCAAATAGATTTCCAATTTCTTGTTCTTTCTCTTCTCCTGGTACTCCTATGATGTGAATGTTGGACCTCTTGAAGTTGTCCCAGAGGCTGCTTATACTACCCTCATTTTTCTTTCATTCTTTTTTCTTCTTGTTGTTCTAATTTATTGTTTTTTGCTTCCTCATGTTCCAAATCATTGATTTGATTCACAGCTTTATCCACTCTACTGTTTTTTCCCTGTAAATTGTTCTTTATTTCAATTAGTGTATCCTTCATTTCTCAGTGGGTCTCTTTTTTGCTACTGAGGTTGTCACTAAGTTCCTTGAGTATCCTTATAACCACTGTTTTGAACTCTGCATCTGATAGATTGCTTATTTCCATTTTGTTTAGCTCTTTTTCTGGAGTTTTTATTTGTTTTTTTTCATTTGGCCCCATTTCTTTGTCTCCTTGTTTTGGGCAGCCTCCCTGTGTTTGTTTCTATGTATTAAGTAAAGCTGCTTTGACTCCACATCTTGATGGTGTGGCCTAATGTAGGTGTCCTATAGCATCCAGTGGCACAAGCTCCCCTACCACCCAAGCTGGATACTCAAAGTGCACCCTTTGTGTGGGCTGAGTACACCCTCCTCTTGTAGATGAGCTTTGGTTGTTGTTGGCAGATCAATGGGAGGGATTTACCCAGGCCAGTCAGCTGCAAGGATTGGCTCTGACCACTGACCACCAACGTCCACCCTCCATGGAGGATCAGCTGTACAGGGGCAGGGTGGTGGTGCTCCAACATGATCTGTAACTGCCCAACAGATGTGCAGGCCCTGGGGGTTTCCTGGGTGATGCAGGCCAAGATCAGCCCCCACCTGTGTTTTGCCTGGGGCCACCATGCCTGAGCTATAAAGCAATCTGAGATGGCTGCTACTTGTGCTGGGCTTGGAGATTCCCAGGCAAAGCCAAATCATGACCTAGGCAGGCTACTGCCAGTGCCATGCTGGGTCTCACTGAGGCCAGTTGTTGCTTGTTTCAGAAGATTTAGGAAATTGTGTAGCATGAGCCTATGCCAGCCATTCATATGAAAATGCAGCTTGGGTGGGCCCATAATTTGAGGGTGGCATAGTATCTGGAGATAAACAAGGTGAGTCAAACAATGTTAGCAAGGTTTATAGAGTCTCATATACGGTACCAGCTTACAGGCTCTGTGGCTCTGTGGGGGTCAGGGAGAGGGCCTAGAAAAGGGACAGTGGCCTCTGCTCACCTTGATGCCAGACACTTCAGTTTCTCCCAGCATACCACTGGTACCTCTCAAGCTGCAACCCCAGTGCTGGAGCTCAGAGAGAGTGAGTCTGAGTAGGAGAGTCTGTGTGTGTGTCCTTTAAGAGGAACTGCTTAGGGTTCCAGAAGTTTCTTCCATTGACTCAACCCCTGCTGGTTTTTGCAGCCAGAAATTGTGGGGCTTACCTTCTTGGCACTATAACCCTGGGCTGGGGGGCCTGGAATGGGTCTGGGATTCCTTGCTCCTGAAATTTCCCTCCTGAATTTTTATCCACCACACATGGTTGTGGGAATAGCCTATCCCGTCTGCATCCCTCCTACCAGTCTGGATGGATGTGGTTTCCTTAATTCTGTAGTTTTTGGGCTTCTGTTATAATTTTTGATGGTTCTGAGTGATGGTTGTTCTCTATTTTAGTTGTAAATTTGATGTGGTTGTGTGAAGAGGTGAGCCATGTCTGCCGATGCTGCCCTCTTGACTGGAAGTCTCTAAACCCGAATCTCTTAATACTAAATCCCTCCTTTGCCCTCCTCCCCTGTTGCCCACAGGAGGTCCTCTGTAATGTGACTAACCTGCATTCTGTGTTTTCACCCCATCTTCTCTGATTCAGAAGTGCTCTTCTCTGAGTACTTTTCCCTCCCCAGGTCTCCTTTCCTAAAATACTTCTAACATCTTACAGTAGCTTCCTTCCCTCATTCAAAGTGTCTTTGGTGTCTCAGTACATTATGGACCCCATTCCCTTTCTGCCTATTCTAGACCAAGTTGTCACTCTAGTAGTTGAAATGAGAGAGGTGGAAGCAGCACCCACCAGCCTGAGGTAAGGATATGCCCCAACTCAGGGGTCCCAGTGCATCAGTGGAGCTGGAGTTGGTACCTCTAAGGTAGGGACTGAGGGAGAAGGTGCTATGGAATGTCACAATGTCTTGGGTCTTCTTCTGGAATTTTTATTACAGACCCTTTAGCAGAGGTGTCAAATGAACAGGAACAAAGGTGTTCATTGACAGCTGATTGTCATAGTGAATACCTGAATGCCACCTAAATAACTGTCAGACTGAGTTGATGAGGAATAGACCCTCTGCTCTGCAGAGAATTAGGCAACCAATGCAAAGAAAAGCAGATACCAATACCGAAAGACCTTGAAAATATAGAACTATCAGTAAATAGAAAATCAGTTGTCTCCTGCTTGTTTAAAAAGTGAAGGATTCTTAAGGTTATATACACATAAATCAAGGTCTTTAAGATTCCTTTGGGTTCTAACATCCTAAGCCTGAAATGCCACAGAAAGGAGGATCTCAATATCCTTGAGGGTGGGATTTAAATTAAACATCTACCTTGTTTTCCACAGTTCCTGACCTGACCCACATAGCAGGCATTCAATAATTACCTGTTTACTAAGTAATCTAGAAATGGATTTTTCCTCATAGCTCTGCTTACTCCTTCCTTTACCTAGAACACCTGGGGACTCATTCACTAATTCCTTAGAAACACCTCATGTTATATTAAAAATATTCTTTGTTTTTCTTCATTCCCTTTTTACTTTGGTGACTTTTATTGTTGCTTAGACATTAAGTGTCCAGAATTCTTGATTATTTTAGTATATATGATTACAAATTAATTATCTTGGGACTTTTTTTCTTGATAAAATTTTCATTTGACACATATCTTTTACCTTCCTGCTCTGTGCCTGAGATTGCAATGATAAAGTGAGTCCCTGTTATCTACCAAGACCTCAGAACTTGTAAGGAGAGTAGACTAGTAAATGCCCTGAAGCAAAGGTGTGTATGAGATTTCACAGAAGAAGAGAGGAAGATCTTGCAGGTGTCCCTGGGAAAAGAGGAAAGACTTCAGAGATGCAGCTGTATTAATTTTCTCTTGCTGCATAGCAAACTGCCACAGACTCAGTGGCTTAAAACTACACCTATTTGTTAGCTCATCGTTCTTTAGGTTAGAAGTTTGCATAGCATCATGGCTGAGTTCTTCATTTTGTATCATAAGGCTACAATCAATATGTCAGCTGGGCTGTTCTCACCTGGAGAGCCTGGGAAAGATCTGCTTTCAACCTTATTCTTGTTGGCAGAATTCTGGTCCTTGTGGTAGTAGAGTCAAGGTCCCCATTTCCTTACAGGCTGTCAGCCATGGCCTGCTGTCAACTTCTAGAGCCCACCATCTTCAAAGCCAGTAACACAATTTCTTGCACATCAAATCCCCCTCAGACATTGAATCTTTGACTTCCTTTTTTGCTACCAGCCAGAGAATACTCACTGCTTCTAAAGTTTGTGTGATTAAATCAGGCCCACCCAGATAGTCTGTTTTTAAAGTCATCTGTATTGTATAACATGTAATTATTGGAGTGCAACTCATATTCACAGTAGCCAGGTTACGCAGGCTATGTTCACCAGTGGGCAAGGATCTTCAGGGACATATGAGAATCCTGCCAACCATACATAGTGAGCTGAAACTTGAATTAAAGGTAGTTATTTGTTGTGAGAAATAAGGGTGGAGGAAGGGATATTCCAGGCAGAGGGAATTAAGTGTGCATAATCTTGGAAGTGTGAAAGAACATGTCCTACCCTGGGAATTACAAGAGATGCTGGCCTCCAGGTTTTGGGAGAGATATAGGTAGCAGGTAAAGCCAGAGAAGGAAGACAGCAACCAAATTAGGAAGGAAGGGGTGTTGGAGCAGTCTAAAGAGCTTGGTTAAGAGATGAGGGTCTACACAATCATACTGACCAGGCAAGTGATACAAGTGTTGTCATTGGGAATTAAGTTTTTTCACAAGATCGTGAGAAAAGCATTTAAAGGACATGCATGGCAGATTGTGGAGTGGCAAGATGATTTATTTGTGTGAAGACTGCCCTGGGTTCCCAATGTCCCATCTCCCTCCATCCCAGTATGGAAAAAGTACAACCTTGTCC
Organism: Phyllostomus hastatus; assembly: GCF_019186645.2. Classification (NCBI taxonomy): domain Eukaryota; kingdom Metazoa; phylum Chordata; class Mammalia; order Chiroptera; family Phyllostomidae; genus Phyllostomus; species Phyllostomus hastatus. The sequence continues at coordinate 14,499,914 of NW_025334038.1, forward strand.
TCAGCAAGATCAAAACAAAGCCAGCACCCAGAGCTTCTGCTTCATATTAAAGTTTAGTCTTTCGGAGTCCACACAGTTGCTGTGGGCCCCAGTAGCTGCTAGATCCACATGGTCATGTGGTTCCAGGCAAGAGAGAACATGTGAACATATGGGGTGAGTGCAGAGAGAGAGAAAGAGAAAGAGAGAGAACTTCTTTGTTCTCCTGGGGTTATATTAGCTTAGGTTTGGGATGGACCAGGTGCTTTTCCAAAGGAAACAATCAACTTCCTTAGGCTTTCAAGGGATTTTGATAGGGTCCAATCTCTAGTTAGACTGACAGGGCTTTATGGTCAATAACCTCTCCCTGCACCCTCTAACAATCCAGTAGCAGAGAAGGGAGGGAGGAGTGTTAATCTCCTTGGCAGAGTAATGTTGTGATCCCCTGGGGTGTGACTGGTAAAGCAAACAGGCTCATTCTTTCCAGTTATTAAGCTCAATGTCTAATTCTCTTTGTTCCCCTTATTAATAATTAGCTAACACCTACGGCAATGTAACGATTGTCAGTTAGAATGCATTCAGGTACAGAGAATAAGACACCTAGCCCCAAACAGCTTAAACAGTGGTTTATTTTCTCAAATAACAAAAATCAAGTGGTTTATTTTCTCAAATAACAAAAATATGGATCCAAAGTTGATTAGGATTGTGAATTGTCATCTCTTCGGTCAGAAGGTGGTTACCTCATCTCTAAATACTATGACCTTCCACAGAGGAAAAAAGGAAGGAGTCATGCATTTTCATTCTTTCTTTCCCTTTCTCTCTCTCTCTCCTCTCTCATAAACTTTTAATTTTAGAACAGTTTTATATTTATAGAAAAATTGAGAAGATAGTACAGAGGGTGCCCATATACCTCCCACCTAGTTTCCCCTATTAACAGCTTAGTATGGTACATTTGTCACAATTAAGAACCAATATTGATACATTATTTTTAACTAAAGTCTACTTTATTCAGATGTTTTTAGTTTTAACATAGTAACCTTTTCTGTTTCCAAGTCCCTTTCTTTACACCAAATTGCATTTAGTCATCATGTCTACTTATGCTTCTCTTGGCTATGACTTTCTTTGATTTTAATGACCTTGACAGTTCTTTTTTAAAAAATATTTTTATTTTTAAATTATAGTCATACAATATTATATGTTTCAGGTGTACAAATTTGTGATTAGACATTTCTATAATTTATGGATTTATCACTCTGAAAAATGTAGTACCCATCTGATACCATATAGTTATTACAATGTTATTGACTGTATTTTATATATTCATGACTATTCTATAACTAAAAATTTGTACTTCTAACTCCCCTCAACTGTTTCACCCATCCCACCAACCCTCCTCCTATCTGTCAACTGTCAAATGTTCTCTGTATCTATAAAGCTCTTTCTGTACCACTTGTTCATTTATTATTTTTTAGATTACACATATAAGTGAAATCATATGACATATGTCTTTGCCTGAATTATTTCAATCAACACAATGCCCTCTAGGTTCATCCATGTTGTTGCAGATGACAAGATTTCATTATTTTTTATGAGAGAGTCTTATTCCATTGTATATATGGACCACTTTTTCTTTATGCATTCACCTATTGATGGACACTTAAGTTGCTTCCATAGCTTCACTATTGTAAATAATTCTCCAATGAATGTATGAATGTATATATCTTTTTGATTTAGTGCTTTCAGGTTCTTTGGATAAATACTCAGAAATGGAATTGCTGGGTCTTTCTTTGTGTCTTGTTAAAGACTTTGATTTAAAGTCTATTTTATCTGGTATGAGTATTTCCCTTTTTTCTATTTTTTTTATTTTAATCATTGTTCAAGTACAGTTTTCTCCCTTTTACTCCCATTCCAGCCCACCCACCCACCCAACCCTCCCCACTTCCCTGCCTGGTATATTTCTATACCAACTTGTTATTGTAGTTGTTTCCATGTTCATGGAATATCTTTTTTTATCTCTTTTTCAGTTTGGATCTGTCTATCTGAAGTGGGCCTCTTGTAGAAAGCATAAATAAGGGTCTTGTTTTGTTATCATTCAGCCTCTGTATGTCTTTTGATTGGACCATCTAATACATTTGCATTTAAATAATTGGGGCTTTTTTTTTTTGCTATTACAGTTGTCCCATTTCCCTCCTTTTATTCCCCTCTACCCTGCACATCTCCTCCCACCTGCCTTCTTTCCCCCCTTAGTTCTTATCCATGGGTCTTACATAGAAGTTCTTTGGTTTCTACATTTCCTGTATTATTCTTAACCTCCCCCTGCCTATTTTGTACCTACCATTTGTGCTTCTTATTCCCTCTATCTTTTCCTCCCATTCCCCTTCCCCTGCTGATAACCCTTCGTGTGATCTCCATTTCTGCAATTCTGTTCCTTTTCTAGTTGTTTGCTGTTTGTTTTTGTTTTTGTTTTTAGGTTTGGTTGCTGGTAATTGTGAGGTTGTTGTTATTTTACTGTTCATAGTTTTGATCTTTGTATTTTTCTAAGATAAGTCCCTTTAACATTTCATATTATAAGAGTTTGGGGATGATGAACTCCTTTAACTTGGCCTTATCAGGGAAGCACTTTATCTGCCCTTCCATTCTAAATGATAGCTTTGCTGGATAGAACACTCTTAGATGTAGGTCCTTGCCTTTCATGACTTGGAATACTTCCTTCCAGCCCCTTCTTGTTTGCAAGGTTTCTTTTGAGAAATCAGGTGATAGTCTTATGCACAAGGCCCATGGGCTTTATTTTATCTGGCCCAGCTCCTTCTTCTACCTGGCAGCAGTGCCGAGCTGTTGCTTAACTGTTAAAGAGTAGTTACATTTATACAGTCCTAAAATTACACTTGGCCCTTTGAAGGCAATCACAAAGCTGATGTGTTCCCAGTTAAAATGAGTTTGACACCCCTGATTTTAAGGAAATCCTTTGTAAGTAACTGTCTCCTTTTCTTTTGCTGCTTTTAAGATTCTCTCCTCTTTAATCTTGGGTAATGTAATGATGATGTGCCTTGGTGTGTGCTTCCTTGGATCTTTTTTGGGACTCTGTAAGCTTCCTGGACTTTCTGGAAAACTATTTCCTTTGCCAGATTGGGGAAGTTCTCCTTCATTATGTTTTCAAATAAGTTTTTGATTTCTTGCTCTTCCTCTTCTCCTTCTGGCACCCCCATGATTTGGATGTTGGAACATTTAAAGTTGTCCCAGAGGTTCCTAAGCCTCTCCTCATTTTTTTTGAATTCTTATTTCTTCATTCTGTTCTGGTCTAATGTTTATTTCTTCCTTCTACTCAGAACCATTGATTTGAGTCCCAGTTTCCTTCCTGTCACTGTTGGTTCCTGCACATTTTCCTTTATTTCACTTTGCATAGCCTTCACTTTTTCCTCTATTTAGTGACCATACTCAACCATTTCTGTGAGCATCCTGATTACTAGTGTTTTGAACTCTGCATCTGATTGATTAGCTACCTCTTCATCACTTAGTTATAAATTTTTTATCTTTGATCTGTTCTTTCGTTTGGGCCTTTTTTTTTTTTTTTGTCTCAGCATGCCTATTACATTGTAAGGGGCAGAGCCTTAGGTATTCACCAGGGTGGGGCAAACCACATTACTCCATTGTGGCACTGTATGTGTGAGAGGGCTCTGAAAGGGAACAATGCCACTTTCTCAGCTCTGTGCCAGCTTTCAGTCACTTCCTCCACCACCCACAAGACCACCCACAAGCAAATTGGGACCTTCTGGTGCTAATTCCGGTGTGGGTGGGTTTGTGTAGTTCTAGGACACTGTGGGTCTCTCCAATGAACTCTCCTGTGAGGCTGCCAGTTTCTCCTGCTGCTGCAACCTCCACAGGTTTTTTCAGTCAGAGGTTTTGAGGCTTTATTTCCCCATGCTGTAACCCTGGGTTATAGGGTCTGTCTTGCTCCCCAGTTGTTCTTCCCAGTTTATCCACATGAGAAATGTGAGACTGCCCAATCTGCCAGCCCCCAGCCTCGCCCAGTCCATTAGCCACCACCTTGCCACAAGTCCTCTCCACCCAGCAGCTCCTCTCAACCCTCCTACCAGTCTGAATGAGTGTTTCTTCTTTAACTCCTTGGTTGTAGGACTTCCATACAGTTTGATTTTCTGTCAGTTCTGGTTGGTTTTTGTTTTTAAATTTGTTGTTCTTCTTTGGTTGTGTGAGGAGGCAAAGTGTATCTACCTATGCCTCCACCTTGGCCAGCCCAGTATGGTTTTTGCCATAATTGGCAAAATATCAAATAATTGTTGATAGCCCTGGCTGGTGTGGCTCAGTGGATTGCACATAGGCCTGCAAACCAAAGGGTCGCCAGTCCAATTCCCAGTCTAGGACAGATGCTTGGATTGTGGGCCCGGTCCCCAGTAGGGGGCGCTTGAGAGGCAACCACACATTGATGTCTCTCTCCCTCTCTTTCTCCTTCCCTTCCTCTCTTTAAAAATAAAGTCTTTTAGAAAAATAAAAATAAATAAATTGTTGATATGTATTTATTGCCATTTTTATTCACAGCTTTGATTCTTCTCCTCCCATTATTATCATTATCATTATTATTATTCTCTTCCTCCTCCTGCTTCTCCTTCTTTCTTCTTTCATCTTTTACCATTTCTTGTAATACTGGTTTAGTGGTGATGAGTTTCTTTAGGTGTTTCTTGTCTGAAAAGCTCTTTATCTGTCCTTCCATTCCAAATGATAGCCTTACTGGGTAGAGTAACTTTGTTGTAGCTCCTTATTTTTCATCACTTTGAATATTTTGTGCCAATCTCTTCTGCTCTCCAGAGTTTCTGTTCAGAAATCAGCTGACAATCTTCTGGAAGCTCCCTAGTAGGTAAATTAACTGCTTTTCTCTTACTTCTTTTAGGGTTCTTTCTTTGTCTTTAACCCGTGGCATTTTAATTATGACATGTCTTGGTGTGGGCCTCTTTGGGTTGGTCTTGTTTGGGACTCTTTGCTTCCTGGACTTGTATGTCTATTTACTTCACCATGTTAGGAAAGTTTTTATCATTATTTTTTCACACAGGTTTTCAATTTCTTGCTCTCTGTTTTCTTCTTCTTCCAGCACCCACATGATGCAAATGCTGGTGTGCTTAAAGTTGTCCCAAAGCCTTCCTTTTTTTAGTATATTTTATTGATTAGGCTATTACGGTTTTCCCAGTTTATGATTTGCCTTGGTATGTGCCTCCTTGAGTCCAACTTCTGTGGGATTCTCTGAGCTTCCTGGAAGTCTATTTCCTTCACAAGATTAGAGAAGTTTTCCTTCATTATTTCTTCAAATAAGTTTTCAGTTTCTTGCTCTTGTTCTTCTCCTTCTGATGCCCCTATAATTCTGATATTGGAATGTTTAAAGTTGTCCCAGAGGTTCCTAAGCCTCTCCTTATTTTTTTGAATTCTTGTTTCTTCATTCTATTCCAGTTGGATGTTTATTTCTTCCTTTTGTTCCAAATCATTGATTTGAGTCCTGGTTTCCTTCCTATCATTGTTAGTTCCCTGAATATTTTGCTTTATTTCACTTTGGGTATCCTTCATTTGTTCTTTCATTTTGTGACCAAGTTCAGTCAGTTCTGTGAGCATCTTCATTACCAGTGTTTTGAACTCTACATCTGATAGGTTGACTATCTCTTCATGGCTTAGCTGTTTTTCTGGAGTTTTGATCTGTTCTTTCATTTGAGCCATATTTGTTTTGTCTTGGTGCATCTGTTATGTTGTAAGGGGGCAGGGCCTTAGGTGTTCACCAGGGAGGCAACACTCTTTGCTGAGTTGTGGCACTGTGTGTAAGGGAGGGGTCAGAGAGAGAACAATGCAGCTCACTTGCTGGGCTCTAGCCCCACTTTCCGAAGAACTCTTGTGTGATACTGGGAGTTTCTCCCACTGTGGTAACCCCTGCTGTAGTCCACAGTCAGCTCTGAGTCTCAGTTTCCCATTCAGCCAGCCCCACCTGCTCAGTCTGCTGCCTTGCTGGGGTTTCTCTCAGCCAGCCCCTGCCTCTCCACCAGTTTTGTCTGTTGCCTCACCTTGGGTCCTTTCAGCCAGCCCCACCCACACAGTCTACTGTCTTGCCAGGGGTTCTCTCTGTCCACCTGTCTGCCTGTCTCCCTCCTACCAGTCTGGTTGGTCTGGTTGACTGTTTCTTTAATGCCTTGGGTGTCAGAGTTCCATGTAATTTGATTTTCTGGCACTTCCAGTTGTTTATTGTTTTTAGATTGGTTGTTATCCTTCTTTTGGTTATGTGAGAAAGTGAAGGTTTTCTACCTATGCCTCCATCTTGGCTGGAACTCCCCAAAGGCTTCTTATACTACCCTCATTTTTTTTTTGTATTTTCTTCTTGCTATTCTGATTTGGTGTTTTCTGCTAACTTATCTTCCAAACTGCTGATTTGATCTACTTGATCTGCTTTACTGCTGATTCTCTGTAATGTAGTCTTCATTTCCAAAATTGTATTCTTCATTTCTGACTGTTGTATTTTCTATCTCCATTTTTACATTCCTGTCATTTTGTTGAAGTTCTCACTCAGTTCATATTTCTTCCCCTATGTTCATTGACCATCCTTATAACCAGAGTTTTGAACTCTGTATCTGTTAGATTGCTTGTCTCCTTTTTGTTTAGTTCCTTTTCTGGAGTTTTTTCTGCTCTTTCATCTTCAACTTATCTCTTTGTCTTCTTATTTTGATTGCCTCCATGTGTTTGTTTCCATGTATTACATAGAGCAGCAGCTTGGAATGTGGTAGAGTGGCCTGATATAGTAGGTGTCCTGTAAATCCCAGTGGTGCAGTCTCTCCAGACATCTGAGCTTGGTGCTCCAGGTGCACCCCTGTGTAGGCTGTGTGCACCTTCCTGTCATAGTTGAGCCTTGATTGCTGTTGGCCCACCAGTGGGAGGGATTTACCCCTAGGCCAGACAGCTGTGAGGACTGGCCACAAACACAGTGTAGGGTCAGCTGTGCAGGGGCTGACCCCATGGAGCAGGACTCACATCAGCATGGTTCACATACCTGCTGAGTCCACACCTTAAGTTGTCACTCATGGAGGTGGTTGGATGGTGCTTTAGGGTGATGAAGTTGTCCATGGTATGCTTGCTCTGGGGCCTCCTGGAAGGTTTAGGCCAAGGATAGCCACCACCTGTACTCTGCCCAGGGCCACCCAGGATGAGCTACACAGTGATCTTCAGATGGTTGCTACTTGTGCTGGGATTAAATGTGGCTGGGAGAGGCCACAGTTAGAACCATGGCCAGCTGCCACTAATACCAGGCCCATGGCCACTTAGAAAGAGGTACAGGGTATGCAGGCATCAGCTACTGTTTGTTTGAAAGACTATTGGGAAATCCAAAGCATGAATCAAGACATGCTATTTAAGTCACTGGAAATCACTTGGGTGGACCTGAAAGTTGGGTGTGGAGTCTCAGGGAATTACCAGGATTGGACAAACAGTGTTAGCCAGGTTGATGGATACTCAGATATGGCACCTGCCTGCCAGTGCTGTGGGTGGAAGCTCAGAAAAGGAACAATGGCTTCTGCCAGCACTTCTGTATTGGATAAAGATGCCCCTCCAGCTTTGACCTGTTGCCAGACAATTCAGTTCTGCCTCATTTGTCTTTGGTGCCTTACAAGCTGCTGCCCCAGTGTTAGATCTCAGAGAGTAGGTGTGAGTAAGTCTGTGTTTGGGCCTTTTAAGAGGAAGCCCTCTGCCTCACTCAGCCATAATCCCCACTGATTTTCACAGCCACAAGTTCCTGACAATGGAACTCTGGACTGGAGGGCCTAGTGAGGGCTGAGACCCATGGCTCTTCAGAAGGGACCTCCACAGCTGAGATATCCTTACCTATTATTGACTGCCACATGTGGGTGTGGAACCAGTCCATTCCACCTCTCTGTTACTCCTACCAGTCTCTATGTGGCTTCTTCTTCAGATCCTTAGTTATACAACATATTCAGCTAGATTTCATGACATCCTGAATGATGGTTGTTCTGTAGTTCAGTTGTAATTTTGATGTAGTTCTGGGAGGTTCTCAGCACCTTATTTACCTATGCTGCCATATTGACTGGAGGACCTTGACAGTTCTGAGGATTACTCATCATTATTTGATAGAATATTCCTCCACTGTGTTTTTTCTGATGTTGTTCTCATGATTGGACTAAGGTTATGTGTTTGGGGGATCAGGAGCACAGAGGTAAAGTGCCATTGAAGAGTACATTCTAGAAACATGATTTAGGAATGTTCAGGTTGACCTTGGTTGTCTGCTTGTAAGGTTCTTTCTAGTCTTGTTCTCCATTTTTTGTACTGCCCCCCCCCAAAAAAAATTTCCCTGTGCTTGCTCACATCTAAGGACTTAGGAGTTGTGCTCTACTTTCTTAACTACAGAATGTCCACAAAAAATTCTTAGAATTTTTCTGCATGGGAGATATGTCTCTTCTACCTCATTTAGTTATGCAGTCATTGATTTAAATTAATATAGACTCACAGATATTTTATATTTTGAGTTATAATCCAATACTACATTATTTCTATTTTTGCTCAGATTGTTTCAGGTTTGGCCATAGGCACTCTTTCCATGGGACCTGTGACCCTTTGGCATACTTTATCATTGTGGGTTTTTATGTTTATTTTTATTTTTTTGCTTTTGAGCACTCCCCTACTTTCTGGCACTACCAGATGTGCTAGACTCATCTTGAATATTTCCTGCCCCAGTCCTAGAATCAGCCATATCTCTAAGAAGCCCTACTTCCTTTTATTGGATAATGACATTAGAAACTAAGATCTGAGGTTAGGTATGCTCCAGACTCTCTTTTCATTAAGGACAATCCCACATCGGCCTTCAGTAGACTGTCCCTTTTGTTTTTGCAGCAAAATCTGCTAATGGTGCCCCCACGTTCATTCTCCTCTTTCCATGGTAATCAAATTTTAGCTGAGCACATAGCCCCATAATAAAGAGTTCATTTCACTGCCTCCCTTGCAGCTAAACATGGCCATGTGACTACTTCTGGCAAGAGGAGAATCAGTAGAAGTATCCATCTAAGATCCTTTCCTAGAGACCCTTCCTTAAGAGACCACTGCCTGCGCCTCTGTTTTTATCACTTCCTCCATCCTGAAATACCCACAGGCTATTTTGGAAAGTAAGGACAAGGGGCCACTCACAGAAATGGTGAAACTGGAAGCAGAACCCCCTTCCCAGTCTGGACCACAGGGCTCTACACTTTCACATGAGAGAGAAGTAAATACCTGTCACTGATAGCTGAACATACTATTAATAGCATCTCATTGGCTAAAGCTGGGGTGTGTGCCTGTGCCCAAAAAGGAGTCAGCATTCCTATGATGGGTTCAGCCTACATGAGGTCCACCCCTGGGGTGGGGACACTGCCAGGCCATATCTAGATAGAAAGTGAGGCTACAAGGAAGATGAGGGATGGATGGCTGTTGCATAGCAGCCAATGTTGTCTGCCCTGAGAAGTACATGGAGAGGTAGTAAGTGGGGAACCAGAATGGGACCCCTTAGGTAGACAGGGTGCTGTATAAATGATCTATTATTATTACTTTTTATCCCTAGGGCAGTTGTGTGGAAACTCACCTTACTGTTTCAAAAACCAAAACATTAATAAGGTAAATCCCCTGATAAAAAGTGCTCCCACAACCAAAGAAAAGTAATTTATGGGATTTCTGCAGTTTTAAATTGCCCAAGAAGCATTCTGAATGAGGAAAGAGGCCTTATGACAAGATTTCTAACAGAATTATTTGTATTGAATTTTCTATTATCTTGATCATCTCTAATTGTTTTATCAGTTGCAGTACATATATTAAGAAACTTCTTTACGCCCTGGCTGGCGTAGCTCAGTGGATTGAGCGTGGGCTGTGAACCAGAGTGTCGCAGGTTTGATTCCCAGTCAGGGTACATATCTGGGTTGCAGGCCATGACCCCCAGCAACCACACATTGATGTTTCTCTCTCTCTCTCTTTCTCCCTCCCTCCCCTCTCTAAAAAATAAATAAATAAATAAATAAATAAATAAATAAATAAATAAATCTTAACCAAAAAAAGAAAGAAACTTTTTTACTTTTTAAAAGATTTTATTTATCCATTTTGAGAGAGAGGGAATGGGACAGAGAGAGGGAGAGAAATATCAATGTGTGGTTGCCTCTCCTGCTCCCCTTACTAGGGACCTGGCCTGCAACCCAGGCATATGCCCTGACTGGGAATCAAACTGGCAATCCTTTGGTTCGCAGGCCAGCACTCAGTCCACTGAGCCACACCAGTCAGGCTATTTTTTATTATTTTTGTTACATATATTAAAAATAGAATACATGGAAAACTAACCTCTCATTTCTTCTTGATTTCCATCCAATCTTTTCTCTATGTATAGTTCTTTGTTGTGCTGGTGTTTTTATTTTCAGGTATGTTTTTAGATTTTTTTAGGTAGCTGTGATCATCCTATGAATGTAAATCTGTATCCCTCTGTATCCTAGATTTTCACTTACACAGCATAGTTTCACTTTATTTTCTCTTATACTTATGAAAAATTTTGAATATTTGGTATGTATAATTAAAATTTTAACTTTATTATAATTGTGTGAATTAAAGATGTTCATAAAGCAAATAGGGTTGATAACAGTTTCTTGGCTGCTGGGGAATGCAATAGAGATATTTTTCCCCCATTAGTGTTTGAGGCAAAATGAGGATGACAACATGAGATACCAAGGCTACTTAAATCTGAGAAGTGAAACGCACATAGGGAGCAACTATCCCTTTCACTTTCCTTAGCACTTGTCCCAGTGTCAACTGAATTGTCTCACACTCATGATACCATGCAAAGTGAATATTAATGGATTACAGTTGGGAGAGAACTTCCTGTATTGGAAGAGGACTGAGATGTTTAAAGAGTTACATAAGTTAGTGCATTCTAGAACTTTACACTAAAAGATATGCTTTTAAAACACAAACTGTTAACAATAATCACCTGGGTTTTTTATAAGTTAGCTGTTAAATTGGGGCCTCCTGGTGGTCTCCACAACTGCATTATCACCCCACTAGTTGACTTCTAGCTTCTGACTTCTGCCTTGTCTCTTTCTCCTATTTTTACTGTCTCTTTATTCTCTTCCTGTTCCTCCTTTTTTCTCTCTGCCTCTTCTCCACTCTCTCTAATTTACTGTGTTGTATTAGTCATTTTTCACAAACATCCTGAGAATTAGATCAGCAGAATTATTATTCTCATTGGCATATGAGGGAAAAGTGGCAGAGAAAGGTTGGGTCGCTGTCACAAGGCCCCTGGACCACATAGTGGAGCAGCCATGAAAGCCCTGCCTGGTGCCTGAAGTCTCAGGGTTTTCTCCTTGATTTGAGGACCCATAGCTACTCCCTGATTGCCTAAGGCCTAGGGTGCTCCTCTGAGTACCTAGGGCTCTTCCCTCCAGGTTCAGCCTTGCCTTCCTTGAAACCACTGGCTTCCTTTACTCCAAGCCCTCCCATGCCCCTCTAGAGCTGGATTACAGGACCCTAAATCCCCTCAGTATACCATCAAGGGGTTAACACCAGCAGAGAAGTGAAGAATTAAATCATTCTCATACTTATGACTCATTCTACCCCTGAACCCAGTGTGAGGAGCACCTTTCACAGCTGGTTCCTATTAAGTCAGTTCACAAGGGCTGGTGTCCTTTCATCATCATAGGTTAAGTCTGGCTGAAGCTGAGTGGGACAGGGTTCAGTATCCTATGAGGGAGTAATGCCACTGACCCCTCGGCCCCCCCAAAATTTGGACAAAACAAGTGCGCATTATACATGGCAAAATATGGTAGCCATCTGTCTTAAATCCCACTAGCCTGAGGGAACCTAGAAGCCAGGACACAACCCAGAAACAAGGAGTACATCTAGCACCCCAGTCTTGATTTCTGAATGCCATGCTCCAGTAAAAGGGACCAAGGCTGCTGAAGAAGTACAAGAACTTGGAACATCTTATACCATGGAGCAGGTGTGTCAAACCCATCTTCACCAGGGGCCACATCAGCCTCGAGGTTGCCTTCAAAAGGCCAAATGTAATTTTAGCACTGTATAAATGTAACTACTCCTTAACTAGGGGCAAGGAGCTCAGCGCTGCTGCTGGGTAGAAACAAGGTGCCAGGTGGGATAAAACAAGGGGGAGGGCTGGATTCATCCTGCAGACCTTGTGTTTGTCACCTGTGCCATAGAGTAAGGAAATGCTCTGAAAATCATGGATGCATGTTAAAGGAGTCAGCTTAAGAAGACTGCTTCTGGCCAAATCTGGGACACACTGAATATTAAACCAGTGATGGTAGTGGCTATCTCATGTAACAAAATAATCCATGAGACACGCTGACATAAATGAGGAAGAGGATAAAGATCTCCCTAACAAGAATGCCAATTAGCAAAAGTAAAAGAAATGGTGGAGTTAGGAAATTTAAATGAATAGTAAAACCAGTGGGTGAAAGTTTGACAGAGAACTGGGTACTTAATTTCAAAGTGTCTCTTCTCAAAGTACTAATTATGAAGGGAAAATAGAGACTTTAGAGTGCAAAAACCTGGCAAACACCACTTTTACAAAATGAAACAAACAATCTTACTGCCCTGCTGCTTAGGCTTCCAGAAGTCACCTGCTGAACTGCTCTCATGAAGTGACCTCCGTCCCTGTGCACATGCTGTACTCAGCAGCTTGTGCCCAGTGTCAGTCTGCCTTATGCAGGATACAACCTGAACACTGCTGAAATCAGCCCATGTACATACACATCACTACAGTAATTTCCGACCAGAGACTTTACTCAAAAAATACCTATCTCCTATGGGTGGCCACCTGGCATAAAGGTCAGGTTTGGCTTTGAGTTTCTGCCAAGCTGTGTGAACTCAGGCATGCTGCTTAACTTCTCCAAGCTTCAATCTTGTATCTGTAAAATGGAGATAATAACACCTGTTTAATGAACCAGCAGTTCCACTCCTACGTATTTCCTCAAGAGAAATGAAAACATACCCACATGTATGTTTTTTTTTATAAAAGCCCCAAACTATAAACAACCCAAATAATCATCAACTGGTTAGCAAAGGAAGGAACAAAACAATGATAATAAGAGTGAACTTGAAAAGCCAGATGAAAGTCTACATATATGATTCCATTTATGTGAAAGTCAAGAAAAGGTAAGACTACAGTGGTCAGTGCTTGCCAGAGGCTAGGGGGTAGAGGATTACCTGCAGAGGGCAGGCAGGAACTTCCTTGGGTGAAGGGAATGTTTCATATTATGAACATTGTAGTGGTGGTTGTAAAACTATACTTTTATCAAAACTCATCAAACTGTACATCTAAAAATGGTGAATTTTACTGTTTGTAAATTAAGCCTAATAAAGCAAATAAAAGATAATACATTACATGAGGTTTAGTGGGATGATATATATGCAGCCCCAAGAACAGTTCTTGACCACAAGAAGAGTCCTAGAGTAATAGCTTCGTGCACACAGTCTTTGGCATGAGCAGGGCAAGTGTGCAGGCAAGAGGCCCACCCAGGGGAGCCACCCTCTCAAAATGTTCTGCAGCTAAGCTGAGTAACTAAGTAATTTGAGGTGGAATAGAAAAAGTGCAGGTTCTGGAAGAGCTGCCACAGAGATCCTGAGCACCCAGAGCAGCACAAGCCCCTCCTGTCTCTAGGAAATAGGGATGCACTCCCATCTGCAGAAGTCTTTCCTGATTTTTTCTCAGAAAGGCCTGCCTCCACCTGAATGGTAAAAAGTGTATTCTGCTATCCTCAGCACCTTACCCTGCAGCCTTATCCCAAACATCACCCAGGCAGAACTCCATATGCAGCCCTAGGAGTCCGTGCTCAGCATTCTGCAGTCACTCTGGTCTGAAAGTTCTTAGCACAAGGAGGAGCAAACCTACTGCCACAGGAGAAGCTGGAGGAATTGCTGAGGACTGAGGGTAAAAGCAGGCCTCACTCTCACTGCAAGAGACTGCCTTGTATTTATGTATGTTATGTCTCATTGCTTGGCAACCAGGTCTCAGCCAGCCTGTGGCCAGGGAGGAGGGGTCTCCTGCTTGGAGTGGCTTAGGTGACTCATGGTTACACACTCCAGCCTCTGGGACTAGGTTAACATGCTCAGTGGTTTCAGGCTGGGTGCAGGCAGGCAGGCTCTCCTTGCTGTGTAATCATGGTGTGGAGCAGTGCCAGCTTCCCAAAGGAACTTGGGCAACTAGAGCCAGACCTCCACTGGGCTTCTGGGTCTGTGAGCTGTGTATCCTTGGGGAACTCACTTAACCTCCCTGACTTGGCCTCTTCATCTTTAAGTGAAGAATATGAGATCACACTAAAAACAACCCCTTATTGGGGCTTACAACAGACTTTAAACACATAATTCCTTCACACCCACCCATTTCCCCATTTGACAATAAAACTATAGTCCAGAGCAGAGTTTACTTTCCTAAAGTCACCTAATTTGTGGGTGGAAGAGGCAGGATTCAAACTTATGTCTATTTGATACAAAGTCCTGGGTGTTTTTATACCTAACATCCCACCTCCTGTGTTCAAATGCCTTGCCTACCTGAAAAACTCAGGGACTATGGCTCAGCATAATGTGGTTCTCTAGCGGCCATCCCTCGGAAGACAGAGTGTTGGAGAATTCTTTCTGAGGTCAGGGCTATGTCTTCCAATTAGGAAAAACTGATGATTCCTACCCTGGAGGGGTAAGGGGGTTGCAGCTACCTTTATGCCTCAGTCACCTGCTTCTGCTATCATCCATTCACTGAAGACTCCAGCTTCCCTTATCTGTACCTGAGTCATCTCACAGGGTATCTTCCAAGTGCTGCATAGTGTCAGATTTTGACCAGTTGTTCCCTTAAGGCTGCAGTACTCCCTTGTTTGAATTAGGATAGAGCACACAAATCTGGCCATGTCAATCTCTTTCTCAGAGCATTTCTGTGGCCCCCATTGCCCATATGGTGAAGGTAAAACTGTTGTATGGTAGCTTGACAAGACCTCCACTGGGGGCCTCAGTGTCCCCAGCCCTTCCTTGTCAATCTCAGCAGCCCCTGCTCTCCAGGCCCCAAATCCTCCGTCAACCCCACCTTGAGAGCTCCTTGGGTCCTCTCAGGCCAGCAGGTTCACTGTAGACTACCTTCTCCTCTCCTCCCACTTATGCCTCAGGCCTCCATCAATGTTCTGCTAAGGCCTCCCCACCTCACTGTGCTGGGTGCTGCCCAGCACTATGACTCAGAAGCAGGTCTTAACCTTCCCATTTTACAGGAGAGGAAAATGTGGCTCAGGAAGATGGTTCTCCCAGGGTCACACACCCTGCCAAACTGACAGCCCCCACCCTGTACTTCTCTGTTAACTGTAATGTCATCTGCGGGTGCTTGTATACCTTCTTCCTAATGAGACTAAAAGCACCTTAATCTTGCATGCCCTGCTTCTGCCCAGTACCATCTAGAATATTTGCTGAGTAAGTGGATACATGCACAGGTAAAAGACAAAACATTTACTTTAGGCTTCTGGTATTAGGAATGTGAGACTGTTGAATAAGGGTAGGCATCTCTGGTTCAAGACCCTCCCTTAGCCTAATTTTGTCCAGCTCTTGAAACTTAAAAAAAGGCTGCTCTTATTATTCAGACCTATTTCTTCCCAGTAGGTATACAAATGCAGCATTGTTTCCAAGGTCATAAGTAAATATATCCTGAAAAGCCAGAGCATTTTAAGTCTCACTCCCCTTCTTAGAACCTCAGTTTCCCTGTTTATACAAAAAGAAATTGGCCTAGAGGGGTGTTCTTCAAACTGCAGGCCCTGATTTATTTATTGGTATGTTGTAAAATCAAACTGGAAAGAAAGAAGCTTCATTGAATAAAAAGTAGAATATGTCACATAGTAAGAGTGAATATGGTATTGTGAAAGTTTAAGTTGAGTAACTGACTATGTAGGTTATGTCGTAAAGTACTTTTTACTGTGGGTAACAATGAGGAGAGTTTGAAAGCCTCTCCTCCTCTGAACCTTGAGGACTCTGTCCTTTAGAACTGGAACGCAGCTGGACCCCTGCACAGACTCGTGTGTGGTGGGTGAGACCCACTGCAACAGTCCACCCCCACCTCCATTGTTCTTCAGATTGAGCAAAGGGAACAATAAATGTAGACATTGTTAAAGATAAAATAGACAAGTAGACCTTACTTGTACTACTTTATAACTAATAGAGATCCTGGTTTTTGTCTGTTTGTTTAAAAAAATCATACAGTACTGATGCAAGGGAGAAAATGAAGCTCATTTTCTGTCATTCCCAACTCCAGACCCCAGGGGCATACCTCAGGGGTTCTGCATGGACCCCAAAGGACCATAGGCTCTGCTGCTCTGACCGTATTCTTTTATATGCATGGACACCACACTTCCCACAGCTGGTCACAGCCAAGGATGAGGGGCCCAGCTGCCCTCCCTACTGGGGCTCACTTAGGGCTCTCTCTGTCTTGGAATCTGTCCCCCTACTTTCTCTCTCAACCCCATACAGTTTGCCTGTTTCCTTCCCAAGCTACCTCAAAGTCAGGCCAGTTCCGCATTTCCATTTATCCAAATTAAATCAGAGGGAATTCTCTAACTGGGAATTGTTTTTTTTCCAATAAAAATCTATCTATCATTAAATCTATTGCTATCCTGCAAGGGAATGCCTCAACCCAGTGAGAGGACATACAAATTATAACTAACACATATTTGTGTGCTTAAGATGGTAGTATTTAGATAAAATCCAATTGCCAGGATCTAAAGGAAGTAGGAAATGTCCCTGGGACTCATAAAGTGGTTTTCCAAGGATATATTTTGGGCAGATAGAACATGTGCTATGAGTCCTATGAGAACACTCTATGAGCTACAATGGGAGTAGGTTTCCAGTAATATTACTTACTCCATGAAATCATCTTTTTAGGACCCCAGTGAGTTCATGTACATTGAAATATAGGCAACTGAGCCTCCTATAAGTAAGATGGATTTCTCAGTGGGTCCAAGCCATATATCTGCTTGTCTGGATCTAAGGTTCCCCGTTTTTGTTGTCATATCTTCTTCTGTAGCTGTCTCTTGGAACTGTAAAAGAGAGTCTTCTATTAATTTAGCAGGGAGCAAAGAACCTTCTCAGGTCTGGATAATTTGATTTCCTCAGTGCTGCTTATTTATCTGTAACATCAGTTAAATGATTTCTCTTTGGTTTCATGGTAGCAGCTTTAGAATGTCCTGGAACAGTGATAACTGGCCATTTTCTTGGCTTCTGTGTGGCACTAATAATTCTACAACCATTTTTCCATTCTTTATAGACTACCCTGAGGAAGTTAAGAAATGTTGCTGCTTCCATAACATTTCAAAGTCAAAATCTACACCATAGTGACTACCAGTGTAAATATTGGCTATTTCATCTGTGGCCAATTGACAAGCTTGAGTTAGAGCAATTAAGTTAGCTTGTTGGGAAAATCTTATTTCAGGTAAATAAGAACTTTTGATTATATCCATCTTGAAAGTTCCTGCATGTCCAGGAACTTTCCCTGGTAATGTCCCTGTTCATCTTTCAGATGAGACCCATTTATAAACCAAATTAAGTCAGAATTATCAATAAATTTCCTATAAATTATTTCTCAAAGCAAGAAGGTAGTAAGTAAAGTGCAATCATGGGTATCTTCATCATGTAAAGAACAGCAAAGTTGCTAAGAATGTTACATCCAGTTAAAGTAATATTAGATGCAGGAAGCAGAAACATTTTATAAGAAGCCAGTCAGCTGACTGAGTAATGTTGAGTATGATGAGATTTTATTACAGATTTAACAGAATGAGGAACATAAATGGTTAAAGGAGAGCCTATTATTATTTCTTCTGTTTGTTTATATAACATGGCTATAGCAGAGATGGCCCTCATACAGGGAGGGCACCCTTTTGCTACTGAGTCTGATATCCTATTAGGTCTATGATGATCTTCATGTGTTTGAATTAGAACTCCTAAAGCATTTCCTTTTTTGTCCACCTATGAAAAGGAAGAAAAGCAGCTTATAATTAGGGTGTCCCATAGTGGGATAGTGGGACTTCTAAATAATTCTTCCTTTAGAGCTTCTACAGCTTGTTTCCCTTCAGAGTTTCATTGGATTGGGTCAGATAAATCTGATTTTAATAAAACATAAAGAGGTTGAGCCATTAATAAAAAGTTTGGAACCTAGTTGTGAAAGTATCCAGTCAACCCTACAAAACCTCTAAACTTCTTAGTTCTCAGAAAAGGAAAGGGTAGGATTCCTCAGAGTCTTTCAGGATTAATTAGTAATCTACCTTTAGATATAAGATGGCCAGGGTATTTCACTTGGGGCAAACAGACTTAAGCTTATCCTTTGAGATTTTATGTCCCTTTATGGCTAGCTGTTATAGCAGGTAAATTGAGTCCTCTTGGGAATCTAATAATGTCCTAGAGCATAAAAGTAAATCATTTACATATTGGACTAGAGAGGAATCTCTGGGAAATTTAACATCATTAACTCAGCCTTTAGTATCCAAGAGGAATAGCTGGGACTCTTCTGTATGTCCTTGGGGCATCACCATCCAGGTAAATTGATAATTTTCCAAGGTGAAAGCAAAGGTGCATTGACTGTCCTTTTCTATAGGAATTCTGGAAAAGATACCACATAAATCTATTACTTAAAAATATCGATAATTCACAGGCTGATAATAGAGTATGTGGATTAGGAACCACAAGGTGTCTGGGAACAACTATTTTATTTATAGCTTTGAGATCCTATACAAATCTCCATTCTTTTCCATCAGGTTTCTTTACTGGAAGGATAGGAGAAGTACATGGGGCTTGTGCATGGAATTGTAAGCCCCATTTTTAGGTAATCTCATATAATGGATTTAATTACAGCTAATCCATCAGGTTTTAAATGATATTGGCAAATATTAGGTAGAGTCAATAATTATTTTTACAAGACTGACTGACTTGATCTTCCCATGTCTATACCGAAAAGAGCCCAGAGCTCCCTAGGAATGTCATGCAGTAAATGTTCAGTCTCAAGATTAGTTTCCTTTTGTAGAGTTCCCTTTAAAATCATTATTTTTTCAATAGGTTCAGCATCTAATTCCTTTATTTCCAAACACAGTTCATCCTTCTCAAAAATGAGTATGTGGGCATCATGGTTTTCAAGAAAGTCTCTCCCTATCAGGTAAGTTGGGGCAGATTTGAGTAGTAAAAATATACCTTGCCCTATAATATTCCCTGACTGAAAAAGACTGGGTTCTGATTTTATTTTTTTAATATATTTTATTGACTATCCTGTTACAGTTGTCCCATATTTTCTTCCCCTTTACCCCTCTCCACCCTTCCTCCAGCCAGCATTCCCCACCCCACCCACCAGTTCATGTCCATGAGTTGTACATATAAGTTCTTTGGCTTCTCCATTTCCTATACTATTCTTAACCTGCCCCTATTTTGTACCTACCATTTATGCTTCTTATTCCCTGTATCTTTTCCCTCACTCCCCCCTCCCCACTGGAAACCCTCCATGTGATCTCCATTTCTGTGATTCTGTTCCTACTTTAGTTGTTTGCTTAGTTTGTTTTTGTTTTAGGTTCAGTTGTTGATCATTGTGAGTTTGTTATTTTACAGTATATAGTTTTGATCATCGTCTTTTTCTTAAGTAAGTCCCTTTAACATTTCATATAATAAGGGCTCAGTGATGATAAACTCCTCTAACTTTACCTTATCTGGGAAGCACTTTATCTGCCCTTCCATTCTAAATAATAGCTTTGCTCAACAAAACAACCTTGGACGTAAGTCGTTGCCTTTCATGACTTCAAATACTTCTTTCCAGCTGCCTCTTGTAAGGTTTCTTTTGAGAAGTCAGCTGATAGTCTTATGGGAACTCCTTTGTAGGTACCTGTCTCCTTTTCTCTTGCTGCTTTTAAGATTCTTTCCTTCTCTTTAATTTTGGGTAATGTAATGATGATGTGCCTTTGTGTGTGCTTCCTTGGGTCCAACTATTTGGAGACTCTCTGAGCCTCCTTGTCTTCCTGGAAGTCTATTTCCTTTGCCAGGTTGGGGAAGTTTTCCTTCATTGTTTTTCAAATAAGTTTTCCATTTCTTGCTCTTCCTCTTCTTCTGGTACCCCTATGATTTGGATGTTGAAACATTTAAAGTTGTCCCAGAGGTTCCTAAGCCTCTCCTCATTTTTTTTTTGAATTCTTGTTTCTTTATTATGTTCTGGTTGAATGTTACTTCTTTCTTCTGCTCCAAATCATTTGAGTCCCAGTTTCCTCCCCTTCACTGTTGGTTCCCTGCATATTTTTCTTTATTTCACTTTGCATAGCCTTCACTATTCCCTATATTTTGCTACCATGCTCAGCCATTTCTGTGATTATCCTGATTACCAGAGTTTTGAACTCTGCATCTGATAGGTTGGCGTTTTTTTCACCAGTTAGTTCTATTTTTGGAATTTCATGTTTTTTCATTTGGGCCATTTTTTTTCTCTTCATGCTTGTTATATTGTAAAGAGTGGAGCCTTAGGTATTCACCAGGGTAAAGAAACTCATGTTGCTGTGTTGTGGTGCTATATGTGGGGGAAGGGTCCAAGAGGGAACAATGCTGCTTGCTGGGCTCTTGGCTGGCTTTCAGTCACTTCCTCTACTACCCACAAGCAAACTGGGCCCTTCTGGTCCTGATTCCCAAGTGAGTGGTTTTGTGTATGTTCTAGAACCCTGTGGGTCTCTCCAATGAACTCTCCTGTGAGGCTGGGAGTTTCCCCCACCACCTCAATCCCCACAGGATTTTATATCCAGAGGTTTTGAGGTTAATTTCCCAGGTTGTGTGGTCTGTCTCACTGCCCAGTTGTTCCTCCTGACCTATCTGCACACAAATGTGGGACCACCCAGTCCTCAGCCGCCACCTTTCCACTTGTTCTCTCTGCCCCAGCTGCCCGTCTCTGCCCCTCCTACCAGTCTGAAGGAACATTTCTTCTTTAACTCCTTGGTTGTTAGACTTCCACACAGTTCAATTTTCTGGCAGTTCTGATTATTTTTTGTTTTTAAATTTATTGTTGTCCTTCTTTTGGTTGTGCATGGAGGCAAAGTGTATCTCCCTATGTCTCCACCTTGGCTGGGAGTCACAATGGGTCCTGATTTTAAAATGGATTGGTTGGTTGATTAGGTATCCCTATCATATATACAGAAGTTTTACTCTGAGAGGGCAACTTAATTAGGCAGGATTAAGAACAGAGAAAGCCCTGGTATCTACAAGGGCATTAGTTGTTTTCCCTTTTCATTTTTCCTCAAGTATTTGTAAGGAGATGGGGAAATGCCCTCTCACAATCCTCAGAGCAGCTCTACCTTCACTCCTATCTCCTTTTGTTGGAGTTGGCAGTTAGATATTAACAAGAGAGGAGGGAGCAAATGTAAGCAGACATCTAGTTAAGCCTGATTAAGTTGGAAAAAACAGCCTTCTAGCCACCCTGGGGAGTGACTGACTCTGTTCTGCCAAATAGAGCAAAATATCCACTAGGCAGGGAAAATTGCTTTTCAGTTACACAGGGAAAAATAAAGGAAGTCTGTTCTAATAAGCAGGGAGGAAGAAATGGTGCAGAGGGGCCCTTTTCATAACAGCATGCAAAATAGGACCTAAAATGGCAACCACAAAAGGGGAAGGGCACAAACCTGGGACAATCTGGGAAAAGGATCGAATTGGAGAAGGGCACACGCCCCAGAAAATCCAGGATAGATATTGGATAGAAGAAGGCACAAGAACAAGCTCAGGGAAAAAAGCCAGAAAAGAGATTGGGTGGTTTGAAAGAAAGGCTGCTCTTCTTTCAGTTTTTCAGTCTTTCTTAAGATAACTTGGCTTTCTACAGTAAAAACAGATTCTCCTTTCTCCTCATTGAATAAGCCACAGGTGGCAAACACAAGGGCTGCAGGATGAATCCAGCCCTCCCCCTTGTTTTATCCCACCTGGCACCTTGTTTCTACCCAGCGGCAGTGCTGAGCTCCTTGCCCCTAGTTAAGTAGTCACATTTATACAGCCCTATAATTATATTTGGCCCTTTGAAAGCCCTTCGAGGCTGATGTGGCCCCTGGTGGAAATGAGTTTGACATCCCTGGAATAAGCTTTTGGGAGGTCTGGCCCAATTGCTTTATTGCTAGAGCTATAAATTCATAATTTTAGTAGCTTACTCCCTTTCTTCCTTTTGAGTTTTTTTCCTTCTGAATAGTTTTAGGTTATTGAATAGCAAAATTGCTACTTTATCAGCATGTGTGGTCTGATAGTTTAATGTATGTTGTTTAATCAGGGTTACAAACTCCTCATCTTATCCTTCCATAAATGTGGAATTGAACACTGAATCATTTTCATGACCTTAAAACTGTCTAGAGACAATCCTATTTGAAAGTTTTCTCAAAACGTTCAAAGAAAGCAAGTATAATTTCACCAAGTTTTCATTTACATTGCTGGATTTTTGTCTAGTCTATTTTCTGGGAAAAAAGTCTCAGGGATGGTTTGGTGAAGCCAGAGAGCTAATTTCCATGCATTTTTTCTGGTCTGTTTCTCTTTGTTTTCAAAAATCCTCTATAGGATCCCTGGCTGGGTAGCTCAGTTGGTTAGAGTATCATCCCAATATACTAAGGTTGCAGGTTCATACAAGAATCAACCAAAGAAGGCACACATAATAACGAGAACAACAAATTCTCTCTCTCAGAAAAATAAAAATTTTTCTATAGAAGTTTTGCAGCAGACCTTACCTAGGCATTCTGCTCCTTTGCTCTCAGAAACCAATAGGTTTCTTAGTTAGATGAGGTCATAATAGCCAGGATCATATATTCTAACTACTAAATCAGATTCCTTTATTAACCTAAAAGGATCTTGGAGAGGATCTTTAGTTAGGTTCCTTAATTCTGTTTTAGTCTAAGGAAAGTAAATTATTACTGGTTCTCCTCTTCCTGACACTGGCTTTCCTCTAAAACAGGGTGTCCAGCCTTTTGGCATCACTGGGCCACACTGGAACAAGAAGAGTTGTCTTGAGCCACACATTAAACACACAAACACTAACAAAAACTGATGAGCAAAAATAAATCTCCATGCATAATTTTCATGATATCTGCCACCACAGATTAGCAAAAAATAACCCACAGATTAGCATAATAACCCTAATTATGCAGTGGCCCTTTTGATAATCTTTTAAAATCATCAAGCAGGACTCAAGTTTGTGATTACTAATATAGAAAATGTACATATCTGAGTAATAAAATGTCATTAACTTTTTATACTTTTTTTATTATAAAAGTAAAAGAAAATAGGGAAACAAAACTAGTGGGATGTTGACACTGTATCTGAGACACTACTGCATCAATATCTGGTTTAATAGAAGTAGTTGCAATTTTCAGTGAGTTCTCAAGGTGCTCATCAGATATTTTGATTCTAATTTTACTCTTAATGTATTTCATTCTTGATAATAGTTGCTCACTAATGTAGGTGCTGCCAAATAGTGATGGCATGAATAAGGCATGATTGTGAAGCAAGGGATATTTGTCTCTGGGAAGATATGACCTATAAAAGTCTAGTAAAGAGACTCAATCAAATTGAATGTCAGATTACAGCTCTATGCATTCCATTTGAAAACTGGGGGGACTTCCAGCAAGATGGAAGCATAGGTGGATGCACCGTACCTCCACACACAACCAAGATTGGAACAACAACAATTTAGAGGCAGAATAACACCCAGAACTGATAGAAAATTTATCTGAATGGAAGTCGGACAGCCAAGAAGTTGAAATAGACCTGTTCATCCAGACAGGTAGGAGGGCCAGAGACAAGCAGCCAGGCTCGGGGTTGCGGCACGGAGAACAGGGCGCACAAGGCAACTGGGAGTGCGTAAGGCATCTGAGGCATGCAAGATTGCAGCAGGTAGACCCTGAGCTGGCAGATCCAGTGAGGCAGCGATTGTGGAGCAGGGCAGAGCACGAAACCCAGGATCCCAGAGAAGGGACTGAGATCCCTCGGGGAACAGAGCTACCTCTATTTGTTCCCTCTCGACCCAGCCCCCACATACAACGTCACAATCTAGCAACTGGGGTGCCCAGCTCTGGTGAACACCTAAGGCTCCACCCCTCACCGTAACAGGAGTGACCAGACCAAAAAAAAAAAAAAAAAAGGAGAGAGAGAGAGATGGCTCAAACAGAAGCACAAATCAGTGCCCCAGAACTCATCCTTTTGAGCAACTAAGAGATAGCTAACCTATCAGATGCACAGTTCAAAACACTGGTGATCAGGAAGCTCACAGAATTGGTTGATTTTGGGCTCAAATTAGATGAAAAAATACAGATTACCATAAAAGAAATGAAGGAAAATACACAGGGAACCAATAGTGATGAGAAGGAAACTGGGACTCAAAACAATAGAGTGGACCAGAAGAAAGAAAAAAACAACCAAATAGGAAAGAATGGAGAAATAAGAACTCAAAAAAATGAGGAGAAGCTTAGGAACCTCCAGGACATCTTGAAATGTTCCAACATCCGAATTACAGGGGTACCAGGAGGGGAAGAGGAAGAGCAACAGATTGAAAACATATTGGAACAAATAATAAAGGAGAACTTCCCTAATCTGGCAAAGGAAATAAAATTCCAGGAAGTCCAGGAAGCTCAGAGAGTCCCAAAGAAGTTGGACCCAAGAAGAAATACACCAAGGCACATCATCATTACATTAGCCAAGGTAAAAATGAAGGAGAGAATCCTAGAAGCAGCAAGAGATAAGGGGACAGTCACCTACAAAAGAGTTCCAGTCAGACTGTCAGCTGATTTCTCAAAAGAGACCTCACAGGCAAGAAGGGACTGGAAAGAAGTATTCCAAGTCATGAAAGACAAGGACCTATATCCCAGATTACTCTATCCAGCAAAGCTTTCATTTAGAATGGAAGGGCAGATAAAGTGCTTCTCAGATAAGGTCAAGTGAAAGGAGTTCATCATCACCAAGCCCTTATTTTATATAATGTTAAGTGGACTTATCTAAGAAAAGAAGATTTAAAAAAAAAAACATGTATAGTAAAAGGACAGCAAACTCACAATTATTAACAACTACACCTAAAGCAAAAACAAAAGCAAACTAAGCAAACAACTAGAACAGGAACCGAACCACAGAAATGGAAATCACATGGTTAGCAACAGGAGACTGGGAGGAGGATAGAGGGGGAAAAGGTACAGAGAGTAAGTAGCATAGATTGTAGGTAGGAAATAGACGGGGGCGGGGGGTAAGAATAGTATGAGAAATGTAGAAGATGAAGAACTTATAAATATGACACATGGACATGAACTAAAGGAAGGGAAGTGGGTGGGAGAGGGTGTACAGGGTGGAGGGGAGTGAAGGGGGGAAATGGGATAACTGTAATAGCATAACCAATAAAATATATTTTAGAAAACAGAAAATTGGCAGGTAACATATGGCAGGTCAACTGACATTGGCAGTTCAACTGAAATGGAGTCACAAATATAGAAAAATATTAATTATTCTCATGGAAATCTTGAAATCTGTTTTCAATTTTTTGTCTCAAATCAGAAAGCAAGGCTGCATATTTTTCACTGTTCACAGAACTGTGCTATGGTGTTGAAATGTATAAAATTGTTTGCCTTAATTTGAGCTTACCATAATTTAGGTTTCATTTAGAATGCTGTTATGGTTTGAAACATGGAATTAATAAGTTGGTTTTCACCTTAAAGACTCATATTTAACTCATTTAAACGACCAGTTAAATTCACTAAAACTACTAAATCTATAAGCCAATTTTCATTGTCAAGTTCCGGCACAAATTTGTTTTTTGATATCATAAATGACTTATAACATGTCAAAAATCATAAAATCTTTTTAACATTTGGCCTGGACTTAGCCATCTTACTTTGGAAAAGTAAATGATGTCACTTTAGTCAGCATCAGTACTTTTAAGGAATTCCTGGAACTTGTGAGGATTCAATCCCTTGGCTCTTATGAAATTCACAGTCTCAATGATGATCTGCATGACGTTATCCATTTTTAAAGCTTTTGTGTATAAGTTTTCTTGATGTACTATGCAATGATACTTCATCAAAAGTGAGTTTTGAGCAGCAATTGCATCATCTTCTATTACTTTTAGAAGTCCCTCTCTTTTTACCTGCCATCGCCAGGGCACCATCAGTAACTACCAGATACATGGACAATGGACCAAGAAAATCACTTTAACATATTTTTTTACTGCTTTGTATAAATCTCTTGATTTAGTTGTGTCTTTTAATGGCACTAAAGAAGCCATTTCTTCAGTGACATTATATTCTTAATCAAAACCTCTAATAAAAATGGCAAGTTGAGCCACATCTGTAGCATCAATGCTATCACCCATCACTAAAGCATAAAATTTAAAACTAGCAGCCTTACTCTTCAAACTTCTTTTGATAGATTTTCTAATTTCTTTAATTCACCCTGGCTGTAGTCTGGTGAAACAAACTGATTTCAGATATATCCCCCCAGAGATATAGTTGCAGGGCAAATTATATCTGCCACACTTTTAATACATTGCTTAATAAACTCACCATCAGTAAATATCAGTTAATATCAGTAAATAGTTTTGATAGTTTTTGCTATTAAATATAATACCACATAACTAGCTTTTATAATGGAAGCCTCCCAAGTTGTAACTTTTTGAAAAAATTTTTGTTGAGAAGATACTTTTTTTCAGTTCTGCTATTTTGACACAATCCTTCATATGCATTGAATTTGGTACCATGTTTTTGCATATAATGTCTTTTGAAATTATAGTCTTTGAAAACTTGCACAAATTCACTACAAATTAAGCAGAGTGCCTTACTATTTACCTCAACAAAGAAGTAGTCATCTGTCCACTTATCACTGAACAATCTTCCTTCATGCATAATTTTTCTTTTGGGGGGTTCTTTGTACTTCTGAAATGTTGTAGAAGCCATGCTGGGATGAAAAAATAATAATAGATAAGGGATTTTATTTACTTTTATTATGAAAATTAATGACAGGAAAATAGAAAGCAAGGTTTGGGCCCTTCCATAGCCCTCTCCGCTGCTGATGTAGGGCACTTATAAAGCATGGCCGGCAAAGTGTGAGGTGACACTGAGGTGAGAAATACCTTTAATAATCAAATAACAATGCTTAACTGACTTCTAAATAGTATTAAACACCTAACATTGCAATGGTAGGTTGAAATATTATTGCTAGTCACTGCCTCATTAAGTTACCACAAGCACATGTAATGTCTGATGGTGTCAATTCTACTGTCTACACTTGGAAGATAACACACTGGAGGCCCCACACCACTGTAAAACTGAAGCCATGCATGTGTGCAAATAGCAAGAGTATATGTATGTTTATTTTACCTGACACTCTGATATGTAATCACAAAAAAACCTCATAATGTTTTAAGTAAATTAATGATTCTGTGTTAGGCCACACTCACAGATACACTGGGCCACATGCAACCCATGGGCCATGGGTTGGACACCCCTGCTCTAAAAGGAGCTGCCAGAATTTCTGCTTCTTCCAGCCTACCCTGGTTTGGCTCTGTATTTTTAATTTTCCCTAAGTCAGTAGAGGGTGGTGGTGGAGGAGATGAAGAAGAGAGAAAAGGAGGAGAAAGGGAGGACAAGTCTGGAAAACAGAGCTCAGAAAGTAGTGGCCCAGTTAGAGAAAGTCAGATGGCCAAAATAATTTTAGGACTGTATAAATGTTACTCCATAACTGTTAAAGAGTTGAAATTACATTTGGCTCTCTAAACGCAA
Organism: Phyllostomus hastatus; assembly: GCF_019186645.2. Classification (NCBI taxonomy): domain Eukaryota; kingdom Metazoa; phylum Chordata; class Mammalia; order Chiroptera; family Phyllostomidae; genus Phyllostomus; species Phyllostomus hastatus. The sequence goes on from NW_025334038.1 coordinate 14,527,651, forward strand.
TCATGAGGCTGATGTGGCCCCCAGTGAAAATGAGTTTGACATCCCTGTTCTAACCAATTGAGCTACTCAGCCAGGTGATGATCATCATTTTAAAAATTAGAAACCAGGAGCTTCCAATCAACATGTCAGTGTGGGCAGACGTGGCTCATCTCTTCGTACAACCACAACAAAATTACAACTATAACACAGAACAACCATTATTCTGAACTGACAGAAATCAAGTGAATGGAAGTCTGACAACTAAGAATTAAAGAAACCACATCCAGACTTTCAGCCAAGATGGAGGTTACGTAGATACACTGTGCCTCCTCACACAACCAAAATAAGGACAACAAAAATTTAGAAACAAAATAACAACCAGTACTGACAGAAAGCTGAACTGTATGGAAGTCCGAGAACCAAGGAATTAAAGTAGACACATTCATCCAGACAGGTAGGAGGGGCGGAGTTGGGCGGCTGGACAGAGAGGGGTCATGGCAAAAAAAAAAAAAAAGAAAAAAGAAAAAAGCAGTGGCTGACAGACCCCAGCACACAAAGCAGCAGCTGGCAGACCCCGGGTGCTGAGGCAGTGACGCCAGGCAGCAGCAGGTGGACCCAGCGAGGCAGCAGATTGTGAGGGGGTTTGGCACACAAGGTGGATTGCAGAACTAGGAAGTCCCACATTCGAGCACAGATAAACCAGGCAAAACTGGGGAACGAGACAAACCGCGCAACCTAGGGCTCTAGTGTGGGGAAATAAGGCCTAAAAACACCGATTGAAAACAACTGTGGGGGTTGAGGTCCCGGGAGAGACTCCCAACCTCACAGGAGAGTTTGTTGGAGAGACCCACCCACATGGGAATCAGCACCAGAAGGGCCCAGTGTGCATGGGGGAAGCAGCAGAATGGACTGAAATCCAGCAGAGAGTGCAGCAAGCCCCATTGTTCCCTCTCAGACCTCTGCCCCACATACAGTGTCACAATGCAGCGACTGGGTTACCCCGTCCTGGTGAACATGTAAGGCTCAGCCCCTCATATGTAACAGGTGCATTAAGACAAAAAATAGCCCAAACAAAAGAACAGATCTAAGCTCCAGGAGAAATACAACTAAGCGACGAAGAGATAGCCAACCTATCAGATGCACAGTTCAAAGCACTAGTGATCAAGATGCTCACAGAACTGGTTGAATTTCATCACAAATTAGATGAAAAAATGAAGGCTATGAAAAGTGAAATAAAGGAAAATGTACAGGGAACCACTAGCAATGGGAAGGAAACTGGGACTCAAATCAATGGTGTGGACAAGAAGGAAGAAACAACCAAATAGAAAAGAATGAAGAAACAAGAATTCAAAAAAGTGAGGAGAGGCTTAGGAACCTCCAGGACATCTTGAAACGTTCCAACATCCAAACTGTAGGGGTACCAGAAGAAAAAGGAAGAGCAACAAGTGGAAAAGTTATTTGAACAAATAATAAAGGAGAAGTTCCCTAATCTGGCAAAGGAAATAGAATTTCAGGAAGTCCAGGAAGCTCAGAGAGTCCCAAAGAAGTTGGACCCAAGAAGAAACACACCAAGGCACATCATCATTACATTAGCCAAGGTAAAAATGAAGGAGAGAATCCTAGAAGCAAGAGACAAGGTGACAGTCACCTACAAAGGAGTTCCAATCAGACTGTCAGCTGATTTCTCAAAAGAGACCTCACAGGCAAGAAGGGACTGGAAAGAAGTATTCCAAGTCATGAAAGGCAAGGACCTACATCCAAGATTGCTCTATCCAGCAAAGCTATCATTTAGAATGGAAGGGCAGATAAAGTGCCTCTCAGATAAGGTCAAGTGAAAGGAGTTCATCATCACCCAGCCCTTATTATATGAAATGTTAAAGGGACTTATCTAAGAAAAAGAAGATACAAATATGAACAGTAAAAGGACAACAAACTCACAGTAATTAACAACCACACCTAAAACAAAAACAAAAAGAAACTAAGCAAACAACTAGAACAGGAACAGAACCACAGAAATGGAGATCACATGGAGGGTTAGGAACAAGGGAGTGGGAGGAAGAAAGGGGGAAAAGGTACAGAGCATAAGTAGCATAGATGGTAGATAGAAAATAGACAGGGGTAGGGCAAGAGTAGTATGGGAAATGTGGAAGTTAAAGTATTTATGACACATGGACATGAACTACAGGGGGGAATGTGAGTGGGAGAGGGTGTGCAGGGTGGAGAGGAGTGGGGGTGGGAAATGGGACAACTAATAGCATAATCAATAAAATATATTAAAAAAGAAACCACATCCATCTAGATGGTAGGAAAAGCGGAGACACGGAATGGGCTGTTCCCACATCTATGTGTGGTAGATAAATTTCAGGAGGGATATCACAGAAGTGAGGAATCCCAGCCCCACACCAAGCCCCCAACCCAGGGTACCAGTGTCAGGAAGATAAGCCCCCACAACTTCTGGCTGCAGAAACCAGCAGGGATGAGTCAGTGGAAGAAACCTCTCAAGTCCCAAGCTGTACCCCTTAAAGAACCCACACACATACTCACCTACTCATATGCACTGCCTCTGGGCTCCAGCATCAAGCAGGAAACTTGAGGGGCACCAGTGGCATGCAGGGGGAGGTTGAGGAGTCTGGTATCAAGGCAAGCAGAGACCACTGTCTTTTCTAGGTCCTCCCCGCACAGAGCAGGCATACTGGTGCCCTAAGGGAAAAAAGGATTTTATCAGCAATTTACTGTGTGGAAAAAAAAAGGCAACTTATTTCTCCCAAGCTTGAGGGACACCATTGGTGTGCAGGGTGAGACTGAAGTGTCTGCAACAAGGCAAGCAGAAGCCATTGTCCCTTTTCTGGGTCCTCCCCACCACAGAGCAGGCAGACTGGTGTCCTATGTAAGATTCCATCGACCTGGTTAACTCTGTTTGACCAGCCTTGGAGATCCCCAGAGACTCTGCCCAACCCAATTTTCGGGCCCACCAAAGCTGCTTTTCCATATCAATAGTTGGACTTGGCTCATACTGCAAAACTTCCGAAATCCTCCCAAACAAGCTGCAGCTGGCTTCAGTGTGAGCTTCAGGTCCCAAACTAGCAACTTAGATTCACAGCTTGGCTTTGCCTGGAAATCTCTAAGCCCAGCACAAGTATACTGCAGCCATGTCAGATTGCTTTATAACTCAGGCAGGTGGCCCCAGGCAAAATGCGGGGGAGGAGGAGGAGGCTGATGTTAGCCTGCACCACTCAGGAAAACCCAAGGCCAGCGTACCCAGTGGACAGCTACAGACCACATCAGAGCACCACCACCCTGTCCCTGCACAGCTGATCTTCCATGGAGGGTGGACGTTGGTGGTCAGTGGTCAGTGCCAATCCTTGCAGCTGACTGGCCTGGGTAAATCCCTTCCCATTCACCTGCCAACAAACAACCAAGGCTCATCTACAAGAGGAGGGTGTACTCAGCCCACACAAAGGGTGCACCTTGAGTGCCCAGCTTGGGTGATAGGGGAGCCTGTGCCACTGGATGCTACAGGACACCTACTACATTAGGCTACAATAGCAAGACACGGAGTCAAAGCAGCTCCACCTAATACATAGAAACACAAGCAGGGAGTCTGCCAAAATGAGGAGACAAAGAAATGGGGCCAACTGAAAGACAAGTCAAAACTCCAAAGAAAAAGCTAAACAAAATGGAGATAAGCAATCTATCAGATGCAGAGTTCAAAACACTGGTTACAAGAATGCTCAAGAAACTTTGTGAGGACCTCAGCAGCATGAAAAAGACCCAGTCAGAAAAAAAGTATACACCAATTGAAAGAAAGAACAATTTACAGAGAAACAACAGTAGAGTGGTTGAAGCCGAGAATCAAATCGATGATTTGGAACATAAGGAAGCAAAAAACAAAACAAAACAAAAAAACAATCAGAACAAGAAGAAAACACAATCCAAAAAAATGAGGACAGTATAAGCAGGCTGCAGGACAACTTTAAGCAATCTAACAGTCAAGCCATAAGGGTGCCAAAAGGAGAAGAGAAAGAGCAAGAAATTGGAAATCTATTTAAAAAAATAATGAAAGAAAACTTCCCTAATTTTGGTGAAGGCAGTAGACATGCAATTCCAGGAAGCAGAGAGAGTCCCAAATAAGATGGACACAAGGAGGCTCACACTAAGACACATTGTCAAATTGCCATAATTAAAATGCCAAAGTTTATACATAAAAAGATGGGAGGGGTTTGTGGGAGACTGGGTGAGAGCTGAGGGAATTAAGAACTACAAATAGGTAGTTACAGAACAGCCATGGGGATGTAAAGTACAGTATAGGAAAGGGAGTAGCCAAAGAACTTACACACATGACCCGTGCACATGAACAAGCGTGGGGGTATTGCCTGAAGGAGTGGGGGGTGCTTGGTGGAGGGGAGCAAAGGGAGAAACATCAGAACTGTAATCGCATAATCAATAAGATATAATTTAATAAAGTAAAATAAAAATTAAAAATAGAAACAAATAGACAATGGCAACAGTTCATCAGGTCTGACTGGCATGGCTCATTTGGTGGAGTGTTGCCCTGCAAGGCAAGGAGTTGCTGGGCACATGCCTGGGTTTCGGGCTAGTCAGGGTGCCTGTGGAAGTTGATCAACTGATGTTTCTCTCACATATTGATGTTTCCCTCTCTCTTTCTCCCTCCCTTCATTATTAAAAATAATGAACAAAATCTTATATATATTAAAAAAGAAAAGTACATCAAGTACACCAGGGGTAGTTATGTGAAGCCGTGGGCTGTAAATGTATTTCTTACTGAGAGTTGAGGGGTTTGTTTTTGTTTCTTTTTTCCTAAAAGTTTGAAAAATACTGAATCAAGCGAGTCTGGTTGTAAGACCAGAATCTGGATGCCAAAACAGTTTTCCCTGGGCTGCAGGCGATGAGGCCTGTCACTGTCTCTGGGAGGCACTAGGCAATAAATGTGCAGGCCTGAGTTCTTTGAACTTTGTGTTAGGACTAGCTAATTAATGGGTAAACAGTAGCAACATTGCTCAGCTGGGATCATGTGGCCCAGCTGGGGACCTTGCCACACTGTCCCAGGTGTGCATGGGTAACTAGGTTCTTAGTGATCGAGTGTCACAGGTGGGCACAGGTAACCAGGTTCTTAGTGATCGGGACAAAGAATTGAACCAAACACCCAGAGTTCATAGAAGAGAACATGGGAGCAGGCCAACTCCAAGCAGAGATTGACCTCATGGGCTGGAGGGACTTTATTCTTATAGGGCGGATTCTTCCTGGCTAGTTTTAGTGGGCTTTTACTGAGTATATACAAGTAGTTGCATTACTTTAAAGCTACTACACATGTGGTTTCCCATGATCCTCCCCGATTGGCCACCAGGAAAGAGGGTCCCACAATGCTATGGAATTAATCCCCATTTCTCCTGGGGTCCCCCTGTATTAGGTTCCCCTTTCCCTAAGCCAGAGAATTATAGCTCTCCATGCTAGAGATTGGTGAAAAAGAAAAAAGTTATTTATTCAAGTTATACAGACTAAAACTAATGACTTAATGTCTTTGTTAAAATCCCAAAGTCCCTTGAAACACCCACAAACACACACAGTCCTTCCTTCCCACCTTTGCCCATTCTGGGATACCGTATCTCAGAAAAAGAAATAGAAGTCCGTGGCTTAGGCAGCTCTCGGTTTTTCCTAGTAATTTGTGCTCACCTGGCAGGCCTTCCTTAGTTCCCAGCACCATTGGTTGTGTTGCCAGGATCTCCAGCTAAAGCCGCGTGGTGATTCTTCTCATGGCTACGGGGGGCAGGGGGATCCCCCTTTCTGGGAGAGTGAGGTAGCTGTGGTGGCAGCAGCACCAAGAGGGCTAGCTAGCATGGAGCTCATCGTGTCCTGGCCAGAGCAGGTGGCTGCGAGGTTGGCTGAACCTGAGCAGTGAGAGCGCAGGCGCAGCGAGGCCTGGCAGTGGCTGCGGCTGCAGCGGCGGGGCGGTGACCCGGTGCTCCCGAGTCACTTACTGGTGGCCCCTTCTCGAGGCCGCTGCTACAGAGCCAGCTGGGGCTTGGAGCCAGGCGGTAGAGGAGCTGCAGGCGGCTACATCTTGGATGGTGTCTACACGGGTGCGGGAGTCCCACTCTGCTAAAGCCGCATGGTTCTCTCCTCAGTGACTGTGGTCCTCCCTGCACTGCCACAGCTGCATGGTTCTCCCCCCAATGGCTGCCACGTCTGGGTTTAAATCCCTGCACTAGTCTTCCTCTGCAGCCCCATTTCCTACTCCTCCTGTTACAGAACAAACAAGGGGGGCCTGGGACAATATACTATTATTGAAAGAAGGCCCCGGGTCCCTTATGTCCGCCGCCCGAGGAAAGACGTCTCTCAATGTCAGAGATTCGTGAAAAGGAAAGGAAATGTTTATTTAATGCTATACAAACTTAAAGTAGTGACCTAATGTCTTTATCAAAAATCCTAAAGTCCCTAAAAACACTCACAAACACAGTCACAGTCCTTCCTTCCTTCCCCCTTTGCCCAGAGTACCGTATCTCAGGAAAGGAAAACGAAGTCCATGGCTCAGACAGTCCTCTGGTTCTTAGTTAGTCCTCCATCTCGACTGGAAGACCTCCCTGGGTTCCCGGCACCGTCGGCTGAGTTGCCGGGATCTCTGCTAAAACCAGGTGGTGGTTCCCCTTCTAAAGCTGTGGGTGTCCCCACTCTGTCCAGGCCTCGTGGTTCTCCCTCTCAGGGCTGCAGGAAGGGGAGAGTCCCCACTCTGCCAAAGCCGCGTGGTTCTCTCTTCAAATGGCCGCACCGTTCTCCTTCTCAGGGCTGCACATGGTTCTCTTTTCAATGGCCGTGATCCTCTCTGCACCTCCACAGCCACATAGTTCTCTCTCTCCCATGGCCACCAAGTCTGGGTTTTAAATCCCCGTGGCCAATCTTCCTCTGCAGCCTCATTTCCGACTCCTCCCACACTCAGCTTCACATGCCAGAATTCATATCCTTCCAGCTTTACTGGGCTGCCATCATGAGTCTGGGCAGGTGTGGCCCTATGTCCTGGAGCCAATCTTCTCCGAGCTCCCACGCAGGCGCTGTAGCTTCGGGGGATCGGCCCCCAGTCACGTCTTGGTGGGGAAGTTACTTCCATTCCCCTGGCTCAGAGATGATCACAGCTATTTAACATATGTAAGCAACCAGCCAAAGGCTATAGATATGTTAAATGACCACGCCAGAGGGTAGCTGCAAGGCTGTTGCTATGCAAAACAGCTCTCAATGGCCCTGCTCCATTTGTCCCTTCCCCCAACCCACACTGTGGGGGGATGGAGACATCTTAAAATCTCCTGGACACCTTAAGTTCTGGACCCCATTTCAAATGCCCATTTGGGGTCCCTCCTCTTGGCTGCACCCTGTAACACTCTCACATATTTCTCTCCCTCACTTTCTTCCTCCTTTCTCTAAAAATAAATAAAATCTTTTATTAAAAAAACCAGAAACATGAAGAAATTATTTGGAACAATACAATTATACATATATGAAAATAGGTATTTATTTGAAATTATATTGTCTGTTATTTACTTTCTGTTATATAAATATTAAACAATGATAGGATTAGTAACAATGACAATAGGACTAGTTAAATATATGTGTGAGAAAGAAATATAAAAATGGTTTTATAATGTTTCTGTCTTCTGAAGCAGCAATTTATTTTAAGAAACAAACATGGATAAGGCTACATGCTATATGATTCTGATAGAGTAGGTAGTTAGGCATGAGAAGGGCAAGATGGATAGGCCAGGTAGGGAATGTCACCAGAGTGGAAAGCCTCAGGTGACTAGTGGCAGGCAGAACTAGGGGAAAGGATTATATATAGGCTAGGACCTCTTCCCCAGTGTGAACTTTCCTCCCCTAATACGTCTTTCTTTAGTCATGTGGTTTAGAAAGCCCTTAGAGGGGAACAAGGGGACAGAACAGTAGCCTCATTTGTCTCCCATACAAATCCTTACTCAACCACTCCCTTAAGCATTAATGCCCCCAAGGCAATGAGGTTCTGATCAACATAAAATAATCTTGGTAACAAGGCCTTTGGTCTGTTGACCACAGAGTTTTGGTTAAACTACAGATAACATCTAAACCTCAGCTGTGTTTCAACTCCAAGCTCAGAGAAGCAACAAAACCATACAGAAGCAATGAAGCCAAGGCTGAATCAGGACCAGATGCAAAGTCTAATGACCTCCTAACCCTAGTGCTGACCAACCAGTTGAGACCACAACTCTGAAAGGATACACCTGGAAAGCTGATGATTAATAGTCTATTTAAATCATCCTCTGAGACCTCCCCTAAAATACTCACATGTAGAAAACAAATAAAAATGGTTAACACAAGGGACCCAGTTGGCTCATGTGCTGACTCACTGGCGCGCTCTCTCCCTCTCTCTCTCTCTCTCTCTCTCTCTCTCTCTCTCTCTCTCTCTCTCTCTCTCACACACACACACACACACACACACACACACACACACACTCCTGCACCTTCTAAGTTTTTGGGCATGTACCTTTGATTTTCTCCTAAGTTCCAAGGGCCCTTTTTTAGCCTCTGTAACTTATCTCCTGAATCCATGCAGCCCAGTTGGTTCACTTCTTCTACCTTTGTGACTTTCTAAATAAACTTCTTGAGTTAGTTTTTGGCTCTGAATTCTTTCTTAGCCAAGCTCAAGAACTGTGGCCTAACAATCGCCATTAACAATTCCAACTATCTAATATCCTGGAAAAAGGTAGCCCTATGAAGACAGTAAAAAGATCAGTAGTTGCCAGGGGTAAGAGGGCAAGAAATGAATAGGTAAAACATAGAGGAATTTTAGGACCATGAAGCTACTCTGTATGATACTGTATTGATGGATATGTGTCATTATATATTTTTCCAAATTCATTTAATGTAAAACATCAAGAATGAATGTAATGTAAAGACTGTGTACTCTGGGTGATTTTCATATGTCAAAGTAAGTTCATCAGTTGTAACAAATATACCAATCTGATGGGGTATGTTGATAATGAGAGAGGCAATGCATGTGTGAGGGCAGAGGGTATATGTGAAATCCCTGTATTTTTTCCTCAGTTTTGCTGTGAACCTAAAAGTGTTCTACACAAGTAAAGTCTTTTTTTAAAAAATACATACAGTACATGTAAGACTTTTTTAAAGGACAATGTAAATACAATAGTACTAATTAAACAGACATTACCAGTATTTAATAAAAAAAAAAAATGAAATTTTTATCCTATGATACAGAGGATATTTTTACCTCTTTAAAAATTTTTTAAATGTATTTTATTGATTGTGTTATTAAGTTGTCCCAATTTTCCCCCTTTGCCCCCCTCCATCAAGTACTATCTATTGCTGCTAGCCATCACCCCCCTTAGTTCACATCCATGGGTCACGTATATAAGTTCTTTGGCTACTCCATTACCTATACTGTTCTTAACATCCCTTTATTTTGTACCTACCAATTTGTACTTCTTAATCCCTGCATCTTTCCCCCCATTCTCCTCTTTCCCCCTTCCAAATGCTAATCCTGCATGTAATCTCCACTTCTACGATTCTGTTTCTGTCCTAGTTGTTTGCTTAGTCTGTTTTTGTTTTTTTAGGTTCAGTTGTTGATAGTTGTGAGTTTGTCAGCATTTTACTTTTCATAGTTTGTTCTTTTTCTTAAATAAGTCCCTTTAACACTTCCTATAATAAGGGTTTGGTGATGAACTCCTTTAGCTTTACCTTGTCGGGGAAGCACTTTATCTGCCCTTCAATTCTAAATGATAGCTTTGCTGGATAGAGTAATCTTTTTTGCAGGTTCTTGCTTTTTAATCATGTTAAATACTTCTTGCCAGTCCCATCTAGCCTGATAAGTTTCTTCTGGGAAATCAGCTGACAATCTTATGGGAACTTTTTGTAGGTAACTATCTGCTTTTCTCTTTTTGCTTTTAAGATTCTACCTCTAACCATTGGCATTTTAATTATGATGTGTCATGGTGTGCTTTTCTTTGGGTCCACCTTGTTTGGGACTGTCTGCTTCCTGGACTTGTATGTCTATTTTCTTCACCAAATTAGGGAAGTTTTCTTTTATTATTTTTACAAATAAGTTTTCAATATCTTGTTCTTGTTCTTTTCCTTCCAGCACCCCTATGATTCAGATGTTGGTACATTTGGAGATGTCCCAGAGGCTCCTTAGCCTATCCTCCTTTATTTGTACATATTCTTTTTTTTTCTTGCTATTCTGATTAAATTTTTTTTTTCTTCCTTGTGTTCCAAATCATTGATTTGATTCTCGGCTTCATTCACTCTACTGTTGGTTCACTGTAATTTTTTTTATTTCACTTAGTGTGAACTTCATTTCTTCCTGGCTCTTTTTTATGTTGCTGAAGTACTCAAGGAATTCCTTGAACATCCTAATAACCAGTGTTTTGAACTCTGCATCTGATAGATTGCTTATCTCCATTTTGTTTAGCTTTTTTTCTGGAGTTTTGTTCTGGTCTCTCATTTGGGCCATATTTCTCCATCTCCTCATTTTGGAGCATCTCTGTATTTGTTTCTGTGTATTAGGTAGCACTGCTTTAACTCCCTGCAGAACAGACCTGAGGGGGGATGAACAATATACTATCACTGAATGGACCCACCCTTGTGCTCCAGAGGGTCCCCCACCCCATACTAGGTTCACTTTGCCCACTGTCAGGGAAAGATGTCTCTCAATGCCAGAGACTGGTGAAAAGGAAAGGGATTATTTATTTAAAGAGCTATACAAACTTAAGAGTAATGACTTAATGTCTTCCTTGAGATCCCAAAGTCCTTTAGAATACCCACAAATGCACAGTCCTTCCTTCCCCCTGTGCCCAGTCCAGGGTACCATATCTCAGAAAAAGAAATAGAAGTTCATGGTTCTTGTCTGCCCAAGCCGCATGATCCTAAAAAGATGCCTCATGGCTGCTGTGCCTGGGTATAAATCCCAGTGCCAATCTTCCTCTGCAGTCCCATTTCTGTCTCTTCCCACAATTGACCACAGCTACCAGCATTCCTGTATTTTTCCAGCTTTACTTGGCTGCTATAATAAGTCCAGCCAGGTGTGGCCCTGTGGTGTGGTGCCAATCATCTCTAAGGTCTTATGCAGGTTCTGTAACCAGGGGGAGTTGCTTCCCAGTTACATCCTGAGTTGAAGTCACTCCCATCCCCCTAACTCAAAGCTATTATGTTAAACAGCTGTTTAACATATCTATGAAACCAATTAAAGATTATAGATATGTTAAATGACCATTCTCGAGTTATCTGCAAAACTATTGCTATTCAAAACAACTCTTAATGCCCCTGCTCCATGTGTCCCATCCCCCAGCTCAGGCTTGTGGGGATGAGGACATCCTATATACATATTTTTTCTTCCCCAACACTTTACTTTCCATCTGTGTAGGTCTTTTGTTCTAAGGTGAGTCTCTTGTAGGCAGCATATATACAAGTCATGTTCTCTTATCCATTCAGCTACTCTATGCCTTTTGATTATAACATTTAATCTATTTACATTTAAGGTTATTATTGATAGGTACTTATTCATTGCCATTTTACTTCCTTTGTACCTGTGTTCCTCTCTCTCTCACTCTTTTTTTTTCCTTTTCTTACAACGGTCCCTTTAGCATATCTTGTAGTGCTGTTTTGGTGGAGGTATATTATTTGAGACTTCTTTTGTCTAGGAAACTCCTTATTTCACCTTCTATTTTAATTGAGAGACTTGCTGGATAGAGTAGTCTCAGATGCAGGCCTTTGTTTTTCATTACTTGCAGCTGGCTTCTCAATGGAAGTCAGCTGCTAGTCTTATCAGTGCTCCCTTGTATGTTACTTCCTATTTTGCCCTTGCTGTGTTTAAGATTCTCTCTTTGTATTGGAATTTTGCCATTTTAATTATGATGTGTCTTGGAGTAGTCCTCTTTGGGTTCCTCTGGATTGGGACCCTCTGTGTTTCCTGGATTGTGTGCCCTTTTCCCTCATCAAATTAAGGAAGTTTTCCATCATTACTTTTTCAAATAGGTTTTCTATCCCTTGTTCTTCTTCTTTTCCTTCTTGTCTCCCTATTATATGAATATTATTATGTTTCATGTTATCCTGCTGTTCCCTAAACCCCTCTTCATCCTTTTTGAGTCTTTTTTTCTCTTTTCTTGCTCCTTCTGGGAGTTTTTTTCTACCTTGTCTGCCAGCTCGCTGATTCGACCCTCTCCTTCATCTAGGCTGCTTTTGTGTTCTTCAGTTCAGAAATTGTATTCTTCATTTCTTCTTGCCCTTGTTGATAGTTTCTATTTCCTTTTTCATGTTGATATAGTTTGTACTAAGTTCCTCATAGTTTCCCTGTAGGTTCTGATAATTCTCAGCGAGTTCATTGAGCTTCCTTATAACCACTGTTTTGAACTCAATATCTGATAGTTCACTTGCCTCATTTCATTTAGCATTCTTTCTGAGGATTTCCTTCCATTTGGGGGTTGTTTCTTTGTCTTCCATTGTTTGTGAGACTCTTCTTGTTTGCCTTTGCTTCTTAAACTGATCTGTTCTGACTCCCTGAATTTGTGGTATGAACTTCTGTAGTAGGAGACCTGTGAGGTTCAGTGGTTCAGTCCCCTTGATCTCCTGAACTTGCTGTTCTTGGGATGCTGTTTATGTTGACTCTCTGGATGTAACTGGGTTTTATTATTGTTGGGTCATTCTTTGGTGAGTCCTTCCCTCCAGCTGTTTGACTGGGGGTCACTCTGCCCACCACATCTTGTTTGCTGTTGTGCAGGTGCAGTCAGTTAGTGCTGAAGATGATGATTCTGTCTGTCTGAGGTTATAAGGCTCCTCTCTCCTACTGTTCAGTTGTTTGTTCTGGGTGATTTCTCAACAATTTAGTTGTAATTCCATATTGGTCCTGGGAAGAGGTTAATGTGGCTCCCATTCACTCTCCCACCATCTTGCCAACCTTGTTTTATTGAGCTTTACTTCATTGCACTCCGTAGTGGCTGCATTTTTTATAATTTGAAGACAAGATCCTCCTTTAGCAAAAACATTACAGCTCGCTTTATTTTGTTGATCTGGAACTGAACCCACAATATCTCTGAGGCATGTCAGCAAAATGGGATTTACTCATTCAGTCTCAGAAACTCTAAGTGGAGAGAAGGCTGGGGTTGGAAGGGGTACCTAAATTCTGAAATTGGGTGACCAGATGGGGTCAGAACAAACTGGGAAAATAGGACCAAACAGACTTTTTCAAAGCTGGAGTAGCTGGGGCTGGAGGGTGGGGAAAAGAGTGCTCTAGATATCCATGTAAAAAAAAAAAAAGGTAGATTCCTGCCTCATACCACACATAAAAAAATAATAAATTAAAAATGGGTTTGTAATAGTGGGGAATTGTAACCCACCCCACCATTCTTTTGACATTGTTTCTGTAAGTGCTGAATCTGGCTAATGTGTAGCTTGTAGATAAACAACATATTTGTAGAAGAATCCTAGGAACTAACTTCAAAAGATACAGACTCTGACCTTTAGCCACTTCAGCTCTGGGAGATTTGCTGACCTTTAACCATGGAGACTGGATGATGTAAATCCAGGATGACTTGAGCCAGGATGACTAAACCAGCCAGGATAACACACACTGGACCATTACTTGCCTTATCAGAATGGACTGTGCTCATCTGTATGTAGAGAACCTTTCAACCCCTTTCCTTGATCTTTGTTTTGTTTCCCTCTCCCTCCTTATAAAAACTTCTGCCTCCACTGAGATGTGGAGATGGGCTTTGAGATGAGTTCCCCATCTTCCAGGCAGGCAGCACTTAAATAAACCACTTTTCTTTACATCAGCACCTGTCTCTAGATTATTGGCTTTTGAAGCAGTGGACAGCCAGACCTGCATTCAGTTACAGGTTGGAGATCTAAATGTAAAAGCTAAAATCATAAATTTTCTAGAAGAAAACATAAGAGAAAAACCTTCGTGATATTGGACAAAAATTTCTTAGGTAGGACATAGAAACACAAATTATAAAAAATATTGGTAATTGGCCCTGGCTGGGTGGCTCAGTTGGTTAGAGCATTGTCTTATACACCAAAAAGCTGTGGGTTCAATTTCCAGTCAGGATACACTTCTGGGTTGCAGGTTCAATGCCCTGGTGGGGGTCAGAGCATTTACAGAAGGCAACTAATCAGTATTTCTCTCTCACATTGATATTCCTTTCTCCCTTCCTCTCTCTAAAATCAGTAAATATATCCTAGGGTAAAGATTAAAATATTTTTATATTGATAATTGTACTTCATCAAATTGAACAAAAGCATTTGTTCATTAAAAGACACTGTTAAGTAATAAAAATACAAACCACAAACTGAGAGAATATTTGCAAATACTTATGAAACAAAGGACTTGTTACCAAAATATATAAAAATTCTCAAAACTCAATAATAAAAATGGCTAAAGATTTAAATAGACACATCACAAAAGAAGATATCTGAATGGCAACTCAGAACATAAAAAGGTCCTTAACATCATAGGGAAATGAAAATTAAAACTACAATGAGATACTACCACACAACTATTAGAATAGCTAAAGATTTTTTAAAAACAACAAAAAACTGACCACACCATGTAATGGGGGGGATACAGAGCTATAGAAATGCAAAACAGTATAGCCACATCAGAAAACAGTTGCATTTTTTTTAATGGAAGTAAACAGTTAGCCCTAACTGGTGTGGCAGCTCAGTTGGTTGGGTGTCACCCACAAAACAAAGCGTCTCCCGTTCTATTCCCAGTAAGGGCACATGCCTGGGCTGCGGGTTTGGATCCTGGTTGGGGTGTATATGAGAGGAAACCAATCAGTGTTTCTTTCTCACATTGATGTTTCTCTCCCTCTCCTTCCCTTATCCAGTCTCTAAAAAATAAATAAAATCTTTTTTAAAAAAAGTAAACAGAACTAGTTTTAGAAATCTCCCTGTGCCTGTGTATATATGTAGAAGTACACATAGCCAGTGGAATGGGCTTGAATTGTATGCTATTTCATGATCTTTCACTCAACAATCCCTTTTCAAATCTATATAGACATGCGCCATTATCCTTAGTGGAAGTGGAAGCTAATACTTATGATTTTAAAAAGAACTAACACAAGCAATGGCATTGGGATTTGTTTTAGTTCTTTTTAAAATCATAATGCGATGAGTATGGCTAGGTAATGTTCTTCCTACCAGTCTGATGACCGCCTTCATGAGGGTAAACACCTTGAGTAGGACAGCTGGGCGGCAGAGTGTGCCCGCTTTGCTCCATGTCACCAGCTTGCCCTTTGGAAAGGTAGTGTTAGTTTGCACTTCCACTGAGTCCTCGTTTCTGCATCTTTTCACCACCCCTGCTTTGTCAGCCTTTTAAAATTATTTCAAATAAAAATATGAAAACTGAAAAAAAAAGTAAACAGATACTTACCACAAGTTGGCAATTTCATTCCTAGGTTTTTGTCCAAGAGAAATGAAAACATATACCCACAAAAACACTTGTATGTGAATGCTCTAGCAGCTTTATTTAATAATAGCCAAGAGGTGGTAAATGGATAACAATTTGTGGTACACTCATATAACAGAAACTATTCGGCAATAGAAAAAAATAAACTACGAATACACCCAATAACATAGATGAATCTTGCCCTAGCTGCGGCTCAGTGGATTGGGCATTGTTCTCTAAACCAAATGATGGATGGTTTGATTCCCAGTCAGGGCACATGCTGGGTTGCTGGCCAGGTCCCTGATGTTTCTCTCCTGTTCTCCCTCTCTCTTCCTCTCTCTAAAAATACATAAATAAAATCTGTTTAAAAAATAAATTTAAAAGCTTTATGCTGGGTGAAAGAAACCAATTTTAAAAGGCTGTATGTTGTAAGATTCCATTTCTATGCCATTCTAAAAAAAGCAACAGAAATCAGATCAGTTGTTGTCAGGGACTGGGGGTGGAGGGGCATGGGGAAATTTTTGAGGGTGATAGAAATGCTTTGTATCATGATTGTGGTGGTGGTTGCACTATTACATATACAAATAATTATATATATTTGTGAATTTAATTTAATCTCCATAACAACCACCCCATGTGAAGGCTATTATTAGCCTCATTTTACAGATGTGGACACTGAGGCCCAGGGAAGTTAAATAACCCAGCCAGGAAGGAGCTACATTGAGGTTGAAACCTGTGTAAGCTGGAATCCAAAGATGAGGTTTGAGTACACCACCACTGATGCCATCTGGTAGTTTTGTCTTTCTGTTTTTTCCGCCACAACTTTGCTTCTTATTCCTCTGCCTGCATCTTCATAAATTCAGTGAATCCTGCACACAGATGCCCCTCCTCTCTTCAAAACACAGCTGACTCTGATGCCAAAGTCTAGCTCCAGCATCTGGATTGAGACTGACTGAATTTGGGTCCATGTGGGGTGACACACATCTGGGGACTGACACCCGCAGTCTGACAAGGTGAATTAGCATCACCCATCAAGCTGGAACATGGCCTGGCCCCTTCCATGGGACTGGAGCAATGCGCCTTGCTGGAAACCTGTTGCAACTGAGCAGAGACACCTGGATTTCGGGCAGCGCTCTCCAGGTGATATCAGCCTTTCAGAGCCCTCAGAGCTTGAGAATGATTGGGGAGACATTCCCTGCTTCAGGAAAGGGACCCACACCTCACATACTGCCAGCCCACCAGAAGGCCACGACACAGGTCCCACTGCAACACCCAACAGGCCAATAAGCACCAAGAGCTATGCAGGAGGAGCTCTCATTTCCTCCTCCGAGCACCTGGAGGCCTTGGCAGACTGCCAGCACCAGTCACTTCTCCCTCTGCAGCTGCCCTGGCTCTTCTGGATGCCAGTGCTTTGGGCATCTGTGCTCATCTGGAGGTGGGTGCCTCAGACAGAGGCTTTATGCAGGTTCAGGATTAGTGTGTGGACATGGACATGGAGTCAGTCCAGTCCCTGCAGCCTGACAAGGCATTCACTAGGCATCTTCCATTCCCATACCAGCTGCCCCATTTCTTCCACACCCTGTCCCTCTATGTTAGGCTAGGAAGCAAATGGAAGGTGAGAAATTTGGTGGGGAAAGGGAAGGGGTCCCAATGCACACCCACAGTGCATTGCACTTGGTAGGCAATGTGATAGATAGAAGACAAAGTGGACATCGGGGGAGCCCATAGCACTGATGGCCATAGACTTATGGAGGAGGACACCTGGAGTAAAAACATGGGTGCAGGAAGCATTTTACAAGCTCCTCAGCTGTGCAAGTTGCTTCTCATGCATGGTCACACATGTGGTCTCCATGCCTCCTGTCTCCATCCCTAGACAGCTGCCACAGACCTCACAAAAAGCCACCGAGTCCCTACTTTCCAAACTCTGATACATCACCTCCCCTCTCCTCTACCCACCTCACGAACTGACTTCAGTCTTTCCAGAATCCTGTTTATTTTTCCCACTTGTTCACAAAGGTGGCCAGGAGATGCCAGAAAGACCTGGGTTCTAATTCAGGCCTACCACCCACCAGCTCAGTGAATTTGGACCAGTAACAAGATTTCCTAGTGTCCTCATTGACAAAATAGAGGCTACAGGAATAGCCGTGTGTGGTTGTGGGGGTTGTCACAGGAGTGACTGGAGCTGAGGATCCATAGAGTGCTCAGCACCCATGTGGTAGGGACCCTGAGAGTCACATCTTTTCATGTTTTTCATCTCAAAAATAAGAAATCTGGGTGGAATGCCACTGTTTTTTTATACTGACACATAAAATAGGTATATGATCATAATGGTAGGCTAGGTTTGGTGCAATATGGAATCATTACCAGTTGTGCTGATCTGGGGCAAACTGCAATATCTCTGGGTAAAAATGTCCCATCTGTTAACGGAGACAATGTCCCACCTTCAGCTAGCCACTAGACTAAAATGAGACCACATCTGTACAGTTTATTATTATTATTATTATTATTGTTGTTGTTTTTAATCCTCACCCAAAGATATGTTTTTATTGATTTTAGAGAGAGAAAGAGAGAGAGAAAGATCAATGTGAGAGAGAAACATCGATTGGTTGCCTCCTTTCTGCAACCTGATCAAAGATCAAAACCTTAACATACGTATATGCCCTGACAGGGGATTGAACCTGCAACCTTTATGGTGCACAGGAAGATGCTCCAACCAACTTAGCCACTTGGGCTGTTCACAGTTTTGATAGTGCCTGTCCTTCACCTCCCTCCCTCCTGGATTGCACCACTGATAGGTAAGGTGGGCCTTGGACAAATCAAGCCATCCTGGGCTGGGAGTGTGTTTGTTTATCTGTGAAGAGGGAGGCCACAGCACTGAGGGCCAAGCAGGCAAATATTTGCAGTTGAGGATTAACTCAAGTTCCAGGCCGTCATGATGGCAGGAGGGCGCCCGTGCAGTTTCTCCAGGGCCCACCCCAGTAAGTCCCCTTCCAGGCAGGTTTGTGAGGTGGGCTGCAGGAGGGCTGAGCAGGGGTGAAAGCTAAATCCTTGAGCCAAGATTTCAGAGGATGGCTGCAGTTTAGGGTAAAGGGAAATCAGGACTCTGCCACCAGCCAGGCCAAGGCACTGGTTGGCAGTTCTCAGGCCTGGGTGCCCTAGTTTCAAGGGCCCTTCTTCCCAGGCTTTAAGGCAAGTGGAAGTCAGCAGAGGGCCTCCAGGGTCCAAGACTTCCAAGGGCCCAGAGCCATCGCCAGAGGCCGCTTAGAGCCTGGGGCCCTCCCTTCTCCCACCCCACCCCCACTTCTGAACCTGGGCCTTTGGTTTAAACGAAAATCAGAACCAGCCTCAGAATCAGTGCTAAGATGGAGAGTGGTTGGACAGGGTGCAGATTGGCAGTCAGGTCTGCCCACTCAGTCCTGAAGGCAGTGGAAGGCTCCTTGGCTTCCAGTTGGCAGGGCTACCTCTCTAGCCTTGTGGGGTACACATTGCTTTGGGGCATGGTTTAGGGCCTGGAGCCACACAGGCTTAAGTTTGAGCTCTGCTTCCTCCTGGTTGTGGGTTTTTTAGTAAGTTACTTCACTCCTCTGAGCCTCAACTTCCTCCTCCATGAAATGGGGTTACTACATTAAGCCCACATCTTGAGTAGCTATAAGCCTTAATTGAGATAATAATAGCTACTGTTTACTGAGCACTTGCTATGTGAAAACAGTATTTTAAGAGCTTTATGTGGATTAACTTATTTAATTCTCACAATAACTCTATAAGGCAGAAGTACCTGTCCTTCAGGTGCTGAAGGACAAAAAATGATGAAATTAAGGCATGGAGCGGTTGTCTCTTGCCCAATGTTGCTTTCCTGGAGCTGAGATTTGTACCAAGTGGTCTGACTTGGTGGCCTACTCTATGAACCATTTATAAATTCCGGGAATATCTGATAACCTCCCCACAGAATGGGGAGGTTCAGGAACATTCTGGGTGCACCTTCCATGGCCTTTCTGTACTGAGTCCCCTTTGATATTCACCAGGACTCCATACCCTTTCCACTTTCTCTCTTACCCCTTTAAACTTGGAGTAGCTGGTATGACCTTGGTCCCATATGGAAAAGGAAATTGAGTTGCCAGGTGGCTGTCTGCCTAGTGGACAGGGATTCCCAACCCCAGCTTTTTCCCTGACAATCGGCATGCATGGGAGACTCCTGTTCAGGGGCCAGCAGGCAGAGCAGGGACTGGTGGGGTTGCCAGAGCTCAGAAGTCCTCCTCAGACAGGTATCAGCAATTCCAGAATGTGGCAGCTGGCAAGCCTCTTACTGTTCCTGACCATCCGGAAAATTTCCAGCACACCAGTTACTCCTGGTAAGGCCACCACCCCTCACCCCCACTAACCAGGAACCTGGGGCCTTCAAACCTTCCACCATCCCTCTGAGCCTCAAGCAGGCTGAGTTAACTGTTGAATGCAGCAGCAGCCTCCCTGGCTACAGGGCAGAGCGATGTAGTGAAGGCAGGGAGACCCATCAGCACAGCTCCTCCTTCCAACCTGGGAAGTGGGTCACAGAGTCCCCTGAGCCTTCCCACTCCCTCAACTGTACTCCACTCATCACTCCCTCAACTGTACTACACTCATCACTCCCTCAACTGTGAAAGACCCAGGCCCAGGCCAGGCCAGGCCAGTCCACATCAGAGTCACACTGCCCTAGGTGTCCTGTCCTCCTGAAACCCTGCTCCAAACCCCTCCTCTGGTTCCCACAGCCAACAGAAGGAGGCAGGATGCTGGGGAGGCCTGCATGCAGAATGGGCTGCCTTATTTATTTGGCAGCCACCCCTTTCCTCTTCTGGCACCACACAGGCTGTTACTTGCATTTTACCTCTTCTTGAGCTACCTCTCTGCCTGGGGTGCCCTTCCTCCTCCCCGGACCACCACCCTTCAACTCCCACCTGTGACCACTTGATTCAACTGTCTAGACTGAGCTCAGGAGGCATACCTTCCTTTCCTGGCCTCTGTATGTTCCCTTAAGCTTCTCCTCTGCACTCTCCTGACTTGATCCCCCATCCAGCTGTCCCCTGTCCCCAAGAGAGACACCTCCCAGAGCCCAGGAGGCATTTGGTGATACTCACTAGGTAACACGTCTGTTGCCCAAGGGGAGGAACATGGGAAACGCTCAATGAGGGAAGAGGTTATGGAAGGGCAATGTCTAGACAGGGTTGGACAGGTATATTCAGAGAACAATGAAACTGATTTCACTTTGCATTCTTGATAACAACCGCATATGGCATGTGACTTTGGATGTTCATTTCTGTGCCAGGCACTGGACTGTTTTACTCAAAATACAGTAAAACATCCTCAATTTGGATGAAAAACTGAGGTTCAGAGATGTAATGACACTGGTTCAAGGTCACACAGACATCAGGTTGGGGTTCAAAGGGAGAACCTGAATGGTCAAGTCTCCTGTCCTCTAGCCTCCAGTCACCTCTTCAAGTGAAAGAAGTGAGCAGAGAAGAGGGGAGAGAATCATGACCTGGAATCATAAGTCCTCCCCAGGTTCACCTCGGCTTGGGCCCCCACCTCAGGCCCCTCCACCAAAGTGAGCTCTCCCCCCTACCCCTGCCCAAACCAGACTCAGTGTTCTCCAGTAGTGAGCGGGCCCACCAGGTGCTACGGATAAACAAACGAGCCAACTCCTTCCTGGAGGAGCTCCGGGCCAGCAACCTGGAGCGGGAGTGCATGGAGGAGATCTGTGACTTCGAAGAGGCCCAGGAGATCTTCCAAAATGTGGATAACACAGTAAGACCACCTGGCTGGGTCCAGAGGACAAGGCTGAAGGGTGGGTTGGTGGCTGGCTAGGGCCCAGAGAAGCAGGATGAAGGTGACCACTGAGGCCATCTTGGGGATCTGGGGACACAGTGGGTACTAGCCCCTTCACCCTCAGCTTGGGGCCGGGTACACAGAATGAACACAACAATGGCTTCATGGTGTATGTGCACTGCAAGAGACAGAACTCTGCAATTAGCTCCAGGAAAAAACGATTTGGGGAAACCTTAGGCTGGAGTGCCCAGCCAAGTCTACTATAGGTGCTCACCCCCTACCTGCAGTTGGCCACCTCCACCTTACCTGTTCTCTCGCTCTGTAACCAAAGGGCTACCATCTCTCCTCCCCACCCATGAACCTGCTGATCAGGGTATGTGACCAAACTCCCTGATATCTGCCCACATATGTTAACTCTGTGTGTTGGTTCATATTCTCAAGGGGCAAAATCTGCTTGATTAGGGGATCTGAGGAAAGGGTCTATTGTCCTCCCTGGCCCCCAGGCCCTGTGGTGGTAGCCCTGCAGTGGAAGATGGACTTGGTAAGAGAGGTGGCTTTCCAGTACAAGTCTCAGAACCCCTCCATCCCCAAGCACCCACTTCAACTGCTAGGACCTGGGAGTTGTGCCACCTGTGGTCCCGCATGCTGTTGGGGTGTACTTCCTGATCAGGGCTTCCTAGGCTGAGGGTGAGCTCTGGTCTGCTCCCTCTCTTGCCCTCAGCTGCTACCTCCTTGACTAGATCCCCCTGCCTCTTTTCCCGAGCGGTCTCCTCAACAGATACCAAATGATATTCCGCAGACACAATCTGAGCCTATCACATCCATCCTGGGTGGGCCCTTCGCCTCACCATAAGGTCTTTGTGCAGGCAGGGCAGAGCTGATGCTGCAGGGGGTATTGATGGTATAGGCATCAAGCAGTGGATTTCAAGGTGTGGTGGTCCCAGACCAGTAGCAGCAGCACCTGGTTAGTAAAGCAGACCACTGCCCCAGATCTTCTGAACCAGCAATCTCTGTCTCACCAGTGAGATCCTAGAGCTTGCTCAACTTTGGGAACACTGGCTTAGGAAAAGACCAGATGCAGGAGAGGTCCAGAAAAGCCATGAAGAGTGAATGACAGGGACTGGAAGGAGGCAGAGCAGCCAAATGGGCCACTTGGGCCCATTCATTGCAGAGGCTGTTGTGGTAGCAGAAGGTGAGGGAGCAGGCCTCCAGCTGCACAGGGTGAGGGGGAGCAGGCTAGGGTGTTATTCACAGGATGTGGGGTGGAGGTGGACAACAGAAGGCAAGGAGGAGCTAGCCTTACTCTGGGCTCAGATGCACTAGCAGAGGGTTTCAAGCAGGGGTTGACCCCTCTTGGTTCAGAAGCCCTTCGCTCCCCTGCCAAGTTAGAGGCTGCCAAGCCGCACCTGGGCCAGACCAGGGAGGTGCCCTGTGGGTTTCCCATATACACACCTGTGCTAATGGCTCCTGACATGGTCCCTTCTCTCCACAGCTGGCCTTCTGGTCCAAGTACCTGGGTGAGTGCATTCTAGGCACCTGAATGCAGTATCCGTGCCCCTCAGGGTCTCTGGACCACTGTGGGGAGGTAGATGGGGCTGGCAGCACCAGTGATACCTCCCAAACCCCATATCACAGACGATGACCAGTGCAAGGTCCTGCCTCTGGAGCACCCATGCAACAGCCCGTGCTGCGGCCACGGCACATGCATCGATGGCATCGGTGGCTTCAGCTGCAACTGCAGCCAGGGCTGGGAGGGCAGCTTCTGCCAGAACGGTGAGGGGCCCACCGGCTAGGTGGTAGGCTGAGATCCGGAGAGCAATAGTGGGCATGCGTGTCATAGGGAGGAGGTGGAAGAGCTGGTGTGGGGGGAGGGGTGGTGAGGGGGCATGGGCTCACAGTCCTACTACTCCTCTAAGATGCCCTCCTTGCGTGTCCATTCAGAAGTGCGTTTCTCCAACTGCTCGGTGGACAATGGCGGCTGCGCGCATTATTGCCTGGAGGAGAAAGGCCAGCGCTACTGTAGCTGCGCTCAAGGTTACCGGCTGTGGGAAGACCACCTGCAGTGCGAACCCAAAGGTGAGCCCATGAGCTGGACAGGGCGGTGGGGCCCAGGGCATATCCAGGGCATGAGAAACGAGCAGCGTGGAGTCCTACTGAAGGAAGATGGGCTGCCCAAGCTCCAGGTGCCCTAGGCCTTCCTCCAAGTGACCCAGTTCACCTTGAGGACAACTCCAGGAGCCTGAACCCCAAGGTAGCTCATCTCCCAAAATCTGAGCCAACACAGGAGGCCAGGCCTCTAGCATCTTCCTCTATCTATCTTGGATAGCTTTATTTCCTTAAGACACTTTACACAATCCAGCATTTCATTTCCCCCTTCAACTGTGGCTTCTCTGTGGAAAGATAGGAACCCATGATTCTGCCTTCCTCCCTGTTTTGCTTTGTATAGATTTTAATTTTCATCAAATTTATATACATATTGTACAAAGAAGACAGAGTTTTACAATTCTTAACAATGAATATCAGCAGGTTGTTCCTCACTGTGGGTCTTTATTCATTTATTGTACAATGCCCTTGGTGGACCCTTCAAATGTAGAAATTCATGTCTTCCAGCTCTAGGGACATTTCTTCAGTTGTTTCTTGATAACCTCCCTTCTGTTTTCTCTTTTCTATTTCTAGACCTCCTATTCTCAGATCTCTTCCTCTCAATGGACCTATTTTATTGTCTCTTCTATTTTCCATTTCTTTGACATTATGTTCTTCTTTCAGGGATATTTCCACAATTTTATATTCCAGTTCTTTTACTGCACACATAAAGAGTTATAATTTTGTATTCTGAATTAATTTGTTTCATAGGAAGTTGCAAAGAAATGCCTAGTGGAGCTGTTGGCCTAGGGGCTTTCTTGTGAGACTGTCAAAAGGCCGAGGTCACTGGTAGAACCCCTATTGCCCAGACCCTTAGGTCTTCACTTTATTCTGCTTTCTGACATGAATCCTTCAAGCTGATACTTGGCTGGTTCCAGCCTGGCTTCCTGCTCCTCAGAGGAGGGTGGGGAAGGAAACTGATGTCTGGATAGTCTGCAGATATCTGAGTGACTCCCTCTGTATGTTAGTTACTCTTTCTTGTGTCAGTGCCTGGAGTCCCCAAATCACAGCCTCTGTTTTACACTCTGCAGAAAATAATATTCCTAAGGCCTTCCGAGGCAGGAGGTGAGAGAGGAGAGTCAAGCTACTTGTGAGTCAGGACAGAGGTCTAGGACTTTCATGGTTTCTCTTATAAACTCTTGACATTTCTGTCTGCAGTCCTACCTGCACATCATCCTTTGGAGGCACCAAGCCTTCCTATGGTTCTGTGGTGAAAAGCTGTCTGCACCTGGCATCCACTATTACTAACTGACCTTTTTTGCTTTTTCAGTCAGCCAGTGTCCCATCTGCTCTGCAGCTTCTGGAATTTTGTTGCTGTTGTCTCCTCTCCATTCCCTAATACTATTTATTTCTCCTGCTAATGGTTTTCCACTGCCCAACAATAATTCTAAATTGCTCAGCCTAGCTGAATGGCCCATTCTGAGCAAACCCCTGAGTTCTCTGTCAGGTGCCCTCTCCTCTTGGCAGAGGACCTCACCACAGTACTCAGAGCTACTTTGGGGCTCTCCAGGAATGCCTACCTCCTCCTCTCCATAATTTTTAACCTCTGTGAGGAGCTTGGCAGCATCCCAACATGAGGCCTTATTTAATGTATCTCAGGGATTGCCTTCAACAGCCCTGGGGAATACTGAACTTGGAGAAGTTTAACAACCTACCCAAGACACACAGCTAGGAAGTAATGCTGCTCAGTCTGACCTTTATTTGTTGACTGACTACACTGAGGGAATTTGCATGTTGATGTATTTGTGAGTCTAACCATCATTTACCCCTTGAACCTCACAATGTGGCAAACTAGTCTGCAGGCAGGATGTGCACAAGGATGGAAGGGCAGTCTGGGGGTAATGCCTGGGAGGCCCTCACCACCTTCCCCACCTTCAGTGAAATTCCCTTGTGGAAGGCCATGGAACCCAAAGGAGAAGAAGAGCAAGACCTTGAAATGTTGCACAGGCCAAGGAGACCAAGTAGATCCACGGCTCATCAGTGGGAAGTTGACTCTGCAGGGAGAGAGCCCCTGGCAGGTGAGAAGAGGGGCAGCAGCCTGGGAGTTAGTTCCTGCTTAGGATGCACAAAATGGGAGGTGCTGCCTTTGCTTGCAGGCGTGAGGAGAGGCAAGTGCTTGAGGCACTAAAGGGAACAGGCCAGCTCCGTGAACTGTGCAGAAATAGAAAATGCCAGAAAAAGTGCCTGACGTACATGCTACATAGCCAGGGGCCCCAGGAGAGGCTGACTTATGCTTCTAGTACCTCAGCTTGAAAACCAGTCAGGGCCTGTGCTGAGACATAGGGATCCAGACTTGGAGTTGTCAAAAGGCAGTGCTGTGATGTCACCACCCACTCCCATTCCAGGTGATCCTGCTGGACTCAAAGAAGAAGCTGGCCTGTGGGGCAGTGCTGATCCACACCTCCTGGGTGCTGACAGCAGCCCACTGCATGGAGAACTCCCAGAAGCTCATCGTCAGGCTCGGTGAGGGGTACAGCCAGGCAGAAGGGGCCACTAGATTTCTCAGGGAGGGGTGGCACAAGACAAGCTGGCCTCTTTTGGAGACCCTGTCCCTGAGGAGTTCTTGAGTTCTACAGAAGGTGTTTAGGGGGCAGAGGTCTATTTGTTCCCACCCTGCCACTTCTGTGGTAGAATTTTAGACACAGTGATACCTGATATTTTGCAGGTAGGGGATTCTCAGGTGCCATCTTCAAATCTGGGCCCAGGTGCTTACACACAAATGTTTGCAAATAAGGGGGTTACATACATACAAGCCTCCTCTCTCTCACTCATATGCAGCTGGCCATGTGCGTGCACCTTCAACACCCTCTGGCACAGACCCACAAGGCACCCACACAGCCTGGTCTCAAGGTCATGCTTCACATAGACTGATGGAAGTAGACCTGTGCAGCAGGGCCCAGCATCTGCCACAGCAGCCAGCTGCTTCTCTTCAACAGCTCGGCGTCCCCCATGCCTAGGCCCCACTCTCCCAATTTCTGAAGGGGGCTCTTAGTCCATTCTTTATGCAAAAAAGAAGGGAAAGTTGTATTGACAATGACTAGATTCACATACCCTACAATTACCTGCAGCATAAACAATGGCTTGTGCCCTGCATTGGGGCTCTGCTTGAAATTTCTAGACATCCCCCAACCTTGCAGGAACCACCAGCCTTACCTGAGAGGACCTTGTCTCTTGTGTGTGACCCAGATCTTCCCTGCAGAACCTGGATCCTGTTGGTCTTCCTCTCTGGGCCTTGCTGCCCCTACCCTGCCCCCACCATGGCATGTTCCTGCCTTGTGCTCAAGTCAGGCACTGCTGGCCATGCCTCTGCTGCCCCAAGAGTCTGTCTTTCCAGCTGTGGTCTCCCATTCTCTTTGTGGCTCTGCTCTGTTCCCTGGGTTTCTAGGGAGTCTTGGGTTTTCCTGCTGACTGCCCACTGCTACTTACTTCTCCAGCACTGTTCC
Source organism: Phyllostomus hastatus (assembly GCF_019186645.2). NCBI lineage: Eukaryota > Metazoa > Chordata > Mammalia > Chiroptera > Phyllostomidae > Phyllostomus > Phyllostomus hastatus. The sequence goes on from NW_025334038.1 coordinate 14,554,447, forward strand.
ATCTGTGAGTCCTACATTCAGAGCAGCATTCTGTCCCTTTAGGGTAGATGCTCATGGGCTGTTACCCTTAACAGGGAACTGAAGTACAGACATGTGGACCATGGTGTGGCCTAAGATATGCAGTGACCACTCCAGCTGTGGACCCACTGCCTGCCCTCCAGCAGGCCCTGCATTCCCCAAGTCCACTCTGACAGCCCCTCTGCCCTGCAGGAGAATATGACCTGCGGCGCAAGGAGAAGTGGGAGGTGGATCTAGACATCATGGAGGTCTTCATGCACCCCAACTACAGCAGGACCACCACTGACAATGACATTGCTCTACTTCGTCTGTCCCAGCCCGCCCCCCTCTCACAGACAATTGTGCCCATCTGCCTCCCAGACAACGGCCTCTCAGAGCGAGAGCTCACCAAGGTTGGCCAGGAGACAGTGGTGACAGGCTGGGGCTACCGCAGTGAGAACAAGAGAAACCTTACCTTTGTCCTCAGCTTCATTAAGATTCCAGTGGCCCCTCACAATGAGTGTGTCCAGGTCATGCACAATGTGGTCTCTGAGAATATGCTGTGTGCAGGCATCCTTGGAGACCCACGGGATGCCTGTGAGGGTGACAGTGGGGGACCAATGGTTGTCTCCTTCCATGGCACCTGGTTCCTGGTGGGCCTGGTGAGCTGGGGTGAGGGCTGTGGCCGCCTCCACAACTATGGCGTCTACACCAAAGTCAGCCGCTACCTCGACTGGATCTATAGTCACATCAGAACTGAGGAGGCCTCCATCAACAGCCAGGTGCCCTAGCACCCCACCCACTATGTCTGGATCCCAGAGGCCACTGTGGAGTTGGGACTAGCTATTGAATGGCAATATATGCGACATTAAAGGGTCATGCAATAAGCACACCAGCTGCTGCTCTGTCTGTCTGTCTCTCCATCCCTTTTCTGGGCTGTGCTGGAGGGAAGTAATATTTATTGAGCATCTGTATATCCTATACTGTATGAACAGGATCTTATTTAACTCCCACAGCAGCTCTGGGTTAGGGAAGAGCAGATCTAAGTTTTGTGGGGTCTGAAGCTGGTAACATCTGGGGGACTCTCTATGAAAAAGAAGAAAAACTATGACTTCGAAACTGCAAGAGCCCCTCCCAGGGCCTTAGAAGGGGCCTGTGCCAGTCAGAGACCCTGAAGCTGAATCTGTACAATAAATCCAATGCAGGAGGCAGAAAGTTTTAACTCATAGTACACAAGAGGAAGCATGCTCAGGAAGGCTTACACAGTGGATTCAAATCTGTTTCTAAAATCTAGGTGCTGCTATCTGTTCTGCACTAGTCCTGGAGGGCAGCCATTCTGAGCACTGTAGGCGTGAAGGCCATCACTGGCCCTTTGAGGGAAGAAGTGACACTTAGAAGGTGTTGGTTCAGCCCAATAGCTCACAATGCAGTTGGGGAAGCTATTCAAGAACAATGTTACACAATCATGAATAGCAATAAGAGGCTCTGTCTTGACCTGGCTTTATATGCATAAATCAATGAATCAGAGGAAGAAGTTAGGATGTATCTGATAATAAAGGATAGTGGTGAATCAAATCTGACACAATTGGTCGAAGCCCTAAAGGTAATCTAACTCTCTGTGTGGCCTCAGGCAAGTCACTTCCCTTTCCAAGCAACAATAAATGAGGGGATTAAAATGAGATCAGTGGTTATCATCCTGGCTATACATTTGAATCCCCTAGGGAGCTTTTGAAAACATCTATGTCCATTCCCACCCTTAGAGATTCTGGTTTAACTGATTTAGGGTAGGAGACCCAGACACTGACTTTTTTTTTAAACTCCCCAGGTCAATTTAATGTGTGACTAGGGTTGAAAACCACTGCACCAATGTTTTTAAGGGCCTTTTCTGCTTGGGTAGGCACTAGTTCTAAGACTCTCAAGGCCAATGAGAATAAAGACAGTATAGCACAAGTCAGTCAACAGTAAAGGGGGCTGTGACTTGTGCTTATATCCAGGTTGTCAGTAGCACAGCTGCTGCTTACAACCAGAGGGGACATCACGACCCACTGAAAAAGTGATCTATGTATAAGCACAAGAAGAGGCATGCCTGAGATGGAGCCTACAGCATTTGCCTCCTTGTGGACCTGGGAAAGGGATAAGTGGAACTACTTGGAAGTGGGAGGAAGCAAGGCCCAAGTTATGAACCGGTTGCTGATTAGTGTCTTGGGTCAGTGTCCCCAACACTTGCAGAAGGACTTGATGGATTGAGACAATGACAGTGTGCTGGAGGTATTTGCCCCTGTTCAAGACTCTCCAGGTGGATTTCCTATAGACATGGTTAACTAGCACAGGCCAGATAACTTCTAGAATGACAGCATGAGGAGATCTGCCATGCTTGCCAGTGAAACTAGTGAAAATTAGAAAAACAAACATTCAGAGTCACTGGACATGGTCCTAAGGGCAAACAAAGCAAGAACAGAAATACAGCTTTTAAACCAACACAAGAAAACTTGATCTGTCCAATAGAAAACAAGAGAATAAAAACAAATAACCTACACAAAAATCTATTGGATTTCTAGATATTAAAAATGAATATGTGGAAATCAAAATTAAAAACATAATATCAATGCCAATCACTTGTAAAAAAATAATGTAAAATGAGTCATTTTGAAATGGAGTCAGACCTGTCAGCCCAGAGGAACTGCCTTGCATATCTGATGCCTCAAACCTTTGGATGTTAAAACAGGGAAAAATAACTTTTTGACTGGGCCTGAAGCAACCTTATGTCCCAAAGAACTGTTTGCAAAGATAACAAGAAAGCAATTATGACTACCAGACTGAAAATTGAAGATATTCTTTAGAATCAACATTACTGTGTTAGCTTATCTACAGCCATAGCAATTCCTTCTATTCATGTAATTGTTCCCTTTCCCTTTCTCATTAACACCCATTGCCATGGTCTCCTAATCAAAACACTGTTTGAGCTCCTGCCAGAATCAGTGCTTCCTGAAAAGCTATTCTTTTTTTAATCTCAAATAAATTTGCCTGTTATGTCTCACCTTTGACCTTTTATTTTTAGGTTAACAAATGCTAAAGAAAATGAAGTGCTTAGCTATAAATTTAACAATCTGTACCAGGTCTGTGTGATGGAAATTATAAAATACTGATAAAAGAAATTAAATTGATAAGAAAAGATACCACACTTGCTCTTAGCCAAGAGGCCGAGAAGTGATGATAAAAGAGATTAAAAAGACCTAAATACATGGAGAGATATACTGGAAAACAACACAGAGATGTCAATTTTCCCAAAACTGATCTATAGGTTTAACACAACTCCTATCAAAATCCCAGCATGGATACTCCGGTTTCTCTTCAAATCATATAAATCTTTCCCTTTTACAAAATCCCAGCGTGGTTTTTTGTAGACATAGGTAAGCTTACTATAAAATATTGATATTAAGCCCTGGCAAAGTAGCTCATTTGGTTATAGCATTGTCCCAATGCAACAAAGTTGTGGGTTCAATCCCTGGTTAGAGCACATACCTAGGTTGCAGGTTTGATCCCTGGTCGGGGAGCATACAATTAATGCACAGATTGGTAGAACAACAAAATCGATATTCTCTCTCTCTTATCAATAAAACATATCCTCAGGGGAGGATTTAAAAAAAAAAACCTCTCCCAGAAACCAATAAATTAAACAGTTTTTCAAAATTACACAAATATATTGAGGGTTTGAACAATAAAATTAGTAAGCTTGGGTAATTCTCTTTTAGCATACTAGCACCATTTATAAATACTGGGCCATGAAGGAAATCTCAATAAATCCCAGGGGCTCAAAACATGTCCTTTAGCCAAAAGGCAAGATAATAAAAATCAATAATAAAAAATAGTTTTTTATGTTCTCAAACTCATATATTAGTGAAAAATCATAAAAGAAATTAAGAAATAGTAAGAATTGATTATTAAATTGTGAGATACAACAAAAGCAATGCATCAAGGGAAATTATATCTTTAAATACACTAATCAGAAACAAGAAAAGTTAAAAGCTACTGTGTATTAATCAGGGTTCTCCAGAGAAACAGAATTAGCAGTATATATTTATTTCTCTCTATCTACCTATATAATATATTCACACATATTTATGGTATTTATTTTAAGGAATTGGCTCATGCAATTGTGGCCCATCCACGATCTGACAGGATAGATTGACATGCTGGAAACTCAGGAAAGCGTTACAGTTCTAGTCCAAAGGCTATCTGTTGGTAGAATTCCTTCTTGCTCAGGAGAGGTCAGTTTTTGTTCTGTTAAAGCAGGGGTGTCAAACTCATTTTCACCAGGGGCCATATCAGCTTCACAGTTGCTTCAAAGGACCGAATGTAATTTCAACTCCTTAACAGTTAAAGAGTAGTTACATTTATACAGTCCTAAAATTATTTTGGCCCTTTGAAGGCAACCATGAGGTTGATGTGGCCCCCCCCGCCCCCAGTGAAAATGAGTTTGACACCCCTGTGTTAAAGCCTTCAACTGATTGGATAGGGCCCATCCACATTATAGAGGATGATCATCTGCTTTACTCAGTCTACCAATTTAAATGTTAATCTCTTCCAAAAATACCCTCACAGAGAACATCCAGAACAGTGCTTGATCAAATAAATATCTGGACACCATGGGCCAGCCAAGTTGAAATATAAATTAACCATCACAAAATGTTGTGTCCCACCCCCAAATGTATATGTTAAAGTCCTAACCACTGGAACTACAGAAGGTGATCTTATTGGGAAAAAAGGTCATTGCACATGAATTAGTCAAGATGAGATAACACAGGAATAGGGTGAGCCTCTAATATGACTGGTGTTCTTATAGAAGGGGAAATTTGAATACAGACACACCAAGTGGGAAGATGATGTGAACACAAAGGGAGAATGCTTGGTGGGCAAAGGATCAAGAACAGGTGGATAAATCCTAGGGGAAGGCCAAGAGTGGATGAGCAGAGAGATGGGCCGAAGGATGAGGCAGCTGGCCAGCACCTTCTTCACCGTAATGGACCATGTGATGACAGTCTTCTCACAGCAGCCAGAAGGGAAACTGCAGACTCTTTCTCTTTTGATGAAAAGGAAAGAAGTCCAAAGTGGCCGCCTAAGATATCCCTATTGAGGGAGTCCATGTGGGACTCTGGGAGGCTCCAAAGTTTCTGTTTTGTCCTCTGCGACATGAAGCAGCTTATAGGTGAACACGAGGAGTCACGTACGGATTGGGCAGTGGCAAGGTCTGGGCTCTGTCAATATTTGGGATGATTCAATCATTAGCCAACTTCAGCCTTGTCCTTTGGCAGGCTCTTCTCAGGCAATTGCTGGGCTAGGCCTGGTCCTGGCTGTAGCCCCCGGGGACTAGCTCTCTAAGCCCTGTGTTCCTGCTCACTGGGGACTCCCTAGGTCTTGGCAGCATTGGATGTGGAGGTGCAGGTAGATGGCAGCACATGCCATCTCTGCTAAGATTTCCTAACAAGAGACAGTTTCCTGCCTGTTGAGGTGATGCACAGGCAAGGACATAAGGCAGTAAAACAGTGGGAGGAATGAGGTTTTTTAAAAAATATATTTAATAATTTTTAAATTATACTTTATTGATTATACTATTACATTTGTCCTGATTTTTCTCTCTTTGCTCCCCTTCACCCAGTACCCACTACTCCTTCTGTCAATACCCCCACACTTGTTCATGTCCAGGAGTCATGCGTGTAAGTTCTTAGGCTACTTCATTTCCCATAATGTACGTTACATCCTCTTAGCTATTCTGTAACTACCTACTTGTACTTCTTAATCCCTCAGCTATCACCCAGTCTCCCACACACCCTCTCCCATCTCTTTATGTTTAATCTTTGTCATTTTAATTATGATGTGTCTTGGCATGGGTCTCTTTGTATCCATCTTGTTTGGGTCTCTCTATGCTTCCTGGAATTGCATGTCTATTTCCTTCATCAAACTAGGGAAGTTTTCTTTCATTTTTTTTAAATAGATTTCCAATTTCTTGCTCTTTCTCTCCTCCTTTTGGCAACCCCATGGAGCAAATGTTGGATTGCTTAATGTCCTGCAGGCTTCTTATATTATCCTCATTTTGGGGGTGTCCTTTTTTCTTCTTCTTGTTCTGATTGGTTGTTTTTTGCTTCCTTATGTTCCAAATCATCGATTTGATTCTCGGCTTCAACCACTCTACTGTTGTTTCTCTGTAAATTGTTCTTTCTTTCAATTGGTGTATACTTTTTTTCTGACTGGGTCTTTTTCATGCTGCTGAGGTCCTCACAAAGTTTCTTGAGCATTCTTGTAACCAGTGTTTTGAACTCTGCATCTGATAGATTGCTTATCTCCATTTTGTTTAGCTTTTTCTTTGGAGTTTTGACTTGTCTTTCAGTTGGCCCCCATTTCTTTGTCTCCTCATTTTGGCAGACTCCCTGCTTGTGTTTCTATGTATTAGGTGGAGCTGCTTTGACTCCGTGTCTTGCTATTGTAGCCTAATGTAGTAGGTGTCCTGTAGCATCCAGTGGCACAGGCTCCCCTATCACCCAAGCTGGGCACTCAAGGTGCACCCTTTGTGTGGGCTGAGTACACCCTCCTCTTGTAGATGAGCCTTGGTTGTTTGTTGGCAGGTGAATGGGAAGGATTTACCCAGGCCAGTCAGCTGCAAGGATTGGCACTGACCACTGACCACCAACGTCCACCCTCCATGGAAGATCAGCTGTGCAGGGACAGGGTGGTGGTGCTCTGATGTGGTCTGTAGCTGTCCACTGGGTACGCTGGCCTTGGGTTTTCCTGAGTGGTGCAGGCTAACATCAGCCTCCTCCCCCTCCCCCGCATTTTGCCTGGGGCCACCTGCCTGAGTTATAAAGCAATCTGACATGGCTGCAGTATACTTGTGCTGGGCTTAGAGATTTCCAGGCAAAGCCAAGCTGTGAATCTAAGTTGCTAGTTTGGGACCTGAAGCTCACACTGAAGCCAGCTGCTGCTTGTTTGGGAGGATTTCGGAAGTTTTGCAGTATGAGCCAAGTCCAACTATTGATATGGAAAAGCAGCTTTGGTGGGCCCGAAAATTGGGTTGGGCAGAGTCTCTGGGGATCTCCAAGGCTGGTCAAACAGAGTTAACCAGGTCGATGGAATCTTACATAGGACACCAGTCTGCCTGCTCTGTGGTGGGGAGGACCCAGAAAAGGGACAATGGCTTCTGCTTGCCTTGTTGCAGACACTTCAGTCTCACCCTGCACACCAATGGTGTCCCTCAAGCTTGGGAGAAATAAGTTGCCTTTTTTTTTCCACACAGTAAATTGCTGATAAAATCCTTTTTCCCCCTAGAAATCTTTTCTTTTTTTAAATTGTTTTATTGTTGTTCAAGTACAGTTGTCTACATTTATCCTCCACCATTCCCCTGCCCACCACAGCCATCCCCACCTCCCTCCCCTGATTCCACCCCCTTGGTTTCATCCATGAGTCCTTTATAGTTATTCCTGAAAACCCTTCTCCCCTTATCCCCATTATTCCCTCCCACTTCCCTTCTGGTTACTGGCAGATTGTTCTAAATTTCAATGCCTCTAGTTATATTTTGCTTACTTGTTTGTTTTGTTGATTAGGTTCCACTTAAAGGTGAGATCATATGGAATTTGTCTTTCATTGCCTGGGTTATTTCACTTAGCATAATGCTCTCCAGTTCCATTCATGCTGTCACAAAGGGTAGGAGTTCCTTCTTTCTCTCTGCTGCATAGTATTCCATCCAGTAAATGTACCATATTTTTTTTATCTATTCATTTACTGATGGGCACCCAGGTTGCTTCCAGAACTTGGCTATTGTAAATTGTGCTGCTATAAACATTGTGGTGCATAGGTTCTATGGGATTGGTGTTTTAGTGTTCTTAGGATATAATCCCAGCAGTGGAATTGCTGGGTCAAAAGACAGTTCCATGTTTAGTTTTCTGAGGAAATTCCATACTGTTTTCCATAGTGGTAGTACCAGTCTGCAGTCCCACCAACAGTGCACTAGGGTTCCCTTTTTTCCACATCCTCTCCAACACTTGTTGTTTGTGGCTTTGTTTATGATGGCCATTCTTACCTGTGTGAAGTGGTATCTCATTATGGTTTTAATTTGCATCTCTCTGATGGCTAGTGATTTTGAACTTCTTTTCATACATCTCTGCGCCCTCTGTATGTCCTCCTTGGAGAAGTCTGTTCAGGTCTTTTGCCTATTTTTTAATTGGGTTGTTTGTTTTCCTGGAGTGGAGTCATGTGAGTTCTTTATATATTTTGGAGATCAAACTCTTGTCTGAGGTATTATTGGCAAATATGTTTTCCCATATAGTTGGTTCTCTTTTTATTTTAGTGCTGTTTTGTTTAGCCATGAAGAAGATTTTTATTTTAATGAGATCCCATTTGTTTATTCTTTCCTTTATGTCCCTTGCTCTAGGGGACATATCAGTGAAAATATTGCTGCATGGAATATCTGAGATTTTCCTGCCTGTGTTCTCCTCTAGAACTTTTATGGTGGCATGACTTATATTTAAGTCTTTGGTACACCTTGAATTTATTTTTGTGTATGATGTAAGTTGGCAATCAAGTTTCTTTTTTTTTTTTTTTTTTTTTGCATGTAGCTGTCCACTCTCCCAAAACCATTTGTTGAAGAGGCTATTTTTACTCCAGTTTATACTTCTGCCCCCTTTGTCAAATATTGACCATAGACACTTGGGTTTATTTCTGGGCTCTCTATTCTGTTCCATTGATCTATGTGTCTGTTCTTATGCCAGTGCCAAGCTATTTTGATTACAGTAACCATGTAATACAGTTTGATATCAGGTATTGTGATTCCTCCTATTTTGTTCTTCTTTCTCAAAATTCCTGCAGCTATTTGGGGTCATTTATGGTTCCATATAAATTGTTGAAGTGTTTGTTTTATATCTGTGAAATATGTCATTGTTACTTTAATAGGGATTGCATTGAATGTGTAAATTGCTTTGGGTAGTATGGACATTTTGATGATGTTAATTCTTCCAATCCATGAACACGGTGTGTGCTTCCACTTATTTGTATTTTCTTCAATTTCTTTCTTCAGTGCCTTATAATTTTCTGAGTACAGGTCTTTTACCTCCCTAGTTAGGTTTATTCCTAGGTACTTCATTTTTCTTGTTGCTGTATCAAATGATATCTTCTTCCTGGTTTGTGTTTCTGATATTTCATTGTTGGTGTACAAAAATGCCTTTGATTTTTGAATATTGACTTTGTATCTACTGTTTTGCCAAATTCACTTATTAGGTTGAGTAGTTTTTTGGTGGAATCTATAGAATTTTCTATGTATACTATCATGTCATCTGAAATGACAGTTTTGCTTCCTCCTTTCCAATTTGGATGCCTTTTATTTCTTTTTCTTGTCTGATTGCTATGGCTAGGCCTTCCAATACTATGTTGAATAGGAGTGCTGAAAGTGGACATCCTTGTCTTATTCCTGATCTTAGTGGAGACGATTTTAAGTCTTGCCTGTTGAGTATGATGTTTGCTATATGTCTGGGAGAAATAAGTTTTAAAGGAATCTGTCAAGACCTTGTTATGGGAGAAACTCCAAGAAACTCAGTTTTTGTCACCCACACAGTAAAGAATTACAGGCCCACTAGCCTACTAGCATGCAAGCGAAGTTTATTAATGCTAAGTTCTAATAGGAAAGCAAAGCAATGGTGACTAGAGCAGGGGTGGCAAAAGTTGAGTGGCAAAATGTTCGGTGGCCAGTACCCAGATGGCCAGAGGCCAGAGGCCAGGTGGCCAGAGGCTGGGTGGCCAAAAGAGGTAGCCAGCAGCCTGCCTACCAGTCAGAGGCTGGCTGGCCAAGGGTCCCCTGTGTGGCAAGAGAGCCACAAGACCAAGAGAAGAGGCCAAGAGAAAGAGTCCTTTGTTCTAAGAACTTACATTGTTGGTGGGGTAGGGGTGAAGAAGTTACATTTACTTATATGGTTTGTGGGTAAATGTGGTTGATACCACATTTCCAGGGGAGACATGACTACCTAAATGTAGGTATGGGTGGGGGGTCTGTTAGCCCAAATATTTATATTGCTCCATACTCTATTTGTTCATTTTTGCATATGTGGCAGGAGGCAGGCAGTTAACCAAAGTTGTTTTATCAATTTTTTCTTTGAACACTATGGACCCCCACCCTTTCTCCCTTCTAGGACTTGGGATGAATACACAGTCTCAAGGTTTTTCTTTTCCCAACTATTGGAGAGGATACACACAGACTTTTAAGGGCTCTCCCCTACACTATCATAATTTACTTGTTGTTCAGTACGCTTGGCAGCCTTATCAGATAAGGCTCAGGATTACTGGGTCAACATGTGAGCCATTGCATTTAGCCTCGTGTATTAAGTGCTTTGTTAGATTGTAATAGTGAGGCCCCTGCCTTTATTTACTCCCTGGCCACTCATTCCACCCTAACAGCCTGACTGGTTTGGTTCAGTTGGTTGGGCATCCTTCCGCAAAACAAAAAGTTGCCAGTTCAGGTTTGGCTCCTAGTCAGGTCTCATATAAGATGCAATCAGGCAATTGAGAGGCAATCAATCATTGAAAGTCAGAATTCTGATGGGCTTTACTGCACATATTTTATAGTTTAGTATTATTTTTATTTTAAATTATGTATGTAGGGAAGATTATGCACACCATAATCTTTCTAGTGCTCTGTTCACCTGGACCTGTGCTAAGTAAGGGCCAGAGGGTGTCCATGATATGCATTGTTTGATTTAATCTTCCATGCAATCTTAAGAGATACATGCTGCTGGTCTCCCATTTTACCCAGATGAGGAAACTGAGGCTCAAAGAGGTTAAACTACTTTTCAAATGCACACAGTGAGTATGGAAAGATTTAGAATGTGCCCCCAAATCTGTCTGACTCCAGGTGAGGACCCTTTAGTTAATGTTGGTCCTATAGATACCTCAGCAGAGCGAGTGTTGGGCAGGGGATGGGGGACAGGTGCAGGTGTCCCCAGTTTTGGCAGAGGCTGGAACCAAATGTGGCCAACCATGGGAATGCAGGATCTTAATGGATGGCATGTCCCTGCTGTGTGGTCTCCAAAGGCCACAGACAGAGTTCAGGTTCTATTACAAAGTTAGTTATATGAGGGAGGGACAACAGCTCTTCCAGATGAAGTTTGTGTGCTGGAACTGGGTGGGAATGACTGGGTAGTAAAAAGTCTAACTAGGGTCTGGAGAATCTATGTTGTTTCAGGCAAGTCATTTCACCCCACTGGAACAAAGTATTCATCACTGTCTGTTGTTTGGAAGACAAGAAAACTCAGGTCCCACAGTAAGTTGGTAGTAAAGCTAGACCTAAAACCCGAGTCCCCTGCACCCACCCACCACCAATGAGCACAAGGGCCAGAGTGTGGGCACTGAGTCCCACAGGACTCTTCATTAGGTAGGAGCACACTGCACAAGTCCTAAAAAAACAAGTTATACATGTAAGTGGCTAAACAATCAAAGAGTATAGAGGGGTTACAGCTGCCATCCACCCCTTCTCATTTATTCTCTTCTTTCTCCCTATGCTAATTTGAGTAGTTTCTATCTATCTTTATTCAAGTTCACTAATTCTGTATTCTCCTGTGTTCAATCTCTGTGTATCCTATCCAATGTTATTAACTTCAGATATCAAAGTTTTCAGTTCTAGAATGTCCATGTGATTTTTCTTTACACATTCCACCTCTCTGTGAAAAATCTCCATATTTTTACCTATTTTGCCACCTTTCTTCTACCTTCCTTAATATATTATTATATTTAAATCATTGCCATCTTATTCCAGCATCTGGATCATCTGTGGGTCCAAATACATTGTCTTTATTTTCTTGATTATTGGTTATATTTTCCTGTTTCTTTGCCTGACTTACAATTTTTGCAGTATGTTCAAAACTGTTTATAAAGGAACTACAACTTAATAGTATATTATTTCCTACCAGAAAGGTTTTCTCTTTCTGATTCAATCAAGCAATAAGTTGGGATGAAGTTGGACTGCAGCTTTAGTTAGAATCAGACACCATCTTGTTTCAAATGCATGATAGGAGACTCTCAGCTTTGGACTAGAAGCCTGACAGGTCTGTCTGGCTGACCCAAGAGATGCGGGGAGTTGTCCTGGCCTTTGGCAGTTTTAAACTCTGCTGTTCAGGACTTCTGGCCAAGATGGAGGCATAGGTAGATACACTTTGCCACCTTACACAACCAAAAGAAGGATAACAACAAATGTAAAAACAAAAAACAACCAAAGCTGCCAGAAAATTGAGCTGTATGGAAGTCTGACAACCAAGGAGTTAAAGAAGAAACATTCCTTCAGACTGGTAGGAGGGGCAGACAGAGATGGGCAGCTGGGGCAAAGAGGATGCATGGCAAGGCAGTGGCTGGAGGACTGGGTGGGCAAGGCAGCAGCTGGTGGATCAGGCAGTTCCACATTTGCATGAGTATAAACCAGCAGAAACAACTGGGGAGTGAGACAGATTGTGCAACCCAGGATTCCAGCTCAGAAAAAGAAAGCCTCAGAACATCTGACTGTAAAAACCTGTGGAAGTTGTGGCAATGGGAAACTCCCAGCCCCACAGGAGAGTTAGTTGGAGAGACCCATGGGGTCCTAGAATGTACACAAACCCACCCACCTTGGAATCAGCACCAGAAGTGCCTAATTTGCTTGTGGGTAGTGGGGGGAGTGACTGAAAGCAGGGTGAAGCCAAGGGTGAGGGGGGAGAATTGGGGAAAAGGTACCAGGAATAAGAAACATAAATGGTAGGTACAAAATAGACAGGGAGATGTTAAGAATAGTATGGGAAATGGAGAAGCCAAAGATCTTATATGTATGACCCATGGACATGAACTAAGGTAGGAGAATACTGGTGAGGGATGCGGGTGCAGGGAGGAGGAGAATAAAGGGGAAAAATGGGACAACTGTAAGAGCATAATCAATAAAATATATTTTTAAATACATAAAATAAAATGCCAAAGGCTAAAGACAAAGAGAAAATCATAAAAGCAGCAACAGAAAAACTGTTATTTACCTACATAACATGTTTAGCTGGTTTTCCAACAGAAATATTTCAGGCCAGAAGGGATTTGCAATATTCAAAGTGATGAAAAGCAAGGACTTACAACCAAGATTACTCTATCCAGAGTAATGTAGCTATCCAGAAAAGGTGTCACTTAGAATTGAAGGACAGATAAAGAGTTTCCCAGACAAGAAAAAGCTAAAGGAGTTCATCACCTCCAAACCACTGTTGCAAGAAACATTAAAGGGTCTTTATTTATTTATTTATTTATTTATTTTAAGATTTTATTTATTCATTTCTAGAGGGGAAGGGAGGGAGAAAGAGAGAGAGAGAAACATCAATGTGTGGTTGGCTCTCACGTGGCCTCCACTGGGGACATGGCCTGCAACCCAGGCATGTGCCCTAACTAGGAATCGAACCTGCGATGTTTTGGTTCGCAGCCCGCGCTCAATCCACTGAGCTATGCCAGACAGGGCTTAAAGGATCTTCTTTAAGAGGAAGAAGAATAAAATAAAAGAGACCAAAAATATGAATAATAAATGGCCATAAAATAATTAAATAAAAGTTTTTTAAAAGTGTAATTGATATGCTAAGAGAGGAGAAAAAGTGAAATCATATCAATATATAAAATGCTCAAAACCAGAGAATGTGAAAAAATTAAACAGTGATCAAGGGCAATGAAGAGAAAACATAAAATCTACTTTCAATATCAAGATAGATTGAAAGTAAAATGATAGAGGAAAAATATATTGTTCTAACACTAATCAAAAGAAAGCTGGAATAGTTGTATTCACTTCACACAAAGCAGACTTCAGAGCAAGAAAAATTACCAGGGATAGAGAGACATCACAAAATGATAAAGGGGTCAATTTTAAGAAGATATAACATATTTAATATGTATACAACTAACAACATAGTGTCAAAATATGTGAGTCAAAATCTAATAGAAGTGCAAGGAGAAAGATAAATTCATTTTATAGTTGGAGATTTCAACACTATTCTCTGAGTAATTGGCAGATAGTATGTAGAAAATCATTAAGAACATAGTTGAAGTGAATCACATCATTAATCAAGTAAACCAAATTGACATCTATAGAATATTCAATGACAGCAGAATGTACATTCTTCACAAGCTCACATGGAATATTCACCAAGATAAGCTATATTCTTGGCCATAAAACATCCCTTACATTTAAAAGAATAGAAGTCATACAATGTCTGCTATTAGACCATGATTAAGTTAAATTAGAAATCAATAACAGATGTAGTTGGAAAATCCCCAAATATTTGGACTTTAAACAACACATTTCTAAATAACACAAGAGTGAAATAACAAGTCTCAAGGAAAATTTTTTTTGAATTTGCATTTTTTTATTTTAATCTTTGTTCAAGTACAGTTTTCTCCCTTTTACTCCCATTCCAGCCACCCACCCAATCCTCCCTACTTCCCTCCCATTACCACCCTCCCCCTAGTTTTTGTCCATGTGTCCTTTAAATTTGTTCCTGTAAACCCTATGCATTCTCCCCTGAAAACACTTTCAACTAAATGAAAATGAAATACAACACTAAAATTTGTTGAGATGCAGCAAAAGCTGTATCAAGGAAATTTAGAGCACTGAATATATAATTTATTAAATTATATAGAAAGTAAAGGAGACCTAAAGTCAACAATCTAAGCTTCCACCTTAAGAAGCTAGAGAAAGACGAGTGTGTTAAATATAAAGTAAATGGAAGAAAAGAAATAAAAATTAGTGCAGAAATTAATGAAACTGAGAACAGGAAATGGATAGAGAAAACAAAACCAAAAGCTAGTTCTTGGTTTTGATCAATAAAATTGATAAACCTCTAGCCAAGTTAACAAAGAAAAAACAGAGAAGATGCATATAACTAATATGAAAAATGAGAGCAAGGCCACCATTGACTCCAAGAACATTAAAATGATAATAAAGGAATACAATGAACAATTCTATACTCACATATTTGATAACCTAAATGAAATGGACCAATTACTTGAGAGACACAAGCTGCCAAAACTCACACAAGGAGAAATATATAATCTGAGTAGGCTAATATCTGAAGAAATTGAATTAATAATTAATAACCTTCCAAAAGTGGAAGCACCAGGCCCAGATGGGTTCATTTGTAAATTCTACCAAACATTCTATAAAATCTATTTCAAAAATAAAAGGAAAAGGAATACTTCCTAACTCATTTTATGGAGCCAGAAACACCCCAATATCAAAACTAGACAGAGACATTACAAGAATAAAAAACTACAGACCAATATTTCTCATGAAAGAGATGCAAAAATTCTTGGCAAAATATTATCAAATCAAATCCAATCATGCATAAAAAGAATCATACACCATGACCAAGTGAGATTGAGTCCAGGTATGCAAGCTTCGTTCAACATTTGAAAATAAATTAATGCAATTTATCTGATCAACAGTCTCAAGAAGAAAAATCACATGATTGTATTAATAGATACAGGAGCATTTTACAAAATTCAACTCATTCATGATGAAAACTCTCAACACACTGGAACTGGGGGAACTTCCTCAACTTGATAAATAACATTTAAAAAATTAAAGATGACATATATAATATTGAGAAACTAGATGCTTTCCCATTAAGATCAGAAATAAAGCAAGATGTTTTTTCTTACTACTATTATTCAACATCATATTGGAAGTTCTAAACAGTGCAATAAACAAGGAATGAGAAGAAAATGGAAATGCTCTGGCTAGTTGGCTCAGTTGGTTGGATCAGGGTTTGAAATCTGGTCAGGGCACATACCTAGGTTGTGGGTTTGACCCTTAGTTGGGGCACATATGGGAAGTAATCTATCTGTGTTTCTCACATTGATATTTTATTTCAGTCTCTCTCCTCATCTCTCTCTCTCCCCACCTTTCTCTCTAAATTCAATAAACATGTCCTCAAGTAAAGATTAAAAAAAGAAAGAAAATGGAAAGTATACAGATTGTGAAGAAAGAAGTAAAACTTTCTTTGTTCACAAATGACATTGTCTATGTAGAAAATCCCAAAATGACAACCACCACCACCACAATGAAACCCCCTGGAATAAATAAGGAATTAAAGCAAGGTTGCAGGATACAAGCTCTGATTGGAAAAAGTACAGCCATGGTTAGCTTAATGAGAATGGTTTGTGCAAAATCAATGTAACCTGGCAGTCAAGGAGAGTGGACTGGAATGTGCTTCCGTGAACAACAATGACTTCACTGTACTAGTCAGTGCAGGCAGTAGACACCATTGAATGAGCATGTGTATTGTGTGGCTGTAGCATTAAAAATGACTGAGTGAGTAGAGTAATGAATCTGCATAAAATTTTGCATTAAACTTGAACATTCCTCAGCAGAAACTATTCGGATGATACAGAAGGCTGAAGCTTTGGGCAACTGGTGATTGGCAGTTTCATCATGACAACACGTCTATTCATGCATCATGTCTCATGCAGAGTTTTTTTGGCAAAACATCAAATCACCCAGGACATTTAGTTTCTCTGCAGGCCAGATTTGGCACTCTGAGACTTCTGGCTTTTCTCAAAAGTGAAATCACCTTTGAAAGGAAAGAGATTTCAGACCGTTAATGATATTCAGGAAAATACAATGGGACAGCTGATGGTGATTGGGAGAACTGTGTGAGGTCCCAAGGTGCCTACTTTGAAAGGCACTGAGGTGTTATTGTCCTGTGTATATAATGTTTATTGTATCTTGTATCCTCTTCAATAAATGTCTATTTTTCATATTACATAGCTGGATACCTTCTGGACAGACCGCATATAGCCTTAATATACAAATTTCAATTGCTTTCTTATATGCCAGGACTGGAAAACTGGAATTTGAAATTTAAAACACAATACCATTTACATTAATATACCCTAAAATGAAAATACTTAGGTATACATTTACATGTATGTACAAGATCTATGTAAAAAAAAAACTATAAATATTTAATAAAAGAAATCAAGGATCTAAATAAATGTAGAGACATTCCATTCTATGAATAGACTCAATATTGTCAAGATGTCAGTTCTTACCAACTTGAACTATAGATTCAATGCAATCCCAAACAAAATTCCAACAAATTGTTTTATAGATATTGACAAAATGGATCTAAAGTTTATATGGAGAGACAAAAGACCCATAATAGCAAACACAATATTGAATAAGAACAAAATTAGAGACTCTTACTATCTGACTTCCATACATACTATAAAGCTACAGTATTCAAGATAGTATTAGTGAACAAAAATACAAACAGATCAATAAAACAATAAATTGCCCAGAAATAGACCCACACAAATGTAGTCTATTAATATTTACTAAAGGAGCAAAGGTCTTTTAATGGATAGTTTTCTTTTAAAAATGGTTCTGGGACAACTGGACATCCACATGTGAAAAAAATGAATCTAGACAGATATTTTGTGAAACAACCATAGATGCAAAGAGGTTCCCAAATGTTGAAGAAGTTGAGATATCAAAACATGAGGCAGAGAAGTTCAGTTTGTCAGTTAATGAGTTTAATGGGGGACTTATAAACAGAAATGCTGTCTTGGGTGACTGCAAGATGTCTTGGGTGTCATATCTTTGCACCTTCCATCCCCTCAGACTACCAGTTATATAGCTAAAGAAGTGGGCATATGTGCTGGGAAAGAAATGTGGGGGTAATCAGAGGGACCAGGTGCTGGGAGGATTTGGATCATTTTATGCATGAGTGATTTCAGAGACACATAACATCAAAGACCCCTCATTCCAGATGCAGAACCAATTCCAGCTTCTGCAGGAAGCTACCCCAGATGGATCCTACAAGAACCAAGAAAAGCTGCAGCTACTCTTCTTACTCTTAGTTCCCAGCATTGCCTATCTTCTGCCTTCTTTCCCGCCCCGTCCATCACCACCAGTAAAAAAAAAATTTTTGGTCCTCCTTGACCTGAGAAAGCTTCTATCCATGTTTGTAGCTCTCACAGATCATCATGAGGAATCAAAGAACCATCATCACCTGAGGCTGCCAAGAAGAACCTCAATATCAAAATAATACCTGAAATATGTGTAGCATTTTCTACAGTTTACAGAGTGCCTTTACATCTCACTTATTCCTCCCAGCAACATTTGGATAAGAAGAGAACTTACCCAGAGGTACACAGTTTGTTTGTTTTTAACAACAGAACTAAATAACAATGACAACAACAGAACCTAGATTTCTGGTCATCAAAAGAAGGCATGGACTGAAGTGAAATTCCAGTACATTACTGGAAGGCCTTTTCTCCTCTTAAATAAATGTGTGTCTTCAAAAAAAAAGAGATGCACACATGTTTCCTGCAGCTTTATTGTAATTGCCAAAATTGGAAGCAACCAAGATGTCTTTCAATAGATAAATGTATTAAAAAATAACCATGGCAGAAAAAACCATAGAATATTATTCAGTGCTAAAAAGAAATGAACCATCAAGCCACATAAAGACATTAAGGAAAATTAAATGCATGTACTAAGTGAAAGAAGCCAATCTGAAAATGCTGTTATATACTATATGATTTCAAATAAATGACATTCTGAGAAAGGCAAAACTATAGAGACAGTAAAAAGATCAGTGGTTGCTAGGGACTCAGGGGAAGGGAGGAAGGAATGAATAGGTGGACCACAGGCAATTTTTAGGACAGTGAAACTATTTTGTATAGTACTGTAATGTTGGATACATGTCATTATACAGTTTTCAAGACCCTTACAATGTGCATATAACATAAAGACCGAGTCCTAATGTGAACTATGGATTTTAGTTCATAATGCATCAATATTGACTCATAAGTTGTAACAAGTGTACCATACCAATTTAAGATGTTAATAATAGAGAAAATTGGGAACATAAGATAGGGCAATATATGCGATAGGGCAATATATAAACTCTCTCTACCTTTGTTCATTTCTTTTATAAAACTATCTTTAACATGCCTATAAATATTTTTAACCATGGCACTTCTGTGTGTCCCCCTAAGGAGTTTTTTAATGGTACAGCCAAATCTCGTCTTCAGCATCTAGGAGACAAAGTCCTATTCAGGGCAAGGGCCTGCCTCAAGCTTCCTGCCAGTACCCTTTTTCGGAAAAGTGCCAGATTTGGAAGCTGCATGAGTGGGAAACTGAACAGCAGAGTTTATTTTTTTAACTATATTTTATCCATTAGGCTATTACAATTATCCCATTTTTTCTCCCCTTTATTCCCCTCTGCTCTGTACCCCCCCTCCCACCAGCATTCCCACCCCTTAGTTAATGTCCATGGGCCATACATATAAATTCTTTGGCTCCTCCATTTCCCATACTATTCTTAACATCCCCCTGTCTATTCTGTACCTACCATTTATGCTTCTTATTCCCTGTACCTTTTCCCCCAGTCTCCCTGCTCACCCTCCCTACTGATAGCCCTCCATGTGATCTCCATTTCTGTGGTTCTGTTCCTATTTTAGTTGTTTGCATAGTTTGTTTTTTGTTTTAGGTTCAGTCAGTTGTTGATAGTTGTGAGTTTGTTGTCATTTTACTGTTCATATTTTTTATCATCTTCTTTTTCTTAGATAAGTCCTTTTAACATTTCATATAATAAGGGCTTGGTGATGATGAACTCCTTTAACTTGACCTTATCTGGGAAGCACTTTGTCTGCCCTTCCATTCTAAATGATAGCTTTGCTGGATAAAGAAATCTTGGATATACGTCCTTGCCTTTTGTGAATTCAAATACTTCTTTCCAGCCCCTTCCCTTCTGCAAGGATTCTTGAGAAATCAGCTGATAGTCTTACGGGAACTCCTTTGTAAGTAACTGTCTCCTTTTCTCCTGCTGCTTTTAAGATTCTCTCCTTATCTTTAATCTTGGATAATGTAGTTATGATGTGTTTTGGTATGTTTCCCCTTAAGTCCAATTTGTTTGGGACTCTCTGAGCTTCCTGTACTTCCTAGAAGTTTATTTCCTTTGTCAGATTAGGGAAGTTCTCCTTCATTACTTTTTCAAATAAGTTTTCCATTTCTTGCTCTTCCTCTTTTCCTTCTGGCACCCCTATGATTTGGATGTTGTAAGGTTTAAAGTTGTCCCAGAGGTTCCTATGCCTCTCTTCGTTTTTTGAATTCTCACTATTCTGGTTGAATGTTTATTTCTTCCTTCTGCTCCAAATCGTTGATTTGAGTCCTGGTTTTCTTCCCTTCACTGTTGGTTCTGTGTACATTTTCCTTTATTTCACTTTTCATAGCCTTCACCTCTTCCTCTATTTTTCGACCATACTCAATCATTTCTGTGAGCATCCTGATTACCAGTGTTTTGAACTCTGCATCTGATAGGTTGGCTATCTCTGCATCACTTAGTTCTACTTTGGGAGCTTTCATCTGTTCTTCCATTTGGGCCATAATGTTTGTGTTGGCAAGCCTATTATGTTGTAGGGTGTGGAGCCTTAGGTATTTGCCAGGGCAGAGCAACCCAGGTTGCTGCATTGCGGCACTGTATGTGGGGGAGTGTTCTGAGAGGGAACAATGCCGCTTGCTGGAAACAGTTCAGCTGGCTTTTAGTCACCTCCCCCACTACCCACAAGCAAATTGAGCCCTTCTGGTGCTGATTCCCAGGTGGGTGGGTTTGTGTATGTTGTAGGACCCTATGTAACCTTTGCCATTTTACTTATGTGTCTTGGTATGAGCCTCTTTAAGTTCATCTTCTCTGGGTAGTTTTCTGTCATTTTTTCAAATAGGTTTTCAATGTGTTGCTCTCTCTTCTCCTTGTAGCACCCCCATGATGCAAATATTGGTACACTTGAAGTTGGCCCAGAGGCTTCTTAAACTATCCTCATTTTTTAAATTCTTATGTTTACCGTTCTATTGTAATTAAGTGTTTTCTGCTTCCTTATCTTCCAAACTGCTGATTTGATTCTGTTTCATCTACTCTACTGTTGATTCCCTGTAATTTATTCTTCATTTCAGTTAGGGTATCCTGTATTTCTGACTGGTTCTTTTACACCTTTTCCATGTTCCTTTTCATGTTATTGAAGTTCTCACTTAAGTTTCTTGAACATCCTTACAACCACTGTTTTTGAACTGTGTCTGATAGTTTGCTTGCCCGTTTCATTTAGTTCTTTTTCTGAAGATTTTTTTTTTTTCATTTGGGCCATGTTTCTTTGTCTCCTCATTTTGGCTGCTTCCCTATGTTTGTTTCTGTGTATGAGGTAGAGCTGCTATGTCTCCCAGGCTTGATATACTGGCTTTATGTAGTAGGTGTTCTGTAGTGCCTGGCGGCACAGGCTCCTCAATAACCCAAGCTGCGCACTCCAGGTCATTCCACATGGGCTGCGTGCACCTTCCTGTTGTAGTTGAAACTTGATTGCTGTTGGCACATCACTGGGAGGGACTGACCCACAGGGAGACCTTTTGCAAGGACCAGCTACAACTATAGAGAAGGAGCTGCTATGCAGAGGCCCATCCTATGGAGCAGGACTTTGGTGCCTGCCGAGTCTGCCACTTGAGTGTGTCTCTCATGGAGGTCTGAAGCTATCTGGTGTACTGTCTCTGGGCCCTTCTCGGAAGTGCAAGATCAGTTATTGCCTGTTCCCTGCCCAAGAACACTTGGCACTAGCTGCAGATGGTGCCATTCAGGTGGCTGCTACTTGTGCTGGGCTTGGAGATGCCACAGCAAGGCCAAGCTATGATCCAAGGCCAGCTGCCACTAGTGCCATGCCTGGGGCACTTAGCAAGAGGTAGGAGGTACGCAGAAGCCAGATGATGCTTGTTTGAGATTTTAGGAAAGTCTGAATCATGAAGCAGGAAAGGGCATTTGTATGGAAAAGCCACTGGAAATGGCTTGGGTGGGCATACAAATGGGTGGGGCAGTGTCTCAGGGAATCACCAGGGTGGAGCTACAGTGTTAGCCAGGTTGATGGAAACTCAGATGTGGTGCCTGCCTGCCAGCTCTGTAGGGAAGGGCTCGGCAAAAGAACAATGGCCTTTGCCAGCACTTCTATGTGGGAAAGTGCTGTGTCCTCTCTTCAACCTTAAACCAGAAATTCAGTTTCTCTCCATTTCTCCAAGGCACTTTTCCAGTTACTGCCCTACTGCTGGAGCTCAGAGTGAGTTAATCTGAGTTAAGTCCCTGTGTGGGCCCTTTAAGACAAATGCCTGGGACTCCAGCAGCCATGTCTCACTCATCCACAATTCCCACTGGTTTTCACAGCCAGAAATCATGGGGACTTCTTTTCCTGGCACTGGGACCATGGGCTAGGAGTTCTGATGTGGGTCTGAGGCCCCTTGCTCCTCAGGGGAGACCTTTACAGTTGAGATATCCTTCCCAATCCTTAAAAACCCTGTGTACATGTGGGACCAGCCCATTCACTATCCCCACCCCTCCGACCAGTCTCTTATATTTTTCTATGTATCTGTAGCTATAGGACTTGTATTCAGCTAGACTTCAGGTGGTTTTGTTCTGTAGTTTAGTTGCAATTCTCATGTGGTTGTGGGAGGATGTGAGTACTGTGTTTACCTACAATGCCATCTTGACTGGAAGCTTACTCCAATTTCTATCAGAGTAGAATTTCTGTAATTAAAACAAATAACTGATTCTTTCATTTAGTCACCTGGACTAATCAGTTTTCTAATTAAATCTTCAGACTATTAAAATAATTTAAAAGTACCCCCCAAATGGAATACAGCTTTAAACTGTAATAATTTCTAGCTTAACTGCCAGGCTGCAATAAGCAATTGGTATAGTGATGCTAAATTATATCCATATATCTTCTAGGACAGTATTTCTCAATCTTCTTTTCATTATAATACCCCTGAAATTAAATTTCACACATATCTTGTTATTGCACTTCATTTTTTTGTGCTTTAGATATCACTCCCCACCCCCAAAATAAAGGTTTGTGGCAACACTGAGTGTGCAAGTCTATCAGTGCCATTTTTCTAGCATTTGCTCACTTAGTCTCTCGTCATATTTTGGTAATTCTCACAATATTTCAAACCTTTTCATTATTATATTTATTATGATCTTTGAGGAATCGTTCATGAAAGGAAGTCAACCAATGCAGCAAACGTCATTGTATTTTAAAAAACTGCTACAGCCACCATAACCTTCAGCAACCACCACCCTTATCAGTCAGCAGCAT
Organism: Phyllostomus hastatus; assembly: GCF_019186645.2. Lineage (NCBI taxonomy): Eukaryota > Metazoa > Chordata > Mammalia > Chiroptera > Phyllostomidae > Phyllostomus > Phyllostomus hastatus. The sequence continues at coordinate 14,577,595 of NW_025334038.1, forward strand.
CAACACAAGGCAAAGACACTCCACCAGCACAAAGGCTCAGGGGATGGTTGGCATTTTTTTAGCAATATTGGATTTTTGAATTAAGGTATGCAGTGTTTTCTAATACATAATGCACAGCTAACAGACTAGTGTAACAGATTTTATATGCACTGGGAAACCAAGAAGCTCATGTGACTACATTACTGCAATATTCTCATTACTGGGGTGGTCTGGCACTGAACCTGCAACCTCTCCTAGGTGTGCCGATAATTAAAATGAAATAATTAGTATTTCCCTAACAAAGATACTTAGAAATTAAATTTTGTTGCAATATGCCAACTAGGATATTACAATTCAATTCTGACAACTTGGAGTTGGCATCAGACTTCACAGGCTTACGGGTTCAGTCCTCCACAGGATTGTCCCCATTCCAAATGCCAGATACAAGTGGAGTCCACTTCTGGCTGACTGGTTACAAATCTAAGGGTTCCCACGATCCCCTTAGATTCAAGAATTCACTAAAATGACACAGAAATCAGGAAAGCACTGTATTTATAGTTCTATTATAAAGGATTCAAATTAAAAGGTCCAGCTAAATAAAGACACACATAGGGTAAGGTCTGGGAAAAAACACAGAGCTTCCACACTCTTTTGGTGGAATCAAGGCATTCCACGATCTCAGCTCATCAGTATGCTCACCAATAAAAAAATTCCACCAAGCTTTGCTATCCAGAATTCTTAATTGGGGGCTCACTATTTAGGCACAACTATTAAATCATTATTCACATGACTGAATAACTAGATTCAATCTTTACCACCCCTCAGGTCAGGCCTGCCCAAAGTCCCAACCCTGTAAAACAGACCTCTAAGGTCCTTCTGATGACCAGACCCCAACCTAAAGCTATACAGGAATACACCAGGGGTCACCTCATTAGAATCACAAAGATACTCCTTTTACCCAGGAAACCCAAGGGTTTTAGAAGCTCCTAATCAGGAACCCAGGACGGAGAACAAATTCCTTATGGTACAATAGCAGGGTAGGGCTGAACTTTGAAAGATCACAAACCACTCTAATAGCTGAGTTTTTTTTTCATTCACCAAGAACCAATTTTCACCCCCCACTAAGAAGGAATACTCTAAGACAATGAAGAGACAGTCTCCCAAAACCAGACTGTAATTTTATTGTGTAAGGTTTATAGAAGTGTGACTAGTATTTCTCTGTACAAAGTACACAACAAATGGTTTTAAATACAATGGAGAGAAACGCACATCCTATGACAATATTTGATACAAGCTGAACCATTTACAGATACACTAAAAAATTTTAAAATATCATCTTTCTCCAAAGAGTCCATTGAACATTAGAGCAAAGATGGAGACATATCCCAGGCAACGTCACAAAGGCATTTTATTGCCCTCGATGCTGATTTTCACTGCATGTGCCGATCTGCTTTTTTTCCTGATATCTGTGAACTTTCTCATCTGTTTATCCAGTCGACTGATACCCTTCTTGGAGGTCCCCTGAAACTAAAAATGGGTTAAAAATTAAAGAGCAATTATTGAAATACATCTAATTTTGTCTTTTATCTTTTTTAATTTGAAAGTTAGTGGTTAGAAGAGCTCCTAGCTCTGAAATAACAAGTGGTGACCTTAGGAACAACACAGCATGCACACAGCAATGTTAGAAAACATAATGAACTCTCAGTGAAGAATAATTTTGTTGTTATCTGTGGCTTATAGGTAAATTTTGCCTCAGTCCATAGAAATCTCCTACATAAGAGAAAAGAGGAAAAAGTGAAACTATGATTCCCCCAATTCCATCAGATTACATTTTGACTACATACTTTTCCCTTTCAAAGACCAAATGTGGAATTGACCACCTAACAATACACTTTCAAATAGTGCTGGTATAAGGAATGATGATCTTCTAAAGCAAAGAAAGTCATCTGAGAAAAAGCCTTAAGTATGATGAATGATGTCAGAGGTTAGCAAAGTAAACCTATGAAGAGCTGGAGCTCTAGTTTCCCACTTGGGTGAATCCCTGTTCTGCCTCAGCAGGTTTTGTGACCCTGGGCAAAAAATTATGCCACTAAGTCTGTACTCCTTGCAGGACTGCTGGGAGAAATAAATGAGAAAATACTGTCATAAACACAGGGGATGGCACATAGTGCTCAACATAAATACACAATGACTATTATTATTACTACTTTGCAATCAATTAGATTTAGGTTAAATAAGTATATTTGACAAAAAAAAGAACATTAAAAGTCTCTCGATCCAAGGGGCTTCCTACTTCTTACTTCTTTTCCTGTTTGCCCTTTATGTTTAAAAGATTAGTTTGTCAGGTTATTTCCTTCACATTCTGAAGAGATTGTATGTCTTAAAAAGATGTGGTCTCTAAAAAATAGACACCTTTTAGAAATGCTGAAAAGGTGTGCTATTTATGTCAAAGATCAGGGTGAACTCTTCTTGCTGACTCTAGTGTTGCTAACAATTCCAACCTTTAAGACTGTTGAGCCCCGGACAGTGGTTGCTCAGTTGGTTGCAGCGCATTCCCATAAACTCAAAGGTCATGGGTTCAACTCCCAGTCAGGAAACATGCCTAGGTTGTGGGTTAACTCCCTGAATGGGGTGTGTATAAGACAAAACCAACTGATGTTCCTTTCTCTCCCTTCCCCTCTCTCTAAAAAATTCAATAAGCATGTCCCTCAGGTGAGGATAAAAAGTTAAAAAACAAATGTTGAAATGGTTATAAAAGAGAAGGGTTTTCCTAATTCTTTGCCCCGCGCCCCCCACGCTTACTAGTAAGTCACCTGTGAAGCTCAATGCAAAGAATGCTAAAAGAAGGCAGGGCCTGGGGCATACTCCAGGGGCTGTGCTGGTATAGTGAAGCTCCTTTATGTTGGGACCCTCCCCAGTCTATCCCACCTCTGGACTCAACTCCACACTCAGATATAAGCAAGAAACTCTACAAGAGTTTGAACATTCTTAAATAAGAGTCATGTTGATCATCAATCCTAGATTTTCTAGGAATATCCCAATTCTAAATATTTTATATCAATTTTAATACTCTTAATACTTGGCATTAATACTGAATTAACATAAAAATTCATCATCAGAGGAGAAAGAGCTGTGCTACCATCCCTCTTTTGAAAACCTCCTTGGAGGAAGAGGGGTAGAAAGATGGAGAGAGGGGACTTTTGAACATCGGACTTTGGAAGCCATCTGACTTTGGGAGCCAGACTCGAAATACCCCAGATTTACTGAAGAATCCCAAATATCTGACTTCCTTTCAATGTGCCCTGATTTACAGTACTTGTAGACAGTCTACACTGGAAGCCTTACCTGCTCAGATCTCTACCAACTACCCAACTTCCAGCAGCTTAACACTTCAGCCTACATTTCTCCTTGCTCACTCCCAGGACCTGATCTACAATCTGAACCCTTCCATCTCAGCAACTGAAATACACATACCCAGGTCAGGTAGTGCTGATCTACTCCTAGTTATAGCTTAAAGACTTGTGCTGCCAGATGTCTAGTCACCGCAAGCCTGAAAACACACAGAACATGGTACTACATGCTAAATTCAATGATCTCTCTTCCGAATCATCAACCTTATAACACTCCATTAAGACAGTGAAAGTGTAATGCAGTACTATCAGTGAACGGTTTTATCACTGTTTTACCAGTGAAAAACCAAAAGTAGCCTAAAAGAATAGCAAAGTGGATATGCTTAAAAAAAATTATGGTACAACTGTATTCTAACACAATATTATGTCACTGAAGAATGGTTACTAAAAAGAATTTTTACCATGCTAAGTAAAAGACAAACCCAACAAGGAATAAAATATGATCAGGATTTTGCTTAAGTGTTCAAAAAACCCAAAAGCAGTAATAATGTTTACATATGTATATAAAAAGGACCCAAAAGAAGTAACTTGAAATGCTAATATCAAGATGTGGTGGATTAACAACTGACATTAATTTTATTTGTGCTTTCTCTATTTAAAAGTTTATATAAAAACATGCATTGCTTTTGTTATTTTAATGTAATTTTAAAACAATCCATGGCCCTAGCTAATGTGATGTGACTCAGTGGATTGAGCACTAGCCTGCAAACCAAAGTGCTAGTTTGATTCCCAGTCAGAGCACATGCCTGGGTTATGGGCCAGGTCCCAGTATGGGGTGCAGGAGAGGCACCCACACACTGATGTTTCTCTCCTTCCCTTTCTCCCTCCCTTCCCCTCTCTCTAAAAATAAATTCTTAAAAAAATAAATAAATAAAGCACTCCATGGAATAAATCAACATATAAACATTGAATGCAGTGGAGGTTACTGTATTATTTAGGAGAAAAAAACAGAAACTAGAGAGAAATGAAAAAACAAACTGATACACTAGTATGCAACCATTATAAATAATAAATCCATAAGGTGAATTAATGAGAAGTGACTAAAATTACATACAGCATAATTTTAATTAAAGTAGCAATAGAAAAAAGGCAAAAAATACAACAAAGTGCTTTTGAACAGTGGGTGATTTTTCTTTTCACTACCTCAAATTTTTCTACAATTATAATAATAAGAAAAACTAAGTTTGAAGCATTACCGGAGATACATTTAACATATCAAAATTGTTAACAGTGGTGACTTAGAAGAGCAGGACTTTGGGGATGAAATTATTCTGGTGTTTTATGTTTGCTTATATTATTTCAAAAATAAAAATTATATACAGGGATGTGAAAAAGTAGGTTTATAGTTGTGAGTACATAAACAGAGCTTATTCTAATATTATTAATTATTGTATTATTTTCCATATGAACAATTGTAAACTTACTTTCTCCCACACCTGTATAAAAGAAAACTTTCATTTGAAAGCCATTTATCCACTCCGATTTTCTTCTTGGACAATATGTTTTCTATTAATACTCACTAGTGTAAGTGCAATGTGAAAGCCCTGAGTGAATGAACATGCAAGAATCTTCCTCCCATCCAAGTACTAACCAGGTCTGACCCTGCTTAACTTCTAAGATCAGACGAGATCAGGCGCATTCAGCAAGATATCTTCCTGCAGGGAAGTGGCAGGGAAACAGTGCGAGGTAGCTTAAAGACATGTAATGTCTTTATACTGAATATGTAAAACAGGACCACCAATCAAAATATGTTGTATTTTCTTCAAAGAGCTCTTATAAGCCAGACACAGGCCTAGTTAAATACCAGCACATTATGATCCTGGGAGTGTTGAGGATAAAGGAAAGGAACTCTATCTACTAGAAGTTCCCTCTTCTCATGCTGGTCATCTATCTGCTCCAGCAGAAGGTTAGGCCATTTGTTCCCACCACGCTATCACCCACAGGAAAGGCAGGACCAGAACCATCAACAATAGCAGACAGGAGCACACCATAAGGACAAGGCAGGCTTCCAAAGTAGACTGGCCATACAGATTGTTTATGACATTTCCTTTGCCACAGTGTAATTCTTAACTCTCACAAATACGTGTGCTAGGGATAAGAAAATATGAAAGAGAGGGATGAAAAGAGGGAAGAGACAGTGAAAAAAGTAAAGATAAAAAGAAAGAGGGGTGTTTGGGGGAAGAGAAGGGATATCAAGGGACAATGTATGGATCAAAGAAAAAAAGGGAAGGAAGTACAGATGAAGAAGTCTGAGGCACTGAACTTGAACTCTTCTACCCTTTATTTGTTCTCAACAAATACGAAAGTATGCTTTGTTTTGTTAGTAGCTTCAGAGCAAAGTGAGCTGATAGGAAGGTGAGTGTAATCCAGGGAAGTAGCTACAAAAGTGGGGTTGATGAAGTCACAAAAGGCATGCAGCATTCTCCCTCTCTAGGATGGATATACTGCAACAAAAATGCACTATGAATTCCAGAACACAGAAGGTCAGTGAGACTAGCTTTATAAATGTTTCAAAGTCTTTTTCATTTCCAACCACATAGTGAATTTATGTATTAACCAAATTTATCTTCTAAATATTCAGTGTCAGGCTTCATTCAATGAGTCCCCAAATGCGTGTTACTGAGCCACTGACAAAAGGAAAACAAGCCACCTCCCTCTCACTAAGGAGCAAGTAACCAATTTCTATGCCTGTAATATAGACCACTATGGTTCTAGGCCCTAACATAAGTCTTTTTAATAAAAATGGGTACCAGTCAAGAAGACCAAAATACTTATCAGAGGAGAATTATCTGTTGGTCTCTAGGGTACCAATAAAGCAGGAGACAATTTCATACCAATTTCCAAATACTCGGGAGGACCTAAATGTCACTAAGTGGCTGTTAGCATTATTTCAGAAACTAAAAGAAGGTCTCGCCTTGTCTGGTTAAGCAAGCATACCCACACTTGTCTTTCCTTTAGCTCCTGAAAATTCAAGCCCAGACCCAGAGCATGCCTCCTTGGGGATACCTCCTGGATATACTTGAATAGAGCCAGAACTACAGGGGCAGCCTGTTGCCTTCAATGCTGAACTTGACAGCATGGTGCACTCTGCTGAGTCGTTTCTGTTCGGCAAATCGCCTCTTATGCTTTTCCAATCGGTTTAGGCCCCTTTTAAGAATACCAGGCTAGAAATGGTAGTGAGAATGGAGAATAAAAAAAGGTTAATGGAAAGCAATGATTATCACTGAGTATTATTTACAGTGATGACAGAGGAAGTGTCTACCCTAAATATTTCATAACAGAACTACCTAAAATAGGTGAAGAGAAATAAAGGGGACACTGTATAAGCAGGTGAGTTCTGATTCTCATGGTTCTAAAAAAAAATGACTATGTAAGAACACAGGCTCCAGGATTCAGGGGAAATAAAGAGATAAGAAAAAAACTTCTTGACTTGATAATGTTGCTTTAAGTCTGAAGTAAAGCTCATCAGCAATGAATGATCTGGCTTGATAAAAAAGCAGAAAATAGCTCACTTGAAATCAGTTCAACTGCAAGGGCAGTTAAAGATTATTAACAGGAGATAAAAGACAAAACAGTAATATGCATTTGCAATCCACCTTGCTGTTCCCCTACTTGCTTACCCTGGATGACTCCATTTCCACATTCCATTTAGGCCTGACCACATAGTCCTTGTTTGAAGGCATAGGTACCCTCGCACGAGCACAAAATCCAGGATCCCCAGGCCTGAGCGCCCTGAGAATGAGAAGAGCATGCTGCTTACGTAACCAATCACAGCTGAGTCCATCCTCCTCAGATACACACCTGTTGCAAATTTCATCTGTACTCCTAAGCTTACCCAACACACCCTCCCAGCCTGTCTCAGTTGGCCTCATCATCACTCACATTGCTGCTTGGATTCCTCAACTTCCCTCCCAGGACTAGCTTACTCCTCTCCTTTTTTAGTGAACACCATCATCTCAGCTCCTTAGGTCGGTGTCTTCAGATCTTGCCAACTCCTACCTGACCAAGTCACCTACTCCTGGCAATTTTGCCCCTGCGAAGTCTTCTAAACCTTCTGTTTCCCCATTACTGTCTCAGTTTAACTGTACCACTGCCATTAGTTAACCCCCTCCCACCCATCCTATACCACACCAACATCAGCATTCTGAATCAAATCTGATGACTCCATGTCCATGCTCAAATGCTTTCTATGGAATCACAGAAAGTGAAAATTCTTCATCTTGATTTAAAGCTGTTCAAAATGTGGTCCACATCTACATATCCAACATTATGTTCCACCATCTCAGGCACCACACTACTGCCCAACCACTCTAGTCCACTTGCAATTCCTCAAACGGGCCTTCCACACACTTATCCCACCATTGGCCTAAGCTCTTCCTTTTTCTATAACCCCCCTAAAGACTTGGTGAGAGTATGGACTATTTTTAATTCAGTTTTGTATGCCCAGAACTTAACATAGAAGTCCAGCACGTAGCAAGTAGCTAAAATCTTTGTTGAATAAACTATTTCTCAATCTTATACCCTCCAGAACATCCAATACAATGCTTTGTGGATATTCAATAAATGTTAAGCTCAAAATCATCCTTCATCAGTGTGAACATACATCATTTCATGTTATTTTTCTTAAAGCAACAAAAAGAACATTCTCTACATAGGCTAAGAAAAAAAAACCAATACAAAACCCTTACTTCTCCTCTCCTGTCAGCACCTTTTCCAGGTCTCTTCTGGGTGTCTGACCACCAGTGCTGGGAAAAAAGTAATCAATGAAATATTAGGAATGTTAGAATCTTATAACTTTACAAGAAAAAAAGAGCAAAATGAAATATCAAACTTAAACCACAATTAAGTCCCTTCCCCCCCAAAATAATTCCTAATTTTGCATACCAGGTTTCATTATGGGTGAATGGTAACTGCCATATGTATAATTAATGACTTTGCCATCCTGGATACAACTGTATCCAGTTTACTGATACAAACTGAACCAATATTTTTTTCTTTTAAGAATTTGGAAATGGGACTGAGAAAGACATAGTTTTTGTCTGCACATGGCTGGACCAAGATAAGCAACCTGCAGAACTGTGGCAGAGGCCATATTACATCACATCAAACCAGAAAAGTCTGGGAGAGGGCGTAGACTTATACACTATTCCGCATAAATTAAGAAGGTATTATGAACTACACAGATATATCAAGCTAAGAGGAAAGACAAAATCCTATCATCTCAGGGTTCCTAATGATCTTACTTGCAAAAGTGCTGAGTTATAGCAACAATAACATTCAATCCACTTACTCATACCTGTTCCCTCATACCTGCTCATTCTTCGTCGTTGAGGCATTTGTTCTAGGTCTCTTTGCTCCCTTTCTTCTCTTGTCATTCCTTTGTAGTTTGAGGTAAGACCAAATATAGGCCGAGACCATTCATCTGTAACAAGGAAAAATCAATTATTTAGCCCATAAACTATTATTCCTCCTACCATTTCTTAAAATACCCTAGTGTTGTCATATCTAGGCATTTAGAATATTCTTTCCTTTAAGATAGCATTCTTTCAGGACCATACCTGTAACTCACTTTGACAGCCATCAACAAGCTGTGATTTCTAATTTATTCTATTAAAAATAGAAAAATCTTGAAATTCTTCTACTTTTTTATTCTAAAGAAAAGCTCCCTTATTACTTGTCAAAATGGTCTAAATCTTTAAAAATTACATTTTAATAGTTCAGGTGTAGAGTCTGGACTTCATTAAATCTAAGAAAGTTGCTAGGATGAACATGAAAAAATTATTATAGGCCCATCATTTAGTTAGAAAAGTCCACAGATACCAACACTGCGTTTTTATTTTGAAACACAGTATAGTTTACTGCTGCATTTAACACATTACCAAAACAATATAGTTTACTGCTGCATTTAACACATTACCAAAACAATAAAGGACCTTTTACAGACAGAACATAGGTGTTGTCAAACTATTAAGGAAGCAGGGAGTCTTACCAAGGGGGTGGTCTAAGTATCTGTAAAGTGACCTGCCAACCTCACCCTTGGATTCAGAATCACTGTGATAATGAGTAATGAGTATTATTTTTCCACTGTAAAGGACTTAACCAGTGGAAATATTCTGCTTTTCTCAGTCTATGGCTATAAGAGCATCTAGAACCACTGCATAAAGGCATCAAAACTTTATTATTTAATAGGCAGTAAATTACAGATTATTAACAAGATCAAAGATATAAGACTTCTTTGGTTTATTAAAACACTTAAATTTCCCTAAAAGCCTTTGCTACTTTAAAACATTAAATAGAAAAATAATTACTATTTTCAGGCATAGAAGTAGTTGCTTTTCAATCTAGCTTGGAAGTTTAAAAATTCCTTTCCAATGTGGAGCACAGGAAAAGTTAAGGAGAATGATGAAAATACTCATTTCTCATTTAAAAAAAAAATATTTTATTTATTTATTTTCAGAGAGAAGATGGGAGTGAGAAAGAGGGGGGAGAAAGATCAATGTGCGGCTTCCTCTTGCATGCCCTAAACTGGGGACTTGGACCACAATCCAGGCATGTGCCCTAGACTGGATAGTGAACCAGTGACCCTTTGGTTTGCAGGCTGGCACTCAATCTAAAGAGCCACACCAGCCAGGGCTTGTTTTTCATTCATAAAATTAAAAGATTTCATAAACAATGTGGCAGTTGATTAGATGGATTTCAGTTAGACTTTTTTGGTTTCATTAAGTAAGAACATAAAAAGGCTTGGAAGACCATTATAAAAGTAGTAACAATAGCAGCAGTGGCTAACATTTCCTCAGGACTTACTATGTGCTAGGCATTGTGCCATATATATATATATATATATTCTCTCACTTAATCTTTACAAAAACCCCTAAGTGAAAATATAATTCTCTGTTTTACAGAGAAGAAAACCAAGGCTTAGAGTTTAAACCATGAATATAAAGATAGGTAGGTGGTGAATCTAGGATTTGAACCCAAGAGTGACTAATGCAAGGGCCTGCATTCTAATGCCTCTCTCACTATATGCTCTTGATCCATGATTAGAAAACACATCATTTTAGTAGCTATCTTTAATAATGGATTGTACACTTAAATATACTTAGAAGCATTTTAAGTCTAAGGGAAAAAAGCTGGTACCATAAGAAGTTACCAAAATTTTCTTTCTATTCCACTTCATTGATTCATTTAAAATGAATGATGGTAAAAATATAGTTACCTTTCATATATACAGAAATACAACAGAAACAAAATGTACATACTGATTAGTTTCCCTGCCATGTCCTTGTTGGACCGTGACTCCTTGGGATGTTTATAGAGATACATTACTGCTCGTCCAATCCCACTGTGCTTCAGCGTCTCCTGGCTCACACTAGGTAGCTGAGAACATAAACACATGCACACACATTAATTACTCAGAAACTGGGAGTCCTGCCAATCTATTTTAGAGAATCTTCTGAGACCTAGTTCATTCACAATAAAGTAACCAAAAAATCGTGAAAATGGTTTCAGGATGGATAGACACTGAACACAAGGATATTTTGTGTTCATATCAACAGTTGAGAGTTCAGTATTACCGCTGAGTCCAAGTAAAATTTAACAATGTAAGAAAGCATGAACTAAGTATCCTCAGAGGTTAGTAGTTTAATACAAGAGTCAGCATAGGCCCAGAGTCAAAAAGACCTACACCTGAACTCAAGCACAGACATTTGCTAGTAATGTGATCTTGGACAAGTCATTTAACTTCTGAGTCTTAACTTCCTCATCTGTAAAATGGAGACATTACACCTACCTTGCAGGTTTGTTGTGAGAAATAAGAATACCTAGCACATAGGAGGTTCCTCAAGAATTCCTTTAGAAGTAGTTTGCTCAAGGTGTCATAGCCATGGAAAGTCAGCCCAGCTTGATTCCAATGCAAGTTTATCTGACTCTGAAGTTGATCTTTTTGCTTCAAGTTTCTCCCCAAAACATGCCCATTACTGTACTACTCTGCATATAAACCAGTTACCCCAGATCTTTTTCCTTCAATACTATAGTTATATGAAGTTTATCAGGCCTTCCTTTTATGATCACTTTATTTTAGTATGTTCCTAAAAAACATACTGAATAAAACCTTTCTTCTGGCAAGTAATGGCAGGAAAACGTATAAATAAATGGTAAAATAGAGAGGTTGTAATAATACGAAACACATCAGACAATTAATGAAGAGCAAACAGATATGCCTCTAACCTCTTGCAGAATCTTCAATAGCTCCTCTCGAATCTTTAGTGCTGGCAAACTCCTATCTGGGAGAGGTGAGAGCCATTCTTTGATGGCAGACATCACACCACTGTCAATAAATGTTTCTTTAAGGTCCTGCCTGCAATAATAATTTTTTAAAAAGGAAAGTCAGTGTATGAACAAGTGAAGTCAGTGTATGTTGATTCTATTCTAATATAGCTTCCTTTGGATTTTCTCACATATTAGGTGATGTTTCCAAAAAGTCTTCCCACAAAGTTACTCATGCATTCATTATTTACTGCGTATCTTACTTAGTTTGTAAAAACGGTATTAAACCTAATTCCTATTTTCAAAAATAGGCAAAGATGATTTGTTAAAAACAAAACAAACCCAAATTACACAAGATAGGTTAATGCTGATATAAACAGTACAAAAAGTAAGACTAATGACCTCCAATTATTACAACTATCTGTAAAACTAATGTTTAATCTGTCAGAGTAGTGATTCTGAAACTGTTTCAGGTGGAAGAAAACTCAGAATTTGCAAGACACCAGGGAGAATTCCATCCACCTAGCAGAAAAAAATACCAACAAAATACTATTTAAATTCCACTTTATGTACTAGAATCAACTGTTAATAGAAAACAAACAATACTACACACACACACACACACACACACACACACACACACATGGTTTGTACAGAAAGTATCCAGCCATGTACTATTAAAAATAGAGACATTTATTGAAGACACAAGATACAAGAAATATTGTACACAGGGCAATGACACCTCAGTCCCCTTCAAAGTAGGCATGCCTTGGGACCTCACAGTTTTCCCAATCACCACCAGTTTCCATGTTGTATTTTCCTGAATCTTACCCATGATCGAATGAAATCTCTTGCCTTTCAGAGGTGACTAGTTTTGGGAAAAGGCAAAAGTTACAGGATGCCAAATCTGGGCTGTAGGGGGACTGAGTCACCTAGATGATTTGATGTTTTGCCAAAAAACTCTGCACCACATGGGATTCATGAGCAGGCATGTTGTGACAAAGCTGCCAATTACCAGTTGCCCATAGCCACAGCCTTCTGAATCATCTGAACAGTTTCCGTGGAGGAATGTTCAAGCTTCATCCAAAATCTGATGCGGATTCCTTGCTCTACTCGCTCAGTCATTTTGAATGTGACGGCCACAGTACACATGCTCACTCAATGGGGTCTACTGCCCCCACTGATTAGTAAAGTAGTCACTGTTCACGCACAAGCATTCTAGTCCACTCTCCCTCACTGCCAGATTACACTGATGTCATGTAAACCTTTCTTGATATATTAACATGGCTGAACTTTCTCCAGACAGACCTTGTGTGTATGTGTGTATACCTACATGAACTCTGCTACAATCATTTTGTTTGCTGGGATAAACAGAGGTGGCTATTTTCTAGTAGAAAGTCCTAGGCCACGTTGTTGGTGTATTTGTGTACTACTGCATTTCTCTATAGCTACCAAAAGTAAGCTGTGGCTAGGTGAAGGAGAAATCCAAATTGCTTACACATATAAGCAAAACAATGAAAGACTTTGGTAACAATGATCCATCAAGAAAGGGTCCTTATTCCAGAAGGACCAATGACAAAGTTCATGATATAATAGGCCACATAAGCCTTGTACAGTATGTGCTCCAGTCTCTCAGGATTTGCTCTGTTCTCTCCCACACTAGGAAAACAGACATAATTTTACCAGACTGAAAATGGTCTATAAAGAATAAAATTAGTGGCTTCCAAGTTTTTTCCCCATTAATATCAGTTTGCTATGTGTTCTGTTTGCACCAGGCATCAAGGTTTAAAAGAAATTGTGAGAAAAAAAAAAAGAAATTGTGAGAAAGTAACACAATTTAGGAAGTGCTATTCGTTATCACTTTTCCATGAATTGATAGAAGGCAATCATTCTTTAATATCTCTAGAACACCAGTACATAGTTTGACTATCATTATTAAAAGGAAGACATTTTTCCAATAAACAACACTTACTTCTTAAGGTGCATGACCACGGTAGGTAATAATGTTAATTTTTTCAGTGCTGGCTTTTTTTGATTGTTCAACTGCCTGTCTTCCTACCCGGGAAGAAAAACATTTTTTTTTTTAAAAGGAAAAAGCCAATGTTAATAATGAATTATAACGACTATAATTCTAAACTGTAAAATAAAGCAACAACTTCTCTGAAAAACTGTATTTTTCCCTACAACAAAGGAAAATGAATAAATGGACTTTTTGTAGAACCCCAAATTCTGTATCTGTGTCAATCAAACCCATAAAACTATTATAATAGCTTTAGCATTCACAACTCGAGAGAAACAACTTTAATTTAAAATACTGGCATAACTGTAAGTTTTCAGAGTTCATTTAAGGTTCAAAATTATACCTGGGAAAATTTGGCTTATCATCAGAAATAACTTTACAGCAGGGAGGTTTGTATGATAATGGAATGTTATTAAAGAAGAGTTTCTACAAACACAGAAAACAATATAATATACTCCTGTCATGTACTGTACATTTCAACAATTAAGCCAACATAATTACTCTTACTGTAGCTATTTCTGTAGCTATTCCCCCTCAACTTGAATTATTTAAAAACAAATACTAGACACATATCATTGAACACATAAATACTTCAGTAAGTATCTCCAAAAAGATCAGAACTTGTTTTTAAAAATACTTGGTCAATTAAAAAAAAGAACCAAAGCAGAATTTTTTTCCTTTTAAAAAAATGATTTTATTGTTGTTCAATTATAGTTGTCTGCCTCTACCCCCTTTCACTCCTTCCTACCCAAGCCAAACCCATCTCCCTCCCTTGCTTCTACCCTCTACCCCTTGGTTTTGTCCATGTGTCCTTTATAGTTTTTCCTAAAAACCCTTCCCCCATTATCTCCTCCCACCTCTCCTCTGGTTACTGTCAGACTGTTCTTAATTTCAAGGTCTGGTTATATTTGCTTATTTGTTTTGTTGATTATGTTCCAGTTAAAGGTGAGATCATATGGCATTTGTCCCTCACTGCCTGGCTTATTTTATTTAGCATAATGCTCTCCAGTTCCATCCATGCTGTCGCAAAGGGTAGGAGCTCCTTCTTTCTCTCTGCTGCGTAGTATTCCATTATACCATAGTTTTTTAATCCACTCATTTACTGATGGGCACTTAGGGTGCTTCCAGAACTTGGCTATTGTAAATTGTGCTGCTATGAACATTAGGGTACATAGGTTCTTTTGGATTGGTGTTTCAGGGTTCTTAGGATATAACCCCAGCACCGAAATTCCTGGGTGAAAAGGTCATTCCATTTTTAGTTTCCCAAAGTAGAATTTTAAAATGCAATAAGTTAAATGAAATCTCTTAATCAGAGATAAAAGAATGGAGTTTGTAACATAATAAATATGAGTTTATGACTTTTTATATGTGAGAAACATTAAACTTTGTGGCCAGCCAAACTCTAGAGCAAAATCATTCTCCCATAAAGCTAGCAAAGCCATTATGCTAAAGAGGCTCATTTTAATACTTAGTCCTTTCACTAAGTTTTTTCTAAACATGTTAATAAAAAAATTAAAATTATTTCCATGCTTAAAATTTACGACAGTAAATGCTTTGATTATAAAAGTATCTTAAATATAGTTTAAGCATGAGTAAAGCTAAAAAACAAACCCCCCAAAAGCCATGCAACCAATCAAAAGTGGAAGAAAGATGAAGTTATAAGTGAGCCACCTCACCTCAGCAGCTTCATTCATTTTGACAATCATGGCGCTCACCACATCATCGGCATCACTAATAAAAGTACCACCATCACGGTTACGTCTGCGCTTGCCACTCATGCTCTTTTTCCGCTGCAACATCATCTCAAAATCCGACAGAAAGTCCATACTAAGCAGTAACACACAATCAAGTGATACAAAAATTACCTTTTAAATATACATTTCCTTAGATTGCAGTTAAAAAAAAACTTTATTAATTCTAATTCAATGGAGTACTACCTTGTTTTAAAGTACAAGTACTTATAACTTGCTTTTATAAGAGCATGTGATCCTAGATTTTATGTTCGACCTTTGTACTACACGAAATGTTATACACTAATAGCCTTAAACTTTCTCAATTGTTATACACCCCAATAGTTCCACACTAATAACACAAAATACTGCTTGATTGTATTTCACATACTTTTGTTGAGATGGTTGTAATCTGTTCAGAATAATCTGGTATCTTGAAAGGTGCCAAACATAGGATAATACATTAGCTACTGTTTACAGGTGCAATATGTATACTATATTAACACTTGCATGTATCCACTTGAGAATGGACATTTGAAATTTGAAGTTCTTGTTCAAGGTACACTGCCTGCAAGTTTGAGGAGAAATAGAGTAGTATTCAATTATTTGGGTATCTTTGTCTTCTACAGCATAAATAGAAAAAAATAAACTGCTGCTTTTCAGTGATACAACTCAAACCAATGAGACCAAGATAAAGTTGGATATCAACAGACTTGCTAAGAGCCTCAAACCTTTATAGTTTTCACCTGAATCATCACACTTAATGAGGAAGTTAACTTACTCTATGCCACTATCATATAAATGAGATATGATTTATGTGGTAATCTAATTTCCAAAGGTATTCCCAAACTCCTTCAGCATGGCACCAGGAATTAAAAAGGAAACTTTTTAAAACCATTATCTTTACAACTGTAAACAGTAGCTAATATATCAACCTATTTTGGCACCATTCAACATACCAGATTTTTCTAAACAGATTACAACTATCTCAACAAAAGTATATGAAATACAATCAAGCAATATTTTGTAATTAAGACTTTAGCTATATTCCCTTCAGAACCCACAAATAAGCTTTTCTTATACAGCACATTTTTTCAGCAGAACTTATTTGGTGAGATGTAATTAAGAACCTGGCAACATGTATCTCCACAAACTACATGAGGTAAACACAAGGTAAATAAAAAGAGTAAGAGCAAATTTTTCGACAGCACTGTATACAGACAAATAGAAGAGAGGGAAATGGAACAGATTCCTTCCTATACTTAAGCAGAAGACAAAATAAGAAAAAAAATTTTGACAGTCTCTACCTTCATTTATATATTTTCTTTAAGGACTTCCGGTCAAGATGGAGGCGTAGGTAGACACGCCGTGCCTCCTCGCACAACCAAAAGAAGAACAATGACAAATTTAAAAACGTAAAACAACCAGAACTGACAGAAAATCAAACTGTATGTAAGTCCAATGACCAAGGAGTTAAAGAAGAAACATTCATCCAGACCAGTAGGAGGGGTGGAGACAGGGAGCAGGGTAGAGAGGAGTCTGGCAAGGTGGAGGCTGGTAGACCCAACAAAGTGGCGGATTGCAGACTGGGCAGTCCCATATTCGCGTGCAGATAAACTGGGGGGGAACAAATGGGGAGCAAGACAGACGATACAACCCATAGTTTTAGTGTGGGGAAAATAAAGCCTCAAACCTCTAACTGAAAACACCTGTGGAGGTTGAGGCAGCAGTGGGAGAAACTCCTAGTCTCCCGAGAGTTCATTGGAGAGACCCACAGGATCCTAGAATGTACACAAACCCACCCACTTGGGAATCAGCACCAGAATGGCCCAATTTGCTTGTGGGTGGTGGAGGAAGTGACTGAAAACCGGCAGAGAGCAGAGCAAGCATCATTGTTCCCTCTTGGACTTCTTCCCCACATACAGTGTCACAAAGAAGCTACGTTGTTTGCCCCACCCTGGAGAATACTTAAGGCTCTGCACTTTACTACATAACAGGTGCACCAAGACAAAAAAAAAAAATGGCCCACACGAAAGAGATCAAAGCTCCAGAAAAAATACAACTAAACGATGAAGAGATACCCAACCTATCAGGTGCACAGTTCAAAACACTGGTAATCAGGATGCATACAGAATTGGTTGAATATGGTCGAAAACTACTGTATTTTTAGGACTACAAGATGCACCAGACCATGAGACACACCTAGGTTTTAGAGGAGGAACATAGGGAAAAAAATGTGGAAGCCAAAAGTGTGGTAAAATATTTAATAACCTGTGACCCTGCTCCACCGCCACCCACACCCACAATGAGCGAAGTAAACTATATTTGAACTATAAAATGCGCCCCCATTTCCCTCCCAAATCTGGGGGAGGGGACTGCGTCTTATAGTCCGAAATAATACAGTAGATGAAAAAATGAAGGCTATGCAAAGTGAAATAAAGAAAAATGTACAGGGAACCAACAGTGACAGGAGGGAAACTGGGACTCACATCAACAATTTGGGGCAGAAAGAAGCAATAAACATTCAACCAGAACAGAATGAAGAAATAAGAATTTTTTGAAAATGAGGAGAGGCTTAGGAAACTCCAGGACATCTTTAAATGTTCCAACATCCAAATCATAGGGGTGCCAGAAGGAGAAGAACAAGAGCAAGAAATTGAAAACTTATTTGAACAAATAATAAAGGAGAACTTCCCCAATCTTGCAAAGGAAACAGACTTCCAGGAAGTCCAGGAAGCTCAGAGAGACCCAAAGAAGTTGGATCCAAGGAAGTACACATCAAGGTACATCATAATTACATTAGCCAAGATTAAAGAGAAGGAGAGAATCCTAAAGGCAGCAAGAGAAAAGGAGACAGTTACCTACAAAGGAGTTCCCATCAAACTGTCAGCTGATTTCTCAGAAGAAACCTGGCAGGCAAGAAGCAGCTGGAAAGAAGTGTTCAAAGTCATGAAAGGCAAGGACCTACATCCAAGATGACTCTATCCAGCAAAGCTGTCATTAGAATGGAAGGGCAGATAAAGTGCTACCCAGATAAGGTCAAGTGAAAGGAGTTCATCATCACCCAGCCCTTATGGTATGAAATGTTAAACGGACTTATCTAAGAAAAAGAAGATAAAAAAATATGAACAGTAAAATGACAACAAACTCACAGTAATTAACAACCACACCTAAAACAAAAACAAAAAGAAACTAAGCAAACATCTACAACAGGAACAGAATCACAGGAGTGGAGATCACATGGAGAGTTATCAATAGGGGAGTGGGAGGAGGAGAGAGGGGGAAAAGGTACAGAGAATAAGTTGCACAAATAGTAGGCAGAAAATAGACAGGGAGGTTAAGAATAGTATAGGAAATGTAGAAGCCAAGGAACTTACATGTATGACCCATGGACATGAACTAAAGGGGGGGAATGTGGCTGGGAGGGGGTGTGCAGGATGGAGGGAAATAAAGGGGGAAAAATGGGACAACTGTAATAGCATAATCAGGAAAATTATATTTATATTTATGTTTATATTTATATTTATATTCTCTTTAAAAATTCCTTTTAGCCCCAGCTGGGGTGGTTCAGTGGACTGGGTGCCAGCCTGTGAACTGAAAGGTGTCCGGTTCAATTCCTGGTCAGGCACATGCCTGGTTTGAGGGCCAGGTCCCCCATCGGGGGTGTGCGAGATGCAGTAGATCCGTGTTTCTCCCACACATCATTGATGTATGTCTCCTTCTCTTTCTCCCTCCTTTTGCCTGTCTCTAAAAATAAATAAATAATGTCTTAAAAATAAATAAAAATTCCTTTTAAATAAAACAAACTTACTGTTTTCCTCTCTTTATGTTATCATCAGAATCTGAATCTTCAGCTTCTTTTACCTGTATTTCACTTTTTTCTTCTTCCAAATCTTCTTGGTTAAAACCCTAAGCAGGGTAAGTAAACCAGAGTTATCACAACATTACAGACTTTGTTTTGTATAAATGCTCTTAATTTTTATACTTTAACTGTAATACATTCACAAAGAAAAATTAAATAGGTATCAAAAGGAATATAGCAAAAAAACTCCCTCCCACCCTAGCCACTAGTGTATTAGCTTTCTTGTATCTCCTTCTAGATATAGGCATTTATACAAGCATTTCTGTATATATTATATTTACTACCCCTTTTATTATACAAATAGTTGCACACACCAGGTACAATATATCACTATGCACCTCCCACACATAACAACAGAATCTGGAGACCAATTCCTATCAGCATAAAGTATCCTTATGCTTTTGGTTTTAGACTATTTCACCATGTGACTGCAACCACAATTTGTTTATACATTTTCCCTACTGACATTCAGGTATGTGTATTTGAAATTTGAGAAATATTTGCCAAACTGTCTTCCACAAAGGTTATGCCAATTAAGTCTCCTTTCCAATAAGGCACGAATGCACTTGTTTTCCCACCTTCATAGGTTATCAAACACTGGCCTTTGCCAATCTCTGGACTGAAAAACAAAGGCACCTGTGCAGCTTTCTCTGCATTATGTTATTAAAAGTAAGGCCAGGCATGTTTTTCATGTTTAAAAGCCAGTTGTAATTCTCTGTGAACTCTCAATATCCTCTGACCATTTTTCTGTTGGATCTTTGCCTTATTGATGTGAAAAATCTCTTTAAAAACCAGGGAAGTTAGCTCGCTGTGACAGGACCACACAATCCTTACATTTGTGCAGTTTGCTTTTGTTCATGGAAATGTTTTCCATGCATAATTTTTAATTTTTTATGTAATTGAAACAAATGGTCAATTTTTCTTTATAACTTTTTTATATTTTTGAAAGATTTTTAATATTATATTTTATTGATTATACTATTACAGTTGTCCCATTTCTCCCCCTTCATTCCCCTCCACCCTGCACACTCTCTCCCACCCACATCCCCCCCTTTAGTTCATGTCCATGTGTCATGTAAGTTCTTTAGCTTCTACAGTTCCCATACTATTCTTGCTCTCCCCCTGTCTATTTTCTACCTACCATCTATGCTACTTATTCTCTGTACCTTTTCCCCCTCTCTCCTCCTCCCACTCCCCTGTTGCTGACCCTCCATGTGATCTCCATTTCTGTGGTTCTGTTCCTGTTCTAGTTGTTTGCTTAGTTTCTTTTGGTTTTTGTTTCAGGTGTGGTTGTTAATAATTGTGAGTTTGCTGTCATTTTACTATACATTTTTTTATCTTCTTTTTCTTAGATAAGTCCGTTTAACATTTCATAACATAAGGGCTGGGTGATGAAGAACTTTCACTTGACCTTATCTGAGAAGCATTTTATTTGCCCTTCTATTCTAAATGAAAGC
This sequence comes from Phyllostomus hastatus, assembly GCF_019186645.2. Lineage (NCBI taxonomy): Eukaryota > Metazoa > Chordata > Mammalia > Chiroptera > Phyllostomidae > Phyllostomus > Phyllostomus hastatus. The sequence goes on from NW_025334038.1 coordinate 14,598,318, forward strand.
TTTGCTGGATAGGGCAATCTTGGATGTAGGTCCTTGCCTTTCATGACTTGGAATACTTCCTTCCAGTCCCTTCTTGCCTGCAAGGTCTCTTTTGAGAAAGCAGCTGACAGTCTGATGGGAACTCCTTTGTAGGTGACTGTCTCCTTATCTCTTGCTGCTTCTAGGATTCTCTCCTTCATTTTTACCTTGGGTAATGTAATTATGTTGTGCCTTGGTGTGTTCCTCTTTGGGTCCAACTTCTTTGGGACTCTCTGAGCTTCCTGGACTTCTTGGAAGTCTATTTCCTTTGCCAGAATGGGGAAGTTCTCCTTTATTATTTGTTCAAATAAGTTTTCAGTTTCTTGCTCTTGTTCTTCTCCTTCTGGCACCCCTATGATCCGGATGTTGGAATATTTAAAGATGTCCTGGAGGTTCCTAAGCCTCTCCTCATTTTGTTGAATTCTTGTTTCTTCATTCTTTTCTGTTTGAATGTTTCTTTCTTTTTTCTGGTCCACACCATTGATATGAGTCCTAGCTTTCATTCCATCACTATTGGTTCCCTATACATTTTTCCTTATTTCACTTAGTGTAGCCTTCATTTTTCCATCTAATTTGCGACCAGAATCAACCAATTCTGTGAGCATCCTGATCACCAGTGCTTTGAACTGTGCATTTAATAGGTTGGCTATCTCTCGGTTGCTTAAAAGTACTGGCTCTGGGGCTTTCAATTCTGTTTGAACCATCTTTTTTTTTCCTTTGGTCTGGTCGTGCTTGTTACGTATGAGGGGCGGAGCCTTACGTGTTCACCAGGGCAGGGCACCCCAGTTGCTGGGTTGTGACGTTGTATGTGGGGGCAAGGTCTGAGGGGAAACAATGGTGGTTGCTCGGTTCTCTGTCGGACTTCAGTCACTTCCACCGCTTCCCCCAAGCAAACTGGGCCCCTCTGGTGCCAATTTCTGTTCGCGTGGGCTTGTGCACACCATGGGACTTTCCAAGGACCTCTCCTCTGAGGCTGTGAGTCTCTCCCTGTGCCTCAGCCCCCAAAAGTGTTTTCAATCAGTGTCCTGAGGCTCTATTTCCCGGCACTAGGACCCTGGGACCGCCCAGTCAGCTAGCTGCCTCGCGAGCAGTGCCCTGCTTCACAATCTCCGCTTTGCTGGGTCTGCCTGTTGCCACGCCTTGGCCAGGGTCTGCGGGCTGCTGGATGCCGCTTTCGCGCTCAGGGCACACCCACTCGGTCTTGCGCACCCTGGGTGCCTTAAGCCCCCGGTCCCAACGCTCTCCACTCTGCTCTCCACGCCTCGCCGCAGCCCGCGCCCATCTGCCTGACTCTGCCCCTCCTACCAGTCTGGATGAACGTGTCTATTTTAACTTCTTGATTGTCCGACTTCCATTCAGATAAATTTTCTATCAGTTCTTATTATTCTGTTTCTAAATTGTTGTTGTCCCTATCTTGGTTGTGCAAGGAGGTACAGTGTGTCTACCTACCTAAGCCTCCATCTTGGCCAGAAGTCTATAACTTCTTTTATGTCATATTTAGAAAGACCTTCCCAAAGGCTGTTGGGAAGTATGTTTTTCTCACTGAAATGGGCCTATAAACAAAGCTGACGTTAATTCTCTAAACTAGAAAAACATACTTTATTCTCATCAAATGTTGTTTAATGAGAATAAGATCTCCATGAAGGCAATGTCCAAACAACCTCTGGCATACAGGCTCTCAAATATTTGCTGAATGCCTTCTTCCTTTCTATTTTCCTTAGTAGTTCACCGTCTTAGTAAATTCATCTAGTTTTACTCTTTCTTGCTTTAGTAATAAAAGTACTGATTTCTTTTTTAACCCAAGAGCTGTTTAAGAAGGAAGTTTTAAATTTCTGGCTGGCAAGGGTGTTTTGTTTGCTTTTGTTATTAATTTTCAATTTCACTTCATGGCATTCAGAAAATATTGTCTATACTTTGTACTTTTTGCAAAAGTTTATTTAAAATTTATATGAAAATGCAAAGAACCAAGAAAAGCCAAACTGATCTTGCAGAATAACAACCTTAGAAGACATAACCAACTAAACATAAAAAATTATTAATGGTGCAAGGATAAATAAACCAACAGAGCAGAAAAGATACTGTAGAAACATAATGGATAATAAATACAGACACCTGATATATGACAGAGATGGCATTATACAGTGGTGGAAATGGAATGTTCTAAATGGGAAATCTTGACTGTATCTCTTACATACTACACACAAAAACCCATTCCAGGTGGATTGTATTGTACAACTATATGTGAAAAATAAAACAAACAAGCTTCTAGAGTATAACTCAGAAGAATATCTTTATGACCTAGAGATAAGCAAAACTCTTAGAATTAAAAAGTTTTCAACATAAAGGAAAGGATTGGTAAAGTTGATTTATGTTAAAAGTTTTGTTTTGTTCATCAAAAAACTCCATTAAGAAAATAAAAAAGACAAGCCACAAAACAGAAGAAATTTTTAACCTTTGTAATTACCAAAAGACTTTAATCCAGATTATATATATAAAAACAGATTCTTGCCCTGGCCAGGTGGCTGGGTTGGTTGGAGCATCATCCTGTACACCAGAAGGCTGCAGGTTCAATCTCTGGTGGGGGAGCATATAGGAGTCAACTGAACAATGTTTCTCTCCAACACTGATGTTTCTCTCTCTCTCTAAAATCAATAAATATATCCTCTGGTGAGGATTAAAAAAAACAAAAAAGCTTTCTGAATTTTTTGGTCTGCTTGTTATTTCAGTTGCATTCCATGTAGATTATTATCTGTCCATTTCTCTTTGCAGTTCTATTTTTGTTTCATAAGTACATATTTAAAGCCATGTTACCAGGTATATGGCTAGATACAATTTTAAAACCTATTATACCTTAAAGTCTACCTCTCTTTGCTACTCATATCTACAAGTTTTCTTTTAGGTAATGCTCAGATAAAGTTATCTTTTTCTATCCTTTTATTTTCAACATCTTGTTTCAGGTGAATCTTAAAACTAGTATACAGCTAGTTTTTTTTTTAAGCCTCACCTGAGGATATGTTTATTAATTTTAAAGAGAGAAAGAAAGGGAAAAAAGGGGAGGGGGCGGGGTGGGAAGGAAGGAAGAGAGACAGAAAGACAGAGACAGACATTTATGGGTTGCCTCCCATATGTGCCCCCACTGGGGATTGAACCTGCAACCTAGGTATGTGCCCTGACCAGGAATCAAACCCACAGCCTTTCGGGGTATGGGACAACAACCCAACCAACCGAGGCATCTGGATAGGGCTACAGTTGGTTTCTTAAAATCCAGTCTGACCATCTTTATCCTTTAATTTAATACAACTTAATGTAATTTCTGAGATTCAAAGTTTAAATCTGCTATCTTACTATGTATGTACTACTTTCTAATTGTCCCCCGTTAGTATTTTTTTTTTTGTCTTGCCTTCCTTTGGATTGACTTGCTTTTTTTCTTCTTTTAATCTCACCTGAGGACAATTTTTCATTGCCTTTAGAAATCGAGGGAGGGAGGGAGGGAGGGAGGGAGGGAGGGGGAGAGAGAGATAGAGAGGGAGGGAGGGAGGAGGAGGAGAGGAAGAGGGAGGAAAAATGAGAGGGAGGGAGGAAGGAGGATGAGGAGAGGGGGAGGGAGGAAGGAGGAGGCAAGGAGGGAGAGAGGGAGGAAGAGAGAGAGAAAAACAGTGCCTGGTTACCTTTTGTACAAGCCCTCACTAGGGATGAAACCCGTAACATTTCAATCCACTAGATGACGCTCTAACCAACTAAGTCACACCAGCCAGGGCTAGATTTATTAGCTTTTATTATTTTCCTTTTTCCCCCTCTATTAGGTTAGAAGTTATACATTCCATTAATCTTGTAGTAGTCATTTTAGAGATTACCACAGGCAACCTAATTTATCAAAGTCTAATGTATTTTCACAAACACAAAGGCCTGTAAATAGTTCAATTCCTTCAATATTCTCAATTTATAATTGCTGTCATGGTTAATTTTACATATATTTAAAACCATACCAGACATGACTTTATTTTGCATAGACAACACTCATTTAGACTTACCCACACACTTCTGCTTTTTTTCCCTTCCTGCATCCTTGGCCTTCTACTCAAGATTTTCTGCCTTTAGTATGTCCTTCATTGGTATATTGGTAAGATGAAACAAGAGGGAACGTTCATTCCTGAAAAGCGTTTTTGCTGAATATACCAGAATTCTAAGTTTGCAGTTACTGGATTCTATTGTTTCTGTTTAGAAGTCAGCTGTTAGTGTGACTGTTTTATTATATGTAATATTTTCCTCTCTGGCCACTTTTAAGATGTCCGTTTTCTTTGGTTTCTTGAAATTTTACTTTTATGTATTTAGGTGATCTCCTTGTATTTATCCTGCTTGTAATTTGTAAAAATTCTAGAATCCATATTTTTATGTATAATTTCTTTAAATATTGCTTATGCTATGTAAATTTTTTCCTTATCCTTCTGGGATTCTAATTCACTATGTTAAACCTTCTCTTGTATAAATTATGTTGTGTTCTCTTACATTTCCAAACTGGCATGTCTCAATACTTCATTCTAAATAGTTCTTCCTAGCCTATCCCCCAATTCATTCTTTTTTTTTTCAAATATATCTAAGCTGTTGTTAAATTCATTCACAAAGTTTTTAACTTCTGTTACTATATTTTTACAGTTCCAGATTTTCTATTTGGCTCTTTTCCAAATATGCCTTGTCTTTTAAAAAACTGTTTGCTCTGCCCTGACTGGTGTGGCTCAGTGGGTTGGGCATCATCTCACAAACCAAAGGGTGGACAGTTTGATTCCCTGTTACGGCATATGCTCAGGTTAGGGGCCAAGTCCCCAGTGGGGGGTGTATGTGAGAGATAACTGATCAATGTGTCTTTCTCACACTGATGTTTCTCTCCTTCTCTTTCTCCCCCCACCTTCCTCTCTCTCTAAAAAATAAAATACTTTTTAAAAAAATTGTTTGCTGACAAAACTTTAAGCTTTTATCTCCCTGAACGTTTTTTTAAGTCATATCTAAAATTCCTGTATCTAGAGCCACTAAGTCTATTTCTATTGCCTGTTTTTACTGTTTCTTTTTAACATTATCCACGGTGTACCATACTGAAACACTACTGAAATACTCTGAGGCCACCAATTATGTTCCCTTTGTCCTAAAAGGATTTGTTTGCATATGCCAGATGCCTAAGAACACTAGCCAAAAGGTCAGGAATCACTGTAATCAAATTCCCGAGACTAAGGTTGTTTAGGGTGCTAGATTTCTCAAAGCTGGCCTAAAATCTGAGTGAAGGCTATTATTTCACTTACAGTTCACCCTTAATCATGGGAGTCCCAGAGCACGGGATTTTCAGGGTCCTCTAACCTCAGTGGGCCCTGATAGCCAAATTTTGTCTCTTGAGTCTTGAGGGCATCAAAATATGATCAGTTTCTCAGCCTGGACAGGCAAACATCTCAGAAAATGCAGTTCTAAATGCTGTGCTTACCCTCTTTAGGTTTCTGTCTTTTCCTGGTTTGGACTTAGTAATTCTCTGCTACCTTGGTTCCTCTGATGAGGAGCACATTTTGCTAGAGAGAAGTTTTGTAATTATCATGAATCTTTCTATTTAGCATTATAAAGTGCCTTTTGCTGTCCCTTAATGTGTTTCCTCCCCCCTTCATTCAATTTTGCTTATCATTTTTCTTTTGTCTTTGCAGACCATTTTATTTCACTTTCTCCATCCCTTTGTTCTAGAATTTAATTGGCTACATCATAGTTGTTTATTTCTATTCACTAGAATCACCTATTAGAGAACCACTGCCAAAAAGCAGAGTCACAAAGGAAATAATTCCACCTTATACTTACTGTAAATTCTTCTTCCTCTTCATCACCAGATTCTCCAAATATATCTGCAATAAGATTTCTACAAGGGAACATAAAAAACTTCCATTTGCTTTCTTCTCATCTACATAGGGACCTAAAATCTTTCTAATAGGGTACAATTTACGTTAAGTAAAATGTGCCATTCTCACATCCATTTCAATGGGTTTTGATAAAAATAAACATTCAAGTAACCATTACCCTAGTTAAGATATAGAACAATTTCATCTCCCTAGCAAGTTTGATTGCAACCTTTTCCAGTCAGTTTTCCACATCAAAATCCTAGAGCCAACCACTACTCTGATTTCTATCACCAGATTAGTTTTACTTATTCTTGAACTTCACATAAGTGGAATGAGACATGTCCTCTTTATTTTTTTCATCTAAGATCTTATTTTTGAGATTCATACATGTTATTGTATATATCAACAGTTCAGGAACTAAAATCCTGATTCCCCCAATGTCATGCAATTAGACAGGATATACTATATTTTACCTCACACAAAATTTTAATGCAAGTTTAAAAAACTGTTTCTACCACCATACATGCACCCTTGAAAACTCATGTTATTATGTCACTTACTCTTCTTCATTCCCTGACTCACTATCACTCCCAAACAGATCCTTCTCTTCATTTTTCTTATCAGATCGTTCTTTCCCTGCTTCTTCTTCACTGTCAGATGCTACAGTCTTCTCTCTTTTGCCTGATTTGTCTGATATAACATCACTGTCAGAGTTCTCTCCATCGGAGACAACGCGACTCTTCTTTGCTGCTGTAGAAAAAAGAAATCATCATTAATCTTATCCTGTCACGGTCACTGCAGGACTAACAACAGGTACCTTAAAATTATAGTACATGGCAAAAATCTAAGGCCTCTTGACATACAGTTTAGAATTAAAAAAAAAAATAACTAAAGGTTCATTCAGAGTCACCTTATAATTGTTTGGTATTATTTAGGAAAAAGTGGCCAAAATATGCAGAATGAAATCATCAATATGGAAATGGGCATCAATACCTCAATAGCAAGACCTCCGGCTAAGATGGAGGCATAGTTAGACACTCTGTGCCTCCTCGCACAACCAAAAGAAGGACAACAATTTAAAAAACAAAAATCCACCAGAACTGACAGAAAACCAAACCATATGGAAGTACAACCACCAAGGAGTTAAAGAAGACACGTTCATCCAGACTGGTAGGAAGGGAGGAGTCAGGCAGAGAGAACTTATGGCAAAGCAGTGGCTGGAGGGCCAGGGCAGGCAAGGAGGCAGCTGGCGGACCCAGCGAGGTGGCCAATTGTGGACTGGGCAGTCCAACATTCATATGCAGATAAACCGGGAGAAACAACTGGGGGGGCAGGACATACTGTGCAGGGAAATAAAGCCTCAAACCACTGATGAAAAACACCTGCAGGGGTTGAGGCAGCTGGAGAAACTCCCAGCCTCACAGGAGAGTTCGTTGGAGAGACCCACAGGGTCCTAGAACGTAAACAAACCCACCCACTCAGGAATCAGCACCAGAAGGGCCCATTTGCTTGTGGGAAGCAGGGAAAGTGACTGAAATCCAGCAGAGAGCAGAGCAAGCACCATTGTTCCCTCTCAGACCCCTTCTCCACATACAGCGTTACACCGCAGTGACGTGGATTACCACATCCGGGTGAACACCTAAGGCTCTGCCCCTCACTACAAGACAAAAAGTGGCTCACATGAAAGGAGAGATCAAAGCTCCAGAAAAAATACAACTAAGCGACGAAGAGATAGCCAACCTATCAGATACACAGTTCGAAGCACTGGTGATCAGGATGCTCACAGAATTGGTTGATTCTGGTCGCAAATTAGATGGAAAAATGAAGGCTACACTAAGTGAAATAAGGAAAAATGTATAGGGAACCAATAGTGATGGAATGAAAGCTAGGACTCATATCAACGGTGTGGACCAGAAAAAAGAAAGAAACATTCAAACAGAAAAGAATGAAGAAACAAGAATTCAACAAAATGAGGAGAGGCTTAGGAACCTCCAGGACATCTTTAAATATTCCAACATCCGGATCATAGGGGGTGCCAGAAGGAGAAGAACAAGAGCAAGAAACTGAAAACTTATTTGAACAAATAATAAAGGAGAACTTCCCCATTCTGGCAAAGGAAATAGACTTCCAAGAAGTCCAGGAAGCTCAGAGAGTCCCAAAGAAGTTGGACCCAAAGAGGAACACACCAAGGCACAACATAATTACATTACCCAAGGTAAAAATGAAGGAGAGAATCCTAGAAGCAGCAAGAGATAAGGAGACAGTCACCTACAAAGGAGTTCCCATCAGACTGTCAGCTGCTTTCTCAAAAGAGACCTTGCAGGCAAGAAGGGACTGGAAGGAAGTATTCCAAGTCATGAAAGGCAAGGACCTACATCCAAGATTGCCCTATCCAGCAAAGCTTTCATTTAGAATAGAAGGGCAAATAAAATGCTTCTCAGATAAGGTCAAGTGAAAGTTCTTCATCACCCAGCCCTTATGTTATGAAATGTTAAACGGACTTATCTAAGAAAAAGAAGATAAAAAAAATGTATAGTAAAATGACAGCAAACTCACAATTATTAACAACCACACCTGAAACAAAAACCAAAAGAAACTAAGCAAACAACTAGAACAGGAACAGAACCACAGAAATGGAGATCACATGGAGGGTCAGCAACAGGGGAGTGGGAGGAGGAGAGAGGGGGAAAAGGTACAGAGAATAAGTAGCATAGATGGTAGGTAGAAAATAGACAGGGGGAGAGCAAGAATAGTATAGGAAATGTAGAAACCATAGAACTTATTATAGGTACGACCCATGGACATGAACTAAAGCGGGGGATGTGGGTGGGAGGGTGTGTGCAGGACAGAGGGGAGTGAAGGGGGAAAATGGGATAACTGTAATAGCATAGACAATAAAATATATTTTTAAAAAATAGCAAGGTAATTACTGACTTGAAACCTTTGACTTACTGTTGCTCATCAGTCCTTGTTTGTTGTTTTAATTGAATTTGTTGGGGTGATATTGGTTAATAAAGTTATGTAGGCTTCAGGTGTATAATTCTTTAAGTCCCTATTTTTTAATGCAAACTAGCAAAGATGTAATTCTAAGAAGTTGTGTAACTATGTGATTTTCATTTGAAATAATCTTTTAAAAGTAAAAAGTAAAAAAAAAAACAAAAACCCTTCAACAGGTACCTTTTCTTTTGGGGAAGAAAAAATAAGACAAGGCTGATGCACATACTTGTGTACCTTCTATTGCTGCTTAGTATTAGCAGAATTAAAAAGGCTGGATGTTCTTTTGTGGAATCTCCATGTTCTTTGATCATTGCTGGTCAGTTTGGAATTTTTCATTTCACTTAATAAACTAGGACATGTTTGGTACTCTTTTTCCTTCTCCTGTAACAACTATCAGATTACAAAGGAATGTGTCTTTTCCAAAAAAGATAAGTTTCATAAAGAAGTAATCAAGTAGCAAAGACTAAAATACTCTGCAGATATGGAGTCTCTAAATAAAGAGGTGTGCACGACCTGAGAGCTCAGTCACTGTCCGATGGCATCTAGGGCATAAGCTGTGTAAGAGTCCCACAGCTAACTCTGGTTACACTTGGTAACTGGTTATACGTTTCCATGTAAACATATTTCTTTGAAATATTACCGTTTGCAGTAAAATTACTAAATCTTTCATATTTCCACTGAAATTTGAGTTTATCATTTTGAGGTCATCAGAAATTAACAAATGGTGTTAGGACTAAAAAGAAATTTAATAATAAGGTTAATGAAAATCAGGGAAACCAGTATCCTGGTGATACTTCAGAAATTCAAGTTGAATGAGAGAATATAGCTCTAACATTCCAGAAAAAGGCAATGCTTTATAATTAGAAGCTTAGATGTTAAATAAAGCTATGGATAAACAGCCCAAAATAGTTCCTTACATGCTTTCTCTTCTTCACTATCAGAAAGTACAGCAGCTTTTCGCTTTGCTATTTTCTCCTCCTCCCTCTCTCTTTCTTCATCTTCATCACTGTCAATTTTTGGCCTTTTGGGTTCATCCTCCTCACTGTCAGAACTGTGAAACCTGTTTCTGTCTGTATGGCTATCTAAATGGAAGGAGTTATTCTGCACTTCTGTATCCTCCCCTTTATTCTCCCCATCGCTGTCATCCTCTGACTTGGGCTTCTGTTTGTGTCTGGAGGCCTCCTCAATGTCTGAATCACTAGCTGGTCCCTTCTGAGGATCTTCACTCTCAGAGTCACTGACTTGAGGTTTGGGAAGCTCCTCATTTTCAGAATCACTGGCCTGGTTCCTTGGGGGATCCTCGCTCTCTGAATCACTAATTCGGGGTTTGGGAAGCTCCTCATTTTCAGAGTCACTGACTTGGTGCCTTGGTGGGTCCTCACTTTCTGAGTCACTGATACGGGCCTTGGGAAGCTCTTCATTTTCTGAGTCACTGGCTTGGTGCCTTGGTGGGTCCTCACTTTCTGAGTCACTGATATGGGGTTTGGGAAGTTCCTCATTTTCAGAGTCACTGGCCTGCATCCTCTGAGGCTCCTCACTTTCTGAGTCACTGATCTGAGGTTTAGGAAGCTCCTCACTTTCAGAATCACTAATCTGAGGTTTGGGAAGCTCCTCATTTTCAGAGTCACTGGCTTGGTTCCTTCGAGGTTCCTCACTCTCAGAGTCACTGATTTGAGGTTTTATAGCATCCTCTGCTTCAGAGTCAGTGGCAGGACTTTTGGGGAGCTCTTCAATCTCTGAATCACTGGCAGGATGCTTTCTAACATCTTCATTTTCAGAGTCACTGGCATGCCCATTAAGAAGTTCTTCATTTTCAGAGTCACTAACAGGTAATTTCTTGGTCTCCTCACTCTCAGATTCGCTCCCATGGTGACTGATACCCTCATTTTCAGAATCACTTGCACGAGGTTCTGCATGTTCTTCAGATTCAGATTCACTGTCCTTTTGCCTTTGAAGCTCCTCACTTTCAGAATCACTAGCATTAAGATTTGAGGGGTCATCATTCTCAGAGTCTGTCACATGATGTCTTTTGTTGAGACCATCTTCTCGATCACTAGGCTCATTCTGAAAAAGGGAGAAAAAAATGAGAAAAGTACCAAAAATGTTTGGTAGTGAAATGTTAATATTTTTCCCAACAATTTTTTAAAGTGTAGGAATACAGCCCTGGCTGGTGTGGCTCAGTGGATTGAGCGCTGGCCTGCAAATCAAAAGGTCACCAGTTTGATTCCCAGTCAAGTCACATGCCTGGGTTGCAGGCCAGACCCCCAGTTGGGGGCGTGCAACAGGCAACAGATCAATGTATCTCTCACACATAAATGTTTTTCTCCCTCTCTCCCCCCTCTCTAAATAAATAAAATCTTCAAAATAAATAAATAAATAAAATGTAGGAATATACACTTAAATGTAGAATTCTTGTCCAATATCTACATGGAAACATCCCACTTTATAGAAGGCCATCTATCTACAAAATGATTAACGTGGTTTGGGTTCCAAAATGGAGAAATGATAACCAGTTTTTACCAACACAAAATTTGCAGAGCTTAAAAAACAAACAAGCAAAAAAAGCCTAACTCTCTCACATATGTTTAGGAACTTTCTGTAACCTCTAAACATATTTTTCAAAGCAATACTAACATGTACCTACATTTTTTAAAAAGGGCTTTCTCTGCAAGGTTAAAGTAAGGTTTTTAGGATTTTATTTAGAGAGAGGGGAAGGGAGAGAACCATCAATTGCTTGCCTCCTGTATGCACCCTGACCAAGGACAGAACCCACAACCTAGGCATGTGCCCCTTTGGTTCACAGATGATGTCCAATCAACTGAGCCACAATGGTCAGGGCAGATTAAAATTATTTTAAGGAAAAGAAATATAAAACTTTAAAGGCTCAAAAAGTATATAAGGCATCTTCCCCAAAGTGAATCTAAACAAAAAAGGAGAGGTGTAAATAGTATTTACTAAGCACCTAATAACAGCCAGTTACCATGTTAAACTCTCTCCTATTAATTCATTTACTCTTCATAACAGTACTTTTCATGGTAAGAAAACTGAGGCTTGGAGCAGTCTTGGTCATATATATAGTAACCTAGGTGGAAAAGTTTAAGTTTTATAGAAAACATGACAAATCTAACTATATTGACACAGAACGTTGCTTGGAAGTAATCTAAAAATATACAAACTTAGTATATGTGTTTTATAGCTATTTTTTTTAATGCAAACAAAATAGGCCTGGCTGGTGTGGTTCAGTGGATTGAGTGCTGGCCTGCAAATCAAATGGTCACTGGTTCGATTCCCAGTCAGGGCAGGCCAGGTCCCCAGTGGGGGGTGTTTGAGAGGCAACCACACTTTGATGTTTCTCTCCCTGTTTCTCCTTCCCTTTCTCTAAAAATAAATAAATAAAATCTTTAAAATGCAGAGAAAATATACACAAAATTAATCATACAAAGACACTTTAGGATCTGGGGGATTTTTTTCCCATTTAGCATTTGATTTTCAATCATATAGTGATAACATTCTGGTTTAAAAAGTGCAAGTACTTCTGTGTTAAAAACTTACTAAGTCTATAATATAGTAAGTCTATTTATTAAATATTTCTCTTTAGAATATATGACTGTTATTACATGAACTTACCACAGATCAATTTCCAAGGAACAGATCCTTTAATAGTCTATATGCCCACCAATCATGCTATAAATAAATTAAGTGCTAAGAGAATCCAGTGACAAGATAAATGGCATGATGTGTTTTCACAAAATCTATACTTTGATCTCTTCAGCAGCTGCTGTCTAATGAAAAGCCAGCCAAATATATTCTAACACTACTGTGAAGGTATGCATAATTATTTTGAAAGTATATAGGAAGTGACTGAGGTATAAAAGAGTATGACAACAGGTATCTGTTACCTGTTTTAACTAACAGGCATTAATTTAAAAGTTAACTAGATTACTGATTTAAAAAACAAAGACATACATATGCCAGCAGATAACTGATGTGGAAAAAAGACACAGATAAAGCAGGAGGCACAAGTAAAAATGTAACTGGGTTTTGGATGCTTTCTACAACATGCCTGTGACATATATCTCTAACTTACTTTACTCTATTTTAGTTGCAAACAACAGAAACCATCTCCAGGAAAAAAAAAGAGCAGTCTTCCCAGAATCAAAGTGGGATGAATGATTAAAGACTGAGGGAGGGTAGGAATACCAAGACAGCTTAGAGAGCTTAGAAAATGGAATTCAAGGATCTTTTCACTAGAGCACCATATAAACGAGTCACTTAATCATGCTCAATTTCACTGTCCAAGATCTAAAATTTCAGTTCTTAGAAGAGATAACCTAATTAGCTACAGCAGTATCAGATGCTGTGAAACTCAGTGGTTTGATGGGTTACAAGCAAAAGCAGGGGCACAGCACTGGGAGGCACTCCCCAAGAGAAAGAAACTATGAACTGTGTCGTCATCCCAAAATTTACCTGCTACACTCTACCCCAGATTTCCAAACACATGATGCATGCTTTCCAAAACAAGCAACCATCACAAGGATATTACATACGACAATGATTACAAAACTTATGAATTCCCACCAATTTTAAGGAGTCTCGTAAAAACTGGATTATCTATCCATTATTCCTGGTACAGTGGGGGGTTGAGGGGAGGAAAGAAATTATTGCAGTAAGCCCTTGTCAGGTAGTTCTGCTAGTTGAAGTGTTGCCCCATACACCAAAAGGATGTGGGCTTGATTCCTAGTCAGGGCACACGCCTAGATTGCAGGTTTGATCCCCCGTTGGAGTGCATATGGGAGGCAGCTGATTAATGTTTCTCTTGCACTGATGTCTCTGTCTCTCTCTGTCTCTCTCTCTCAAATCAATAAAGATATCCTCGGTGACAATTAAAAAAAAACAAGAAGAAATTACTACAGTAAGAAAGTGCTGATAAATTCAATTAGAGAATGCACTTAGGTAATGACATCACGAGATCTGGGAGAAGAGCACATTAGAAATTATATAAGTTCACAAGTTATCAAAACAATATTTGAACTTTTAAGACTGGTTTTATACTGAAACTAGTTTAAATTGTCAACTTAAAAAATCCAAAATACAGTTTTTTAAGTCAGACATGAATACAATAAATAACTCAATAGTACAAACTGCCATTTAAGTATCATTTTCTAAATAATGTGAATATCCCCTAGCTGTAACTGTCAGAGAAACTGAGCACTCTAAAGACTTTAGAAATACCTATAACACATCATGCCTCCTCCTTTTACAGTTATTCACACTATAGTTATAAGTAAGTACTGGTTATCTATACTAAACAGTCAGGTAACCTATCTCAGAATATGTACTGTAGTAATACCCCTCCTAATGGACCAGGGCCACAATACACACAGAGAGATAACTGACATTTTAAAATTACAGTGTAAATAATAAACTGTCGCCCTGGCTGGCATAGCTCAGTGGATTGAGCGCGGGCTGCGAACCAAAGCATCACAGGTTCGATTCCCAGTCAGGGCACATGCCTGGGTTGCAGGCCATGGCTCCCAGCAACCACACATTGATGTTTCTCTCTCTCTCTCTTTCTACCTCCCTTCCCTCTCTAAATATAAATAATAAATAAAATCTTTAAAAATTTTTTAAAAAAATAATAAACTGTCTTAAAACAAACATCCACTTGTAAATTTCAAAGTAGTATATGTCAGGTAGAAATCCTTGTAAAGAAAAAAAAAGAACTCAGAACACTTGTTAATACAAAGTCAATTCAAAACTTGCACGCTAACCTACCACTAAAAATTAATAAATAATCCAAGTCACACAGGAGATTCCATGAGAAAATGTCTATAGGAGAATTTTTTTTGTTTTATTTTTATTGTTTATGCTATCAGTTTTTCCTGCTTTTTCTCCCTTTCCCCACCACCCCCCACCTGCACCCTCCTCCCTCCTCAACCCAATCCCCATATTGTTGTCCACGTACATGGGCTGTGCATAAATGTTCTTTGGTTAATCCCTTAACCAACTTTCATCCCATCCCATCGTCTCCTTTCTGGCAGCTGTCAGTCTGTTTTATGTATCTAAGCTTCTGTCACTCTTTTGTTCCTTACTTTATTGTGTTCATTAGATTCTACAAATAAGTGAGATCATGTGATAGTTTTCTTTCACTGACTGGCTTAATTCACTTAGCATAATTTTCTCCAGGTCCATCCATGCTGTTGCAAAATGTAAGCATTTCATCTTTTTCACTGCTGCGCAATATTCCTCTGTGTAAATGTACCATGCCTTTTTTATCCACTCATCTACTGATGGGCACTTAGGCTGTTTCCAAATCGTGGTTATTGTAAATAGCACTGCTTTAAACATAGGAGTGCATATATTTTTTTTTGTATTGGTGTTTCAGGATGCTTGGGGTATATTCTTAGAAGTGGAATCGCTGGGTCAAAAGGAAATTCCATTTTTAACTTTTTTTTTGTTTTTAATATATTTTACTGATTATGCTATTAGTTATTCCACTTTTTTCTTCCCTTTATTCCCCTCCACCCAACACCTCCCCCCCATAACCAATATTCCCCTACCTTAGTTCATGTCAATGAGTCATACATATAAATTCTTTGGCTTTTCCATTTCCTATACTATTCTTAACCTCCCCCTGTCTATTCTGTACTTACCATTTATGCTTCTTATTAACAGTACCTAGATTTCCCCCATTCTCCCTCCTCCTCTCCCCCTTGATAACCCTCCACGTGATTTCCATTTCTGTGATTCTGTTCCTGTTATAGTTGTTTGCTTAGTTTTTGTTTGTTTTGTTTTAGGTTCAGTTGTTGATAGTTGTGAGTTTGTCATTTTCCTCTTCATACTTTTGATCATCTTTTTCTTAGATAAGTTCCCTTAACATTTCATATAATAAGGGCTTGGTGATTATGAACTCCTTTAACTTGACCGTATCTGGGAAGTACTTTATCTGCCCTCCCATTCTAAATGATAGCTTTGCTGGATAGAATAATCTAGGTTGTAGGTCCTTGTTTTTCATCACTTTGAGTACTTCCTGCCAGTCCCCTCTTCCTACAAAGTTTCTTTTGAGAAATCAGCCAGTAGTTTCATGAGTACTCCTTTGTAGGTAACTCTATTTCTCTTGCTGCTTTTAAAATTCTCTCCTTATTTTTAATCTTGGGTAATGTAATTATGGATGTGCCTTGGTGTGCGCTTCCTTGGGTCCAACTTCGTTTGGACTCTGAGCTTCCTGGACTTCCTGGAAGTCTATTTCCTCTGCCAGATTGGAGAATCTCTCCTTCATTATTTTTCAAATAAGTTTCCAATTTCTTGTTCTTCTTCTTCTCCTTCTGGCACCCCTATGATTCAGATGTTGTAAGGTTTAAAGTAGTCCTAGAGGTTCCTAAGCCTCTCCTCATTTTGTTAAAATTCTTATTTCTTCATTCTCTTCTGGCTGAGTGTTTATTTATTCCTTCTGCTCCAAACTGTTGATTTGAGTCCCAGTTTCCTTCCTTTCCATCATTGTTGGTTCCCTGTACATTTTTACTTATTTCACTTTTCATAGCCTTCATTTCTTCCACCATTTTGCTACCCTACTCAACCATTTCTGTGAGTATCCCAATTACCAGTGTTTTGAACTCCAAAAGGTTGGCTATGTCTTCATCACTTAGTTCTATTTTTGAAGCTTTGATCTGTTCTTTCACGTGGGCCGTATTTATTTGTCTTGGCACACCTGTTATGTAGTAATGGGTGGAGCCTTAGGTATTCACCAGTGTGGGGCAACCCAGTTTGGTGCATTAAGGCACTGTGTGGGGGAGGGGTCCAAGAGGGAACAATGCTGCTTGCTCAGCTTTCGCCCTGCTTTCTGTCACTTCCCCAGCTACCTATAAGCAAGCTGGGCCCTTCTGGTGCTGATTCCTGGTTGGGTGGGTTTGTGTACATTCTAGGACCCTGTGGGTCTCTCTAAGGAACTCTCCTGTGAGGCTGGCAGTTAATCCTGCCACTGCAACTCCCAAAGGTTTTTACAGCCAGAGGTTTTAAGGCTTTATTTCCCCGCGCTGGAACGCTGGGCTGCACAATCTGTCTCACTCTCCAGTTGTTCCTCCTGGTTTATCTGCACACAAACGTAGGACCACCTGCTCTGCCAGCTGCCACCTCACCCACCCTGGTCCTCCAGCCACTGCCTTGCCGAGAGTCCTGTCTGCCCTGGCGGCCCTTCTCCTCCCCTCCTACCAGTCTGGATGAATGTTTCTTCTTTAACTCCTTGGTTGTTGGACTTCCATTCAGCTTGATTTTCTGTCCATTCTGGTTTTTTTTTAATTTGTTGTCCTTCTTTTGGTTGTGCAAGGAGGCAAAATGTATCTACCTACACTTTCACCTTGGCCAGAAGTCCCCATTTTTAATGTTTTAAGGATACTCCATATTGTTTTCCACATTGGCTGCACCAGACTGCATTCCCACAATAGTACACTAGGGTTCACTTTTCTCCACATCCTTACCAATACTTATTATTTGATTTATTGATGGTAGCCATTCTGACAGGTAAAAGGTGACAGCTCACAGAGGTTTTAGAAAAGCAGGGACCTATAACCACAGCTACTTTACTCAGCAAGGCTATCATTTAAAATAAAAAATGAAATAAGGAGCTTCCTAGACAAGAAAAAGCCAAAGAAGTTTAATACCAAACCAGTACTGCAACATATGTTAAAGGGCTTGCTTAGCTAGGTTTTAATTTGCATCTCTCTGATGATTACTTATGTTTAGCATTTTTTCTTATGTCTATGGCCTCTCTGTATGTCCTCTTTGGAAAAATGTCTATTCAGGTCTTTTGCCAATTTCTTAATTGGGTTGTTTGTCTTTCTGGCTTGAGTTGTACTCGTTCCTTGTATATTTTGGAGATTAAACCCTTGTCAGATGTATCATTGGCTAAAATGTTGCCCCGTACAGTAGGTTCCCTGTTCGTCTTGCTGTAGTATAGGAGACCGTTCTACATGGCATGGGCCCAGCTCCCACTCGGAGATGCACGGGATCCATGCCCACGGATAGGTTCTCTCATGGGGGACCAGGCCTGTATTGTACCTAGACTGCTATGAGACTTGCTTTTGCCAAAACTCCCTCACCCTGAATTAAGGCAGAAAACATTTACTGTGTATCTTTAAAGTAACTTCCTAAAATCTATGCTAAACCTTCCAAAAATGAGTGTAACCAGTTCAACCATTTCTCCCTTTGCATTTGCAAATATCCTTCTTCTGTAATGTGATCAGCAGCATCCTCTCCTTTGTTTTCTGTAAAAGGTTACCACCTAAAGTGAACCTGTGCATAGTAAATGAGGACCATTATGTAATGTGCTCAGAAAAGCAATAAAAGCCTGTCAAGGCAAGGGCCAAGGCTTTTTCTCCTCTTGAGAGAGAAGCCGCACCATCCCTTTTCCTCCACAGGACTCTGTAGTCTGTGTGAATTTGTCTCATCTCAGCCACAACACCATGGACCCCATGAGCTGGGGTCTGCGCCATAGGAGCATTTTCAAAAATACATTTCATTGCATGTTGGTTCCAGAAGATCTAACTGAAATCATTTTAGAGACTGTTAATATATACCAGTTTAACCAGCATATGAAAGAATCTGAGCAATCCAGCAATTAGACAACGTTTAACCTAGTGTAACTATTCTAGAGTGCTGCAAGGCTTTGACTTTGAGAAACTCCAACTGTACAGCGAGCATACAGATGATAAAATGAGGCTATACAACAGAGTATCCTTTGTCTGTCAAAAGTTAGTTACTTCAGAATCACACAAAAACAAAGCATTCCTGATGGGAGTACTGGAAAAAAAATTGTACACAAAGTTTAAGAGTTTATGATGATGAAACAAACTCCTGACTGTATCTCCAGACTCATTTCTGCTTTCTCACCAACAACCCCACGCACTTTACCAACAACAGCAGTTCCTAAACTTTGGTGTCGGTAAGAATCACTTGAGGAGCTTTGATGAAAAACATACAGATTTTTGTGCTTCTCACCTCCAGATATTAATATCCAGGAAGTCTGTGGAAGACTTCAAAATATCAAATATCAAAATGCAAATCAAAATGCAAATATCAAAATGCAAATAATCTGCATTTTGATATATAATCCAAGTGATTCTGATTATACTTTAGAAGTTCTACTCCAGACACACAGAACTACTGTTGATTTCACTATGTTATCTCCATGCCTTTACAAATTCTGTTCTTTCTGTCTAGAGCATCTTTCCCCTACCTTGTCCTTTTCATATCTCAAAACTGGACAATACCACCCACTTTTTGAAGCTTCTTCCATCATTCTCTCTCTAGGCAGAGTGGACTTTATGCAACATAATGTGACAGTTAAGAACATGGACTTTAGAGTCACAAAGACCTGAGGTCCAAATCCTAGCTCGGCCACTTTCTACCGTATGATCTACAGAAATTTTCATAACTTCTCAACGCTTCAATGTCCTCAATCAGATGAAGCTAGGAATAGTATTTACACTTTATATAAAGCAGCCTACTGCCTGTGAACATTTAATAAATGTTAACCCCATTCATAACAAAATGTTAATTACAAAACACCCTTTAAGACTCAGCTCAAAAACAAAGCAAAACAAACTATGCAATAGACTCACTGAAAAAGAGACAAAAGAGATGGTTACTAGAAGGGAGCAGTGGGAGTATGGGTGAAAAAGGGAAGTGGAATACAGTCAATAATATGGTGACAGGTTTAAAGAGTAACAGGTGATTACTGGAATTAGTGGGATGATCACCCTGTAAGGTACAAAAATGCTGAATCACTATATACTTAAACTAATATAGCCAATATAAGATTGTACACCAACTATACTTAAATAAAAAATAAATAAAAATAAAAAAGGATATAGAAAACAGACTCAGACTCATTTATGAAGGCTTATCCCTGTATTGCTGAGTACTTGTTTCCTTTCTTATGCTTACCATGCCTCATTTGTCCATTTTACTGTCAGATTTTCAACCTAAGGGTAGCTCTGGCACCTCACTGAAGGGGGCAGTTGTGAATGTGAGAAGCCCATTCTGGCTGTCAATGACTGGAGAGGATATGCTACTAGCATTCACTTAATGCTCCAGAATCAAGACACTTATACACCTGCCCCCAAATGCCCACAGCTGGCTTACTCTCAATGCCTTGTTCAGGACAGCAGCACTAGGTTGCTCTCTTTTCAGGGATGGCCATAAACAAGATACATACATAGGTAGGAGACCCAATGAGATGAAAGAACTCAATAGAGTTCTAAGAACTCTTAGTTCCCAATAGAGATTGTGGTAATAGACAAGTAAAGCATGCTGGGTCCTTCTAGGACTTCAACTGGGAAATACAGAGAGGTTTGACCAATTATTAAAAGAGAAAACTTTGGGCGTAAAAGGGAGAAAACTGTACTTGAACAATGATTAAAATAAAAAAAATAAAAATAAATAGAGGCACTGAATATTGAGAAACAGATGTACCTGGCAGTCAAATAGTGTCATTACCCAGAAAAAAAAAAAAAAGAGAGAGAGAGAAAACTGAAGCAAAACGAAGACTTCTGGTCTGACAGCCTAAAAAGTTCCAATGACCTGCTCCTAGTGAAATTGGTTAAAAATATTTAAAAACAACCACCAAAAGCCTCTGGGTATAGGCCTGTGAGCAAAGAGCAAATAAGGAAGTACCTCTCCAAAAAGATCTACAAGCATTTGGTAAGGGAAGCAAAAATCTGGTGTTTGAACCAAAACTACTCCTCTCTTCCCCAACCTCACAGTTCAGCAGAGGAGACTCCATTTCAGACTGCTGCAGCCAAGAACACAGGGCACCCCTCTTCCTCCAGTTTCCAGATAGAAGGGTTCCTTCTCCAGGAAGAGGACACCAGTATTTCTTATCCTGCCTCCACCACCTATTATGGAACTAAGTTCCAGTCAAGTGCAATCAAGAGGCAGGAATCTAGTCTTCTACTCAGCCTTCAATGATGTAAAGAAGGCTCTACCACCTTGGGTGCAGTAAACTGAGAATACCTGAATGCTTCTGCATCAACAAATGAGACAGTGGTTCCATGCCAAAAGAGGTAAGCCAAGAGCACTGCAGGCTGCTATCCACCCACTGAGAGCTCAGCTTATATATCTGGGTTTCACTCAGAAGTTTTCCATAGTCTCCTCACCACCATTTCAAGAGCTCAGGCTCAAAGATTTTGCCTGGAGAAAAAGCAAGCAGTAAAAAAGCTCTTAAAATCTCCCCAAAGAAACTGACTACATTTGTAACCAAACCTGGGGAATTTCAGGTTAAGACATTTTAAAAAATACTGGAAGATGTGGTGGAAGGCACATGGAAGGAGATTCAAGAAAATTCACTGCTGCCTTTGTGGAAAGTTTCTACAAAGGTTCTTGTATAGAGCTAGTCTGCAAGATAGAAGTAGAGAATAAGACAGCTGGGAAGAACCATCCTGGGGGTCAAAACAAATATCAAACACAGACCTCAGAAACTATTCTGTCAAAGGAGCCAGAATTTGACTGGATTAGCTTATTGACAAAATTTTGGAACAGTGGAATAAAATGTTTGAAATGCTCCAAGGGGGAAAAAAAAAACTGTCAACCAAGAATACTATATCAAACAAAACCATCTTTCAAATATAAATATTAAACAAAAAACATATGAAAACTTTCTCAGATAAACAAAAAGTGAAAGAATTTGTCTGGCAGACGCACCATACAAGAAATAAAGTTCTTCAGGCTGAAAGCAAATGACTTCAGATGGTAATCTGAACTCATGTGAAAAGACAATGAGCAGTAGCAAAGGTAGTTATGTAATTATAAAAGAGAGTATAAATGTGTATTTTCTCCTTTTTTATTTTTAACTGATTTAAATAGCAATTGCACCAAGGAGTATGTATATAGTGTACAGTTGGGCCTATAATAGAAATATCATATATTTGCTGATGACATTACAAAGGAGGTGGGTGGTAGCAAAGCTTTCTTAAGCTAAGGAAACAATTTCAGATGGTAAAGCAATAATTATAATAAAGTACTGTTGGATTTGTAACATGAATAAATGTAATATATATAACAATAATATTACAAAAAGAAAAAAGAAAATTACATACAAGTATCATTTTTATATAACACTGGGAATTAAGCTACTATAAATGTGAAGTTGATTCTGGTTAAGATATATGTGGTAAACTCTACAGCAGCCACTAAAAAAAGAACTCAAAAACTATAGTGAAAATATTATTAAAGAAATTAAAATGCACAAAAGTATTAAAAATAATTTATTAATGGATACACACAGGAAAAACTGTAAAGTGTGATATAGAAAATATAACATGGAGAGAGGACTAAAATAAAAAATGTAAATGTTTTTTATGTGTTAGAAGTTGTTGGCGACATAGCAGAGGAGTGAGCGGAAGCCACATTAACCTCCTCCTAGAACCAATCTGGAATTAAAACTGAATTGTGGAGAAATCACAGGGAATAGACAACTGAACAATAGCAACAGAGAAAACTGATAACCTCAAGACAGACAGAAGAATTAGCCTCAGCACAACCTGACTGGTAAGGAGTGTGGTGGGAACTCGAGAAGACTGGCTGGGCACCCATAGGTAGCAGTGTTGGAGGGATAATTAAGCAGCCAGTTGGATTCCCCTGAGAAGTGTGGGGTCTAAACCCTAAGCTGGGATCCCCAGCCTGGAGCACCAGAGCCCAAAAAGTACACAGATAAAAATCAGAAGCAAAAAGTGGCAGGGTTGCTCTCATCCAGAGATAGATAGCTGGAGACGCAAAGAGCCGTTTAAAGGACCAATAAATTTTCATTTGCAGCTACTTGCCCTGGGCTACAGCAATGGGTCAGGAGCAGGGGGGGATAGAGTGGGCTAGAGATGCCTGAGGAGA
This sequence comes from Phyllostomus hastatus, assembly GCF_019186645.2. Taxonomy (NCBI): domain Eukaryota; kingdom Metazoa; phylum Chordata; class Mammalia; order Chiroptera; family Phyllostomidae; genus Phyllostomus; species Phyllostomus hastatus. The sequence continues at coordinate 14,621,075 of NW_025334038.1, forward strand.
CACTGGAGACAGCAGCTTTGGGAAGGGAGGCGAGAGTATAGATGTTGGAATCCCAGTGCTGAGTCATCACCCATACAGCAGCAGCCATCCTGCTCAGGCAGACTACTCCCCTGAGCGGCAGCAGCAGACTGAGGGGAAATAATAGCCCCAACCCCATCAGGGACCCTGCCCTGACCCTGTTGCTTAAGCCTGAATGCTGAGTACACAATGACTAGATTAACAACTAAAGGACACAGCCACAGACGTAGATCCCTGACATTCTCACAATAAGTTGCCTAAGGTCAGACGGGGTCAACATCTGACATCACCAAATGAAGATCCAGAAAGAAAAAACAGTGGTAAATACCAGAGGCTACCGAGATGAAATCCACTGTGATTTTCTCCATGATTTGTGATCTTTTCGTCCCAGCATAATTTTTTACATCTATTTCTTGTCCATCAACTTTGTGCATATTAAGTCACTAGATTTTATACTATAGTTTATTTCTCTCCTTTCCTATAATAGTCTTAATCTCTTTACCCCTTATTAATACTGGTACATTTGCTTTTGTTAGTGGGATTGCTGGAGGGGGCGGTATTTTTGCAGATGTGGATTTGTTTCCTAGGCTTTGTGGTTTTGTTCTGGCAGCACCTGCACAACAGCATACAGGACATGGTGGGCAGAGTGATCCTCAGTCAACCGGCTGGAGAGAAGGACACACCAAAGAACAACACAACAAAAATCAAAACCCAATTACATCCAGAGAGCCAACATAAACGGCATAAAGGGCATCCCAAGAGCACCAAGGTCAGGAGATCAAGGAGATGGCACCACTGAATCTCATAGGTATCCTAACACAGACATTCACGCCACAAAGTCAGGCAGTCAAAACAGATCAATTTAAGAAGCAGAAACAAACAAGGAGAGTCTTACAAGTAATGGGAAGGCAAAGAAACAACCCCCAAATGAAAGGAAAGGAGGAATCCTCAGAAAGAGTGCTAAATGAACGAGAAGCTAGTCACTATCAGATACTGAGTTCAAGACAATGGTTACAAGAAAGCTCAATGAGAACTACCAACACCTACATGGAAACTACGAGGAACTTACTGCAAACTACATCATCATAAAAAAAGACATAGAAACTATCAAGAAGAGCCAAGAGAAAATGAAGAATACAATTTCTGAACTGAAGAACGCAGTAGAAGGAATCAAAAGCAGGCTAGATAAAGAAAAGGATTGAATCAGCAAGCTGGAGGACAAGGTAGATAAAAAAAACCCAGAAAGAAGAATCAAAAAGAACTAAGACGGGTTAAGGGAACTGCAGGACAACAGGAAATGTAATAATAACCGTATAATAGGGATACCAGAAGGAGAACAACAACAAGGGATAGAAAACCTGTTTGAAAAAGTAATGATGAAAAACTTTCCTAATTTGATGAGAGAAAAAGGCACACAAATGCAGGAAGCATAGACGGTCCCAATCCAGAGGAACCCAAAGAGGCCCACTGCAAGACACATCAAAATTAAAGTAGCAAAATTCTGAGACAAAGAGAGAATCTTACAGGCAGCAAGTAAGAAACAGGAAGTAACATACAAAGGAAACACAGTAAAGCTAGTAGCTAACTTCTCAATGCAAACACTACAAGCCAGAAGGGAATGGCAAGAAATATTCCAAGTAATGAAAAGCAAAGACCTGCAACCAAGACTACTCTACCCAGCAAGGATCTCAATTAAAATAGGTGAAATGAGTTTCCCAGACAAAAGACGCAAAGAATACACCTCCAACAAACCAGCACTGCAAAATATGCTAAAGGGACTGCTTTAAGAAAAGGAAGAAAAAGAGTGAGAGAGAGGAACACAGGTACAAAGGGGGTAAAATGACAATGAATAAGTACCTGTCAATAACAACCTTAAATGTAAATGCTCCAATCAAAAGACATAGGGTACTTGAAGGGATAAGAAAACTTGACCCCCACATATGCTGCTTACAAGACACCCATCTCAGAATAAAAGACCTACCAAGACTGAAAGTGAAGGGTTGGGGAAAAAATATTTCAAGCACCTGGGCAGGAAAAAAAAGCCAGGGTAGCAATACTTATATCAGACAAAACAAACTTCAAAACAAAGGCCTTAAAAAGAAACACAGAAGGACACTTCATAATACTCAAGGGAAGAATCCATCAAGAAGACATAAACATTATAAACATATACGTACCCAACATAGGAGCACCCAAATATATAAGGAAAATCTTGGAGGACTTCAAGAAAGATATAGACAGCAACACACATATTAACTGACCCACTAAATGGTCAATTAATATTTGACAAAGGAGGCAGAAACATAAAATGGAGTAAAAATAGCCTTTTCAACAAATGGTGGTGGGAGATACCAATAGCTACATGCAAAAAAATGAAACTCAACCACCAACTTATATCACACACAAAAATAAACTCAAGATGGATAAAAGACTTAAATATAAGTGTCCTCAGGAAAAATTTCAGATATCCCACACAGCAATATTTTCACCAATATGTCCCCTAGAGCAAGGGAAATAAAGGAAAGAATAAACAAATGGGACTTCATCAAAATAAAAAGCTTCTGCATAGCTAAAGAAAACATCAGCAAAATGAAAAGGGAACCAAACATATGAGAAAATATATTTGCCAATGCTACTTCAGACAAGGGTTTCATCTCCAAAATACATAAAGAACTCACACAACTCCACTCCAGGAAGGCAAATAATCCCATTAAAAAATGGGCAAAGGAGTTCCAGTCACAATGGAGGCATAGGTAGAAACCCTTTACTTCCTTTCACAACCAAAAGAAGTGTAACAACCAATATAAAAACAATAAACCACCAGAAGTGCCAGAAAATCAAACTACATGGAACTCCAACAGCCAAGGAGTTAAAAAAAAAAATTCACTGAGACCAGTGGGTGGCCAGCTGAGAGGAAAGGGCATGCACGGCAAGGCAGTGGAACACGCAGACAAGGCAGGGCTAGCTGAGAGGACTGGAGGCACGGCAGGGGTGGCTGAACAGGAAACTAAAGACTCAAACACAGCTGTAAACTATGGCAGGGGTTGCCACAGCAGGAGAAACTCCCAGTCTCACAGAGTTCGTTGGAAAGTGGGGCTAGAAGGGAGTGAGTGAGCAGCATTGTTTCCTCTTACCCCTCCCCCATATCCAGCACCACAACACAGCAAAGAGGGTTGCCTCCCGTAGTGAATACCTAAGGCCCCACCCCATTGTAACATAAGAGGTGCACTGAGACAAAGAAATATGGCCCAAATGAAAGAACTGATCAAAACTCCAGAAAAAGAGTTATGCAATGAGATGATAGCCAACCTATCTGATACAGAGCTCAAAATACTGGTAATCAGGATGCTCTCAGAAATGATTGAACTTGACTGCAAAATGAAGGAACAAATGAAGACTACCCAAAATAAAATAAAGCAAAATATATAGGGAACCAACAGTGAAGGGAAGGAAACTGGGACTCAAATCAACAATACGGAATAAAATGAAGAAATTAACATCCAACCAGAACAGAATGAAGAATCAAGAATTCAAAAAAATGAAAGGAGGCTTAGGAAACCCTGAGACAACTTTAAACTCTCTAACATAAGAATTATAGGAGTGCCAGAAGGAGAAGAGGAAGAGCAAGAAACTGAAAGCTTATTTGAACAAATAATGAAGGAGAATTTACCCAATCTGGCAAAGAAACAGACTTCCGGGATAACTAGGAAGCCGAGAGAGTCCCAAAGAAATTGAACCCAAAGAGGAACATACTAAGGCACATCATCATGAAGTTATCCAAGATTAAAGACAGAGAGAATCTTAAAAGCAGCAAGAGGAAAGGAGTACCCATAAGACTATCAGCTGATTTCCCCAAAGAAACCTTGGAGGCAAGAAGGGGCTGGAAAGAAGTATTCCAAGTCATAAAAGGCAAAGACCTACATCCAAGATTACTCTACCCAGCAAAGCTATCATTTAAAATGGAAGTGCAGATAAAGTGCTTCCCAGATATGTCAAGTTAAAGGAGTTCATCATCACCAAGCTCTTATTATATGAAATGTGAAAGGGACTTATCTAAGAAAGATAAAAAATATGAACAATAAAATGACAACAAACTCACAACTAGCAACAATTGAACCGAAAAGAAAAATAATAAAAAGAAAACCTTAAGCAAACTCCTAGAAAAGGAACAGAATCAAAGAAATGAACATCACATCGAAGGTTTTCAGTGGGGAGGGGGGAGGGCAAGAACGGGGGGAGAAGGTACAGGGAATAAGAAGCATAATTGGTACGCATAAAATAAGACGGCTAGAGGTAATGAATGGTATAGGAAACAGAGAAGTCAAAGAACTTATATGTACAACCCATGGATATGAACTAAGTGGGGAGAATGCTGGAGGGTTGGGGGGTACAAAGTGGAGGGGGGATAAAGGGGGAAAAATTGGGAAAACTGTAATAGTGTAATTAATAAAATATACTTTTAAAAAATGGGCAAAGGCCCTGAACAGACACTTCTCCAAGGAGGACACAGAGAGGACCCAGAGACATATAAAAAGATCCTCAGCATCACTAGCCATCAGAGAGATGCAAATTAAAACCACAAGGAGATACCACTTCACAGCTGTCAGAATGGCCATCATAAACAAAGCAACAAACCACAGGTGCTGGAGAGGTTGTGGAGAAAAGGGTACCCTAGTGCACTGTTGGTGGGAATGAAGACTGCTGCAGCCACTGTGGAAAACAGTATGGAATTTCCTCAGAAAACTAAAAATGAAACTGTCTTTTTACCTGACAATTTCACTGCTGGGATTATACCCTAAGAACCCTGAAACATCAATTCAAAAGAACCTATGCACCCCAGCGTTCACAGCACAATTTATAATAGCCAAGTGTTGGAAACAACCTAACTACCCATCAGTAAATGAGTGGATCAAAAAACTATGGTACATTTACACAATGGAATTCTATGCAGCAGAAAGAAAGAAGGAGCTCCTACCCTTCATGACAGCATGGATGGATCTGGAGAGCATTATGCTAAGTGAAATAAGCCATGCAGCGAAAGGCAAACACCACTGATCTTACCTATAAGTGGAACCTAATCAACAAAACAAATAACCAGAGACATTGAAATAAATAACTAACAGTAACCAGAGGGGAGGCATGAGGGCATATCTGGGGAAAAAGGTGATCAAGGAACAGGTATAAAGGATACATGGACAAAGCCAAAGGGGGTTAGGATTGAGGATGGAGGTGGGGTGGGTTGGGGAAGGGGGAGTTGGGGGAGGAAAATGGAGGCAACTGTACTTGAAAACAATTTTAAAAAGAAAAAGAAATAAAATATGGTTGGGAGAAAAAATCAATAGGAATTTAAAATAAATAAGTTAGCTTAAGAGCAGACTTATAAATATGTCATGTAAACCTCATTGCAATACACAAAGCAAAAATGTAGAGTAGATACACTAAAGGTAAAAAGAAAGGAATCTAAGCATACTACTACAGAAAACCATCAATTCACAAATGAAGACATCAAGAGAATGAACAAAGGAATTACTAAATAGCCAGAAAACAATAAGCCAAACAGCAATATTAAGCCCATACCTATCAACAATTATTATAAATGTAAAAGGACTAAATTCTCAAATCAAAAGATATACAGTGGCTGAATGGATAAAAAAAACAAGACCCATCTTTGTGCTGCCTACAAGAGACTCCACTTCAGCTTTAAGAACACACAGACTAAAAATGAAGGGATAGAAAGAGATGTCCCATACAAATGGAAACCAAAAGAAAGTAGGAATAGATATATTTATACCTGACAAAATAGACTTTGAGCCAAAATCTATACTAAGAGACTTTAGATCATTATATAATGATAAAGAAGTTAATCCAACAAGATTTAATTAACACTTATAAATATTTATATACCCAACATCAGAGCACCTAAATATATAGAGCAAATATTAAAAGACCTGAAGACAGAAATAAGACAACAATACAATAATAGCAGGGGACTTATACTCCATTTTCAACAATAGCCAGATCATGCTACAAAACAATCAATGGGCCAAAAAAGAAATGAAAATATATCTTGGGGTATAAGAACATGAAAATACAACATACCAAAATATATGGATGCAGCAAAAGCAGTTTTAACAGGGAAGGTTACAGCAATAAACACCTACATTGAGAAAAAGGAAAGATCTCAAACAATTTAACTTTACTCCTTGATGAATGGGGGGGGGGGGGGGCGCGGTGGTGCCAAAAGTAGTAAAAGGAAGGAAATAACAAAGATCAGAACAGAAATAAACAAAATAGAGACAAAACCCTAATACACCAAGAGAAAAAGAGAAAAGACTCAAATAAAATCATAAACAAAAGAGAAGATATTACAACTGATACCGCACAAATACAAAGAACCATAAGAGCATAAGAACAATTACACTCCAACAAATTGGACAACACAGAACAAATGAATAAATTCTTAGAAACATATAACCTACCAAGACTGAATCATGAAGAAACAGAAAATATGAACAGACTGATAACTAGCAAAGAGGTTCAATCAGTTATCAAAAACCTTCCAACAAGAAAAGACCAGGGACAGATGGCTTCATTGGTGAATTCTACCAAACACTTAAAGAATTAATACCAACTCTTTTCAAAGTCTTTCAAAAAATTGAAGAGAAAGGAATACATCCAAACTCATTTTATAAGGCCAACATTATCCTAATACCAAAACCATACAAGGACATAACAAGAAAAGAAAAGTATAGGCTAATATCACTGATGAACATAGATGCAAAAATTACTCAACAAAATATCAGCAAATCTAATTCAACAGTACGTTTAAAGAATCTACACCATGATCTAATGGGATTTACTCCAGGGATGCAAAGATGATTCAGCTTCCACAAATCAATCAATGTGACACACTACATCAATAAAATGAAACATAAAAATCCTATGATCATCTCAACAGATACAGAAAAAGCATCTGACAAAATTAAACAACCATACATGACAAAAACTCTCAACAAAGTGGATACACAGGGACCATACTTCAACATAATAAGACTTTCAAATCAAAAAGAAGTAAAACTGTCACCATTTGTGGATGACATATTACATATAGAAAACCCTAAAGACAGTACCAAAAAACTATTAGAACTACTAAATTTGGTACAGTTGCAGGATATAAAATCAATACACAAAAAAATTGGTTGCTTCTATACACTAACAGCAACAGGAAAGAAAAATTAAGAAAACAATCCCATTTATAACTGCAACAAAGAGTATTTCTTAGGAATAAATTTAACCAAGGAGGTGAAAGATCTGTATACTGAGAACTATAAGACATGGATGAAAAAAACTGAAGACATAAATAAATAGAAAGATATTCATGCTCATGGACTGGAAGAACTAATACTGTTAAAATGCCCATACTACCAACTAACCTGTAGATTCAATGCAATCCCTATTAAAATTCCAATGGATTTTTTCACGAAAATAAAATAATCTTAAAATTTGCATGAAACCACAGAAAAAAACAAATAGCCAAAGCAACCTTAAGAACAAAACTGAAGGCATCGGACTTCCTGATTTCAAACTATATTACAAAGCTATAGTAATCAAAACAGTATGGTAACTCACATAAAAACAGAAACAAAGATCAATGAAACAAAACAGACAGCCCAGAAATAAACCCATGCATATATGGTTAATTAATTTATGGCAAAGAAGGCAAAAATAGTACGGTCTCTTGAATAAGTGGTGTTGGAAAAACTGGACAGCCATACATACAAATATCAACTCAATATAGATTGAAAACTTGAATTTAGGGCCTAAAACTACAAATCTCCTAGAAGAAAACATAGGGGTAAGCTCCTTGACAATAGTCTTGGCAATGATTGTTTTTGGATTAAAAACACAAAGCAAAGGCAATAAAAGCAATAAATAAGTGTGACTACATCAAACTAGAAAGCTTCTGCATAGCAAAGGAAATCATCAACAAAATGAAAAAGCAACCTAATGAATGGGAGAAAATATCTGCAAATCATATTATCCACTAAGGTGTGCATAACCAAAATAAATAAGAAACTCACATAACACAACAGGAAAAAAACAATCCAATGAAAAGATGGACAGAGGAATTGAATATTTTTCCAAAGAAGATACAAATGGCCAACAGATACAAGAAAAGGCACTGAGCATCAGTAGTCATTAGGGAAATGCAAATCAAAATCACAATGAGAGATCACCTCAAACCTAAGTATTCCAAAAAGCACAATGGAATCAGCTGATTTGTTTACTAAAAGACTCAAAAACTAAGTTGAATTTCTCTAATTTATCTAAAGAATCTCTTATTTTGCAATGATAAAAAAGAAATTTGACCTCAAAAAAATTTAAATTCTGCATTATAAAACATTCACTTAATGACAAAGAAAGCGTGTAAAGGAAGAACAGAGGAGCAACAACAAAAAGACATGAAACACAGAAAACAAACTAAAATGGCATACTTCAACTCTATCAATAACATTACACGTGACTGGACTAAACAAGCCAATCAGAAGACAGACTGGATTAAAAAAACTGATACAACTATACATTGATCACAGGAGACACACTTTAGTTTCAATGACAGAATATATGAACTTCTTAAGTACCTATGGAACATCCTCTAGATGGATCATATGCTAGGCCATAAAACAAACCTCAGGATAACAATGAAATAAATTAGAATTCATAATAAGAAAAATGTTTGGGAACAATCTGAACATAAAATTTATAAAACATTTCTACTTACTAAGCATTAAAGAAAATAACAGGAATAAATTTAACAAAGAAATGCAACATTTGCACATTGAAAACTAAAAATCATTGATGAAAGAAATTAAAGACCTAAATAAAAAGACATCCCATTTTATGGATCAAGAGACCTCATACTGTCAACACAATATGCTCCAAACTCATCTACAGATTCAGTGCAATCCCTATCTAAATCTCAGCTAACTTCTTGGCAGAAATTGACAAGTTGATTCTAAAACACATATGTAATTACAAGGGGCCCAGAACAGACAATACAGTCTGGGAGATAAGTGAGACTCACACTTCCTAATTCAAAACTTATTGAAGGCACTATGGCACAAAGATAGACAAAGATATAAATAGATTAAATGGAAGGCCCAGAAATAAACCCATGCACCCTATTGTCAACTGATTTTTTACCATCCAAACCTAAATTTTATTTATTTAATTTTATTGAATTTATTGGGGTGATACTGCAGCAGGAAAAGAAAAACTCTGAAAGTTTCTTATGCTCTGTAACTTAACACTTGCAAAATTTCACACAGGACTGTAGAAGATGACCAGTTGTCACCAAGGCAATGGCCAGTTATCTCAAGGTTGTACACTAACTCCCATGATAAGCTCCTGTGCTCTGTAGCTTCTGCAAATTTCCTCCTGCGTTTTTCTCTTTTGTCTCCCATATAAGGTAGCTAGACCTAACTTTCGCATTTAGCTTCTGTAACTGCTTCGCCACGTAGGCAGGAAGCCCGAGACTATTTAAACCCCGGGAGAGTGAAGATCGGTGCTCAGGATTTGGGGAAAATTACCCCCCCCCTTGAGCCCCCCAGGTAATAAAGTTTGTGCTTCATTATCTCCCCGAGTGTGGGTGGATTTTCCACAATACTAGTTCATAAAATTATATAGATTTCAGGTGTATAATTCTATAATACATCATTTGCATATTGCATTGTGTGTTGACTGCTCAAAGTCAAGTCTACTTCCATCACCATTTATTGCCCCTTTTAGGTCAACTGATTTTTGAATAGGGTACTAAGACCTTCCAATCACACAACTGGATGGCCACAAGCAAAAGAATGAAATTAGATTTTTATCTCAATGTATACATACAAATTAACCCAAATGGATCAAAGACCTGAATCTAAGAAATTCTTAAAACAGAGGGGTAAATCTTCATGATTTTGGATATGTCAAAAAACTGTTAGAGATGTCACTAAAAGCATAAGCAACAAAAGGATGGATAAATTGGATTTCAAATTAAAAACTCTAATGCTTTAAAGAACACCTTATGAAAAAAGCCACAAAACGCAAATATTTACAAATTAGTCATCAAGTAAGTTACTCGTATCTAAACTATTTTTAAAAACTCTTGCCACTCAGTAATAAAAAAGACACAAAGCCCAATTAGAAAATGAAGGATCAGAATGGACATTTCTCCAAGGAAGATATACAAATGGTCAATAAGCACATAAAAAGACACTCAACATCATTATTCATAACAGAAACACAAATCAAAACTACAATGAGATACTACTTCATGCCAACTAAAATGTCCATATCAAAAAGTTAGTTAATAACAAGAGTTGGGAAGGGTATGGAGAAACCAGAACCTTCATACACTGATGGGAATGTAAAGTGGTGCAGCCACTGTGAAAAAACAGTCTGGCAGTTCCTCAAACACTTAAGCAGTTATACTATGATCTAGCAACTCCACTACTAGAAACATACCCAAGAGAAATAAAAACACATCCACACAAAAAGTTCTACATTAAATGTTTACTATAGCATCGCTGATAACAGTCAAAAGATCGAAACAACTGTAATGTCCATCAACTGACAAATGAATAAACAAAATGTGATATATTCATACAATGAAATATTATTCACCATAAAAAGGAATAAGGTGGTAAGGTTACAACATGAATAAACCTTGAAAACATTGTGTTAAGTGAAAAAACATCACAAAAATCCTTGTATCAAATAATTCCTTTCATAGGAAATGTCTAGAACATGAAGGAATGGGGGCAGGGGGGGATAAGGAAGTAATATTTAAAGGGTTTCTTTCTGAAGTGACAAAAATAATTCTAAAATTGATTATGGTGATGTTGCATAGTTTAAACGGTTAACTGTGTATGTCAATTCATCGCAATAAAACTGTTTTAAAAAAGTCAGGTGGTATTTTTATAGATTAAAGTTGATACAAAAAAATCCGTGCATGATGAACAGAATTAAAATTTTAAAAATTAAATGAGTAATATTGATTTTTCCTTTGCCTCAGGCTATAGCATGGGCTAGCACAGCAATGTTATTGAACATGACTTTAAGATTTCAAAATTTCATTCATCATATTTTTTGCATTGTGAGTTTTATAATATTATCTTGATTTTTCTTAAAACTTAAGAAAAAATGAAGCCAACCATCAAAGAACAGAGATGCTATTACAAATAGCTATCGGGTCAGCCCATCAATGACAGAAAGAACTTCCTAAACAGAATGATTTAGAGAGCCCACATCATGTTTATGTTATAATAAACTCTCATTTTCATTTTTTAAAGATTTTATTTATTTTTAGAGAAAGGATAAAGGAGAGAGAAAGAGAAGGGGAGGAACATTGATCTGAGAGAGAAACATTGATCAATTGCCTCTCCCACATGCCCTGAGCAGGGAAGAAACCCAGGTATGTGCCCCAGCCAGGAATCAAACTGGCAACCTTTCACTTTTCTGGACAATACCCAACAACTGAGCCACACTGGTCAAGGCACAATAAACTCTCATTTTCTTAAGACTTGCTCTGTCATGTCAAAAACATATCAACATGTACAATTATTTTCATGAAAAAGTTGTTTTTCAATAACTGAAGTACCTTAATTAAAAGTTTAAAAGTCAGCAAAAATTATTAGTCTCCAAAAATTTATCAGCATTTCCTATACTGACCACTGTCTTAATGACTGTGTGTGTATGTGCACACAATGTGTATTCCTTAAAGATCCAAAGAAAAGCATGTAGGGTGAATACCACAGGTGATATGAATTTTTTAAAAAACTAGCCTAAATTCTAAAATGCAAATGGGAAAAACTTCTTTCTAGTCTCATTATTTGGAAAGTACTGTTAGGAGTACCATCTTGTGGTAGGCAAAACTATGGGCCCCCCCAAAGATGTCTGTGTCCTAATCCCTGGAACCTGTGAATATGTTATTTTACATGCAAAAAGCACTGTGCAGATGTAATTAAGAATCTTGATGTAGGGAGATTATCCTAGATTATCTGAGTAGGTTCAATATAATTACAAAGGTCCTTATAAGAGAGATGCAGGAGGGTCATCTTAGAAATAGAGATGTGAGGACAGAAGCAGAGGTCAGAAAGAGAGATCTGAAGATGGTATGGTGCTGGCTTTAAAGATGGAGGAAAGGCCCACAGCCACTGAATGCAAGTGACCTTGAAGAGGTAGAGCTGGAGAAGGCAAGAAAGCAGATTCTTCCCTAGAGAAGGAACAGACTTTGTGACAATGATTTTAAATCAGTAAGGCCCATTTTGAACTTCTGGTCTTCAGAATTGTCAGGTAACGAATCTTTGTAGTTTTAAACCACTAAATTTGTGTCAAAATTTAAGATATCAATAGGAAACCAATATATGCATTTTAGGGTTTGGGTCTATAATATGCACTGCTCCTTTTAATATAACTGTACTCTTTTAACATTCCATTAGTGTACAAAAAACAATCCAAAATTTCTCCTTAAAAGCCATTTTAAACAAGCAAATGAGCATTAATACAGAACTCAACACTTAAGAGTACAACTGGCACTCTTGAACTACCAACCAGTAGTTTAGCAAATTAGGATAACCCTTCTGGAGGGGAATATCCATGAAAAGCCTTGGGTCCCCAACATTTTGGTGTCTCTGGGCCACACTGGAAGAAGAGTTGTCTTGGGCCACACATTAAATACACAAACACTAACGAAAACTGATGAGTTTAAAAAAAAAGGTTTTAAGTAAATTCACAATTTTATGTTGGGCCACATTCATAGCCATCCTGGGCCACATGTAGGCCACAGGCTGGACGCCCATTTCTTGGCCTCTTTATTCTTGTTAATTCTCTCAGTCGATTTCTAAATAAGCCAAAAAAAATGAAGTCAAGTGTTTATGTACAATGTTCATGGCAGCTCCACTTACAATGGCTAAACAGTCTAAATTTCAAAATTTAGGACACCATTGAATTCAAGCAATAGTGATCCATGTTGTGAAACATTATACAACCATTAAAATGATGCTAGAGAGACCTTTTAATGACATGGGGAAGTACTTCAGCTATAATCATAAATGAAGAGGCAAACATTACACAGATACAAAATACATGTAGTAAAATCTTAAAACACATATATACACACACAAGGGAGAAAGAAAATGAAAAAATTAAGTCATTTCTGTGATAGAATGGTAATTTAAATTTTCTCTTCAAACTTTTACAATTTCCAAATTTCAACAACATGCACCTTTATTTATTTAAAATCCATTTCATTTACAAATAAGTAGTTGAAGGTGCTAAAGGTAGCCGTTTTATGTTTAAAACTGAATCATGAGGCCATGAGTCGAGCTCCTAATGCTGTTTTCCAAAGTAGAAACTTAAAATATTACATACTAAATATACAACAACATTTACACTATCAAGTAATTTCCACCTTTCAAATAATATATTAATTAGAATTTAGTCTAAATATTTAAGAGTATACAAAAAACTGAGTGATACCAAAATAACTAGAAGATAAGCCCTTCTCCCAGTCCATTCAGCTCTCTGATCACACTTGCCCCTTACTCCACTCTAGCCATACTAGCTCCTGGGTGTGTTCCTTGAAGACATGAAGTAACTCCCATTGCAGGGTCTTTGCAGGAGAATATTCTTCCCCTATGTAGCCATGTGGCTATTCCCTCACCCTCTTTCATGCCTAGATTCAAGTATCACTTTCTTAATAAAGCCAACTGTACCCCCTACTTAACACCACAACCTGCTCTCTGTCTTGGCAATTCTTCACTCGGTTCTACCTTCCTCCTTCCTCCACAGCATTTACCATCTTCTAACAAACCATACAATTTTTAAAAATATATGTTGTTTAATGTCTTTCTCCTTCTATAGGTAAATAAATACAAAAAGTGAAGGATTTGGTGGGACCTCATTTAATCACTGATATGTCAAAAGAGCCTGAGACAACAAATGCTCAATAGTTATTGAGCATATAAATATACTAATGACATGTGAAAGAACAGAGTCAATAATATATTCTCTAACAATTATACCTACTACTTAAAAATTCACTAATTTTCTGTGCATGCATAATCAAACAAAATATATGGCATATCAAGTTCTTAAAAGAAAATTTTACCATTTTTATTATTCCTGTGTTTCAGGTTGTGCTTACCAAAAACTCAAGGCGACTTACTGAAAAGCATCCCAATTTTATTTTGCTACCACTGCGCAATAGAAGATATAACCAGGAAGGCAAATTAAAGTTTTAAAAATATGTATCTACTATATTCAGGATTATTCTATCCAGCAAAGCAACCATTTAGACGGGCAGATAAAGTGCTTCCCAGATAAGGTCAAGTTACAGGAGTTCATCATCACCAAGCCCTTATTATATGAAATGTTAAAGGGACTTATCTAAGAAATAGAAGACCAAAAATTGTCATTTTAACAGTAAAATGACAACAAAGTCACAACTATCAATAACTGAACCTAAAGCAAAAACAAAAACAAAGTAAACAACTATAATAGGAACAAAACCACAGAAATGGAGATTACATGGAGGGGTATAGTATGGATGAGGAAGGGGAGAATGGGGGGGAAGGTAAAGGGAATAAGAAGCATAATTGGTAGGTATAAAATAGGAGGAGGCTAAGAATAGTATACGAAATGGAGAGGCCAAAGAACTTACATGTACAACTCATGGACATGAACTAAGGGGACAGGGGGGAAATGCTGGAGGGTGAGGGAGTACAGGGTGGAGGGAGATAAAGGGGAGAAAAAAATTGGGACAACTGTAATAGCATAATCAATAAAATATACTTTTAAAAAATGTGTCTATTAGGCCAAATATACTGAAGTGCTGTATACAAGATCTAATACTACTCTGTATTACTAAGTGAAAACAGCTTTTTGAGTTTACATGTGCTTTGTTATTTTGTACACTGAGACAGTTCAGAAAGTGAATTCTGACACAATTTTTGCCAAATGATAATACCCTCAAATCTTTTATTTCAATTGGTATTTCTTCAGTTTGCAAATGTTCATTGTCCCTATAAGGCATCATTTTTTGGGAATGGGGAAGCATAGTTAAATATCAAAAGAATGCCCCATTTTCTAAATCAAAAGCTGCAAATAACTGCCTAATACCTGAAATGGGACCCAATTAGAATTTAAGTCCCTGTGATTTCCTGAATAACCAGACTATCCCTATTTATTTGTTTAAATATATATTTACTTACTGATTCCAGAGAGAGAGAGAATCATCAATGCAAGAGAAACACAGATCAGTTGCCTCCCGCACTTACCCCAACCAGGAACCGAACCCACAACCTATACATGTGCCCCGAATACTGAACCGGAAACCTTCTGGTTTATAGGATAGGACTCCAACCAACGGAGCCACACCAGCCAGAGCCTATACCCACTTATTTTTAATCACTTCTCTATAAACTTACAATCCTTTACTCCCAAGGTTTGAAGCCTAAATCCTGTGACAGCATTTCTATAACTGCTAAATAAAACACGTCTCACATCATGCAAGAGAAAATCCTCCCCAAAGATGTTGTTTAGCCAATACCTCTGAATGATGTTCTACACTTCCAGTGTCTGATCCAGAGTGCTGTTCATTTACATCATCCTCAACGTCTGACCCTGAATCCCGTTCATCCTGTACTGGGGTAGCGCCACCATCATCTGCTTAGAAATAAGACAAAAACCCACTTAAGGTGTAAGATGGATGACATCTACCGGTGAAATGAACACAATAAATCAAGAATAATGTAAGCAAAGGTTACCACTGATGAAGCATAACTAGCTAATAATGCTAATGTTGTAAATAAGACAATAGTATACAACTCATATAAATACCAATAATCATAGCATGTATTGTGACATAAATGGCAGAAAAAATACACTATAAAAGGAATGTGAAGCTTAAGAAACAATACTAAGGACCAAGTCAACAACCTCTAAATAATAGTATGCCCTATTTCAGCTTTCTTATAACCTGCATCTTTTCTGACTATAGCATTTACTTACCACCTTCTGATGTATTACATAATTTATCAAGTTACTTGTTTAATGTGGTTCTTTCCTCACTTGGAAGAAAGTACCGAAAGAGTGGGTATTTTGGTTCACTGCTGAATCCCTGGAGCCCAAACACTGCCTGGCAAATGACCTACAGTACTTAAGAATGAAGAGCACAAGGAATTGCAGTTCAGAAATAGTGTGATCTCCTCAAAGAAAAAGATGTATTATACCATATTACAAAATGGTAAAAATAAATTGCTATCTCACTTTAATCAATACTTTAAAAATATAGTGTAAAATTGTACTGAGAGGAATTTAGAGTTGTGGAAGGGAATGGAAAGACTTGGTCAGAAGTTTAATTAAAATTTTTTTTTAATTTTTTAAATGAAGCAGTCACAGCAAAACAAAACAGTCGTGTAAGAATGGAATCACTATCATAGTAATGAGCTACACTACTTAGCTAAAGAGTAAATAAAACCAATAATTTTGAAATTTAACAATTAATGCTGCAACAATGCGAGTTTGGGGGAGATGAAGGCACATAAGATAAAACTCAGTCCTTGAGTAACAGGAAATCATGTCTACAAAAGATGCAACAAGAGATGGCATAAATTAGGAATAGGAAGGTAAAAATCAAGAAAAGAATGGGAAATTAGGGGACTGCTATTTTTTTCATATCTTTTAGCACTTAATCTTTATACATATATTACATATAATTACTTATTTAAGAAATAATTTAAGACCACAAATGAACTGAAAAAAACTATTTTTGAAAACATTTAGAGCAAAACAGCAGTGCATGCTTGGAAAAACACCTGTAATCATAACTATTCCCTGCCACATATGAAGTTCACTTAAAACAGAAAAAGAGGTTAACGTTTAGAAAAGCGCTTAAGCACTTATGATAGAAAATTCCCAACATAACTTGGGCACAAAGGGAAAGCAAACGTAACGTTTTTCTCTCCCCTACTAGGTCCTGCCTTATTTGTCTTTGTACCTCTGGTGCCTGGCACAGTGTTAGCAGAGTGGGGCCCAGTTGAGTGTTTATTTAAAAAAACGGGAAAGAGACTAGACCAAACTTCAGTGAGAAGAGGAAAGATTTCAAAGTGAAGAAAAAACATAAAAATAATCAGTAACTCCAAGAGGTACACTAAAATATTAACACAACTCAAATAAGGTTTCTACGTCTTCTTTACTGAGAAACCAGTGTTGTGAGGTTAAACCAGCCCTAACTCCGAGCGAAAACTCTAGGTAGGGTCCCGCCATCCCATCTCCCATCTCCAGAGAACAGTTAATTCCTTTCCCTTCAACTCTCGAAAAACACTCTCAACTTCTAAAAAAAATCCGGTAACGGGGAGACCTTCCCTAGGACTCTGCGCACAGTAAATCCTTAATAAGGGGAATGGGCTCCCCGACTCAGCAAACAGCTTTCCCTCTAGAATCCCGTCCTCAAGGTTCTAACTTCCGGGCCGGCAGCGGGTCAGTGGTCTCTCCGAGCTCCGCCTCAGAGTCCACGGAACCAATCCGAGAGGGGCATCTGCGCAGCCTCCCTTCCCACCTTCACGGGAGATGCCAGGCCAGCCAGGCCGAATAGAATAGCCGTCCAAGCCAAGTATCCGCCCCGCCCTCAGCCCTGTGCTCCAGGCCCCTAACCCACCTGACTGGTCGCCAATGTAATATTCGGAGTCCATGGTGGGGGGGGGGGGGGGGGAGTGGGGGAGACTCTTGGTTGAGAGTGTCCGCGCCCCACGCCGCCCCTCACCTTCCCGGCGGTGCAGAGCCCCCCTACCCCAATGGCGCGGTGCGATGCCCAGACGTTCCCACTCGACTAGAGGGTTGGAGGTTGCGGAGAGTAAAACAACAACAGCGCCAGATGCAAACACTTAGACCTATAATCTCCGGTAAAAGAGGCCGTACCCGACTAGCGGGCTCGACTTCCCATAAGTACCTCTGGGGCCAAAATGGCGTCTACCCACGACCCTCAGAGGAACGTAGCGCGCAGGCGCTGTCATCTAGCAACCGGCCAATGAGAAGACGCAGCGGTAAGGTCGCACGGCGTTGACGGAAAGGAGACCACTGGGAAAGTGGAGCGGGAACTCTGACTTCAGTGCCTTTCGTTGGAGTACCCTGGTCTGTCTCGCATAGAGGTGGTAATGTTACTTTATTAATGCTGTGTTTGCGCCTTGTTTGAGGAACTTCTGAGTCACTCTTCCGAAAAATTAAGACACCTAAAATTTGTTTTCCATCAGTCCGCCAATTATCTTTCCCGAGATTCGGCGAGGCGCTTGATTCCCGCCAACGGTGTGCGGACGAAGAGGCGCATTGCCCTCTGGTACTTGTAGTTCGAAGCCCAGAGCGCTGTGATGTGGGGCTAACTGACGGGAAGGACGTCCTTTCAGGACATTTTTCTCCCTTGTTTAAAATATCGACTTAATTACCATCTTAAGCCATTTGATCAACAGTAGGAAGTACTGGTTTTTACTTCCATAAAGATCCCCAGTTAAAGGAGTGTAATGTTGCTCAGTGTTACTTGAGCCCTATGCTCCCAAGAAACAAGTATGGTTAAGAAACAACCTGACCTATTAGTGTTGCGGGAAAGGCTTACTGTGAAGAACAACCCTTCTCCCTAAGACTTCGATAAAACTCACTTTCCACTCTTTCCTGACTCCTATAAGATTTGTAGATGACCGCCTTGTTTACCTGTGACAAGGTCAAAGACCTTTCCCCTTTTTTTGAACCTACCTCTAAGGGCCCCTCCCACCGCGAAGTTCCTGTCTCGTGAATGATTACCTGAGATTAGAACTCTGCTCCCTGAAAATGGCTAGACACAGAGAGAAATATTTCTGTTCACCTGGCTGACTGAAAGTTCTCCTGATTGCAAATCAATCCCAACTATAAATCATCCCACTTTCCTCCCTGTAGAAGTCTAAGGCACAACCACCTTTCCTACACACTCTGATCTTTATATCTCTTTATTGCAATGCCCTAAATAAAATCCATTTCCTTGTTCCATCTCCTTTTGTCTTAGACAAACAGGAGAATTTTCTTGCCTTTTGATTGGAAGAGGGACAGTGGAAGTATAAGCAAATATTCCCCAAGAGGTGCAGGCTTGCAGACATAGGGCCTTTTGTTAATTGGCAAAGCTTACTTACTTCTTGGACTGGATTTCCAGGCATGCCCCTCTACCCCAGCTGCAAGATCTCATTTGGTGCCCTGAAAGGTCCACCTCCCACCTTTGAATTAAGAGGTGGATTCTTTGATACCAGCTCTGCTATCAATTCTCAGAGTGCTGTTAGTGAAGCTACATTCCAGCTGTGATAATCCTTGAATGCATTCAGGATATGCTGGCAGGAAACAGTTCTAGGCTCCAGAAAAGGACACTTCCCAGCCAGAAGGCAAAGTCAATTTGATACCACAAAGTTTAGGAACAGCCCACCTTTGGAAACATAAAATCCTGAGAACTGACTGACCATGGCACACAACTCACAAGTTCGCCCACATCCACTCAGACATGTACTTTTGCTTCTTTCACAGATGTGCCCTTTGAGACTTGTAACTAGAGGAGCAGTGGGTGGCGGCAGCTTGTCCTGTACTTACCCCCTAATTCTGGCCAGGAACCTGTGTTCTGGCCTTTTTTCCCTTCACCCAAATAAAACTTGCATTCGCTTTCACCTGAACTCACTCTTGAATTCTTTCCTGCGCAAAGTCAAGGACCTGCAGATCACAGAGTGCTTAGGGGTAGAAGCACTCTGAACACTTCTGGTTTGCCTCCAGTAACAGAGAGGTAGAAACAGACTGAACACTCAGCAATGTGCTGAGCCCCAGAAGGCTGCAAAGAAGTTTTTGTGCAATAGAAGGCAACTAGTTAGTGAGGCAGGATGCACCTTTAGTCTTAGTTAAAGCAATGTGCTTCTCCATGAATACACAGCTCCAAGAGAGTTCCCCAAAGCACCTTTTCACCAGCTGACTGACCCTCATGCCCCTGATTGAGAAATGCTATAACAACACAGATAGGTCTTTCTCAGTCTGGGCTGCCTTGAATTTTGAGGGCTGCCATCTCGCCAGTCCTCATGCCTCTCTCCAGCTCCAGCACAATTGGTTCATGCTGGTGATGGTGGAGAGGCACACAAAAAGGAGGCTGTTTTTTCTACCAAAAATACTAAGGCCAAAGAAGAAGGGAAGGAAGAGGCAAGCTTGCAGCAATCCAGTACTCCTTTTCCCTTGACTGATGATAATCCAGAAACATTGATTTTCCTAGGTGATTGAAAGATTTATTTGGCCAGCCTTTTGAGACACTGTAACTTGACAAACATATCTGGGAGTGAAAGGTCACAGAATATAAGAAACAGCCTGGCACTGGCATAGCTGTAGACCAGGGGCTGAGAGCCCTGGGTTCTGGGCTTATCGTGCTTGGTGAGACAAGGCAAGCTATTACCTTATAGGTGTCTCATCTGCCACAAGTGTCAAATGATGGAGTTCAATCAGAAGATTCAAGGCCTTTTAGTTTCACTATTCCATGTAAGAGAAGCCAGGACTCCAAGCCTGAACTTCCTTCTTGTGCCTGGGCCACTAGGGGGCCTGCCAGGGAAGAAACAAATTAAAACAAATGCATTCTAAGCCTGCTCCCCTGGCTGTGCACGTTCTCACAACCCATCCTCACAAGTCATTAGGACAGGTACAAGATTTGTTTGTTAATACTGAAAACTGGGACTCACTTGAATGTGAGTGGATAATAAATTGCTAAAAATCAGTACCATGGCATACCATGCAACCACTAATATAATTAAAGTGGATCTTTAGCTCTTGCATGGGAGGATGTCCAGAATATATTAAGTTAAAAAAAAAGTCATAAAATGCTCTAAATGGTATTGATAGGGGATTCAAGACTTGGAAAATTTTAGCTTAAGGTAAAAAGCTATAAATCTAGCAAGTAATGTGTATGTTAAACTTTTATTTCAGAAACTACAGATAAGGCCCATCCTGGCTCCTGAGAAAAGCAGCCAAACTCCTAGGGCACTGGCTAGAGATTACCGCCTGGGGACATGTTGGAGGCATCTGGGCCTTTTGTGTGACCACTCCCTCCCACTTGGGAACAGCTAACTGCTGAGAACAGAAATGCTGCAGCTTCCCTCACCTAATCCTCCCTGAATTTCAAAGCCCTCACCACACCTTGCTTGTCCTCCCCCACCCCCCTTATAAAAGATCTGGCCAGGAAAAAGAAGGCAAGATGGTTTGTTAGGGTATGAACCCGACATCCTCTGGTATGAACCCGCCATCCTCTCATATCGCCGGCCATCTGAATAAAGCACCCATAAAAGATTCCATTGCTGTCATTGTTTATTGGATTTGATAGTGACAGGCAGCCCAAACACCGGTGTCTTTTCCAGTTACAGTATGACTTTATTTATGTGAACACCCAAAAGAGTGAAAAAAGAAACCAAAAAACTATGTTCCTTGATAAGTATGGAGAGAAAAGGACTTTACAGCAAAGATTGAAAAGCCATAGAGGCCAGACAAATTTGACTACATAAAAAATAAAACACTTTAAAAAGTATGCATGGTAAAAACAACACACTTAGTAAAATCAAAAGATAAAAAATCAGGAAATTAAAAACATTTTTTTCAACTCATCATAGACCAAGGACTGATCTCTCTCTAATGAATGTAGAGCCCCTAGAAATCAGTAAGAAGAGTAATAGAAAAATGGACAAAGGATATGACAATTCACAGAAAGAAACTATTAATGGAACTAAAGTACATGAAAAGATGTGCACCCTAAAATAAGATAAAAAGCATATTAAGATTCTATTTTTCAATTCCCAGGTTGCAATAATCTGGTAACATTCCATCGGTGAGGGACATGGAAAAAGAAACCTTCAAATAAGGTGCTGGTGTAACTACTGGTATATTGGTACAACCCTCTATAGAAAGCAACTTGAAAACATTTATAAAAATTACAAATGGGGGTTCCTGGAGGGAGGAAGACAGAGTTGCAGAATGGTGTCTCCTTCACCCCCAAGCTGCCTGCAGCTGCAGCCCCACCCTGAACCAGCCCAGCAGTCTCCAGTGAGCAGCTGTGATCCATGCCCCTCCCCCCTTGTACACAGCTGAATGTGGCCAATGTCTATCCCCCCCCATCACATGCTGACCTTGGCAAAGCTGCTAGAGATATTTTCAAAGAAGGATTTGATTTGAGGTTGGTGAAACAGGACATAAAAACACAGTTATGCAATAGTGGGGGATTCTCAATCTCTGGTTCATCTAATGTAATACAGATTCTGGTAAAGTTACTAGGATCTTGGAGACCAAATATAAATGATGTGAGTGTGGTTCAACTTTCACAGAGAAATGGAACACTCTGGGAACAGAAATTACAATTGAAGACCAGATTTGTCAAGGTTTAAAACTGACATTTGATACCACATTTTCACCATACACAGGAAAGAAAAGTGGCAAAAAGTCTTCTTTCAAGAGGAAGTGTGTAAACAAACCTTGGTCACAATGTTGACTTTGATTTTGCTGGACCTGCAATCCATGGTTCTGCAAATCAAAGTGTCACCAGTTCAATTCCCAGTCAGGGCCCATGCCTGGGTTGAGGGCCAGGTCTCCAGTAGGGGGCGTGTGAGAGGCAACCACACATTGATGTTTCTCTCTCTCTTCCTCCCTTCCCTTCCCTCTCTCTAAAAATAAATAAATAAAATATTTTTTAAAAGGATGACGAGGAATAACTGCAGTGAGCTACAGGACTGGGAACTTCCAGCTGTAATGTCAATGGTGGAACAGACTTTGGGGTATCAATTTATTGTAAAGTATATAAAGAGTCTTAACTCTTCAGTAAACCTTGCTTGGACACCAGGTACCAAATGCACTTGCTTTGGTATTGTAGCAAAATAGCAATTGGATCCCACTGCTTCCATTTCTGCAAAAATCAATGACTCCAGTTTAATTCGTGTGTGCCACACTCAGACTCTGATGCCTGGTGCAAAGCTTACATAGTCTCTTCTGGTAGATGGAAAGAAGATTAATGCCAGAGGCCACAAGCTTGGGCTTGTCTTGGAGTTGAAGACTTGATGCACCTAAAAGAAATCTCTGGGAATGACTATCAAAAGAGTGGGCCTTTATATCTTTCTAGCGTGACCAGCAGGGTTTTCCACTCCCCACCTCTCCAGAAGGTGATCAAAACTAAGGATGATCTAAACAAGAGCTGTATTTTAAATATTTAGACAGTTACTTGTTAGCTTGTTGCTAGTTGAATTGCTTATCTATCCAGTTACAAGTACTGCAGTTGTGTAGTCACTTATACATTATTTAAATATATTTAACTGTTAAATACACTATGCACCAATAATGAAATAGATCTTTATGAAGAATTAAAAAAATTACAATTGTATTTGCCTTTTGGCCTGCAATTTCACTTCAGAAAATGTATCTTATAAATGCACTTCACTGTGTACAAATGATGTATTTATAAAATTATTCATTGCCATATTACTTACACAACATTGGAAACAACCTAAATGTCCAAACACAAATGATCACAAAATTATGATACACTTGTACAATTGTTACAGGATGCAGCCAAGAGGGGGGACCCCAAATAGGGATTTGAAATAGGGTCCAGAACTCAAGGTGTTCAGGAAATATTAGGATGTCTTCACCCCCTTTCCCCACAGGTGTGAGCTGGGGGAAGGGACACCTAGAGCAGGAACATGCAGAGCTGTTTTGTACAGCAACAGCTTTGCAGCTAACCTCTGGTGTGGTCATTTAACATATTTATAACCTTTAACTGGTTGCATTGATATGTTAATAGCTGTGGCCCTGCTCTGAGCCAGGGGAATGGAAGTAACTTCCCCACCAAGACATAACTGGGGACAGGTCCCCTGAGTTACAGCGCCTGCGTGGGAGCTTGGAGAAGATTGGCTCCACGATATGGGGCCACACCTGCCCAGACTCACGATGGCAGCCCGGTAAAGCTGGAAGGATATGATAGTGCTAGCAAGTGTAGCCAATTGTGGGAGGAGTCGGAAACAGGGCTGCAGAGGAAGATTGACGTGGGGATTTAAATCAGACCTGGCAGCCAAGGGGGAGAAAGAGACTCGGCAGTCTTGGGAGGGAGAACCAGGTGGCTTTGCCAGAGAGAGGACCACAACCAGTGCAGGGGAGAACCACTCAGTCTTTGGCAGAGTGGATACTCCCACAGCCATTGTAGGGAGAGGACCACGCAGCTGGGGCAGTGGAGGAAGAACCATGCAGTTTTGGCAGAGTGGAGACTCCTGAGGCCATTGTGCCGAAAGGACCATGCAGCTTTGCCAGAGTGGGGACCCCCGCAGCTTTAGTAGGGGGAACCACCACTTGGCTTTAGCAAAGATCCCAACAACACAGCTGATGGTGCCAGGAATCAAGGGAGGCCTACCAGCTGAGCACGGATTACTGGGAAGAACCAGAGGCTGCCTGAGCCACAGACTTCTATTTCTTTTCCTGAGATACGGTACCCCAGACTGGGCAAAGGGAGAAGGAAGGATTGTGTGTGTTTGTGGGTGTTTTAAGGGACTTTGGGATTTTGATGAAGACATTAGGTAACTACTTTAAGTCTGTATAGCACTAAATAAACATTTCCTTTCCTTTTCACGAATCTCTGACGTTGAGAGACAGCTTTCCTCTGGAGATGGACATAACGAACCTGGGGGGTTCCTTTCAGTAATAGTATATTGTCCCAGGCCCCCCTTTGTTCTGTAACACAATTCCATGTTTGGTAGCTATAACAAAAAATGAGGAAACTCTCTTATGTACTGCCATAAAAAGATTTCTGAGCTGAATTCAGTGAAAAATGAAAAATGAAAAACAGTGTTAGAGTATGTCATCTTTTGTAAAAAGGGGAGGACAACATGTTATTGCTTATGTTTTTATTTTATTATATTTTAAAAATTTGAAAATTATATAAGAAAGTATTGGTTGTCTGTCATGGGAAGGAAGGGTGGGAAAGATGGTGGAAATGAGCCTTTAAGTTTTTTATAATACATACTACTTATTGTTGCTCCACATAGAAACGTCTGCTCAACTCTTTAATTCTGTCATGGCACATTAAATAAACTTCACAGGCCACTAAACAGTTATAGCTCATACCTTGCAAACTGGAAGGAAGGCCATTCTTCAGTTTCCTGTTGTGTCAAAGCTACCTGGGCCAGTTTGCCATGATTGGGCCCTATCTCCAGGCTCAATGATCGCAGCAGACATTGTAACAGGGTGCAGCCCAGGGTCAGCCCCAAATAGGGATTTGGAATGGGGTCCAGAACTCAAGGTGTTCAGGAAATATTAGAAAGATATATAGGATGTCCTCACCCCTTCCCCTCACAGGTGTGAGTTGGGGGAAGGGACACATAGAGCAGGAACATGCAGAGCTGTTTTGTACAGCAACAGCTTTGCAGCTAACCTCTGGCGTGGTCATTTAACATATCTATAACCTTTAACTGGTTTCATAGATATGTTAAATAGCTGTGGCCCTACTTTGAGCCAGAAGGATGAGAGTGCCTTCAACCCATGGTGTAACTGGGAGGCAACTGCCCCTGGTTACAGCGCTTGTTAGCCAGAGGTGTCCTTTCATTTCTCATAACCTTTTAACCTGATGTGGAGTTAAGACCTCTAACTTCTGCCCAAGAGTTAGTTTAGCAGCTTCCTCAATTAGCATGGCTGTGGCTGCAACTGCTCTTAGACACAGAGGCCACCCGATTGCTACAGTGTCCAGTTTCTTTTGAGAAATATGTAACCAGTTGAGGTTCATTCCCTAGTCCTTGGACTAAGAGCCCTAAAGCTATTCCTTGCTTCTCTGCTATGTGGAGACAGAAAGGCTTGTTTAAGTTAGGGATGCCTAAGGCTGGGGCCTCAACTAGGGCCTGCTTAATTTTATTAAAAGCCTGATCACATTCCTTTCCCCATATAATGGGTTCAGTGTCTGGCCCCTTAGTAGCTTCACCCAAAGGCTTGGCAATTAGTCCAAAGTTGGGTATCCAAGTCTACAGAATCCTGCCATTCCTAAAAAGGAGTGAAGCTGCTGTTTAATAGCAGGTGGAATTAATTCAATAATGGTTTTAATTCTCTCCAGTGATAATTGCCTAGACCGAGGGGTCAAAATATACTCTAAATAATTTACTTTTTGTTTGGTAATCTGAGTCTTCTTCTTTGATACCCAATGTCCTCTTTCAGCTAGGATATTCGGAGTCTGGATGGTATTTTGATCAGAAGCCTCCTTGGAGGGGCTGCAGATTAGTATGTCATCTACATACTGTAAAATGGCCTCTCCTTGTAGCTGTAAATCTCTAAGATCCATTTCTAATACCCTAGCAAAGGGGTGGGGACTGTCCCTGAACCCTTGCAGCAACACAGTCCAAGTGTATTGCTGATGTGTCATTGTCTTTGGATCAGTCCACTCAAAACCAAACAAACACTGAGAGTCAGGATGCAAAGGGATGCAGAAGAAGGCATCTTTCAAACCTAACACTGAATACCACTGAGCATCATCAGCTACCTGTGAGAGCAAGGTGTAAGGGTTAGCTACTGTTGGGTATAAAGTGACTACTGCTTCATTGACTAACCTTAGATCCTGGAGTAGCCTATACTCTCTTGTGGGTTTTCTCACTGGTAAGATGGGAGTATTGCAAGATTGACAAGGAACTATGAACCCATGCTGTGTAAATATAATTATGATAGGCTGTAATCCCTCCAAAGCCTCTTGTTTAATAGGATACTGCTTCCTGTGAGGATAATCTGTCTTGAGTTTTAATTGGATTTTAACTGGTAATGCAGCCTTTGGTCTTCCCGGAATCCCTGACTCCTAAACTAGTGGGTTTGTTGCATCCAGAACTGAACTTGGGATTTCCTCCTGGTTTTGGTTACTACTGATTATCAGACCTTACTTAAGTGGCTCTTCAGGGAACAACAAGATAGTTCCCATACAGCTAAAAAGTCCTGGCCTAACAGGGGAATAGGGCACTGAGGAACATTCAAAAAGGAGTGTTTGAATTTTTGACTCTCAAATTGGCAAGTGATAGGAAATGTATAGAAATAGGTCTCAAGGTTTCCTTCAACCCCCATTATCTTAGCTGATTTGGAGAAAAGAGGTCCAGAGTAATAGTTAAGGTCAGAGTAAGTGGCCCCAGTATCAACAAGAAAGTTGATTTTCTTACCTGCCACATCTAGAGTTACCCGGGGCTCTTCAGTAGAGATGGGAATATGAGTATTCCCTGGGGCTGACCTGTTTCCTGGGCACCCACAGTCCTCAAGAGTAGCCATGACCTTGGGTGATGACTCCTTTCCACTCTGGGGACGATCCAGTGCCAGGGATCAGAACTGATGTTCTAGCATAGAGGACAGGGTCCTGCAGGTGGTTGAGTGCAGTTTTTGCCCAGTGTCTGAGGTGCTTGCACTTATGACAGGTCTGATCCTTTTGCCCCTGATTCTTTTGAGGCCTCCCCGAGCTCCCATGATGGGGCTTGTTTCCACCAATAGCACCACTAAAGGCTAGTGCAAGGAGCTCAGCTTGCTTCTCCCTTTCCTTCTTTCCCTGTTATCTTTCCTCCAAATCCCTATTGCTAAAGACTGAAAAGGCCATATCCATGAGCAGGTCTAGGGGGGTCTGTGAGCCCATTTGTAATTTCTGAAGCTTCCTGTGAATATCATGGGCAGACTGACTTATAAAATGCTAGGATTCCTGTCCTATCAAGATTCAACCCTCCAGGGATAATGGATCAAAGTTCATATGTTTTTGGAAGGCTTCTACTAGTCTGTTTGTGAAGAGAGCTAAGTTCTTTTCCTTGCCCAGGGTGATTTCCCTAATCTTTCCATAATTTACAGGTTTCTTCACGCAGTTTCTCATTCCTACCAGTAGGCAATGTATCATTGCATCCCTATTCTGGATTCCCACCTGAGTATTGTATCCCCATCTAGGATCCTGGTCTAGGACAGCTTGGGCAGCAGGCTGGCTAGTGCCGGGGTTCTGGGTTGCAGCTGGTCTGCATGTTTATGGGCCTCCTCCCAGATCCACTGTTTCTCAGCTGGGGAGCAGCAGCTGGTCAGAATTATGTACAAATCCCTCCATGACATACTAAAGGTTAAAGTAAGAGTCTGGAAATTACTAGTGAAATGTGAAGGATCCTCTGAAAAACTCCCTAGCCTATCTTGACATTGTTGTAAATCAGTTATAGAGAAGGGCACTTGTACTCTTATAAAGTGCCTTTGGTACCTGCTACCTCCCTCAAGGGTAGGCATGTAGGAGTGGTAGGGAGATACGAAGCGCCACTCCTAGTATGTCCTGCGGGGCTGGGTTTTTCCTCAGCTGGTGGCTTTAGGTTGTCTGTCCATAGCATAAGGTGGTGGAGAGGTAGCAAGGTAGAGGCAGAGACTCCACAACTATGGGGTTCCCTTAATCTCCCTTTAGAGAGAGATGGGGAACTAAGGAGGATATCTTCTAATTGATCAATACTTGGGCCTATAGGTTCTGTCAGGGTGGGGCCAGAGCAAAATAAGAGGTCTCAGTACAGAGCCATAAATGCCTGCATGTAAGGACCATTTGCCTTCCCTCCAGCAGAACAGATTTAACTGTAGGATAGTATTATAATTCCTGTTCCCATTTTCAGGCCATGTTTCTCTATCTCCTAATTTATATCGGGGCCAAACAATGTTACAAAAGAAAACTAATCTCTTCTTCCTTTTTAAGTTTTTAGGGTCAAATTTATCCCAACTGCTAAGAATGCAACCCAGTGGTGATTTGGAAGGGATTGAAGGTGCAGTTCCCATCTCTACTAAGGTGATCCTAAAGAGAAGGAAAAAAACTCAAAGATACTCCTTTGCAATCTAGAGGCATCCCTCTTTGCTCGCCTCAGGAGCTTTCCTAGTGGGCCACAGGGCATCTTACCAGACATCTTTGGTGAAAGAAATCCTAGTGTCAGCCGACAGAAATCTCAAAGACTTAAGATCACCACAGTCTAGTTTTGTTTTTTTCTATGTTTAATTCAGAGGTTTTGTGTTCCCTGGACACCATTTGCATAATTCATGGTCCTACTGAGTGTCCAGGCTGCAAAGAACTGTTGGGAAGGAACCAGTCCAGTATTCTGGAGCAATTGCCTATAATCCTGACAACCCCAGACCCACTGCTCTACCTGGTGGCCTGAGTACGTTTCCATTTCTGTATTCTCTATTTACAGAGATCCTCATTTTCCTGTAAGCCTTCAGGTCTGGGGCAAAGGAAGTGTCTTACTAGCAAAATAGTTTCTGGCCCTGTAAACCACCAAGAGGGGCACCAAGATAATCTTATTATAAAATGACTCTTTTCTTTTTTTTAAGATTTTATTTATTTATTTTTAGAGAGGGAAGGGAGGGAGATAGAGAGAAACATCAATGTGCAGTTGCTGGGGTCATGGCCTGTAACCCAGGCATGTACCCTGACTGGGAATCGAACCTGCAACACTTTGGTTTGCAGCTGGCGCTCAATCCACTGAGCTACGCCAGCCAGGAAAATGACTCTTCCAAATCACAAAGAAGACCCTCAGGTAGTCTATCTAATTTTTCAGAGCATTAAGAAACTGTACCTGAATTTGAAATTTCCTCCAAAGGGACCTCAAGAGGTGTCTAAAGCACCCCTCCCCTTCATACTGGAGGTGGATCTCATAGAGGGATGATGGGCCAAGAGGGGAAATTAAAATACCCCTATAGGAGCAAGTAAACCATCTCAGAATTCCAAATTCAACTAATTAGGTAAGAGTGGCTCCACATGGCCATTCTAGTAACCAATGACCAGCAGGTGCCTGTTAAGCAGCTCTGGGCAATGTTGCTGCTTACAATGATAGTACATACATGCCTAAGATGGGAGTGGCTCATTCCTGCAACTGTACTTAGCAATGGGACTATTAGTGACCCTGAGATAGATATTCTGGGTACAAAGACAGCAGGAACCCTTCCTACACAAAAGGCAAGTGGGGTACGAGTGCAGGTATAAAGGCCAAAAGTCAGCCAGGGAGGACAAGTGTAAAAGACTATCTGTGGGCCTGATGAGGAGACTGGAAAAGGCAGTCATAGTGCAGGCAAAGTGTTGATTGATATCCCAAATGGAAAGTCAAGCTATGCCTATGAGGGAGCAGCCTTGGGGTGGGGCAGTGTCTTGTGGTTTTCACAGTGTGCCTGACTAATGTCTGGACATTTTCTTGCACCTGGTGGGGGCTAAGGCTAACCCTGTTTCATGCCCAGGTTATCCTATCATGGGTGTCTTCAAGCGTTGGGCGCCCTTGTGACTTTTAACAGCCTGACCCATGCCCAAAATTTAGTGGCCAACCTTCCATCAGGGAAAATCAGACTCACCGAAACAGAACAGATGGCAATGGAAAGGGGGCTTACCACTCCAGCATCTTTTCCTAGCTGGCTAGCCAAAGACTGCCACAGGTGGGCACAGGTAACCAGGTTCTTGGTGATCGTGGACAGAGAATTGAACCAAACACACAGAGTTTGTAGCAGAGAGAGAGCAGATTTATTAAGTGATAGTGTAATCCACAGAACCTGGGAATAGGCCAACTCTGAGCAGAATTAACCTCATGGGCTGGAGGGATTCTATTCTTACAGGGCAGATCCTTCCTGGCTAGTTTTGGCAGGCTTTTATTGCACATGTACAAGTAGTTGTATTTTAAAGCTATTGTGCATGTGGTCTCCATGATTTTCCTTGATTGGCCACCAGAGAAGGGGGTCGCACAATGAAGCAGGGGTCATGCAGCGTCTTCTGCGCAGATGCGTTCATGAGTCACCATGATTCAGTGCTTTTCCAGAAAACAGGAACAACCAGTCTTACAGAGCCTCTGTCTTGTGTGGATGTCCTTTATCTTAGACCTGGGGTACCTCCGGAGTTTCCTCCTTCTTGACTATCTCCTACCTCAATAACACTTGGTTAGGGTAGTGTCTTCTAAGTTTTTCTAATGTAAAGTTACTCTTTTTTCCCCCATACTTTAATCTTTGGAAGTGAGTCCAGCCTATAGGGGGAGATTATGGGATTCTTTAATTAAAAACAATCAAACAAGCAAGCAGAATATTCCTGGGCACATTCTTTCCATTTGTCCTATGTTTGCAACCACCGAGGTATGGGGACTGTGTGAGCCCTCACTGTACCCTGCTTGTAAAGCTTGCTTCCAGCTGGTCTGTAGTTCCCTCAGTCAGCAGGTGTGGTGACAGCTCTTCTTAACCTGGCCAGCTTCAGATACCAAAATAAGTGATAAGGACACTAGAGCTCCCTGCGCAAAAGAGGCTGCAGTTTCACTGAACGTACAAGCTCATATTTCTGAAACAGTTGTGGTTAAGATGGTATAATTACTGGAAGCTCTTTTCATTACTCAAGTTCATTGGTTTGAATCCTGGCTTTGTCACTCTCTAGCTGTGTGACCTTTGGCAAGTTACTTAATCTCTCTGTGTTTCAACTTCCTCATCTACAAATTGAGGATAATAGTAGGATTAAATGTGTTTATATGTAAATAATGATTTCTGGGACATAATATATATGATAATCATCATTATTATTCTCAGGCACTCTGAAGATATTTTAAAAATCTAGTACATACCAATAATTCTTGCTTTGAAAAGCTTACTATCACTCCATTGTTTTACTCTGAAAAAAATACATGCTAAGAGATAAATTATAATACTTGAATAACAAATGTCATAAGGAAAATAGAGTGAACAATAGTAGTTAGGGCCAACTTCCTGACAGAGGACTATTTCAGCTGGCATTTGAAAGATAAAAGGCAATTTAGATAAGTGAGGGGTCATGTTTTCATTATGGTAGATTAACTATTATAACAATACAACAAATTTCAGGGGCTTGAGACGGAAAAGTTTATTTCTTGCTCTTGTTTTTTCCCCTTTTGTTGAATTTATTGGGGTGACACTGGTTAACAAAATGATCAGGTTTCAGGTGTAAAATTCCTGAACACATCATCTATACACTGTATTGTGGGTTCACTGTGTCAAGTCAAGTGCCCCCCACTGGCCCCCCACAGGAAATCACCACACTGTTGTCCGTATTCACGAGTTTTTTTCTCTTTTTTTTGCTCAATTCCTCCACCTCCCACTTAGCTCCCCCAACAGCTATCAGCTTGCTCACTATGACTATGTCTCTATTTTGCTTGTTAGTTCATTTTGCTCATTAGATTCTATGTATAAGTAAAATCATGTGGTACTTGTCTTTCTCTGACTGGCTTATTTCAGTAAGCATAATGCTCTCCAGGTCCATCCTTGATGTTGCAATATTTTCTGCTTTTGTATATGGGCAGTGGTGGGGGCAGAGGTGGTACTCTGTTTCTTGCAATCATTTAGGAACCCAGGCTCTTTCCATATTGTGGATCCACCATTTTCTAGGGCCTTAGAATCTACTGCTGGATGCTCTGCATGCTACCAGCTGAAAGGAGAAGAGAGACAGTACAAGATGGCACAGGAAGTTATAATGGGCCTGACTTACAAGTGGAGCTTATTACACGGCCACTCCTAAATGTGAGTAAGGCTGGAAAGAATATCCCAACTGTAGGACCAGGAAAAAAAGGAAATTCATCCTGGTGTACACAGAACCTTCTAGCCAGGGGTCAAGAAATCCATCCTGCCCTGGCTGGGTAGCTCAGCTGGTTAGGGCTGATAAGCTGATATGCCAAGGTCGTGGGTTTGACACCTGGACAGGGCTCATATAAGAATCAACTAATGGATACATAAATAATTGAAATAACAAATCTCTCTCCCCTTCTCCTTCTCTCTCTAAAAACCAATAAATTTTTAAAAAGAAAGAAATTCACCCTAATGCTTTTTTCCCCTCAGAAATGAAGCTTTTTTCAATGAGTCCCTCACCTTCAAGCTCTCCCAAGAGCTGAAGTACCATCATCACCATCATAATCAGAACCATAAGCATCATTTACCTGGGTTATTGACTTTGGCACATAATCAGGTTTTGCTTTCTCCTCCCACTACTAATTTGCCTCTCCAGGGCAATCAAATTAGTCATCAGGCTGCCACTGACCCTGGTCCTGGGGCAGAGTACCCTGTTTATGACTGTCAAAGTTTAAAAACTAGGTCCCAAGACTGAGATTTATTCACTGGCTGCCCACAGCTCTTTAGAGATAAGAAAGTGACTCTTACAGTTTGTGCCCCTACTTTGTCCCTCCTGCTGTCTTGGATGGGCCTCTGGGTTCCTTAAAGGGGTTATGGTGATAAAGCACAATCAGAAATGAATCATTTCCTTCTGGACTGAGATGATGGACTGAGATGGTCTCCTTACCCATTAGGACTTTGGATCCAAGCTCCGCCCAGTCTAACAATGTCTATCTTATAGCTGCTGGTACAGAGAGGAACAAGTACTCTGGTTGGGCTGACAGTACGGTTGTTTACATGTCATGTCAGAGCCAAGATCCTCTGGGGAACACTAGTCCAATAGCTTCTTCCCTGTACCTTCCATATCTTCTGAGCCATATCTTCCTACCATTTGAGGAAGCCAAGTGTGGGGTCACCTATTCCAGGATAACATTCCATTCTGGCCTTTGCTGGCCTCAGCTAAAAAGAGTTCTCCTAGCCTCAATTGCACCTGGGCCTATGGGATCTACATTGATTCTCAACTGGGGATAATCTTGTTCTCCAGGAGACACTCGGCAGTGTTCAAAGACATTTTGATTGTACTACTGGGAGAGTACATCTAGTTGGTAGAGGCCAAGTATGTTGCTAAATATCCTATGATGCACTGGAAAGCTCCTCCCAACCACCCAACAATCTAGTTCAAAATTTCAATAGTGCCAAGACTGAGAAGTTCTAAACTACACAGATAAATCGTGCCCTGTGATCTGCATTTTTGCACCATGCATGTTCTGTTTTCAGGGGAGCAGGGAAGGCCTGCTTCTTCTCAGATATCCCTCTGCCCTCACACTGGAGACCAAGGAAATGAAAGAGAAAGACTCTTCAAACCCTGGGCTTGGACAGGTTGGGAAAGAAACTTCCCTAAAAATCTCTAAAAATAGGAGGTCTCATACATCCTTGGGCATAGGGAAAAGGAAGGCCAGGTTATTTTGAAGGTCAGTGTGGTGTAATGAAGTTCAGTGAGCACTGGCCTTGGAATCAGATGGACCTCAATTCAAATATTGCCCCACCACTTTTAGCTATATGACCTAAGCAAGTTCCTTAACTTCTTTTATTTTAGCTTTCTTACAATGAAATGAGTATAACACTCCTAATTTCTAGGGTTTTGATGAGGGTTGAATGAGATGACACATGCAAAGAGCCCAGCACATTTAAGGCACTCTCTTTAACACTGAGAATTCTGAAATTCACTGAAGAGTAGTTCAGTGACAAAGATCTATGCTGACCATTGTGCTAACTTATAGCATTAATGGACAACTTGGTTGCTGTAGGCTAGATGGGAAGATAAGGACCACCAGAAAGCAAGCAAGTTCAGGTCTTCAATGATGTGTTAGCAGAGCTGAAAATAAAATGCCTACTGCACCTCTTTTTTAGTTGCTATGACAGTACTACAATGGGTTCTATCCTTGGGGAGAAATGAAATGAAACATGTGTGGTTCCATGGAGGTACTTTGGCTTAACTCAGAAACATATTTTACTTGGCTGGTGTGGCTCAGTGGGTTGAGTGCCGGCCTGCAAACCACAGAATCACTGGTTCAATTCCTAGTCAGAGCACATGCCTGGGTTGCAGGCTAGTTCCCAGTAGGGGGCACGTGAGAGGCACCCACACAGTGATGTTTCTTCTCTTTCTCCCTCCATTCCCCTCTGTCTAAGAATAAAATAAATAAAATCTTTTAAAAATGTGTATTTTAAAAGTTAGCAGAATATTCACATCTTGAGGAGAATTGTGGAAGTAGCATTAAGCTGTGACAAGAAAGAGCCTATCTTGACTTCCCCCAGCCCATCTTCTTGATTTTCAGGGTTTGGAGTACCTCAGTAGTGGAAAACCTGAGGCTACAGGGAAGTGGTCCCTCATAATGTCCCCTCTGAGTCCTGCTAACTCAGACAACAGTCAGGCTAGGTCTTGTCAATCACACACACCCAT
Organism: Phyllostomus hastatus; assembly: GCF_019186645.2. Lineage (NCBI taxonomy): Eukaryota > Metazoa > Chordata > Mammalia > Chiroptera > Phyllostomidae > Phyllostomus > Phyllostomus hastatus. Next base: position 14,656,200 of record NW_025334038.1, read on the forward strand.
TTTGCTGGGAGGGAGGACTTGATCTGCAACTTGAGAAAGATTAGCAAAAAAATGTTCACGCCCCTTGTTTCTATAAGTTCCCTTCTCAAATATTCCTGTGATGACACAACACAAACAAAGCTGTGAGTGCACATTATTCACTGCAGTGCTGTAAATGACAGCAAAGGATTGTCTGCTTCCTGATGTCCACTTAGGGAGGATGGTTACACAAATGATGGCGTGTGTGTAGGATGGAGTATGATGCTATCTTCAAAGACTAGTGCTTAAAATTCAGTATATAAGTTTATTTATAATGTTGAATGTAAAGAATGATGGGAGATAAGTCTGTAGGTATCTAAAATGTATTTCTGTCAAATTTTGCTTAAGACAGGTAAAATTAGATAGAGAGGTGTTTTAAATCATTTTCTTCTATACACACAATCTGTCCCACTATTTTTTTTCTCAAGAGCAATGGAAGAGGGTTGTAAAGAACACAGTCTCGTGCTGGGATTCCAGGTAAGGGGCTCACCATTTCTGAAGCTTCCATGTGAGAGTCAAATGGTATCTTTCTAAACCAAAGAAAACATGTGCCATGTGAACCCCCACCCCCCAAAAAAAGCAAATACAGGCCCAGAAATCGGACAAGATTTTAGAGGGTGGAAAATTAGTTGGCACCAGGGTGGAACCTGAGCACAGTGCTCCTGGTAGGGAATAGTTAGGGGCTGGCTGAAAGGCCTAAAGCACACCTTTCTCCTAATGGCCCCTCATTAAGTCATGTCCCAATTGTTTCCCTTCCTTGTCATGGCTGGTCAGTTGTAAGAAACAGAAACTCCTTCAAGCTGTCTCAACAAAAGGAGCTTTTAGCAGAAGGAAACTGGGGACTCCACAAATGTCCTCCTCCCCCAACCTTGCAGGAAGTAAAGGAAACTCAGGAAGCTGTCAGCCAGCCACAGCTACAGGGCAGCCGCAGCCTCTCTCCAGGGCCACACAGGAGCTCCACCTCTGTGGCTCTTCTCTTCCCTTTCTCTCACCAGCACTTGGTTTCTGTCCCCAGTAGAGGCCCGACATCAGGGTTGCCACACTGCCATGGCCTCAACTCTATGTAAAAATTATAGTTCCCACATCTCTGCTTGCAGTTCCCAAGTTACTCCACATACGTGGAAAGTGAAGAAATCTAATTGGCCAGCTACAGGACCACCAGGGTATCCCTTTACCCAAGCACAGAGTTGCAGTGAACCTGTATCTTCTTTTTTTTTTTTAACCAGTATCTTTAAAACCTTCACCCTCATGCTAACTTCCAGGGACTGCTGTGCCCTGCAGTCTGGCCTCTCCCCGAGGCACACAGCTGGATGTCCTTCACATCAGAAGGGCCTGTATTTGGCTCACAGCAAAAATGCCCCCTTTGCTCAAGTTCCAGCCCAAGCCAGCCTCTTTGTTCCCAGGGAAGCTACTGGGAATCTATGTGCCTGATAAGACTTCCTGACTCTCCTGTGTGTGTGCCTCAAGTTAAAACACAGGTGTTTGGGAGCAAACTTCTTGCTGTCGGCTTCTTTGGAGTCCTCATGAATCCTGGGAAGATGCTGAGCTCTCTGAATGATTAGCTGGCTAGTTGTCACCAGGGATTTCACTGATGGCCAGCAAAATGTATGTGAGTAAGAGCTCCGATGTCCTGTGAGGACTCTCTGCTGAGGAGGCCAGGTTTAAAGATCACAGTGCTGTGAGACTCTGTTTGCTGGGGCTGCAGAAGCCTGTGGGAGTGGATAGACCTGGATACTAAGGACAAAGTCCAGTAATAAATTACGTGAGCCCAGAGTGCTGGGCCATTTCCTTCTCAGGCCCTTCCTGCTCTCCATACTCTCCTCCACACCCTGAGCCCTGGCACTGCCTCCTGTCCTGCTCTTTCATAGTGCCTGGGCTGGAGGGGAAGGGAGTCAGCCAGCCATCAGTCTGGATAAGGTAAGGGAGCATCTGGGAACTTCTCTGCCTGTTGGATGCACTGGGCCTACAGATCTTTGTCCTGTCAGTTGGGAGGATCGGAGGAGTAGGTCACCTCTCAGAGGAGGGTGGCTTGGCAAGTGGGGTATTGGGAGGCTCAAATATGCGTAAATACCATAAGGCTCACCTACCAACAAGGTGGGACAGGCCTATGAAATAGAGAGGTAAAGATCCACTTTAGGAGCCTGGAAACAAGAAACACCAGCCCAGAGTCTTGGTCCCTCAGACTGAGAGCCAGCCTGAGAGACGAAGGAGGAGGAAGAAGTGTCCTGGCCCTCTGCTAGAGGAAGGCAGATGTACTGGCCAAGGGGGAAGGCAGTTGCAGAGGCTGCCCGAGCCTGCAACCTCCTCAAAGTAGGAAGGCCTTGCCATGGCATTAGGTGGCTTGAGGATATCCCAGGGGTACCTGGCAGATATCAGCTGTGATACATGTGCCATCGCATTATATACTCACAGCACAATGGTGTTATTGCCTCAATTTCATGGATATGGAGACTGAGGACCATAAAAGTTGAAGTGCCCACAGGAAGGAGCCAAGCTGGGGCTTAACTCTAAAACCCGAGTTTCTCCAAGTCACATGGGTGCTTATGGGGACAATTGTGAATGATCAAGTTAGTCACCTCTGGATGGCCTGGACACTAGGGTAAGGTAGGACTCTGCCTATCTGGTCTCAAAGCCTCCCCTGGGCGACCTGTGGGTTGTCTGGGAAAGGAGTGACTAAGGGGAGGCCACCACTGAGGGCTCCCATAGCTGCCTCACCTGAGTTATCAGCATGGTGGCCAACCATCCCAGTTCACAGAGAAGGACATTTGAGACACAGACATTGGTAGGGACTGGCCAAGGTCAGGCTTCTGGTGGGTGTGGGGGTCCCATCCCAAATCTCCTAAATTGGGTTTGTTTATTCCTTACAAATAGGCTTCCCCCTCTGGTTCTACTCTATAACTCTGTACTTGAATTTTGTTCTCAGCCATAAAACTCCTGAATTTTGTTCAGAATTTTAGTTTGAAGAAAACCAAATTGCTGTGTGGGGTTCTTTATACCTGGAGCACACTCCTGAATGAACAACTCAGCTCCATACACTTTCTGCAGAAGGCTTTCCCCATCACCTAAACACACTGGACAGCTGCTGGGGGCCCTCAGGGGCCTCTTTCAGGAGAACCTCCACCCTGTGTGTCTATCTGGGGCCCTGCTGCATCCTCAACATGGGCAGGTACTAGGGGGGCCCAGGTCTGGAAAGGTGACAGGAGGGAATACCCATCCAAGTCACCTAAATGCATTTATATAACTTTGTGTTTTTCATGGCTAACCAAGACTCTCGCTTTCACATTTTAGGGAGAACAGTACAGGGAGAAGGAACACTACATTTGTTACAAGAAAAACATTGAGTTGAAATAGGGTGAATGCCTGGCTCAGTGCCACTGGACTATAAATGCCTTGAGAGCAGGGTCTGAACCTCCTCTGTCCTCTTGTTTTCATTACACTCACCCACGCCATGGCAGAGACTGGGCACTTGACAAATGTGCATTGAATAAAGGTCTGGAGTAGTTTGTAGCAGAAGTAAAGCTGCAAGTGAGGCTAGGTTTCTAATCCAGTGCCATTTTAGACCCTCTTATCTACCTCCTCAATTAATCAAGCAACAGACATCATGGTTTTTCATTGCAGGGTGGTCAGGAGAGACTGTGAAAAGGAAAAGTGGGCATCAGGAAGTCAGAGGTGGAGATCAAAGGAGCCAAGACAGTTTGGGGTGGGGCAATGGCAGAGAAGGAGACTGGGGGGGAAATATATCCATGGTGGGGAGAAGGGGATAAAGTAGCAGCTGCACAAAGATGCAGAAGAAAGAAAGTACCTGTCCAGATTGGGGTGTCTTAGCTCTACATTGTCACACACGCCAAAGTTTTTGGCAGTGGGAGTGCCCAGGCCCTATGCCCACTACGGGAGGACTGGGTGGAAGAGTATGGCTTCACATCTTCACCATGGGCTTACCTAGGCAGAAGAGAAGGGAGCCCAGGTGAGGACCCAGGAACATTGTGTCTCTGGGCCAGGGGCACCTCTTAGGGACATGTACCTCCTAGACTGTGAGTCCCATGTCTTTATGGGAATGGCAACCTGTGGACATCGCCCTCATGCTTGGCCAACTTAAGGAGGGTAGCACTCCCTTTCAGCAGAGGAATATGTCCTTCTGCAGGCCCTCTGGGGCCCTGGGCTGCAGAGAGGGGCTGAGCTATCCCTGGCTGGATCAGGGTACATGGAAAGCCTCAGAATCTGGGCTCAGAGGCCCACTTCCCTGGTGTGCACAGCCAAACCTGGCAACACCAAGAGATCACAACTCACTGGGGTTGCTGCAATCACCTCTTCTCATTCCTCCCTGTCACTGAGGTTGGTAGCTGACATTTGCAGATAGTCCTCACTGTGGGGAGGAGGGATTTCAAGCACCTTAGAAAGCTTTATGGACAGTAAAATAAATAATAAAAGTAATCTATGCCTATGGAAAAGCCAAACATGACAGAAAGGAGCATCACGTGAAAGGAAAGTCTCCTCCCACCTCCCTCCCTCTACTTCCCACCCCAATACCTCTCTCCAGAAGAAACCGCTGTTAATGGTTTAATATAATTACTTTCAGGAAAGATATATCTGGCAAAAACTGGCAAAATGGCAGTTTTTTTAAACAAAAATGGCATTATACTATCACACATACTTTGTTTTTATTACATACTTATATATCAACACATGTATTAGATTGAGCCATATGAAACTACCAATATTTGACTATCTTGACTGCCTGGACTGGTGTGGTCCAGCTAAGATCCCTGTCACCTGCTGGATTGTGCTGACTTCCACCAAGTGGTGGCCCTTCCCACCTAGGCCAGCCATTCAATCTTCATTCTCCTTGGAGTGATGAATTCCATGTGAGAGCCCATCGGCTCCAGGGAATAGGCAATTAGCTGGTGGCATAAGACAGCTTCTAAATCTCTGGATCCCTCACGCAGTCCCCAATGCCCTTTCTGCCCACAGAATGCTTGCCCCCCTTGCTAGGGCAATGCTTTCTCAGCCTTCCAGGGTAGGGGTCCCTTCTGGGCTGGCATTCTATAGACCAGAGTCTCAATGTTGGTTTTGCTGCTTAGATCCAAATCTCTTCATTTGTAAGGTGGGATGTCTTCATAGGGTTCTTGTGTGTGTTAAATGAGAGGCTCTGGACAAAATGCTTTGCATGCCATCTGGCACACTCTGACCTCATCCTTGTCTCAGCAACCCTTTGATTTTCTCCCCAGTCCCACCTCCTCAATCACCTTTCAGCATTTTCTTTTTCTTTTCTTAAAATACATTTTTTAAAGATTTTATTTAATCATTTTTAGAGAGAGGATAAGGGAGGGAGAAAGATGGGGAGAGAAACATCAATGTGTGGTTGCTTCTCACATGCTCCCCTAGTGGGGACCTGGCTCTCAACCCAGGCATGTGCCCTGACTGGGAATCAAACTGGTAACCCTGCGGTTCTCAGGTGGGCATTCAATCCACTGAGCCACAAAAGCCAGAGCTAAAATGTATTTTATTTATTATGCTATTACTGTTGTCCCAATTTTTCCCTTTTGTCATGCTCCATACAGTACCCCCATTCCCTCCAACAATCACCCCTATTATTTCATGTCCATGGGTCATGCATATAAATTCTTTGGCTACCCCATTACCTATACTGTTCTTAACATCCCTTGGTCTATTTTGTACCTACCAGTTTGTGCTTCTTACTCCCTGAACCTTTCCCCCATGTTCCCTACTTCCCTCTCCTGACTGATATCCCTCCAAATGATCTCCATATCTACGATTCTGTTCCTGTTCTGCTTGATTGCTTTGTTTGTTTTTAGAATCAGCTGTTGATAGTTGTGAATTTATTGACATTTTAACATTCATAGTTTTGTTCTTTTTCTTAAATAAGTCCGTTTAACATTTCATGTAATGATGGGTTGGTGATGATAAACTCCTTTAGCTTTACCTTGTCTGGGAAGCATTTTATCTACTCTTGAAGTCTAAATGATAGCTTTTCTGAATAAAGTAATTTTAGTTGTAGGTCCTTGCTTTTTCTCACTTTGAATACTTCTTGCCAGTCCCTTCTGGCCTGCAAAATTTCTTTTGAGAAGTCAGCTGACAGTCTTATGGGAATTCCTTTGTAGGTAATTGTCTGCTTTTCTCTTGCTGCTTTAAGGTTCTCTCTTTATCGTTAACCTTTGACATTTTAATTATGTGTCTTGGTGTGGTTCTCTTCAGGTCCATCTTGTTTGGAACTCTCTGTGCTTCCTGGACTTGTGTGTCTATTTCCTTTACCAAATCAGGGAGGTTTTCTTTTCATTATTTTTTCAAATAAATTTCAATTTCTTGCTCTTCCTCTTCTCTTTTTGGCACTACTATGATTCAGATGTTTGTACATTTAAAGATGTCCCAGAGGTTCCTAAGCCTACCTACCCTTGTTTTTATTATTATTTTTTTTTCTTCCTGCTGTTCTGATTGAATGCTTTTTCCTTCCTTGTGTTCCAAATCATTGATTTGATTCTTGGCTTCATTCTCTCCACTCTTGGTTCCCTGTAGATTTTTCTTTATTTCACTTAATGAAATATTCATTTCTGCCTGGGTCTTATTTATGCTCTTGAAGAACCCAATGAATTCCTGGGGCATCCTGATAACCAGCGTTTTTAACTCTGCATCTGACATGTTGCTTATCTCCATTTTGTCTAGTTCTTTTCCTAGAGTTTTGTTCTGTTCTTTCATTTGGGCCATATTTCTTTGTCTCTTCATTTTGGCAGCCTCCCTGTGTTTGTTTCTGTGTATTCAGTAGAGCTGCTTTGACTCCCTGACTTAGTAGTGTGGCCTATTGTGAAAAGCTCACCTGTAAGTGGCATGGGGTGGAGTCTTATGTAGTCACTGGGGTGGGACAACCTGTGTAACCACTCTATTGCTCTGTGTGGGGAAGGGCTCACAGAGGGGACAATGCCATTACCTGGCCTCTGGAGTTTTGCCCAAGAGGAAGCTGTCTCCTGCACTTGCACTTCCCTCTCTCCCTTATGCCACTGGTGCCCTTCCAGCTGTTGCCTTTTTGCTGAATCCCAGAGGGGTTGGATCTGTGTGAGTCCTAAGTCCTTTGCAGGACCTTTAAGAGGAGTCTCTTGAGAATCTCACAGTTTCTTCTGCCTCCCTAACTCCCACTGGTTTTCACAGCCAGAAGTTATGGGAACTTATCTTCCTGGTGCTGAAACCCTGGGGTGGGTGGTCTGGACTGAGGCTGGGAAACCAAGGTATCCCTCCTGTTTTTATCTACCACATGTGGATGTGGGAACTGCCTGTTCCTGTCTCTGTACCTCTCTGTGTCTCCACACCTCTTTGCAACTCTGCCCTTCCTACCCATCTAGATGAATGTGGCTTCTTTAGATCCTTGGTTGTTGGACTTCCACATAGCTCTATTTTCTGACAATTCTGGGAAATAATTATTTTGATGTGTATTTGTATTTTTTGCTATAGTTGTGCATGGAGGTGAGGCAAACTTACCTACACCTCCATCTTGACCAGAAGTCCAGCATTTTCTTATCTACTCTCCTGTACTCCAGTTCAATCATGCTCCAAAAACACATTTCAGTGGTGAGCTTTAGACCTCCTAGCAGCTCTGAAGAGGACTTTGGGAACCAGTAAAGCACCTACGCCCTTGAGCTCAGCCACACTGACATACCTCAGGACTGGACAAGGGTGCTTGATCTAAAAAGCAGTCATCTAACCCGCAAGGAACAGGAACTTGCAAATATCCCAGGACTTTCCCTCAGGGGCAATGCTGCACCTGCTTTCCTGGGATAAAGAGCAAGGTGATATTCCCAGTGGCTATTTATCAATCTGTGCATCCATCTATCCACCCACCCAACTATCCATACATTCATGTATCCAACTACCCACTCACTCATCTATTTATTCACCCATCCATCCATTCACTTAGCAAGCAGGTACTGAACCCCTGGCTAAGATGAGAAGGCACAGTCTAGCTATTAAGTTTCTCACAAGTATGGGAGAGACACACAATGACACATAAAAACAGGAGTAAGTGCTAAGGTAGAAAATTGCAGCTGCTTCATATGAAGATATCTGTGCCTGTGTGTGTGTACATACATGCATCTGTATGTGTTCCTTCCACATTCATATCAGGTCCAGTACAGAGACATTGAAGTAAGAGAAGGTATGGAACATTTCAGGAATTGTATGAAATTCAGTGCAATCTGGGCAGAAAGAGGTGAGATATAAAGCAGGACGAAAAGGTTATGATCCTGAAAGACCTTGAATGCTATGAAAATGTGGCATATTCTTAGCTGTGGAGATGCATGATATGACCAGTGTTTTTTTTTTTTAATATTTTAAATATCACTTGATTGGTGGAATGAAGGATGATTTTTGGAAAGACCAGAAGAAGCAAGTCCATCCTGGAGGCTTCTAATCTCCCAAATGAAGGATGATAGGGGACTAAGGGATGGGAATCCGGGGAGAGAGCCTCTAGTTTTTCCTTTCTTTTAATGTCTTTTAATCTGGTTTTGGTAATACTCATAGAATAAGTTAGAAAGTGTTCTCTGTGTTTCTGTTTCCTGGAAGGTATTGCCAAGATTGGTATTATTTCTTCCTACATGTTTGGTAGAAATCATTGGTGAGATAGGCCTATTAATATTGTCTATTTCTTCTTGTGTGAGTAGTGAGTTTTTTTTATTTAACTTTCTATTTTTCTATTACAGTTGATGTACAATTTTTATTAGTCTCATGTGTGCAACCCAGTGATTAGACATTTATATAACTTAGTAAGTGATCACCCTGATAAATTGAATACCCATCTGACACCGTACACAGTTATTACAGTATTATTGACTACATTCCATATGGTGCTCATTATATCCATCCTCATAACTATTCTGTAACTGCCAATTCATACTTTTTAATCCCTTCACCTTTTTTACTCATCCCACCAACCCCCTCCCATCTGCCAACTGTCAAAATGTTCTCTGTATCTGTGGCTCTGTTTCTGTTCTGCTTGTTCATTGATTTTGTTTTTAAGATTCCACATAAAAGTGAAACCATAAGTCATTTGCTTTCCTTTGCCTGACTTATTTCACTCAGCACAATACCCTTTAGGTCTAACCAAGTTGTTGCAGATGGCAAAATTTCATTCTTCTTATGACTGAATCATAACCCATTGTATATATGTACCACTTCTTTATCCACTCATCTATCAGTGGACACTTAGGATGATGCTTCCCTATCTTGGCTATAAACATATGAATGTATATATCTTGTCAATTTAGTATTTTGAATTTCTGTGAATAAATACCCAGAAGTGGAATTGCTTGGTCCTTATTTGTCTCTTGTAATTTAGCCTTTGTTTTAAAGTATTTTTTCTGGTATAAATATTGTTACCCCAGGTTTCATTTATTTGTTTGTTTCCATTTTTGTCAAATATCTTTTCCTATCCCTTTGCTTTCAGTCTGTGTGTGTCTTTTGTAGATTGGACGTGAGTCTCTTGTAGTCTCCATATGTCTTTTGACTGGAGCATGTAATCAATTTGCATTTAAAGCAATTGCTCATAGATAGGAATTTATTGCAATTTTAGAAGATCCTTAACATTTCCTGTGATTCTGGTTTGGTGGCGATGAACTTCTTTAGCTTTTTCTTGTCTGGGGAGCTCTTTTGCTGTCCTTTGATTCTAAATGATAGCTTTGCTGGGTAGAGTAATCTTGGACATAGGTCTTTGCTTTTTATTGCTTTGGATATTTCTTGACAGTCTCTTCTGGCCTGCAAAGTCTGTTGAGAAATCAGCTGATAATCTTATGGGAACTTCTTTGTAGGTAACTAACTACTCTCCTCTTGCTGCTTTTAAGATTCTCTCTTTGTCTTTATCTTTGGCATTTTATTTTGATGCATCTTGGTATGGGCCTTTCTGGGTTGATCTTGTTTGGGACTCTCTGAGCTTCCTGGGCTTCTATGTCTTTTTCCTTCACCAAGTTAAGGAATTTTTTGTAATTATTTTTTCACATATGTTTTCGATTCCTTGCTCTATCTTTTCTCCCCCCAGCACCTCCATGATGTGAATGTTGATACACTTGAAGTTGTCCCAGAGGCTTTTTATATTATCCTCATATTTTCTTATTTTTATATATATATATTTTTTGCTGTTATGATTAGGAGTTTTTGGCTTTCTTACCTTTCAAACCTCTGATTCGATCCTCTGCTTTATCTACTCTACTGTTGTTGATTCTCTATAATATATTCTTTGTTTTAGTTATTGTATTATTCATTTCTGGCTGGTTCTTTTTTATGTTTTTATTCCCATTTTTATATTTTATATCTTTTAGTTGAAGTCCTCCCTAAGTTCATCTATTCTTCCCTGACTGCTTGTCTTCTTTTTGTTTAGGGTTTTGTTTTTTTTTTAATTTCTGGAGTTTTGTTCTGCTCTTTAATTCAGAACATGTTTCTTTGTCTCCTTATTTTTGTTGCCTCCCTGCGTTTGTTTCTGTATATTAGGTAGAGCTGCTATGTCTCCCATACTTGGTAGAGTGGCCTTATGCGGTGTCCTGTAGGGTCCAGTGGTACAGCCTTCTCAATCACCCAAGCTGGGGACTCCAGGTGAGCCCCCCATGTGGGTTGTATAGACCTTCCTGTTGTAGTTGAGCCTTGACTGCTGTTGGTACCTCAATGGGAGGGATTTGTCTCCAAGCCAATTGGCTGCAAGATCTGGCTATAATCACCATAGAGGATCAGCTATGCAGGGGCTGACCCCACAGAGCAGGACTTACACTGGAGCTCTGGTGTATGCTGAGTTTGCCCCTTGAGAGTGTGGCTTGTGAAGGTAGCTATCCACTGGGTGCATTAGCTTTGGGGACTCCTAGGAGGTATAGGCCAAGGTCAGTGCTACTTGTGTTCTGCCCATGATTACCCAGAATGTGCTACAAAGTGATCTGCAGATGTCTATTACTTGTGCTAGGATTAGAAGTGTCCAGGAGAGACCAAATGCGGATCAAGGCTGGCTGCCACTAGTGCTGAGCCTGGGGCATTTAGTAAGAGGTATAGAACACATTGAGACTAGATGCTGCTTGTTTGGGAGATTTTAGGAAAGTCTGAAACATGATCCAACACAGGTAAGTTGTATGGAAAAGCCACTGGATCCAAAAGTTGGGTGGGGTGGTGCCTAGGGGAATCATCAGTGTGGGACAAACAGAGTGAGTCAGGCTGATGGAAACTCATATATGGTGCCTATCTCTTGACCCTGTAGGGGAAGTGTTCATTAAAGGAATAGTGGCCTCTGCCAAAACTTCTGTCTGGGAAAAAGCTGTCCCCCTCCCCACCCTCCATTCCACTTTCATCCTGATGTTAGACAATTCACTTCATCCCTATATGTCTCTGGTGCATTTCAAGCTGCTGTCCCAGTGCTGGAGCTCAGAGCAAGTGAGTCTGAGTAAGTCCATGCATGGGCCCTTTAAGAGGAATGCCTGGGACTTTAGCAGCCCTCCTCTCATTCAGCCATGATCCCCACTGGTTTTTACAGCCAGCAGTCATGTGGATTTCTCTTTCTGGCACTTAAACCCTGGACTAGGGGTCCTGGTGTGGATCTGGGACCCCTCACTTCTCAGGAGAAATCTGTGCAGCTGAGCTATTTCTCCTGATTTTTAACTGCCACAGTTGGGTGTAGGATCAATCTGTTTCACAACTTATCCCTCCTACCAGTCTCAACATAGTTCTTCTTTATATCCTTATGTGTTGGACTTGTGTTCAGCTAGATTTTAGGTGGTTCTGAATGATGGTAGTTCTGTCACTTAGTTGGCATTTTGATGTGGCTGTGGGAGGATTAGAATATTACATTTACCTACCCACCATCATGATTAAAAACCTCTCCTTGTATGTGTGTACTGTTGTTGTTGTTGTTGCTTTATTTTTTGTGCATGTTTCTTTTTTTATTGTTGTTCAAGCCCAGTTGTCTCCATTTTTCACTCTCCTCCACCCCACCAACCCCTTTCTCTTACCCTCAATCCTACCTCCCTTTGGCATTGTCCATGGTCCTTTATACATGGTCCTTGGTGACCCTTCCCCTTCTTTCCCCCATTATGGCCATCCCCCATGCCCCTGGTCACTGTCAGCTTGTTCTTTATTTCCATGTCTCTGGTTATAGTTTGCTTGCTTCTTTGTTTTGTTGATTAGGTTTCACTTATAGGTGAGATCATATGGTATTTGTCTTTCACTGCCTGGCTTATTTCACTTAGCATAATATTCTCCAGTTCCATGCCATTGTGAAGAGTAGGAGTTCCTTCTTTCTTTCTGCTGTATAGCATTCCATTCTGTAAATGTGCCATGTTTTTTTGTTGTTGTTGTTGTTTTTTTTATTGGTGGGCACTTAGGTTGCTTTCAACACTTGGCTATTGTAAATTGTGCTGCTATGAACATTGGGGTGCATAGGTTTTTCTGAATTGGTTTTTCAGGATTTTTAGTGTATAATTCCAGCAGTGAATTGCCAGATCAGAAAGCAGTTCCATTTTTAGTTTTTTAAGGAAATTCCATACTGTTTTCCACAGTGGCTGCACCAGTCTACATTGTCACCAATGATGTACTAAGATTTCCATTTCTCCACAACCTTTCCAGCACTTGTTTGTTGTTGTTGTTGTTGTTTTTATGATGGCCATTCTGACCCATGTGAAGTGGTATCTCATTGTAGTTTTAATTTGTATCTCTCTGATGGCTAGTGATGCTGAGCATCCTTTCATATGTCCCTGGGTCCTCTGTATGACCTCCTTGGGGAAGTGTCTGTTCAGGCCCTTTGACAATTTTTTAATTAGATTGTTTGTCTTCCTAGAGTGGAGTTGCATGAGATCTTTATATATTTTGGAGATCAAATCTTTGTCCAAGGTATCATTGGCAAATATATTTTCCCATATGGTTGGTTCCCTTTTTATTTTGCTGATGTTTTCTTTAGCTATGCCGAAGCTTTTTATTTTGATGACGTCCCATTTATTTCTTCTTTCCTTTATGTCCCTTGCTCTAGGGGACATATAAGTGAAAATTTTGCTGTGTGGAATATCTGAGATTTCCCTGCCTATGTTTTCCTCTAGGACTTTAATGGTGTCATGACTTATATTTAAGTCTTTTGTCCATCTGGAGTTTATTTTTATGTGTGGTGTATGTTAGTGGTCAAGTTTCATTTTTTGCATGTAGCTGTCCATATCTGCCACCACCATTTGTTGAAGAGGCTATTTATACTCCATTTGATGCTTCTTCCCCCTTTGTCAAATATTAATTGACCATAGGGACATGGGTTTCTTTCCCTTGTGTGAGTTTTGATATATTGTGTCTTCTAGGGAATTGTTCCATTTCATCTTAAGTTACCAAATTTGTAGGTATATAGTTGTTCATAATATTACTTTATTATCCTTTCAGTGTCCATGAGATCTGATCAATTGTCAGAGAGGGCAGGGTGGAAGGATGAGTGTGGGGCTGTCAGGGCATCCCTTCCCATGGGCAATCCCTTAGGTGTTCACAGGTATAGGAAAAGCAGGGAGTGGGCAGGCAGAGCTGGAAGCTGAGTGTGGTTTCCCTTATTTCAGTGATGCAGATGAAGGTGATCTACAGAGTGAGTGAAGGGAGGGAACTTTGAAACGGGGTTGTTTCATTTTGTTTTTGCAGAAGGAGCTGACTAGAGTCCACAGAAGGGTACCCTAAAAGTCAAGTACCAGGGAGGTGCAGGTCATGAAGTCACCCTGGCCTCTCTTTTGAAGGGTGTGCAACTCATCTTTGGCCTTGTGAAGCTCAGGGCTGGGACTTTGTTTACAAGAGAGTGATGAACCAGAGGAATCCCTGCAGTGTGTGTGATTTACTGGGCTTTACTTTTGTTTTTATTTGGTTTATGGGTACTTATAAAACCTCTTTATATTCTGTTTATGGGTATTTATAAGACCACTGGTTGGAATAGAAATGGAACTAGAATGCAAGTTGATAGATGTGGAAGGAACAGGGACCTAAGGATCAGGATAAAATGAGAAAACAGTTGCTTATGGGGTAGAATGTGGTGATGCCTGGGTGCGGCTGGAGCTGAAGGAGATAGCTTCTGATGTGGAGCAGCTCTGGGACATGGGGAGACCAGAGCCAGTCATGGGGGAGGGAAGGTTACCAGAGTCTAAGGATCAGTGTAGTGAGAGTCCAGGAAACTTGGCAGGCTACCAGAGCCTGCCAGGGGAGAACAGGTCTGGCAAAGGGCACCTGTGAGGCAGCCCTGGTGTCTGGAGAGGGATGGCATGGTGTACATGGAAGTCAGATGCCATGGGTGACAGAGGAGGACAAAGCCAGGAACCATGGGTGAGCCTGACATTTCTACCTGGTATGGAGAACTGAGGAGCCAGAGCAACATTGGGGAGCTAGAAGCAGAGCAATGCCCTCTGAGTCTTTCCTACCTGCTGCCTCCCTAGGTAATGTGTGGCAGGAAGGCAGACAAGCCTTCCCCTGAAAGAGCTGCCTGGAAGCCAGGGTTTGATTAAGGGCTTCTTTGCACTTTTACACAGACTCTTAAATTTTCCCAAAGCAGAGGAAGTAGAGCAAAGAACATGGGTTTCAAAGTTGGGCAGTAGAATCCCCTTCCTCACTTAATAGTTGAATAACTTTTGCAAAGTCTCAGCATTTCTCACCCTTTGTTGATCACCACTACCTCCAGATTGGGAACAGCAACATCTCAGAGCAATGGAGCAATGTACCTGAGTTCTCCCCCAGAGCAGCTGTTAACTGTGGTTTGTCCTATTCCCCTCTCATAAGAAACATCACCTGGCTGAGTCCCTGTTGGCTGCCAATGTCCAGGCAGTGGCAGAAAGTCACCTGGGACTCTTCTCCTAGATTAGAGGAGAGGGAACTTGGGGGAACCTGTCAACAGTCTCCTGACTGGACATCATAATCCCTCAGAGACCTCAGGAGTGCTTTCTGGGGAAGGCTTGGGGACACACACAAACATTTCAGGAGTGCATTGTGCTCTGACCTCACAGTGGCTCTGTAAAACCTAAGTGTTCCCATTTCAGGAAGGAGCGACCTAAATCAGTTGTAGGACCTGCTCCAGCTCCTGTAGCTAGTAGGTGGCAAAGCCCTACTCTCCCACCATGCCCACCCTTTCCCAGGCCCCTGTGGACACACCCTCACACAGGGCCAGTGTCTGGGCTGGGAGAGCCTCCTGGGGGGGTGGGCTGCAGCTTCCCCAGGACACACTTTCTAGATGCTCTGACTGTGCTGCAGGGTCTTTGTTTCATCTGTCCCAGGAGATAAGAGTGTGGACAGGACTGGAAGGAAAGATACCATGTTTCTTTGGGGTTAGGTGGGAAAGTGTAAGTTTATAGCTTCATTAAATGTATAAATACTTATGTGCTAAATAAAAATTGGTGTAAGAAAATTCTTCGTCCAACAGAACAGAGTGGCAAAAAGACATTGTCACATTAAACTGCTTCCTACAACCCCACTGTCCTTCCTCCCACTTAGTCTTCTCAGCCCAACATGCTGCTGACCCTCTACCTTCCCTGCAGTTGCTCTTTCCTTGGAGAATGCCCTTCTATCATTTCACCTGACCCACCTGTAAAACCCATCTTCTCCAAGGACTTCATCCACTGTTTCACTGAACAGATATCTGCTGGGTCCTTCCTAAAGGCAGGTCTATACTAGGTGCACGGAGCATGTTGAGAAATAAAACAGAGCCACCACCACACACTGCTCACTGCTCAGCTGCTCAGTGAGGGCAAGGCACCAGGACTTCGGGTCAGGACAGGGCTCTGACCTCCAGCCTCTGCAAGCTAATCAGGTCTGTCCCAGAGCAGGAGGTATCCAGGAAAAAGAGACAGGTGTGCAGGGGGGAAGATCTAGGTTGGATTCCCAGTGATGCCACTAACTGGGCCACCTTTCTTTGTCAAACCTCATGTATAAAATGGAGAGGTACCTGTGTTTAAGAGTGCTGTGAGGTTTAGATAAAGCATGTCCCGCGTCTATAGCAATGATGGCTGCTCACCTCAAAATTCCACATGGTATATCGTGATGACTGATTTTCACAGATATTTGACCAGATAACATTTTTGCTTCTGGATGATAGAAACAGTGTCTTAAGTATGTTCGGAACCACCCCTGCTCCCTACATCGAGCCCAGCGCTGAGCCCAAAATAAACATTCATTAAAGAAGAGATAAAATAAAAGAAACTGAGAAAGTATCTTCTATCACTTGGATAGGACAGTGACTTATTCATTTATTCAAGAGTTATTTCTTGAGTCAGAACTCAGGCCAGGCACTTGAGGCATGCTGAGCAACACACTCGACCCCCAGGGACTCCTTTGGGGGATGAGGACTAACATTCTACTTTCTTCTTGTACACAGGTTTCAAGGGCTGCTGTCTCAGGATGTCAGTCTTCAGACTGGTAAGAATTGCATCTGTCCCATCTAGAGAATGGTTTGTGGCACTTTCAAAACACTAATCAAAT
This sequence comes from Phyllostomus hastatus, assembly GCF_019186645.2. Taxonomy (NCBI): domain Eukaryota; kingdom Metazoa; phylum Chordata; class Mammalia; order Chiroptera; family Phyllostomidae; genus Phyllostomus; species Phyllostomus hastatus. Next base: position 14,672,658 of record NW_025334038.1, read on the forward strand.
CACTCTCAAGCAGAAAAGAGAGGCAAGGAGATCCTACAAGAAAAAACAGAGAGATAGAGTTTGGAAAACAAGACATCACATTATCTAAAGAAAACCAGTTTGGCCAGCCACTGGGCCTCAGCAGGGGGCCACTTGTGCTCAGTAATCCTTCACTCATATTCAGACTTAAAATGTTTTGACAAAGGCATTTCTCATTTGTTGTCTCATTTCCCCCAGAGAGTGGGATAAACATGGACCCAAGCCCTTGGGGCTCTGCCTCATCTTCCCTCAGCTCAACAAGCATCTCTGGCTGTCCACTATGTCCCAGTGTCCCAAAGACTGCTCCCAGTGAAAAGGGAGCATAGGAGCCTCACATTTACTATTGAGTTGACAAACACCGATACACTGCCCTGCCCTTGGGTTGGGGTGAGGGGACAGGCCTCCAGGCAACCTGGGTGATGTGCGCAGGACCAAAAAGCTCAGAGGGCTGGGGGAGCCCAGAGGAGAAGCCCCAAACCAGTCCAGGCATTCTTCCTTGCCCTCCAGAATTCTAGCCAAAATGCAAGAAAACCAGATAGTGCTGCCATTGGTGGTGGAAATCAGGCTCTTCCACAGGATGGTGAGGAAATCATTCTAAGGACTCACGCATGGGAGATTGTGATATGGGAAAGTTTGTTCAGGTTGAAATCTGCCCCTGGGTTTCCAATGTTCCATCTCCCTCCATCCTACCATGGAAACAGTCCACCTGTGGCCTCAGCAAGGCCAAAAAAAAAAAAAACCCGCCAGTGTCCAGAGATTCTGCTTCTTATTAAAGCTTAGTCCTTTGTAGCCCACATAGTCTGCCATAGGCTCCAGGAGCTTCTAGACCTGCATAGTCCCAGAGGAGAGAGATCATGCAAACAAAGGAACAGGGAGAATGCGGGTGAGAGAGAGAGAGCAAGCTTCTTTATTCCCCTGGGGTTATAACCAGGAGCTTTTTCAAAATACCAATCAACTGCCCAAGTTTTCATGGCTTTTGATAAGTCCACCCATCCCCTAGTTAGACTGACAGGTCTCTATGATCAAGCACCTCCCCCTCTCACCCCCCATCAATCACACACTGGAGGGGCAAAGAAAGGAGAGTTATTGCTCCACTTGGTGGAGCAATGCTGTAATCCCCTGGGGTATGAAGCTATAGCTTCCTAATGAAGCAAACAGGCTCATGATCCCATTTATTAAGCTCAATGCCTAATTCTCTTTGCTCTCTCTTAGCAATAACTAGTTAACTACCTATGGTAATGCTGCAATGTCAATGTCCTCTTTAATAAGAAAATGCTTCAAATATTCTCATCCTGAATGCAAAGCCACAATGTGGTCATCTATCTTCTGGCTGCTGGATCCACACTGCCGAGAGGGGGCAGCACCCCCAAGCATTGCTTCAGGGCTTCTGCAACTAAACCCTCCAAGTGTCTGACTCACAGAATGGGCAGCCAGGTTGTTTTTTTCAATTACAGAAGAGATGCTGTCTCAGGCTAGAGAGAGAACACATGTGGTCTACAGATTTTGAGAATGCAAGGGCTTTAAAAAAAATCCTCACCTGAGGATATGTTTATCGATTTTAGAGAAAGAGGAAGGGAAGAAGAGGAGAGAGAGAGCACACGAAGGAAAGAAACATCATTGTGAGAAGGAAACATTGATTGGTTGCCTCCCATATGCACCCCAACTGGACATTTGCAAGGTGTTTTTGTAACTCAATCACAAACATTAGAATTTGGCACCACTTTGGGGCATGAGGAGGTTTGAAGGCAAAGCCAGGCTTATTTCACATAGGAATGAATTAGCTCCAAGGGTCCCACTGGGATGTGACTAACCTCAAGCAGAGTTTAGAACGATACTACTTGGGGACATATCACTCTTAATGACAATTATGTCCTGCTCTAGCTTCTAAGATTGCAAGTTCCTTGAGGAAAGGGTGATGAACCTATTCATTAGTGACTCCGTCAGAGGGTCCAAATTATTGTTGAATAGAGGGCAGAACTTTGCTGAGCTTATTACCAGCATTTCTTCTATCTGTGCTTACTCTGCACCTAGCACTATTTGGGTTCCTTACCCATGTTACATGCCATCTTTACAACAGCCCTTTGAAAGTTCTCCTTTCAACAGATGAGGAAACAAGCTCAGAGAGGTTAAGTAACTTCCCCAGGGCCATACAGCTCATGGAATGTAGAGTGGGGATTAGAACCCGTATCTGTCTGAATTCAAAGGAGCTTTCTATTTGGTCTGCTCTGACAGTCATAACAAAATACCACAGAAATTCATTTCTTCACAATCCTAGAAGCTGGAGGTCCAAGATGAGGGTGCCCTCGGGTTGGTATCTGGTGAGACCTCTACCTGGCTTGCAGATGGCTGCCTTTTCAATGTGTCTTCACATGGCCTTCCTTCTGTGTGCTCAGAGAAAGGGAGAGAGACAGATAGACAGACAGACAGAGACAGAGACAGAGGGAAAGAATGAGAGATCTGGTGTTTCTTCCTCTTCATATAAGTGTGGGGGAACTTTGCCCACAGAGCCCCCATCTGCCACAGATGAGAATAAGTCTGTTGACAGGAGAGACCTGGTCCTTCTTGCTGACACATGTAAAGAATTACATATCAGCAAATCAGCAAATCTAGTAGTATGTAATCAGTTTATTTTTTTAAAAGAAAGGTTAGGCTTTTTTTAAAGATTTTATTTATTTATTTTTAGAGAGAGAAGGGAAGGAGAAAGAGAGAGAGAGAAACATCAATGTGTGGTTGCTGGGGGCCATGGTGTGCAAACCAGGCATGTGCCCTGACTGGGAATTGAACCTGCGATGCTTTGGTTTGCAGCCCGCACTCAATCCACTGAGCTACGCCAGCCAGGGATGTAATCAGTTTATCAGTGGCCCATTCCCATGGAAGAGAACAGGATTGGGTAGAGTAGGGGGTGAAAGGCAAAGTTTCAGGACAAAGCAGGGTGAGAAAAGCAAGAGAGGCTGAAGACCAGGGTGGCAAGTCCCTGGGCAGCCTGAGGCTGGGTGTCCAGAGGCCCTGTGGCCCAACAGCCAAGAGCACCCTGAGCCCCTGGGAGAGTGAGTTCTTTGTTCTTAGGACTTACATAGTTGTTGGGATAGGAGGGCAAAAAGTTACATATTGATTAACAGGTAAATGTGGTGCCAACTTTCCTGGGGGAATATGACTATCCAAACTTAGGTGTGTGGGGGGGTCTGTTAGCCCAGATCTTGCTCTTGCTCCAGGCTCCATTTGTTCATCTTGTTGTAAAACAAATATGTGACAGGAGGCAGTTAATTAAAATTGGGGCACTTTCCAAAGTTATTTATGGGCTCTTTCTGTAAGCATCAGGGACTCCCTCTTAAAACAGATAGTAACCAGAGGTAGGCAATTAACCAAAGTTGTTTTATGGGCTCTTTCTTTGGGCACTGTGGACCCTCTTTTCAAGGCTTTCTTTCCCAGATAGTGGAAATGTTACATAGAATTTCAAGGACTTTCCTTCTTTCTTGCTAATATAGTGTTTCTTGTGATGTTGGAACACCTGGTAATGTTATCAGACCAGGCTCAGGACTGCTGAGTTAGCATGCGAGACTTGTCTCCTTCCTCCTTCCTGCCTCGGTTTACTATTTATTCTACCTAAGTGGTAAAAGGCATTTCCTGGCAACCACGATGCTAGATGCTGGCCAATGACAGTATTACAGTCTCAGAGTTCTTCCTATGCTGTCTCCTGCCTCAAGTCTACCAAGACATGATCTGTTTGCCGAGGAAAGGTGGCTGCACTCTCAAAGGAGAAGGACCAAGAAAGAGCCTTTTCCTCAATGGACTTTTATTGGGTTCAATTTGCACAAGAATACAGGTAAAGCTCATCAATCACTGTCAGGCAGTAAGGATCAAACAATAGATAACATACACAGAACTCTGAGGGCTTATTCTGAGTCAGGGTCTGTTCGCTAATGGGCTATAAAACTTTCGGAAACAAACTAGTCTCCTGCTGGAACCCTTATCAGAAAATTGACAGCATTCTTAGCAAAGCAGTTTTCACAGGATTTTATGTATTCTTTCTTAGGCCTGATCACCCTAGGGAACCCACCCTTTCCAGCACAGGGCTACACCCCCCTCTGTTACTGTTTCAGGCTTAAATCAGGCAGGGGAAGTAAGGCAGTCAAGAGATTAGGAGACTTCTCGCAGAGAGAATAAGGACTCAGGCTATGTCAAAGCCAAGGGGTGAGGGTCCATCACCCCCTTTTGCTATAGCCCCCCAAATCCTTCCTGAGGGCCCCCTATGACCATGCCTATCTTAGGTCATCCCTCCCTTGAGAAATCTTACCCATCATTGGCTGATTGGTCATGCACTGGGGGCCAGGCAGGGTGAAGTAAAGAGGACAGAGGCAGCACCCCTGCCAGGGAGATAAGCTTTGTCTCCTTAGTGGCTTATGGTCCCAAGGTCTCTCACTCAGCCTTAGCTACACAGTGTTACAGCTTTTGAAACCAGGCAGGATGATTCCCAACATATAAGGACACCAATCTTACTAGATTAGGCCCTACACTTTTGATCTCATTCAACCTTAATTACCTCCTTAAATGCCCTATGTCCAAATATGGTCACATTGGGGGTTAATGTTTCAACATATCAATTTTGGGGTGATTCAATTCAGTCCATAATAGAATTAAATTTTTTACTCTAATCTCTATTATTAAAAAAAATTCAAACGTGTTGAATAACTACAGCATGGAAAGAGTATTTTTTAAAAGCAATTAGCAGTGGACCCTGATGGGGGCATCAGGCTAGTGAACTTTTCTAGTGTAATTAAAATAGACTTTGAGGTGGAGAACAATTTTTTAAATTTTTTAAACTTTATTTTTGAAGATAAGGTGAAGGAAGGAGAAAGAGGGAGAGAAACATCGACTGGTTGCTTCTTGCATGCACCCCAACCAGGAACTATATCCACAACCGAGGCATGTGCCCTGACTGGGAATTGAAACAGCACCCTTTCATTTGGTGGGATGATGCCCAACTGAGCCACACCAGTCAGGACTGAGTTGGAGTAAATTGATTTTCACACTTCATAAGTATAAGGAACCTTTGTCATTTGCTTGCTGTATAACCCTAGCCACACCTCTCTGTTCTCTGGACCTTAGTTTTAGCATCTGTCAAATAAAAGGAGTGTCTGGTTTTTATTCACTTTAATGAAACCTATTTTCCTTGCAAATGAGAATGATGAATGTTTCATGTGTGTTTGCAGAGGGACTTTAATGGACAAGACCTGATGGAAATATTTTGAAATCTCTCTAGGGATTGGCACAGTCCCCAATTCATGGAGCCATAAACACTTGTTGAGCTTTATGGAAAATCCTTCATTCCTATCCTTAGTCAAAACATGCCTTAACATAAGAGTGGGGTTGGAGAATTCTAATGACCAGGCACTGAAGGTAGCATTCCTGGGAAAGACAGGGTGCTCAGCACCAGTGGTAGTCATACTGTTTGCCCCTGTGGCAGGGCCAGGCTTCTCTGGGTCTGCTAATGGACCTGTGTGAGGGCTGAGACCAGAGGGCTCCTAGTGGAGGTTCCTCTGTGACCCATCTGTATGCACAGAACCATCTCTAGGCTCATTTCTTCTACTATATGAAAAGAAAGACATGGCAAGGGGCACATGGTATTGAGGTACACAGCCAGTTTCAGCAAGTGGACCAAAAAAGCCCACACATCTCAGGAGATGGTAGAGTAAAAGCATCTGAGGAACTGGTCTTCCAGAATGAATTGTTCATCACTTCAGGTCTTTGTATTTCCTTTAGTAATCAGGCTGGAAGACTACCACCTTCTCTCCTGCAAGAGTTCCTTCTGCAAGACAGGGGGAAGCTGGTTGTCAGACATTTCTGATTGAGGAGCAATGAAGGCTACACAGAGCTCTCTGATTTCTGTAACTCAGCCTCTATTTTTTGAATCTCGGCATAGGACTTTTACTTTCTTTGCAGCTAGGAGCTACTGCTTGTTCTTTTCTCATTCACTCTTTTCTTGACTTCTTGATTTTCTTGAAGGCTGCTTCTTCACAGTCATCTTTTTCTGCCGGTAGAGTTTATGAAGATGCTCTATTTTCTGCTGGTTGGCTTCCCATTATTTCTTGCTAGGGCTTTGGCTAACTGGAGTGAACAAAAGTCATGTTCCAACTCTGTTATTTATTCTTGCTGCTCATGTCAGGTTGACACCTCATCACTCAGTCTGGATGGGAGATGGTCTCTCTTTTTCATCTCTGGTTTATATCAATTTTGCTGTGAGATGCCCAATGTGTCTTTGACTTTTAACTTTATTGCTTTGCTGATTTGCCAGCTGTTTCAGCTGCACACTGAGACTATTCACACTGGAATTTCATCCAAGGACTCAGAGGTCCTGATATTTATAAAACGAGTTCACTGAGCAGTGTATGGTTGCTCATGCTAATCTTCTGAATTCTGTAGTAATTGTTCCTGGCTGTTCTTCCTGATTTAGCTTTTATTTTGATAAAGTTGTATAGAAACCCAGTTTAAAGAGTCAGCCTCCCACTTCCTCTTCCCTAGAGGTGACTACAGTTGACACTTCAGGTTGATTTTTTTATATTTCTCTCTAGGTCTCTAAAGAACATGCTACAGTGATACCTGAGTTTTAGTTTCAGGTATTATCTCTTACTGACTTACCACTATGTAAAAAAGGCTTTAGCTCCCCTCTCATAACCCCCACCTCGCCATCCTCCTAAACTTGCTAAATCCTAGCTTCTTCTAAAATTTTAATATATTTTATTGATTATGCTATTATAGTTGCCCCATTTTTTCTCCCCTTTATTCCCCTCTTCCCTGCACCCCCCCTCCCACCATCATTCCCCCACCTTAGTTCATGTCCATGGGTCATACTTATAAATTCTTACAAGCATACATATAAGTCTGAGAATTTCCCAGACTATTCTTAACCTTCTCCTATTTTGTACCTACCATTTATGCTTCTTATTTGCTGTAGCTTTCCCCCCATTCTTCCACCTCCCCTACCCTGCTGATAACCCTCCATGTGCTCTCTAATTCTGTGAATCTGTTCCTGTTCTAGTTGTTTGCTTAGTTAGTTAGTTAGTTAGTTAGTTAGTTAGTTAGGTTTGGTTGTTGATAGTTGTGAATTTGTTGTCAGTTTACTGTTTATCTTTTTTATCTTCTTCTTTTTCTTAGATAAGGTCCCCTTAGCATTTCATATAATAAGGGCTTGGTGATGATGAACTCCTTTAACTTGACCTTAGCTGGGAAGTACTTTATCTGTCCTTCCATTCTAAATGATAGCTTTGCTGGATAGAGTAATCTTGGATGTAGGTCCTTGTCTTTCATGGCTTGGAATACTTCTTTCCAGCCCCTTCTTGCCTGCAAGATTTCTTTTGAGAAATCAGTTGATAGTGTTATGAGAACTCCTTTGTAGGTAATTGTCTCCTTTTCTCTTGCTGCTTTTAAGAATCTCTCTTTACCTTTAATCTTGGGTAATTTAATTAGGATGTGCCTTGGTGTGTTCTTCCTTGGGTCCAACTTCTTTGGGACTCTCTAAGCTTCCTGGACTTGTATGTCTATTTCTTTTGCCAAATTAGGGAAGTTTTCTTTCACTATTATTTCAAATACGTTTTCAGTTTCTTGCTCTTCCTCTTCTCCTTCTGGCACCCCTATGATTCAGATATTGAAGCATTTAAAGTTGTCCCAGAGGTTCCTAAGCCTTTCCTCATTTTTTTTTTGAATTCTTGTTTTTTCATTCTGTTCTGGTTGAATGTTCATTTCTTCTTTCTGCTCCAAATCATTGATTTGAGTTCCAGTTTCCTTCCCTTCACTGTTGGTTCACTATACATTTTCCTTTATTTCATTTTTTATAGCCTTCACTTTTCCCTAGATTTTGCAACCATACTCACCATTTCTGTGAGCATCCTGATTACCAGTGTTTTGAACTGTGCATCTGAACTGTGAAGAGATAGGTTGGCTATCTCTTCATCGCTTATTTGTATTTTTTCTGAAGCTTTGAACTGTTCTTTCATTTGGGCCATATTTTTTTTCTCAGCATGCCTGTTATGGTATGTAGTAAGGGGCAGAGCATTAGCTATTCACCAGTGCCAAGCAACCCAATTTTTTGTTTTTAAGTTTGTTGTTGGCCTTCTTTTGGTTGTGCAAGGAAGCAAAGTGTATTTACCTACACCTCCAGGTTGGCCGGAAGTCTAAATCCTAGCTTTGATTCTATCTGCATACAGAGTTTACTTATTTTACCTAAGTAAGTGCTACTCTCAGTTCAGCCACACAGTGTACTCTAAGTGTTTGTGCTTTCCTTTGCTAGACTTTGTAATTGTCCTTTCCCTGTCTGCTTAGTTTCTATGTATTTATCACAACTTTTACTCCAACTTTGTCCCAGATACGTCCATTTCCTTTCAAAATGTTCTTCATTCATTGGGAATTCAATCACTTTCATTCTCAGGAAGAAATCTCTCCAAGAGTTGCTGACCTGTATCAACTGGTATCTTCTATTTCTTAGGCATACCTGTCATCTTAGGATGTCCTTCACAGCTACCTGAACATCCCTTTCTCCTCCTCTTTGTACTTACTCCTCTTCCTGGACTGAGGTCTTTCTTTCTCTTGGTTTACTTCTATTTTGATCTAGCAAGTCCTGTAATTGCTTCCTGAAGAAAGGGTATGTAGGAGGTAAATGTTTATAACAACTTGCATGCCTAAACACATGTTCATTGGCATTTGAGATCAGTTGGGCATAAGATTTCATTCTGAAAATTTTGAAGACATTTACTCCACATTGACTTTTGGCATTGCTGTTGAGAAATCTGATACCATTCTAATTTTTGAGCCTTTGTATAAAATTTGTTTATTTCTCTCTGAAAGCTTTTATTCCCTCCTCCTTGTCCCAAGTATTTTGAAACTTCCTGACCATGTATGTTGATGTGGACCTAATTTTCATCCTTTATACTGTTCATTGGTTTGTTTCCTACTTGTTTTTTCTAGGAGGCTTATGGAAATAATATTTTATTTTCAAAAATGTTTATTACCTTTATACTGGAACAACAACTTGGGTAAAAAATCATTATGTTTCCTTTTTTAATTTTGGTAAAAAACACATAATATCAAATTTAATAACAACCATTTGAAGCATAATGCTCAGTGGCATTAAGCTTATTCACGTTGTGCAATATATCTGAGAACTTGCAAAAGTGAACTCTATATCCATTGAACACTATTATCCCTCCTTCTTTTTTCAACCCTATCTACTTTGTTTCGATGTTTTTGACTTGTTCAGATGCTTCATATGAGTGGAATCATACAGTATTTTTCCTTTTGTGAGTGGCTTATTTTGTTTATCCTCATGTCCTTGACATCCACCCATAGTAATGACAGGAATTCCTTTTTAAAGGCTACATGATATTCCTTTATAAGTATGTACTACATTGGATTAATCTATTCATCTGTCAGTGGACATTTGAATTTATTTCACTTATTGGCTATTGTGAATAATGCTGCAATGAACATAGGTGTACAAATATCAGTTTGAGAGCCTATTTTGAATTTTTTATCATAAGGAAGTTTTATTTTTATTTTTATAAAGATATTATTTATTTTTAGAGAGAGGGGAAGGGAGGGAGAAAGAGAGAGAGAGGAACATTAATGTGTGATTGCCTCTTGCACATCCCCCTACTGGGGACCTGGCTTGCAACTCAGGCATGTACTCTGACTGAAAATTGAACCAGCAACCCTGTGGTTCACAGGCAGGCACTCAATCCACTGAGTCACACCAGCCAGGGCTAGGTAGTTTTATTTTTAGTTATTTGAAAATCCTCTATACTGTGTTCCCCAGTAACTGTACCAATTTACATTTCCACCAGCAATGCACAAGTGTTTCAATTTTTCCACATACCTATCAACACTTGTTTTCTGTTCTTCTGACAGTAGCAATGGGTGTATTCTAATGGATGCATTGCTCTTTTCTTGAGGTATTTGTAGCAGTTATTTGGACCTCACACAGGATTTGAACTTGTCCTAAGTTTTCTCCTTATAGGTGAACTTACCTTTCTGTCTGTCTACCCCTCCTCCTAAGTTATTTTCTTGTTTCTGAAGTTCAATAACCTTTACTAGTGTATGTCCTAGAGTTTATTTTTCTTTGTCATTATTTCCTGGTACCTGGTGTGTTTTCAATCTGTAACTTCAAGGTTTCTTTAATTTCTTGAAAGTTGTCTTAAATTATATCTTTAAATAATCTTTCTCTTTTCTAGTTTTATTCTCTAGACACTTCAATTATTTGTATTTTTCCTGTCTTCCATATTTATTCTTTTCTTCCTAATCCTAATCTTTTAAAATTTTTATGTCAATTTACTCACTTTTCTCCTTCCTATTGTTAACCTAAAAATAAAAGGCCAAAGTGAGAGGAAACAAGCCTTTATGAAATCAATAAGAATAGATATTCATGAAGCACTGACTCAGGCAGAAGCCCAAATAATTTTCTGATTACAATAAAATGGCAATGTATATTTTGAGAAAAGAAAGAGAAACAATTATAATGATAGAAGAAAGGCATTTCTACTGGTGCAGAAAAGCTAAAACAGTGACACTGATTCTAAGCAATGTTTTAAATTTTCAATCCAGTAGTCATCAGTCCAGTGGTCATGATAACTGCTTTCTTGTTTTCCTAGCAAACAGTTCTTTGGGACACAAGGTTACTTTAGATCCAATCCAAAAGTTACTTTGCCCTGTTTTAATATTCTTAAGGTTTGAGGAGTGAAATGCACAAGGTGGTTCCTTTGGGATGGCAGCTACAGCTCCATTTTAATTTGGCTTTGTTTATTTTATTATTTACATTGTCTTCTATGATGTTTACCATGTTTTTAGTGGTGCCATTCTATTCTTCTGTTGTTTCCAATTTTCCTGTCATTTCTGACCTGTGTTTATTTCGTATCCTCCATTTCTTTCTTGAGCTCTACCAGTTAAAGTCTCATCCTTTCAGTTGTCTTGCCATGTTATTTTATGCTTCTGGTCTGCACTTTAATAAATTTTTGGAAATTACAGTGAAATACTTGATCACAACTTTCTACTCTGTGGTACTTCTGTTTGTTTGTTTTTCCTGGTCTTATTCACTTGGCACATTCCTCCTTTGAGATTTCAGTTTCTTTGCATGTAGACCTCTGCTTGTCCCTTTTTTATTACTGTTCTTTGAATGGGGTAAGCTTTTTTGGATCACAAAAGAGTTTATGTAGGTCAATGCCAGATTGCAGGCTAGCAAAAAAAACCTAATGAGAGTTTAGTCTGCACTTCTCCCCAGCCAATGGGTTTGTGCAGTACAGGGCTATTCACAAGGCAAAGGCTCTTTTTCTACCTCATAGAGAGGCTACTTCCTGCAAACATGGCTTATCCATTTCTTAGAACCAAGCTAGGCCAAGGGCACTCCCACTACCATTTCCCATTATTATCCTGGCAAGAGTGACCAAAAGGGGTAGGGAGGGAGGGATAAAGAAGGAGGAGAAGATGGAAGGTGGGTGGCAGAAGGGCCTAGCTGCCTTGGGAGCTCTTAGTTGGAAGGGACAGTTCCCAGGAAAGGTAAGTCTTGAGCAAGAAGGAGAAGGTGGAGCATGGATCTGACTGCAGTCTTCTCTTTGACCTCTAGGGTGACCATGTGTGGCTGAATGCCCCCTTTGCCAACAAAACCAATGTTGCTATCGGGGGCATCATCAAAGAAATAAAGCCTGGCAAGATCTTGGTTGAAGATGACGAGGGCAAGGTCAGTGTGGTTCTGCTTTTCCAGGAGGCTGGGCCCTCTCCATGTCCCCATCCCACCCCAGGACTCTGAACCCTCTCGCCTTCTCTGGTACTGCTCCCCCACACCAGGAGTTCCAAAGTCCAAGTGAGGGCCTGTGTGGCAGGACAGCCTATAGAGAGTCCTGTCATGGTGAATGTTGCCTGTCTGTCTTGGGGACTGTTTCTACAGTGATAAAGTGACAGATGGGTGGGCAGATGGAAAACTAGGACAGTTAGGGGAGCAGAAAGGAGTGAAATGGGACAGGAGCTGTGTCAGAGAGGAGGGAGAGCAGAAAACTGGTTTGCAAAGTAAAGGAGGGTGAGCTGGAAAGGTAAGAAACTTAACTCCTCCTCAGGCAGCCCTCTACAGAGTGGGGCATGTGGAGGCTTTGCTTCCAAGGAGAAGATTCTAGAGTGTGGCCTGTGAGCCCATACTGTAGAAGCCAGTAGAATTAACAATAACATTTCTATTTGCAAAATGATGTTACGCAGTTGAAAAAACACTTTTACTTGCATACTTTTATTCTAACAGTCTGTGAGGCTCCCAGCTATGATTGATCCCAATCACAGCCCATGTGACTTCAGGGTATAAGCTCCTCTGACCCTGGTCTAAAATTCACCCCCAGCCCCTAGCTGACACCTGGCCCTAGGCATGTGCTGACTCCAGCCTTAGACTGACCTGATGCTATTCCAGTGTCCCTTGACCTTAACTACAGATTGACCCTGGCCAGAAATGTGTTACTAGGTCAGCTGATCTGTTGAGAACTTGGAGGAGAGGTATAGTGGGTTGGTTCATGCAGAGGTTGCCCACTTAGGAGATTCTGTGCTCTTCATTTCAGGAACACTGGATCCAAACAGAGGACCTTGGTACCCTCAGCCCTATGCACCCAAACTCGGCTCAGGGTGTGGATGACATGATCCACCTGGGGGACCTGAATGAAGCAGGCATGGTGCATAACCTCCTGATCCGCTACCAGAAGCACAAGATCTATGTAAGCACTCATGTCTCTGTGGGGCTCCCCATGGGGGCTGGGTCCACACATGCCGTCCTCCAAGCTGGGGAGGAATGCCATGTGCTGGGGTGTGCAGCCAGGCACATCTGGTTCAATTCCCACTGTGTGATGTGGAAAAGGTGCCCAACATTTCTCCATCTCTGTTCCTAATCTGAAAGAGTAGGAAAATGTTTTTGAGGGTACAGAAAGCTGGCGTATACTATGCCAGCACTGTGCTTAGCACATAGTAGGTGCTCAATCGGTACTGCCTCTTCCCTGAGCAGAAGACCTGCTTTAATGGCCAAGTGGACCAGAGGTCATAGGGATGGGCATAGTCTTCTGCATAGCCCCTTCATGGGCATATGACAGAGACAGAATCACCAGCAGGCAGGGGACCATGAATAGGGTAAGGACGAAGAGGAGAGAAGGAGGTGGCTCTGCAAGGAGGTGATAGAGGGCCTGTTGAGCCACTTCTGCTGAATATGCATCAGAGCTCCTAGGTCTGATAATAGCAGTTAGCTTACCTTTTTTACCTGGTTATCATAATCCCTGCAGTGAGAAAGCTTATCCTCTCCATTTCTGAAATAAAGACTGGGAGGGACAACCATGTGACTTATAGAGGTAGCTGCCCCTATCACACCCTCAGAGGCACAGGCAGGGCTAGCTGGGGTTGCATGTGAGCAAGTAGTCCTCAACTGGGGTCCTGGGAGGGATCGGTGGGAACCAAAATTATTGACTAGCCTCAGAGTCCCTGAGGGAGACAGGTGAACACTACTTCATACATCTAACCCATTTTTATCAAGCTTGTTCTAAATACCCAATAGAATGGTAAACATTAACAATTATCACCTCATGTAATCTTCCTGTGAATGTAGCCCTAACCTTGGAATTCTCACTCATGGTGAATACCCCATCTTTTCAGAAGAAGAATCTAAGCAGCTGAATATCTTATCTCCCAGCCAGAATCAGACACCCTACCCCACCAGAATCAGCTGCTCTAAGGCCAAGATCAGGACCGGGCAACACTGGCCCTCAAAATGCAAGGCACTAATCTCCTGTTCCCTTCCCCAGACGTACACAGGCTCCATCCTGGTAGCCGTGAACCCGTTCCAGGTGCTGCCCCTCTATACTCGGGAGCAGGTACAGCTGTACTACAACTGCCACATGGGCGAGCTGCCTCCACATGTCTTTGCCATCGCCAACAATTGCTACTTCAACATGAAGAGGAACAAGAGGGACCAGTGTTGTATTATCAGGTGGGGGCAGACTGTCCACATTACTGGTGCAGGGGGCAGATGAGCCAGGCACCCAAACTGAGCATCTTGTAAAGGAGGGAGCACTTCCTCTCTCTAAAACTCTTCCACAGACCAGCCTATGATTTAGGGGCTTCCATTCATCTGCAAACACCTTCCCCAACAGTACATGAGCCCTCAGGCATCTAGTCCTGCTGCCCTCCTACCCTTAAAAGTTTTTCCAAGGCTTCCTTCCTTCAGAACCTGCTCTTCCACTGTATTACCAGGGCCTAGACTGTCTGCCCTTCAATGACTATTCTTTAAGACAAACAAGGATGGAATGGCTCATTTAGAAGTGAGGCCAGCATAAGCACTTGGGGTGCCATGGTCAAATAGGTGAGGCCTCACTCAAAAAACAAAGAAAAAACTCAGGGAAGACCTCAAGTGAGGACAGGGCAGCAGTGGCTCCAGGGTTAGCTCTCAGGTCACTAGGGCCCAGAAAAGATTTGTCCCCCTCCAGTCCAAGACCTAATCTTGCTTCAGAGAGTTGTTGCCTGACCTGGCCTCCCTGCTTCCTGCACAGGCCCTCCTTGTACCGAGGGAAAGGAGGGTGAGAGGGATAGGAAGGAAGAGGTGGAATTTGGCTCCAAGGCACATTGCTTGGTGTTCTAGTAGTCATTCTTTCATTCATTCACTCATTCACTCATTTATTGGAGGTTCTATTGTGCTCCAGTAGTGTGTCCCACACCATCCTAATGTGGGAAGACCACAGCAAATAAAAGGGATCACAATTCCTGCCTCAAGGATCTTACATCTTCTTGAAGGGAGACAGATGGGCACACAATAAATAAGGAAGTTGTTCCAGCACATAACAGGAGCTTTGAAGAAAAACACTGCAGGGAAAGAGAAAAGAGAGTGATAGGGCAGACTAGTCACAGCCTCTCTGAGGAGTAGATGTTGGAATAAAACCTAGACTGAAGTCCTGTAACATAGGTTATCATGCTTCATGTTCTCAGCAACCTTTTGAATAGACATTTTCATCCATGTTTTACTGTGGGGGAAACCTCTCAACCAGAGGTTGAGATGCTTTCCCAAGGACACACAGTTATTAAGTAGGGAATTCAAACCCAGTGGAGAAAACTCCATTAAGTGGAGTCATTTTCGCTTCTCCTAGTGAATGGGAATACTGTGGCAAGGAGCTGCTGCTCTGACCCCTCTCAAGTTTTGCCTGTCTGCATAACACATTCCTAGTCTGTCCCCTACCCTGGGAGCAGGGAACCTTGCTGCCAAAAGCTTCCAGGATTGTGCTGTAAACTGGCTGAGAAGCTCGCAGAACCACTTCTCACCTCCAGGACACAGTGCCTGAAAAGAGGATAGGGCACACTGTTGTTCTGCCCTTTGCATGAACATATCACTCGGAATCAAACTGCCTTCTCATCCTGCCCTCACACTCCCCTTCCCTGGGCTCTCTGCCTCTGCTTGTGTCTGCAGTAAGCATTCACATATTCTTTGACTCAGTGGAAACTTGGGGATCTGGCTGACTTCACTGGAATAGCAAGTATGGATATTATGAGCAAACCTTTCTAAAACTTAATATTTTCAGATGAAATAATATTTGTCTTGGGTTTGCTTCAAAATGGTACAAGAGAAGAAATAAAATTTGCCAGGAGAAGAACCCTGGAGACTGGATTGTGGGAGCTCATTATGCAAACTGTAAAGAACAAGAACCCCTGTTCCACTTAGTTATGCATTCATTGGTTGATTCTTGTATGTGCCCTGATGGGAGATTAAACTCAACAGCCTTGGCATAGTGGGATGATGCTCTACAGGACTAAGTGTCCTAAGTAATTTTTTAAAAGATTTTATTTATTTATTTTTAGCAAGAGGGAAAAGGAGGGAGAAAGAGAAGGAGAGGAACATCAATGTGCTTGACTCTTGCATGCTTCCTACAGAAGACCTGGCTTATGACCCAGGCATGGGCCCTGACTGGGAATCAAACTGGTGACTCTTTGGTTCACAGGCCCACACTCAATCCATTGAGCCACACCAGCCAGGGCTCCTAGGTAATTAAAAAAAAAAAACAACAGTTTGCATATTTTACCAGCATGAAATTAATATATATTCACTATGGGAATTTTAGAAAATTTCAGAAAAATATTCTGAGAAAAAAATTGCTAGATATTTTTTGGAGAATACTTTCCCTACCCACTTAGTTAAAATTATACTGAATAGTGCCAACATCCACCATTCTCCTATAACTCATAAGCATTGACTATGTTGTTGCAAGCTCTGGGTAGACAATTTTAATGGCTGCATGATGTTCCCTGACTGGATGGACCATAATTAATTTCCCCCATTTAGGTTACTTCTGATTTTCCATAATTGCAGTGATAAATAAATAATGTTTTAATGAGCAGAAAGCTTTGTGATGAAGAATTTTTTTAATTTTAGGATTATTTTCTTAATCTAAACACAGAATAATTCTGAAGTTTTTGATACCTGTGCCAAATTGCTTCCCAAGAGACCGATACAGTTCCCCTCCAGCCAACACAAACGCTCTGCTCATGTAGGGAATGTCACAACAAGGCATCCAGTCATCTGGTCTTTTTCATTCATCTGTTATTACTGGGCACTGTGCCCACAACCCTGGAACGAATCTAATAGACCCTGGCTGCTAGGGCTCACAGTTGAGCAGGGTCCAAAGACAAACACACCAATAACTAGTACAACATAGACAGTCTGAAACCACAGGGGACTCAAGGGCAAATGCAGTGGGAATTCTGTATAAAGGGAGAGCATCTCTGTTCAGACTTCCTCAGAAAGTAAGCCTGTGATGGGCTTGCAGTAGAACTGAGAGGTTCCAAAAACCTAATTTTTCTATTGACTATTTCCCCATGTACTGTCTTTGCAGTGGTGAGTCTGGGGCAGGGAAGACGGAGACTACCAAGCTCATCCTGCAGTTCCTAGCCACAGTCAGTGGCCAGCATTCATGGATTGAGCAACAGGTCCTGGAGGCCAACCCCGTTCTGGAAGGTAAGTCACCCTTAAGACCAGCCCTCCTCCCAGGCCCTTCCTGTGGGCTGGAGCCTTCCTGCCAAGAGGTTCCCCTGAGGAAGGACAAGAGAGGCCACACACTTTCAGCAACTTCTCAAGATTCCTCAGGACATGAAAGACTAGAATGGAGTGGGTGGGTAGTGTGGGTCTTCCCAAGAAGCACAAAGGGGAAATACTGATGACCCTACAAATTTTGCTAAATTTGTTTTCCACGGGATTGTAACAAGTATTCCTTTTAAAAGGGGTCCAAGATGAAATCAACTTGAGAGACACTGTGTGTCAGTTTGTCCTCTGGGAAGCAGTTGCTAGCTGGGGTTAGGGCTGCAAGAGATTTGTTGAGGGGTAACCCCTGAAGAAGGTAAAGGGGGAGGAAACAGGAATGGGCAGGAAAAGTCTCCAGACTGGGATGTTGGCAGGACACAGGAAGGAACAGGTTTGGGCAGGATGAGATTCACACTGCAGTGCATGCCTGACAAGGTCTTGGCCAACCCCATGGGGACCTCTGGACAATGCCAGTTAGAAGAGTCCTATATTAGGCCCAACACCAGGCTTTGGTGACCCCTTTACTCAGTCTCTGGTGGGGGTGGCCCAATGCCGGTAACCTCAGCCCCAATGTTGTTAGCCACTGGTCAGCACATTCTTTTTCTTTACAACTGAGGTACAGTTTACATACAGTAAAAATTCACCTTTTTGATGTACAGTTTTATGAGTTTTGACAAACTCATGCAAGTTATATAACCCCCATCATAATCATGATATAGAATGTTCAAAATTTTCCTCAGTCCCCTTTGTAGTTGGCTCTATTCCCAGCCCCACCCTGTCACAACCACTGATTTGTTTTTTCCCTTATAGTTTTATATTTTACAAAAGGTCATATAAATAAAATCATACAGTTTGTAGCCTTTTGGATCTGGTTACTTTAATTAGTGTAATGCATTTGGGACTTTTCCATGTTGTTGCCTATATCAAGATTTATTACTTTTATTACATTACTTAGAAGTACCACAGTTTGTCCACCAAGTGAAGGACATCTGGATTGTTTATAGTTTTCAGTGATTATGAATAAAGCCTTTACCAACAGTTGCATACAGGTTTTTGTGTGAACACATGTTTTTCTCTTAAATAAACATGCATTAGTGAAATTGTTGGATGGCAAATGAGCCATTTAACTTTGTCAGAAACTGCCGTCTGTTTTCAAAGTAGCTGCTCCATTCAACATACCCACAAGCAGTAGTTGAATACTGCCACTGCCCCTGTGCGGGGGGTGTGGGGGGGGCAGGCGGGCGACTGTCTGCCCTGCATAGGCAGAGTGGACCTCACTTTGACTCACACTCACTTCTTCATGGCTAATGACTGGAGCTGCATTTCATGTGCTCACTTCCCATCTGTGTAGCTTCTGTGGTGAAGTATCTGTTCAAATCTTTTGCCTATTTTTTGACTGAGTTGATTCCTTATTAATGATTTTGTAAGAGTTAGTTACATATTCTGGATATAAGTCCTGTATAAGATAGGTGGTTTGCAAGTATTTTTTGCCAGTCTATGGTTTGTTTTTTCATTCTCTTAACAGTGTTTTTGTAGGCAGAAGTTTCAGATTTTAATAAATTTCAATTTATCATTTTTTTCTTTTATTGATTATGCTTTTGGTACTGTATCTAAGAGATCTTTGCCTAATCCAGAAATTTTCTCCTACATTTTCTTTTAGATGTTGTGTAGTTTTAGATTTTACAATCTGGTCTATTATCCATTTTTTGTTAATTTTTTCTGTGGTACAAGGTATAGGTTGAGTCCTTCTTTCCCTTTTCTTCCCTCCCTCACTCCCTCCTTTAGTTCCTTCCTTCTTTCCATGTGGATATCCAATCATTTAAACCCCATTTGTTGAAAACACTATTCTTTCTCCATTAAATTGCTTTCATTCCTTTGCTTAAAATCAATTGACCATATAGCTGGTCTGTTTCTGGACTCTTATTCTGTTCTATTACTCTCTCTGTTTATCTTTTTACCAGTACCGACATGGTCTGATTTCTGCAGCTTTTTAGTAAGTTTACAATCAGGCAACATGTAACTTCCAGTTTTGTCCTTTTATGAATGTAGCTATTCTAGGTTCTTTGCCTTTTCATATAGTTTAAAATCACCTTGTCACTTTCTACCAAAAGGAAAAAAAGTCTACATCAGATTCTTTCTTGAAGAGGGATCTGCCACTGAGTTCAATAACATTAAGCATTTCACTTAACATAATGCTCTCCAGTTCCATCCATGCTGTCACAAAGGGTAGGAGCTCCTTCTTTCTCTCTGCTGTGTAGAATTCCATTGTGTAAATGTACCATAGTTTTTGATCCACTCATTTACTGATGGGCACTTAGATTGCTTCCAGCACTTGGCTATTGTAAATTCTGCTGATATGATCTTACCTTTAACTAGAACATAATCAATAAAAGAAAAAGCAAACAAAATATAACCAGAGACATTGAAATTAAGGACAATCTAACAATAACTAAAGGGGAGGGGAGAGGGGACAATGGGGGAAGGGCTTTAAGGAACTATTATAAAGGACATATAGACAAAACCGAGGGTGAGGGTGGAAGCAATGGAGGGAGGTGGGTTTGGCTGGGGTTGGGGGGAGTTGTGAGTGGAAAATGCAGACAACTGTAATTGAAAAACAATAGAATCATTTTTTAAAATAACATTAAGCAGGCTTTTGAACTGTAGTCCTTCTCAGAGCCTCTTCTATGCACTGGGATTCCTCAAGGAGGAGAGACAGTCAGTGTTCCCTAAACCTGTTTGACCAAGGAACAATTTTCTTTTTTCTCATGGGACTAATGCTGTATGGTGGTACAGTATTTTCAAACTGCTTCCCAAACCACAAGTGGGTCATAAAATAAGTCTTTTAGAACTAATAAATAGCATACAATAGAAAATACACCAGCACATTACTCTTGGTAAGACCTGGTACAGAATATTTTCTCTTAATTATGTATGTAGGTAGGGGTGTGTATGTACTAGGATATAGTGCAAAGGATCTTTCTTACTGTGGATCATTTCTGAGAAACCTGCAGAAACAACTCTATGGAATGCATTTTGATTCGTGCTTCAACCTCAGTTTGTCCTGGGTTGACCTCTTCATCAGTGCGCTAGCCCATGCTAGCTTTTGCTACTCTCCCTGCAAGGTGGCTATCTCTAACCCAGCCTCCATTCAGCTTGAGCAGTCTTTCAAAAAATGCAAATCTTGCCCTGGCTGGCGTAGCTCAGTGGATTGAGCGTGGGCTGCAACCCAGGCATCGCAGGTTCGATTCCCAGTCAGGGCACATGCTAGGTTGCAGGCCACGGCCCCCCAGCAACCACACATTGATGTCTCTCTCTCTCTCCCTCTCCCTCCCTCCTTCCTTTCCCTGTCTAAAAATAAATAAATAAACAAACAAACAAACAAATAAATAAATAAATAAACCAGAGTTATTCAACATGGTACTGGAAGTCCTCCTTTAAAAAAAAAAAAGAAACATGCAAATTTGGTGCCACACTCCTTCTGAAACTTTCCCCAACTTCCCTATCACTTGCAGAATCAATGCCAAACTTCTTGGCCTGGCATTCAAGGATCTGTGCTACTAAGCCCACCTACTAACTAATGAGTTCTTTCTGTCTTCCACTGCCTTCTACCTGTATCCTGTGCTCTAGTCAAATTTTCCACTGTGCAAGCACACCCCATGCTTTCTGACCTCTGTACCTTTACCCAAATTTTGCCTTCCTCTTAGTGTATCCTTGGCTGCCACCACTATCCAGGGCAATCCTATCTAGCCTTCAGTTCTGGGCTTCACCACCTTCTCTGAGAAGCCTTATGAAATGACTTTGCTAAAAGTACATTTTCTCCTCTCTGCTCCCATTATGGGTATCACCCTCTGTCCTGCAGCCTTTGGAAATGCCAAGACAATCCGAAATG
Source organism: Phyllostomus hastatus (assembly GCF_019186645.2). Taxonomy (NCBI): domain Eukaryota; kingdom Metazoa; phylum Chordata; class Mammalia; order Chiroptera; family Phyllostomidae; genus Phyllostomus; species Phyllostomus hastatus. The sequence continues at coordinate 14,693,621 of NW_025334038.1, forward strand.
ACAACTCAAGCCGCTTCGGGAAATACATCAACATCTACTTCAACCCCAGTGGGGTAATTGAAAGTGCATGCATTGAGCAATTTCTCCTGGAGAAGTCCCGAGTCTGCCATCAGGTAAAGCCTCTACCTGCTGCACTGATCCTGGGGGCAATCTCTATCTGCCCCAGGATGAAGAGTCAGGGGGTTGGGGAGACTTCCAAGGGAGGGTCCCCTTCCATCACTCTCACCTTCCCTCTTCCCCCAAGGACCTCCTCAGCACCCCCCCCCCCCAATAGATCTTAGCTTGCTGCCACTGAACCCTGGTCTAACCCTGATGAGCCAAGGATCCCTAGAATTGGATAATAATCATCTTTGCCCAGGATTCAAAGAAAAGAAGTGATAGGATTCTCTGTTCTGAATTTTTCATCCATATAATTTCCTTCATTTTTTGGTGCCTACTACTCTTCACCTTTACTGGAATTAAGTCTGAGACTGGGCCAGTCCCCAGCTGAGGGTCTGTATCCTGACATCACTCCCTTGCTTATGACTTTAGGGAGGGTGGCTTCAGGGCTTCTGGGAAGTGCCTGAGAGAGATGGGTTCCCTGGGCAGGGTGAGTAGCCTTAACACAGGGCTGTGGACCAGCCTCAGCCTCGGGGCCCAGCTATCTCTCAGGTCAATGCCAGAGCCATATCTGGCTGAGAGACATTGGAACAGAGGCCAGGACAGTCTGGGAGCAACACTCTGAGGCTCTGCAGCCACAGGGAATTACTTTTAAGCTCTCTAGATGGCCTTCCTCGACAGGCCCCAGAAGAGCGAAACTACCACATCTTCTACTCCATGCTCATGGGGATGAGCAAGGAAGAGAAGGAGCTGCTGCACCTGGGGATGCCCTCTGACTACCGCTACCTGACCTTGGTGAGGCCCTCCCCACCCTGCCTCTCCCCTTGCAGCCCCACTCCTCTCTCCACCCTGCCTTCCTCTGCCCTGTAACCCATCTTTTTTACTACTCCCTGCCCCTCCATTACCTCCACCCTACCTCAGCGTCTCAAGCGCTAAAGGAGAATGAAGAAGGAGAGCTGGTGTGCTGGTACCTGTTCAATGTTTGTTTTAGCTCTGAAAAGCCTAAACTCTAATGGGATCCCCTTTTTGGTTCCCCACTTGCACTTCCATGGTTGGTTCCCACTTTATAACTGGCAAAGACCTACCCTTTTCTGAAGGATCCCTATTCCTGCGAAATGATCGTCCTTCCCCACAAAGCTCACCTTTTTGGAACCAATGAATAAAAGGCTTGTCACTCAGTAGGTCATGGGCAGTCATCTCCATGCTTCTCCCCTGCTTTCACTACAATCGTCATCCTGTGAGTGCTTCTAGAACTTGAACTCCAGGAGACCAGGGTCCTTGCTTACACTTGCTCTGGGATGCATACCTACTTTCTCAGCTCCCCACTCCACCCCCACCTGGGACAGTGAAGCACAAGGGGCCCTTTGCTCATGTTTGCTGACAAGGGAAGATGAATTCTACCTCTTGAATATCTCTTCTATGCAGCCCTTTCTCTTGTGTTCAGCACCTGGGGTCTTGCCTGGACCATGGCAGGACCCTGTGTCCCCCCTCTGACCTAATTTGTCACCTACCCTGCAGGCTTGACACCTACTCTATCATTCATCCTGCAGACCTTCCACATGCAAGTCTGATGGACCACACTTCCAATGACAATTCTCCCATGGCCCTACAGAATAGTTTCCAAGCCACTTGCCATCCTTAAACCTCTCCCCCCTCACCACTAACCCAACCTTCTTTGTAGTCTTGACTCCTGCCTCCCATCTTCCCACTCAGTACCAGCTGCTCTCTGCCTAGACCTCCCTCTCCTCTGTACCCTGTTAAAGCTCAGCATTTAGCTTTAAAGGACCAAATGAGTCAGCTCAAGAGCCTCCTCCTGGGAGCCTTACACCACTTGCCAGTGGATTGGCCTCACCTGCTTTGGTCTTGGCACCTATAATAGTCTATGAGACAGTCATCTGCTTCCTGCCTGACCCTCCTCCATGCACAGCACCCAGGGCAGGGCCAGGTCTCTTCATTTCTGAATTCCAGCAGTACCACAGAGCCTGGCACACAGTGAGCCTTGGAAAGTGTTTCTTAAATGAATCCATGATATTCCCCAGAGGGTAAGTAAAGCAGGTGTTATTATGCATGGGTGACAGAGTGAGGCTCAGAGAAGCTGAATGACTTGACCTAGGCCACACAGCTACCAAGTGCCAATGTTAGCTGCAGAGCCCAGCATTCTGTGTCTGTGCCTCAGTTCTGCCTCCAGAGGTACTTTTGTATGTTTTCTGAGCTTCAGCCTCCCTGTGGCCCCTCAGAGTCCACCCAGAGGATATGAAGTGTTACTTATCAGTTACTTATTTGGCTAAGTCTATCAGGCTTCTCTGCCTGTAGGCACAACATGAAGGAGGTGGGGTGTGGAGTGATGCCTACAAAAAGCTGAAGGGCCTGATCCTGCAGGGGAACTGCACTTCCTGTGAGGGGCTCGATGATGCCAAGGACTATGCCCACGTGCGCTCAGCACTGAAGATCCTCATGTTCTCTGACTCTGAAAACTGGGACCTCAGCAAGCTGCTGGCAGCCATTCTTCACCTGGGGAATGTAGAGTTTATAGGTAATACTCCTCCAAACAGCAGCCCCTGGGGAAAAAGAGTGGGGGAACCAGGGAAGGAAGAGAGAGAAATCTCTCAGGGTTTTCACCTAAATGAAGAGCATGCTGAAGTCGTGTGGTCTACCCTTGTCCTGGAAAAATGCATTGAAAGTTTTAGCTATAATTTTGGTGGCCTTGTGGGGTTAAGGAAAAGATGTTAAAGATTAGGGCACTTGAAAGGTGAAGACTTGATCTGTCACCTCCCACTTTAAGCTTGGACCCCAAAGCGCTACCCTCTCAGGGTGAGTGTAAAGCAGAGTAAACAGAGCCAAGCATAAACCTGCAAACCAGTTTGTAAGCACTCAGGTGGTCTGGGGATTAGAGTTTCTTGGACTATTAGCTCCCTAAGCACCTACCTAGAGGACAGAGTGAGAAGACTAGCATACATTGAACTGGAGTTCTAAAGGAAAAGACAAAGTGAATGGGGCATAGGTTGTGTTTGAAGAGATTATGGATTGCACTGGGACTCATGAGACACACCAATTCAGAGAGCAGTGGAGAAAGAACAGATTTGAAATAAATTGTTCTGGAGCAATTGGGTGTCCATGTGGAAAACATGAACTCAGACCACTGTTTCACACCATGTAAGGAAATGTACTCCAAGTGAGCTGTAGCAGGTGACCATGTAATCTATCAACCAAACTGGGCACTTCTGCAAGTGAAAGGTGGGTGCTGACTAACAGGGGCACCAGGACACAGAAGAGGATTCTAAATGTGTTGAGGAAATGAAGCCAGGCACAAAGAATGCAGACCTTTATGTAACACTTACACAAAATTTAAAAATCAGGATTAATATGTAGATAATAAAAAGATAAGGCCCTGGCTGGTGTAGCTCAGTGGATTGAGTGCGGGCTGGGAACCAAAGTGTCCCAGGTTCGATTCCCAGCCAGGGTACATGTCTGGGTTGCAGGCCATAACCCCCAGCAACCGCACATTGATGTTTCTCTCTCTCTCTCTCTCTCTCTCTCTCTCCCTCCCTTCCCTCTCTAAAAATAAATAAATAAAAAATAAAATATTTAAAAAAAAAGATAAAGAAAAAACCAAGGAAGTGGTTTCCATGAAAATTAGGAGAGTGGTTACTTCTAGTGAAGCAAAACAAAGTCTTCACAGGAAAGCACCATACTAAACATTGGGTGTTGGTAAAGCTTTGTATTTAGATTTTAGTAGTGGTTATACAGTGATGACATAATAATTATTCATTGTAACATGCCTTTGGGTTTTATGCACTTTTTTATCTGTATACTTTAAGGTATACGTTTTTACAGTTAAAAAAACATACAGAAACATCACTACATCCTCCCCCCATCCTGGCAGTCCTAAGGTGGAGGTTGACTCAAGCAGGAGGATCTTGAATTAGGAAGGCTGTCAGAAGACTTGCCATAGGGCTGGGCCCCACTTACAATGGTGTTCTGTTAGTGTTCGCTTATTTGACTGAATGCCCAGGTTACTGTCAACAGCAGAGTGCCTTGAAGTGGACTAATCTCTTCCCTTAATAGACCCCCCACCACATGCACTGCCCCCACCCAGTCCACCAGGTTCTCCCTATGAACAAGCCCGAATTTCTTGAAACCTCCTTTTGACCCCAGACCCTGATCTCAGGGCCAGAGGGGGAGGATGATCACCTGGGATGCTGGTTCCTGAGAGGGGCCTGAGGGAGGCAGTGCCTCAGGGACAGGGGATACCCCAGGCCAGGTGCTTACTGGGGCTTCTGACCAGTCACTTCAGGATGCTTTCACCATTAAATGTTAATACTTCTCCCTGCAGCTGCAGTCTTTGAAAACCTGGATTCCTCCGATGTGATGGAGACACCTGCCTTTCCCATTGTGGTGAAGTTACTGGAGGTAGCCTGGCTGTTGTGTCTGCCAGTTTCTATTTTTGAGGGGACCCCAGGGGCCTGAGTTCATAGACCCCTAATTCTCATAACCTTTCCCAGGCTCCTGCTTCCCACCCCTCTCCCAGACACTCAGCTTAACCCTTGCACCCTCCTGTACATTGCTTGCCTTGGAGGTAGGAACCAATGTGAGCTAACCATTCACAAAGTAGCAAAATGACATCTCACTCTCTACCCCACTCATCCCTCTGCTCTCCTAATGACCTTACTCTGGACTTTCCCTATCTCCCTTTAAATGTCCCAGCCCACATCGTCATCCCTAGGGCTTCCTCATGAGCCGTGCTATTCTAGAAAAGTGAGATATGTTCACACCATCAGCCTCCAGGATATGCCAGAGTGAAATGGAGCCTCCATTTGGAGGGAGAACCACAGGCGCAGGCAGAGAAATGTCTTTACACTGGGGACATTGTGACATCCGCCATATCATACCCCATTGGCCATTCTTGTGGGAAATTAATAGAACCAGAAGGAAAAAAGGAAGGGAGGGAGGGAGGGAGGAAGGGGAGAAAAGGAAGTCACATTAAGCAGCTTTTGTTGCCCTTCATGTAGGGCAGGGTTCTTAGAAACTTTTGGTATTTGCCAGTTTGGTCTCCCCTGCATGGTGGGGGCCTGGCCTGTCCAGACTCACTCTTGCTCTCTCAAGCCTGCAGTCCCCAGGCTGGAGAGACATCCAGATGCCCACAGCCTGGTTCTTAACCTCCCTGTTCATTGTTTTCCAGGGTCTACCTGGTGGTGATGGCCCTTTCCTGAGCCCCCAGGAGATCAGCATAGGGCTGGGCAACGAAGCAGCCAGTATGCTCAGGGTCCATCCAGCTTGTGTAACCCTCCTGAATGCTCTGACACCCCAGTGTTCACACTGACCCTCAGCCAGGGCCCACGCAGGACACCAATTCTGGTCCCTATCTGGCTTGGCCCTAGTCACAGGCATCTCCCTCCCTCAGGTCTTGGACATAAGGTGTTTGGTCATGAGAGGGAATAAGATAACACAAGCAGGTTAGAGTCCTGGAGCCAGGTCCTGCTCTGTCAGCTGTCCACCTGCCTCCCCAGGTGAAGCACCAGGCACTCCGGGACTGTCTGATCAAGCACTCCATCATCATCTGTGGGGAAGCTGTCACCAGACCTCTGAACATCACCCAGGCTGCAGACCGAAGGGATGCCTTTGTCAAGGTGCAGAGCTGTGGGAGAAGGGGGCAATTACCTATTGAACTTGGCTCCTTGCTCTGTTGGTGGGAGGTAACACAGAACAGAGAGAGTTGGTCAAGTCCCAAGTCTGCCGATCACCTGCATGGTGACTGTGGATCCCCTAGCCTTTCTGGGTTTGGCTTCTTGCCTTTAAACTAGAGATGGTATCTTTCAGTGAGTACGTGAAATCCAGTGTGAGTGCACCCTTTCTGGGTGAACTTGGAAAAAGGAGCAGCCTCCTTCCTGTGTTTTAAAGCCTATTGGTTATACCCCATGTCTCCTCAGGGCATCTATGGGCACCTCTTCCTGTGGATTGTCAAGAAGATCAATGCTGTGATTTTCACTCCACCTGCCCAGGACCCTAAAACTGTGCAAAGGGCCATCGGCCTCCTAGACATATTTGGCTTTGAAAATTTCCAGAACAATAGGTATGAAGATCTTGGTTCACCTGCTTTCAGAAAATAGAAGATAAGCTTAACTTTGACCAAACTAGAAGGTAGCCATTCCTTCCCTGCTGGACTCTCACTTCCAATTATAGGTGCCAGGGTGAGTCCACTGGGAAGGCCCATGTTTTTCTGCAAGGAGATAGTCTGTGCATATCCCCTGGCACCCACACATCCAGAGAAGGCCCCATAGCTAAAAGCATCCTAAGAGCTAGGCAATGACCCCAGCATTTGTCACCCCTCTTGAGCCATCTTCTTTCCTCATGAATCTGAGTAAATGATATTAGGGTGAAAATGAAATAAAAACATTGATTTGACTGCATTGTTAGGTGGTATATCAAACTAGGTATTAGGAAGAAAGTGGAGGATTTGTGGGCCATCCCTGATTTCTTAGTTTGGTGGGGTTAAGGCAAGGCAAGATGACTATAACCCAGTGTCCTAGCATCCCCAAATGGATACTGAAGAGCTGAGCAGGAGACAGGTCAGAAAAGTGATGCTTAGTGGTGACTGCAATGAAGCCTCAGAAACAGAGACAAGGGTGAGGAAAGGAGCCAGACCATGGAGACAAATAAGGACAGTTGATGCTCTGGTACATTATCAAGTGGAGGAGATCAAGTGAGAAAAATGAGGACTGGGATAAGCAAGCAGGAAGCATCCTATATGCAATCTAGCTTACTCAAATGAGCCTGGCTCATTAAAGGACATGGAAGGACAGAGTTTAGAATTAGTTCCAAGAAGTAAAGGCCTCTGGGCACCGTCAGAGGAGCCAAGATGCTGGCCTGAACTTCACAAGCCCCTGCCAAGGCCCTGTCCCCATGTGAAATCTGAGAGGTCCCCTTGGTGAGCCAAGATTGTTAAGACACAAGTCATTCCCAATGCAGGCATACTGGGATGGCAGGCTCCCTGGACTAGCTGTGCAGGCCAGGCAGGTAGCATGGGACAGAGCTCAGAATTAAACCCAATATGATGATAGCTCTTAGGCACAGAAATCTAAAAAGCAATGCAGATCATTTGTTTCTGTCCCCTAGAGGGACGGCTGAGTAGACCAAGCATACCTTTGGAAACCATGGAGGACAATGAGTAGTTGGTTGTGGGGGATCAGGCCATTTATGCAAGGGCTCCTCCCTGAAGGAGCCACAGGCTGGGCTTGTGACACGGTTGCAGTCTGGGGGTCTGGTGAAGGGTGAGTGCTGCATCACCCAGCACCCAGTGAGTCATGCCTTCTGCAAGTGTCCACTGAGCCATCTCCAAGCAATGTATTGGGAGTGGAGAACACGACCCACCTGTGTCCTCACCTGTTGGTTTAACAGATGTTGAATGAGCAGTCTAGGTATGATAAAGTTCAGCATAAATCAGCAACCCATCCTGAGACAGAAATGCCTAAGTGAGACCCAGGGGATGAGCTGATTGAGCTGGACCATGAGGAAGGAGAGGAGTGGCAGCCAATGAGGGAAGGCTCAGAGATAGGGAAGAACTGGGTGCCTCCACAGACTGCAAAGTTCAGAGTGGTGTGGGGCCACTTCCTTGAACTGAGGTGGGCTTTCTACTGTGTCACTCTCTGTCTGGGTCCTAAAAACAACCTAAAGCCTAGGGGTGAGGGAGGCAGTGAGCTCGGATCTGTGTGTCAGGAAGCTTCCTCTAGTGGCAAGTTGAAAAGGACTGAGAGGCAAGGCTGCAGCCTTAGGAGGATCAGACTTAGAAGGCCAGTATCATGCTCCAGGTGAGCAATGAAAGTGGTCTGTACATTATAGCATCAGCAAGAGTGAAAAGAAGCAAAGAGGTCAGGATGCTGTGTTGGAGAGAACATGGACCAGACTTTGGCAACTGAATGAGAATGGGGAGGTGGTAGAGGGAGGTGTCAAACTTGACTCCTTGGTTTCTGACTTGAGCCAGGGGTGATCTCTTAAAGTGGGGAATCAGAAGGAAAAGCCCATAGGAGGATTAGGACAAAGGTAAGGAGCAGGTCTGGTTGATGCAGAGGAGCCCAGAAGTCAATACTGAGTCTCCAGCAAATCCTCTCATACCAAGACCACTTGTCCATAGGGCTGGAGCTGCTACAGAACACTTGGTTTTCCAAAGATTATTTCTAGGTCGAGATAGGCAGGCCTGGCAGAAATCTAGGGAATGGGTAAGGTGCCAAAGGCAGGAGATTGATGGAATGCCTTCATCAATAAGAACCTTCTCCTTTCTTATAGTCTGTTTGCCATGGGATGGAGGAGGTGAGGTGACAGGAGTAGAGGCACAGAGAAGAGGGAGGGTGCATGTCCATATACTCACAGGGCTTCATGGGAATGTGCATCCATGAACATACACATGTGACTATGCAAATGGCTGGTGACACAGTTGTTCACGCCAGCCACAGCAGGGTGGAGCTAACCCTGCTCCACCTCTGGTGATAGTATTGCCTCCACAGCTTTGAGCAGCTCTGCATCAACTTCGCCAATGAGCACCTGCAGCAGTTCTTTGTGCAGCACGTGTTCACCTTGGAGCAGGAGGAGTACCACTCTGAGAACATTGCCTGGGACTTCATTCACTACACCAACAACTGGCCTACCCTGGACTTGATGGCCTTCAAGCCCATGAGTATCATTTCCCTCCTGGATGAGGAGAGCCACTTTCCACAGGTGCATTCCTAGACCTACCATCACTCTGGTTGAGACATCCCAGATGTCTCCTCTTGGAGGTTGGGAAACTCCCCTGGGGTAACCCATTTGTTCTGGGTTTGCTGAAATCTCTGATAGAAATTAGAAAACGAGCCCCAGCATGTCTCCCAACCAGACCTCCTCACCTTTAAGGCCCACCTCAGGGTATCCCCACCCCTGCCTCTGAAGGAAGGCTTCCTAATTCCACCGTTTCCAATCCCCAGCAGAATTACATCTCAGTCACTGATTATTTAGATTCAAGAACACACCCTAAGAGAGGACTTCCTAAACATCTGTGGTGCAAGAGAAGGAAAAATTTTATTCTCTTGCCCTTAGGGAAATCTGCTTGTCCTTGGAGAGATGGACTCTCAAATGCAGGCAGTAAGACCTCTGAATCCAGAGAAGGGGAAACCAGGGCTGGGGTGCCTGACAATTGTAGGGAAGGGTGGAGCCAGAGAGCTGTCAGTGGGAGTTGGCAGATCTGGTATTTGCTCTGGTTCTGCTCTCGCTCATTGTGACAAGTCACAGACCCCTGGGCATCAGCTTCCTGTCTGGATAAAGGCCATCAGTCATCCTTAGCTCATTTGCTGAGGGTGCATGAGAGAGCCCCTGAGTCCTGAAGGTGTGCCAGCTGACCTCCCTGTGATTGGGTTCTGGGATCTGAGCCCATAGGTTATCTGTGTCCTTCCAGGGGACAGATATCACCATGCTGCAAAAGCTGAACAATGTCCATGCCAAAAACAAGGCCTTCTTGCAGCCCAAGAACATCCATGATTCCAGATTTGGCATTGCCCACTTTGCTGGTGAGGTGTACTATCAGGTAGAAGGTAGGTGCAGCTCCTCACTATACCCACTTCCTCCCAATCTGGATCAGGTTCCAGAAAGGCCACAGAAAGGAGGCTGGGATGGTTAGGTCATTTTGCAGAGCTAACAATGGGAAAGAGGGAGTCTAACAGATCAGGAATGTTTGTTTTGTTTGTAATAGATAAATTGAGATATAATTCACATACCATACAATTCCCCCATTTTAAGTATACAACTCAATGGTTTTTAGTATATTCACAGAGTTATATAACTGTTGCCACAATTTAAAGCATTTTCTTCACCCCTCAAAGAGATCTCCCATTAGCATTCATTTCTCATTTCCCCCCAACCCTTGCCAGCCCCTGACAACCAGTCAGTTCTCTGTCTATGGATTTGCCTATTCTATATGTTTCAGATAAGTGGAGACACAATATGTGGTCTTTTGACTGGCTTCTTTTATTTAGCATCATGTATTCGAGGTTTATTTATGTTGTACCATGTGTCAGGGTTTCATTTCTTTATATTGAAACATAATATTCCACTGTGTAAATATATCATATTTTGTTTATCCCTTCATCAGCTGATGGACATTTGAGTTGTTTCTACTTTATGACTACTGTGAATAATGTGTGTCTTTTCACTACTTCAGGGTGTATACCTACAAGAGGAATTGGGGTCATATGGTTTAATCTTTTGAGGAACCACCAAACTGTTTTCAATAATGGCTATACAGTTTTACATTCCCACTACCAATGTATAAAGGTTCCAATTTCTTCAGATCCTTACTAACACGTTATTGTCTGCCTTTTTTATTATAACCATCCTAGTGAGTTTAAGGTAGTATCTCAATATGGTTTTGATTTGTGTTTCCCTGATGCCTAACAATGTTGAGTATCTTTTCATGTGCTTATTGGCTATCTATATATCATCTTTGAAGAAATGTCTATTCATATCCTTAGCCCATATTTTAACTGTGTTGTCTTCTTATTGTTGAGTTCTAAGAATTTTTAATGGATTCTCAATATAAGTACCTTAACATATATAATTTGCAAATATTTTTCTCTGTGTTATCTTGATATTGTTTTTTGAAGCACAGAAGTGTTGATTTTATGAAGTGCAACTTGCTTATATTTTTGTTGTTGCTCATGCTTTTGATGTCATGACTTAGAAACCATTGTCCAACCCAAGATTTACACCTATATTTTCTTCTGAGAGTTTTCTAGTTTTAGCTTTTACATTTAGGTGTTTGATCCATTTTGAACTAATTTTTATACATGTTGAAATACAAGTCGGGCATGGTTTTGACTTGAGAAACAAGGGCCTGGGGTAGTCAACCCTGTAGTGTGCTTAGAAGAGTGAGAAAGTGGCCAGTATGCAGCTGTAGTCAGGAAAATAGGCCAGCAATAGTGTCACTCTGTGGCTCATATGGTCTGTGTAACTGGAGACTCACAGTTACACTGCTCAGGTGGAGAGATAGGCAGCACACTTTCACTCTCATGAATCCCAGCTCTGTTAGGGCTTTGCACACTGCCAGAGCTCCTGCTACAGTCCCCTTACTCTCATGGGCTCCCATCCCCTCTCCCATCCTTAACTCAGTCTCTGCAGGCATCACACCAGGCTGTGCAGGTATGTGAAGCGCACCCCACTAAAAAGTGGGGTGACTTAAAAGAAAGTTGGGGTCATGCTCATTCAGGAGTCAATCTTCATAGTCTTAGGAGTACAGCCCTTCAGATGATGCCTGGCCCTCATCTGGCCTGACTTGGAGAAGCAATCTCTTCAGCTACTTCCCAGTGGAATTCTGTGCCCAACTTCAGAGTGAGTCCATTCTTGCCCATGATGAGAATGGAGGGGTGATTTCTTCTCTCCTGCTGTGCTAGTTGCCTTGGGCTGCCTTAGTAAAGTTTCAGAGATAGGTACAGAAATTTATTCCTTCACAATCTGGAGGCTGGACATCCAACATCAAGGTGCAGAAGGGTAGGCTCCTTCTGAGCCCTTTTTCCTTGTAGATAGAATCTTCTTGTGGCATCTTTTTTGTATCTGTGTGTCTGTGTGTCTGTGTCTAATCTCTTGTTCTTATATGACACCAGTCTTATGGGTTAGGATCCACCCTTTAGCTTAATCACCTCTTTAATGGCTGTATCTCCAAATATAGTCATATTCTGAGGTACTGAAGGTTGGAACTTCAACATATGAGTTTTGGGGAGGCACAACTCAGCCCACAACATTGCTCCTCCCAATATCTGGAGGCTCAGTCTTTAGGCCCCTGCCCCTAGCAGGACCTTCCAAGATCCCCAGAATAGGGCTGATGGAGGGGCTTTGGAGCTACCAGGCTCTCGGGGTCTCCTTAGTGAGTTACACATGTGCTTGCTTCCTAAACATGTCAACACACATGCTCACATACATGCTCACACACATACATGCATGTTCACAGGTGTGTGGCACACTGCCTGGAGGCACACATCCATTTGCAAGACCTGTGCAGTTTAAATTCACAATGAGGAAGTAAATAACTTCCAAGAAGCTCATAATCATTAAGTCGCCTGGATGTGCTTGGAACCAATAAGCCAAACACTGTTTAATTTCTTTCCTTCTTCCATTTTGAGCTTCCAGAAAAAGCACAGTAGCTAGCATCCTCTTACTGGTTTCACAAGGGATTTGGAAGCAGTTGCTCTTGTACAGACTGGCTGGCTGGGGGAGGCTGGACATACAAACTCTCTTAGAACTGCCTCTGGCCTCAGGGGTGATGACAGAAGTGGTCATGCCTTCCTCTCCAGACTGCAAGCTCCCTGGACAAGACCAGACGGCCAGATTTTCAAGAATTAGTGGAGGCAGTTATGGGGAGGGGGTCTTCTTCACTTCTTCCTTTTTCTTCTTTTCTTTTTTTAGCTCCTTTATGTAAATAAACAGTGGTCTGAGTCACACTTGCCTAAGGTCACCCAGAAATTTTGTGGATCAGAGCCCTGAAACAGCCCTCAGGTCTCTCACTATGGTAAATCTAAACTGCAGGGTGCGTGGACATCACTGTGGCCAGTGGTCGGTACCTGGAGTATTGACAGTTAGGTGATGGCTGTGACTGGGGAGAGGTAGAAGGAAGTGGACTCGTTGCTGTCCATGGTATCCACAGGCCTACACCTAGGGAGTATTGTGGCTGGTGGAAGAGGTGGCAAGTCCTTAGACCATTCCTTAACTGAGCAAAAGGCCCAAGAGAAAGTCTGCCCAGGGGGAGGCAAGAGGAAGGTCTTACCTCACCTGTGGGCCAGGAGAGCCTCCTAGAACAGATGATGCCTGATCTGGTCTTGAAAATGACTAGGCATTGGCCTGAGTGGTTCAAGAGGAAAGAGCATTCCCAGAACAGCTTGTGGAGGCCAGAGGCACAAGCTCTGGAGGAGAAAGGAGAACTTCTAGGGGTGACTGGGCTTCAGGGGAGTGCAGGGCCCTGGCACCCACAGGAGATGAGAAAAGAGGGCATAAGGAAGATGTGCAATGGTGGCGGAGGAGCAAAGAAAAGGGTCAAGTTGAGATGACATGGCGATGTATGGTTGTAGGTATGCTGGGGAATGTATGGTATGTAGAGAAACTGAGTAAGCAGAGAAGGGGTAGGAGGCCATCAGATGAGATCAGACAAAAGGAATGGCAGCATTAGCTAAGGGACTGTGGTGAGGATGGTGAGTTGGAGGATTGATGAGTTTATCTGTTCATTTTATCTGACTTTGTGCTGGGTGCAGACAGTGGGTGCCATGCTTACAGAGGTGTCATGCCATGTCTCTATTGGCTACAGATGGAGGGAGGGATGGAGAGTATGAGTTCAAAGGGGGTTCTTAGAGCCTTCTGATATGACCAGTGTCCCCACCCAGAGCCTCTCCTTTCCCCATCGGTCACAGTAAAAACTGAGTTGGCCTGGCAGGTGGTCTCTTCTCTCTTCACAGGCTTCTTGGAGAAGAATCGAGATGTGCTGAGCACAGATATCCTCACCCTGGTCCACTCCTCCCAAAACAAGTTCCTGAGGGAAATCTTTAAGCTGGAATCAGCAGAAATCAAGCTGGGCCATGGAACCATCCGGGGGAAGACAAGGAGCCAGTTCTTCAAGGTGGGTCCTATCGTTGTCTTTTTCATTGCTACTCTGTCCTTAGGAGTAGCAATGAAAAGGTTACACATGTACCCTCTAAGGTTACACATGTCTGTGCAGAGAAAACATATTGCCTGGGGTCTGGGTTTCTCAGTCTAGGTACAAAGGTGAGTGAAAACATGGGTATAGGTGAGGGGACAGGTACACATGAATGTGCCTGCTTCTGAGTGTGTGGCAATCTTGCCAGGGCACATCTTCTTTTGTTAATAGTGCTATGTGTCTATATTGGTTTCTGCGTGTGTGTGTGTTCTGACTGCTGTATGTGTGCATGGTTGTGTATGGTCCCTGTGGTATATGTATGTGTTTATGGTATGTGTGGTGCCTGGTGTGTGTGGGTGTGAATCTGGATAGCGATGCATGTGTGTGCTATGTGTTTGTGGGATATGGGCATGTGTATGGTATATGTGTGTATATTTTGAGTGATGTGTGGTATATCATATGGCCTATGTATGTGTGCATGTAGTGTGTATATGGTATCTGTGGTGTGTGTCTGATTGATATGTGGGTGTTGTGTTTTGTGTGATATATGTGGTATATGTGACATGTGATCTGTGTATTAAATGTGTGTTTTGTGGTGTGTGTGGTATATGTGTGTGATGTGTGTGTGTTTTGTGGGTTGTGTGTGTGGTCTGTGGTATGTGTGGTATGGGTGTATGGTGCAGGTGTGTGTGCATGTTGTATGCTTATGGTATCTGTAGTATGGGTATGTTTTGGGTGGTATGTGTGTATTATTAAAATGTGTGTTTTGTGGTGTCTGTCTACCCGTTGCCCCCACAACACCCCCTCTCATGGCTTTACCTCTTAATTGTGACTGTCTCAGAAAAGCCCTGTGAAGCTTCTGATGAGGAGCCTCACCCCCACCCTCAGGTTGAGCTGGCTGAATGGCCAAGGAACTGAAAAAGCAGACTAAGGGTCCCCTTTTCTCCATGCCAAGAATTCAGCACTGACCACACTGAAGTGTGCTTCGTATTTTATCACTCTCCCTCCACCTCTGCAGGATCTCCTCAAGCCTCCAGGCCCATGGCCATGTGCAGTGCAGGCCCAGGAAGGCATTCAGGAGCCTTGAAGCTGTGCAGGAATTAGCCAGGTCTGGAACCAGGTGGAGTCATGATAGACTCTCCATAGCTGAGGCCAGAGCACAGCCTCATCTTGGTCCTGCAGATCTCCCAGAGCTTGACATGGAAGTTTCAGGGAACAGGATGGTAGTGGAGAAGAAATATATTGTTTTGCACACCAGAACAAGAAAAGAAAGCTGCCCATTGTTATTAAAAAGCCCAGTGATTCCATCCTCTTGTCAGAGGTATTAAGGTGTAAAGACTTGTGTCTCCAGACTGGTGCATTCTAGCAGTACACAACTTTGCTCAGGTGCATTTGACCGTGGAAAGGTTTAATCAAGGAGCACTGCTCACAATTAGCATCGCACAAAACACACACTGCTCATGGTGAGGGGCTTTTGCTTTTCTCCCTCCTCTCGCCTCCATAAGTTAATACATTTGTTTTAGAATGATATAAATTTACTATAATGTATACAATACATGGTATAAAACATTAAAAAACAGAAAACCTAGATAAAAACGGAAAATGTAGAAGGAAGAGTTAAAAAGTGAGTGTTCCCAGTTCTAACATTCTTTTCTCGCTCTGTTACATCATCTTGTGCATCCCACTTGGTTGACCCCAACTCTAAACAGGAGGCATTTGCCCCTTCTTACTCCCTTCTGGGTCCTCAGTATCCAACTGGGGTCCTACAAACAATAGGCATTTGGGGAACCTGTGATGGATAAATGAATGCAGCCCTCCTGAAACGAAAAGTCAGTGTTCATTCTGCCTGTCACTACCAGAATCAATAAGTAGAGACAAGAATTGAATCTTTATGGGTGCTTTATCCAGATGCCAATGTCTGAGAAGGCAGCAGTTTAGGTACCCTAAAATCCATCTTAACATCTTTCTCAAGTTGACCTTTTTAAAAATATATTTTATAATTTTATTTATTTATTTTTATAGAGGGGGAGGGAGAGAGAGTGAGAGAAACATCAATGTATGGTTGCCTCTTATGTGCCCCCTCACTGGGGGTGTGACCCACAACCCATTCATTTACCCTAGACTGGGAATCAAACCAGTGACCCTTGGCTCTCAGGCCAGTGCTCAATCCACTGAGCCACACCAGCCAGGGCATCAAGCTGACCTTTTTTATAAGGAGAAGAAAAGAGTAGGTAAAGGGTGTGAAAATCAGGAAAAAGTTTAATCATATAAAAGTTGCAGTGCAGTGATTTTCCTAGCATCCCTCCATCTGCTGACCAATAATTCTTTATTGTGTCCTGGTTGACAGAGGTTCTTTCCCTGGAGCACAATGGCTCAAATACCATCTTGATTGCTTGCAGTCTTTCTGGGGCACAAAGGTTGAATTGCTTGCAGGCTTCCTAGAGTCAGGGTAGGTCCAGTCACGCATTACAGATCCTGGAAGAACAGCTTTCTACATGCATTAATCACTTCACCTATTAACTATAACTAAAGTTAAACTTTTTAACTTAAATTCCCCCATCACTCCTATCTGTGGGACCTTGGCAGAAGCCCTCACTGTGCTATGGGTCAGCGTGCCCCAGGTGGTACTCCCTAAAACCCCACTTGGACTCTGTGCTTCTGCCCACAGTCTGCAGACTCTGGCAGGCAGCCTGCCACCTTGGCAAGCCAGTTTAAGCAGTCCCTGGACCAGCTGATGAAAATCCTGACCAACTGTGAACCCTACTTCATCCGCTGCATCAAACCCAATGAGTACAAGAAGCCACTGGTAATGAGGGGAGGTTGGATACACTGGGAGGGAGGGGGCAGCTATTGGATGGGTCTGATGGCACCTAGGGCCATGTCATTCCCTTTACCACGGCCTGGAAAACATTAGGACTGTTCTCTGTCCCCATTTTATAAGTGGGACACTGAGATGAGGTGACCATTCCAGGCCACTCTCAGGTCAGTGACCTGCAGTGCTTAGATCATTCAGATCTCAGTCATCTTCAGCCCTGTAATTTGCCTGCTTGTGCACCTGGCCAGGTGCTTCCCTTTTCAGACTGTTATCTCTTCTGTAAAGTTAGACCAGCTTCTGCCTGTAGGGGGCAACAAGGATTGTACTTGATGTTTCTAGTATATCTGCATAGGTAAACCACACTCAGGAAGGACCACAAGTACTATGATTTTAGAGGCTGATGACCACTCCTGGTTGCCCTTGGAGAGTGACTTTATCCACTTCTGTGTGGTGTAGGGTAGGAGCCTGCCACTTCCCCAGGAGCCCTTGACCATGGACTTGGGAATCCCACCAGCGGCTACAAATACAGGATTCCCAAAATGGGGAGATGCCATCTGAAAGGATCTTATAAGGGAAAAACTGTCTTATTAAATCTTATAAGGGAAATCTTATCTTATCTTATAAGGGAAATCTTACAGTATAAGGTAAATCTTATAGGGGAAAATATATATTAAATAAAGTGACTTTTTGAAAAAAAAGAAAATTATGAAATTGAGGCTGCCCCAGGTATTCCAGCATGTATCTTCCTGATAGGCATAGTACTCAGTTGTTAGGTAAGAATGGTACTCCCAGAGGCCTTCTGCCCACCCCCGCACTCCCTACCTTAGGAGTGAGGTTACTGCTCAGGGCCTCACAGATGGTAGCTGTTGTGTGTGGGTGTAGGGGGACCCTGGGGCTGAGGGGCCAGGCAGACTCAGGTTTGAACCCTAGTTCAACCACTTAGGAGTGTGGCCCTGAGCCTTGGGTACTACACATTTAAATTGGAACTAAGTACCCCACCATGTAGAGCTGTTGTAGAGATTAAATGAGAAATACTAAATACATGGGGGCTAACTAGTTGTCCCAGACTAACTGCTATGTGGCACTGGGCCCCATGAGCAGTTGTCTCTGGGACCCTCAGAGTTTCCAAGTAGGTAGTTGCCAGACTGGTGGGCTTGCCAGATTTGAAGGTGTCCCTCTAGTGCCTAGAGACTCCTGGTGGCTGGAAGGCTGAGGAGGGTCTCTAGTAGACCATGCCATACAAAGTCTTAGGGTGTCTCCTGAGACCCAGCACCCCTGTGCAAAGAAAGCATCAGGTGCAAATTTCTCTCCTCACCACAGCCATCTCCCAGGCACTGAGCTGACCAGAGTATTTTCTAGTTATGAGTAGGAAAAGTATTTCTATCTACCTTCTGAATGTGAAAAGTACGATGTTTCTGGGAGCGCATGTTTCAGGAGGTGGTGGTTTCTTTGGGATCACTGTTTTGGAACACTTAAAAGCATTTAAATTGGGTATATGCAGATCACTTTTGTATTTGCAGTACTTTGCATATTCTGCAGAGGTAAGTATTCAGTGATGCTGTGGATGTCACAGTTTCTGTTACCAACTTTTATCTCCTTAGAAATACTTTAAAGACTTTTCAGCGACTTTGAGTACACATTTCTCCTCAAAAGGGAATTCTAATTAATCTGAGCTCTTGTCTCGAGCTCCCGTACTTGGGGTGATTGCAGGGGTGGGCAGAGCGGCTCGCTCAGCCCTGCCTCTGCACGCAGCTCTTCGACCGCCAGCTGTGCCTTCGGCAGCTGCGCTACTCTGGCATGTTGGAGACCGTGCGCATCCGCCAGGCGGGCTTCCCTCTGCGCTACACCTTCCAGCAGTTCTCCCAGAGGTTCCGAGTCCTGCTGCCCAGCGCCTTGCGCCAACAGGTGAGTACTCTGTGGCTCGACTGTGTTGGTCCACAGGAGGTGCCAGGCACCTCAGGACTTTGACGCCTATAGGTCCCCAATTCCAACAGGTCCCTGCAGCTGCCTTCCTGATGCCCAGGGCCCCTCCACTCCAAGCTCTCAAATGATCCTGCTTTTCCTTCCCTCCTCACTTCCTACCTTCCCCATCTGTCACCCTCTTTCCCACCTGCAACCCCATGGTGCCTTAGAAGTGAAGAAGGGCTAGTTCACGCTGGGCTCTAGAAGGTATTGGTGGCTGATATGGTCCTTCTATGAGTGTCTGCAGTTTAAAGCAAGCACTGTTTTATGTGGCATAACCTCCAGGAGATTATGTAGCTGAGGAGCATGAAGTCCTCCTTATTTTTCCTCAAACACCCAGATATCCTCAAGTTTGGGATGTCCAAGTGTCCTGCAGCCACATAGAGGCCCCAGGCCTTGAAATGTGTGGTTGCCTCATGATCCCAGAGCCTGAGTGCTCCCCTGCACCCTACCCTTGATCCCAAGGTACTTTGTGCCTGTGCCCTGGACCAGCATATCCTGACTGTGAAGCCTGTAGAAGGAAGAAGACTCAGATCCCTAGAAAGCCCTTGAGAAGGGATCCTTAGTCTCATGCCTTGGGGTCCCTGCTCTAGCTCCATCCAACCACTCCTGTTTTTGCTTGGCAGCTTAAGGATAAGTTTCGACAGATGACGATGTGCATCACTGAAATGTGGTTGGGAAAAGACACAGACTGGAAAATGGGAAAGACCAAAATTTTCCTGAAGGTAAGACCTTGAACTTGAAGGTCTCAGCCTCCTGAAGCATGTGGGGGCTGGTCTGGACCCACCAGGAGGCACTGGCTCACTCACCCTGTTCTGCATGTGGCCCCCACCCTGAGTCACCCTGTTGCTATAGAAAGCAGCGTTGAGGGTAAGAGAAGTGGGGAGGGGGTGGCAACATGGGGAGAGCCCAGGTCAGCCAGAAGAAATTAAGAAGGCTTCTCAGAGGGGACATTCATGGCAAGACCTGAGCATAAGGAAGGGCTGCCTTCAAGCCATTGGGCAGAGTAAGGAGGCCTGAGGGCAGGCTCACACTGCCTCCAGAACAGGCCTTTACCATACATGAGCCACCGTCAATGAGCTTTGTCTGGCCTGGGGAAGCTATGCCTCTAGAGAGCCCCAAAGAGCTGGCTCTTCAGTGTGTTGACACCCCACTATGAGAGTTTGTCCTTAGGCAGTCATATGTAGGCAGAACCACTACCCACGTACCTCCTCTCAACATACTGAGAGGCCCAAGATCACACAGATGCAGCCTTGTGGCTCTACTAGACTTCAACCACTCTAGGATTGCCAGTTGGGTCAAAGAGCCACTGGGGAGAAAACTTTCCAGTGCCCTATCCTCATAATACCTGGATGGGTGGGCAAATTGAGGAGGAGAAGGAGAAGCTCAGAATAGGAGGATGTTCTGCAGCCATCTAAGAATCCCTCCCATCCCTGCCACCCTTTCACCCATAGAGCCCTTCCTCATCCATCCCCAGAGGCACCTTCTGGTCCCACCCGCTAGCCAGTCCATGCGCTAGTAAGGCCTGTGTCTAAGGTTCAGGCTTAGACGTGAGGTAAGAAGCAGTGTAGCTTCAGATTCCATGAAGCAGGTGAAGCTGGCAGAAGGAAGCATCTGCCCAGGAGGGTGAGACACAGTGGTATAGAGGGATATATAGTGTGGGTGGATAGTGAAAGAGAAGAGTGCCCACCTCTTCCTTCTTCTTCCCTGGTTACTCCTTGAGGACACAGTCAAAGTCAAGTTCATCTCTGTGTCCCCAGTCCCCACCCAGGTACATCAAGAGGTTCAATGCTTGTTTGATGCAAAACTGGTGAAGGAAGGAAGGGCCTCCAAGCCCTGCCCTCTCCTCACCAGTTGCCAAAGGCTGTACTGATTTCTGTTCTGCAAAGACAGTCCATGGGCTGTCTTCCAGGGGTAAGGATGGCAAGCCTGGGGCACGGGAATCAGGGAAGCACTGCAGTGAACCAGGGAAAGTCACAGCCCCAGGGCTGAATCTCACACTATGAGTCCTACTCAAAGGCCGAAGGGAACATTTTCCTATTGAAACACTCATGAATCTGTAATACATTTGAATGCATAGTTCAGATGAGTTTTCAGAACTAAAACAACTTCAGAGAAATTTTTTCTCCCATCTTGGGTTCTCCAGAACAGAAATGAAATTTGCCAGATTGAATTAATGAGAAGAAAGAGCTAAAATGGGAAGTTCTCGGATTGGGGCTGGAGGTTTATAGTTGTAGCTCTCATCTCTGAGCCATATTAGAGTCAATTTGAAAGCCCCTGCTTATCCTGTCAGGAGCACATGTGGGGAAAGTCTGAGAAGCCTAACTTCTAGAGACAGAGCCCTGGCCTCAGGTGGAGGTGTGGGGTGAAGGGTAGCAGCTATATGACAAACTCTCTCCTATTCCAGGATAACCAGAATACTTTGCTGGAGGTACAGAGGAGCGAGGCCCTGGAAAAAGCAGCAATCAGCATCCAAAGAGTCCTTCGGGGCTACAGATACAGGTGCTAGCCCTGCTCCTACCCCTTTCCTAGCCTACACACCTGCCCATCATATGCCCTGGGAGGGCCTGTAGCACCCAAACCAGGAGCACATGTTCCCACTGGTCCCTCCCTGGGGGTAACTGAGGCACAAGATCTCTAAGGACCTCCTGACCAGGAACACTGCAGCCACTGTTGGCCAGAGAATTTCTAATACATTATTTGAATGTTTGTTGTGGGAGGGGAGTGGGAATCCACTATATAACCAAGAGTCAAAAGAAGTGTCAGCTCTGGGTCTCTATATTTTGATGTTCTCCTCAAACATCATTGGTGCTAATTCAATGCCAAAAGGAATTCCTAATTTGAGGTGTGGTTAAAAAGAAACTGTATTCAGTGCAAACAATTTGACTGTGATAAAACACAGCTCAACAGTGTTACAGTTCAGTTATGAAACAGCGTGACTGTGGAACAACACGGCCCTGAGGCAGCTTTAGGGTGAGCCCCTCTCTGGGTAGACAGCTTTGCTCTGCTCTGTTCCAGTGAAAATGCAGTCTCTGGTTCTAGTGCAAAGTGAAAGTGCATTCTCCCAATCAGAGGAGAACTGGCTTATATAGAGAAAAGTCCCCACACACTGACTCCTGATTTGTCTCTCCATATGCAAATGAGGACTCCAGATCCTCACAGTTAGATTTGTTGAAAAAGCACTGTCCTGATTGGTCAGTAGGTAGCCACTCTAATTGGTTAGTGAAAAAGCTAATGAGGAAATAGCTGTGCAGCTGTGACTGGACCAGGGATGTCTCATTCCTATTAGTTGAAGTACAATTCCAAGAAATACTTTATAAGGGCTGGTTTAACCAGCAGGAACACAGTGCAGGCAGGCAGCTCAGTGTAGGCTTCTCCCTGAAGTGTGGCTTACATGAGAGGCCCCTGTTGAGCAATGACTGTTAGGTTCTGTTTATAAATTTGAGCCCAGTTGGCCACCAGGAGCCAATCTCAACAGGTAGTTTCATTCTTGGGGTCAACAAAGTGATGCACAGGTTGCCTCCCCAGAATAGTCAGAGACAGTCAGAGGTAGCCACCCTCACTGCTGATGCATTCTTTTACTTTAATAATTTTTAAATTTTCAGTTACACTTGATGCACAATATTATATTAGTATCAGGTATACAACTCAGTGCTTAGACATTTATATAACTTACGAAGTGATCATCCAAATAAACCTAGTATCCATCTGACACCATACGTAGTTATTACAATATTATTGACTATATTCCTTATGCTATGCTTTACATCCCCATGACTATTCTATAACTATCATTCCCTATCCTCCCTCCCATCTGGCAATTATCAAAATGTTCTTTGTATCTATGAGTCTATTTATGTTCTGCTTGTTCATTTATTTTGTTTTTAGATTTCACATATAATTGAAATCATATGGCATTGTCTTCCTCTGTCTGACTTAATTTACTCAGCACAATATCCTCTGGGTTCATCCATATTGTTGCAGATGGCAGGATTTCATTCTTTTTTTATGACTGAGCCATATTCCGTTGTATAAATGCACCACTTCTTCTTTATCTATTGATCTGTTGATGGACATTTAGGTTGCTTCCATAGCTTGGCTATTGTAAATAATGCTGCAACAAATATCTGAATGTATATGTCTTTTTGATTTAGTGTTTTTGGGATTCTTCAGATAAATACCCAGAAGTAAAATTGCTGGGTCCTTCTTTGTCCCTTATTTGTCTTTTTCTATAGCATTTAATTTTAAGTCTATTTTGTCTGGGATGAATATTGTACACCAGCTTTTTGTTTGTTTCCATGCTCATGAAATATCTTTTTCCATCCCTTTATTTTCATTCTGTGTGCACCTTCCAATTTGAAGTGGACCTTTGTAGACAGTATATTTAAGAGCCTTGTTTTGTTACATGGATCATTTAATCCATTTGCATTTAAAGTAATTGTTGATAAATATGTATTTATACCATTTTAGTTTTCCTAGTTTTGATCTTTTTTTTTCTCCTTCTTAAAGAAGATCCTTTAACATTTTATGTAATACTTGCTTGGTGCTGATGAACTCTTTAATCTCTTTGTGGGGATTGGGAAGCTTTATAACCATCCTTTGAATTTAAATGATAGCCTTGCTGGGTAGAGTAATCTTGGTTGTAGTTCCTATCTTATCATCACTTTGAATATTTCTTGCTAATCCTTTCTGGCCTACAAAGTTTCTGTTGAGGAATGATCTGACAGTCTTATGGGAGCTCCCTTGTAGGTAACTAACTGCTTTTTTCTTGTTGCTTTTAAGATTCTTTCTGTCTTTAACTTTTGGCATTTTAATTATGATGTGTTTTTGTGTGAACCTCTTTTGGTCCATCTTTTTCAGGACTCCCTGTACTTTCTGGACTTGTGTGTTTATTTCTTTCATCAGATTAGGGAAGTTTCCATCATTATTTTTTAGAATAGGTTTTCAATTTCTTACTCTCTCTTCTCCTTCCAGCACCCCCATGATGTGAATACTGGTAGGCTTGAAGTTGCCCCAGAGTCTCCTTGTACTATCCTCATTTGTAATTTTTTTTCTTTTTACTGTTCTTATTGGGTGTTCTCTACTTCCTTATCTTCCAAACTGCTGATTTGATTCTCTGCTTCATCTACTCTACCACTGATTCTCTGAAATGCATTCCTTATTTTAGTTATTGTATGCTTCACTTCTGACTGGTTCTTTTTTTATGTTTCCTACAATATCTTCATTTTTATGTTTTCTATATTTTTGTTGAAATTCTTATTAAATTCATCTACTCTACCCCTAAGTTCATTGAGTATCCTTATAATCAGTATTTTGACTCTTCATCTGATAGGTTCTTTATCTCCATTTTGTTTAGTTGTTTTTCTGGCGTTTTGTTCTGTTATTTCATCTGGACCTTTTTTTTTTGTCTCCTCATTTTGGCGGACTAATTGTGTTTGTTTCTGTGTATTAGGTAGAGCTGTTACATCTCGTGGTCTTGGTAAAGTGGCCTTATGTAGTAAGTGTCCTGTAGGGCTCAGTGTCTCAGACTTCTTAGTCACCCAAGCTGGGTGTTCCAGGTGCACCCCTATTGTATCTTGTATGCACTCATCTGATGGTTGAACCTTGACTGCTTTGGCACATCAATGGGAGGGATTTACCCCCAGGATGATCAGCTGTGAGGACTAGCTGTGATTATAGCAGAGGATCACTGTGCAGGAGTGGAACCTATAGAGCAAGACTCACTTAAGCAGGGCTCTGGTGCCTGATGAGTCTACCTTAGAAGTGTGTCACTTGTAGATGATGTTGGGTGATGCTCTGGTGAAGCTGTCCACTAGGTTTGTTGGCTATGGGGGCCTCCCAGGGGTTGCAAGCCAAGGTCAACTGTCACCTGTGCCATGCCTAATGTCACCCAGCATGAGCTACAAAGAGATTGGCAGATAGTTGCTACTTATGCTTGCCTTGGAGGTTCTGGGAAGAGGTCAAGCTGCAAAATGAGTCTGGCTGCTGCCAGTGCCAGGCCTGGGGTCACTGAACAGGAGGTACAGGGCACACTGACACCAGATGCTGCTTGTTCAGGATTTGTAAATCTTGTAGAGATTTTAGACAAGTTTGCAGCATGAGCCAAGACAGGCCAGTTGTATGGAAAAAGCCACTGGAAACAGCTTGGGTCAGCCCCAAAGTTGACCAGAGTGGGGTCTCAGGGAATTGCTAGGCTGGGGTGAACAGTGCTAGCCAAGTTGAGGGAGACTCAGGTATGATTCCTGCCTGGTGGGTCTATCAGGGAAGGGATCAGAAAAAAACAAATGGCTTCTTCCAGCACTTCCATCTGGGAGAAAGCTGCCCCTCCAGCCCTCACTGGACAATTCAGTTCCTCCCCATATGTTTCTAGTGCCTACTGAGCTGCTGTCCCAGTGCTGGAGCTTAAGTCAGTGAATTCAAGTAAGTTCATGTGTGAGTCCTTGAAGAGGAATGCCTTGGACTCCAGAAGCCCTCTATTTCACTCAGTCACAATCCCTGCTGGATTTCATAACCAAAAGTGTTGGGAATTTTTCTTCCTGGCACTGGAATACTACACTGGGGAGCCTAGTGTGGGGCTGAAACCTCTTGCTCCTCAGAAGGGACCTCAGCAGCCAAGAATATCCCTCTCAGTTATTAACCACAATGCACAGGTGGGGAACCAGGTCATTCAATGTCTCTGCCATTTCTGCCAGTCTTTTTTAAATATATATTTTATTGATTATGCTATTACAGTTGTCCCAATTTTTCCCCTTTGTCATGCTCCACACAGTACCCCCATTCCTTCCAGTGATCACTCCCCTTAGCGCATATCCATGGGTCATGCATGTAAGTTCTTTGGCTACTCCATTACCTATTCTGTTCTTAACATCTCCCTGTCTATTTTGTACCTACCAGTTTATGCTTCTTAATCCCTGTCCCTCTCTCCCCATTTTCTCCCTTCCCTCTCCCAACTGATAACTCTCCAAATGATCTCCATACCCATGATTCTGTTCCTGTTCTGCTTGATTGCTTAGTTTGTTCTTTGGATTAAATTATTGATAGTTGTAAATTTATTGCCATTTTAATGTTCATTATTTTGAGCTTCTTTTTCTTATATAATTACCTTTAGCATTTCATATAATAATGGCTTGGTGATGATGAACTCCTTTAGTTTTACCTTATCTGGGAAGCACGTTATCTGCCCTTCAATTCTAAATGATAGCTTTTCTGGATAGAGTAGTCTTAGTTGTAGGTCCTTGCTTTTTCTCATTTTGAATACTTCTTGCCAGCCTCTTCTAGCCTGCAAAATTTCTTTTGGGAAATCAGCTGACAATCTTCTGGGAGCTCCTTTGTATGTAACTATCTGCTTTTCTCTTGCTGCTTTTAAGGTTCTCTCTTTATCTTTAACCTTTGACATTTTAATTATGATGTGTCTTGGTATGGTCCTCTTTGGGTCCATTTTGTTTGGGACTCTCTGTGTTTCTGGACTTGTATGTCTATTTCCTTTACCAAATCAGGGAAGTTTTCTTTCATTATTTTTTCAGGTAAGTTTTCAATTTCTTACTCTTCTTCTTCTCCTTCTGGCACTATTATGATTCAGATGTTGGTACATTTAAAGATGTCCCAGAGGTTCCTAAGCCTATCCTTATTTTTTAAATTCTTTTTTCTTTCAGCTGTCCTGATTGAATGTTTTTTTCATTCTTTGTGTTCCAAATCATTGATTTGATTCTTGTCCTTGAACCCTCCACTGTTGATTCTCTGTAGATTTTTCTTTATTTCACTTAATGTAACCTTCATTTCTGCCTAGGTCTTTTTTATTCTCTTGAAGTACCCAGTGAATTCCTGGAGTATCCTGGAGTATAACCAGTGTTTTTAACTCTGTATTTGACATGTTGCTTATCTCCATTTTGTTTAGTTCTTTTCCTGGAGTTTTGTTCTGTTCTTTCATTTGGGTCATATTTCTTTGTCTCCTCATTTTGGCAGCCCCCCACCCCGTGTTTGTTTTTATGTATTTGGTAGAGCTGCTTTGAATTCCTGTCTTAGTAATGTGGCCTGTCGTAGAAAAGCGCACCTGTTATTAAGTTGTATGGGGTAAAGCCTTAAGTAATTGCCAGGGTGAGGCCACCTGTGTCACAGTTTTGTGGCTCTCTGTGGGTGAGGGCTTGGAGAGACGACAATGCTGTTGCCTGGTCTCTGGAGTTTTGTGCTGGAGGAAATGTCTCCCAGCACTTGCCTTGCTGCCAGTTTCTTCACATTCTCCACTCTCTCCCCATATGCCACTGGTGGACTTTCAGGTATTGTCCTGGTGCTGAATCCAATGAGGATGATTCTGCATGAGTCCTAAGTCTGTTGTGGGCCCTTTATGAGGAGTCACTTCAGAATCCCATAGTTTCTTCCACTGCCCCAGCCCCCACTGTTTTTTATAGTCAGAAGTTATAGGGACTTACCTTCCTGATGCTGGAACCCTGGGCTGGGTGGTCTGGTCTAAGGCTGAAATCCCTCACTCCAGAGTTACCCCTCCCATTTTTTATCTGCCACATGTAATTGTGGGACTGTCCATTCCCACCCTCAAGCCACTCCACACCACTCCACACCTCTGCACCTCTCCACACCTCTGCCCCTCTCCACACCTCTCCACCTCTTTGTGCCTCTCTACACATCTGCCCATCTCCACTCCTCCTACCTGTTTGGATGAATGCGGCTTCTTCAGATCCTTGGTTGTCAGACTTCCACACAATTTGATTTTCTGACAATATTGTTTGATATTTGTTTTTGTAGTCTAGTTGTATTTTTTGCTATAGTTGTCTGTGGAGACAAGGCGTGTTTACTACATCTCCATCTTGACCAGATTCCCCACTTCTAACAGTCTGGATTGGCTTTTACTGCATATCCTTAGTTATAGTGCTTCTGTCCAGCTAGACTTAAGGTGGTTCTTAGTGATGGCTACTCTCTAGTTTGTTTGTTATTTTAATTTGGTTGTGAAATGATGGAAGTGCCGTATTTACCCACTCTGCTATGCTGACCAGAAGAACCTGATGTATTTTAATTAAATATTTTTTTTTGTTTTGAGATAATTGTAGATTCATGTGCAATTGTAAGAAATAACACAGAGATCCCATGTAGCCTTCACCTAGTTTCCTCCAGTGGTAACATCTTGAAAAACAATAGCACGATATCACAACTAGGATATTGACATGGATATATCAAAACAGAATATTTCCATCATCACAAGGGACCTTCATGCTGCACTTTTATAGCCACACCTACATAATTCTCATCCCCACAATCCCCTTAACCCCTGGCAACCATAGGAATACCTTAGAAATATTGCAGGTTGTGTTCTAGTCCACTGCAATAAAGCCATATACTGCAATAAATTGATCCACACACATTTTTTTTGTTTTTTCAGAACATATAAAAGTTTATGCTATGTTGAACTGCATAATAATAATGAAAAGGTTGAAATATTATGAGAATTACCAAAATGTGACACAGAGATATGAAGTGAGCAAATGCTCATGTAAAGATAGACTTGCCTGATGCAGACCTTCAATTAAAAAAAAATAACAACAATATCTGCAAAGCACAATAAAGTAAACTGCACTAATGAAGTATGCCTGCACTAATCTGTTCTCCATTTCTGCAATTTTGTCACTTCCAGAATGTTATATAAGTGGCATTATACAGCACATAGCTTATATGATTGACTTTTCTCAGCACAATTCTCTGGAGATATATCCAAGTTCTTGTGTGCATCAATATTTTGTTTATTTTTTTATTACTGAGTATAGTTGTGGTATACATATATATATATATAGATATATCTTTTTTTTTTTTACCATTCACCTGTTGAAGGACATCTGGACTATTTCTAGTGTTCAGCTTTTAAAATAAAGTGGTATGAACATTTGTAATCAAGGTTTTGTATGAATATAATTTTTCATTTCTCTGACATAAATGCCCAAGAATGTGTTATGGTTTCATGGTTTAAGAAATTGGCAAATTGGCCCTGGCTGGTGTGGCTCAGTGGACTGAGCGCTGGCCTTCAAACCACAGGGTTGCTAGTTTGATTCCCAGTCAAAACACATGCCCGGGTTGTGGGCCAAGTCCCCAGTACAGGGCACATGAGAGGCAACCACACATAGATGTTTCTCTCCCTCTCTTTTTCCTTCCCTTTCCCTCTCTCTAAAAATAAATACATAAAATCTTTTTAAAAAAAGAAATTGCCATATTGTTTTCCAGAGTGGCTCTGCCATTCTACTTTCCCACCAGCAATGCATGAGTGTTTCTGTTTCTCTGCATCCTCTCCATCGCTTTGTGTTGTCATTTCTTTCTAATTTTAGCCATTTTGATAGGTAGTAATGATCTCATTGTGCCCATATGTTTTTCTAAAGACTAATGATGTTGAACATCTTGTCATGTGCTTATTTGCCATATGTGCATATGCTCTTTTGTGAAATGTCTGTACCTGTTGTTTGCCCATTTTTTTCTTTTGTTTTTTAATCCTTACCCAAGGACAAGCTTATTGATTTTAGAGAGAGGGGAAAAGAGGGACAAAGAGGGAGCAAAACATTGATGTGAGGAGAAACATTGATCAGTTGTCTCTTATACATACTCATACATGCCTCAACCAGAGACCAAACCCACAGCCTAAGCATGTGCCCCGACAAGGGGTCGAACCTGCAAGCTTTCAGTTTATGGGACAATGCTCGAACCAAATGAGCCACATAGGGAAGTTCTGTTTGCCTATTTTCTAATTAGATTCTTTGTTGAGTTTTGAAGTCTTTTGTTAGATATGTGATTTGCAAATATCTTCCAGTCTATATATAGCCTGTATTTGATCCTCTTAAAGGGTCTGTGTAGGGCTAATGTTATTAGTTTTGATACAGTTCAATTTATCATATTTCCTTTTTATGGATCATGCTTTTGGTGTTAAGTCTAAGAACTCTTTTCCAGAAGATCTATTTTTTAATAAAAGTGTTATAGTTTTACATTTTTTGTTTATGTCCATGACCCATTTTTTTGTAATTTAAGACTTATGAATTGTTTATTTCAAGATTTTTTGTTTTAATATTTTTAGACCATGCTTGAATATAGGTAACTGAAACTGCAAAAAGCAAAACCAATATAAGGGAGGTACAGCTGTATATTGGTGTTGTAATATAATAAATGTCAGAATACCACTTTTTCCCTTACTTGTCCTGGAATACCCCAGTGGCTCATTAATATGTATGCATAACACCATTTATCAGAGGTTGGTGGTGACATTCAGTGCCATCTTATGTAGTTCCACGTGGGCAGGGCATCTGGGGTAGCTACATTTAGTTTTTTAATTAAGTTTATTGGGGTGACATTAGTTAATAACATTATATAAGTTTTCAAGTATATTATTCTTTTTTATTTTTAATTATATTTTATTAATTATGCTACTGTAGTTGTCCCAATAGTCCTCCCTTTGCTCCCCTCCACCCAGCACCCACAACTCCCTCAAGCAGTCCTCATACCTTTGTTCATGTCCATGGATCATGTGTATGAGTTCTTTGGCTACTCCATTTCCTATACTGTAATTTACATCCCCATGACTATTCTGTAACTATATATTTGTACTTCTTAATCCCTTCACCTCTTCACACATTTCCCTCCACCCCCTTCCCACCTGGCATCCATCAAAATGCTCTCTGTATCCATGATTCTGTCCCTGTTTTTGTTTGCTTAGTTTGTTTTTTTAGATTCAATTTTTGACAGGTATGTTTTTATTGTCATTTTATTATTCATAGTGTTGATCTTCTTTTCTTAAATAAGTCCCATTCATATAATAATGGTTTGGTGATGATGAACTCCTTTAATTTTTTCTTTTCTGGGAAGCTCTTCATCTGCCCTTTAATCTAAGTGATATCTTTGCTGTGTACAGCAACTTTGGCTGTAGGTCCCTGCTTTTCATGACTTTGATATTTCTTGCCAGTCCCTTCTAAAATTTCCTTTGAGAAATCAGATGACAGTCTTATGGGGACTGACTCCCTTGTAGGTAACTAACAGCTCTCTCTTGCTGCTTTTAATATTCTCTCTTTATCTTTAATACTTGACATTTCAATCATGATGTGTTTGGCATCTTGTTTGGGACTCTGTGCTTTGTGGACTTGTATGTCTATTTCCTTCACCACATTAGGGAAGTTTTCTTTCATTATTTTTTCAAATAGATTTCCAATTTCTTACCCTTTCTCTTCTTGTTTTGGCACCCTTGTGATGCAAATGTTGGAACTCAAAGTTGTCCCTGAGACTACTTAGTCTATCTTCATTTTGGGGGGATTTTTTTCTTGTTTTCCTGATTGGTTGGTTTTTGCTTCCTTATGTTCCAAATCGTTGATTTGATTCTCAGATTTATTCACTCTACTGTCATTTCCCTTGTTCTTTATTTCAATTAGTGTAGCCTTAGTTTCTGACTGGATCTTTTTTATGTTGTTGGGGTCCTCCCTAAGTCCCTTGAGTATCCTTATAACAAGTGTTTTGAACCCTGTATCTAATAGATTGCTGAGCTCCATTTTGTTTGTTCTTTTTCTGAAGTTTTGATCTGTTCTTTCATTTGGGCCATGTTTCTTTGTCTCTTCATTTTGGCAGCCTCTCTGTGTTTGTTTCTATGTATTAGGTAGAGCAGCTATGACTCTCTTTCTTGGTGTCATGGCCTGAAGTAGTAGGTGTCCTGTAGTGTCCAGTGGCACAATCTCCCTATCACCAAGCTGGGTACTCAAGGTGAACCCTCTAGGTGGGCTGAATACACCCTCCTCTTGTAGTTGAGCCTTGGTTGCTGTTGGCAGATCAATGGGAGGAATTTACCCATGCCAGCCAGCTACAATGACTGACTGTGGCCACTGACCACTGACCTCTGTCTTCTATGGAGGATCAGCTGTGCAGAGGCAAGGTAGTGGTGCTCCAAGGTGGTCTGTAGCTGTCCATTGGATGCATAGGCTCTAGAGTTTCCAGGGTGGTGCAGGCCAAGTTCAGCCCCTATCTGTGTTTTGCCCAGGGCCACCCTGTCTGAGCTATAGAGCAATCTGAGATGGCTGCTATTTGTGCTGGGCTTGGAGATTCCCAGAGAAAACCAACTGTGACTCTAGGCTGCTAGTTCCAGGCCTGGGGCTCACTGAGGCCAGCTGCTGCTTATTTGAGAGGATTTAGGAAGTTGTGAAGCTTGAACCAAAACCAGACATTCATATGGAAAAGCTACTGTTAACAGCTGTAAGTTGGGTGGGATGGAGCCTCAGGGAATCCAGGGTGGGGCAAACAGTTTTAAGCCAATTTGATGGAGTCTCAGGTATGGCAACAACCTGCTGACTCTGTGGCTTTGCCCTCCTCTCTGTCCAGGAGAAAGCTGTCTCCCAGCTCTCTCCTTGATGCCAGCCACTTCAGTTCCTCCCTATATGCCACTGGTGCCTTTCAAGCTGCCACCCCAGTGCTGGAACTCAGAGGGAATGAGTCAGAGTAAGTTCGTGTATGGATTCTTTAAGAGGAACTGCTTGAGGCTCTAGAAGTTTCTTCCACTGGTTCAATCCCTGCAGGTTTTCACAGCCAGAAGTTATGGTGATTTATCTTCTTGGCACTGGTACTCCAGGCTGGGGGGCCTGGTGTGGGGCCAGAACACCTTTCTCCTGAGATATCCATTCCAGAATTTTTATCTACCACACATGGATGTGAGACCAGCTCATTCCATGTCTCTGGCCCTCCTACCAGTGTGGATGAATGTGGTCTTTAATTCTGTCATTGTCAGACTTCCATTCAACTCGATTTCTAATGGTTCTGAGTGATGGTTGTTCTATAATTTAGTTGTAATTTTGATGTGGTTGCGCAAGAAGGTGAGCTGTGTTTACCTATGCCTCCATCTTGACAAGTAGTCTCAAGTATACAATTCCATGATACCTGTATATTGCATTGTGTGTTCACCAAAGTCTAGTTTTCTTCTCTCACCATAAATTTGACCCCCTTTACTCTCTTTATCATCTGCCCATAAATATTCCCCTCTACTAACCTTTATACTGTTGTCTATGTCTATCAGTTTGTTGTGTTTATTCATTTGTTGCTTTCTGTTTTACACTCCAAATACGAGTAAAATCATATGATTCTTGTCACTTATCATCTGATTTATTTTGCTTATCATGATACTCTCAGGATCCATCCAAGTTGTCACAAATGGCAATGTTTTATTCTTCCTTATGACTGAGTAATGTTGCATAATATATACATACCATATCTTTATTAACCAATCATCCACTGAAGGACATTTAGGTTGTTTCCATGTCTTAGCTACTATGTATAATGCTACAGTGAATATAGGGATACATATATCCTTAAGAATAAATGTCTTCAAATGTGGGGGGTAAATAACCAGAAGAAGAATTGAGTGTATTAGAGTTCCTTTTTCTCCCCATCCTCTCCCCCAGCTGTTATTCTGTGTCTTATTGATAATAACCATTTAACAGTTATAAGGTGGTATCTCATTGTGTTTTTCATTTGCTTTTCCCTTATAGCTATTGAAGTTGAGCATCTTTTTATATATCTGTTGGCCATTTGTATGTCTTCTTGGGAAATGTGTCTGTTCAGGTCCTATGCTGAATTTTTAATAGAATTGTTTGTTTGTTGTTGAGTTGTATGAGTTCTTTTTATATTTTGGATATTAGCTCTTTATTGAAGGTATTATTTGCAAATATCTTCTCCCATTTGGTTGGTTGTTTTTGTGTTTTGTTGGCACCTTATTTTATTGTGCAGAAGCTTTTCAGTTTGATGTAGCCCCATTCATTTTTTTGTGCTTTTACTTCTCCTAACTTTGGTGTCAAGTTTATAAAATCTTCTGTGGGACTAACATTGATAGTTTAGTACCTACTTTTTTATTTCCTGTATCAGGTCTTATATTAAGTCTTTAATGTATTTTGAGTTAATTTTTATGTATTGTGTAAGATAGCAGTTTAGTTTTAGTCTTTTGCATGTGGCCTTCCAATTTTCCCAATACCATTTATTGAAGAGACTTTCTTTTCTCCATTGTATGTGTTGGCACCTTTGTCAAAAATTAGTTACCCACAAATATGTGGATTTATTTCTGGGCTGTCAATTCTGTTCCATTAGTTTGTGTGTGTGTGTGTTTGCCAATATTATATTGTTTTGATTATTGTAGCTTTGTGGTATATTTTGAAGTTAGGGAGTGTGATAACTCTGGCTTTGTTTTTTCTCTCCTTGGGGTTGCTTTAGCTATTCAGTGGTTCTATATAAATATGATGCCTTTTTTCTATTTGTTTAAAAAATGCCATTGAGATTTTGATGGAGATTGCATTAAATCTGTACTTGTATATTGCTTTATGTAATATGGCCATTTTAACTATGTTGATTCAACCAATCAATGATCATAGAATATTTTTCCATTTCTTTGTGTCTTCTTCAATTCCTTTAATAATATCTTGTAGCTTTTAGTGTATAGGTCCTTCACATACTCTAGTGGTTTTTTCCCAGGTATTTTATTCTTTTTGTTGCAATTTCAAATACAGATTTTTTCTTTTTTCTGATACTTCATTATTAGTATATAGGTATACAGTTGATTTTTGCATATTAATTTTGTATTCTGAAACAACTATATTTATTTATTGTTTCAAGTAGTTTTTTGGTGAAGTCTTTAGGGTATACTATATAAAACATCATGTCATATGCAAAAAGCATACATCTTCATTCCCAATTTGGATGTCTTTTTATTTCTTTCTCTTGCCTGATTGTTCTGGCTTGGACTTTCAGTATTATGTTGAATAACAGTGGAAAGAGTGGGCATCCTTGTCTGCTTCCTGATCTTAGAAGAAAAGTTTTAAGTTTTTTACCATTGAGTGTGATATTCACTGAGGATTTGTCATATATGGCCTTTATTATGTTTAAATACTTTTCTTTTATACCCATTTTGAGTGTTTTCATCATAAATGTATGTTGTATCTTGTCACATGCTTTCTCTGCATCTATTGGTATAATTATATGATTTTTATCTTTTATTTTGTTAATGTATAATAACACATTGATTGATTTTGGGATGATCCTAACATCCCTGGAATGAACCCTGCTTGATTGTGATATATGATCCTTTAATGTATTGTTATATTTGATTTGCTAGAATTTTGGTTAGAATTTTTTATATCTATATTCATCAGAGATATTGGCCTGTAATTTTCTTTTGTGTGTGTGTTATCCTTCCATAGTTTTCTTTTTTGTGTGTGTTATCCTTCCATCAGGGTAATGTTGGCCTGTTAAAATAGGAAATAGGAAATGAGTTAGGACATAGTCTTTTTTCTTTAATTTTTTTTTAAAAAGAAGACGAGAAAGGTAGGTATTAAATGCTTTTTGAATGTTTAGTAGAATTCACTAGTAAAGCTATTCAATCTATTGAGTAGAATTCACTAGTCACTTAATGCTTCACTTTTACTTTTTGGAAGGTTGTTAATGACTGCTTCAATTTTGTTATTGTTGATTGGTCTATTTAGATTTTCCTTCTTCAGTATTCAAACTGGGAAGATTATATATGTATTTCTAAAAACCTGTCCATTTCTTCTAGGTTATCTAATTTGGTGGCATATAGCTTTTCCTAGTATTCATACATAGTTCTTTGTATTTCTGTTGTGTCCATGTAACTTCTTTCATTTCTGATTTTGTGTTTTCTCCTTTTTTCTTAGTGAGGATAGCCAGATTTGTTAATTTTATTAATGTTTTTAAAGAACCAGCTCTTTTTTGCCTTATTTTTCTATTGTCTTTTTTATTCTTTTGTTTAATTCTGCTCTATTTTTAATTTCCTCCCTTCTACTGAGTGTGGGCTTCATTTGTTTTTTTAATTTTTAGTTTTTTAAGGTTAGATGTTGTTGAGTTTTTTTGTTTCTTGAGATAGGCCTGTAATGCTAGAAACTTCCCTCTTATTACCACTTTTGCTATATCCCCTAAACTTTGATATATTGTATTGTCAGTCTCCTTTGTGTCTATGTATCTTTTGATTTTTTATTTCCTCTTTGATGCAGTTGTTGCATAGTAACATGTTGTTTAATTTTCATATATTTTTGTTTTTTCCATCTTTCTTTTTGCAGTTGATTTTCAATTTCAAAGCATTATGGTCAGAGAATACACTTGGTATAATTTCAATCTTCTTAAATATGTTAAGGCTAGTTTTGTATCCTAGTATATGGTCTGTTCTTGAGAATGTTCCATATGCACTAGAGAAGGATGTTTATTCTGGTGTTCAGGGTTGAAAAACTCTGTAAATATCAATTATGTCCATTCAGTCCAATGTGTCACTTAATGCTTACATTTTCTTACTGATTTTTGTTTGGATGATCTAATAATTGCTGTCAATGGGATATTTAGGTCCCCTACTATGTGTATTTTTGTCAGTTTCTCCCTTTAGTTCTGTTAGTAGTTGCTTAATATATTTTTGTGCTCCCAGATTGGGTGCATATATATTAATGTTACATCTTTTTCATGTATTGTTCCATTTATCATTATAATTCATCATTGTCTCATGTTACATTTTTTAAAATCTTGAAATCAGTTTTGTCTGATATAAATATGACTATTCCTGCTTTTTTCTGGATGTTATTTTCTTGGAGTATCATTTTCTAATCCTTCACTTTGAGTTTGTTTGTCTTTGCAGCTGAGATATGT
Organism: Phyllostomus hastatus; assembly: GCF_019186645.2. Taxonomy (NCBI): domain Eukaryota; kingdom Metazoa; phylum Chordata; class Mammalia; order Chiroptera; family Phyllostomidae; genus Phyllostomus; species Phyllostomus hastatus. The sequence goes on from NW_025334038.1 coordinate 14,729,776, forward strand.
CTCTGAAGGCAGCATATAGTTGGGTTTTATTTTTTGATCCATCTCTCTCCTCTGTGCCTTTTAATTGGTAAGTTCAGTCCATTTACATTTAGGTAATTATTGATATGTGAGGATTTCCTATAGTAATTTAATATTTTATTTTCAGGTAACTCTGTGTCTCCATTGTTTCCTTTTTCTTGTTCTACCTGTTATTTTAGTTGGATGATATTCTATTATTTTTTTCCTCCATTTCCTCTTTTTTTTGTATTGTGTGCCTCAGTTCTAGATTTTTTTGTGTGTGTGTATGTGGTTACCATTAGGTTTATGAAAAAAGTTTTATATGTACAATAGTCCTTTTCTGGATGTACATGATTGCATGTTGTATCTATTTACTTGTGCAAGTTTGTCTTTTTATTTTAAAAATGTTTTAACCTCCTTTAATTGTTATATTTAAGTGTTTAATACCCTATTCTGAACAAGAGTTGACATTTTCTGCTTCTGTGTGTTAGTCATCTCACTCACAGTCTTGTATCTCTTTGTCTTTTCATTTCAGGTAAAAGAGCACCTTTCAGCTTTCTTATAATGCAGGTCTTGTGATGGTAAATTCCTTCATCTTCTGTATCTCTGGAAAAGCCTTTATTTCTCCTTCATATCTAAAGGATAACTTTGCTGGATATATTATTCTTGGCTGATGATTTCTCTCTTTCAATAATTTGAATATTTGCTTCTACTCTCTTTTCGCTGGTAGGGTTGCTGCTGAAAAGTCTGATGATAATCTATTGAGGTTTCCTTGTAGGGTACCATCTTCTTTTCCCTGGCTACCTTGAAAATTCGTTCTTTCTCATTAATTTTTTAATTACTATAATGTATTATTTTATTTTATTTTTAAAATTATTTTATTGTTGTTCAACTTTCTCATTAATTATTGACAGTTTTAATATAATGTATCTTGGAGAAGTACTTTATGGATTGAGATGATTAGCTTTCTGTTAGCCTCTTGGATTCAAGGATCCAGTTTTTTCTGTAGGTTTTGATGACGTTCTCATCAATTATTTGTTTAAATAGGCTCTCTGTTCCCTTTTCCTTCTCCTTTCCTTCTGGTAGACCCATTATTCTTAGTTTTCATAAATTTTACTATGGGCTGTCTTGATGTGGATTTATTTGCATTTATCCTGTTTGGAGTTTGCTCAGGTTTTTAAATCTGTAGGTTAATATCTCTTGCTAAATTTATGAGTTTTTAAGCCATTATTTCCTCTAGTACTTTTCCAGCACTGCTTCTCTTGTTTACTTCCAGGAGTCCAACAACACAAATATTAGATCTTTTGTTATAGTTCCCTGGTACCTGAGGCTCTCTGTTCCTTCTCTTTCTGTTGATTTTCTCTCTGTTTTTCAGGTTGGATCATTTCTACTGCTATTTCTTTAAGCTCACTGATCTTTTCCTTTGCTCTTTCCATTGTGTGCTGAGGTTCTTTTATTTCAGTTATTGTATTTTCCATTCTAAAATTTTAGTTGGTTCTACTTTACTTCTCCTATTTCTTTACTCAGACTTTCTGTTTTATCATTTGTTTCAAATAAGCATTGTTGAAGTACTTTTATAATGGGTAAGATCTATCATCTTAGTGTTGGCATCTGTTGGTTGTCTTTCTTTCATTCAAGTTGATATTTTCCTGGTCTTTGGTATGATATGAATTTAGATTAAAACATGGACATTTTAGGCATTATGTTATAAGAACTATGTATCTTGTTTAAATATACAGTTTTAGCTATCTTCCTCTGACACCACTCTGTCTGAGAAGGCCATAGGTGCCTTATTGCTACCCCCAATGTATTCTCCACTGATACCAAAGAACAAGGAGTAACCTTACTACTGTGGAGGGATAATGAAATCCCTGATTCTCTACTAGGTCTCTTCTGATACCACTCCAACAGGGAGGGAGGGGGTCACCCCATAACTGCTAAGTGATGGGGGGATTCCAGGATCCTCCAGTGGTTTCTACTGATACTATAGGGGATGGAATCATTACTGCCCATTAAGAATGGTTCCTACTTGGCTTTCTCTGACATGGATCCAGTGAGGGTGGATGCCTAGGTTCCAAACTTGGCATTTTCTGGTATAAGTGGGGGTGGTATCACAGTTGTTTATTTGGTCTTTGCTTGAGTATATTCATTATTATCTAAAAGTTTGTCTTACTGATCTGCTTCTTTCTGGATCCTTTTTGGTAGAGAGAGAAAGCTTCTATTCCTGAGACTTTTTTTTTTGGTACTCTGTTCATTGCTATTTCTGGATTTCTGACTTCTCCAGCTCTTAGTGTGGGATATATGGGGCAGAAAGAAAACCCAAAGAAGTTACCTCTGTGTCTTTCCTTGGGCCTGAGGTACCTAGCTGGTCTACTTTCTTCTCTCCACTTTTCAAAGCCTTCTTTAAAAAAATTATTTATTTTTAGAGAGAGGGGATGGGAGGGAGAAAGGGAGAGAAACATCAATGTGTGATTGTCTCTTGTGTACCTCCCACTGGGTACCTGGCCCACAACCCAGGCATGTGCCATGACTGAGAATCAAATCAGCGACCCTTTGGTTCACAGGCCAGCACTCAATCCACTGAGCCACACCAGCCAGAGCTCAGAGCCTTCTTATGTTTGTTTTATATATAATGTCCAGGGATTTTATTTATAGTTAGCAGGAGGAATAGGGAAAAATATGCTACTTCATTTTCTCAGAAGTGATCTCCATTGATAAGTAATGATGTTATTGCTGTTATGACCAATACAACTAGACAAGATAATTAAAGGAAAGATAGAAACCAGGGTTTTTCAACTGAAACACTATTGACATTTTGGATTGTATAACTTTTAGTTGTAGAGGACTGTCCTGGACATTGTACTAACAGGATGTTTTGTGGTGTCACTGGCCTCTACTCAGGATATGCTAGTAGCATCCTCCTCTAATCCCAGTCATGGCAACCAGAAATGTCTCTGGACATAGCCAAATGTACCTGGGAACCAAAATCACCCCCAGTTGAAAACTACTGGTATATTGGAAAGAAGACAAATTATCTTTATTTTTAGATAATTCAGTTGTTTATTTTACCTCATATTAGAATCATCTGTATATGTATAGGCATAAAAATATTAGATATATATGCAGATATATATTCCCCACACCTATCAACAGATTCAGACTTAGTTAGACTGAACAGGGCACAGGCATCAATAAATGTTGAAATTCCCCAGATGATTTCCCCTCCCAATTTTATTGAGATATAATTGACATGGAACACTGTATAAGTTTAAGGTGATCTGCCTTATATATGTCATGAAGTGATTACCACAGTAAGTTTAGTAAACATTCATTATCTCATATAAATTTGAAAAGAAAAATAACTTTTTTCCTCGTGATAAGGACTCAGGATTTATTCTTAACAACTTGTGTATATACCATGTAGCAGTGTTGGCTATAGTCATCATGTACATTACATCACTAGTACTTACTTATCTTGGAACTGGAAATTTGTATAATATGTTCCTCTGATTTCCCTCCCACCCCACTTCCACTGACTAGAGTTGATTTTTAATATGATTGAGATCTGCTGTTCTAAACCCAAGAAAATACTCTGAAAAATTATTAGAAGCGATAAGAAAACTAAGTTAAATGTGAGACAAAAGATACATGCACATGTACAAAACTTACCTGGGAATGTCTCTACTGCCACAGAGGCCAAGTTCAGGTTACCCTCTCCATATTCAGCCTACCCCCTCCTTGCAGAAGGAGCCACTGGATGGAGCTGGCTAGGCTGCCAGGGCCTGGGAGGCTGCCCTCCTACCTTGATCTGTCTCCAGAGAGGAGCACTGGTCTTGAAACTTCTGGTTCCTGCTGCCAGAGGTCTGCTGCTAACCTGGGTTAGCAACCAGAATAGGGGCAGTCTGGCAAGGAATAAAATATTGGAAATGGGTTTTATCCTCCTCATAGACTTTTGGAATGAATGAGGATGTTCATTACTCTAAAAAGTGGACTACCCTTATTCACAAATTTAGTTGTTGGCAGTAGATTTTAAGTTCCTAACATGTCTCCTTTGGCTTATAAAGGCTTCTAGAAAAGAAATGTTATAGGAATTTATTTTCCATAACATTTTATTGTCCTTCTCTCCTTCAAAAACAGTTTTTATCCCCCAAAACTTTAAAATGTACCAGGTTGTTACACAACTCTAACTTGCATTTCTCCTCCTAGGAAAGAGTTTCTGAGGCAGCGGCGCGCGGCTGTGACCCTTCAGGCAGGGTGGAGAGGCTACCGCAACAAACGGAACTTCAAGCTGGTAGTAGAGCTGACTTTGGAGCTGGGGCTGCAGGAGCAAATGGATAACTGTCCAATAAAAACAGAAGTTAACAGTTTGTTTGTCTGAGCATGAGAGCTCAGGCAGGAAGGATCAGATCACTAATAGGCAGTGATAACAGATTTTAAAATACCAGACTCAATACCCCACACACTCTCTTTTTTAGCATAGTCTCGGGTCACACGGTTCATGGGCTTCAAAGTGTTCTCCTGCAGCATTTTGGACATCTCCATAGTTAGAATGAGATTTTCTTCTCTGAAATTAGATAATAGTTATCTTTCCAATTTCCAGGCTACAAAATAAGTTAATGGATTGATTATTCTGTTTCAAACAATTCATAATTTTTTTCTTGGCCATAGACACTGCTAATGAGTGTCTGTTCAGCAAATGAACCAGGGCAACCTTGACCATGCCTCATTGGGCCTCGACTGCTTGCCTTTGTTATAGATGTGACTGTGTTTTGGACATGCAATGGTCATGTCAGCAAAAGTGATCTCAGGCCTGTCCATGTTTCATGCTCACAAAGGCATAAAGGCAGCTGACAAGGATGGTCAGGCTACTTGGGGCCTGGTGCTCTAAGTGCACCATTATATTTATTATTAATAATATGTCATGGGAATGAATCTTAGAGAGGTTAAGTAATTTCCCCAAAAGCACAGAGTTAGTGAGCAGTAGAGCTGGAGTTTGCATGCAGGTCTGTGTGACTTCCAAGCCCATAGGATGTGTGTGACACTCAGGCCTGTTCAGTCGGTCTTTGATAAACCAATAAGGCTCATTTGGGGTATCAGGAACTCTTGTGTCCCAGAGCATGTTTGCAGCATAAAAGGGGGTGTTCATCAATTTATTATTTATTCTTTATTTTAAAGATCCCTGAGGGATTAATTTGATGGAGCCAGCCATAGGCCTCCACACAGGTGTGCTAGCTCCTGACAAATTGGCTAGGTTTTGCTGTAGGTGTGAAAGGCAGGGCTTCTGGAATTCCATCTCCCATGGACACTCAAATTTTCTATCATTGGCCCCCCATAGACCACATTATTACTTATGCCACTTAACAAATAATTATTTGGTACTTATCTGCATGCTGGTCTCTATTCTAAGTGCTTTTCAAGCAGAGGCCTCTGGTTTCTGGGCTGTGGCAGGACAGCTCAACACAGAGGAATACCAAGAGAAGCCTTTGGGTGTCTGGGCAGGAGAAGCTGATGGGCAGAGAGCAGGCAGTAATAACTCACTTAATATGCTTGTGCTCACAAGTGTGCAAAATTTTAGCATCAGCCCTTTGCCAAAAAGCAGATAACTGTAAAGCTAATTTGCGAGGTCTCCTGGGAATATTACCTGTCTCCTGCTCTCTGTCTTCTTGGAAAAGAAATCTCTGTGCTCTATGTCCTTCTGGGCCCAGACCCTCCTATGAGTGCACATCTCTCTTGTCTTCTCAGATCCTCTTGGGTTTTGAGCGCCTGCAGGCCATCACCCGAAGCCACCTGCTGGTGAAGCAGTACCAGGCCGTTCGGCAGAAGACAGTGCAACTTCAGGCCCTTTGCAGGGGCTACCTGGTGCGCCTGGAAGTACAGGCCAAGAAGAGGGCAGTTTTGGTCATCCAGGCATATGCCAGGGGCATGGCTGCCCGACAGAATTTTCGGCGGCAGAAAGCCAATGTAGGTGGTCACTGCTCTCCTGAGGCCCCAGTTGGGGCCCCAGTGGGGAGAGCAGGCAGGAGGACTGAGCAGTAATATTGACCTCTCACCAGACAGTCCTATTTCCTTCCTGTTCAAAGTTATTACTGCAGCAGGCCCTCAGGCCATGTGGACACCTAGGTCACCCCATAGGTTATGGCAGCAGGACAGTCTTATACCTAGAACCTGGAAATCAAGCTCCTTGGTCCCCTCATGTTAGCCTTGGGGACTATTTCTCAACAGCACTGGTGGATCTTCTGGAGGACACAGGAAACCATGGCTAGATGAGCTATGAGAGGCCCCAGTTCCATGGAGAAGAGCAGAGGCCTCTGGTTTCTGGGCTGTGGCAGGATAGCTCAGCACAGAGGAATACCAAGAGAAGCCTTTGGGTGTCTGGGCAGGAGAAGCTGATGGGCAGAGAGCAGGCAGTAGTGTATGATCCCGTTTCCCCTAGAGGGCACCTAAGACTAAACCTCAGTCAGCTAAAAATTGTGAGAGAAAAGAGGGGCTAGGATGAAGTTTATCCTACTCTATTGATAAAAATTGGATGTAGTGAACAAATTACTGTCATAGCGGCCAGGGCAAGTAAGAGAATAGACCCTCAGATATGTCAGCAGGCTGCTTTTGCACCCATGTGACCCCAGGCAGGCCACAATCTAGACTCAACCCTATGTGTGTTTGTTAGTATAGGCCCTGGCACTTCTCCCAGCAGAAGCTGGATATTGTTTGACTAAAGGACAAGGTAGGTTTGATGTGAGGTTCTGGTGGTCCCAGATCTGAGGCAGTACCTCAGGGACCATGTGGGTCTAAGGACAAGCAGGCAACCTCTCTCTCTGGACCTGATTCTCCATCGGGAAATCAAAAGCCCAGGCTGATTAATCTCTAGTCACTCTAGATATTACAATTTAGGACTTTAGAGGAAAATACATTGATTTGGATAGATGATGGCAGGAGCAGGTTTATTGGCTTCTGTGAGGTACTTGCCCCAGCAGAGTCTGAATAACCTTCCCCATGGGGTGTGTGTGCAGGGGCTGCTGGTCATCCCAGCTGAAGAGCCAAAGGGCCTGAGTTCTCCACCCACCAGGAAGCGCAAGTCAATCTACAACACTGTTACAGACACAGAGATGGTTGAGCAAGTGTTTGGCTTCCTCCCGTCCATGATTGGAGGGCAGGAGGGCCAGGCCTCACCTCACTCTGAGGTAAGACAGACCCTGTCCTTCAAGGGTCCATCTGGGCAGGGAGGGGATTGGGCCCACTCAGTCCAGACCTTAGTCAACCTCTAGGCTCATGAGAAGCAGACTCTGTGGGGGAGTTGGCAGGATGGGTGCTGAAGTGTGTTCTTCAGTCCTTGGTGAATGTGCAGAGAAAAGGGGAGAATGGCATTCTGTGGCCTCACACTTTCAAGGTAAGCAGGTTTCTTACCTGCAAGACTTTCTAGATCCTTTAATACACATACGATATTGGACTTTCTTTCAGTCAGGCACCTGTACACCTGTATTTGACCCCTTGCGCAGAGCACTTTGGTGGCTGCTGCTCTTAGATTGTACCTGGGACCTGATGCTGAGAACTAATGATCACTGGCAGGAAGAAGCAGTGTTTGAGGGGGAGGTAGCAGGGTAGGAAAAAAGCAACTTCCCAAGGCTGTCCTGCTGACTCTAACCATGCACTATTCTGGGCCTCATGCCTCTTCTATCACTCATGCATGCACACACAGTACAACTCCCCTCCCATCTGTTCAGTAGGGATACTGGGACCTCCTCCACAGGAGGGGCACCTGACAGAAAGCAGGCAGGAGGGCAGGGAGCTTAGAGAGCCTATATCTCTTGGCCAGGGGCTCTGAAGGTCCTCAGGTAGCTGAGAAATTTACACTGAGGACCATCCTTCAGACAGCAGTCTACCAGGGGCCAACAGAGGTGTGGGGTAGAAGAGGTCCCCAACACAAGGGGGAGTGGACAGATGGCTTTGCATCCAGTGCATAACCAGACAGACCCTTCTTGGGGCTTCCTGGCCCCCAGAGATGCACACCTTTGAAAGAATGGCATCTGAAAAGAAGGCTGATGTTTCTCCCTACTTCTTATGGGTCCCCAGGAAATGGAAACAAAGACCCAAAAACTGCCCGAGATTGACCTGGACACAGTCCCCATGGTGGAAGATCCCGAGGAGGACATGGACAGCCTGGCTGAGTACAGCTTCCCCAAGTTTGCTGCAACCTACTTCCAGAAATCGGCCAGCCACTTGCATATCCGGAAGCCCCTTCAATACCCGCTGCTCTACCATGAGGATGATGCTGACTGCTCGGTACCTAGCAGTTCTCTGGTGTCTAGTGGTTCAAGCCACCCCCACAGCCCCTAACCTGCACTGTGGGCCCCATGCTGCAAGCTGAGTTCCAGTTGGGATCTCTGTCTCAATTTCCCCAGGGTGCCCTGGCTGTGTGGACCATCATCCTGAGATTCATGGGTGACCTTCCAGAGCCAGTCCTCTTTGCCAGAAACCACTTGAGTGGCAACTCAGTGATGCAACAGACCCATAACATCATGGGCAAGGAGAGCAGAACCCAGTCTCCACAGCACAAATATGCACAGGTGCGTGGATGAGGATGGTAACAGAAAAGGGCAGACACCACTAGGCATCAACCAGGCCCAAGGCCCCAGGGGAGGCCTGGAAGAGGGGGCAAGACATGGAGTCCCCTCATGTACCACCCTGAACCCAGCCCAAGCCAGGACTCTCTACTTCCAGGAGTTTGTCTTTTTTTTCTTTTTAATCATTTTTTAATTAATGTTCAAATACAGTTGTCTCCATTTTCCCATCAATACTTTCCTCCACCCTACCCATGCCTACCTCCCACCCTCAATCCCACCACCCCCCTTGGCTCCATCCATTGGTCCCTCATTCATATTCATTTATGTCCCTTTCCCTTCTTTGCCATCTTATTTCCCTCCTCCTTCCTCTCTGGTTACTGTCAGTTTGTTCTTAATTTTAATGTTTCTGGTTATATTTTACTTGCTTGCTTGTTTTGTTAGTTCTTGAACTGCACTCAGGAACTCATGAGTCAGGCATTACACTGAGGACATTTTGAATTATGTGGTCATTGTTGGAGAGGGTCCCAAGCTCTGAACATTGGGTTTACTTGATCAGGATTCAAATGCATATAACAATAATAACAACAGATATTGCTGACTGACAATGTGCTATGAGTCAGTAGCTTCTCTTTAGTAAATTCTCAAGTGCCCCAACCCTATAAGGTAGGGATTTTTATGTTTATTATAGCCAAAGAAGCTGAGAAGTGAAGTGAGTTGCTGCCAAATCACAGTGAATACATGTGACAGAACTGGGCTTTGAATTCATTGCACTGAATTCGAAGCCCAAGCTCTCGACTAGTGTTCTACCCTAAGCTCTGACGGAAGGTTAACGGACATTCATAGTTGGTCAGAAGTGCTTCTGAAGGATTCAGTTCATGATGTAATCTTAGTTGAACCAACCAAGAGCAGTCCAAAGGAACAGCAATGACAGCACATGGGCCCACCAGCAGCAGGAGCCCATGACTGCCCCATACTTCAAGCCCTGTGGGCAGACAGACTGTGTGCAGACTTAGTCTGCAGCCCAGGATCACTTGGACACATCAGGCCTGGAATTACATAGGAAGTGCTCAGGCTCAAGCCCTGGTCTCTAGAGGCATGGACTCCGCAGAGTATATTAACGATCTATTACTTCACAACATAGTACCCCAAAATTTGGCAGCTTGGAAAAGCATACATTTATTTTCTCACATAGTTTCTGGGGGCCAGAAGTGGCTTAACTGGTTAGGTCTGGCTCAAGGTCTCTTGTGAGATTGCAGTTAAGCTGTCGACAAGGATGGCTATCATCTCAAGGCTCCACTGGGACTAGAAGATCTGCTTCCAAGATGTCCCTCAGGTAGTTGCTGGCAGAAGGCCTCAGTTCCTTGTCACATGGGCCTCTCCACATGGCTGTTTGTGTTGTCACAATATGGTTTCCTCCACAGTGAGTGATCTAAGAGAGAAAGCCAGAAGGAAGCTGCAATGCCTAGTCTTGGAAGTCACATACCATGAGAGTCAGGAGGCAGGGACTGCTGGGGGCTGCCGTGGGGGCTGGTGGCCACTCAGGCAAGGGACCCTGAGAGGCAGTCCAGCCATGGTGCACCTCTGGAGGATGAGCACAGGGAGAAGCAGGACTGGTTTTCCAGAGGTCAGACCTCCAATTTTCATTATTCAATGAACTGATTTTGCACTTTTGTCAAGAATCAGTTGTACAAGTTTGTGGGTCTATTTCTGTGTTCTCTATTCTGCCCCATGGATCTATGTGTCTGTCCCTCTACAAATGTCATGTTGTCCTATTGACTGCACATATATAATGTCTTGAAGCTGTGTACACTAATTTCTCCCACCTTATTCTTTTTAAAAATTGTTTTAGCTGTTGTAGGTCCCATGCCTTTCCATATACATTTTAGAATAATCTTACCCATATCTATAAAAATAACCTTGCTGGTATTTTGATAGGAATTTTGTTGTATGTCAATTTGAGGATAATTGACATTTCTATTATGCTGAGTCCTTCAATCCATGAACTCAACTTATTTGGATCTCTTTTGATTTTATTTTCATCAGTGTTTTGTAGTTTTTAACACACATGCCCTATATATGTTTTATTAGACTTACACATATAGGGGTTTTTTTTTGAGATTGTAAATGGGACTATATTTTAATTTTGCTGCTAGTGTTCCTTGTTACTGTAGAAAAATGTAATTGATTAATGTGTTGACTTTGTATCCTGCAACATTGCTGAACTCACTTTTATAGATTTCTTGGAATTTTCTATGTAGATAATCATGTCATCTGCAAATAGGGACAACTACTGTGTGTCACATTCTGTCTCTGTGGCAAACCAGCTTCCCCAACCAGAAGCTTGTGCCTAGCCCTGGGACCTGGGCTGACCCCCACTCAAGTCCAGTACCATGCTCAGCTCTACTGTTGACAGCCACATCTCATGACACCATCAAGACAAGATGTGACAAGATGCCTCTGTCTGATGAGACCAGAGGATCCTGATGGCCTTGCAACCTAGATTCTTTTGATAACCTGGCAGGGCTCTCACCTTGCCATGGGCAGAACATATTCCAATTCATTCACCCAGTTTTCACTGAGAATGACCATGGCCTGGGGCTGTCCAGGGCCCCTGGGCTCAGACCCAGCCCTAGCTCAGAGGCTTTTACTGGTAACAGGTTCAAGCTTTGGAGTCATAAAAGTCCTGAGTCCTCCCAGAGGGCCAGTTACTGGCAGACCAGCCTTGTTTCATCTCTCACCTTCCCTTTCTTCTGTGTCCTCACCCAGGATTGAGGATGGTGCTGCACATGTGTACATGTTGCAAAATCCAGCTGAGATGTTTTGTAAATTGGATAGGAAATGTCTGGGTGAGATGGATACTGTTCCACCCTAGGCTGTCAGGTCAGCAGCGTTGAGGTGCTGCCCTTGTTCACCTTCACTAACAAACTGTCTCTATCCACAGAGGCCCAGCCTCAGAAACAGAGGGACCAAAGACATTTCCTTCATGAAGCTGAGGCGCTCCTCCCAGATCACAGGCCAGGTGAGCTCAGGGCCAGGAGCTCCCACCTCTGCTACCCACCAGGTTCCAGGTTTTTGCTTCCCACCTCAGCCCTATTTACTTTGAAAATGGGGAAAATCACAGTGGTCCTAACTGCTGTTTTTGGGTTTCAAGGTTGCCAACCAACTGAATTTCGGAGAGGAGACATTTGAGTCTGATGGCTCTATCTCAGACCGACCCATGTCCAACCTGGAGAAGGTGCACTTCATTGTTAGTTATGCCATCCTGAAGCCCAGCCTCAGGTCAGTCCCTACTCTCATATCTCCCATTTAGAATATCAGACCCCCTCACTGGATCTCAGCCCATAGCCACAACCTCCTTCTCTGCTCCCTATCCCCAAGACACCCCCTCCTCTCCCTGCTCCCTATCCTGGGACCTACAGGCTGGGTCTCAGTACAATAGACATTATGACCATCAAGGGATCTTTACTTGCTCTGAAGTAAATCCTATGGGTTTTAGGAAAACAGATTCATCCTGGGCTAAGTGATTCATTTCATAACAGCCTATAATGCAGGGTCCTATAAGGTAGCAAACTCCTCATTTATAAAATGTATATTTTGCTTTATATAAAATTTTATTTACAGAAGTGTTTTCAGCAAATTTTAACAAATATGTGTACTGCTTTCAGGGATAGATTAATATTTTAGAGGTTTACATATTTTAGGTTATTTTTATCCAAATTTGGGAAATTGTTGGCCATTATTTCATCAAATAATTCTTCTACTTTATTCTCTCTCTCTCTTTTCTCTCTCCACCCTCTCTCTTTTCCTTTAAACTCTAACTAAACCTATGTCAGACTATTTTATATTGTCCCTCAGGTCCCTGTGGGTGTATTTTTCTTTTTTTTTCTTTTTTTCACTTTTCTCTTTGTTCTTTAGATTGAATAGTTTCTATTGATCCATCTTTAAATTAACTGATCTTTCTCTTGTCTTCCCCAGTCTGCTGTTATACCCATCTAATATTTTTTTTTATTTCAGAAATTATTCTTTTTGGTTCTAGAGTTTGCACTTGGGTTTTTTTTTAATAGTTTCTATTTCTCAGTGAATATTTCCTATTTATTCATGTACTAAGAACATAGTTTTCTTTATGTTCTTGAGCATAGTTACAGTAGTTTTAAAACCTTTTCTGGCCTCCAGTCGAGATGGCAGAGTAGGTAAACATTTTATTTGCTGCCTCCCATGATCACATCAAAATAACAACTAAACTGAAGAATACCCATCATTGAGAACCACTTGGAATCAAGCTACGCAGAAGTCCTATAACAGGATATACTAAAGAAGCCAAGTCAAGACTGATAGGAGAGATGGAGACATGGAATGAGCTGGCCCCACACCAATGAGTGACAGTTAAAAATCGGGAGGAATATATCAGCTGCAGAGGTTTTTCTTGAGGATCAGGGAATTCTATCCCCATACTAGGCCCCCCAGCCCAGGGTTCCAGTGCCGGGAAAATAGGTTCTCATAATTTCTGGAAGTAAAAACCAGTGGAGACTGTGGCTGAGTTAGGCAGAGGACTTCTGGAATCCCAGGCTTTCCTCTTAAAGGGCCAATACCCAGACTTAGTTGGACTCACTTTGAACTCCATTATTGGGGCAGCAGCTGAAAAGGCACCAGGGACACAAAGGGAGGAACTGGAGTGTCTGCCTCCAGAGTAAGGGCTAGAGGGGCAACTTTCTCCCAAACAGAAGTGCTGGCAGAAGTCATTGTTTTTTTGCTGAGCCCTGTCCCTGTAGGCACAGTCAGGAGCCATATCTGAGTCACCATCAACCAAATTAACACCATTGCCCTGACCTGGTGATTCACTGAGCCCAGGCCATACCCAACTTGCAGGCCCACCTAGCCACTTCCAGTGGCTTTTCCATACAAATGGCCTACCATGGCTCATGTTTTTGACTTTCCTAAATTCTCTCAAATGTTCACAAACCCCAAACAAGCAGCATCTGGACTCAGTGTGCCATGTGCCTCTTTCTAAGTAGCCGGAGGCCTGGCACTAGTGGCAGCAGGACTCAGTTCACAGCCTGACCTCTCCTGGGTACCTCTAAGCCCAACAAAAGTAGAAGCCATCTGCAGATTACTTTGTAGCTCATGCCAGGAAGTCCTGGGAAAGGCACAGGGTGCAGTTAACTTTGGCTTACACATCTTGGGAGGACCCAGAGCCAGCACACTCTAGCCAGCTTTAGACCACACCAGAGCATGACCAAATCACCTCCAGAAGCAACACACTCAAGGAGAGCTGAAGCAAGTTCTGATCCATAGGATTGGTCTCTGCACAGTAGCTCTTCCAACTGTAGTCACAGCAAATGTCATAGCCAATGGATTTGGGGATCAATCTTTCTCACTGATGCATCAACAGCAATTAAAGCTCAACTACAACAGGAGGAAGTACACAGCCTACATGGGAGGTATACCTGGAGTGTTCAGCTCAGATGACTAAGGAGGCTTCTCAGCTCAGAGAAGAAAAAAAAAAGAATGAAAAATTAGGGTAGTGAAGGTAGTTTAAGGGATCTCTGATACAACATCAGACATGACAATATCTGCATCATAGAGGGGAAAAAAAGAAAGCAAGAAATTGAGATGCTATTTGAAAAATAATGACTGAAAACTTCCCTAACCTGGTGAGGGAAAAAGAAATACAAGTCCAGAGAATGTAGAGAGTCCCAAACAAGATAATGCCAAAGAGGCCTACACCAAGATACATCATAATTACAATGCCAAAGGTAAAAGGCAAAGAGAAAATCTTAAAAACAGCAAAAGAAAAGCAGTTACCTACAAGGGAGCTCCCATAAAACCATCAGCTGATTTCTTTTTTTGTTTTTTAATTGTTGTTCAAGTACAATTTTCTATCTTTTACTCCCATCCCAGCCCACCCTCCCAGCCCTCCCCACCTTCCTCCCATTTCCACCCCCCCCAGTTTTTGTCCATGTGTCCTTTATACTTGTTCCTATAAACCCTTCCCCTTTTCCCCTGAAATTCCCCTGAAATTCTCTCCCCTCTCTCCTCTGGACACTGTCAGCCTGTTCTCTATCATCTGCTGATTTCTTAACAGAAACTTTGCAAACCAGAAGGGATTGGCACAAAATATTCAAAGTAATGAAAAAGCAAGGACCTACAACCAAGGTTACTCTACCCTGCAAAGCTATTATTTAGAATCAAAGGACAGATAAAGAGCTTCCCAGACAAGAAAAAGCTAAAGGAGTTCATCACCATCAAACAAGTATGACAAAATATGTTGAAGGCTATTCTTGAAGAAGAAGAAGAAGAAGAAGAAGAAGAAGAAGAAGAAGAAGGAAGAAGAAGGAGAAGGAGAAGGAGAAGGAGAAGGAGAAGGAGGAGGAGGAGGAGGAGGAGGAGAAGAAGGAGAAGAAAGAGATTAAAATATAGATAATAAAATTGCAATACATATATATCTATCAATAATCACTTTAAATGTAAATAGATTAAGTATTCTAATTAGAAGACATAGGGTAACTTGAATGGAGAAGAAAACAAGACCTTGCATATGTTGTCTACAAAAGACTCACTTCAGATGTAAAGACACACAGATTAAAAGTAAAGGGATGGAAAAAGAAATTTCATGAAAATGGAAACAAAAAAAAAGTTGGGGTAATGTACTTATACCAGGCAAATTAGAACTTAAAACAAAGGCTATAACAAGAGACAAAGAAGGATCCAGCAATTCCACTTCCAGGTATTTATCCAAATAAACCCAAAACACTACATTGAAAAGTCATCAGTGCATCAATGTGTTCATTGCAACACTATTTACAACAACCAAAATATGGAAGCAACTTAAGTAGATGAATGGATAAAGAGGTGGTGTACATATAGTGTGGAATATGACTCAGCCATAAAAAAGAATGAAATCTTGGGCTCTGGCTGGTGTAGCTCAGTGGATTGAGCGTGGGCTGCGAACCAAAGTGTCACAGGTTTGGTTCTCAGTCAGGGTACATGCCTGGGTTGCAGGCCATGACCCCCAGCAATCTCACATTGATGTCTCTCTCTCTCTCTCTCTTTCTCCCTCCCTTCCATCTCTAAAAAATAAATAAATAAAATCTTAAAAAAAAAAGAATGAAATCTTGCCACCAGTACCAATATGAATGGACCTATAGGGTATTGTGCTGAGTTAAATAAGTCAGTCAGATAAAAACAAATGCCATGCGATTTCACTTGCATGTGGAATCTGAAAAACAAAATAAATAAGCAGAACAGAAATAGAGTGATAGATACAGAAAACATTTTGATGGTTATCCAGTGGAACGGGGTTTGAGGGAATGTGTGAAGAAGGTAAAGGAAGGGATTAGAAAGTACAAATTGGTAGTTACAGAATAGTCATGGGAATGTAAAGTACAGCATAGGAATATAGTCAATAATATTGTAAACTATGTATGGTGTCAGAGGTGTACTAGATTTATCAGGGTGATCACTTGGTAAGGTATGTAAATGTATAATCGTGGGGTCGTATACCTGAAACTAAATAATATTGTACATTTTTTGGCTAAAATCATACATATTTTTTAATTTTTTAAATTATTGTTGTTCAATTACAGTTGTCCCCATTTGCCCCCATTACTCTCCTCTTCCCTACCCACCCCCACCTCCCACATTCAATTCTCACCCCCACATTGTTGTCTTTGTCTATGGGTCCTTTATACATGTTCCTTGATGACCCCTCCCCTTCTTTTCCCATTGTCCCCCTCCTCTTGCCCTTCTGGGTGCTGTCAGTTTGTTCTTTATTTCTATGTCTCTGGTTCTATTTTGGTTGCTTATTTGTTTTATTGATTAGGTAACACTTAGAGGGGAGATCATATGGTATTTGTCTTTCACTGCCTGGCTTACTTCACTTAGCATAATGCTCTCCAGTTCCATCCATGCTGTTGCGAAGGGTAGGAACTCCTTACTTTCTGCTGCATAGAATTCCACTGTGTAAATGTACCATAGTTTTTTTGATCCATTCATTTATTGATGGGCACTTAGCTTTCTTCCTGCACTTGGCTGTTGTAAATTGTGCTTTAACCATAATTGAAAATTTAAAAATTATTTTAAAAAAATAAAACCGTTTCTGCTAAATTCATTATCTGCATCATTTTAGGGTCAGTCTCCATTGACTGCCATTTCTCTTGAGAATGGTCTTTTTTTTCCTGTTTCTTCACATGTATAGTACTTTAGTGTATTTTCTCATAAGTCCAGTACTTTTGAGTTGTATACTGACCATGGAGGATGCTGTTTAGAGACTCTGGATTCCATTGTGTTTTTTTCAAAGAGTGTTGACTTTTTGTTCAGGTAGGCAATCAACTTGATTGGTTTTAAACTCTGTCTCCCTGTGGTGAGTAGCAGCTGGAATCCCTGTTTAGTTCTTTTAGCCTTTGCTGGGCAGCCTGGAGTCTGCCCCACACATGTATAAACTTGTACTCAAACAGAGATTATGGAAGATTTTATATGCAAAATTTAGGACTCCTTTTCTATTGTTCTCTTCATTCTAGGATTTCCCTTTTTCAACTACTGTAGGTACCCCAAAATCTGTCTTCTGGTTCTTGAAGGTAATAAGACTCCAGGGTTTCTACTCAAGTTTTAGCTGCCTGAGTGATATCAACTAGGCAACTCTACTTAGTTGGTTCTATTGGTAGTCTCTCATAGTTACTCCTCACTAGCCACCACACCCTCTAATATGACAGACATGTAAAGGCTGTGTCCAAATGAGGCACACTATGGATTTGTCAGATAACTCTATAGGCACTTTCACACAGTGCTGGTCTTCAGATGGGGCTGATACTCACTCAGTGATCCCTTGAGACTCCCTGCCAACTATCTGCTGATGGAACACATCACAACCTTACTGCTGGGACCTTCTGGAATGATGGGCTGCCTGTTTGTGTGAGATCTCATCAAGACATCTGAAACTCAGCTCCTTCAATGACATTCCCAGCTTCTGACTGTTCTTGCTTCGTTTTGTCCATCAAGGATAGCTTACAGTTCTCCAGAAGGAAGAAGACACCAGTCTCTCTGTTACTGGAGGCCCCCACTTATGTCTTTGGGGGACAGAGGTCAAGCACTCTCAAGAACTCTGCTTTATTCCAGTACCTTGGAGTGAGACAATGGAATTCTGGGGCTCAGCATGCCTCAAATGGGGAACGAGATGTGTCTCACCTCTGGCAGATAGCCTCTGTCTGTATTGGCAATCTCCTGGGGACCCCCTCACACCCTTCATCTGGAGCAAATGGAGAGAGGCCAGAAATATCTCTATTCCTATGAAATCCTTTCCAGGAATAGCCTTTCACATTTCTCATCTTCGCTTATGCAGGTTGGAGATGGCATGGGGGCTTAACTGGTTCTTTCACCTTTTAGTAGATCCTTGAGTATTATCACCTGTTTGTCTTTGGTTCTGGGGTCTTAGCAAAATTCCAAGTCAAAGCAAATGCTCCACCCACATCCAGCCATACATTCAATAAATATTTATTAATTACCTCCTCAGGGGCAGGACCTAGACTGGGGATTCAGAGATGAAGATGACATGTCTCTGCCCTCTAGGAGGTCACCCTTTAGTTGGGGAGCATGGGAGGACCTGGAGACCCACAACAACTGCTTGTGCTAACATGAGATTCCAGTGGGGGTGCCAAGAAAAAGTAGTTGTAATGCCCTCCTAGGGGGGAGCTGTGAGAAGGAGGAGGAGTATTTCACCAGAAAGAAGGGAGAGGGTGAGCACAGTCACAAAGTTTTAAAACAGCCCAAAGGTCTGGAATTCTAAGTGTTTTATCACAACTGGGAATTGAGTTTGAATGTAATCATAGGGGTAAGTAAGGATAAGTTTTAAGTAAGAGAAGACCATGACCATATTTGACTTCCAGAAAGTTCTCCCTGACAATGACATGGAGAGATGGAGCTTAGGGGTGGGAGACCAGAAGAAGGCTGCTACAGAGGTCCAGAGAGAGCTGAGGGGAGATGGCCCAGGGAGCAAGAGATAAGAGAAACAGACAGAGAAAACATCCATGAGACAGATGGTAGAATATGGTTGCTGCCGGAAGGAGTCTAAGATTGCTCCCAGATTTCCAACTAGGTGAATGGTTGATGGTGGTGCCTGTAGAGACTTGGGAAAGGTGTGGTGTAGATGAGTTTACTAGGCCATGAGAGTCCATGAGGCACATTTCCTTCCGACTCTGTGTTCAGTGGCATCAGGTTGGCAGCTTGAAATTGGTATCAATTGGAATATTCACCACAGAAATGGGCAAATACAATGACTCAGGGCTTTCTTCCCCAGAAAAGTTGATTGTGAAACACCAGCACACCACTGAGTGTTAGGGAAAAGATGCTGGCCTCTAGATATGTGAGGTGAGGTTGGAAGGCTAACTGGGATACTTTAATAAGATGATAGAGGCTTGATAAAGTAAGAAAGGGTCCAGAAGAGTCCCCTCTATAAGAGAAGACAGAGAGAAAAATGTCGTGGGCCTGTGGGAATGCTTTCTCTGTGCCTTCCTCTTAACTCTTGCTGGTCAGGAGACAAGGAGTTGAGAAGTTCTCCTATGGAGTCTAGGAGACCCCACTTTTCTCTATAGAGGGGTGGCAGGGTAGCTGCATTCAGGGAAAGGGGAAGGACTTCAAGGCAGAAGGAGAAGGTGTGAAACAACTACAAAGTTGGGGAAAGGAGCAGATCAGGTCATACAAAGGTGTACACTACTGAGGACAGGACTGTGGCTGGAGACCCCTGGGCGCTCCCTGACTCCATGCCCAACAGCTGGAGGGCCAGGGTATTGTGGGAAGAGTGGGTGAGGTAGGGAGCAAAATCCTGAAGGGACAAGATGACTGACCAAGAGGACAAAGGCTAAGGCCTTGATGAGCTAAGTAATGATAGCTAATGGGAGTGGGGAAACAGAGCCCTGGGCAGGCACTGGAGGCAGCACAGTTTCAGGAGGTGACAAGGTCCAGGTCAGCCAGCGATACAGCAAGGGAGGTCAGCAAAGGCAATTGAAGGTGAGAAAGCTGGAGGCTGCCCCTTGGACATGACACCACCCAGGGGTGTAGAAGGAGCTGTGTACCTAGTTACCTGTCCCTTCTTCTCAGAGCTAGCCTACATCCTGACCTCCTAGTGGTCCATGTCTTTCAGGGATGAGATTTACTGCCAGATCTGCAAGCAACTGTCGGAAAACTTCAAAATGAGCAGTGTGGCCCGGGGCTGGATCCTGCTCAGCCTCTGTTTAGGCTGCTTCCCACCCTCTGAGAGGTTCATGAAGGTGGGGAAGACCCAGGGCAGTGGCTGGGGTTGGGGTAACAGGGTACATGGGAGTATGGGTTGGTCCTGAGCAATGGGGAAAGTCCAGAAATCCCAGTTTGGGGCCCAGTTCTTCTGCTTCTACTTGCCATGATGAACATCAGTGCCTATGCCTCTTTGGATCTCAGTTCTCCCTTCTGTGAAAGAGGACACTGGACCTGGTTTTTCTGGCCTCTATTCATGGGCTGCAGTTCATTTGGTCTGAGGCACTAGGGTGGCTCTTCTGAGATGGTAGAAGACATGTGCCTTGAAAAAACAAAGGTGTCCTAGGATTGAGCAGTGAGTGGAGATTGCCTGAAGCATCTCTCTCTGGTCCCTTGAACTAAAAATGAAGGTGAGGTATTGACAGATGCAGTGTTAAAGGCCACAGGCTTCACTGCTTTAATATGTCTTTTGGTTCTTATCATAAAAGTAGTATGTAGGAAATGCAGAAAATCTGAAAAGAAAATAAGTTTTCTCCACACCCAGAGGTAACTTGTTACAATTTTTGGTCTTTTGTGGTGCTATAGTGTCATACTTGTGGTCATACAGAAAACAATGTCACTTTCTCTCTGCCTTTGGGGACAGCAGGAAGCATGGTCAACCCCAGCCATCTGCACTGGGCACTAGGGCCACTCTTGACACCAGTCAATCATTCCAGGCTGCATCTTCTCACAAAAATCTCTCCTTGATTGAAAAGATTTTCAACACATTTCATCAAACATTTTTTTAAGAATTGACATCCACAGCTTTTTTTTTAAGATTTTATTTTTTATTTATTTTTAGAGAGGGGAAAGGAGGGAGAAAGAGAGAGAGAGAGAGAGACATCTATGTGTGGTTTCATCTCACATGGCCCCCACTGGGGACCTGGTCTGAAACCCAGGCATGTGCCCTAACTGGGAATCGAACCTGTGACCCTTTGGTTCACAGCCCACACTCAATCCACTGAGCTACACCAGCCAGGTCATCAAACATTTTGAACATCAACTCTCTTGTATCTTTCACTTGTCTCTGCAAGTGTCTTTTCATGTGACAAACTTTTCTCAAATGCCATCTTTAATGCCATATGTATATACAGCTATCCTATAGAGTATTTAACTTGTGGATGGACATTTGGGTCCACCTTCCATTTGCTTATTACTATAAATACTACCGTGATTAAAAATGTATATATTTGACCCTGGCTGGCATGGCTCAGTAGATTGAGTGCCAGCCTGCAAACCAAAGTGTCACCTGTTCAATTTCCAGTCAGGGCACATGCCTGGGTTGTGGGCCAGGTCCCCAGTATGGGACACATGAGAGGCAGCCACATTTTGATGTTTTCCTCTCTTTCTCTCTCCTTTCCCCTATCTAGAAATAAATAAATAAAATCTTTATTTATTATATTTATATATATATATGTGTTTGCCTTTAGGATAGGTCTGAACTATTGGATTAAAGAGTTTGCACATTTTAATAAAACCATGTACTATTTAAAACATTGACAAATTTATCCTAAGAAATGTTCAATTTATGTCCTTTTCATGTTATGTGAGACTGTGTTTTGCCAACACTATTATCATTTAAAATTTTTTAAAAATTGTTTCCAGTTTTATTGAGATATAATTGGTATCACATAAGTTTAAGGTATACAGTGTAGTGATTTTATATAGGCATATATTGCAAAATGATCACACAGTAAGGTTAGTTGACACATCTATCACCTCACAGAGCTAGAATGAATATAATTTTTAGAACCCATCTGGGCAGTAAGTAGAAAGTGGCCCCACCCTAAGTGTCTTCCTTCCTTTCCCTTCCTCTCTCACCAGTATCTGCTGAACTTCATTGGTGAAGGGCCAGCCAGTTATGGGCCCTTCTGTGCTGAGCGCCTGAGACGCACCTATGCGAATGGGGTTCGCATGGAGCCCCCCACCTGGCTGGAGCTACAGGTAGGGACTAGCTGGAGTGGGAAATGGTCAGGGTAGGGTGGTGCCAGCCCCCGTGGCTCCTCCAGCACAGATTCTGGGGTGGCTTCTTTTGTGCTTCCAGCAGGAAGTGTGTCCTTAGGTCTCTTCCACCCTCTTGGAGATCCTTCTATGCCAATTGTCTCTGTGAGTACCACCTGGGGCTCAGCTGCCCTAGGAGAAGCCCAGGCTTCAAAAGTGCTCTCCCCACTTGTAAATCCACATTCCTTCAGGGCGCTACTTGCTAAAGTGGAAATACATACCTGATAAACTGATTAGCATTCAAGCGTGAATGACTGCTAATTCCTTAAAGTGTTACCCTTCCCTAGGATATTTGCATTTTATAAAGAAGGCAGTGGTCATTCCAAGGTTGTCATCCTTGGCCACATTGCTATGCATCACCTGTGAGTTCTCACAGTGTCCTCAGGAAGGGCTATTCAGGCACAGGAAAGATTGAGGAGGC
The DNA here is from genome assembly GCF_019186645.2 of Phyllostomus hastatus. NCBI lineage: Eukaryota > Metazoa > Chordata > Mammalia > Chiroptera > Phyllostomidae > Phyllostomus > Phyllostomus hastatus. The sequence continues at coordinate 14,752,012 of NW_025334038.1, forward strand.
CCCTCCTGCACCCTGCTGTACTCATGGTTCCTGGAAGGCCCTCACTCCCTGTGTCCCTTGGTGCCTCATACTGGGGTCACCTTTTGCTATACTTTTTCCCATTCTCACCCTGCCACCCCACAGGACCTCTCCTCTTCTCTTCCTCTACCTGCTTGACTCATGAGCCCTGGAGTTGCACATGAAGTTGCAGCAGCTGTATGAGTGTGCTCACACCCTATTATACACAAAGGGAACTGTAGCTCCCATGTATCAAAAATGCTAGAGTCCATGACTCAGCAATGTCCAAGAGTTTTTGTGACCCTCTGTGAGTCTCAGTCACTCAACCTCCCAGAGCTCAGGGTTCTCATGTTAGAGGGGAACCTTTGCCTGCAGGTGGCACCCTGAAGACTGCTGAGGACCACCCACAGAAGCACACACACTACAGCAGCCTTGCTTTTGCTCCACCAGGTCCATCAGTGTAGCAGCCATATCTGATGGCCAGAACTTTGGGGAGAGAGGGAGACAGTGGGCCAGCCTCTGGGACAGGGACCTGAGCCCAGGGATATCTGGAGCAGAGGGACTGAGTCTTCATCTGTCCTCAGGCTGTCAAGTCCAAGAAACACATCCCGGTCCAGGTCATCTTGGTGACTGGAGAGAACCTGACTGTCATGGTGGACTCAGCCTCAACATCTCGGGAAGTCTGCCTGCACATTGCCCGCAAGCAAGGCCTCATTGATCACTTGGGCTTTTCCCTCCAGGTTGCTGTGTATGATAAGGTACTGGCCATAGGTCCCACCCATCCATCCTCCACCTCCCTCACACACCCAGGTCAGCTCCAGACATTGAACCACACCAATCTGGCCACTGTTCTCCTTCCCACATGACAAACACAGACATACACACTTACATGCTCACTCACACACTCACAGATACACTGATACACACACACACACTATCAGATACACATAGTTACATATATACACACACATACACATGCACACACACGTGCTCACTCATATACTTACATACTCACAGATACACACATACTCATACATGCACACTCACAGACTCACAAAAATGCTTCATCACCAGGTATCCTGTCCTCCTGCCCAGACACATTCTCAGCTCAGTGGCTGGCACTTGGCCCCAATGTCACGTTGCACACCTTGCTTGGCCCCTGCCACATCAGAGCAGCCCTCTCACACACAGACATCCACCAGCAATCACACATCCTGCCCTCCCCTTATGCTGGTAGCAGCACACTCCCATGTAGCAGATGCGGGGGCATTGAGGGGGCACCTGGTACAGCTCCACCTGACTCACATTCTCACCCATCAAGATGCCCACAGTCTCAGCCTCACTCACACCAACCAGCCAGTCTAGTGTACCACCCTAGCCATGGTGGCCATGGCATCAGTCCCCACCTCCCTTGAGAGGAGCCAGTGGGGAGGAGTGTCAGAATGATAGACTAGCCATACCCCTATGTGGAAAAACTGGCAGGCATCCAGAGGGACTCCTGTCCCCTAGGAATCCAGAGTGGGTTGCTGAGCATACCTTCACACGTGCTGAGAGTGGACATCCCCATGAGGCCTGTACATAGCAGCCCTAATTCTTATTGCCCTGCTCTGGCCTCAGTTCTGGTCCCTGGGCAGTGGGCGTGACCATGTGATGGATGCCATTGGCCAGTGTGAACAACTGGCCCGAGAGAGGGGTGAGAGTGAGCGCCACTCGCCCTGGCGCCTCTACTTCCGGAAGGAGTTCTTTACCCCCTGGCATGATTCCCAAGAGGACGCTGTCAGCACTGAGCTCATTTACCGCCAAGTTCTGCATGGAGTCTGGTCCGGCGAGTACAGCTTTGAGAAGGTGAGGGGGTACCACAGCTGTCAGGGCCTGGGATTGACCCACCACAGCCTTGCAGGGCATGCCACAGGGGTTGTGGAGGCCAAAGCAGGGCAGGCCTAAGGGATATGCAGGGGCAGAAGCAGAGACAGGGGGTCTGGGGATATATGCATGGAATACAGGTCCCTAGGCCCCACTGCTGGGCCTCCATGTCCTTCCCTTGGGCCACAGGTTTGCTCATGCCTCTAGGGCCCATGCACAGAAGTGGGCAGGGAAAGTCTCTCATCAGCTCCAGGCCTGCCTGGCTTCATTAATGACAGCTGTATATGGGGCAGTGGGGCCTGGTTATAAGGATGTGGCCTTGAAGCCCTAGCACTAGTTGAAGTCCTGCCTGTGCCTCTTTCTTGCATTGTGACCTTGGAGAGGTCTAGCTGAGAGCCTCAGGCCCTCAGCTAGAAAGTACAGAGCCCTTTGTATGGTTGTAAGAATTGAGGGAGGGGAGAGCATGCACCTGAGCCCTGAGAGAGCAGTGCACCTACTCAGCTGGTACAGATCTCCCTGTGCCTGAATCAGGAGGAAGATGCTCTCAGGACTCCTGGAAGCCTTCCTGGAGTGGAACAGTGGGCAAGGAGAGTCAGGGGTTAGGGGTACAGGAGCCCAGAAGGCAGGCAGGCAGCGACAGGATTTTGGTCTCCCAGGAGCACAGGGCAACTTTACATCTGTGGGGCCCCTGGAGCAGGGAATCTGTTCTAGGTGCCTCACACAAGGTCTCACTCAATTGAGTTCTTGCAGAAGACCTTCAGGGTGGCCACTAGTTACCTTTGACAAGTGAGGGCTGGGTAAGACAGAGTGAAGAACTTGCCCACATTCACCCCACACAGCCAGTGATGTCAGGGTTCCACCTGGGCCTCCTCTACCTCCTCATGGCTTCCTGAAGGCTAGGAGAGGAGTACAGGGAACCTCCCTTGTTAGGGCCCAGTCAAGGGCATATGGTGAGTCCACCCACTGAGCTGGGGAAAGGGCAAGTTCTGCCTGGAGGAGGTCTCAGGCCTGGTGGCTGTTCATGCTCCTGGTTCTTGCCTGAGTGCTGGTCATTTCTACTGTGCTGGGGGTGAGCACTGGGGCACCATCAGAGGTGTCGCAGGGGAGGGAATGCTCTCACTTGTCCTCCCTTACCTGAGTGTCTGCCCTGGGCTGTGCAGGAGGAAGAGCTCGTGGAGCTGCTGGCCCGGCACTGCTATGTGCAGCTCGGCGCCTCGCTTGGGAGAGAGGCAGTCCAGGAGCTTCTGCCCAGCTGCATCCCCTCCAAACTGTACAGGACCAAGCCCCTGGAGCAGTGGGCTAGCCTTGTCACTGCCGCCCATGCCAAGGTCAGCCCCCACAGAGCCCTGGCTCTTCTCTGGGGGGTGGGAGCCTAGAGAGGATGAGACCCTCCCTATGAGCCCCCTACCCACTGGGAACAGGAACTTTAACTTGACACATAGCATAGCTCTGTCTTCAGGTTTAACCAAGCTCCTTTGGTTCAGCTCCCGATCACAGGCTCATCCATGCTCCCTCCTCCTTTCAAGCTGACTTCTTGGGTCCATGCAGTTTATCCTGTACTGGTCTCTACTACAGTGTCTGCCCAGGCCCTAGCCTTTGACACAAGTGGGCATCCAGTGGCTGACCTGGCCACACCTTTACCTCTGCACTACCCTGCCCTGTCCTGACCCCTCTCTGAGCCTTGCATGCTCTGTTCAGTCTCTGGACAGCAAGGAGGGCTGCCTCTCTTTCCCCCTGCTTGGTCATCCTGCACCATGTGCATATGGCTCCCCCTGGGGGCTCATAACCTCCTCCCCATGCCTCTACTCACTCCAGTGGCCCCCACACCAGTGCAGGTTTCTGCTGCTCCCTAACTTTCACCTGAAGAGGGGACAGCAAAGACATACCATCTAATTCACAATCCCCTGGCCTCTCTTCCCCTCCCCACGATAGGCCTTCCCAGACCTGCCCCTCTGTCAGAGCCTTCCTCTTGTGCTGAGCTCTGCAGCAGGCATAAGGGAACACAGGCATCTCTGAGGCACCAGACAAGGCTTGATGCCACTGCTGCAGGAGAGCTGTGTGGGGAATGATGGAGGATGATGAAACCCTTTAGTTAAAGCTTCCCCCAATTCCATCCTCCCTATGGCGCTGTGGACCAAGAAAGGACAGGATAGGGAGTGGGGAAGAAGAAGACAGCTCAGTGTCTGCTCATCAGGGATTGATAGCCCAATGGCAGGGAGATAAGCCCCAGCTGAGTGGTTCCAGTAGGAGGGCCCAATCAGATTCAGAGAAGGACATTGCAGAGGACCAAGTGATGCCATCTCCTTTCTGCCACTCAAAAGATAACCTGAAGTGGGCCGTGGACAAGGGTCCTGTGTGCCTGTGGTTTGGGAAATACTATTTTTCTGTTCTGCTCTTAGGGAGTCCCAGTGACATGTTCATGCAGTAGAAAGTCTGACTGTTTTATCCAATATTTCCCAAACATATTTGGCCATAGAAGCCTTGTTCCACAGACATTCACTTGCACTCCTTGGGAACACTCCTGTGCCAGCATTTGGGGCAGCAGAGCCCCTTTTGAGTTTTTATGGTGTTCCCCAGCTTGGGAAGATATGTTTGCAAGAGAGATTCAGACTCTGGGGAGCATATATGAGAAGGAGGGGAACCAGAGGCATACACGAACCTAAATGATCATGAGTAAGAAGTAGCCTTCCTTTGGGAAGGGGGGGTTGGGCTGAGGGTAAAGAATTAGATTTTCCCTCACCACTTTTTTCCAAAGTGGACATAGTTTCAATGATTTTTTTTCATTAAACCCTTCAAACACATACATCACCAAATAAATCAGAAAATATAGCCAACACAAAAAGTGAAATCATCATATATCAGGCTTAATGTTGTGATATATGCCCTTCCAGACTTCTTTATTCACATGGACACAAATGAGATATGAATATGATAGAAACATCTTTTAAAAATAAAAAGATCATATTCTATGATAATTTTCAAATTGTTTCTTCACTTGACCCCATAGTATGGAGCCATGTTTCCATGTCCCTACATACTGACCTTTATATTCATTTGACTGAGTGCATAGTATATATTAATGAATTATAATTCACTTTTTTGATTCCTAGTTATGAATGTTAAGGTCATTTACCATTTCTGACTATTTAAACAACAAGGTGAACAACTTTGTAGAAATAACTTTTATACACCTGATTTATTCATCAGGTTAAATTCCTATAAAAGGGATTTCAGAGTGTATGAACATTCTAAAATATTTGATGTATGTGGCATATTGCCAAGTCACTCTTCAGATATGGCACATCAATTTATATTTCCCAAGTCAGTATGTGAATATTACCCAACTGATATTTAAAGTAGAAACAAAAATATTTTATTCAACAAACAGTAAAAAGAAAGTTCAGTCATACATACAGAGCAGTGGAGATGGGGAGAGGAAAGGGTGAAGGAGGGGGAATAGTAAGAAAGAAAGAGGAAGGAAAGTGGAGATGGGGACTGGAGAGGGGAAGTTGAGGTGGAGGCCCCTGGAAAATGCTTCCCAAATATGTGAAAATAGGAAGAGAGAGGTATCAAGGACACAGAGATACACACCAAGACAGGCCACATGTTCAGAACAAGATACAGACCCATGTGGCTTGTGCTGGCAAAAGCCCACCAGAGAACATAGACACGAGCCTGCAGACACACCCAGATGTGTGCTACAGCTTTCCATGCAGCAGTAGCAAGCAGCAACCAGGCCCTGCAGCTCACTGGCATCCTGATGCTGAAAGAAGAAAACTTCCCTCCCTTCTCAGAATCATCCATGAAGGGTCCTCCCCCAGGGCAGGTAAAATAGGGCTTCATCAGCTCTCTAGCCGTCCCACGCAGTCCTCACTAGGCACTGACTCCACTGTAGGTAGGGGCTTCAAAGAATGATCCAGCAAAGATGTGAGAGGAGTGATAGTGGTGACACACCGTGTCCCTGAGCAGGCACCATACACCCAGAAGCGGGCTATGCCACGGGACGTGCAAGAGCAGGTGGTGGATGCCGCCCGCCTGCAGTGGCCACTGCTCTTCTCCAGACTCTTTGAAGTTACCACCTTCTCTGGTAATGGCAAATGATGGGGTGAGGGGCGCGGGTGAGGACCCCTACCCAGGGCCAGCTCATGCTTCACACTCTGTCTCCTCTGGCCAGGACCCCAACTGCCCAAAACTCAGTTGATCTTGGCTGTTAATTGGAAGGGGCTGTATTTCCTGGACCAGAAGGAGAGGACACTCCTAGAACTCTCTTTCCCAGAGGTCATGAGTCTGATCACCAACAGGTGGGTGCCCCCAAAGAAGATGCTCAGATCTTTCTCTCCTCAAAGCTCAGTCTTTGGGGCTTCAGGAGAGATGGAGAGAGGGAGGCACATTATTGATCCTGGGAGCCCAGGTAGAGTACAGGGATGAAGACTGATGTGTACAGTGTGGTGGCCATTGGACATTGGGCCCTACCCTCTTCTGTCTCCAGCCACACTGCCCTGCCCATGAGATACTGTGCCTGTGGATTCTGCATTGCCCTCTCAGCCTCTCTTTACACCCACATCCTCCTAGAAGGGGCACACGGTCTTGCAGCCTTTTGGGTGTATATTCCTTATAGGTTCTTTCCTTCTCACTGGTCATACAGAAGGTACAGGCCATCTAGAAGAATTGAGGGACAGGGTCTGGGTGCCTAGGTGTGTGCAAGGTCACATGGCCATGCTAGAGTGGCCTTACAGGCCAGGCTGGGCCCAGCCACCTACCCTCAAGGTTCTCTGTGGCTCTCATCTCCTGAGAATGCCTCCAAGCCCTTTGGGAAGGCTGGCCTGAGTCCTGAAGAGCCCCTTCAGTTAAAGCCCCCAGGCTGGCATAACCATTATAATCGTTACCACTGGGTGCAGGGCACACACTGGCCACCACTTCCTGAGGCTGACCATGCTAGGCACATTACTATCTGCCATGAAGTCCTCACAGCATCACCCAGCTTGCACATGAACACACTGAGGCATGCAGAGGCTGGGTGTCTCACCCAAGCTCACCAAAGCTGGCGCCTCATCTTAGTTCCAACTCAGTTCTTTGCTGTGTCCTTCTGGTGGCCCTGCACACTGGCCACCTCATTACCTACCCAGAGCTGACCCCAGGTACCACCAACTGCCTCTGAGGTCCCATGGGCCCTGAGCTGTGGCTGTCTTTTGTCCACCACACACAGTGCTGCCTGGGGTCTGGGCCAACCCTAGCCCTGCTGGTGGCCCTGCACAAGTCATTGTGTCTCCTCATCTGTAACTCAGGAGGGTCGCCCTTAACAAGGCTGTTGAGTGGCAAAAATGGAAAGGGCAGAAGAGGCCTTCAGTCATGTGGTGTTTTTTCCCCTCAGGGAGGCCCAGGGTGGACAGAGGCTGTTGCTGTCCACACTATATGAAGAGGAGTATGAGTTTATGTCCCCCAGCAGTGTGGCCATCGCCGAGTTGGTAGCCATGTTTCTGGAGGGCCTGAAGGAGAGATCCGTGTTCGCTATGGCCCTGCAGGACCAGAAGGCCACAGGTGCCTGGCTGGGTGGGGTGTGAGTGTGATTGGTGAAAGGGAAACTTGCTCATCTTCATGTTGTAGCAGCCATGTGACAAGGAGCAGGGCTCAGGGACTTGAGCAGGGAGATGGAGAAAGGACCGTAAAACACTGAGGGGGTAGCTTTGGGTAAAACCCTACCTTCCACAAAATGAGGGGTTAAAGAAGGTGATCTGCACCCCTCCAAGGCCACCCTAGCTGAGGACTGTACCAAGGGAAGTGTGGGAAGGGCCTAGCCTCTCCTCCTGCAGAGAACAGCCTGCCACGGGCCTGTAGTTTGAGCACCACCGCCACAGCCATCCTGTTACCCCATTTTACAGACAGGGAACCAGAAGCTCAGAAAAGGGAAGCAGCTTGTCCAGGATCACACAGCTCAGGGGAAGAGGGATTTGAACCCTACATCTAGTTTTTAACTCCTGTAGGAGCTGAGCACTCGTGGAAAATTGGCAGAGCTGTTACTGCAGGGCTAGGGAAGGGAGTGAGGAGGCTCACTGGGATGTGGAGGCAAGGGCTGTGCTCACAGCAGTAAAAACCATCAGTCCTGAAACCTTATTGCTGCCACGCAGTCTGCCCCCACCACTGCCCCACAGAGAAAAGGACTTTTATCTCACTTTACAGATGAGGGTAACATGACACCTAGGCTGGCTTTGTGACTGCCAGCCTGGGCATTCCTTCCCTTGTTGGCACACCTCTTGCCTCACAGGCCACAGCTCCTGGTCAGGTCTCTGAGCAGGTCTCCCAAGGTAGGGCCATGGTCAGAGCTCCCCAGCCCCTACCCACTAGGTTCTGGGCCTGTCCAAGCCCTTGGGAGCCCAAGCTCTGTGAATCCTGCCACCACTCCCATCAGAGTGGCCTGGGCCCTCAGTTCTATGTCTCAGCTCCCTCATCTCTCAATAAAGACAACCCATAAAATTCCAGCATACCATAGCCTTTGCAGACTCATTGGTAAATTGTGACTTTTCTGCCCTTGTGTGTGTAACCTGGATTTGCAGATGACGCCACCCTCCTGCCCTTTAAAAAGGGGGACTTGCTGATCCTGACCAAGAAGCAGGGACTGTTGGCCTCTGAGAACTGGATCCTGGGCCAGAACCACAGGACAGGCAAGACAGGGCTGATGCTTACCACCCGTCTCTATGTCATCCCAACAGTCACCAAGCCCTCTGCACAGCTGCTGGTAACCCATCTTCAATCAGGGCATCATGAGCACATGGGAAATGACCAGGATGCCCTTCTGGGGGTCCTAGCTCAAGGGCCTGTATCCTACCTCACTGAGGGCCATGAGGGCCACCTGGGCATCAGGCCAGCCCTGCCCACTCCATTGTTCCTCTGGGGTGACCATGAAGCTGGTAGTGTCTATGCCATGTCCAGCACAGTGCTTGACAGTTCATGGGAAGCTCAGGAAGTGGGCATCCATTCCATCTCTCCTACCATGGGTGTGTCCTAGGAACAAACCCATGCCTTCCCCAGCCCCCGCCTCATTGAAACCCTGGCTCAAGGGGGCTCAAGTCTCCCTACCCTTAAGAACCAGTCCACTCCAGCCCCTGAGAGCAGCCTTACTGGGAAGTAGGACAGGTAGACATTCCAATATGCATATATTGAGTGCCAACTGTCTATCCCATGTCTGCAATACAGAATTGACCACAACAGGGACCCTGCCCTCAAGGAGCACTGGGGCAAGTGATCGACTGATAGCCACCAACAAACAGCACTGGTTGTTATGAAAGCAAATAATAGGGTGGAGTTTACCCTGTCTGTCAGGCATCACTGAGGTAGTAACATTTGTGTGTAGCCTAAAGGAGGTTCATACTTCCAGCCAGGCAGCAGGGCCAGGTGGCAAATGCCCCTGAAGAGAGGCACTGTGGGGAAAGGGAGCCTGGAAAATCTAAGAAGCCCTCCTAAGAGAAAGGAATCTGGCTCAGGGAGGTTGAGTCACTGGTCCTGGGTCACAATAGGTGATACAGGAGGAGTAGGCCCAGGACTGTTCAGGTCTGTGGCCCTGCCCCTCCTAAGTCACTAAGACAACTAGGTCAGGAAGAGCCTATGGGGAGGGCCTTGTGGACAGTGGCTCCTGGCACCCACAGGCATGTGCCCCCACAGAGCTTGCTGGCCATGTCACCAGAGAAGCGGAAGCTGGCAGCTCAGGAGGGGCAACCGGCAGAACCACTGCCTGAGGAGCAGGCCAAGGAGAAGCTGCACACCCTGGAGACATTCTCCTATGAGTTCTTTAGGTGCTCACCATGCCCCACAAGTCCCAGTCAGCCCCTCTGAACTCCCTGAGAGCTTTGGGGAGGCCACAGAGGCAGGTGAGGTGTCCACCTGGGGAGAAGGTGACCCTATGAGCCTCCTACAACCACCCTGGAGGTTGGAGGGGGTGACCTGTGTCTCAGCTTAGTGCTGTGGATACAGCTGGCACCTCCACAGGGACCCACACTGGAGTCTGGGTCTCCAGCCTGACTATGCCAAACAGGAGGCAGATGGGGAGGAGACAGAGGAGCAGCAGGGATAGAGATAGCCCTCACACCAGCCTCTATCTTTGACAGAGCCCTGGAGAAGGAGACAGTCAGCAGAGCCATGTACCCCCTGACCAGGTCCCGAGGCCACCTGTGGGCTCACTCCCCTGAGCCACTGCGGCAGCCTCTGCTCAAGCGTGTCCATGCCAACACGGAACTGTGGGACGTCAGTTGTCAGATCTTCATCGATATCCTTCCCCGGCTAGCCTGCCCCAGCTCCATGCCATCTCCATGGGCATGGAGCCCACCATCACCCCAAGAGGGGCCAGGTCTCACGGAACACAAGGCAGGGGCAGTGTGCAGTTCATAGGACTATTCAGGTGTCATGCGGGGTGGGGCTCAGGATCAGTGTTGACAGACAACCACACCAGCTTATTCTCCTTAATAGCCACACCCATTCTCAGGTATATGGGCGATTACCCCTCTCGGCAGGCCTGGACCTCCATGGAGCTCACTGACCAGATCTTCTCGTGGGCCCTCCAGGACACGGTTCTGCAGGATGAAGTCTACTGCCAGATTCTGAAGCAGCTGACACACAATACCAAGAGGTCTGCTGGGGATGGGGTGGGAATGGCTCCCAGAGGCTGTGCCCACTGTTCAGACAGGGAGGTGGCAGCTCCTGGAGGCCACACAGCCTGCCCAGGTACCTGCAGTAGCTGAGGGATGGGCTGGAACCCTGGTCTGTCCTGCTGACTTCTTGGAGTGATCAGAGCAGGGAGAGCAATGTACCTGTTTTGGGCTGTGCCTGCTGCCACCCTTGGCCTCTCTAAACTTCAGCATGATCCTCCACAGAATGGACACAGTAGCACCCCTCCCCAGCTAATGGGTATGAAAGCCTTCTTGGCCTTGAGCAGCTAGGTCATGGTCCTCCTTGCCCATGGCTGAGCATGCCTCATGTCTATCTCCCCAAGGTGCCTAGCTCACCTGGCCTCTGGGAGGGGTTCTTCCTGGGCTGATGGACTCTGTCACCCCCAGGTATAGCGAAGAGCGGGGCTGGCAACTGCTATGGCTCTGCACTGGTCTCTTCCCACCTGGCAAAGCGCTAATGCCCCACGTCCAGAAATTCATAGACACAAGGAGGACGAAGCTGCTGGCCCCTGACTGCAGCCGCCGCATCCAGAGGGTGCTGAGGTGAACCTGAAAGCTCCCATGACTGCCCCCTGGAGATGCTGAGAGAGCCAGCTGGGCCCTTCAGGAGTTTGTGGCCCAGTGCAGCCAGATTCTGCATCCTCTGCAGAAGCTGGTGTCAGTTTGAGGAGGCAGGACCAAGTCCCTAGCCACTGGGGAGGAGGATGGAGAGTGAGGCTCAAGAGGGTCTCAGGGGGGTCTGAGTGGTCATGGAGGCTTCTGGTAGGTTCAGAACCTTGTGACTCAAAATTCTGAGGAGACAGGAAAAGCCTGGACACACATGGGGAGGGGACCCAGCTGGCCAGGACTTCCAACACACTAGGTGGAGTGTTTTCTTGTTCTCATGAAGAATGGACATGGGGCAGGAAGGTCAGGGACTCCTGCAGGGCCTCTCTGAGGGTACCCACCTCCCCCGCCCCCCCCCCTACAACCAGGGCTGCCGCCACAAGCTCACCCTCTCTCACAGCTGCCTAACTGGGACCCACAGGGAACTGCCTGGAGATCATAAGGTGACTTGTATACCCCAAGCCACCCATCCTCCCCTCCTAAGTCAGAAGCCCACCCCTGCCAATCCATGTGCTGTCTTCCAACCCAGCCCACTTAGAGCCTGGCAGTTTTTCCTCAGCTCTCAGATCTCAGCCCCACTGCCTGTGCCCCTAGCTTGGACTTCTGGGGCTATGAGGGAGAGTAGGCTGGCCATGTGTGTGACTACAACAGTGAGTGGCAGCCCTGATGGTAGAGGGGGAGGTGGGTACCCTCAGAGAGGCCCTGCAGGTGTCCCTGACCCTCCTGCCCCATGTCCATTCTTCATGAGAACAAGAAAACAACCCACCTGGTGTGTTGGAAGTCCTGGCCAGCCGGATCCCCTCCCCATGTGTGTCCCAGGCTTTTCCTGCCTCCTCAGAACCTTGAGTCACAAGGGAAGTGAGTCTGGGCTGGCCTCTGCCATGTTCTCTGGGCCGCACGCTGAGCACTCCAGGCAGGGGCAGCCCCCTGGGAACCACCCCTCAGTAGTGGTGGCTGGGGCTGGCCAGCAGGGTGGGGGACAGGGTGGCATGTGCAGTGTGCACTATCCTACTCTAGGGCGGGGCCCCGGAAGAAGCCCCCACACCAAGTCGAGGTGGAGGCCATAGAGCAGAACATCTCCCGCATCTGCCACAAGATCTACTTCCCCAACAACACCAGCGAGGTGAATCCCACCCCACCCCCTGTGGGAAACCCTGAGAAACTCTCTTCCCCTGCCCCATCACTGGTGTGCTACAATAGTGAACCGAGTGCGGTGCACCCTCATGTACTTCAGGCCAGTGCAGGGAGGGACAGTCCCCTTGCCCTCCAGGGAGGCTACTAGTACAGTTCAAAGTCAGGACTGTCCCAAAGGTACAGAGGAACATTCTAGGCTGGGGCAGAAGGCAGAGAAGGCCAGAAGAGTGGGCAGCAAGTCTAAGTCCCAGGGCATGGGACCCCTTGGGCTTCTGACCAGAGCACAGGGAACAGGTGCTGCCATTGGGTATGCTTGCGGAAAGAGCTCATGTTGGGAGCTGGGAACCATAGATGGGGCAGATGGGAGACAGAAAACCAGCCAGTCCCAGCTGTGATAAAGAGGCCCTCAGCCAAGTGGCAGCAGTAAAGCGAGGTGCAGAGGAGGCCGAGGAGCAGAGGAGGTCGAGGAGCAATGAGCCTTTACAGTCTAAATGCTGGTGAAGTCCCCAGATGGAAAGTCACCAGTCTGGCTGCAGGGTGCTCAGCATCTCAGACCCCCAAGACAGTAAACTGTGTAACTACACAACATGACATCTGGCCAGTTTTCTAGAAGGAAGTCTTGCCCTTCTCAGGCCAGGTATGTCCAGCCAAACTTAGGAAGGTGCAGCAGTGTCAGAGCTCGAGGGCTCGTCTGAGCTGAACTTGTTCTGAAATGGTCCTGTGCCACCCCTCTGCCCAGATGCTGGAAGTGGGTGCCCACAGCCGGGTGCGGGACGTGTGTGAAAGCATCTCCGCCAGACTGCAGCTGGCCTCCTGGGAAGGCTGTAGCCTCTTTATCAAGATTGCAGACAAGGTACAGCTGGCAGGCAGGTCAGATGCCAGAGAAGCAAGTGGGCAGGGTGTGTGGAAATCCCCACTGGGCTGAGGGGCTGAAAGGACAAAGGTGAGTGGGCTCGTGAAGTCCACAGGTCCCTGAGTGAGCAAGGCCCAGTGTGTCACCTAGCTTCCCAGGCCCTGGTGTCCCCAGGAATGCACTCCCAGGAAGCCCTTCCACCTGTGCACCCTCCTTTGCCTCTTACCCTACCCAATCCAGGTCATCAGCCAAAAAGAGGGAGACTTCTTCTTTGACTCCTTGTGGCAATTGTCTGACTGGGTGAAGAAGAGCAAGCCTCAGAAAGAAGGTGGGGAGTGTCTGTGGGACAGGGTTGGGATTCATCTGTGATGGAAGGGCAGGGGTGGGGAGTGTCTGACTCCTTGGGCCAGATCACAAGACTCCCCTAGCATTTCCTGCATGGCCCTTGCCCATACATTCATTCCACCTTATACCGCCCCTCCCCCCACCATGTCATGAGAATGGCCAGGCCTGGGATCAGCTGTGGGGGCCCTGCCCTGGAGCTCTCCCAGTTCAGACAGGGACAAGATATGAGGGAAGGTGTAGAACAGATGAAGGATGCACAGGGCTGTGGGGGTGGACAGAGGCCTGACAGGGAGGTCCAGGAACATTCCTGGAGAAGGTGGTTTCTATACTAGTCTTGAAGGATGAGGAAGAATTGGGGCCAGTGAGGAAGAAAGGTGGGCAGGGGAGGCAGCAGGCACAAACACAACAGCATTATGAATGTGTCAGGAAGACGTGCTTCGGGCAGGGTGCAGCAGGGCCCTGGCCAGGGGAGGTGGGGCATGGCCATAGAGCCTGGCAGGCTGGAGGTGGTCCTGGTAAAAGCTGGGGCCCAGGCCAGGCTGGGTGCTTACTGATGTCCCCGCCCAGGGGCCCCTGTGATGCTCCCCTACCAGGTGTACTTCATGCGAAAACTGTGGCTCAATGTGGCCCCAGGGAAGGACGTGCATGCCGACACCATACTCCATTACCACCAGGTACCCAGAAAGACTCCCTCCAGTGGGGGTTTGGGTCCACCCTCCCTCCCACACCTACTCTGAGATGTGGAAGCAGAAGGCCCATGAGGGCTTCGTTGTCCCAGGGCCCCAAAGTCTACTGGGTTGTGGGGAAAGGTCCAGGAACAACCAGAAGGCTCACCATATGTGGTTACCAGACCTACCCCCTGAAGTTTCTGGAGCCAGGAGCAGAGAGAGGGTAGCATTTGGCAACAGTGACTGGCAACAGCACCTGCAGCCTGACTGCCAGGGAGGGGTGGGGAAAGGGGACCTCCCACCACCCCACAGTCAGAGGAGCACTAGCCTTTGTCCTGAAGGGTCAACTACATAGGGGTCGAGTGGGCCACTGTGTTCACAGCAAGATGTTAAGGGTCTCGGCCTTAACTCATGAGAGTCATTGCCACTGCAGGAGACCCTATCCTAAGGGCCTTAGCTTCTTGCTGACTCTGTCTCCTAGGTGGGAGTGGGCTGACACCCCTGCCACCTGCCACATGAGTTGGGGGGTAGCAGCCTAACACTGTGTATCCATCACCCAGGAGCTGCCCAAGTACCTGCGTGGGTTCCACAAGTGTTCCCGGGAGGATGCCATCCAGCTGGCAGGCCTCATCTACAAGGCCCAGTTTGACAACGACCAGTCCCAGCTAGCTAACATCCCCAAGATCCTGAGGGAACTTGTGCCGGAAAATCTTATGCGCCTGATGTCCTTGGAGGAATGGAAAAAGGTCCTTCATGGGAGCTGGGGAGGGACCTTCAGGTTACTGCCCCTCCCAGGGACCCTGCCTTTGCAGGATGAGCATATTTCTGGGTATGGAGGATGGTCTGAGCCTAAGTATATCACACCTTCCCCACATTGACCATACATAGTACCTCACAGACACATTCTGGGCAGAGGACACACCTGCCTCTCAGTGCACGCCCCCCCCCAGCCCCTGAGCTAGTCTCAGGTACACAGGCTCTGGACTAAGGCCCTTAGGCTCCATGTGAAGGGCTTGGAGAAGCAGTGGCCCCCACCAGGCCTTCACTAACCCTAATCTCCCACAGAACATCCTTCTGGCCTATGACAAGCACAGGGACAAGGCAGCGGAGGAGGCCAAAGTGGCCTTCCTAAAGCGGATCTGCCGGTGGCCCACCTTTGGGTCGGCCTTCTTCGAGGTGAAGGTAGGCCTCATCCCATGCACACCTGTGCTTGCCTAAGAAGGCTCCACTCCAGCTCTGGGCCCAGCAGCCTGGGCTCCCCCAAACATACATCTTGGGGCGAGTCTCGTCACTGGGTTTGAGAGGGGCATGTGGGCACATGTGTACATGCGTGTGCCTCGGGGAAGGCAACCTGGCCTGCCAGGATGGGCTGTGAGCACCACACTCCTCCCCAGCAAACCTCGGAACCCTCCTACCCAGACATCGTCCTCATTGCCATCAACCGGCATGGAGTTCTGCTCATCCACCCCAAGACCAAGGTAGCAACGGGGCTCCACGGGACTGGGGAGGCTGCGAGGGTCCCAAGACCCCCCACAGAGTTGGGGCTGTGATCACCTGCCCTTCTGCCCCTCCCCCATGGCCCCAGGGGCTCAGGTAGACCCCAGGGCAGCAGCTCAGACTCAGACCCTGAGCCACTCTGTCCCCAGGAGTTGCTCACCACCTACCCGTTCACCAAGATCTCCAGCTGGAGCAGTGGTAGCACCTACTTCCACATGGTGCTGGGGAGCCTGGGCCGAGGCAGCCGCCTGCTGTGTGAGACCTCTCTGGTGAGCCCCCTATCCCCGCTCAAACACACAGGACCCAGAAGCACTGTGACAGGCTTCCTCCACACTGATGCCCTGCTTCCAGGCCAGTTACTAACTAAGGAGGCAAGGTCACCTGTGGATGATGCCAGGCTGGGAGGGATAGGTGTCACCCAGGGGCATGGCGGCGAGACCTGGCAAAAGGGCCCTGTGGTTCTGGGCCTGTCTTCTTGCAGCAGGAGACCTATTTCCATTCCCACCTCCCTGCCCAGTGTGTCCCTAAGGCAAAAGTTGAGTACTGCCGGGCTCTGGTAAGGACCACCCCCAGCTGTACCCAGCAGCCCCCAACCTCACCCTTCCCTTGTTCAGGGCTACAAGATGGATGACCTGCTGACCTCATATGTGCAACAGCTCCTGAACACTGTGAACAAGCAGCGGGCTACCCGGGCCCCAGCCCTGGCTGACCCTTAGCAGCGGTGGTACACTTGCCCATGCAATCGACCTTCCCAATTTGGGGTCCTTTTAGCCTCTACTGGCAGCCTTTCATGCTGCTCCCTCCCCAGAATACTCCAAAACCCTCATCACTCCAGGCAGGACCCCTCCCCTGCATGGGGCCAGAGGTGGCAGGCCTTCTGACCCAGTGGGCAGATGGCTGAGACAACCACCCAAGAATGTTCAATAAAAATTCTGGGAACAGGGAAGAATGTGTCAGTGAAAAGAAAGGATAAAGGTTCAGGTGAGCAGGAGGCCTGGGAGATGCTGGCCAGCAAAGGGTTTCTTCCAGGAAAAGCATTGTGACTTCTCCAGAGACACACGGATGACAACTCTGCTCTCAGAGAATGACTTCATTGGTTTCTCCCTCCTTTGTTCTTCTCCCCTCTTCCTCCCTCCTTTCTTCCCATTTCTTGGACTAGGTGGAAAAGCCCCTCTCTCTGTACACCTTCCTCCTTCCCCTGCATGGCAACAAAATGGGACACATCATTGTTGCCAGCCATGTAGAGGCAGAGGCTGCTGGCTTCATGCAGGAGGCAGATCTGGATGCACAGCCTTAAAGGACTGGCTGCACCTCCTGCACTGGCAGCCCTGTCAGAGCCTGTCCTCCAGCACACTCTACCTCCCCGGTCACCCTTCATGGACTGCAGGTTTCTGGCTGGCCTTTTTCTTCAAGCCCTGATGGAAGCCTGGCCCTGGAAACAGGGACTGGGTCCCACCTGCCCTGTCTGGTGTCTGTTGAAGTATGTTCAAGGGGGCCGCTGCCCCACCTCCTGACCCCATCGCCACAGACCATGCAAACAAAATGGTTGTGTATGCAAGCCTTTATTTATTGTGCAAGCGCGAGTCACACCAAGTCCTGTGCTGGCCATGGAGGAAGTATCCTCCCTGGAGGGTAGGAATGAGCCATCCACCTGGCTCCACCACCTTCTGGCCCCCAGCTTTACCCAGAAGCTTCATGTGTGCCTGGGGTGCAGGGATGGAGGGACTGTGGTGACCACAGAGGAGCTTGGGAAAGCCACAGTGACCCAAGCCTGGGATGGAGTAGCCAAGGCCAGATTTTAGGAAGGAAGCCTCCTGAGTGAGAGGGGAGTAGGGTCCTTGTCCATACTGCTGATTCATGGGGTGAGTTGGCAGGATGTGCTGGCCCAGTTAAGGCACAAGGATCCTACTTGGATGAGTGGGTGGCTGAGGGATGGAAGAGTGGTTTCACCAGAGTTCCTATTCCCCGTGGCCTTGGTCCTGGGGCAGGGCAGCTACCTGGCGGGGCAGGGCCACATAGGTACACAGTGGGGCCAGTCTGGGCAGAGGCTGGCCAAGCCCCCACAAAAGAGTGTGAGCTGTCAGGTCCCCTGTAGGAATGGAACAGGTCTTCTAGGCAGGGCTAAGAGAAGTGGCCCCCATCAAAGGCCAGGTGACTCCAGGTCTCCATTTGCTCCTGTCCCTTGAGGACGTCAGGCTAAAGCTTGCAGACACGGGCCTGTCATAGGCTCAACACATCCAGGCCCCCACCTCTGCCTTGTGCCTAAAGAGAAAGAGGGAGAGGAGCCCATAGCAAGGGAGAGAAGAGTCCTGGGGAGAGGGCAAGAGAAGGGAGCAAAGGGAAGAGGAGGGAATGCTGACCAGAGAGAAGGGAAGATCCATGAAGGGAGATAAGATGAGCAATGGAGGTAGCAAGCAGAAGAGCTCAGCATGAGCAGGAAGACCAGCAAGAAGAGGAGAAGTGAGGGCGAGGGGAGGCCCACAGACTTGGGGTAGGCTTTGGGGGCAGCCAGCTCTGCTAGCTTCTTCAGCCACTTCTTCAGCTCCACTGGGAAGTTCTTGTAGCATCTTTTACACACAGGCTTCATGTCAAACTCCATAAACTTGTTCGTGGGGAGAAAGTGCAGCAGTCAGGAGAGCCCCATGCCCTATCAGCTCTGAGCCAGGTCTTCCTCAATCCACAGAGCCAGAGCCTGAGAAGCGGCCTGCCCTCTTCCCCTAGCCCACAGCCTCCCCACCAGCCTGCCCCAGCCAGTGGGCCAGACCCCATGGTGAGCTTTTCACCAAAGGTCCCAGTGGACAGGGAGATGGGCCTCCAGGCCTCCCTTCCCTCCTAAAGGCTTCTCCCAGGCTCTGACACTTCAGAACCCACCATGTTCCCTGTTGTCCTCAGAAACCTGCTCCACTTTACCTTACAGCACCTCTCTTGGCTTCCTGGATGAGCCAGCAGTCTGATTCTTTTGCCTTTGACTTTTCTGTTCCCTGGGCTGCAATGCCCTTCCCTCCCCAGAGCCTAATGTCCTTGTGAATGTGTGGTACTCCTCCTTTCACCATGCCCTGGGGGTCTCTGGACCTGCTTCCATGAGGCTGGAGCTGCCCCTTGCTTCCACTGCACCCCACAGGGCCTGACAACAGAATGACCGGGAAGGCCTGATGAAAGGCAGAGCCCACAGAAAGCCCACTCAGTTTGGAGCCCCTTGATATGCTCCACGGAGAAGGAAGATGCTGTGCAGGTCTCCCTGGGAAGCTGGCAAGACTTATTTCAGGGTGAGCTTATTGTTGCAGGTGCAGCAAGAGAAACAGTTCACACACCAGGCCTTGTTGAGGGCTGAAACCACTGTGAGGGCAGATGGGACTCTGGCTTAGCAGGCCTCTCCCACAGGCCTAGCTGTGCGAAGTGAGGGCCAGCTGGGTCCACAGCTGCAGGACCCACAGCCCAGAGGGTTGGGGGACAGGGGATAGTGAAGGGGGATAGAGGAAGGAGGGGGGCACAAGGACAGTAGTGCCTTACAATCACCCTCAATCACATGGTGGCAGCTGTAGCAGACGTCCCCAGAGAGCTGTGGACCAAACAGATATCAAACATACAGGCAGCAGTGTCCCAGCCCCAGACCAGAGGTACGGCTTAGCCCCTGCTCTGCCCCTCTGCCCCTCTGCCCCTCTGCCCAAAGTCCTCAGCATCTATCTAGGCCTCCTGGCTCTCCCTCTAGGACACAGCCTCAGGCCTGAGGCAAGGGTACCCATGGCACATCAGAATCAACCCCTCGGAAGGACGCCAGGTTAAAGCATTGCTTCCCAGAATGCCCCTTTATTCGTGCTGCTGTCCTGAAGGGTATGGGCCAGGGCAGTCACCCCTGTCTCCTGTACCAGAACAGCTGGACAGCCTTGCCAGACATAGCAGGAGGAAGGAGGCTGACGGCACATGTCAGCCCCATGAACCCAGGACTTTGCACAGTTAGCTTGTTCAGTCCCCACAAGGGGCCGGGGCATAGGAGAACATTTCTCAAATGAGGACACTAAGGCAGGGAGGGCTGTCCAGGTCACTGCACTGGGAGCATCAGCACCACAGCAGATTCCTAGGTGGGCTGCCCACATAATCTCTTGCTCTGATCTCGTTTTTCACACAGCAGCCTACCCAGCATACCTCCCTGCAGGCTCTCCAAAATCCCTCAGTCCCCGACAAAGGCAGGCAACCTCCTTTCCAAATCTGCACCCTTGCAGGCCCTGCCAGCCCACCCTCTGCCCCAGGCCTCACCTGGTTGTAGTGGGTCTCACAGTAGGCCAGGCCCTTCTTCTCATAGTGCCTACGTCCTAGGAATGGCTTCTCACACTTGGCACGCACAAAGTGCTAAGCAGAGAAGGGGCAATGCAGGGAAGGTCGGGGCTAGAGCAGTGACCCCAACACCCACTGAGTGATCCTGCACATCACTGTCGTATCTGGGCCTGTTGCATCACCAGCAACCTTGACCCAAGTTGTCAGGTACTAGTGAAGTGCCTGGAGTGTGCTGGGCCCTCACAGGTGGGGCTGCTCTGTTATTTGCATGGTGCCTTCTTGGAAGGCTGTGTGTGTCTGTCTTCTGGGGGCACTCCCCTACAAGCCCCAGAGTCACTGAGTAGCATCTTCCTATTCAGCAAGGATTCAGCCACCCACAGAGGGCTAGGAGCCAGGCCAGCAACAGGAACTTCCCAAAGGTACTACCCAAGGCAGATCTTCTGGAACACAGAGCCAGCCAGGGTACTGAGGAGTGAAAGCCTCCTTTCCAAGTAATGTCCATAATACTATTAGAGCCCACAGTGCAGGGGAGCGTTCCATGTAACTCAGGCCACCTGAAGCACTCACCAACAGGTATACCCAGATTCTGTGTGTACATGGGACTATAGACACAGCCAGTTCTGTCAACCACAATCCTACAATCCCTACAGCTTTCTCATGACTTTGGAATCCTCTAGGAAGCCAGCAGGGGAGGAAGGAAAGTGGTCTCCTGGTTCACGCAGATGAGCTGGTGCTAGGTCAGGGGTGAGGAGGGAAAGCACCCAAGAGAAAAGTGCCTCCTGGGAGCCAGCCACCCAGCCTTGGGGTGGGAGTGTGGAGGGGCTGCCCAGCCAGATTCCCACTGTGGCCAAGAGCCAGGGGCACCCCCACCTCCTGTCTGGGCCAGCCTCACTTACCTCCACATGCCACTGCTTGCCCAATGCATTGACCACACAACCCTCAATGGGCTGACGGCAGGCACCACAGATGGGGACACCCCTCTTGTCATGGCATGGCAGGCAGTAGAGTCTCCCCTTCAGCTCTCAGGCTTCAGCTCTCAGGCTTTAGTCAGCTCCTTCCTAAAAGACAATACAGAGCCCCCAGATGATATCACTGTGATTCTTCAGGACCCACACTGGCAGGGGCTCCTCTGAGCAGCCCTTGCAGCCTCAGGGAGCAGCTTCCTGAGAGGCCCTGCTCTGTCCCAGCAGAGCGCCTGGGCAAATGGCTCTTTGATCTCTTTGGGGCTTTCTGCTGCCTCAGGCGCCAGGACACCAAATTCCAGCACAGTACTTGCAGAAGGCAGCCCAGGAAAGTACTGTCTGAGTCCTCTGAGAAGCTTATCTGTTCTCTAGGCCCCACCACACCAGACTGCGGCCTGGGACAGCCATGAAGGGATGGCTCTGCAGCCTCTCTTCTCTCTCCATCACTCTCCAACACCAGCAGCAACCCCTACTGCTCACTCTTGTTCTCCATGCCTTTGATTCCTTCCTGTCAGCTTCTTCCAGCGGCCCTGCCCTCGCTCACCCCTGAGTCACAAACCTGGATCATGCACATCCTCCCAGAACAGAGCTCTGGAGAAAGAGGTTTCCCACAGCAGTGCCTTTCAGGCCCATCCGCTTCCTCCCAGCACCCCATCCTCCTGCCCCATCACTGCCCTGGGAGGGACTCGCACCCTACTCTCCACCAGTTCCTGTTACAAGTACCTGCACTGGGTGCAGCTGAAGTGGTCCAGGTGGTACCAGTTATTCCTGAACATGAGGGGCTGCTCCTTAATGACCAGGTAGCACTGCTGACAGATGTACTTGGGTCCCAGGCCCTTGGCCTTCTCAAGATTGTGGCAAGGCCAACACAGGTGCCTACAAGAGGCAGATGGGTATTGAGGCAGAGTGCCCACTCCTCCCCTTCCTCTCAGACAGCCTGGGCCACCTCCGAGAAGGGATCCCTGACCCACCCTGCTTTTAATGAATATCTGTGAGCCTCATGAGACTCAGCCAGGGTCCACAGAGCAAGCTAGCCAGTCCTGCAACCCCTCAGACACATTCTCCAAAAGGAGCCTCTGCATAAGGAGGAAGACTATGAGAGCATACTCCAGAATGGTGGTATTTGCTGTTTTAGGATGGTACAGCAAACATGATCATTTTCTTCTTCCCATTTCTTCTGAGCCCAGGACATTGTGTGGAATAGAATAGACATTTCACTGACTCTTGCCCCCAAAATTAGTTTTTATTTTTCACACATGGGTAGTCATATAGTAACAATCAGACTTACAACCCTGCCATGTCCAGCAGAGTGGCCAAGGAAGACCAGGTTTGGTGGCCCACACAAGCCTTCCTTTGGGCTCTGCCAGACAAAGAGGGACCAAACACTTACCGGCTCTTTCTGGCTCCAAAGACAAGCATGGCTGTGTCAGATGGAGGCATCCAAACCCAGGAAATAGCATTACAGAGTCTTGTTTGTGTAGACCTCAGAGTAATTTCTGATGCTACTCCCTGCACTGGGCAACAGCTATGATCTCTACTGAGAGAAATCAACATGGTTTCTTTTTTTGTGAGCCTCAAAGATTAAAGGAATTTAGATTCCAGGTCCCCAGGCAACAATGTGCAAAGACCCCAGTGCATCACTCCCATTTCCACCTATTCCTGACCTGCAAGTGGCCCTGTGCAGCCAGGCCCCATCCCCCAACCCTGTTGCCAGATTCCCAATCCACAAGGAGCCTCTCCAACACTCACCTGATCCCAGGGTTGGCCCCCTTACAGGCAGTTCAGGGAGTCCACTGAAGATTACTCTCAGGTCAGAAGCAGTAAGCAGATCCTGGATGGCAGGGCAGCCAACTCCGGGTCCAGCCCTTGACCACAGGGCCTGCACCTCATTTGGGTCTGGACTCCATGCTATATAACACTGCTCTCTGCTTGCCCTGACTGTGTCTTATCTCCTCAGTGAATGTGAATAGCAAGGCCCCCAAGTGAGTGTCTAGCAGCCACCTGCTAAGCTATTCACCACACAGGGCAGCAGCTCAGGATCAGTCTGTTAACACGTGAATCATGAGTAAATGAAGGTTGTGAAACAGAGGAAGGAAGGGTTGGTGGTCATCATTTCCCTGTGACAGCATGGCCAGCCTGAGACTGAGAGCTGGTCTCCTGGCCCGTGACCCTGACTCTCTACCTGTCCATGGGCCACAGGTGTGGCCTGTGACTATACCCTCTGGCTCTGTGACTAAGGATTTGCCCCTTTCAGTCCCCAGATCCTTGAATCCCAGTGAGCTTTCCCCACCCAACTTTTACCCAGACACCCTGTACCCCAGACCCCCTGGCACAGCAGGCCACACCATGTCTATTGCTTGCTTGTGTGTCTGTCACAGACACAGCATTTACAGGTGACTGTTTTTATCATAAGAATAACATTCAACTCATATGGAATAATTTTTGTTTCAAAGCTATAGAAATTAGCACAACTACCCAAAATTCTGTTGAAATGGTCAATGACCTCAAAGTCTCTGTCACCAATCACCCCAATACATAAGTGCCCTGTTCAGGGCAGACAGTGTAAGTCACTCAGCCACTCGCAAAGAATGGCAGGGAGGGGACGAGCCTGGGCACACCCCACTGGTTCCCAGTCAGGGCAGAATTGAGAAGCCCAGCTCTCTTGAAGGAACCACAAATGGGTAGTGTGTTTTTGACATACATGGTCCCCACACCAGATCTAAAGGCAAGCTGCAGAATTTTTTCCGGGTTCAAATTCTGGCTCTGCCATTTCTAGTGATTTATAACTGGCACATATGTCACCTCTCTGAGCCTCAGTTTCTGCTCTATAAAGGGGCAGTAACACAACTGCACACAACTGGGTGACAAACAAATTTGAGATAGTACATGTGGCAGTTAGTTACTTCTCAAGGAGAGCAACATACATATTTTATATTTTAACTAAGTATTTAAGTCTTTTGAAATTAAAATTTGTGACTTTGTTCCCTGTGTTACTGGAGATATTCTTTTTGAAAAGACAGAGAAACAACCTTTGCTGAAGCAGTCTCAGGAGGAGCAACTGCTAACATCCAAACACCCCAGCCTCAGACACCCCCAAAATGAGTCTTGGGGGCCAGTGGGCAGCAGTGGCCCCTTCATAGGCCTCCCATGCCGAGGAGGAGCCCACACCGCTGAGGGCCAGGCCTCCAGACTGAGTGGTCCCAACAGGCACAGACAGCGCCCCATTATACACAGCCTGCAGCTGTGCCCTGTTTAAGATAAAGGCCATGGTTTGTTCCACACACCCAAATGGAGCCTAATTATACAGGGCAGGACACAGGGACCTTACATCAAGAGTCCTGAAAAGGTCTCCTCTCATTCAACCAGACAAGATTCCTCAGCCTCTCACCCTCCCCATTCACAAGACCCCTCCACTGTCTCCCATGCAGGCTTGGGAGCCCGAGCCCATTGCCATGGCAGCCAGCCCCTCCAAGTAACTCCCAATTGTAGGAAATTGTCCCCTTCTGAAATGTCTTGTTGTGTCTGTCAGCCCCAGCCAGTCCCCCCACCCAGCCCGCATCAACTCTGAAGCTTCAAAGACATACACTCAGCCTCTTTGATGCTCAGTGGCCAAGTTGGGGGTGAGGGGACTCCCAGTCTGGGACACACTGGAATATTCACAGCACATGGGCAGCCGAGGCAGCCATAGGAGTGCCCACCACACAAGGGACCCCTTGGGAATGAAGTGGTCTTTCAGAGCCGGAGGGGCTGCTGCCTCCCCTCCCCTCCTTAAATAGCCGGCCTTCCACCACAGCCACACGGAGACCACGCCACACCTCAGTCTTCTTGCCCCTTCACCTGCACCCAGCTACAAGAGGTAAGGGCCAGTGTCGGGTCGGGGAGGGGAGGGTGTTCAGGGGCTAAGCAGAAGGAACTTTAAGCAGGGCAAGGGTGGGTTGTGCCTGTCCCTGAGATACTCTCTGAGGTCATGGTAGAACCTATGTCTGGAAGACACCCCAATCTGAATCACAGCAGTCCCATAAGGCAGTGTCCTCGTCTAACCTGCTGGGCTTACAGACAGTGCCTTGCTTCAGACCCACAATACAATGAGCTGGCACCCAGGCTCCTCACCACTAGGTTGTGGAGCACAGGCAAAGTCAGATGAGGAGCCAAGAGGGAGAGGTGCCAGGCTGCCTTCTTACCACAGGACTGCCACTGAAGTCTCCTACTATGGCCACATATGCCCTCCGTTGCTCCCCTTACCCACAGCCATGCCAACCCCGGCTGGCACTGTCCAGGCTGCACTTCACGCACCCTCAGCCTCCCTTCCCTAAGCAGAGGAACCCAGCACAGAGGGGTGCATGCAGGCCAGGCTCATGTTTCTATGGCCTGCACAGAGAATGAAAGGGGTCCATTTCAGACACTGCCAAAATCAGTATGAAAACTCCTAAAATGGGTAAGGGATAGAGAAACCTCAACAAACCAAAAACAAGCATGAAAGCATTTTGAAAATCAACCATTTTAAAAGCATTTTGAGACCGTGCATGCATGCAGCCTTCAGCAGGGGTATGAGGTCAAGGGTATTGGTTAGAAAGCAGAAAGCCAGGTGCTGGCATGCCCACCTAAGGCCACAATAGACTATGTGACTTGTATAGTCACACCTTACTTGTGGGGCCCCTGACTCCCTGTTCTGGCTGTAGCCTGGGCTCCTCCTCCACTGCTGGAATGCTTCTTTTCTCCTGTGAACAGCCCTTCCTCCACCCTTCATCAGTCCCAACACAGAGGCCAGAAGCCCCCAAAGCTGCACTGCAGGTGAGAGTTCACCAGGCTGAAGCCTTTAAGTGACCCCAGGGCAGGAGCAGCCCCAGGGCAGGAGCAGCAGGGCAGGAGCAGCCCCAGGGCAGGAGCAGCCCCAGGGCAGGAGCAGCAGGGCAGAAGAAGCAGGGCTGGTGGCCTCCCTGATCCCTGCTTAAAGGGTTGCCTGCATCCTGCCCTCTCCTAACCACACCTCCCACTCCCAGGCCTGGTGAAGGAGTCCTACGCTCTTCTTTTTTGGATCTCTTGAGTAGACCAAAAATCAAAACAGGAGTATGTTACCCTATCTGTTGGGGAGGACATCCACCAGAACCAGGGTTCACCCAATGTAAAATGGTTGTTGCCAAGGACAGCAGGGCTCTAGCTGGCCCCTCTGGTGTGGCTAAAGCAGGCAAATGAAGCCAGGCAGACAGGTGTCCTCCAGGCCCTGGTCCTTCTGGGGCGCAGATCTAGAAAGCCCTGGCCAGTCTTCTCCTTTGGGTGAAATGGCTTTATCTCTCGTAGGAAAGAATCTGTTCCAGGTTGTTAAACTACTCCGAGTAGTAAAACAAATCCTGCTGGCCTGAGGCCTGAGTGCAAGGCTTTCTCTACCCATTTGGGCATCCAAAACAGAGTTTTGGGGCTGAGCTGAGAAAGCTCGAGAGACCTTGGGATCTGCACCTGTATGGCCTTTGGGTGCCAGCAGACAGAGCAGGCCTCTGACCTGGGACACAGCCCACATCTGCATTTCTAGTGAGGCCTCCTCTGTGGCAGGTGCTGGGGAGCTGTGGTCAGGGCTGGCAGAGGGGAAGGCAAAAGCAGCTACACTGGTCAAGGCCACTGTGGGAAGTGCCTTGATGCCCAGACAAGCAGGTGAGTTAGGGAGGGTCCTGGGACTTGGGGTGAACAGAATTCACCTGGCAAGGCCAGAACTACAGAGGAGCTGGCAGGGGCCCACACGCTAGTCTCTTGGGACTAAGTAACCCATCCCCTTGCCCATTAAGGGTGGGGCTCAGGTATCCCACGTGCCACCCTGCCACTCAGATAGCACCGCTGAGACCAGGACAGAAAACATGGGACCCTCCCTCCACTCTCCCAATCCCAAAGCCTCAGACAGACAGGGTTCACTTTCTACTTTCCTCGTGGTGTTAACTCTGTTGCCCGGGGTCTGAGACAATGAACTCTGGGATATCGGTCAGGCAAAGGCTTTGGAAAACTCAACAGAGCACAGCCTCCCAGAGAAGTTAGCCCAGCAACAGCCTGGCAAGCTCCAAGCCCTGGGTCTGTTTGTGGGGTTTGGTGAGGTTCAGAAAGCCTGTGACACAGAATGACTCAGGAGAGGTTCCCATTGCCCCCCAGGAAATGCCGAGCATGAGACAGCATGGCTCTCGTGGTTAGGGACTGGCAGGTTCTGGAGGCATCCCAATGTTCTTTTGGGGGCTCCCATGGAGGGTAGTGCTCGACTGGGATCTGTCCAATTCCCTTCCAGGCTCATCCCTAGGCTCTGCCTCCAGTCGAAGTATGAATGGCCTTGAAGCAGCCTCTCCAGGTCTGATGGCCAACTCTTCCCTGGGCACTACAGACCAGTGTGTCCAGGAGACGTGGCTGCAGAATGTCTTCTTTGCCTCTTTCTACCTCCTGAGTTTTCTCCTGGCTTTTGTCGGCAATGCCCTGGCCCTGTGGCTTTTCATCCAGGACCGCAGATCAGGCACCCCTGCCAACGTATTCCTGATGCACCTGGCTATGGCAGACCTGTCCTGTGTGCTGGTCCTGCCCATGCGCTTTGTCTACCACTTCTCGGGGAACCACTGGCCATTTGGGGAAATCCCATGCCGCCTTACCGGCTTCCTCTTCTACCTCAACATGTATGCCAGCATCTACTTCCTCACCTGCATCAGTGCTGACCGCTTCCTGGCCATTGTGCACCCTGTCAAGTCCCTCAAACTCCGTAGGCCTCTCTATGCACACCTGGCCTGCGCCTTCCTCTGGGTGGTGGTGGCCATGGCCATGGCCCCACTGTTGGTGAGCCCACAAACCGTGCAGACCAACCACACAGTCATCTGCCTGCAGCTTTACCGGGAGAAGGCCTCACACCATGCGCTCATGTCCTTAGCTGTGGCTTTCACCTTCCCATTTGTCACCACTGTTACCTGCTACCTGCTGATCATCCGCAGCCTGCAGCAGGGTCCCCGTGTAGAGAAGCGCCTTAGGAACAAGGCAGTCCGCATGATTGCCATGGTGCTGACCATCTTCCTGGTCTGCTTCGTGCCTTACCACGTCCATCGCTTTGTCTACGTGCTACACTTCCACAGCAGTGGTGCCTCATGCACTGCCCAGCATGCCCTGGCCCTGGGGAACCGGATCACTTCCTGCCTCACCAGCCTCAATGGGGTACTTGATCCCATCATATACTTTTTTGTGGCTGAGAAGTTTCGAAACACCCTGTGCAACCTGCTCAGTGGCAAAAGGCTCTCAGGCCCACCTCCCAGCTTTGAAGGGAAAACCAATGAGAGCTCCCTGAGCGCCCGGTCAGAGCTGTGAGTTCCAGCCACCACCTGAACCTTCTGCAGACTGTCTCAGGACAACTCCCTTAGGGCTTTGAGGCTTCTCCCAGACTCACAAAGAGTGCCCCTTTCTCTCCAGCCACACTCTGAGAAGAGACTGAAATCTCAGTGAATTACTGCCACTCCTTCCAAGGTCAGAATTCATTACCCAGCATCCAGCTCTGTCTGATCTGATACACAAATCCCTAAAGAGGGAGAACTGTCTGAATCAGCTGCACCCTCTGCAGGCTGTGTTGGCCCAGCTTGCTTATAGCTATTAGGTAATCAGTGACTTTGCCCTGTAGTAAGAGGGGCAAGGAGGCCAGAGGAATAACTCCTGAGCAATGAGTGTTTTTATTTCCTGACTGCTGCTCAGCCTTCCTTTCCACTAGGGAAACATGCAGCAACAAAATTCTGAGGAAAGAACCCGGAAGGTGGCTGCAATTGTCCCATGAGAAGAGGAGATGCAGGAATCCTGTGAGGGGTAGGAGGCATGTCCAAATATTTCCTGTGACGTGCAAGGTGCTTTGAGTTCGCTTTGTGGTGCCTTTGCCAGATGACCCCTGAGTTTAGGGGTCGCAAATGATGAATTATAGCTGAACACTGTAAGTACATTTCAGGCTGGTCACCAGGTGACATCCAGCAACCATGGTCCGGGAGGCACATCACTTCTTGATCCCTTCTGCTGTAAACCCACATTGAGACCTGCCAGTGGCCTGACAATCCCCAGAGCTTCTCAGCAGGTGCTCAGTCCTGGTCACACATACAGCATGAGTGGACAACCAGGCTCTGTCACTGCCTGAGAACACCTTGAGCGGGGAACTGGGTCCTGGTATGTGAATCTGCCTCC
The DNA here is from genome assembly GCF_019186645.2 of Phyllostomus hastatus. Lineage (NCBI taxonomy): Eukaryota > Metazoa > Chordata > Mammalia > Chiroptera > Phyllostomidae > Phyllostomus > Phyllostomus hastatus. The sequence goes on from NW_025334038.1 coordinate 14,781,032, forward strand.
CAGTAACCCACACCGAGAAGGGGTGTCCTTCACCCTACTCCCTCCCAAGAGACCTCTACCAGCCTGGACTGGCCAAGCTGTGAGCTATTTCATTTCACAATATGGTATGTATTGCCTTAACAAGTCCTTTTTTGTATGTACTTGATTATAGTGATCATAAACATAACTGTAGCCCTGGCTAGTGTGGCTCAGTGGATTGAGCATGGGGCTGTGAACCAAAGGGTCACTGGTTCAATTCCCAGTCAGGGCACATGCCTGGGTTGCAGACCAGGTCCCAGCACAGGGCGCAAGAGAGGCAACCGCACATTGATGTTTCTCTCTCTGTCTCTTTCTCCTTCCTTTCCCCTCTCTCTGAAGATAAGTAAAATCTTTTTTAAAAAGCATAACTGTACTTTAGATTCTGAAGGTTATTGCGGTTGGTTAACAATACACTTCCCCAAACTTCTCCCTTCAATCCAACAATGGCAAAGCAGAGGCTAAGAGAGGAGAAACAGGCAACACATGCTCTTGACTGTGGCTCTTACACCCCACAGTAAGCCTACCCCACACAGACCGCAGGGTTCTGCACTGTGGTCTTCAGAGGGCCAGCCAGGCTGGAGGGTCCAAGCAAGGGCCCTGCTCCCATTCATTACAGCAAAACTTTACTTTTGTACCTTGTCTTAAACTTCCTGAGCATTTTTAGCCTCTTCCAGATTTTCCCAACAAGGCAGTGAGGCTAGGGACACAGTGTGAACTGTGGCTCAGGAAAGGGATAGGACTTGCACAGGCATACACCTGGCAAGTAGACCTTCCCAGTGATCAAAACAGGAACCCCAAGAAGCTGCCTGCCCACCACAGCCTCTCAATTGAACTGAAGCTACCACTGAGTACCCAGTAGAGTACCCTGCAGACACCCAGATGGACACAAGGCAGCATGGGGCAAGCAAGAGTCGGGGTTACTACAGCAGCGTCAGGAAGGAGTGAGGGGTGCTATGTCAGAGAATAGACGTGGTGACAAGTGCCCAGGTGGGAGAGTGGGAGAATCAGCGGACAGCTAGGGTGTTGATCACAAAGTAGGCGCAGCTCTTCCCTGAGACTTGATGGTCAGTGAAGGAGAAGCTCAGAGTCATTTAGGACCCACTGTGTTTGGGATGCCTGCTGGACAGACACCAGTGGAGATGTCATGAGGGCAGCTGAGTGTCCCACCAGAGAGGTCTGGGGTGGAGGTGTACATCTGAATTATTCAACACATACACACTGTTTAGGGCTCTGGGAGGGCGGGTGGACATGAGGGCCAAGTGCAAAGCCCAAAAGAACCCAGCGTGGAGACATGGAGAAAGGTAAGCCAGAGGAGGAGACAGGCAAGAGAACACAGGGGCCTGGGCTCCCAGAGAGGAAGCATTTCAGCAAGAAAGAGGGTGACTATAGTGAAGGCCACTGAGAGGCTGGCAGTGACCTCTGGGTCTGGCAATGTGGAGGCCACAGGGACCCTGACTAGGCAGTGGGGACCAGATGAGAGGAGCCAGCACGTGTGCTGGGGAGTTCTGCAGAGAATCGAGAATCATGTGGGAGGAACTCAGAGGGCATTTTGGCCCATGGAAGCTACCCAGCCTGATCCTTTAGAAAGGGAGAAAGAGCTACTGAAGCCTTGAGCCCTCTCAAAAGGGTGCAGGGTGAGCAGTGCTTTGGGAAGTGCAGAGACACAAGCAGGCTGTGGGCAGCACAGATGCTGGGCAGCAAGGGTGACCCAAGAGGCTGTCCCCTCAGGCAGGTAGGAGGGGATGTCATCAACCTGGGGCAGGGGGCAGGAGTGGGGAGTGGAGACTGTGGTAAGAGGAGGGGAGAAGTGTAAGTAGCAACTCTTCCCAGAGGATGGAGCTTAAACACTGAGCATCAATGAGATCGATGGCTTTGAATTTAAGAATGAATTTGGAACCCCTGACTGAGCTTTCTCTCCAGATGCATTCAGCCATGCGTGCAGGTGGGAAGCAGATGGCTAGTGTCAGCAGTGTGAGGTGCCCAGGAGGTAGTAACCTGACTCAAAGCTCATTAGACTGGAAGCACTGAGTCTAATGGCTCTTACTCTGGCTACCTTCCTCCTTGCTGTATGCAATCAGCCTGCTCCTGGGAACATCCCCAAGTCTGAGGTGGGCCCAGATTCTTTACCCCTCACTCTATCCAGCCTCAGTTCTCACCTGTAAACTGGGCCCTCCTACCCACCTGGCAGGGACATGGTAGGCCAGACAGCCACGCTGGCACAGGTCACAGTACCTGGAACGAGCCTGGTGCTCAGTGCATGGTTCCTGTGATGAGGGACCCTCTTTCCTGCCCATCTCACCTGGGCAGGCCCATCTCACCTGCCTGCATTCTTCACGAAGCCCGGGTCAGCCAGCTCCACATCACACAGCTCACAGCAGAAGCACCCAGGTGCCAGTTGCTGTTCATGGCCTTGATGACACAGCCAATGATGAATCTGCCTAAAAGAGAGAGGTCCCTGCTCGCCAGGGCAGAGTGTGCATCCTCCCCCTCCTCAGCCCTACCCCAAGCCCTGTCCACACTGGTGCTCCATCTGGTCCAGGGACTCCTCCCAGAGCTTGGGAAGATAATGTCTATAGGGGCCTGAAGGCCAGTGCTCAGAGAGACGTGGCATCCAGGGAAGAGCTATCCATGATCCTGCCCATCAATTTCCCAAGCCACGCAGAGGTATGTACTGTCCCCAGCCCTTACCACATGATCAGCAGCACAGAGCAAACAGCATTTGGAAGTTATGGTCACAGTACTTCCGGCCTTCAAACTGCAGATGGGGCCAGCAGAGAAAGGATAAGCCAACCAGCCATCATTCTCTAAGCTGCACCGGTCGGTCTTTGTCAGATCAGGACCTGCCCTTAGGCTAAACAAGCATCCCACTTCATACAACTGTTACCTTGCAGGGAGTGGAGGAAGCACCCAACCCTCCCTCCAGAGAAGGCTTCCTAAAGGAAGTGATAAACAGTTGAAAGACTGCAGGCATAGGGTACTGAGAGGAGGGCATGGCAGAGGCAGGGAGCAGCAGGTACCAAACCTAGAGTCAGAGGGAATGGCTGGCCTACTCGACAAAGGGCAGTGCACAGTGAGAGGCCTTACTAAAGTAGGAGTTCAGCAAAGCCAGTCCTGAAAAGCCATGCTGTTTGCTGAAGATAGTGGCCCTGTCAGTCTGAGGAGCCTGCTGAGGGCTGTGGGTGGGAGCATAGGCTAGGGGGCTGGGGTCAGTCTGGAATTGTATGTGTCACTTTTCCCCATTCCTTGAGTCTTCTCTGTGTGAGAAGTCCATTTCCCCAGAGGCCACAAAAGATTCAGGAAAAGCAAACAGAAAGAGGACATGGGAAGGGTGTTCCCTGAGGGAGAGCCCCAAGTCCTGAGGTTAGCAGGTGCCAGTGTGGACACCATCTGTCTGGGCAATGAGGGTCCTTGCACTGGCCCCAACAGTAGCCAAAGCCGGCCTCTGTTTTCTCATCTCTCCCTTGACAATTTTACTTAGTCCTTCCGTTCTCTAAAATGAGCATCTTATTAGGCTGCAGCTGAGTACAGCCTTATCCAGTAACTTGTAGGGGCAGAAGGGGTACAAATTCATTCAGCAAGCAATATTTCCTGAGCACCTATTGTGTGTCAGGCTTTGTTCCAGGCACATGGCCACCATTTCCAGAGGTTTGCCCACCCCTCCCTCTGCCTGTACAGTTGGTCAACATTTCCCAGGAGGCCCCAGGAAGAATAGCTGCTCTTACTCTGCCATCCACCAGCCTTTGAAATCTATCCAGCATCTTCCACTGGTCACCACCCCACCACAACCAGCAGAAGTATGATGCTAACTGTTTAAGGACCAGCTATGGTTGGAGGGCAGGTACTGATCTGCAGTGTTTGCCAGTTTCTGTGGTGCACCTCTTCCCACCATGGCCATGGCATGGGCACAGAGCTGAGAACAGATGTGAAGTGCTACACCACCATGGCACAGCATGACCACCACACGTGTGTGTAGAAATAACTTCAAAGGCGCAGATGATAGTAAAATGTAACAAAATAATTAGGAAGTAGTGGGTTTTGAGTTTTGTTATCTTTGTTTTTAATAAAACTTTATCTCATTGTACACTTCACATAATTTAATTTTTAATAATGCTGTGTCTCACAACTATCTTGCAAGATCATTGAGTGTGCCCACTGTAGGCACCTTCACTTTCACTTTGATTATTACAACAAGCCAGCTTCTGATCCAACCTGTACCCCTAGCTACTGTCCCTGCACCCCTTACAGTGTCTCCTCAGCATAGCAACCAGAGTGGTCCTTTCCCAAAGTCAGGCAGACTCCTTTGCTCCATACCTGCAACGGTTCCTGCCCCTCCCATGGTAAAATCCTAAGATCCTACAAAAACCAAAATCTGCCTTCCTGTCCTCATCCCCACCACTCCCTTTCCTTTGCTTCCCTCCCACTGACCTCCCACTGCTCTTCACACACCTTGCACTCTCCGACCTCAGGCCCTTACCACTTGCTGTGTCCTGCTAAGTGCTCTTTGTGCAGCTGTGTACATGGCTTCCCGCACTCCTTCAGGACTGCTCAAACATTATTCTTCCTGACCATCCACCCTCCCTCCCTACTCAAAATACCTTACAACTACAGCACTTAGCACCATCTGATAGACATTAAGTTACTCAGTGTACTGTCTGATCCCAAGGAAGGGTAAGTGTATAGGGCAGGGCCTCCCAGGGTCTGTCCAGAGGACGTTGGAGGAAAGGTGACTCTCCTTCAGCACCCACAGCCACCAGGGAAGCACTGTTCACATCTCACAGGTGAGGAACGGACCCACAAGGTGTGACAAGGAAGTTTCTGTGCTGGGAGAAGCACAGCTCGACTCAAGGCCTGGCATGACTGCCCCATCTGTCATCGGTCAGGACCCCAGCCAGGCACAGCGCACAGCCCATACTTGGAGCTGGGTCAGGGTCTGGGGCTCTGAGAAGTCAGCTGACTGAGGTCCTGGGAGCATCCTCACCTCATAAAAGAGCCCCTCGGGGAAGGGCCAGAAGCACTGGGCACACACAAAGCAGTGCTCATGTTACAGCTTTCCATTGCTGCTGACAATCCTCTTGGCAGGAGTGAAACATACCTGGCTGCGCTGGCATACTGCGTTGGCTAAGGCAACAGACATGTTGCTGAGGGGAGAATGAATGGGACAGTCAGGACTGGGGATGAGCAAAGACCATCAGGCCTGGAGGGTGCACTCAATAGGCATGCCCCCTCCTTCAAAAAAATAAAGTTGTTTTGTCAAGGAAAATCTCTTTCCTCACCCAATGATGTTCCTGGCACTGTGGCGACTCAGAGACATGTGGTCAGGGCCAAGCTGCTAGCACTGGCTTGGGTCACCCTTCATGGCCACCCACACATACCCATAGCTCTGTGGGCTTGGAAATGCTCAGTTGCAGTGCACACCAGGGGTCACAGCATGCACTCATGGAAGACAATTTTGCAAGACTAAGGTGGCATCTCCATTTCACAGATGGAAAAAGTTAGTGACTTTCCCAAAAGCCACAGTGGTGGAAGCGGAGCTCCCTGCCTCTGAAACCCATCTTTCTGTCACACCCTGCCATCTCAGTGCAGTTCCTAGAGGGTCAGACACAGGCGGGCAACAGCCAGGCACACACTGGTCAGAGCAGTCAGGGTTGTGCAGCCTGGGCTGCCCCTCCCTCTCTGCATGCAGACTCCCAGCTGTGGAAAAACCATAATTGTGGCTTCAGTGATGTTGGTTAGATAAGAGACACACGGAAGTACTTGGCTGGGCACCTGGAACACAGTAAGCCTCCACAAAGGACAGTGCTGTGGTTGTCAATGTCACTGACTCAGATCCCCTGCTGCTCAGTCCTTATCGCACTAGGCCATCTCTTGGGTGACAATGGCCACCTCGGCGCCCTCTTGAGCCTCCTCTCACCCCTGCTCAAGGAACCAGAGGGTGTCTCAGGTATAAAACAGGTACAGATGAGATCCTCTGCATTCATAACCTCATTTAATCTCCAAGGTAACCTTGCCTTCCAGATGAGACCTTAGGCTCCGAGAGGTTAAATAATTTGCCCAAACTCGCACAGCAGATGACATAATCCAGATTTGCACTCAGGTCAGTCAGACTTCAACAGCTTTTCCCCCTGTACCACGAGTTAGTGTCAAATCATCAGCCCTCCAAAAAAAAACATGGAATCACCCTCCCATGGAGAAGGTAAAAGTGAGTCTTTGGGACAGAGGCAAGGTGGAGAGCAAACCTCCTCATCCATGGTGGGTAGCTGCTATCCCTGCTGGAAGTGAGGGGCTTCCTTCCAGGAGAAGTACAATCCAAGCTGAACTACAGGGTAAGTGACCATGCTGAGCCATGCCTGTGCTGATGCCAGCCCAGGGGTCCTGAGGCATGGCCAGGAGGAGTCGTGCTGGACTTGATGGCCTCTACAAACTTCCAGTGCCCTGGTGGCCATACCTTCTCCTACAAGTGTAGCAAATAGACTTTGTCTAAGAGTCAACTCTGATGGATTGGTGGTGCTGCATGGAAAACTAGACAAAGAAAAATGGTCCAGCTCAGTGGGTTGAACAGTGTCATGTTTGAGAATATCTTTCCAGCCTGTTCTAGCTCCCAGGATATTGAACCTCACCCCTCTCTTCGTAGGGTCATGAGGAGAATTCTTGAGTGAGTGTACCCCCAGGAAGAGGGACCTAGGATGTGGGAGTGGGCTCTGCCTCCTAGGCATCTACGCATAGGATGTGGACAGCAGATCTCATAAAGGGTTGCTGCCACATGGACAGAGACCAGAGGCTGGGATGGGGCTTTCAGGCAGGACTTCCTCTCTGCTCCACTTAGGGAACCCATATGACAGGGGCAGGGTAGGAGCGCTCTTCAGTAAGACTTGCGGGATATACTGGACTTCAACTGGCTCAGTCCATCCATATTTAGGCTGCCGGGACAAGGAAGAAGGATGGTGGCAGAAGGAGTTGGGCAGAACCCAAGATGAAAGGGAAACTGCCACAGTGAACAGCTGCCCACCCTGCTCCCACCCCGTCCTCCTCAGCTTCTCTGCTGGTCCCCACAGAATGACAGGGCAGAGGACTGACCGCCTGAGCCACTGCCTAGAGCACAGCTGGACTTGTCAGCATGGACGTGGTTTCCTGCCCTGAGAACACTGTGAACCTGGCCTTTTCCTCCCAAAGCACATACCCAAGGTGGCAGGGAGGAAGTCCCAAAGCCTGGCTACAAACAAGACCTTGAAGGTCTTGGAGAAGTCAGAAATCATCAGGAAATCTTGTGACTGTGGGCCTGCAATTCCCCACTCAAAGGACCCAAAAAATGAAGCTGAAATAAGGATTCAAGTCTAGCCACAAGCTTTTGGATTGCTCCTTAACCCAGACTTCTGGGCCCTAAGCACACAATATACACGTGTTCTGTCTGCCCCTGCAGAGACCCCGTCTCTACCACAGGGCTGACGACCTGTGTCTTCATGGAGTCACCACACCCTTCTAACAGGAGGGCTGGCCTTTAACTGGTGTGCGTCTAGTTCCCTGGATGGGTCTCTGGGCATCTCAGGTCAAGGATGTCGCTGTCTGTCACTACATACCTCATGCAAGCCCTGAAGAGGCAGGGGGGTAACCACCTAACCTTGTGCCTACAGACTGCCCCTGCCCAAGTCTCAGGCAGTAGCACCCTAACGGCACTCCTGTGGCTGCTTCCCCATGCCACCCTGCTCAGGAACAGACAACACCCCAACCCACTGGCCAAAGACATAGGGATGGACAGATGTGCCCAACAACTGAAACACAGCACTGTCAGGGATAATGCCAGCTGCCTCCTGTCGGGGAGGCTCTGGGCTCAGCCCTACAGTTCAAATCCTAATAGCCCCAGCCACCTGCTGTGGGACCTGGAAAAAGGTACCAGCTTCTCTGGCCCTCATTTCCACAGTTGCAAAGAGGTACACCAGAGTAACAGTAACTGCCTCGTAGGGTAAAGTGAGAAATGCATGGCATAGAGTGTGTGGAGCACAGAGCCCAGCAGGCTAAGTGCTGAACAGAGAAAGTTGTTGTTTTCAGCAACTCTGGGAGACTTCCAGAGTCTCTCCACCCCCACCCAGCCTGCTTCCCTGAAAGAGGGCAAATGGAACATATGGACATTCCATGTCTACCTTCATACGTTTCAGCCAAGAGCAGGCAGCACAAAGTCTTCCCAGTTATGCCCCTTGGAGATGCCGGCACCTGCTCCAGCTGGACAATGCACAAACTGCCAGGGGCACACCCAGCTGCCTGGAGGCCAAACCCCAGAGCTGAGGGAGAACACCCTATTCTGTACCCCTTCTCTAACCTTTCCCAGAAACCCAAAAGACTCTCAGTGGTGACAGCAAACATAAGCCAATTTGTGGGCTTGTACAAGATGTCACTGAGCTGACAAGGTGTCACTGAGCTTTACAATAATTTTTAGCCGTGGGGGGCAGGGGGAGCCCTCTTTGTACCAGGTCCTTGTGAGGGGAGACTATTGGTTCCAGATAAGGAAACTGAAGCACAGAGAAAGCCAGTAGCCTACTAAGGATCACACAAGATTGGACCCATGTTTCCTCCTGTCCCCACAGCTCCTGATGGTACCATACAGGCATGAATGGCCATTCAAGAATCTATTTTTGGGGTTTGTTTGTTTGTTTGTTTGTTTGTTTGTTTTTTCAATAATCCCAGGCCTTTCCCCACTCCAGCTTCCACACACCTGAGCCTAGAAAGACAGTGTTAGGGCTTGAGAACAAGCAACAACCAGTCACAAGGGTCTGTTCACACTCAAGGATGAGTCAGTGTTACTGAGGTCACGTCAGCCTGGGCAGCAGTCAGTCCAATGTGTGTGCTCCATGGACAGGCAGATGAGGCTGCAGTCCTGGCTCCAATGGTCCCTGGCTATGTGGCCCACATCACAGTCCTCTCTGAACCTGGGCTTTATCACCTGTAAGATGGGCCAGCAATAGCTACCTGCAGGGTTGTTGAGAAGGTAGAGTGAGGTAGCACCTGCAGACATAGCCCATAACTGCTCAGTAACTGGCAGTCCAGTCTTCCTTCCCTCCTTCACCCAGCACAGCACATCTTTACTGAGCCATTGCCATGTGCCAGGCACCAACCTGGGTGTGGGGAGAGTGGGGGTTCCACTCTGCACTGCCCTCCAGGTTGCAGTGGCAGCTGCCCCAGCACTGCCTTGGTCCTCCTTCCCACCATTCTTCTTGAGGTCCTGAGTAGCTGGTGACAGGGTCACTTAGCTACCTGCAGTGAACAGGAAATCACACACAGCCAGCTCCATTCCTGTGCTAGAAAAGCAGCATGCTGTCCTGGATGGTGTGGCTCAGTGGATTGAGTGCCAGCCTGTGAACCAAAGGGTCACTGGTTCAGTTCCCAGTCAGGACACATATCTGGGTTTGAGCCAGGTCCCCAGTAGGGGGCGCATGAGAAGCAACCACATATTGATGCTTCTCTCCCTCTTTCTCCCTTCCTTTCCCTCTCTCTAAAAATAAATAAACAAAATCTTTTTTTTAAATTAGCATGCTACCTTTTGCTGCTACACACAAAGCACTTACATTATCAGAAACGTGTTCCAAATTTGTACAGATCCTTCAGAAATTACAGAGCTTTTCCTGAAGCTCTAGCACTCTGGTCCATGTACTTTGAAGTAGATGCACTTTAAACACCTCACTCTGACAACAGAGAGCTGGGGGAACCAGAAGTTCACAGAAAAATAAAGTTGAGTGAAATATAAACACAGAGGCATGCAGCATGAGCTCTCCTGAAGCTGGTTCTCACCATCACCCATGTGCCTTTCATGCCTCTCAGCCACGTGCACTCTGCACTGTGCAGTTCCTCTCCAACACCACACCTGGCCTTCAGTACCCTGCTGGCCCACTCTCCACACCAGGGCTCACTCCATAGATGTCCAGAGTGCTCAGAAGTCCAAAGTGAGAGTTCCTATCACTCAGATGAGTTACCTGGCCTGCTGAGACTCAGGTTCCCCACCTGTGCCGTGGACTTGTTCAATCCCATCCAGGTCCTTGCTGAGCCTGCAGTGCTGGGTACAGATGCAGGCCCAGAAACAGTTAACCCACAGTGCTGCTTGGCAGTCTCTGCTCCAATGCCCTCCCTCTTGCTCCATCCTCAGCCCCAGACAACCTGAAGGGCTCAGTCCACATCACCCCTGGGAGGGGCCCCATGCTATGTACACATGTGAGCACAAAGCAGGCTGCACTTGCACTGAGTACCATTAGTCCCTGAACTGCTTTTCTTCCTTAGGTCCTCTGGGTTCCCCACTTCTAGGACTGTAGCTCTCTGTTCCCTCCCTGACTCCCCCTCCTCCCAACTTCAATGTCCTCTCCCATAGTTCCTCCCACACCTCTCTGCTGGGAGACCTACCTATCACTTTGATGCAAATGACCCCCAGTGCTGCTTGGCAGTCTCTTCTCCCCTGCTCTCCCCTCTTGCTCTCCCCTATCTTCTACTGGATGGTTCCACCCAGATGGCCCCTGGGGTACTGCAAATTCCACATGTCCAAAAGGACATGACCCCCCCAGCCCTGACCCCCATGCTGGGGACTCCATAAGCACCTTCCATAAGCCCCTCACACCCTCCCCAGCCTAGGTTAACTCATCCTTATGGATGCCCCAAGGTCCACCCTGAACCCCAGAGACTCCCTTCCATTCCAAGAGAAGTCTTTCATCATTTGTCTACACTGGCATTTCTCCATGGATAAGGCAATTCAGCTCTTGGAGTCAGTCCAACTAGGTTTGGAATCACAGCTTAGCCAGCAATTTGACCACTCATTTTGCCCATCTATAAAGTGGGAATAAAATGACCCCAGTCTCAAAGCTGTAATGAGGGTTACATAGGATAACTAATCCCGAACACCCCATCCTCAGCACCTTGCCAAAGAATGTTGATCACAGTTGATACCAAACCCAGCTAGATGAAGTTGCACCCTCCCCAAGCCTCGTCACTAACCCAGGCATGGTTCTCTGGCCCTGGGTGCTTGGTCCTTGGGCTTTGGAAGGACCCAGCAAGCTGTCCGAGGAAAGGCCCAAAACTGAGCTGCAGCTTTCGGGATTGGGATGCTCCAGCCTGTGTCCTGCCCCTGCCCCTATCACTTACCAGGTGTGACTAGTGGCAGGCTCTGGCAGTGCTGGTGCCACTGATACAACCCTGAGGCAGTGAGGCCTGGCAGCCATGGCAGCTCCTCCTGGCAGCAGAGCAGCCACTCAAACAAACAGGCCTTAAACCCTCAACCTGGGAACACAGATGGTGGGAGAAACCATAACAGAACTGCTAGAGTGCAGAGCTGCCTCCCTGCCCCCACTCCACCAATGACTCCAGACTCATGTCACACACTGCAATCTCCAAACAGCAGCAGGAGTCAACTGCAAATAGAGGGGATGTTGTTCCCACCCAAGGGCATTACAGTGAACGCTGAGGCTGGCAGAATTGGGTCCAGGCTGGGGAGGGAACTTGCTGGGAAGGTCCCAAACAGCACTAAGGGGAGATCCAAAAGGACAGGGCAGGATGCCTGCAGGTCCCAGCTGCCTGAGGCCCCTGAACATGCTGAGGATGGCATAGCACTGACTGGCCCCTGCAGCTGGAAATCCTGTAAGCAGTGGAGAAGCTTAGGTGGTGCCCATGTTCTGCTTCCTTTCCTGACAGTCTGTGCCAAAAAGAGCACCCAGGAGACCCAGATCAAGGCAGCCCTCCTATGGGATTCTGCCCTCAAGTAGCCAAGCACCCTAAGGAGGTCCATACTGTCAAATTCAGACTACAGGCAATCCTCCAGCTTGCCAGGGAAAGTAGAAGCAGCAGGATCTGATGGAAGACTGCAGGAATGCATTGTTTCTATGCATTTTTACCTAAAGAGATCATCAGGGTTGCTATAATCTAAGTGCAAATATCCAGTGTCAGCATCTGACTGTGGCCACTGCTGATCCAGCAGGCACTTTGATCAACAATAAAATGACAATCCAGACCACTCACAGAAATCTTAATAGCAATTTCATTTCCCTGAAAAACCTTTCCATTGAAGTCAGAAAGTATGAACATTGTCGTCCTGTGCCTTCAAAAAGTAAGAAACAGGAGCCATCATTCTGGGTAGCGGGGTGCTAATACTCGTATACAGGGCAGTGAAAAGCTTGGAGGGGGTCTGCTGGCACTCACGTGGAGGGCTCACTCGCCGAGGAACACACCTCATCCCAAACCCAAGCACGAGGAAGTACTCGTAAACCACCCTGGAGTCTGCCCCCAAACAGTCATATTGTTACTAGACAAGGGGCCTGGCCCTGAGCTGTTCTGTCTATGGCCAGCTGTAGTGTGTGGGTTCTTGATTTCATGTAGAAAAGATTTCACAAGTCCAGGTGACTCTGAGGATCCATTTATTAAAGCTGGGGACAATGAAACAAGGAAGGGCTCAGCATAGAGGAAGCAGCAGGAGAGCCCAGACTGGGCTGTCTTTGCTCACTGGGAAGTCAGAGAAAAGGGGGCTTTGGGGACAGGGCCAGGGGATCAGCCTGGGACAAACTGCTTTACAGCCTGGCCCATTGCCTTACAATTTAGGACATGCATGCCTGTGAAGAAAGAAGTGGGAGAAGAAGGGAATAGTGGTTGCTCCACAGAGGGAGAGCCCCGGGGCTGGGTCCTTTGTCTTGAGGCTTTTATTTCTTTCTCAAAGGCAGGAACCTTAGGGGAGGTCTCAGGGGAGGGTTTTGGCAGAATATTCATCAGTTCTTCAGGTGTGCCCTTTCAGGGTCGTGGTCCCCACTGTTCAGTCAGCGACAGGGTCTTTAGTCACTGCAGTTTGTCCTGGTGTTATCGCCTGGTTTTGCTACTTTTCTGGGCCTGGAGCTGAAGCACAGCTAAGGCCTACATGTTATCTCCAGGGAGGAAAGGCCAGGGGAGAAGAGGCTACCCTGGGGGTGATGTCCTTGTTCACCTAGTTTTGCCCCCTGCCAGGCGCTCGGGGCCTTCTGCCCTGGTGACCGACCATTGGCATTGAATTGATGTCAGTGACCTTCAGTTGACACCAGTAATGAGACAGCAGATAGAGCTGGGGGTCTTTCAAAACTTCATCCCCAAATAGGAGTTATTATTTAACCTGACCTGCTCCTCCCTGGAAGATCACACTGGAAAGGCCTGTCTGACCTCACACACACATACCCAGTGTTAAAAGCCTCTCTTGAATAGTGTTTTTCAAATGTATTACTATCAGAGCTGCCTATGATATCAGGGTTGCCATTGTCACGGGCAAATAACAGTGTGACAACAATGCACTAACCAAAAAACTTAAAAGGAAAAACTGAGAAGTGAGATGTCTTTAGAAGCTCTGAAAAGAGTTAACATATTCCTGGGAATCTAGAAAGCCACAAAAATGCCCAGGGCTGTGTGCACACTCAGAAAAGACCAGAGAAGTTCCCAAACACTCACTTCTGACTGAACCATAGGCTGTGCGAGAAGGAAGCAAAGACTAAGGCAGAGTTGTAAACTGCCTGGATGAATGTTGAAGTTGTGTCCCAACATGCACTCAGTGACCTCAGCAAAGGCTGAGAGACTTATTGATATCAGGCATTCAGGAAAATTTCCAGCCAATCATTAGCTAATCACTAAACCAACTGAGCCCAGACTTCAGTGGCCACTAATGACAGATATACAGACTTTACAGAATAAGTTCAGAAAAGTCACTGAATAAATGAATGACAAATAGTAACAATAAACCCTGGGGAGTGGTAAGAATCTGATTTCAAGTTGACACATTATATTATTTGAAATGTCCAGTTCTCACATAAAGTTATGAGACCTACAAAGAAATGAAAAAGTATGACCAACATACAGAAAACAAGAGCAAGCAACAGGAACTGTTCCTGATGAAGCCCAGATATGAGACTTACTAGATAGACTTTAATCAACTACTTTTTTAAAAAAAGTTTATTTATTTATTTTTAGAGAGAGGGGAAGGGAGGGAAAAAGAGAGGGAGAGAAGCATCAATGTGCAAGAGATACATTCCATGGTTGCCTCTCGCACGATCCCAACCTGGCACCTAGCCTGCAACCCAGGCATGTGCCTTGACCAGGTATCGAACTTGTGACCTTTTGGTTTGCTGGATGGTGCTCAACTCACTGAGCCACACCAGTCAGAACTAAATCAGCTATTTTTAATATATTCAAAGACCCAAAGGAAACTATGTCTATAAAACTAAAAGAATGTATGAGAATTTCTCATCAAATGGAGATATGAATAAAGAGACAGAAATTATAAAATGGAACCAAATATAGAAATTCCAGTGTTGAAAAGAAATACTAAAGAGCCCTTCAGGATGAAATAAAAGGACACTAGACAATATTTTAATCCATGTGAAGAAAGAGAGAGCAGTAAAAATACTTACATTTATATAGAAAATACAAAAGACAGTATAAAGAGTATTTTTTGTTTGTTGTGTTCCCCATCTGATTTAAAAACAACTGCACAATAAAATAATTTAACATATGAGGGAGGATCGCCCCCTCCCTGCAAAAATGAAATTATCTTCTGAAGGGCGGGCCTCTTGTAGGACAGGCTTCCCTGCTAGGCGAGTGTTCTAGGTATCCATCTGTATTGGTGTATCAGCTGGCATTGTTGTGAGAGGCTGCATTCCACTTCAATGAATTTTTTTGGAGACTCTTTCAATGCATTTGTCCTTTCAATGCATTTGTCCATTTCATGATGGGTGATTTACAAGTGCACCTGCCACACCATACTGAGTGTTCAGCAGCTTCTGACCAAACACAGTATGACTCCTGTGTCCACCCTCCCTATTCACTCAGTCTCACCCCCAGCAATCTTTCCCCCCTCCAGATGAAATAAGTTTTCAAAGGGAAATGTTTTGCTGATGTGGAAGAGGTAAAACAAAAAAAACAGTAGAAGCACTAAAAGGCATAAAAATTAATGAGTTCAAAAACTGTTTTGAGCAGTGGAAAAAAATCATCTGGATAGGTATATTGCATCAAATGGAGAGTACTTTGAAGGTGACTAAAGTTTAAAGATATAAGAATGGATATACAATTTTTAATAAATAAATTCTGAGATTTTTGGGTCCCTCCTCATACTGTGAACAATTGTATGCCAGAAAATTAAACAACCTAGTTGAAATGGACAGATACCTAGAATGAGACAAACCACCAAAACTGACTCAAGAAAAAATATAAAATCCAAATAGACCAGGAACAAGTGAGGAGATTGGGTAGAAAAACAAAACAAAACAAAAAATTTCCCACAAAGAAGAGCCCAGGACCAGATGGTTTTATTGATGAATTCTACCAAATGTTTAAGAATAATTAACACAAATTCTCCACAAAATCTTCCAAAACATGAACCAGGAGGGACTACTTCCCAACTCATTCAATGGGGCCAGTATTACCCTGATACCAAAACCAAAGATATCATAAGAAAAATACAGGTCAATATCCTTTATGAATATAAATGCGAACATTCACAACAAAACTAAACATAGCAGCCCATAAAAAGTGTTATACATCATGGCCAAATGATATTCATCCCCAAAATATAAAGTTGGTTTAACATCCAAAAATCTATATAATACACCATATCAATAGAATAATGGGAAAACACATATGAAATGCAGAGAACACATTATGTATAGAAGGGAACTTCTTCAATACAATCTTTAAAAACTAGCATTAACATCATATTTATGGTAAATGATTGAAAGCTTTTCCTCTAAGGTCAGAAACAAGACAAGGATGTCCAGACTTACCATTTCTTTCCAACATTTCACTGGAGGTTTTAGCTAGGACAATTAGGCAAGAAAAA
The DNA here is from genome assembly GCF_019186645.2 of Phyllostomus hastatus. NCBI lineage: Eukaryota > Metazoa > Chordata > Mammalia > Chiroptera > Phyllostomidae > Phyllostomus > Phyllostomus hastatus. The sequence continues at coordinate 14,796,855 of NW_025334038.1, forward strand.
GATATTAAAAGCATCCAGATTAAGAAAGTTCTTGCTTTAGTAAAACTATCTCTAGTTGCATATCACATACTCTTATGTAGGAAACTTTAAACAACAAACCCCCAAAAAACTTATTACAGCTAGTAAATGAGTTCAGCAAGGTTGAGGATAAAAAATCAACATACAAAAATCAGTAGCAATGAGCAATACAAATATGAAATTAGCCAAAAAGTGGAAAGAATTCAAATGTCCAGCACAGAGGATTGCATCGACAAAACATGGTACGTCCACACAACAGAATATTGTTTGGCCTAAAAAAGAAACAAAGTACTGATTCATGCTACAAAATAAATGAACTTCGAAAATTTATGCTAAATGAAAGAAGCCAAGGAAAAAAGTCCACATAGTGTATGGTTCCATTTACATGAAATATCCAGAACAGGCAAATCCACAGAAACAGACATCAGATTAGTGGTTGCCAGGGGAAGAGGAGGGAGAAATAGAGATTAACTGCAAATAGATACAGGGTTTCTCTTTTGAGATGATGAAGTATTCTAGCATTAGTGATAACAGCTGTGCAACCTAGAGAATGTACTAAAAACCACTAAATTGTACAAACAGTGAATTCTGTGGTATATGATTTATATCTCACATTTTAAAAAAGTACACATGTAGTAAAGAAGGCAGGTACATGATTTATTAAAGGCACAGAAAAAGGCCTGGTCAGCCACCAGTAAGTGCTGAGGCGGGGCTGCCTCCCATGGCTGAGCAAGGAGTGCCATCCCCAGAGCAGCTGCACAGCTATCGCAAGTGGCCTGTTGCCAGAGCCTGCCTCCACTCGTAACTTGAACTCACTGGAAGGCTGAAGACAACTCAGTCAGGTTTCTTGATATGCCTCAAATGAATGACGTGTTCCAACTTTCTTTCCCCAAAAGAAATTTGATTTTGAATGCTTTTATTTTTGTACTTTAAAACACATGCATCAGTGAGGACAGATTTGGTTTTACATACATAAATATGTTCTGTCATCTCATCTTAGTGAGATAGATATGGTCATCTAATGTTAGGCACCTCCTTAAGATATTCATCTCATTAGGCCATCTCAAATAAATATTCATCATAAAAAATTTATAAGATCTGAATAAACCAGAACAAGGAGGAAAGTTAAGGTGCCTCTTCCCCCAATCTGGAAATGAGCTAGGAAAGTTTAAGTAGGAATTAGCAAGTGACAAATGGAGCAGACAGAAGCTACTGCGGGTTGAGAGGCAGGACAGCCACTGTGCCTGAAAAGCCTGGCCCCTCTCCACAACCGTGCTATGCCTGTGCCCTCTTGTACCAGTTCACAAATGCTGGCTGTTAAGTTTGCAGGAATTTTCTGAACTAATTTCATCAGGTGGTAAGTAGCTTAATGTGAGTCAAGGTAGGGGTAATTACTGCATGCAATTGGACTCACGGCAAATCAGACGCCCCTTCCTCCATTGCACTCCCCTGACAGTGGAAGGGGAGAGTTAGTACTAGAAACAAAGGAAAAGGGAAGAGCTGAGGAGACAAGGGTGGTGCCCAGCCTGGCTGGTCTGGGGCTTAGGGCTCAGTTCTGCATCAGCTGTCACCTGCTTCACACTTTGCTTAAACACCTGACTCCCTCACAGCCCCATGTGCTATGCTGAGGTCTCTGGCTGCCACTCTAGATGCACCTTGGCAGGGGCCACTGGGCTTACTCCCAAGGAAGGTAGGAAACAGTTGAGTGCACCATGGTGGTGGAGAGTGCCACCGACAGGCTGGGTTCCTGGGCAGGGTGTGTAACCCACCTGGGCTTTAATGCCCTCCCTGCAGAACAATGGTGGTGCCAAAGGGCCCTTCAGCTGGGACAAAGATTTGGGGGTTCATAAGGTTCAAAGTCACTGGGCTGCTGTTCAGTGCTGAGCTCCCCTTCCCACAGAAAGCCCTCTCTAAACAAACATACCCATGCTGGTGGCCTCATTCGCCCCTTTACCCCAGCAGAGGCCACACTCAGCCTCAGAACCTTTTATCCAGCTGCCTCCCAGTGCTCCCCTTTGACTAGCCACAACTCCTCAAATGCCTCATGGCCTCATCTAGTTCTCTGTCCACTTCCACACCTGCCACAAACCAACTGGGCATGTGTCCTGATCAAGTCCTATCCATGCCACCTTCCAGATCCCTGAGTCCATCCCCTTTCTATACCATGGCTGCTGTCAACATAAGAATGTTCAAACCTGTAGAAAAATTTTATTTGAGCCAAAGAGAATACATCTGGAAGCAAGTTCTTAACAAACAGAAAATGACAGTTTGCAGTTTCCCAGAATAACAGTTTGCAGTTTTACTTGCTCAGAATTAAAGAAGGAATGTAAGAAGATTATGTGAAGGTGAGAGAAAACAAGGTGGGGACTAGGTGACAGGGTAGATATAACAAGATTATGTGTTCTCTGGAGGGTGGTTATGCTTCTGAGGGTTCTGAAAATGAGGCATTTCAAAGGTATGTTAACCTAGGTGCACAGATAAGCCTTTCACTAAAGAAGTTATAGGCCTGGGGTGTTACTGCCCACCATGACCTGCCCAGTTAGGAATTTATGATCAGATTGCCCTGAGAGGTTACTTTCAGTCACTGAGCTCGTCAGATTTATTATAGAACTTCTTTCCCATTCACACTGCCTAGGAGTGGCCGCCCTTCAAGTTTGTGTCCTGACACATCTCCTTCCCCATCTCCTCCTTTCTCTACACAGCACCCAGAGGTAAATTTCCAAAGTGTATGACTATGCATGTCACTTTGGGTCACTTTAGTGGCTCTCTGCAGCCCTCCTTCTGGTCTTGCTTACTCCATCTATGTGGAGCTGGGACTTCACAGAGTTGGCTGAGAGAGGCCCTGAGGAGTATGAGGTATACAATGAAAGGGCTGTTTCCATAGGTCCACCTGGGTCTAGGCAGCAATAGGTCTAGGGATGATGTGGGGAGAACCAGGATTCAGGCATGAGAGCTGCTCTGGTGTCTTATGAGTACAATAGACATGAAGAGAGCATGGTGACAGGAAAGAGTGAAAGTGTCCCTTCTGGGAAAGGGAAAATCTCACCCACCCCACAGGTTGGGTCAGATGTCCATTCCTCAGCCAGCCTGATCCCATGCCTGTGTATGTGGAGGGGAAGACAGGCAGTCCTGACATTGACACTGCAAAGGAGGGTATAATCTTATGCTTACAGACCACTCACTGTTGGGAAACACAGATGAGGGGGGAAATATACCACCAGAAAAGTAGAAATCCACCAAAATGTTCCTAAGGGCATCTCTGAAGACTGAAATCATTTGTGTTTTTTTTTCTTTTTATGTTTGTTATCTTTCATGTTTCTGTCTTTTCCTAACTCTCTAAGATGAACAGTGTTGCTTTTACAAGGAAAAACCCAGCTCAGTGTTTTCAAGGTTCACTTTGGTCTCTGTATCATTTGATGACCGGCATTTCTCAGGCTTGAGGCACCCACTGGATCCTGGCAGGAGCCAGGGCAGGCTGGACCCTGCTCTCACCATCTGCCTGCCTTCCCAGCTTCTCTTGATGGCTGGTCAGGAGGCTGATCAGATGTCCTCCATCTCCGTGAAAGGCCCAAAGGATTCAAGGGTGAGAGGATCCCTGGGGAGGGAACAGAGGTGCCTCTTGGTCTCTGATGCACCTCCCTGAAGAGTGTCAGGGCAGGAGCTGGCAACGTGTGGCCCTGCCTTATTTGGTGGACCTGAGTAACCACCTCTCAATCACCCCAGCCCCACTGGTCTGTGCTGCTCCTTGTTCTGTCCCTGTTCACTCCCTTTACCTCCAAAGTTCTGGGGGTTGGAATGGGGGACCAGGCAGCTGGTAAGTGGTCCCTGTGGGGGATAGGAGGGCAGGAGCCTCATGTGCACACTAGGAGGATGAGCTCTGAAAGCTGGTTTTGTTAGCAGACCTGGGATAGGAGGGCAGGGTAGTGGACAGCAAACTACACCTGAAGCATAGGACTATGTGACAGGACATGTGCTATTTTGGGTTCCTGGGCTTCCCCAAGACTCCTGGCCACAGCCTTAATAATAATAATCAGAGGCAGGGTGCCCCTGCAGGCTGGGTGACCGCCCTGCATATCAGACAGGTTTGGGGCCCCATCCTGCCCTTTGTGGCTGCTTCCCATTCCTGGCCACAACCTCCTTAAGCCTCATTCCCCAGCAAATGCACAGTCTCCTCTGTCACAAGCCCCAAGTCCAAAGGTCATAAATAAGAGCATCCTCCTGACAGGACTTTAGTCATGCACTTGAACCCTGCCACGCTCCATAAAGGACTGTAGAGTCCAACACTTGCCAGGCATTAGTGGACATGTGACCAGCCTCATGAGTCACTGAGCCTCTGTTGGCTGTTACCTCCTCTGCGAAATGGCAACAAGGGACCTGAGAGTAAAGCTGATACAAGCCTGGGGGAGTTCCTGCCCCCACCCCACCTATGCAGCTTGTGCTTGGGCACAGTTCTGGCCAGGCCCCAACACGGACCCTTTACCATTTTAAACGTTGTCTGCCTCCTCGGCTTATAGAGGAGGCAGAAGGCTCCTGAGAGGAAGCCTCACCCAGGAACACAGAGGGGTGTGGGAGGTGGGGGTGGGGTGGTCAGGGAAGCTGGGTGCTCTTTTGTTGGTGGGAGACCCTGGGAAGTCCCTTGGCCCCTTTGAGCCCTGATCCTCCATTAGTGAAGGGGTACCGAGCCCTATCTTGTAGAGGGAGGTGGTGGGGTGAGCACGAGCCCCACCTGCTGCTGCCGCACGTCGGCGGGGGCTGGGGTACCCCAATCTCAGGAAGCCTGTCAGGCTGAGTGGCTCACACAGACGCCCTTGGTCAGGGCATGGATGGGGTTGTTACCTTCCTGTCATCATGGCTGTGATCTAAGCCTGCTCATCGTCACCGTCCTTGTCGCTACTACTGAGCTTGTGCCCGCAGATCGCGGCAGCTGGAAGACCCGAAAAAAATGCAGTGTGGCTCAACCCCTAGTGCAGAGGTCCGGTGGCGGGGGTGCGGGGACAGCCCACTGTGGGGGGCGAAGTGCAGGCTAGGGTGTGAGGGGAGCGAAAGTGAGGATGCGGATGCGAAGCGGGGCGCAGCAGTGGTGTTGAGGGCTCAGCAGCGGAGCGGTGGGGAGCGTAGTGGTGCAGGCGGGCATGTGAGGGAGCGCTGGCACGGCAGCCCCCTGCAGGGGGGTTGGTTCCGGAAGACTGGCAGAGCGGCCAGAGGGGGCTTGCCCTGCGCAGCCCAGGCTCCGGGACAGGACAGCGAGCTTCTCCTGGAGCTTGTGGGTTAGGTCCTCCTCCCTCCCTCCCCCTTGGGCTTCATTTACCGCCTCCTGAATTCCAGGCATAGCTTTCCTTTTTTAAAGGGAGTGAAGTTAAACTGGGATGGGTCCCTAAGCTCTGGGTGGATGCCCAGAGTGGTGCTCCCCTCAGCTCTCCCTGCGGCTGTGGAACACACTCTTGGGGGGGGGGGGGGCGGAGGGCAGTGTTTCGGTGAACGGAGGATAAAGAAGGGCAGTGCTGGCAGCAGCTCCTGCTGGCCTCTGAGCCTCCACTCTCCACTGAGGGCAGGACAGGGGTCACCTTAAAGACTTTATTCCTCAGACTCCTTTCTGGGCATTTTCTCCCAGTCCACACAGTCTGCCTCATCCCAGCCCCAAAGCCAAGGTCTCTGGGCATCCCTTGGAGTCCTGAGTCTGTCTCTGCATACTTAGGTACCTGGTAAGTGCTCTCCTAGGGAAGAAACCATTTCATCTAAGTCTGTGAACAAAGCTCTCATCTACAAAAGGAACTTTATGATGGAAAACAAAAACAAAAACTGTGGTGATGGGGAAAACAAACTACTTTGTAAACATTAATACATATAACAATAAGCGATTTCCGGCCAAGATGGAAGCATAGGTAGATACACTTTGCCTCCTCACACAACCAAAAGAAGGACAACAACAAATTTCAAAACAAAAAACAACAAGAACTGATAGAAAATCAAACTGTACAGAAGTCCAACAACTAAGGAGTTCAAGAAGAAACATTCACCCAGGCTAGTAGGAGGGGCAGAGACAGGCAGCCTGGATAGAGAGGACTCTGCAAGGCTTCAGCTGGCAGTCCCACATTCGTGTTCAGATAAACCAGGAGGAACAACTGGGGAGCAAGATAGACCACACACCCCAGGGTTCCAGCGTGGGAAAAGAAAGACTCAAAACCTCTGGCTGTAAAAACCTGAGGGTATTGCAGTGGTGGGAGAAACTACCAGCCTCACAGGAAAGTTTGTTGGAGAGACCCATAGGGTCCTAGAATGTACATAAACCCACCCACCTGGGAATCAGCACCAGAAGGGCCCAATTTGCTTGTGGGTAGCTGAGGAAATAACTGAAAGCCTGCCAAGAGCTGAGCAAGCTGCATTGTTCCCTCTCTGATCCCTCCCCCACATACAGCATCACAATGCAGCAAAGTGGGTTGCCGTGCCTTGGTTAATACCTAACACTCTGCCTCTTACAACATAACAGGCACACAGAGACAAAAATAAATAAATAAGTAAATGGCCCAAATGAAAGAATAGATCAAAACCCCAAAAGTAGAACTAAGCAATGAAGAGATAGCCAACCTATCAGATGCAGACTTCAAAACACTGGTAATCAGGATGCTCACAGAAATTGTTGAGTATAGTCAAAAAAGAGAGGAAAAAGTGAAGACTATGCAAAGTGAAATAAAGCAAAATATACAGGGAACCAACAGTGAAGGGAAGGAAACCAGGAAACAAATCGATGATTTGGAGCAGAAGGGTGAAATAAGCATTCAACCAGAAGAGAAGGAAGAAACAAGAATTAAAAAAAAAAAAGTGAGGAGAGGCTTAAAAACCTCTGGGACAACTTTAAATGCTCCAACATCTGAATCATAGGGGAATCAGAAGGAGAAGAGGATGATTAAGAAATGAAAGACTTGTTTGAAAAAATAATTAAGAAGAACTTGCCCAATCTGGCAAAGGAAATAGACTTCCAGGAAGTTCAGGAAGCCCAGGGAGTCCCAAAGAAATTGGACACAAGGAAGCACACACCAAGGCATATAATAATTACATTACCCAAGATTAAAGATAGGAAGAGAATCTTAAAAGCAGCAAGAGGAAAGGAGACAGTTACCTACAAAGGAGTTCCCATTAGACTATCAGTTGATTTCTCAAAAGAGACCTTACAGGCAAGAAAGGGCTGGAAAGAAGTATTCCAAGTCATGAAAGACAAGGACCTACATCCAAGATTACTCTATCCAGCAAAGCTATCATTTAGAATGGAAGGGCAGATAAAGTGCTTCCCAGATAAGATCAAGTTAAAGGAGTTCATCATCACTCAGCCCTTGTTATATGAAATGTTAAAGGGACTTATCTAAGAAAAGGAAGAAGATCAAAACTACTAACAGTAAAATGACAACAAACTCACAACTATCAACAACCAAACCCAGAAAAACAAAAACAAAAACAAAGTAAGTAAACAACTAAAACAAGAACAGAATCACAGAAATGGAGATCACGTCCTGGCTGGTGTGGCTCAGTGGATGAGCACTGACCAGCCTGTAAATGGAAAGGTCACTGGTTCAGTTCCTCATCAGAGCACATGCCTGAGTTGCAAGCCAGGTCTCCAGTTAGGGGCGTGTGAGAGGCAACTGATCAATGTATCTCTCATACATTGATGTTCCTCTCCCTCTTTTTCTCCCTCCCTTCCCCTCTCTCTAAAAGTAAATAAATAAAATCTTTTTTTTTAAAGAAAGAAATGAAGATCACATCGAGGGTTTTCAGCAGTGAGAATGGGGGAAAAGGTATGGGGGAAAAGGTACAGGGAAAAAGAAGCTTAATGCCCTGGCTGGCATAGCTCAGTGGATTGAGCGCGGGCTGGGAACCAAAGTGTCCCAGGTTTGATTCCCAGCCAGGGTACATTCCTGGGTTGCAGGCCATAACCCCCAGCAACCGCACATTGATGTTTCTCCCTCTCTCTCTCTCTCTCTCTCTCCCTCCCCTCCCTTCCCTCCCTAAAAATAAATAAATAAAATCTTAAAAAAAAAGAAGCTTAAATGGTAGGTACAAAATAGACAGTGAGAGGTTAAGAATAGTATAGGAAATGGACAAGCCAAATAACTTATATGCATGACCCATGGACATGAACTAAGGGGGGAATGCTAGTGGGAGAGGGGTTCAGGAAAGAAGAGAATAAAGGAGAGAAAAAATGGGACAACTGTAATAGCATAATCAATAAAATATACTTTAAAAATTAAAATTAAAAAAACATATAAACAGAGTCACTTTAACATGGAGCTGGAGCAGCCATCCCAGAGTAATTGCCTTGCCTTATATCTCAAACCTTTGGGATGTTAAAAACAGGACAAAATAACCTTTGGACTGAGACTAAAGCAATCTTGTATCTCAGAAAACTGTTTACAAAGATAAAAAGAAAATTATTATGACTACTGGACTGAAAATTAAAAACATTGTTTAGAATTAGAGTCACTGTTAGCTTATCTGCACCTATAGAAATGCCTTCCTTCTATTAATGTAATGGTTCCTCTTCCCCTTCTCATAAGTATCCCTTGCCTTTGTCTACTGTTTGGGCTTCTGCCTAAATCAATACTTGTAAACACTCATTTGCCTCTCCCTTTGAAAGGCCTTTTATTTTTTGGCGAACACCTTTCTATGATGAAGCATTACTGACAAGATGTTCAAGTGACCTGGAAATTGATAAAAAGCCACTTAGGGAATTTATTCTGAGAAAATTATTAAACAAAACAAAAACCCTCCCACTACCTAAGGGTTGTGGCATGTAGCTCATGATTGGAAGCAGCAAATATCATACTGTGGGACCAGAGCTGGGCAGTCTGATATGTTAACTGACTGAACAGTGTATGACTTCTAGTCCTGACAACAGATAAAAACTGTTTAGAAATGACCATGCAAAGTAGCCACCCACATACAAAAAACTAACAGTGGAGCCCTGGCTGAGTAGCTCAGTTAAGAGTGTTATCCTGTACACCAACACATTAATCCTTCTTTCTCTCTCTCTCTCCCTCCCTCCTCCCCCCTCACCACGCTATCTCAAATCAATAAACGTATCTGATACAGATATTTGATCAAATTACTGGAGAGAAGTAGAGGGAGGCCGTAGGAAGAGATGATGGTAAACACTCTAGGACAGGATTGGCTAAGAAGCTGAATGCCTCCAGAGTGCATGGAGTTATGGGCTAGAAGGTGTGAAATAAAAGAGAGCTAGCTCTCTGGCTCGCAGGCTCTCGGGCTGGCTCTCACTGGCTCTCAGTCTCTTCTTCCTCCAGGATGCCTGGATGATCATGCTGCAGCTGCCTGCATTTTCCAATGGACAGTATTTTGGATGGGAAGGAACTCTGGGCATAGCCTAGGATTGGGCTGGCAGAGGGTGGCAGGTTTATTCTTTCAATGTTCTAGAGGGGACAGGCTCTGAGGCAGAACCTTGCCATTCTTCCAAATCTGTGTAACTTTTTTTATCTTATGTTGTTTAGTTTGTAAACTAACCCTATAGCAATAAGATAACTAAAAATTAACAATAGGAATGCTAGGAGAACCCAGGTGTTAATAGTTTAGCCTTAATTGATAGGCCTAAGTGACTAATGCATGTGGAAAGCCGTTATTCCAAAATTGTGAAGCTTTTGATTAAGACTACTTTCCTTTATTACCAAACCTTTGCCTCTAGAATTTTGCCTAGAGGGTGGCAGCAGGCAGCAGCACCCCGACTTGGTGTTTGGTAACATATCCTCAGGTGAGGATTAAAAAATATAATCATGGAATTCAAAAAGTTGAATTGACAGTAACAAGAGTTATACCTGCAGAAATAAGTCTGGAGGCACTGGCTCCTAAGTAGATCATATTTCGAAACTAGTGGGGTTTGCAGTTGTTAGTTCTTTTTGCAATTGTGTCTTTGCTGATTCTGCTTAACTGTAACTTAATGGTTGGTCAACCATGAGGTATGATTAATTTCTTGGTTCATCTGCCTGTTTAGGGAGAAATGCTTTGCACAATTGTCAACACATAGAAACAGGTATGCTAAGGGCTGTGCACCAGAAACCACCTGCTTTGCTAGATGTTTAATTAAACATTGGGGTCCTCTGGAAACCAAAGAAAATCAAAAGTAGAACCTAGAACACAAGAGGGATCTGCTTCCTCCCTTGAGGGGACCCCAGGCCTGCCTGAAAGCCTGAAAACCTCCCACTGTATGGTTGCTGTGGCTAAACCAGTCTCTACAATGCCCCACTCTCAGAAGCAGTCCTCGCTATGCTCCATGCAAACGGTGCTCCCTGGAGTGGGACAGACAGCACCCCAGAAGGGAGAATGGAGGCAGACAGTATTATAACTGCTTTGAGAACTCTTGCCCTAAGGGAAGCAGAGAATCCAGCAGTAGCTGGGGAGTGAGGAGGGAAAGTACAATGCCTAGGCTGAGATTTAACTGGGAGGGAGAAGTTGATGACAGTCAAAGAGCAGGGCTTGACTACCTAATGTGATGAATCACCACTTAATGTGATGATGCAGGGCAGATGGGGCTCTGAGAGGTCAGAGGTCACAGTTGGACAACAAATTGCACTGTGTACCAGATTTCCACAGGGCAAAAACACTGGAGCTGTCCTAGAAGGGAGATTGGGTCTGCCCAGGGTCAGACTCTGCTACCCTCTGAGGCTCAGGGCAGCTGTGAGCACCCCTTTCATGGGGGCTTTTCTAGTTGTCCCATAGCACATTTCACTCCTGCACTCCAGATAACAGCCACACCTGAGCCAGCCCAGCACCCAGAGTTCCTATAGGTAGAGATGTGGGCTCTTGGAGCCAAGGGAGAGGCTGGGCTTCCTTTGGCCAGCACAGCCCAATCAATAGCATGACAGAGAGAACATGGGCATCTCAACATGCCTCTTCTGGCCTCCTCCAATATCTGGCCTTGAAGCCCTTCCCTCATGTGACCCAGGAGGGATGGAAAGGCCTTGCAGTCCTGAGGACATCTCAGGGTCTCCAAATGGTACCAGTAGGAGTGACCAGTGTCATACCTATGTAATGGTTGACACTGTGACATGAGGGCACCTGATGACCATTCTGCCCAAAGGGTCTTTCCCTTGAATTTGGTTTAGGCATTTCCCTCTTAGGGTTTTAGGGATGGTCAAATGCTGAGCAATGTTGAGTAGTAACATATACCTCTAATTAGCTAGGTACTTTGAGGCTAATATTTATTCCAGAAGTGGCCTCTGAGTATCGCCAGGAAGGACAGATAAGCACCTGGACCACCTGAAGAAGATGGGCTGTTCGAGTCTCTCACCAGCCTGGCTTCCTGGGCCAAGAAATGAATAGTGGGCACCACACCCACCTCTGCACACCCACAGATAGTAAAACATTATTTCCTGTTTGCAAATATATTTTTTAATTTCAAAATGTGAGCATGCCCTAGGAACACTATTCTGCCACTATCCAAACCATCTGAGCATCACAAAGTGACCTTACTCCTGGACCACCAGAGCAAGGTGGAAAGAGCTAGCAGAATAATAACCCACTAATTCTTTCCACACTTGGAGAGCAAATGGCAAGAGACTCAGAGACTCGTTTTAGTCTATGGAGAACACAGAACACTTCTTGAGAGTCTGGTTTACTCGGGGGCAAAATTGGGCAAAATAGCTTTACAACTTATGGTTCTACTTTCTTTCCAAAGGCTGCCTGGCCTTGGACTTTGAAGAGAAAAATGCCATTTCACCCTTACCTTAGCTCTGGAACAAGCTTGACTCAACTCACAGGTTTGGAACAAGAATGGCCTCAGGGAAAGAGGAGCCACATTTTTGCACCTTGGAATTTGACATCCAACAAGAAATCACTTGTGCACAGTGACCCCAGGGTTCTTCACCTGCAGGATCCCCACACATTTCCTCCATATATATGTTTCATTTCACTTCCTCTTTTCCATTAAGGCAACCAAGCCACCAACCTTCCAGTCAGAGCATCTCCAACCTCTGTACAGAATAGAGATCAGCTGGCCCCACTGCCCCCAACCTTACCCTGTCCAACTTGGCCTCACCGGCAGAAGACCTAGTATCTGCCAGGGTGGGCTTCCACTGCCTTCATGCCACCTAAGGGCGTGTGAGGCTAAACCAGGAGGCCAGACCACCCTGGGACTGTCCCCTGACCCCAACATGAGCAACATTACCACGATCACTTAGAGGGCAGAAGGGAGAACCAGGGAACGGGCCTCAGGGACATCTGGAGAGCAAAAGGCACCACTTAGGTGCCACACAGTGTCTCCACCTCCAGAGCTGAGTCAACATTCTGCATCTTTCTGCTGCTAGCAACTTCTCTAGGGGAAATATCAGCTATCTGGCCTACTTGGCATGGCCACTGGAGGACTGAGCAGCTGCTGGGAATGTCCAGCTACCAAGGGATACCAAGGCATTCCAGTCTCATCTCTCTCTGAGCAGAAGGCTTGGGATGAGGGAAGCTGGGGGGTGGGCCAGAGGCACCTTGGGGTCAGAAGAGGATGGAGGAAGACTAAGAAGGAAAAGCCTGCCTCCCTGGGGAAGTGTTTGGTGGGCAAGCCACTGAAAGCCCATCCCCCTGCCAGGAGCCAAGACAACAGAACAAAAGAAGGGAAGCTACTTGCCCAATCCACAGGAGCCAGCAAAGGGGCAACTGCCAGGGTAGCTTCCATCTGGCAGCTGCTAAAATGAGCATTTACTAGACATCTGAGCTCATGAGCCCCAGGGAAGTTGATTACAACATGTACACAAGCCAAAACAGCCCTACAAGGGCACGGAGAAAAGAAACCCTCAACTGCTTTGAATAACCCAACAATAGTTACTAAGATATCTTCTTGCAAATAACTGGTTTCCCTAAAAGAAGGAAAATCTCAGGATTATTTATATTATTTTAAATTATTTTATAATTTTCTGCACATAAAATTAATTGTATTGGGAAATGCCCAGGAATAGAATGAAGAAAAATTGCTTGAAGCTGCTCACCACCAAAGGTGAATGCTTACAACACTTCAGTTCCAGTCTTACCTGTGCATAGTGATGTTGTATACAGTTGTGATCCTTTTATGTGTGCATTCCACATTCTGTTTCTTCACATTGTAGAGAACTTAGCAGGGCTGCCCAGCTGTACAGCTCTGGGGTACCCTTTGCACTGAGCTATACACAATACTGCCCCAGGGGCTCCCTAGACTTGTACTACTTGGAAGAGAGGCCTGAATTCATGTGTTCTATGGACACTTAGTATATCCAACTTGCAAGAGAATAACTTTTTTTTTCATTTGAGAGTCTTTAAATGCATTTTAAACTTCAAATTGTAGCATAATAGACAGGTACAATGTGATACATCATCAAAACAGGCTCTGAATTATCACAAGGGAACCCACCCAGGTATCACCACCTAACACAGCTGTCCTGTCTGTTCAATGGGAAAACATTACGCCAAGCACCCAGGTTGAATTTCACCCTTTTCTGCAAGGGTGATGTGAATAGAATCCATTGCATGTATTCTTTTCATTCTGGTATCTTTTGCTTGATAACTTTTTAAAAATTATTTTATTGTTGTTCAATTATAGTTGTCTGCATTTACCCTCACCCCCGCCATTCCCATCTTCCTCCCCTGCTTGGTTTTGTTCGTGTCCTTTATTGTTGTTACTGAAAACGTTTCCCTCAATTACTCCCATTACCCCCATCCCTGTCCACTCTAGTTACTGTCAGATTGTTCTTAATTTCAATGTCTCTGGTTATATTTTGATTGCTTGTGTTTTGTTGATTAGGTTCCACTTACAGGTGAGATCATATGGTATTTGTCCCTTACCTCCTGGCCTATTTCACTTAGCATAATGCTTTCCTGTTCCATCCATGCTGTTGCAAAGGGAAGGAGCTCCTTCTTTCTTTCTGCTGCATAGAATTCCATTGTGTAAATGTACCACAGTTTTTTGATCCATTCATTTACTGATGGGCACCTAGGTTGCTTCCAACACTTGGCTATTGTAAATTGTGCTGCTATGAACATTGGGGTTCATAGATTCTTTTGGATTGGTGTTTCAGGGTTCTTAGGATATAATCCTAGCAAAGGAATTGCTGGGTCAAAAGGCAGTTCCATGTTTAGTTTTCTGAGAAAATTCCATACTGTTTTCCATAATGGTAGTACCAGTCTACAGTCCCACCAACAGTGCACTAGGGTTCCCTTTTTTCCACATCCTCTCCAACACTTGTTGTTTGTTGCTTTGTTTATTCTAGCTATTCTTACTGGTGTGAAGTGGTATCTCATTGTGGTTTTAATTTGCATCTCTCTGATGGCTAATGATGCTGAGCATATTTACATATGTCTCTGGGCCCTCTGTATGTCCTTCTTGGAGAAGTGTCTGTTCAAGTCTTTTGTCCATTCTTTTTTTTTAATCATTTATTTATTTATTTTTAGGGAGGGAAGGGAGGGAGAAAGAGAGAGAGAAACATGAATGTGCGGTTGCTAGGAGCCGTGGCCTGCATCCCTGGCATGTGCCCCAGCTGGGAATCGAACCTGCGACACTTCGCAGCCTGCGCTCAATCCACTGAGCTACACCAGCCAGGCTTGTCCATTCTTTAAAAAATATATTTTATTGATTATGCTATACAGTCATCCATTTTAGCCCCTTTATGCCTCTCTACGCTGCACACCCCCTCCCACCTGCATACCCCCCTTTAGTTCATGTCCATGTGTCATACATATTGTTCTTTGGCTTCTCCATTTCTTATACTATTCTTAACCTCCCTGTGTCTATTTTCTACCTACCATTATGCTACTTATTCTCTGTACCTTTTCCCCCTCTATCCTCCTCCCACTATCCCACTGATAAACCTCCATGTGATCTCCATTTCTGTGATTCTGTTCCTGTTCTAGTTGTTTGCTTACTTTGTTTTTGTTTTTATTTCATGTTCGGTTGTTAATAGCTGTGAGTTTGTCATCATTTTACTGTTCATAGTTTTTGTCTTCTTTTTCTTAGATAAGTCCCTTTAACATTTAATATAATAAGGGCTGGGTTATAATGAAATCCTTTAACTTGACCTTATCTGGGAGCACTTTATCTGTGATAGAAGGACTCTCTCTATTCCCACTTTGTTGAGTGTTTTATCATAAATGGGTGCTGTACCTTATCAAATGCTATTTCCACATTTATTGATATGATTATGTGATTTTTGTCTTTGTTTATGTGATGTATTATATTTATTGATTTGCAAACATTGTACCATCCTTGCATCCCTGGGATGAATCCTGCTTGGTCATGGTGTATGATCTTTTTAAGGTATTGCTGGATGCTGTTTGCAAATATTTTGCTGAGGATTTTAGCATCTATGTTCATCAGTGATACTGGCCTGAAATTTTCTATTTTTGTTGTGTCTTTATCTGGTTTTGGAATTAGGATGATGTTGGCCTTATAAAAAGAGTTTGGGAGTCTCCCATCTTTTTGGATTTTTTGGAATAGTCTGTGAAGGATAGGGGTTAGCTCTTCCTTAAATGCTTTGTAGAATTCTCCTGTGAAACCATCTGGTCCAGGGCTTTTGTGTGTTGGGAGTTTTCTGATTACTGCTTCAATTTCTTTTGCTGTTATTGGTTTGTTCAGGCTTTCTTCTTCTTTTTCATTGAGTTTTGGAAGATTATATTTTTCTAGAAATTTGTCTATTTCACCTAGGTTTTCAAATTTCTTGGCATACAGTTCTTCGTAGTAATTTCTTACAATCCTTTGTATTTCTATGGTATCTGTTGTAATCTCTCCCCTTTCATTTCTGGTTGTGTTTATTTGGATCTTGTCTCTTTTTTTCTTGATGAGTCTGCTTAAAGGCTTGTCGATTTTGTTTATCTTTTCAAAGAACCAGCTCCTAGATTCATTGATCCTTAGAATTGTGCTTTTAGTCTCTATGTCATTCAATTCCGCTCTGATCATGGTTATTTCCTTCCTTCTGCTTGCTCTGGGCTGTCTTTGTTGTTGTTCCTCGAGTTCTTGTAGATGTAGGGTTAGGTTGTTTGTTTGGAATGTTTCTAACTTTTTTAGGTGGGCCTGTATCACTATGAACTTCCCTCTCAGGACTGCCTTCCTGTGTCCCACAAGTTTTGGGTTGTTGTGAGTTCATTTTCCTTTGTTTCCAGAAACCTTTTGATTTCTTCCCTAATTTCATTCTTGACCCATTCATTGTTTAATAGCATGCTATTTAATCTCCATGATTTTGAGTGTTTTGGGTTTTTTTCCTTGGGGTTGGTTTCCAGCTTCAGTCCTTTGTGATCCGAGAAAACGCTTGGTATGATTTCAATTTTCTTGAAATTGTTGAGGCTTGTTTTGTGTCCTATCATGTGGTCTATCTTTGAAAATGTTCCATGTACCTTTGAAAAGAATGTGTATTTGGCTTCTTTGGGATGGGGGGGGGGCTCTGTATATATCAGTTAAGACCATTTCATCTAGGGTATTGTTCAATGCCACTATATCTTTGTTGATATTTTGTTTGGAAGACCTGTCCATTTTTGACAGTGGGGTGTTAAAATCCCCCACCATAACTGTGTTGCTGTCAATATCTTTCTTGAAGTCCTCTAAGATTTTCTTTATGTATTTGGGTGCTTCTATGTTGGGTGCATATATATTTACAGTATTTATGTCTTCTTGGTGGATTCTTCCCTTGAGTATTATGAAGTGACCTTCTGGGTCTCTCTTTATGGCCCTTTTTTGGAAGTCTTTTTTGTCTGATATGAGTATTGCTACCCCAGGTTTTTTTTCCTGTCCATTTGCTTGGAAAATTTGTTTCCAGCCCTTTGCTCTCAGCCTGTGCAGGTCTTTTATCTTGAGGTGGGTCTCTTGTAGGCAGCATATATGTGGGTCATGTTTTCTTATTCATTCAGCTATTCTATGTCTTTTGATTGGAGTATTTAATCCATCTACATTTAAGGTTATTATTGATAGGTACTTATTCATTGCCTTTTATGTACGTGTGTTCCCCTCTCTCTCCCTCTCTCTCTCTCTCTCTCTCTCTCTCTCTCTCTCTCTCTCTCTCTTTTCTTTCCTTTCCTTAAAGCAGTCCCTTTAGAATATGTTGCAGAGCTGGTTTGGTGGAGGTGTATTCTTTTAGGCTTCTTCTGTTTGGCAAGCTTCTTATTTGGCCTTCTATCTTGATTGAGAGCCTAGCTGGGTAAAGTAGCCTTGGTTGCAGGCCTCTGGTTCTCATTACTCGGAATATTTCTTGCCATTCTCTTCTGGCTTGGAGTGTTTCCATTGAGAAGTCAGCTGTTAGCCTTATTGGGGCTCCCTTGTATGTCACTTCCTTTTTTTCCTTACTGCCTTTAATATTCTCTCTTTGTCTTGAAATTTTGCCATTTTAATTATGATGTGTCTTGAGGTGGGCCTCTTTGGGTTCCTCTTGATTGGGACTCCCTGTGTTTCCTGGATTTGTGTTACTTTCTCTCTCATCAAATTAGGGAAGTTTTCCATCATTACTTTTTCAAATAGATTTTCTATCCCTTGCTCTTTTTCTTCTTCTTCTGGTATCTGTATTATATGGATATTATTAGGTTTCACATTTTCTTGCATTTCTCTTAATTCCTCTTCATTCTTTCTGAGCCTCTTTTCCTTTTCTTGCGCTTTCTGGGTGTTCTTTTCTACTTTGTCCTCCAATTTGCTAATCCGGTCTTCTGCTTCATTAATCCTGCTTTTCATTCCTTCTACTATGTTCTTCAGTTCAGAAATTGTATTCTTCATTTCCTCTTGGCCCTTGTTGATAGTTTCTATTTCCTTTTTCATGTTGATATAGTTTGCAGTGAGATCATTGTAGCTTCCCTGTAGTTTCTGGTAGCTTATTGTGAGTTCATTGAGCTTCCTGATAATCATTGTTTTGAACTCAATATCTGAGAGTTGAGTTGCCTCTATTTCATTTAGCATTCTTTCTGAGGCTTCCTCCTTTCCCTTCATTTGGGGATTGTTTCTTTGTCTTCTCATTGTTCATGAGACTCTTCTTGTTAGCCTCTGTTTCTTAAATTGATCTGTTCTTGTTCCCTGTGATTATGGTGTGAACTTCTGTGGTAGAATACCTGTGAGATTCAGTGGTGCAGTCTCCTTTGTGTATCCTGGTGTTCACAGCTTCCCTCTACTCTTTTTTGTGATCAGTTGGAGGAGTAAGGCAAAAATGGTTTAAGACAGCAAGACAGTATTCTATGATATTTACATTAGCAGCCAGTAGAGAAGAGATGGGATATCCTTTGGCTACTTATAGTGTTAACCATGATCTTCCACCCTACTAGCCACGTTTTAGAAAGGATGGAAAGAAGGTAAGACTCTTATTAGGGACAAAAGGATTGTTAGGTGGATCTCGAAAGCTGTGAGGCTGTGGGAGGTCAGATTCTGACATAGGGTGGGAATAAAGATGAGTAAATAGGAGTAGTGTGTAAAAGAATAGAGACAACCCCCACAATAATGTAGTTCAGGAAATTGCGAAGTGGGCTGAGATCAGGGAGGGGTGTTGAGTAGTATTTACAATTGTATGAACTAGGTCTCATGTACAGTTATATTAAAGCAACAATGATGTGGCAGAATCTATGGGATCTAGATAACAAGAATAAGGAATATAGAACCTTGAGAGGTGTACTAATGGAACACAAATGAAGGATAGTAAATTATCAACACACTGTGACTGAGATAACAGGGGGAACCTATCAAATGACAGTATAACCAGCCAAGCAAAGAAGATTATACAGAAAGAAAAAGAATACCAAAATACTATTAAAATAAAAAATGTCAGAAAAGTGAGAAAAAGATAATACAAATTTGCAGTAACTTGCAAGCTCAGAAAAAAAAAAGGAAAAAAGCAGAAGGTGGAATGCAGGAGGGATAAATTTGGAGTGGAAGGAATAATACTAGGATGAAAGGAAGAGAAACATAAGGAATTGAGAGATATAAAAATAATAAGAATTAAAAAATAAAAAGTCACTTAAAAAACAAGATAAAATCAACCAACAACAGCCAAAAAAAAAGCCCCCCCCCCCAAAAAAAAAACCACACCTCTTGTTGGTTTCTAACTGGCCAGACCAGTTTTTATAGTCTTGCTGGCTTCAGCAGGCTGAGGGGCCTTTCGAATGCTTATACTCTTCCCAGTCAAAACTCAGTCAGTCTCTCGGGTATTGTCCCCAGGGCCAACAGGGTGCTCTCCCCAGAGCCAATCCGACTTCCCCCTGCAGGATCCTGGGTGCTCCCGAGCAGGCTCTCCGGAGCTCACTGCCATGGTCTCCCGGGCTCCAGGACCCCACAGAGCTCCTGCATCTTTTCTGGGTTCATGATCCGGGGATCACAAGGAGACGCGTCCTTCCTCCAAATTTCACCGCATCAGGCTCTATGTTCTCGGGAAGCATCCGCATCTTTTCTGGATTCACGATGCAAGCTCCAGGGATTGCGAAGGGGCGCGCCCTTCCACCAATTTCCCTGTTGCCAGTTCCAGGAACCCCCAAAGCGTGGCATCGCTTCTGGGTTCACAGTGCGAGTTGGGAATCCCAAAGCGGTGCTCACTTCCCCAAGTTCACTACCGCAGGGTCCAGAAACCAGCAAACCGCACACCCTTTCCTTATTCAGGGCTGCGAGGTCTGTGTTTTCCACAGATCAACACTCCCACTGGGCTGGGGGCTTGGGTGCACATCCAGGCCACCTCTGGTCATGCCAGCCAGGGGCACTCACCCCTCCCAGGGCTATGCTTGGGTGCCAGCAGCCCCTACGAGACTGATTCCCAGTCCAACTCCCCCCTCTGTGCCTTCAAGCAACAAGGTCTCCCTTGGTGTTGCTCAACCCCCGTTGTCAGGGGAGGGAGCAGTGACTCCGCTCTCCCAGGTGCCCTGAGGCAGACCTGGGAGCACTGGACCTGGGGGCTGCAACCCCCCTGGTCCCCCACACTGATCCCTGGGTCCCTGTTGTCCTGAAGCAGTCTCCTTACCATCTGGCTTTTCAATGTCCGCTATACTTTGTGATGTCCTGTTTTCATAAATGTTTCATATCCTTTGCGCCTTGCTCTGTTCCTCCGCCAATCCGTGAGTTTTTCTCCCCTGCACAGAGGAAGGGGTTCACAATTCCTCCAACTAAGCCGCCATCTTAGGACTCTGTTTATTGATTTTTAGATTGGTTGTTATCCTCCTTTTGGTTGTGAGAGGAAGCAAAGCATTTCTATCTATGCCTTCATCATGGCCGGAACTCCCCCTGTCTTTTTAGGTAGGCCTATTTCACTATGAACTTCCCTCGCTATGTCCCATAAGTTTTGGAATGTTGTGAGCTCATTTTCATTTGTTTCCAGAAACTTTTTGATTTCTTCCTTAATCTCATTCTTCACCCATTCATTGTTTTTTTTTAATTCAGTAAAAAAAATCTTTTTTTAAAGATTTATTTATTTATTTTTTAGAGAGGGGAAAGGAGAAAGAGAGAGAGAGAAACATTAATGTGTGGTTGCCTCTCATGTGCCCCACAACCCAGGCATGTGCCCTGATGGGGAATTGAACCTGTGATGCTTTGGTGGTTCACAGCCCGAGCTCAATCCACTGAGCTACGCCAGCCAGGGCCCATTCATTGTTTAATAGCATGCTATTCGATCTCTATGAGTTTGAGTGTTTTTGAGATTTTTCCTTGAGATAGGTTTCTAGTTTCTAGTTTTTGCTTTCAATCAAATTTTACAAATCTCAAGGCTGAAATTATTTTTTTAAAGATTTTATTGTATTTATTTTTAGAGAGAGGTGAAGGGAGGGAGAATGAAAGGGTGAGAAACATCAATTGGTTGCCTCTCATGAACCCCCAACTGGGGACCTGGCCCACAATCCAGGCATGTGCCCTGACTGGCCCTGACGGCTCCAGTGACCTCAGTCCACTGAGCCATACCAGCCAATGCAGAAGTGTTACTTTTATACAACATGGAAGCCAAAAGAGAGCTAGCTAGATAGATAGCAGGCACTCCACTGTTTGTTATAACCAGTGATGTTATGTTGTACTGCCATGTTTAAAATACCCTGCCTTTGTGTTGTAAATCTGCTGTGCACCAGAATGTATACTCTCCAGAAATGAATGCTTGCCTTGTTCACTGCTCTCTCCTGGAGATCAGGAACAGGGATCTACTAAGAGAAGCTGCTCAGTAAATATTTGTCAAATGAACATTGTTTTAAACATTTCTGGTAAGTTTTATACTTACATGACATGCTGCTTAAATGTGGAGTTTATAGCACACTCCTCTTGTTCATAGTACTCAAATATGACTTTACTCAACAAATCTATTCCTGGACTGAATTTGGATAAATAAAAAAGTTTATTTACACCTAAGGAATCTATAATTTGAAGAAATGATGGAAGGTATTCTTTTAGAAATGGAACCTATTTGAAAAACCAATCCATGTTTGAACTTATTTTACATATTCCATACTTTTGTAGCTAGCTGTACACTAGTCTGCAATCTTCCCCAAGAGAGACAGGTGTGGGGACCCCCCAAGATACAGCCACTTGGACTGGCACTAAGGGGTGACCACCTACAGACAGACCCAAGGCCTCCAACAGGCACCACCCAGAGAAGATGCAATTCCACCTGCTTATCTGTCAGTTAGGAACCAGTCCATTAGTGTGAGGTCCAAGCATGAGAGTGTCGACAAAAGGTTGCTGCAACCAATCTAATGTCAACAGAAAGCCTCAATCTGGAAAGCTGTAAAAGGAGAATCTTTATTCAGATAGAGTTTGCAACCAGGGAAACAGCCTCTGGTGGAAACCAAAGTTTCCTTCCAGACTCCTTCTAGACAAAAAAGAGGTTGTCTTGTATAGATAAATTTCCCACCTTAGTTTCTGAATGTAAATGAGGACTCCAGATTGCACAGTTTGGACCAAATAACACTGTCCTAATTTGTGGGGGGGCTCCACCTGCAGAGGCCCCTGGCCACCTCAAATGAGAATAATTCTACCAAGACATGATCTGCTTGGGGGGGAAAGGTAGCCAATCTCTCAGAGGAGAAGGGCATTGAACCTGTTCCTTAATGTACTTTTATTGGGTTTAATTTATACAGGAATACAGGGTGTATACGTAAAGCTCATCAATCATTGTCAGGCAGTAATGAACAAACAATAGATAACATTCAAAGAACTATAGACTAACATTCAAAGAACTAACATTCAAAGAACTAAGGGCTTATTCTGAGTCAGGGTCAGATAGCCAAAGGTCCATAAAACTTTGGGACACAAACTCATTTTATGCTTGGACCCTTATCATTTAAATAATATTGAAGATATTCTTAGCAAAGCAGGCTTCACACGATTTCAAGCATTATTTTCTTAGGCCTGATTGCTCCAGAAACCTGCCCTTTCCAGCACAGGGCCACACCTGCCTTTTCAGCATTGTTTCAGGCTTAAGTCAGGTGGAGCATGCGAGCAGCCAAGAGATTAGGAGATTTCTTACAGATAGAATGAGGACTCAGGCTGTGACAAAGCCGAGGGGTGAGGGTCCATCACCCTGTTACTATAGTCCCCTAAGTCCTTCCCTGATGACCCCTTTGCAACCATGCCTGTCTTAGGTTGTCCCTCCCTTAAGGAATCTTACCCATCATTGGCTAACCAGTCATCCTCCCAGGGCCAAGCAGGGTGAAGTAAAGGGGGCAGAGTGTGTGCCCCTGCTGGGAAGATAAGCTTTGTTTCCTTAGTGGCTTATGGTCCCAAGGTCTTTTCACTCAGCTTTAGCCCTGAGGGGTTACAGCTTCTGAAACCAGGCAGGGTGGTTCCCAACACTGATTGTTGGAATCATTATGGAGATGCTCTGATTGGTCAGTAAAGATGCAAATGAGAATATCACTGTGTAGTTCCAGTTGGTCAGGGCAGTTCTCAGCTTTGGTTGAAGGACGATTCTAGGAACTTCTTTATAAGGGTCTACTCAGTTGGCAGGAACAGTGCAGGAGGCTGGCAGCTCAGTCTGTGGCTTTTCCCTTATGAAGAATGTGTAGTGTTCCCTGTCAGCAATGGCTACTGGACTCTGGTTATGAATTTGTGCACAATTAATGATAAAGAGTCTCTCTTGGAAGGTATTTTTTTTCTGAAGGTCAGTAAGGGCAACAAAGAGAGCAAACACACATTTTTTTGCCCCAGAGAACATCCCCAAAAGTCTACTGGATGAGAAGGGGGTGCAGACTTGGGAGGGCAGGAGCTGGGTCTGCATTTAATGGTTACTCTGTGAAGCTTAAAAATGTGAGAAATTGAAAAACCCATGCTATTAAAGACAGTATGGTATTCTGGTTTGAAGAGCACAAGTCATGGAGTCAGGTTGCTTGGGTCCAAATACTGTCTCACACTGACTAACCACATGATCTTGAACAACAGCTTCATTGCTCTGGGCCTCAGTCGCTTCCTCTATAAAATAGGGTTTGTAACAATAGTACCTACTGCACAAAGATATTGTGGGGACTAAGTAAACTCATATATGTAAGTGGTTTGCAATCCTTTTAGTCTTTCTTTTACACTTTTAAAATGTATTGAGGATACCAAGGAGCTTTTATTTATGTGGGCTACACCTATCAATATTCACCACAATGGAAATTAAAACAAAACATTTAAAATTATTAATTCATTTAAATATCAATAAGAAAAGCATTACATATCAACATAATGACATATGATTATAAAAATTAGCTCTGTTTTCCAAAATAGAAAAAAAAATTCCTGAGACATCTGGACACAGACCAGATAAAGTGGTAGGAACCAGCCAAATATTTGAAACAGCACAAAATATAAAAAATTATTGTTTTCAAAATACTGAATATCAGACAACAAAGGACAGTGATCTATGAGAAACAGGAAATGAACAACTGAACCCTATGTTTTCCCAGCCCTTGACCAGAGAAGAGAATTCCAGGTAGAACTGAGAAAAGTCTCTGAATTAAAGAGATGGGGCTGGAAGTTCAGGGAGACCAAGGCATCTAGACTTCAAAGTACTGAATACTGGAAAGAAGACTACACAGAGAGAACTCCAAAGATCTCAAGAGGGTCCCCCTCAAGTATTCATATGAGTACTCATAAGCACAGGCATGTAAGGAAACTGCTCCAGGCCAGGAAACAACTATCTGAAACGATGTGTGGGAACAGTGTCTGGCACTCACACATGGTCAAGAATAATACCTGTTTCAACCATTCAGACTAAGAAATCCCAGGATGGAAAAATAGAAACTACTCAAACTGCACATAGAGAGGTAGAGGGAAAAAAGTGAAGAGGAACTTAGGGATTGTAATGTTATCACAAAATGGTAAAATGTTGACACTAGTAGACTTTGCCTAAGTAACGTATATATGACTCTAAAAAGTCTATACAAAGAGGTAACCAAAAAATACTACAAATAAATCAAAATGGAATTCCTTTTTAAAACAAATTTATTATTGTTCAGGCAGCTTCAACCTGAGTCTTGGCTTCTCACCTTCCTCCCTGAACAACATGAGCTTCAGCACACACTCCAGCTTCTCTATAAGCTACCAGATCCTGGGCTCCATGCAGTCACCTAGCTACCAGGTTGGGCCAGCCAGCAGCATGGCCAACGTTTATGCAAGTGCTGGGGGCTTGGGATCCTAGATCTTGGTGTCCCACTCCACCAGCATGCAGGGCAGCTGGGAATCCAGGGGCCTAGCTGTAGGGATGACCAGGGGTCTGGTGGGCATAGGGGGCATCCAGAGTGAGAAGACTATGCAATGCCTGAATTACTGCCTGGCCTCCTACCTAGAGAGGGTGAAAAGCCTGAGGCTGATAATTGGAGACTGGAGAGCAAAATCTGGGAACACTTAGAGAAGAAGGGACCTCAGGTCAGAGACTAGGGGCATTATTTCAAGACCATCGAGGACCTGAGGGCTGAGATCTTTGCAAATTCTGTGGACAATGCCCACATCATTCTGCAGACTGACAATGCCCATCTAGCTGCTGATGACTTCAGAGTCAAATTTGAGATGGAGCTGGCCATGTGCTAGTCTGTGGAGAATGATATCAATAGGATCCGAAAGGTCATTGATGACACCAATATCACTTGGCTGCAGCTGGAGAAAGAGATCAAGGCTCTCAAGGAGAAGCTGCTCTTCATGAAGAAGAACCACGAGGAGGAAGTAAATGGTCTACAAAACCAGATTTCCAGCTCTGGGTTGACCATGGAGTTGGATGCCCCCAAATCTCAGGACCTTGCAAAAGCACGGCAGACATTTGGGCCCAGTATGATGAGCTGGCTGAGAAGAACCAAAAGGAACTAGACAAGTACTAGTCCCATCAGACTGAAGACAGCACCACAGTGGTCACCTCACAGACTGCTGAGATAGGCACTCCTGAAATGACACAAGGAGCTGAGACATGCGGCCCAGTCATTGGAGACTGACCTGGACTCAATGAGAAATCTGAAGGTCAGTTTGGAGAACAGCCTGAAGGAAGTGGAGATGCGCTAGACCATGGAAATAGAACAACTCAATGGGGTCCTGCTGCATCTGGAGTCAGAGCTGGCCAAGACTGGGCAGAGAGGTAGCACGAGGCCCAGGAGTATGAGGCCTTGCTGAACATCAAGGTCAAGCTGGAGGCTAAGACTGCCAC
Source organism: Phyllostomus hastatus (assembly GCF_019186645.2). Taxonomy (NCBI): domain Eukaryota; kingdom Metazoa; phylum Chordata; class Mammalia; order Chiroptera; family Phyllostomidae; genus Phyllostomus; species Phyllostomus hastatus. Next base: position 14,822,417 of record NW_025334038.1, read on the forward strand.
CTACCGCAGCCTTCTGGAAGAAGGGGAGGGTTTCAATCTTGTTGATGCCCTGGACAAGAGACAGTCCTTACAAACCACCCAAAAGACCATGACCTGCAGGACTGTGGATGGCAAAGTGGTGTCTGAGGTCAACAACACCAAAGTTTTGAGGCATTAAAGGCAGCAGAAGTGGGGCACTCCTTGGCAGGGCAGGAGGCCAATAAAAAGTTCAGAGTTCATTGAAAAAAAATTGTTCAGTTACAGTTGTCCTGCCTTTTCTGCCATTGTTCACCCCTACCCTGTTCCCCCCCCCCGCCACTCCCACAGTCAATCACCCCCACCGATTGTCTGTGCCCATGAGTTCTCTATTCCTGTTCCTTTGCCAAAATGGAACTCTAAAAAAGTGTTCAAAGGTGTTATAGGGAGGCAAAATAAAAAGGAATTATCTGCTGATACACACCATAAATTGGACATATCTCAAGGGCATTATGCTCAGTAAAAAAAAAAAAGCCAATCTTAAAAGATTACATAGTGTATAATTCCATTCATATAACACCCTTAAAATAACAAAATGAAAAAGATGGAAAGCAGATTAGTGGTTGTCAGTGTTCAAAAATGGTTAGGGGTGAGTGTGACTAAAATGGAGTTTTCTGATCCATTAACATGGGTTCTCTTTCCATTTATTTATATTTTCTTTAATTTTATTGAAAAATATTTCATAATTTTAAGTGTATAAGTCTTGCACCTTTAAAAAGATTCTATTTATTTTTAGAAAGAGAAGAAGGGAGAGAGAAAGAGAGAGAAGCATCAGTTGATGGGGGAGTCAAGAATTGGAAATTTTTAGTTTAAGGAAATAGGAAATAAGCCTAGTAGTTAATGCATGTAAAAAGCTATTGTGTCAGGAACTGCAGATAAGACCCACCATGGCTCCAGGAGACCACAAGCAATTCGACCTTTATGCTCCAGAAAAGACCATAAGCAATCAAAGTGGTATCTGAGCCATTGTGTTTCTGGGAGAGACAGATCACCACCAAGACACAGGTAAAGAAAATCAGCCAGGGCACAGGACACAGATAAAGAAAATGACAAGTCAGCAGATGAAAGAATGTTAGGGAAATTACAGGATTACCAGTTTTATCTGATGAACCTCTTTCCTTGAATCCCAAATCCCTTACCTACACTTTGGCCCCTTATAAAAAAGGTTGGCTTGAAAGGAAATATAAGATGGTATGTTAGGGTACAAACCCACTGTCTTTCCAGACCACCGGCCATCTAAATAAAATGCCCATAAAGATTCAATCCCTGTCTCTGCTTATTGGGTCTGGTAGGTGACAGGAAGAATGAACACTGGCTTTTCTGGAGAGAAAAAGAGAGAGAGAGAGAGATAAACATCAATGTGTGAGAGAGAAACATCGATCAGTTGCCTCACACCCCCAACCAGGGACCTGGTGCTCCACCCAGGCATGTGCCCTGACTGGGAACTGAGCCAGTGACCTTTCAGACATCCAACCCACTAAGCCACACAGTCAGGGCAGACTTGCACTTTTTGGGGCAGTTCATTTCTAAGTATTATATTATTTTTGATGTGATTATAAATGGAATTATTTTCTCTTTTTTTTCAGACTTTTCATTGTTAGTGTGTAGAAATACAGTTGACCCTGAACAACATAAGTTTGAACTGTGCAGGTCCACTTATATGCAGATTTCTTTTCAATAAACATATTGGAAAAATTTTTGGAGATTTGTGACAATTTAAAAAAACATACAGACAAATTGTTTAGCCTAGAAATATATGTTAAGAAAATGTTAGGTAGGCATTGAATATGTAAATCATATATAGGTACCATTGATTTTATCATTTACTACCATAAAATGTAAACAAATATATTATAAAATTTAAAACTTATCAGAAGTTACCCACACAAATACTTACAGACCATACATAGTGTAATTCAGAGGTGAGAGAATTGGACACAAACATAAAAATGCAATATTAAATAACTGCTTAAAATTAATGGTAGTGTACACTGTACTACTGTAATAATTTTGTAGCCACCTTCCTGTTGCTATTGCAATGAGCTCAAGTGTGTGAACACCCTTACAGTGTCGTGTGATGCTAACCATCTCCGCATGAGCATTCATCTCTACAGTCAATTGTGTATCTCAGTTAAAAGTGATTTCTTGAGGCTCTCACGCAAACCTTTTCAAACACCTTGGGACCCCTAGGAACTACCACTGGTGATGCTGGAAGTGCTCCCAGAAAGCAGAGAAAACTTATGACATTACAAGAAAAGGTGAATTACTTAACACGCACTATAGATAGATGTCTGCAGCTGCAGCTGCCCACCAGTTCAAGATAATGAATCCAGTGTAAGGACCACTGCAAAAAAAAAAAAAAAAAAAAAAAAAAGGAAAGGAAATTGCTTCACCTAGGCCAGAAGATGGAGGAAAGTTTTTGCAAAATGTATCTCATATTGAAAATTCAGCTTTTATGTGGGTTCAGAATTGCTATAAAAAAGCATACTGCCCTGGCTGATGTGGGTGTGACTCAGTGGATTGAGCAGCAGCTTGTGAACTGAGAAGTTGCTGGTTCTATTCCTAGTCAGGGCATATGGCTGGGTTGTGGGCCAGGTCCCCACTTTGGGGTGTACAGGAGGCAACTGTTTGATGTATCTTTTGCACATTGATGTTACTCTCCCTCTCTTTGTTCCTCCCTTCCCCTCTCTCTAAAAGTAAATAAATAAGATCTTAAAAAAAAAAAGAAAAGCATAGTAGTCTAAAGACTACTATGATTCACAAAAAAATGAAGTCATTATATGACATTTATTTGCTTATTTAAGTAAGCAAAAGGAAGGTGAAGCTTATAAAGCTGAAGAATTTAATGCTAGCATAGGATGGTTTGATAATATTATAAAGAAGTTTGTCTTAAAAAATGTCAAGATAACAAGAGAACCAAGAAATAGCAGACAAGTTTTCAAAAACCATTAAGAAAATCCTGAGGAGAAATGATGTTTGCCTAAAAAGGTTTATAATACAGACTAAAGTGCCTATTCTTGAAAAACAAAAGCCACAAATGACATTTATTAATAAGTAAGATAAATAGGCACCAGAATTTAAGGCAGGAAGGGATAGGGTAAACCCTTTTGTGCAAATGAATTTGGGTTTATAATCAGGACTGCCCTAATCTACAAAGCTGCTAATCCTCAGTCTTGAAGGGAAAAGATAAATATTAGCTGCCAGTCTTTTGATTGTACAAAAAGAAGGATGAGATCCCTTTTCCTGGATTGGTTCCATCAATGCTTTGTCCCTGTAGTCAGGAAGTACCTTGCCAGTAAAGGTCTGACTTTTAAAGTTCTTTTGATATTGGACATTTCTACTGGCCACTCAGAATCTCATGTGTTGAAATATGAAGACCCTCAAACACAATGTCTCTAATTCAGTCTCTAGATCAGAGGGTCTTAAGAACTTTTGAGGCTCTTCATACACAGTATTCTATGGGAAAGGATTGTCAACACTAGGGGAGAGAACCCAAGTAGAGAGAACATTATGAAAATCTGGAAGGAATGCACCATTGAAGATGCCACCATTGTTATAGAAAAGGCTGTGAAAGCCATCAAGCCTGAAACAAAAAATTCATGCAGAAAAAAACTGTGTCCAGATGTCATACAGGACTTCATATGATTTATGACAGAGCCATTCAAGGAAATCATAGAAGAGATTGTGAATATGGCAAAATAAAGTGGGTGTGAAGAGTCTTGAGACATGGATTTTGAAGAAATTGAAGAGCTAATAGACACCACACCAGATGAATTAACAGAAGACACTAGATGTAGGTGAGTGCTTCTAAATCAGTGCCAGACAATGAGGAAGACACAGAAGAAACAGTGCCAGAAAACAAATTGACATTAGACAATCTGGCAGAAGAGTTCTGATTATTCAAGAATGCTTTTGATTGTTTTTACCTCATGGACTCTTTTATGAAAGGAGCACTGAAACTAATGCAAATGATAGAAGAAAGAACTATATAGAAACATTTTTAGAGACATGAAAAGACAAAAATGTCAGGTATAAATTACAATATACTTCCATAAAGTTATAAGTGTACCTGTCTCTTGTCTCCTCTTCCACCTTCTCCACCTCTTCTGCATCTGCCATTTTTGAGACATCAAAGACCAACCACTCCTCTTCCTCCTCCTCAGCCTACTCAACATGAAAACAAGGATGAAGAACTTTATTATCATACACTTTCACTTAATGAATAGTAAATAATCGTGCCATAAGTTAACAAACTTATCTGCTCTGATGTGTGTATCTTTTTGTGAAAATCTAATAACTACGCTAAGAACTATGAGACATTTTTGTCATCATATTGCCTAAGTATTTTTCTTTTTAAAAAATTATATTTATTGATTAGGTGGTTACAGTTGTCCCATTCTTTTTCCCCTTCATTCCCCTCCATCCTGCACCCACCCCCCCGCCCACCAGCATCCTCCCTGCCTTAGTTCATGTCCATGGATCATATATGTAAGTTCTTTGGCTTCTCCATTTCCTATACTATTCTTAACCTCCCCCTGTCAATTTTGTGCCTATCAATTATGTTTCTTATTCCCTGTACCTGTTCCTCATCCTCTCCCCTTCCCCTCCTCACTGATAACCCTCATTGTATCTCCATTTCTGTGATTCAGTTCCTGTTCTAGTTGTCTGCTTAGTTTTAGTTTTAGTTTTATAGGTTCAGTTGTTGATAGTTGTGACTTTGTTGCCATTTTACTGTTTATACTTTTTTATTTTCTTTCATTTCTTAGATAAGTCCCTTTAACATTTCATATAAGGGCTTGATAATGATGAACTCCTTTAACTTGACCTTATCTGGGAAGCACTTTATCTGCCCTTCCATTCCAAATGATAGCTTTGCTGGATAGAGTAATCTTGGATGTAGGTCCTTACCTTTCATGACTTCAAATACTTCTTTCCAGCCCCTTCTTGCCTGTAAGGTTTCTTTTGAGAAATCAGCTGATAGTCTTATGGGAATTCCTTTGCAGGTAGCTCTTTCCTTTTCTCTTGCTGCTTTTAAGATTCTCTCCTTATCTTTAATCTTGGGTAATGTAATTAGGATGTGCCTTGGTATGTGCTTCCTTGGGTCCATGTTCTGTGAGACTCTCTGGGCTTCCCGAACTTCCTGGAAGTCTATTTCCTTCGCCAGATTGGGGAAGTTCTCCTTATTTTTTTCAAATAAGTTTTCAATTTCTTGCTCTTCCTCCTCTCCTTCTGGCACCCCTATGATTCCAAATGTTGGAGCACTTAAAGTTGTCCCAGAGGTTCCTAAGCCTCTCCTCATTTTTTTTTTTAATTCTTGTTTCTTCATTCTGTTCTAGTTGAACATTCATTTCTTCCTTCTACTCCAAATCATTGATTTAAGTCCCGATTTCCTTCCTGTCACTATTGGTTCCCTGTACATTTTCCTTTATTCCACTTTCCATAGCCTTCACTTTTTCCTCTACTTTGCAACCATACTCAGTCATTTCTGTGAGCATCCTGATTACCAGTGTTTTGAAGTCTGCATCAGATAGGTTGTCTGTCTATCTCATAGTCATTTAGCTCTTTTTCTGGAGTTTTGATCTGTTCTTCCATTTGGGCCATATTTTTTTTATCTCCATGTACCTATTATGTTGTAAGGAGAAGAGCCTTAGATATTTGCCAGAGCAGGGCAACCCTCTTTGCTGTGTTGTGGTGCTGTCCATGGGGGACGGGTCAGAAAGGGAACAATGTCCGCTCACCTGCTTTGCTCTAGCCCCACTTTCCAACGAACTCTCCTGTGAGACTGGGAGTTTCTCCCACCTTCACAACCACCACAGCATTTTATAGCTAGAGGATTTGAGTCTTTAGTTTCCCAGCCAGCCAGCTCCTCCTCGTCCACATGGTTCACCACCTTGCTGCATGTCCACTCTGCCCAGGCTGCCCATCTCTGCCTCTCTTCCTGGTCTGGATAAATGTTTCTTGAACTCCTTGGTTGTTGGAGTTCCCTGCAGTTTGATTTTCTGGCAGTTCTGGTTGTTTATTGTTTTTAAATTGGTTGTTATTCTTCTTTTGGTTGTGCAAGGAAGTGAAGCATTTCTCCCTATACCTCCATCTTTGCAGGAACTCTAGGTTATTGAAATTTTCATCTCCCAGGTTTTTGTTTGGTTCTTTTCTTATAATTTCTACCTCTTTATTGATATCCTCTATTTAATGAAACATTGTCATCAAGTGTTTCTTTAATTATTTAAGCATGGCTTCCTTTCATTCTCCTAGAATATTTATAATGGCTGCTTTGAAGTATTTGTCTACTAAGCCCAACATCTGGGCCCCTTCAAAACAATGTTGTATTAGCTGCTTTTTACTTGGGTATCAGTCTCATATCTGTTTTTTGAGTGCCTCAAATTGTGTTTGTTGAAAACTAGATTTTTAAAATATACTATAGCAACTCTGGATACTAATTTCCTTTATCCCTCAGGGGCTGATGTTATTGTTTGCTTGGTCATTTATTTGTTTAGTGATTTGTGATTTAACTCTGTTAACTCTATTTCTTTTGCAGTGTGCAACTTGTGATGTCCCTACTCAGATTTTGTCTTCCTTCTATCTTTATCTTGGCTACCTAGAGGTCACCCCTAAGTCAGCATAAGCCACTTACTGGCCAAAGATTGTGCTTAAACACCCTTGGATGGTAAGTATATATATTTACCTTTTACTATTGGGTGTGTTTGTGGCTTGGATGCTACTATCACAGTCTGAGTTTACTTTTTTGTTTTGTTTTGTTTTGCCTGTATTCAACAAGAGACCAGTAGCTTAGATTTTTTCACCCTTGATCACTCCTAAGAATTTTCAGCCTTGGGTATGCAAGCAGTCTTCCAGCCTCCCAGCAATGTGTGTGCTTTTATGTTAAAACTTGGCCTTCCAGATGTTGTCCTGCATCAGAGTTACTTACTGTTTAACCAATGTTTGGTCAAATGTTGTGATTAAGGTCCTTGTGCCCGTGAGCTTTCTGCCCTGTGTTACCAGGTCTTTGTGCAACTGGGGAGGATTTCCAAGTCTATCCCATATTCTTCTGACTGCTGCTGAGGAGTGAAACCTAATGCATATATAAAGACTTCCTGCACCCAGGGTTGACAGTGATCCCAGGAGGGTTGTCTTTAGATGTCTCTGTTAAACTTCTGGTTGCTCTGCCATTTTGCTTGTTGCTACTAGTATCATGGAGCTATGAGCACTCTGTTAGTTTCTTTCAACCAAAATCTCCATTGTTTTCAACACCTTTAAAGAAGTAATTTTCCACCCTTTTGTTTCAAATAAAGTTAGTCGCCTTCAGACAGAGCTGGAACCTCCTAGTCATTATGGCCTGACTCTCCCTGGGCAGAATCTCTGCACCACTGCACAGGACCTAGGTTTGGGAACAGAAACCCACATATCCCAGAATGACACCTCTCTAAAAATGGGGACTTGGATGATAGTAGCTCCTGGTCTTCTACTATGGAACTTCCCCCTATATACAAGCTGAAGTGTGAGTGGGGATTGAGGTCCCAGGATTCTCAGCTCAGATTAGAGCTGGAGTAGTGTTTCTACCCTACAGGTGGAGTCTGGGAGAGGGCATGCCCTACACTTCTTGGCTGTATCAAGTAGAATGCCTGGAATAGAGTTTCTGTAAGATAAACATGGCATGCAGGGAAGCAAGTTGTGACATAGTTGACACATATTTCCTATTGAGATTTAGATATTCCTGAATGAATATTCATTTACCTGCTGTGTGCCTTTAGGATAGTTCCCAGAGACTTTAAATTATTATTTTTAAAAATAATTTTCTCTAGTTAAATCATTGTTTTGTTGGAGAAAGAGTCTACCATACCTTTCACTCCACCATTCCAGATACAGATTCACCTCTGTGCTTTTTTTTCCTGACTCTTCACCTACCAATGTCAAATGCACACTTTTCTAGTCAAGGCTGCCTGATAACTTACCTTGTAAGTTGTTCTAACACTTTTTTCATATTTAATTTTAAAAGCAGTGAGATACAAATTTGACTTTCAAATTATTTAAACCTTCCAATTCCTTCTTAAGTTCTGAATTATTGTTCTTAAGGAATAATGCAACTTACAGGCACAAAATTATTTGAAAATGTTTATTACATAAGATACAATTAACTAAACTTTTAACATTGGAAAGACAAAATGTACTGAACAATTAAGGAGATGATTCTATTCAGCCTACTGCATTAGGGTTCACTAATGAGGAACATCTCCCAAAAGTGGAAGGAAGCCTGAGCCTTTACAGAGGCAGGTGAATAAGGGAGTCATGAGGCAGAGTGGAGGTGGGTCCAGTCTTCAAGCACAGGATGGTCCTTTGCAATAATTAGCCACCTCCCAGAACATAAAATGGTGAGGAATTTCTTACCTATCATTGCTTTCCAGATGGACATGGCTCAAATAAGATTCAATGTGGTTATTTCTATCAAATACCAGTTGTTATTGTTGAAGAACTCGGAAATTATCATAATCCTCCTGAGGAGTTAAGCGGAGGTTAAGAAAGTGTATCTTGGAGCCCTGGCTGGCACAGCTCAGTGGATTGAGCGCGGGCTGGGAACCAAAGTGTCCCAGGTTCGATTCCCAGCCAGGGTACATTCCTGGGTTGCAGGCCATAACCCCCAGCAACCGCACATTGATGTTTCTCTCTCTCTCTCTCTATCTCTCTCCCTTCCCTCTCTAAAAATAAATATAAATAAATAAAATCTTTTAAAAAAAAAGAAAGTGTATCTTGGGCAATATATCCTTTAGGGTGAAGGAAATAAAGGAAATAATAAACATATGGGGCCCTGACTGGCGTAGCTCAGTGGATTGAGTGCAGGCTGCGAACCAAAGTGTTGCAGGTTCTATTCCCAATCAGGGTACATGCCTGGGTTGCAGGCCATGACCCCCAGCAACTGCACATTGATGTTTTTCTCTCTCTCTCTCTCTTTCTCTCTCCATTCCCTCTCTAAAAATAAATAAATAACATCTTAAAAAAATAAACAAATGGGACTACATCAAACTAAAAAGCTTCTGCATCGCTAAAGAAAACACTAGCAAAATGAAAAGGAAACCAACAGTATGGAAAAACATATTTGCCAACGATACCTCAGATATGGGTTTGATCTCCAAAATATACAAAGAACTAACATGACTCCACTCCAGGAAAACAAACAATCCAAGTAAAAAATGAGCAAAGGACCTGAACAGACACTTCTCCAAGGAGGACATTCGGAGGGCCCAGAGACATTTGAAAGGATGCTCAGCATCACTAGCCATCAGAAAGATGAAAATTTAAATCATAATGACATACCACTTCACACTGGTCAGAATGGCCATCACAAACAAATCAACAAACCATAAGTACTGGTGAGGTTGTGGAGAAAAAGGAACCCTAGTGCACTGTTGTTGGGAATGCAGATTGGAACAGACACTGTGGAAATAAGTCTGGAATTTCCTCAAAAAACTAAAAATGGAACTGCCTTATGCCTTCTGACCCAGCAATTCCAATACTGAAATTATACCCTAAGAATCCTGAGACACCAATTCAAAAGACCCTATGCACCCCAATGTTCATAGCAGCACAATGTACAATAGCCAAGTGCTGGAAGCAACCTAGGTGCCATCAGTAAATGACTGGATCAAAAAACTGTAGTACATATACACAATGGAATACCTCGCAGCAGTAAGAAGGAAGCCCCTACCCTTCACGACAGCAGGGATGGAACTGGAGAGTATTATGCTGAGTGAAATAAGCCAAGTAGCAAAAGATAAATACCATACGATCTCACCTATAACAGGACCTAAATAACAAAACTTAACAAATGAGCAAAATAGAAACACGGGCTTGGAAACAAAGAACAGAATGACAGGGACCAAAGGGGAGAAGGGTGGTGGACATGGTAGTAAAAATGGGGAAGACCTCATTAAAGAGCAAGTGTAAATGACCCATGGACATAGATAACAGGGTGGGGATTGACTTTTGGAGTGGCAGGGATGGGCAGGTGAGAGCAACAGCAGGTGGGGGCAGGGAGAATTGGGACAAATGTAATAAAACAAAAATTTTAAAAATGGGGGAAAAACCCTTAACAGTTATATTTAAGTAATGTACAAAGGGAAGATTAGATTTCATCTTCTTACAGTAATGTATTTTAGGGATAACACTGAGAAGGAAAATGGTCATTCTCTGGAATAAAGAAACATGGATTCTAGTCTAAAAAAAAAGTGTATCTTGGGGATTCTTATTAGTTTTGTTCCTGTAAAATCAGTTGAACCATCTGTCAGAAGGTGGTGGCAAATATCAGTTGCTTCAGGGTCCTTGAGATCAAACAACTTAAAGGAGAGCTGTCAAAATAAAAAAGGGGAATATTAATATAAAAGCTTGTATTAAAGTAAAGAGCCAGGAGTTGAACCCTGAAAGTATCTAGTTCAGTGAATACTATGTGGTTGGTAGAGGAAAATCTTTCAGTTATGCAGTGGCACTGCTTATTTCTTTTTAATTTTTTTTTAATTCCCTAAGCTAGATGCCAATCCTTTTGGTGATATTGTTTACAGTCTTGGTTTCCTCTCACAAAAGGGCACATGTAATCTAAGCCTTTTACATGCTTATCCAGGGAGATCCAGCTCATGAAATGTCTGCTGTAGTGGTGAGGCTTTCCAGTTTTATAACAAGTCACCAGGCTTCAGTTCACAGGGTTTCTCCAAATCTTGGGGGGAAAGCCAGACAACTTAGAGTCTCAACAGGGATCTGGGTGGTCTGGCCTTAGTCTTGGTGATGTTGAGTCAAGTGGGAAGGAGAAAAATCAGAGATGTTCATTTGTAGGGTTGTGGCCAGAATTTGATGAAAACTGGAGAATTTAAAATTTAGTAAGCATCTTGGGCAAGGTATCAGGATCCAATCCAATGTGCAGGTAGGTACTAAAATTAATTCTTCCATACCAGTGGGAGTCAATTACATCTCTATTAGACAAGGAAGATTTTGCATCTCCATCAGTTACCTGCAATTTAGAAAGAGATACAAAGTAGCCCAAAGACACTTAACAGGACTAGAATCTTACAATCTAGAAGAATGTACTATGAACTATACACAGTTTTCCACCAAAATCCATTTTTCCCCTTAAGTCTCCCTTTTTGATAAAAAAAAAATCACAAAGAAAGATTAGTCTTGACTACAAAATAAAGCGTGTCTCATTAAATCTGGCCTGGTTGTTTTCATATGTGTTAAAGCAAGAACAGTTATTTAGCCTTCCAAAGATTGCTTTGCTGGGGGTTTTCATAAGGAATTTGACATTGTTCTTTTAAAAGTTTCTTGAGACTAGAAACCAAGCAAAGAACTTGCCACTTGAACTCACCTGCAATACTTACAGACTTTGATGAGTTCCCCTCTTCCCAATGTTCCCAAGATATCCTGAGGTTCCTCAGATTGCCAGGAAGTAACCTTCCTTACTCATTTGTAAGGCTGTGAAACCTGTAAGCTAGAAACCAAGCCAGTGTTCCAAAGAGGGTTTTGTAAGCATTGGCCTAAAAAAAGTCAACCTTAGCTCCTTAAGTGTCTGGTCATATCTGATTAAATGATCACCATTGTCAAACATGATACTTAGGACAAGCTTTGGTTCCATAACCAATATTTCCAATTATTTTCCATTAACAAGGACAGATTCTTACTGAATTTATGGACATTACTTATATTTCTATAAAAATAAGAATATTCAATAAAAGGTTCTGAATTCTAGAGGAATCAGATAAAAAGAATAAGATATTTTATAAATGGTTAATTTCTGTTTACATAGTCTACTAAAAGAAAAGATAAGGGAGTTCCTTATATAGCCAGATAACTTTAAAAAGTGAAAGACTGAATGAGAGTTCACTACAAAATAGTGCAACTGACATGGAAATTTGGTTGTTTCTGTAGCATACAAAACAAGATAATAAAGTCAATCCAAAAAAAAACTTAGGCCAAATAATCATAAACATAATTAACCCTATTTTCAAAAAGAATACAGTCCTGGCTGAGTGACTCAGTTGGTTGGAGCATTGTCCCATACACCTAAAGGTTGAGGGTTCAATCCCAGGTTGGGGCACATACAGGAGACAACTAATCGATGTTTCTTTCATATCAATGTTTCTCTCCCTCTCTCTTTCCCTTTCTCTCACTCTAAAATCTATAAACATCATTGGGTGAGGATTTTTTTAAAAAAACAATAAATGCTTTGTGATTTTCTAAGGATCCTCTGGGAAATTCAAGAACAGTTTTAGGCATAAAACATATCCTAAAGGTACACATTCTCAAATATGACATTCCAGACAAGACCTTGAAAATTTTACTTTATTTTACATGTAGGATTCAATATTGGGAAAGCAAAAATAAAAGTTATCAGATTTGAACATTTAAATAGAAATCAAATCATGAGTGCCCAAGAAACAATATTTGGCTATTTATTTCAAAATTATAATGAAACATTAAAACATTTTTTAAAAATAAACGCAGAAACTAATATGATTACAAAGAACCTAGGTTGTTCCAAAATAAGAAATTTTTCCTAAATAATAAAAAATATAATAAACCATAGAAGACTATTCTGGTAAAATACAGAATTTTTATGGTTTAGCTAGATTAAATAACAGAATAAATAACATTTTATATTATAGGTGAAGGAAGTAAGCAGTAAACCAAGGAAACAAGCCTATCAAACTGAGCAAACTTTTAAATTAATTGATCTAAGATTTTAACTTTTCAAACTGAGGTATTATAAACAAAGGCAAATAAAATTCATTTTAAAATTTTGTCTTTCATTGCATTCTTTCATACTCTGGAGCAAACTGACACTTTACTTTAGACCAATCTGAGGGCATCTTAGTCCATTCAAGGTGCTATAACAAGATGTCACAGACTAAGTGGCTTACAAACAAGAGAATTTACGTCTCACAGTTCTAAAGTCTGCAAGTCCAAAATCAGGATGCCAGAACAACTGGGTGAGGCCTCTTCAAGTTTACAGACTTACATAGCAAAAGAAGATAGGAATATCCTTCAAACCCCTTTTATAAGAGCACTGTACCTATTCATGAGTTAAGCACCTCCTAAAGGCACTACCTCCCAATATCATATTTGGAGGTTAGTATTTTAACATATGTGTGTTCCATAAAATTTCCCAGGGCTGAGAAACTGAGAAAGGGACTGCCACCTCCAGCATTACATCATGAGTTTATTAGGGGATTTGCATATAGGGCTCATCTCTGACAGCAACAAGATGACACGGATACCCTCCCTGCTGTGTAGCAGGTGCTGAGGGGTTATTTAGGACAGGACAGGATGGATGAGGCACTGGGGCATGACCTGCCACAGATAAAGGGAAAATGCCTTACATGCTTATCCAGGGTGGGCAACACCCTCTTCCAAGAACCAGCACTAACCAGCATGCTGTAGAGTATGGGTAGAGGGGTTGATCAGACAGTTTCTGATGGGATTTTCAAAAGCAATCCCCATTCTGCCCTGGATCTAGATGGCAGGTCCAGCAGCAATCACACATGGAATAGTGTCTCCTCCACAATGTGAATTTTAGGGAGACACAGTCATACCATAGCACAGAGGTCTGCATGGTCAGAACTAACTTCATAATATTACTAAGACATTATTAACATGCAATGTGTTCACTGTTGCTATCATAAATGCATACATAAGCATTTAAAAGTTTTCTCAATTTCAGTTTCCAATACACTAAATATCAATAGTTATAACCACAGAGGAAGCTCTTTGGGGTATTCAATAAGCTTAAAGGGTGAAAAGGGGAATGGAGATTTAAAAACCACATCTTTAAGACAAAAATATTCTTTTCCTTGAAAAATAGAAATACATATTTAGTTGTGTTTCTCCAAAACTATTTCTAATAAGTATAGCCTAAATCACATGTTAATGATAACTTTAATCCAAGTAACTAATTTCCAGTTCATAGAGCTAACAGGCAGTGGGTAACTGTGTGCTGTCCATTGAGCACCATTACTTGATTGCAGATCAGCAGGCTCATGATACACACACCACAACCTTGTACAGCCACAGGGGCAGAAATGAGCGTGTTCATTACAGGCCCAAAGAGAACCCTCTGTAGCAAATAAAAATAAGAAGCAAAAGAACATAAAATTTAAATTATGCTTAGTAACCAATGCTTCGGCATTTTCTTGGAGATGGTTTAGGCATCTAATGAATAGCTATTAATTAACTAAATTTAGTATCATTAATTTACCTAAACATCTTGGCAATTATCTTCAAGAGGCTGTATTCGGACACATAATCAATGTTGAAATAAAGTTTGTCAGAATTTGATTTGGTTAAATACAAACATAGATGTTTTATAATTTTAAACATGTTAGTTTACTTGATCACTAAACCTATATAAATTTAAGAAGAATATACCCAAGTGGAATAAAAACATAAACTTGTATTGTACTTAATGCTCAGAGAGGACATAGCTGTTTTTATTAAACCAAAAAAATTAAAATAGTTTAAAAACATTAATCTACTCTAGTTTGCCTATTGTGAACTTATTCTTAAAACATTGAGTTAATTTCTATAAGATTTTTTCTTTTGCCCTTTAAAAGTATTAGAAGTTCAAGTTCCTTAGCTTTTAGGAATTTTAGCAAGCATATTCCATTTGTGCAAGTGCTCATTATCTCTAAGTCAATCATAAAAGAACTCATTTAATTCAAGCAATTTTATAATCTAATTTGGCAATGCCATCCAGAGATAGGAAAATATCACATATATTCATGAAAGTAAAGGCCTTTCTGGACTACAGAGACATCAACATACAGACAGACAGAGATAAAGAGCTAATAACTACAGTTCTAAATTTTTAGCCCTGATCAGTAAAAACAGATTAACAGAATTCACTGGCCCACATCAAAGAGCTATTCTCTTTCCAGCAGGTACAAATCCTCAATTGATTTAAGTGCAAAGTAGACAAATAGAAAAGAGTAACAAACAAGAGTCACTGTCATTTTTTTACCTAAAAGAGAAAAGATCTCTATCATCCAAATGGTCAGTCCATGAAACCAAAGAAGCCAGCACCAGAAGTCAGGTGAGCACTCAAAATGAACCAAAACAGAATCCTTACTATGCAACTAGGGGACACATGAGGAAGCACAGGAACAGTAGTACGTCACACTATTAGACCCAGATCACTGACTAGGAGCAGAGAGGCCCATGCCATGGGTGGAGTAAGCAGGTATCCAAACACAAGCTTTATTCTTATATAAAACTATATGAGAACTGGGATGTCCTTTTCCAGAATGGAAAGGTGTAGGAAATTTTTCAACAGTCCCTACTCTCTAAGAGCACAGGGCTTATAGGTCAGTATGGTAGCACACATAAAGCCAAGGGAAAGAGAGCTCCTGCCATCTTTTTGTTGCTAATTTATAGTTTTATTCAGTTCTATGGAGTTGATTCTTCACTATGAGTCAGGAAACTGTGATATGTTAGTTTTATCTTCTTCAGTATCTTTAGATGTAGACAGTGAAACTCTGGGATGAGAAATAAGACTTCTAATCTATTTTTAAGCCAAAAATCCATCTTAAAATATAAAAAATAGTATAAATACAATTTACTTACTTTAGAATAAAATAGTAATTCTAAAATAGTAATGGTTTTACCCTCTCCTCTCTTGCCCAGGACCTGAGGAGAGAGTAGCATTAGCACACTAGCACCTGTGGGCAGCTGCAGGCACTTGTGGGCATGGAGGATGGACAACTGAGGACCACAGGGAGGACTGTCCCACAGTTGAGCTAGAGAGAGAGAATGAAGGAGAGAGGGAGAGAAACATTGATTAGTTGCCTCCTGTACATACCCAGAACAGGAATCAAATCCACAACCTAGACTGATGTTTAACTGTTGGAGATTTATTTTGTGCAAGAAAACTAGAAGCAAGGATTGTTCTTTCCCAATGGGATCCAATGAGACCAAAATGGGAAAAGTAATCATCAGATTGATGTAAGTGATGTCCTCAGGCTTGTTCAAGATCCACTAGAGGAGACAGCTACAGCATTCAACTCTTCTGAACCCTTTTAAGAGGTCCCAGAAACTTTTCTCAGCCACAACAAAATACACTGGTTCTTCACGTCCTATTACACTGAAACCAGCTGGGCAGAGAGCAGAACTTGATGCAGCAAGGGATATTCAGGGTCACACCCAGCCTCAGCCCTTATACAGAGCTACCATCAATGCCAGGCAGGAAAGAGTTGACCCTTTTACACAGACTGGCTCCTCACATGAAAAGGACAGGTAACTCATTAGAAACTACTCATTATTGGAAGTAATCTGGGACAAACCAAGACAGGAGGCAAGACAGGGGTAGGGAAACACACCATCTTCCCTGAAGTCTGAACAGTACCTCCCAGGAGAGATCCAGGGGCCCAATCCTCTTAATTGCATCAGAAGCCCTTTCAGAAACAGACAGGTCAGCATCAAGGCTAAGACTAACAGCAGGACTGCAGAGAGAGGGCAGGTGAAGGTGGTACCTGCGGTGCTTTTGGACATTGAATGACCCACCCCTGGTCCTTGTGCTGATGAAAAGCCAGCAGGGCACAGCAACAAGGACCATCCCACACACAGCCAAGCCTGAAGGAGATAGCCACAGACTGTGAATCACTTGCAGGCTCAAGCAGGCTGCCTACAGGGTGGCATTTGACACTAGCAGAGCTGGATCCAGAAGAGGCAGCCTACAGGTAAGCACTAGACTCTGCTGAGACAAATTCCACCTTGCTCTTTTTCATTCTTTGCTTTGTGTTTCTTTCCCATAGCTTACTAACAATTTTTCTTTTTCTTCAATTTACTTCAATTTTTCTTTATTTACTTTTAAAATTTCAAATCTCATATTTTATTCTTCCCTTTTCTTACTCCATTTTGCCATTTTCCTTCTCATTCTTATTTTCTGATTTTCATATTAAAATGTATTTTTCACCTTCTTTGCCTCATTTCTGTTGCTTTTTTTTATTATTTTTTCTCCCTCTTTCCTCTCAAAATAATTTTTCGTTCCTCAGTCACCTCATATTCTTTTTTCTTTCTTATAATAATTGCATTCCCTTTCTACCTTTATTAATTCTTTTGCTTAGCTGTCATTGATATTGATGTTGTAGTTATTATTCAATTTTGTTCCTATCTGTTCAATTATTTTATATCAATTCTCATATTTTACTCTTCCCTTGTATTACTCCATTTTGCCTTCTTCCTTCCCTTTTTTACTTTAGGTTTAAATTTTACTTTTTCCCTTTTTTAAAAAATTATTTATGGTTGTTCAATTACAGTTGTCTGCATTTACTCCCAAACACTCCCCCATCACCACAGCCAAACCTTCCTCCCTCCCTTCCGTCCACCTCCCCTTGGTTTTCTCCATGTGTCCTTTATATTTGTTCTTGAAAACCTTTCCCTCCTTGCCCCCATTATCCCCTCCCACATCCCCTGTGGTTACTGTCAGATTGTTCTTAATTTAAATGTCTCAGGATATATTTTCCTTGTTTTTTTCTTTTGTTGATTAGGTTCGAGTTCAAGGTCAGATCATATGGTATTTGTCCCTCACTGCCTGATTTATTTCACTTAGCATAATGCTTTCCACTTCCATCCATGCTGTTGCAAAGGATAGGAGTTCCTTCTTTCTCTCTGCTGCGTAGTATTCCCTTGTATAAATGAACCACTGTCTTTTGATCCATTCATTTACTGATGGGCATTTATAGCACTTTGTTGCGCGTGGGTCACCGGCCAGCAGTGATCACGGAACGCTGTGGATGGCTCGACGATAAACACGCGAGAAAAAACATGCACAGAGACAAACTAGTTTCTGTGGAGAAGTAGGGACGAAATGGCCACCTCTTCTAGTGAGGAGCGCACCGATTTACAGTCCATACCTGCTTTTATTGGGCTCAATCTGCATAATAATTCAGGTAAAGTACAGTACTCATTAGGGGGAAGTAAGGAACCATAGAAAAACAAAGAATTCTGCCGGTCTATTGAGTTGGGGGTCAAAGAGCTGTAAGACTGAGGAACAAAATAACTTCCTCCTAAGACCCTTCTCATTCAACTGAGAGCATTCTAAACAAAGAAGGTTTCACAGTAATTTACATGTTCTTTCTTAGGCCTGATCACCCTGGGGAATCCGCACTTCTCAGTACCGAGCTGCACCACCCTGTCATTGTTTCAGGCTTAGGTGGAGCAAGGGAACTAAGGCAACTGGGAGACAAGGAGGTTTTTTTCCCAGATGCTGAGAACTCAGGCTATGTCAAAGCTGAGGAGCGAGGGTCCATCACCCCCTTTTGCTGCAGCCCCCCAAGTCCTTCTTTTGGGGGGGCCTCCCAAAGTGATTGTGCCTGTCTTAGGTCATTCCCCCCGTGGGGAATCTTACCTGTCTTTGGCTAACCGACCAAGCTTTTTGGGGTTCAGTCATGAATAAAGCAGCAAAAGCAGCATTCCTGCCAGGAAGATAAGCTTTTATCTCCTTGCTGGCTTACAGTTCCAAGGGTGTTCCCTTAGCCTTAGCTAGGCGGGGGTTTCAGCTTCTGATACTAGTCAAGGCGGTTCCCAACAGCACTTGGCTATTATAAATTCTGCTATGAACATTGGGGTGCATAGGTTCTTTTGGATTGGTGTTTCAGGGTTCTTAGGATATAATCCCAGCAATGGAATTGCCAGGTCAAAAGGCAGTTCCACTTTTAGCTTTCTGAGGAAATTCCATACAGTTTTCCACAGTGGCTGCACCAGTCTGCAACCCAACCAACAGTAAACTAGGGTTCCCTTTTCTCCACTTCCTCTCCAGCACATTTGTTGATCTACTTATGGTGGCCATTCTGACCAGTGTGATGTGGTATCTCATTGCAGTTTTAATTTGCATCTCTCTGATGGCTAGTGATGCTGAGGATCTTTTTATATGTCTCTGGGCCCTCTGTATGTCCTCGCTAGAGACCTGTCTGTTCAATTCTTTTGTCCATTTATTAATTGGT
Source organism: Phyllostomus hastatus (assembly GCF_019186645.2). Taxonomy (NCBI): domain Eukaryota; kingdom Metazoa; phylum Chordata; class Mammalia; order Chiroptera; family Phyllostomidae; genus Phyllostomus; species Phyllostomus hastatus. The sequence goes on from NW_025334038.1 coordinate 14,841,403, forward strand.
TGTTTGTCTTCCTGGAGTAGAGTCATGAGAGTTCTTTATATATTATGAAGATCAGACCCTTGTCTGAGGTTTCTTTTATTGGCAAATATGTTTTCCCATATAGTTGGTTCTGTTTCATTTTAATTCTGTTCTCTTTAGCCATGCAGAAGCTTTTTAATTTGATGAGTTCCCATTTGCTTTTTCTTTCCTTTATGTCCCTTTCCTTTATGCTTTGGGGACATATTGGTAAAGACATTGCTGTGTGGAATGCCTGAGATTTTTCTGCCTATGTTCTCCTCTAGAACTTTAATAGTCACAACTTATACTTAAGTCTTTTATCCACCTTGAGTTTATTTTTGTGTATGGTGTAAGTGGGTGATCAAGTTTCACTTTTTTGCATGTAGTTATCCAGCTCTCCCAACACCATTTGTTGAACAGGCTATTTTTACTCCATTTGATACTTCTTCCCCCTTTGTCAAACATTAACTGATCATAGAGACTTGGGTTTATTTCTGGGCTCTCCATTCTGTTCCATTAGTCCATGTATCTGTTCTTATGCCAGCACCAGGCTGTTTTGATTACAGTGGCCTTGTAATACAGTTTGATATCAGATATTATGATTCTTCCTACTTTGTCTGCTCTCAAAATTGCTGCAGCTATTCATGGTCATTTATGGTTCTATATAAATTTATGAAATGTTTGTTCTATATCTGTGAAATATATCATTGGTACTTTCATAAGGATTGCATTCATTGAATCTATAAATTGCTTTGGGTAGTATGGACATTTTGACGATGTTAATTCTTCCAATCCATGAGGATGGTACATGCTTCCATTTGTTTGTCTTCCTTAATTTCTTTCTTAAGTGTTGTGTAGTTTTCTGAGTACAGGAATTTAACCTCCTTGGTTAGGCTTAATCCTTGGTACTTTATTTTTCTTGTTGCTCTATTAAATGGGTTTTTTTTCCTGATTTCTGCTTCTGATTTTTCATTGTTGGTATACAAAAGTACTTTCAATTTCTGTATATTGACTTTGTATCCAACTGTTTTGCCAAATTCATATATTAGGATGAGTAGTTTTTTGCTGGAGTGTACAGGATTTTCTTTTTTTAAAGTGGTAACTTTTGTATTTAGATAGCTGTTCATAACACTTTTAAGAGAATCACACATTGGAACTTTGTTTTACTTGTTCAAGTACAGTTTTCTGCCTTCACCCCCACCACTCCCCAAAACCCCAGCCTTCCCTGCTTCCCTCCCCCATTTCTACCTCAGGCCTTGTTATTGTCCATATGCCCTTTATAATTGTTCCTGTAATACCTTCCCCGTTTTCCCCCATTATCCCCTCCCATCTCCCCTCTGATCACTGTCAGCCTGTTCTCAATTTCAGTGTCTTTGGCTATAATTTGCTTGCTTGTTCATTTTATTGATTAGGTAGGTTCCTGTTAATGGTGAGATCATATGGTATTTGACTTCACTGCCTGGCTCATTTCACTTAGCATAATTTTCTCCAATACCATCCATGCTGTCGCAAAGGGTAGGAGCTCCTTCTTTCTTTCTGCTGCATAGAATTCCATTGTGTAAATGTACCTTACTTTTTGATCCATTCATTTACTGATGGGCACTTGGGTTGCTTCCAGCACCTGGCTATTGTAAATTGTGCTGCTGTGAACATTGGGGTGCATAAAGTTCTTTTGGATTGGTGTTCCAGGGTTCTTTGGATATAATCCCAGCAGTGGAATTGCCAAGTCAAAAGGCAGTTCCATTTTTAGTTTTCTGAGGAAATTCCATACTCTTTTCCATAGTAGTTGCACCAATCTGCAATCCCACCAACATTACACTAGCGCTCCCTCTCCTCCACAACCTCTCCAACACTTGTTTGTTGCTTTGTTTATAATGGCCATTCTCAATGGTGTGAGGTGGTATTTTATTGTGGTTTTAATTTGCATCTCTCTGATAGCTAGCGATATTGAGCATCTTTTCATGTGTCTCTGGATGCTTTGTATGTCCTCCTTGGAGATGTGTCTTTCCAAGTCCTTTGCCCATTTTTTAATTGGATTGCTTGTCTTAGAGTGGAGTCATGTGAGTGCTTTATATATTTTGGAGATCAAACTCTTGTCTGAGATGTCATTGACAAATATGTTTTCCCATACGATTGGTTCTCTTTTCATTTTAATTCTGTTTTCTTTAGCCATGCAGAGCTTTTTATTTTGATGAGATCCCATTTGTTTATCCTTTCCTTTATGTCCCTTGTTCTAGGGGACATATCAATGAAAATATTGCTGCGTGGAATATCTGAGTTTTTCCTGCCTACGTTCTCCTCTAGGACTTTAATGTGTCACGACTTATATTTAAATCTTTTACCCACCTTGAATTAATTTTTGTGTATGGTGTAAGTTGGTGCTCTAGTTTCTTTTTGCATGTAGCTGTACAGCTCTCCCAACACCATTTGTTGAACAGGCTATCTTTGCTCCATTTTATTCTGCTGCCCCATTTATGGAGTATTAATTGACCATAGAAACTTGGGTTTATTTCTGGGCTCTTCATTCTGTTCCATTAGTCCATGTGTCTGTTCTTATGCCAGTACCAGGCTGTTTTGATTACAATGGCCCTATAATACATTTTGATATCAGATATTGTGATCCCTCCTACTTTGCTCTTCTTTCTCAAAATTGCTGCAGCTATTCAGGGTTATGGTTCCACATAAATTTTTTGAACTGTTTGTTCTGTCTGTGAAATATGCCATTGGTACTTTAATAGAGATTGTGTTGAATATATAAATTGCTTTGAGTAATATGGACATTTTGATGTTAATTCTGATTCATGAACACAGTATATGTTTCCATTTGTTTCTGTCTTCCTTAATTTCTTTCTTCAGTGTTGTGTAGTTTTCTGAGTACAGGTCTTTTACCTCCTTGGTTAAGTTTATTCCTAGGTTTTTTTTTTTTTTTACTGCTAAATCAAATAGCATTTTTTTCCTGATTTCTGTTTCTGATGTTTTACTGTTGGTATACAAAAATGCCTTTGATTTCTGCATATTGACTTTGTATCCCGCTGTTTTGCCCAATTCATTTATAAGGTTTAGTAGTTTTTGGTGCAGTCTATTGGATTTCCTATGTACACTATCATGTCATCTACAAACAATGACAGTTTTGCTTCCTCTTTTCTGATTTGGATGCCTTTTATTTGTATTTCTTTTCTGGTTGCTATGGCTAAGACTTCCAATACTATGTTGATTAGGAGTGGTGAAAGCGGACATCCTTGTCTTGTTCCTGATCTTAATGGGAAAGGTCTAAGTTTTTGCCCATTGAGTATGATATTAGCTGTAGGTCTCACATACATGGCCTTTATTATGTTGAGGAATGCTCCTTCTATTCCCACTTTGCTCAGTGTTTTCATCATAAATGGTTGCTGTACCTTATCAAATGCTTTTCCCACATCTATTGATATGATCATGTCAATTTTGTCTTTCTTTTTGTTTATGTGATGCATTATGATTATTGGTTTGAGAATATTGTACCAACCTTGCATCCCTGGAATGAATCCCAGTAGATCATGGTGTATGATCATTTTAGTGTATTTCTGGATGCAATCTGTCAATATTTTGTTGGATTTTAGCATGTATATTCATAAGTAACATTGGCCTGAACTTTTGTTTCTTTGTTATGTCTTGATCTGGTTTTGGGATTAGGATGATGCTGGCTTCATAAAGAGTCTGGGAGTCTTCCATCTTCTTGGATTTTTTTAAAAATACTCTGTAAAGGATAGGGGTTAGCTCTTCTTTAAATGCTTTATAGAATTCTCCTGCTAAACCATCCAGTCCAGGGCTTTTGTGTGTTGGAATTTTTTTATTACTTCTTCAATTTTGTCAGCTGTTATTGGTCTGTTCAGGCTTTCTGCTTCTTCTTCATTCAGTTTTGGAAGATTATATATTTCTAGAAAATTGTCCATTTCACCTAGGTTTTCAAATTTCTTGGCATATAGTTGTTTGTAGTAATTTCTTGAAATTCCTTGTATTTCTGTGGTATCACTTGTAATCTTTCCTCTTTCATTGCTGATTGTGTTTATTTGGGTCTCTCTCTTTTTTTCCTGGAGGAGTCTACTGAAAGGCCTGTTGATTTTGTTTATCTTTTCAAAGAACCAGTTCATGGATTTATTGATCCTCAGAATTGTGCTTTTAGTCTCTATGTTGTTTAATTCTGCTCTGATCTTGGTTATTTCCTTCCTTCTACTTGCTCTGGGTTGTCTTTGTTGTTGTTACTCCAGTTCTTGTAGGTGTACGGTTAGGTTGTTTATTTAAAATGTTTCTATGTTTTTAGGTAGGCCTGTATCACTATGAACTTTCCTCTCAGGACTGCCTTTGCTGTGTTCCATAGGTTTGGGGTTGTTGTGAGTACATTTTTATTTATTTCCAGAAACTTTTTCATCTCTTCCTTGATTATTGACCCCCTCATTATTTAATAGCATGCTATTAAATCTCCATGATTTTTAGTGTTTTTGAATTTTTTCCTTCAGATTGGTTTCTAGTTTCAGTCCCTGTGGTCAGAGAAAATGCTTGATATGATTTCAATTTTCTTGAGTTTGTTGAGGCTTGTTTCGTGTCCTATCATGTAGTCTATCTTTGAAAATGTTCCATGTGCATTTGAAAAGAATGTGTATTTAGCTTCTTTGGGATGAAAGGCTCTATATAGATCATTTGATCAAATGATAAAATCTATAGATCAAATCTAAGTCCATTTGACCTAGGGCATTGTTCAATGCGACAACATCTTTATTTTTTTTTGGAAGATCTATCCATTTTTGATGGTGAGCTGTTAAAATCCCCTACTATAATTGTGTTGCTGTCAATATCTTTCTTGAAGTCCTCCAAGATTTTCTTTACATATTTGGGTGCTCCTATGTTGGGTGCATATATATATTTACAATGTTTATGTTTTCTGGATGGATTCTTCCCTTTAGTATTATGAAGTGATCTTCTGGGTCTCTTTTTATGAAACTTTTTTCAAAGTCTATTTTGTCTGGTGTGAGTATTGCTATCCCGGCTTTTTTTCCCTGTCTGTTTGCTTGAAATATTTCTTTTCAGCCTCTCACTTTCAGTGTAGGTCTTTTGTTCTGAGGTGGGTCTCTTGTAGGCAGCATACGTGTAGGTCATGATTTCTTATCCATTCAGCTATTCTATGTCTTTTGACTGGAGCATTTAATCCATTTAAGTTTAAGGTTATTATTGATAGGTACTTATTCATTGCAATTTTTTTGTACCTGTGTTCCTCTCTCTCACTGTTTTTCTTCCTGTTCTTAAAGCAGACCCTTTAGCATCTCTTGAAGAGCTGGATTGGTGGAGGTATATTTTTGAGGTTTCTCTGGGAAACTCCTTATTAGGCCTTCCATTTTAATTGAGAGCCTTGCTGGATGGAGTAGTCTTGGTTATAGGCCTTTGTTTTTCATTACTTGATACATTCCTTGCCAATCTCTTCTGGCTTGGAGCATTTCCATTGAGAAGTCAGCTTCTAGTCTTATCAGGGCTCTCTTTGATGTTATTTCTTGTTTCTTCTTTGCTGCCTTTAAGAGTCTATCTGTGTCTTGGAATTTTACCATTTTAATTATGATGTGTCTTGAAGTGGGCCTCTTTGGGTTCCTCTTGATTGGAACTCTGTATTTCCTAGATTTGTGTGATTTTTCTTTCATCAAATTAGGGAAGTTTTTCATCATTACTTTCTCAAACAGGTTTTCTATCCCTTACTTTCCTTCTCCTTCTGGTATCCCTGTTACACGAGTATTATTATGTTTTATGTTGTCTTGCAGTTCTGTTAACACCTGTTCATTCTTTCTGAGTCTTTTTTTCCTTTTCTTGCTCTTTCTGGGTGTTTTGTTCTACTCTGTCCTCCAGCTCCCTGATTTGATCCTCTGCTTCATCTAGCCTGCTTTTGATTCCTTCTACTGCGTTCTTCAATTCAGAAATTGTGTTCTTCATTTCCACTTGGCCCTTGTTTATAATTTCTATTTCCTTTCTTATGTTGATATAGTTTGGAGTGAGTTCACTGTAGTTTCCCTGCAGTTTTGGTAATTCTCTGTGAGCTCATTGAGCTTCCTTATAACCATTGCTTTCAACTCAATATCTGAACATAGACTCGCCTCTGTTTCATTTAGCATTCTTTCTGAGGCTTCCTCCTATCCTTTCGTTTGGGGATTCTTTGTCTTCCCATTGTTTATGAGACTCTTCTTGTTAGCCTCTGCTTCTTAAATTCATCTCTTCTGACTCCCTGGTTCTATGGTGTGAACGTCTATGGTAGGAGACCTGTGAGATTCAGTAGTGCGATCTCCTTGATCTCCTGAGCTTGCTGTTCTTGGGCTGTCATTTACGTTTGCTCTCTGGATGTCTCTGAGTTTTGATTGTTGTTGGGTCTTTCTTTGGTGCGTCCTTCCCTCCAGCTGGTTAACTGAGGTTCACCCCATCCACCACATGTCTTCTCTTGTGGAGTGCAAACAGGTTGTGTTGAAGGTGGTCCTTCTGTCTGTCTGAGGTTTTGAGGCTTCTCTCTTGCTATTGTTCAGTTGTTTGTTCTGGGTAATTTCTCCACTGTTTAGTTGTAATTCCAGATTGGTCCTGGGTGGAGGCTAGTGTGGCTTCCACTCACTCCTTCACATTCTTCCATTATTATCTGTTGATGGTTCCTTTGTTCATGCATTCTCTCTTCCAGCAGGGATATACTGGTGTGCACAGCTCCCACCTACTCTTTTATGTGATCAGTTGGAGGGGGAAGGCAAAATAGAGTAAGAGTGCAGGAGCGTATTCTGTGGGACTTAAATTACCAACCTGTAGAGAAGAGATAGGAGATCCACTGGATAAGCATGATGTTAACCATATTTCATCCAACTAGTCACTTTTAAGACAGGGTGGAAAAAAGACTCTTGTTAGGGGGGAAAGGATTGTGAATTGGATCCAGAAAACTGTGAGCTTGTGCGAGGTCAGATTATGAGATAGTGAGAGTAAAGCATAGAGAATAGGTGTAGTGTGGGAAAGAACAGAGTTAACCACAAAAGTAATGAAGTTCCAGAAACAGTGAAGTGAGCTAAGATCTGGGAGGGGTGTTGTGTAGTATTTACAATTGTATGGAACAATTATCTACAATAGTAAAGGAACAACAATCATATGACAGAATCTATGTGATCTGAGTAACAAGAATAGGAAGTACATGACCTAGAGATTGTGCTATAGGAACACAAGTGAAGTGAAAGAAGGAAAATTAAAAATACTCTGAAAGAGAGAACAAGGAAAGTCAGTCAAACAATGCAATTAAACAAACAAAACAAAGAAAACTAAACCAAAAGAAGAGAAATCTTAAAAATACTAATAAAATTTAAAAAGTAGAAATAATGAAAAAATAATAATACAAATAAAGAATAACTTGCAAGTTCTCTGGAATAGCAAAGTGAAATTTGTCTCACGGTCTCAGTTGTTGGGATGACTCCTCTTTGGGTCTGACTCGCCCTTTCACAGCTCCAGGTTTTATTGTCTCTCTTGGCTCAGGGGAGGGAAGGAAGATGGACAAAAATAAAAAGCCTCCTACTGGCTTTAAACTGGCCAAGCCAATTCTGTTGGTCTTCCTGGCTGTAGCAGGCTGAGGGGGGATTGGTTTCGCTTTTCTCCCTGTGGTTTTGCATGGTTGGGGGCAAGGTCTGAGCTGCACTCTTTACAGTTGCCAGCCTCCAGCCCAGTTCCTCAGTTCACTGCCTGACCCCCACTGCCCTTTTGTGCCAAGCCTACGACTTCAGTCCACCAGTTGTGCTGTCCTTGAGGTGCACCAATTAGGGGCAACTCACATACCACCTTCTCACTCTTTGCTGTCCTAGATGCTAGGGACTCTCAGAGTCTCTTCAGGGTAGTTCAGCTCCCCTACTGAGTTAAATCTTTCTGGAGACTGATGACTCCCTGAGCCCTGCTGCTCTCCTCTGTGGGGGACAGTTCTGTCTTCCTCTTAGCCAGTTGGCCAGCAGGGCAGGGGTGCGGGTGGCTTAGGCTGCAGACATGGGTGCATGCCCCTGGGGCTGCAGGCAGGGGGCACTCCGCCTACACTGCTGCAGTGGGAGTGCAGCTGCTGGGGGCAGGGTGAGGCACTCTCTGCCCCTGGGGCTGAGGCCTCTGCTGCTGTGGTGGCAGAGGGGTGTTGGGCACAGCTGCAGTGGGGGAGGGGTGCAGCAGCTGTATCAGTCATGCACCACTGGGGTCACGGGCACAGTTGGGCACCCTCCGCCACTGCAGCTAGGGGTAGGGTAGGGGCACAGCATCGATCCTGGCAGCAGAAGTGGGCCTATGGCCAAGGCTGCAGAGGCTGCACGGATACAACCAGCAGAGGCAGGGGTGGTTGCTGAGGGAGAATTCCCTAAACCGCCACCAAGTGCCTTTTTTTTTAATTCCTCCTGTTTATGCCTGCTGCTCCAAACAAGCACCTGGCCTCTCACACAGCCCAACTCTCGAGCCAGAACGGAGACTATCTGGGTCATGGTCCATCACAGACCAGCTCTTCCTAGTCAGCGTTCACAGTCTCAGTGGGTACACACCACCCCTGTGTGTTTGCACTTCGCCCTTATTCCCCCCAATGACTTCAAGCATCCAGGTCCATCCTGGTACTGCTTCAACCTCCCTGTTTGGCTGGGGAGGGAGCCACTGACCTGGCTCTCTTTCAAGAATCCTGCAGCAGGCCCGGCAGGCACTGAGCCTAGGGCTGCAGCTACCCTGGTCCCTGTGCTGGTCCCAGGGACCTTACCATCTCAAAGGAGCCTCCTTACCATCTAATTTTTCAATGTCCTCTACAGTTCATCCTCCAACCTTCATATATGCTGGGATACTGCTGGCTGTTCACTCTGTTCCTCAGAAGATTGGCTAGGTTTTCAACCCAAGAGCAGGGGGAAGTAGACTCTACTCCCACCTATCTCACTACCATATTCTCCCCTATTTTTCCCCTTTTTTTGCCTTGTTTCTATTCCTTACTTTTTTTTGTTTATCCTTCCTCTATCCTCTCAAAATCATGTTTATTTCCTTTGGTCATCTCATATTCTTTTTTTCTGTCTTATAATAATCTTATTCTCTTTCCACCTTTTTGGATCTTTAATTATATGTCACTGATATGGCTGTGGCTGTTGTTTATCCTCAAATTTGTTCCTATTTTTTCACAATTTTTTTCATTTTTTAATTATTTCAAATCTCATATTTTACTCTTTCCTTTTCTTGTTCCATTTTGCATTCTTCCTTCTCTTTCATATTTGCATTTTAGATTTTATGTTTTTACTTTCTTCACCTTGTTTCTATTCCCTACTCTTATTATTTCTCCACCCTCTACCCTCTCAAAATTATTTTGCCTTCCTTTAGCTATCTCATATTCTTTTTTACCTTTCTTATTATTCATTTTTCACACTTACTAATCTATTCATTTTTTGTTGGTATTGCTGTTGTTGCAGGGGGATATGTTTACTGGTGAGGATTTTGGTTTTTGTGTTGTTGTTTTGTTCTGTCAATATCTGTACAACAGCATAGGAGATCCAGGAGACTGCACCAATGAATCCCACAAGACTTCTACCATAGAAGGCAACCTGATGAAGACAGGGAGTCAAAGATCAATTTAATACACAGAAACAAAAAAAGGATGACCTAAAATAGGGAGACAAAGAAACAATGCCAAATCCAAAGGAAAGGAAGTATCCCCAGAAAAAGAGCTAAATGAAATTGAGGCGAGCAATTTATCAGACATAGAGTTCAAAGTAATGGTTGTAAGAGTGTTCAAGGAACTTGATGAAAACTACAAGGATCTTAGTGGGAACTGCATCAGTATGAAAAAGGACATAGAAGCTATGAATAAGAACCAGGTAGAAATGAAGGATACAATATCTAAAATGAATATGGTAGAAGGAATTAGCAGGCCAGATGAAGCAGAGAATTGTATCAGTGAGTTGAAAGACAAAGTGGAAAAAAATACCCAGTCAGAGCAACAAAACAAAGAACAAAAAAGAACAAAGATAGTTTAAGGGAGCTCTGTGACAACATGAAACAAAACAATATTGCACCATAGAGATATAAGAAGGAGAAGAAAATGAGCAAGGGATAGAAAACCTGTAAGAAAAAATGATAGAAAATTTCCCTAACTTGGTGAGGGAAAAAGTCACAAGTTAAAGAAGAACAGAGGGTCCCAATCAAGACGAATCCAAAGAGGCCCACTCCAAGACACATTCCAATTAAACTGGCAAAATTTAAAGACACAAGAATAATCTTAAAGGCAGCAAGGGAGATACAGCTAGTAACATACAAGGGAGCTTCAATAAGGCTATCAGCTGATTTCTCAACAGAAACACTGCAAGTCAGAAGAGACTGGCATGAAATATTCCTAGTGATGAAAAGCAAGGACTTGAAACCAGACTACTCAATCCAGCAAGGCCGTCATTCAAAACAGAAGGAGAAATAAAGAGCTAGACCAAAAAAGACTAAAAGAACACAGCTCCACCAGCATTGCAAGAGATACTAAAGGGGGAGAGAAGGAAGGATGGAAGGGAGGGAGGGAGGGAAGGAAGGGGAGGAGGAAGAGGAGAAGAGGAAGGAGGAGGGGGGAGAAGTAAGAGGAGGAGAAGGAGGAGAAGGAGAAGAAGAAAGAGAAGAAGGAGGAGAAGAAGAGGGAGGAGAAGGAGGACAAGGAGCAGAAGGGGGAGGAGGAAGAGGAAGAGGAGGAGGGGGGAGAAGTAGGAGGAGGAGAAGAAAGAGAAAGAGAAGAAGAAGGAGAAGGAAAAGGAGGAGGAGGACAAGGAGCAGAAGGGGGAGAAGGAGGAGGAAGAGGAAGAGGAGGAGGAGGAGGAGGAGGAGGAGGAGGAGAGAGGAACACAGGTACAAAGGGAAAAATGGCAAAGAATAAACACATGTAAATAATAACCTTAAATGTAAATGGTTAAATGCCTCAATCAAAACATATGGAACCTGAATGGATTAGAAAACACTACCCGCATATACACTGTCTACAAGAGACCCACCCCAGAACAAAAGAGTCACACAAGCTGAAAATGAAGACATGGAGGAAAATGTTCCATGCAAATGGACATGAAAAAAATGCTGGGATAGCAATTCTTATATCAGACAAAACAGACTTCAAAACAAAGGCTAAAACAAGAGCCAAACAAAATCACTATATAATACTTAAGGGAATAGTCCAACAAGAGCATATAATCCTTGTAAACATATATGCATGCAATATTAGAGCACCTAAATATATGAATAAAATCTTGGAGGACTTTAAGAAAGAGATTGACAGCAATACCATCACTCCAGGGGATTTAACTCCACTGTCAACCATGGATAGATCTTCCAAACAAAAAATCAACAAGGATTTTGCAGCATTTAACACCACTCTATATCAAATAGACTTTATTGATATTTATAGAATATTTCACCCCAAAGAAGCAAAATATACATTCTTTTCAAATGCACATGGATCATTTTCAAAGACAGATCACATGGTAGGACACAAAATTAGCCTTAGCAAATACAAGATAATTGAAAAAACATCAAGCATCTTCTAGAATCACAATGACTTAAAACTAGAAACCAATCTCAAGAAATAAACTAAAAAACATTCAAATATGTGGAGTCTGGGTAACATGTTATTAAATAATGAATGGGTTAACAATGAGATCAAGGAAGAAATCAAAGTACATGGAAACAAATGGAAATGAACACAGGACAAACCAAAACTTATGGGACACAGCGAAGGCAGTCCTGAGAGGGAAGTTCAAAGCAATACAGGCCTACCTAAAGAAGATAGAAAAATCTCAAATAACCCCTACAAACATATATGCATCTAAAAGATACATCTAAAAGAACTGCATCTAAAAGAACCACAGGAACAACAACAAACAAAGCCCAGAGCAAGTAGAAGGAAGGAAATAACCAAGATCAGAGCAGAATTAAATGGCATAGAGAAAAAAACAATTAAAAAAAATCAATGAATTTAGGAGCTGGTTCTTTGAAAAGATACACAAAATTGAAAAACCTTTAACCAGACTCATCAAGAAAAAAAGAGGACCCAAATAAATAAAATCAGAAATGAAAGAGAAGAAGCAACAACTGATACCACAGTAATACAAAGGATTATAAGAAATTACTATGAACAACTATATGCCAAGAAATTAGACAACCTGATATAGATAAATTTCTAGAAATATACAATCTTCCAAAAAAGAATCAGGAAGAAGCATAAAACTTGAATAGATCAGTAACTATCAAAATTGAAGCAGTAATCAAAAAAAACTCCTGGCACAAAAAAAACCCTGGGCCATATGGCTTCACAGATGAATTTTACCAAATATCCAAAGAAGAACTAACCTCTATCCTTCTGAAAATATTTCAGAAATTTCAAGAAGAGGAAAGATCCCCAAACTCTTTTTAGAAGACCAGTATTATACTAGTCCTAAAACCAGGTAAAAACACAACGAAGAATTAAAATTACAGGCCAATATCGCTGATGAACATAGGTGTTAAAAACCCTCAACAAAATATTGACAATCCACATCCAGCAATACATTAAAAAGATCATACACCATTACCAAGTAAGATTTATTTCAGGGATGCAAGGATGGTAAAATATTTGCAAATCAATAAACATAATACATCACATAAAAAATGAAGGGCAAAATTACATGATCATATCAGTAGATACTAAAAAAGAATTTGATAAAATTCAGCACCCATTTATGATAAAAAAAAAGACTCAGAAAAGTGGGAATAGAGGGAACATACCACAATATAATAAAGGCCACATATGAAGAACTAACTGCCAACATCAAACTCAATGGGCAAAAACTAAAAGCATTTCCCCTAAGACCAAGAACAAGATAAGGGCCTTTGCTAGTGTAGCTCAGTGGATTGAGCATGGGCTGCAAACCAAAGGGTTTCTGGTTCAATTCCCAGTCAGAGCACATGCCTGGGTTGCAGGCCAGGTCCCCACTGGGGGCCACATGAGAGGCAACCACACATTGATGTTTCTCTCCCTCTCTTTCTCCCTCCCTTCCCTTCTGTCTAAAAATAAATAAATAAAATCTTAAAAAAAAAAAGACAAGGGTGTCCACTTTCATCACTCTTATTCAACATAGTACAGGAAGTTCTAGCCACAGTGATCAGAGAAGAATAAATAAAAGGCATCCGAAATGGAAAGAAGTAAAACTGTCCTCTTTTGCAGACCACATGACAGTATACATAGAAAACCGTATAGACTCCACCAAAAATCTACTCCACCTAATAAGTGAAATCAGCAAAGTAGCAGGATACAAAGTCAATATTCAGAAATCAAGGGCATTTTTATATACCAATAATAAAATATCAGAAACAGAAACTAAGAAAAATATCTTATTTACCACAGCAACAAAAAAATAAAGTACCTATGAATAAACTTAACCAAGGAAGTAATAGATCTGTACTCAGAAAACTATAGAACACTAAAGAAAGAAATTGAGAAAGATGCATACATTTGTATACAAATGTATGATACATGAATTTGGCAAAACAGCAGGACACAAAGTCAATATTCAGAAATCAAATGCATTTTTGTACACCAACAATGAAATATCAGAAACAGAAATTAGGAAGACAAGTCCATTTACTATAGTGACAGGAAAAATAAAGTACCTAGGAATAAACTTAACCAAGGAGGTAAAATATCTATACTCAGAAAACTACAAAACAATGAAGAAAGAAATTAAAGAAGATACAAATGAATGAAAGGATATACCATGCTCATGGATGGGAAGAATTAATATCATTAAAATGTCCATACTACCTAAAGCAATCTATAGATTCAATGCAATTCCCATTAAAATACCAATGGCATTTTCACAGATTTAAAATAAATACTATAAAAAGTTACATGGAACCAAAAAAAGACCCCAAATAGCCCCAAAATCCTGAGAAAGAAGAAGAAAACTAGAGGGATCACAATACCTGATATCAAACTATACTACAAGCACACTATAATCGAAACAGTCTGGTGCTGGAATAAGAACAGACACATAGATCAACAGAACAGAATAGATAGCCCAGAAATAAACCCACGTCTCTATGGTCAATTAATATTTGACAAAGGGGGCAAGAACAGACAATGGAGTAAAAATGGTCACTTTAATAGATGGTACTGGAGAACTGGACTGGTACATGCAAAGAAATGAAACTAGATAACCAACTCATACCATACACCAAAATAAACTCAAGATGTATAAAAGAACTAAATGTAAGCCATGATACCATAAAACTCCTCAGAGAAACACAGGCAGTAAATTTTCAGATATCTCACACAACAATATTTTTGCCAATATATCTCCTAGGGCAAGGGAAATAAAGTAAAAAAATAAATAGGACTACATCAAATTAAAAAGCTTCTGCACAGCTAAAGAAAAATCAGAAAATGAAAAGGGAACTGACTATATGGGAAAATACATTTGCCAATGATACATCAGACAAGAGTTTAATTTCCAAAATATATAAAGAACTCATACAACACCAGGAAGACAAATAATCCAATTAAGAAATGGACAAAGGACCTGAATAGTCACTTCTCCAAGGAGGACATACAGATCGCCCATAGACACATGAAAAGATGCTGAACATCACTAGCCATTGGAGAGATGCAAATTAAAACCACAGTAAGATACCACTTCACACCAGTCAGAATGGCCATCATTTCAGAGCCAGGCCAGGTGCAGGAGGACATAGCTGAAAAGCAATGGCCAAAGCAGCCAGGGAAGTGGGGGAGATGCCACTTGGAAAACACCTCTGAAAAGCATGACTCTAAGGAAAAAGTCCCCCAGGGGTTAGAGGATTTGGTGAGTGGGCTACTGCTTCCATAGGTCAAGTTGAACGTGCTTAATAAAAGGCTTGCTCTAGCCCTTTTCCCCATGGGGAGGTGAGAGCTGGGAACTGCCTGATGATATATGCTATATCCTACCATAGTGGGAAGGGAAGACACAGGCATCAGGAGACCCCCCAATACCCTTACCTCCAATGCTGTGAATCCCCTGACACCCCAGCACTTGGGCATGACTGGCACCTGACCCACGCTGGACAATGGATCCCTTCCCAGGACTTGTGGGTCTGATGCCTGCTAAAGCTTGAAGCCAGTCCCCATCTGGCAGCTGACACTGATATGCAAGGTACAAGCACTGCAGATGGCCATGCTTCCCACTGTGTGAAGCAAGCCCATTTGCTACCACAGAGAACACAGAACAGGGGCCTTAGCACAAGGATTTAGTTTAAAAGCTAAGTAATACTAGTAACCTGAGCAATGTCCAGACTGCAAGTGGGAACAGAGGGGAGGGGCCACAGGGGAAGTGCTGCTTTGCCTGGATAACCAGTCTAGGTCAGACATTAGGACAGATTCCCACCCCTAAATCACCTCCACCCAGGGGGCAAGATGGGGAGGAGGAAGTCATTCCACGGAGCATGTGCAAGGCTAGTGAGAGTGACTGGCTAAGGGAAAAGCCTCCCTACTCATTTCTTTGTTGCTGTTGTCAAATGATTTTTAATTGAAATATTTTCCTTTGTTGTTCTTAACTAGCTGGGCATTCCCCTGCACCACTGTTGATGTCATCAGTGATGTCATGAGGGTGGTGGTCATCAACATTGCAGCCCACAGACTGGGCAGTCCCCAGGATCTCTTTAATGACACCAGGGAGTTCTCTAGCTAAAGATTGGTGCCACATCTGTTGGGAAATTTTAACAATCTCATCAAAAATGATATTTGCACTGTGCTTAATGTTTTCTTTTTCTTCTGTCTCATGGTGGTTCTTTAAGGGCTTTGATGATCAGGGCAGAGGCAGAAGGCAGCACCTCAATCTGGACTTGTCTGTTCTGAATGGTCAGTTTCACTATAATAGACCCTTCCAATCACCAGTTGCTTTGGTGATGTCATCCCCAAACTTTTTTGGAGACAAACTAAGGGGTCCGATTTTCAGGGCCAGGACAGACATGATACCAACTTCCCCACTCACTTCCCCACAGGTGTACCTCAGGTATAGGACTTTGATCTCTTTGGGGTTGAACTTAGGCAGCATGGTGGAGACTAGTGTTAAATGAGCCCGAATTCTGAATGACCCATGGAAGATCTTTGCACCTTTGCCTCCAACCAGAAAGCCAAAATTTTTACCTCCTATGTACTTCTGATCTAGTGAAGACCTGTCAGTCTAGCCTGGAAAAAAATGGGATTAGTTGGGGTGGAGGGTGGGGCAGACCCTCCAGAAGCCCATGGAAGTTTGAGCACCCAGCCAGACCCACAAGGGTAGTTGATATAAACCATGAGACGGGAGAGGCATGCTCTGTCTTGGACCCACTGCTCAGGTGTACCGGCCAGTGCTTTGTAGGACTGCCAGGCCCTGGAAGCCACTTGGCGGTGGCAGCACCAGCCCCACATGAGCCCCCAGGGAAGAGCCTAAAGCTGTACTGCAACCTGGAACAAGCCACCTGGATGACTTGACTGTGCAGCAGCCACCTGCGTAAAGACAGGGATGTAGGATGTTTTTTTTTTTTAATGGGAGGAATTCTGGGCACAGCCTTGGACTAGTCTGGTACAGGGTGGCTGGGTTTTCCGGAGATGGGTTTTCAGTCAGAAGCTTGTCATCCTCCCACATTGTGCAGCTTTTGAGTAAAATACCCCTTTCCTTTTCTCACCAAACCTCTGCCTCCAGAATTTGCTTATATGGGAGGCAGTAGGTAGCTAAACCCTGCTTTCATCTGGTAATAATAACAACTTTCAGTGATCTCTGCCTTTACTTGACTCCTTTGCTGCTTTGTATCTCCATCCACACCTTTGTCCACTGCAAATTGATGCTCAAATGGTGGTGAATTATATATTTCATTACCTTCAAATGTATTATACTACCAAGGAAATAAATTTAATTTTTCTAAGTGTAAAGGGATAAACAGTGATGGGAGATGCTATTTTAGAGTGGCCAGAGAATTACACAGTGAATAGGGAAATTCAAAGATCTGAAGAGATCTGAAGAGATAGGGATGAGCTATAAAGATATTTGGGGATGGGGTATGGGGAGAAACGTTCTAGGCTGTTAACAAGAAAAAAAAAGGCAGACGTGGGCACAAGTTTAATATACCCAGAAATAACCCAGAGGTCACCATGTCTAGACTCGAATGAGGAAAGAATGATGGGAGTATGATGGAAAGGGTACCAGGAGTTGGCCCCGAGGAGTCACATAGACAACCTAAGGACATTGGCTTCTTATGTGTGATGGGAAGCATTAGACGATGTGACATGGCCTGACTTACCTGTAAAAGGGTCCTTTTGCCGTGGCATGATGGCTCAGTTGGTTGGAGCATTGTCTTGTACACCAAAAGGCTGTGGGTTTGATCCCTGGTCAGGGCACATGCCTAGGTTGCAGGATTAATCCCTGGTTGGGGCTCATATGGGAAGCAACCAATTGATGTTTCTCTCTCACTTACTCTCTAAAATCAATAACCATATATATTTTTTAAAAAGTTTTAAAGGATCCTTCTGGCCATTGTGTGAATAGCTGAGGGGAAGGCATGAACCAAAACTGACATCAAATTAGAATTCAGGTGGGTTTGGATACAGGTTAGCAGTGTAGGAAAACAATCTGGTGCTGGATGTATTTCCAAGGTAGAGAGTGGCAGGGCTTGCTGATGATATGTGATTTGCTGAGATGAGGAAGGAAGAGGGAATTAGCTAAAAATTTGTGGGAATGAGGAAGAGAAATTGGGAATCAAAAGTTTTGTTTTACTAGTCATTTTCAAGGCACCTACTAGCTAATAGCTATTAGCTTAGTTCACTATTCAGCAAACTAACGGAAAGATCTGCTGGAGGGTCTGCACATGGATGGTTCTGAATGACACAAGACTGGGTGAGAGTTTAAGGAAATAGTTTTGTTGATCTAAAAATAAATAAAAAGCCATAGTAAGAGACAACAAGCATTTGAGTTTTTTAAAAAAATAGCTATTTGGGAAGCACTGATTCAAGCAGAAACCCAAATAGTATTTGGATTAGAAGAGAAAGGCAAGAGAAATGAAGGGGGAAAAGAATAATTATATCAATAGAAGGAAGATATTTTTATTTGTGCAGATAAGCTAACCTAGTGGTGCTAATTCTAAAGAAAGTTTTGAATTTTCAGTCCAGTAGTCATGACAACTACTTTCTTGTTTTCCTTACAAATAGTTCTTCAGGACACAAGGTTGCTTTAGGCCCAGTGCAACAGTTATTTTGCCCTGTTTTAACACCCAAAGGTTTCTGAGGAGTAAGAAGTGCTAGGAAGTTCTCCCTGGGATGGCAGCTCCAGCTCCAATTTAAAACATCTCTGTTTAGCCCTGACTGGTGCAGCTTAGTTGACTGGGCATCATCCCACAAAGTGAAAGATTGCTGGTTTGATTGCTGACCTGGGCACATGCCTGGATTGCAGGTTTGGTCCTCAGTCAGGGTATCGATGAGAACCACCAATCCATGTTTCTCCCTCCCTTCCCCTCTGTCTAAAAATAAATAAATAAATAAATAAATAAATAAAAATTTTAAAAGTAAAAATAAAGTAGCCATATGTGTGTGTGTGTGTGTGTGTGTGTGTGTGCATGTGTGTGTATTTATTTATTTTTTTTACATTTTCCCCCTTTGATCAAGATCTTTCCTTGAAAATACTGCTGCTCAACCACTGGAAAGCAGTACTGATCAGATGATTCTCCATTATCAAGATGACTTATTTTTGGAATGTCATTCCATTGCCAGTCTCATAGCCAGGAAGGCTCATTCATGGAGTGTCATGTCCCACAACAAGAAAAAGTAGATGTCTTTTTTCTTAGGAGCCTTAGCCAAATTTGAGCAACAAGAATATCAAAACAGAGGAAGGCTTTACTGTCATGTTCCTTTAAGGACAAATACTTTCTGTAGTTTCTTGAGGTTTTTCATATGAAGTCTCACAGGCCTTAGTGATCATCTCAAAATGTTGAGCAACCATTATTAGTGTCTAATATTGAGCCACACAAAATAAACATTTATAACAATAAAAGTTTCTATAATAAACAAAATGCTAAGTCTAAAATGAAGTACAGATCTGAACAGAAGACAATACCTGAAGGCAGTCAGCTAAAGATATTAAAGAACTGCTTTTAATTATTTCACTTGTGCCCAAATTTTATCTAGTTCCATTGCTATTTCATCAGAGGTGCTTTATCAAGTACAACGGGAGCTATTAACAACAGAACAAACCCCACCTTGTTCATCCAGGATGTAGTTAAGATTAATTCCATTGCCTAAATAAAACTCACATTAAAGAAATTTAAAGATTTTTTTCTGGTTGGCGATTGCTTAGGCAGTAGCTCCCAACGTTTTATCTAAGGCTAGGCAGTAGCTCCCAATGTTTTATCTAAGGCTTCTGATAAGTTTCCAGTCATGTATGTATTCTTTGTAATACTTGCCCAAGGAAAAAGTATTCTTTCAAATCCAGTAACTTCACTGGGGTTGATATTGCCAACCACTGAACATCGTTGACTAGGTGTACAATCAGTTTCATACTTTGACCTATGAGGTTGTTTTAAAGTTGATGCCCAATGTTGAGACAGGAAATAAGGAGGGAAAAAGGGAACAATAGCTATTATACTGAATAATTAGCCTCTCATATCATTTGTGAGACAGAAAGACACTAAAGAAGGAAAAAAAGGGAAAATCAAGTTGTAGATTATACTGAGTTTCTAAATTCTGGAAGGACTAGTTAGGGGGGAAAAATAAATGTTTCAATTCTGTTTACAAAGGTGTAAGTAACCAAATTGCTGTAGGGGTCATAAGTAGCTTAGGAGAAAAAAAATTTTCTTATATCTAGAAAACAAAGATCAAAGACCAGTAATATTTCATATAAAAGTAATAAAAATTGGAGATTCCAGGTTGGTGAACAGATGGAGGTGCTTGTATAGTGGCACACCTGGAGAGGCCATAGAAGTTCTGTACCCCAGCTCCATACCTTGCCCTCTGCATCTCTTCTGTTTGGTGGTTCCTGACATAGATCCTGTTATAAAGAACCAGTAATCTTGTAAGTAAAGTTGCTTCCAAGCACAGCTGATGACACAAGCTTGCAAATGGTATCTGAAGTGGTGGTGGTACAACCACCGGACAAAGTCTTCAGACTAGCCACCTCCCTCGGGAACCTGGGGCTTGAACCAGGTCGTGCCCTATGGATGGGAGATGACAGCGAACCAGGTTGGCCGCAACAGCCTCATCAGGATTGAATGTTAGAATCTTGGAAAGAATTTCATCTGGAGACTGACTTTTTAGCAGTCAAAAGGCCATTTGGGGAAAGACTGATTTTGAGGATGTCATAATAGCACCTGTACAACAGTATACAAGATGTGGAGGGAGGAGTGAATCTAAGTCAGTCAGCTGCAGGGAAGAACCCACAAAAGAATGACCCAACAACAACCAAAACCCAGTTACAACCAGAGAGCACACATAAAAGTCATAAAGGGTGGTACAAGAGCATCAAGCTAAGGTGTTCAAGGAGACTACACCACTGAGTCCCACAGGTCTCCTGCCAGAGAGGATCACAAAATAAAGACAGGGAGTCAAAGCGGATCAATCTAACATGCAGAAACAAATAAGAAGAGTCACCTAAAACGGGGAGAAAAAGAAACAACTGCCAATCGAAAGGAAAGGAGGAATCCCTAGAAAGACTGCTAAATGAAACTGGGGCAACCAAACTATCAGACATTTAGTTCAAAATAATGGTTATAATGATGCTCAAGGAGTTCAGTGAGAACTTCAAAGAACTCCAGGGAAGCTGCAAGGTACTTACTGTGAACTACACTAGCACGAAACAGGACACAGAAAATGTCAATAAGAGCCAGGAGGAAATGAAAAATACAATATTGGAAATGAAGAACACAGTGGAAGGAAATAAAATCAGGTTAGATGAAGCAGAGGATCAGATCAGCAACCTTGAAGACAAAGTAGAAAAAAATTTCCTGACAGAACAACAAAATGAAATAACTCAAAAAAGAATGGAAAAGGGTTAAGGAAGTTGGAGGACAACATGAAATATAACAATATCCATAAAATAGGGAGACCAGAAAGAGAGGAAAAGGAACAAGAAATAGGAAGCTTGTTTGAAAAAGTAGTAACAGAAAACTTCCCTAACTTTACAACAGTAAAGTCACGCAAGTCCAAGAATCACAGAGAGTCCCAATCAAGATGAACCCAAAGAGGCACACTCCAAGACACATCAAAATTAAAATGGCAAAAATTCAAAGACAAGGAGAGAATCTTAAAGGCAACAAGGGAGAAACAGAAAGTAATATGCAAGGGAGCACCAATAAGGCCATTAGCTGATCTCTCAACAGAAACACTGCAAACCAGAAGGGAATGGCAAGTAATATTCCAAGTAATGAAAAGCAAAGGCCTGCAACAAAGAATACTCTATCCAGTAAGGCTTTCATTTAAAATGGAAGGCGAAATAAGGAGTTTCCAAGACAAGAGAAGGCTAAAAGGATACACCTCCACCAAACTATCATTGCAAGATAATATCTAAGGGGACTGCTTTAAGAAGAAGAAGAGTTCTGGCTGATGTGGCTCAGTGTATTGAGTGCTGGCCTGTGAGCCACAGGATCGCTGGTTCAATTCCCACTACAGGCACATGCCTGGGTTGTGGACTAGGTCCCTAGTTGGGGATAAATAAAGGGCAGCCAATTGATGTATCTCTCTCACACATCGATGTTTCTCTCCCTCTCTTTATCCCTCCCTTCCCTTCCCTTCTCTCTAAAAATAAAATTTTAAAAAAAGAAGATGAAGAAAAAGAGTGAGAGAGCAACACAGGTACAGAGAGAAAAAAATGGCAATGAATAAATACCTATTAATAATAACCTTAGATATAAACGGATTAAATGCTCCAATCAAAAGACATGGGGTAACTTAATGGATAAGAAAATATGGCCCACATATATCCTATCTACAAGAGATCCACCTGAGAACAAAAGACCTACACAGACTGAAAGTGAAGGGTTGGAAAAAAATATTCCAAGCAAATGGACGGGAAAAAAAAAAGGTGGGGTAGCAATATTCACATCACACAAAATAGATTTCAAAACAAAGGGATAGAAAGAGACAGAGAAGGACACTTCACAATACTCAAGGGAAGAATCCACCAGGAACACATAAACATTGTAAACATATATGCACCCAACATAGGAGCACCCAAATATATAAGGAGAATCTTGGAGGGCTTAAAGAATAATATACATAGCAACACATTTATAGTAGGGTATTTTAAAACCCCAGTGTCAACAGTGGATTGATCCTCCAAACAAAGAATCAACAAGGATATTGTGGCACTGAACAACACTCTAGAACAAATGGATTAACCAATATATACAGAAGCTTTCACCCAAAAGAATCAAAATATACATTCTTTTCAAACACACACGGAACATTTTAAAAGCTAGACCACATGATAGGACAAAGCCTCAACAACTTCAAGAACATGGAAATCATATTCAGCATTTTCTCAGATCATAATGACATTGAAACTAGAAACCAACCTCAAGGAAAAAACTCAGAAAGAGTCAAATTTATGGAGACTGAATAACATGTTATTAAATACAATGAATGGGTAAACAATCAAGGAAGGAATCAAAAAGGTTCTGGAAACAAATGAAGATGGACATACACCAGCCCAAAATAGATGGGACACTGCAAAAGCAGTCATTCCTGCTCAGAACTACCTAAAAAAAGACACAAAAACTTAAAATATACAACCTAACCTCACATCTACAAGAGGTGGAAAAACAACAAATGAAGCCAGGAACAAATAGAAGAAAAAACATAACCAAGATCAGAGCAAAATTAAACGACATAGAGGCCAAAAGAACAATTCAAAGGATGGATAAATCAGGAGCTGGTTCTTTAAAAAGATAAACAAAAATTGACAAGCCTTTAAGTACACTCATCAAGAGAAAAAAAAAGAGAGAGGACCCAAATAAAAACAATCAGAAATGAAAGATGAGAGATTACAACTGATACCACAAAAATACAAAGGATTATAATACAAAGCAATTGTATTACAAAGAAATACAAGGAAACTGCTATGAAGAACTCCATGTGCCAAGAAATTTGAAAACCTAGGTGAAATGGACAAATTTCTAGAAATATGTAATCTTCCAAAATTCAATGAAGAAGAAGCAGAAAGCCTAAACAGACCAATGACAGCTGACAAAATTGAAGCAGTAATCAAAAAACTCCCACCATAGAGAAGTCCTGGACCAGATGGTTTCTCAGGAGAATTTTACAAAAGAGTTAAGGAAGAGCTAAGCCCTATCCTTCACAGATTATTCAAAAAAAAAAAAAGTGAAGAAAATAGAAGACTCCGAAACTCTTTTTATGAAGCCAGCATCATCCTAATCCCAAGACCAGATAAAGACACAACAAAAAAAACCTCAGGCCAATATCATTGATGAACATAGATGCTAAAATCTTCAACAAAATGTTGGCAAACTGCATCCAGCAATACATTAAAGAGATCATACACCATGATTAAGTGGGATTTATTCCAGGGATGGAAGGATGGTACAATATTCACAAATCAAAAAACACATCACATAGGAAAATGAAAGACAATATCACATGATCGTATCAATAGATGCTGAAAAAGCACTTGATAAAATACAGAACCCATTTATGATTAAAAAAAACACTCAGAAAACTGGGAGTAGAAGAAGCATTCCTCAACATAATAAAAGCCATATATGAGAAACCTACAGCCAACATCATACTCAACAGGCAAAAACTAAAAGCTTTTCCCCTAAGATCAAAAACAAGACAAAGGGTGTCTGCTTTTACTACTTCTATTCAACATAATATCAAAAGATCTAGCCACAGGAATCAGACAAGAAAAAGAAATTAAAGGCATCCAAATTGGGAAGGAAGAAACAAAACTGTCAGTTTACAGATGACATGATAGTATATGTAGAAAACCCTAGACTCCACCAAAAAATTATTTGACCTAATAAGTGAATTTGGCAAAACAGCAGGACACAAAGTCAATATTCAGAAATCAAATGCATTTTTGTACACCAACAATGAAATATCAGAAACAGAAATTAGAAAGACAAGTCCATTTACTATAGTGACAGGAAAAATAAAGTACCTAGGAATAAACTTAACCAAGGAGGTAAAATATCTATACTCAGAAAACTACAAAACAATGAAGAAAGAAATTAAAGAAGATACAAATGAATGAAAGGATATACCATGTTCATGGATTGGAAGAATTAACATCGTTAAAATGTCCATACTACCCAAAGCAATCTATAGATTCAATTTAATCCCTATTGAAATACCAATGACATATTTCACAGATATAGTGCAAATATTTCAAAAGTTTATATGGAACCAAAATGACCCAAAGTAGCTGCAGCAATCTTGAGAGAAAAGAACTATGGGAGACTGTTCTGCGTGGTGTGGGCCCAAACAGGACCCTCACCCACGGATAGGTTCTCCTGTGGGGAATCAGCCTGCATTGTACCTAGGCTGCTTTGAGACTTGCTTTTTGCTAAAACTCCCTTGCACTGAATTGAGGCAGCAAGTGCCTACTGTAACTTCCTAAAGTCTGTGCTAAACCTCCCCAGTATGGAGTGTAACCAATTCAACCACTCTTCCCCTTGGTCTGCAACATCCTTCTCTTCGAAGTAATTAGCAACATTCTTTCCTTTGTTTTTTGTAAAAGGTAACCACCTAAAGCTAACCTCTGCATAGTAAATGAGGACCATCATGTAATGTGCCCAGGAAAGCAATAAAAGCTTGTCAAGGCAAGAGTTGGGGCGCTCTCCTCTTCAGAGAATGGCCATGCCATCCCTTTTCCTCCACAGGGCTCGGTAGTCTGTGAATTTGTCATGTCTCATCCACAATGTCATGGACCCCACAAGCCGGGATTCGCATCAAGAACAAAGTAGGAAGAATCAATACATGATATCAAACTATATTACAAGGCCACTGCAGTCAGAAAAGTCAGGTACTGACATAAGAACCGACACATAGTCCTGGTTAATGTGGCTCAGTGGATTGAGTGCAGGCCTGTAAACCAAAGGGTCACCAGTTCAATTCCCAGTCAGGGCACATGCCTGGGTGGCAGGCCAGGTCCCCAGTGAGGGCCACGTGACAGGCAATCACACACTGCCATTTCTCTCCTTTTCTTTTTCCCTCCTTTCCCCTCTCTCTAAAAATAAATAAATAAAACCCTTTTTAAAAAGGCCAAAAAAAAGAGAAAAAAAAAGAAAAAGGGAAAAGAACCTGAAAAGAGACTTCTCCAAAGAGGATATACAGAGAACCCATGGGCATATGAGAGGACGCTCAACATCAGTAACCATCAGAGAGATGCAAATTAAGGCCACAATGAGATACCACCTCACACCAGTCAGAATAGCCATCATTAACAAATCAACAAACAACTGCTGGTTAGGTTGTGGAGAAAAGGGAACCCTAGCACACTGTTGGTGAGAATGCAGACTCAAGTAGCCACTGGGGAAAACAGTATTATGGAACTTCCTCAAAAAACTAAAAATGGAAATGCCTTTTGACCCCGTGATTCCACTGCTGGAATTATACCCTAAGAATCCTGAAACACCAATTCAAAAGAACCTATGCAACCCTACATTCATAGCAGCATTATTTATAATAACCAAGTACTAGAAACGCCCTTAGTGTCCATCAGTAAATGAGTGGATCAAAAAACTGGTACATTTACACAATGGAATACTATACAGCAGAAAGAAAGAACTCCTACTCTTTGAAACAACATAGATGGAACTGGAGAGTATTACACTAAGCGAAAGACAGAGACAGAGATTTCCTTTGAAATGTTCCAAAGAACTTGTTTTTGTTTTTAATCATAGTTTTCAAAAAATCTCAAAGGTTAAGAGAAAGTCTCTAATTTATGAATTTTGGGAAGATTGTTAAACACATCAAAAGACTTAAAACACTTGTCAAATAAGCTCTGGCTGAATAGCTCAGTTCGTCCGAGTGTCATCCCAATATACCAAGGTTGTGGGTTTTATCCCCAGTCAGGGTACATATAAGAATCAACAAATGAGTACATAAATAGGTAGAACAACAAACTGATCTCTCTCTAATCAATAAATTTTAAAAATTAAAAAATTATTTAAAATATTTGGTCAAGTAGAATCATAAGCCACTGTGAAACAATACTTAGGATCCTATTTTATCACGGTGAAAGTTAAAGACTTTGCAAGCAAATACAGAAAGTGAAATAGATGTAAGCAAAATTTAGCCTTTTACTATTAAGAAGACTCAATTTACTTAAGAGATAAAGGCTGGTGATAAAAACAAAGGATATAATTTTTAAAACATAAAATCTTTGCTTTCTATTTATAATCTCTTATTAAGGTCATACCAACATTACAGAAAAACTTTCTCCTTTGAGCAGAGAAATAACCAAACTCTAATTTTGTATCAGCCTATTTTTGATATTTAAATTCATTTATTAATTAATTTTATGGAAGAAACCTAAGTGCCCATCAGTAAATGAGTGGATCAAAAACTGGTACATTTACATAATGGAATACTATGCAGCAGAAAGGAGCTCCTAACCTTCACGACAGCGTAGATGGATCTGGAGAGCATTACGCTGAGTGAAATTAGCCAGGTAGTGAAAGACAAATACCCTATGATCTCACCTATAAGTGAAACCTAATCAACAAAACAAACAAGCATGCAAAATATAACCAGAGATATTGAAATAAATAACAAACTGACAGTACCCAAAGGGGAGGGGAAGGGGAATTATGAGGAGAAAAAAGGAAGGGTCATCAAGGAACATGTTTAAAGGACACATGGACAAAGCCAAAGGTGGGGGGATCACAGGTGGGAGGTGAGGACGGGTGGCACGGGGAGAGTTGTGGGAGGAAAATGGAGACAACTGTACTTCAACAGTAAAAAATTAATTTTTACCCTATTTAGCTGCCATCTCTATCTGTGTCTATTTCTTTTATTTGTTCTTAATAATTGTGTTTAGGTGACCAATAAAAGCTTTATGAAATGTTAGAGCAAGTCAGTCATCATTCTAAGTTATTTTTGCTCACAAATTTATAGTCTTTGGTAGAATAAAAGTATTATACTTAATACTGATCATTTCAAAGACGTGCCTATTTTAATTAGCTTTAATATCACATTTTTTCAAAACCTGAAACATTTGGGTTAGTTTGTTACATTTTTTAATTTGTATAAGCACTTACTTTCTTTAAGCTTATTAAACTGAACTCTTTATAAACTAATTTTTACTATCCTCTAGAAGCATATAGTATATATAAATAATAAACACAATTATATGTAATATTAACTATATGTTACATACACTATATATATTATTAACAGAACTATTAAAATACAACAACTCCCTTGTTCAGCTAGGATGTGTTGTTACACACACATGCTCAGACATACACACAGATACAACTGGAGACCTGACTTTTTCAAAAACTTCAACCATTATACAGGTACAGTAAAATAAAACCCCATTAATTTGTAACAGTTGAAATAAGTTAAGTTTATTCATTCAGATAGCTAATGCTTTTATTATTTTTAGAGAGGGCTTTTAGGATTTCTATTTGTTAATAACAAACATTTTTTAAGTAGGCTGTGGGAGGGTTGCTTAGATACGGAAAACTTTTTAGATGCTTGTGGTATTTTAAAAGGCCTTATTTATTTGTAGAGAGAGTGGAAGGGAAGGAGAAAGAGGAGAGAAACATCAATGTATGGTAGCCTCTCATGTACCCTAAACTGGGGACCTGGCCTGCAACCCCAACATGTGCCCTGACTGGGCCAGTGACCCTTTGGTTTGCAGGCCTGTGCTCAATCCACTGAGCTACACCAGCCAGGGTGATGGTGGTGTTTTTAAAAGGCTTGTCTTTCCCTTATTTTTCCTTTGGTTTGCTTAGTCTCAATATTTGTGAGCTGTTTATATTTCTGATTGTCTGCAAGACAGATTGTGAATTGTTGAGGAGACTAAAAAATCTTATAAAACTTTCCATTTTGCCAAATTTCTGACCATAGTTACTCAAGACTGAAATATCTTGTCATGTTTCAGGAGGCATGACTGCAGTCTGTAAAGGCCTGGCAGGTTCATCAGATTTGAGCAGGCAGAATATTCATGGAGCTGCTAGAATGTCTGATATGTCTTTATTCAAGGGTGGGCAATCCACATGCTGCGAGCCATGTGTCACCCTGCATGTCCCTGCGTGTCTCTGCATGTCACCTGTCCACCTTATATAGTAAATACAGACAAAGCTGGCAGGAAGCCAGAATACTGTATAATACAGTGTGATTCTGCGCATGTGAGCACACTCAATGTTACGGGAACCATTTATCAGACCCAGTCTCACAGCTTATCTTAGTTCCCCAGATATCTGGGTGAGGGAGCCAGACTGCCTCCATTTACCCTACAACCCACTCCTGGGTTTTTCACCATACAATCTATGCAAGGATGTCTTCTGCAAGCACTTCCTGGCGAGGAGGGCAGAACCCTGCACCCATAAACCACAACAGCAGTACGGACTATAGTAACAAGCAGCTAAAACACAAGCACTGCCACCCAAGACAGCAAGGACCCACCACCATTAAGTGGTTAGAGATGCCCACCATTCCTGCAGGAGATCACCTGTCAGGCATTCCATGATACAGGCCTCAGAAGCTAATGCCTGTAAAGCTTCACTAACATTGTGATGGCCACCAGGAACATATAAACAACATTCAGCTCCTATTAGAGCACACTCCACCTTGGGATGCAGTAAACATATCTAAGACCATATGATTTTGCAAGGCTACTCTTCTTAATTGATATACTTCCTTATTTAACAGTCTTAAGGAATCCTGTGTAACATTCAATGCATGAGCAGTGTGCAAAGCCAAAGTGGTTATCTCAGTCTCAGTGATTACAGAAGCACCATGAGGAGAAAAACCAGGTAATGGGTAATACCACCAAGGAGTATGCTTTACCCAGTGTCTTGCTTTAAACATTTCCCAATTTGTTGGCCAGCATTCAAACCACAATGCTAATTCATTATAATAGCATGATAATTAGGTAGGGTGAAACAGAGGTTAACTACTTCTAAGGCTATTGGGCTATTCATGAGCTGGTGAATTTAAGGTGATTTAAGGCTCTCCTCTCTTGGAACATGAATAAAAACTTTATTCTCTACACTTTCTTCTCTTTGTGAATTCTTTCACAGCCCACTTCATGGACCATTTTAACAACTTCCTCATTCCTATCTTAATGCCTCAGATTCTTTCATATGTGTATTGCCCCCTTCAAGGCCAGGCAGGTTAATGGTATTCATGCAGATGGAAAAATATTCCTCATGGAGCCATTGGGATGTCTGACATGCCTTTATTCATGGGTGGGTGAGCCACACATGCTGCAAGCCGCATGTCTATCTGCATGTCTCCTGTCATGGTCCCTGCTCCCCAGCATGGCACCCATTGTGGCACCTGTCCCATTGTGTGTCTCTCATCATCTTCACCCCCAGCAGGGAGTCCCTACCTGTTTAAACACTAGAGGGAAACAAAGCCGGAACACTGCCAGAACATTACATAATTCTGTGCATGCAAGCTCACTTCACGTTATGGGACCCAGTCTCAAGGTTGAGAACGATGGTTATCAGGCCCCTCCAAGGCTATAGGAACACTGCTCCTCTTAGTTACCCAGACACCTGGGCAAGGAAGCCAGACTCCCTCCACTTACCCTACATCATGCCTTCCAGGAAATCTTCCATAGGTGGTTTTCTTTTGAGGGGGGAAATTTTTTTTCTCTTTGGTAGAAAACTCCTGCGGGAGCACCCTCATGCTGGCATGGGACAATCTTCCTCAGAACAATTATCCACTACCCATTCATCCACCCTTGAGGGGAACAACCCCCTCCCCCCCAACCCCGACTATTTGACCTCAACCGAAAGAAGCAAAGTACAAACCTAAGTGGGCTTCATGAGCAGTCTGTGGAATAGAAACCAGAGGACAACCAAGTCCAGGGCCCATTGCAGCCTGTCACTGCTCAGCCAAAAAGCAGAGACAAGGATTGGATTATAATTGCACATTTAATATCATAGAGACTACCAGTATGAGAAGGTGGTGAGTTAAAACCCTAATATTCACCTTACCTTGAGCTTTCAGAAGCAAGTTTATATAGGGGAAATGAGGGAATTTGGGAGGGGAAAATTCTAGGGGAAGCGCAGATATGCTGTTTCTCTTGGGAGGGGGGCTGAAAGGGAGATACACAGCTTCTTTCCAAGCTGGCTCCTTTGTTCTGGTGTTATCTCTCCATTGATGTGAGAATTCCTCTTCCTCCCACCATGCTGCCTCCCCCCTCCAACATCCCCCAGGCCAGTGGTTTATGGCCAGGGAAGTTACGTATTCTCCGGTTAGAGAGGAGAGGTATAAACCATTTATTCTCAAGTGTCTTTGGTTAGGAGAGATAAGGGCTAGTTGCTTGTAAATTGCTCAAACTGTTTGGCTTTAATTTTGTCTGTTTCCCCATCCCACTTGCCCAAGAATTTTCCTAGCTTCTTACTATCCTGTCTCAGAAGCAGTGAGCACAACAGCTCTGTAGGTATTACTGAACAGCAAGTGAGGTCCTGCTGCCCAGCTGCCACCCTCTAGGCAAAATTCTGAAGGCAGAGGTTTGGTGAAAAAAAGGAGCCTATTCAAAAACTACGCAATTTTAGAAATAACAGCTCCACATGCTACTAAGGCTGAAATCTTTTTAACTCTTAACTTCCAGCTTTAATCACTTAAGCCTATCAACAAAAGCTAAAATCTTTACCTCTTGAGTTCCCCTATCATTCCACCTATTAGTTTTTAAGTATCTTATTTCTATAAGGTTAGTTTACAAACTAAAACAACAGAAGATACAAAAGCTACACAATTTTGGAAGAATGGCAGGCTTCTGCCTCAGAGCCTGTCCCCTCTAGAATACCCAAAAAATAACCCTGCCATCCTCTTCCAGGCCAGCCCAATCATAGGCTGCCCCAGAGTTCTTTCTCCCATTTAAAATGCCACCCTTTGGGAAATGCAGGTAGCTACAGCACAATCATCCAGGGACCCTTGAGAAAGCAAGTCTCTGCCTTCCTTCTGTTTAAATCTTCCAGCCCATAATACCATGTGCACTGGAGGTGTTCAGCTTCTCAACTAATCCTGTACTAGGCTGTTTAGCATTGCCTCAGCAACCTCCTCTTACGCCCCTCCCTATTCCTCCTCAGTAACCTGATCAGACCTCTCTGTATCATAGGTACTGTGCCCAGTCCCATGGGATGCCAGTACATCCATCTCACAGCTATATAAATGATTAGGTAATATCATATGTACCACCATTCTACTCTCTCCCTGTGATTTGACCTAAGTACTTCACAAGTGGAATCATACAGTATTTGCCTTTTTGTGACTAGCCTATTTCTCTTAGTATCCCATGTCTTCAAGGTACATTCATGTTGTATGTCAGAATTAATTTCTTTTTTAACACTGAGTAATATCCCATTGTCTGTACAAACTACTAGTCATTCATCTGTGGATAAGACACTTGGGTTGATTATACCTTGTGGCTACCTTCAAGACCCTGCTTTAACTTTTTTCTTCTGTTTACTTTTTTTAGTTATTTTTAGAAAGAAAGGAAGGGAGGGAGAAACAGAAGGAGAGAAACATGGAGGTGTGAGAGAAACAATCAGTTGCCTCTCGCACACCCCACAATTGAGGACTTGGCCTGCAACCCAGGCATGTGCCCCAACCAGGAATTGAACCAGCAACCTTTTGTCTGGCAGGCCGGCACTCAACCTACTGAGCCATAACAGCCAGGGCAAATTCTTTGAATATATGCCCAGAAGAATTACCAGGTCACATGGTAGTTCTATCTTTAATTTTTTGAGTTGCCATACTGTTTTCCACAGCAGCTGTACCATCTTATACTCCTACCAATAGTGTATAAGCATTCCGATTTCTCCACATCTGATCAAAACTTTTTTCTTTATAGTAGCCATTTTAATGATTTTGCTCACAGTAAGTGATCAGCATGATCACCATTATTATCAAGTAAAGGATTTCAATCTAAAATGGAACCAGAGAATATGAAAAGGAGGCTTTCACACATGCGCCCTCAGGAAAACAGAACTTCAGAACTGAGAAAGTGATTTCCAGGAAAGATCTGACCTACAGAGACCAAAAAGTACTTCCTACCGATGAACATTGTCAAGAAGCTCTCCCTGTACACAAGCCAATGAATTTTACTACTTAGCCTCCTGCTAGACTTCTCCCGCCTTTCCACTCCTTGCCAATAAATACAACTTACCCAAACTCTCAACAGATCTGCCTGCAGCTTGTTACAGTTTGCGTTTCCAGTCCTGCATGTCTTACCTTTAAAAAATTACACTTACTGACATAATCGCAAGTTAGCATAGTTTTAGAAATACAACGACCTCATGTACTCTTGACCCAGTTTCCTCAATTGTAATGTCTTGTACAACTACATAGCACACAATCAGGTTACTTGACATCCATAAGGTCAAAATACAAGCAGTACAGGAGCACCTCTATGATTGCTAGACGATATGCTGCCCAAATCACAAATGATTTAATAAAGCCAATTATATCTTCAAATTTATATTAAAAAAATAAAGATACCGATAGTTTCATCAAGAGTCCCTCACCTATCCTTTTATAGCCACACCAACCCCCACCAACTAAATGTTGCTGACGTGATTTACTCAGGCTGCAACAACAATCACGCCAAGGAACAAGATCCGGCGCTGGGAGAGTAAATGCAGATGCGCAGGCCAGGCCTCCTGCCCAGGGGTGTAAAGACAGCTGAGTCGGCCCGGGGCTAACTACAGTCTTCCGCGCGGGCTGCAGGCCCCACCCCGTGCGCCACAGCCGAACTACAGCGGTGAGCAGCTACCGTCACCACAGAACCGGAAGTGAAATGCAGCTCTCGGCCCAAGATGGCGGGTATCCACCGCGAACTGCAGGACTACTTGGCGCAGGGGAAAGCGGGCGGACAGGCGGCCACAGAGCCGCTGCTCACCGCGGAAAAGGCAGAGGAAAACCAGGCGGAAGACGGGACAGTAGGGGCGTGGCTGGCCCTGCGCTGGAAGTGGGCGCGGAGCACCACGGGGCCGGAGACGGGCCTCACTTGTCTGCCCAAAGTGACGCGCGCGCAGCGGCTGGCGGCGAGCGGCGTGTGTCTGCTACTGGCCACGCTCTGCTTCGGCCTGGCCGCGTGCTACGTGCCCGTGCTCCTGCTGCGCGCCCGCAAATTCGGGATACTCTGGTCGCTAGGCTCCGCGTTAGCCCTGGCTGGAGGAACGATGCTGCGGGGCGGGGCAGCGTACAGGTGTCTACTGAGTTGCGAGGAGGCGCCCTCGCGGGCTGTGATGTCCTACGTGGCTACGCTGGGCGCTACGCTGTACGCGGCGCTGGGCCTACGCAGTACGTTCCTCACGGCACTAGGCGCCTGCGCACAGGTGGCCGCGCTGTTGGCTGCCTTGGTTGACCTGCTTCCTCGAGGCGCCGGCACAGCACTTCGCTTACTGCTGGGGCGGATGTGCTCCAGTAGTGGCCTTGCCAAAACGCTACCAGTTTGAGAAGCCAGCGCCAGCGCCCTGAGCCGAGGACCGCAGCTGCCAGCTCCCAGACCACGCAGGCAGAGACCGCCTTCACCGTGCCAGCCAATCTGTAGACACGGAGCGGCAGATAAGAGCAGTTTCGAAAAATCAATTTCAGCTTTTTCTTCTACACTCGGTAGCTTGTGCTCTGAAAATGAGACTTGGTCATTGAGTTGGTGATATGCTGTAAAACATGAATTGCTTATGCATTAACTGTGGTTAATGTAAGACCACAGTAAATGTAAGCTCACAGTATTAAAAAAATGCCTCTAATTAGCTGCCCTTGTGACTTTTCTTAGATTTTTCTTTTACCTTATATTAAAAATATAGTGGTAGGTTTTAGTTTATATCAGCTTGTTTTCTTTGGTTGTTGAAAATTATTTTCAATGTGAGGTGAATCCATGATAGTACCGATTTAAACATAAAATTTAGCCATCTGACTTTTTGTAAATATTTTAGTTAAAAAGGCTTTACCTCGTTTTTTTTCTATTAGCGAAATCGTAAATATTGTGCCTTATAAAGTTAGAGGAAAATTGTACTAATAATGAAAGCGATGGACCTAAAAATCTTTATTGATAGCAAAAACAAGTGATAGACCTTAAAAGGACGTGTTCTGCCCCAAGAATCACTGTATCTAGTAAGGTGCAGAGAGATTCCTGGATAGAACTGTGGTGACGGACCCCTGGGAGAAAGAATTCTACATCCAGAGTTCCATGTTTGATGGAAACCAGTCTAATCAAAATTCTTAATTTTACTATCTGCTTTTTAAACTAACTTGTAAGCCAATCCTAATAAAATGTAAGATGCTTTTCATATCTAATTGCCAAATTTCCTTCTTTTAGATTCAGCACTTATGACTTGATTGCACACCCTAATTTACTGCCACAAAGTATGGGCTGAATATTCTCATGAGTCCATAACACTTTATGTGTTGTCACTAGTTATATATTAACTAGAATTTAAAATCTATTTAGAATTTTAAAATTGTTTTATTTGTTCTCAGTTCACATCAAAATTACTTGAAGAGCCAAACCTCAGATCTATTCAATCACCCATTTTCAGCTAAGTTTGAGAACCACTTTTCTGTAATTGGACAGAATTGGACTGCACAATTTGAAAATTGTTCTCTGGAGCTGGAGTCCAGTATTGCTTAAATAGTATGTCAGGCAGCAGTAGAACACTGCCTCTTCATTCAGCCTCAAAATGTATTAGGTCCTGATGGGTACTACAGTGACCAACATCCACGGGAGGCTTACAGGCTACTTCATGCACCCACCTCCCATAGTGTTCTTTAAAAATACTGCCTTCTTCCTGGACCAGTAAATATGGTTACTGCCCTCAAAAGGAAAAACCAAGAGGGTGTTTGTAAAAGCAAATGCTGTTTTCAGGGAGTGATTTATTTAACTGAAAAGTCTTGTGCAATTGGCTGCTCTTTCTACCCCCTAGTTAAATCTCTTAATTCTAAATTTCTTTAGAACTTGCAGAACTGAAGATTTTATCATTTTAGCACATTTTTATGTTGATGTTACTTCTAAAAATTGTATTCCCAACATTTTCTCAAGAATTCAACACTGAAAATCTAGCTTTTATAAAATCCAAAGCACAACATATTTTGACAGTGATGTTTTAAAATGTGTATCTCTTAAGTATTTCATAAATATATAATGTAGAGGTTTCACTTTTTTCTAAATGAATTCATATTCAAAATGTGATAGTTATCTGCTTACTGAGGTACTATGTTTTAAAGTCAAATCCTAAAATGTTAAGATGATAAAGTTTCTTACCAAATAAATCTCATAAAGGAGCCTAATTTTGATCAGGGTTTGGTCTCTGAATCCCTTCTCAGCTTCAGAATTAATGACATCTTCTTTTTAAGATCTATCAGTTGAGGGCTAATAAACAACATCCACACACCTAAAGCAATGTTGAGCTTCCTAATCATGTTTACAGAAGTGCTAATAATTAAGATGTCTTTAATTTCAAAATAAAGTGAAAATTATTCATTTGTAGTTTATAGGTTCTAACACCCAAAAAGCAACATGATTATTGCTTTTCTCTCTGCAGAAATAACTTAGCTTTTACCATTTTTTTACATTAATAGAGAGCCAGTTAGGTTTTTTACATAAAGTCCAACTATCCCTTAGAAAAGGGATTTTTTTTCTAAGCAACTACTGAGACTTCCAGTGCTAAGTGTGCCAAGCAGACTTGTCTCTAATGTGAAACTGAAACTGGCAGTGTTAGGGACACTATGGACTTCCTTTGAATAATAAAAGCTTTCTCCCTATTAAAAAAAAAGGTAAGGATCAGTATAGAGAGTTTTATGGAGTTACCTCAAACTGAACTTTTGGCACCCAATCCAAACTGAGCCAAATGTTGTATTTAAAACTAAAGTAATATGTGTAGACAAGAACTTCCTGGTTTACTTTAGGTTAGGCCTATCTTCTGCTTTAAAGGTGGGTATTTTCACAGAGCTAATATTAGAGGAAGAAAGAAATTACTGAAGTTTTGCAAAATTGTTTCAAACATTTTGTTCCAGTCTTCAATTTAAAGTTTGTGAAAATTGACTTACAGTAGTCAAAAGGATACATATTAATATCTGGCTTGCATCAAATTCCTCTAGTCAGAACAAAGGCAATTCAAGTCTAAGGTGATTACCAGATGTACCTATGGGAGAACCCCTACTTGGATAACCAGAATAATTTTTTCTTGGAGTGTACTTCTCCATCTGCCAGAGCAAAAAGTTCACAGATGTAATTAATTTAGATGACTTAGGCAGGGGTGTCCAACCAGCAGCCTGAGCTGCATGTGGCCCAGGTTGGCTGTGAATGCAGCCCAACACAAAAGTCGTAAATTTACTTAAAACATTGAGATCTTTTTGTGATTACATGTTGCAGTGTATTTAATGTGTGGCCCAAGACAACTCTTCTTCCAGTGTGGCACAGAGAAGCCAAAAAGTTGGACACCCCTGACTTAAGAGATTTCATCAAGTTTGCTTACAAGCATAAGCACTAATTGTATACCCTTCAACAGACTGGATGCAATAGAAACTAAGAATTTCCTTAAGGCAAGCACTTCACAACTAGTTGTTTTCTGTTAATTCTTGCATAAATCACATTCTGTATTCATACAAAAACAATGTTTTTTCTGACAAACTGTACATATAGAAACAAATTTCCAATTGGACATCAACTTAAATTTGTGGAGGAGGTGCTTCTTGTCTCCTGATAAAAAAAACAACAACAACAAAAAAAAAACTCCAGCTTCTATCTTCACAAAACAATGTAGGAGCTGGGGCAGTGAGGGTGTACAGGACAAAAGGCCAGCTACTCTGGGTGACCAGCAGCAGTCTCTTCATCTTGAAGACCTCATTAGGGGCTCCTGGAATTCAGCTGCCCCAGAATAAGAGTTCAGGGCTACAAGGTGCAGGTTTCCTTTTGTTTCTCTTGTTAAGTCCACAAGAAGTTATTAAATACTGTCCAGAGATGCCAAGGAGTACTCATTCCCACCTTCTACCGACCCCTTCCACCACCCCTTGAAGCTCCTCGCCTTGGTGGGCCAGAGTTCATGTTACTCCCTCTACCCCAGTTATTGCCACTCCGGACCCCTCTAGAAGGGGTACCACTGCCTGGAGGGCCCCCAAAAGGTTCATCTCTGTGGTATCCATCATGGTGATCTCCATCCAAGGAGCTGGAACGCCCAGACTTTGGCACTCTTTGGGAAGGTCCTGGGCCCCCTCGGCCTGAAAGGAAACATTGATTTCACATGTGACTTTTTTATATCAGAGACTCTTGCTAACTCCTGGTACAAACTTTTATTCTGTGATGACAGTAGAACACTTCTGGGTCTTTCTGTAGTACAAAGTTCTGACACTAGTATTTGAAGCACAAAAAGTGCCTTCGCCGTCTTCCTGACCACTGTCTCATTCCCATCCTGGCTTGTAGCCATGCTCCTCCACAACAACTAGACATGTTCCCCAAGGCTTTATGACAGAGACAACCAGAAGCCAAAAGATAAAGATGGAGCACCTTCTAGAAGTCATGGATACACTAGGTCATTAATCTATGGGAGGTGTATCTTCACCCTCCTAGCCATCAGAGGTATTTTGAGGGAAGGCCTAAAAAGCACTAACTTAAACTTTGGAAGCAACTATGATGATGGTAATTATAAGTAAAACAAGTGTTTGCTTACTCCACAACTGTGGTACTTTTGATTTCCTTTTAAATAGTGAAATAATATATTTCTCGAAAAACAAAAGTGTAGAAAAAAACATTAGCTTTTAGAATGATTTCTCCCAGGGACAGTTTTATTTGTTCCAGAT
This sequence comes from Phyllostomus hastatus, assembly GCF_019186645.2. Classification (NCBI taxonomy): domain Eukaryota; kingdom Metazoa; phylum Chordata; class Mammalia; order Chiroptera; family Phyllostomidae; genus Phyllostomus; species Phyllostomus hastatus. The sequence goes on from NW_025334038.1 coordinate 14,879,363, forward strand.
TTGGACACAAACTTTACTTTTTAAAATTCTCATTTAAAAACATTTTTTTCTCATGAGATGACAGGATTTGGCTACATCCCCCATAATGCATTATCAGATTATTGAAAACATTATTTTGTCTTAAAATTTTTAATGGAATTGAATCCAGTTAAGACAAAGAGGTTAGGAAAGCTAGCCCAATGAATAATTTTGGCTTCTTTTCTTACAAAGTGAAGCCTAGGCCCATCAGAAGGTGTAAGGGCAAAGAAGTCATCAGCTGGTATGTAATTTCCATGCCATGTGGCTGCAGTCGAGGACCCACAAATGTGTCCTGAGTGCCCAAACAGACCAGCAACAAAATCTGCTTGGATGGGGAGATAGATCTCTTGGTGACATGAGATAATTTCTGAGGGGCTTTTTCTGAGAAGAACCAAACAACTGTCAAGAACAAAAGCCAGAACTTTGTCAGGGACTCGGGCTAACTGGGGAGTGGGCCCAAGTTGGGGCCCATGGGCAGTTGTTCAAGCAGCCTCCAAAACCATAGCACATAGGCTACAGCTCCTGCCTAAAAGTGCTGCAACTAAAATAAAGATCCAGTCTCAAGATTTAGAAATACTCTTATTGCCACCGCCTGAAAACAACTGTTTCCAGACAATGTTCCCCAAAGTGTTTGTGACTGTGGGTACATATAATGTTCCTTCCAGGCCCATGCTAAAAAAAACCCCCACAAACCTGGAAGAGGGCGCTTCCATTTGCCACTGATGAGACCCTCCAGGGCTCAGAGCAGCCATCAGTGGAGCACATTTGCCAGGTTGGAGTCTCACAGAAAGTACCATCAGCAGAGACTGTGCTGGGCACCCTGACAAAGAGCTGAATTTGAATAAAGCAGAGATTCTTGAAATGAAGTGGACACTGAGCTTGTAGTCACAAGGGGGAGCTCTGACTGGATGTGGGGTAAGCCCAAGCAAACTGCACTTGTACCACAATGTGCCTTTACACAGCATAAGCCCTGGAGAGTAGAAATGGAGAAAGGACCCTTGACACCCTAGTAGGGGACAGGTGGAACAGGCATACCCTGGGATGGGGCTGGCCTGGAGATAAGACCTCCAGTGTCCCCTGTAGCCTTCTTGGCAGGTCTATGGCATCCACAGTTCTCAGAACTGGAATCACTGGCCTCCACTTACCTTTGCCTCCTCGATCCTCAGAAGGACCCCCTGGGACTTCCATTTCTCTGTGTTCAGAGGTCCCTGGTCCATCATGCCAGGGGCGCTTTCGGGGTGGCAGGGATGCCATGTCCATGCCTTGGAGGGAAGACGATCGTTCTCTGCCAGCTGGGGAATGACCATCATGAGGGGGATGATCCGGGCGGGGAGCATCACGAAAATGTTCATGACCTGGTCCTGAAAGAGAAACACAGATGGACAAAGCTAAGAATCTGACAGTCTCATTGTATTAGAGTGTGACCTACAGCAGACAGAAATTATATTGTTAAGAATAAATAGCAACTTGAGAACCAACAATCATTCATGCTAGAAATACTCACTTGTTGAATACCTGCCAGGTAATAAGTCATACCATGAATACATTAAACAAGTCAAGATTAGATATCAACATACCACTTCAAGTAAAAGGCAGGTAAGGTCCAGAAAAGTGGATATCAAACTTTTTAATCCCAGAAGTTCTTTGGGGTGCTCAGTAACTCAAAGAGTAACTTAAGAGTTACTGAGCTACCCAAAGATACTTCATTTATGAGAGTCATATCTAATAATATTTGCCATATTGGCAATTAAGACTGAGAAAACTAATTCCCTTCACTACATTTTCCAAAAACAACACACTTCAGTGAAAAGAATGCTATTGTTTCATATTTATATAAATCCCTTTATAAATAAATGCCTGCCTCATTTATAGAGAAATGAGAAAGAAAGCTGGATTCTGCCATCTGTTTCTGCATTCAATCTCTAATCTCCTGTGATAGAATGCTGTTGGGTGAAGGCTATGAAACAGTCCATCCTCAAGTGGACAGTGAGTTGGAAAAAAGAGGAGCTGGTGGACCTGGAAGAGGGTCTCAGGCCCCGAGGGGTCCTTAAACTATTTGTCTTGAGTTACCATAAGCTACAGGCAATTCTTTCTTACCTGGCTCTCTGTTTCCATCCCAGGAGTCTGGTTTCCGTCCTCCTTCAAAACGGGGGAACTCATCAGGAGTGGGAAGTAAACCCTTCCTTCCTCCTACACAATGGAGCAAAATAGACTATTTCATGTGTGCTCCCAAACATTTACCTCTCCATCTCTGCTCTTCCCAGAGCCAGTGTCCTTAGAGCATACCTCGTGGGGCACCTCTGCCTCGTCCTCGGAGATCTCTTCCGCGGGCAGCTTCATCAGAAGCATCAAAACTCTCCTCTGGACCAAAGTCTTCAGGACCCGGAAAACCATCCCTGCTTCTTGGGGGAGCTCGGCCTTCATGTCTTGGGGGGGCTCCTCTTCTGAAGCTGTGAAAAAACACAGCAGAATGTCCACCCAATGAAACACCTTCTAGCTCTAAGTTCATGTTTCAAAGAAGCATATAAAAAATATGATGCGTTAAATGGGTGCAAAACAAGGTAAAATTGTACATTGTTTGAAGTATACATTTTACAATCCCAATATACAGGCAAAAACAGGCAGGAAGTAAACATATCAGAATGTAGGATTATTTTCATTTTCTTTCAGGCTTTTAGGAAAAATAGTAGTGAGCATTTTTTAAGTGCTAATATGTCAAGTGCCTTAAATGTATTATTCAGTCATTTCATGCTCATAACCACCATATGAAACTACTACCATGACTAACTCTCTTCTACCCATGAGTATAACAAGGCACAGAGAGGTTAAGTCACTTATTTAAGAACACACCTAAGTGTTCACATCTGAACTCAGCCAGTCCTGCCCCTCAGCCCAGGCTCTTTACCACTGCCTCCCAAAGGTTTTCATTATCATTTAAATTTTTATAATGAATACTTGTATCATAAAAAAAAGGGGAGTATAGATTCATGTCTGCCAAATGTACTAGACTTGCTCTGGGGCATCTATCCTACCATCTGCCCTGGCCCACCCCACAGTCTCTACTCAGGGGTGACTATGGACTTCCCCAATGGGCCCATCCCAAAGCTGACTGATGTACAGGTAGGCATGCAGCGTAAGAACAGGCTGGTGCCCTGGCAGGTGAACAACTTCACTGTCTCTCAAGAATTCTGGACCAGGGAAGTCAAACCAGCCCAGAGTGTTGTGGAAGCAGAGGCAGCCTGTGGGAAACAGAATAAGGGCCTGCCAGCAAAAGAGCATCAACAGACCACAGAAAGTGGGGAAAGGGTCAGAAGGTGGTAGGGGCACAAGACTAGTATGCATGGGCCACATGTCCATGGCTTTCTTTCGGGCCAGGCCTTCTACTTTTTCATGTTTCCATTCAATTATTGTTTAGTCCATTTTGTTTTGAAAATTTCACAATTTACAGTAAAGTTGAAAAAACAGAACAAGCTCATATATCCTTTACCTAATCAGTTCTTTTTTGCACATGTGCTGTGTGTACTCTTTATTCTATTGTTTCCAAATTCATTTCTAAACCATTCTAAACTCAGCTGGAATGTGATGCTTTAGCCCTGAATACTTCAGTATGTTTCTTCTAAGAACACCATTTCTCCTATGTAGTAATACTATTACTAACCTAACATGTAATATTTATTCTATAGTCTCATTCAATTTTCTCCAGTTGTCCTCAAAATGTCCTTTACATTTGTTTTAAAATAAAGATTTCAATCATAACCACACACTGTTATTGGGTAGTCACATCTCTCTGCTCTACTGTAGTTTAGAACAGTCACCCTCCCATATTTTATCTTTTGTGATCTTGACGTTTTTGAGAGATCTATCCATGTGTTTTATAGAATAGAACACAATTTGAATTTTTCTGATTGTTTCCTCATTCTTGACCAAACTACTTATACCTTCTAAGTGACACCAATTTGTCTCATTTTTTTATGATGTACTAGTGGGTGGCGACCAAATTTCACTATTGCAAAGACACATTTTCTCCTTTGCAATTAAGTTATCTGTGGGATGTGAGACTCACCTGTTTCCCCACAATCTTTTACCCAATGGTTTTAGCATCCACTAGTGATCCTTGCCTGAATCAACTATGACATTAATTGCTATAAAAGAAGTGATTTTCTAATTCTGCCACTCCTCCTACATTTATCACTTGATGTTTTACTGTAAAAAGATCTTCCCCTTTTCTACTCCACCACTCAGCTATCTTTTTAATAACTTTTTTGGCCCTAAGGTAACTTATGAATCATGGTCCTGAAAATAAAGGTGTGACCAGAACACTAGCTAAACAACAATGTACAGTGAGGGTGAAGTTGCCAGGAGATGAGTGGAACAGGAAGAGTGAAAGTAGAGGGCAATGATTTCCTGAGACAGAATCAGGGCAGAAGCCCCAAACACAGCAGCACTCTTCTTTGGTGCAAAAGGGGAGAGAGAGAATCTAAGTTGCCCTAATTAGAAAACAGCTCCTGTTATGGTCTAAATGTTTATGTCCCCCCACATAATTCATATGTTGAAGCCTAACCCCAATATGCTATTTGGAGGTGGGCCTTTGAAAGGCAATTAGAGTTAGATGAGATTATTGGAGTGCAGCCATCATGATGGGATTAGTGTCCCTGTAAGAAGGAATACCAGGGTGAGGTTTCTCTCTCCCTCTTCCATGTGAGGACACAGGGAGAAGGTGACTGCAAGCTAGGAAGAGAAGTCTCACCAGAAACCCATCCTGCTGGATCATGATCTGGAACTTCCAGCCTCCAGAACTGTGAGAAAATATTGGGCTAGCCAAAAAGTCCATTATGGTTTTTCCCATATGATGGCTGTGGTAGGGCTTAATTGTCTTTCACTTCATTTGAAACAATTTTGTTAGATTGTATCGTGACAGCTGTTATACCAAGGTGCATTTAAAAAAATCTTATCAAAATTGGTGAATTTTTGTGCAGCCATTTTAATATTGAAGATGGAAGAAAACACACAATATTTTCAGCATACTATGCTTTATTACTTAAAGAAAGGTAAAAACACACTTGAAATGCAAAAGAAAAAGAAGATTTGTACAGTATATGGAGAAGATGCTGTGTATGATTGAACGTGTCAAAGGTGGTTTGTGAAGTTTCTTGGTACTACTGACATTTTGACCAAATAATTCTTTGCTGTGGGGCTGTCTTATGCATTAGAGGTGTTTAGCAGCACCGCCTAGCCTCTGCCCACTAGAAGCCAATAGTGGGAGACAGCTGACATACTCAAAATATCCAAATCGATAGGTACTGGTGAAAATTAATGTTTTCATTGTGATCCCCCATCTGTAAAATGTATTTTAAATGTACCTTTTATAATGTATCTTTCATAAGCATAAAACTTTTTGGCCAACCCAACAGGTTTCTATTGTTTAAGCCACTCAGTCTACGGTATTTGGTTATGGCAGCCTGAGCTCCTAATAGACTGACCTCTCTCAAATGCCTCTCCTTATTGAACAGATTCATTTATTCAAGTTACTGAGCACCTACTATGACAACACTACTGCTCTAGGTCCTGAGGACACAGTGGTGGATGAACAAAGCCCCTGCCCTTCAAAAGGTATGGTGCTTCTGGGAGATATGGGTTATAAAGAAATAAATATATTACTTAGTGTCACACAACACTGAGTGCTATGAAGAAATAGAAAGCAGTTTAAGGGAACTGGGTATACAGGAGGAAAGAACTAACTGGGTCCACAAACATCTGTGAAACTGAGTCCCAGGCAGAGGAAACAGCATACACAAAAGGAACAACTGCCATATCTAAAGAGCAGCACAAAGCTGTAAAGCATACGAGTTTTGGCTGTGAGACTGTTATCAAGAGATGAAATATAATACAAATTAAGGCTTAGTAAAATCTGAGCCTTTGCACAAGATGCAGGGACTCAAGAAATCAATTAAAGTCAGGCTGATGCCAAAGCCATTGGAAATGAGGCACGTGCAGACATAAAAAGCTATTTCAGAGTGAATACTGGGTATCATAAAGAAAGGCCCTTATGAAAATTGGGACCCCTTAAATTTTTTCAAAACTCCATTCTGATAGCTGCTTCCTTAACCCTCTCTTCACCCTCATGGCCCTTTTAATAGCCACTCTCTTCTAACACATCCCATGAGGATGGGAATTGCCAATCCTTAACTCAGTCAACCTACTAACACTAGTGAGAGCTGTGATGGGAAAAGACATGGGAGGGAACACTGAAGTGGTGAAGGCAAGAGTGCCGAACAGTATGGGCGCTGTGATTCCTCATCTGTAAAATGCTCACAGTAACATCTATCTCATAGTTCACTGTAACAATTAAGTGGGGCCATCTAGCACACAATAAATACTCAATTATCATCACTGAATATTGAGTTTCACTTGTAATTTCACTAATTCTTGTTTTTACTAGATATTTTTTGTTTGTTTTTTTCCTCCATATTTCTTGTATTCTGTTTTTACACTGAGCAAGTGGAGTGTTTAAGCCTAACCTTGACCTACTTTAACAGCAAGATTATTTTTCAGTTTGATTTCATTTTGTTAGGGTCTTTAGACAATTTCACAAAAACTATTTAACAATTTCTTCATTCTTAATCTAAATAGCTATATGATTTCATCATTCTAATCAAGAGAACCTGGTGATTTCTAATCAGATCCAAGAAACTTTATAGTATACAGTCTATAGTATAGTATAGTATATTCCTATCACTTTAAAACAACCAAAAGATAAGCAAAAAATGATTTTTAAATTATAAAGACAAAAGAAATACATAAATGTTAAAAAGCATATATATTTTTTAAAGTCTAACTGGGAAACACAAAGAGGGTAGGGCTAGAAGTGAAGTGAAAAAGAAAAGGGACTTTGTGGAGAAAGAAAAGATAAAAAGCTCCAGGGAAGAAGAAATAGACCCACAAAGTATCTGCCCCACCTTTCTTCTCTGCGCCCTCGAAAACGTGGGTCCTCAGGATCCCGGGGAAATCGCTCATCTCCAGGTCTGCGGCCTTCCCATGTACCCGGAGGGCCCCGGGCTGAGCCCCGGCCATCCCCCTCGCTGAATTCCCTGTGATCAGGAGGAAACGGAGGCCCGGGGCCCCCTCGCCTCCACTTCTCTTCTTGTGGTAAAGGTCCTCCTCGCCCCTCAAATTCACGTAATCGGTGGCCAAAGCGCTTGTCAGGATGGAAGTCATCTGGTCTGTTGAAGTCATCAGGGAAGTCAGGGTGAGGGCCACGCCTATCAGGGGGACCCCTGCAGTCCTGGCCGCCCCGGAAAGGTCCCCTGTCTGGACCATGTTCAGGGCCACTGCTCTGCTCATGCCGCCTCTCTGACAGTGGGCCCATGTGATGGTTTGGAGGGCCCCGTGAGTCACCTATGGGAAACAAAGCTGCTTTTACCATGTCTTCCAGGAATTCTGCCAACACAAGTCTGGTTTTCAGCATCATGTTTTAGAAGGCACTCTTTTATTTAGAATGTTTTCCCTCCTTGGTTCTCAACATACTAGGAGACAAATGTCTCTAAGGCATTATAAAATGAACAGAACTAGGGTTTTATGGTAAAGATTTCCACTTCATCACTCACTAGAGTTAAGGAACTTGACCTAGGACAAATTACTAATCTCAAATGCACCCACCTTATAGTATAGTGATTAATTTAGAAAATATAAGAAAGCCTCACAGGAATAAGATTGAGCTTCCCTCCCCTACCCTAATTCTTTCAGTGACTTGGTTCTGCCCACCTGCTCCACACCCAGGGAGACAGAAGAAAATGCACAGTGCAGGCCACAAAGCCAAGCCAGGCACTACCCCTGCCACCCAGCCCCACACTTACAAGGAAGGGCCTGCAAAGCCCATTACAACACTGGGCTACCTGCCACCATCTATGATGTCACTCCTTTAACCTATAGTTCATTTAACTTGATTTGTTAACTCACACTTTGATTCTTAACAAAATCTTCTGTAAGGCATACAGAACCATAGGCTTATCTTATAACTGCTTGGTAACCAAACAACCTCACTATACATCAGTTTTAAGTTTATATGAACATTTTTTCTGCCCTTTTCTATGACTGATATTCCTCATCTATAGTATCATTACCATTCCTTACAAAGTGTTTGGAAACTCACTAAAGATTTTTTAAAAATATTTGAACATATGTAATATATTAAAACTACTGAGTAAAAATGAAAAAAGACTAATTAAACTTGTGATGGGACCCTCACCTCTCAGTGTATTCATGCAGCTAATGGCTTAGTTCACCTTCTAACATTGAAGGGATGTTTTCCTGGATCCTGAACTACTTCAGCTATTATAAATGAATACTAATTTTCTGTCAACATACAATTTAAAACACTTCTAGTAAGTGGATACAAAGGGACACTCTGCCTCTGAAACAACAAAGTATTGTACTTCAATGTATGTCCTCCACCTGCACTGCTCATGACGTTTACTCTTTGAATTTGGTTTCCTGGTATCACAGGCAACCATAATTCTTACCCTTCCAATATCCTTCCTCCTTCATTTCTGCTCATTTCTCTTGGCTATTTAAAACCCACTCATTATTCAAACATGTATAAAAAACTTGGATATCTGAGCGTAAAAATAGACCATATGAAGGGTTCTTTCCTCTCTTCCATGAAACCAGTCCTCTCCATGCTCAGTTTGCAAATATCCTAGGTCTGTTTCCTTATAGGAGATAGGATCCTCATCTCTCAGTGTATTCATGCAGCTAATGGCTTATCTCTGACATTATGTTGTTTGAACTTGATGTGACCTTAGATACAGCAGACATGTGACCTGAGGATACTGATCATTATTCCATTTGGACTTACCTATGTATATTAATCCTCCCATTACCTCTATCTGTTTAAAAGTACCCTGCTCATCCAAGAAAAGAAACCCACCACTAGAAATTAGAAGGAATGTGGCCACCGGTGATGGGGCGGCAGCGCTGGTTAATCCAGTAGGGGATGGCAGGGCCCCTTTCTCGGCTCTCCCTTCTCCCTTTGGTCCCTGGGAGGAAAAAGAGAGGAGGAAGGAAGAAAGAAAGAAAAAAGAGAAAAAGAGGAGAGGGAGAGAAAGTGAAAGAGAAAGAGAAAAGGGGAAGAACAAGGAGAGGGAAATAGATGGAGACAGACATAGGGTAGGGGAGAGGAAGAGAGGCAGGCTCTCAGTTTGTTGATGGCTATACCTTGTGGATAAAAGACTTTTCTTTCTTAGGGTCCGTCCCCAAACTCCAAAGCTTGGTTCTTGATGCTTGTTATTTCTTTTCCCCTGTTGGCTACCACTTCCATAAGGTGGGATTAAATTAAATATTATTCTAATTCCTTTATCCCTACCTCAAACACCTTACATACATTCAACACTAAGCTTTAAATTCCCAAAGTCCTGGGGCTGAAAAATGATAAAAAGGACTCTTCTTAATCTGATAAAATGAGGCAAGAACCCTAAGGTGTACTACAGGGAGCTGTGGGCTTAGCCAATTAAAATGAAAAGGAGTGAAGTTCCTTGAAATGCAATCTCCATAGTACTCACTTTCTCTGGTTTGTGTCCTGCCACTGATATAACAACTCCACCTCCTGACTTCCCTACATCCACACTCCCTTCACAGTCCTTATCTATCCCCTAATTCTCCAACAGCCTGCAGTCCACTTGCTACTGTAGGAAGTTTGAGCTCTTCATGTGGGTGTGAGGGGATGCTAGGAGAACTTAATCCTTTAGGGAACTAGGACTCTGGTTCCCAGTGTGTACTCTTTCAACTCCTAAAATTAACTCTTAATTTCCTCATCTCTGTGCTTTCCATGTGCTCTCTTCTTTTAAAATGGTACAGGACAATGTAACTAGCTACATAACTCAAAACCTGATACAACTTTAGGGGAGGATGGGGTGGTACTAAAAACACTGTTACAATCTCTGAATTCTTTATCCCATCAAAACATTTACAAATCAGTTCGGCTCTCCAGCTGCTGCAAAACGCACTTGCAATAGGTGAGCACTGGCCTCACTCCCATTCCTGCAAACAGACAAGGCCACCAGGGCCAGGCCATGTTGCTGGGGGCTATCCAAGTGTCTTACCACCAGCATCCAGTAGTGAGGAGCTTATTCCCTCCGGCAGCATTTATGGCTAACTAAAGCAAATTTATGAATGAAAGCAACATAAGACAAAGCTGTTACCTGCAGTGGCTGTGCTCTTATTTTCCTAGAGATGCAAATGATCATTCTATTCAATTATTTACCAATATAACTATTTATTGTAAGATTTACCCAAAAGTGGTAAAATACAATCTCTTATTCAGCCAAACAGATATTTACCTTTGTTAGGGCCAGGTCCTTGTCCAGGGTTAAGAGGGGGGATGCGACCTTGTGCTCCCTGCTGCCCTAGGCCTGGTATCAGGGGTGGGGGGCCTGTGTTCTGTCCTTCCTGAAAAGATGTTTTTAAAGCGGGGGTGTGAAATCATAGGCTTGTGCTTCATGAATAGCAATTTTATTATAATGTGACAAGATAAAAACATTAGGTTGCCCCAAAGCCTCCAGCAATAAATGTAGCTAGTGACATTGTAGCAAAACTGTCTTTAAATTGGGGAAAAGGAGATATTTCTCTTACCACAGTAAAAGGAAACACATATTTTAAACCTGCTTATAGGTTTTATTTAAAGCTAGATCTTTACTTGTTATGCCAAGCAAGAACCTCAATAGCAAGTCAGAAATCATAACATAATGACAACACTCTGCATAGAGAAACTCCTGGCAAAGGAAAGCCGTGGCAATCTCCCAGGACCGATAAGCTGTGCTCCGACATCCACAGCTCCTTTCCAGCCACAATCAGCCATCCTCACAAGATACCAGGGCTGGGTTTGAAAAGGGAGCAGTGGGAGAATAAGAAAGGGATACGTTCCTAATGAGCAAGGTGTTCACAAGAGCTTTCTCCTTTCACCTCCCTCTTACCTCTACCTTCCAGACTCCCCTGTCCTCAGCAACCTACTGCTCATTCCCATTTAGTCACCTGGGATCTTGATGGATTCAATTGGTTCTTGCCGCTTCTGATACAAACCTGCTGTTCTGATGTTCTTAATCTCCTTGCTCTGAAACCTAGCCTTGTCGTTAGTCCTCATATTCTGTATTTATATCTAGTCATGTCTAAATTCTGATTTCCCACACTGTCCAGTGACCTTGGATCAGGTCTGTTGACAAACACACACAAAAATCTCTAGGTATTCCCACATATTAAAAATGCATTTAGTGACTGGATCTACTATGAGAATAGCTGTTTCAAAACCATCAATAGCAAAATTCTTTTCACAATCCAAACTAGCTTCCATGAAAGAGTTGCCTTAATAAGGCACAGCACTATAGTTATAAATAATGCCAGACATTTCTATCCTCTCATTTTCTGTCCATTTTACCCAAGGACAACTCTTACCAACATCTCTCATACTGTTCATTTACCACCCGAATGCAGTTCCAATAAACTGAACCAATTAAAACAATTGGTTTAAATAATTCACCTGGTCAAAGTGAAGAATGTCAGATTTCAGCATATAAAAAATATGAGCGAACATTCTGATCAGGTAACTTCTGAGATTTGGAATACCCTATTTCAAACCTTCGCATTCATTCTACCATCATTTGTATATGTCAATTAAATCTTTACAGGCATTATGCTTTTCATATATAAAATCTTTTATTACATTTTAAGAGTAAAACCTCTTATTAAATTGTCCCAGAAACGCAAACCTGTCCCCTTGAACCTAACATGTTTGTAATTTCAGTCATAATGTGGAAGCTAAAGTTCATGTTTTTATCCTCCAAAATGAAAACTGTTAATTCACTACCACAAGGTCGTGTAAGTAAATTATAAACACACACAAGTACACTCTGCATTCATAAAATATGTAATACTTCAAGTTTTACAGCAATTTCAGTGTGGTAACCTAGGTTTATTAAACTCATCCTAAATTTTGAAAAGTGCACAATAAATTCTGGAGATAAACTCAAATGCCATCAGATTCTCCATTGCCGCGACATTTTTAGGTTCTGGACGATCTACTGAAGAGTACCACATAATCTACTTATTTAGCTACTTATTTTAATTCAGTAAATCTGACCATCACTTTCACATTACGAATTCTCCAAGGTGTTAACAGAGTGTATTTTCTACACATAGTATCTGCAGCAAGTCCTCTTCCAAGTGGATGGAGTATAAGGGAGTCAACGTTAGCTCACTCACTCACTCACCCAAATAATGCTTCCAGACTATGAAATTCACAAGAACATAAAACCCAGAGCTGAACAATGTTAAATCCATCCATGCTTGTGCAGTCTTTCTGTAATTCTCCCCAACCAACATGAATTGTTCTCACATGACCCCTCAAGCACAAGCTCAGGGAATGGGCAATAAAACTTGGCTGAGAGAAACAGAATTGTTAAAAGAGGGCCCAGAAAATTTCTACAGAAATACTCCTTCCTATAAATATTTTTGTAAGTAAGCTAAAAACAATTTGAACAGAATTTTATCCAGAGGATCAACATCTGAAAATGTGTAATTTTGGACTGAGAGACCTCTAAAAGCATTCACTGAAATGAAAATAGTGAGTTAAACACCCCATACTATCTTTAAAGGTACGGTTGTCAGGTAGATAAGAGGTGGCTCTGTTGCTGGCAGGCCCATGAAACACCATGCTACAAAGTAAAGGACCCAGAAAATGGAGCATGGCAGACTCAGAGGAACCCATGCTTCCTCCCCAGGGCCACAGCTCTTCTGGGGCCCTGGAACAATTAGGAACTGTATTCAACTGAGCATGTAAAAGCTATTGTTCCAGAAACTGAAGGTATGACTCACCCTGACTCCAGGAGACCAGAAACACTTCCACCTTTGTGTCTGCAAGCAATTCAAGATGGTATCTGAGCCACTGTCCTCCAGAGTGAGATGACCACAGCTAAAGACTACTGCCCAAGGCAAAAATGCTGCAGTTTTTTTAATCCAATTAACTTTTCCCTGAATTTCGAACCCCTTACCTACATATTTATTCTCCTTATAAAAAGGGCCATTTTAAAGTGGAATTTAAAACAGTCTGTTAGGGTACAAACACACCATCTTCTTAGATCACTGACCATCTGAGTAAAGTGCCCGTAGAGATTCAAAAAAAAAACTGTACTCAACTGAAAGTTAATCTCTTATGGAAGAACACCTACTAGAAAACAGGTTGAGAAGTAGACTCATATTGCGATGTATTTAATGTTCTATTTAATTATTATCTCCTTCTTTGGCTGTATTGCTATTCTCAGGCCAGTATCACCACTTGAGAGACATTTATATCAGTTGTGACTGTTTTCCACAGCATTTGAAAGTGTCACCTCAGTGCAGAGTATATTTTCCCAATGTGTAATGCCCACAAGTTGCAAATAAGTAATACCTGATTGAAGGGGGCCCTCGGCCCATCACCTAGTAGAGCTGTTTTCTGTTGCTGGAATGGTATTTGCCCTTGAGATGGATGTGGCCCTCTTGCTTGGTTCTGCTGTCCCTGAGGTCCAGGGGGCCCTTGCATGCCACCCTGAGGTGGAGGTCCCAAAGAGCCCTGGGGCGGCCCCTGCTGACCTTGTGAGCCTGGAGGCCCTCGCAATTCTTGGGGAGGGCCCAGCATTGATCCTTGAGGAGAAGGCCCCTGCATGCCTCGCATCTCCTGAGGACCTCTCATTTCCTGAGGGCCGTGTCCCAGTAGTCCACTTGGAGGGTGAGGTCTCATTTCTTGAGGCGGGTGGCCCATCATCATGCCTTGGGGAGTAGGACCCTGATTCTCTCGAGGGCCTGGAGGGCCCTGCATTCCTCTTGGATTCAATCCCATCAGAGGTCCCTGAGACACAGGACCTTGGATCCCCTGAGACCCTGGCCCACCTTGTATCCCATGAGGATGAGGAGGTCCTTGCATTCCTCTGGGACCAGGTGGCCCTTGCATACCTTGAGTACCAGGAGGCCCCTGAGGGCCCATGTGACCCTGGGGACCAGGTGGGCCTTGGGGGCCTATGTGACCTTGTGGGCCAGGTAGACCCTGAGGACCCATATGACCTTGAGGACCAGAATTACCCTGTGGTCCAGGTGGTCCCTGAAGTCCCAAAGGGCCATGAGGTCCAGGATGCCTTTGCATTCCTTGGGGCCCATGCATGTCCTGAGGCCTTGGCAACCCTTGGGGTGGGCCTGGGGGCCCTTGTGGTCCCATGAATCCTTGTGGCCCTCCACCTCCCTGATGCAATGGAGGACCTTGTGGTCCCATTTGTCCCTGAGGTCCAGGGGGTCTAAATTGTCCCTGTGGACCTGGAGGCCCCATTTGCGCCATGTTCATTGACATCTGCTGAGATGAATGGGGCTGTTGAAAACCTTGAGGAATCTGAGACATTGGACCTTGTCCTGGAAAGGCCTGGGGTCCAAGGAGAGGGGTACCAGATGGAGGAGGCTGAATTTGCTCAGCCTGTTTCTGTGCAAGTCTTTCAATTTTAAGTTGCTGGAAAGAAAGAAAGAAAAAGCATACTGAAAAATAAGCCAGAGCCCTAGAAGATGACAATACTGCTGTCACTTATTTCGTTGGGGGTACCTCAGAACAAACATGAGGCATTAACCTCTTAACACCCCAACAGCAACAAGAGTCCATGTAACTAACATTCAGATAATCCAGAGGGCACGCAGGCCTCTAGACTCACTCTAGTGAGGTGCTGGGGACACAGCAATCAGGATTATTTATCGTTGACTAGGAAAAGCCCAATAATGTACCAATGTTATATCATTATTGGTAGCTGTGAGAGTAGGACAATTAAGAGGAAATCACCTGCTTTAAAGCTGACAGAGAAAGAAAAATTATTTTATCTGTGGATAAATAAGTGAATTCCAATTTAAGCTATGTTGGCTTTATCTTTTCTATTAGAAACATATGTTTAACTGAGGTCTACTCACTGCTTGACTGATCTGGCTAGAAACTAGCTCCCTAACATACCAGTAAGAAACAGTGGTGCTTATCAGATCCACCTGAAAATCCCATCCCTTCTTATGAGCATATCAATAAACAATGGTATCACTACTTTCTCTAAGCATCTTGAATCCCCCTAAAGAGCTGCACATACCTCCAAAAGCTGTGGGTTAGTGTACTGTAATGTAGCCATTTCTTGCTCAATTTCTGCTTGTGTTTTTTTCTTCTCTTCCAATTTAATATCCTCTTTTCTGTCATTCAGTACCTCGTTTGGGGCAGGAATCGGAACTTTATTTTGCATCCAAGCCTCGGGGAAACAAGAAAATATTAAAATATACCCTAGATGTGTAAGTTATAATGACAAAATGAGAAAACCATTCTATAATTGGCTAATGCTAACCTCCTGAATACAAACTGGCTCACCTGACATATTTATTGTCTTTATTTCTAATGCTAATTCGTACTGACACAGGAATGGAATTTGGCAAACACAGTACTAGGTAAAAATTACTAAATTAACAAAAGCTGTAAGATCTTGCATGTTATTATGAATGCAAAGCTTGCCTGCCTCTTTAAAAGGGCAAATACACTTTGCGTTGAGGGACAAATAAAGCAGAAGACAGACAATGTAGGAGAAAGTCAACATACTCTCTGTGCTCCCTGCCTTTTTCTTCCTTCCTCTGACAGCATGGATAATAAGTAGGTAAGAATAAAAGATCTAGAGAAAATTCATGACAAACTCAGCACTAACTGCAAAGTGGCAGATGGGAACTATGTCTAAGCATGCCTGAAATATCTAAAAAAATGCTCCAAAAGAGTCTATAGTACAGAATTATCTTCAACAGATAAAACAATCCAGAGAAACATATTCTGAACTTCAATCAGACTCACCGAGCAAAACCTCCAATGCATGAATGAGATACAGCCACTCACCTGCTGGAACTGAGCAGGAATAGGTTTTGCATAAGGAACTTTCTTCTGAGGTACTTTTTTCTGATCTTTTTGCATCACCTCCTCCATTCCCCAATCCAAACCTGGAATTGTCATTTCAATTTCATTTGATTCATCTTTCCCTATAATCATAAAAATAAGTAATTAGTCAAGGAAATGAAAGTGGCCACTTCATCAATGAATGCCTTTTTGGAAGAGTAGATTTTAAATCTTATGCAGTTTATATTACTTATATCAACATTTCTCAACATAGATCATTTTGGCATTTCCAAAATAATTTAGTATCATGAACATAAGAAACAGATCTATAAAATTTTATAAAAATAAAATTCATAGGTATAACTTTTCTTACCCATCTGCTCTTGTTCCATAGCTAATTTAAGTTGTTCTGGTATTCCCATCCCTGGAATTACTGCCAGGCTATTAGGTTCCAGGTCATCTATAAATAGGAATATATCCACCATCAACAGAGATTTGATAAATGTACTGGCCCAATAAAATACTTCTATAAAAATGAAACCTACCATCAGTGATTTACAAATCAACAAACTGTAAAGTTAAAATGTTTTGTAAATACTTCTCAATACTTAACAGATTTTAACAGAATATCCGATTTCAAAGCAGGATAAACATGCAAGAGCCTCACCATATTCTACTCCATCTTCAGACATTCCTGGTAATAGGTTTAGATTATATCTATCTCGCATTTTATCACCTGGTCGATTTCGGGTCCAGAATTTACTGCAAAGTAAAAGAAAGTGAATAGGAGAAGGGGAGTAGAATCACTTCAGTGTATTTCTGGGCACTTAACAGTACTAAGCAGTCATCTGGTAAACACAATTTTATAATGCTTTTCTTCTGAAAACTTAAAATTCAGGAAGATTTTTTTTAATCAGAAGGCAAAACAAAATTTGAATAACAAGGTCCTATTCAATACCCAATCTCTTTCTTACATATAATATATGTATTTATAAGCCATCACAAAAATGTTCCTAAGAATAAGTGGACTACAAGTTAATACACTAATCTTTCAATTAAAAAATGTATATACTTATTTCTTTCTGCTCCATGAATATAGTAATTCCTTGTTGTTTTTATATAAAGCTTACCTAGTATGGTCATTTGAACCTGAACAGAGAATATGTCCAAGAGGATGCCAAGCCAAACTCCAGATCATTCCTTCGTGGGCCATCTCCATCCCACCCACTTCCTTCTCTACCCTGTAATAGCACCACAGAAAGAAGTCTTTTTCACAACAGTTATAAAAAAAAAAAAACATTTTAGCAATAACAATCAGGGTTCTGGCCAAGATAGAGGCATAGGCAGAAACACTCTGCTTCCTCACACAACCAAAAGAAGGATAACAACTAATTTAAAACCAATAAACAACCAGAACTACCAGAAAATCAAACTGCATGGAGCTCCAACAACCAAGGAGTTAAATTAAAGAAACATTCATTTAGACTGGTAGGAGAGACAGAGACAGGCCGCTAGACACCCAGCAAGGTGGCAACCCGTGCGGGTAAGGTGGGTGCTAGCTGACTGGGAAAATAAAGACTCAAAACCTCTGGTTATAAAAATCCTGTGGGGGTTACAAAGGCAGGAGAGGCTCCTAGTTGTGCAGGGAAGTGCACTGGAGAGGCCCATGGGATCCTAAAATGCACATAGGACCATTCACCTGGGAATCAGCATCTGAAATGGCACAATCCACTAGTGAGAAGCAAAGAAAGTGAAAGAAAGTAGGGCTAGAGCAGAGCAAGCAGCATTGTTCCCCCTTTGACCTCTCCCCCACAGACAACACCACAACACAGCACAGAGGATTGCCCTACCCCGGTGAATACCCAAGGCTCCAAGCCCTTACAATGTAACAGGTGCACAGAGACAAAAACAATATGGCCCAAATGAAAGAACACATCAAAACACTGGAAAGGAGCTAAGTGACGAGGA
This sequence comes from Phyllostomus hastatus, assembly GCF_019186645.2. Taxonomy (NCBI): domain Eukaryota; kingdom Metazoa; phylum Chordata; class Mammalia; order Chiroptera; family Phyllostomidae; genus Phyllostomus; species Phyllostomus hastatus. Next base: position 14,897,256 of record NW_025334038.1, read on the forward strand.
GACAGACAAGCTGTCAGATGCAGAGTTTAAAACACTGGTGATCAGGATGCTCAGAGAATCGATTGAGTTCGTTTGCAAAATTAAGGAATGCCAATTTGGAACAAAAGGAAGAAATAAACATCCAACCAAAACAGAATGAAGAAACTAGAATTCAAAAATATGAGGAGAGGCATAGGAATCTCTGGGACAACTTTAAGCGCTCCAATGTCCGAATCATAGGGTTGCCAGAAGGAGAAGAAGAAGAACAAGAAATTGAAAACTTATTTGAACAAATAATGAAGGAAAACTTGCCCAATCTGCCAAAGGAAATAGACTTCCAGGAAGTCCAGAGAGTCCCAAAGAAACCGGACCCAAAGAGGAACACACCAAGGTACATCATAATTAAGATGCCCAGGACTGAAAATAAGGAGAGAATCTTGGAAACAGCGGGAGGAAAGGAGAGTTGCTTACAAGGGAGTGCCCATGGGACTGTCAGCTGATTTCTAAAGAAATCTTACAGGCAAGAAAGGGGTGGAAAAAAAGTATTCGTAGTCATGAAAGGCAAGGACCTACATCCAAGATTACTCTGTCCAATAAAGCTATCGTATAGAATGGAGGGCAGATAAAGTGCTTCCCACATAAGGTCAAGTTAAAGGAGTTCATCCTTATTATATGAAATGTTAAAGGAACTTATAAAGTGACAATAAATTCACAACTATCAACAACTGAGCCTAAAAAACAAAAGCAAAAACTAAACAACTAGAACAGGAACAGAATCACAGAAATGGAGATCTCATGGAGGGTTATCAGTGGGGAGAGGGAAGGGGAGAATGGGGGGAAAGGTACAGGTAACAAGAAACATAAATGGTAAATATAAAATAAATAGGGGGAGGTTAAGAATAGCATAGGAAATAGAGAAGTCAAAAAACTTACATGTACAACCTATGGACATGAACTACAGGGTGGGGGGAGGGCGGTGGAATGCTGGAGGGTGGAAGGAGTGTAGGGCAGAGGGGGATGAAGGGGAGAAATCAACTGGGACAAATGTAATAGTGTAATCAATGAAATATACTTAAAAAAATTTATTTTAGTATAGCACAAAGCTGAAACTACCAAAGCCTGTTACTTTGATTCTGTCATTTCCACATGTTTCAGGGGTATTGATTTATCATCAGTAATATATTCTTTTCCCCCCCAAAATTCAGAGGGATAAATTCTTCAAGAATGATTTCACCAATAAGAAACACTCTTAATTCACTCCTAATGACTTTTATATCCAAAAATAAAGGTGCTAAGTTTTCTATTCCAACCTGGGTGTCCAAAATTGGAAACTGCAGGAAGTCTGTGATACAAACAGGATGTATGAACACTCAGGAAAAATACAAGGGTTATCATGTTTTACACTTTCAAGTGCTCTCTTCATAAAATACACACCTTCTTTACACAGTAAGTGTTACATACCCAACATGCCAGAATAACAAAGAGCCATCAGACCCTCCACTAGCAAAAAGCCCCTCATGAACAGGATGCCAGGCCACAGCTATAAAACACAAACATAGAGAAAACACAAAATTATCAGAACTTTAGAATGCTACAGGCAACAGTCAGAATGAGAAGCATATCTGACAGTCACTGACCTGTGGCTTCTTTCTTATGACCTCGGAAAACTTGAAGCTCTTCTTTCAGGTTTCGGATATCAAACAGTTTACAGAGATGGTCACGTGATGCTGTGAGTAGCCAATTGCCATTGAGGTTTAACTTTACTTCCATCACTGTGTTTTTATGGGCATGACTAGAAACAAAGTACCAAGAAATTAATATAAGAATGCAAAATAAGTCTAAATCCACATAATGGCCATTTTTATTGAAAAGCACATGGGTCCAGATGGCAAAAGGCTTAGCCTAGAAGTAATAAAGCATGAAGTAATAACATTATAGTGCCACAGTTAAAAGTACACTTGAAATAAATAGGTCAATGACAGAAACAATGTCCATTATCTAAGCACTGCTTTCTTTAATCAATTAAAATAGCAGCAGAGCTTCAGCTGGATATACAAGTTTAACTTTGAAGCAGGGGAAGCATTTGAACATGTAAATTACTATTCAATAAAGCTTTAATGAGGCTCCTCTCATTAAAACACAGAAAAGAGCATGGGATTGTTCATTTGTTAATTTGAAGTTGAGACTCTGCAACAAGCCGAAGCCTGCACAATGCACAGCTCCAAGGCACCATTCCCATGGCATTCAAGTTGACAATGGACATTGGAGGTGTGCAACATGGCAGTCCTGCTCCCACCTGCTCACTCTGGATATGGCTCATTCCCAATCAGAAGGACCAGGATACAGCTGCTTGGTCAAAAATACATTAACAACACATTCCTATCACTGTGAATGTTTACAGATAATTCAAAGAGAAAATTGTATTAGGTGAATCAAAAATAAGCACCTAAAGCAAAAAAATAAGAACTGATTCAAAAATGAAGGAAAAACTTCTCTATAAATAGATGGAGTGAGATGGACAAAACTGGGCTATATGTCTAGTAAGGGACATAAACATCAACTCCTTGTAATGCTAAAATGTTTATAATGAGGGACAGTAAGAATAGTAATGACCACCTCCTTCTCAATCTCCACCCCACCCCACCCCACCCCTGAGACACCCAAATTAAATTTACATTTACGTATAAGGCAGAATAAAAACCAATCCTTATTTCATTAGCAATTCCAAGATAAAACCATATTTAATTAATAAGAAAGCTGTAGATAAAAGTGTATCTGTTGTCTAAACCACTTTTTTAAAATACATGAGAAGAGAAAGCTAAAAGTTAAAAGAACACAAGCAGCCTTGTTCCTTTGTTTAGGGACCAAGGTGGGATTCCTGTCACTTACAGTGTTGCAAGACTCTGGCCAGTCTTGGGATCCCAGAACTTGATTGGTTGTTGACTATCTTTACTTCCTGAAACAACTAACCCTTTTGTTGGATGCCAGTCTACACATTTCACATCAGCACCATGCCCTGTTGGAAACAAGTTAACATAAAAACCTAGTCAGTCATATATATTTAAAGCAAGACTCCATTCTACCTTGAATCAAAGTACAGAAACCTATTAAATGTTTTGATCCTAGAGCTATCTTCTTAAACTTTTTAAAGACTCTTTTGTCTTTGTGTCTGGGATCCTTATGGATATATAGCAACCTCTCTTTCCATGCTAAGATGCTCAGGAACTAACTTCATCTTCTCACCTATTTGCTGGTAGGCTAGTCAAGGCTTTTTGGAGCTATACCTCTCAAGCCCCAGTACCTAAAGCTTTTTAAACTTTTCATGCTGTTCCTATATTATCCTAATTATTAGGCACAATTCAATTCTTGTCATTAACTTTAGTTTTCCTACGTTAAGCAGTAGTTCTACTCAGGCAGTAATTCCTGAAACAAAAGTCCTAAATTCACATTCAGACACTACCACTCTCTAGGTGTGATGACAGGAAAAGTATCCCATCTTTCTGATCCCATTGACTCAAATGAAGAATGAGAAAAATAATCCCTGCTTCCTTCATACATGTCAGATGAGATGGTAAGACAAAAGATACCCTACTGAGTAATTACTAAATGTTATATAATGTATTGAGTACTTGAAATCCTAACAAAATCCTAAGAAAAGTATTACCATTATCTCCATTTTGAAAAAAAAATGAGAAAAATGTGAAAGAAGAGGACTGGAAGGGTTAAAACAACATACCCTAGATTCCAACACCAGTAAATAAGAACAAGGAGCTGGGATCTGAACCTGGTCTACTAGAATGCAGAGATAGTTCTCTTAACCACTGTGCTAGAATATGGGGTCACATCACAATGTATTAGATTAACTGTCACTAAAAACCACAAAAGTGAAAATCAGAATCTATAAAACTGAGAGAAATGATCTTTGAAAAACTGGGTACTGTACAAGAGGAGCTCCAAGAACATGTTATACAGTAAGAAGCAAGTGAAGAGTGAGGTAAATAGTACCTGAAACAACTTCTCTAGCCTGCATCAAATCCTCTCTTTCCATGCCAGTTTCTATGAAGTATTAGGTGGCAAGGAGGAAGGATATAAAAGAATAGGAAAACAGGAAGTAGAGAAGAAGAAAGAGATGGTTCTAGAGGCAAGGAAAGAGAATTTGCACTAAATCAGAAGGGGAGTAATTCACATTTCAAACAAGCATGGACCTACCTAAAGACAACACCCCATGCTGGCAAGCATGTAGGGAGATAGCAACTATCTGGAGCATGAAAAAAGTACATATCCTGCAACCCTGTAACACCATCTCAGAATTTATCATAAGAAAATATATATATCCAAAAACACTTATCTACCAGATGTGCACGGATACAGTTCATTTTTAAAATGCCCTTGGGTAGGCAATAAATACAAGGTAAATTTCAGCATGGCATATGTGCCCAATAGAATATGATGCACCTATTAGAAATGATACTATAGATAATTTAATGATATTAAAGCATTCATGAAACTAAGTTTAAAAACCCAAACAAAAAACACCAGTGCATATAGTATTTCTGTTTTTACATTTTCTACAATGAATGTAAATTATTTTGTAGTGGGAATCTGAAGGTGGAAGGGGAAGACAGCTTTGGTTGTTCCTTTGATTTTTTTATTAAAACAAAAATTGAGGATGAACAAATTAAATAAAAATACAATTTAGTCCTCCAGCCTACTCCTTGCCTTAAAAACTTTTATGGCTGGCATAGCTCAGTGGATTGAGCGCGGGCTGCGAACCAAAGTGATGCAGGTTCGATTCCCAGTCAGGGTACATGCCTGGGTTGCAGGCCATGACCCCCAGCAACTGCACATTGATGTTTCTCTCTCTCTCTCTCTTTCTCCTTCCCTTCCCTCTCTAAAAAATAAATAAAATCTTTAAAAAATATATAATGAGTCTGTTAGGAATCTAAACAAAAAAACAAAAAACAAAAAGAAAAAAACACTTTTAATGTTACTAGTGATTTGATCCTAAATTTTAAAACTTTAAAATTGGAAGATCATCATCTAAAACTAAATATTATATGTAGATATGTATGTATTTTAACCACATTTGAGTGGGAAAAGCATGAGAAAGCATTTTTAAAATGTGATACTCTATGCAAAAAAGTTTATATTCTTAGCACCCATCTCTACCTTCACCTTCTCTGGGACACCTTCATTACATAAAGTTTGTTTAGTTTAAACAAATATGTGCAAAAACATAAAACCATCAAGCCATAATAAGGAACAAAATATTTTTTAACTGCTTTAATTTTGTTTCCTAAAGTTTTCTAAAATGTATATAAGTAAAATTGAAGTGATGAACCCATCTATCCTTTTCTGTTAATGAATTTAACCATATCCATATATATCATTAATATTAATAAAATTGATACTGATTCTTTGATACTATTTTTTAAAGAATATTTCATTTGTTTTTAGAGAGGAGAAGGAGGGAGAGAGAAAAAGAAAAACAACAATGTGTGGTTGCCTCCCACACAACCCCCACTGGGGGCCCAGCCTGCAACCCAGGCATGTGCCCTGACTGGGAATTGAACCAGCAACCCTTTGGTTGACAGGCTAGCACTCAATCCACTGAGCAACACCAGCCAGGGCACGATACTATTTTTTAAAAGATTTTATTTTTAGAGAGGGGAAGGGAGGGAGAATGAGAGGGAGAGAAACATCGATGTGTCAATGTGTGAGAGAAATATCAATTGGTTGCCTCTCACACGCCCCCAATTAAGGACTTGACCTGCAACCCAGGCATTTGCCTTCACTGGGAATCTAACTGGCAACTTTTAAGTTTGCAGGCCAGCACTCAATCCATTGAGCCACACCAGCCAGGGCTGGTTCTTTGACAGTATTTTATTAGTCACTGTCTTTAATAAAAATGCTACTACTAGCAAATGTATGTATTTCTTACTTAGCATGTATTTGAATAGTACTTACTATTCAAAGCAAAGTACAGATAAGTTAAATAACTTGCCCCCACACAGCTGTTATGTGGCAGAGCAAATCTGAATGCAAGGAGCTGGCCAAGCCACTGCTCTCAACATCTATTCCATACTGCCTTATTAGATGTGAAAAGGTTAGTCTAAGAGTTACAGGAGGAAGGAAATAATATACACATCTTATTTGCTTTCATAATGCATAAAAACTCACTGAAGGGTAGTACATAGCAGGATAGAAGGGGGTCTATCCAAGACTACAATATTTTATTTTTGAGCAATGAACCTTATCTACTTTTTTTGTTTAATATTTTATTTATCTATTTTTAGAGAGGGAAGGGAGGGAGAAAAAGAGAGAGAGAGAAACATCAATGTGCAGTTGCTGGGGGTCATGGCCTGCAACCCAGGAACGTGCCCCTGACTGGGAATCAAGCCTCCAACACTTTGGTTCGCAGCCCGCGCTCAATCCACTGAGCTACGCTAGCCAGGGGAACTTTATCTACTTTTTAAAAAATGTTTTCAAATGTTTGATTTTAGAGGAAGCCGGGGGAGGGGGGGGAGAGAGGAAGGGAGGGAGGTAAATGGATGTGAGAGAGAAACATCAATCAGTTGCCTCCCATATAAACCCTAACCGAGGATGGAACCCACAACCTACGTCTGTGCCCTGATCAGGAACTGAACTCCCGACCTTTTGGTGAACAGGACAATGCTCAAACAAAATAAGCCACACCAACCAGGGGCATGTTATCTAATTTTCAAAAAATTTAATACAAATAGTATCTAAGAAAATATGTGCAGCATGCTAACATTTGTGACTTCAAAAAAGATAACACTCACAGAGCAAATACACACATTTGCTCAAAAGGCATAAAATGTGCCTTAAAGAAGTACACAAGGATCTAACAATATTAACTGCCTCCAAGACGGGAAACTGAGTAGTGGAGGGAAAAGGGTAAGGTGTCTCCATTGTATTATTGTTTGATATTTTTAAAATATTGAAACATGTAAATCAGGGGTCCCCAACATCTGAGCCAGACTGCTCCTATCCAGGCGTGCTAAGAAACAGGCACATAGGAGGTGAGCTTGAATGTAATGTGCTTGAATCATCATCCCCAAACTATCCCCCCCTACCACCAGCCCTGTTTCCATGGAAAACTGTCTTCCATGAAACTGGTCCATGGTGCCAAAAATGTTTGAGACCACTGATGCAAATCATCTATTAAGAAAAAAAAATCAATTAAAAAAATTGAATTTACTAAATAACAGTGGGTTAATTGCCTTTGGAAAGTAGGTATTAAATCTTTACAGGTAGCATACATTTTTTAAAAATATTTTATTTGTTTTTAGAGAGAGGGGAAGAGAAAAAAAAAGGAGAGAAAAACATCAATGTTTGGTTGCCTCTTGCACGCCCCACAAGGAACCTGGCCCTCAACCCAGGCATGTGCCCTGGCTGGGAATTGAACCACAGACCCTTTGGTTTGCAGACCAGCACTCAATCCACTGAACCACACCAGCTGGGTCTATTTTTAAATTTTTTTTTTAAAAAATGAAAAATAGGCTGAATGAACCTAGAGGGTATTATGCTAATAGAAATGTCAGACAGAAAAAAAAATACTATATATCATTTCACGTATACATAACCTAAAAAACAAAATAAACGAACAAACAAAACAGAAACATACAGAGAACTGATGATTGCTAAATTGGGGAAAGGTGAGGAATGGGCAAAAAAAGGTGAAGAGATTAAGTAGTGCAAATTGCCAGTTACAAAAGTCATCATGAGGACACAAAGTAGACCACAGGGAGTAACAGAATGACTGATATTTGAATAACTATGTATGATGCCGGATGGGTACTAGACTTATTAGGGCGGTTACTTCATAAGGTATACAAATGTCTGACCACTATGCTGTACCTGAAACTAATGTATGTAAACTGTTATTAAAAATAAAAAAATAAAAGATTGAATAGAGAAAAAAAATAGATTAAGAAAGCACAGAAGCAAATTGATATACAACTGCTTCCTTCTTCAGAGAAAAGTTATTGAATTCCCAATGAAGTGACAAAAACTATTTGAAATGATAAAATTATACCTTGTCATGTCACCATCAGTATATTTATATCCAGAAGAATCAGACTAGTAAAAACTTATCCTAAGGAAATAATTTTAAAGGACTTAAAAAAATTTTATATTTAAAATATAGTATTTGAAGCCTATCAATTAATTGTGAAAAACTATAAAAAGTTTTGGAAACAGAATGATTGAACTGTACCATAGCCAAATAAGCATACAACTATAAAGATGAAGATTCTGAGAATAACAACAAAAAATACTCAGTAAGTGATCTTTTAAAAAGCAAAACAAAATAATACATACACAAACTATGCATATGGTATAAGGACAATTAAAATGTTCATGTATAATTATGAAAATGGAGGTATAGATGAGGAAAAAATGGAATTTATACTGGGATAGTAGAACTAAAGGTAAAGTTTGCCTATTCACATTTCCTCTGTTATATTGTGGTTTTAACCACAAGCAACATGAGTTACGTTTTTTGTGTGTGTAAACTTTTTGATGTGATTTTATTTTTATTTTAAGATTTTATTTATTTTTAGAGACAGGGGAAGGGAAAAAGAAAGAGAGAGAGAGAAACATCAATGTGTGGTTGCCTCTCAAGTGCCCCTATGGGGACCTGGCCCGCAACCCAGGCATGGGCCCTGATTAGGAATCAAACCAGTGACCCTTTAGTTCACAGGCCAGCGCTCAATCCACTGAGCCACACCAGCCAAGGCCTGATAAAATTTTTAAATGAGGGGAAAAACAACCCACTACTGAATGCAAGTTACTTTGGTAGGTAATATTTTCCTTTATCAAATTAGCAAAAAATTAAATTTAGTGACACCCAGTGTTAATACAGAGTAACAGGCCCTTTCATCCACAAATTAATCCAACTGTTTGGGGAAGTCATTTGGCCAAATCTACCAAAAATGTTAAATGCTACATAGTCTTTCATTCTGTAATCCCTCTCTTAGGAATTTACCCTACATCTGTAGCTATAAAAAGACACCAAGATTAATGTTAAAAGAAATTTACTACACCTTGTTTGAATCCCAAGACTGGAAACAACCTGAAGATAAACCTATGAAAGGTGATTTAGGAAAATTTAGTTATGTCCCTATACTGAATTCAATACAGCTGTTAAAAACTATAGCCCTGGCCAGGTGGTTCGGTTGGTTGGAAAGCCGTCCCCGTGCACCAAAAGGTTGCATGTTCAGTTCCCACTTAGGGCACATACCTAGGTTGCAAGTTCAATCCCTGATCTGACTGTGTATAGGAAGCAACTGATCAAAGTTTACATTTCTTTCTTTCTCTCTTCTTCTCCCTCCCCACTCTCTCCCCCTGCATCTCTAAAACCAATAAGCAACTCCTCAGGTGAGAATTTTTAAAAAACTGAGGCAGAAAGAGGAAATTTTGGGGGTTACAAAAGTGTTCTATACCTTGATTATGGTGGTGGTCACAAAAATGAAGCAGAGGAAAGGGACTTTTTGGAAGGAATGAAAAGTTATATATTCAATTATGGTATATATAGCTATAGGTAAATTACACCTCAATAACTGACTTTTTTAAATTTTTAAAAAAGATTTTATTTTTATAGACAGAGGGGAAGGGAGGGAGAGAAACATCAATGTGTGGTTGCCTCTCAAGTGCCCCTACTGGGGACCTGGCCCACAACCCCGGCATGGATCCTAACTAGGAATCAAACCAGTGACTCTTTAGTTCACAGGCCAGCGCTCAATCCACTGAGCCACACCAGCCAGGGCCAATAACTGACTTTTAAAAATTATAAGAAAGCAAGGCATAATTTAGTTCCATTTGTAAAAAAGAAAGCTTAAGCTGGTAGTAAGTTTTTTAGAGAGAAGAAATACTATGGGACTAAGAAGGTATGTATTCTTCTGCACTATTTGAAGTTTTCTTTACTTGAAGTTTCTAACATGTGTTTTTATTATTTGATGGAAACTGTCTTTGATTTTCCTCTATTCAAAACTCATGTGAATGACTGATATCAATTAACACCTTCATCTTCTAATACAGAACCAACCAGTGTGTGTGATCCCACGAAGATATGCTTCAGAGTCTCAGTGGGATGCATTTTATCACTGGTAACTCTCAGACTCAAATTAAGGCTGAATTAAGTAAGTTTCAAAAATATCATGGGTTTTGTGATCTGGGATGCCATATATGAAAAATTAAATGTACACAAATTATCTCATAAAGTGCTAAACACATAGCAACTTCAACCATTAACCCTAAAGAATGACTGACTCTACATTAACTTTTGTCATTTCAAAGGTCTGGAATTTGAGGATAAAAATCTTTGTTGATACCCACACATGGAAATTCCAAGAATGTAATATTTGTCATCCTGAAGCAATTTATACAGATCTAATGAAAACTTCATTCAAGTAACAACTTGTTTTATGGCCTAGTGACCTAGATATTTTAATATTAAAATATTAAGATATTTTAATATTAATAATAATAGATATTTTAATATTAAAATATCTTGCCAATCTTGATCAAGATTTTCAGACTAAAAACTTTAGGACTAAAAACTTTTTCAAGTATTTTTAAAAGTAGCATCTAATTCAATTTTTCAGAATCAAGCTTATAAAAAACATAAAGACAAAACTCTCAACACCCCCAAACCTGCTCCAGATCACATCTTTAAAAGTCTACCACAGGCACAGGATTATAATCCTGTAGGGGACTGAGAGCAGTCTACAGGTTCACTAGTAGACACATGCACTCCTCAGTAGGATGGCAGAGCTTTAAAGAAACCAGGGATGTAGGCACATATTTCCCAAGTAGACTTCTGGACCCTTGGGAAAGATCACAGTATTTTATCTGTACTTGACCGCAATTAGAAATGGAGGATGTGCTTGAAAAAATATTTCAGTATTGAGGCTTGGAGTTTCAACTGCCAAATTCTAAAATTAACAGATTCTAGTTGCAAATCACTAAAAACCAAGATTGTCATACTACATCAATATGAGGAATTTCTTTTGAATACTTAAGAATTTAACATGCACTGCCCAATATAGTAGCTATTAGCCACATGTGGCTATTTGTTTAAATTCAAATTAAAATTACGTTCCTCAGTCATACTAGTGATATTTCACAGTTCAAAAGCCGTATGTGACTAGTGGCTAGCATATCAGAAAGCACAGATGTAGACTATTCCATCAAAAAGCCCTACTGGACAAGATTGATTTAAACTATAGTTAGCCTCTGTAAAGTTTCTCCTTAAATCTCATAACCATATTCACTATTTCAGTTATACAATAAACAGGAATAACCAAAAAAAATTATCTTCAGTTGATACTAGAGGTAGGGAAGACCTGCAAATTTGTCCTGCCCTGTAATTTTGACATAAGAGAAAACTGATGCCTAGAAGGATTAAGCCAGTGGCTAGAGGTGACCCAGATTTCCTTCCTCCCATTCCAATCTTCCCTTAACCTCACTAAATATAACATATCCAAATAAAGTGGCAGAATAGGTCCTTTTGTTTCACTTATCAATTTTCACTTTCTCAAGTAGAATTGAGGAGGCTGTGAAGACAAACTTGTGCATACCTTTTCATTTCTCAGAACTGTAAGAAAAAATTTGGGGTAAAATGTAAAAATACATAATGAAGTACTTCTTTTAACCACCCAAGAAGAAATCAGATTGATTCTGTAAACCAGGGTCTTGTGAAAAATAAAGGAATCTAGCAACCATGACCTAACTCCATGCAAAGAATTCCAAATTAATGTAACCATAGTGGGTTACTTTTAGAGGTTAAACCTTGAAGGCAATGAATTTTGCATATTTTCTTAGCTAAACATTCTGTCAGGGCCCTAGAGAAATTAAAAGTGACAGAATTAGCATTTCCTGAAGATGGGTGGCATTGCTTTGTGGATTAACCTGTATCTGACACAACCCAATTAATTACTTCATAATTACTTGCGGAAAAGCAATTATTAATTGTATATTATAATTTATACCAATGGGACATAAACAGTAATTTACTGATTCCACTTGATCATTTTTTCACTCATTAATTTAAAACAAGTGTGCATCACATTTACTGGGCTCCTAATATGGGTGCTCAATCTCTAAAATGTGATTAAACGAAATAAGGATTGAACATGGGAGTATTTGTAGAATTACACAGTCCAGTTATAATAACTTTTAAGCAAATTAACACAGCATAAAAAAGTTTTCTGAATAAAGACTGAAATTAAGCTAATAAAACAATTAATGCAGGTTTTGGAGAGAACTTTCTCCGCCAAGTAAAAACAACAACAAAAAAATCTTTAAAAAAATGTTGCATAATTATGTCAGAAATAGCAAGATGCAGAATATATTTAAAAATGCTTTAAACTAATAAAAAATACTTAATTTTTTAAAGGAGATCCTAAAAATACAGACTCCTTAATAAACCCAAAAATTCTAAGAATAACAGGATAGATGGGTTAGTTCTTAGCTATTTGGTGAACAGTTCTGGACTTACTTTGTAGAAAGTAGAGCATTCCTTGTTATTTCCTTTCAGGACCATAAAAGTGTAGTGCAATGAAGGACAGAAGCCATTAAGGAAAGGACTGTTTTTGAACGTTTCCGTTACAGGAGGAGGCTGCCTGGCTTCTGTGAAATTGTACATAAACTTTGTTTTTCGAGAACCTCATCTCTCCTACACAGCCTTCAGTATATCCTATGGGACCTATCATCCCATGCAGGTACTAGTGAACAGCCCTGCCTTAAGACAATTCATTTGACCCCAAGGCTGGGTGAACAGTCTGAAAACCAACATAGAGAGTTTTATTTGAAGGTCAGAAATCGTGTCCATTTTTGCGTTTTATTTTTCCTGGATCAGACCATCATATAAACAAGTCTTAAGGAAAATTTCTTTTACACATAAATTACAAAAAGCACCAATATTTTCTAATACAGGAAGAAAAAAAAGCTAACAAAGAATTCAAATACTATCTTACACAATATTAACAGTTGAAGAACTGTTATTCAAGAAAATGTGTCAAACATTAACAACAAACTCAAGCTACTTCCAGCTGCAGAACATAAAATGTAACAGATCAGTTTAAGGCAAAGGGTATGGGTAGTCATGGTCCAGAGCCAGACACTTTGACAGCTCAGGGAACTCAAGAATTTAAAAAATTAAGGAGCATAAGTAACGTGTATGCTGGTGAATGAATGCAATTTATTAGCACTTTTATCTTCCTTTTTGTAAAATGATTTTAAACTTGACCCAACAGTCAACATCAACTGGAAGTGATTGCTATTAGTAACTCTGCCATCTAGAAAGTTACATTAATAAAATCTGTAAAATTAAATGGAAAGTCAGTTCTGGAAAGAGTACACCTCTAGGCAGTGTTTTCACAAAGCATGTTCTAATAAACAACAGTGCACAGAATCATGGGTTCTGTGGTCAAATAATTTGGAAATGCTGAATTTTAAAAAATGACATGTTTCTTTCCATGTCTGAGAACCCCTTCAGTGCTTTCCATATGTATCACTGGGAAACGGTAAAGGATTGGCAGATTTTTACATTACAAGTTCCTTCACTCTATGGTGCCGATGAAAAGATTGTATTACCATGTGTGCAAATTATAATTTTTTTAAATAATGTTTCATTTCACCCTGGCCCATGTGGTTCAGTGGATTGAACACCAGCCCGTGGACTGAAAGGTTGCTGGTTCGATTCCCAATCAGGGCACAGGCATGGATTGCAGGCTGGGTCCCCAGCTGGGGGCATGAGAGAGGCGACCAATGGATTGTCTCACACACCAATGTTTCTCTCCCTCTCTTTCTCCTTCCCCCCTAAAAATAAGTAAGTAAAATTAAAAATAAAAATAATGTTACATTTTATAAACGGTGGAAATTTCCTAAAATGTTAAATTCTATGTTACCTCTAGAGTTTTGGCTACACCACAACATTCCTAACCTTGTCATTAATGACTCCAGATGGTGAGGATAACTCAGAACTATCTTCCAAAAGTTTAAGTGTTCATACTCTTTGATCCTCCAACTTTATTTTTAGGAGACTATTCTAAAGGAAAATTTACATGAGTGGTAACAACTATAAAGGAACAAGCTTAGTGCACAACTGTGTCTTAGCAAAAATCTCTTGCAAATCCTAAATGTCTATTAATGAGAAAGCTAAATAAGTTATGGTAGCCATTTGCTATACACAGAATGTTAAAGCAGTAACCTAAAAAAGACTCGGAAAGATGACCCTGATATACCGTGTCATAACAGAAGCAAACAGCAAAAGAAATTTGTAGTATAACTCTATTGCGTGTATTTTCTTTAAAAAAATATTTTTGTATATGCGTAAGAATTGTGGAAACATGTACACCAAACTAATAACAAAATTGTGATAACCTCTTCATGTGAGAAAGTGAAAGACACCGACTTTTTACTTCTAATTGTTATAACTTTTTATATTAACTTTGTAAAAGGCAAAAAAAATCTTGAGGGAACAATTTCAACATTAATCCCACCCAATTCTTCCCTTACTCCCCCCACCCCATTCCCCCCACACTGTTGCACCATACATCTCTGCCTTTCATATGGCACGTAGTGGAAATGTGTAAATCCAGACCATACAATTCTCTTCAAATCTTACTTCCATGTGATACACAGAACATACTTGACGCCCTGCGTGGCTGATGAAAAAAAATGCATCTTAATGTTGCATTTGGTCTTCAGTTTGCTTGATTAGGGAATGGTGCTGCTAGTAAAGCCAAGGTTTAAGTGATATCCCCATACAGGTCATTAATTGATAATGCAGTCAGCCCTTTTTATTCATCATCTGTCCTCTTCCTGGTGATAGGACAAGGTGTAAAAAGATCAAAGTAAATCCATTTCAACTAGTGGAAACACTTCTTAAAAGATGAATACTGATAGTAGGCTTGTCTGATGGTTGTATTCTGAAGAACACATTTGTGTAAGTGTATGACCACATTGTATACATTTCTTCAAAATCACTAACTTATGACCTCAACATTTCCCAAAACAAGAATATTGGTCAGCAAGGCACCTGCAGCAACACTGCCAAACTCTGCTCTGCCGGCAGGTGTGTATATCAGGATGTGAGGGACCATGAGGCTCTCAGTTTCTTGGCTTTAACTCTCATCTTCAGCCTTCACACTGAATACAAATAAAAGTAATGTGGCAGTGTGAAGGGTTCTGAACCTGAACTGTGTTTCTAGAATGGTTGTTCTTTCACTACTCATTTTCTGAAAAGGCAACAATAAAAGTAGGCAATCAAAGAATAAAGAAAAATAGAACAAATGACTTACAATATGACCACAGTGCTAGTTACATAAATATCTGTAACAACACAGTATTTAATTTTGATCCAACTTAAAATGTCTGTTAAAATGCCCAAATCAACAATCCACACAACAAAAATGTATCATTTTTAGCTTTTATATTTTTCAAGATAATGTAAATCTAGTAAAGGTAGCAATGAAAAGAATATTCTGCTATAAATTTAGAGAATAATTCAGTATATCTTATACACATCAGGTATAGATATACCTAACTAGAACTCAAAAAAAAACAACAACAAAAAACAAACAAAGAAACAGCTAGTGGCTCTCAGGAAAGATTCCAATATATTATCTAATAAAAACAAAGAAGCAAGCAACCAAATAAAGGAAAGAACAGAGTTTTGGGAACAGTGCATGGGGATGGTGGGAGTGAAGTAGTACCTTAAGGTATTATACTATGGTTCTGAGATGACACTGGAAGTGAAGAGCATGTGGAGTTACATAGTTTTAAAAAGTGAAGCAGCACGAGGACTTACATAGTTTTAAAAATAAGCCATAGCTCCATTTTAATATAATATTATTTATTTAAATGTGGCTTATAATACAATTAGTTTTATTCTTAGATTTATTTTAAACCTAAGAATCACCACTGAAAAAAGGATAATTATATATGATACCCCATCCCAACACTACTAGTAAATAACTTCCTCTTAAGTAAACCATTTATAATACCCTTCCTATCAATTCCAGCCCCCTCTTAACTACATTAACTTAAATTGATACTTTCATTACTCCTCCAGACTTTTCAGATATTTCCCCGCATCAGATTACAGACTCAACCAACAAACACTTACTTTAGGCCTGCAACATGAGTAGTGCTCCTATGTCCTTCTGGGACCCTCACAACAACCCTGTGAGGTAGGTATCATTAGCCCATGTTACAGAGGAGGAAACACAAACTGAGGAAGACTGACTTGCCCAGTGGCAGAGCTCAGATTCAAAGCCAGACCAGCTAACTCTCAGATGAGTAATGTTTAAACTTGGCCAGAGGAAAAACAAAGACTGCCCCAAGTAAAAACTATGACTGTTCTAGAATTTTGGAGCAGATGGGGAAGAGTTTCAACAATATTAATAAGTCATTGTAAACAAAAATTACACTATATTCAGCTATCACAAAACTTTAAAGATAACAATACACAAACTATAATTTACCCCACCCTTTTTATAGAAAAAAAAATGACATTACAAACAGACCTACACTCATGATTGATCCTGAAAAGAAATAGTAAACTGGTACTATTCTACATAAATCCTTCTGGTGAATGGATAGTTATAAAAAAGACATTAATAAAAACCTAGTGGTTATAGTAAATAATAATAAAAGTAAATTTTATGGAGATTACAAAAGTGGATGGCTGCCCAGACAGATTTAGTTTCAAAATACAAAATCTTTTCCAAGCACTCTAACAAGAGAAATGTACCACAAACCTATATGCCTACATTATACAAAGATACATTCTGGAATCTACATATAATTTAGTCACAGATAAAAATGATTATGTAGTGCCCTGACTGGAAGTGGCTCAGTTGGCTGGGAAAAGTTGTTGGTTCAATTCTCAGTCAGGGAACATGCCTGGGCTGCAGGTTCAGTCCCTGGTTGGGGCGTGTTCAAGAGGTGACTGATAGATGTTTCTTTCTCACATAGATGTTTTTCTCCCTTTTTCCCTCCCTTTCCCTCTCTCTAAAAATAAATAAAATCTTTTTCTTTTTTTAAAGAAACTGCTGTAATTATTTTTTTTTAAATGGCCACATAGTTAAGTTCCCTACCAATCCTGAAAACTGTGGTAACTTTGGAATACTTCTCCCATGCAAAAATATGTACTGTACTTAGTAAATAAAATCTAAATGACAGAATACTTAAAAATTAACATGAATATATTTTTCTGTGTGGAATGGCCTTTAAGAGAAAAACCTTATTCTGAAAAGTTATCATCCTTAGTTTGGTCCAAATCAACAATAGTCTAGTGCTACTGCTGCTCCATCAATAAGCAGCAAGATGTATCAAGTTATGCAATCTATGTCCTTTCTTAAAGATATTCTAGATTCTCAAAAACATGCAAAGCTATATGATGAAGTTATGAAGATGTAAGTAACAAAACACTTATGTATGATTACACTTATTTCTACATAAAAGTTCTACAGCAGAACCAGTAGTACCACATGATATGTCTAATGGAGCTAGACATTTTGAATTCTCTCTCCATGTGACTTTACCCAAATGTGCTCTAGACTTTTAGTAAGTACTCACAGTTAAGTCTTAACTACAAACCCAACTTTTCTAAGTTTTAAAACTTAGTTTTTACAAAATGATAAAAAGAATTATTAAGTATTATTCAGCATTAAGGAGGATACCCATGATTTATTATTAAAGGTGAATACACAGTTGAAGAAGCCTGTCTTGAAGTTTACTAGGAAACAAATTTTGTTGTAAAAACCTCCATATTTTAAAGGTGTCTCCAGACTGGCATGAATAGATGCTCCAAAAATGTGACTTTGAAAAGTTACCATTTTTAAAGTCACAAAACTACAAAAACTACTTTATTAATCACAGATACTCTTCTATGTATTATAATACAATGCAGTGCTTACTATAAAAGATAAGTGAAATTAAGATACCATTAAAGTGATGCTTTTAAACCAAAAATCTGCAGCCAGCCACCACTTGTACTGCTCAAGAAGAAAGGAATGACTGAAACCCTCCTCCATACCCAAGGCCAGGCACCTAGCCTGGCACATAGCCCACAGCAATTTTATGAATAAATGAATAAATGCAAATTTCCCTTCAGTGATCTTTGGTAGAGAGTGGAGCTGTGAAAACATGGTCCTTTTGCCTCAGGTCAACCTGACAGTTCATAAGGAATTTTATAATTATGATTTTTAATTGTAAGGTATGTAACAGTTCATAAATCTTAAAAGCTTTTAAAATCCCTTTGATATTTACTGCTTTGTATTAATAGAAACATTACAGAAAATGAACAGTTTACTCCTCCCAGATGTATAAAAACTCCTGAAGCACTAAAAACTAATTTCTAGACACTAAATTTAGTGGAGTAAACCCTTTGGTCCCCCAAAAGGATTAATGCAGGAAAACTTAATCATCGTATTTCTTAAAATGAACATGTTCATATTTTACCCACTATTTCTAATCAGCTGAAAATTGGCTTGTGTGACATGCTTCCCAACTGCCCTGTTTTATAAAAGCAATTGTCAGTATTGTTGTAATGTGTTCCAGTAGCATGCCCAATACACTACTAAATGCTGAGCTTCCCAGCTGGTCCCTATATAGGATTTAAATGCTTTTAAGGAAGAAAAAAACAAACAAACAAACAAACAAAAAACAGGCTAGCCCCTGATCTCTGAGATTTAACTTGACAGTCACAGCTAAGTTTCATTATGACAAACTAATCTGACATTTACAGCTAAACTTTTACATTTCGCCCTCCTGTTGGACAACCTCACTGCCTCACTAAACACATCACATTGTCATTCTGAGACCATGCAGAATACAAAGACGAGGTCTCTACACAGTTCACCAAATACCAAACACTGCTTTTATGGTAAATTAGTGAACGCCTTCACTTCCTTGAACTTTCCACCATATTACCCCAAGCCCAAATCCTACAATACAGTCTTTATAACACCCCCTTTCTGAGACACACCATGGTTGCATATGATCTGTGTAGTTTCCTGCAGTAAGTAATAAATCAAAATTGTTCAATAACAAGTGTGCTGCTGGTGGTCTTTGACAAGGGTACTGACACCTGTGAATACTAACTGTAGAATAAAAAAGACTAAATGTTTTACAAAATGGATTACAAAATTATTCCAGTACTGCACAGTTTCTTAATACACATCTCACAATTCATGGAGAGGCAGCTTTGGATGACTTTGGTATAAGATTTCTTCCATTTTTCATTTAAGGTCAAGACCATGCCAAAACATGTTGAAAAGTTCAGATAAAACAAAAACCATTCCTGATAATCACAGTGAAACTTCTTAAGGCGTAAAAGAAGTCTGTCTAGCCAAGTTCATTAGTAGACTAAGCAGGAGTTCAGTGGTCATTTCAACTGGAGGCGTGCTCAAGTGCCTGGGCTACACCAATGTTCCCAAAGATTTTAAAACAAAAACTTCAGGAAAATACCCAACAATAACAAAACTGAAGGTATAAGGAAAAGGTAGGAGAGGCTGTGTTTTTTCTTTTAAAAAGTAGTACATATCATAACTATTAGGAACTGTGAATAGATTAGCTGTAAGAAGAAAATGAAGCAAAATTTTCATTGGTACTCTTTGTAAGATTTTTTTTTATATGCAGTCTCCCACTTTATAGCTGAATGTTGTTTTTGTAAGTATTAATCACATTGAAGCATAGGTAAAAAAACAAAAACCAAGAATGCCAATTATTTAGACACAAGATTCTGTAACACAAACAAATCTACTATAAAGAACAAAATGACCGTTTTTTGTCAAAAAATATTTTAAAGTTATTCTGTTCATAATGATATGTTTAACACAAAAGCTAAAAACTGGAAGTCTTGAAATACCTGAGGGGAATAATTAAAAAGTCTCTCTCTGCCCCAAAGAAAAGGTAGAAATACCTTCTTAATTATCAACTGTAAAATTAGCTTTAGCCCTGCCTGGTGTGGCTCAGTAGATTGAGTGCTGCCTGCAAACCAAAAGGTTGCCAAGTTCAATTTCCAGTCAGGGCATATGCCTGGGTTGCGGGACAGGTCTCTGGTGTGGAGTGTGTGAGATGCAACCACACATTGATGTTTCTCTCCCTTTCTCCCTCCCTTCCCCTCTCTCTAAAAATAAAATTTTAAAAGATTATTAAAACAATAAAATAAAATCAGCTTAAAAAAAAAAAACTTTGAAAAAATCACCCATTACCTACCTTCCAAAGAAGACTTTAATGTAAAGAGGATGACGAAGAGGGTAAGTAAATGCCAGTTTCCCAACTGCATATTATGCCCATGGCATAATATCATGTAAATTTGGAGCTTTAGCCTGAGATCCCCAATATGAAGGTCATTAACTTCAAAAGCACATAATTTCCTAAGAATCTATATGTGCACAAGTCTGGCTTAGACACAAAACATTTTCACCACCAGTAAGTACTCTATCTTTGCAGCACAGAAAGTGTTGCATATGTTACAATATGATTTCCCTTGTTAGATAGGCATTACCACTATTATTCATTCATCATGAAAACTGGTCACTCAACAAGTAGAAATAACAAATTTAAGCTCATCTTCTGATGCCATCATGCATCAAAACCATTTCAGTATGTCAATGAGAACCAGTTTTCAAAAAATGTTTAAAAACTTATTTAGCCCTGACCAGTGTGGCTCATTTGGTTGGGCATCATCCTCAAAACTTAAGGTCTCCAGTTCAATTCCCAGTAAAAGCACATGCCTGGTTTGCAGGTTCGGTCCCTGGTCAGGGCACCTATAGGAGGAAAACAATCAACGTTTCTCTCCATTTCTTTCTCCCTCCCTTCTCCTCTCTCTAAAAATAAATAAATAAAATCTTTTAAAAACTATTTAAAGGTGAGATATATTATACCAAGTAATGTCTGTGTAACTTACAGTAGCAAAAGGAAGTTTGTGGTCACCCTAAGTCTATATGATGAATGAGGTATTAACAAATTATTTTAGGGAAAGGGGGGACTGAACATTCATGTGTTACATTTTATAGTAGGTTTATTTCCTTTCACCTGATTTTGTATTAGATTATCAAAAGTAATCCAATAAAAAGGCTGCCCCTTTCAAGTAATTCCAAACTCCTCCGTACATTTATAATTTTTTAAAGAAATGCAGATTTATTGCCTGGTGAATCTTAGTATGTGTTTAATTCAAATGTAATTCTAAAATAATGCTAAAGGAAAACCACAACGCTAACAAATCTCTTTATAGTCTAGACCTCATAACAGTGCCAACCCTTATCCTCTACATGAACTTACTTTCTGGCATGCCTCACCTAGGACTGAAACTTCCTCTAGCATACTAAGTCTTTCAAATACCTATCATTTCATGGGCTTTACTACCTAATATCATCCAGTTCCTAAATCAGAACTATGTCATTTTATTTCCTCACTGTGGGAAGACAACAGATGTGTTTATTTTTATTTTAAAGGTCTAAAATATAAAGGAAAAAAACTACAGTTAAAATGGTTAATTAAAAAATGTTATTTTACAGTAATTTAGTGATTTCTCTGATAGAATCTAATAAACCAAATAAAACACCTAAAAAACCTTAAAAAAGATTTTTATTTTAATAAACATCTTATTTTTACCCCCCAAAATCTTGATAATTTACATTTGCATGGCACATTAAAACATGAAATCTGTAAAACTAAAAATGTCCTCAAAAATCAGATTGATAATATACTTGAAAAAGATGTGAATGGTATAGTTTACATAAATTTCTGAAATCTAAATTAAATGATCTGATTTGACCATTACAAAAAATGTAAAATATTAGTAACACCAAACTTTTGAAGTATTTAACATTCAGGGCCTACAAAAAAGAACCTTGTGGTCATTGTACTATACGACCTCAAGAAAGAAGAAGGATTTAAGTTCAGAAATCATTGAATAGTGCTGATTAATTCCTACCATCTTTTTTAATATCAGCCTGTTTACTCTTAGAATCATATCATCAGTAGGGGCCATATCTGTTATATTCCTAGATAAGGATTTAGCTACCATCCTGCAATAAACTCCACCAAACACCTTGGGGACAGAAGAGTTTACACTTGGCTAGTCTGCTGTCAGCTGGCTAGTCTGATGAGATGGGAACAGAAGGTTTTCACAAGGCCTGAACAGATATTAGATGTCTGTATTAAATCTTGTCTGTTATGACAAAGAATATGTAGAATACACTTTTCCCAAGACTCCTGACAGTTGGTCACATTACTCATCAAAGATGGCAAAGAGAAATGACAGTGTACCAGAGCTATCACTAACTCATCGAACTTTATCACTAAATGAGGTAGAAATAAATTTTTATGATTAAATCTGATCAATAGGAAAAACATATTATTCCCCTAAAGAAAAAAAAAAATGCTGTCCTGATCCAAGAGCCTAGATACCAATGATCAGTCTGTGGCAGTGTGATAAACTATGAAGATTTGATTTTCAGTGCAATTGGCATTTTTGTTCATTGTGGTACTGGGCTAAATCACAAAACATGTTTGAAGAAATGAAAGAACTAGGAAACTGTTGGAAATGCTGTTTAAGGTATGAGACCATAACTTATGAATTTGTATCAACAAAAGAACCAAGCACAGTACCTTGACCACAGTGGGTAATCAAGGATTATTTGATTCAGCTAAAAATTAAGCTAGAAATGGAAAAAAAATACAATAAAGATTAAATCAAAAGAAAAAAATACTCTTTAAATGATTCCATGTAAGATCTTAAAAAGGCTAATTGTAAGTGCTGAATTTTTTACATGTGAAAATATTAGAAAACAATGACAACTTTGTTTAAACTGGTGGTCATATTTATGGACTACCTATAAATCAAAACCTGTACTACTATAGTAAGTAATGATAATGGCTGAAAACCATTTAAATGAAGAGAGTAAAATACATTAAAATAACCATTTTCATCCTTAAATAGGTAGAGGTACGGAAGCAGCTCTGAAATTATCTTTGAAAATGATATAACACTGAATTGCTCTCTAAGGCACCAGTTCAATGCTTCTCATGTATTAACCCATTTAATTCTCACAACTCTGTAAAGTCAAGACTACTTATTAACCCCCACTCTACAGATGAGAGCATATACACAGTAATATGACTTGCCTCCATGTCACAGGGCTGCTAAGGGCTAAACCTGTGACTAAAATTCACGTTCCAGAACCTGTGATTATAATATATGATACTATCTCTTAACATACTGACTTGTTGTGTAACTTTTAGTAGCAGGAAACTAGCCAGAAAAAAATAAAACATTTTTCCAAATACAGTGACAAATCAAAAAAAGGAAATTAAGACAGCCCTACTTACACAAGATAACAGAAACCATAAAACGGCAAAATAAATTTGGAGAACAGTATTACTTTCCTCCAAGTTTATTTTCTAAGGAAATTTAATGACAATTTCTAATGAAATTTAATGAAAATACCTTTGAAAGTCTAAATACCTTTGAAAGTCTAAACTACCAAATAAAGGCTTAGATGGGAAAGAGGCATGAAGAAATCCTTTGAGTATTGAAAACATTCTATATCTTGATCTGGAAGGGAGTTACAGCAGTGTGTAAATATGTAAAAAATTACCTCATACTGTACACTTGAGATTTGTACACTTCATATATATGTTTGTATATATAATTTAAAGCATGAATAAATATTTTAAAATATTTAGGTGGTTTTAAGACTACTTCAAATAACAGTAATAAATGATATAATGTCTCAACAAAAAAATTCTGGAGCAGAGTTGGCAGTATTTCCTCCTGGGATATATCCTATCTACTTAACCCTTTGTATACAATGTGTTGTTCACTTTCAGACTTTTGAGCCTTCCTTAAAACATGAAATCAAAACATTCCTCTGGAAAGGGACTGGCTTCCAGTCTTCCTAACAGCTGGGAAGCTAACCATGACACAACTTCAGCAAAACAAGCCTAACAGTGCTAATCTTTCTACAGAAACAAATTTCCATAATTAAATCCAAATAAGAAGTCCTACATCCTTCCCCATCCCTAAATACATTCAATCTGATTGTACTTTCATACAAAGTCTTTTAAATATTTGTAAATGACTCTTAAGTCTCTGTTAGCCAAACTGAGTATTAAACTTCCCTTTACTCTTCTAGTGATTTCCAGACCCTTTCCCATTCTAATCATCAATAATGAAATGCCACCATGAAGTTTAACATCACAGTATCTTCTTGAATCCTGACATCTGAAGAACTTGTAGTTTGAATCACCTGTAAATCTGCAAGGCAAGCGATCTTTAAGAAGTTAAAGATTTTTTTAAGAAGTTAAAAGGGACTGAGACCAAGAAAAGATCTGAATACTTGCCTCACAGGTAACAAACATCTAATGAAAACTTACTTTGGAAATGACCTTTCAATCATGCAGCAATAAAGCTATGATCCTCTACCCTGATCCACAGATTGGTTCAAAAGAATGCCTATGGTTTGTCTATAATAGCTTGTCCCCATCCACTAATTCTAAAGCAACCCTATTCCGAGTCACTGGTTCTCAAATGGAAGCCATAATGTCATTTAATGAACACTTTACTTGTAAAGATTTTTGTTCTCAGAGCCTGTGTATGTGCATGCGCACATCCACACACACTGCCATCCTTTAAAAAGTTTTATGTGCAGTGGTCATTATCAATGAAATTCATTTCAGAAAAGTAGAGGCTAATTAATCTTTATTAGAAAAAGCAGTCACTAGGCTTCACAGGACCACAAACTACTACTCAATTTTTTGATGACTCCTGGTATCACAGATTACTTTTATTTAATGCTACATAAAAATTTCCTGTTGGAGATTAAACTCTGGTATGGAGTTTCTAGAACTCACCTTTGCACTCCTTGGTTCTGCATTCATGATGATTTCCCTTAGTATTTCCTAACTGTTTTAATGTGGTAGAACACTTATAATTGTCATCTTTGACAAAACAAACCTGAAAACTGAGAAGGGACTCCCATCTTTGACAAGCAAAGGAAGATGGTGATGTTAAGTGTAGGGAATGCTCAAGATTCAACTTTGGAATCATTTAAAAAGGAGAAAAATATGTACATAGCCTGAAAAAAGCAACAACTCAATCACCTTTTAAGCTATGTACCCTATACTGTATCTCTACATAACATCAGTACTTTTGCCAGCAGAACTACAGACAAGGGGCATGTACCAGTTGGTGGGGAGTGTGGTGGCTATAATAAAGCAGGACACTGGGCTGTAGAGAAGCCTTTACCTACCCCTTGCTCAAAGACACCACAGCCCTTCTTCCTGGTGTTCCCTAGAGACCAAACACAATATGTAAAAACATTAGCAAATTAACACAGATATAATTCACTGTGCTAATCCAAATAACTAGCTATTCTAAAACCATGTAAAAGACAAAGTACTCTCAAAGAGAATTTTATTAGAATATATCCAAGGGGAAAAAACACAAAGAGGCCTCAACGGAATGACCTTGAGAGACTTAACAGTACATTGTGGAAAAATAAGACTATGTTATGAAACAATCTGTAAAAAAGAGTAAGTGATCTAGAAACTACCACTTCTTTTAAACAGAAATTCTTATTCTGGTCTACTTAAACTAAAGTGATCAGAAATCTATACATACTACTCAGAAATTCCTGAAATATGATTTAAATCAAACAATGGTTTTCTGGTATACATAACAAGGTGAGTAAAAGAACAAGTGAATGAAAAAAAAAAAAAGAGCATCTGTTATGGTACTTAACCACTGACAAATAACTATTTTTATGACACCATATTTTAATTATATATTTCTATTAAAGGACACACCTACTAACAAGTCAAAAGCCTATTATATATTTATCTAATTTTATCAACTCTTTCCAAATCTCTGAATTTTAACTGTAAAAACTATCAAAAATCTAATTAGCTGGGAAGCCCTACAATATAGCAGGGTAGCTAAATTATTTAAGTCTCATCCTTCAAAGTTAACTGAACAGAAAATTACAGTATATTTATAAACGCAAAGATTCAAAGGTTATGTCTGAAAACTTGCTGCCCACATTATGAATAAAAGCAATTTGTTACTGTCAAAAAACTGGAATCTTTACATACAGGAGTGTCTGGGAATCGTTCTCAACTCAGTTAAAACACTGAATATGATGGCAGCAACATGCAGCACTGCCATTCCAAGAAAGCCACCGATCTCTTTTCAACAAATTTTTTGCCATATTATGTGCAATGTTTAAAACAATCTTCAAGATAGAAATAACAAAGCCAAGTATAAAAATCTAAATTTCTGTAAAAATTTGAATGTAAATGAATAGGACCTTACTACACTAATTTCTTTCAGTAGTGTGCTTTAGAAGTAAATATTAAACCTTCCCCCTTTTATAATATACTCAGTTAGATAATTATTTACATAGGAAAACCTACAATGGTCCAGTCTTTTAAGAAAGCAGAGAGATAAGAACCTTAAATAAACTCTTCCTCAAAATAAGTAAACCCAGATAGGGAAAACAGGTATCCTCATGTAAAATGGGTTCACATCATTGGTTAGATAATTAAATGAGATATGCCTGAAGTGCTTTTAATATTAAACAATACTATGTTACTGGAAGAAGTTACTGTGCTACAGGCTATTTTAAAGAAGATGGGTGCTTCTGTTTTTCATCTTGGAGAGAACAGACAGGATTCTGTGAGCGCAGGCCTGCAAACCGGTAGCCGGGTCACTGGGTTGATTCCCAGCCAGAGTACACACCTGGGTTATGGGCCAGGACCCCAGTTGGGAGTGCACAAGAGGCAACCACACACTTATATTTCCCTCCCTTTCTTTCTCCCTTCACTTCTCCTCAGTCTAAAAAATGAATAAATAAAATCTTTTAAAAAAATTATGTCCTTTAAATCATAAACTATGTGGTTTGTCAATTTTACTTTAACAAGTGAAATTATTTCCAATAAAAAGTATTAGAGACTTCTGAAACACTCAGACTCTATACACGTCTTCTTCATACAGTTCAAAAACATACTACTAAACCACAAAATCTTTGCAGAGGGGGTGATCTCATTTATTTAAAATCAGTCAAATACAAACAGGAAGGAATACACAGGGACTTTTCAAAAGTATTAATAATATTCTTTTTCTTAAGCTGTGTGTACTCAGGGGTTCATTTCCTCTCCATGAGTGCTGTATTTAAAAAGTGAAAACAGGTATCATCTCCTGAATAAGTCTCAGTATAATTCCTTATGTCCATGTTCTATTTATATAACCTAGTATATATCTGATAACCCATTTGCAGTTTGAACTATTCATTTTGTTTAAATTTTTTGGTTAAATATACACTGAAAATCTATAACCTATATAGTTTTTTTAAAAAGAATGGTTAAATGAACTTGAGTACCTAAATGAGTTCCCTCTACCCACACCCCTCCCTCTTTAAAAACAAAACAAAACAAAAACACCTCTACAATTCTGTCATCACAGCTCAGGAAAACATTATTGCTGATGTTACTTTTAAAACATAAAAGAGGCAGTTAAACATAAGTATGAACTCCAGAACCAAACAACCTAGGTTCAAATATGACCTTGGGTAGGTTTATTTAACTTTTCCTACCTTGGTTACTCATTTGTAAACTGTGGATGAAAATATTTGTCTCATAGGGTTATTAGGAAGACTAAATGAAACACTTAGAACATGGCTGATACATAGTAATTGTAATGTGTAAGCTATTATTAAAATCAGGAAGATAAAACAAAATTCAAGCATGAGGAACTTGCAGACTGAATTCATTTAAAGAATATTATGCTTCTCACTAAAACTGATTTCTTCTTACTAATTCCGTATTTTCAACCCTTCTCCTAAAATTTACCCTTTCAATCTAAAATTTACTTTTTAGCTAGTCATAAGTGACCTGCTTCTAACTCTACACTAATAAACTATACTTCTAACACTATCATGTTTCTTCTCCCATACTAACTACCCAACATCTTGAACTTGTGAAAATGTTACTTTCCCTATTGAGCTTTAAGAAGCATGACAGGGCTTATAACCTGTTTTAAAAATACAAAAATCTACCTACGGTAGTGTATAT
Source organism: Phyllostomus hastatus (assembly GCF_019186645.2). Classification (NCBI taxonomy): domain Eukaryota; kingdom Metazoa; phylum Chordata; class Mammalia; order Chiroptera; family Phyllostomidae; genus Phyllostomus; species Phyllostomus hastatus. Next base: position 14,925,348 of record NW_025334038.1, read on the forward strand.
AGTATATGCTAACTAAATTAATCAATGTTAATGGGTTAAATTTCACATGGAGTCAAATGTATAAACATCAGTAATGTAGAAGCTTATATACTCCTGCTGCTTAAATGTTATTTTAATCCCAATCTATGAACTGAGTGCTATAATTCATACTAGAAAAGAAGGATAAATGTGTATAAATGATGCTGACTTGCATGAGTGGACATATTCATGGTATTTCTAAATGTTACACTGTATTCAATTTTGTAAGTGCCCATGTTTTTCCAGCATATGGACCAATCATGACCTTTTGAATAGCAAGTCTCCTGACAACAGACTTATGCTCATTATAACCTTAAAAATACTGATTACTCTCTTATGAAATTTCTTCCTTTTCCAAGAATCCTAAGAACAATCTCAGAAAGGACTGCACTGAGTAGCACAGTATCATGGCTTCTGCATACACAGGGATTCTGCACACTTAAGGCTAAAGACTACATTAAGAAGACATGACAACTGTCTTCAAATATTCCAAGGAGTACCATGTGGAGCAGAGCACAGACTTAATTTTTCATGTTCCAGAGGCAGGATAAGTTGTAAGGATGCAGGTTTCTGATATAACAAAACTCTCTGAAAATCAGAGCTAGGTAATTATTACTAAAAATGTTTGAATACAAGATTGCTATTTAAGGATGATGCAGAAAAGGAAAGTATTTAATAAAGAGTTGGACTGAATGATCATAAACCTCCCCTTCAATTAAAATGTTCTTAGATTTTTTAAATACTTAATCCCAAATGATGGTCTGATGTACAACACTAACATGCTGTAGGCATATGCTTACCTGCCCAATGTTGTACAGTGTATATGGGATACATAAGCACGTCGTCTTTACATAGGGCAACTTTTAGAAGTTGGAAGGTCCTGTCCCTGATCCCCAACCCACCAAGTAAAAGAGGACAATTATAAGAGCATTGGTTTCATTACTTTATAATTATCTCAAATTCAGAAAATTTAGAAAAATGAGGAATGACAGAAAATGGGTAACTGGAATCGAATAGCTTACCCACTACACCAGACCTGTTACTAGAACTACTTGAGTGGTATAATTAACTTGGTTTAAAACAGTCAATATTTATCCCATATACTCACTGAGATACTAAGAAAAAAAATCATTAATTATAAAGTAAAATATTCTTTTAAAAAAGGAAAAATATAAGTAAGCTATAACATAAATCCTATAAGTACAAACAGGTGCATGATACTTTTGAGCATGTTTGAAATTTCCACAGCAAAAACTTAAAATAAAAAGAGCCCCCACATAAAAAACGAAATTCACCCTGACATGTATAGCTCAGTTGGTTGGGTGTCCTCACACAAAGCAAAAGGTCACTGGTTTGATTCGCAGTCAGGGCAATTCCCACTGGGTTTGGTCCCTGGTAGGGGTATGTACAAGAGACAATCCACAGATGTTTCTCTCTTGCATTGATGTTTCTCTCTTACATTAATGTTTCTCTCCTTTTCTTTCTCCCTCCCTTTCCCTCTCTCTAAAAATAAATAAAATCTGCCCTGGCTGGCGTAACTCATGAATTGAGCATGGGCTGCAAACCAAAGTGTCGTAGGTTCGATTCCCAGTCAGGGTACATGCCTGGTTTGCAGGCCATGACCCCCAGCAACCACACACTGATGTTTCACTCTCTATCTCCCTCCCTTTCCCCTCTAAAAATAAATAAATAAAATCTTTACAGAAAAAATAAAATTCAACCCACAAATACAGACATTGGTGTATTTTTTTAAGCCGTACATAGAACAGGCAATAAGTCAGCATCCACTTAACTATATCCAAATCCACCTGGATTCAAATCTGAAAATATGTTAACTGCTACTTAATATATCACATACACTCTAAATTTTAGAGGAAAAATTCTCAAACACTATGTATAAACAATTTCATTACCAAAATTGAATAACACTTCATTAGAACTTGAGATTGAAAAATGTTATCATAGGTTTTCTTCTTTTTTAAAATTTTTTAAAGATTTTATTTATTTACTTTAGAAAGAAGAAAAGGGAGGGAGAAAAGGAAGAAGAGAAACATCAGTTTACAAGAGATATGTGATCAGTTGCCTCTGGCATGCTTTCAACTGGGGACCTGGCCTGCAATCAAGCATGTGCCCTGACTGGGAATTGAACCAGCAACCTTTCAGCTTGAAGGCCAAGACTTAATCCACTGAGCCACTACAACCAGAGCTGTTCTTTTTAAATCCAAGATGCATAATAGTTTTATATCTGACTTCAGTTATTATAGTCCTAGTCTACTGTAAAATTGTTTGACAGTTTAGAATTGCTTTTAATAAATAAAACTGTTTTTCTTCTACATTTCTTAGACTTTTCAAAGATTAGAAAAAATTGTTTATCTTATTTCTGTTTAACAGCTGAGACTTCTACTAATAGTGAAGAAAAAAGCAACACCAGTGTAGCATTGGGCTAAGAGTCAAGTGGTAAGATTCTGGTCCTGGCTTTAAACTTATTTTACACTGTCCATGTCACTTAAGCCTTCTAGGTCATGGTTCTTACCTATAAAACAACTCATACTTGAGGACTTCAGAGACTACATCTAGTTCAAGTTGTAGAATATTATGACCTTCTTAGTGAGTGTACTCCTTCATAGGTACTATATATCCTTACATCAGTTATAACCATACAAAACTATGGATGAACCCACATAAGATGTACAAAGCCAGCAATGTTTAAGCAAATGATTTTTAAAAAGTACTGGGTTGAAATATGGATTAAATACCAAGAGCATTTATTTTCTTGTGTAGAAAGTATAGTCACTATATGCTGGTAATAAGGTTCTGAAAAGTTGTAAGAAACTTACAGTTCAACCAAGACAAAAACTCTACCATGACTTTTGAACAGAAAGGGAAATATCTGAGTAATAATTTCCTGACACCCAGTATCTGTTGTACCCATACAGCCATAGAAACTGTTACTTTTATGGCATACTGAAATCAAAAGTATGAAGTAGAGTGCACTCCTGGTTAAATAAGTACAGGTTCAAATGAAGCACTTGAGAAAACTACCTTCCTAATTAATAATAAGCTAATGAGATTTCATTGGAAGTATAAACATTTGTTTAAATGTTTATATTGTACATTTAAATATGAAGTGAATTCCCTATTTCTAACACCACTGAATTCACATAATTGGTGATGTACTGTCAGTATTTCAAAAGTGCCACATTATAAAGTCTAAAACTAAGCTAATCCAAGTAGAAATACAGACCTCTTTTGTAAGATGGATTATCAGATGTTAGTTAACAAAGAATCAATAAAAGTAAACATGGAATCAATAAAAGTAAAGAAGGGATCCCTCCAAAATTTAGTAACACGTGGGCCATGTGATATAATGTGATACAACAGAACACCGCCAGCTTTCAGAAATAGCAATAGTTAGGAGGACAGCTATTGATACCTCAGTTAATTCATGTTGTAGAAAGACTGTGGGGAGAATGTGAGCTATCTAAATAAAATTATAGTGTCAGTATGTTGGAAAAAGATATCTGGATACCAGAGAGGAAAAGGAATGCAGCTCTAAGAGATGCATAAAGATAAGTGAATACCTGGGGGAAAGAGACTGAAGAAGGGAAACACCTGTACCTCAAAGAATTCAAAGAAATCTAAAAACTGATTGGAACCAGAGAGAGATCTTTAAAGAGCCTAAGACACTGTATATGTAAGAAAATTGAATGGAGATCTAAGCTGATATTGTGGTATTGTGATTTAACCACAAATGCCTTCCTATTTAAATAGTCCAATGAGTACTATTAGTACACATACCTCGGAGAATTCTTTCCTCATGGCAACGAAGAAAGTCCCAGATTCTAACAGTGCCGTCATCAGAGCATGTAGCAAATTTATTATCCGTGGGTGAGAAACTGTTACATGAAGACACACAGCAGGGGAAAGAAGTCAGCATTTAACAGATTATCTGTGCTTCTCAAAAAGGGAAAAATAAAAACACTGTGCTGCGTTATACTTAGAAGAGGGAGGTATCCACACGTGAAGACACTTTAAAGAGAATGTCGTCAGCTAACCATCACATCTCATCAAAAGAATTTTGATGAAGTAGTTGCTTCTTAGTTTTCAATCATTGATATTCAGAGTACTTTAACAAGTGTATTACTACTACTATTCATGCTCCCCACAGTAAATAATTTCCTGTTGTACCAACAGAAAACATGGAGCTAATTTAAGTGTACAAACTAAATGAATTGTTTTTGCAATATTCCTGTAAACAGTCTTTTAAATTACTAAGAATACTGCTCGGAAAGTTAAAATTAGCTTCTACTTCAGACACTTCGTGAAACAATAAACTGAAAAAATCTGGGCAGTCTATTTAACAACTGGTTGCTAAACGTTCCCACATATGATGTTTCTCATTTATTTCAAAGGTCTATGGAATCCTTCACATCTTCTTCCTGGCAAGTCATCTTATAAATGTTGCACCTTTTGATGAAAACATTAACATAGGGACATTCAGACTTGTATTTAAAGCTTAAGACCTGCTACAAAGAAGAGAACCATTTTTTCCTCCCTGTAGTGACAGAGCATCAAGTTTCTCATTGAACTCTAAGAACTCTTTTGAACTTTTGAATCCTATGACTAAGAAATAACCAACTGTGGAAACTCAATGTATGGGCAGGACACTACAGCAAGTCTTTGCAGAAGCATTTTTATCCACCAATTTTTGTTCAGATCTGAAAGTAGAAATGGTGACTGCAGTGAAATGTTTCTATAAAGATGTCAACCTCTTACTCAACATGGGCGGCACAGCCATAGAGAATGCTGTTTAGCTTTATTCTGAGGCTGCAGTAACTCTTCAGGCTGGTTTTTGAAACTCTTTTTCCAGTTTTACTGTACATATCTCACTGATATGTACATATATATACAACTTGCTGAAAACATTTTAAACTGCACTTATTACACATTTGCATAACTGATGGTATCAAGAGTGAATTGGAAGTCCTAGAGTCTTCTTGAAAATGATCTGCTTACAGTTTCAAAGCTTGAAGAACCCATTTATTAATCCATTAACGTTTGCCATATCCAGAGTTACTTGGAGTTTTTAGACCTAGTGCACTTTTCTTTGAAGTCATGGCATAACCAAGCCAACCAGGTCTTCACTTAAGCCTTTTTTTCCTTGTATTTTGTGTGAACTCTGAAAGTGTTTTCTGTAGGCTTTCAATTTTATTCAGCTGTATAATTAAAGACTGAATTCTTTATTTGGAATGAAATATTCTTGTCTTACACAGTAGGTAATAAAAAGGAGTAACGTATACACATTATTAACCATAAAGGAAAAGAGAAAATCAGTGCAAAATGCGGCAGACAATACAACTCTAACATATCGTAAAGGCAGATACCAGGACAACACTACTTCAGAAAGGCGCCAGCGAAATGGTGAATGTGTGAAAACAAAGGAAAATATTGTGTTTATAGGGTGCAGAAAGCTTCCCAGAATCTCACAGAGCCCATGCACCTCTGCACCCAGAATACACTTAGAGAATGATTTAACCATGACAGTAGGGACTACAGGAAATGGTATATTGTGTATAAACCTGGCCTCTCTAATCGCCTCCTTATGTGCCTGGAACATCTTGACGTTGTTCATGTTCGACTGCCAATATTTCACGTATCCTCCATGGTCTGCTGTCAACATCCACATGTCATTATGTGACCAAGTCATGGCCCTCACTGGGCTATCGTGAGCCTGTGAAAATAAAGTATTTGTAAACATTATATACAAGAATATATGACAGGAGGCTTTACAGGAGCATATATTAATCCACAATAAGCTGCCCAACTGTAAATTTAAAATGCCAATAAAGTTACAATATCTCAAGTTCTTCATAGTATTGCAGAACAATGCTACCATCTGATGATTACTGTTACCTGTAATATTGTTTCAAAATTGAAAGTGAGTCCATTCCACAAGGTGAACTCTCCACTAGAAGCTCCAGTGACCAATCGTCTTCCTTCTGGAGTCCACTGGGGAAGAAAAAAAGACAGGTTATACAAGGCCACAGATCCTCAACCTTAATTTTTAAAACACTTAGAATGTATTTACAAAATATCCAATAATCAACATTAAGTAGATGATACTGACTTTCACTTAAATGTAGCTAACAAAATAAATAAAATCTTTAAAATAAATCAATTAAAACTGATACAGAGTTGAAAAGCACAAGTGTATTCATAGGAACAGCAGGATGAGATACATAAAATGAAGACTATTCGGTAAATTATGAAGATATATATGACAATCTGGCTTTTTATTTCTTGCCTGTAGATTATGATTTGGATTATTATGAATAAAATCGTCCTACTTTCCTAGTTTCTGTTATCCGATATGGATTGCAACCCAGTAACTACAACAGGCAACTACACTATAGACACATTTCTATGTCTTAAAACCTTGTAATATGGACTATGCCACTACGGGCAAATGTCTCCTTACTTCTTATAGATTGAGCCCCAAATGAGAAATTCACCCATCAAGCAAAATACAAGATAGTGAAAGCTCAGATTTTATTCATTTCAAAGAAGTTTTGTGTTATGCTAAGATGATATTAAAATTAGTTGCACATCATACTCCTTTCCCCAAATTCCCTGGCAAGCAAAGTTATCCTACATGTTGGTTGGCTCTACTAATACAAAAACCATTTAAGTAAGTGTTCCCTTACTGATATTTCTACTGAGATAGGCTTCGAAAGCAAATAGGAGGCCTTAGACTGACTGCAACATTTTTATGGAGCTCAAATCAGCATCTCTTCCAGCTCCTCTCAGTTCTCCATGCTGTCTATCACACCTTCCTAATATCAGAGGACTTACTTATTTTGCTTATTTGCCACATATTTGCAATGACAGTCTTTTATTTGCTCAACCTGGACTATTAACTAGTCTGGCAGACAGATATGGGAAAATATTTTTATCAAAAACCTCTTCAATTTTCACTATTTTGAACCACATAAATGTACTATTTATTTTTTAATTATATTTTTAAAATTCCAGTGAAAATGTATTGAGTACCTACTATGTACCTTCATGGAGCTGACAATTATGGTCTACCATTTGTCTTCAGCTTCTCTCAGGTATTTTCCCTCCTAGTAACACCCAAGAGTTTTCATTCGCCTTGAGATGCTGCTTTCTAAACAACAAAAGCAATCCCATTCAAGAGCAAATCTGAGACCTGCTGCAATATATATTTATGGCCAGCTCAAAGAAAATTCTATGGGAATTGCAATAAGAAGAAAATAATCTAAAAGTAATACCTGCCCTGGCTGGTGTGGCTCAGTGGATTGAGTGCTGGCCTGCGAACCAAAGGGTTGCTACTTCAATTCCCAGTCAGGGCACGTGCCTGTCTTGGAGACCAGGTCCCCAGTAGGGGGCACATAATAGACAACCAAATATTGATGTTTCTCTCTTTCTCCCTCCCTTCTCCTCTCTCTAAAAACAAATAAAATCTTAAAAAAAAAAAATAAATGTAATACCTTACTAAATGTGGATAAAGGAGATAAACTGGATATTACAAATAAAATTATTAACAATACACTAATTTTTAACCCAGATGTACATTTAAAATAGTGCTTCAATTCCTTTGTCCTGTTAAATATATCTGCAGACTAACTCAGGATTAATTTTTCCAAACATACCCAACAGAATACTTACCCTAACAACAAATACTGGACACTTTACTTTATTTGTTGATGTTCGAACAAATTTTGTTGTTACTGCATTCATAGGATTATTCAACATCCCTATAGGTGGGACCAGCTATTAAAAAAAGAAAAGAAAATTGAGTTGTAAAAGCTCCTGATTATGCACAGGGCATAAACCGGGGGCATGCGAAGTGATTATTTTAACATTTAAATACAAATTCATGAATATACAGGACTTTTAAAAAACTGTAACAATAGCCCTGGCCAGTATGGCTCAGTAGATTGAGTGCCAACCTGAGAAATAAAAGGTCACTGGCTCAATTCCCAGTTGGGACACATGCCTGGATTGTGGGCCAGGTCCCCTGTTGGAGGCATGTGAGAGGCTGCCAATCAATGTTTCTCTCCCTCCTCTTCCTCCCTTCCCCTCTCTCTAAAAAAAATAGTATTTTTAAAAATCTGGAATAATAGATTATAAGTAGCCTATATTAATTAAATGAAGAAAAAAATACAGGAAAGCTAAATGCCAATTATTACTAAACAAACAACAAAATCAAGTATAAGATTTCCCTAATTATTTCTCAAAGTCAATAATAAGCCAAATTTAAAATTAACTTTTCTATTACACAGACTTTGAGGCAGTGCAGTCTTATGTTGAACACTGCTTTCATCTATCATTAGATTAAAAGGAAAATTTAAATTGAGGTAAAAAAAAACCTCATGGTTTACACAGATATGTTCAGTATCCCTTTAGGAATGTTTTGTTTTTATTACAAAAATGTAAAGAGAAAGTCCATGTTTGAATTTGAGATCACATGTTTTTATGTTCAAATGCCCAATGAAAAAAGTTGTATTAAGCCAGTATAACATTTCATACTTACATCATTATAATAACCTGCATCAGGCTGAATTGCCCGCATATCTCTCTGGTCTCTTTGCCATATTCTATTCTGTTAAAAATAGATCAAATAATTATTCAACTGATATATGATCTAATTACACTCAATATGATACTAAACAAAATGTAAGCTATTATTAAATGGGGGAAAAACATGATTAAACTTTTCTCATTATGAAACTGAAACTAACATAATAGTTGGTATCTTATCCTACTGACACTGTTTAGAATTTCCCTCCTCTTCCTTACTCACAATAACTTCCACCAATCATTGGAGTTGCTCCTAACTCTAACACATTCTCATTGACCATATATCCCTTAATTATAGGGATAAAAAATAAGGAATAAAGAGACACTCCCAATTCCTTCAAAATCCTCAGCACAAAAACAATTCTTCACATCTTGCCCTTGGTTTTCTTAATTCCTCTCAAGCTCTCCTAGTCTAGTTTCCCAACTGAAATATATAGAAAAATCTAAATCTGTCTTTACCTCTGAATGAATCTTTTTCTCCTACGTGCATGCAACATACTAATTCCTATGTTGGGAGCCAATTTTAATAATTTTTGTTAAGATAATTCATGAAGATATATTTTTTAAAAAATACTAGTGACTGGCTTCACTTAAAATCTCACTAACTCATAAAATATAGGTATACTTATTACCCTTCATTTTTAAAATTTTCTTTTTAAAAAATAAAATAAAAGTCTGACATCTGAAGCACATGACCTGTACTTACCTCCAAATACTTAATTACAGACGGATTATAGTCTATAGTTTTTCGGTTTACTGCTTTTCTCATTCGTTTTCCATCAAAGGTAAGTTGTTGCATGGCTTGCTGCTGTGCAAAATCAGGTCGCTTATAAAACAGTTGTCGAGGTGCCTGGTGTTGGAACCTTGGCATATGAAAAAAACGAGGAGGAGAACCAATTTCTGTAGCCATGGTGATGTTCTAGGTCACTGGGGGAGACAAAAAAGTACTTTCACTACAAATATCAACAATGAACATTTCAAATGAACATTTTTACAGTTCTCTTCCTTTTTATAATATACTTCATTTGTAGCTTTTAGTCAATCCTGTTTACAAAATGAACTATTAGATTTAATGGCAGAGACCAGTTACGTGTTTGAAAAAGACCAATTCATAGAGTAAGTGCTAATAAGCATTTGCTGTAAAATTCAGCCTGATGGAAGGAAAAACCACAATTTATAAGAGCTTGGGTTGAATGGGTTTTGTTTTGTGCATATGTGGGGTTGGCAAATAGGAGAGGGGCTGGAGAGGCAGCATCAACTGAGAACTGTTCACATTTCTAAAATGAAATTTTCATTAGATGTTTGATAATAAACCAAATCATTTCAACTTCTCCCCCTAATTAGGCAATCCACTAAACTACTTTGGATGTTTTCTCAACCTGGACAATGAAGTTAATGTACATAACTCCCAAGATTCTTTTTCTTAAATGTATTATTTTGCATGAAATATATTATTACCCCTCTAGCCAATGTAGTAACTACAGTAATCTGTTTAACAAAATGGAATGCCCAGACTTAGTTCTCCAGTGTTTGTGTGCACAAATCCATACTATTATTATAATTCTGCTTCTTGTCTCAACTATATAAAACAATTTTTATTATAATCTTAGTCATGTGGTATTATCAAAACTATAACACAGAAAGTGGATAGAAAAAACCATAAGTGCTTTTCTTTAAAAAGTCATTATAAATTTCACATTGTAGAATTGTTCTATTAAATAATAATTCATTTTATTGAACCTAAACCTCTAATTAAAGTAAAAAAAAACTGTGTATAAGTACTAACAAAACCTCAAAAACTGGAGCAACAATGAACACTAAAATGAACAGGAAAGATTCATGAAAGAGGTAAGACTAAAATTGGAAATTATATGGAAAAACTTACTAATATAGAATTAATGAGCAGACACCACCAAAATCACTAAAGCAGTTACTAGCTATGAGTACACACACACGAAGAACTGCTGAAATATGTGAAAAATCCCTGTGGCACTAGAAATTCAATTCATCAGTAGCACTAAAGTACTTGACAGGCACTAAAGACCAACAGATGCAGACAGATGGACATTCTCAAAAGACTGACGAGTTTATCAGAAGAGATAAAAAAGAAAGGAGTATGAGAATCTACTACTACAGAAAGAATCTACACTGCTTGTCTGCCAGAAACTATTATAGGCAATAGAGATACAACATAGCTGAGGGTTACAGCATAACTCAGCCTTGAGTAGTTTAAATTCGGAGCAGGATGGAAAACCGGAGAGGAAAAGACACTGTGAGAAAAGAAACAAAGTAAGTGACACTCTCTCATCCACTCAGCATACCATGGCCAGCCAGCATAATCTTAACCAAATAATCCGAAATAATCTTCCCCAACCAAACACTTCTGACTCTATTAACCATCACAGCTGTTTTCCAAATAAAACAAGATGAAAGACACATTTTTACAGGAAAATGACCTTGCTAAAATAAAACTTGACTCAATTCCACAAATTCAATCCAAAATGAATTCAGTATAAAGCACCAAATGCTTCACATAATTGAATAAAAAGATCTTTAAACTATGCTTCAGGAGGTCTAGAACTGAAAGCTCTGCATCAGAAAAATCCTATGACCTGGAAGGTCATAAATGAGCCTAAAGTAGTTATACTTTAAACAAGAAGTCATACCCTGTGGATGGTTCCTGAAATCAATGTGGCTGACAACCAGCATTACTTTAGTAATAAAAAAGTAAAATACACAGGACAAAATTACACATTTTAAAGGGAAGAAATGCTTTTGTGAAACCTGTTACAGTTGTACATGTATGTACAATGGGTCATAATGTAAAAAAGTATTTTCTTCCTGTCAATCTGTCAAAAGTAAAAACAATAGCTTAATGTTAACAAACCATCAAGCGAAAACCAGGGTTACCTATCCATGCACCTTCCACTTAGATTATATATCTTGAGACCACTAGGTCCTCCTGGCATGCATAATCTACCCTAAAAGACACTTGACACCTAATTTGAACTTTGAGGAGATCTACAAGAGTGGTATACAAGGCCAACAACAAAATGATCAACCTGTTCCCTTTTTTATTGTCCAGTCTTTAATAAATGTGAATCCTGAACAAATCAGGAAAAATTATATTGATACCATTTAATCCTTTAAAGAATAAAATAGAAAGCAGCTGTTTAAATAAGTGGATTTTAAAAGTTCACATGAGATTTTGCTGGACTGTGGTAAGATATACAAACCTATCAAGAAGGTTACATACCATATGCTTCCACTTAAATTTTTTTCTTTTATTGATTCTAGAGAAAGGGGAAGGGAGGGAGAGAGGGAGAGAAACACAGATGGGTTGCCTCTTACACGCACCCTGACTCAGGACCAAATCTGCAACGCAGGCATGTGCCCTGAGTGGGAACTGAACCTGTGACCTTCTGGTTTGCAGGACAATGCCCAACCAACTGAGCCACACCAGCCCAGGCCCATATGCTTCCATTTATCTGACACTGTTGAAATAACAAAATAACAGAGATGGAGACTGGTGACTGTCAGGAGTTAGGGATGAGGGTGGAGGTGTGGTTATCAAAGACGAACTTGTACAGAGATGAACTGTTAAGTATCTTGACTACGGTGGTAGACACTCAAACATACACATATAATAAAATCACAGAGAACCACACACAAGAAAAACTCAGGAAATTTTGAATAATATCTGTAGGCTATATCAATGTCATTACTCAATTTGTAATACTGTTTTGCAAGTTGTTACCATTGGGAGAAACTAGGTAAGATATACAGGGTCCCTCTACATTATTTCCTGCAAATGCATTTAATATAAAATTATCTCAATAAAGAATCAATTTTAAAAAGTTAACATGAGCAATTCACTAGTTGGTAAGATCAAACAACACATACTGAGAACACACATATGGAGTAGTCAACTTAAAGGCATTCATTTAAAGACTACTACCATAAATTTGTTGATGACTAAACTTGACATTAAGAATCAATTTTAATTAACTCTCAATGTAGAAGTTTTCCAACTTTTTTAGCTTTCAGCCTTAAAAGTTATGCAGACTTAGCTGCATAACTTTTCCTAATTTGGCGTAAGTAGCTTCCATTGCATACTTAGCTATAAAGTTAAACAAACTTTTTAGTAGATACTGCACTGGATCAGGAATTAATATATGTTACTTGACACTGTACTAGGCTTTTTACACTTAGTTTTCCTATTTCAAAAGCTGACTTTAAGATATAATGTCCATGACCACATATCTGGCTATCTATTTAATTAGAAAGTAACAATTCAGTATTTCAAAAGTACAGTTCTGACATTAAGAAAAAAAAAAAAACTCTTTTCAAAGGAGATAAAATTATTGAGTGTGGCCCCCCCACCCTGGTCATTAGCATACCAAAAAAAAAAAAGGATTTTTCCACTGTTTGTAAATTGAATTATACATTGTTATCAATGATTTAAAACAAAAAAAGTTGGGCAAACTAATTCTCACTGGATTACTGAATTCACTTTTGCAAAAGTGAACAAAAACAATGTGACATTTTCTAAATAAGGTAACTAAATATCAAGTGAATAAAGTGCCGCCTGCACCCATGCAAAGCAGGAATAAAGAATACAAAGTTTCAAGTATGAGCTGAAACTAGGAGTTCCCAAAGCCAGGCTTGAAGTTTCTCATCTTTACTCTGATTTAATGGTATGGAAAATAAACTGGGCAGCAGAGGTTTTTAAAGCTCCCAGGTAATACTGAAGTGTGGCACAATTTGAGAACCACTGGACTAAGTTAACTTGGATGGCTTACTTATACCGCCAAGTTTTTACATTTTTTATTTCAGGACCCCTTTACTCTTAAAAATTGAGGATTCACCCAAATATGTTTACTGTGGTATTTATAGATACTTGTCACATTAGAAATTAAAAGAGAAAAACACAAAGTAATTCATCTTAAGACGACAAACACCTCTTCCATAAGTGGCCTGAGGTGACCTCTGAAAATAGTTTGCTATTTACTTGACCCAGAAAACCCCACAAAATCATGCAAATTGAGAGGTTCAAAGCATCCATGTTCCTTTTAAGAACAATTATGTAACCACCCAGGTCATCAAGGGTATGCATATATCCAAAAAGCCACCACATAACTGATGGATGTCACTTTACAAAAGCAAAGTGTGCCATTCCACTGTCACGATGGTGGAGCTGATAGGCATGCCCAGGCCAAACACTGGAGCTGGACACAGGGTTGGTAGCCCCAAAACACTGAATTTCTGCTGCACATGTTTAAAAATGCAGAAAGCAATGCTGAACTTAAGAGTTTGGATGTAGATTTCCCAGTCATTGAGAACATCCAGATGAAGAAAGCTCCCAAGACCTGGCAGAGAACTTAGCTAGTAAGTGGATTAACCCAGCTCTCCCTGCCACAGTAAGGAGATGATCCTTACTGAAGAAGAGCAAGTTGTTCCTAAACCAGAAGAGGAGGCTGCACAGAAGTAAAAGATAGCCCAGAAGAAACGGAAGGAACAAAAACTTATGGCCCAGGAGTAAATTCAACATAAAATAAATGACAATAAATATTCTTTAAATGATAAACCTCATTATAACTGCTTCCTCTTCCCTAAGAACTAGTGAGAAAAATTACTTTTGTCTTACATTTTTATAAATCTCTTTAATGTCTAGCTTAATTGAAAACAGACGGATTCTCATCCTGCTTTTATATTCAATCTGTTGCCCTCTTAACTTGGGATGAAGTTTATGAAAAATATCTGGACCCACAAAGATATGTATTTGGAAAAAGAAAGATATTTTAATACCCTTCTCAGATAATGTGGATAATTCTTTGATATTTCAACAAAATTTGACAAGTGGTAGCTTATTAAATATTGTCTGTAACATAACATCTGAAATTTATCAATAAACTTTTTGAACTCTCACATTTAACGGCACTGGTTTATTTGGTGCTTTTGAAACATTTACCCCTGCGTGATTTTAGAACAGCATACACTGACAATTTGGAAATCACCGGTTCCACAGAATTACATGTAATTGTCACATTACTTATGAAACAAAAAAACCCACATTTTTATTAAACTCATCACTGGTCTTATCATTAAAATTATAAATTATTGAGAAATTCAATCTCACATGACAGATATAAGTTTTCCAAAACTCTATTTTTTGCTTGAAACCTCAATTTTTTAAATTACTGGCAACAAATATAGTTGTTTTCCTTGAAGCAACAGTCTATCTACAGTGATCTTCTAGAAATTTACCATATACTCCAGTGTGAATGCCACAGCTTGTCATGTTTCTTGTATGTGTATTATTTTTGTACAGACTATTTTTAAAGCACTTTTATATCCACAGCAAAACTAATAAAGTACACACATACAGCCCCTTTCCCCACAACATCCAGTATCAGAATGCTACATTTATTTTTGTGTGTATATGTTTTATGGTGCATTTGTTAAAATCAGTGTACCGACACTGAACCCAAAGCCCATACTTTACATGAGGGTTCCCTCTCGGTACTGTACATCCTACAGGTTTTGATAAATGTATTCAGATTGGCTTTTTCCACATAGTCATATGTATTTAAGGTCCATCCACATCTTTTCCATGATTCAATAGGTCATTTGTTTTTAGCGCTAAATAGGATTCCATTGTCTTGACTATTTTATCCATTCACCTAGAGAAGGCCTTCTTGGTTGCTTCTAAGTTTTGGAAACTATGAATCAATCTCCTATAACATTCATGTGCAGGTTTTTGTATGGTCATATTTTCAGTTTATTTGGGTAAATACAAAGAAGCACAACTGCTGAATCATCTGTTAAAGTGCTTAGTTTTGTAGGAAACTGCCAAACTGTCCAAAGTGGCTGTACTATTCTGCGTTCCCCACCAGCAGTGAATGGGAGTTGCTTTTCCACATCCTCACTGACATCTGGTGTTGTCAGTGTTTGGGATTTCAGACACCCTAATAGGTATGTAACCAACGGTATGTGATTTGAGCATCTTTTCATATGCTTATTTAACATATGTTTATCTTCTTTGGTAGTGTGCCAGTTCAGATCTTATGCCCATTTTTAATCAAGTTTTTGTTTCCTTATTGTTTAATGTTTAAGAGTTCTTAGTAAATTTTTTATAAGTCCTTTATCAGATATATCTTCTGCAAACATTTTTCCCAGTCTGTGCCCTGTCTTCTCTTACTCTCTTTAAAGTTTCATGCAATAAAATACACTTTCTGGTGTACATTTCTAAGTTTTGACAAGTGCACAGAATTATGGAACAAACACAGTGAAGAGGCAGAACAGTTTGACATATGGTCCCCATATGTTCCTTCATATTGGCATTCTGTCAGCAATCTACTACTACTACTCCTAACCCTGGCAACCACTCATCTTGAAACTGACAGTCAACAGGAAACACATTTAGGTATCAGATCATAGAATTTAGAAATATAGTTAACAGGCTTTAAATGTTTTGATTGCTTGGGTTGTCACATAGCTTATAGTCAAAGATTAAGAAAGTATGGTAAACTTGAGAAGTATAGCTCAGTGGGTTGGATATGTTCTTGCAAACTGAAAGGTCGCTGGTTCAATTCCCCATCAGTTTGATTACTGGTCAGGACACATGCTTGGGTTGCAGGCAGAGTCCCTGATTGGGGGCCTGCAAGAGGAAACTGAGCGAGGTTTCTCTCACATATCAGTGTTTCTCTCTCTCTTTCTCCCTCACTTCCCTCTCTCTAAAAATGAGGAGGGAGGGGGGGAGGGGAGGGGGAGGGGGAGGGACCCCTAAAAAGAAAAACAAAGTTTCCCTGACCTACCCTGACCTCACACATCAATGTTTCTCTCCCTCTTCCTCCCTCCCTCCCCTCTCTCTTCCCTCTCTCTAAAAATAAATAGGGAGGGAGGGAGGGAGGGAAGAAATCCTTAAAAAGAAAAACAAAGTTAGTTTCCCTGACCAGCTGGCTCAGTTAGTTTGGCATCATCCCACAGTTCAATTCCTGATGGGCACATGCCTGAGTTGCGGGTTCAATCACCCATCAGGGTATGTGAGAGAGGCAACAGATCTCAATGCTTCTCTCCTTCTTTCTCCTTCCCTTCACCCCCCTCTAAAAAGAAATAGATAAAATCATCTATTAAAATAGAAAAATGTAGCTGGTAAAGCACAAAACCATCACTTGCACATGCTATGCTTCATTTCCTGCCCAGCACCCCTTGTTCTCAATTTAGTTGTAAGTGGGGTGAAGTGGTCTCCTTGTCAAGCAGGAGGAGATAACTTGAGGAGGTAACTTCAGGGTCGTGAGGAGAATTTGAGGTAATTTTGCAGAAGAAATAAATGTCTTTTTAAGAAAGTTGCAACCAGCTGCTGACACCCAGAAGTCTGGTGGCACAAAACGTTATCTGGACTAAAGAAACAGACTGAAACTGAAACAGACTCAGTTCACTCAAATGTACCCCTCCCTTATCCCCTAGCCTCCTAAAAAACTCCCTCCTTTTGCTTCTAGGAGAACATGGATATGAGAGATCCTGCTCTTCGGGCTTCTCCATTTAACCAAATTGAATAAACCTTGTTCTATCTCTAAGCAGCAGTTTCTCAGTATTTGGCTTATTAGCATATCAGGTATATGAACCTGAATTTTGGGAGGTGGTTTGGTAACAGTCTGTTTCCCATCATTCTAGCTTTTTTCTTTTCCAGAATATCATATAAAAAAAAATCATACATTGTGTAGCCTTTTCAGTCTGGTATTTCTCACTGAGTTTAACAGTTTTGAGATTCATTCATGTTATTGCAAGTAGCAAGAATCTGTTTAGCTGAATTCTATGAATGTCAGTCTGTTTATCCATTCACCAATTCAGGGACATTTAGATTTTTTGCGGTGTTCAGCAATTTGAAAAAAACCTGTCATTGTGGGGAGGGTGGGAAGGGGTCTGGATTGGTAGCAAAAAGGAGAAAACTGTATTTGAACAATGATTAAAATTAAAAAAAAAACCTGTCATAAACATTTGTGTGTAGTTTATGTGTGAACACGTGTTTTTATTTTTCTTGGATAAGTAGCTAGGATTGAAACTGCTGGATTATGTAAGTTTATGTTTTACTTTAATGGGAAACTATGTAACTGTTTCCAAAGTGGTGTACTATTTTTCATTCCCACCAGCAATATATGAAAGTTTGTCACCCTGCTTCATTAATACTCGGTATTGCCAGCTAGGGCCAGGGAATGATTGTTTTGGTTTCTCAGTCATTCTAACCAGTGAAAGTAGTATCTTGTTGTGGTTTTAATTTGCATTTAACTAATGATGTAGACCATGGTTTCAAGTGCTTATTTACCACCAATATATTTTCTCCAATAAAGCTTTTCAAATCTTTTGTTTATTTTTTTCTTGGGTTATTTTCTTTTTTATTTTTTAATCCTCACCTGAGGATCTTTTTTTTTTAATTGATTTTAGAGAAAGAGGTAAGGAGGGGGATAAGGGAGATAGAAACATTGATGTGAAAGAAAAATGTCAATAGGCTATCTCCCATAAGCGACCTGACCAAGGATTGAACCTGCAACCTAGGAGTGAACACTGACCAGTAATTGCACCCACAACCCTTTGGTATATGAGATGACACTCCAACCACCAAGATACACCATCAGAGCTATTAGACAAAGAGAGGGAAACATCAATGTGCACAACAAACACTGATCAGCTGCCTCTTGCATGGTCCCCCACTGGGGACTTGGGTCACATCCCAGGCATGTACCCTGACTGGGAATCGAAACAGGAACCTCTCTGTTCACAGGCCAGTGCTCAACCCACTGAGCCACATCAGTCAGGGCTGGGGTGTTTTCTTATTGATGAATTTTGAGAGTTCTTTCTATTAACTACATACAAATCCTCTGTCAGATATGTGATCTGCAAATATTTTCTGTCTGCCACGCTTCATTCCCTTCTTAGAAGAGAATTTCGGCACTGGCTGGCGTAGCTCAGTGGACTGAGTGCAGGCTGTGAAACAAAGCATCGCAGGTTCAATTCCCAGTCAGGGCACATGCCTGGGCTGCAGGCCACGGCCCCCAGCAACCACACATTCATGTTTCTCTCTCTCTTTTTCCCTTCCTTCCCTCTCTAAAAAA
This sequence comes from Phyllostomus hastatus, assembly GCF_019186645.2. Taxonomy (NCBI): domain Eukaryota; kingdom Metazoa; phylum Chordata; class Mammalia; order Chiroptera; family Phyllostomidae; genus Phyllostomus; species Phyllostomus hastatus. Next base: position 14,944,082 of record NW_025334038.1, read on the forward strand.
ATAAATAAAAATTAAAAAAAAGAAGAAGAGAATTTCTTTTTTTTCAGCCCTCACTCAAGGATCTATTTATTGATTTGAAAGCAGAGAAGAAGAGAAACACAGGTCCAGCTGTTTCCCCAAACAGGCCCCAAATGGGGATCAAACCTGCAACCTAGGTATGTGCCGTGACTGGGAATCAAACCTGAAAGCTTTTGGTGTGCGAGATGATGCTCCAACCATCTGAGCCACCCAGCCAGGGTTTCATAGTATCCTTCAAAGAGCAGAAGTTTTTAACTACAATGAAACCTTATTTATCAATTTATTTTGGGGGGTTTTTAAAGATTTTTATTTTTATTTATTTTTAGGGAGGGAAGGGGGGGAGAGAGAGAGAGAGAGAGAGAGAGAGAGAGAGAGAGAAACATCAATGTGCAGTTGCTGGAGGCCGTGGCCTGCAACCCAGGCATGTGCCCTGACTGGGAATCGAACCTGCAACACTTTGGTTCACAGCCCGCGCTCAATCCACTGAGCTACGCCAGCCAGGGCTCAATTCATTTTGTTTTTAATCTTATCTAAGGAATCCTTATCTAAAAATCCTTTGTAAGCCAAGGTTACAAAGATTTTCCTGTGTTTTCTGACAATTTTATTTTTATATTTTACATTTATATCTATGACCTGTTTTGAGTTCATTTCTACATTAGTTATTAGGGATAAGTTAAGATTCTCTCCTTTTTTTCCTCATATAATGTTCAATTGTTCTGACACTATTATGCTGGAAGAAAGGACTATGTTTTTCAACTAAGTTGCTTTTTACCTTTGTTAAAATCAAGTGACTATATTTTGTCCAGATTTACCTTAGAATCTTGATTACTGTAACTGTTTAAGAAAAGATGTATTTATTTTTAGAGACAGGGGAAGGGAGGGAGAAAGAGAAGAAAACATCGGTGTGTGGTTGTCTCTCGTACTCCCCCTACTGGGGACCTGGCCTGCAACCCAGGCATCTGCCCTGACTGGGAATCAAACCAGTGACCCTTTGGCTCAAAAGCCAGCACTCAATCCATGGAACCACAGCAGCCAGGGCTTGATTACTGTAACTTTACAGAATGTCTTGATATCAGCTAGACTTCAGATCGGATTCTCCAACTATGTTGTTGTTTATCAAAAGTGATTTAGCAATTTGCTTAACATTCCATAATTTCAAAAAGCAGCTTATTCATTATCTACAAAAAATATTGTTGGACTACTGATCTGGGCAAATCAATATGAGGAAAAATTACATCTTAACTATACTGAGTCTTCAAATCATAAGGAGGTAATTTTCTATAATGGTTTTTTCATCAGCGTTTTGTAGTTTTCAGCACATAAATCGTGTGTGTGTGTGTGTTCATATTTGTAACTTTTTGGGGGTGCTATTTAATTGGTACTATTTTTTTAACTGATTTCTATTTCCAGTTGTTCGCTGCTGGTATAAAGACATAATTTTTTACATTGCCCAAAGATCCTGATCCTGCAATCTTGTTATAAGCTCACTAGTTTTAGAAACTTTCTTGTACATTCCTTGAAGTTTTCTGCATAGACAATCATGCCATCCACAAATAGGAGCAATTTTCTTTACTTATGTTCTAAAAGCCCTTTTATTTATTTTTCTTGCCTTACCATGGTTTTCAACCTTAGAGGAGAAGGCATGTAGTCCTTCACATACAATACTCACTATTATGTATGACATGAGCTATAGATATTTGCAGATGACCTTTATCAGGACAAAACAAAAAATCGCTTCTATTCCAAGTATGTAAGAATTTTTATTGTTAAGTGTGAAGAATTTTGTCAACACAATTTAAATTTGAGATATTTAATGATTTGATACATTAAAAACTCAATTTGAAACACTATAAAATTTCACTCACTCAACTTGTTCAATATAAGTCAGAATTCAGCTTTGTTCTTAAGAAAATAATTTCCAGCCTTGACCGGATGGTTCAGTTCATTGGAGCATGGTCCCTCACACCAAAAGGTTGCTGATTCAATCCCTGGTTAGAGCACATACCTGGGTTGTGGGTTCGATCCCTGTTGGGGCATATAGGGGAGGTAACAGCTCAATGTTTCTTTCATGTTGAAGTTTATGTAATTCCCCACCACCCTCTCTCAAGTGGCAATTTAAAGAAAAAACTTTTTTCTTCCATTCAAGGATATAGTTAGTACATGTATAATCCTTCTAAAGCAACAGGGGTTCTATTCAATCTTCTTCAGTGACTAGAGAGTATTAATTTATAAATGACAAAAATATAAATTCAGTTGCTTATTCTATGTTGAATTAAGTTTTCAACCAAAAACATGGGATAGTTTTTACCTGAAAATTCTGTAAGACTGAAAGCCAACATGAATGTGAGAAATGGAGAATTCAATCCAATATAATATTTCTAGTGAACTAACATCAGCTTCATCATTACATTATCATAAATAAATAAGGCACAAGTCAAATATCTGAGTCTATTTGAAATACATTTTATTTATTTATTTGTAGCTTTACCTGAGGACAATTTCATTTGCTTTTTTTTTAGAGAGAAAGAGGAAAGGAGAGAGTAGTGAAGAGAAACATCATGTGAGAGATACATTAATTGATTGCTTCCATAGGCACCCAGATTGGGGATATGAGCCTGGATGGGATTGTATGTGTTTGGACCAGGGCCACACACACACATGTGCCCAGACAGGAGATAAAACCCACAACCTCTGCTTGTGCCTGACCGGAGGTGAACCACAACCTTTCAGTTACAGGGCAACATTCCAACCACTGAGCCACACCAGTCAGGGCTGAAATACTTTTAATCGAAATTAACTTAAATGTGAAATAAAAAACAACTCTTGAAAAAAGTTATCCTTTCACATGTGCTTAAGCAATACTTTCTACTCCCAAACTGGAACCTACTAATAATTTAAAAGCCCCTGGAAGTTGATGGTATCAGTACACGGAGAATAATCTACACATTGAGAACTTTTAATGCCAAAGGCTCTGATGGGTACAATCTCTGGAACAAGGTTATATACCTACCAAGCAGACATAATTGTACTTTTTAATCCATGAAAATTAAACAATTTAGTTAGTTCTCTAGAGCTAGAGGATAGAAAATACAGACAAAACAAGTTAACAAAACAACTGCATGCACAAACGTACATATATAAGGTTCCAGAAGACACCTAGCTTAGAAACGTCAATAAGTTAATGCAATAAGTAAGCCCTGGCTGGTGTGGCTCAGTGGACTAAGTGCGTGCCTGTGAACCAAAAGGTCACAGGGGTTTGATTCCCAGTCAGGGCAGATGCCTGGGTTGCAGGTCAGGTCCCCAGTAGGGGGTGCACAAGAGGCAACCACACACTGATGTTTCACTCCCTATCTCCTTCCCGTCTTAGAAAATAAATAAAATCTTTTTAAACAAAAGTTAATGCAATGAGGAGAAAAAGGCAGGGGAGAACTAGCCTGGATTATGAGACTAAGAAGGCAGTAACAAACCTTGATGAAATCTCAGGGGATTTTTTTATCCGTACCTGAGGATATGTTTATTGATTATTTGGGGGGTTGGGGGGAAAGAAACATTGATGGGTTGTTTCCATATGTGATCCAACCAGAGACTGAACTCACACCTAGATATGTGCTATGACCGGGAAGCAAATCTGCTACCCATTTGGTAGATAGGACAATGCTCCAACTGACTGAGACACCTGGCCAGGGCTGCAATCTTCACAGTTTTGTTTTCTGGTTTTTTGTTGTTGTTGTTTACAGCAAGAGTTAACAAGGATGTGGAGAAAAGGGAAACCTTGTGCATTCCTGGTGGGATTAAAAACTGGTGCAACCACTATGGAAAACAATTTAGAGGTTAAAACGTAAAAGTAGAACTACCGAAAAACCAGGGAAAGTTCCGGCCAAGATGGAGGCGTATGTAGAAACCCTTCACTTCCTCATACAACCTAAAGGAGGATAACAACCAATCTAAACACAATAAATCAGAAGTGCCAGAAAATCAAACTGCATGGAACACCAACGATGAAGGAATTAAAGAAACATGCAACCAGACCGGTAAGGAAGGAGCAGGGCAGCCGGGTGGACAGAAAAGACCCGCAGCAAGGTGATGGACCACGCAGGCAGGGGCTGGCTGAGAGAACCCAGGGCAAGGTGGGGGATCACTCCGGCAGGGATGGCTCAACAGGAAACTGAGACTCAGAGCTGACTGTGGACTACAGCAGGGGTTGCCACAGTGGGAGAACTTCCCAGTCTGCATGAGAGTTAGTTGGAAAGTAGGGCTAGAGCCAAGCAAGCAAACTACATTGTTCCCTCCCTGACCCTGCCCCCACAGACAGCGCCACAATGCAGCAAAAAGGGTTGCGCTGCTCCAGTAAATACCTAAGGCCCCACCCCCTTACAACTTAACAGATGTGTTGAGACAAAGTAATATGGACCAAATGAAAGAACAGAACAAAACTTCAGAAAGAGAGCTAAGCAATGAGGAGATAGCCAACATATCTGATGGAGAGTTCAAAACCCTGGTAAGCAAAATGCTCACAGAACTGATTTAGCTTGGTCGAAAAATGAAAGATACGCAAAGTGAAATAAAGCAAAATATTCAGGGAACCAACAGTGACAGGAAGGAAACCAGGACTCAAAGCAACGATTTGGAACAAAAGGAAAAAATAAACATCCAACAGGAACAGCATGAAGAAACAAAAATTCAAAAAAAATGAAGAAAGGCTTAGGAACTTCTTGGACAACTTTAAATGTTACAATATCTGAATTACAGGGGTGCCAGAAGGAGAAGAACAAAAGCAAGAAATTGAAAACTTACTTAACAAATATTGAAGAAAAACTTCCCTGATTTGGCGAAGGAAATAGACTTCCAGGAAGCCCAGGAAGCCCAGAGAGTCCCAAGGAAGTTGGACCCAAAGAGGAAGACACCAAGGCACATCATCAAGTTACCCAAGATTAAAGATAAAGAATCTTAAAAGCAGCAAGACAAAAGGAGACAGTTACTTACAAAGGAGTGCCCATAAGGCTATACCAGCTGATTTTTCAAAAAGAAACCTTACAGGCAAGAATGGACTGGAAAGAAGTATTTAAAGTCATGAAAGACAAGGACCTATATCCAAGATTGCTCTATCTAGCTAGGCTATCATTTAGAATGGAAGGTCAGATAAAGTGCTTCCCAGATAAGGTCAAGTTAAAGGAGTTTATCATCACCAAGCCACTATTATATGAAATGTTAAAGGGACTTATCTAAGAAAAAGAAGATCAAAACTAAGAACAGTAAAATGACAACAAAGCCACAACTATCAAAAACTGAACCTAAAAAAAAAAAAAAGAAAAACAATGAAAACAGAAACTAAGCAAACTAGAACAGGAACAAAATCAGAGAAATGAACATCATATGGAGGGTTTTCAGGGAAGGGTGGAGGGGAGGAATGGGGGGGAAAGTACAGGGAGTAAGAAGCATAACTGGTAGGTATAAAATAGATGGCTAGAGGTTAAGAATGGTATAGGAAACAGAATTCAAAGAACTTATATGTGCAACCCATGGGCATGAACTATAAAGAAGGGGAATGCTGGAGGGTTGGGAGGCAAAGGGGCAATAAAGGGGGAAAAAGTAGGAAAACTGTATTAGCATAATCAATAAAATATACTTTTTTAAGTATAACTACCATATAATCCTGCAATTCCACTTGTGTTAAAATGAAAACAGTAGCTCAAAAAGATATATGTTCATTGCAGCATTATTTTTTAAATTGTTTAAAAAGACTTTATTTATTTATTTATTTTTAGAGAGAAGGGAAGGGAAGGAGAAAGATAGGGAAAGAAACATCAGTGTGTGGTTGCCTCTGGAACTCCCCCTACTGGATACCTGGCCCACAACTCAGACATGGGCCCTGACTGGGAATCAAACCCACAACCCTCTGGTTTGCAGGCCAGCACACAATCCATTGACCCACACCAGCCAGGGCTCATTGCAGCATTATTTATAGTAGCCAAGATATGGAAACAGTCTATCAATGAATCAATGGCTAAAGAAAATATGGTACACACACACACACACACACACACACACACACACACAGACTATTAAAAAAGATTTTTTTCCATAAACAAGGAAATCTTGCATTATTTACAACCTGAACAAACCTTGAGCACATTATGCTAAGCGAAGTAAGTCAGAGAAAGACCAATGCTCTACAATATCATATATACGAAATCTAAAAAAAGCAAACAGACCTGGCTTGTGTGGCTCAGTGGACTAAGTGCTGGCCTGGTAACCTAAAGGTTTCCAGTTCAATCCCAGTCAGGGCACATGCCTTGGTTGTGGACCGGGTCCCCAGTTGGGGGCATGCGAAAGGCAACTGATCATGTATCTCTCCCACACTGATGTTTCTCTTCCTCTTTTTTTTCCTTCCTTCTTCTTTCTCTAAATGAATAAAACCTTAATAACATACACACACACAAGCTCACTGATACAGAGGCACAGAGCAGGGGGGTAGGGGGAGGTGTGGGGGACATGAGTAAAGGGACTTTAAAAGGTATAAACTTCTAGTTATAAGATAAATAAGTCATGGGGATGTAACGTACAACACAATGTCTATAGTTAGTTATACTCTACTGTGCACTTGAAGGTTCCTAAGGGAGAAGATCTTAAAAGTTCTCATCACAAGCATAAAACTTGTTAACTACGTAAGATGACTGACGTAAACTAGACTTATTCTAGTGATCATTTGACAATGTATACAAATACCAAATCATTATGTTGTACACTTGATATTATGTCAATTATACCTCAATTTTTAAAATTAGTGCAAAACAAGTTACAAATTTACTGAATTTATACAGTTCAATGTAAGCTTGGTAAGTACAATCTACCTTATCACATTATATAAATAGCACAGATATTAATATTAATCATTGCTAATTGTCTTATGTGATAACCTTATAGTTATTTAAGAAAATCTCTTTATTCCTAGAGATAATAAACACTAAAGTTTTTAGAAGTCTGCATCTTTCAGAGTTCAAAAAAATGAATGAATTAGTGAAAAGCATGCTGCACATCAGAAGTGTCAAACTCATTTTCACCAGGGGCCACATCAGCCTTGTGGTTGCCTTCAAAGGGCCAAATGTAATTTTAGGACTGTATAAATGTAACTACTCCTTAACTAGAGGCAAGGAGCTCAGTGCTGCCACTGGGTAGAAACAAGGTGGAGGGCCAGATTCGGCTCACAGGCCTTGTGTTTGCCACCTGTGCTGTACATAATTTACTTTCTAATGACTATTAGAGGGCAGTTCAAAATCCTGTTTTACCTCAGTGTTGCACTACTATGGACATTTACAATCACATATTATATATACTGTGAGCCAAATTTGTATTGCCTATTCATAATTTGCACGTTTTAAAGAACTTGCCCACTATGAAAACAATACACAGTTATGATAGAATACCTAGGGAAAGAATTTGAGAACACAAAGGGAAAAGGGAAGAAGAAAATATGCCACAATTAGTTAACTATTTGCAATTGTGGATTACATGTCAAGCTTTACTTTCATGCCCTAATAATTACAGCTTTAAAGTTTTCCATATTAAAAACTCTACAAATTTTTTTAAATAACTTCCTAGATGTTCCACTAAGTATAACATGATTTATTTAAACGTCCCATTGTTGGACGTAAGAATTGTTTTAAAATATACACTACTAAAATTCACATTGCATTCATCTTTGTGCACAATGCTTTTTCCTCAGAACCATTTATATCCATCACAACAAGAGGAATTACTGAAGTCAAATAAGCCTTGCTACTTCAGGTTTAAAAAAATAATTTTTACTTGGCTGTTTCTATTGTTTTAACCTTCTTGATTATTAGTAAGGTTGAATACTTTTTTCCCCACGTTGTTAACCAATTTTATTCCCACTCTTAGGTACACTCTCTTTCCACCTCTTATGTAGCTTGCTTTGGAAATAAATCTACATTTAGGTCTTTGTCGTTTGCCTTCCATAAGAGCAGATTCAGGGAAAAAACTTCCCTACATTTATAGTTGTTTGAACTTTGAATTTAAAAGCATATGTCTTATATTCCTGGAGTTAACAACAATAAAAAAAATACCTTAATAAGAAAAACAGTTTCCCTGTGCTCAAACAACAATGGATCCTCCTTATTCAAAGATTTCACATTTGCTAATTTGTCTACTCACTTAATTTGATCTGTAGCCCCAAATCAATATTTGCAGTCTTTGGTGGTAATTTGTAGACATGCATAGAGGAGCAAAAAATTTCAATCACCGAGAGCTCATTCCCAGCTAAGGCCTAATCAGGTGGTGCTCTGCCTTCTTGTTTCCTCTCTCATACTGTAAACAGTAAGCGTCCTTTTGCAGGCTATTGAATGTCATGTTTTTGACATGTTTGTGCTTTTTACTGATGAATTCACTGCTTAAAATGGTACCCAAATGTGCTAAAGTGCTATCTTCTGTTCCTAAGCACAAGAAGGATTTGGAGTGCCTTATGAAAACCGTATGGTTAGAAGGCATGGTTCAGGCATTAGTTCAGGCAGGAGCTGTTAACTACTGCTGTTAGCCACTGAGTTCAAAGTTAATCAATAATACACATTAAAAAAGGTCTCTTTAAACAGAAACACACAAAAAACAAGGTTATGTTTTGATTGGCTTAGGCAAATCTGATCACCAGAGGCTCCCAGGAATCTAACCCTGTGTTCACCCTAGGAGCAAGTTGAGTGAGTATTTGCTAGTTCAGTGTTTGCGGCAACTTTACAGAACATAACTACCATGAGTAATAAGGATCACCTAGGTTTGGCAGCACTAACTATTCACAAGAAAAACAATAAAACTGGATGATACACACAATGTAAGGTTATTCTCATTCTCTCATTTTAAATTTCCTTCAACAGCAGAACCCTTTCTTAAAGTCACATCTAAAAAGTAAATTCAAGATACACAGCAAAGTTGTACCACCACCCTAATGTTATCCATAACTCCTCAACAGAGTCCCTAAACATTGGAGGGATGGACACAATATCATCAGAGTGCATAGTACAATGAACTTGGGAAGCTAGGGCTCTCTATAAAGGCTCTTCCTTCCCTACCTTGGAAAAATTTTTGACATTCTGGGTCTTTGCTCCATCTTTAAAAGGACCAGTATTTTTTTTTAAAGGACCAGTATTAAGGACTATTATTATCGCCCAACAGTTACCATTTGTAAAGTACATAATGACTATGACTTATAATCTTCTATTTGACATTCAAGAAAACTACTGCTATTTTTAAACCACAACTGGAAGTTATTTTCAGAAAGTACCTTTCTTTATAAATTTATAAATTTCAGAAAAGCATTCTATGATTTAAGAGAGACCCATGAAGGCAACTAAAAAAATTGTCTCACCCTGGCTAGCGTGGCTCAGTGGACTGAGCACCAGCCTGCAAACCAAAGGGTTGTCAGTTTGAGTCCCAGTCAGTGCACATGCCTGGGTTGTGGGCCAAGTGCCCAGTAGGGAGCGCACGAGAGGCAACCGCACATTGATATTTCTCTCTTTCCCTTTCTCCCTCCCTTCCCCTCTGTTTAAAACTAAATAAATAAAATCTTTTTAAAACTTTTCTATTTAAAAATAAATGTCTTACAAACAAAACAGTTCAAAGGCATAGGCAATCAAAAAACAGCTAATATGTTGCTTTTGCCCATTATATCATGAAATTTTATATTACTATTAAAATTTGTTTGAAATATTTTAAACAAATTTACCTGATCTGAAGCTATGTAGAAAAATTAGATTGTAAAATAAAATTTACAATTATTTTAAAAGAAATGTATACTTTCAGGCAAAAGTCAAAAAATGGGAAGAAACACATAAACGTAACAGAGTATGGAATTATGGTAAAATCTTGCCATTTCCTTTATACCTTACACTTTTCCAAGTTGTCCACAATGGATATGAATTACTTTTATAAAGAGGTAGGAGTGGTGTTTTCCTTTTTTAAAAATGTTCTTCTCAAATCTCTAGCTTTGCCAAATGTGCCACAAAGCATTTCAATAAACAATGGGTACGTAAAAGATGGTGATCCACTAAGATTATAATGGAGCTGAAAAATTCCTATCACCTAGTGATGCTATAGTCATTGTAACACTGTAGTGCAATGCATTACTCACAAGTTTGTGGTGATGTTGGTATAAGTAAACCCAGTCCACTGCCAGTCATATAAATGTATAGCACAATTACATACAGCATATACTTGATAATAATGAACAATGTTATTGTATTTACTATACTATATTTATATTATTAGAGTGTATTCTTTCAACTTATTTTTTAAAGTCTGCTGTAAAACAGTATGCCATGTTACTCCAGAGGGAGCCTCACATATCTTGTGTTTCTTGATTACATATACAGTGTCTCTTGATTGCATCATTTTCTCTTGTGCTTGATTTAACCTCATATTGTTTTGTGTCGTAACATGCTGTACAGGTTTGTAGCCCAGGAGAAACAGACTGTACCATTATAGCCTAGTGTAGAGTAGCTATACCATCTAGGTTTATGTAAGTGTAGTCCATGATTCCACAGAACAGTGAAATTGTTTAACACATTTCTCAGGACATATCCCTATCATTAAGTAGCACATGACTGTACTTTCAAAACCTTTGTTGGTATATTTCTATACCAATGTTCTCAATTATTTTTGTAAATTTATGCTCATTTATTATACTCAATTTATTCAGCAGTCTTTGTACTCAAAAAGTACACTATGTATAATCCTAGAAAAGCATATATTACAATGGTAAAAACTACATGTCTTTCTGTCTAAACCATAAATTCCTTGTAAGCAAGAACTGAACATTGTAATCTCTATGTTCTCAATAATTTGCATATACCTGGCGCACATGAAAATTGTGATAGATACATCGTAAAATATGAGCTCTGTCCAGAAAGTATCCAGCCATGTAATATGAAAAATAGGCACTTATTGAAGAAGATACCAGATAAAAGAAACACAGGACAATGACCCCTCAGTCCCTTTCAAAATAGGCGCCATGGGACCTCACACAGTTCTCCCAATTGCCATCAGTTGCCCTGTTGTATTTTCCTGAATGTCATCTATGGTCTGAAATCTCTTCCCTTTCAAAGGGATTTTAGTTTTGGAAGAGCCACAAGTTGCAGGGCACCAAATCTGGTTTTAGGGGTGCTAAATCACCTGGGTAATTTAATGTTTTGTCAAAAACTCCACAAGATGTGATGCATGAGCAGGTGTGCTGTCATGATGAAGTTGCCAATCACCAGTTGCCCTTAACTGCAGCCTTCTGGATTATCCAAACAGTTTCCTTGGAGAAATATTCAAGCTTAACACTAAACTTGATGCAGATTCATTGCTCTACTCTCTTGGTCACTATGAAGGCAACAGCCACACAATCCACACAATCCCTCAACAGCATCTACCACCCCCCCTGACTAGTACAGTGAAGTTGTTGTCATTGTTCATGGATGAGCATTACAGTCCACTCTCCTTGGCTGCAGGGTTACATCGATGTCACACAGACCACTCTCATTATATTAACAGTGGTTGAAGATTTTGCAGATAGGCATCATATGCTATCAGAAAATCACCATTGGAAAACCCAGTAACACTTGCTGCAGACAGGCTCCACCAGTAGCTGCTAAAATTAGTGAGCAAAAAATTGAGAGGCAACATATATTTACTTACTTACAAAGTATCTCCTCAAAATACTTATTAATTACAAAGGAAAAATAGTAACCATACAGAAAAAAAGGTCCAGCAAACAAAATATTTGCTCACAGAACTGTAATTTTTGTTTTTGTATCACAGGGAATGAACTAAAAGAAGTTTCACCAAACTGAAAAGACATTTTTAGGATAGTGTACCTTAAAATACAGAATATGTTACACATACAAAAGAAACATTTTAAGGTAGGAGGACAATGCTTAAGATAAAGAAATACAGTCCATTCTCTAAAACAACTATAACAGAGACAATTAATATAACAGCTTTCTTAGCTGTCCAAGAGTCATGCTTTCTGTATTAGGACTCCTGGACAGAGAAAGCAAGTACTGGTTTCCACTAGTCCTAAATTAGGTTGGTAGATCACAAAGGTTTGATTTGTAATTAAGATAACTTCCTGTGAGCAAGTCTTTTTTTTTTTTTTTAAGATTTATTTACTTTTAGGGAGAGGGGAAGACAGGAAAACAGGGAAACATCAATGTGCAAAAGAAACATTGATCAGTTGCCTCTCCCACACTGCCAACTGGGGACCTGGCCACAACCCAGGCATGTGCCCTGACCAGGAATCTAAACAGTGAACTTTTGCTTTGTGGGCTGACACCCAACCCACTGAGCCACACCAGTCAGGGCTCTGTGAACAAGTCTTAAAAAAAAAGTGTATGTATTAAAAATAACAAAAATCAGGAAGACTGCTCTAGTTAAAAAGACTAAGGAGACAACCAGAGAGAACATTTGAACCTTAATTAGGTGCTGGTTTGAAAAATCCAGCTATCAAAGACCATTTGAATATGGACCAGCTATTACACAATAGTAAGGAACTACGGCTAATTTTCTTTAATGTGATACTGCATGTTAATGTTGCATGTTGAAACACTGTGTGTCATGTCTGCAATTACTCTGAAATGGCTAAAAACATATGTGTGTACAAGGCTTGTCCACAAAAACTCCAACCATTGTTTATATATCGAGAATGGTTTGTGCAACATCGATGTAACCCAGCAGCCAAGGAGAGTGGACTGGAATGCTCATATATAAACAATGACAACTTCACTGTACTAGTCAGTGGAAACAGCAGACACCATTGAGTATCCTGTGTGGCTGTCACATTCACAATGACTGAGTGAGTAGATCAATGAATCTGTGTCAAATTTTGCATTAAGCTTGAATATTTCTCCGTGGAAACTATTTGGATGATTCAGAAGGCGTTTGGGGACAATGCAATGAGTGCAGCACAAATAAAAGTGTAGCAAATGCTTCCAAGATGGTCAACACTCTGTTGAAAGTGATCCACTTCCTGGAAGGCCTGTAACAAGCAATACATCTGAGAATGTCAAACATGTATGGACTGCAATCAGCAAAGATCAGCGACCGACAATGAGAGAACTGGAAGCTGATCTGGGGATTCCAAAAACTACTGTCTGAGATTCGACACAGGATCTTGGCATGAAACGTGTTGTGGCAAAATTCATTCCATGGCTTCTGCTACCAGAGCAGAAGGAACATCATGCTGCAGTTGGAAGAACTGTGTAAGGTCCCAAAGTGCCTATTTTAAAGGGGACTGAGGCATCATGGTCCTATGTACAATGTTTCTTGCATCTCCTTCAATATGTCTCTTTTTCATATTATATGGCTGGATACTTTGAACCTTGATTAGGTCCTGGTTTGAAAAATCCAGCTATCAAAGACCACTAGAATACGGACCAGCTATTACACAACAGTAAGGAATTATGGCTTTGATACGATACTGCATGCTAATGTTGCATGTTGAAACATTGTGTCATGGACAGACCTTGTAAGTATGTAATATGTATGTATGTAGAGACATAATGTCATTAAAGTTATACTGGGGTAAGACAAGCCCAAAATTCAGTATGACTAGTGTCCTTATTTTAAAAAAAATAAAAATAAAATTTTGTACACATGTAATTAAGACTGGAGCTTTGATGGCACTCTCCTTCCCAGGAGCATACCCACATTTCTGGTCCCCCACTTTCACCCAGGCACATTATCCTTGCCTTTCCTAAGCTCCAAGGGCCCTTCTTCTGCTTCTGTAATTTGTTTCCTGAGCCTACACAGCACAGCTGGCTCACTTCTACTACCTTTGTAACTTTCCACATACACTTTCTCTTTTAATTTGCGAGAAAAAAAAAAGATTGGAGCTATGCTGACACAAGCCAAGAAATTACCAGAAACCAGAATAGAGGCCTGGGAACAGATCTTTCCCTAGCACCTTCTGAAGAAACACAGCCCTAATAACATCTTGATCTCAAACACCTAACCTCTATAACTGTAAGACAATATCTATTGTTTAGGCCACTCAATTTGTGGTATTTTGTTATGGCAGCCAAGGCAAACCAATAGAGAGAATAACAGTAAAATTAGAAAAGTTGAATTTAAGAGACAAGTATATGGTATTAACCTCTTTCAACTTTTTTGTATGCCCAAAATATTTAATACCTTAGGGTAATACCTTAGAATTATGTGACTAATCTGTTTTCCAGCAACCATTCACTTAGTAGACAGTGATGACAATTATCTGATTAAAAGGAATTTTTTTTATCTCGATCCACAAAATAACTTGGTAGGATTTTCACTGGGATCATGTTAAATCTACAGATTAAATTGGGGAAAACTCACATCTTGACAATACTGAACCTTTCTATGTACATGAAATATTTTTCCATTTATTTAGATCTTTAATTTCTTTCTGTAAAGTTCTGTAGCCTACCTACTGCAGATTTTGCACATTTTGGGGGAGATTTATACTTAAGTACATTTTTGGGTGGAAATGTAGAATATAGCACTGTTTTTAATTCCAAACTCTAACTGTTCATTCTGGCTATATGAGAAAGCAATTGACTTTTGTGTATTTATCTTATACCCTGAAACCTTGCTATAATCCCTTACTAGAGGTTTTTTGATTCTTAAGATTTTCCACATAGACAATCATGTCTTCTGTGAATAAAGACAACTTTAGTTCTTCTTTCCTAATGTGTATACCTTTTACTTCCTTTCCTTATCTTATTGCATTACCTAGGACTTCCAGGACAATGCTGAGGAGTGGTGAGTATGAACATCTCAGCCTTGTTCCTAATCTCAGCATCTAGTTCCTCACTATTAAGTATGGCATTAGCTGTGAATTGTATTTTTTTAAAGATTTTACGTATTTATTTTTAGAGAGAGGAGAAGGGAGGGAGAAAAAGAGGAAGAGAAACACTGATTGGTTGCCTCTTGCACACCCCCAACTGGGGACCTGGTGGACAACCCAGGCACCTGTCCTGACTGTGCATCGAACTGAGGTCCCTCCTGGTTTGCAGGCTGATGCTCAATCCACTGACTCACACCAGCCAAGGCTGTGAGGGTTTTGTCGATATTCTATATGAACTTAGGGAGTTCCCTTCTACGCCTAGTTTGCTAAGCATTTTTATCATGATAGGTAGTGAATTCTGTCAAATGTTCTTTTATATTCATTGATTTAATCATACGATTTTTCTTCTTCAACCTGTTGAGTGTGATAGGTTACATCAATTCATTATTGAATGCTAAACCAGACTGTTATAACTGGAATAAATTCCACTTGGTCATAGTGTATGTAATTCTTTTTATTCATTGTTGCATTAGATTTGCTAGTATTTTGTTGAAGATTTCTGTGTTTATGTTCCAGAGATACTGGTCTATAGTTTTCCTTTTATAACATCTTTTTTTGGTTTAGTATTAGGCTTCAAATATGTATTAGGAAGTATTCTTTCTACTTCTATTTTCTGGAAGAGATTGTAAAGAACTGGTTTAATTTCTTTCTAAACTGTTTGGTAGAATTCACCAATGACCCATGTAGGCCTGGTGCTTTCTGTTTTGGAAGATTAAGATTATTAATCATTAATTTAATTGTATTATCAATTTCATAAGCTTCCCCACCATATGCTTAGAATCTTCAGACATACAAATATTTGTAACACAACAGGACAAAGGGCTATAAAAGCATGTACAAAATGCTATGGGATTCTGGATATGAACCCAAAGAATTGAAAGCAGATGCAGTAAGAAGTGTTTTTAAATCCATACTACATAACATTATTCACACAATAGCTAAAAGATGAAAAACAACCCAAATGTCCATAGACAGATGAATGGATAATGAAAGTATAGTGTATTCAATATCATTCAGCTTTAAAAAGGAAATTTCAATACATGCTACATGGATGAAACTTGTAGAACTTATATTAAGCCACAAGAAGAGGGTTTTTCTAAAGTGGTTCATAAGCAGGGTAGGGTGAAGAGGAAACAGAAATTCCTGTTAAGCCAACTCAGACATGCTGAAGAGTTTAAATCTACCAAATACAGCAAGAAGCCTTAACTGACATCTAGATACATAAATGGGTAAAAGGAATTCAACAACATCCTCCACCTTGCAGTCATATGTAGAATTCTAATATGGATATTTACATTTTGGGGAGCAAGAAAGCAGGGTCATGGGGTCCAAAAAGTAAAAAAACACTGTTGTAGGCAATGATGAATCAATCATCCCAGAAATGCAGATTATAAAATTTGTAATTTAGGAAGATAAATTGTCCTATGCCCAAACATTAGTTTGCTGTATACAGCCCAAACTATCTCCAAATTTATAATGGTACCTACTAAATAGATGAAAGGGGATGAGAGAATAGCCACAGAAAGGAGCCAGATCACCACATATCTTTTGTGCCTTCATTTTTTTTACATATACATATATATGAATAAGTGATAAAAATAACACAATTTATGAAAGTAATGCTACTGATAAACACCCAACAAAGGTAGCCATGTGAAGAGAAAGGCAGATTGGAGCAATATACCTACAAACAAGCCAAGGAAAGCCAAGGACTGCTTGCAGTCACCAGAAGCTAGGAGAGAGAAGCATGAAATGGCTTCTCCCTCAGAGCCTCTAGAAGGAATCAACTCTAACCACACCTGGATTTCAGATTCCTGGCCTTCAGAACTATGAGAATAAATAAATTTCTGTTGTCTTAAACACCCTCCCCCAGAAAGGTAATGCTATTAACTGTAGTATTATGGACACGGTCAGACAGAACTGAAGATGTCTATTCTGGGCACAAATTTGATATTTTAAAAAATAGCTGGAATCAAACATTGTGGGTAGAAATTGTGGGTTAAAAAAACAACTCCTTAACAGTATCATCTACAACTTGAGTATCTGAAACACCTGAGAAAGGCAATGGGTTACACACTTAGGTGTGTGTGCAAAATCTACCAAGAAATATTAAGCTAAATCCCATGATTTAAAGACAGATTTAAAGGCCAAAAATCATTAGGTTACTAAAATAAAAATACACAAAAGTCCTAGTTGACAATTCACAAAATAATGTGACCACAACTCCCGATGGAAAATTTTCCTGATTTAGACTTTACTAAATAGCTCTTTAACTGTCATAATTTTAGCTTTCTCCCAAAGACAATGAACAAAAAATCCCTTTCACATTGTACTATGAAATGTTCTGGTTTTCCTTTTTTGGGTTTGTTTTTTTTTTTAAGAGTACTAAACTTGTATGCAGGTGACCTGGATTCTGCCATAACTGTGTAACTAAGAACAAATTTAATCTCCTCAATCCTGTGTATCTTGTAATTAAAGGGTCAATATTTAACATTCTCTGTAAGTAAAATACTCTGTAATTTCAATATTACATATAGACAAAAATTTTAAAGTTTCTGTCTTTCTTTAGGATTTATGTTATATATTTTTTATTTTTTCCAATAATTTTATATTTCAGCCCCTCTAGAAGGGTTTGGTTACATCACCACAGTGGTCAGAGCTGGTCAAGTTGTGCTGTGGTTTGGTGTGGACTGAATCCAGGTTCCTAAGTCCAGGGTCTGCACCCAGTGCCACCCACCAGCATGCCAGCCAAGGACTCTGGCCCTGCTGCCATCCAGGAGGGCTGGTTCCAGGAGGGTAACTTCCATGAAAAGTGAAGCCTGGATACCAGGAGTACCAGGTACTGGTACCAGTACCAGAGTGGTACCAGGATATCTTTGTCTTCTGCAGTAAGAGTCACGGCAACATGTTGGTGTTGGAGCAAGTCATCAGTGCATGGAAAGGGACGAGTTCTCCTACCAGGAAATGATAGCCACTCTGCAGCCACCCAACCCACGCAAGGTGCTGATCATCAGGGAGTGGGGACACAGTGTCCTGGGAAGGTTGACGGTGGTGAAGCATTCCTCTGTGGTGTCTATGGTCCAGTGCAAGACTGAGGAGGATGTCATTCAAGTCTCTAAGAAGTTCTACTGGCCATGGTCATTGGCTACTCCAGGTCAAAGCTGACGCTCCACGGTTTGAGCTCATGAAACAGAACAAGGACGGCTTTGACATTATTATCACTGACTCCTCTGACCACAGGGGCCCTGCTGAGAACCTCTACAAGTAGTCTATTACCAGCTTATGAAGACGACCCTCAAGGACAGAACACTCTGTTGCCAAAGCGAGTGCCAGTAGTTGCATCTAAACTTCATCAAAGACATGCTGCACTTCCACAGGTTGCTCTTCTCAGGCTCTTCTGAGCTATGCCTACTATACCATTCCCACCTCACCCCAGGAGCTGGAATGGCTTCATGCTATGCAGCAAAAACCCAAGCATTCTAGCACCCGGTGCAGCAGCTGAAACAGAAGCAGGTCAAACAGATGCAGCTAAAACATTACAACTCTGATGAGCACCCAGCAGCCTGAGTTTGCCTACAAGGCCCTACCTGAATAATGTGACCTGAACCCAGGTGCCAATGCCCATACCACCCAGGACCTTGGCCAAGGAAGCCATGTACAAGACCCCTACCAGCACACCCACCAACCAGGTGTTACAGGCTCTAGAATGCTCCTCAGCCTGCCCTGCTGAACAGACTGCCTGTCTCTCTCTGTGGTGTCCAGCCTCCAAACCTATACCAACTGTGTACAGCACCATCTCCACCCTCTGTTACCCTTTACCCATCAAACATACATATTTATAACAAAAAAATTTAATAATTTTATATTTCAATTAGTTGACATACATTAGTTTGAGGTGTACAAGATTAGACAATTATATACCTTACAAAGTGACTTGAACATACTTTTCTCCAAAGATGACAAATGGCCAAGAAGAGTATAAGATGTTCAAAATCCTTAAACATCAGAGAAATGCAAATTGAAACCACAATGAGTTGTATTTACCACCTCACATCCACTACAATGGCTACTATCCAAAACAACAAAAAAACAAATGATGATGATGATGTACAGAAATAATTAAAATACTCAATGTCAAAGACAAAGAGAATCTTAAAAGCAGCAAGGGAAAAGAAGTGCTTTACCTGCAAGGGAACTCCTGTAAAACTGTCAGCTAATTTCTCAATGAAATTTTGCAGGCCAGAAGGGACTGACACAAAATAATCAAAGTTTTGAAATGAAAGGACCTACAAGCACTATTACTCTACCCAACGAGGCAATCATTTAGAATCAAAGGACAGGTAAAGAGCTTCCCATACAAGAAAAAGCTAAAGGAGTTCATTACCACCAAACCAGTGTTACAAGAAATGGTAAAAGGATCTTCTTTAAGAAGGGAAAAAAAGATCAAAAATAGGAATAATGAAATGGCAATAAATGTCTATCTATCAACAGTTACTTTAAGTGCAAATGGATTAAATGGACTACAATTAAAAGACATTGGCTGAAAAAACAAGACCCTTACATATGCTATCTACAGAGATTCTCTTAGGATGGAAAGACACACACAAAAAGTGAAGGGATGGGAGTTCTGGCCAAGATAGAGGCATAGGTAGATACACTTTGTTTCCTCACACAACCAAAAGGAGGACAATAACCAATGTGAAATCATAAACAACCAAAAGCACCAGAAAATCAAACTGCATGGAACTCCAACAACCAAGGAATTTAAAAAAAAAAAAAAATCAGCCAGAACCACCAGACCTGTAAGGTGACAGACTGGCGGACTGACTCAGAAAAATTGCCACAACATGCAGAAATTGGGGGCTGGGCTGACTTAATGGGACTCATAGGTGGCTGTGGGCTACAGCTGGGGTTGCCATGGTAGGAGAAGCTCCCAGTCTTACAGGAAGAGTCCCAGAGTCCATTGAAAAGTGCACTAGACACTGTAATTGAACACTAAAATATTTTTTTTTAAAAAAGAGAAAAGTACACTAGAGATGAGCAGGTGAGCTGCACTGTTCTCTCTCTGCCCCCTCCCCCACAGGCAGCACCGCAATGCAGCAGAGAGGGTTGCCCTGCCTGGGTGAATACCTATGGTCCCGCCACCTTACAATCTATCAGCTGCACCAAGACAAAGAAATACACCTTACAACCTATCAGCTGCACCAAGTGAAAGAACAGAGTAGAGCCTCAAAAAGAGCTAAGCAAGGAGAAGACAGCCAACCTATCTGGTGGAAAATTTAAAACCCTGGTAATCAAAATGCTCACAGATCTGATTGAGCTTGGTCGAAAAATGAAAAAACAAATGAAGGATACCCAAAGTGAAATAAAGCAGAATGTTCAGGGAACCAACAGTGACAGGAAGGAAACCAGGACTCAAAGCAATGATTTGGAACAAAAGGAAAAAATAAACATCTAACAGGAACAGCATGAAAAAACAAGAATTTGAAAAAAGTGAAGAGACTCTTACAAACCTCTGGGACAACCTGAAACATTCCAATATCCGAATTATAGGGCTGCTAGAAAAACAACTGCAAGAAATTGAAAACTTATTTGAACACATAATGAAGGAAAACTTCCCCAATCTGGCAAAGAAAATAGACTTCCAGAAAGTCCAGGAAGCCCAGAGTCCCAAGGAAGTTGGATCCAAAGAGGAACACAACAAAGCACATCATCACTAAGTTACTCAAGATTAAAGAGAAGGAAAGAGTCTTAAAAGCTGAAAGAGGAAAGAAAAGAGTTATCTACAGAGGAGTCCCCATTAGACTATCAGCTGATTTCTCCAAAGAAATCTTACAGGCAAGAAGGGGCTGGAAAGAAGTATTTGAAGTCAGAAAAGGCAAGGACCTACATCCAAGATTACTCTTATCCAGCAAAGCTTTCGTTTGGAACAGAATGGCAGATAAAGTGCTTCTCAGATAAGGTCAAGTTAAAGGAGTTCATCATCACCAAGCCATTATTATATGAAATGTTAAAGGGACTTATCTGAGAAAAAGATCAAAACTATGAAAAGTAAAATGACAACAAACACAACTATCAACAACTGAACCTAAAAGAAAAACAATGGAAACAAAAACTAAGCAAACAACCAGAATGGGAACAGAATCAGAGAAATGGACATC
Source organism: Phyllostomus hastatus (assembly GCF_019186645.2). Taxonomy (NCBI): domain Eukaryota; kingdom Metazoa; phylum Chordata; class Mammalia; order Chiroptera; family Phyllostomidae; genus Phyllostomus; species Phyllostomus hastatus. The sequence continues at coordinate 14,965,127 of NW_025334038.1, forward strand.
ACACAGAGGGATTTCAGTCAGGAGGAGGAAGGGAGGAATGGGGGGGAAAAGGTACAAGGAAGAAGAAGCATGGTTAGTAGGCATAAGGTAGACAGGGAGAGATAAAAAATTGTATGGGAAACAGAGGACTCAAAGAACTTATATGTACAATCCATGGACATGGACTAAGCAGGGAGGGGAATGCTGAAGGGTTGTGGGGGGCAGGGCAGAGGAGGGATAAAGGGGGTGAAATTGGGAAAACGGTAATAGCATGATCAATAAAAATATTTTTTTTAAGATTTTATTTATTTATTTTTAGAGGGAAGGGAGGGAGATAGAGATAGAGAGAGAAACATCAATGTGTGGTTGCTGGGGGTCATGGCCTGCAACCCAGGAATGTACCCTGGCTGGGAATCGAACCTGGGACACTTTGGTTCCCAGCCCGTGCTCAATCCACTGAGCTACGCCAGCCAGGAGATAAAAATATTTTTTAAAAAATGAAAGATAAAAAAATGAAGGGATGGAAAAAGATATTTAGTGGAAATAGAAACAAAAAAAGCTGAGGTAGCAATACTTAGATCAAACAAAACAGACTTTAAATAAAGGCTGTAACAAGAGACAAAGGACCCAGCCATTCCACTTCAGGTTATTTTTCTGAAAAAATCCGAAACAATAAATTGAAAAGACAATGTTCACTGAGACATAATTTACAACAGCCAAGATATAGAAGCAACCTAAGTGTCCATCAATACATGAATGGATAATTAGGTAGTACACATATACAATGAAATAGGACTCAGCCATAAAAAAGAATGAAATTGTGTCTTCTGCAACAATATAGATGGACCTAAAGGATAATGTATTGAGTGAAATAAGAGAAAGACAAATGCCATATGATTTCACTTATGTGTGAAATCTGAAAAACAAAATAAACAAGCAGACCTGAAAAAAACAAAGCCGTACATAAAGTGACTATTTTGATGGTCACCAGAAGGGAGGGAGATTATCGGCTGGATAAAAAAAGTGAAGGGATTAAGTACAAAGTCTGTCTGGAAAAAGTCCAGCCATTGTTAATATAACAAGAATGGTTTGTGTGACATCGATGTAACCCAGCAACCAAGGAGAGTGGACTGGAATGGTCATGCCTGAACAATGACAACGTGGCTGTCACATTCACAATGACTGAGTGAGTAGATCAATGAATCTGTATCAAATTTTGCAATAAGCTTGAATATATCTCCATGGAAACTATTTGGATGATTCAGAAGGCTTTTGGGGACGATGCAATGAGTGCAGCCCAAATAAAAGATGGCACAAATGCTTCCAAGATGGTCGAGACTCTGTTGAAAGTGATCTACCTTCTGGAAGGCCTGCAACAAGCAGTATACCTGAGAATGTTGAACATGTATGGAATACAATCAACAAAGATTAGCAACTGACAATGCAAGAACTAGAAGCTGATCTGGATATTCCAAAAACTACTAAGATTTTGACACAGGACCTTGGCAGAAAATGTTTTGTGGCAAAATTCATCCCATGGCTTCCACTACAAGAGCAGAATGAACATCTTGTAGAATGAACATCATGCTGCAGCTGCTAATGATTTGATTTAAACTGCTACCAATGAACCACATTTCCTCAAGAAGGTCGTAACTTGAGAGGAATCACAGATCTACTGCTATGATACAGAAATAAAGGCCCAGTTGTCCCAATGGAAGTTGCCGGTTCTCCAGGCCCAAAAAAGCCAAGGCAAACAGATCAAGATCTGTTAACTGCGTTTTTTGATTGTGAAGGTATTGTCCATTATGAATACGTCCATCCAGGCCAAACAATTAATAAGGAGTACTACCCCAATGTTCTTTGTCAGTTAAGAGATGCAATAGGATGAAAAGGGCTGCAGCCATTGGCAACTGGTGATTGGCAGCTTCACTCATGCATCAGCCTTGTGCAGAATTTTTTGATGAAACATCAAATCAGCCAGGTGACTCAGTCCCCCACAGCCCAGATTTGGCACCTGTGACTTCTGGCTTTTCTCAAAATTAAAATCACCTTTGAAAGGGAAGAGATTTCAGACCATCGGTAAGATTCAGGAAAATATGACCAGGCAGCTGATGGCTGTTGGGAAAACTGTGTGAAGTCCTGAGGTGCCTATTCTGAAGGGGACTGAGGCATCATTGTCCTATGTACAATGTTTCTTGTATCTTCTTCAACAAATGTCTCTTTTATTCCACACTACATGGCTGGATACCTTCTAGACAGACCTTGTATTGGTAGTTAGGGAACTGTCATGGGGACATAAAGCACAATACAGGAATATAGTTAATAATATTTTTTTAAAGATTTTATTTATTTATTTATTTTAGACAGAGGGAAGGGAGGGAGAAAGAGAGAGAGAGAAACATCAATGTGCGGTTGCTGGGGGTCATGGCCTGCAACCCAGTCATGTGCCCTGACTGGGAATCGAACCTGCAATACTTTGGTTCACAGCCCGCGCTCAATCCGCTGAGCTATGCCATCCAGGGCGATTTTTTTTTTTTAAAGTAATAATGTTGTTATAATTATGTATAGTGTCAGGTACTAGCTTCATAAGCTACATTTAATGGCTCATCGCTGGGTTGTACACCTGAAACTAATATAATTTTCTACATTAACTGTAATTGAAAAATAAAAATAAAAAATTAGTGTATACGGAAATGCAAAAAACCCATTATGTTGTACACCTAAAACTAATGTCATATGTCAACTATACCTCAATTTAAAACACTGAAATGACATCAGCAATTAAATTCTCATCACTAAATGAAAATATCAAAATTTACTCATGCTTACTATGTATTAGATACTTCCTCTCACTTTTGAGATATAATTAACATTTTTATATAAAAAGATACTTGAAGTTCAGAAGTTCAATTAACTGACCCAGTATAAATAAAGCTAGGTAGTAGTGAGCCTGGCATTCAAACCCAGTTGCGCCTGCTGCTGAAATCCATGCCCTTTCCAACATTACCCAGACCTGGGAATTCATAGGCCCTCAAATTATGAATATAAGGTACAACATGAACATTATGAAGTTATTCACTCTAGCAGAAAATATTAAAATGTTTATGGTCCAGAAAAGATGAGAGTAATCTGGGTAAGATTTTCCAAAATACTTAAAGGCTTGTGTTTAGGACCAATGTAAATGTTTGCAACAAGAAAAGAAATGGTACAAAAGAGAAAGTGTTCAGCAAAGTTTTGAACCTGTACCTCTGTCAAAGACAAAAGACAAAATACTTTTAAGTATTAAAACTATGATCAACCCTGAATGGTGTGGCTCAGTGGACTGAGTGGCCCACCTGCGAGTCAAAGGGTCTCTGGTTCAATTCCCAGTCAGGGCACATGTCTGGGGTGTGGGCCAGGTCCCCAGATGCTGACATATAAGAGGCAACTAATTGATGTATCTCGCATATTGCTGTTTTTCTCCCTCTCTTGCTCCCTCCCTTCCCCTCTCTCTAAAAGCAAATAGGTAAAAATCTTTAAAAAAAAAAAAAACTGATCAGTCAACTTACTTGGTCAAACACATTACAACAACAGAGAAACTCACCACTGCAAAGGAAAAAAAATTAACATCTTTCATAAGCACAAGTTTCAACACAAAATCCTGCAATAATGTTTGGCAGAAAACTAGGACACTTTGGAATCTTAAACAACAAATCTGTAATGCTTAAACAACTGGCACGTTTCTGACATTTAATTAAATACTTTGATAATGAAGATGTCTAATCTGCAGGTTCCAACTAATTAGTACTACTTTAAAAACACTAAGTCTTAATCTTTTCCTAAGCAACCTCAAAAGAATTATGTGAATATCTTGATAAGGGAATAGCTTTCACTAATACCTTTGTCAATGTATTTGTTGAAGTTATAAAGCTTTACTGTAACCTTACTTTCTAATTCTGAAATATGATACAGTTCAAACTTCAGCAACTAGGTAACATGTTTTTCCCAAAGTAATGTGAAAAAGTATATGTACTTAATATTAATACTTGGTAAAGAGAGTTCAAAAAAGCACCTGAAGTGGTTATTAAAATAATTAGCCCTGTATGGTGTGGGTCAATGGATTGAGTGCCCACCTGAGAACCAAAGGGTCTCCAGTTAGATTCCCAGTCAGGGCACATGCCTGGGATGAGGACCATGTTCCCAGTAGTGGGCAATCAGGAGGGAACCACACATTGATGTTTCTCTCCCTCTTTCTCCTTCCTTTCCCCTCTCTCTGAAAATAAATAAAATCTTTTAAAAAAATGTTTAAGTGTAAATAAAGCCTTACAGCATGTTAAAATTGCAATGGCAAAATCTGTCCTTTTCATAATTTTTGCCAAAGAATACAAGGTAAGCCATCAACATCATAAATAAGGATTTAGCCCTGGCTGGTGTAGCTCAGTGGATTGAGCACGGGCCTGTGAACCAAAGGGTCACTGGTTTGATTCCCAGTCAGGGCACATGCCTGGGTTGCAGATCAGGTCCCCAGTTGGGAGCATGCGAGAGGCAACCACACACTGATGTCTCCCTCTCTTTCTCCTTCCCTTCCTCTCCTAAAAATAAAAAAATTAAATCTTTAAATAAATAAATAAATACGGATTTATTTTTTCCTAAAGCACTGTGATGTAAAGCCCACTTTCCACCAAAATCCTTCCCACATAAAAATGCGAATTAATAAATTTGCCACAAAAATAAAATTTTCCAAGAAAACAGGCTAAATACAGAACTTCAAGCCTCAGCACAAATGCAAATTCATACAGTATTTTTACCTTCTAGGCAAGGAAACAAATTAAAAAGTGAGCAAGTATGATAGAAGATCAGTGTTAAGTGCAATTAAGACTGGGGCGTGGGAGAGGGGGGAGACGAATGCTACTAGGGAAACAATTAACATGTTTCACCTAAAAGCTTTGAATTAAACAGATCTACCACTGGCACGTTAACAGGCAAAAAATAAAGTGTGCATTAATCAACTCAGTGCTCCCAAGAGGTATGCCTTTTAACATAGGCTTTTGTTTACACTCTAATGTCTTCCAGAGTTCCTAACAGTTTTTTTTTCTGTGCAGAAATTACTTCCAAACATTTAATAGGCTTTCTACAGATCATCCGTACCTTTCTGATTTGATTTACACATATCCAATTACGAATTCCCTATCGACCTGCATACTTCTTTCTCCGGATGGGCCTCCATCCACTGGTTACAACCACGTATCAACATTTTTCTTTTCTTTTTTTAAATAATGCTTTCTAAGAGCATAAATAACTAGTTGCCAGAGGCAACCAAAAATAGGAACTGTGGAGGGAGTTATTAATGGGACTCTTGCAGGGAACATGATTTAAGGCAAACAAAATAATAATATAAGTACTACAAAAGAGCAGGGTTTTTGCTTGTCAAGCTGTGTACTTATTCCTGTTACTAATACCGATTACAAACCACGATAATATCGAAGTTAAACCTTCTGCCCTCGCAGAGATTTTTGCATTAACTTCCCGTGACCCCTTAAAGTGTAAAGACTTAAACCAATCATTCACAGCCACACTCCGTTCAACTCTAAGCACAACCCCTTGCACTCCCGCCCCAAATCTGCTTAAACCGCTTCCCTCCTCCAAACTTCACATCCTATCCGCGGCCTACCCTACACCTACGTCTGGTCGCCACCAGTCGCCAGTGAGGGCTGTAGTCCTATCATGCCTTGTTTTCCTGGTCTACAACAAGCCTCCAACCACGTCCCCAAATGCTCCAAACAGCCTTAAACAATCCTCCCGACGTCGAGTTTCCCTGCTCTTCCTACCTGTTCCCAAGCGCCCCGCCAGGCCTCCAAAGCACGCAACGGCCGAACTTGAAAATGGCGGAAAGTGCCCTCGCCTGCTACCGGCGAGATGTCCTGTGGCACCGCCTCACTCACCTTCTGGGGCGGAGCGGAGCTCTCAATGACTGACGAGCGAAGAGCTCCGGTTCACTGCCGGGTGTGTCCCTCCTGTGGGCCTCCTTTCTCCGCACCTCTCAAAACCTCTCCTCCAAAGGAGCAGCCGCCATGTTCCTCTGGGAACTACCGAGCGCACGCCCTTGCGTCAACGCGCACCGACGTACGATTCTACGTTACGCGCGCCTGGGCCACCAGGTTCCGTAGGGCTCGACCTGCGCATGTGCAGAGATGAGGGGCCGGACTTGGTCAGAGCCCTATGCGGCCTATCAGAGCGTATCCTTTGTTGCCTCTAGAGGAATGTTGGCTCTGCTTTGGGAGGAGGAGAGAAGCCAGGAAGTTTGTCTGTGTTGACTGTCCACGTTGTGAGGCAACCCTGAAGCAAATTTGAAGGAGAATTTTGTTCGGTATTAGGTTATATGGCCAAACTAACGGGAGAGTCAAATTGTGGACAAAGCATTTGACCTTGCAAAGTCTTTTAAAATGGTGTCTCATACCTGAGAATGTAAATGAAAGCCCCAAGGTGAGTCAAGAATGCAGCTACCCTATGTGATAGTACTTCTAGGTTAGAGTCTATAGCCCAAGAACTAAGTAAGCCCTATGGTATAACCACTTTGGAAAACTTAGAGTGTGTAAGAAGCCACACAGCAATTACACTACCGGAAGAATATAGCCACCAAAGAAGGCTTGTACAAGAATATTCATACCAGCTTTATTCATACAACCAAACAATGATAATCCAGATGTCCATCAGTACTTGATGGTAAATAAACTAGGGTGTGGTTATACAATGACCAGTGTAGCAATAGAAAATAATTCCTGATGATCACAAAAACCTGGATGAATATCACGGGTGTTGTTAAATCAGGCACAAAAGAGCACACTGGATGATGGAATTTATATGAAGTTGAGAATAAAACTTCAAGCAAGCCGTCTTCTAAATTTTGGAAAGTAGTATGGCAATATGAATCAAGAGTCTTAATATAATTGTCTAACCACTATATTGTACATTGGGAACTAATACAAAATAATGTTGAACGTAAAATATAATAAAAAAATAAAAAAAATTTAAAAGAATCTTTAAAATATTTATTGCTTTTGACCCTAATCCTTCTTCTAAAAATCTATCCTAAGAATAGTCTGAGAAATGTGAAAAAGAACTATCGACATACCTGTTACTGAGGTAGTACTGAAGATAGAAAAAAAAGGAATAAATTTAAATGCCCAACACCAGACAATAGTGCATCATACAACAGAATACTACACAGACATTACAGAGTATACAATATAAAGTTTTAATAACATCAGAAATGCTTATTATCTCATTATAATGGGATATGAATATCAACAACTGTAATTACAGAGTCCAGCCCAAATAACGACCCCCCTTTCTATATTGTTGTTCTGTTAGTTGTCCCAATTTTCCCCTTTGCTCTCCCCTGCCCCACCCATCCCCCCACCCCACGACAGTCAATCCCCACTCTGTTGTCCATGTCCATGAGTCATTTATGCTAGTTCTTTAACCAGGCCTTTCCCCTTCTTTCCTCCCTCATCAGCCTTCCCCTTCCCTTCTGGTTCCTGTCAGCCTGTTCCTTGTTTACATGCCTCTGGTTCTATTTTGCTCATTTGCTCATTTTGTTCATTAGGTTCCACTTAAAGGTGAGATCATGTGGTATTTTTCTTTCACTGCCTGGCTTTATTTCACTTAGCATTAATACTCTCCAGTTCCATCCATGCTGTCACAATTTAATGCCCCTTTTTTATTATAAAATCTTTCATTACAAAATCATAAGCATGTAAATAACATAACAATATCACACTCAAGTACACCATATGAACATTTTGGGTGAAATGTTCAGATTAAAACTATAAATTATTACATTCATATTATTATTACCCTACCAATCACTCTGAAACAGGCCTTACTTCTGCTGGAACATGTATGTATATGTAACAAGAAATAGCTAAGGAAATAAAATGGTGGGATTATGAATGACTATTTCCTTCAAATATCTGCATTTTGCTTGTGTAATCGAGGGAAAGGGGTTTTGTTTGTTTTTAAAAAGCAGGTTACTGACATTGTATGTTATTTTGTATTAAATTCATTTCTATTTGTTACCATTTACAATATCCAACTTCTTGTCCATTGCTTAACATCACACATCACTTAGGGAATCTTCCTATTTTTCCATTTTTTAGATGAGACTTGGAAACCACTGGGTGTTGTTAATAAATATCACAACCCTAAAACTCCCCAGGTATCAAGAGTTTAGTCTTCCTTTTTCCCAATTCCAGAAAGACAGGAATTATCAAAAACTTGGAGGCAACAAGCAAAGATTTGGGAAAGCAACAATTTTACTGCAGGCTACTATTGAATAACAAAACTTGAATAAACGTTAAAGATCTTCCTGACTTTATTCAATGATTCATGAATTGGGCAGCACCCTATCTAGAAGACAGAAAGGGACTTCAAGGAACTGTGGAAAATCAAAGATTTTATAGGCAGAAGGGAGCAAGAACAAGAAAATTATAACAGGCAGAAAATCAGATTACTAAAGACAAAGTCACTTTCCTTTAGAGGATAACAAGGGATCTATGGTGCAGATTACCTTGTTAGTGCCTGATTGACTGATCTAACATTCCATTTGGGTACAGCCAAAATTGTAATTAAGTCTTGGTTTGGGGGTGTGGAGTATAGCATAAGTGACTCCATTTTGGGACTGTTGTCTTGCTTTTAACACTAGGATATGTGATTGTGTATATCCCCTATCCCCTAAAAAAAATTATGATGGAGATGGCAGAGGGAGTAGCAGGAATCAGTTGTATGGAAGAAATCATTACTCAATCAACCAAACCACTTATTCATACAACAAATAGATACTGTCCTGCATTTCCTCTAACTTCTGGGCACAGAATAAACCAGATCCCAAGGAGTTCCTTGTAGGACAAGAAGCAATTCTATTTATATCTGGTAAGTGTAGGGATAGGCAGGCAGAAGCCCTGAAGGAAATCCAGAATGGCAGGCAGGACTTTCATGGACTGAAGAGAGGAGAGGGGTCAGAAAGGTTACCCTAAGGAGTCCACCCTTAATTTGGGTCCTAAAAGTAAGATAGAGAAGTGATAAGAAGTCTATTCCTAGATATAGCTATAAGTAGTAGGGAAGGCATTCAAGTATATTTAATTGTCCTAGGGGTCCTTGAAAATCTTTAAAATGTGCTGAACTGGAGCATCATAAAATCATCATAAAATGTTACCATAAAAATGTATTGTATCCATCCCTTACCAGTGTGGCACAGCTAGTTGGGCATTATCACCCACTGATGTTTCTCTCCTTTCTCCTTCCCTTCACCTCTCTCTAAAAATAAATTAATAGCCTTCTGGCCAACATGGAGGTGTATGTAGATACACTTTGCCTTCTCACACAACCAAAAGAAGGATGACAACAAATTTAAAAACAAAAACAACCAGGACTGCCAGAAAATTCAACTGTATGGCAGTCTGACAAACAAGGAGTTTAAAAAGAAACATTTATCCAGACTGTCAAGAGGGGCAGAGACAGGGAGCCAGGACAGAGAGAAGAAGCAGCAAAGTGGCATCTGGAAGACTGGGCAGGCAAGGTGGCAGCTAGCAGTCCAACATTCACATGTGGATAAACTGAGAGGAACAACTGGGGAGCAAGACAGACTGTGCAACCCAGGGTTCTAATGCAGGAAAAGAAAGACTCAAAACCTCTGGCTATAAAAAAAACTGTGGGGGTTGTAGCAGTGGGAGAAACTCCCGGCATCAAAAGAGAGTTTGTTGGAGAGACCCACAGGGTCCTAGAATATACACAAACCCACCCACCTGGGAATCAGCACCAGAAGGGCCCAATTTGCTTGTGGGTAGCATGGAAAGTGACTGAAAGCCAGCTGAGAGCTGAGCAAGCAGCATTGTTCCCTCTTGGACCTCTCCCCCAAATACATCGCCACAACACAGACAAGTGGGTTGCCCTGGCCTGGCGAACACCTACGTCTCTGCCCCTTGCAATGTATCAGCTGCACCAAGACAAAGAAATGTGTCCCAAATGAAAGAACATATCAAAACTCCAGAAAAACAACTGAGTGATGAAGTCATATCCAACCTATCAGATACAAAGTTCAAAACACTGGTAATCAGGATGCTCACAGAAATGGTTGAGTGTAGTCACAAAATAGAGGAAAAAGTGAAGGCTATGATAAGTGAAATAAAGAAAAATATACAAAGAACCAACAGCGAAGAGAAGGAAACAGGGACTCAAATCAACAATATGGAGCAGAAGAAAGAAATAAACATTCAACCAGAACAGAATGAAAAAACTAGAATTCAAAAAAAATGAATAGAGGCTTAGGAACCTCCAGGACAAGTTTAAATGTTCCACCATCTGAATCATAGGGGTATCAGAAGAGAAGAGGAAGAGCAAGTAGTGGAAAACTTATTTGAACTAATAATGAAGGAGAACTCCCCCAATCTGGTGACAGAAATAGACTTCCAAGAAGTCCAGGAAGCTCAGAGCATCTCAAAGAAGTTGGATCCAAGGAGGAACACATCAAAAGCACATCATAATTACCTTACCCAAGATTAAAGAGGAGGAGAGAATCTTAAAAGCAGCAAGAGATAAGGAGACAGTAACCTACAAAGGAGTTCCCATAAGACTGTCAGCTGACTTCTCAAAAGAAACCTTGCAGGCAAGAAGGGGCTGGAAAGAAGTATTTGAAGTTAAGAAAGGAAAGGACCTACATCCAAGATTACTCTATGCAGCAAAGCTATAATTTAGAATGGAAGGGCAGATAAAGTGTTTCCCAGATAAGTTAAAGTCGGAGGAGTTCATCATCACCAAGCTCTTATTATATGAAATGTTAAAGGGACTTATCTAAGAAAAAGAAGCTCAAAACTATGAACAGTAAAATGACAACAAAGCCACAACTATCAACAACTGAACCTAAAAAATAACAAAAACAAAAACAAACTAAGGAAACAACAAGAATAGGAACAGAATCACAGAAATGGAGATTACGTGGAGGGTTATCAGTGGGGAGGGGGTAAGGAGAGAATGGGGAAAAAAGGTACAGGGAATAGAAGCATGAATGGTAGGTACAAAATAGACAGTGGGAGGTTAAGAATAGTAAAGGAAATGTAGAAACCAAAGAACTTATATGAACGACCCATAAACATGAACTAAGGTGAGAGAATGCTGGTGGACGGTGGGGGGTGGGATGCAAGGCAAGGGGGAATAAAGGGGAGAAAAAATGGGATAACTGTAATAGCATGGTGAATAAAACTTACTTTTTTAAAAGTAAATCTCCACATATCACCTCCTCCTGAATTAGACTCTTTCTAAATATCCTCTTCTTGTCAACACTAAATGATGCACAGTTCTCCCTACTTTTGAAAGGTGAAAAAAACAAGCCTGCTCAAACCAGCAACAACAAATCAAAAACAGAAGAAACTGAAGTATCTAAATTAAAGACCAAAGAAAACAATGCATATCACTTCTTTAAATACAGTTATGATGTTTTGACAAAACGCAAATTCAAGTTGGAGTACTGTATACACAACTACAGTTTTGTTTACAAAGCAAGCCAGGGAGAAAAAGAACATTGAACCCCATTTCAGTAGGCCTAGGTCCAAGTCCTGGTCCTGTCACCCTGTGAACCCATGTTGGCCTCCATGGCCTCCATTACAATGCTTGTTAAAGAATTTTAGGAGCACTTATCAAATAAGTTCCCAGACTATGGTTTGCCCTTGTCTTTGAGTATACAAATGTGTATACAAATGCCACTTAATATTAAAGCTTCATCTCACTTGTGTCCTAAATACTTTTCTATCACCAGGAATTCCATTGATCACATAGTCTTGGGATCATGTCTTTTCTAGAGTTCATATCTGACCTCTGTAATTTACTGACTGTATAATATTGACTTTTCTGAGTTTCAATTTCTTTCTTGGTAAAATGGAATAATATGGCTCAGTCTGCAAAATAAATCGCAAGTCTGACCATTTCTTATCTCCACTGTTGTTATTCTAGTCCAGAGACTATGCCTGCAGTCTAGTTTAAAAAAGCTTTAAGGTGTTTTTAAGGTGTTTTTAAACAAAGCTAAAGTTATGTGACAGAGAGCACATGTAACACAAAAATTCTCTGACCCTTTACAGAAAGTTTGTTGACCCCTGTTCTATCCAAGCCATGTTTGCTTAAACTATTATAAAGGCCTCCTGTTTCACTTGCTTCTCTTTTTCATCTCAGTTTCCCTCCCACCTAACTCCAATCCATTTCCTACACTGCAACCAACAATGACCTGTTTAAAATAAAAATCAGATCTTATTTCTCACATAACACTCTCCAAATAGCTTCCCAATGTGCACAGTATAAAATCCAAACTGCTTTCTCTATAATCCAGGTCTGCTAGCATCTGCATCCGCAATCTACTCCTGCTTGTTCCTCTAATTTACTAAATTCTAACCACTTAAGCTAGTTTTCTTTGCACCCATATCCCTCCCTCCACCCATGTCTTTGTCTTTAGCATCCTTTCTCCTGATCTGGAACTCCTTTTTCCGCCCTAGATTTTCCTACCCGTGGCAGCTCAAAAATAAGCTCCTAAAAGAGCCTATCCCCAAGTATCATCTCTAATATGGCACATGTTCCCAGACTAATTTCCTTAATTGCTTTTTCTTATCTGTTTCTACCTCCCACCCCAATTAGAAGAGACCTCCTAGAACCTTCTCATCTTGCTCTACTTTTTTAATCCCAATCTGCATGGTGGGTACTCAATAAAATGTGTTGAATGAATGGTCAGATATTGAGATTATTAATAAGAGCATTAGAGAGCATAAGAGCATAAGGGCCTGTCTTAAGAGTGTTTTAAAAATTTTCCCAAGGTTTGTGGTGAAGTTTCAATAAAATATATAAAACATTTAACATTTAACAGTGCCTGGCTGCAAACACCTGAGCTCAATGATGGCCTGTCCTCACTCCTCTATTTTGAATACACATAGGCCTGGGAGTTAAAACACCTGTCCATGTATGCATGTACATACAGTGAGAGAAAGAGAGAGAGGAAAGATTCCTCAAGGAAGTACCCCAAGGCCATTCCAGTTACAAAAATACTAAACTTTCATAAGGAACCTCTGAACACCCCCATCTCCCCAAGACCTCACCATGATCTGGCAATTAGAGGGTTATTGCTTGACAGCACTAAGGCCAATGGCCCCTGGGTTGTTGAATATTTTGAAAACCACCTCTACTTAAGGAGAAATAGAAACTGGAAACACAAGTTTCTGAAAAGCTGAACTCTGACTAGACCCTGAGAAGAATCCCACTTTGGCCAAGAGTTGACTCTGTGCAATCTTAGAGAGGGAGCTAAGTGACAACGACAATGACAATGATGATGATGATGATTTAAACCAGCCCCCACCCTTTTTTTTTTGCCTTGACTGGTGTGGCTCCGGTGGCTGGGTGTCACCATGCAAGGGAAAAAGTCCTGGTTTCGATTCCCAGTCAGGACATATGGCAGGTCTGGGGCCAGGTCCTGGTCAGGGCACCTACCAGAGACAACCAATTGATGTCTCTCTCCCTCTCTTTCTCCTTTCCCCTCTCTCTAAAAGTAAATAAATAAAATCTTTTTAAAAAATAAACAAACCAGCCCATTTTTGTCCAAGAACAGGACATATTGATTATGTTTCTGTTTTTATATTTCACAGAGGCATGTAGAAATTCTAGCCTCTTCTGCTGACCTTAAAATGCAAATAGAGATGTTTAAAGCTGTGAGTTCCAGATGGAAGAGCTATGGTTCCCCAAACTGTGAGTTTACTATAAAAGGCAAGTGGGTAACTAGGAAGGACAACAGTGGGTTGGCACCATACTGCGAGGCATTGAAACTATGCTGAAGTTTTCTTGGGAGCCCTTGGTACAGCTGAGGTCAGTTGTTTCTCTCTATCTGGGGAAGACCATCCTTAGCATGAGTCAGCAGAGATGAGCATCCAGAGTCCATATGTCCATAAGTGGAAGGACAGGTGGGCATTTGGCACTTTTCTGTTCAAAGTGAAGTAAACTGAGCTTGATTAGAAGGCGAGTTCAGTTCTCAAATGTCCCTTTAGGTAGTACAAATGTTTACCTCTTTTGTGTTTGTTTACTCAAGTATCTAATTTTTACTTTAAGTCAAATAAAAAATGTTAAGTTTTATACATTTTTCCAGTTTATATTTTATATATTCTATAGATAAAATTTTACATATTTTTCCAGATTTAACTGACATTTAACACTGTACAATTTCTTCCAGTGGTGTGAACTTTTAAGATCTACTCAGCAACTTTTAAGTATATAATACAGTATTATTATCTGCAATAACAATGCTATATATTACATCCCAAACACTTATAACTGGAAGTTTGTGCCTTTTAACAACCTTCACCCATTTCCCCAAACCCCTACCCCAATCCCTTACACTGGCAACCACCAATCTGTTTTGTTTGTAGGAGTTTGTTTTTTTTAGATTTCATATATAACTGAGATCATAATATTTGTCTTTCTCTAACTTATTACACTTAGTGTAATGACATCAAGATCGATACCTTGGTTGTAAACCATTAATTTCTGAACAAAACTCACTTATTTAATAGGTTAGTAATACTCTGTGGACAAGTGACCATAACATGCTATGCCATTTCTCTATTAGAAAAAGTGTGCGAATCAGCTATGGACATAGAGCTTTTTCTGTATTCAAGATATTTGATATAGAAGGTAATTTTCAGAAATGCAATCACTAGGTTATATTGGGAGATGCTTTCATTTATATAACCCTCCCAGGAACCTCTTCCCTCATCTGGAACACCACTTCCACTAGCTTGCCCCTCTGACCATGTGTTCCTCAGAAAACTGCAATGTTTTTACAGTTCCCATCTCTACAGCCACAACCACACATGGGCACCAGACACAAAACAGACTGTTTAAAGTTCTTCCTGGGATTTCTGAATCTGGGTTCAAGAGAGCTTGAACCAATCCAGGTGACACAATGTCAAGACAATGAAACTCAGGAGCAGTCAGAAGCCTATTCTTTGTTCTGTGGAAGAAGGTAGGCAGTAATGAGAGAGTGAAATTAACTTAAAGAGATGAGTAAAGACTAAGAGAAGACACACAGCATTTTTGTGCCTGGTTCCAATTGTTCCTGTATTCCTGCCCTAAGGTTTGGAAGTTCAATTTTCTTTCAATAACTCCCTCTTTTTGTACTTTTGTTTGGTTTGTAGCACTTGTAATAGATTCATATATATAGCCTCCAGGTTTTCCAATCTGACTACATTTCCCCCATTCATTCAACTTCCCACTCTCCAAAATGACTATTTCATACATCTCTTCTCTCAAATTGCACTTTCCAGTAACAACCTGTTTATTGCACTAGCACTGTCAAGATTATGAACTGTTCCATTCTAAAGCTTGGAGACACAGATATTTCATAAAATAAGCACATGCTCTGTGGATAAAGGATAGCTGGGCCCACTAGACACAAGGGATATCTGTAGTTAAATGAACCTAGTGACACTTGTCTTTGCAGAATGAAATCTAATTAGCCAACATGCATGCCCTCTGTGTCCACATTCTCTGCCTTCCTTTCTACTAAAACAAATGGTCTCTCTGCTCCTATCTTGCCTTTCCATTTAGCTAATGGATCCCATTTCTTCTCTCTTTTATAGGCTTTGTTCCTGAAGTTTCCTCTACCATACATACTAAATGTCTCAGCTTCCTGGGTCATTCCTATTAACAGATGAATATCCACAAGTATTTTCCATCTCAGAGAGAGCCTGTTCTGACCCCTTGTCTCCCCTACCAGCTCCTTTTCCATAGCTGTACCCCTTCATACAGCTTCCTACCATCCTTCCCTATACAGCTACATGCTAACCTTCAGGCCCACTATCCTTGTTTCTCTCAAGTTCTTTCCCACCTTAGGGACATTACATTTCATATTCTCTGATCCATAGGTTCTGCTCCAGACTTCACAGGGCTGTCGCTCATTCAGGCCACCTCAGAGAAGCCAACCTAAAGTAGTCCTCTCTGTCACTCAGTTGCTACCTATTTTTTTCATTCATTCATCACTATTGAATATTACCTTGTTTACTTCATTATTTCCCCTTATTAAACTGTAAGCTTCCTGAAAGCATCTTGTTGGCCTTGCTTGTCTCTGTATCCTTGGAGCCTGGAATAGTGTCCAAGAGACCTATTAAGTGTTTACTATTTATTTATCCAACTAATAAAACCCATGTAAAGTATAGCTGAGATGCAAGTGGAGAGCATAAACAATTAAATCTGCAGGGAGTTTAATGGAGTTGAACAGAGGAAAGGCTAAGTAGATTCTTTTTTAATTTATTTTTATTTAAAATGTCAATGTACAAGAGAAATACCTATTGGCTGCCTCCCACACACCCCTGACTGAGGACGTGGCCTGCAACCCAGGCATGTGCCCTGACTAGGAATTGAACTGCTGACCATTGGGTTTGCAGGCTGTTCACAGGCCAGGCTCAATCCATTAAGCCACACCAGCCAGGGCTATATTTCTTTTTTAAAATTTTTTATTGAATTTATTGGTGTGACATTGGTTGATAAAATTATATAGGTTTCAGGTGTACAATTCTACATGTCATCTGTATATTGTATTGTGTTCACCAGCTATGTCAATTATATTTCAATAAAGCTGTTTAAAAAAACTCTGGATACATTAGGCATAGCTGAAGAATCAGTGATTGAATAGATTTTAGGAAATCACTCAAAATATATCATCAAGAGATAAAGAAGTGAAAAATATGAAAGAGATTCTGGGAAAGAGAGAGAATAAGGAAGTCAAATATCTAATAAAAGTCAAGAAGGAAAGAAGAGGGACAATGGAAAAGAAAATGCAGGAAAATGACAATGACTAAGAGCTGTCCCAAATCATAAAAAACACAAACCCACATACAACAACAGCACAGTAGTTCCCAGAGAATAAGTGAAAACAAATCCATCCCTAGCCACCTTGTGGTAAAATTATAAAACACACACAAAAAGAAAGTCATAAAATCATGACAACATTAAAACTGTCAGATTTCTTATCAGCAAAAATAGAGATCACAGGACAATGGAATAATAGTATCTTCAAAGTACTCTGGGGGAAAAACATATTTGACCAAAGAAAGGCTGAGAATGTTTACCTTCACAATCTAATTCAAAGACCTACCAAAGGAGGGTCTTTGTGAGAAACAAAGGGAGGATGGAATGAGGCAGGAAACACCACTGAGCAAGTAAATTCATAAATATGTGGGCAAATCTATGCATTGACTATAAAACAACTAATATGTGTGCGTTGGAAGTAATTTAAAACAGGGTCAAACAAGTCCTGGACAAAAATAGCATGAAAGGGGTATGGAGGTTTGGAGGTTGACATGTGATTAGAATTAAAATATGCTATGGTGCCTGGCTGGTGTAGCTCTGTGGATTGAGCGCGGGCTGTGAACCAAAGTATCGCAGGTTCGATTCCCAGCCAGGGCACGTGCCTGCGTTGCAGGCCATGGCCCCCAGCAACCGCACATTGATGTTAAAAAAAGAAGAAAAAAACTATGCTATGGTTATTGTATTACTTAGGAGGGTAAAGACTTCATTAAGACAACTGAGTGCTAAATTTTAAGGGTAAGTGCTAAAAATATGTAGAAGGTATAAATTCTAAGACTGTACAAAGAAGACGAAGGCAAGGATATAACTCACTCAGTTCCACTGGAAGACTAGAAAAATAAAACAATTAATACAGAAAAGCATGGTAAACAGAAAATACATTTTCTTTTATTTCTCCTAGTGAGGCTACAGACTGTGAGAGCTTGCATCCTGTTTTCTTTTTGTATCTTCATGTGTATAAAATAGCACTGCATGCAAATTGCTCATCAAATGGCAATATGCTCATTATAGTATTTTTTTTTAAGAAAAATTGGCCCTGGCTGGAGTAGCTCAGTGGATTGAGCTTGGGCTGTGAACCAAAGTGTCGCAGGCTCGATTCCCAGCCAGGGTACATGCCTGGGTTGCAGGTCATAACCCCCAGCAACCGCACATTGAAGTTTCTCTCTCTCTCTCTATCTCCCTCCCTTCCCTCTCTAAAAATAAATAAAATCTTGGAAAAAAAAAAGAAAAATGTCACCTCATCTTAAATCTTCTAAAATTAATTAGATTCAACATTTACCCATTAATTTGGTAACTGGATGTAATTTATGTCCATATCCTTTGACCTTCCTAAAATTGGAGTCAATATTTAAACTTTTAAAAGTTTTTTTAATAAAATATTTTCACCCTTTCTTTGCCTGTCTTCTCTGCTATAAATTTTATCAGTCGGTTGATTGCCTTTTTAGCAATTTGTTTTTAATTTTTATATAATCCTTCCTTGCCATCTTTTTTATTTCTCCCATGACCATGTAGAAAGTACTGTTTTTCAGATATCTCATGACTTCAATTACCTTTGAACATGAAGAACTGTTAAGTTCTCTATTAACAAGGATAATGTATTTAGGACATGAATTGCCACAGGTTGGTGTTAATATCTGCTCAAGAGATAGAGAGTGATCTGAATTTAAAAGAACATCAGTCCCTGAATATGAAAGTATCCTGTGCCTGGCCCACGTTTATAAGAATTACAAAATATAAATATTGGAAGTCTTAAAAAGTGATAGTCTTGGAGCTGTTCAAGGCTGGGCAAGATCACACAGGATTCAGACAGACAAAAGAAAATGAGTGGAGCCATCGGGATGTCTGACATGCCCTTTTTCCAGGATGGGGAGATCCACATGTGCAGCAAGCCTCGAGTCACACTGCAGAAAGTCCTGCCTCTCTTATACACTAAGTGCACATAAAACCTTGGGGTGGGGGAGAAAAGGCAGAAAACTGTACTTGAACGACGATAAAAAAAAAAAGTTAAAAAAAAAACAAACCAAAAACCCCAGCAGGGCACCAACATAGACTATCACTGCTTATATAAGACTTTGATTCTGTGCATGCGGGCTCTTAAGCAGTTATAGAAATGCTGCTAAGTCTCAGTTCCCAGGATATCCAGGTGATGGAGCCTGACTGACTCCATTTCCCCTACAGTGATAAATCTTGTTGTTTTTAAAGATTTTATTTATCTTTAGATAGAGGGGAAGAAGAATGTTACCCTCTCTTCTTTAGATAGAGGGGAAGAATGTCTCCCTCTCTATCTAAAGAAGAGAAACATCAATGTGTGGTTGCTTCTCACACACTCCCACTGGGGACCTGGCCCACAACCTAGGCCCTGACTGGGAATTGAACCGGGAACCCTTTGGTTCACATTCTGGTGTTCAATCCACTGAGGCACACCATCCATGGCTGTTTTTTGTTTTAAATATATTGATTTTAGAAAGCAAGGGGGGTGGGAGAGAGAAAGAACACTGACGTGTTTTTTCATTTATTTATATATTCATGGGTTGATTTTTGTATGTGCCCTCAACAAGGCTGGAACCTGCAATCTTGGTGTAGGGACTTTTGTCTTTTAAATTCCACATATAAGTTATCAGCCTACTGAAAGGCAAAGTAATTAGGAAAGAAGTTCTCATAAAAAGGTGAGATTCATTTTTTCACTATTTCCATATATTTCCTTAAAACAACTTTCAAAATTTTGTTTATGAGCATTAGTAGAGAAGGAACAGATTTGAGGAAACAACTTGCATTAGAAAAATTAAATTCAGAGATGTGTAGAAAGTGATATACAACTTTAGACTTCAGAAATTTAGGGACGAAATTTTGATTGATAGTCACCGGTTACCATTGCTACTCTTGTAAACAGTGTTAATCTTGCCAACACCCTCCGATTTCAACGCCCTACAGGACATTTGTCTTGGGAGCTAAGACCTGTGCTATAGCCGCTAAGTACATGCAAATACTTAAAATTTTAATGATAAAAACCTTTTTAACACAGTTCCTGTCATGCTAGCCTCAAGTGCTCAACAGTTACATGTGGCTATCAGGTACCTTATTGAGCAGCACAGATACAGAACATTCATCCCTTACAGAAAGTTCTGTTGGGCAGCTTTGCCTTGTCTTTCAAAATTTCCAAGTATCTTCTGAGCTGTTTCTCCACAACCTCAACTCTATCTCATTTTATAATTTCAGGTACATTCTTGATCTCCTTGCAGCTCCCCATTGATCCTTCTGAAAATGGAGCTGTTTCTACTTAACATTTACTAGTAAGACGCACCACATAACTCATGTCTGAATGTTACTCCATGTTTGGTGACATTCAGCAGACCTGCCTCAACTCTACTGTCACCATTCTGCCCATTTAGTTCCAAACTGCCCTCCCACTGATGATGAAGAGACCAAGTGTCACATGCAGACATACTGGTGATCAAAATCTACTTTGGGCCTACAATCTATCTAGGCCCTTTTTGCATCATGGGGTGGCATACAGGTATTTTGTCCAATCAGAGCTCTTTACAGCAACTTGAGGGCAGTGACCACATGTATTTCATTTTTCACAAGTGTCATTTTATTTATTTAAAAATATATTTTGATTATGCTATTACAGTTGCCCCACCACCCCCCTTCATTCCCCACCACCCTGCACACCCTCTCCCACCCACATTCCCCCTCTTTAGTTCATGTCCATGTGTCATAAGTACTTTAGCTTCCACATTTCCCGTACTATTCTTGCCCTCCCCCTATTTTCTACCTACTATCTATGCTACTTATTCTCCATACCTTTCGCCCCTCTCTGCTCCTCCCACTCCCCTGTTGATAACCCTCCATGTGATCTCCATTTCTGAGGTTCTGTTCCTGTTCTAGTTGTTTTGCTTAGTTTTTTGTTTTTTGTTTTAGGTGTGGTTGTTAATGATTGTGAGTTTGCTGTCATTTTACTATACATATTTTTTTACCTTCTTTTTTCTTAGATAAGTCCCTTTAACATTTCATATAAGGGTTTGGTGATGATGAACTCCTTTAACCTGACCTTTTCTGGGAAGCACTTTATCTGCCCTTCCATTCTAAATGAAAGCTTTGCTGGATAGAGCAATCTTGGATGTAGGTCCTTGCCTTTCATGACTTGGAATACTTCTTTCCAGCCCCTTTTTGCCTGTAAGGTTTGTTTTGAGAAATCAGTTGACAGTCTGATGGGAACTCCTTTGTAGGTTACTGTCCCCTTATCTCTTGCTGCTTCTAGAATTCTCTCCTTCATTTTTATCTTGGCTAATGTAATTATGATGTGCCTTGGTGTGTTCCTCCTTGGGTCCAACTTCTTTGGGATGCTCTGAGCTTCCTGGACTTCCTGGAAGTCTATTTCCTTTGCCAGATTGGGGAAGCTCTCCTTTATTATTTGTTCAAGTAAGTTTTCCACTTGTTGCTCTTCCTCTTCCCCTTCTGGTAGCCCTATAATTCAAATGTTGAAACATTTAAAGATGTCCTGGAGGTTCCTAAGCCTCTCTTCATTTTTTTGAATTCTTGTTTCTTCCTTCCTTCCTGATTGGATGTTTCTTTCTTCCTTCTGGTCCACTCCATTGATTTGAGTCCCAGTTTCCTTCCCATCACTATTGGTTCCCTTTTCATTTCCCTTTATTTCATTTAGTGTACCCTTCATTTTTTTCATCTAATTTGTGACCAAATTCAACCCATTCTGTGAGCATCCTGATCACCAGTGCTTTGAACTTTGCATCTGATAGGTTGGCTATCTCTTGGATGCTTAGTTATATTTTCTGTGGAGCTTCGATCTGTTCTTCTGTTTGGACCATTTTTTTTTGTTTTGTTTTGTCGCACCTGTTATGTAGAGGGGTGGAGCCTTAGGTGTTCACCAGGGTGGGGTAACCCAGTTGCTGGGTTGTGACGCAGTAGGTGGGGTCAGGGTTCAGGATAATGGCACTTGCTCCACTCTCCGTCCTACTTCAGTCCCTTCCACCACTTCCCCCAAGAAAATTGGGCCTTTCTGGTGCCGATTCCCATGTGGGTGGGTTTGTGTATGTTCCACGACCCTGTGGGTCTCTCCAACAAACAATCCTGTGAGGCTGCAAGTCTCTCCCTGTGCCTCAACCCCCACAGGTCTTTTCAATCAGTGCCCTGAAGCTCTATTTCCCGGCATTGGACCAAGGGTTGCATGCAGTGCCTCACTTCACAATCACCGCCTTGCTGGGTCTGCCAGTTGCCACCCTGCACCCAGGGCCTACCAGCTGCTGCTTGCATGCCCAGGGTCCACCCCCGGTGGTCTTGCAAGCCTGGGATGCACCAGTCCCATCACTCTTTGTGTCAGGACCCCTCTCCACCCAGCTGCCCCTCCTACCCGTCTGGATGAATGTGTCTATTTTAACTCCTTGGTTGTCTGACTTCTATACAGTTCGATTTTCCGTCAATTCTGGTTGTTATTCTGTTTCTAAATTGTTGTTGTCCCTATCTTGGTTGTGCAAAGAGGCACAGTGTGTCTACCTATGCTTCCATCTTGGCCGGAATTCCACAAGTGTCATTTTAAATCCTTGGTGGTAACTGCTTTTATATAATACTAAATTATACCAACATGGGAACTGAATTTCAGCCCCAAACTCTCCCCAGGGGATATTTGAATATGAACTAAATATTAAATATCTGAAACTTCTAATCAGTGTTCCTAAGTCCAATACTGCTTACAGAAGGAAGTCATTTAGGAAAAACACATTTAACTATTTCAATGAAGTGTCATGTGTTTTCAAATGCTTTGTAGCAAAAATATATTAGATAAAGCAAATATTGTTATATTAAATGTAGTTGATGAACATATAGATGATCAATGTGCTAGTCTTTCAGCTTTTCTGTATACTTAAATTTTTTATAATAAAAACTTGAAAAAATATGTATCACATTTATCTATTCAGTTTGTGAGCATTTGGATTATTTCTGACTATGAGTAATACAACATTAATTAGTCACATACAAATCTTTATGTAGGCTTTGATGGTTTTAAACATAAACTGAAATCAATGTTTAAAAAAATGACTTGTGCTCAGGTCCCTCCAGTAATGCTATGTTTTGAGTCTCAAGTTTAATTAATTTCAATAAAACCAGAATGACTAAGAATTTTTAAAAAAGCTTCTTCTGGTAGCTTTCGGGTGAAGTGAGGGTTTGACAGCGTATCTTTTTGTTTTGTTTCAATGTGCCCCTTAATTCTGCTTTTGCAAACATAGTACAGTAGGCCTAACAGTGTTTCACACATGATTAGAGAATCTGATGATGAAACAGAGAGTTGGCCAGGACTGCAGAGAACAATGCCCAGCAGAATATGTTCATGAGGTTTTGAATCTAGAACATAGCATGAGGTAGCTTTTACAAGTATTTCCTAGTATGAGTTATTTTTAAAAATCTGCTTCTAATGATCTTACTACCATTAATTAATGCCTATTTTCCTGGCACTTTCCATACTTTCCCACCTTCATAGAGCTCACAGACTCTTGGCACACCAAGGGCACAGCAGTGAAGACAGTGGCACTATGCTGCTCTTGCCAGATAGTACCTGGGCTGTAATACAAGTCTGCTTTCCAGATCTGCTCTTTCTGGTCTACTGCTTGGTGCCTACCTGCACATGTAACTGCCTCAATTAAAAGATAATTCTGGAGACTTAAGGAATAAGCAATTTTGTTTGTGTTCATAGACTGATACCATCACCAGTTAATATGCTACCAAAGTCTTGTACTAACTTCTATGAAGCAAGCTTATTTATTACCTATGTATACATGTTCATCTACAGAGCACAATACTTAACATTTATTGGAACATAATATATGTCAGATACCAATAGGCTTTTAATATTTTCTCAATCTTCTCAAAATTATAGAGGAGAAAATTAATAGTATCTAATAGTATGTGGATAATACTGAGAACACTGATGGGTCTCAAAGAAGTTATCCAAGGATGAACACATTATTTACTTCAATTTTTCTTAAATTGAGGAATACCTTTCATTTCCTTTAAATATTAAATAAGAATACTGGTGACAAAACCATGTCATTTCAGAAATTGAAAGAATTTATAAAAATAGGAATATTTTATTTTTGCTTTAGCAACTAACACAAAATCACCTTGACCTTTACAGCCAACGTTTTTCCTCAACCTTTTCCTTGGATCATGAATTCATTTGGAACAAGTGCAAAACAAAACAAAACAAAACAAAAAAAGAAAGAAAAAAAGAATTCCAAATTGTGGAAAAAAACAGGTATATTTCCCTTCATAAAGATAAAAGTTAGAATGTTCAGCTATTAAAATGTTTTCTCCAACTTGTATCAGATTGATTGACTTCACTGTACTGACTGAGGAATGGGCAGGCTCCCTCCTTCCAAATTACTCCCATCTGATAACACTTGTTGCCAAGTAGCAAGCCAGAGGTTTGGATGGGATGCTACCTAAAAGGGCACTTCAAAGTGTTCAGACCTTCACATCTGGCAG
Organism: Phyllostomus hastatus; assembly: GCF_019186645.2. Lineage (NCBI taxonomy): Eukaryota > Metazoa > Chordata > Mammalia > Chiroptera > Phyllostomidae > Phyllostomus > Phyllostomus hastatus. Next base: position 14,989,466 of record NW_025334038.1, read on the forward strand.
ATGAAGGAAAAAAAAATCTAAATTTGGGAATGATAAAGTAAGTACTTTAGGATCACTTACTCTAAAACTACATTCCGCAACAGTAAGAAAAAAGGAAAAATACCTGTCTACCTCAAGGCTTCAGTCCCACAATACTTAGCACAGTTATCCTCAGTTGTGACTGTTTTCCATTGTGAGCTTCTTCCGGTCTCCTGTGTTAAGCCCAATAATGTCAAGGCTCTGGCGTGGTCATTAACACTACTACCATCCTATCTTCAAGAATTTCACACAATGTACAGGTCTTGTTTAATTCTTCCTTTTGCATTTAGGTAAGATTGTTCCCCATACCAGTTTTGTATGTTCTAGTATAGTTTCATAAACTAGAAACACATTGAAATCAAAGCATAAAATATTAGAAATAAAAAATAACACAGGGGCCAAAAACTACAGCTTATATGCTTATCACCCCACCCCGACGTTTCCAGAGGAAAGCTCAGGAAGCCACAAGCAGCCACTGCAAGTCCTCTCCAAGATTACATGGTCATTATGATTTAACAGTCAAGTCTCAAATAACAACCCAGACCAAGACAAAGCTGGGTGGTTGTATCCAAAAGCCCAAATGCCTTCTATGATAGAATTTCTGTGCAAGTTGGTCCCAGATCCTGGGGGACAGTGGTGCCATGCTGGGGATGTGGTTCCCTAAGTAGTAATGTTTGGAGATTAATATTGAAAGCTGCGCTTGGTCTGGATATCATCAAGAATCTGCTGCAGTTCCTCATCTTCAAACCGCCCCTCCAGGCTACAAGAAGAAAACCAAAAGAAGCAAGTCTCTTAGCAATTGACAATGTTCCCCACACTTATCTTTAATGTATAGCAATATTTGAGCACCAGTTGCCCCACCTCTCCATTTACCCCTAAACACTGATACTTTTACCTTTCAACTATATTTATTCCTTGCCTTTCCTTTTAAAAACATCATGAAGTATTTCAAACATACAAAAGGTATAGAAAATAAGTTAACCTTAACAGTAATCCCTACTTGATTTAGATTTAATGAGCATATCAGGAACAACCCAATGACCGTGCATACTCCCTATCCCAACACCTTCACCTCTCTTCCCCAGAAGTAACCATTATCCTAAGTTTGGTACTTATCATTCCTATGCATATTTTTATACTTATTATATATGTGTAAAATATATCTATAAGCAATATGCAGGACTGTTTTTAAACTTTATAAGAAATGGCATCATACTGTATCTTTTTGCAATTTGTTTTGGAAATTCACCCCAGCCTTTGTTGACATTATTCCATGCTGTTCTAGCTCACTGACTTTTTCATTGCTATACAATAAATACCGTATGGTCATATAATGGTTTATTTGTCCAGTCTCTTGTTGACTGACAGATTGTTGTCATGTTTTTGCTATCACTAACAATGCAGCAGTGGACAATGGAATATATATCTCCTTTTAAAGTACATGAATGGGCCCTAGTTGGTGTGGCTCAGTGGACCGAGCACTGGCCTGTGAACTAAAAGGTCGCTTGTTCAATTCCCAGTCAGGGCACATGCCGAGGTTGCAGGCGAGGTCCCTGGGAAGCAACTGATCAATGTTTCTCTCATCACATTGATGTTCCCTTCTCTTTGTCCCTATCTTCTCCTCTCTCTAAAAACAAATAAATAAAATCCTTAAAAAAAAAAAGTATATGAACCCTGGCTGGTGTAGTACAGTAGATTGAGTGCTAGCCTGAGAATCAAGAGGTAGCCAGATCAATTCCCAATCAGAGCACATGCCTGAGTTGCAGGCCAGGTCCCCAGTGGAGGCATACAAGAAACAGTCAATTGATGCTTCTCCCACTCTCTTCCCATATCTTTGAAAATAAATAAATAAAATCTTTAGGAAAAGAGTAGCTCTTAGAGCATATATCCAGAAGGACATTTTTGGGTCATTGGGTATATTCATCTTTAACCTCATTAGATGCCAATTAGCCAAATTGGTCTCCAAACTGTATTAATGTGCACCCCTACCATCAGTGTATGAGAGTTTTAGCTGTTCCACATTTTTGGTAAGAATTGATATGCTACAAAATCATCATTCTCACATTGTTAAAAAAGGTCCTCTCATTCAATGTTTTATCTATCCAGATTTTAAATGCAAACACTTTTTTTGCACAATAATTCTACTTGTAGGAATATATCCAATACAGAGAATTTAACATAACTCATACTAACCTTGGGATCAGAGCCTTGGATTCCTCAGCAGTCTCTGGACAAAGGTTGGCCAAACAGGCCAACTCAAACTTATGAAGCTTCTTCTGAAGCAACAAGCTAATCATCAGGAAGACATTTAAAAGAAAACAAAATCAAAGGTTCATGAATAGGAAAAATGGAATCAAATGTAGCAAGAGAAAAAGTAAAGTACTTGCAACCTTTCTATTATGGTTAGGGTGGCTGTAAAATCCCACTTTCAAATCACTCCCCATTCCTATTCCTGGAGACAGGAAGTTACAACAAAATCAGGTGGAGACAATTAAAGTGAAGACAGCACATTTAGGCAGAGAAGACCTACTACTGTAACTTCTGAAAAACCACAAAATGCCTCAAGGACTAACACAACCTTTCTCCTAGGAATTTATTTTGTTGCTCTCTGCTCTTCCTAACACTCTTCCTTGCTTCCTTTGTTATTAATTGTATGTCAAACACATATGTTAGATGCCCCAATCTATTAGATATTTAACCTGGAGGAAGTTTTTAAAAATTTATTTTAAAAATAAATAAATAAGCGAAGGCATACTCTACTTTGTACAAATAAGTTGTAAACCACACCTTATTTTAAATGACAAACTGTATAAAAGAACAATGTTACCCAGGCTGGTGTGGCTCAGTGGATTGAGTCCCGGCCTGCAAACCAGTTTCTGGTGTGGTTGCTGGTTCAATTCCCAGTCAGGGCACATGCCTGGGTTGCAGGCTAGGTACCCAGTAGGGGGCATGTGAGAGGCAACCACACACTGCTGTTTCTCTCCCCCTCTTTCTGCCTCCTTTCCCCCCTCTCTAAAAATAAATAAATAAAATCTTAAAAAGTAAACAAATTTATTAAAATAAAAGGACATCAATGCAAATCATATCTTGGATTTATACCCCTCTGCCTCTAAAACAGCACTCATCAATGGTAAATGTGGTTTCAGAGAAAATCTTACCTCTTCAGAAACAAAACATTTACTGTACTTATCACTCTATTACAAGCATGTATGTTAATGTACAAAATATAGAAAATAAAGGCAAAAAGGAAACCTACCTATGTTACCACCTAAACGAAATCAATATATCATCTTAGTATATCATTCTAAACATCTTTACATGGTTTAGAATATAAACTCAAACATTCTGTTTTGTAACTCTTTGTTACTTGATGCTATATTAATTTTGTAAAGAACATACAGTAATCTTAGTTACATGGGAAGAGGTTCAGAATGTTGTAAATTGAGCACTCACTTATTTACAAATACCAAAAAGTATTAATAAGGTGAAAAGAACCTGAAATCCTACAGAAATAACCTGTATTAACATTTTCATGGAGGTCCCCTACCATCCCTTTATTTATATATATATATTAGATGAATGGAATCATAACAAAATGTTCCTCTAAAACTGGCCATTTTCACTCAACAGAGTAACTGTTTTCCATATTAGTACCCAAATAATTACCTCAAACAACACATTCCACTCAAGTTGTGCCTTAATTTATACATCAAGTTTCCTGTTGTTGAACATGTCAGTTTTTGCAATGCTTTTTGAACATCATTATAAATTCATACTTCTTAGTGCACTTGAGTACTGTGTGGTTTAAAAATAAATTCCTGAAAGTAGAATTATTCAAAGGACATGACTGTCTGGAAAGCTTCTGAGAAGACAGTGTCCTAAAAGGGATTTACCAGAGAATACTTTTATCAGCAATAAATACAGTGCCTATTTCCCCTTCTTGTTACACTAGGTTTCCCATTCTTTTTAATCTTTAAAATCTACTTAGCTGTTTTACAATCTCTTTGATTTCCTTGAAGATGACCATTATTTCATGTGAATGAGAAGTTTGAAATTCTGATATAAATCAAGCCATTAGAGACTAAGCTTTTACAAAGTGGGTATCATCTAAGGATATCAATCCTTTCCCAGTTTGTTCATACTTCTATTTTATGCATTTGTAAAAGGAAAATTTAAAGATATTTATGCAAATTCATTTACTTATTCAACTAATTATTTAATGTGTACAATGATGAATATGACCAAGTCCCTGCCTTCACAAAAACTTACATTCAACTAGAGTCAATTGTTTCTCCACATTTAAAGTCTTGCTAACCAGCCCTGACTAGTGTGGCTCAATTGGTTGGAGCATCATCCCACAAAGAGGAAGAAGGGAGCTAATTAAATTCCTGGTCAGGGCACATGCCTGGGTTGTTGTTCAGTCTCCAGTTGGGACATGGTTGAGAGGCAACCGATTGATGTTTCTATCTCACATCAATATTTTTTTCCCTCTCTTTCTCCCACTCTTCCTCCTTCTATATAAATAAAACATTTTAAGAAAAAAGTCTTGCTAATCATAGACAATATATACATTCACTCCTATTATCACACAGCACTTTTATGCATCATAATTTACATTTAAATCCTTAATTTCTTAGGAATTCAGAGTTTGTTGTAAAATATTTCCCCACTAATTTACAGTGCCATATATTAGACTCATATAAAATATAATACATTTCTATTTGAATCTGTTTCTGAATTTTCTTTTTTAATATATTTTGATTATGTATTGCAGTTGTCCCATTTCCCCCCTTCACTCCCTTCCACCCTGCACACCCTCTCTCACCCACATTCCCCACCTAGTTCATGTTCATGGGTTGTACATATAAGTTCTTTGGCGTCTACATTTCCCACACTATTCTTACCCCCTCCCCCCATCTATTTTCTACCTACCATCTATGCTACTTATTCTCCATACCTTCCCCCCCCTCTGCTCCTCCCACTCCCCTGTTGATAACCTTCCATGTGATCTCCATTTCTGAGGTTCTGTTCCTGTTCTAGTTGTTTTGCTTAGTTTTTGTTTTTGTTTTAGGTGTGGTTGTTAATGATTGTGAGTTTGCTGTCATTTTACTATACATATTTTTTACCTTCTTTTTCTTAGATAAGTCCCTTTAACATTTCATATAAGGGTTTGGTGATGATGAACTCCTTTAACCTGACCTTTTCTGGGAAGCACTTTATCTGCCCTTCCATTCTAAATGAAAGCTTTGCTGGATAGAGCAATCTTGGATGTAGGTCCTTGCCTTTCATGACTTGGAATACTTCTTTCCAGCTCCTTTTTGCCTGTAAGGTTTGTTTTGAGAAATCAGTTGACAGTCTGATGGGAACTCCTTTGTAGGTTACTGTCCCCTTATCTCTTGCTGCTTCTAGAATTCTCTCCTTCTCTTTAATCTTGGGTAAGGTAATTATGATGTGCCTTGGTGTGTTCCTCCTTGGGTCCAACTTCTTTGGGATGCTCTGAGCTTCCTGGACTTCCTGGAAGTCTATTTCCTTTGCCAGATTGGGGAAGTTCTCCTTTATTATTTGTTCAAGTAAGTTTTCCACTTGTTGCTCTTCCTCTTCCCCTTCTGGTAGCCCTATGATTCTGATGTTGGAACGTTTAAAGATGTCCTGGAGGTTCTTAAGCCTCTCCTCATTTTTTTGAATTCTTGTTTCTTCCTTCTTTTCTGATTGGATGTTTCTTTCTCCCTTCTGGGCCACTCCATTGCTTTGAGTCCCAGTTTCCTTCCCATCACTATTGGTTCCCTGTTCATTTCCCTTCATTTCACTTAGTGTATCCTTCATTTTTTTCATCTAATTTGTGACCAAATTCAACCAATTCTGTATCTTGATTACCAGTGTTTTGAACTGTGCATCTGATAGGTTGGCTACCTCTTTGTCGCTTTGTATTTTTTCTGGAGCTTTGATCTGTTCTTTCGTTTGGGCCATTTTTATTGTCTTGTTGCACCTGTTAAGTAGTGAGGGGCGGAGTCTTAGATGTTCACCAGGGTGGGGCAACTCAGTTGCCAGGTTGTGAGACTGCATGTGGGGCAGGAGTCTGAGAGGGAACAGTAACACTTGCTCTGCTCTCTGCCAGATTTCAAGTACTTCTCCCAAGCAAATTGGGCCCTTCTGGTGCTGATTCCCATGTGGGTGGGTTTGTGTATGTTCTACGACCCTGTGGGTCTCTCCAATGAACTCTCCTGTGAGGCTGGAAGTTTCTCCTGGTACCTCAACCCCACAGGTGTTTTCAATTGGTGTTTTGAGGCTGTTTCCCCATGCTGGGACCCTGGGTTGTGTGGTCTATCTTGCTCCCCAGTTTCACCTGGTTTATCTGTGAGGGAATGTGGGACCGCCTGGCCTGCCAGCTCCCTTGTGTACTGTGCCCCTTCACAGTCCGCCGCACTGGGTCCACCAGCTGCTGCCTTGCAGTGATCCCTCTCCACCTGGCCACCTGACTTCGCCCCTCCTACTGGTGTGGATGAATGTGTGTACTTTAACTCCTTGGTTGTTGGCCTTCCATACAGTTCCATTTTCTGTCAGTCATGGTTGTTTGTTTCTAAATTGTTGTCCTTATTTTGGTTGTGTGAGGAGGCACAGTGTGTCTACCTATGCCTCCATCTTGGCTGGAAGTCTGCTTCTGAATTTTCTATTCTGTTTCAATGATCTGTGTATTCTCATGCCAAAGTGTCACTATTTTAAGTACTGACACTTTTTAATGTCTTTTAATATCTTTCAGGGCAAATTCCCCTTTATTTTTCTTTAAAAATTTTTTTGAAAATTCTTACAAACTTAAAATCATTTTATTCAGTGACCCATTTCTTTTGAGGATTTAGACTGGCAAATGTATACATTAATTTGAGGCAAAATGACATTTTTACAGTATGAAGACCTTTCATTGCTAAATATGTAAGTCTACCTTCATTCATTCAAATAATTTTTTAGGCTCAAGAATTTGTAGTTTTGTATGGAAGCTTCCCACACAGTTCTTTCCAATCTTTTCTTTCTGAATACATACACGTTTGTTAGAACAGACTATACTTCATATATAGTTCTATCACCTTCATTTTTTGTACAGTTAATATATGTAAGCATCTTTTTTTTTAAGATTTTATTTATTTTTAGAGAAGGAAGGGAGGGAGATAGAGAGAAACATCAATGTGCGGTTGCTGGGGGTCATGGCCTGCAACCCAGGCATATACCCTGACTGGGAATCAAACCTGCGACACTTTGGTTCTCAGCCTGTGCTCAATCCACTGAGCTATGCCAGCCAGGGCTAGTATCTTTCTTTTTTTAATCATTTTTTAATTTTAATTGTTGTTCAAGTACAGTTTTCTGCCTTTTACCCCCAAGAACACCTTTCTTTTTTTTAATAGTTTTTTTCCTATTACCATTTATCCCCCTTATACCCTCTTCCACCTCCACACACTCATGAACATCTCTCAGTTTCATTTTCTTTATTTTTATTAAGCATATTTTATTGATTATGCTATTATAGATGTCCCATTTTTTCCCAACTTTTGCCCCCCTCCTCCCAGTACCCCTATTTCCTCCAGCAATTCCCCTCCCCTTAGTTCATGTCCATGGGTCATACATATCAGTTCTTTGGCTTTTCCACCTCCCATAGTATTCCCAACATCCTCTGTCTATTCTGTACCCACCAACCATGCTTTTTTTATTTTTAATTTTTAGAGAGAGAGGGAGGGAAAAAGAGAGGGAGAGAAACATCAAAGTGTGGTTGCCTATAATATACCCCCTACTGGGGACCTGGCCTGCAACCCAGGCAATGTGTCTTGACTGGGAATTGAACTAGCAGCCCTTTGGTTCACAGGCTGGCACTCAACTCACTGAGCCACACCAGCCAGGGCCCACCAACTATGCTTCTTATTCCCTGTACCTTTTCCACCATTTTCTCCCCTCCCACTACCTGTTAACAAAGCTCCATGCGATTTTCATCTCTACGACTCTGCTCCTGTTCTAGTTACTAGCCCAGTTTGTTTTTGTTGTTTTTAGATTCTGTTGTTGGTTTAAGTTTGTTGTCATTTTACTGTTCACAGTTTTGATTTTCTTTTTCTTAGATAAGTTCCTTCAATGTTTCCTACAACAAGGGCTTGGTGATGATGACTCCTTTGGCTTTACCTTGTCTGGGAAGCTTTACCTGACCTTCCATTCTAAATGACGGTTTTGCTAGGTAGAGTAATCTTGTATGTAGGTCCTTGCTTTTCATCACTTTGGATACTTCTTGCCAGTCCCTTCTTGCCTGCAAGGTTTCTTTTGAGTAATCAGCTGATAGTCTAATGGGAACTCTTTTGTAGGTAACTCTCTCCTTTTCTGTTACTGCTTTTAAGAGTCTCTATCTTTAGAGATTTAGAGATAAAGGTAGAGCCCTCTTTGGGTTCAGTATGTTTGGGACCCTCTGAGCTTCCTGGACTTGTATGTCTATTTCTATTGACAAATCAGGGAAGTTTTCTTTCATTATTATTTCAAATAAGTTTTCAATTTCTTGTTCTTCCTCTTCTCCTTCTGGCACCCCTATGATTCAGATGTTGGAGTATTTACAGTTGTCCCGGAGGTTCCTAAGCCTCTCCTCATTTTTTAAAATTCTTGTTTCTTCCTGTTGTTCCAGTTGGATATTTGTTTCCTTTTGTTCCAAATTGTTGGTTTGAATCCTGGCTTCACTCCCTTGACTGTTGGTTCCCTGTACATTTTCCTTTATTTCACTTTGTATAGCCTTCACTTCTTCCTTTATCTTATGGCTGCACTCAGTTGTTTCTTTGAGCATCCTGATCACCAGTGCCTCGAACTCTGCATCTGATAGGCTGCTTATCTCTGATTTGCTTAGTTCTTGTTCTGTTTTGATCTATTTCATTTGGGCCTTATCTCCCTGTCTCTTCATTTTGGCAGCTTCCTTGTGTTTCTGTGTATTAGACAGAGTTGCTTTGATTCCCATAATTGGTGCACCTGTTATGTTGTAAGGAGCAGAGGCCTTGGGTATTTGCCAGGGTGGGGAAGCCCACTTTGCTGCTTTGTGGTGCTGTATGTGGGGGAGGAGTGAAAGGGAACAATGCTACTTGCTAGTTCTCAACCCATTCCCAGTCACTTCCCCTACTTCCCATAAGTGTCTGGCGCCCTTCTAGTTGCTGCCCTGCTGCTGATTCCCAGAGTGGGTCTGCAGATGTTCTAAGGCCCTGTGGGCTCTTTAAACAGACTCTCAAGAGAGACTGGCAGTTGCTTCAGTCTCGCCAGCTCCCACAGGTTTATAGGTTATGAGGCTTTATTCTCCTGTTGCTGGACCCTGGGCTGCATGGTATGGCCTGGAACTACGATCACTCGCTCCTCAGTTGTCCCTCCAGGTTTTTATCTCCTGCACCTTAATGTGGGACTGTCCCATCCTTGGGCCACTGCCCCCACCTGCTACCCTGCCACTGCCTCGCAGTGTTACACTGTGTCCTCTCCACCCCTCCTACCCTTCTGGGTGAATATTTCCTGTTTAAATCCTTGATTGTCAGACTTCCACACAGTTCAATTTTCTGGCAGTTCTGGTTGTTTTTTGTTTTTAGATTGGTTGTTATCTTTCTTATGGTTGGGTGAGGCAGTGAAGCAAATCTAGTACGTCTCCATCTTTGCTAGAGGTTCTCAATTTTATTTTCTAACACAGGTTTTAATGACAGCATAGTCATCCATCAGATGGATTTACCACAATGTACTTAATAGCTGCTGAATGTTAGGTTATCTTTTTCACCTTTGGCTATTATAAATAGTTCTCTGAAGACTATCTATGATATACATCTTTTGTCCATTTGTTTTGCCTTAGGGTAGTACTTTTCAAACATTTTCAGCATAGTAGAGCAAATAAGTACCTCTAGGTGAGCTGGGGCAAAGGTTCAAATGACTTTCTGCAACTGCAAGGTTTTAAGTCTCATGATTTAATTCAAGAACTCATATATATATATTTTTGTTTTAGTCCACAATATGCTGGTATCTGCTTTAATGTAGAAATTTTTTAAATCAACTACCATCCAGTAAAACTGATACTTCAGGAGGATGTGCCACTTTTCCTGGGACCTTCAATACACCCCGCACATCACTGTTTCCCAGGGCATAGCCAACCCAATTTGAGAAGCACTGTCTTGGGAAAAAGTGCTAAAAGCTAGCTACTTTTTGATTTTGAAAGGTAAAGTGAAGATCCAGAAAAAATGCCTCTCATTTATATTTATTAACTTACAAAATCTTGAAGACATCTCAGATGAATAATAAATAAGCCCACTTCATTTAAAAAAACCCCCACAAAACAATGCTGTTTTTTATTTTTATAGGCACGCATATATATATATATGTGTGTATGTGTGTGTATATATGTGTGTATATACGTGAGTGCATGAAAAAAAGATCTGAAGGGCCAGCAACAAACTGCTAACATTGATTACTTTGTAGGGAGATGACTGGGATTTGGGGTAGTAAAGGTGGCCAATAAGAAATTTGGCCTTATAAGCAATTTTGAAATTTTTGACAAAGAAATTATTTTATATACATTAATCCTACAGATTATACAGGGTGGGGAGGAGGTGGGTGATGAAACAGCATTCTACCTGCAGATGTCCAGTAGTTTGCATTGATAAAAAAACTTCCTTGCCCTGACTGGTGTGGTTCAGTTGGTTAGATATCGTACCACAAAGAGAAAGGTCCCCAGATGATTCCTAGTCAGGGCACATGCCTGAGTTGCAGGTTCAGTACTTGGTTGGGCTGTGGGTGAGAGGCAACTGATTTATGTTTCCTTCCCTCTCTTTCTCCCTCCCTTCCCATATCTCTAAAAAAACAAACCAAACCAAACCAAACCAAACCAAAACAACCTTTCTTTTGGCACTCACCTACGGACACTGGCAATGGTCTCTCTGTTTTTGAAACGACTGAAACGAGCTGTATAGTTTAGCGTTTTCATGAAGACCTCAGAAAGTTCTTGTTCATCCTCTGCACTCTCATTCTGTTGCTTTCGATGCTCCAGAAGCATATGAACTTCTGAATTTAGAAGTGTCTCAGCTGTTTCAAACTCTGTGAGAAGCACAAATGTCAGCTGAAAATATTCTTTCAGAAGTCAGTTTCTAAATGTTGGTTTTTGCATTTGAGACTAACAGCAAATCTCTGTCCCTTCAGAAATCCAGACACTTCATATCCAACAACTTTATACCACAAAGTATGGTGGAGTTCATGAAATACTAAAAAGCTCACTTGGGCTAGAGTTTCAGATATCAAAGAACCTAACTTAGATGTGCTATTAAATGATGCATCATTGTCCTGACCTGTGTGACTCAGGTGGTTGGGCATTGTCCTAAAAGCAAAAGGCTGCCAGGTCAATCCCTGCTCAGGGTACACGCCTGGGTTGTGGGTTCAGTCCTGGTCTCTCTCTCTCTTTCTATCTCCCTTTCCCTCTTTCTAAAAATAAATAAAGTCTTTAAAAAAAAGACACATTAGACTAATTAGGCCAATTGTTGGTTTCAAAATGGGGCATAACCAACAATTATTTCTCTGCAGCTTGCATAAGCTCATAATCTCTAACTCATAATACTAATGTTACACTCTCAATTTTTTTACTTTTAAAGAATTCTAGTATAGTTGGTATGCAATATTGTATCATGTTATATTAGTTTTAGGGGTACAATATAGTGATTTGACATTTTTAAACCTTACAGTGTAATCACCTTACTAATCCTAGTAACCATCTGTCACTGTGCACACCTATCACAATGTTGTACACTATATTCCCTCTTCCCTGTTTCACTCATCCTTCATCCACCTCCCCAGTGGCAACTATCCTTTTGGCCTCTGTTTCTATAAGTCTGTTTTTTGTTTCGTTTGCTTGTTTTTTTTTTTTAGATTCTACAATTAAGTGAAACTATATAGTATTTGTCTAACTTATTTCACTCAGCATACTACCTTCTAGGTCTATCAATGTCGCAAATGGCAAGATTTCATTCTTTTTATGGCTGAGTAAGATCCCATTGTATATATGTATCACTTCTTTCTTATCCATTTATTTATTGATGGACACCTAGGCTGCTTCCATAGCTTGGCTAATGTAAATAAAGCTGCAGTGAACACAGGGGTGCATATATCTTTTCAAATTAGTGTTTGTGCTTTCTTTGGGTAAATACCCAGAAGTGGAATTACCGGATATATTTTTAGTTTTGGGGCTTTTAAAAAAGATATTGCTTATTTTACTTTTAGACAGAGGGGAAGGGAGAAAGAGAGGGAGAAAAACATCAATGTGTGGTTGCTTCTCACATGCCCCCCACTGGAGACTTGGTCCACAGCCCAGGCATGTGCCCTGACTGGGGATCAAACCAGTGACCCTTAGATTCGCGGGCCAGGATTCAGTCCACTGAGCCACACCAGCCAGGGCCATTTTTACTTTTCTGAGGAATCACCATACTGTTTTCCATAGTGGCAGCACCAATTTGCAATCCCACCAACAGTGCATGAGGATTCCCTTTTTTCCACATCCTCGTTAACACTGGTTATTTGTTGATTTATTGATGATAGCCATTCTCACAGAGAGGTGGTATCTCATTGTGGTTTTGATTTGTATTTCCCTGATGATTAGTGATGCTGAGCATCTTTTCATATGTTTATTGTCCATCTGTATGTCTTCTTTGGAGAAATGTCTTCCTCCCCATTTTTGTAAGTACATGCACTGCAAAAGCATGCACTGTCTGCCCATTTTTTGATAGGAAGACTTTTTGTTATTGAGCTGTATGTGTTCCCTATATATTTGAGCTATCCACTCTTTATCAGATATATCATTTGTGAATAAATTCTCATTTTAAGAATTTCCACATTTTGCTGTGTATAATGTGCACTCTTTGGCCAAATTTTGGAGAGAAAAATTAGGATACACATTATACATGGGTATAATAATTACATACCATGGGTATAATAATCCCGTGTATAATGCACATAAAAATGTGGGTACACACTATACACAACAAAATAAGGTATTATATTAAGGAGGGCCAAGTGTTTGGAAGCACATATTAATAATGTACCCCAAATTCTATTTCTGTACCTGCACAAATCTATTCACCCAAGTCACCACCTACTGTATCACAGGAATTGAGCTTTCAGCTAAATGCCCATTTCCTCTAGATTTCATAGTCAAACATAATCTGTCAATTAAATCTAACTCAAATATTTACCATGACGCAAACCTCTTGCCCTTGATACTCATTTAAAATAATTCTCTGGACCAGTAAGCAACATAAGCGGTCTCTATGGGCAATCTTTAAAAACTAAGTTTAAGAGAAAAAGAAAGCTTTGGCTCGTTTCCATAATAGGAGAGGAATTGGCTCCTCTCCAATTCCTTTGGCAACCTTTAGCTATATTTTCAGGATGGCATTGTTAAAATGTTATTATCTCCTTTGGAAGATCATTATCTCTCTCACATTAGGAGCATACATTCCTAATACTTATTACGAAGTGTAGGAGCTGGTTTTTATCTGCTTTACCCTTATCAGTGAGTTCCCCCAGAGTAGAAACCATCCATAAACATGAGTTCATGTTTATAATGCTACATTGATGAACAGGAAGCAATTGTGAGAAAAATCCAAAGTTATTTGCAATTTGGCATTTACATATGACACAGGTACACTTACTATTGGGGAAATCATGAACACCTCCATCAGATTAATGCCTTCCATTTCTTGGGCCAGGTCACAGGAACTTCACTCTTTTCACAACGGTGTGTGTATATATGCACATGTGTTTTTGGAGGGGGGTGTGAAAAGGAAACTGTATTTGAAAGGTTCTCACTGCTACTGAATATAATAGGCACCCCAAAGCTACTTTCTACCTGAGGGCAGCATAGTTTGAAGAAGAGGTCCCTCAGAGTTAATTCCAGTCCAAACCTCTGAGGTGGTGTACAGGTGAAGAAATTATTGCCTCAGAGCAATGAGTACAGAACACATGAAATATCAGGAAGTATGATCCTAATGTCTCTGAAGTGAAAGTAACAAGTGACATCAGGGAGGGGAAAGGCAATAGCAGCTAAACAGTGTTAGTCTCAGCTTCTGAGGCTGAAGCATTAGTGCAGCCTTACAAAATGAAAATTAAAAGGCTAAACAAGAGTAACGGCTAATGACCTCCAAGCTTGTTATAGTTGTTGATGTTTTGAAGGCTTCTGGAAAAGTGCCCAAAGTTAGAGATGCTTCCCTTTCTGCACTAAACAAATTTACCTGTGAAATTCAATGGATAGAATTCAGGACACCAGGAGACTAGGCATCTGTCTCTACTCTTCACTGAGGGCAATGCCCAAGTACTACTTATATATCACTTTCACTCTTTTCAACTAATGAAAGGTCAAGGCAGTCTAATTGTGACTTGGAGGACCTAGGAGTGGGGGGAGTGGGGTGCCTGAGACCTACCACAGAAGCATTTCCAGGATTTGAAATCATAATTGGGGAGAGAAGAGGGAGTACAAACACTTTTTTATAACTATGGAAAGTGAGGACCAAAGCGTCTACTCATAGTTAACCACAACAAACCATTTTGTTGTGAAATTTCTCACACTCACACACTATACATATTTTATTTGGAAAACAAAAGGAACTAGATCAGGGGATCTACATGATATTACCCCTCTCTGCATATATTTTAAGAGCAATAGCCACAATTCATTAATCCCCATTCCTCTAAGAAGGAAAATAATTCCTTGGCCAGTACCTCATCTGAGAATTTCCTTGAGGACCTTTCATTGCAACCATTAGTGTTTCATGACAGGGGTGGCCATTTCAGATGGTCTTCTTATACTGTGCATTTTTCTCTCAAGTACAAAAATAGGGGATTTCTTTAGTTTAGGTAGGGAATGGTTGGGATTATATTCCTTTCTAGAAAAAATGGCTTATTTTCTAATTTCTTCAGTCGAGTTGCTGTTAATTATATCACATAGATAAAGGACAAACTTTATTTGTGGGCAAATATGTTTGTGAAAATTGCCACTAAAAATACTCAGTAGCTTTCAGTCATCTCCATTCTTTCAGTCCTACAATTAATTTTACACATTTGTTTACTTTCCATCCTATAGCAAAGGATTTTCTTATATTTTAAATACTTACTGTTGTTTCTGTATATCTACATATGTTCTAAAATACATAACACTTTATATGCCTATATTAACTAAGAAGTTAATGATAAAAGATTGATAGGATCTAAGATCTAAATATATCCATTCAATACAATTTTCATGTGTACCAGATTTTATAAAACAAGTATTTTCAGAGTGTTAGAAAAAAATTAAATAAAAAGTACCCGGACAAAACCCAAATACAAAAAATTGGTTTAATTTATCATGAAATTAAGAAAACCAGCTCCTTCTTGGTTATTACACTTTTAAAAAGAAACAAATGTATACTGTCATTATGCAAAAAAAAAAAAACTTATGTAAGCTATCCTATGGAAATTGCACTTGAGTCTATGAAATAAAAAATTCTAAGCAATCTATCAATAGATGAATAGCATTACAGTACAACCATTAAGTACTATCTAACCTTTTAAAAGAATAGGACAGTTCTATACAATATACCGTCAAAATTTTTAAAAGCTGTATGATTTCTATAGCATAATCCCATTTTGCAAAGAAAAGAATTTATGTGTATATTTATGAATAAGCATAAAATTAATATGGAAGAACAAGTACTAACCTGTCTATAGTAGTTTCCTCTGGAAGAAAGGGTGTGGAGTTTCACTTTTTAAAAAAAATAATTTGGCCCTGGCTGGCGTAACTCAGTGGATTGAGCGTGAGTTGTGAACCAAAGTGATGCAGGTTCGATTCCCAGTCAGGGTACATGCCTGGGTTGCAGGCCATGACCCCCACCAACCGCACATTGTTGTTTCTCTCCCTCTCTTCCTCCCTCCCTTCTCCTCTCTCTAAAAGTAAATAAATAAAAATTTTTTAAAGATTTTATTAACAAATAAAAATAAAATAAATTTTAATAATAAAAATAATAAAACAAATAAATAAATATTTATTTATTTTTAGAGAGGGAAAGGAGGGAGAAAGAGAGAGAGAAACATCAGTGTGTGAGAGATACATCTATAGGTTGCCTCTCACACGCCCCCTACTGGGGATCTGGCCCACAACTCAGGCACGTGCCCTGACTGGGAATGGAACAGGTGATCTTTTGGTACGCAGGCTAGCGCTCAGTTCACTGAGCCACACCAGACAGGGTAGGGAGTTTCACTTTTTATTGTGAAAAATTATATAACAATTCTTTAAACAGGAAAGTATTGTTAAGGTCTCCCCCATTTACTTTGTTTTTCAGTACCTACAAAACTTATTTTAAAATCTTAAGCTTTCTCTTTATTTTTGGTTTCAAAATTACAAAGGACATGACACTGCATAGAGGAAGTTCCCTGATAGCAAATGTGCTTCACATACTACCACTGACAAAAATTCTCTCCTTGACCAAACTAGCCAGAGTCCTGTGAGTCTCTTCCTGACTAGGCCTCAACTTCAGCCCACAAAGGCTTGAGTAAAACACTGACATGATATCTAACAATTCAGGGCTGAATCCCGAGGATGACCCTAGCTCCTTCAAAGAGCCTGCCTGTGAATATTAAGAGCTGTCAAAATAACTTACTGTTTGTTTCAGCCAACAGAGGGAGGGCTGTGGGAGGGTAGGAACCTAATTTCCACAAATGCCAGCCTAAAAACCCAAATGCACTTCAAACGGACCAACTACCCTACCCACTTTTCGTAATTTTCGTCTCCCTGTCCCGACTAGCACCCTCTTACCGCCCCCTCATTCCTTCATTCTGCCTTTAAAACGCCCAGTCACCACTATACAAACAGAAGTTGAGTTCAATCCACGCTAGGCTTTCTTCTCTAATAACGTATTGCTGATTAAAATCCGTCCTGACCACTTTAGTGTCGGCTTTGTTTATCTCCGATACGTCTCTCCCGCACTTCGCAGTGTAGTAGAGGAAATAAACTATTGCAACAGGTAGCCAGAGATGCCCCAGGGCAGTGTGGAGAGGCGCCAAGGGACCCAGGCACCCTCTCTCCAGACACAGTGCCGGGTACTCGAGCCCTTGCAGGACCTGGACCTGCCGAGCCTTGGACCTGGAGCGGGGTAGAACTAGGCCTACAGTGACCACGCCAAAATGCAAAGTAGTCGGGCAGCCCCAGGGCCCACCTTTGGGAAAGACGAGCTGTGAAGCGTCCTCCTCTACGTCGCCACCACGCGGGTCGGGACCGCCCGTCGCCATCGCCGCGCTTCACGCCGACACCCACAGCACCGGAAGAGGACGCGCGGAGCCGCCGGCCGGGGCCAAGGAAAAGGCGGGACCGGGGGCGGGGCCCAAAGGTGGGGTGGGCGGAGTCGGGAAGGTTGCGGCCCGCAAAGGAAAAAACATGCTGTTTCTCTTCTCTACTGGGACCTGGGTCACGAGTCTTGGGTAGATCACTTATCCTTTCTGAGCTTCAGCTTTCTCACCTGTCAAGTGTGGGTAAAGACTAGATGAGACGTGGGAATGCGCTAATTGGCCCAAGGAACTCCGGCTGATGGAAAGCTGGGTATGTAACTCCGAAAACATAAAGTGGAATTTGTTCCAGTGCCTTAAACATTTAAAAAATTTGATTGCTTTGTAGTGGATTCTTAAAAATTTTTATGAGTTTATTTAAACCAAAATGGCGACACTCCTAGAAGCAAGATCTCTAGATGCTCCCTTAGTGGATTATTCTGATACTCCTGAGCTTGTGGACAGTGATATTGAGAAGCCTTTAGCACCTCTTGAAACATTTGGCCCATCATAGAAAAACAAATGAAAAATGCTGTTTTCAATTTCAGAGAAAAGAAGGTTGTATAATAAAGGGCATAACCCTAGTGCATGACTTGGCTCAGTAGCGAACAGTGTTTAGGTATCATGTAAACTGTTAACTAAAAAAATGAATTACCGGACAAGAGTATGTACATTATATTCCTTTGCTTTATAAATTTTTACAAAATTATTTTGCTTTAAATCTGTATTTCCAGAAGAAATGTATTGGGTATGTTGACAAAAGAACTTCCTGCCTAAGAAAAAGCCTTATAAGACTTTATTTGATCAAAGCTGACAATTGACAGGAAGCAAAATCTCCAGAGACAGAAAGTGCTTCAGAGAATGGCAGTTTTGCAGTTTATTTTATACATTAGAATCAAAGGAGGATACATACCGCATTTTGCTGTGTATAATGTGTACCTTTTTGCCCAAATTTTTATGGGGAAAAATAAGAATGCACATTAAACATGGGTATAATGATCACATACCATGGGATTAATAATGCACAAAACGTGGGTGTGCATTATACATAGCGAAATATGGGTAAGCAGGATTACATGAAATCCACTGATGATAGATTAAGAGGGCGGGATTGGAAAAAAGTAAAAAGGAGAGACACATACTTCTGTACTGTTGGGTCTGTGCCCACCAATGTAGAAGACATTACAGTTCATAAAGATGGTATTTGGGTTACAAGATAACAATGAGGGGTGCTGTGGTCTCTCGCTCTGATACAGTGGGTACGCCTTGAGGGATCTGGAAAAGAAAATTTCAAAGGTATGTTATCTTAGGTGCATAAAGACAATAGACAATTTCAAAGGTAAAGCTGGACCTTTGTCAGGGAAGCTACAGGCCTAGCACATGACTATGCACCATGACCCATTTTTTGTTAGGAATTTTTATCTTCAGACTATATTATGTGGTTACTTTCAGTCTCCAAGTTTGTAAGGCTTGCTATGTGGGCCTTCCCTGAGCTTGTCAGGTTTAGTATTTGGCCTCGTTTTGGTCCATGGGTAAAATAATAGATTATATAGTACTGGCAGAGTTTATTAGTTTCAAAGTGCTTTCCTACACAGTTTATTAGAGCTGTGAACAGATGTACTGATGAGGAGTTCTGGGGCATCCAGCAGCTGGCTGTGGGAAATGGGCCTGCAGTTCAGTGTAGGCCTCTTTCTTCCATCTATCCATACAATAGGCCTTTACAGAGCAACTCCTACTTACTGTACCTTACCATGTGCTGGCCCAAGGGCTAGCTGGATATCCAACACTTGGTACCTTCTGCACATACAATGGTCTATTGAGAAGACAACAGATGAAGAGAGAAGGAAAATAACAAATAATATATGTAGTGATGTTTCACAGCTTGGTTTGTCCACCATTTTCACTCAGGAAACAATAAATATTTATGTGCAATGCTCCAGGGTTAAAAAATACCATCAGTCACCCATCTCTCCACAATGGGAGCTCACCAAGAATAGCTGATGCTAGATCTGGACTTATTTTCCAGAATAAAAGACAGAAAGTGGCAAGTGGTATGAAAGAAAGTCAAAGAAAGTGCTATAGAATAATACAGAGAGCAAGAGATCACTTTTGGTTCTCAGTAGGTGAGTCACAAGAGGATCCGGGAGCAGGAGCTGGCACTGCTCCTCAACATGTAGTCAGAGATGTAGGAGCGGTAACACGAAAAAAATCATCAGATACATAGCTGAATATTCATTAAGGTAAATTCACATTTCAATACTCTTAAATGTCACAGTAACTATACAAACATGGAGCAATGTTACACTTTTCATTAATGTTGCTATATCACTTTTTTAATCAAAAGAATAACTTCCACTTTTTATAACCTTTTAGAGTACTTCTCAAAGAATCCCTTGTGGACTGAATCCCTCATTGTTTTCTACCTGGACCCAGATGTTTTGCCTCTAAAATAGGATGACAATGTTTCTCAGTTTTCCATATACTCAAGGTTATTGTAGAGAATCTCCAATTTCTATCATAAAGAAATCTGTGGCACCTGCTGCTAGAAACATACTGGTGCTACAAAAGAAGTGTCTAGCAATACAAAGGTATGGGGTATTTGGGGGAGGGGTTGGTGGCTGTGTTATTCTGCAAACTGTCCTTGACTTCTGTATAGGTACCAAAACCTCCAGGTTGTCCTTGGAGTTCCAAACTTGATTCTAAGTCCTATCTGCCTGTGGTAATGTCCATTTGGCTTTGAGAGCCTTTTTAAAGAGAGAGAAGGGGAGAAATAGGAGAGAGGGAAACACTGGCATGAGAAACATCGATCAGCTGCCTCTTGCATGTGCCCCAACCAGGCACAGAACCCACAACTCAGGCTAACTGGGAATCAGGAGTCAACCAGTGCCTTTTGCTTCTGAGGGATGATGTCCAACCAAGTGGCTCTGGTCAGGACATGAGAACTCTTCTTGAGGTGAATCTGGGCCTATTTCAGTACCCATCTCTCAAAAAGATTATCCTGAATTGAGGGGCTGAGCACACCAATTATGCTGCTTCTTGTCTATGCCCATAGCTCTGGAAAGTTCACACTGGCCCCACAGCTCCCATCTACACCTAGCACTGGACAAGTGTGGATAGTCAACAGCCATCCAGCCATTCACAGCTTGTGCTGGGGCCTGGGCAAAGCATCATCAACAGGCTGCCTTAGAGATGCATACTCCTGTCACAAAAAGGAAATTCAGCTACTTGTCTGGCTCATAAATAACAGCAAAGATTCCATCTCAGGTCTGATTGACAGCCTATGAAGGCTTCAATGTCAGCACCCCAGGTTACTTCTTTGGTAACCAGAATGGCCATACTGTGGTAGGGGATTGAGTGACTGGGTGAACTTGAGACCTGTTTGGTTCCCCTTATCAACAGTTTTGAAATCAGAGGGGTGACTTGTTTTTCAGTTAGTTCACTGTAGCCTACAGAATATACATAGAAAATGAATAAGCAGCAGGAAGACAGAGATCCTAGAATCTGTCAGAGCTTCATTTTAGATAAGGAAAAAGACTGAGAGAATGGGATTTGCATTTCATTCCTCAGGATGCTACTACAAGTTCTTTGTACAGTATTGGTTTGAGTCAAGTCTGTCAACTAGCTCAACAAGTAAGTAGTATTTCAAAGCCAGATATTCAAGCCAAGGTCACATACTGTTATTAATATGGAAACAGCTCTAATGTACCTCCCCACCTCCACTCGCATCAGAATTAGCACCACTGATCTCTGACCAGATGACTTAGTTCGTATTTCAGACAATAAGGATAAGTTAATATGGCAAATTTTGTTACAGTGTACCACCAAGTCCCACTTGGAACAGTAACATGAAATTGTTGTTACATGTAATATGGAATATTCATCTCTAGAACCTTCTTTTCTCTTGAAGAAACAATTCCTCTCAAACAACCCAGAGTTATTATCAAACTGTATGTTTAATCAGTTGCTTGTAGTTTATTTCTAAAATTATCTAACCCAGACACCTTACATGTTGGCCATATGCTTATGAGCTCTGCCAAGTGTAAGGGCCTCAGAACTGTGTTATCTTAAAAAAAAAATTACTACCTGCAAAAATTTAAACTGAAGGCTGACAATTGCAGAATATGAATGTTTGAAAAACTACTTGTCACTTTTTCCAAATACATCTCATCTGTTTTGGGCCATCCAAGAATAAACATTTTTTTTTAGGTTAGAACATACCATTGTCCCAATGTCTTTGCTTCATGTCTCCAAATCATCTTAAGTTTGAGCATTTTTCCCCCCTTACTAAAGTTTTTAACTTTATGGGCAAAATCGGTTTCAATGGAAAGCTAACGAGATCTATGAACCTTCTTCCAGACTAAACTTGAAAGGGTTCATGAACCCTGGTTCAGGAAACTTGACTCTGAAGCATCAGCAGCATTGCTAAAACCACACACACACAAGTGCATGGTTATTGGAGGTCATTAATACCACACAAAATATGCAGCCTGACTGAATACTATATTGTTGTTGACTGTTACCAATGTTCCAAAAAAAGAGGCCAAACAATTTTTACCCATTATGATTTATTCTCTACAATACTTTGTTAAAGAGTTCAATGATTTGCACTCAGAAGTTATATAGCCAAGAGGCAACCAAGTGTAATGTGAAGAATTGGTATGAAGTCCTTGCACTTGAAGGTCATACAAAGTCTCTTGCTTCAGGGAAATAAGGATGAAAACAGAAAACAAAAAAAGCCCCACAAGCTCCCTAAGCTCCAGAATCTCAACAGAAAAACGACATCAACAGTTAGTGAAACTGTAGGTGTTAACATGGAAAACAGATTTTGTGCAAATATTAAAATTAACACCTAACACTCCTGTATAGATTATTTTTATTATAAACAATAAAATGTCTCAATTACAAACCTTTCATGTTGAAAGAGACTCTAACATGAATTGCTTTATTAATTATGAAGCGAAAAAGTTTAAGAAACTCACAGTGGAAACAATCTAACACCAACAAACTCTAGTGAGATCAAAGACATTCTCTTTTAATATAAAACAAACACAATTCATAATTACAGAGAGAATGTCCCAGCTGTGGGTATTATGAGACAACCTAACTTTCCAGATCAAAAGGCACTCACAGCTAGGGATGAAACAAATTCTGAACCAAACCAGCCAAGTTGGGCTGGTCCCTTTAAAACAGTGGTCACCTACTGTTCAGCTTGAGCAGCACAAGGACTAACAAAACACCAAGCAAAAAAACCCTTCTCTTTAAACCCACCACTCACACATTGGCCATCCTCATCACTGCATTGGTTAAGTGAGTGGAAGGCAGTTCAGTTTCAGTTTAGAGCCATCATCCCCCTACACAAAGCTGCCACATGGATGATCCAGACTTAGTATCTTTCCAGAGAGCCACTGCCACACATCTTTATGAGGTGACCATGACCATCTACTTCCAGACTGCTTCCTGAATAAGCCCCATTTGGAATGGACACTTATAGTGCCATTGCTTACAGGGCCAAATAATTTTTTTCGTCAACTCAAGTACTCTTGACAAGCAAGAGGACCTCGAGCACTTCCGTGGCTGGACTTGTATGGAGCATGAAGGAACGTGCAGAGTAAGGCTTCTCCACAAATACTGAGCCCACTGCAGTGTGGTGCTGGTCTTAACCAGCCCAATTCTTGTGCACTGATTCCCTTTCCCCTGCATTTTGCAGGTTTTAAATTTTGTTCATTTCCTTAAATGGCAGGTATCCTACCCCACCCTCAATAAAATAAAATTAAATAGGGCAACATTTCTACAAGAAAAAAAAAGGCTTGAAGAGCATGGCACTGTAAATGCTTGCATGACCAGTTTCACTGAGCATGCTCAGGGATAAAATTTTAGCACCAATTTTTTTGATTTTTAAATCTTTAGAAATTAAACACAACTTTTAACATAGAACATTTGAACAGTAATGAGTGTAGCCCTATGTATCAATACTGTTGTACAAATTGAAGGTGGGTGGTTTAGTCCCAAACTGACCACCCTGACATCAATCCGTGGCACCTAAAATAACTGTTGTCGCGTGTGTAATAAGATATTTATTATTCTCAGCAGCAGGAAATCATGAAAGAATCCTTCATCTTCAATAGTTTTCAATAACTCTGTAGGAAGAGTGGCAGGATGCAGGAATGCAGCCCGGCATCCTGCTGCTGGCCCATTCCCCCTGCAGTCCACATCCTCATGAACAGAAGATGCCAAGCATATCTGCTCACCTCACCTCTATTCACCTCTTCCAGGAAATGAGACAGCAATGCCTGTAATAGCACATGTCATTTCTTACACTGTGTCCTTGTTCCCTCCACCCCATTTCTGTTAGACTTTACTATCTGCCCATTCTGGAAAGCCATACCATCACCACATAAACTTTTTAAAATAAATTAAATCAAAACATTGTCCACCAGGTTGACACCCAATCCACTTGCATGTTGTTGAAAACCAGTGTATTACCCTTACAGTCTTTTCTTCCAACTGGCCACCTCCTACCTGTGATTAATTTCAGCAGTGCCTCCATGACAATGTTTCCAAAGCACCTTCCAACTCCTTAATTCTATAAACTTTGCCACCAGTGAGAGAACAGGCAAGAGGAAAGAGAAAAGTTGCTGAGAGCTATTTAGAGTAAGCAACACTGGGAAAGGGAAATATGCCACATGAAAATCTAAATGACCTAGAATAAAATGAGCTACTTGGCTCTGCCCTGATGCAGTGAAGATTCCCAGCATATTAAGCAAGATAACAATTCACCTTGTTTAACTACACAGCTTTGTTCTTAAGTCCTATAAAGGACTAAATTATAAACTGTTTTCTCACTTCTACAGGGGAACTAGAAAAAGAAATTCCACTGTTTTTTAAGTCCCTTAAAGATGGCTGCCTGAAAAGAAAAAAAATAGCTTGGAGATCCTATATTCTCTCCTGTGACAACGTGTCTTTCTAAAGCCCAACCCAGGTGCTTGTTTGAGTATGTCTTCTGTGAACCTAGATCCAGCTATAGGCACTGCTACCAGTAAAGGAGTGAGGTAGCCGGGTGGTAAGGAAGCAGTCTCTCCTTTCACACTGCATGTAGCAATTATGTCAGGACCTCCTGCAGGCATCCCAGTTCATTCCTCAGCAGGTTACACCACAGAGCTCTCTCTGTTCAATACCAGGAGACTCAATGGAAGAAGTGTCAGAACATCCAACTGCTAATAGGATGAAAATTAAATCCTTCAAAGCTGATTGAGCAATGAGATATGCCACGCCATCCAATACGATGTGGGTTTCTGTCCAGGAGCCTCGAAGGACTCAAAGTGCCCACGTTCAACCCTAACATGGCGTCCACTTATGAAGCATGGAGGTTGTGATCAACTGTTGGTATGCAATAAATTGGAGATTTAAAAAAAGGAATTTAAAACAACCTAAAAATGTTTCTTGTTGGTCTCCGTTGCCCAGACTGCCAGGGAATACACCTCCTTAATCTGGGGAGGCTATAAGGGTGCCTGTGGGTTGAGCCTTCAAGAATCATCAATTCCAGCTTCCACTGTGTGGCCAACACACAGGTAGCCACTTGCATGCCAAGGATCTTCTGAACCCACACGGCAATTCTCACTAGTCATGGAGGAGCCCCAATCCAATGGAACCCCATAATGAGGAAAGGCTGAGATAAGGCTTGGGCCCCTCAAGTTGTTTCATTCAATATAACGTCCCCCCGCCCCCACCGGTCAGCTGGAGGCAGACTTGGCAACGGATGCTAGCATCATAAAATGGTGCAGTAATAGAAGTAACTGGACCAGGAAGAGGAGGCATCTGCTCCAATGATGTCATAGCCATTCGTGGCCACAGGGGGGTGGGACTGGTCATGCAGCCTTGTGTCAGGAGTAATGATTGTAGAGGGGCGGGGCATGAAGAGTGCCATTCTGGAAACAGTGCTGTCGTGAAGCAATATATTCTGCATAACTGATTGTCACCTTCTCACTTCGGTACCTGTGTAAGGAAACAGGGAAGGGTATTATGAACCCCAAATATTTCATTCAGGAGAGTCACTCAGCAGAGAAAACCAAAAGCTTATTCCACATTTTGAAAGAATAAAATGGAAGACCAAGAGCAACCTTACTTACAGAAAATGAAAGACAGCACAAAAAAACAATGTTATTACAAATGAACAAGATGAAAAAGCACAATCACAATACCCCTGAGAATGTGTTTTCTGCACATCCCACCTTTAAACACTATATATGCTTATCATCAGGCTGCTCTTAAGCAATCTGCAACTGGGGCCTGGAGGAAGAATTTCAAGTCAAATTACATGGGTGGCAGATTGGAAGATGATGCAACCAATGCCCAGTATAAACTGCATTATCTACTCAGGTTAAAATGAATTAACAGAAATGCAACCTTAGTTTGCAAAAAGCAACAAACGAGTTATTTATAACCAAAGGGGCACAGGTAATCTAACTCTGGGTCAAATTCTCATGAAGCAGGTTAAAGAATCCTGGGGCTATATAGGATAGGTCTCAATTCCTGGATGAATATGCCATATCATATCACAGGGTCATTAGAACAGAATTCATAGCACTTTGGCTTTGCTCTGGAAAGAGCCATGAGTCAGGATGCAAAGCATGGGGTGTTACAAACCTATGGAGCCTACTACAGACCACAGGAGCTGGGTGTGACAATCCTTACCCAGAGCCATCTCTTTCCCACTGTAATCACTCCTCCATTGCAAGGTGATTATTCCTGAATTTTGACAGGGAAATGGCTGTTCAAATAAATTATAATAATAATAATAATAATAATGATATAATGCTTTGTATTTGAAGTTTTGTTTTTTTTTTGGGGGGGGGGAATCCAAAGCATTTCAAAAACACTGGGTTATCTTCCAAATAGACCTGTGAGGTTACTATATGATTATTTAGCATTTTATAGATTAGGGGGCCAGAGGCCCACTGAAGCCCACAGAAGGTAAACCTCTCAGTGTTTTCGATTTCAGTAGGGATGGGAAGAGAACTGACATCTACTGCCTGGCCCTGGACTAGAATTCCTCATACATACCTTACACAACCTAAAACAACCCCAAGGCACTATCATTCACTTTTTACAGACAGGAAATTTTTTCTCACTCAGAGAGGCAGAATAACTGACCCAGGTCACATAGCTAAGTGGTGGAGCTGAGTTTCAGACCCCAAGTTCATGTACTTTCTACCACACTAGGCAGCCTCCCCGAAGAACCCTTCACCCCAAACAAGCAGGTTTCCTTTTAACTTTTTACAAAAACTATTCCTTTAACATGCCACCTATATCCTTGCCACCTGACTGCATGTGACTTCAACTGACCTTGGCCTTCTGCACTGAGGGCCTTCTCTCCTGACTTCAAATTCCCCCCTCAGTCTCTCCCAAAAAAATTAAGTCTGGCAAAGACACCCACAATTTGCTGAGTGGCCCAGCCCTGCTCCTCCTGCTATTGGATTAGCTGTCAAGATGCTCATGATGCTGGGGAGTCTAACTCTGCTATCACTGTCTCCTCAGAGCCTCAACCTTACAATACTTCTGTGGTTTAGAGAGAAAGCAGAGAAAAATTTTTTTCCCCTTGCTATCAAAAGTACCCTTCATCCAAACCCAACTAAATTAAAATGACAAGGAAAATGAGAAAGGGGCTTACCTGGTAAGCTTGATCGTTTTTCTGAATTCACTGGTAATGGGAGCCTTAAAGCCACCTTTTCTGAGTAAGGAATCTATTGTCTGGATCTGATCCCAGTCTGAGAAGAGACACACACTGAGGTCAATGCACAATGACAGAGGGGACATGTTTCAACACCATGAGAGGAGAGAAACTGCCAAGTCTGCTAGGGAGGGGCAAAGGAAGCCTTGGGCACTGAGTTGTCTGCCTCACTGACAGACCAAGGAAAACCTTGGAGATTTGAGATTATGACCTGACACATGACATGTGGCTGTCGCCAGGCTCCCTGCTCCTGTGTCTTTCCTGTCAGAGGTAATCCCAACATAAGACTGGTTATTGACCTAGTGCTGGTAACCAGGGCTGTTCTGTGGAAAGAGAGAAATCAAATTCTGCAGCTTATATTCCTTTGTGTGGCCCTTCTTCATTTCGAGGATTTCTAGGAGATCTACTATGTATCATACAGAATTAATGGAAGGAAGGAAGCTATTCCTTCCGGATGGGTGGGAAAGTTGTTCACACATATACTATCATGTTGTTCTTACACATTTTAAAACAGATAAAACCAAATATATCAATCTGAAAACCAAAGAAAACTCCCTAAATTACTGCAAAATGTGCCACTTTACAATTTTCCCAATCAACTTTCAAATGGCAAACGTTATTTGATTATTTACCTAAGTTATTGTCACATTTCAGTATTAGAAAATACTTATGGTGTGCCACCTTGTAAAGAAATGTTAAATTTTTTATGTCATTTTATTAATTTTTTTATGTCATATCCACACTACTCTTGAAAAAGTTTAAACAAAACCACAATAAAACCAACAAGGCACTCTAATTGGTGTGGCTCAGTGGATTGAGCCCTGGCCTGCAAACTGAAAGGTTGCTGGTTCAATTTCTGGTCGGGGCGCATGCCTGGGTTGTGGGCCTGGTCCCCTGTTGGGGGGCTGTGAGAGGCAGCTGCTGATTGATGTATCTCTCACACATCGATGTTTCCTTCCCTCTCTTTCTCCTTCCTTTCCCCTCACTCTCAAAATTAATTAAAACAAAAACAAAAACAAGGCAACTGCTGTCCACATAATTAGTTCAGATATACTGAACTACATACCACTGAATGCACAAGCAACATTTAAACGTATTTTTATTTATTTTTTTTTTTAAAGATTTTATTTATTTATCTTTGGAGGGGAAGGGAAGGAGAGAGGGAGAGAAATATCAATGTACAGTTGCCTCTCTTGCGTCCCCTGCTGGGAACTGGCCTGCAACCCAGGCATGTGCCCTGACTGGGAGTCAAACCTCAATCCTTTGGTTCACAGGCCAGCGTTCAATCCACTGAGCTACACCAGCCAGGGCTAAATGTATTCTTTTAAAGAGAAAACTTGCCCAACCTATGTCCTACCTTTAATGTTGCAACTTAGTGTTAACAACTTAGTGTTACTTAGTGTTACCAAGTTATTTTCCCTACCTCTCCCAAGTTCTTTATAAAAAAGAAGTTATGTTTTGTCTTTTTCTAAGCATAATACTGTTTAATAATTTATGACTAAGAGTTCAAAACCCCAATATGTGCAGCTTCCCTTTAACAATGAACTCCACAATATGGTCAAGTTGATTTGTGGAATTTTGCTATAATTACCCATCTTGGAGGACAATAAATAAAGCTATTCACTGAAAGTGAATTAAGCAAGTAAGAGTAATCTTTACCCCTTTTCTTTTCCCAATTTCTGCATCTTTAAGAGAGTTTATTTTTTTCATTCTATAAGAATCTGATAGATATTGAGAGGAAAAAAGGCACTTACTCTTGGTTGCAATTGGGGTGAAAGACACACACTCCATTGTCATGCTTTTTAGTCAGCAACACTATAAAGTACTGTTTACTGAAATTCCATTTGTCCAACTCACCTTGCTCCTTAGCAACCTCAGGTAAATATGTGGCTGTACGTTTGATGCCTTTTTCATTGACAAATTCAATTCGAATCCCATGGACCCCTACCTATGAGAAAAAAAACCAAAACCAAATCAATAGCATTTACTTAGGGAACTTTAGCCATCCATATGTAAACTGACATTGTCCCCTGACCAGCTTGATCCGGGACTGAGAAAAGGAGAACCTCTTGATTATCATCACTACCAGACTCTCAGGTATAGAAGTACCCCACCCCCCAAAGCTTGAAATAAGGTGTGATTCTACATGTAGCCAGCTCTCTGAGAGTATAAAGACTGTAGAAATAAATGATTTCAATAGCTTATGTAATAATCTTGAATAGTCTACCTACTATCTATTCCATTAAATGAATACACCACGGAGTTTTGATCTGAGTTCATGACTATTCACAAATGATTCTAATAACTTTTACTCAAGGGCTTACCCAGAGGGATCTGGAATATTGTGCTTTATCCTCATTATTTTTTCTTATTAGACATATGGGAAGAGGATGTGAACCAGAGTGGACTGGGAAGAAAGAGAAGGTCTTCATAACTCTCTGCTTCTAATATTATAGCACCTTTTCTGTCACCTATGTTGCTCACAATTGCTTCCAAACTTAGCTTTCACATTCTTATGCCCTCTCAATGAAGGAGATACATTACCATGTACTAACCCGAACCCAAATGCAACGAGAGATGCAGAGTTCCAAATGCAGCTGTTCTCACCTCCCAGTCCAGGTAATCAATGGCATCCTCAAAGTTAGTAAGGAGGGAGACAGAGCAGGAAAGTTTAGGCAGCTCCTCTCGGGTCAGAGGGGGGAATCGACTGTCCTTAAGTGCACTGGAAGAGAACAGAAAACATAAGTGAGGCCACTCTAGAGTTGGGAGCATGTGCCTGAATATTTATAAGTTGAGCTATGCAGAGAATAGCTCAATTTTTATCATCAATACTAATGTGCTAAAAAACAACTTGATTCTATTAACTGTCTATATTTGATTAAAGTGGTGACTCATCAGATTAAAACTCCCCATTTCCTGATTACCAAAAGAGAACGTTCATTCTTTATTACTTAGAAGACATAAAGTCAGGCAGTTGTTTTCAATTTCGTGGATACATTGATTGTTAATTATTCCACCGATTTGAGGCCTCATTCAATTACCTGGTTAACGTGTATTCCCTGAGTCCTGAATGGAGATTCATGGCTGAGAAGGTCCCAATGCAGCCACGAAGCCGCTTGTCCCGCCCTGTCTTCCATGTCACAAAGAGCGGACTAAAAAAGCAAAACACAAACACTCTCCAGCCCCAAATTAATCATGGGTAAGAACAAAACCTTGGCTTTATTCCTGTTCATTTGTTATTCCCCAAATAGATGTTTTCTGAGCTGCCAGCTATCTGAAGGACTCTCTGCCTTTCTGGGAGTCATGCAGTTCCTGAAGGGAAATGCAGAGGATAACTCACAAGGGAGTATGAAGAAAGACTCTCTGGGCAGCCTTTCCTATGTGCCTTGTTGTCAGTTTAGATACCACATGTATGTGCTATATATATTCCTCTTTTTTAAAAATATTTTATTTATTTATTTTTAGAGAGGGAAGGGAGGTAGATAGAGAGAGAAACATCAATGTGCAGTTGCTGGGGGTTATGGCCTGCAACCCAGGAATGTACCCTGGCTGGGAATCGAACCTGGGACACTTTGGTTCCCAGCCCGTGCTCAATCCACTGAGCTACGCCAGCCAGGGCTTATTCCTCTTTCTCTCTTCCTCAGAACCAGTCCTGAAAAAAGTTCAAGACTCCACTTTTTTCCTTTTAATTCTCTGTCTTTCTCCTCTTCTTTACTCACTTTGAATGTCCAAGTTCCTTAATTCCAACCTTCATGAAGACACACTAGATCTATACAACTTCTCCTCCTTACCTGTAAGCATTTGATGCAACCCCACATTGTTCCCATCATTATTTCTGCCATTGGCAACTATAAATATTTCCTGCTCTTAAGTGTTCAGGAAAGAAAAACCATGTTTCCAGAAAAGAGCTTATTTTTAGTAGAAGTTGCCATTCTCTGTTTCTAGGCCAAAGCCATGCTTCATTAGGATACATCAGATTGATGATGACAGGTTTTTTAGAAAGAGGTCACAGGTCTGTCACTCTTCCTCAGATTTTGCCAAACTCCTATGCCATTACCTCTTAGATTCTTGAGTTAAATACTTCTAAAAAGCAAATTAAAACTTTAAAGTCACCTACTTCTTTGATCACTATTACAAAGCCGATCTCTTAGCTACATATCTTTCCCGTGCACTAAAACACTTGAATAGCACCTGCCAGAGCTACTGTCTCAACACCCACTCAAAAACCCTCCAAGTATTTCATTCTCTGTAAGATGAGACTATAAACCACTGGATATAACAGCCTATACCCTGCAATGCTGCAACCACCACCCACTCTTCCAAACCTGTCTCTCTCCTTTACAGGATACATCCAATCCCACTCAGACCAAAGCTGAGCATTTCCAGCTGCTCAGCAGGTTTGTTTTTGTTTTGTTTTGTTTTGTTTTGTACCATGGCAGTATTGCCCTGAACAGTGGGCTTTTTCTCTACATATTCTTTTCTCTGACACAATTTACACGAGTGACTTCCCCTCTCCTCTGTCCACACTCTGTGACACACACTATTTAGCTTTGTATGTGTGGTTTGCCATGTCAACAAGCATCCCAAGAACAAGGACTTTTTTTTCATGCCCCTCCATTCCCTGCCCACTAGGGTTGTGCAATGCCTTCCTATGCACTGACAGCTGAGGAGTGAATGACCTCAGGTCAATGAGTGCTCCAAAAGCATCTTTGAAAAACAAAACCAAAAAAGCTCTTTCAGCCTTGATTGGTGTGGCTCAGCAGGTTGGCTGTCATCCCACAAACTAAAAGGTCACTGGTTCGATTCTCAGTCAAGGCACATGCCGGGGTTGCGTGCCAGGTCCCCAGTTGTGGGTGTGTGAGAGGCCAATCAATGGTTTGTTTTTACCTCTCTTTCTCCCTTCCTTCCTATCTCTCTAAAAATAAATAAAATCTTATAAAAAAATAAAAGCAAGCTCTTGCAAGCTAGCTCAGAGCTGCTTCCAATTCTGAGAAAGGAGTAAACACTAGCATGAATTTCTTCACTTTAAGCTTTATACACATTCCCTGTTTATATCACTGACACATGAGAAGGCTGGGGACAAACAACAGTCTTGAATTAAAAACAGTAAAGCAGATTCTGACATTCTAGGTGGGATGCCAGTGGTCCTATGGAATTACCATGAGATTGCCAATGAACAAAGTAGGGACCCTTATTAAGAGCATCACAGCTCCCACTAAATGAGCTCCTAATTTCTAACCTGGCCCTCAGATGCTCCCAATTTACTTGGAGTCAACACTACTGGGGTCCACAATGGTGTGATAGTGGATCTCTCCACTTGAGAGATTAAATGTAACCTGGTCCCCTTCCAATACCAAATTCAGTGAACATTACAAATATTGTTAGACATTTATCATATTACTGCTCCCTTTTGCCCATATCATGTTAAAGATTTTATAAGTAGCAGACTCTCTCTACTTATAGTAGTAGAAAGATGCCATCATGCCTTTCTCATTGTCCTGTCCTGATGATCTACTCACTAGGGGTCATTGGTGAATCTAGGAAGTCGTGGCTGTGGGAAGCCATAGAGGTGACAGTAGAGGACATCAAAGCAGTAGCAGCACATCTCTGCAGTCACCACCAGATTCTTGGTGGTGTTGGCAGTTCCATTGGGTCGGGGAAGAGGGCTCAGCGCTCCCGATGCGGGATTCATTCGTGTAATGGGAGAGTTTCCAGGTCCCAGAGTTAAGTCTGACACATTCTCCCGACCACTGCTGCCATCCACATGCTGGTGGTTTTGAAGAGGTCCTGAACTAGAGCCAGGGACAGTTGTGGACTGGTTCCCGTGAGCGTGTGTTCCGTTTCCAGATAACTTGGGCTTCTTGACCCCACAACAGCCTGCTGCCAACTTGGGCTCGAGTGGAGGAACACAACGTCTTTTTCCCATCCTGATTCAGTGCTTGAGATTTGGAATGCTAGAGAACTCTAGAAAGGAATAGGTAAACATTAATTCAAATGGTTAGCTAAAAGGAGAAATCAAAAACCGAAGGCAAAATGAGAAAACAAAAACCAAAGAAAAAGAGTCTCCACAGAGAGGCAAGAGTGATTAATTCTCTTTCTCACCCAAGTCACATAGTCACAAAGGGTCTCAGACCAGTAGGGCTAGAAGATATCCTGAGTTCCAGACCAGCAACTCCCAAACTTTTCCTAAAGGGGACATTTAAAAAAAATTTCCCATAAAGCTATGATCACCATGAATGGAGGCAGGCAACAAAGTTCTCTTGCCCAGGACTCTCCTGGGCAGAAGAGAGAGTTGGGTGGTAGCCATTGTGAAGCTAGATGATAGAGGACATTTCAAAAAAGACAAAAAATTATACTTGACCCATCAGACTCTTCATCAGGTTGCTTTCTCTACCATTTCATAGGATCCAAACTCAACCACTCTATTTTTAAAGGACCCCAGAGGAACCTCCACGCTTCTCCTTGTTAACCACATCCTTTCAGCATCTTCCGCAACACTAACCTAAATACATATATATATATATGTAACTTCAGCCCCAGACCTTAGTGAAGGTGAAATGCAGTTAGCTGTCATTCTCAAGAAAGAGCTTTAGCACACCTTCTAACACAAGGCTCCCATCTTTCTGCACCCCCACAGCTATCATTTTCTGATACTACTGTTTCCTTAGTTCTCTGAACTCACTTCAATTTCTCCACATTTCTCTATCCTTTTAAAGGCTCGTTCAAGAAAAGCTACAATCTAGTAGGAACCTTTATTCATACAAATGACCCAAGCTTCATAGTCCTTTTGTGAGGTAGCCATTCTGCCCTGTCATAGCAAAGCAGACTTATGTAAAGCTACTTACCTTAACATAATGTGGCATCAGGCCAGAAAAAGAGTGTCCCATCTGATGTGAACCAGAGGATCATTTATGCTAAATCTATTTCTTTTTAATATATTTTATTGATTATGCTATTATACTTGTCCCACTTTCCTTCTCCCCTTTATTCCCCCTCTGCCCTGCACCCGCCCCTCCCACCAGCATTCCCCCACCTTAGTTCATGTTCATGCATTGTACATATTAAGTTCTTTGGCTTCAGCATTTCCCATACTATTCTTAACCTCCCCTGTCTATTTTGTACCTACCATTTATGTTCTTATTCTCTGTACCTTTTCCCCAATTCTTCCCTAGTACCCTCCCCGCTGATAACCCTCCATATAATCTCCATTTCTGTGATTCTGTTCCTGTTCTAGTTGATTGCTTAGTTTGCTTTTGTGGTTTTTTTTTAGGTTCAGTTGGTGACAGTTGTTGAGTTTGTTGTCATTTTACTGTTCATATTTTTGATCAACTTCTTTTTCTTAGGTAAATCTCTTTAACATTTCATTTAATAAGAGCTTGGTGGTGATGAACTCCTTTAACCTGATGTTATCTGGAAAGCACTTTATCTACCTACCCTTCCATTCCAATCTTGAGTATTACTAGGTCCTTGCCTTTCATTACTTGAAATACTTCTGTCTAGTCCCTTCTTGCCTGCAAGGTTTCTTCTGAGAAACCAACTGACAATCTTATGGGAACTCCTTTGTAGGTAACTGTCTCCTTTTCTCTTGTTGCTTTTAAGATTCTCTCCTCTTTAATCTTGGGTAATGTAATTATGATGTGCCTTGGTGTGTGCTTCCTTGGGTCTAATTACTTTGGGACTCTCTGAGCTTCCTGGACTTCCTCAGTCTATTTCCTTTGCCAGATTGGAGAAGTTCTCCTTCATTTTTCAATCTTTTGCTCTTGCTCTTCTCCTTCTGGCACCTCTATGATTTGGATGTTAAAATGTTTAATGTTCTTCTGGAAGTTTCTAAGATTGTCCTCAGTTTTGTGAATTCTTATTTCTTCATTCTGTTCTGGTTGAATGTTTATTTCTTCCTTCTGCTCCAAATCACTGATTTGAGTCCTGGTTTCTTTCCCTTCACTGTTGGTTCCCTGTACATTTTCCTTTATTTCACTTTCTACAGCCTTCACTTTTTCCTCTATTTTTTTGATCATACTCAATCTTTTCTGTGAGTATCCTAATTACCAGTGTTTTGAACTCTGCATCTGATAGGCTGGCTATCCCTTCATTGCTTAGTTCTTTTTTGAGCTTTGACCTGTTCTTTCATTTGGGCCATATTTTTTTGTGTCCACTCACCTATTGAGTAGTAAGGGGCAGAGCCTTAGGTATTTGCCAGAGCAAGGCAGTATGTGGGGGAGGGGTCTAAGAGGGAAGAATGCCACTTGCTTAGCTCTGGGCTGGCTCTCATAATTTCTCACGCTACCCACAAGCAAATTGGGCCCTTTTGGTGCTAATTCCTGGGAGGGTGAGTTTGTATACATTGTAGGACCCTGTGGGTGTCTCCAACAAACTCTCCTGTGAAGCTGGGAGTTTCTCCTTTCTCCTGCTTTTGCAACCCCCACAGAATTTTATAGTTAGAGGTTTTGAGGCTTTATTTCCCTGGGCTGGAAACCTGGGTTGCTCAATCTGTCTTACTCCCTAGTTGTTCTTCCCAGTTTATCTGCATGCAAATGTGGGATGGCCTGTTCTGCCAGCCACAACCCCACCCAACCTAGTCCTCCAAGTGCCACCTTACTGCGATCCCTCTCTGACCTGGATGCCTTTTTCTGCCTCTCCTACCAGTCTGGATGAAATTCTAACTCCTTGGTTGTAGGTTTGATCTTCTGGCAGTTCTAGTTATTTTTTGTTTTTAAACTTGTCCTTCTTTTGATTGTACGAGGAGGCAAAGTGTATCTACCTATGCCTCCATCTTGGCTGGAAATCACTAAATCTTTTTTCTTAACACACCTTAAGCGTAAGGTAAAAATGTATAGCTATAACATGACCATGATCCCCTTTCTGTTCTGTCAATAATCAACAGAATCAGGAGAATAGATCCTAATTATTTCAATGTCAATTATACCAAAGTCTGTAAAATTCTGTTGATGAGAAAAGAATACTGCTTTTTTTCCAAATCATTAATGTTAGTGCTGGCCCTCCCCCAAATTATATATGTATTGTTCTACCTAAAATTTTCTCTATGATTTGAACACATAGCACACGATTGCCTTTTTAGACATTGCTCTACAACATGGTTTTTGGTTATAAACTCTATAATTTTAAAAATCAAATCAGATATTTTTAAGTTGAATTACATAAACATTTCACAAATATTTATTTTCTTGATATATGCTGATCCATAAAATACACACTTTTGCATCTATAGCAGTTCCTTGTGAGATGTAAGTTGTCTATAACCAAGGAAAAATAGCTTGTAAACTTCAAGTGGGGCTTGAAATGGTCTTCTTTTTGAAAAAAACCTTATGTACTTGATCCATTAAAACGTTCAAAAAGTATACTGTTTCTGAGCATGGACTTTGTTGTCTTGTTCAGACTATTAAGAGAGGAAGCAGAATGTCTTGGTTGAAAACGTTAACTCCAAAGTCACTGGCCTGGGTTGAAATCCTGAGTCCCTCAGGATTACCTCTCTGACTCAGTTTGTTCACAATGGGAACAATAGGACTTGCCTCATGTGGTTATTAGGATAATGAGACTAATGTATGTGATGGACTTCATACACTTAAGTGTCAATTTATTTAGCTGCTCCCGCAAGTAAGGAACTACTGGAGGGCCAGAACTTACTCTGCACTGGTGCTCTTTACACAGGGTTTCACAAACCCTCAAACCTATTCAAGCGAAGTGGGACCTCAGGCTTAATAAGTCAGAAAACCTGCCCAAAGTTAGACTACCACTAAGTGGAAGAATTAAAATTGGGACCACAATCTTATCTGTTAGACTCCAAGGCCTTCGTTTTCCCACCAAGTCACAAAGAAGTGTGAGGCTTGCCAATAATAGCCGTTGGATTCAGTCCCGTTCCTAAAGGCATGATGAAAAACAAACCGCATTCAAGGGTATACTAAAAGCTAGCCAAATAGGTGGCAGAATCTTGCCAAGAAAAATAGAGCAGGAAAAATTCAAAACCAACACCTAAGCCATCACCCAAATATTTACCAGTCCCCTTGACATTATCATTTGAGTTCACAAATGGATGTCACTTTAAGGCCTCTGAGCTCTTATTTGCCTTTCTACCTTTTATGTAGCTGTAGGAAAGGGATTTAGGACATGTGTTTAATGAAACAACAGAACCACCCAGAGGCTCTGCCTTTAAAGAGCCCAAAATTCAAAGAAACAAAAAAGAAGGGATGAAACACAAAGGTTAGAAAAAAATTTCCTCACTCTTATTACACTAAAACAAACCTGAAGAAAACAGCAAGGTGTTAGGAGATGGTGGCAACTCAGGTGTTCTTTAGCAGGTGTTATCAACTACCGCAGCAGCGAAACACCCTACAACACAGCAATAGAAGATTTTCAGGAACTGAAGCCTAGGAATATTCTGACTACACACAATGGCAATTACTGATCTGCAGTCAACATGGTCACAACTCATTCCATTTAACAATTTCTTACACCCTCCCAAACAACGATTTTGAAATTAAAGAAGCAACCCATCCCTGACCAGGTAGCTCAGTTGTTTAGAGCGTTGTCATGATACACCAAGAATGTGGGTTTGATACCCAGTCAGGGCATGTACAAGAATCAACCAACAAATGCATCAATTAATGGAACAACAAATCAATGTTTCCCTTTCTCTCTCCTTCCATCTCTTTAAAAAATGAGCATCACTCACCATCAGAGAGATGCAAATTAAA
The DNA here is from genome assembly GCF_019186645.2 of Phyllostomus hastatus. Taxonomy (NCBI): domain Eukaryota; kingdom Metazoa; phylum Chordata; class Mammalia; order Chiroptera; family Phyllostomidae; genus Phyllostomus; species Phyllostomus hastatus. The sequence goes on from NW_025334038.1 coordinate 15,027,227, forward strand.
ACCACAATGCAATTACCACTCCACACCTGTCAGAATGGCCATTAGGAACAAATCAACAAACAAGTTCTGGTGAAGTTATAGAGAAAAGGGAACCCTAGTGCATTGTTGGTGGGAATGCAGAATGGTTCAGCCACTGTGGAATTTCCTCAGAAAAATGAAAATGGAACTGCCTTTTGACCCAGCATTTCCACTGCTGGGTTTATACCCTAAGAATCCTGAATTACCAATTCAAAAGAACCCATGCACCCCAATGTTCATAGCGGCACAATTTACAATAGCCAAATGCTGGAAGCAACCTAAGTGCCCATCAGAAAATGAGTGTATCAAAAATGATGATACATTTACACAATGGAGTACTACATAGCAGAAAGAAAGGAGCTCCTATACTTTGTGACATCATGGATGGATGTGGAGAGCATTGTGTTAAGTGAAATAAGCCAGGTGGTGAAAGACAAATACCATATGATCTTACCTGTAAGTGGAACCTATTCAACAAAACAAACAAGCAAGCAAAATATAACCAGAGACATTGAAATAGAGAACAAACTGACAGTAACCAGGGGGTAGGGAATGTGGATTATGGGGGAAAAAAGAGGAGGGATCGTCAAGGAACATGTTTAAAGGACACATGGACAAAGCCAAAGGGGGGTAGGATCGTAGGTGGGAGGTAGGGATGGGTGGCACGGGGTAGAGTTGTGGGAGCAAAATGGAGACTACTGTACTTCACCAATAAAAAAATAGTAATTTTAACCTTATTTAGCTGACATCTTTACCTACATCTATTTCTTTCATTTGTTCTTAATAATTATGTTTCGGTTTCAGGGTGGGAGGTGGAAGAAAAATGGAGAAACTGTACTTGAATGACAATTTTACACACACACACATTGCGGGAGAAGAACCAACCCAAATCTTGTGGTTCTTTAGGCCCATGCACTTTTCAGATCACTTAAGGAAACAATTCAAATGATATTCTCAATCAGTGACCAAAGGTAGCCCTACCAACTTTCTGTGTCACTTTAAAAATTTATTCTATAAAATTAAATACATGAAAAATTCAAAACACAAACAAAATGAAACAGCATAACGAACCCAATATCCAGCTTCAATATTTTTCATCTGTAGCCTACCTACTCAGTCCATCTCCCCTCCTCCACTCAATTATTTTGAAGGCATATTTTAAAGGAGACCAATACTTTATCTGTCAGTATAAAGCAAACATTAAGTGAAGTACAATAAAGAATGTGAAATAAAACAGGGTGCTGGTAGTAAATACTTTGTATTTACAACATTAACCATTATCTACTAATTCCATAAAAATTTTCTCTTTAGGTTGGAGATTCTTCTAAGCCTATTCCAACAAAGCAGGCATCTCACTATTACCAAGTAGACCCAGACTCAGCTTCTAGGACCAACCTACAATAAGGGACTCACTTCTCCAACAACTTGGTGTCTGAGAGTACAGTGTAAGATACCTCAGAATAACAGAATTTCAATACAAGAGACAAACCTGCTGTCTGACCAGCTTAAATAATAATACCACTAAAGACATACTCAACGTGTCTTCTGAAATGGTGTGGGAAATCTTACTCTTTCTAAAAATTTCATAAAAAACTACCAACAATGGTACTTTGATCATAGTAGGAGTAACTGCACAGTGTGAAGTCAGTTCATCTGAAGTAACTGTAAGTGTAAAAACCTTTGCCTTACAGACATATATATCACTGACACTCTCTCAAGCCTTCATTTCCTTACTTTCAAAACTAAACTCAAAGGCTACTTTAAGAGCCAGTATTAGTTACCTAATTTTCCTCTGTTCACTTGAGTTCACTGAGAATGTGCTAGGTAAAATGGATTTCCACCAGATGGAGACAAATTCATAAATTACTGTTTTACCTCTTCACTTGAGGCTTCCTAATCCAGCAAGTGCTGAATACAGTATGCTGTCAGTGTTGAAAAATCACCACGTATTTACCTAACGTGCAGCACTCAGGTGTCCCGCCCTCCTTCAGGGCCTGTAACAAAAACCAGATGACTCTTCCTCCCTTTCTGCAAGAAAGTTGAGCAGGGTTCTATGACCACTTTTATTCCAGCCAACAATGAAATCATCCTCAACTTTAGTCTCAGAGGCCAGGTGGCATTTGTGCTTTGTCTTTCACAACACCTAACTCAGGATCCTACATATACACACCAGCCATTTTATCTATAGATCTCCTAGTTACTTCATTTAAGGTTGCTTTAAAAGAAAAAGAAAAAAAAAAATTTTTATCCCTGGCTGCTGTGACTCCATGGATTGAGTGCTGGCCTGAAAACTGAAAGGTCACTAGTTCGATTCCCAGTCAGGGTACATGCCTGGGTTGCAGGCCAGGCCCCCAACTGAGGACATGTGAGAGGCAACTGATTGATGTTATCTCACATAACTAATGTTTCTCTCCCTCTCTTCCCCTCTCTAAAAATAAATAAATAAAATCTTTAAAAAATAATAAAGAAATGATTTTATTTATTTTTAGAGAGAGGGAAAGGGAAGGAGAAACGAGGGAGAGAAAATCTATCACCTGCCTCTCACACGCCCTTAAGTAGGGACCTAGCCTGCAACCCAGGCACATGCCCATGACCAGTAATTAAACTGATTCCTCTGATTCCTAATCAGAGGGTTAAGCAACCCTCTGATTCTGTCTGGTGCTTAACCCACTGAGCCACACCAGATAAGGCAAGTTTGCATTTTTTATAAGAAGAAAGTTGATGGCACGAAACTTTGTGCCATAGTCTTTAGGTACTGGGCTCCATTGTAATGTGCTAACTGTGAAGTATGTCAGAAACTGAAGCTAAATTTTAAATATCTATTCTTTTTAACAATGTCAACTCTGTTCAAAAACTAGGAATGGTTTCATTCATAGTAAAATGGATAGCCAATGTGACAATTCATTAAAACATCAGGTCAAATATCCCGTACATTAACTTCTTTGATTTATGCTGGCAGCTGTCTTCTTTGCTGAAACACACCAGTAACTGGTCAGTCCTGGACTTGGCCTCAGGTGATACTTAATTTTAGGTTGCTAAAGGCTTTCCTTTAATAGGCCAAACCTACTTTCTCAACTGCACTTGGGAAGAATTTTTATTTTCTTTATGAATGATGGAGCCCTTTTATTTGCTTTGAGGGCAATGTATGATTTCAGGAATTAATACAAATGATGTCTTATAAATTGATGTTTTCAAAAATAAAGACCAGTATTGAGGGGATGTTTTCAATTGAGGACACCACGATTGAAGTGGCTGGCTGGGTAGAGGACCTTCCTCCCTTACTAGGGGGCCTCTTCTAAGACCCCTAAGTGCTGTAAACAACAAGCTGCCGTCTTTTGCCCTGACCAGTGTAGCTCAGTTGGTTGGGCGTCGTGCCTCAAAGAGAAAGATCATGGGTTCAATTCCTAGTCAAGGCACATGCCTGGGTTGCAGGTTTGGTCCCAGATCAGGACATGCAAGAGAGGCAACCAATCAATGTTTCTCTCCCTCTCAAACTAAAATCTAAAAACAAACAAAAATCCCAAACTGACATCTTCCTGTAGCAGCGTTCATCTTCAGAAAACAGAACCTAGGCTCTGGGGTTACATTCTAGGACCTGCCACATACTGGCTATGACCTGCCACATACTGGCTATGCCAACTCAGGCTGATTGTCGGTTTGTCATATCTCTGTGGAACTGGGCTCCTGCTACAACACAGGGTCATTTGTGAGCAGTCAATGTGCAAGATATGAAGAGCACCTAGAAGTTCTTTGGCATGTAACTACTATTTAAAGTATGTACTATAACCATTACCATTACCTCTATTAATAAAAGTAGGGTTGGTTCCAAAAACAATATAGCTCTGAGTTCTTACAATATCTACAGAAGTAAGTACCTTCATAATGAACTTCTATTAAGAACCACCTTGTAGTTTAAAATATCATTATTAACATGTGATTATTACTTCAATGACCTAATGCTTTCCCTCTTTGGAGAGCAACAACTTGTAAGTCATCCACTGTTCTTTTCATTGTGAATGCCAGAAAACATAAGAAAGAATATTGGGCTGTCTGAGAGTTGTACACATTTCTATTCTACTTGGGTCCTCTTTTAAGCTTATACTAAAAAGAAACTAAACTTGATAAATATGCTATTATTATAGAAGACTTGGTATGTATTGAATACTAATAGAACCACTGAATCCAAGTAGTAAGATTTCAAACAATAACCACATTAAAATATCTAGAAAAGCTTGGAGGTAAAAAAACCCCCTCCAGTTTCACCTTTTGAAAACAAGCTACAAAACAGTTTATTAGAGGGTGTGACCTTATACCAAAAAGATTTGTAAGGTATGAAAGAGGCAAAGAAAAAAGTGGTTTCTGAATTCTTTCCTCCTTCTTATTGGTGTCCAGATGTCTGTTCGAACCAAGCTTTATACAGAAGGAAACAAGGGTGTCGTTTCCTTTGTGACAGAGAGTTAAAACAGAAATTCAATTTAATATTGGGTTGGCCAAAACTTTGAAACAATTTTGTTAGACTGTATTCTAACAGCTGTCATAACAGTGTGCATTAAAAAAATAAAAGTCAAAAGTGGTGAATTTTGTGTAGCAATTTTAATATTTAAGATGGAAGAAAATAAGCAACATTTTTGGCATATTATGCTTTAAAATTTTTAAAAAATAAATTTTTATTTATTTTTAGAGAGGAGAAAGGAGGGAGGGAAACATCAATGTGTGGTTGCCTCTTGTGCGCCCCCTTACTAGAGACCTGGCCCAAAACCCAGGTATATGCCCTAGACTGGGAATTGAACTGGCCACCCTTTAGGTCCCAGGCTGGCACTCAATCCACTGAACCACACCAGCCAAGGCTGCTTTATTATTTTAAGAAAGGTAAAAATTAAACTGAAACACAGAAAAAGATTTGTGCAGTATATGGAGAAGGTGCTGTGACTGTTTGATCATGTCAAGTGGTTTACAAAGTTTCTAGGTACTACTGACATTTCGGTCAAATAATTCTTTGCTGTGGGGCTGTCTTATTGCAATGGAAGATGTTTATTCTGGCCTCTACCCATTAGAAGCCAACAGCAAGAGATAGCCAACATATTTAAAATATCCAAATCAATAAAGTTACTGGTGAAAATGTAAAACATGTATTTTCTCATGGAAAAAACTAAACGGACTTTTTGTCTAAACCAATAATTGCATCATGAGTAGTAAGAAAGCACCTGGGCTACAACTCTAGCCTACTTATGGAAATATTCCAAAAAAAACAATCAGATGAAAAAGCCACAAACAAGAACATGTATGAATGACTCATGAACATGGATAAGGGAGAAAGGATTGACCACGGGTGAGAGGGGTGGGCTGGGTGCAAAATGGAAAAAAAAAAAGAAAGAAAGAAAAAAAAAAGAAATTGGGACAACTGTAATAGAATAAACAATGTTAAAAAAACAAAACAAAACAAAAAATACACCCTACAAACTTTGTGGTAATCACTTCAAATAATTGTTTCTGTATTTTTGGAAACCCTATCATAACACATACACAAAACACTTGCTGTATGAAAAACTGCCCTGCAAAATACAGATCTACCTATATAATTG